>NC_080594.1:98743927-101274760 GCF_027887145.1 Ammospiza caudacuta
CCTGAAAATGTTTCAAATCTCTTCACACAACATAAGCTTCATAAACTAGGATGTTTCTAACATAAAAGGACTTAAACTATTATAATAAAATAGTAAAGTAGTATAAAATAAAATAGTAAAATAGTAAAAAATAAACCAGAATGTTTCTTTTATAAAAGGAATTAAACATTACAGTAAAATAGTAAATTAACACAATCTCTGAAATCAGCAAGTATTCTTACATGGTAATCCTAAAAACCATATTTCTACAGAAGACTGAAAGGAAAGCAATTGAGGTATTATAGACTTTTCCTTTTTTTCAGAGAAAACAATATTTTATTATTAGTTATATCAATTATAGATAGTAATAATTTTAAAAATATTTACTAAAAATTTAAATATTACTTTGAATAAAAAATTATTGTTAGAGATTTTTTCAGAGAAAAAAGGAAGTTAAAATCCCTGCTTGAAACACATGAGACGTGCAATACTTCTCTTCTATATTCTGTTTTGTCCCTGCCCTCCAAAAGAAGCAAATGAGACTAAGGAAAGAGAAGTGAAAGAGAAAAAATATTACACTGTCCTTAGTATTGATGCATGAAAATAATGGAAAATATATTCAGACAAAAAAAAATTACAAATTTTTGTGATCTATTTATGAAACTTCTTTCATCCTTATGAATTTTCATTTGACAAAATTTTCACTACCATTGGTAATAATGCATCTAGAAATAGCATCTAGGGTAAAAAAAAAAAATCTTTATTATTGTTTCTAAAATATCTTTTTCTTAACCAATATTTTTTCGTAAAACCCCATCATTCTTGTGATCATCATTTTGAATACATAAGAAATCTATTTCCATCACAGGCTATAAAATGTCTTCTCCCTTTTTCAGGCTGATCTTCAAAATGGAGTTATTAGCTGGAAAGAGATCAATAATTTCAGGTCATTGTCCTTTGAAAATTTTTCTCAGGTGATTGATGATCCATAGGTCAGAGAAGAACCTGTTCTAGCATAAGTTTTAAAGGGTAATTTTATCCTTAAAACCCCAATTCAGTTAATTTAAGACAAACATTATTTTCTAAAGGTTAGGAAAAATGCATGTTTTAAACAAGAGCTTTTAGTTTATCACAGAATAACGTGGACGTGAACAACAAAGTATCAACTGGTCAAAATATTTTTGTTTTGCAACTGAGAACACAATTTGTATTACACTGATGGTAAAGTTTTATTTCAAAAATTTTTCTGTCCATGCATTGCTCTTTTTCACATAAACAAATCTTCTGAAGGATTTTGTCACTTGAAAGATAAGTCATGGTTGCCTGAGCTCTATCCCAATAAAATGACAAAATCCCTTGATTATTGCTGTCTCTACTTCCTCTTGCTACCATTGCATCCTTGCTTTGCCTACATGTACTAAAGTGTAGACATTATGTAAGAATCCACTCCCTTTATTTCTCTTCTCCAATGAAATTCTGGAAGGTAAGAATGCTCTGAAGAATCTAGTCCTGATCTTCTTCCTTGCAGCATAAGATTTTCATATTTCCTCTGGTTTTAGTACAAGCTTGAAGAACTTCGGAGCAGGTTTTACTTTGTGCTCTTTTCTAGTAAACTAATCTTAAATCTCTTCATCTTCTTCCTTGTTGGATAAGTTGTTTAGCTGTAAGTGAAACTGAATATGGGAATGAACAACTGGAGTGTGTCACCAGGATAGAGGTCTATCACTTATTGTGTGTGGGCAGAGTTGTGGATTTTGATGATGGTATTTCTGCACCTTGAACTGCACAGAGCTGCCGCCTTGTTCTTCTATCACCTCAGGCATCATCTGAATGGATTCAAGCCTATTATAACCCTGCCACCATAAAAGAGAAGAAAATAAAATCAAATTTGATTGTTAGGTTACTTTCAAAGAAGACACTTGGGCATATTTTATATTAATGTATTTCTATAGAAGAAGAATATATTAAAAAACTTCCCTTGGAGGGAGAATCATTTAAAATTCAGCTACTTTCATTATTACAGAAGAGAGGATCTGTTTACTTCTGCAGAATAAACAGCAGTTCTATTTCTATGGCAAATTGTATCATCATAATAAGATAACCCTGGTTCTTAGTGTTTTGAGTGCTACAGAGGTAATTTTTAGTGCTAGTTTAGGGCTGGCCTCCTCAGGAGATTGTTTACATGTACAAGTTTCATAACACTTTGCATAAATTGATTCTGTGTTCCACAGAATATTTTTGTGACTCTTGTGAATAATATGCCCATTGTAAAATGAATAATCTTTTTAAAGGTTAAGATTTCATTAATGTTGAATACACATTAAATTTTATGGTAAGAGAATCTTGATTTCAGATTTTATATACATATATATATAGAGGGATATATATATTTGTTTAAATGCATCAATGAGTTGTACAAACAACACAGATATTTTTAAGAGAAGGTCTAACAATTTTCTGTAAAGCCCACACAATTTCATTCATTTGCCAAGATCTGAATTTGATTGTGTAGTAATAAATAGTGTTCTACCTCATCTTTGTGAAAAACACCTACTCAGACCCACTCACTTCAGTTATCTTTCACACATTTTGAAGTAGACACATTAAGTTATTTCCTTGACCTTTAGGTAATTTCTCTTATGGCCAACCACTCACAGAGATCAAAAGTTTTAGCTGAATGTCCTTTCTCAAGGACATCTGATGCTTACTTTTATTCACAAAGGCACTTCAGTGATGTAAAATGACAACTGCCCATGCGGGGAGGCTAAAAGAAATATACTGTACACTTGAAAACATGTTTAAGATAATATTAAAACTAGTTTAAGCCTAGTTACATGAAATAAAATATCAGGTTATATTTCTACTTTTTACATATTCACATTCGTTGGTGTCAGAAAATACTCTTGTAACTTGCCTGACTCTCACTACAGTTTGCAGTACATTTCAATACAAAGTCTACCCAAAATCAAATATTATTTTACTAGAATATATATAAATGCCCACAAATATATGCATAAGCATATAGGTAGCCCTAAAAACTAAATTTAAACAGAAAAAAAGGACAAATGCATTATATAATTATTAGGAGTCCACAGATGGAAGTATTCATCAAAATATTTAAGTCTGAAGTCTAGGAGAGTTCTCAATTCACTCTTACAGAATGCTAAATAAGATTATCTTATGTGGAGCAGATTGCAATGATCAGCAAAACTGAGTTTGAAGGAGACCATCTGTGGCATTTTAGCCAAGTAAGATTGTATTGCCATAGCTAATAACAGGCTACTAACAAAATTTGCAAGGCCTCAGGAGTGAAACTTGTCAGGCTTGGTTTGCTTGAACTTTCCTTGATGTTTCTGGAGCTTTATCTCATTTGGTTTACCTTCAAGAGATTTTTCTTTTTAAAGATTGGGTAGCTATGACTACCATTTGCTTTATTTTTCATTATATTTACACAGAAAAAGTGTAGTAATAACAATGAGTAGTTATTCTGTGCCAATGAAATATTTACTCATAATGATATTAGAGACTAAAACAGTGTTAGAGACAGTATTAGAGAGGAAAACAGGCCTAGCTTGACAATAGAGAATTTGAAAAATATAGAAAGAGCATACAGCCTAGAAAAGTAAACCAGAGGGTGATAACGAACACATGCTGAGTGTGAAGGTGTTTGGTTAAAGAAATGCAGATCTAGAAGACTGACAAAACAAGTGTGAAAGTAAAAAAGACAATAAAGACTAAGTGTCTATTTATCAAATGAACCATAAATATAGTAAATTCAAGCAGTCAAGGATGTTAAAAATCACTGAAGAGAGAGTACATTGTAGAAATTTGTTTGAAAACAGACTCCAGTAAAAACAAATAAGAAATGAGAAAACAGTGACAACAACATCAACAAAAAACAAAAACAAAAACAAAACAAAAACAAAAACAAAAACAAACAAACAAAAAAACAAAACAAAAAACAAAAAAAAACCCAAAACCCCAAACAAACAGGTAGAAGAAGAAGAAGACCTCAATTTGTCTCTTTACAGTGCAAGTGAAGGATCTGGAGCATGAGTGACCTGCTTCAACCATTATTTATACCACGCCCTGGCTCCCTGTGCCCTTGCTTGCTTCAGGAACATGGGTGCTCAAAATCTCAGAGTACAAAGGGGTGTTGAAAAAGGGAACCATTACATATAATAATTTTAACTGTATTATTATTATTATTGTTATTTTTATTATTATAATATTGGTACAATTATTATGGCTATGTTTTGTTTTTCTCTAAAAGAATTATACTCCAGATTGAAATCTGAACTAACAAAATTTCTTTGATGTAGATTTACATAATGCTAAAAAGTCAGATACTTTGGGTTACATATAACCTATACTTTCTTTTTGTTCATAACAACACTTTCTGCATAATGGAACTGGAATTCCTGAGTCATATATTTTTATTTTGCATTTAACTTGCTGAAAGACTGCTTATTATGCAAAGATTATACTAGGACCAACCTGATGGGAGTTACAGCAAACTTTCAGTAGATGAACTGGCATCAGGCAGTGCTTTTCATCTATGATGACATGAGTTAGACATTTTATGAAGAGAAAAAAATAAGAGAATTGTTTGAATAGGTACGTCTGCCTTAATGCTTTCAGTCAAGCATAAGAACTTTATGGTGTCATCTTACAGTTACTTACACTTATAGTACTTTATAGTAAAATAAAAGCTGATTATAATCAAAATGCATAATTTAAGCCCACATTAGGTTGTCAAAACGCCTCAAAGATTATTCACCAGGCAGTGTCTTGGAGAATGCTTCGTTTAAGGAAAGACTTGTACTAATTGCTTCCTTCACTGAGCATTCCTCAAAATATTATTGAGGCGACCAGCAAGACTTCCTTTATTTTAAACAAGTCTGAATTGTATTCTTAATAAAGATTCATTCTAAGCAGAAACCCATGATACCAATTTATATTTAGTGTGTGTCCTGCTTCTGTCCAAGAGAGGGTTAATTTTTCCAGTAGCTGGGAAAGGGCATGGTTATGACACAGAGCTTATTCCAAACCACCTCATGTCATGGGGTAAGGAGAACAGATTTTCTTCTGAGAAGAAGGGGTTCTTTCTGGTTCAGTGAGTGAGCAGAAGGAGGCATCTGCTATTGCCTCTTTTCTGAGGACATTTCATATTAATTAGTTGGGGGTTTTTATACTTCTGTCATTAGTATTGCTGCTGTTGCTGTTTGTTTCCTTATCATATTGCTGTTTCCTGTAAATTGTTCTTACCCAAACCCACGATCTTTGCCTTTTGTGCCTTCAATTCCCCTCTCCAGCGCAGTCACAGGGAGGGGAGAGAGAAAAGGAATGCATGGTTTTAGTGGAAGTACTAAACTGGAGAATATTATTCCTAAATCACAACAGTGTGGTACCCGGGAAGATCAGCAACTGCCCCCTCTAGAATGCTAAAGACTATTTATAGGTCCTCTGTTGCAACTCAATGCCCCCATACTTTAACAGCAAAAGATACCAATGTTTATGCTACATCATTTCTAAGTGTCTGACTTCCAAAGTGCCTTACAGAGAAAAGTAACAGTTCCTTTTCCATTTCCCAAAGTTGCTTGTATTTTGCTATATTTTAAATTAAATGTTATAGCACCATTTGAACGAGAAGCATGGATGTGAGTCACCAAGTAATCACACAATTATTTGAAGTGGTACTTCTTCTTATTAAAATAATTGTATCTGTTTGTTGGTCAAACCCTTAGCTCTGTATCAACGTATTGGATCAAACTCCTAATACTCAGCAACTTATGTTCTGGTACTTTAGGCCAGTCAATTCAATTAAAATGCTCCCACTATGTATGATTAAAAGTCCTCTGCAGACACTGAATGTGCTTACTGCCTAGAGCTGACATTTTTAAATATGGTATGGGGCATTGTTTTGTTTCCTTATTCCATTTATTGATATGATACATATTTTGGTGGTTGAATACCTTAAAACTTGCATACTCACATAAAAGCGATTATTTTGTATTCTCCACTGGAGGGGAACTCTCCACAGACAGAATCTACACAGCCTTGTGTGAAAAATCCATCTGGGGGCTGTTCAGTTCTGCATGAAAGTGGATTGTCCAGCATCTGAAAGGATTGTGACAATTACTTGCTACCTGTATTCTTCTCTTTTCTACATCTTAGTTAAACAACTACTTTATTATGCCTTTTGTTGTCTGGCCTTTTCATACTCAGAGCCAAAAATAAGCCAACATCATCTCTCTCTTCCCTCATCCCAGTAAAGGGCATCTGGTTTACTGAATTTTAAGTGATTTGTGTTTACTGAAATAGAAGACATTGGAAAAGTGACCTTTTCACACACAAAGACCTCTCTGTTTAGTTTTAAATTTTCTGTTACCGGTATGCATGTATACAATACAAGAAGATGACATCCATAATATTGTCACTGCCTGCTGTCTTAAGCATAGAAAGTAAGACAGCATTGTAATAAACAACATTCTATGTTCTTTTAGCTCAGAAACTTGACCAGTCATTTTTGAACTTTATTAGGACCTTTTTCTGGTAGAGTACAAGAAAGATAACTATATGCATCAAATGAGTGGATTATGACTCTTCAAAAGCTAAAGTTCATCTCTGCAATTAAATCAACTCTGACAAAAACAGCAGCTTTGGGAAAAGGTCATGCATGAGTGCTGAGAGGCTGCAATCCAAAGCATCTGAGATAAACAGCAAAGGAACTGACTAAGGGCTTGTAAATCTAGTCCTTCCTGTATATCTGCTGACAAAGTCAGGGTGTTATGACAAGGAATTTTTAAAATAAATTTGGAAAAGGAGCTGAATTACACAGGGTGTTATTTGCATTGCAGACACTTCACAGAAATCTTGTTTTTCAATGACAAAAGTTTTGTTATATTTTTCTTTCTACTTTAAAAAAAATTTTTCCAAATGTTAATGAAGATGGAAATGGATCTTAAAGTATTCAGTAACACAAAGGTTTTACACAAGACAGCAACTTAAATGAGAAAAGATGAAATGTAAGATTACATTTTAAACAGGTGTGCAAGCTAAAATTCGAGACACAGTTGGGGCATTTAAAAACCTTGTATATTAAATCAAACTGCAATAACTATCTTCAACAACACAGGATAATTTTTTTTATGGAGTTAATTTTCATTTTATAATTAGAATTTTCATTACTCATTAAAATACTTGCAGCAGAATTTCAGAGGAAAGCAAAAAACCACATTTTTCAATTTTCAAAAATGAAGAATACTTCAAAATATTTACACGGTCAGGTAAATCAGTAATAATGTGCACAAGAACTAATAGGATAAGGTTCTGGGGAAACTAGGATGCAAAACTTCTTGAGTACATACAGCCTCATTTCATCCAGTATTTTGCAGGACATATACCATTATACAGCATAGTATCTAGAATATAAATAACGGAGAATAGATTTTGCACACTGATGATAGACAGTGTGTGAGTATGATAACAAACAAACAAAAGAATCTAGAATCCTGTAAAAAAAGGCAATATAAAAAAAAATGTTCAATTTTAGAACAAATCTACACCAATATGGTTAAAGAGGAAATCAGCAGAGGAAATCAGCAGCACCTGAGGTAAATGTTGTTTGGTTTTTCCCTTGCCACATTTACGTCACCTAAATATTTCCTGAAAAGTCAAAGCTGTTCATTGTGTGGAGTGGTATGATATTTTGTGGTATGAGTTCAGCAGCTCTGCTGGAATACATTATTGGACTGACATTTCATTACGTGTCAGCTGACTCAGCATTTCAGGTTTTATAGCACTTTTTCATTTCCATTTATTTTGTCTTTGAATAATGTGTCTCAACACATTGAAACATGCTCAAACAAACTGTCAATATTTTATAGAGATTTATTTTGCTCTCAAAGTACAATGCTCTGTGGTGAACTTGTTCTTCTTATACTTCCTGCAGTTTGCAGCTAAAAATATACTAATTCTTAATATTACTATCAGATTTTTTTAATGTTGTCTAACATTATTCAGTCTTCTCTCAACCAGTTATACAGTTCAAGAGAAGGTGGGTGACCATTCTAGCTCTGACCAGAATCTGTTTTAAAATAATTTAAGAAAAAAAAAATCTCAGTGATTAAAATAAGAGGAGCAACAGACAAAGAAGAGAAATATGCGTCCCTTTTCTCTCTCTTTCCTCCCCAACATCTCCCTAAGTGTAATAATGAATTGGACTTGTAAAGCATTAGTGGGGACTATGGATGTGTTGTGCAACTTTATTTTCACTCCTTTCTTTGATCACTTTTCTTGATTTCTTAGTAAGGGATAAATGCTGTAAGATGAAAGCTTTAGCAGCTATTATCTTCCTTTGACTGGAACATCTGAATGGCTGGTATCAATCATACCAAATAAACAGATTTCTGACAGCTCTTAAGGAAAGTAATTCAGAGGTTATTCTTTCTTAATTTTACATTTGATTTAGTGTTTTCAGGACTTAATTTTTCTAATTTAAAAAAATGCAATGAAAAAATCAAATAAAATTTTCAATATAATATCAGTACAACTAAAAAACCCCCCTCATTATCTAATTAATATTAAACCCAATAGTATAATTTTTAATGTAGTTTTGTAATTATATCCTGATAAAAGGTATATTTCTTACAATTTCCGAATCTCTCCAGCATGAGATATTTTCATTTAAAGCATAAGCTTTAAAACAACAACTATTGATGTCATGTACCTTGAAATTAGAAACAGATTGTTTCTAGATTCATCTTTACAATCATTCCAAGAGAATCAAGGTCTCCCTGTGAAGCAAAGAAGGAACTGCATATCAGAGAATCATAGAATATCTTGGATTGGAAGAGACTTTAAAGATCATCAAGTTCCAAGCCCCCTGAATGCATTTCTTCAATGTTCCAGTCCACCAGCTAGGGCTGTTTATCAGACTGGGAGAAGCCAAAATCAGGGCTCTGATACAAAACACTGACAGCTGGTTACAGTTTACCTTTGCTAATAAATAAAAAGCCAAGTGCTTAGCTATGAAATTGAAAGGTATAATTCTATGAGCCTTGTCTCAGCACCGTGTTGGAAGCTGTGCTCTGTCAGGCACAACACATGGTTTGCCAAACCATGGGGAAAAGGAAATCACAGGGCAGGCAGCTATCACTGCTCACCATTTCTTGCACTTCAACCTGTTCCTTGGATAAACTGGCATGCCTTAAATATTTATCACTGATGCTTCTAGTTGGGAAACTGACAAACATTCACACGGGCTTTAATGCTTGTACATAATTTGCCGTGTTATTTGCTGCTGCAGGAACAAATGAATTCTATAGAAATGGATTCAGTGCAACAACTTATAACAACATAATTATCTGAAATTATCTGGACACATCAAAGATTGTTGCTATTTGCATTAGACTCAGGACAGAGTCTTCAACAAAATTTTTATCATTGATGAAGTAAGGTTGAAATAAATTTGTCTAATTAAAAATAGTGCAAATGTACATCTACTTAGAGGAGAGTGGGTAAATAAGATTGTCAGAAAGTATTTATACAGAAAGTTTTTCTAGCAGAGAGAGCTAAAAGCCATTTTATGTGTCAGAAAGGAAAGGAAAACCTGCTGTATAAAGAACTAAATCCAGATTTCTTGCTAAAGGAGTTCTAACCTTGCCTAAAGATGCATGCTAATTTTCACTGTAATATCTATGCTGTATTGTCCCTATTTCGTATTTGCTCCCTAATTATTTATTTTGACAGAGGTAAGAGCTTAAACAAGAGGAAGCAATGGTCTGTAAAATTACAGAATGTAGTTTTATTAATTTTAAGTGATAATGAACATAATTTATCAGAAATACTTGAGTGAAATCCTTAAATTAAGGTGCCATTTGCAAGACCTTGCCTGAGCCTTATATTAAATAGTATTCATGGACAGTCATTGTGTTATGGGCCTGCTCAATAATATTACCTGTGAGTCTCCGACTGTCACTAAGTTCTAGTCAGAAGATACAGCAATATAATTTAGATTGCTACTTACATCTAATCTGTGTTATCTAATCCAGTGCTATTCCTCAACCTAAATTTCAGCCTACAGAATGCTATGGAGAAATTTCCCTATAAAAGAAGTAGTTCTCTTGTACACTGTAGTGTAAAGCCAAAAATAATTTCAATCCTCAAAACCACCAATAAGCCAGGTCCAATACACTGTGAAACACAGGATTTAAACTTGTAGTTACCAACTTTGCTATTATGAAGGCTGTGTCATAGCTGTATTTTGTAATACAGTGAGCAAGGTGGGTTAGTTCGTGTTTTCTTTCTTGATTTTTTGATTGAGAAAAACAAGATGTGCAATAATATTTACTATGAGTGATGGTCCAAAGTGACATGGAGTCCCCAGACAGGTACACTATCTTCTTTTATTTTTCTCTGCCTTTTCCTTCCTCACTTCTGTCCTTACATAAAGGAAGTATTTCCATTCTCATTTGGGATCTGTGGATCAAAAAGAGGAAAGATGAAGAAACTGGCGAAAAAATGGGTGTTGAAAAACTCATCTCCTTTGAAACTCAATACAATTTAGACTCACTAGAGCTGTTCTAAAATCCTTTATCCATATCTCTCAGGCACAAAATAATCTAGAATAAAGTATTCAAATCCTATTTAAAGCCCTTTAGATTTATGGGCCCAAGACCCCTCTTTGCTGAAGAAAAAAGAAAAGAAAGAAAAAAAAAAGAAAAAAGAAAAAAAAAGAAATGAAGAAAAAAAAAGAAAAAAGTAACACTTTCATTGCAGTAACACATTAGCAACATCACTATGTAAGAGGAAAACAAGGCAGCATTGTTAACTATCACTTTCATAAGAATTAAACCCAGAAATATTTTTTAAACTAATACTCATAGATATTATAACACCCCTTTTCCTCTTAGCAGACAAAATATATGTCAAACCAGTTAACTGATTTTTTATATTATCAGTCAATAACACGGAACAAATGTCTTGAGAATATAAAATCCTCTGGTTTGTTCAGAATAATAATGCAGTCATATTTCTATAGATTGTATTATCAGGTTAAATAACTAAATACTTATTCTTGGAGGATTTGACTGATAGTTCTTTCATTCTGGACACTCTTCTAAAAATCATCTATTACTGCATACAATTGGATATCAAAAAAGACGTGGCTAATGGGGCTGAAATAATCTGAGGATATTGAGATGAATTTTATTTTTCTGGATATGTTAGTTTCTGCATTGAATCTAGTTACTAAATTCAGACCTTCACATCCTCTAATACTACCAGCTATGTTTTAGCTACTATTGGCTACTATGATATAATATTGGGCTAATGACACTCAAGTTAATTAGACATCATTTGTCTTTCTTGACATGCTATTTTCAAAGAAATATAAATGTTATCCTTTAAACTTATCAGTAAATAAATGGCAGCCATTCAGTCACGTGAGTAGTTGGCAAAGATTCTATGTTGCACAGCTAGAAATAGAAAATGTTTTTCCTCTCGTCATTCAGAGCATTACATAGTCTGATTAGTGGTTAAATAGCACTGGTTTTCCTTTCCCTAAGTGGCCTTGGAAAGCAGAGCCTGTAATTTAGTAACAGCTGCAAGAAATTAGCTGAAAACAATCTACTACAGACATAGACAATTCATAGCATAAAACAAACAAATACAAGCAATTCACACAATCAGAAACCTCATCCCTCAAATTTACCCAAACTGCTTATTCAGATGGTTTTGATGTTGTTCCCCTGGGTGGTGAAAAGTGTGAAGACTGTGGCCAGAAAAAAAAAAAAAAAAAACATTAGATCATCTTTTTTTTTGTGGGGGGGGGGGGGGGGTGGTAACTTAACAAATTCTTCTTGCAATTAATTTAAATTTTTGCTATATTGTTCTTTGATGCCAGCACTGCACCAAATTATTTCAGGTCATAGATGCCTACTTAAGTAATAAATGACGTTTTTATTCCTCTCTCCTCTTGTTCATTTTTCAGGTCAATTTTGTCTGGAGAGTTTACTGAGGTATAAAATTGTTGAGAGATATTCTTCATTGTTCAATTTTTAAGAAAATCTGAAGCCAATGGAATCAATCAAAATTTTTCCCACAGTTAAATTGTAATAAACTGCTTAGACCAAAAGGAGCAGATTTGCAGAAATATAGTTATTGGACTCAAAATTTCTCACATCATTACTTTTAAACAGAATTTTACTTTTTTAAAAAAAAGGAAAAATTTTTGTTAAAAAATATTTAAATATTAAACTCTTCTTTTTCTAAGGTTCATTCATTTTATGATTTGGATTTATTTTTTTCCTTGAGATTTTCTTTTTGGTAGGGTTTTTTATTGGTGCTTTGTTTTGCTTTTTCAAGAAGGTTTCATGTTTGAGGATTTAATTGATGCTTTAAGAGGAAGAAGAACTGAAAAAAATTCATAATTATTAAATGAATGTGAAGAAGACACAATGCTAAAAACTGTAAAGAAAATATTTTGGGGTATTTTTTACAATTATTTTTTAACTGATATAACTGCATCTAAGATGCTAGATTTGCCCAAATATTACCCATGTTTCATTTATAATTACTGGATCTATAAAAGTAATAATCTTTCCCTTTTAAAAATAAAGCAGAAGAATGGTCTTAGTGAAATTATTTCAGTTTCAATTAGGTTTCTAGCAACAAGTAATTCCAATGGAAAGATGAGAGACTTGAGTTCCATAGGAAGAAAAAACAATTGAAAAATACTTGCATAAATTTCTGATTTCTACACTTGATGTGTGTTTCACTGTATGGTTTATTTGGATTTAAAAAAAATTAGTCTATCTTGGATTTTCCATAAGAAAGAAACACTAATGTTCTAACTTCTGTGCTAGGCAGAACTGATAAAAAAGGCAGTTGTCTAAACATACATTAGCAATTCCTTGCACAAAGAAAGTAGTTTCTGTCTTTCACTGCAGGTGTTTCTTGTGGTGAAAGACTTATAAACCTTGTACAAAATTTGAAATTCTGTTATATACCTCATTTATGATCTAAATATGTATTCATGCAAATGTGAGACTCATTTAACCTCCCACCATACTCAAGAGACTTCCAGTCAGTATATATATGCACTGGACTCTAGCGAATTTTGAAGAAGAAAAAAAATGTTCAGAGTAACTCTCTATGAGGAGCCTCTGTTCAGCTGCCCATGTACAAGAATTTAAAGCCATGTGTAGCATGTGACACAAAGAAAAATGGAGACCAGGCAGGGTAGCCAGGAGCATCTCAGGTGGGTCTAAATAGCTGTGAGCAAGTGAATCAGGTATAAAATTCCCACCTCTACAGTCATCAAATCTAAACATTGAAATAGCATGGCTATTCATAAGAATTCCTTCTATAAGAATGTCTCAGATAGACAAATCCCAGTTTTCTGTCTAATGTAAGCAGAGGAAAGGAGCAGAAATGTTTAAACATTATTTTTCTTTGTTTCATTTTTGTCTTTATGTGCTGCCTTGTTTTACTTCATTCTTTATTGTGGCATGGAATTTTAATTGTACTGTCATTAATTTGAAGGCATAAAAGCCTCAAGAAAAATGTACATGCCATAATGCCGAGAGTGCAAATACTCTGTTTCTGAACAGGCTTGTAAGCATCCAGGAATGGAAGCAAAAGGGGAAAAAATAAAGCATTCAGTGTTGTTTCTAATGTAGTATCTGACTGTTTTTCTTTGAATGTGAGGGGTGACTAAATGTTTTATATCCTGGTAAAATAATCTTGTCTAATTGTAGATCCTTAGAGCAGGAACTCACCAACTGTTTTATGCCTCCCTGCGTTACAAAGGGAATTAGCAAAACTTAAGTATTTATTTGACTTAGGATAATGATCAAATTTCAGCACTATGAACAGAAGAAATAAACCCACTTCTTCCAATGCCACCCCTGACCATCTGGTAGTTTTTATGTCTCATCCAGAGGAGCACAACCCACAGTTTTTGGAAGCATAATCATAAACACATGTCTCTCTTTGATTAGAGTGCATTTTGTTTTTATTGATGGCAGCTTGTTTATTGACTGTACCAATGAAAACTTATTTTCCAAGAGATTTTTACTGCTGAGGTTGATATTGCATGATTGGATGACCTTCAGCAGCAGAAATTCATCTGACATATTGTTACTAAATTAATCAGATGAAATAAACTGTTCAAGTAAATGAAGATCAGTACAAAATCCAATGGAGGATCATTTATAATAATTTGGTTCTTTCTTATGTTTTTTTATAAACTTAAATGACAAATGCACTGTTTAGTTCATCATTTTACGAGTCGAAATCTGAAGGTCAAGCTGTTGTAATTGCATGTTCTAATGAATCCAATTCCTTTGGCTTTTATGGTATGATGGATGTAAAATTATGTTACGTGATTAAAAGCTTGATTTTTGTATGGATAAGTATTTAAGTGTTTGCAATAATGGCTTAATCTTCATGGATATTTAAAATGGCCGAGATGAGATTTCTCTCCGTCATTGCCACAGTAATTTATAAAGGAAGACTAAATATAAGTTTTTAAAACACAGTCAAAACATTGATCTGTTGCACTCAGATTTATTTAATTGTCTATGTAATTTTAATATTTCTGAAGAATTAATGAAATATTTGCTATAGTGTCCATCTACCTTAGATTAATTTGCTTATTTTTTAAAAAACACTAAAAAGAAGCGATAAGAAGCTTACTAGGATTGCTCAATTTCCTCTGCTTTCTTCCAACTCTTCAACTTTTTTTTCCCACTGCATTCCAGTTTTTCATGATACATTAAAAATTGCTCTTTACACATGAATACTTCTTTATATATATAAAAATGTAGAACTATTAGAGACCCCTTTTTCTATACTTTCTGTTGCAGCACATACTCTGCAGTAAATGGATTTATCTCCAGCAATCCTGAACCTGTTCTCCTATTGTTTCAATTAACAAATCTGGATCCACAAATCTGGATTGTGTAAGTCCTCATTTGAATGCAGTCAGACACATCGTATTAGGTTTAAAGAATGCACTATTTGTGCATCTGTTCTCATTATAATTCTAAATTGTCTATATTCAGCAATTAAACCCAGCCATGGCCAGGCCCCTCTGATCTCTGAGGAACAGCTGGAACACAAGGGGGGTTATTTCCTCCTAAACTCCTATACAATCAATGCAACACCAATTGATTTCTGTAGTTTTTCTCCTTTTTTTTATCACATGATAAAAAGTGAGTATCACCTTTTTATTTACTTTCTTCAAACCATTCACAGTTTTACGGAACTCCATCTTATCTTCCATGGATTGCTTCTTTTTAAACTCTGAAATACTTTTTCCACAATGCCAGTTTGTAGGTAAGTCATTTCCTGCTTCTGATCATCCTTTTCATCCTTCTCAAAACTTTACCTAAGTGTGGGTGGGGAGTGTTTTTTTTTTTTCCTAAATGTGCTAATTAGCATATTTTATTCAGCATGGAGTATACATCCATTTCTATGAGTATTTATTTTCTTTGTTTATTTTCATTCTCTATGCCTTCACTCTTATTTTTTCACAAGATATTTGCTTATTTAGAATTATTTTAGGATGATTTTTGATAATGGTAATCCCTAATTCAAAGACCATCATTCTGTCTCTTCAGTTACATGTGTGCTTCACACTAAATTTATGAGCACTGAACTGTCATTGGTATTTTTATCATTGAATACAAGATTTCCTTATGCAATATTTTGCATTCACCTCTATTTTTCACTTTGTAAAATGTTTCTCAACTTTAATATTTGGCAGGTCATTATTCACTCTCATATGAATACAGTGAATATCATAAATTGCTGCATAGACCCTTCTGGGACTCCTAGAGTTAGCTCTTAGCAATGTAGAATACAAATATTCATTTATGTACCTTTTTTTCCTTTATTTTGCTCTCTTTTTAATCTCTAAGCAGATATAATCATCCACAGAAGATTTTTCATTGGTTTTGTTGTCTTTGTGAACCTTTCTGAAGGATCATGCATTAATTATTTTCTGCCTTCTTTTCCTGTTTAGTTTTGTTTTCATTTTATATTTTTCCCTTTCTATGTTTCTTTTGTGCTGTGTTTTATTTTATTTTCCAGCCTAGTTTGTATCCTTTCTGAATATTTCCTATGCACCTTTTAACTCTTTGCAGCCTTTATGATGTTTCTTTAAAAAATCCTTTTTTTCATGTTTAAAGCTATATATCTCTTTTTCATTATTTTCTATATATTCTATTTTTATTTTATTATTTTTCCTCGTACTTTTGATAAATATTTTTTTTTTCTTCTTTTTGAAATTCATACATATTCAAATTCTAGAATTATAAAATGTCTCAAGATGGAAAGGACCATAAGTTCGCACACAATACAATGTATGCGCTTTGGTATATACATGTGGATTCATGAAATATGTAAAACCTTCTTTTCTTCTTCTATTGATTATCACCAAATGCCTTCTGCTTAATATTCCATAATTTTCATTGGAATCTCTGTCATTACTTATGCATGTTAAATAAATTGAAAAAAAATCTTCTTAAGGCTCCTACTGACAAAATATACATTTATGCCTTGGAAATTACTATAAATTTATATTTGATAATTGTCCTATATTTTGAAATCACCACAAGAAGTCTATAGATTTTCCTTATAAAATCTACTCATTAAGCTTTTCTCCCTGCTGCAAACAGAAGTGGGTATGAACAGCAATCTGCATTGTGGCACTAATTTTTGAATTTAGGCACTAAGTTATCTTTCTATAATCTATCACTCTGAATATTTCATTCATATCCCTTTACTGTGACCTGTGACAGTTTTGCACAACTTTTCAATAGAAATTCCACATACATTGGTGCATACCACAAAATTACACACAGAAGTGACACTGAAAATTCAGTCTCTAATGTAGATTTGAGATGAGCTAGCTTTCTCAAATCGATTATATTTTGGCTGTGATGGTAATTTGAATATAACCCTCTGTCTTTACCTAAAACTATGAGTTTTCCACCTTATTT
Source organism: Ammospiza caudacuta (assembly GCF_027887145.1). Classification (NCBI taxonomy): domain Eukaryota; kingdom Metazoa; phylum Chordata; class Aves; order Passeriformes; family Passerellidae; genus Ammospiza; species Ammospiza caudacuta. The sequence continues at coordinate 98,760,919 of NC_080594.1, forward strand.
TCTATTCTCAGTAGGGGTAGTGAAAGAATGGCTGAGTGGGCATCTGTGAGTTGGCCAAGTTCAACACACCATAGCAGTTATGGCTTCATTATTAAACTTACTGAAGACAAGAGGAGAAAAATAAAGGGAAAATATAATTTTCTTTGTGACTAACATAGATTTTTATTACTTAATTTACCCAGAAAAACAGCATACTTTGCTACAGTACTTCTTCAGTACTTCCTTAAACTAGTTGAATTTTACTTTCATCTGACTATGATACTACAGTGAAATAAAAGAATCCTGGTCAAAGGTCAAAAAGAACATGGAAGAACCCAGTTTAATAATATGAAGCTGAATTGTAGAATTTTAGTGCAGATCTGACTTTGTGCTGTGAATCTGGATCTGAAGCTTTGAGTTTCTAATTTCAGGCACACAATACAAATCTCATCTTTATCTCTATATTGGACTTTTTCACCTTCAAAATGTCATGAATCATGTTAATAATTTTAAATTGCATTTATTAAAAATAACATATATTTCTGACATATTTCCTATGTTTATATCTACTATTCCTACATTATAATAATTATTTTCCATTTTTCTATTGTGTATGTCAGTTTTTCGCTTCAGACATTTGTTTGGGGGACAAGATGAAGCAATTGCATTTGGTCACTACTGTTTAATTTGGAAGCAATGAAAATTTGTGATTCAAGAATATTCTTCACCAAGTAGGTACCAAAGTGTTCTACACAGCAGAGAAAGATCATTCAATCTTGTTTTACTGGTATTATTTATTGTGTCCATTTATACAGAGACTAGAGGAAGCTGCACATACACATTCATTTACTTTCTCAGGTTTGTTTTCACACTCGTTTCCTTTGGCAGATAATTTTATTTCTTTTCAGTTTAGAATCAGTGATGCTTCCCCCCCACCCCATTTTTTTTCTAATTTTTAAGACATTATCTTTGATAAATGGTCTAATTTGACAGTATATTTGCATGGCTAGTCTTACCTTGCATATTATATGTGTGTTAATACTTTGGAATGTAATGAATCATTAGGATAACCCTCTTTTTGTTTTCCTTTGTGGTTTTCCGTTCTGTTCATTTATTTAGGGTTTTTATACACCTTCTCACTATAAGATGGGATGCAACGGATGGAGCAGAAGAATGCATTAAAACCATAATTTATTCACTGAATGTATTATGAAATATGATGGCTCTGCTATTGCTATGACCCTTTCACATCTCTCTCATGTATTTTTTACCTCAAATTACATTATTCCTTAGATCACTCAAGCTCTACAAAATAAGATTATTTGTCTGAATACCAGATATGCCATGGGACTGTAACAGATAATGAAGCACCTGAAAATTAATTAAATGTCCCACATAGGTGAAAAATAATAGTGTTATGAGGTGATAAATAACATTCATTAGCATCTTGTTATCCAAAACTTTGACCATTATGAAAAAAATGAAGAGCTCATGAATTCACATCTATTGTTAATCTCAACTTCCTTAGATGGCCTGAAAACTAAGTGCATTGGCTCTTTCGTTGTATCTCTAAATTTCATTTTCTACTTCAGGCCTATTTTTAACTCCTTCTGTTTGTGTCTAATCAAAGCAAGACAATACTTACTGAGGCAATATTGTCAGTAAACACACATCTCTCCATGAGAGCTCTTCTGCTAGTGCCTAACCCTCAGAATATAATTCCTCTTGTCTTCTGAATTGAAAGAACATGAATAATCAAGCAGCTGGCTCTTGTTGAAATGAAAGGTTTGCAGCAAGCTGTGTTGTAATGTCACATTGTGCTGCTGCCCTTGTGCTGTGAAGTTACCCACAGCTATGTGCATGTCTACAGCTCTGTGAGGGGAATGAGAGCAAAAGAAATGACCTTTCTGTTTAAAGCAGAAGTAAAAATATATTAATTTGTGTTCCTCTGATTCAGTTTAAGCCTGGGGATTCAGTTGCTTTGAGTTGTTTCTAAATGTTGTTATTTTACAGAAGGAAAGAAGAAAACTCAACCAACAAAACGCATAATTTTTGAAAATGCAAAATGTAGCTATTGCCTGCTCACATTGCATAAAACAGTAAAATTTTAAAAATTATGAGACTTGAATGAAAACACTTCTGAAAATTAGTTTCTAGATCTATTAGTGAGGAAAAAAATTATATTTAAAGTGATTGTAGATTTACAAAATTTCATTAGTATAATACGATTTTTTTTTTGCTGTTGAATAAATGTTTTAGCCAGTCTTGACAGTTGAATGAGTGGCTTTGGAGAATGTATTTTGACTATAAACTACTTACACATTATACAAAAAGTGAGCTCAGTGTTAGATGTGAGCTGAGAGGAGAAAGTGTTAGATAGCTCAGTGTTAGATGTGAAATTCTACAGGAGGCACAGGGTTGAACCCTGCTGCAGCACATATTCATGCACATGCATGAATATGCACATAGCAGGAGGTTGTATCTAGTAAAAAGCATTTTAAAGCATTTATTAACAGAAATTTTACTGTTAAGTAGATGTGACAAACAACATGCAAAATCTAGGAGTTAGAACTGAGTGTAAATCTGGGGGAAGTATATATGAAAAGCAGTTAAAATAAACCCAAAATTGTTTAAAAAGAGCAAACAAAAGGAACAAAAACTTGATGGATCTCATTTAAATCGTAAGATGGCAAAATCAATTCACTATTAGATTATGTACCTTATGCGTCATATAGCTTGCTAAGTTGTTACTTAAAGCAGAGCTGACTGGGCAACAACTTTTAATTCTGATTTAAAAAAGAAAAATTATGCTGCAGTCTGAACTTATTCTTTCATTCTCCATGTAATATTTTCAATATCATTTAAAGAAAAACCTTTGACAAAACAAACCAGGTTTTTATTACATAGTTACTAAAATATTTGTAAACTCATTTAAAATATTTACACAAAATAATTTTAAAGTTCCTGACCTATTTTAGGTGTAAAAAAGCAGTGAGGTCACTCTCATCAACCTTTATATTAAAAAGGTTTGCCTCCAATTATTTTTATTTGAATGAAAACTCTGGCCATGTGTAGATAGCACAGATTTTTTGTGGTAGATTAGACAAAAACTCTCATTTACTGAAAGCAGAGTATCCATTCTATGTAAACCTTTAAAAAGAAAATCTTTTTGTATAAACTATACACATTTTAAACACCCAATCATTTCTGCTGAAGTCACACATTTTTCCTTTTCTGACTTGTAACTAACAAGCTGACAAAATTTGAAAAATAACACATTGTGGAAGGACATTTGGAGCCCAAAAGCAGGTTACTTTTATGTGCAGTATCCCCAGAGCTGCATCTTGTCTCTACACCATCATAGGTCAATTCAGCAACAGACAAGCTGAATTTTAAGGGCAACTTTTAGGTTATTGTTAAAACCTATCATCGATATGACCCCACTGAATTAAGCATAACATTCTCAAGGAAAAAAAGGACAACATTTTCTAGTTTAAAATATAATCAACTCTAAGACTAGTTCTGTTTTAAATGTATTTTTTCCTAGTGAAATTATTGTACATTTCCAGCCTCAAATATTGGCAGTTAGTCAAATGGCTATTTTGTGTCATGGTGCCTCATTCATTGGCCTTAAATCCATAAAGAAATTATAAATGGAACAGCATTTAAAACACTTCACTTACTCAGAGGTGAATTTTCAGTGCCCCTATGAGATGGAACCGTAAATTTGATTCATTAAGTTAATTATGTGTATATGTAAAGCATTTTCCAAAATGATTTCTAAAACCTACACAAGGTCATAACAGGTCTTTTTATTTAGGCATTAAGTTTAAAAACCCTGATGCTTTAAAAAAAAACACTGCTGTACCATATAAACACTCCTATATTATGCAACATATATTCACATACACTTTATTCACCTTTTACATTTCTATAATTACCCCAAGCATGCTATTCACCCATGAAGTTTACATATACCAATTCCATCTAGTGCATATTTTATTTTAGTAATAAAAAACCTGTTTATGTCTTCATCATAACTTCTAAAGCCAATTATGACTACATCTCCTGAAAATTTACTCTAGTATGGTAGTTAATCTGCTTTGGGCTCTAGCTCAAGAACAAACCAGGTTTCAAAAATGCAGTTATAAAAAGAAGCTCGGCAGCTTTCTTACCTCAGACAAGCTTGTTTCTTTGAATGCTTTGCCAGTGTAGTAAGTGCACATGCAATGACCATAAGGCAGAATTCAGTAGCTTATAAAGATTACTATGTCTCTGCAGCCTTTTTGCAGGAATTTTTCTTATTCAATAATCTCATCATACTCTAACAGGATGGGATGCAGCTCTATTAATAAAACGGAAAAACTGGTGTGAAATAAGGTTCTAACATAAGGGAGGTAAAACTTTTTAGTTTCAAGTCTCAGGAGTGGAGTAAAGGGAGGGACAGCTGGAGTGTCTGAGATATCAGATATTGCTATGCACAGACTGTTTCTGGGTAGCTTGGCCAGAGTCTCTTGCATTGTCCTGTTTATAAGGTAACCTATACTGAGAGACTGAGAGGTGACAAAAAAGACAAAACATCTTGCTTTACTGTCTTTGTAGTTTGTGTCTTACATAATATTCCACTCTTTCTGGTAAAAAAAAAAAAAAAAAGAAGTAAAAAATATGTGTGTGAGGAAGACTTCTTTGCACACAGGAAAATTACAGATAAAGTTCAGCCTTACATAAGCCTGGGAAGTTTTGCTTAACCTGGAAAATCCTAAAATATCCTCATTAAATACAGTGTAAAAATATCAGCAATAAACAGTAGAAAGTGGTGCAAATTTTGAAGTAAGATAAAGACCATTTTTAATTTAAGACTGATTGTTCTAGGGTCTATTCAAATGCTTAGGAGCTCCACATCATAACCCAAAAATTTAACAGAAGTGCACAAAAGTACATTTTAGCATAAAAGGAATTTGCATGCTATGACTTATGGACTGATACCCATTAAAGGTATCAGTCAGAAATATGAAAGAGGGTTGAAGAGAAGATAATTGTTTTCATTATGAACTCAACGATATAAACTCTCAAGATATACTGATGCTCCTAAATGGAAAAGAAATGAAAGAAAAAACAAAAACAAAAATAAAAAACCCCACCCAAACCAAAGAACAAACCAACCAATCTGAAAGGATGAGAAGTACTCAGATGACACTAAAACATTGAAATACAAAACTGATACAACTTATTATTGGCTCCATCTAGCAATTATGTCTAGAATTTAGCTCTGACCTCAAGAGGTGCTGTGCCCCTAAAATGCCTAATCTCTCCTTTTTGTGCATGTGGAGGAGGTTGTTACAGATGAAGTGTCTGAAAGAATCCCATGATGTGTTACTGCCAACAAGACTGGTGTTTTCAGGGTGTGATACTTACTGATCTGTTTCTTTCAAGTTTTAGGCAATACCGATTCATAGAATGGGGGTTCTTTTCATTATTTTTTATAGAAAGTAAGAAAATATTTTTAAAATATATTTATCAGATTCTACTTAAATAATTGACATCCTAAACTCTTTTTCCTCATCCACTATGCCCTGCCATACTCAATTTTTTGCCAAAGAAATAAATTCATCAACTTCTCTCATGCAAATTTTCTTCTCTATGTGAGTGTCTGCATTTGCAATTTTGATTTTGATTCTCAACACTTGGCCTAGGGCAGCAGGAACAATGGCTTTAAAATCATTCTGAAACAGTTCCTGGAAAAGACATGTTGTTGCTGACTGAATCAATGCAAAATGACTGACCAGTAATTAAATCACTGCACCTGTGACTTTTCTAGCTACACGGTGTAAAAGTATTGGTTACAGTAAATGAGCCTGCAGATTACACTGTATTCTTGGCAGAAACACAATTTGCTGAGGGTTTTTGTTTGGTTTGTTCACAGTGCTGGGGGAGAGGGGGATTAAAGGTAATTGTGTCTGAAATCCCTCAAATATATTATAGAAGGGTTTCTGGCCCACATATTACCACTGCAAAGGCAGTGGGTAGTAGATGAAATTTGGAACCAGACTGCAATTCCTCAAACCCTTCTGCAATTATGTATGGGAAAATTTCATTTTCTGCCTCCAGTTATATAAGTATTGGTTTATGAGATCTCAAGCAATCTGTGACAAGACAAGGCTATGAGATCTCATGCAATCTGTGACAAGACAAGGCGACAAGACCACTTTTAGGTTATAAAAGATAGATTCCTGTGTGAGCTAGTGCAAAGCTGGCAGAGCATACTGTTCTGCAACACAGCTGGGTTAGTGATGATCCTCTACAGCAACCTTTTGTTAGCTGGTCTATGATAAAATTATGCTCAAGCTGTAAAAATAATAGCGTGGCAGTTTCTATAAAAACAAACTTCTCTCATCTCAATATCAAACCAGTTGCTTCCTACTGCATTTAATTGCAGGTCAGGATCTCTCATGAACTGCACATCAGTCTCATAGTCACTCAGAAACACTCTTCTGCATGTAGGTTTGCATAAAATGCAAGTTTCCAGATGAAGACCCATTTCATAAGGAAATGCTTTTATAGAAATATCACTGCTCTTGACAAATTTCTGAGAAGGGGAGGTGGAGAAGGAGGTGCTTAACTCTTCTATTTTAGTTTGAGGATTCGTGGCAGTGGCTCAAAAATGCTTTGGGGAGGATCAGTGTTGAAATTATGAAACATTTCTTTACTGTGAGGGTGGTCAAATACTGGTTACAGACTTCCAAGAGTGGTAGTCGATGTCTCAAACCTATCAGTGTCTGAGATGTTTGAACAAGGCCCGTAACAACATACTTGAACTTATAGTCAACCCCAAATTAGTCAAGCAGCTGGACTAGATGATCATTATTACATCATTTCCAAGTGAAATATTCTATTCTATTCTATTCTACTCTATTCTATTATATTCTATTTTTAATCTAATGTTTCTTACAAATTATCAAATCAAAGCAATTGAGTGGGGAACGTAAACCAGAAACCAACTAGAGGTAGAAATGGAATAAATACTATGTTTCTTAAATAATAATTGCCAATGAGAAATACCAATGTGGAGGCATTGTACAGTTATGCCATTTTAATGCAGATCATAGGTCATGCTAGGAGCAGATTTTGTTCCTGTACCAGATAACAAGAGCTATGAAGCTGAAATGGATAAAGGCTAGAAACTGTTTGGTTCTGACGCAAGATTCCATTTGCATTTTCAATATTTTGAAAATTATTATGAACATCAAAATCTGCCTCAAATATATGTACAAGATTATGTCACCTTTCTAAATTCCTTTTTCTTGAAGTCTCCATCCTTTTTTTAGTCATCATTTTTCTCCAAAACACCATTACCTTCTTCTGATTTAAAGGTTTTAAGAAAAATTTCCTCTTCGTTTTCATTTTTACAGAATCACAGAATAGACTAGGTTGGAAAAGACCTTTGAGATGATTGCGTCCAACCTGTGACCTAAAATTACCTTATCAGTTTAAACATGGCAATTTTTCATGTCTTCTGTCCCTATTTATGACAAGCTTGTCATCTTAAATAATCAGTCCTTATGTCCTCTGTCAGAAAAAGTGAATTTCCATCTCCTCAGTGATAATTTTAACTTGAAGAACTAATGTCTTTGTAGCAAGTTGGTCTTTTTCCCTAGGAGGGTTGTATAGGTAAGTGGAACAAAAGGACAGCAGGAAGTCTGCCCAATGAGTGTACTTTATCTGCAGATAAAGTTCTCTCTGATGAACTTTAAGAAAAACATTGACTTTTTGAATACTAACCTCTGTTCAGAAACCAAACAAGAAGGAAATATTTTCCTTTACTACAGCACCTATAATGTATTATTATAGCTTATGATGACAAATGTTAGTTTCCTCAGATCATCTTTTGTCCAAGATATTAGCAGTTAAATGTCAGAACAGCTGTGAGTCTGTTGCAATTTTTTACTTGAAGATGAAAAGTTGACTTGACTGGTCAGGCTTAATTACCTCTGAAACAAGGTGTCATGAACAGTGAAACAGGCAATTTTGTCATCCAGAAGAAAAAATCTATTCTTTTTTTTTTCTAGATAAATCTCAAATGCTGGCAGAAGAACTTATGAAGAAAATCTGTCTGGTTGCTTGTTACCGTACACTTGACTGGAATGTTCCTAGATATTTGACACCTGAGTACCTCTACAAGGCCACAGATTTTGCAAAAGTTTGTTTCTAAGTACTGAGACACAGGACTTAGTGCTTACTGACTTACTGTTAGTGAAAATTATGAAGGTGATGTATTTTGATTTTTCCCATTGCCTCTATAGCATGCAGTTTGAATAGAGAAGACTGTGAGGAAGAGTAGAAATAAAAGAATCAAAAAATAAATCTGTATAATAAACTAAGTAGTATCTCAAGTTATGATATCTCTGTAGACCCTTCCATTAATAAATATCTAGTTTAGTTTCAGATGCATTGAGTCCTGTGAGTAAGAGAAATATTACAGGCTTACTTGTACTTGTCACACAAATATCTAAGTACTCATCTCACTCACATCAACGAGGCCTATTTTTTCCCTTTAGTGAGAAGACATTCTATATTCCTCAAAAAGAAACTTGCAAATCAATGGATAAAAAGTATTTTTTTTTTTACATTTATGTTACAAAACATAAACCTTTAATTCAAGTGAAAATACATGATATTTGCATAGATACTCTTCTAAAACCCTCCAACCGACTGCTATAAACTCCTGTTCAATGTATGTCAGTGTGCTATACTGAAAACATAAACTCCAATACATTTGTGCTTCCTTGTGTCTGGCTTTGTGGTAACAACATTGGCTTCTGCAGCAGTCATGAAATTTAAATGTAAGTTAAATCTTCTTGCAAGATATTAATGTAGACTATGCAACTAAAGAGTCATTATGCTGCTTATTATTATGTGCATGCTAATGTTGTTTTCTATCCAGTTATAGTTGCTTTTCATTAAACAACAGAGAAAGGTCACTCTAAAGGTTATACCAGCTTTGCTGTGACAGTATTTAAGCTGCAGTGCAAGTTACCCCGATATCCTGAGAGACTGTAAAATATATGTTATATTTTCATCTACTAATTGCTCCTTCAAGTGACCTGGTTGTAGAAAAACTATCTCAGCTTTTATTACATATACAGACAGATATTTTTCTCTGCATACTGCAGAGAATTGTAAACATGGCATGAATAAAGAAGAAAACTGACAAACAGCAAACCACAAAAAAACCCAAACAAAGGCATAGGTTGTCACAGGCAACCTTGGGACTATAAATAGCTCCCAACTGCTCGGTTAGAGAAATGCAACCTTGGAACCTGGGCAAGAAACAAAGAACAATTTTCTGATGTACATGAAAAATACATAGCAGATAAAGATGTAACATGTCTTTGCAAGGGTGCACATAAACATGTATGCATAATGTTTTTAACTGTTTTTGTTATTGAAAATATATATTTTGGTTTCTTTTTTTCCATAACAATATTTTGAATACAAAACTAAGAGATCTGAGTTTCCTGACTCAAGTTACACAAATTGTTATGCAGCAAAAATTGAAAGAGAGAGAATATAGAAATTATTAACTAAGATTAAACACCTAGGCATGTAGAGCTCGTAATCACTACAGTTTTTTTAATATATAAAGAGACAAGGATAATTTCTAACGCTGAGCAAAAGAATTGGCAATTAGATAGTCTTAGACAAAATACAATTGCTTTTGTAACAATTTTCGTTGACCAAAGCTTCTTGTCACAAGAGGTAACACTATGCCAAGTTTACCTGTTGCCATTCTTGCTCTGATTTTGTCTTGTTATGGAAAAATAACTTTGAAACTGAAGCAAAATAGGAAAGAAAATCCTCAGCCTAAAGCAGAAGGAAAAAACATCAGATTTACCTGATACAGACTCTGTTCTCTGGCTAGATGACTCTGGCTAGATGTTTTTTACAGTACCTAAACAAAAAGACTAACATTCTCATTAGAATGCCTGAGTGCATGCTTTGTTCTCAAATTTGCTTTGCAAGCATATCACAGTAATTATACCAAACACAACACAAACTCATCTATTTCTAGTGATAGCTTTTCTTGTTACTAAAATGTTCCTCTATTAAATGAAGCATTTCTCCTACAGACAAAATATGTGTTAAAGGTCATTTCCACTGCAAGGAGTGCCGATTTCTACATAGCACTTTAGTAACATTTTTTCATTGACCAGATTACCTCAAGCAATGAGCAAGTCACAACTAGTATTTTTTTTTACTTTTACCATCAATCTATTGTCTGCAGACTTTAGATGCTAACTGGATGTAGCCATCAGGATTCTTTGTTTGCTTTAAGAACACTGATGGAGATGAAAGGAATGCAATTTGATATCCTTTTCTTCATGACTTAATGATTTCTGTGTCATCTTTAGCTCATTGTTAGAAAGAAAAGTTCTGTAACATTACAGCCATTATTTACTTCTTATTTATTCAATGTATTTAATTTACTTTAGTCTGCAAAATACAGAACAAAGTCTGCCTTCCTCCACTCTTATTTTGTAATGAGTTCTCTCTGACTCTGGTCTCTATTACTTCTGAGTCAGGAGTATTGCTGGTCGTCTGTGAATGTGTACTGGCTGGTTCAAGAAAGGACTTCATCCCTCCTATCTCCTCAATTGCAGCCAATCAGCTGTTTTTACTCATTAACTTCACACAAAACTGACACTGACTTTCAAAGACCTTTATTCAAAGGGCTTAGTTTTCATATTTTATGTGTGTTTTACATGCAAGTAAGACATTTCCTTTTGAACTACTTCTGTGCTTTTCTGTCAAGCACAGACAGGATCTTATCTCTTTCTGCAAACTGCTGTGAGACAATGTCATGTACTATTTATTTCCTTGAGTATGTATATAAGCAAGATTCAGTAGAATATCAAGATGGATCTTTAATTATTTATTACATGACTATTTTAGCAGTGTCTTACTTAAAAAAATGTCCCTTTATGAGGAAGCAATGCATTTACAAGTGCTTTACAATTTCACAATCAACTATGGGGCTCTGAAAAGTCCCATTGGGACTGCATGTGCATCATATATGCCACACGGATCAAGCAAAGAATGGATGCTGAAAACACCAGTTATCATCAACAGCTCTAGAGCCAGGGCCAAGTAATCACCTCTTCAGCTTCCAGTTAATAGGAAATCTGATAAAAATTGGCAGAACGAAGGGCATGGACCTCCTGGAACATGTGAAAAATATAATATTGCATAGGGAAAAAATCTCAGAATTTCATGTTTCTCTGTGTATATCATCATGGTCTAGTCCTGCCCATACTAGTTTAGTATTCAAACTGCATATTTGTGGCAACTGCCTGCTTTCCAAGAGAGACATTAGAAGTATGAAATACACAGCACTGCTGTCCAACATTATGTCTGGATTAACAGAAGTTCTCAAATGATGGCGTTGGAGGATTTTTTCTGGTAACTTACGACTCTACTTCCTGTAATACAATTCCAGTTGCATCAGCTTCCTCCTACTTTGAAAACCACATTTTCAGGTGTCTCTGGGCAATTAAACTTGTATAAGTATCTTGCTATGCACAGGTATCTCAGAACACAGAATGTCTGTCAATCTATAATTTATGTATTTGTATTCGTTCTGATGCCTACACACCTATATCTGCATGGAGAGCTAATAAGTAACTTTCTTCACAGAAGTGTCTATAAAAGAAAATCAGTTCTTTTGAGACTTAAAATGGTTTCTGAATTCCATCACTAAAAAAATGTATCCTGATTCTTTTAAACCTGTTTTTATGGCTTATTTTTGTTTCGCATTTGGAAGAATAAATAATAATTTCTGTGAACTGTATGATTTTTGCTTCCTACATATTTCAGATTAGATAATGTAATATGGTTAGAGAAATTTTCTTGTAAAATTAGTTTGCTCTGATAGAATGGATAGCTACTGAGATTAATTGTTTGCATTCTAGTCACAGATAGTTTAGCTCTTGTTTTAATTTAAGTGGCTTTGTTTTAATCACTCATATGTCTTTTTTTCTTTTTTGAATTTTTTTATTTTTTTTTCTTCTTTCCTTTTTTTTTTTTTTTTTTTACCAAGTTATGAATATTCCTACCTCCCAAAAAATCCTCCAAAAATCAATGGACACCAACAAATTTAAAAGTATGGAACTTGGTCATATTAGTAACATCTCTGTGTGCCACATGGGATGCAAACAAAAAAGGAAGAATTTTCTTATAAAAAAAGTCAAACCTTTAGTTAAAATTAAGTCATCAGGATATAAAAACATAAATAGCCTTTATGCTACAAAAATCAGGCTTTACTATTTGGAGGTTTTCAGAGGCGAGGATGGGTGGTAACAAGAAAAATTAAATCTGATCAAATAAAATCTTGACAAAACTCAAACATTTTATATCACATAAATCAATTTTTTAATGTGCATAGTCTGCCCTATTCCTTTCTCTGCAGGGCAACATTCCACAGAATTTGCCTCACTGAAAGACAGACCTAAGCTGATGTAGACAACCAAGACTCCTGTCCTATTCCCAGAAGTGGGAATATGTTGAGGTAGAAGACTGGCAATGAAGGGACCAGCAGTGTGTTCCAGTTTGTGAATAGCCAAGAATTAGAGACACCAACAGGTGGCATTTCTGGGCACTGTCCACCTGGGCTCAGATCCTGTACTGCATTTTCTAACTGGCACAGCATCACGCTGAGTATTAATGCATTGGCTCCGATTTGCAGAGCTGGCCAAGTCATTGGTGCCAAGACATTAATACTACTTGTGAACAGGAAATTAAGCTACATTCTGCACCAACAAAGTCAATGAAATCATTATGACTTCTGTCTATTCAGAAAGTGAGCCTAAGGTAGGAGATTTTCTGATCTGAAAATGAAAATAAAAAATAGCAGTATCTTTTAAAATAAAATTTTAATTCAAAGAGGACAACCCGCTTTCCCGCTTCTCCATTATTCTTAACATCAGAAATAAATGCTAGCATGTAGATGTGAATGCTATCAAAACAAAGATGAGCAAGATATGTTCAGTAGCTTTTAAGAAACAGGGAAAATGATAAATGGAAATATGGTTTAATCCAATCTGATGGGGCATAGCAAAATCCAGAACTTTAACAAATTCATAGAGGGAGTTTCATGAGACAATCATTGAAATTATCATACTGTCTATGCCAACCAAATACATCTTCTGACCTTTTCAGAGTAGACTAATTCTCAGCAACCTCACGAGAAGACCATTCCTGTAAATAGACCTCCTATGCTAGAGCTGACAAATGTGTCAATGGTTTCATTCTTGAATCAAACACTCTCTGACCAGGCTTTTTCAGATACTCTGCACAAGGAATGTTTAAAGTTTTAATACCAAATTTTCTTTTTTGAAGATATTGGACTTTACATGGGACTTTGATTCAGCAGGGTATGCAGCAGCATACTGAGATTCCAACACCAGTACAAATATAGTGATTGCAATATTCACCTGGATCTCACTACAAACATAACTCCCGCCATCAAGCCCTATACATGTGCTGTGACAGTGCTGAGCACCCTCAGTGACGAAAAATTATGTGGAAGCTCAAGTCTCTTGCTGTTTTCAAAGTTTATCCTGTTGACTGCTCACCTTTTACAGTCTCTGTTGGGCTGAGCCACAAATACACTTCCCCCATGCTGGTCCAGCTGGCTCAGAAAGACATTAAACCATTCAGGTCATTTACACAGTGAGTTGACCAGCTCAAACATTTTACTAAAACAAAGATGACCATCTGTTCTTTTTTGGTTTAAGTTCAGCTTTCCTTAAAATAGCTCTTGTCACTCCCTGTACTTTCCCCTGAGTATCACAAGCACATTGTCTGTGATCATCTTCTCTGATCTTCTTTCATGATAGGATTTTGGTGATTGGTTACACCATAATATTTCTTCATGACAGGTAAAGGAAATTTCTGTTGATAAATCAGCATGTTTTTGATGGTGTATGTTTTTCAGAATCTATCGCAGTTTCATTTGATTAGTCAAAACCAAAATGTGTTCCTCACCTATATTGCAGTTCCAGGGCAAAACATAGATAAACAGAAGAAATAAAGAAACAAATTCTGGCTTTAATACCAGTACAGTCAAATCAATTTGGAGTCCCATTCCGGACAAATGCATCCAGTAGTACCTGGGCTGTCTGAGAAGTTTCCAATGAGTATTCACAAAACACACCCAAATCGAAGAAAAAGAAAGGTGAAAAGACTAATTATTAATTAAGTGTAGTTTTTTATGCAACTAAAAAACCAGATGGAAAATGCCAAGTGGGGTGGTAAATCCATGAGTACAGGATACCATACATTCTGTGTTAGTCCCATCACACTTTTCTTGGTCTCACAAAGTTTAACACAGCAGACTCTCATTTTACCTACATACATCAAGAAGAAAGCTGCCACCACAAGTGTGTGGGTGGTGATGACATAGTACTCTATGGGCCTCTGATAGTGTACAGCTGCAGGTGTGTTTTGGTGTGCACTGGGGTATCAGGGAGCAGCCTGACTCCTGACAGCCATAAGATACTGCCATGTTGGCACAATTGCCCAGAAAAGGGTTTCAATGCTAGAAGTCAGTTAAAAGGAAATTACCTAAGAATTTACTCCAGGCCACATTGTATGTCTAGCTATGACTTTTTGTTTTGATTAACAGAAACAACTCTGTAGGCAACCTCCCAATTCACATTAAAAGGCCAAACAATGATTTTATCTAGAGTGATTTTGCATTAACAAAGCTCTGCTCAAAACATCTAGATAACATGGACAATAATTAAGCCTGAATTTATTGTCCCACTTTGTTACTTCCATTTATCTTTCCTTCAGATTTCAGTAACTATTGCTATACTATTGGAATATGAAATACTATGATGAAGTTTATTTGTATTTGTTTTCAAATCTTCCTTAAAATGTGTAAAACAATACATAAAAAATATGGAGACAAGTTAACCTCACCCAGTTTCAGATCAAGCAGAATAATTTTTATTATAAACCAAAATGATAAGGTACAGAAAAATCAGAGATCTTAGAGATCTTAGAGATCTTTGCATGTCCCAGATTGCAGGTTTTAGGTAAAGTACAGCCAACAAATTTATAGTTTTCTCCTTCTTTTTTTTTCAGTAATGTATAAAACACTTATAAGTTTTCTTGTATTACAAAACTGCACCTAACACTTACAGTTCTGGCAGAAAAATATACATTTTTAATAAAATACATTTAGGGGGTTTGATATTTTCTATATATTTGATGTTTTCTATGATGTCTATCACAGTAAAAAGTGGTACAGTTTAAATATCTTTTTAGCTATAAAAAAGCCACTCAGCTTTGAGATTTTTGCATCTCTGAAAGTTAGAGCTAATCAAATCTCTGTTCTGTGCAAGGAAAAACATTCACTTGGGGGTTTATCTTTAATTTCATATTTTATCCAGTAATTTCTTTAGCATAAGTAAATAGAATCTAGTTTTACATCTAAAAATTTTTGTTGACTCACAATTTTTTGTCCAGATTGCTTGGAAATACTTGGTAACATAGTATATGATATGACAAGTTATTTATGGCACATAATTTTCTTACTTTGCTTACATTTAATGCATTGTGCAAGCAGCAAGCTCAAATCAATACCAAAACAGAGGGTCAGGAACATTTTTTCTGCAAGTAAACTTGTTTATATGCATTATGAAATTTCTTTTCCTAATGTGAATTTTATACACACACTCAAGCCAAAAAAAAAAAAAAAAAACAAAACCAAAAGAAAAAAAAAACAAAAAAAAACCAACAAAACCAAACCAATCCTTCATAGACAAAATGTTTTATAAGAATTATATAGCTTGAAATATATGCAGCCAAATTGACTATCTTAATACAGAAAGGTGTTAGCACTAAAAACATTAAGTAGTTTCTTTTGTAAAAAGGGTGACAAAAAGGATGACTTATGTTGAAGTTGATGCTAGCTGTTCTCCTTTAGCTGTGCATTAGTAATTTCCAGTGGTAATGGACCATATTTTGCTATCCATGTCCTTGTTCCCTATATTTCTCTGCTCATTGAAAGGACCAGGAAGCTCAAATGGACTATGTTGACAAGCAGAGATGAAAAGGGATGAAAAGGGAGACTGCCCCTTCCCTGAGGGAGCTGTCACGGCACTGACACAGAGGTGCACGTGTTGGTGCAGGTGGGGCTGGCTGTGGAGACGGGAAACACTGAAGTGGGAGAAATTACTGCCCCCATAGGGCACAGCTGTGCATGGGGCATTTTTCTGTCCTGTGGGGAGATGGCACAGTGACCTCAAAGTCTGTGTCTCTCAGGATCCTGTCAAAAGCCCAAGCTACCAGATGTAGAGGGAGAAACAGCATCTGCATTACTGCAATCTGGAGGACTGGGCTGTGACTAACTGTAGGCAGCAGTCCTGATGCATTTTATTCCCACTACAGTGATCTACAATTCTCTTCATTTATTTCCATGGTATATATATTTTGGCACCAAAACTTACTCTGTCACTGTTAGTCATCCATCTTTGCGATTTGCCACTTCACTCTACAGTGGCAAAACAAAATAAATTTTTTTTTCAATACACGAAGCTGGATTTTTTTAGATAAGTACACTGAACAAGGTGTGGGGAAAAGCTTTTATTTTTTTTCATGACATAATATATTTGACCTTCCTAAAACACATCACCCTTTTACTTTTAACTTGTAAAATGAAATTTGAGGCTGTTCTCCATATTCTCACAGATTTAATCTGTAATTGATTACAAGGAAATGCCCATTTTGGCAGGCGAATCTGTTTGTTCTAGTTAAAGACATATTTGGACATATTCAAACAGGGAAAGCAATGCTTAACTGTTGATTTCTGTGCTTTCACTTTTACTTGCAGTGCTGCAAGGACTCTTACCCTGTTATTATAAAAAAAGTGCACTCTTTGAACTCCTATAGTCAGAAACGTTTTTGTTCTTAAAGCTCACAGGAACCATGGAGAAATTTCTGCATCTAAAATGCTATAATTCTGAAGTCATAAAATGGTTAATGATACAAACGATACAATGGTTTTTTTTCATGAAGCTCCACTCCAGAGCAATCTGAATTAAGATCTACACCAAGAAAAAGTAAACCATTATTTCCTAAATTTTGGTGAAATATTTCATTGCTTGAACTTCAAGACAAGATAAACAGAGGATGGAAAGGAATAGCTCCGTTTTACTTCAGCTAACTATATGCTCTCTAATCTAGAGCACCATGTTCTTGTTATTTCATTGGCCAATTTCCAGCTAAAGATAGGACTAAGAATAGCCAACACAAACCCCTGAAAACTCTCTCCCTCACCTTGAATTTGTTAACTAGGAAAACTCATAAGCCATCTGAAGTGCACAAAAAAAATAGGAGAAATAAAAAAATAAAAACAGTCATATTGAATCTTAATTACGTTTTGGTTTGTCATTTTAGAATTTTGCCCCATTGTCTCATTAAAGGTAACATTTCCCATTTAAGGAATTTCTATGTGGCTTTTTTAAAAATAAAGATGACTCTGAACAATCCTTGTATTTTCCTTTCCCAAGGACGTTCTGTTTCTCATTGCTTGGTTTTCCTCTAAAAAATATTAATCTATTTTCTGTATGTCTACCTGAAGGTCTAGGAAATCACTGTGATTCTGCCCAACCATTGTCACAAGCTGCCAATTTACAAGGCTCTGCGCCTTTTGGCTAGTATTAGTCAGGAGCCTCTTCAAGAGGTTAAAGATAATGGGGAAATAGTCTGACACCAACTTTATTTGTTCTTGGTGTAACATATAGACACCAGACTCATCAGGTCTTCCCAGTTTTGTTTGAATATTAGTTTCAACCATGTGAATTATTTAATTGTCTTGAAGAGTATTTTTCTGAGCATTTCTTAGGGAGATAGGCATATTCATAACTTTTTTTTCTTTTATGTATTTTCGTTAATGCCTTGAGTTATACAGCATCAAATTTCTTTAGCAGAAATGCAAAATTTGCTTTTGCAATTTAAAAAAAATGGATTTTTTTTGTTCTTTACTTGAATATTTGTGTAAGATGGAGACTAGGCTTAAAGATTTGCACTAAATTAATGTATTAGAGTGAATGTGACAAACAGCAGCATATGGAATATAAATCATTTACTCTCACTGCAAAATAATTTTTAGAAAGGAAAAGAAAAGGTATTTTCTTCATCTGACATTAAAAAAGGGAATTTCAGCCTCACTGAATATCTTAGAATATAATGGGGAAAAGACAACAAAGAAAATAATATTTTTATGATCATGTAATAATAAAACTTTGGTATTGATTGTTTCACATTAAAATATTCTCATGGTTTACAACAAGAAATGAAAATACGAAAAAAGAATATATTATTCTCTTATCTTTAAAGAATAATGCTAA
The DNA here is from genome assembly GCF_027887145.1 of Ammospiza caudacuta. Taxonomy (NCBI): domain Eukaryota; kingdom Metazoa; phylum Chordata; class Aves; order Passeriformes; family Passerellidae; genus Ammospiza; species Ammospiza caudacuta. The sequence goes on from NC_080594.1 coordinate 98,779,311, forward strand.
AATGGAGTAAGTAATTTTTTACATTTATGAGGAATTATTTTGAAAAAATAAGATATTTTTGTGGGTCTTATATGATGTATAGTCTAGCTGCAGGTAGATGCCTCAAAAGACAGTTTGTAGCATGTATAATACATTTTCTAGATTTTATCTAAATTTGTGTCGGTAGCTAACTTTTATTCATTTGTTATGAATTCGATGGATATTAACATAATTTCAGTGACAGTTATAGTAATGATGGACTGTTTTCCACAAGGATTAGGTCTTGAGGTTTTTTTGGCTTTGAGAGACTTGCACCTTGTACTATTAGGAGTCTTACACTTTATATGTGGTGGAATATTTCACCAGAAGAAAAATTCCTGGTCATAAATTCATTCTCTTACACCACAGTGGATCTGAATCCTTCAGTTTAGGCAAGATAACATGTTTCAGTTCTATGTTAAGCCATTTAGGGCATAAGTATTTGGTACTTAGACCTTCAATGCCTTTCTTATTACAGAAAGATGAAGCAAGGAGACGTTTGATTACTAGATTTAATTATTATAATTCATTACAGACAATTAATACTTTGTAAATATATTAACATGAACACATATGAAACTTAAGTAAACCAAGGGCTGTTTTATCAATTTCAAAATGGACACTGAGAAAAAAAAAATCCTGGGAAACAAATCTTCTGGGTTTTAGAGCAATACATTTGCAAGTTTCAGCTAACATGAATATACATCCAAGTGGCAATCTGTATGCCAAGTAATTCTTTGGTTTTGAAAGATGGTCCTTGGAGAAGGCCAAGGAATGCAGCAATCTGGTTTCTCTTCAAAATTCAGAAGAGACAAAATCAGAGGAAAGAGCTGAAAATTCTTGCTCATAGATTAAGAGATTGCTGAAATCTGTAAAAAGCAAACAGCTGTGTCTTGGATGCTATTGAAGGATGTCCCTTCCTAAGAAATTCCTAGGAGATGATTTTGTGGGAGTTTGCTGCCATTCAGAATACTACACAATTTAATGAAATGGAACATGAAAGCATTAGTTTGTTCTGAAGGACAGAATAAGCAGGAAGAAAGCTGTCATAAATGAAATCTTCCTTTATTTATAAACTGACTGAATGTCTTTGAGAGATGTAACTGAAAACATCTAGTTCAGTTCATTTTCTGTTAAAAACTGTTTGCTTGGAGACGAGGGTTAAAACCTATTGGCTGGTTTCGAAGAGTTTAGCCCATTAAAAATTTGTGTTAGTTTATTTTAAAGCACTGGGAAACTTGGATTTCAGCATCAATTAAAAGAATCATCTCCAATTTCTGCTATTGATTATCCAGGGATTTAGTATAGAAACTAACCTAGATAAGGCTTTTACAACTTTACTTACTGAATTATGATGTTCTCTTTTATTTACTGGTTTTAAAATAATCTTTCAGGAGATGTTTACAATGTTTTTATGCTTTCAATGCACTTGGATAAATGGAAAGTTTTTTACAACAAGTGCAGAAATATGTTTCAAATAATGTCTGGGGTTCAGAAAATTAGTGAGTCAATAACAAAGAAAACTTTTTACTTAAATTTATTTTACAGAAAACAAAAAATTCAAAATCCAACCTCTCAGAAATTTCACTGATTAAGAAACAGTAAAACCTATATCTGTTCACCTTTATTGTAGGATTCAAAACTGAAGTTAAAACTTCTGTCATGTTGAAATAAACATCTATTAAAAAGTAAAATAAGAAAACTGTCTGATAGCAGCATTATTATAAAGGGATGAAGAGATGTCATGAAATCCAATTCCCATAATGTGTGATGCTTAAATTTTAAGTCCAAGACTGACCTAGTCAGAAACACTTTTTAGGCTTTTGGCTTTTTTTAAGAATTTGAATCTAAGCAACCAAAATATAGTTACATGCTAAGTGTTTTAAAAACAACACATTTTTCTAAGTGTATTATCATGTATGACTAGAAATAAAGGGTGCAGAGATTTTTTGGTTAATAGTTCAGAGACTTAGATATTGTGTTTAGATTATTATTTCCAGGCTTTTACATTGTGCATTCTACTAACTGTTACTTCAATATTTGTGAAATAGCTGTGATTAAAATTTAGATCAGAGAATATTTGTTTTCCGTTTCACTTCATAAAACTTCAGGCATATTTCCATTCAGACTATCTATTTCCAGTTGCTTTGTATTCTGTTTCTTATTAAAGAACAAAATATTGCAAACATAAAATGAGTGAGTAGAAATGTAAATGCTTTTATATGCAAACAAATGAGATTTGAAACATGGGAGAAATGCACTTGTGCCTGTTTTCTTAAAGGACCTATCAGAGCAAGATTCTATGTAGCTATTTTGGACTCTTCACATATTAAAAAAAATGTGCATAATATCTCCTTGGTTTTTGACCAGCACTAACTCCTCTCTGTGCTCCAAGAACAAAACTATTCAAAAAGAACAATTTTGAAGTTCAAAAAGTACTTCATGCATCTATCAACAACTGAAATTCCTTCTCTTCTGCCTGAAGGGTATGCGTAATTTAGGAAAAAAATTTTTGTGGAAAGAGTGATAAAGTACTGGAATTGTCTGCCTGGGGAGGTGGTGGAATCACCATGCCTGGATGTGGGACTCAGTGCCATGGTTTAGTTGAGGTGTTAGGGCTCAACTTGGGTTGGACTTGATGATCTTGAAGGTCACTTCCAACCAAATGATTGTGTGATAGCTTTTGTCCCAGAAGAAATGTCAATCTACTTGCTTCTTAAATATAACCTTTTTCATCTGATTTTCATCTTCAGCATGTGAAAGACTAAAAATGAAAGTCATTTGGTGTAGATAAAGGTCTAGATGATGAGGTAAAAAAACAATAAATAAAAAATTTCACAGAAATGTGAAATAGATGCTTCATTGGTATACAGGCTAAAGAAAATTCCTCTGATCACTTAATATCCTTTCAAATAGGTTGCTAGCTATATCATGCCTAAGAAATATATTTTTCTTCAATTTGCTTTTATAAAGCATTGGAAAAGGTAGGTAGCCCTGCCTCAACCCAAGTCATCTGCATTTCCTTGATGTGAGTCCACACTGGAAAATGTAAATATCTTTCAAAATACTTTTATGGCATCAGTTTTGGAGGTTAAATTTTTAAGCGACTGACAAGGACAATTTGTCATCTCAGACTTTTAAAAATATGAAGTTAATGAAAAAATTGCATGCACAACAATGTAATTATTGTAGTCTGAGCAGTACTTCTGTTGAGCCTTTAGTAGCCAGGAAGGCTGATTTAACAGATAAAGAACCAGGATTATGATATGACCTGTTCTTTGCCTTTCTCCTGTTTCCCAGTGATAGAAGCCTAGATCTTTTGAAAATATACAAGTGCAAATATAAGTGTATCAGCCCTTGCATTATAAATGCATTTAAAGCACACCATCAGCAATATTTAACAGATATTTATTCTTCCCTTCTAAATGTGCATGTACTGAAGGGACAGTTGTGTTCTACAAGGCAGCAGAGAGGTAACATTCTTCAATTCATTGATAATTACACTACAGTTAACAACATTCTTATGTCTCATATTCTGTGAGCCTGACTGCATTTAGTTGGAAAGAAGTACTTCTCTAAAAATTTTCTTTAATTCTTCTGGTTATAGTTTTGAGTTAATGCTGCTTAATGCAACACAAACATTACCCATTTTAGGATTAACAACCCCAAACATCAAAGTAAACTTGTGTATCACCATAATTTTAGTACTAATAATTGAATATACTTGTTGGCTTACAATGATTCACCTATTCTACTGAGATCTCTGGAGAAAATTAACAGTGCATATGGTATTTTTTTATCAAGACATGGCAATCAAACTATTAGTAAAGTAGAATTTGGTTTCAGAGAATCTGAAAACATCATACATATCAAAGAAAGGTAAATTCAACAAATAAGTGCCAATAAGTAAAAATTTTATGCCTGGGGCAAAAGCTGGGTGTATAATGTGGAAACTGAAAACTGTCATTAGAGACAAATCTGGAAGACATAACAGATGATTACTGCATCATAATTTTGGACAAATACCTTCAATATTTCATCTCTTGTTCATCTTGATTTTGATTTTCTATCATACCCTGAGGCTTATTTATTTTAGCAGCAGGTCTTCTGATCTGACAGGGCTTTTTGTCAACTGACAAAAAAAGTTGGATAATGAAATCACATCTTACATAATTTTATTTCTGCAAATGTCAACTTTTTCAGTTCCCACTTTGTTTTGCCACTTTGTCTTCGCATCATTATATTTCTTCCTTATTTGTCTTATTTTCCTTATTTTCTAATGTATCTTCTATTTCCAATTCTTTCCACTAATCCACACACAGTTTTCATACTCAGTTCCCATCCTGTCTCTTTTCATTAGAAATAAATGAATTGAACCCAGGAGACCAGCTGTGCAGAATAAACAAAAGTCTATGCTTTTGTAATTTTCCTGCTGAAATATACATTTTAGGTACTACCTAAGGAATACTACCTATAATACTACTTGCTACTAATGATTCTTTTGAGTTCCTATTAAAAGATCAAATTTTCCTTATTTATACTGTCATTTACTTAAAAAATTGAATAAGTTTTAGCATTAGGAATCAGTCCTAAATTGAACTGCTACAACGTGCACTTTTCTTTTAAGATTTTCTTTGGGTTTGGGTGGCCAGATTTTGGTGGTGGGGAGGATACAGCCTTTGTGAGAAGCTGCCAGAAGCTTCTTCCATGTCAGGCAGAGCCAATGGCAGCTGACTCCAAGATACACATGCTGCCAGCCAAGGCCAAGGCAATCAGAGATAGCAGCTAGGCCTCTGTGATAACACATGTAAGAAGGGAAAAAAAATATATTTTGCAGATGTAGTTTTGTCCAGAGGAGAGGGGAGTGAGAACATGTGAGAGGAGCAACTCTGCAGACACCAAGGTGATGGAGAAGGAGGGGCAGAGGGTGCTCCAGGTGCTGCAGATGAGATTCCTCTGCAGCCCAGGTGGGCAGCTGTGCCCCTGCAGCACATGGAGAGCACACAGGTGCAGAGATGCACATGAAGCCTATGGAGGACACCCACATGTTGGAGGAGGAGGATGCCTGAAAGAGCCTGTGGACCTACAGGAAGCTTGTGCTGGAAGATGCTACTGGCAGGCACCTGCAGACCCATGGAGAGAGGAGCCCACACAGGGCCAGATTTATTGTCAGGACTTGTGACGCTGTGGAGGGTCCACTTAGGAGCAGGTTGTGCCTGAACGACTTGATCCTGTGAAAAAAAGTGACCCAGGTTGGAGCAGGTTTGTGGAGAACTCTCTCCCTTGAGATGGATTCCCAATGGAGAAATTAATGGAGTCCTTGGGATGGATTCAGATTGGAGAAATTAATGGGGTACTGTCTTCCATGGGAGGTACCCCAGGCTGGAGGAAGGGAAGGATTTTTCTTCCTGAGCAGAGGCAGGAACAATGTGTGATGAACCAAGCATAAAGCCCATTCTCTCTCTCCCTGCACCATGAGGGGGTTGAGGAAGAAGACAGAATCTCAGAAAGAGGGAGGGATGGGCTGAAGGCACTTTTAAGCTTTATTTTACTTCTCATTATCCTGCTCTTATTTTGATGCTAATAAGTTCTGTTGATTTCCTTCAATCTGTTTTGGACATGTTGATATTTGATGAGTGATCTTTCCCAGTCCTTAACTCACGTACCCTTTGTAATTCTTTCTCTCCCCTGTTCAGTTGTGGAAGGGAGTGAGAGAGTGGCTTGGGTGGGTGTCTGGCATTCATCCAGGTTCAACCTACTAGTCTCTTCTGCAACATCCATTTTATTACAGTAATTCAGCCTGATATTGTGGTAAATGAATGGTTAGTACATTAGAAAAAAACTGCCAATTTCAACACAAGAAAGATGTTATTAATTGGTTAACAGATGGTCAAGGTAGCCTGACATAATTTTACTATTCTTCAGGAATTTTGCACTCATTTAACCAATACATGAAACTTAATAAAATCTCAATATTCAGAACTGCAGAAGAAATTTCAGTACATTCTAGGAGATTAATTATTTACACAAACTTCATCATCAATGTTTCAGTAAAGAGCTGAATAGAGTGAATGAGACTTTGCATGAAGTATGTACATCTGACAAGCAAGAGAGCACCAGGATGGTTACCAGGATGGTTACCAGAATTGAAACAGAGGACATTGTTGCTCTCTTATTCTCAATATTATTGAGAATACATGTGAGAAAAACAGATGGCTACAGTATAAGATCTTACTTCTGGGACACAATAAAAAAAGCTGGCTGAATGTGAAGGAAGGTGTGAAAATGATTAATTGCTGAATAGGTGTTGTAGGGGGGAAGGGAAGATAGATTATGAATCTGTAGTAAGGGCTGATTGATGCTGATGGCAGACTAAGGAATATTCTTCCCTAAGTTACTTTTTAACTTCATTTTCTTCTTCAGATAATTACAATTGTGACAAAAGTGACTATGAAATAATTTACTCAGATTTCTTATTTTAATTTTTTGTCAGGTATATACACAGATATGAATAAAAAGAAATTTTACCACTTATAAATTAGATTTCCAACTGTCCTTAAACATTTATTTTGTCAAACACGAAAGATTTTACTGACTTTCATGTTAACTTCATTGGCAATAAAAAATGTCCCTAAGGTCGTGGCCCTGACATCAGAAAATTGACGTGGGTAATCATCAACCTCTCTCACCTACACTTCAGCTATCCTTGCCTTTTACCTGTCTTATTGCTAATTTCAGGACTTCCACTTCTGATGTCTTAAGATGTTTAAGTATTGCCATGGTACTTCAACATATCTGAAAATAACTCTAAATGGTGACAAGACTTTGTCCATCTGAACTGCTAGGTGACTGTAAATTTTCCTAAAAACTATAAAAAAAAGCAAAATTTTCATAACAATGACAAGGTTTTTCATAATTCAGAATTTCATCCTGGGTCCAGAAAGAGGTAATGCATAGTCTATACCACAAAGAATGGATAAGGAGAAACCTGCAAGAGGCACAAAAATGAAGAAAGAACAGATTATAATGGGAAGAAATATAATTTTGATTTCTAGGATTAATCATGTAAAATATTAGTTTATATGCAATACATACATAGAGATATAGAAAAACGAAACATGTTTTTCTTTCACCTTGGTTGAAAGAAATTGCTTGACCAGAAAGAATGAACATATTAATGACAACAATAGAAAGACTTATTGAGTAGCTGCTCTAAAGCAAGTGTCAGACTTTGTATATCAGTTTATCTTCTCATACTGTAGCATTTAGTGTTGCCTACCACATACTTTTCTAATGTGGCTTGTCTTGTTTAGCAAACCCATATAGCCATATTCAGATTGTGGAACTCATGTGTAGTAACTCAGGTACTAAGGAGAAAAAGAACACTTTTCCACACATGGCCCTGTACAATTTCCTTTTGTCTACTTTAATAGGTTATATAAATACGTAGCAAAATGTCTTGTTTCTAAATTATGAAATGAAGCAAAAGATATTTTCCATTACCTACTGTAAAAGGAGAAAATAAAAATTCCCACAAATTTCAATTTTTTGTTTAGAAAAGAAACTTTAAAAAATCTGCATTATTTTATTAAGGGCAATTCATTAGAATACTACAGTCATTTTATTGTTAAATGTCTTTATGACAGAAAACAAAAAATTTATCCATCTAATAATTAAGAGATTTCTTGGTGGCTTAGTATGATTACTTACTGGTGCAATAAATCATATTATATGAGGATTATGACAAGTTCCATCTGTTTTTTAAGGTAACTAAACTTGACTTTTAGGATTTATCCCATGCTCGGAATAGATCCCTATGAATATTCACCTAATCTGGCAGTGAAGATTTTCAGATCACTGTGGTATTCCACCATAGAAGCTTCTAAAAAGAGGGCTAAAGGGTAAGATAATATCTTAATTGTTTACATCCTAATATCTTAATTATATAAGGGTAAGAAAATATCTTAATTTTTATATATAAATCGTTGAAATATAAATTGATGAAATTGACCCAATTTGTTCATAAATGTAAAAAAATTTTCTGAATATATTTTTCAGTAGGTTGATATCCCAGTTGTCATGATGATGTAAGTACATAAGAAAAACTTACGTTTTGAAAAAAAAAAATTGTGTTTGTAAAAAGATCTGTGAGAAAGTTAAATCCTAGACTTTTCTCTCTTCAATATGTGGTGTTTTTCAAAGAATTTAAACACCAGAGATTTTTCTCTAGTTTTATTCACTGTTTTTTAATGGAAAATCATTAAAGTAACACCTTGTAGACAAACGAGACATAGAAGAAATATTGGAACAGTCTTGGGAATCTTGGAGAATGCATAAAGGTTGCGGTAAGTTTTAACATATTAAATATGTGAAAAATTAACAGCTGTGGATTGTGCCAGCTGTGAGATTCATGTGAAGACCCCTACACGTCTGGAGGAGGAGGGAAGAAAAACATGTGTAGTGGAAACATTGCAATAGAAAAGACTTCTTTAGCAGAGACAGAAGTGTGAGGTACAACTAAAATGAGAAGCACACTTTCTAAATCCTGATATTCGTGGTCTAAGGTAAACTAAAAGAAAAGTAGAAAAAGGTAGAAAAATGTGGGAAAATAGTAGTAGGAATCATCTTTTAAATAGGTAAGATGTCATGAGAAAAGACAATTTTGCTGCAGCCATTATGGACAAGTCCTTTGGGGTACAACACCCGAAATCCTGCAAGTGTACAATGTTCCAATATTTCTATAATTTCTAGGCATTTGTAGCCTCACCATAGGAAATCTAAAGGACATTTGGTATACTAGGACAGATCTGAGCTTGCATCCATCCCATTTTCCATCCTTTAATTTTTAAAATACTATGCAGAAAATAGGATCTCTCTTCCCCTTCTCATAGATATTTGTGTTTCAGCTTAAACAACAGAAGCATTAAAAACAATTTAATTTAAAAACAAATTTATTTAAAAACAACTTAGAGAAAATTTAATTATTTTCCATACAAATATTGTATATTTTTAATTTTAAAAAGGGTTTAGAAAAATTTTATGAAAGTAATTTGAATTAAAGATTGACATTGAAGTCAGTCTATCCCAAGTGTCACATTTCATAATGTTGACTATTTCTTATGCTAATAATACTAGTGATTTTGTAACATTAGGCTGAATTCTGATTTAAAGGTTAATAATTGCAAGGGAGTTCCTCATATCCATATCAGAATATTCCACTTCAATGGCATAAGTGTGGGTAATACTGAAAAATGAGGATTATTCTTATTTAGGAGTCCAAAAAAGACTCCTAAATCCAGTATTTAAAAAAACATGTCAGTAGTTGTATTCACTATCTACTGTTGTAATAGCAAGCTAATTAAAGGCAAAAGAATCTTCTTTCATTTCTGTCCTAGCTGCCTACCAGATACAAGGAATGGTTTTGGTAGAAAATGAGAGCAAGATTTATTTATATCTGCCTCACAAAAAGACAAGTCTCTACCACAGTCAATGTGATCCTGTAGGAAATAAAAATACCAGAAATACTTTCAGGATCATAGCAAAAAAGTTTAAAAAATAAAAGCAGGCAAAAAGCCAGATTCAAGTAGAGACCTTTAATAACACATTTTAGTTTGCTATTTTAAACAGGCAATTTGCACATCCCCAAGAACAAAAATTCTGAGAATTTGCTTTTATTAAAAAGACAAGCACTTCAATAATGTAAATCTCTACATTAAATGAATTTTTGATCCTCATATTTGCTTTGTGGTGTGAAGAAATAGTCTCTGCTCACTGTATTTCCAAACTTTCATCTTTGTCAGAATAACTACTGCAGATTTGTCCCTTTTTATTTGGATCTTTTTTAATTAGTGAATCAGGTCTCAAAGGGCATATTTACCCCACCTTTTAAACAAATGCTTAACTTTTGCGTATGATGTCTCTGCAATTAACTTGTTATTAATTTCTGTGCTCTGACAACACTTACAAGTAATCTATAATTGCCAAAACTGTAGATGATACTTCTGGAAAAACAAGACATCATTAATGTTTTTGCCATGAGGGTGAAAGAACAGGGGAGAGATGCAATTCATCACACGGGGCACCACAAACTCCTCACAGCAGCTGTATCAGGTTGTCTGGCCTGCTGCCAGATTCACGGAGATGAGGGGCCAAAGTAGATGGTGCTAAGGACAGCAACGCAATAATGCAGCTTCAGGCTGTTTTCTACATACTACCTACTCCAGCCCACTTTTCTTACATAAAGCATCTGATCCAACATATGTGGAAAAGTATTTTATTTTGAAGTTATGCTTTCTTTTTTGATTAATTTATTCGGTAAATCAGTTTATGCATTTCTCTTAGTACGGTTTTTCTTTTGAATCGGATTTTTACCTGGACTCCTCAAACAGAAATCACTGAAGCAGTCCGTTACTAAAAAGTATGTCTTCTTGGTTCTAGAGATTAATAATTTTGCTATACGATCACAGTTTTATTGCTATATGTTTTAAAAAAATAATTAATATAAAAAATAAAATTAAAAAAAAATTCAGTAGGAAAGATTAAATTGATGGGTTTTCTAGGATTATTAGGAAGCAAAGGAAGGGAAAAATGCTGCTCCATTATCAATGATAACTGCTATTAATAGTTGTTCAGGAGATACAAAAAGCTAGGTCCTAGAAAAAGGTGTATTTATATATGAAGTTATTTCCTCAGTACTGATAAAAATTTCTCAAATAATAAAATATTCTCAGAGTTAAAAAGAACCTCCTGTACTCTGATCTCTCTCAAGCCTAAACACACACACACACACATATACACGTTAAAGTAAATATCCATGAAACACACACCTGCACTTTATTTTGGTGTATTCTCAGCACATTATGTAGGCTTGAAATGCTGCTTGTCCCCAGTGACTTGCTCTGAATCCTTCTAGAGCTTTACAGCAGTAGTCAGTGCTGGTAGGATGCTAAATGCTGTGCATTTTCCCATTCCCAAAGGAAAGAAAAAGATGCAAGACAGAAATCAATTAAAGTGTTCAGGCACAGGGGTTAGTAAGCCTTCTTTCTTTCATATTTCATAAGTAAACACATTTCCTAGCAAAAAGAAATTAAAGCATTCTCTAGGGTAGGGTCAAGCATTTCAAAATGGTTATGAACCTCCACCTAGCATTTTGAAAAATGCAGTAGACATCCAGCTGGTAAAGAAATTTGATACTGAGCGACTTGCTTAAGATTTCAAAATTATTTGTGAGGTTCCAGTGAGAATTATACCTGTTCAATTCTTCTATTTTTTTCTTTTTTTACTTAAGTTTTGTCAAGGCCAGGGGAAAAAAAAAACACCATAAGAAATATCTTCCTCACTTGAAGCAAGCAAATTATACAAAAATTGTCTTTTTTTTTTTTTTTCTTTTTTTCTTTTTTTTTTTGTGTATGAGAGAATGAGGGAAACATTTAAGGGACAGGCATACTGCAATGGACCAAATAAAAAAAATAAATGCAAGATTTAAAATAAAGTAAACTGTGTGAGAGTAAAACTGTTATTTAATTTTCTTGTCTTTGGCTGAATGGGTAATGTGGAAACCCATGTATTTTCTACCATTGGTACATTATCACTGCTATTAGTGTAACTACATAACACTACCATTACTTGATTATCTTTTTCAGTAGGTAGTGGATTTTGGGGCATGGTGGTCTGTATTCAATGGAAAATTGGTATTTTGTATAAAAGACATGCAACACATATTAAAGCATAAGTGAAGTTTGAAATTATATAGTTAAATTCAAAAGAAAAGCTGCTTAGTGGGAATACATAAACATAGGAATGAGAGGCCAAAGTTTCATCTTTCTGTCTGTTAAAATAGAATATTAACCACCCCCCCAATTATCAACTCTGACTGCTCAAGCAATTTAATAATATACTCAATTCTAACAAATTTTATAACTAGAATTAGGTTGGGATACTATTCTAAAAATCATACTCTTCCTTTAATAAAATCAATAGACTTGATTTTTCATAGCAAAAAAAGAAAAAAGGAGGTAACATTTTGTCACCCATTTTAGATAAAATTTAACTAAATTTTAACTAGATATTTAGCTATCATTTTTAAGATAAATAAATGTATCTACTCATGATACATGTAGAGATCTGAATTTCGAATCTTAATTCTGAAAGACTAGCACTAACTTTACAGATTTTTTCCACAACATAGTAAAAATGTGCCAAAAAGTAACCCCTGATTGACTGGCATTATCAATAAAAATATTTTATGTATAGAGTTCATAAACTCTAAACACAATGCCTATTGCTTGAGAAAGTGTCAAGAAAACCAATAGCAGGGATGTTTGTCTACTATGAAATCATCTATATTTTCTTTACAACCCTCAGTCTCAGTATATTCACAAGATAATATTAGAGGGGAAGGAAATGTATTTGAAAAATAACCTGTGACTAAGGACTATGTCATTTCAGGAGCTTTCTCATCTGCTACCAATGTTTTTGGAAGAGGGCAAAAAGAGCAAAGCCTGCTCATTCACTGCAACCCTGAGTGTGAGGGAGATGTGCTGATAACTTGCTGTCCAAAAAACAGAATAATATCCACAGAGAGACAGGTGTGTGAATCTGCTCTCTTTCTATTTCCCCCTCCAATTTGCATGCCCTAGAATGCTGTAATAAAGTGCAGCATTCATATCAGTTCTGGGACATAACCAGCTTCATTTGACTATAATTCAAAGGGGTTTTGGACATTTATGTAAATATTATAGACATGAACCCTTCATGGTGGCAGGTGTATACAGATCAGACACGTGAAATTTTGTCCTCCTGAGAACTTGTCAGTTAAGAGGTGCCTTAGGTAGGAAAAAAAATCTTTCTGATGCAAGGTTGATATGTGACCCAGTTAATTCTTTTTCTCTGAAGTCCAGTTTGAGATAATCTGCACAAAAAATTTATTCTGTGTTAAAAATTTCCATGTAACTCTTCTAATTCCAAAGCTGTATGCTTTCAAATAGTTATTTATACATATAAAACATAGTATATGATTCCAGTTTTTAAGTTCATTGTGGTGTTTCTGTGTAACGTTTGAGTTGTCCTCTGTTTTAGTAGTATCTCCTAAACTTATGCCATAAAGAAAATTTAATTTTTCTGGTTGATCTTAAATCAGTGAGAAAAAATATTAAGCAAGATGTGCCCCCAAATAGATACATGAAAATTTCCAGTAGAAATTTTCTCCTAGTCTGGTACTGTTCCAACAGAAATCTCAGTCATCTCCAGTTCCTCAATTTCAATAGTGTTATGCATTCTGCTGCCAATACCCATATTCACAGATTTACTTAAAATTTCCCATGAAGAGATTAAATATTTGACTAATGCTATTCATTCTTCTCTAAAATATGAACTAACTTTTAAAATTTAGCATGAACTTTGAAACCCTCATAGAATTTTATGGGGTTTGGACGTTTTATTCCCACTTACCTTTTTGCCTGTGTCATTTTCATTAAAAATAAGTTTTGAAGTACTTTGGAATATTTAATCTGGACTAATAGATCTTTGTTTATATGACTCCTTCCCATATGCACCTGCCCTTCTTTTCTCATACATTTTTCAAGACCCAGGTAAGTTCTCAAATATTTTTTAATATTCTTCAATTATATAATCCTGTTATAATGTCATCTTTACTTTGACAGACTTAATCAGATTAGTTGTTACAGATCTGATGTGTCATGTGTCACATCTTTCAGAAGATATATTAGCTGATTATTACATCTTCCACAACAGAATACATATTCTGTTTTGATGCTACTATGACATAGTAGCATAGCATATAATTCCATGACTATTTTTCCCATTCACTTTCTCAGTCTTGTCCACTTTAAAGCACTTGTCAGGCCTCAAATATCTTAAATTTTATCTACCTACTACAATAACATATGTTTGTCCTTAAAATACAATATGCTTTTTCTTGCAGGATAGTATGTACCAAGCCGGCAGTAGGATGGAATAACTTCAACAAAGTATATTACACTACACATTGGTGGTGCAGTGCATATAAATACTTCTGTATTTAGGTAATGATTGAGAATGTTTTGGAGTGAAAATTTGATATTTGGATTTTCAATTCAAGTCCAAGTTCCTGTTTAGGTGTTACTGCATTACTGGAATCAGACATCTCATACTGGTTGTTCTAACATTACTCATTTACTCATTTCTTAATGATAATGAGAAAATGGTGATTTATATTTGGTTGGGTTTTTTTTTTTTTTTTTTTTTTTTTTTAATGGAATATGCATCCCACATAACATATAACACATAAAATACCTCCTGAAAAGCAAGTCTGTGTTATCTTGTTTCTTCTTACCTTAAAAGAAAAATATGTTGTTAACATAAAATAGCAACATATTGTCATGTTCTCCCAGCTGGAATTTAAGCACCACAGAGCCACTCACTCAACCTCCTTTTCTCCCCCTCATCCTGGTGGAATGAGGAGGGGAATCAAAAGTAAAACTTGTAGGTTGAAAGAAGAATAGTTTATTAATTACATATAGATATAGATAAATATAAAGATAAATATAAAGATAAAGATAAAGATATAATAATAATAATAATAATAATAACAATAATAATAATAATAATAATAATAGTAGTAGTAATGATGATGATGGAAGGGGGAATAAAAACAAGCAAGTGATTCATAACACAGTTACTTACCACCTGCTGACCTATTCCAGACCCTGTTCCTGAACCCACCTGAGCCTCCCTTCTGGGTAATTCCTCCAGTTATATACTAGGCAAGATGTTCTACAGTTGTAGAATATCTCCTTGGCCAGTTGGATTACTTGTCCCAGCTACACTCTCTCCCACTTTTCTTTTGTGTACTTCCTAAATGGCAGAGTATGAGACAAATAAAACCCCAAACAAACAAAACTGCAACAAAAGAAACAAAAAAACCCCAACCAAACAAAAAAGTCTTTGACTTAGGATAAATCTTACTTAGCAAAAAGCCAAAACATCATTGTATTATCAGCATTGTTATCATTATGAATCCAAAACACAGCAATGTATCAGCTACTGAGGAGAAATTTAATCTATCCTATCTGAAATCAGGACACATATACACTCAAAAAAGCCCTTTACTTTGTCTACTTATAAAACCATCTTGGTAGTTACTGCAGTAAACTTCTGGAGATATGTTTACCTAGGTATGACCTGTTGCATGATGTTTTATCAGATCTTTGCCTGCTCTCAAGCAGCACTTGTTACAAAACCTGTCAGCTGTGAAATTATACATTTTTGTCATGTGAGTGATAGCTTTGGAAGAGTTTCAGGTTGAAAACACCACCTGCTCATGAAGACATAATTCAGACTTCTTGCAAATGTATAAAACCACTGATGTAGCTGTAAGATGTATCTTGTTGTGACTGTCACATCATTCACTTTTTAAATGTCAAACCTGTCATGTTTCTTGATTGAAGCACTCTTAATGTAAAATACCTGATTTTTTTTTTCCAGTTGTTCAATCAAGACAAGACCATGCCAGTGAATATTCGGCTTTTTAAAATATCACCTAGAGAAAAGAGTAACGGGTATGTCTTGTACAATGTTCTCCACATTTTGTCTCTATTTGTTTACAATTGTATCCCTCAGAGGAGTCACATTCTTACTATGTATTTTAAATCTGCCTCCATGTGATGGAAATTACACAACACAGTGGTTTTTCAACTAGCTCCAAAACAGTCTTGAATTGAGGACATTTTAGTCAAGACACATAAAAGCATTCTGCATGTGGATTTTTGCTGGAGTTCTACCAATATTTTTTTAATTTCAACACAATTTGAAAAGGAATACATCAAAAACTGAAAGTAAAAGTATGGGGGTTCCCCTTCACTTTTTCATTTTCTAAGGAAGATATTTTGTGTTCCCTGTTAGCTTGCCAGCTGGCAAAAAAAGAAAAAGAAAGAAAAAAAAGAAACACAAAAGAAGGTAAAATTTACTGAAGTACTGCAGAGACCACTTAAGCCATGACAGGTAATGACAAACGCTGTAGAAGAGTGTGATAATTTCTGGGGGATATTTAGGGTAGAAAATAATCAGAGGAAATCTATGGATTC
Organism: Ammospiza caudacuta; assembly: GCF_027887145.1. Taxonomy (NCBI): domain Eukaryota; kingdom Metazoa; phylum Chordata; class Aves; order Passeriformes; family Passerellidae; genus Ammospiza; species Ammospiza caudacuta. The sequence continues at coordinate 98,795,411 of NC_080594.1, forward strand.
AAGGCAGTTATGAAGGGCCAAGAAGGTGATTAGAGGGAGGGAGCACCTCTAATAAAAGAGAGAGTTGGACTGTTCAGACAGGAGAAGAGAAGGCTCCAAGGTCACTTTGTTATGGCCTTTCAGTATCTAAAGGGGCCTACAATACTGAAGAGTGGCTTTTTACTAGTCTGTGCAGTAATATAACAAGGTGTGATGGCTTTAAATTGAAAGAGGGTAGGTTAAGATGAGATATTAGGAAGAAATTCTCTATTCTTAGGGTGGTGAGGCACAGAGAGAGGTTGCCCAGAGAAGCTGTGGATGCCCCATCCCTGTAAGTATTAAAGACCAGGTTGGATCAGGCCCTAAACAATCTGATATAGCAGAAGGTATCCCTGCCCATTGCAGAGGGATTGACGCTAGATAATCTTTAAGGCCCCTTTAAGCAAATACCATGCTCTGACTCTATGATTCGATGATGGTGATATCTCTGAGACAGGTATTAAATGAGGGGTACAGGAAAGTTACAGCAGCGGAGGTTTGGTGTTCACATTAACGTTTTTTAACTTGTTAATTTATCAGATAATTTGCACATCTTTCTTGCTGAAATTCTTCAAAGAATGGAAAAACATAATTTTAACAAGTATCCTTTTTTTCCCTTTTATTTGTTCTAAGGAACTTTTCAACTGACGCTACCTCCAGTAACTCCAAGGCTGGGATTTCATCATGCCCAGGGAGCCAGGGTCTCTGCTTAGGCTGGGAGGTGTTTGCAGGTTCAGTTGGTAGAAAAGCTGAGCATGTATCCCAAAGACACACACATACATAACTCTCAGACACACAGGTCTGATTGCACATACTGCCTCAGACAGTAGCACCAGCAGCCAGCAGCACCCAGATGCAGAGCTCACACTAACACAAGCACAGCCAGTCAATGGTGTCTTGGTTGGCATTGTAGGTCACTAGTGAATGTAAGTGCATGTGCACACACACACACATACAGACACACGGACACAGATACAACACACATCTGCCACTCTTTAGTCACAAGAACATGCACATTCGTGGATCCCTTGCATACTGATATTGCATCTCTGTCCACCTGGTACCTGTTCGTGGATCCTGGGACCCCTTATTTGCCCCACAGTTCCCTGATTCTCATGCAGGTGCTCAGCTCTGCTGTCTAACTGGTGACTCTGCGTATTACCAGGGTTAGTGGAGATCCTTGCCTCCAGTCCCAGCAGCCAGCACCAGGCACCTGGCAGTCAGCCCTCGCTCACCTGGCCTGCCTACAGTTGATTTTCCTAAAACACACCATGTAACAATCCAGTTGAGGCCAAATCCCCCACCGGCCTCCAGCTGGTGTCCCTGAGAATCCATTGGCTCCAGGTGCTGGCATCACCATCCCAGGAATCCTGTACATACATCTCAGAGTAGTGTCTGGTCCAGTCCACTCACACCCATAGCAACCAGCTTCTCATAGAGTCACAGAATGGGTAAGTTTGAAAGACACCATTGGAGCTCATCTGGTCCAACCTCCCTGCTGCAGCAGGGTCTCCTAGAGCATATTGCTCAGGATTGCATCCAGACAGCTTTTCAATATCTCCAAAGAAGGAGACCTTACAACCTCTCTAGACAAGCTGTTCCAGCGCTCATCATTTGCACAGTAAATTTCTTTAGCATCTTCAGGTGAAATTATCTATGTTCCAGTGTCAGTTCATTGCTTCTCATCCTATTGCTTAGCACAAGTGAGAGGACCCTGGCTCCATCCTCTTGACACTGTCCCTTCAGATATTTCCATACCTGGATAAAATCACCTAAGCCATTTGGTTCTTACAATTGTACAGGATAACAGATGAGGTGGCACGGGGAGATCTGCCACAGGATTTAAGGAGAACTCAGCTGCAGGGCTGGGAGATAAACCTGCTGATGGGCCATGGCCTGAACTCAGCTGAACCATTCTATACACAGCCTTGTCTGGGCCTTACCCCATTTCTCCTTCCCAACTCCTTCCCTGCCATGCTCCCTCCTCAGTCATGTGTGGTCCCACAGACACAGCCCTTGAATATCACAGATCCCCATGTGCTTGTTTCCCTCTTAAGACTGAAAAAGCTCAGGCTGTTCCTCTCCAAAGCTGTACATACAGATTCTTAATGGGCCTTTGGCTTATAACTGAAGGCTTTTGTCTTTGGAAATGGCTCTGCTGTCTCTTGTCTGCTAGCTCTGTGTCTATGTGTCTTCCTATTTACCACTTCCACCTTTATTTATTATCCCCTTTGCACTGAAGAGGTCCTTGATGGGATCACTTCCATGAAGCAGATGTTCTCACATTCCACATATGCTTACAGTCTGCCCTGCTAAATTTCTTTTCTTTCATGAATAATGAAAGATAGAGATATCCTTTCAAGTACTGTTAAGAAAAAAACCCCCACATTTAATAATAATAACAGTAATAGCAACAATAAAAAACAACAAAAACCAGGAAATTGAAGAAAAATTAACTTCTGGAGGAGCGACTAGTGAAATCCTGCTTCTTACAAAGCTGTTGACAGCTTTGCCACTGATTTTATTAGGGTTATGACTACAAACTGTGTCTTTTGCATAGGGTGTTAATTAAAAGTTTCCGGGCTTGGAGAAAACAGAAGTGAAATGTAATATAAGGACTAATGCCTAGATGGGAAGGGTTGTTTCAGTCTACTTCAAATTTTCATATACTTTCCTCACTCTTTGTGATATTCAAAGAATATTCATACATGTTCAAACAGTATTGCACTTAGAAATTATTAAGTCAGCTTCATTTCTGAACCATTAAGCAAAAGTTTTCATTTGCATATACCTAGTGATTTTGTTACAAAATCAGAAGATTAATTGAAAAGATTAATGTGATTAATGAGGAAGAGTAATCTTCCTTCCTTCCTTCCTTCCTTCCTTCCTTCCTTCCGCCACTTCCGCCACTTCCGCCACTTCCGCCACTTCCGCCACTTCCGCCACTTCCGCCACTTCCTTCCTTCCTTCCTTCCTTCCTTCCTTCAGCCACTTCCTTCCGCCACTTCCTTCCGCCACTTCCTTCCGCCACTTCCTTCCGCCACTTCCTTCCGCCACTTCCTTCCTTCCTTCCTTCCTTCCTTCCTTCCTTCCTTCCTTCCTTCCTTCCGCCACTTCCTTCCGCCACTTCCGCCACTTCCTTCCTTCCTTCCTTCCGCCACTTCCTTCCGCCACTTCCTTCCGCCACTTCCTTCCTTCCGCCATTCCTTCCTTCCTTCCTTCCTTCCTTCCTTCCTTCCTTCCTTCCTTCCTTCCTTCCTTCCTTCCTTCCTTCCTTCCTTCCTTCCTTCCTTCCTTCCTTCCGCCACTTCCTTCCGCCACTTCCTTCCTTCCGCCACTTCCTTCCTTCCTTCCTTCCTTCCTTCCTTCCTTCCTTCCTTCCTTCCTTCCTTCCTTCCTTCCTTCCGCCACTTCCTTCCGCCACTTCCTTCCGCCACTTCCTTCCGCCACTTCCTTCCGCCACTTCCTTCCTTCCGCCATTCCTTCCTTCCTTCCTTCCTTCCTTCCTTCCTTCCTTCCTTCCTTCCTTCCTTCCTTCCTTCCTTCCTTCCTTCCTTCCGCCACTTCCTTCCTTCCGCCACTTACTTCCTTCCTTCCTTCCTTCCTTCCTTCCTTCCTTCCTTCCTTCCGCCACTTCCTTCCTTCCGCCACTTCCTTCCTTCCGCCACTTCCTTCCTTCCGCCACTTCCTTCCGCCACTTCCTTCCGCCACTTCCTTCCACCACTTCCTTCCTTCCTCCACTTCCTTCCTTCCTCCACTTCCTTCCTTCCTTCCTTCCTTCCTTCCTTCCTTCCTTCCTTCCTTCCTTCCTTCCTTCCTTCCTTCCGCCACTTCCTTCCTTCCTTCCGCCACTTCCTTCCTTCCTTCCGCCACTTCCTTCCTTCCTTCCTTCCTTCCTTCCTTCCTTCCGCCACTTCCTTCCGCCACTTCCTTCCTCCACTTCCTTCCGCCACTTCCTTCCGCCACTTCCTTCCTTCCACCACTTCCTTCCTTCCTTCCGCCACTTCCTTCCGCCACTTCCTTCCGCCACTTCCTTCCGCCACTTCCTTCCTTCCTTCCGCCACTTCCTTCCGCCACTTCCTTCCTTCCTTCCTTCCTTCCTTCCGCCACTTCCTTCCGTCACTTCCTTCCGCCACTTCCTTCCGCCACTTCCTTCCGCCACTTCCTTCCTTCCGCCATTCCCTCCTTCCTTCCTTCCGCCACTTCCTTCCTTCCGCCACTTCCTTCCTTCCGCCACTTCCGCCACTTCCGCCACTTCCGCCACTTCCTTCCTTCCGCCACTTCCTTCCGCCACTTCCTTCCGCCACTTCCTTCCTTCCGCCATTCCTTCCTTCCTTCCGCCACTTCCTTCCTTCCGCCACTTCCTTCCTTCCGCCACTTCCTTCCGCCACTTCCTTCCTTCCGCCACTTCCTTCCTTCCGCCACTTCCTTCCTTCCGCCACTTCCGCCACTTCCGCCACTTCCGCCACTTCCTTCCTTCCGCCACTTCCTTCCTTCCGCCACTTCCTTCCTTCCTCCCTTCCTTCCGCCACTTCCTTCCTTCCTTCCTTCCTTCCGCCACTTCCTTCCGCCACTTCCTTCCGCCACTTCCTTCCGCCACTTCCTTCCTTCCTTCCTCCACTTCCTTCCTTCCCCCACATCCTTCCGCCACTTCCTTCCGCCACTTCCTTCCTTCCGCCACTTCCTTCCTTCCGCCACTTCCTTCCTTCCTTCCTTCCTTCCTTCCTTCCGCCACTTCCTTCCGCCACTTCCTTCCGCCACTTCCTTCCTTCCGCCACTTCCTTCCGCCACTTCCTTCCGCCACTTCCTTCCTTCCTTCCGCCACTTCCTTCCGCCACTTCCTTCCGCCACTTCCTTCCTTCCGCCACTTCCTTCCTTCTGCCACTTCCGCCACTTCCGCCACTTCCCCCACTTCCGCCACTTCCTTCCGCCACTTCCTTCCGCCACTTCCTTCCTTCCTTCCTTCCGCCACTTCCTTCCTCCCTTCCTTCCTCCCTTCCTTCCTTCCGCCACTTCCTTCCGCCACTTCCTTCCGCCACTTCCTTCCGCCACTTCCTTCCTTCCTTCCTTCCTTCCTTCCTTCCTTCCTTCCTTCCTTCCTTCCTTCCTTCCTTCCTTCCTTCCTTCCTTCCTTCCTTCCTTCCTTCCTTCCTTCCTTCCTTCCTTCCTCTTCCTTCCTTCCGCCACTTCCGCCACTTCCTTCCGCCACTTCCTTCCGCCACTTCCTTCCTTCCTTCCTTCCTTCCTTCCGCCACTTCCTTCCGCCACTTCCGCCACTTCCTTCCTTCCGCCACTTCCTTCCTTCCGCCACTTCCTTCCTTCCTTCCGCCACTTCCTTCCGCCACTTCCTTCCGCCACTTCCTTCCGCCACTTCCTTCCTTCCTTCCTTCCTTCCTTCCTTCACTTCCTTCCGCCACTTCCTTCCTTCCGCCACTTCCTTCCTTCCGCCACTTCCTTCCGCCACTTCCTTCCGCCACTTCCTTCCTTCCTTCCGCCACTTCCTTCCTTCCCCCACATCCTTCCGCCACTTCCTTCCGCCACTTCCTTCCTTCCTTCCTTCCGCCACTTCCTTCCTTCCTTCCGCCACTTCCTTCCTTCCGCCACTTCCTTCCTTCCTTCCTTCCTTCCTTCCTTCCTTCCTTCCTTCCTTCCTTCCTTCCTTCCTTCCGCCACTTCCTTCCGCCACTTCCTTCCGCCACTTCCTTCCTTCCGCCACTTCCTTCCGCCACTTCCTTCCGCCACTTCCTTCCGCCACTTCCTTCCTTCCTTCCTTCCGCCACTTCCTTCCACCACTTCCTTCCTTCTGCCACTTCCTTCCTTCCGCCACTTCCTTCCGCCACTTCCTTCCGCCACTTCCTTCCTTCCTTCCTTCCTTCCGCCACTTCCTTCCGCCACTTCCTTCCGCCACTTCCTTCCGCCACTTCCTTCCGCCACTTCCTTCCACCACTTCCGTCCTTCCGCCACTTCCGCCACTTCCTTCCGCCACTTCCTTCCGCCACTTCCTTCCACCACTTCCTTCCGCCACTTCCTTCTTTCCTTCCGCCACTTCCTTCCGCCACTTCCTTCCGCCACTTCCTTCCACCACTTCCTTCCGCCACTTCCTTCTTTCCTTCTGCCACTTCCTTCCGCCACTTCCTTCTGCCTCTTCCTTCCTTCCTTCCTTCCGCCACTTCCTTCCGCCACTTCCTTCCGCCACTTCCTTCCTTCCTTCTGCCACTTCCTTCCTTCCGCCACTTCCTTCCGCCACTTCCTTCCGCCACTTCCTTCCGCCACTCCCCCCCCTTCCTTCCTTCCTTTTTTTCTTTCTTCATGAGGAGAGCTAGAAGGCAAATTAGAGACTGCCCTTCTGCAGTCTCTCTGCCTGAGGAGCTACAGCACATCTATTCAGGAGGCTGGTCTCTCTCAGCTCTTTCTTTAATGTTGAAGAAACCAATCTTCATTGAGAATGTGCAAATCAGTGTATCCTACACTCCTACACTTCTGCTGAGCAAAATGAAACCAGTGGTATCACTTTCATACCAGGTAAAGATATTGCTCAGTGGCCACAGGAAATACAGGAGAAAGCATTGTTGGTATCAAAGGGGATCCTTATTACTTAGGTGATTATTGTAACATACCCAAAGGATTCCCTGCTGTATTTTCATTGTTAGAGATAATAATAGACAGTTCTGCTGTCTTTGGATTTTGGCTCTCAAAGAATTCTTTTGTCTTTGTCACCATTTCTGAGTGAGGCTGTAATTTATGCTTTTGTCATAGTTAGACTTGGGCTTACTTTCCCACTTTATTACATCTTTTGTATTCAGTTCTTCAATATGAAGAAATTAGAAGAGAAAGGAGACAGTTCTTGACTCCTGTGGTGCAATTTACGTGCTCAGAAATAGATAAAAGTGCATCTTTTTTTCTAAATGCATAATTAATCAGCAGTTTCTATTGCCAGAATGTTGCAATGAGGCAAGGAAATTAGTAGGATTTTAAGATATTTAAACTTTTTTCAAAACTAAAATAATATTTTATAGAGGTTTTTAAGAAATTTGAAGCTGTTCTTTAAAGCGCAGACCAGATATTTGACCGCTCCTTATGAGGTTGAATTACATCTTACCTGCCTGTAAAAGGGTTTTCTAAACTTGATATGGATCATATCATACAGATTGAAACAGTTCTCTTCTTTTAAGATATGGTTTTAGACAGCCATCTAGTTAAATATAGCTTTTCTTTAGTTCTTAAGAAAGTCTTCCAGAAAATTCATTTAAGACCAAATCAGCAGAGGCTGAATGTAAGCAATATTTAAATTTAAAAGAATTTTATAATAAAAATATCATGCTCCTATGTTATAAAGTATCTCTAATTCAGATACCATTGGCATTACTAAAGTTCAATTAAAGTCTAGGTTCCAATTAAATTCTAAGCCAAGCTTTTGAAATTAAAACTGTGAAGAGAAATTAAATTGTACAAAAAGGTTGTTGTGTCTTAGGTTTTTATGAAAAGGCAATCCACAAAAGTGGATACTGGTATTCAACACACAGAGGTTCTCAGATTTTTCATTTTTGGAGACATGTTGAGATGGAGTGGAGGATACATTTTTCTCTGATACTAGTTTTGCTGTGGAATCAGCAGTTTGTTCTTGCCTTGGCTGTCTAACTCTAAAAGTGGAAGGAAAGTATATTTGCCTATGTGCAACCCAGAATGAATGAGGATTCTGTGGCTTATGTCCTAATATTTTATTTACTTTTTGTCCACAGTACTGTGATCCCCTCTTCTCTCCCTTCAGTGGACAGAATAAGTCTTGTTTGAGTGAGAGATGAGTAAGTGGGAATGAAGTTTGTGAAAGTATGAAGTCAGCAAAATTACAAAAATATTTTTCTTGTACTTTTAACTGCACAATATAGTTAGCTTAGTGATGAAAATGAGACAGAGTGGTACTTAGGACATTTTAATTAGCATTTCATTCCCTTCATTATAAGCATATGAAATAAAGACAGAACTCTGAAAAATTCCAAAGAGAGTTGTGATGTTATTATTTAAAATATGGTGCAAAATCATATTGCATACCTTAAATTCAAATTATATTATCCCCTGAATATTATATAGCATACATTTCATGTCATGAATCACATATATGTTACATAATCTTTACGCTATTTTGTATCTTCTACATATATTTCTGTCACTCCTCTGCTTTCACGAACACAGTGACAGGAAAGATTTCTCTGAGTACATAAAATAAACACTCCTCCAACAAAGAAAAATATCACAGAATCATCTGAGTTGAAAGGGATGCAGAAGCATAACCACATTCAGCTCTTAAGAGAATGGCCCATAATAGGATTGAAGTCACAATATTAACACTGTGCTCTGACTAACTGAGCTGATCTCAGAGCCATAATTTTCCTTGTTTACTTTTGAATTATCTGATAGTTGTTGCATCCATGTAAAATCAGAGATAAAAGTAATAATATCATAGTGACACTGACGTGTCATTTGTGGTACAGAAAAAACGAGGTAGAGAGAGCTTGAATTCAGTGATGCTAGAGAGTCTCTCAATACTGTTGTCCCATCCTCTCATGCCCCAGTTGCAAAATGCAGCTCCTTACTGAAACTGTAACATATATTAGGGTCACAAGAATGTGAATACCTGGGTTCAAAACACAACAGTGTCTGAAAGATCTACTTTTAGAAACTCAATATTACAGTGACACACAAGGTAACAAAATATTTTTAAAAATGAAACAAACCTGTGGCCCATTTTCACTGGATGCTTTTTATGTCTTTTTCTTTTCTTAGATTCTTCTGCTCCAAACATCTGTTCCCTTTAACTGGTGTTGCCAGCCTTTGGAGCCTTAGCATAATGAGGCTGTTGCTTACAATTTTAATATGGTGTCATTTTATTCTGCTCAGAGCAGATCTAATTAATGCCTAATTAAGAATCCATCCAAGGTCACTGATGTCAACAAAGCTGAACAAATGTTAGGAAGGATAAGAGTTTGGGGAATCAATCTGTCCAAGTATTAAGCCTGGTGTAAGGCTCTGAACTCTCTGTGTGTGTCTTAAGGAAGGTGCCAACTTCATTTTAAACACACAGCTTCAGCTATTTCCTGTTGACTGATTGCTTGCCTTTTGGATTAAAACTGTAGCACAAAAACTGCAGGAATTACAGGAGACTCCAGTATCTAGTATACAAAATTATCTGTATCTTTTCTATATAATTTATTTTGTGGTAGAGCATACCTTAGCAACAACGTATCTGCAAAAGTTTCCCATTTTATGGCTCATCCTTGACTCACTGGATTATAAAGTGATAAAATGGCATTTGTTTCTTTGTCACTTCCATTAATTCAGACTGGAAATTTGCTGCCTCTGCCAGGAGGTGCAGGAAGCAAGGAAAGCTTACTATTTGAAATTTAAATTGATCCCCTTTGACAGGCAAGGAAAGATTGAGCTGGAGGTATAGGAAATGTATGTAGCTTTTTATTACTGCTTATAAGTATTTGCTCACACTTGCTCTTGAAGGTACACAAATTATGCAAAGTTTAACTGCTTATTCTCATGCATAATACAAATCCTAAAGAAGTTCTTGTAGAAAGGATGACTGGTACCTTATTTGGAAAAGTGTTTATTTCACTTGTGGAGTCACAGTAGGAAAATTTGTATATCATACTTTGAGTTACTAAACAAATTTCCAACTGGGAAAGACCATATAAATATATCCTAAATCAGGGGCAGTTTTTGTACTCTGCTCTCAAGCAGCAGGTTTCAGCTGGCACATGAATGCAAATCAGTAAGTGATCTAGTCATTCTCTTGCAGAGTGGTGATTGCCCAGCAATTTGACCTTTCTTAGATTTCTTTTCATCAAAAGAAACTTTTGAAGGAAATTAATTTATCTTGGTAAGAGGTAGTTCCACTTAAAAAAAAAAAAAAAAAAAAAAAAAAAAAAAAAAAAAAAAAAAAAGTTTGGCCAGTTTTACTTATTCTGACACAAAAAATGGAAAAACTTAGGTCAGTAACCTTTCACGTAATAAAACCTGTGGAACTCCCTGTCAATTCACATGGAATATTTGGCTCTTGTGTTCAATTCACATTGAATGTTTGGCTCTTGTGTAAATAAAACAGACAAACCTTAGTTTCCTTTGGATTCTAACACTACTTTCAAATTGCTTTTTTATATAGAGGGGATTTGAACATGATCCAGGTTTGTAAACAGTGAGGTCCAGGAAAGAATGTAAAAGGCACTGACTGAGAGATTGAGGACATAAGCAATCCAGGAGGTTCCTAGAACATGTTGATGGTTACTTGCTTCTCCAAGAGCTAAAAGAGCCAATGAGGAGATGTTTTCTGGTGGACCTTGTTCTCACCACAAAGATCATGAGAACTGATGAGGAATTTGAAGATCAAGGGGAGCCTTGACTACAGTGGCCATGAAATTTGTTCAAGCACCTTAGAGCAGCAAGGCGGGGACAGAGCAAGGTCACTAACCTGGACTTCAGGAGAGCAGATTTTCGCCTCTTTAGGAATCTGCTTCATAGTTACTTGGCACAAAGCCATGAAGAGAAACTGATTAATATACAAAAATTAGAAACAATAAATTGTAACAAAGAGGAAGACAGGTGAAAATGCCAGGAGGTCTTCACAGTTGCACAGGGAGTTCCCAGACAATACCATGCATCTGCATCAACTGGGCAATATCCTCTCAGTGATGGCCAGCTGTGTGCTGCATTAGCCGCATTAGAAAGAGCATGGGTCAAGAGATTATTTATCTCTACTTAACACTTCTTAGACCACATCTTGGATGCTGTTTCATTTTTGGACCCTAGATTGAAAGAGAAAGATTGGCAGATGAGAGACTTTGCAGGAGGTAAACATGAAGTAAAGGAAACTAGACTATGTAAGAGTTGTGAAAAAGTACAATCAAGTGGGAGTTTTAAGGTAACAAAAAAATATACGTCTCCTTTACTTTAGCATCCAGGAAGATTTAATTCCTTGATAGCATGTTCAAATTTCTCAAATGTGTCTTAGCATTTCTTTCTTAAGATACTTTATCTTGCTATCCCAGGATTGGCTTTTAGGTAGCCCCAGGGTATTCCAGTATCTTCTTCTTCAATGATCAGACCATGCATACATTCTTGTTTTATAGTCATTGAAAATCCATTCTGCAGAACAGTGATTCATTAGAAGATTCACATTTGTCTGTGTATGTACATTTGTGTGAACCCATGCATAATGGATTAAAATTTTGCAAGTATTTTTGAATTCTCTGCATCTATCCATGGCAGTGATACTGTTTTGATATCAAAGTTATTTTCCTAAATTCTATTGATTCTGTTTAAGATGCAAGAGTGAAGTGAGAGAATGAAGGAAATAAATTTGTTTAGAGTAAGGAAAAGAAGAAAATCTTACTGTAGTTTTTGTTTACCTAATAGCTGGTTCTAGAAAACACAGTGCCAGATTCCACTCAAAGGTGCTCAGCAAAGGACAGATGGCAATGGACACAACTTGCACAAAGGAATATTTTGGTTGGATATAAGAAGAAAATTCGTCAAGGTAGGAGTAGATAAGGACAAGAGTTTCCCAGAGATAGCAACAGTTGAACCTATTTTAGTAAAGTAATACAGTAAAGAGTGGATATGGGGATATATAGATTTAGTAGATGGGGTAATATTCTAAAATATTAAAAGCAAAGGAATACTTGAATACACTAAAAATTACCAAATACAGAACAAATATTTGTTTTGTGAAAAATCAGAATTCATTTCTATGGGAAGAGTTAAGTCAAGAGTTAAGAATTCAAAAGGATTCTTAATAAAGTTACAGCAAAAATCCTGTTTAAATCAAATGGAAAATAACAGACTTCACAACACAAAGGTTTGAATCAAAGTCTGTCAGTGATGAAATAAGACCTATCAAGGGAAGACTGTCTTTCCTTTTTATTATTCCCCACACACACTCCACCCTAAACTGACTTTAGTTAAACGGAAAAGGAGCGAATAATGAATAAAGAAAGACAGCACATTTATTTCAGGTAATATCAGCAATGGGCTGCTAGTACTCCTCAAGAATGTGAGGAGTGTTTCTTATGCTAAATCTTCCATCTCTGCTACTGAGCCACATGCTTTGTTGCAGAATGAATGGCTGCCACGTTATCTGATGGCCTTGAATTGTTCCCAGAGAAGACAATGAATATTTAGAGTTTGGCAAGTCACAACAGTTCAAGCAATGCTTCAAATTGTATCAATTTAACCTGGAAAGTGTGCATGTGAGTTAGCTGCACAATACTGAGGATGTCACTAGCAAAAACATACTGTTAAAAATGCTTTGAGTAGCATGCTTGTATCCACATTCAAAGATTAGACATGTTCAGGCTTAAGAAAACACTACTTTAATTAAGTAGTACATTCTGTTAAAATTTGCATTAAAATAAAATAATCTGTTATATTTTATTATTCACATGGTTTTGTTGCAGAACATAAACCTTACACAAAGAATGCTCTCCAACATCTGCAACATGTGAAGAATGAAGAACATTACTAAAATAATCTTGCAGGTAGAAAAGTTGTTATTCCAGATTTTGACAAGGAGCTGAGTAAGAGGGTAGATTCACTCAGGTCTGTACATCACTAACTTCCTCCAGTTCAGTCTCAGTGGGTGCATAAATCTGTTGCAGACTAGAAGTGAATCTCAACCAAGCAGATTAAGTGACTTGATTTTGTAACAGAGGGAGGAGTACAACATATTTCTTTTTCAGTCAAAATGTTTTCAGAAGATTATTTTATCAGAAAATCATATTACACCTCTTCAGGAGCTTTACTTTTTGTCACCTCTGTTCCAGAGACAGAAGGTCAAATTTTGAAGTGTAAATCAGCACACCTGAACTGATTTTAAAAATATAGTGCTCTATACAACTGAGCACATCCAATGGCGCCCTTATCATTTAAACTTTACAATGTTTAGGCTTTCAGGTCATAAGGAAACTATAATTTCTGATGAGCAATGCAGTCCTTTTTGAAATTCTATAGCCAGAAATATCTCACCATTTATTAACAGAAGACATAGCTAGCATCAAAAATTTTTAGTTCTCCTTTCCTTCCAACAGGATAGTTCTTGTAATCTGTCCAAAGACAAGGAAACCCATACATCTTGTACATACACATAATAATGATTTATGTCTCCCTGATATTTTGATGTTTCTAAAAGTAAGTGTATCACCTTGGTGACACACAAACAGCTTTTTTTCCCAGCTTTTTAATTTTCTGCTTGCTTTATAGGGATTCATTGTAATGAACTGAATCTGTTCTTTGCAAACTGTGGTAAGTGGTGATCTAGCAAACACATATTCAGATTTTCTATGTTTTTTGTGCAATGAAATTTTGTTTCAGAATTATAAGAATAGCTATGTCTGTTTGTGTAATTTGGCTGATAGATGGCTCATCCATTCCTCATATCTGATAAAAGACAGATTTTTGAGTCAACAAAGATACTAAACTGACAATGCTGTTTAACTCAGTGGTTGACTTTATTGGATTTTTTCTTTCTATGCAAAATTATGGCACCCAATTGCCTTGCTAGTTTTCTTCAAGAGTAGAATTCTGCTTTATATTTTTCTAGCAGCCTTCTCAGCTGCTATTATTTGTCATCATTTTAAGCCCCTGCTTAGACTATGAAGTTCATCACAGGTGCTGGTACCAGAATGTGATCACCATCTGATCGAGGTGGAAAAGGGGAACACAGGACTTACAAATGCTTCAAAAAGTTATTTTCTTATACATGCCCAGCTGAAACCGGGAGAACACTTGTGATTTTGTCTCTACACGTGAATTGAAGAATCTAGTGGTGTACTCTCAGTTCCTTCTGCTTCCTTTCCCAAATACACATCAGCTGTGTGAGACTGCTCATTTTCTTCTCGGGAGAATTGCAGAAGGTGTGTTGGCAGTATGCTGCAGCACTGTGGAAAATATTCTATTCATCTCTAAACAGAAACAGTCAGTTCTTTAAGCTTGGAATTTATATGTTGACTGTTGAAGCTACTCATTACTGAGCCTGCTTTTTCAAAAGTTTGTCTGAGGTAAATGGGACAAAAAATATCTATATTTCAAGAAGCTGAGCAATAGCTCAGGATTAACATAATGAATAAAATTTTTTCCACAAATTTGAGCACTAGCAATGGATTACCATAATGAATAGTTTTTTTCACTAATTTTAGGGGAAAACAGGAGTATTTTCATACTCCTCAATATATTTTCCATAATTTTTTTTTCTTTTATCCATGCTCCAGGAGATAGTAAGGTCTTGTCATATAGCTAGCATATATATTTCTTTGTCTAATTAAATGTTTTAATTCCCTGTCATTTTCTTTCCATAAAGATGTTTCATAATGATGGCTTCAAAACTTCTTTGAAGTGTTAGGAATTTGTCTGCAAAAAAAAATTGAACAAACCATCTTCAGTCCCTTTGAAATTCTACATCAACACATATGAGTACTTTTATATATATATCAATTGATAAATATACTAATGGAGAAATCTAATCTCAAGTTTTAGCTATCACACAGCTATTGACAAATGCTGCCCAGCTTGTGTCTACCCCATTAAGAAAATAAATCTCATGCCTCTTAGTTCCTTGCAGTCAGCATACATAAAAATTAAACCTCTCTGGAAATTACCATTACTATTCATAAGATGTCTTTTATCTTTTTCTTTGCTCCAAACCAAAGAGCAGAAAAGGTCTGCATTTGCTGTGAACTCAGGAAAGTCTCAGTTGCACTCATGCTCATGAAACTGAATTTATGAAACCCTAAACAACACATCTTAGGACGCGAAAAGTTTGTGTCCTTGGCTAGGTTTTCAAGTTCAAGGACCTATGGTCTTCTGGTTTTCCTTACAGGGTGCCTTAAATGTCTCAAACTGTGTAATGCTCAGGGTTTTCCATGTGTAGTTCTGTAGTCTGTCTTTCCCCCAAGCTTTGTAACCTTCCACACAAGTTGATGTAGCTTTTCCTTTTCTTGTGCTGTTGGTCTTGTGCTAATATTGCTATTGGCCTGATCTGCAAACTCTGATATTGTTATGTTACTTTGCCATTAGTGAAAAAATTGCCACAGGCTTGAGTATTGTGTCAACTTCTCCTTTCCGCTTTCCCTTTTTCCTATCCCTGGTTTTTCGGTTTTATCAAAAAAAATCCAGGAACAACATTTATTGACCATTCAGCATGACAAAACCTCATGAACTTAAACAAGATGAATTGCCAGCCGTTGCACCTGGTTTGGGGCATAACAAGGCACAGGTACAGGCTGGAGGGAGAATGGATCAAGCCTAAACCTGGGGACAAGCTAAGTGTGATTCAGCAATGTGTGCTTGCAGCCCAAAAAGCCAACCACATCCTGGGCTGCATCAAAAGAGGTGCTGCCAGAAGGTAAAGAGAGGTGATTCTGCCCCTCTACTCTGCTCTTATGACACCCTTCTGGAATGCTGTGTCCATCTCTGGGGCCACCAACTTAGGAAATATGTGGATCTGTTGGAATGAGTCCAGATGAGACCACCAAAGTCATCAGAGGGCTGGAGCCTCTCTCCTGTGAAGAGCAGCTGAGACAGCTGAGTTTATTCAGCCTGGGGAACAGAAGGCTCCAAGGAGACCTTACATCAGCCTTCAAGTACCTAAAGGAGATCTAAAAGAAGGCTGGGGAAGGACATTTCACAAGGACATGTAGTCAGAGGAAAAGGTGAGTGCCCTGAAACTGAAGAACAGAATGTTTGGTTTAGGTTAGATATAAGGAAAAATTCTTTACTGTGAGGCTGGTGAGACACTGGAACAGGTTGCCCAGGGAGTTTGTAGACTCCCCATTCCTGGAAGTGTTGAAGACTGGGCTTAACAAGGCTCAGGGCAACCTGGACTAATGGAAGGTGTCCTTGCCCACAGCAGGGGAGTTGGATACAGATTTTTTTAAGCTCCTTTATGACACTAGCCATTCTACAAAAACCTTGCTCCTTCCAACCTGTGTCATACCTTGCTTCAATCATCATTAATGGTCAGAAACAATCATGAGGGGCTTTAGGCAGATCCTGAAACAACCTTAACATTAATACAGGAAAAACTCTATGGGTGACCACTTGTTAGACTGTAGAGTGATCCAACAGGGAGGCTTACCTGTTGCATCTCTTCTTCATTGACCACTGGATGAACTTTACTTTCCCCTTTGAATTTTGTCTTTTCTTTAAAGTCTTTTTTTGTGTTATTATTATTATCTCACTCTCTCTCTCTCTTTACCTAATTTGTCTTCCTGTAAACTAAGACTTTCCTATCAATTTCTGCCGTAAACTCTGGATCCGATGAAGAAATATTTGTGCAGCCTCTCTCAATATTATCTGTGCAAAAACTTGCAAAAACACTTCCATACCAAACCCTTTTTAGATCTCCTTGGACTTCTAATTCCCTCACATATTTCAAAGAGCATCTTTAGCGCTTAATTTGGGACTGAAAACTCAATCAACGGCAATATGCATAGGTCAACTTAACATTTATAAGTTTTTAGACATTTTGCATAAGCTTATTACAGGAAAAAATTACTGGATCTCAATCTTTACCATGTTTTAAGTGTTACTTCATTAATTTTTCATTGAAGATTAAAGTAATCTAAATATTTCAAGAAAATATCATTTCAGGCTTTTAAAAAGTGTTTCTACCTGCTCAAAATGAGTGCCCTGTGATAGCATATGTAGAACAATGTTTTGTTTTCCTTTTTCAGAAGAAAAAAGTCTTATGCAAGAAGAAAATGAGATGAATTGGGTAGCAGGGGTAGCATATCCTGTGCTATTTTGTACCTTCATACATGAAAAGTGAAGAAAGATAACTGACATGTCTTTAAATGTCTGTTTAAAGCAGTGAAATTAAGGTAGTGCAAAGTAGCATCTGGACTATCAATGAATTCCAAAGCATTTTAATGCCACTAGCTGCCACTTCCGAAAAACAATAAAATTATAGTAGGAAATACTAGCTTTTAACTGTGAAAAAGGAAAGAGTAAAATTTCTTCAAAAAAACCCCAATTTTATGCTTTTCCTTTCTCAATTAAAAACTGGCTTTGTTAGGTTTTAACTGTTTCTCTTGTACTTTTTCTTTTTTAATTTCATGTGCACAGGATTATTAATTATAAAAAACAGTTTAGTTGTGTTCTATCATAATCTGGAGCTCTCTGTGATTGCTTTATTCAGCTTCCCCAGAGGGAGCTGGCAAAATGAGGGATGGGAACAATGATTCTGCCCAGAAAATAAAAACTTTAATAACAGAAAAAACAAAGGTGGAAATAGCAGGGTATGGCAGGTGAGATCCAAATGTCTGTGGCATGGGAATTTAGCCAGGTATAGGGACATCTGAAAGAAAAGGTCCAATCAGGAACGTGGACTCAGAACACAACCTTATTTTTACTAGGTACTGAACCAACTGAGAACAAGAACCAGAAACTTGACCAAATACAGGATGGTTCTATTAACATACTATTAATTCCCATGACCCCACTCTTCCCACCCTGGCCTGGCTCCCCTGGTGTCTCCCCTGGCTATACTCTCTCCCATGGCCTGAGGTTGATGCCTTCTGTAAATGCTACTGAGTCCAAAGTTCCAGCTGGATGTGATTCCACAGTGTTCCCTCATCAAGGATTGTTGAACCATGCAGTTTAAAAGAGATACTGAAAAAAGTACAATTAAGAAATTAATGAGGAAGTGAGATAATTGACGGAGAAGTCAACTCAATAAATAAACAAATGAAAATATGTGGAACAAAGACAAGAGAAAGTAATACAGATTTGTCCTAATCTTATGTTCCTCCCTGGCATTTTTGTGACCCTCCCAGAGGTAGGAATTTTGGTTACACAAGCTTATGAAAACACATTGATGGTATTTTCGTATGCCTTTCCTGCATATTGCCAAGATAGTGGTTTGAGAAGATAATAAACAAACATTCCTTTTGTGGTTTAATTTATTCATAGAGACTGACAGAATGTGTAGCTTTGTATTCTGAACTATTTCTGCGGTATCACTTACTGTAACATAACTAAAAGCTGGAACACAAGTCCCTGCTATAGAACAATCCACATCATCCTAAAATGGAACTATTCATATAATCTGTTTTAGATGCTTCCAGAGGTGTCTGCTTCTTTCCATCAGTAATGGGACAAGCAATTTCAAATTCAGCCTAAATTTAGATATTTCAAGCCAGGGAAAATAATAATAAAAAATTGCAAAATTGTTTAGGTTGGAAAAGATCTCTAAGATCACCAAGTATAACTGCTAGGTCAACACTACCAAATCCACCAATAAACTCTAAATGCCATAGCTGCAAGTATTTTAAATTCCTTAAGGGATAGTGATGAATCCGGTTTTTCCCTGGGCAGTTTATTCTAATGCTTGATAACTTTTTCAGGGTAGAAACTTTTCCTAATACCTAATCAAAACACCTGGTGCAACCTGAGGCCATTTGCTCATGTCCTCTCAGTTGTTACCCTGGTGAAGGGGCCAAATCTCCACCATTGCACAGAGCAATGAGGTCTTCCCTGAGCCTTCTTTTGTCCAGGCAAAACCATAACACCTCCCTCACCCTCTCCTCATTAGACTTCTGCTCCAGACTCTTCACCAGCTTTGCTGTCCTTTTCTGGACATGCTCCAGCCCCTCAACGTCTTTCTTGTACTGGGGAGCCCTAAACTGAGCACAGATTTCAAGGTGTGGCCTCACCTCACCAGTGCTGAGCACAGAGGCACAACCACTGCCCTGGTCAGCTGGCCACACTATCGCTGATACAAGCCAGGATGCCACTGTCCTTCTTGGCCTTCTGGGCACACACTGGTTCATGTTCAGTTGGCTGTTGACCCGCACCTCCAGGTTGTTTTCAGCTGGGCCACATTCCAGATGCTCTTCCTCCTGCCTGGAGCATTGCATGGAGTTGTTGTGACCCAAGTGCAGTACCTGGCACTCGACTTTGTAGAGCATCATATCACTGGCCTCAGCCCACCAACCCTGCCTGCCCAGATCCCTCTGCAGACTACCCTCCAGCAGATCAATGCTCCTGCCTAACTCCATGTCAACTGACTAAGGTGCACTTGATCCCCCGGAACCTGACTGAAGGGGTACCTGATCCTCTCAACTACCTCACTGATAAAGGAACAGGTACGTCAAATAAGCCCATTACAGTAGAAGAGCTTCTTTGCTTAAGCTGTCCAAAAGGGAAATATTTTGTACCAGACTCTCATAGAATGAGTAAGGCTGGAAGGCATCTCTAGGATTGCTAAACCCAAACTCCTACTTTGAGCAGGTTCAGCTAGACTACGTTGCTCAGGAATGAACCCTCACTTCTCTCTGCTTTGGTATAAACATTGGTCTTCATGCAAAGCACTATAAGAAACAGAAATAATTGTCTTGGGAATTTTATGCTAGAAAATAATATTTGTATTTTAGATGTAGTACTGAGGTATTAAATTTTTTTTTGATATGCAAGTTATGAGGAGTTAGTGTTTTTATAAAAACTTAAAAATATATTAATTTTTAGCAGTCAGAAAGGAGCAATCAAAAAATTATGCACTTCATGCTTTAAATCACAAAAATTATTCAATACTTTACAAGTTAAAAACTTTCTGCTAATAAGGACTTGAAGTCAGAAAGCACATGATTTTTCCTGTTATTTATGCTATTTTTCCATTTGTGCTACTTATGCTTTAAATACAGAAGAAGACTTTCTGAAAACAAGCTCATTCTGTGACTATTTTTATTTTGTGAGTATTTGATTATAGGGACAGTTTTAAAATTTAAAATAGGCAAAAGAAAAATGTTTCTTTTGGGTTTTTTTTGATATACATATTAATATACATAGGTTTGCCTTTTATCCATTATGCTTTCAAAGTTTAAAAATCTGTGCTTAACAATTGTATATTTGTTTTAATGATGCATGGCCGTTTGTGCAAAATGAAACAAGCAGAATTTAGAGACTTGTGTATTTGTACATAATGTTATGTGATCTAGTACACTGCCATGTCCAAATTCTCCAGCTATCATTTAAGTCTAAATAACAAAATTAGAAGTATAATTCATCTTGAGAAAAGAGAAGCAAAATGGAGAGAATATTCTGTCAAATCTCAGGAACAGCTTTAGTGGAGTGTCTCCTCATTTCTTCCTTAGCAAATGAATAAAAAATTATCTCTGTGTGTACATGCATTAAATATTAGTGTGTAATTTCCACTATGTATCTAGGAAAGAGACAACCAGTGGGTGAAGTGTCTAAGTCAACATCCATCATATTTGAGGTGTTTTGGCAGTCTAGTGTAGGTACCACTGACTGGAAAAAGGAAAATGTAATCCTCATTTCTAAAAAAGACTAAAAAGGAAGTGTTGGGGAGCTACAGGCCAGTCAGTCTCACCTTGGTGCATGGCAAGATGATGGAGAAGATTCTTCTAAGGCACATGGGAAAAATAAGGATGGCGTGGGCAGGCAGCATGGCATCACTAAGGACCTTCTACAATGCAGTTACAGCATTGGAGAGAAGGGGACGAGTAACTGATGTATCCTGCCTCAATTTTTGCAGAGCATTTGACACTGTCCCACATCATATCCTTTTTTCTGTACTGGACAAATGAATTTGATGTCTGAATGGTCGCACTCAATGGGTTGTGGTCAATGACATCCAAGTGGAGACCTGTGACAAGAGGTGTTCCTCAGGAGCTGGCATTGGGACCAGCACTATTTAACACCTTATTCAGAGACATGCAGAGTGGGAACATCTGCACCCCTCAGCAGGTCTGCTGAGAACATCAATTTGTGTGGTGGCACTTACACACCGGTGGGGAAAAAGGACTTTGATGGGCTTGAGGGTTGGGCCCATGTGAACCTCATGAAGTTCAATGAAGCCAAGTGCAAGGTCCTGCATGTGGGTCAGGACAATTTCAAGCAAAAATACAGGCTGGAGAGAGAATGGACTGAGAACAGCACTGAGGAGAGAGACTTGGGGCTCTTGGTGGGTAAGAAGCTCGACACAATTCAACAATGTGAACTCTCAGTCAAGAAAGCCAACCATATCCTGGAATGCATCGAAAGAAACATGGCCTGCAAGTTGAGGAAGGTGATTCTTCCCCATTACTACATTCTCAGAAGACCCCACTGCTAGGAGACTGCAGCTGGCTCTTTAGCCTTCTGCATAAGAAGGACAAAGACCTGTTGGAGTGAGTCCAAAGTAAGGCCACAAACATGATAAGGATGGAGCATATCTCCTATGAAAGAGCTGGGGTTGTTAATCTTGGAGAATAGAACTATGGTGAGCACTTACAGAACTTTCCAGTACATGAAGGAGGCTACAAGAGCTGGAGAGGGATTTTTTGCAAGGGCATGTAGTGATAGGTCAAGGAGTAATGGCTTTAAACTGAAAGACGGTAGGCTTGGATTAGATCTAAGCATACAATTCTTTACCATGGAGTTGGGGAAACATTGGAACAAGGCACCCAGAGAAGTTGTGGATGTTGTTCCCTGGCAGTGTTCAAGGCCAGGCTCAATGTGACTGACAAACTGGTCTAGGGGGTGCTATCTCTCTTTATGAAGGGGACCGTTCTAACTACATGATGTTTAAGGTCCCTTCCAACCAAAGCTCTTCTATAATTCTGTTATTCTATTATTTCTTAGTAGTCTTCAATAATTAGTTTTATTTGCTTTGTTCTGACATTGAAAACTATAATTTTGACTAATAATGATATTTTATTTGGATGAATTATTCTGGTTCTGGAAATTCATTATTGCTAAATTAAGTAGCAAAAATAGGTTGGATATTTAGCATTTTCAGTCACAGTGTAAAAATTACCTATCTTTAATTAGTCAAATCAGTATATAATAAAACACATAATTGCCCCAATTTAGCAGCTATCTAATTTGAACTGTTCCTTTGAAGGATGTCACTGACAAAAATTACTATTTCAAAGTACCTTGTAAAAAAAAATAAACAATACAAAAAACTTAGTAGACCTGTTAAGAGGGAGAGGAACAAACTATGATAAATCTGTATTAAAAACAAACAAACAAATAAACAAACCTCCTACAATTGATTAATGGCATTATTTTTACTTTTAAAATAATTATTTTTAAACTTTTTAAAGAATTATTATTTTGTAGTGTGAAGCACTTTAATTGAATAAATAATTTTGCTTCACATTAAGGACCCTTCTTCAGTATGTATTTAAGAGAAAAATTACAAAGATACAAAATTAAAGGAGATGAGATCCTTAAGGCAGATAAATGTCTATGAGCACCTACAATCCCCATCTTTAACAAAGAGTGTTCTTCATCTAGCAGTCCTTTGTTACTTGTACTATTTTCTGAGTGGACTGTCCCATAAGCTAAATTGTGAACGATGAGCTGAGATCTTTTTTTCAGGCTCTTAACTCTGAGATGGCCTGTGTAAAGTAAATCCTAAATGACAACTGAAACCAAAAGAGGTCAGTTAAGCCTGTAGATTGATCATTGATGTCTTCCTAACTGATGGACCAGAGATCCCAACTTATCACAAAGACCTCATCACACTGTCAAGATTTTGAACGTGAAAATGTCTCAATATTGAGTTTTTTCACTACTGTGATGTTTTGTTCCTTACTTTCTTGTCTCGTTCTTTCTTTTCTCTCCACTCCCACATTATTAAGAAAGAAGTGGTAAGATAATTTATTATCTGATAACTTTATTTTTTATGGACCCAATTAGGTTTGCAATCTGGACAAAATATAGACATTAATCTAGATTTATTGGTTAATGATTTAATGGTTTAATGGTCTTGTGGTATTTATGGTACTTTTTCAAATGCATTGGAAGCTTTTGTAATCATCAATCATCAATCATGATGTTTCATTGTTTTCTGTGAATGTTCTATGGTGAAAGTGCCAGAACTGTGTCATTTATTCCATTTAGTTCCCCACAGAGAAATGCTAGATTAAAAGATATATGAAATCATACCTATTTTTTTTTTTTTCATTTCACAGGTTTCCAGGAAATCTGCTTTCTACTTTTCTAGCTGTTATGTAAAGCAGTTGTTAAAACAGTTAGCAGGACAGAGCTGATGTTTTCTCTTTTTGTATTTTAATGGATTGACCATTCTGCAACTATGCAGGGACATGGTACTTTTTTTGAGAACATTTGCTCAACATTTTTCAATAGTAAGTTCATTTTTTCCAATTCATCCTGGCATAATAGTTACATATTTCTGCTTGGATGCAGGCTTTATTGTATGGTATCATCTACCTGCTCAATCACTATAATTTGTTGAACATCAGCCAGTCTTGAAATGATCTTGAAAGGTGGTTCAGATATAAAAAGTAATAAAGGACAGCTAAGAGAATATATTGAATAAGTCATTCAAAACCTGAACTTGTTCTTCAGAAAATCTCGGTATAATTTGGAGTGATTGTGGAAACCACATGCATATTCCTCTCTTTTATGAAATTCAAAATCACTGTTAGTGTTTTAATTAATGTTCCAGATGGCATTTAACTTTTCTGGGGTGATTTGATATATGAAGTTTTTGTAGAACATTCCTGACTGGAATTTAACAATGCAGTATTCAAGCAATGAATGCACTTTCTTTTTGTGAATGGAGTGGTATGGGAGTAGAATTCGTTCAGCTCTAAGTCATGCTAGGATTTACCTATTAAACATACAGTCTGTTAGCACTCATATTGTACCTAACTTTTTTTTTTTTTCTCGATATCTAGTGTTTGTAAAGTCCTTTGTTTCCTTGTTTTCTAAACACCAGATGTCTTCATTCTGTGGTTGGTACATCTTAAGGACTTCTTGGTGTCATCGGACATAGATGACTTTTGTCTTAAGGGATGGAATGAGAAAGGTAGTGTCATTAGGGGAGTCAGAAACTACTTACAGTATTTTGTTTAACCCCAAATGCCAATTCCTATGGAAAATGGGACCCTGGGTGCTGTAACATTAGGTGATCCTCATCAGCTCTAAGGCTGCATGTGAATTTTGTATAAAAGTTTGATGTTATTACATTTTCCAAAGTATTTCAAAATAAACATATAGGTTTTCTCACACTTTTTATACTTAAATATTTAGATAGAAAGTGCATCAAAAATGTGGCAGGCATATCAATAATAGATGTAAATTTCACTCACAGTAATAAAATATTTCCTTTTTATTTATGAATGTTTTATATCTAGTACTTTAAATAACAAGCTCTTCTTTCTACTTTTGGTTGAACTGTAGTATTACAGCATGAGTTGCTTCCAAGAAGAATTTTTGCTAGTGTATTTGAAATAAAATTAATTAATTTTATAAATTTAAAAATATATTCAACTGTAGTTCAGAATGATTAATTATATAGTCAGATTGGTTGAACTGTTGTTTCAGCTTTTTATAAAATTTTGAAGGTGGAAATTTTTTCTAGAATTTTTTCTAGAAGTTTTTGTGGATTTCTTTGAATTTTTAAATTCTGGATACAGTTTCAAAATCTTTTGTTTATATTCAGAACTCTAGGAGTGAAGTTAAAATTTAAAAACTAAAATCTTAGACATTCAGTATTATAAAAAATGTTATCTTAAATTCAAGATTTAAAGAATTTAATAATGAGGAAATTTAAATAGCAATTTTAGCCATTTCCTACTCTTATTTAATAAAATTTGATTTTTGTATTTTATAAGAATAAAACTTTGATGATTTTTTATTTTACTCTTCACATTGACTCATCAGCTGTTTGACAAGGTGAGAATTCTCAATTCTTTGGTGAAGGAAGAGCAGCTAAATAGACAGGAGAGGAAATAAAGGAATCAATTATATCTAATCATGCCTTTAATAAGATCCTGATCCTGCAATGAGAATAATGTGAAGAGATTCCTGACTCCACATGCCTGGAGTGTTTTTGTGTAAATGAAGATTTCAGGCCTTGTAATTTTCAAAGCTGGACTGCAATTCAATCCCAGTTTCACAAGGTTCCTTCTCAGCATTAAGAGATGTCTAAGATTTTAGAGGCTGAATAAATATGATTAGGAGCAGTAATAAACACATGATGTGTTGCAGATTAAATTGCTGTGATAAAGTAACATCTCCACAGGTTTTTTTTATCTTGATTTTTTAAAGAGATTTCTCATAGTGTTGGCAGCAAACTATAGCAAAAAGGTCTCTGGGACAGGTACTTTTTCCTTTAACTATACATAACTCACTGTATTACAGCTCAGAGATTCCAGTGTAGTATAAATAAATAAAATTAGTACCTCAATGTTTTCATCTGTGTTTTTTTATATTTAAACATTTTTCTCTGATAGAAAATTGTGGACTTGACTGTCTTAGTTAGGAACAGCAAATAATATTTAACATTTAATCACTTTATATTTTTATAAATATAAAGTGCTAGTAAGAACAGGGCTAAAAGTATGATTTCAGACCATTATAGTTTATGTTAATCTGCTTAAGTGTAGCCAAATAATGCTCTTGACTTTTTTCATTCTTCAGACAGTTGTTTGCTTTTTGTTAACTAAAGAATAACTGAGGATGTAAGCTGCAAGCTAATAAAGCTCTGTTTAATCTTTGTTCTTTAGTTCTATTGGATAAGCAAGAAAGGTATCAGACAGCATGCATCCTACTTTTAAACTGGAGGGTTTTTTGCTAATAGCTTAAAGTTGATTGAGAATAGATTTATGACAATCAAGATTAAGTAAATGCAGCAGCATGTTCAGACACATAATAGGTGGGAAAAGATGAGATTTAATAAATCAAGGCTAAAGCCAAAAAACTAGATGGTTGAAGGGAGGTGAGTACATGTACAACAGTCAGAACTGCCAGCTGCTTTTTAGAGTCTCTTTGAAGACATTTTCTGATTATTTTTATATAACTTTTACTTATGAAAGTGAAGAGAGCTTTTTGGCCTCTGGCAATTTTTCTGGGTTAAAATTGAAAAGTTTTAGACAACCTGTTACAGTGTCTATGTGTAGCTAACTCTTATAATTGCCACATGTTTGAAAGTATTTTATTAAGAATTGATTGGAGTTTCTATAGAATAATAACATCAAAAGAAAGACTCCTGTGTTTTGGATTAATGTCATGGTACATCACTACCATTGACTAGTCAGTGTTTTTTCTCTATTAGGTCATGAATCAAATATGTCAGAGAACAATGGCTGCAGAGTAGAAAGTACCATTAATACTAGCCAGACACAGATTTTGTCTTGACTAGCCATTTGGGCAGACAGCTAAGAGGCCAGTATGAACAGTAAGTTATTTGCTTAGAAATTGCCGAGCCTTTAATTAATTTTCCCTGAATGCACCTTGTTAGTAAAGAACACCATGTTTTACATTGCTTAGGAACTCATAACTCTCAGTAGAACGGGTAAAATATAAACAGCAGAATACATAGAATCACCCAGTTGCTCATTCTCAAATACTGAAAGAAGCCGCTACAAGGATAAAGGAATAAATTTTAGTTTTCTTGTGCAGTCACTGTGTATCTTCCCTGAGAGCAGATTAGGAACGCTTCGCCAACTCCCTGAAAACCTATTTGCGTAAATTACATCTAAATGTAACATTGTGATACAATTCAGACACTCTCTGAGAGCAGAGGAACTCCAAATCTCTTCAAGGCTGCAGTTTGCAGTGTGAGGATAACAGTGGGAATACAAAATCCATAACTACGGAGGGAACAAGCAGCCACCTCAAGCAATTAGGTCTGGCTTGTTTCTTCAGTCACCTTTCATGTTGTCATGTATTTCAGTTTTGAACATTTATTCCACAGATTCCTGGAGCTGTTTTCTGTACTTTTCCTGCATCCATCCAGTATGAATTCCCAGAGCTTGCCAAACACATCCATAAAACATTTCATACAGTCTGCAACCAGTGGCTGCTTTCTTGTGACAGAATTGCTGCTCCATTTGATAAAATTCATCATATTGATCTGTGCTGAACAGGCAGACAATTTAGATGACTAGCAGAAAAATGGTGAAGTCAAGATATTTGAAAGCATCTCACTGAAGATTGTGGCCACAGTTTGCACCTTTTTGACTTTGGTTTGAAGCCCACAACCCAATTCAAAAGGAAAATCTGATTTATATAAACATATGTAATTTGAAAAAAGAGTATAAATTAGTTGACTTTGCATTAAACTAAATGGGGATTTCTCTTTCATGTTTAGCATTTTTCTTAACATTTCTGTAGCCCAAGTAACTTGTCCTCCTCTAAACAATTCCCAGGAATGATTTGAAGGGTAGTACAGGCCAGCAGCTGGTCACCAGTAGTATAGGTGAGACCATGCTATAATATAAGAAGAAATTTTAGCCTTGCAGACACAGGCCATAATGTGGCAGTTGGACTGAAGATCAGGGAATATTTCAGGCTGATTTTATTTAAAAATGTGAGTTTAGACAAGCTAATTAATAGCTAAGTGTTTAGGTCAGCACTTCACTATCTACACTCCTATTCAGATTTGGAAGATTAAAAATGTGACACCATCTTTGGAACATAGCCCTCAAGTTAATCTTCTGAAAAATTAACACAGTGACTTTACCATTTGTGAATATCTTTGTTCCCTTCCTATGTAGCTAGCAGCCTGTTCATGTTGAAGCATTTAGTCTACCTATTTATTAACTTCTTTAGAAATTGAGCATAGTGCATTAATGTATGCATAGAAATCAACATCTTGAGATGTTCAGGTTTTCAGCATAACTCTTTGATAGTAAGTACCATAGAAATAACCTCTTGTTCAGTTTCTGGTTTTACCTGTTGAGCTGAGACTTCCATCTCAATATTTCTTGTGTGACAACTTATCTTTACACACATGGATTCCAATGCCTAAATTCTGTCTAGTGAAAGTGTGATGGTCTTGAGAGGATTCAGTAGTGGCTACTAATGGCACTGGAACACAGAACTCATTTCAGCTGTCAGGTTTCTCCAGTTCAGAGGAGGCTGTGGAAGCTTCAGGATAATTGAGATGACAACACACTAAAAGAAATATAACATCTGTGCAGTATTCCATGTAGTCTGAAAAATGTTACAAACCCATTTTTTTAGATCTTCAGTTGATACCAAATGTGATTTTATTTTCAAAACCTCTATTTAATTGAGAATAAAGCAGAAGTTGCTTTCCTTGCTTGCATCACTGCAAACCTATATACTAGAGATGAATGTTCAAGTGTTGTCTTCCCATTTCCACCTCTAATGCAAACTACATTAACAGCAATTCATTGCCCAAAAAATGTGTTGTTCACACTTCCAAAAGACTCCCCTAAATCTAATATTATAGTTTAAACCCTGCAGAATGCTGCACCCTTGCTCAAAATCTTTCAGCTTAAAGTCTTTCTCTTAGGATATGCTGTTGCCAAAATCTAATTCCTGAATCCTTCCTTAGTCCTAGGTTTAGCACCATACTAAAGGAAATTAAACTTTTAATTGTGGCAAGAAAATTGCTCATTCAGGCCAGTTGGGTCACTATATTGCAAGATATCTACTTACCATTTTGATTGCAGTTCTATACAGACAATGCATAATTTTCATTGAACAGTTGTTATATGGTAAATATATGGCAAAAGATTGGTTCATTCCTATATTTTATTAAAAAATTCCTTTAAAACTAAACAGAAAAATAAACCCTGAAAAAAAACCTTTAAAAAAAATCTAGTCTTTACTGTTAGAACTTGGTCTTGCTGTCAAGAAGTCAAAGGATTCAGCCATGACAAATTTGAAGAAAGAATGGAACATCAAAACTGATGAAAAAAATTTGAAAACTGTTGATTAGAGATCATCTGAAGGTATTGATTAGAGATTTTAAGTCATGAGGGCAAACTTGCTGTCAGTTCTTCCTAGAGCCTTCAATAGCTTTGTAACTCTGAGATTTGATAACGATAAATAAAAGTTCCTGGACCACTACAGGAAATTAATGTCCATAGGAAAGAAAAATTTACTTCTAGAAACCCCCAATTAGAGCAGATTGAAGGCATAAATCTCTACAGCAACAGCAAGAGATAGGCATAAGTCTCTCTACGTTCACTAATAGTTAATCAGTCCTCTAATTTCTATGTCTTTCTGTAGTATTTAACGTTAAATGTAAGAAATATGGATCTTTTTTTAAAGTAATTTACTAAAGAAAACTTCCTAAAAGTAAATAAATAAACTTCTAATGAATTCTATTCTAAAATATAACGCACCTGAAGCCTTGAGCTCTTATTTGTCCTTAATTTGTCCCTCCATAGCATACAGATGTTGTTTACAGATTGCATACAACACACTCTATTGAATTTTTATTAGATATTACTTGAAAGAGATGTAGAAAACAATAGATATTTTTATTTATAAATCCTTAGCTGGAAAACTTCCAATAAAATATGTACAGCTTCTCATATGTACAAGTATCTCATAGGATTTGTGGGGTTAGTTAGCAATTTCAGATGAGCTAATTTTCCTACAGTGATTTTTAAACTCCCTACAATTTTCTTTTAAGGTACACACAGATTTTGCTTTCATTCTTCTGTGTTGTTATTCACACTACCTATTCTTTTGATTATTATTCAATTTTTTCTATGTGAGTCATTTGCTTTGAGGAATGTCCAAGTTTTGACAGACATTTTTCTACCAGTCTTAAGGGAAATCTGACAGACAATTGGAGCATGAAAACAGGCACATTGGTGTTGTGGAGAGAAATTGTGTTACACTAATCTTACACCCACTGGGCATTTCAAAACTGTAGCTTTAATGAAATAGAAGCAACAGATCTTGTACATTCTCTGGAAAAGAGATGACAGTTCATAAAGTTTCATGTTTCTCGCATGAAGTACACTGACCTGTTTTTTAATGCAACAGAAACCAGTTTTGATCCTAGTTTTTGTTAATGGAGAAAGATTGTGGTATTTTGTTCAGAACCATGATGAAGTTTCAAGGTGGTACCAATCTCTCCCTCCCTTTCCATAGCCATTTATTGCAAATTCTTGGCTGGGGTTCAATGACATGGAAAACTGAGTCAATAGAACAAAAGAGACCATGTAAGCACACCTAGTATTCTTTAGTATAAACTGAGTAAGTTTAATTTACAATTATGCAATTATATGGAATTAACTAATTTTTAATCTATTCTGTTTTCTTTGATATTAATCTTACACATCAGCCTGCATGTAGATACAAGACAAAGGGCAGGTCAATATGAACGAATAGTGTTCTAGGAGGCCCCATTTTGCTCTTACTGTGCATACTCAGTCATATAGTGCCTTATTCAAAAATCTTTTCAGGAAGCTTTTCAGGAAGCTTTATTGAGGTATATTCCATTGTACCCAGTCACTTCCTAGGGAATTTTAAGACCAATGAAGTATAAATTAAAAAAATTTCCATGTAACATTAAGTTTGTCTATATATGTCATTAGAACTGTATAGATTTAACCAAAATAATTTTTGTATATGTCTTTCTAATGAGAGAAATCTTATAATATGAGCAATAGGGTCAGTGATCAGGCTTTTCATCCATGAAAAATGTGCAGTATTCTGATATTTTCTTTGTTTCACATTCGCACAAAAATAATAAATATACATTATTTTTAAGCAACCAGCATCTTAAAAGAAATCTAAACAAAGTTGTGATTTTGACGTTTCATATCAAATTTTAATATGCGAACACCATTATATTAAAATTTCTGGTTAAGCAATGATGCTATTCCTTAGTGGTATCCAAACAATCTGCCTCACAACCCTCTCTGCAATTAAAGCTCTGCTGCCCTCAGCTGCCCTTCTTCTCTGGTGCTGATCTTGGACCTGCACTTCAAATGTATTGGCACAATGTCCTGATGACATATGGTTGCAAGATCCATATTCAGCTTATCCTAGTCCAGAGAACAGATGTGTGTGTCTGGCTAGTCTTAAGAAAAACCAAAACTTGCCAATAGATGTGAAGTCTTCACTTGCTCTCTCAAGAAATGTTTATGAAAAGTTTTTAAGAATTCTTCCACACAATTGTCAAATTGGCTACAGCTTAGAAAATATCATACTCTTTGGTGAATCCTGAATTATTTTCCTCTTCTAATAAAGAGAAGATTATTTTTACTATGAGTATGAAAGACCAACCATGTCTTTTTTTATTATATTTTTTATTATGAGAGTATATTTTTATCTTTCATGATAATTTAATTTATGTGATCTAAAGCATGAGAGAGAGAAGGCACTGAGAAACATTGTTTTGGGCTGTGGAGTTTTGATACTGAAACTATTTTAGATCTTGCCTAACATTTTTGTTTTCAAGATTATAAGTGCTTTGCTTGCTGTTTTGGCAACACCTGACACATATCACAAGATGTTTTATTTCATGCTTTTCTCTGATGTAACAGGAACAGAAAGGATCAAAGAGTAAGGTCTCATTATTAATGGATCAAATGGATTCTTTTCCCTTTGGGGATGGTTCTTTAAGGTCCAAATATTTGTCTGATGCCATCTTGCACCGGACATTTATTTTCTGTGCTGAACTCTTTGTGTGGCATTTTCATGTAAATTAGCACAACTAGAATGATTTGCCATAAGATAGAGGAAGAAATACCCCACATCAAAGAAGTGTTAACATCTACCTCAAGTGCCAGCATCTGTTCATTTCAGAGTCCAGGATGACTGCCAGAAGTTCATTGGTCTTCATGTGCTGATATTGACACAATAAATGAGCAGAAGCAACTTAGTGATGCCCAGAATTAGATGGTAAAAAGGCACTTACCAGACAGTCTCCCTAATTCATCCTTTTAAAACCATTCTTAATGTTTAAACACATGCCTATAAGACAAATCATTAGTTGCAAGCACCTCAGAAAGATCAGAGCTGTAAAAGGTAAAGCATCACCCAATAATAATAAAAAAAAAAAAAAACAACAAAACCATAAAGCTCAGAATGCAATTATGCTTTTACACTTACAGCTGAAATTCAGACACATAGTCTTCATTTGAATATGAAATAGGACTTCATAATTTAAATTTGTAAATTTGTAGAGTGGATTATTTTACATATTATGGGTAGAAAGCTATACAGCATAAGTTATCATGAGATTAAACTGTAAGGAAATTCTAGTGTGGATCAGATTGGTACTCCTTTGACACTTATTACCATCTTTTAAACATTTTGGATTTTAGAAGCAAATTTTTAGGTGAGTAAATCTTTCCAATTGCTACAACAAAGTTATACTCTACTATCTCACAAAGTAGTTTGGCAGAGTACAAATAAAATCTAGCACGTTTGAACTAACACTACTTTTTTACAAACCTTAATTTAATTTTGGTAACACCAATGCATGACACTGAAAACCAATTTGAGAGTGGCTACAAGGACAAATTAATCTCTTAGTGGATGGACTTGAGTTTTCATTCCAATAGAAATTTCTCTTCAGAAATTTAATGGAGTTTGTATACACTGAATTTTAAATACTTTATTTTTCGTTGATTTTATAAACTTTTATACTATAAGGAAAAATAATTTTCACAGAAATTATTGTCTACAGAGTTGAATACACATTTTAAATTTAAAAAAAATCTGACTTCTGGAGTTTCTATAATCTATGAAGGCAGTCTGCTGTAATGCTTGATTATCCTTGAAGTAAAAAGGGGTTTTTTTCTGTTCTACTCAGCCTGCACCACCCTTGTTTCAACTTGAACCTGTTGATGTGTACCCTCCCATCCTGCACAATGTGAGGAGCTTATATCCATCACTTTGATGACCTTTCAAAGAGGCTGGGGAGGTGTTGGGCCCCCAAAGCCATGCCTTCTCCAGGCTGACCAAGCTCAGCTTCCTTACTGGGAAGGGCAATTTTCAGTACACCCTGGGAGCTGTTGGACACCTTTTCTTCTACTCAAACACAGGCTCATGTCCATCAAGCTGCCCAACACCACCCCAGGGCCTTTTCCAGAAAGCTGCTGCCCAGTTCCTGTACCGGCGCAGAGGCCCCACTTTCCCAGGCACAGAACTTTGGGTTTGACTTTTAAATAATTGAGTAAAACTGTTTTATTCCTCCCTTTCTACTTTTTAAGAGAAATTATGATATTTGGTATATTTCTTCTTTCTTAGAGGAAATTAAGAGAGGCTAAGGAGACTGCATTCAAACTAAAATATGGACATGTCTTTTAAAGCTATTATTTAAAAAATATTTGCATCTAATCAAACATAGTTATGTTATTTAGGTGAAGCTACTTTTCACTCCCAAGACATCTTAAAGAACTTGAATGAAAAAGTTGTTGCTACTTTTCTAAATAATACCTGTGAATTTTAGCTGTCAAATGATAAGAATTGTTGGCTGGCAAGAAATGGAAAGTTACATTGCTTCAATTTCAGGTCAAGCATATCCTGTTTCCATTACTAGAAACAAAAAGGAAAACCACAGGAAGGAGTATAGCCCTGTTCTCTTTGTTGTGTTGGCAGAACACTTCCATATGGTGGAAGTAAGTAGAAGAGTACTTGCAATGATAGTCCTAGGAAAAACTAAACTTTTAATAAAGCATCAAAGTCTGTCACTTTGAAAGAAATAAGGAGTTTTAATAATATTTTAAAATTATTTGATAAATATTTATAAACTTTCAGCTCTCTGCTATGATGGTTTTGGGTTGTTTGTTTTTTTTTTTTTTTTAATATGAAGCAGTGTCGTGGCATATCCTGAACTGGAAGGAAGCCACAAGTATCATCGAAGTCCAACTTCTGACTCTTCACAGGACAACCTCAAGAATGACAGAATATCCATGAAAGCATTTTCCAAACACTCCTTGAACTCTGTGTGTCTTGGTATTGTGTCCAGTTCTCTGGGGAGCCTGTTCCAGTGCCAAGCCAACTAGGTGAAGTCCTTTTTCCTAATATCTAACCTAAATTTTTCCCTGATACAATTCAGACCATTCACTCAGGTCCTGTCATTGATCACCAGAGAGGAGATCAGTGTCTGTTCCTTTGCTTCCCCTCATGGGGAAGTTGTAACTCCAATGAGGTCTCCCCTCAGTCTCCTCTTCTCCAGGCTGGACACACCAAGTGCCCTCAGCCACTCCTCATGTGGCTTCCCCTCAAGGCTCTTCACATCTTTGTTGCCCTCCTTTGGACACTCTCTAATAGTTTAATATATTTTTTATTTTGTGGCACCCAAAACTGCCCCCAGCACTCGAGGTGAGGCTGCCCCAGCTCAGAGCAGAGCAGGACAATCCCCTCCCTTGCCCAGCTGGCCATGCTGTGCCTGATGCCCCCAGGACAGGGCTGTCCCTCCTGGCTGCCAGGGCACTGCTGACCCAGGTTCAACTTGCCACTGACCAGGACCACCAGGTCCCTTTCCTGGCACTGCTTTCCAGCCTCTCCTTCTCCAGTCTGTCCATACACCCAGGATTGCTCCATCCCAGGTGCAGAATATGGCACTTGTCTTTGTTAAACTTTATACAGTTGGCACACAGTAAACAACTTATAGTTGCTGATTGTCCAGCCCTCTAATATGGCAACCATAACAGAAAATTGTCCAGCTTCCTCAGATACTATGCTTTCATTTTCTTTTCTCTTAGAATTTTTTATCATGAGTCTAACAAAAGTCACAAGCCAGGCAAAGAAGTCTTCAGACACTTGTTAGAAAACACTGTGGAGAGCTAAGTGGAGAGCCAGAAATATTTGGAATACTCCCTTTATTAAAAGTTTTTTGTTAATCCATTTTGAGGTGGGAGATTTCAAGCTACTTTTCTAGTCCAGCCAAATTAATAAACAAATTGGAGTGCACACATTTAAATTTTGAGTAATTAACAAGAAGTTTGTATTGTTTATTGTCGCAGACATCTTTTCATTAAAAATCCTTTCTTAGGATTTTTCCTTCTGAGAAGCTGAGAGTCCTCAGGAACAAAATATAAACTATGATTATCTGCTGCTGTGGAATGCAACAGGCACATCTGTGATTGGTCTCATGTGCTTGTTTGTAATTAATGGCCAATCACAGCAGAGCTGACTTGGACAGAGGGTCTGAGGCAGCTGCCTTTGTTATCATTCTTTTCTATTCTATTCTTAGCTTAGCTAGTCTTCTGAGATGAAACTTTTCCTTCTATTCTTTTTAGTATAGTTTTAATGTAATGTATATCATAAAATAATAAATCAAGCCTTCTGAACATGGAGGAAACATTCTCGTCTCTTCCCTCACCTGAAAACCCCCGTGAACACCATCACAGTTTATATTTTCTTAAAGATAATTGTTAAAAATTATTTTTTTCTTTCAATTTTAGAATATAGGAAGAAATAGGAAATAATCTGGTTTTTTCCTATTAAGATTAAAGGGTTCGTTTTTATTTTATTTTAGAGGACAATAATTCTTTGGTTAGAGCAGTGTCCAAAATGACTGATTTTAAAATAGGAATTTTATTTGGTTTGAAATGGAACTCTATGTTTTATTTGATAATAAAGGGTAATTTTATATACCAATTTCTTTGAGATTTAATAGAGATTATATCATGTTTACTAAACTGGATTTTACACAAATAGAATCCACTGATAACAAACAACTAATAATCACTGTTTTTGTTGCTCAAAAATAGTACTGAAAGGTCAATTGCATTATATTTTTCTGACACTTAAAAAGCATGTATTTTGTTAAAAAATCTCATTGATATCCATCTCAGAGAGATTCTCAAGTCTGTGCTAAATGAAAAAAATTATTCATGCTACAGCAAATAATTAAAAGAAATTGTATACAAGTAGATGTGTTAATATGCATCTTTATGTAGACTTATTAGAACACTGTTATCAGCCTTATATTCCAAACACTTTAATTCCCTCAGCATAAATGGAATATTGAAAACATTCATTACATTATCAACTGACCAGCAGGGAAGTTACAGTGAAGTGATTGTATAATTGCTTTAATTGATCCTTTTGAAGTAATATTGTGTGCATCGTAATTTATACATTGTAGTGAATTTTAGTACCACATTCTGATATGGAATTACTCATGATTATTACCAGGAAGAGTTTGGATTAGTGCCTTTTTAAACTTTGTCAGCAAAATCTCTCTTTTGTAGCAATGCAATCAACAGAAGACATAAACTTCTACACCTCATTTAAATGACTTTTTTCCCCGACCATTTGGCCTCCTGCCTAGAGTAGGCAAATATTAAAAATCCTCTCTTTCCTCCCCATCCTGCCAGAAAAAAGGAAAACAAAAACCAAACACAGAAGGTAACTTCTTAATAGAATCATATTTGGCTGGAGGGGACCTAAAGGAAGGTCTGTGCAGGGACACCCGTGGGCCTGTATAGCAGCCACTCAATCAGTTTGCTCAGGGCGGCATCCAACCTGGCCTGGAACACTTCCAGGGATGAGGCTTCTCTGGACAACTTGTTCCAGTGCCTTCCTGTCCTCTCAGTAAAGAATCACTTCCTAACACCTATTCTAAGTGTTCTTGTTCTATTGTACATTTTGCCAGTCAGCCAATGCATGATGGTTGTGACCCTTCTGTTTATTTCCAGGTTAGCAGTTCTGATATTTTGCCAACTATAAAGCTGTCTTTCCACTGACATGTTTTCTAAACACTTATTTTATCCTATTGGAGTAGCCCCATGCTGATGTTGTGGGATTGTGTCTGTCTCAGCATCAATCCTAAAGCCTCCTAACATGCAGTAGCAGCATTAACTCTACTTGATTGTTCTGCAATCTACTTCTCTTGCTAAGGAAGCAACTCATTTACTAGGGAGTTACAAGCTCAAGTTAAAAGTTACAAAGTCAGTAAATAGTATTTCCCAAAAGAGTCATCATGTCTTTTGAAGTACAGTAGGATTTCAGAAAAGGGAACAAAATATCTTGGCATCTATTAGAGATTATCATATGATCCCTAAAAGAAAAGTTAACAAGTCTCATTACTACAGAAAAAATATTCACAGAAAACAGATATATAATAATATATTAAACATGAACTTATTATTAATATTGATGTTAGACTGAGGGTAGTTTAAAGGAAAAGCTGCATTGGTATCTTTCTGTGAGTAAATCTTTTGCATATGGCTGAAGAAAACTCATTTGGCTTTGGTATAATTCAGGTATAATTTATTTTTCATTATTAGACAGTTAGATACTTTCTGGAATCAAAGCCTTTAACTGATCTGTAGAATAAATGTAATGGATATTTGGAATAATACTGTCTTTTTTCAGCTTTCCTGATAATACCTCTCATTTTCAGTTTTTCTGTCTGATTCCCTCTGATATTTTTTTAATGTACTTGATTATGAAAGAGGGACTGCATTTGGATTTTCTTACTCTGAAGTCAGTTTAATAACCTCCAGACCTCTGCTGCTCTTCCAACACCACCCAGCAGCTGAATTCACCATTTCAGGAAGATGGAGTTCTAATCTGATTCTGGTGTAGTGCTGTCTGTAGTCTGACTATTAAATGAAGCATTACATCATACACAGAGGATTTGATGTTTTCCATTTTTCTATCATTTGGTCAGATCATCAGAGTTGCACTGTAGCTGCATAGTACCACTGTTTTGATTGTGTTGGATTGTTTTATTTTTATCGAATGGTTTATACAGGCCTCTTGATAAAGTTATTTTTGGTTTAGCAGGAGGAAAGCAGACTTTCTGAATTCTCTGAAGTGTCACTTCATCAGAGAAGAGGGAGTAATAAGGTTTCTTAAGGATTCTGTTTGACTGGTGACTAAGCTATGAGCGTCCCTTTTGTTTTTGTTCAGTTAGGACCTCAAGCTCACCCATGCATCTGTTTAAACAAGGTTTCAGTGTAGAAGCTAACTTAATTTCACAAAAGAGTAGTCACAATTCCAAGACCTAACTCCTCATTCAAAATAAGTCACAAAGAGACATATTTCAGACCCTGCTGATATTAATTTAAATTATAAACTGGTGATGAATCTTCCACACTAAAGTATTTAAAAATAAGCTTTGTATACCAGTCTTCTCTCTAATTTCAGTTTCTCTTCTGTTTCAGTCAAAATATGGGACCATAAAAATTATGATATTGCATAATTATTTTTTTCAGGCATAGAAGGATCATTGATGACATCTCTCGTTTCTAATTAGTAGGCATTTGAACTGAATATTCTTCTGTCAATTGCTTTTCAGCAAATTTAAGCCCCTTCATTAAATGCACAATTCTGCCTCCCGGTAGCTGGTGTCTAATCCAGTTTCTCAGTTATATCTGACAGCTGTGTCCTTCTTCATCAAGATTACAGCTTTCTCTCATTTCTTTGTCATATTATAAAATTGTGTGGATAAAATATGATGGAGTAATGTCAATGCTTTAGCCTACGTACCAGCAAAAAAGCCTAAACCATACTCTGACTCAGTCTTTCTCAAAGAGTTTCTGGTGTTTGATGCTCTCCTTATTGCTCTTTTAATGACAGGTCTGTCTAAGCACAGTGAGTTTTCACAGACTGTAACAAAGCACTTCATAGTATAACAAAGCTTCAAGAAACAATTACTTTACTACAATTGCTTTACATCATTTTCCTGTCTTAAGAACACTAGCTACTGAATGAAATGATAAAAAGATGAAGCAGATTTAAATATATTAACATGTATTTTAAAACTGAGTTTTCAGTGCAGGCTTGTGAGACCCTCTATAGATGTGGCTTATGTCATCTTTAAGGATTTTTAAGCAACATTCTTTATATATTGCAAATGCAGTTATCGTATAGTGAATGAGACTATTCAGAATGGCTCTGCCAAATGGGACTTCTGGCACTCTAATGCAGAGGCTGAATAACATCTTAGATATACAGTAGATCATAGGGAACTTTGGTGACATCAAAGAAGTTGTTGTAGTGGGTTCCCAAAAGTCATAAATTTAAAATGTTGAAGAAATCTTCTCTTCATCCCTTATTTTCTTTGGATTACAAATGAAAGCTGTTATTTTTCTGGGACATGAAAGAGACATGGCTTTCAAGGCATTGGAGACAATGCTTGAGGGACATAGATGTTACAAGTGTATGGATTCTGTACTGCTTGCTTAGATTAAAAAGACTCTAAGCTCCATTAAAGCAAAACAAACAGACAAAAGAGTGTATTTGAGAAAAGATAAAAAAAGGCAAAAATCTATTCTAAGTTTCACTATGAACTGTGGTTGTTAGAATTTCAAGACAAACAATTAAGCTGTATGCTAACTTCATTCTATACAGCCCTTTTAATGACACATGATTAAGTACATGCAGTTACATGACTTTAAGAATTTTGCTTTCTGGTTTCTACAGCTCCTTGTCAATGTGTATAAACAGGTTTTGAAATGTTTCTTCTTTGAGGATTCCATCATGTTTAACCTCAGGAACAGCTGCACCTAAAAGGAAAAGCAATGCTGCAATGGTCAAAAAATTGGCATAAAGAGCTGTAAAGAACACTAAAACAACAGCAACAAAAATAAAATTACGGAGAACACTGCACGACAGTTGCAAACAGGAAGACAGCAGCATCTCTTAAAAATGCACTATAGCATTGTGAAAATTCTTGTTTTGATACTTCACTGAATATAGAAACAAAATAAATTTGCTTTTAAAAGTGTAGAAAATATTAGCATTTGCAGTGAAAATTATTATTATCCTTCTGTACAGAGGATTCACCATGAATCTCTTGGAGTTCAGGATAACCCAAAAAGGTGCTTCCCTGTTTGGACAGATTACATCGAATTCTCACATTGTAGAAAAATTTCTTAACTTCCTGGACAATATGAGGGATTAGTCTGACACAGAATACTTAAATAAGCAGATTAATGATACAGTACAGCATGGCTGTCTCTCTAGTATTTACACAGCTGGAGTATTTGATTTTACGCTTGCTCTACAGCATTGCATAAATCATTATAACTCAGTCTTAGTGAAGACTCACTAAAAGAATCAGACTCAGATAGTCCAATGATCTCAAGGAAAGATTTAAGGGTCAGTGATCAACACCAGTGTTAACAATTGCCATTATTTGCTTCCTTGATGGAAAAACTGCAATCCATACTTCAAAAGCCCACCTTTTAAAAAATAAAACCTAAACTTTATAAAATGTATGAAAAAATTATCTAATATTAAAAAATTGGAATTGCCATTAATCTATTTAAAACAGAACTCAAGATGTCATTCAAGTTAATATGAGAATTTTTGATTTTCCTTTAAGATAAAAATACTGCTTTTAATTAATCACAGAGGATATCAGTTCAGAAATCTCAATCTCAAATAGAACTGCAGTGTTCAGTCATTTTGTTCTGATAATATGACCTACGTGCAAAGGATTGTTTTATAGTGAAAATTTGAAAAAATATCTGACTCCTAGAATTATATGGAATATTCTTTTTATTTGTTTATATATATGTAAAATAGCTCAAATTAACAACTGATGATTTGTTCTGTGCTGAGAAACTACTGTTCCTGTTTCATCCTGTAATTGTTATGGATCTTTTTTATACCTAACACACAACTCCCTGGATAATTTTCCAACATATAATAGGCAAAAATCTAATCAGGGATAAAAGCAAAAAGCACAGTTTCACTGAAGTAAAAAGCCTGCCTATTTTTTTAATCACTGACAATAGCATAGATTACTCTCAATTGATAATGCAGCTGTTAGGGCCATCTTCATGTATAAATCAATGAAATTTTATGCTGCGCTCTTTTACCCATCACCTTCAAATCTCTTCTGATCTCACCAACTCAGAATAGGTAGCCAGCTCACATGGTAGCCTCTGCTGTAACAAAACACAGAGGACAAGAAAAATACTGTATACTTGCAAATCAAGATGCTTATATGGAAAAAAACAGACTAGATTTCATTAATATAATATTTTTTAAAAATTTCATGAAGTAATTGACTTCCTTGATAAATATGTGCACCATAATAATATCTGAATTTTACAGGGTAAGGCAGTTGTTAATTTTAAAGTATGTAGTTTCATTTTCTGTATCTCTGATACAGAAACAATATTCTGATTATTCTGTATCAGAATAAATAACAGTATCAGATTTGGGAAAAAATTAAATGTGGCTTTCAATTTATTTTCTGCATTTCCTTCACCTACCTTCTATTTCTTACAGCAACATAAATCTACATTTCTCTTTTTTATCTTTAGCCTTACTTTTATTAGCTTGAAAGTAGGAAGCTAAAGGATTAAAAAAAAAGAAAAAGACATAATTCAAATTATTCCCATTTGGGCTAACAATATTTATTTTTATTTCTTCTTAGTCATCTCAGTTTATTCCCAGGAACAATGAGGTAGGAATAGGAAACTCTTATCTGAACTTACTTGGTGGTGTCCTCAAACAGTTCCTTCCAGAATCAGAGAAAAATTAGACCACAGGACTGCTCAGATTACTAAAAGGGCATTGACTCTCTCTTGCTTGGTCTGTATCAACAACAACAATAGTCTTGAAGAAGGTCCTTCCAACCACATCGTTCAAGGTGGGGTAGGAGAGGTGGAGGTTGCTGGGTCTGGGCCATTTGGTCTGAGTTGGAGAGGGACGTAGGAGCAAGGCTCGTGCCCAAGGACAAAGGGGTGCTCATGGCCACACAAGATGAGCACCTGCCTGAACCGTAGCTCTTGAAAACACTGGTGAGCTGAGAAATCTCTCCTGATAGTTTGTTTAGTTTTATTCTACCTGAAAAAATCAATAAAAGAAATCATTCCATCTGAAAACTAATTTTAAAAATTCACTTCCCTGGACCATCCCTAGATTAGAGAAACTACTCCAGGTTGCCTCATTTTATAGCAAGCTATTCTTTGGGTGATCTTTACTATATATTTTAGATTCTTTAAGTG
Organism: Ammospiza caudacuta; assembly: GCF_027887145.1. Classification (NCBI taxonomy): domain Eukaryota; kingdom Metazoa; phylum Chordata; class Aves; order Passeriformes; family Passerellidae; genus Ammospiza; species Ammospiza caudacuta. The sequence continues at coordinate 98,837,107 of NC_080594.1, forward strand.
TAGAATACTTCAATTACAGAATACCTAGTTTGAATTTTTACAGTTTTTGACCCTGCTCCTTATTTGAGGAATTGCAGTGAGTTTCTCTTTTTGTATGAATTGAAGGCGGTTCTGTAATGAAAGGGCTGGGTTTTTTCTGCTGTCTGTAGTAATTTCTATACTGTTATTGGATTTTTTTTTCCTTTTCAGATTTTTAATAATGCATATCAAAAGTATAAGTAAAAATTTTGAGCTCTTTTGCTTTCAAATAAAACTTAAGTTCTAAAACAGAAATCAGGAACATGTACCAATACATTCTAACTAAATTTTAACAATCCCAATTATATTTCTTTAAGAGAGAGAGCCAAGGTTCAGTCTGTGGTAGATTTCAATTTATTAGTTTCTCAAATCTCTCATTTTTAGCAACTTTAATTGTACTGTCCAATAATTTTTGTCAAAAATATTGGTTGTGATTTTTTTTATTGCTTCCTTTCATAAAAATAAATACTGATTAAGTTTTCTGTACTTCATATTTCTATTTTGTCATATTAGTCCTTCAAATATCTTTAGCAGAAATATATTGTGTGGGATCCTTCTCAGTAACTATTGTCTTCTACATTTTAAAGGAGCACTTTCCATTTTCTTTACCCTTTGAGAAGATTTATCTTATTAGGAAAACCCAAACTCCTTAAATATTAATTGAACAACAAAAATCCTATATATTTCAGTCCCACTTTCAAAAATATGGTGGCTGCATGTTAAGATTTTACACTGCTCAATGTAGAAATCTTAATTCTCGGCCATCAGATTGTTATGTAATCATTGTTATTCCTCCCTCTTATATCTGTGCCAATATATCTGTGGCAATGTTATCACCAGCCCAAATATATCCTCTTTTCACAAACTTATCAATTTCATCTAAATCCTCACAAAAAGCTGTGCAGAGATCTTCCACACTGAGTTTGTTGGAGGCAAATTGCATGCTCACTGTGTGCAGATCACAGGATGGGAATCTCAAAAGCAGCACAACAATCAAAATAAAAGATCAAGACTGGGAAAATTACAAAACAACCACATGCAAGATAGAAAGGCTGTGAAAGGATGGAATTGTCCTTATAATGGCTTACTTTCACATCAGTTACTGCAGCGATTTCCAGTTTATCAGAAACAAAGATATCTCATTACATACATGGACTGTGAAAGAACACAGATAAGATATCGTGGAGACTGCTTTTCCATATGAGAATTGTAAGGAAAAGATCTATTGAATTTGATAATTGCAGCATACTAGTAACTATACTACTAATACTAGATACCCTTGAAGCTGGCATATTATCATTTCTACCTCACTTTACATAGGTATTAGATTGCCTATTAAGAAAAGACTAAAAATTAGCCATTTTATGTAACATCTTGGAAACTTTGAGATCAAGAATTTTCTTTTTTTGTGCAATCCTTCCAAAGCATCATTTTCCTAAAAGTTATTTCTTGTAGTATTACTGCAACTAAGTATAATTTAATTTGAAATATCCAAACCTCTCAATAGTTAAGGCATTAATCATCAAGAAAGATGTAAAAAAATGAGGCTGAAATTTCTGAAAGGACATTAGCCCCTTAGCAACTATTTCTGTGTAATAGTAATTAAATATTTACATATTTTCAGATACTTTGTGTATAATAATCAGACTACATAGTTCACTACTGTGAGACTGTTTATTTAATCTGAAGTTATTTGTCATTACTACAGTCAATTTTACCTAGGAAATAAGATCCTTTTTTTTTTTAAGTGTGAATTCTATTAACTGAGATGACAATATCTTCATAAATAATTTAATCTGAAAAATTCTTTGACTCATATAGAGGACTTCAAATGTAAAACCCCAGCAATGTGTAAAGAAGTTCAAAATGTAGTCTCTAGATATGTTTAAGTTCTTAAGAATTTTGGTGTTATTATTATTATTGGGTTTTGATATACTTTTGAGTGTGTCTTTATTCCTCTCCTGTAGCTGAATTCTCTTCCCATGACTCCAAGAACAGCTGAGGTTATAAGGGACCCCTGAAGAGTATCTTGTCCAATCCTCTTTGTGGCATAGAAAAATTTCCTCTGTTGTTGAGTGTCATGCTCTTTGGAGACTCAGTGAATCCAATCCAACTGACTGGTTGCTTTGCCAATGGAACAGGTATAAATAATGTGTCTAAGATAAACACAGCAGAGGGAAGACTAAAATATGGAAATGCAATCTAAATATGAAAATCCACTATATTAGATAAGCACCTTGAGAAATATAGAATCACAGAATGCCAGCGTTATAGTAGGAGTCCCAGTAAAATATATGTATTGTATAAGTGGCCTTGCCCCAATCCTATTGTTCTAAATGGGCTGCAGCTGTGATGTCCTTAATTGGGCAGCAGCTGTGGCTAATGAAGATAACTGGGATAAAAGGGGGTTGGTTGGCTGGTCAGGGAGAGCCTTGGAGAAGCCCTGATGAAGAAGCAGGAACAACACTGCTGTGAAGAGCTGCTTGTGAGAAAACCACCCAGAAAGTATGGGACTCTAGAAATATGATAACAACGATATATTAACAACACAGTGTCATATATAAAGACATTAAGTAATACTGGTCCTGTGGGACTCCTGAGGGACACTACTTGTCAGTGATGTCCATTGGGATAATAAACCACTGATCACTATCCTCTGGGTATGATTGTCCCACCAGTTCCTAACATACTAGATAATCCACCCGTAAAATCTGTTTTTTCTCCAATTTTGAGAGAAGCGTGTTATGGGGAACCATGAAAAAGGCTTTACAGAAGTCCAGATAAATGAGGTCTGTAGCCCATCATTTGTCCACTTAAAACAGCCACTGCATTGAGGAAGGGCATTAAGTTGGTGAAGCAAACCTTACCCCAGGTGAAGCCATACTGGCTGTCTCAAATCACTTCCCTGTCCTCCATGTGTCTTAGCACATCTAGGAATTTCTGTTCCTTCCCAAGCACAAAGGTGAGTCTCCTTTGTTAGAGTTCTCCTTTCTTCCCTTTTATAGACAGAGTAATGTTAATCATCTGGTTATTGGGAACTTCTCCTGAATGCCTTGACCTTTCAAATGGCATGGAGAATGGCTTGGGAAATATATCAGAGGGGTATGTTTTAGTTCACCTTCCTCTCCTGGCTGACACATCTACAGAAGCACTTGTTATTCTTTGCATCCTTTGCCAAGTTTAGCTCCAGCTTCTCCTTAGTCTTCCTTCCTTCCTTGAGAAGGCCTTGGGAACTACAGAGAGGTAAGTGTCACATCTGCTTGGGAAGATCACAGAGCAGATCCTCCTAGAAAATATACTAAGACACATAAAAGACAAGGAGGTGTTCTGTGGCAGTCAGCACAGCTCTGCTGAGGGCAAGTTGTTTCTGACCAATCTGGTGGCTTTCCATGATGGAGTGACTGCAATAGTTGCCAAGCTAAGACTGACTGATGTCACCTAGCTCAATTTCTGTAAGGTGTTCAACGCAGTCCCACATAGCATCCTTATCTCCAAATTGGAGAGACATAGATTTGAAGCATGGGCGAGCTGTTCAAGAAGGAATTGGCTGGATGGATGCAGCCAGAGAGTTGTGGTCAGTGACTCTGTGTCCAGGTGGAGACTGGTAAAAAGTGGTGTCCCCTCAGGGCTTTGTCTTGGGACTCTGTTCTTGAATATCTTTAGCAATGACATAGAGAAGTCAAGTGCCACCTCAGTGAGTTTCCAGATAACATGGAGCTGAGTGGAGCAGTTCACACAACAGAAGGAAGGGATGCCATTGAGAGCTCCAGAGAAATCTGGACAAGATTTCAGAGCTTGAGAGAAATCTTGAGATGTGGACACACAAGAACTGCTGTGGTTTTTGGTTTTTGTTTGTTTGTTTTTCCTTGTTTGATTGTCTGTTTTTCTTTAAGCCATATGCTAATTTTAATACATCTAAATAATAAAAAATAAACGTACTATAGAAATGATGTTTTGGCTAACCATTAGCTTAAGTGGCATTTCTCACATCTTTTAATTTTCATTTATTTAAATTTTAATGCCAGCTGTAATTGTCATAATTAGATTGAATTTTGAAATGTCACTGCCTCCACAGTCGATTTTCAATACATTTACTCCATAGATCAATTCACAAGAAGCACAGAGGGTAGCACAAGAAAAACCCTAGTTTGCTTCAAAAGAAGCCAATTAACAAATCTCATTTAGTGTTAATTGCAACAGCAGTTCTCATCATAGTTTAATCAACACCTTGCTAAAGCAAGCTAGGAGAAAGCAAAAGATGGACATTGATTTCATGCACAGCCAGAACTGTATTGACACATTTCAAACATTGAACATCTCACAGATGGGAAGTCATTCCCAACAGACTGGAGTGGTTACTGTCCAAAAAAATTGTTCTACAAAACCCAGAGGCTTTAGCCTTAAGAAAATAAAGACATATTTGAAATATATTCTCTCAAGACACTAAGGAACAAAGCTGAATCTTGTATTGAATTCCTTCCAATGGCACATTTTTAGAACCTGTTCCACTGTCTTAGCTATAAATCTTGATCTTAGGTAGAGGTTCATTCTATTTCTCAAAGTCAGGTGATCACATATTTCTGCATGTTAATATTGTCCTCTACAACCTGTAAACATGAAAAAAGCTAAGCAAGAATTTAATGATCTATGAGTGCATTCCTGTTTAAAAAGTGTTGCTAGTTTGCAATTGTGGCTGCCGTTCAGACTAAAAAAGCTGCAGTTGACAAGACATCTGAGTTGCTCGAAAGCAGTTTTCACATTTCACAAACACATTAGTGATTCTATGAAGCTCTGAAGTATTGCTTTGTGTGTTGGGCTTTAAAGTGAAATACTACTTTTTTTTATTTTTGTGCCCTTAGAGGTTAGAAATAGACATTGACGGTAAAACACACATGTGACAATGACGCGTACCAACAATCTGTAATGAAAGCTGATTTCAACATCTTTTCCACCTCTTAAAACTCCTTCCTTCAGAAGAGCAAGATGATGTTTTTCAAATAGCACCTGCATTAAATTCTTTAACAGTGTATGGTTAGATTAATTTAATTTCTGTCCCTCTGAAGTGTGTGAATCTTTGTCACCATTGGAAAAGTCAAGAAAATTGAGAAAGACCTGATGTAATTTAGATATATAAACATCCATTTCAAAAATTTTCAAGCAGAACAGCTGCATTCTATCCTATTCTCCATTCAATCCAATCCCACTTTAATTCTGATTGAACTTTAAACAAGAAAATGCAAAATTTTCCATTAAAATTAACTTCAGAATGGAAAAACTCAAGATGTACAGTAATGAAAAAGTCAATATAACATAAAGGTTGATATAACATTTACAGTTTAAAGATCTTTCCATGAGTTAAATCAAGATACAAAATGCAGGGTATATTAAATCTAAAATCTATTTTATCAATGCTGTTCACAACTGAGCCAGAACATATTCATAATCCTTGAAATTGGTTAAAAGTTATTTCACCCCTGGGTTTGGAAGAGTTAGAGACACAGTCTCTAACTGTGTCTCTTTTAACTTCTTCTCCAATATGCTCTTTCTTAAAATTGCCCAGTTTTCCTGAAACGTGAAAAAATACTTTTCCAAAGTCCAGTGGCCATTTATGAAAATTTACATTATTTTAGCTATCTGCAGTTTTGATGGTTTGAATAGTATCGGGGGAGGGGGAATACTTTTTTTTTGTTGTTATTTATTTCCTTAGTTGTTGGTTTGGTTTTGTTTCCTTCATATCTGTATGTTTTAAATGTCTCTTAGAACATTTGGCTCTTTATTTTAGATTGCTGATTCTTGGCTTCTTTTTTCTGCTTCTGTCAAGGTCAGGATTGAAAGTGCCCAAGATGATAATTTGTGTTCTGACTCAGATGTTTATTTTTTCTTATCTACATCACAGTCTCACAAGACGTGAGTTCTGCAGTATTTCACTGACAAGCTACAAAATGGCCCCATATCTATCACTACAAAGTCCTTTAAGGAAAAACTATCCAATTAAGAAATGACGCCTAAATTATTTTTACTTTTAACCCAATAACTAACCACTCATGTCCTGCAATGTGGAATTTTCTGTCCAATTACAAAATACCACCCAAACCCATGAAGAAGAAGGTGAGGAAGAAGGACCAGCCTCTGCCCTAAAACCTCCATCTTTCTTCATATACATTACTATATTCTAAAACCTTAAACTCTTAGTTGTCCACCACATAATATTGCACATTTCTTATCAAACTACTCATCCATAATCCCAGTACTGTCGTTCCATTTTGGAAGCCTTCTCCACGACCTCAGGTAAAATGCAGCGCTCTCCTGGGGGTCAGAGTCTGTCAGCACAGAAAGTCTAAAATTCTCAGCATCCAGGACTCCAATATCAGATCATTTAGAGAAGACGAAAAGATCAATATAGTTTCTTATGGAAGAATAATGTACCAGAAGAGGCAAATAAGTCTGTCATATCATAGTTAGCATGATATGGATCAGAATGATGTGACAGATTAATCAAAAGTTTTATTTGGCTAAAAGAGCCAGTCACATGAATACATAAATGTGACTCTAGACTTTGCATTCAGTTTTAGATTCAACCCCACACAGCCCTGCTTTTCTATTGCTGAGAAATCTGAAACTACTGCAACAAGTCTTTGCCTGTTTAATCTGCCCAGTTCAGCAACCCCTTATTTCATACAGAGAATCTTTATTATTATATGGTGGTCCCATCCTCCTTTTATTCTGCTACACCATGAAAAAAGTTGCCAGGATTTTTACTGAGGACCCCCTGTTGAGCCTCTCTAGGGAATACTTTTGCCTTTCAGAACCTGAAGCCAAGAAAATTTGAATACTGTTGAAACACTCTTTAGTGGTGGTCTTTTCTTTTATCTCTCTATGTACTAGGTGTTGGGTTAGTTTGGTTTGCTCTTGGGGGTTTTTTCAGCTATAAGCTGTACATAAAATGTTATGTACAACTTACAACCTTATGTACAGGTCTACATAGGGTATTTCCTTCTAGATGAAATCAGTGGCTAATTAATTCAAGCTCATTTCATTCTTCAAGTCTGTGTATTTCTTTCCTAGTCATTTAACTACATATTGAAGCTGGCTGCAAGATCTTGTAGGATAAACAGAATTTATCTCCCCTTTCTTTTGTGGTAACCATAGCTGCATCCCCAAAATCTCAGCACCACAAACAGCACACAGTACCAGGCCAACCTGCCTTTGTGATCATGATGTATCCACTTCTAGGTGGAACAGCACCTAGAAAACAGTGAAAATCTATATAATTAAAATGTAACTATTCTTTGTGAATAGGTACTAAATTCTTATGTGAACCTTTCCAAAAGAAAAAAAAAAATGCAAAAAGAAAAAAAAGCAGCATTTGGCCAGTTTCCTGCTTTTCCTTGTCAATGGGAAATCTTTGAATGGATCTATGTTTGAACAGATCTGTGGAACTTACTCCTACAATTGTCTCTAGAAAGATTATGCAAAACTGAATTTCAGAGACTTAGCAATAGTTTATGCTGATCAGCAGAATTATTTCCTGACTTTGTGGAAAGCAACATGGCATCTCAGCACTTTTAAAGAAATGCTGAAGACCATATTTTGTTTATGAAACTGAATAATTAACAACTTGTGTCCATTGGTGCATCACTGGGAAGAAAATCTCAAATTACATGGAATTTGAGATTGTTGTGAATTTACATAAAAATACTGCAATGAAAGTGTTTGTGGATTCTTTTAATAGACCTAGAATAGGGATACAGGTAATTTAGAAAAATATTAGCCCAGTGTGGCACTAAAGTATTTTCTGGTCATCTGATATGTAAAATTACCTTATCCATAAATTTCATCACAACAAAAACATTTCCTTGAAGAAATATTCCAACAGATCAGTCAATACTGAAAGCTGAAATTGATACTTTTATTTTAATACAACTCAGTCAAGTCATGTTTTATAGTAGGTCATAATACGAAAAACTAACAAGGTGTTTATCTTGTAGCCCATAAGCAAAATGATGAAGAGATTAAAATAGAGAAGCCAACAAAGCTTGACATTCTTAATAGAAATTTGGAAAAAACTTGGATCAATTTATATATTTTTTCTTAGGATACAACTTGTAGAGGCAGAGATAACTGCATTTATCAAGAACTTGGGCTGTAATGATGCTCATACCAACATTATTTTAATCTAGTTATTTTTCTGCATTCAAGCTGAATGGTTATTGTTTAAATCAGTAAATTTATTCCTTGGGGCAAGGGAGGTCCTAGCAAAAACTTATCTTGAAATGAAGTTTGTAGCTCATGGACTCAGTGTCCAACTCTTCTGGTCCCCTTTAGGTCTTTTCCTTATTGTTCCCATGCACATATTCTTCTGAAGCTGGCATTTTGCTCTAATTTTTTATTTTTGCAGACAAGTTTTCCTGTTTCTTGCAGCCCCACGCAAAGCCCAAAGCCTAGGGTAAAAGGGGTCTCTCAGGCTGGCTCTCATGGTGTGGCTCTGCTGGCTCTGCTTTGTACATGACAAGATTTCTGCTGAGGACCCCCCTGTCGAGCCTCTCTAGGGATTACCTTTGCCTTTCGGAACCTGAAGCCAACAAAATTTGAATACTTGAAACACTCTTTAGTGGTGGTCTTTTCCTTTATCTCTCAACCACCACTACCTACTGGGTGTTGCGTTTGGTTTGCCCTTGGGGCTTTTTCAGCTAAGAGCTATATATAAAATTTTAGTACAACTAATGATGAGTGTATAACTGAACAAAGCCCATCAATTTAACAATTTTATAAAACTACTTCAATAGAAAATAATTTGCTAGGATTTGACAGCAATTTATAAGGTTGACTGAAAATGTATTACTAAGAAGCCAATGAAGTGGCAAATTATTCATACACTTGAAAAAAAGAGAAAAATAATAGTCCATCTGTGTTATCAATGTTTTTTCAGTTGAAAGTAATGTGATAGCATATGAAAATAGAAGAATCCTGATGATCCTTAATCTATGAAAAATATATACATTTGAGTTGAATGTATCATAGTATATTTTGTTTGTCATAGCATTAAACAAAGGAGCAGCTTCTGCTCTCACTGTGCTCTACATGTTGAGTAATCACTGGAAATTACCATTCTGCTCTCTGTAAGAACTAAGATAAGCATTCAGATTCAAATGTATTTAGAAACATTAAAATATTCTTGTATTTGTCCTAAGTAATCCCATGAAGATGCAGGTACAGGCATAATGACACATCAATAACTCAGCATTTAGACCAAAGCTGACAACTGTTCTGAAGTAAAATGTGTTACTATTCCTCTGTGGTGTTCTATCTGCATTACTTTTTCCTGAAAAATTATGCAGGATATGCTGAAAAGCTATGAAATGTTATTACCATGGTTAGAACTACAATTGTAGAAATTAATGACTTTTATCCAATAAGAGTCTGTTATACCTAAAAGATAACTTATGTGGAATTTTGAGGCTTTTGTTTAAAATTCCATAGTCAATAATGCATATACAAAAGCCTTTAACCCATTCTTTAATTTCTGAATTTAGAACAAATTGTTTCACTTCAAAATTCTGATGAATCCTGTAGGCTTCAAGAACTGAGCTTAAAGCAACCCAAATATAATTTTTTTGATATATTAGAAGTTATGTTACATACTATACAAAGAGTGGATAAACTTTGGCACAATTCCTCCAGTAAGAAATTTAGATGGATTTCTCAACCCTTTTTTTTAATCAACTGAAGGAAATAGGTAATTTTATGGTATGAGTCAACTTATCCTCAGTTAGAAATCAAGATGGTCAGGTCTGATAAAATACATCCCAAAATGCCCATTGACTACAAAGTAATTTAAGAGGAGAAGTTCAACTATAGACAACTAAATCTAAGTTCTATTATTGAGGAAAATGATCTCCACAAATGAGTCCTTCTGCTTAGGGCACATGCTGAATACACTGACTGAATTCTAGAGTAAAAACATTTGTGAGTGCTATTTTTTATTAAGATAAAGGTAGGTAAACTGGTTTTGGGTCCCACTTGTTTGGTAGTAGGTCAGTAGATAAAGGTGATTCAATCCACCTTGCAGCTCATGGTCATACCCATTTTTTTCCTACTCACTGGGTAATAGAATAGGCAATTTATTCAGGAGCTAAGCATACTTCAGGCAAAAAAGCAAAACAGTTATAAGAAATATGATGATGTAGTTTAAGTCGACATTCTTTTAGCAGACAGATGCTTAGCCAAATGTTCTAATAAATTTTTAGTATTAAAGAGTCAGCACTGTTGTGCTTTGTTTGGCTGCTTTGTAAAAGTAGAACTAGACAGTGCCAAAATCCAGGTGTGAAAAACAGACAGTTTAAAAAAAATGTTGTTTTTTTTTTTTTTTTTTTTTTTTTTAAGAAGGCACATACATGTGTTAAAAAGATTATTCAACTCTTTTGAACTTAGGCTATTCTAAACCTATCCTAAGCAAGTATTTAGAGAGACTTAAAGGTAGATATACTATCAAATATTTCCTAGGGACTACACAAATATTCAAGTAATACATAAGCTAAGCAGATTTTAGAATTGGCACCAGAAATTGTTCCCATGTCTGATTCTTGGCGTTAGTCAAATGGACATAGTAGAAGTGCATTACACTACCTCTTCTGTAACCCAGAAAGATAATGAAGTAAGTGAAGATTTAAGCTAGAGGACTGCATTAGAAAGTGATGGTGGCTTTCTTATGTTTTTGGACTGACAGGTCAGATATCCAGGTATATACTGTCTAAATTTTTATGAATAGAAACCCAAGCAGACTTTTCAAAGTTAGACAGTTTTAGATAGACTGGAGGAAAAGGGAAGGAATCTAAGAAATGCTAATCTTCAAACACAAAGAAAATTATTATTTAGAATAATTTATTTAAATAGGTGATTGCAAGAATATGGGAATACTGATAAAATATTCTGGAGTGTATGTGAAATAAATTACCACTTTTAAAGTAAAATGGTGTTTATGAGAAGCAAACCATTCTAGCTTGCCAGGAAGTATCTTTAAGTGAATATGTGGTCTGCACATTCCACAGATCTAGTTTCTTAGAATTTTAAAAATGCTAAAGGATTGATAAAATAGCTTTTCAACTGTATGATGATATGAAACAGAATTCAAAGCCAGCAGAGTTCTCAGAAATCCAAACCAGCCAGTTTCTGAGGTGTGGTACATATTATATATGGACTAACAAGGTCTGCCTGTGAAGCACTAGTTCAACCAAACAACAGATGAGTTTGTATAGGCAATAGGTTTCACTTTTTCCTGGAAACAGTGGACATGAATGTGGATCATGGTTAGTTACTCTACATTTTCAAACTGAGCATATCAAAGCTCAGACAGGGAGACAGATAACCCATAATCCTTTCTTTTATGACTCCATCACAGAAAGATATGAGTATGATATCGCCTGAAATAAATACCTTAGTTACTGAGGCGCTCTGCAAGCTAGAGTTCTGTGACCATTCACTCTCAAAATGAGAACATAAAACTCAAGCTTTCAAAACCCAGAGTATGACTTATAAGACTACTGAATAAAGATTTTCTATAGGGCCATAACAGCAAGCAGGTTATTTATGGTCAGAGTTGCTGTCTTGAAATAGTTTAGGCACTCCTGTCAGTTGTTGGGCTACAAAGTGAGAAGCAAGCCTGTCTGTCCAGGAATTCTTATTACATCTATGTTTGACAGAAATTTTTGGAGTTGGCACAAATACAGATCCGTAAGTGAAGGAAAGTGAGTGGTCTGGATTTTTGTCAGAAAAAAAAGGTCTTTTTAGGAGGGATTTATGCAGAATGCACCTAACCTTTTCCAAAGAAACTTTTAGTCAAAGAAAAAAAAAATTTTAGAGCGGTACCAGTGCCGTAACTCTGTTTTAGGTTCCCAGGATTACAAGTACAAAAACTGTCGACTGAAAGTACATCCTGCATTCTAACCAGGGAGTTTACACTTTTCATTAGTATTGACCTTGTCATATAATTAAAGTTTCAGAGATCTGTGTGATTGCAGTTACATGTCCGCTCATATTCACCAACAGTGTCAGACTTCAGGCTTATTAGATAGTTAACTATTAGTGGACATAGAAAATCACATATATACAAAAAGTACTTTAAGAAAATCAGTAGCATTAAATAGTTTATTTATAAAGAATAGTTTAATCAATATATAATTCAGAGTTAAAGTCACAACATACATAGAGCTGTGAAAGAAAAAAATAACCATGTACACTAACTTTTACATTTATTGGTACCTGTCCACTGTGGCAGGATTGGGAGTGGGGTGAGGGAAGGACAGAGCTTCTACACATTCTATATTAATTCAATTGCTGCTATGATGATAATCTCCCTACTGCAAAACTGGCATCTGTCTGTCCCTTATGGTTATGTGCCATACATCCCACCTACTCAAGTTCTTACATTTTTCAGATTTTGCTTTGAAATCAAGTTTGGTGTTACACAAGCTGTGTCAATTTCTGCTTTTCGTAACTCTTAATTTTGTACTTAGACCCAAAAAACTTTCAGTTTATTGGGGTGAAAAAAAGTTCTGGATCCTTGATGCTGGCAAGATTTAGAAGTAAATAGCACAGGTTCAAAGGTAGGCAATGAGCAGCATGGAAAAGTTACATGAAATTTATTCAGAGAGAATCAAATCCTCGTAAGTATTCTTATGTCTCATCTGCTTTTTAGCCCAAAGATGTCACAGAAATAAAGTGAGAAATATACCGTGATACACTTTGAGGAGAGAAAGGTCTGTTTTATGAAATATTGCTGTAAACTTTCCGATTAAATCTTAACCTGCTGCTCTCCTCTATAAAGAAGTGACAGCCTAATGTAAGTAGTTGTTGAAGTATGTTTTCCCCATTTCTCTATTTCCCATTGCAATTTCCATTTTTACAGTTCTTCAAAATAAGCACAGCATGTCATCCCTTCATAGAATAGAAGAGAGGTGCTGCATGTTCACGCTTTACAAGTTCCAACTCTTATGTTCTTCACTATTCTCTTTCCCTAAAAAAAGCAACAAGAGCCTTAAAAATTGTTATCAGTGAGGAAGGTGATATTATCAGTGAGATTTCATTGCACTGGTGATTCTATTGTCTTGACAGCTAATCTCTAATTGGATACTGTCATAGGAGATTCTGAATCTATTCCAGCAACAGGAAACCTTTCACTGACTTCACCAATATATTTTTTAATAGAGATTATAAAAACCAAAATTTTAGGAGGATTTTTAGTGGATCTTCATTTTAAAAATAATTCTAAGTTTTTTCCAAATATTTCTAAAATATGAACAAAAACTAAAGAAGCCACCTATCATATAAGTTTTTTTTTAAAAAAAATTAACTATTTACTATCAATGAAAGAAATTAATTAGCAATTTATAAAATAATACATTATTTCTTAAACAGAGTTCAAAGAAATTAAACTACATTATTAGCATTTGATAACCCAACAATATTGCTTCTAGGATACATTTTATGTCTTCAATAACAAGTATTAAAAATACTATGCTATATTTTGAGTATTTTAGTATAATCAATATATAGCATAAATGTGAAAAATCCAATTGATAGTAAATCTGTACATCTTAAACATATTATAGTTAAAATAATATTAATATTATATTATATATTATTATTTATATAGAGCTCCAATAGAGAACAAGCCAAATTTTGTACGCAGATATTGCCTGATAAATAAAAATCTGGACCCCATTTCTACATTATGTAAATCACCACTTATTTCTATTTTTCTTAAAGAAAGGTGCACTTACCATGTGGTAAATTTTATAAGGTAGGACATTTAAATTTTGAAGATATCAAAAAGCCTTCCTCAATTTCTTTTTTTTATTTTAAGAATTAACCTTTCCATCTTGAAATATCCTTATCATACCTTCCTTTAACCACGAAAGTAGAATGATGGGAACAAATATAAGAACTGAAAAATTTAAGAAAAATAATGAGCACAAATCAGAGAACAAAGAGGGTCATGAGGATAGGATTAGCAGAAAAAAATTTGTTGGAGGGAATAGAGGAACAGTACTGAAGAAATGAGAGAATTTGGGCAAGAAAGATTCAAGTTTCAGAAAAATGCAAAGACATAAATAAAAACAGACAAAGCCCTTTAAAATTAGGATATCTTATGACAGAATTGAATAGAAAAAGCATTTTTAAGTAAATATAGGTACTATGAAATGCTGATACAAGATTAAAAAATGGAGCACAAATAGAATGAAAAATCAGTATATCAGGAAGAAGCAAGATTTAAGGAAGGCAAGCTAGTGATATGGTAATGAGATGCAAAGGATACGATGACATCTTTCTGTGCTACAAGAGATCAAAAAGAGCTAGTGGAATTTTCACCCAGCATCTATAGGAGACTTTGGCATACACATTTAAAATTCTGTATGAAACTTGAAATGTGAGCTCTGAAACTGTACCCATGCAAATTTCTTATGTATTACAAGGAAAAGGCTAAAATCAACGTAACTTAGAGTTTATGAAACAGAGATATATGTTTTTAAATCAAATTTTACTTTCCCTTCCCTCTTCAATTGGATATTTATTATTCAGTCAGTACTACTTTTACTATAGTCATCTTCAGTTCTTCAAGGCTGTAACTTTTCCCCAACATGCTTTTACAGCCCTTTCCTCTACAGCACAGCACACATTTGCAAGGCAAAGAGCTACACTTTCTTCAGGTGGGAAAAAAATAAAATTCACAATTCCACTCTTCCAGCATAGATTGAGAGGCACCAGGCAAGAGCATTCTCAGTGTCAGCGCTCTCCATCTCCTCACCCATTGGAACTGGGTTATGGTATACTCATAATTATAATGGTTGGTGTCATCTCAGGGTAACTGGTACTGAAATTGCTGCCATAAAACCATTTTAGCTTCTGGAGCCTTTTGGGACATACACTCTCATAATTTCTGCTTGGTTCAAATTACTTGACCTATACTATGATCAGAAACTTGGTTTTAAATAGTCAATTCACCAATAATGTCAGTATCTGGTCTTCTACCCAAGTATTTTTTTTTTTTTGCCAGTATTATAAAGAATGAAGGAGAATGTTAACCTCAGTCTCTCTCACCAGGGAGACTGAGGTTAACATACCACAGCTTCTGTACACCCAGGACATTCACAGGAGGGTGATCAACCAAGGCAGAAGGCACTAGAGCATACATGCAAGATGGCAGCAGGGTAAACAGTAGATTGGGAACTAAAATGTGCTCAGACTTCAAAGATGCATTCCAAATATATCTAGTGCACAAGATTCATGTCTAGCTGTGGATGGGTGTACACGAGATATTTCACTTTTTAGCCAGAAGTTTAGTCGTTTCATTTTTCTCCTTAAAAGAAACTGAATAACAGTAAAAATAAGCCAAAAAAACTCATTCCCAAAGCCCCTCCCAAACCCCCAAACAAACCAACCAAACAGAAAACAAATCCATGCAGTCACCATGACTAATTTTTACTGTCTATGGAAAAGCATAGGATTTTGTCAAATACTTTTTCTACATTAGATCTGAATGCTACTGTTTTTTGTAGAAATGTTGAGTACTAAATGTTAGAATGATAGAAATTATCTGTTTGCCGATTTTGTCAACAAGCTTGACAATAAATACCAGCAGTGAACATTATGTGTTCAGACACTAGTCCACACTCACCTGGGATAGACTGCTAATTTGTTTATCATAAATCATCACCTTCAGACAGCAACAGATTCTTTTTTGCAGCTGAGTTTAAGTCTGTGTAGATAGGAGAGGTAAAGGAGAATACTTTTACAGTAAAAATGTATTAGTGGCATCGTTAATCAAAGACAGAAGATATAAACATTGTGGTTTTAGAGCCCTTGCCTGTCAATTTTATGAGACTAAATGACTTATCTTCGTTTATGTGACCTAGATTATATTTTGAATCTCAACACTAACCCAGTTTTTTGCATTTCAGCTACCATAATATGAGCATTTCCAGCTGGGCTCTGTCAGCCTCTGTTCCACCATAAATCATATCTGCCTTCTCATTCAAAGATGCTGACTGATGAGGCAGAAATAACCCAATCTCAGCTGGCTTTGTGGCCTAGTTACATCACAGCTACAGCAGGAATGCAGATTGCCTCTCTCATCTTTTGGATAAAACCATAAAAATAGTTATATCCCTTTCAACTTACAGTTTTGGAACTCTTCCAACTCCTCTAACTCTTTTCACTAAGTACAGAAAAAGTGCTTACTCTGCAAAATGGTCAACAAGGTCTTAACAATACTAGAAATTGGAAAATGGAAATTGGTCCACTGCCATAGCCATGAAGGACTAATATACAGGTTAAAAGGAATTGAATTTTCAACTGAACTGCTTGTTATTAAGTAAATATTGAAAACAAGATAGCAAGTTATGTAGTTAACGTCCCAATATTATTCTTTAAATAATGTTGAGACACCAGGATTCAGGGTTTAGGTTTTAACTGTAAATGATTGAAGTGAAACATGAAAGGGATGAAAGTATAAAATCACTACATCCATGACTGCTGTAGGACCGATCAGACAATACCTCTGTTCTTGTTTTTTATGATTGCCTCTCTCTGGTAATGAAGAAGGTAAAGCAAAAGCAAAATAGAAGTCTCTTCCTACTTCTAAGCTTCAAGTTTGTATACATCTTGCCTTTAGTCTCTTACATTTTGAGCTAGTGAATGTTACTACATTTCCTACAATTATAAATTTCTCTTTCTTAGTGTATTTTTATAGAGAAGGTATATAAAGGAATTGATTTTTGGTTTGGGGTTTTTTTGTGTGTGTGGAGAAAAAGATATTTTTAATTTAAAATAAAGGATTGCTTAGATGTAAAGATACACACCAATAAAAACAGTTATATACATAGACAAATATATAAAATGCATAGTATACTATTTATAGATATGATAATGAAGTTATAAATACAAAATATCTATATATGATTTTTAAACCACGAAAATTATTTACATCCTCCTGTTAATACTTGGAGAAGAACAGACTCCTGGAACTTCCTTTTGTAGGCACTTCCTGATATCATTTATTATCATGTATATATAGATTTATAACCCACAGGCTGTGATTCTATAGGGAAGAAAAAAAAAGAAAGAAAGCTGGTGAAGTGGTAGGACTGTTGGATTCCTTTCTAAGATTTTATATCAAGTAATAATTTTTCTTCAATTTTTCCTTTCCCTTCGTAACTTAAAACTCAACTGATTGACTTAAGGGGTTGATCATCACAAAGACAATGAGCAAAAGAAAATACTGTGTCTCCTATGACTAGAAGATAACTGGTGTGATTATGGGAAAGGAACAAATGCCTGCCAGATGTGTAAGCCATAAAATATGTTCAGTAGATATGGTCAAAAGTTATTATTATTGCATAAGGACTTAGCAAAACACTCCATGCAGTTTTGATTGTTTCTGATAGGAAGATTAATGAAGACTTAAACAAATGTGGAGAAGGCTACTACCATGGTCAAAAGCATGGACATCCTTTTGTATTAGAGAATGTGTTAAAACTTGGCTTGTTCATCCAGAAAAATTAAAACTCTGATAGGATATGACTGTTCAGTATTAAAAAGATATTTGGAATATTATCACAGAGGCAAAAATCTGTTTGAGGAAGAAGACAATGCTGATACAAGATCAAGTGCCATAAATTATCCCCTAATACTTTTTCCCCTTGATGAAACCATTTTTATTTCCTGTTTTGTTCTGGATTCATTTCCCTCTCTTTATCACTTTGAGCTCTTCCTAAGCATTCCAAAGAGGAGGAAGCAGGACTTTTGCTTCCAGTCATGTGTGATGATCTCTGGAGTGAAATTCTGCCAAGTATGAATTTTAAATAGAAATTATATGGAATTGTTTTCCATACACTTTTCAGAGCACTTAAATTAGTATGTTGGAAATTAGTTTGTTAAACTGGGCCACATCTAAGTCTCATAATTCTTCTTTGTATTTTGTGAAGCTTCCCTTGATACCTGCATAAGAGCTAAGCATAAATTTTTGCATACCATTTAGTTGTTCTGTTACCAGTAAAATTCTAAGCTTATTAATCAAACTGAAAAACTTACAGAGGATATGCCAAGCGTATCTCATTGAAAACACAGCAGTTATAGAGTCTTCCCTGATTTCTCAGTGTAAATTTTCTACTGATTGCTTTTCAATTACTTTGGAATCCATAATTCCTAAAAGCAATGTGAAAAATATCACATTGTCTCTTTTAATGAAACGAAATATTTATAGAAAGCCCAGCCAGCAGGTTATATAACATATTTCAAGACAAACGAAAAGAAAATGTGTCCAGTGGTGAAATTTCTTATTCTCTATGGAGTTTCATTTGTATTTTATGTTGGTTTGGAGGACTACCTGAGATGAGGACATAAATATGATTTTAGGTTGTAATACTTTTTATCACTCCCATCTTCAGTAAAGCTGCAGTAATGCACTTGCACATATTACTGGGGCTGACTGGGACGGAGCTGATTGTCTTCATAGCCCTATGCATGGTCCTGTGTTCTGGGTGTGTGGCTACACCAAGGTACCAATATTTTGGCTGTTACTGAATCCTGCTTTTACAACATCATGGCTGTGCCTCCACCCTTCTCCTACCCAGCAGGTAATGAGGCTGGGGGTGCATTAGAAACCAGGAGCAGACTCAGCCAGGGCAGATGACCCCAAATGAACAACAGGATATTCCATACCATATGGGGTCTTCCTTAGCAATACAAGAGAAAGAAGAAAAGAGGAGACATTTTTAGCTGTGGTATTTGTCTTCACAAATAACCATTTCATGTGCTGAGGTCCTGCAGTCTAGAGTTGGCTACTGTGTCTGATAATGGGAAGTAGTGAATTAATTGCATTTTGCTTTGCTTCTGTGCTCAGTTTTAGCCTCATTTATTTAACTACTTTATCTCAATCCATAACACTTCTCAGCTGCTTTCTACTATCTCCCAACCCCGGGAGAGAGGGAAGGGGGCTGGCTGAGGGGCTGTGTTGATGTATGTGCATGGTCAGCTACCCTACATAAGACAGTAAGACAAATTTAATCTTAAATATCTAGGATAGGGTCTCAAAAAACCAAAGGGAAGTGAAAAGAAGTGGAGTGAAAACTACTAGGAGTACATATGGAAAAGACAAGATGAAAGGCTTCTTTAAACTTTTCCTTCTTTTTTTTTTCCTCCATGTAATATAAGGAACAAGAATTTTGAGAATTTTTCTTGCTATACAACTATAAAACACTTGGATATCAACACTACTTCAACAGAGGTAACAGTGACAATCATTTTGAGATTCCCTGCAGATGAAATTGTACCAATGACAGAAACTTAAGTAAGGAGAATGCAGAAATGTAAAAATCTATGGGAGTTCTAATGTTTCCATACTGTAACTGATAATTCTTGGTCTTTTTGACAATATTTTTGTCTCTGATTTCATCTTATTTTCACTTGTTAGTAGGGGTTCTCCAGAATAAACATTTTAGGGTTTTGCACAAAAATTGTAAGTAACGATACTAACAATTAAGAGATCTATTTTAAAACATTTTCTGTGGAAGAAATAACGATAGACATCTTCACACACACACACAGACACACACAGACACACACACATACACACACACAGGAACTCAATATATAGTCAAATAAAATGTACTTCTGAGAAATTGTTGAAGAGGATGAATAAATGATACGTTAAGTCTCCTTTTGTTATAAAGTGCAATTCAAAGTATAGGAAAAGAGAAATATCACTGTGTAAGCTAAAAAATTGACCTGGAACGTCATCAAAACATACACTAAGGCCATAGAAATAAATATTTTATGCATAGTTACGTGTAAAACACAATATTGCTCCCATTTATAATTCTCAGGAAGATAAGAAAGCCTATTCAATGTACACAAGAAAAAATACCTGAAGAACATAAGAATTAAAAATTTTTCAGAAAATGGATCTGCATAAAATGCTGATGTTTCCATTTGTTACTGAACTTTCATTTTAATTTTAAATGTCATCTCCTATATTTAGTATCTTAAATATCTTTTGTTGCCTAATTTTACTGCAGAAAGAAATAGGTATACATGTGATAATTTTATTACAGGCTATATTTTTTTTCAAGGGGGGAAAAAAGAGGAAATAGATAACCTAATTTAATAAGGGATCTTACAGCAATGATGAGGAAAGAAGAGAGAGACTTTTGAATTAATTACTGTTTCAGTCAGTTGCAAAATTGTCCCATAAAGTCAAGAGAATGAAAAAATTAATATGAGTATATAGGATTATATCTGAGATTTAACCATAAAGTCATGCATATTTAAATGTAACTATTTGACTTAAAAATAAACAAAAATTAGACAAACAAAGCACACAGAAAACCACAGATCACCCACAAAAATATAAGCTGTTTCTAGGAAGAATATAACAATAGTCAGCAACAGATTATCCTGTATATACAATGGATTTTTCCATTTAATTTATTTTTTTAATGTACTAAACCTTAGAACTTGAAGCATTTCCTTTCTATGATGCATAGATACACAAAACAGACCCATATTATTATCATCCACATCTGTGATATGAGGAACACCATGGAAGAAAGATTTATGTTGGAAGCAAGTATTACTACACCTGATGAATGATACACAGCACATTTTTATTTTTAAAGAATGCTGTAATATGAATGAGCTATTGGACAAAAGTGAAATTATATACCTTAAATAATTTAGCTAGTCTGGGTGGTTTCATCTGAAATTAATTCAGGAGCAATTTTATGAGTAGGTCGGCTCTCTTCTGCAGAAAGATCACATTCTGAAGAATGTATATGCTGTTATATGCTTTAACCATTATTATAAAATCACCTTTCAACACTGTTTAGTGTGTTTAGTATTTTTTTGGCTTGTTAGTGGCTTGGGATGGGATCTTTTTTGTTGTTTTGGTTTCATTTTAATTAGAGCAGGCTTACTAATACCTGGGGCCTGCCTTTTTTACTTCTCTTTTTTACTTCTTCTTCTCTTGTAGTTGAACACTCAATTTTCATGTGACACAGGGATAGATCATATCAAACCTGATAATGGTTAGTTTAAGTAAGCAGAAACACATTAACATTTGCTAAACCATGACACATGCATTGTTGGAAAGTTAAATGTGCATTAAATGTTCATTCAATTTAACATGTTCATGGAAGTTTTTATCTCATAAGTGCAGAGTTCTTCGTCTACTTTCCTTTTTCTTTTAGCCTCCATCCCACGAAAGAATAGATCACTATGGAGATGAAGAACACACTAATTTTTTAGTTTTTATCAGAGTATACCCAAGTTTTCCTCTGTTTCTGGCTTTTCTAAATGAAAAATTACTACTCCTGTCCTCCAATATTTTATGAGGTGTATATGCAATTGTCCTCTAATCTATTTCAGTCAAAAAGAAATGGGCTAGCTTAAATAATTTAGACAGTAGCTACCCTGACTGATTCCAACTGAAATGAATTGAAGAGCGATTGCATTAGTAACCCTACCATAAAATCCATGAAGGTGCTGATCTGCAACTCAGGGCTACACATACAGCACCAGTTTCTCCCTGGCATGCCTAGAACAAGAAGCAGCCATGTTAAGTGGTGCACAACTGGTGCCCCCTCTTCTAGTTAGTGAAATAATCCAATTTCGGAATAAATAAAATGCAATAAGAAATAAGAAAATGAAATTATACTAAGAAATAAATTAAAAAATACTCCTACATAGACCAAACTATCTCAATTTGCTTTGTTAATGGGCATAAATCTGATCTTTTTCTGTGATCTTTTGTTCATTTCCCAGAAAACACAGGAAATTGTGATCTTTCAGTAACATGACATCAGGGAAAGTCCATTTCAAGGTGAAAAACTCCTCTGGGTGCATTGCTGTCTTTTGTGTTCATTTGTGATCTGCAGGTGCTTGACAGGAAATGAGCATGGTTGTGGCAGGACTTCTTCTCTTTGAAAAATGTCTCAAAGCGTTACTGATGGGAAATTTAAAAAGCAGGGATCATGTCTGAGCTGCAGAATAGTACTGAGCTCACCGTATCTGTTACTGTCTATCAAGCTCAAGAACAGAACATTATTTTCATTTCTTCTTCTCTATGCTCTCAGGACAGCTTTAAACTTACTGTAGCATGAAAGTGGAGGCTGAGAACTGTGCAAGAACTCCCAACGAGCCAAGAAACAACATAATAAACAATTATTATATTTTATCTGTGAAGATGTTAACAAAAATTAAATTATGACAAAATTCTGTCATGTTTGCACCTGTTCAGTTCTTCTCTTAACAAGTTCTATTAATTTTTTATATTGTTACTGTTTAATGTTGACATTGATTTCTGAAGACAGTTTAATATATTTGAGAGAAAAACCTGTTTTTCTAAGTAATAGTCACAAAATATTATGAGAACCAATCCCAACTACTTGCAACTACAGTGCAATTAAATTTCAAGTGTAATTTTTCTGTTGACTTCTAAAGTGTCAGTGATAGTGTAGTTAATAAAAATAAAAAAGAGAATTTGGAAGACTGAATGGATATCTAGAAAATGCTTAAGAATATTAGATGTTATATTAATATTAATAATATTTTCAATATATTGAAGGAAAGATGACCAATTCTGAAACTATCTATCATAACTAGAGTTTATTTTGTTTTTGTTTTATTTTGTTTTATAATAAATACTCCATGCAGAATCCTTACAGAGAGAAAACTAATATTGAATGAAAATTTCTAGATTGCTGAAACCTTTTTCTTAATCAGCAGCAGTCACTGAAATGTATTATCTCAGCCACAAAAAAAGGAAATGCCAAAATTTCTTCCTTTCCCGTTTTTTAATCCTCACCTCATTTGCTTTGCAACTTAATATATTTTTAATAAATATTCTAGACCTGGATCTACAGAAAAAGAAACAGAGGTTCTGTGAATATAAAAATTGGTACATGAAGTGGACTATGTGTCTGTATATATAGGACATGAAAAAAAATAGATATGGAATAAGATAAATGCTATAGAAGTACATTTAGTAAGTACACAATTACTTCAAATAACATCAGTTTGCCTATAAATCTCCCCTTTAATGATGCATTGCTTTGGTGAGTCATTCTTTTGTTCTGACAGAACAAAAACCTCCAGCGTTCATATTTTTATATTAAGAAACTTAAATAGAAAAATCAAGTCAGTTCACAAAAGCAGTCTTTCAAAGTATTAAAATGGCACCCCAAGATCACACACAGGAGGTTGATGTTTTAAGTATGATGATCAAAGTAACACTTTTAACACAAAAATTCATGGCCTTACAGAAATAAATTGTGAGCAACAGTGACTTGTTGAGGCCATATAGTTTGACTTTCTCTTGTTAAATATCAATGTCCTCCATTTCCCGTTTGCTTCTTTCTTCACATTTTTGAGACAAAATAGGCAGGTTAGCTTGATGTGCTAAAGGAAGTAAGAGGTTTGAGTTGTTAAACACTGACAAATGCGATGGTGATCGAAAAACTGCAAAATTTAATTTTGTTACTTTGTTGTCACTCTGATGCCGAATTAGGAAAGCAAATCAATATAAAAGCAAAGAAACTATTTAAATAATTTTCATCACAACTTCAACAGTGTTAAATACAATTTTTCTGTTTCTTAAAATGAATGTACCACTTTGATTAAAAAAATATGTTATTGCATTGCATTAAGGTGGTTGCAAGATAAAAATGCAACTCTTTCAGAAAAAGTAAGTAACAATAGCAAAATGCTGAAAACTCATTGGTAGCTTCTTAGCATTCATATAGAAATTGAATACAATGAAATTACAAAACTGGCGACATGCAGCTATTCTCTGTAGCTTTGGGTGAAAGGCATATTCTCTTGAGAGTAAGTTGCTGGGACAGTTACTTACAAATCACAATTGACTACATTCTCTGTTAATAAATAACATTTCTGCTGGGAAGCTCTTATATTCTTACAAGAATCAAAAATAGTTCTCCAAAAGCCTATTCTATGTGTCTTTGGCTCCTCTGGTTAAATGAAAGTCTGTTCTTTTGAAGATTTTTGATAAGAAAATGCTGAGGAGGAAGGATTGTGACATTTACTTAATCTCTTAGCTAAGTAGTCAAGGTAATTATATTTTAAGTATTGAAAAAAATTGCTTTGAATTCTAGGGCCACTTCATGATAACAATAGAAAAAATACAAATATTCGCAAAGCAGTGATTTAAAGGAAAAAAGTGCAGAATATGTAATGTAAAATATCTTCACAAGCCTTTTACAAAAACACCAGTGGAGCACATAGTATCTACTTGGATTGTACAAATGTGTTGTTTATTAATTAAGAATATGAAAATAATGTTCAACTTCTAAAACACGAGGTATTTCCTTTGTTTTTTTTTTTTTTTCTTAAAATGATAAAGCAAAATGATTAATAGAAGTTAGAGGTGTAATCATTATGGCTTCACAGAGCCATATTCTGCTTCAGATATAATGCAGAGATGCAAGATTTGGAGGGTCTGTTCGAACTCCTTTGCATTAAATAAATGCCCTAAATTGCTCTCTGCAGAAACCTATGTTGCTCAAAACTATCATGAAAGCATGGGGAACTAAACCTTGTGTATTCAAAGTTAGCTTTTTAAACTACTGAACTCCTTTACACTTCTCCCAATGGAAATTCTCATTTACTGATGGGACACCTGGGGAAAAAAAAAGGAAAGAGTGCTTTACATGAGTTAAGCAGTGGAGCTACAGCACACACTAATTTCACTTTAAGGCTGAGTTTTGGGCTCTTGAAAACTGTGGGCTGTGTCAAATGTAATATCAAGTGTGATAAAATGTGTCACCTTGAGTTCCACAAGAAAAACAGATCTCAATGCATATTGAGGTGCAGTGTCTAAAACAGCATTATACTCACTAAGATTTGGTGTCTCATTACAAACCTGCAAAGCCTCAAATTTAGGTATGCTTTTAGTTAAGAGATTTCTTAATGATCATGAAATATACTGTATTGAGGCATGTGAGAATTTTCTTATTCACTATGCAAATATAAGACAGAAAAAAGAAAAAAAAATCAGGCTTTTATCCCAAGTTGGATTTCACCTAAACATAAAATATTCTTACAAAAAAATTATTAATTTTGCTTCAGCATGAACTAGAGAGCAGTAATCAGTAAACAAAGCCTGGAATTAAACTGCATAAAACAGAAGATGCTTTTACAAGTAGAAAAACCCAAATATGTTTCAATGAGTTTGTGCAGGGGTTAATTTTTGGTTTGTTAAGTTTGAGGTTTGTTACTAGGTCTTGGAATAGAGGGATGATTGCTTTGAAACCCCTGGAGAGAACCAGATGACAGAGTTTTAGAAAAGCTAAGAACCTTTCTAAACAAACACACTCCCTGCAGAGAGAATCAGAGCTGTTGATCTTCTCAGCAAAAACACCACCTAAATGTAGCCACAGTTAATTATATCCTGTTGACAAGAGGCACCTAAAACACCATGCATTTTATCATCATGCAATAGCATACAAATGACAAGTTTTGACGAGTATCTATTTGTTGTTTTCAGAATTTGCATTGAATATGACAAGTGTCTTTTAACTATTATGCCTCAGTGCTATTTAGTCAATCATCCTTTACTTCTGAAGTTAATTTTAGATCAGATAAACATGCCCAGATCTGCAGCTTGTGTGATATCAATAAAGGTTTCGGGTCTTAGGCAGAACATTAACACAGTGGCTGTGCCCAAAGCTATCAAACACTTGATTAATGCTTTTGCATCCACAGGAATAATAGAAAGGGAAGACTTTTGTTTTGTGCTGTAACTTCATTCATTGCAAGAGAACTATATCATTGCCCTTCCCTTTGGATATTGTAGCGCTCTCCATTACTGCTGAACACTGTCTTTTCACGTTTGAAGTGCTTATGGTCTTAGGTGCTATTAGACTTTGGTATGAATTATAAAACATGCTTTTTTTATCATCGGACAGATATGATTCCTAGCTCAGTGATCTACTTTCTAGAGGAAAAGAGAAGGAGTTCAAACCCAAAACCCTCTTTTCTGAACCAAGATCTATTTTAATAGTCATTGAAATATGGATCTGTGAATCGAAATACCATGAAGCAGTGTATTTACCTACTGAAAGCCAAACAAGAACAGGAAAGGTAAGCCCATGTAATTTAACTTTTTGGCCTAAAGAATAAGGAGACATTCTTTTAGAAGAAGAACAGAGCTGGTCAACAGTAGAAACAAGTGCACAGATTCAAGAAGACTTCATGGACAAGGTAAAGTTAACCTCCAGAACATCGTGGTCAATCCAGCACATTATTTTCATGTTTCTTCTGGATATGGCAGTTAAGATCTGAAAAATATAGAGAAATTGTCCTTCAGAGTGCAGAATTATTCATTGATGAAAATTTATGAGCAGATGAAAATGAAAATATATCTAAACTTTTTCAGATAGTTCTAAGCATTTTGGGGGTTTGAGCCCAAAACATTTTTTGGAAATTTTTACTAAAAATCATATTGTCAGAAGGATTTCTAAGATTTTCTGTCAATATTGACTTTCACATGGGTTCTTTTATTTTTTTTCCCCTGTATTCTGATGAAAGGAGAAACTGATATTGGTGACACAGATAACTAAAGGAATAATATGCATGATCAAAGAACCATTTTGGAACTAGAAAACTCAGGCTCACTTATTTTTTTAAAGACAGATACTAAGAAAAGCAGAGGAAGAAGGAAAATTATAAAGATGAAAGAAATCACAGTATTTCACTTTACTATATTGCATATAAGGAAAAAAAAATAAAGCAAACAGTCAAAAGTGAGGAATGCAGCATACTTTAGTAATTGTTTGCACACTTTCTTTAAAGAATGACGTTCAGCCCCTCATGAGGGCTTGAATTTTCTTAAGTAGTAGTGTTGGTTTCATAGTGAGATGGGAAAGGACCAAAGGACAGTCGGATAAACTTCTTGACTTGCATTTCATGAACATATTTTTGTTTTTCACAGTCTCATATATCTCTTACACTGTCGTGTCTTTTAATGAAAGGTCTTCTACTGTGTTGCTTTTATCATTCTCCAATCACACTGATCTCAGGTGAAAGAAATGTATATAATCTTTAAAGAGCATATTTTAGCATCTGTTTTCTTGTGTTAGAGACAAATAAGTTTGGGGTTTCTGGCTTTGTTCCACTGTTTCTAGTGAAGATACAATTGAAATGCTCTTCAGTTCTGTGTCAGAAACCATCGCCTCCAACTGCCTGTGGGCAATTCTTCTACAGTGGCAATTGTGCTGCTCATACAGCAGCTGACTCTGAGAAGTCTTGCATTCTGATGTTGGTTTTGGCTATTTTCCTATGTTCTTTTCTTTCTCTCTTTTTAATAATACAGTCATGGTTTAGAAAGATATAAACTAACAAGGCTAAAGGATGCTCCAAAGACCTCTCTGGTACCTGTGCTGCAGTAGTGATAGGCATGTTACCATAAAATGGTGGTTTGCTAAGTATTTCCATTCTTGTTCAGAAGAGCAGGAGCCAACAGAAACAGAATAGGCAGCAGATTTTAAAGTCAATATTTTAAAATCCTTACCTTGTTTTCGCTTGCCCAGTATCTGTTTCCAAGGAAACAGAAGGAGAAGCCGGAACCAGTGGTGAAGCAGCAATAAAAGCAAGCTCACCAGCCTTCAGTTGCTGGCTCCTTTCCTGTTTTTCCAGCTCCTGAACCCACATTTGACAATGCCCCTGATAGTTCAGAATAACATAAAAAATGAATATAGTTTTATTCAACACCTATTTGCATATAAACAAAAGGCAGTTGGCAACACAGTTGGTTTTCAAGATGGAGGTTTCTAACTGGCCATGGACTGGGGAAGGGAGTTTGAAAGAGGAGCACATATGGACCCAAGAGATAATATTTTGGTATAAGTCAGAGAAAATTAAAGCAAAATAGTATTAAAGACTCTTCCATGAAGTACAAAACAGAGAAACAGGAAGAGAATTTGAGACTTAATTATTTATTACTTTTGAAGTGTTGTTCACTCTCCAGATGTCTCCAAGCTAACCAGGGGGATGTTGTTTCGTTTCTTCACCTGTGGTGTATGCACTGTCTACGATGAAATATAGGGTTTTATTAAAATTTGACTAGTCCAGAGTCTGCTGAATCTTCAAACAAAATACAAATTTAGGAATTCTGTTGCAAACTGAGCCGCTTGGTGTGCACAGGACAAGGTCAACAGTTACTCCTACAACACCTTTGCTTCCAGAAAACACAGTGAATATCAAAAGAACTGTTTAGATATTTTACTGAATGAATGTTTTTTATTTCAGACTTTTTTTAAGGATAATTAGTTTTACACAAAATACCTATTTAGTATTCCTCTCACTATTTTTGGCTAAGGAAATTTATCTTGCCTTATATGCTACACTGCATTGTAAAAAGTTAAACAAAAGATAAATTTGGTAAGAATTAAAATATTTCTAGTTTGGAGAGTTTCGTGGTAGTGAATGTAGTTATATATGACACCTAAATACATTTATGAACACCAATGAATATACAAACAGGAATTTTACACTTCAACTAAACAAGTGCCTATTAGCTCCCAATCTGGACTCAATTTTTGATCTTCAGTGGTTACTACTGAGTCAGATTTACTTCTGGCTCTGAATTTTGCTTGACATAAGAAAGTTACAAAGATGAGATTACTCTTACACTCATGTACAAAATGGATTTTAAGACAACAGTGTGGTCTCAAGTGCAGTATAGCAATGTCAGAAATAGATAGATAGATAGATAGATAGATAGATATTCAAGAAATAAAAGGGCTTAAAAATATTCTCTGAAAACAATCATAGTATAATTGCATCTATCATAATCTCTTCTGTAGTACGAAATTCCCTGGAGCCTCATGCATATTCCAGTTTAGACAGAACTGTTTCTTGCCCAAGTATCCTTTCTAAGAAAGTATTGATTTGCAAGTAGATAATAAGCATGATTCGCACAATTGAATTTCTAATTTATGTATGCCATCCTCTGTTATATCCATTTATGATTACAGGAATCAGCTGTGCTTTTTCCACCTATATTTTGGTTTAAGAATTTAAAAATATTCAACAAATATTCTTTTAAGCTCTGTTTCAAGTCACTAGTTCTGT
Organism: Ammospiza caudacuta; assembly: GCF_027887145.1. Lineage (NCBI taxonomy): Eukaryota > Metazoa > Chordata > Aves > Passeriformes > Passerellidae > Ammospiza > Ammospiza caudacuta. The sequence continues at coordinate 98,866,267 of NC_080594.1, forward strand.
CATAGAGGCTGGTTTGTAATGGATTCTGGAATACTTCAGCAGTTTGTCCAGATCAAAGGCTTTTACAGATTTAGTTTTGTTATATGTGATATGGCTTCATATCAAGTTCCAAAAAACATCAACTTGTCACTGTAACCAGTACATAGGAGAAGTAACAAGGACAATGGGCAAAACACCTTATAATAATTAACTTCTGTGTCCTGTTCCTAAGCTGGAAGACTCCTATGGAGGAGGGTAAAATGCAAACTGCATCTCAGAAAGGTGGTAATTTATATTTTTGTGGTTAAAGATACTGGCAGTATTTTTTATTTACTTTCAACTAGCTGATTTGCATCTTCCTTGACAATGCTCAAGAAATTCATAATTTACATGAACTGGAAACCTAAAAACCTCTATAAATTCACTAGCATTTATCAGACTATGTAAACTTTGGGAAGTATATTGAATTTAAGTTACTAGCAGCTGTTAGTGGGAGTCTATAGCCTGGTCTCTGAGTCAAGGCCAGGACTGCCCTGTGCTGGACACAGATGCTTCCAGATGGCTTGCAGGGTACAGCTGAGCACTTCAACCAAACTGGTGGCACCTCTAGGAAAATACATTTAAACAATGTCATCAGAAAGAACAAAAAGAGTGAGAAACCACAGAGGAAACACCAAAGTCATAGTGGGAGAAGGTGCCTCATCCACTGGAGATGACCACAGAGATGACTACAGTGGAGCAGGCTGTCCCCTTGTACCTCATGGGACCATGACAAAGCAGATACCTACACTGCAGTTCACAGAGAATGCCACAGCAGAGCAGGTGGATGGGTATTCTTGAAGGAAATGTGGCCCATCCAAAACCAATGCCAGAGAAGAGGAAAAGGAGATAATATTCTGGTTTTGCCTGGAGTAGAGTTAATTTTATTCACAACACCTAGTATGGGGCTGGGATGTTGCCCTGAAAACAGTGTTGATAATATGGAAATATTTTGAAATATTTGAAATATTGAAATACTTTTATTATTGCTGAGCTATTTTTCACAGCATCAGGGTCTTTTCAGCCTTTCACTCCACCTCACCCACAGGAAGACAGAATGCAAAGAGTTGAGAGATTACATAATTGGAACAGCTGACCCCAACTGACCCCTGGGATATCCCACACCATATCACATCATATTCAGCATGTAAAGCTGGGGAAGGAGGAAAAGGAGGAGTGTAGATGGATGTTCAGAGCAATGGTGTTTTCTTCCCAAGTCATTGTTACACAGGATAGAGCCAGTCTTTACTGAAGATGGCTAAAATCCTGCCTGGTGATGGGAAGTGGGAAATTAATTTCTTGCTTTGCTTGGCTTATATGCACAGCTTTTGCTGGTTTTGTCCTTATTTCAACTCATGAGTTTTCTCACTTTTATGCTTCTGATTCTCTCTCCTCTCCCACCAGCTGGAAGACTGAGCAAATGGCTCTGTGTGTATTATCTGTAGTCTGGGTTTAAACCATGACATCAAAAAAGAAACAGAGAGAAACAACTGCATTTTGACTGTTGTCCCCCAGGTTCCCCTGCACCTCTGGGTGGAGGCAGAGTCATGTGGATTAAAGAAGAGAAGTTGATCCTGGAAGAGGGGAGAGCATATCTGGAAAGCTGTTATTTTACTGTTCATCTTTGTTTCTTATGACCCTAATCTATTTTAGTCACTACTAAAGTAAATTATTTTTCTTCAAGTCAAAGATGGTTTGCCTGCAAAAATAATTTGTAAGCTATCTTCCTATCTTTATCTCAATGTATTCATTTTCACATCTTACTTTCTCCCCTTCTATAACCAAGGACAGAGAGTAAGTGAGCATCTGGCTGGGTGTTTGACTGTTGGCCAAAACTAACCCATGAGAGAGGAAGTAAACTCAGCAATGATGCTAATAAAAAAAAATTAAGATAGTATTTGAAAAATATCTATTTTACATGGTGGTTAGACTATACCTACAAAAATATGAACTCAAAGTATCAGTCAATTTACTTTCACTAACTTCAATATGCCCACTCAATTTTAGAGCACTCACACAAGGAACTTATTCAAAATTCTGAATAATTGTATCTCAGAAGTGGAAAACATAATAGAAAAAGAAAAATATTGGACAATCAGGGTTTCAACAGTCCATACAGAATAAGCTAGCATAGGTTAGTATCACAGTGCTCATTTCTGATTCCAGTGGAAAGGTACCCTCTGCACGATGTGGCTGTAAACGCCTACGAAAACTGTGAATACTGTAAATAAATATTTGCTGAAATTCCTCCTGCTTTTATTAATTTTCAGCTGGTATATAATCCATATAATTTACAGTCCAATCAACTTTACATATCTAGTTTTGTCAGTACATGTATACAATGTATTTTGTATTTACACATATATGTACATATATATATATATATGTGTGTGTGTATATATGTCTATCCATGTGTGTATATATATTACATATACAAAAAAAAGTTCTTTTCTGTGTTCTAAATGTTTATTATTGCTAAATATCGATGTGAATTAAAATTAGATTAAGTTCAGTGTTACTTAGTTGCAATTATCTTTATAACCAAGTAATTTTTATGCGATAATTTTTATGCTACTTTAAACTCTAAAATATCTTTGATTAAATTATCTAAAATTCTTTAACTCATTTCTTAACTGTCCTTCAAATGAAAGCTATGTGAAAGCTCCAATGTTTATACATTTTAAGCAAACCTGGTTTGACACAAGATACTGCCCTTCCTTTCCTCTTCAGTAAATTCATTTCATTTCTATGTATTTCCATGGAATAAGTATATTCTTTGAAAGGTAAGAGATCTTCAGGCATCCCCAAAGCTAAATGCATTGCAAAGCAGGTAGGGCGAGGACTTAAAGAGAACCAAGAACTGTCTCAAACACTGTCCCAAAAGCAAGTACCCATAACAGGAATTTAAGATAAGCAGATATGGCAAACAGGAAGGCATTAATTCCAGACCTAAATGGAGGTGAATGTTTGGAATTAGCACGCTGGATAAGATTCCACTGTGCAGACTGGGAAAAGTTCTGATGCAACAACAGGAAGATTTCATGCCTGGTGAGGCAGATCTGGATGACCTATCTGGACAAAAATCCACACTCCCCCCAGCAAATTTTGACAAAAGAAGCAGCTGCTTACACACATGCCATTCCAAGTTATGGGAATGACACCTATGCCTCATGGATATCCAGGACTTGGACTGAATAAATTGGTACTTCCTGAAGAACATTTGGGAGCCACCACCACTGAACAGATCAGGGTGGTGGACCTGGAGAATGTTGCAAGAATCTATGTGCTGGTGATATCTTTTGTTTAATATATATTTTTCTCTCTCTCTTTTACTCTCTTTCACTTCCTCCCCCTGCATTTCCCCTTTCTATTCCCCTCCCTCTCTCTCTCTCTCTCCCTCTCACACCCCACTTACTTTTACTGTTAAATAAAATTTAACTATTTAATTTACCATGTGCTATTGACTTTGGCATGTGGTTTCATTTGTACCTTTGTTTGGGTAGAGACATCTCTTAATAAACAGATCCTAACAGTCAGATCTAAATTCATTGTATTGCTCTCTTACTAAAAATTTGGGCTTACTTGGTTTTCCTCTTACCAGAGTATATAGCTCAAGACTATTGTTTGGAATAAACTGATGCTGCAGTCCTGCACCTCTTTGTCTTGGTATTGTTTTCTTTGAAGGAAACCAGTTGTTCTGCAGAAACCAAAGTTTTAGAACTGTAATTAACAACACTGAGTATTTCAAATTGTTAAAGACCCTCTTAGTATAGGAGCTTACTCATACACATTACATAAGCTACTCCTTTACTCTCATAAAAAGTCATTAAAAAGTGGATGTGATTTCAAAGTCCCTAGAAGAAGTCATCCAAGTACTTTCATACAAAGATTAATCAAATTACAAGAAAATACTCCAGATAGACAATGTGAATACCTACAGAACAAGAAAGATTGAAGCTTGTTGTAGCTGTGGTAGCAGCTACAGCAGAATGAAGCAATGAACAAACCTTTATTATGTCAGTAGAAATTACCCAAGTAAGAGGGAACCACAGTTTAGTAGTACCTGCTTAAAGACTTTTTTTTTAATTCTTTTTGTTGTTGGAAAATTTTTTATAGCTTGAAAGTTGTACTAAGGACTATTTGATATTTTGCAAGTAGTTCTGTAGTACATTTCTCACTACGTCTTACATTAATTCAGTTTTCTACTGAGGGTGTTCACCTCAAACAAATTAGGTGGTAAATTAGCATACCTGAAATCTAATGTTAGAAATTATTTTACTCTTTTTGAAAACTGTTGATAACATTTTGAAAATTGTTATTTATTCACATTGCTCAGACTTTAACACTCTAGTGGGAAAATGTATTCTCCCAATTCTCCCAGTGGTTTTGAGTAATGTAAACAATTGCACTTAGGGAAAAAGAAGAACTTAGTGACCCACAGAGTGATCATTGTCCTCTTGATTCTTCAGAGGAAGCATCACCTGAGCATGTGTTTTGGTTTGACACGGGCACAATGCCAGTGCCCCCATGAAAATTCCCTCTCCCTGGCATCTGCTGTGAGGTGGTACCCGGAAATAAGCAAAGCAGGCTCCTGCTTAAGGAAAAAGGAAAAAAAAACTTTATTAACTAAACTACAAAGGAAAAAAAAAAAAAACCAAACCAAGGAAAATGAAAACTACACAGAAACACTTCCCCCTCCTCCTCCTACCAGATCCCCAGTACATTTACATTTCCCAAAATTATCCACACTCAGTCTGGCACCACCCTTTAGAAAATCAAATCTTCAGCTCATGAAGAGTAGACGGAGTCCTTCCTTGTGCCACGGACTTCTTGTCACAATTAGCACCGCCCGGAGTCCTGCTATCTCGTGACATCTCCTTTCCATGCCAAGGTGCTCTCACCACCAGGCATGGGATGGGGCAGAGGCCTGCTTTCAGGGTGGGCCTTTTAAGGATGCCTCGTCTCGTTCCAAGCAGAGCACAGTCTCATCTCTGGGACCTTTATCCCCCCCATTTCTTCTATACCCCCTGGGGCCGAGGGGTCTCAACACTGAACTCTCTTGGCTCCCAGCCTCTGCTTCCCCCTGCAATGCAGCCTCTGTATCACCAGGAAACAGTCCATGGATATACTCCATCTTCCTCCATTCCTTCAACATATCTCTTTCTCTTTGCCAGCCTCCTTACTGGCCTATTTCTTCCTTCATCCTCCTCTCTTATCCCTTTCCTAGGAAAGGTAATGTTCCGTGAAGTTCTCATTATCCACAAGGGTTAAAAGCTCTCCCAAGCAGCTGGGCTGCTCGCTGCCCCCACCCTTCTCCTCCCAGCCCTGCTGCCAGCACATGATATCAAGTTTCAAGGTAACAGCACAGGCTGCATTCTCTCTCCATCTCCAAAAGGGGGGGGGTGGGGGTAAACAGATCGCTGGGTGCCCCCTCCACCCTTCCACCGGCTCTGGCCTACCATAGTTGGGCCACGTGGCTTTCCCCTCACCCAGCCCGGCCAGCAACTGGGCTGGGGTAGAGACCCAATTCCTTCCCGCCAGAAATCCCAAGAGGGCTCTGAAGGACAAGAGCCCTGCTTTTAACTCCTTGGGTTTGTGGTCTCTGAGGCGGATCCAATACCCCACTGGTCAAACCAGGTGCTCATCTTAAAATCCAAACACCCATTGGTGACCACAGCAAAAACAACATATCCCAGATGTCCCATTTCCAGTCAAACCATGATAGCATGGAACATATTCCATGTTCGCAGAGAAAAAGTTTTCCACTCATCAACACCATTGCCTTTTGGGATGTTAGAGATTACCTTAGACATTTATGTTGAGCTGTCACCAGACACATGTGAACACCACATTTAAGACTAGATATCTGCTTTGGAGAAACTGAATTGAGACCATTTGAAAACTTCAAGTTAGAACTCTAAAAACCTTCTTAGTGCTCCTTGGTGCTCTCTAGCATTTGAACAATGTCCGGCTTATAATGTTCCTGAGGACGTTTCTCCATAAAAGAGAAAGGAAATCCTTGACTCTATATCTTCCTCAGAAAGAAGGAACGTTGCATTCTGTCTTCTACCACTGCTTTTAGCTGTTAAATCAATCCCAGATTCAGTTGTTTACAATAGAAAACTGGAATTCAGCTCAATAATAAAGACTCATGTGAATACCTACAGGTAAGATGGCATCTAAGCTTATATTAATATCAACATGGAGTAGTTGGAGAAGTTAGCAGAGCTAGTGAAAAACTAAAGAACCACAAAAGCATCTCAGCTGAAAAGGTCACTGAATTCCATGGACTCAGATCCTGGATTGCTATATCCTTGGTCTGGAAATGTAGACTACTATTTCACATGGACATACCTGGGGACATCCATGTCAGGGAGCTGCAGGGGCCTGCTGCCCACCCGGGCAGTCACTAAGGGCAGCTGTGGTAGGTCCTCACTCCAGGACACCTATCCCACACCATGTAGCAGGGGAACAGGAACTGAGCAATCTGCACGCCAGTGATTCCTTGGTAAGACTGTGGTCACAGGGTAGCCCCAAGGTGGAGACAAGAACCATTTCTGTGGACTGGAACCAGGCAGGGTCTACAGGACCCATGACAAGAGCTAGGTATGCAGTGATAACAGAGCTCATATGGGGATTCAGCATGAAAGACTTAAAGCCTGACCAAATCCAGAGTAGTGAGACACCTTGGGAGTTCTTCAAGGGGAGCGACCACTGATGTGTCTTCCATCTCTTTCTTCAAAATGGCTTTTATCAACTGTCTGCATTTGGGATTAAATGCTATCTCAGACTACTGGAGCACATTCTACCTCATTCCTGTTGTTCAGCTAACATGCAGATAGGAATCTAAAAGTCATAGGAGCAAAGGAGTGCAGGGTTACAAAATTCTAAACCTTGCCTAAGGATGGAATTATGTGATTCTGATTTAAATATATTTAATATATTTTACATTTAAAAAATGCAAAGCTTACATCTACAATAGGTGGAAACATCTAATTTTCTCACCAAGTAAGACAGAAAGTACAGAGACAAAATATGCAGTCAGATAAATATGAATATATAACATTTTTGGTTGCCTAGGATTTGGGCTTCTTTCTATTTACCACAGACAAGATTAGATGTTTATCTGAGTTGACATGGATTTTTTTGCTGGGGCAAATGATTATATTTTAAATGATGTTACACCTGACTTTATCCAAACCACCGGAATTACATGTTAAAAGCAAAAAAGGAAAAAAAACCAAGTAGTATATGTTCATGTTTACCTGTAAGTATTTGCCTGAAATTCTTTAAAATAGCAAGCAACAAGATAACAAAAATTGTTTTGTATTTTTAACAAACTGTACCTTCCTTTCATTTCTCTACATCTTTGTGAGCAGTTGTCTTTTGATTTGAGAGTAATGTAATGTGACAAGATAGCCACCAGCCATGCCAAGCTAAGCTAGCAGTTCCCAATGATATAGTATTTTGCAAAACGTGTAAAAATGCATGCAAAGGTTCACACAAAATCTGCCACCTTTTACTGCTTGCAATGAAACTGCAGTGAGCAAAGCTGGCCTTATATTCCCATATGACACAAAGCCATATTCCTTGTTACACTACTTAATACATCTATGTATAAGACATGAATGTTTTGGAATGTCTTGCTCCCCAGCCATCAATAAGTATAAGATTGCCATTTTAAGGTTTTAAGATCTTCAAAATTTATGAACTTAATTTTTATTTAATTCAGCAATTTATGTGGATCCCATCTGGTGCTGTGGTCACAGATGGCCTTGACAGCAGCAGGGGCATGGAAGAACAATGTGTTGTTGTGGAAGACAGAACTGCAGGTGCCCAGCACAGACACAGACACGTTTTGAAAACTACCAAGCATGCTCTTCACATTGCTCAGACACTTTTCTCCACAATATATCAGGCTCAGTGAGTCCTTTTGTTGCTGAGAGAAAATGAATAAGGTTCTCCTAATAATTTCTTATATTCCTCAAATACTCCAACTATTAGTATTGGTGAAGGGTGTCACTTCATTACAGCACTGAAGTTCTCTAATCTGAGTCAGTCTAAGAACACTATATGATCAGTGCATCACAAAAATGTTTAATAACCACCTTTTCCATTAGTTCTACCTTCAGGAGCTTTTGCTTAGTTAAGGATTTGTCTCTGAAAGCTATGAAGTAGTCTTGGATTTATATATATTATATTCAATATCTGCTTGGGATTAAATGTAATAAAACTGCTGTTGATATCACTCTAAGAAAAGAATTAGCTTAAAGAACAAAAAGTAAAAAGACCAACACAGTTCAAAATTTGGTGCTGATGTATTTTTTTTTGATTGAAAACTCGCTAGTATTGGGTACTAAAATTCTATTCTTTCTTGAAATAAGCCTCTTCTAATGAAAATATTTCACAGTTTATTATTAAGTTAAAAATAAGCAAACAAACACACAAACTAGAGTGATTTGGCTGATCAGGCTATAACTAATTTCTTTGCCAAACCATGATAGTTTAATGCAACTAGTAATTAAGTTCTGATGCACATCTAAGGGAAAAAATTACACTTTACACATTAAGGAAAAAGTTATTTTGCAAAAGTTTTGCAAAATAAATAGCTATCCCCTAATATTTTTGTGGTGGGAAAGACAGCATTTCTTTACTGCTCATGAGAGGGAGTAGTTTATTTTCCATTTAGACAGTTAAAATTTCTTTAGGCAAAATCTTGTGCAACCAAATCAGTCACACCCTGATGTCAGAACGATGGCAAATGCCCTTCTTCCCTGACATACTGCTCACTGCAATGGATTTAGTCAACTCTGCAAATGACTCTTCAGAGAACATCTCTTAGCCAACCAGAATGAAGTGGGTTTGGGAATCAGAGGAAGGAAAAAATAAACATAAAAAATAGTCTAATATTTGAAAATCAACTACTTCAACTAATTTCTTTTTTGCTTTTCATTCTTTCTTGACTGAAAAATTTGCAGGAAAACAGAAGTGTTTGTTGCCACTGGCAGTGCTTTCTATAAAATTCCTCTTTCTGTCATAATAAAAAAATATCCAAGGAAAATGAAATTATCAGAAATTTCAGAAAGAAAGATATACAAACCTTTTTCTGTTCAGATGCAGTATTATGAACTGATTGTCCAAATCAATGACCATATAAAAAGTAGTATTAGTAAAATAAGCTAAAAACAAACGAACCAACCAAACCCCAAACCAAACCAAAAGATAAAAAAACCCACAAAGTTTGTTGCATCCTTTTAGTTACTCTGAAATGCTCTGCCTGTCAGCATGTAAAAAAATGTATTTTCTTGATATCTTCTCTTTTTATAGTCTTATTACTTATTACTATATGATTATTACTGATGTTTAAAAAATAGATATTTTTGTCAGTGTATGAGTCTGTGTTGGGGACATTATCTTTAGTCCTCAATTTGTGAGAATCTGAGAATCATGGCTGATGATTTAAGGATTAAGTAACAGGCTGGCCCTCTTATTGAGCTCAGAGATAAACGTGTGTGTCTTCAGTCAAGAAGAATCGGTGGGAAAATGAAAATACAAAATGAATTTAAGTGTTTTTAAATACTTCAAGCAGTAAATAAAATAGACCATGCAAAAAAGTGTCTAAAAATTATTTTTCTTTTTCTGCATAGGCTCGTTTTTAAGGATCCTACTTTTTCAACAGCTCCGCATAAAGAGATGTATTATCCACATGTTGAAAGATTAACATTGCATAGCTGAAAGTATTTCAGAATGTGTCCTCTAAGACATTTTACTACGAAAATGGCAGTGTTTTCATGTAAAATAAACCTTAATTTTTAGATATTGATAGAATAACTTTTTTTTTTTGCATACATCTACATTGTGTGGGAGTCTGAATTTGATTACTTTATTCCTAAATTCTCACAGATGAAGTCATACAGCAATATGAGGATGATGGTCTAAGGTACAAATAAAAATTCCCAGGCATGGTGAAGTTTATTTGATTCAGAAAATGTTGTTAGTAAAAGCTGTGTTGTCAAGCAGAGAGCTTAAATACTCAAATTTTTTAAAGGGTTTTCAGCAGGAAAGAAAAAAAAAGAAGGAAGATAAATTAACACTTAATTGATTGTTCAGACGCATCAACCTGAATGTAGGTAGAATCACTCAGTAATTGTGAAATCAGGAGTATTGAAAAAACAAGTGTTCATGATTTCAGCTGAAATGGTACACTAGGAATGTGCTACGCACATTACCTGAAAATTTGAATCAAACATAACTAATGCTTTTACATTTAATCCTTAATCCAAAGTATTGGGACAGAGGGAGATGGAGATGGATTTGCTAGTTAAACTGTGTATGAATGTACTTTAACCTGAAAGTGGAAATAATTGACTAATCTGTCAAGAAAATCTATTTAAAACCCAACTGTGACATTTAGCTGCTCTTTCAGTGGTAAGTGGAAACACACTCTTGTAGATGTAAGACCATATCACTATTGCACACCTATAAATTCTATATAATTGGAACCAAAGTCTGTATGAGGATTGTTCTGAATTGCTATATCATTTTTTAGAAGTAACAATTGCTTGGGTCTTGAAAGGTCAAAAAACTTTAATATGAAATTCAAAACACTGTTCAGAAGAGAGCCAGGACATACCCATAATTTTGAAGGTTTCTGGTTAAAGTTTCACTTTCAGTCCAAATGCTTTTCAAGGGAAGCTTCACATCTCGGAAAATGCCAGTCAGAAAGGGATGTAATTATTTAGTGCTACATTTAGATACTGAAAGACTCTGCTATTTGAGTAACAAACCGGTTGAGTGTGGAAAGCATTTTTTGGAAAAAGAAATGTTAATTATTTAAAAAACTAGAAAATATATCAGAGACATGTAATATAATTCCTTATATGTAAATCTCAAGTTGAATGCAGTAAATTTGGCTATGAGGCTAAGTTTGCAATTTTTTTTTCTGAAAAATGCCACTTCCTTTGGGTGGAGAATAGCAACAGGGACAGAGTGTCTAGGACATTTAAAAAGCTTGGGGGGAGATGGGAAGTCTTGCTTTGTATATAAGGTAGAATAATTTCAAATTAAATTCTTAAGAATACTTGGGTACTACAACATGCAGATTTGACTCTTTAATATCCAGTGCAGAGGTAACAAACCAATAACCCAGAGATTGTCTGTAGCTTCTCTTGCATATGATATCACCTGGAAAGTAAAAAAGATAATATCCCAATAAAATGGCAACCAGCAGCAATCTGCACTGTTCTAGAAACAGAACCTGTTTCTGGGGAGTGGCTGGGAGTACAGTGCCTGGGCTGATCAATCTGGCTGTTAGTAACAGTGACAATCAGATTTCCAGAGTGATTTTCTGCATATTAACAGTGATGTTCCTGCATCAATCTATAGTGGAATATTTTGGATTATTTTGGATTTCGATCTCTCTTGATCTGTCTCTGTATTTTGTGTTATGACCCTTCTTTTGTTCCACAGGTTTTAACAAGTGAAAAATAATGAAATTAATAATGAAATAATTTGATTCAATTAGAAATAGCAGAAAGTTTAAATACAAAAAAGGAAGGACTATGGATTATAGTGTCTATTTATTTTCAAAATAAAAAAAAATCCCAAATATTTCCTAAGAGTAAGACTTAAAATACACAGCCTCTTATTTAAATATAGACATAAATTACCTGGGTAGCTAAAGGCATAACAATTACCCCCAAAAACAAGCATTAATATATATATATAACAGTATTTTCAGTCACTGCAGAAGCTGTAAATCATGTATTTGACCAACAGTATCCTTGACTCAGCTTGCAAAAATAAAGCTCATGAAAACACCAGTCTGTTCAGCTTCATGTTTTGACTTATAAGTAGCTACTTAAAGTTGGTACCTAAAATACCTAATTTTAGGTTGTATATCAACAAGCTGCTGAACTTAGATGGACCAAAATCTACATTAGAGCAAGTTAGGCTTTTTAGCACAAAACATGACACATATATGGATAACTTCACCAACCTTCTTTATCTCCAGAGTAGATTTTAGGACAAAAAACTTCATTACTAAAACCAATAGAAGGAGTTGAGAAAACCAGAGGTAAACCTGCAGTATTTTCCTTTGAGACTGCCTGTGTTTGCACAGTGAAGAAGGCTGGGGCACAGTTCTCTGCACTGGCAATAGCCCTAATGTCAATTTATCAGAAAGTTTCCTGCTGCATGGCTCCATTCAAAAGCTGTCTCACACACAGTGCAGGCTGAAGGCAGAGTGAGGGACAGCATATACCAGAGGCTACTCCCCTGCATAGATAAGGCCTCTCTGTGACAGAATATTCTGTGACAGAATATTAACCCAAAGGATGTTCTGGTTGCCCTTTCGACCACCACATAAAGGGTCCTTCGTGTTGAAGATTGGCACAACCTGAACAACCATTCTTAATCCAGCACTGGAAACATCTCTCTGTTTGGTTTTGAGGGTTTTCTGGAAGGAGTTTACAAAACAAAAGAAACTTCCCAACAAAACACAACCGTCAAACTATCAAAATAAAGAATTGTTAAATAAATGTAATTTCAAATTAATCTATTGAAGGGATTTGACTTCTGTTTCAGCTGGTGCATAGTTTTCACTTCAGAAAACAAGGCAGGATTCAGCTACCTTACACATAAGCATTCACTTTCATTTCAGAAGAACCTGGGTCTCCCACGGGTGCTAAATCTTTTATTCGTGTTCCATGTGAGCACTTTGGATATTTAAGGTCTCCCAAGTGACTCTGGAGCCTATGTGGAGGCAATCAAATGTAGCCTGCTTGCCCAGCTATTTATGCAGCAGCATTTCTCAAAATAATGTGTTGCACACAATCAATCTTCACTTGTCTTCTCTCTACATCTGGTGCAATACAAGGCATTATACCTCCTTTTCACTGTTTTCGGCTTAAATATTCTCCTATATGCTCTGCTGTTAGGTAATATCTTCAGGTTACAAGAATAGTTTACCTCTCCTGAACTGCCTCACCCACAGGCCTCAGAGATATCCACTTGTAAATTATTCAATAGCATCTATTGTTCACTTTTATCTCACATTGAAAAGGATATGAATAAATGAAGGATTAAACTTTTGGACTATCGTTCATTCCTGTTGCTGACAATAGTTCACCTTATTCTGCCTCACTAGATAAAATTTTCTTCTTAACACCTGTCTCCACTTCCATCCCTTTAAATATGAGTAGGAAAAGATGGGTCACTCATATTTTCTCTTTCAGGGCCCGCTGATTTTCTCCTTAGGTTCCTGGGGCCATGTCCTAGACTCTTCCCTTCTCCACAGCTGACACTTAGAGGTGTTGGTGCACTCTGACCACAGCAGTATCTATGCTCAGGGATGCAGGGACGGGATGGAAATAGACTTTTCTTGGACATGCTGCTCTCATATCAGCAGCAACAGGGAGGTGACAACCTCTGTATGAAGTAATTTCTTTGGATGCCTGAATCACACAGAAAAAAAAAGTGGCATACACTTCATTTTTAGAGGGAATCAGGAGTAATCTTCACTCTCTTCATTGGCATAGTACTGTGAGCAAAGGACTGGTCCCCAGGATAATTATAATCCCAGGAACATAAGGAGCAATTCAAGGCCAGAAGTCAGGGAAGGCACTGGACAAAGCAAAACTGTTTCTCATCTTATCCCTAAACCATCTGAAATCAGGAATACAAGACAGCTCGCTGCTGGGTATCAGTGAGCTGAGGTGAAGACTCACAGAATCCAGGTGAAACCAGGTGAGGCCTCTCAGCTTTTCTTTTCCACAAAAATCTCCTTCTTTATCTACATCCTCCTGAATAAGTAGGCAATATGTGAGCACCACTGAAATCTGTCAGAAAAGAAACCATCAATTCTGTCCCATTGCATTGGTTTTCAACTCAGGAGTGAGGGATATCACTCTAGACATTAACACAGCTGACCTAGATAGAAGAAACAAAATATATATTTCAATGCATTTTTGCTTTAAAACTTTCAGGTGTGAAAAATTTAAGGGAACTAATTAAAATTACATTTACGCAGACCAAGCCAGGACATGTATTCAGAACATTCAGAAGCTAAGCAGAGAAGACCATTTTTCTTTAATACTGGAAAATCTAATTCCTGGTTTTAATAGGAAATACTAAAAAAAAAAAAAAAAAAAAAAAACAAACCAAAAACCAAAAGTGCATGATTTTTTACGCTTTTTACAAAATTTAAGACCCTTAGAAATATTTACCCAAACATATAAAGGATGTGGAAGGCTCTTGTGCCTTTTTTACAGGGAAATATATTCATTATATATGTTTACAATATTGGAAGCATCTTGAGATAATCAATGACTTATAATGTCTCTCTCTTACTTCTTAAACCAGTTACATTGCTGACAGTTGCATTCAAATTGCAAATAGAAAGGAACATATATTTCTGTCCCCATTTCTTATTGTCTTCCAGAAAGAATCAAACTCTCAATTTCAGTCAGAATATAGACTTCTAATCAGAAGTCAGAAGGAGTGTCAAATGTGGAAGCCATCAAAAACATATGTTAATATCAAAATAAAGTTTCTTATTTTCAGTTTATACTAATAAAAAAAATTGTCTGTACATGAGCAGTTAGCAACCAAGCAACTGAAGCTTACTGACCATGTTTTTAATTAAGAATAGATTGTGAATAATTCTTCTCAGGTTTTAGAGAAGAAAAGATAAAGTTTTTTAGTATTCTATGGCAAACGACTTCTACTGATTGAAGTTTAATTGTTGCTTTCCTTTATTTTGTGTGGCGAAAGAAGAGCTTCTTTAAAACACACCAGAATTCCTGAGACATTTTTGTATTTTTCTCTCTTATTTATGTTACTTCTTACCACTAAATATTTCAAAAAATAGTATTATTTTATCTTTACCTATATCATCCTACCTCCTCAATGCAATGAACATAAAGTCTGAGCCCCACTGAGATACTACCTAAAATGCTAAACCAAGGCTTAAATGGCACTGATTTCCAGGTCTTATGCAGTCTCTCTTCACAGAGGGAGAGAATCAAAGAAAACTTTACTCTGTAAGATAAGAATTTTACCCTACTAATTAATTATTTTGACATTTAGAGACTCTTACTGCTGGCCACTGATTGTCCAGCTGTGCAGTTTGCTTCCATGCATTTGTTCTCCTAACTGATGTTTATACAAATAAATTAGTCTTAAATAATAATTTAAAATGCAGCAATATGTTTTCTACAGTGTTTATATCTTACGTAGATCCCATGCAGTCTTCTGTTGTACTCCAATGTTTTTTATTGGTGTTGAAAATTATGTAATGGTCAAGGGACTGATAAATTAGTTAGAATGTCAGTCCACAAGGCATGAACACACAAATGATCCCAGTTTAGAGCCCGATGGGGTTTTTTCAATGCTGTGTTAATTGTAATTCAGATGCAATCTGTAAAATATTAACATTTTCATTATTGATGTCAGTTTTTCAGCAGATAAACAGAAAATCTAAGATATTGCTTGGCTATAAACACTTGCAAATTTCCTGAAAGTGGAGTGATTTATTTCAGTACATGGATGCCATACTGCTGTCTTTGCACTGCACTGTTCTAGACACTGAAAAAAACATCCACTGTACTGTGGTGCACTCAAAACCAAAATGAACACAGCTACTTGTCAGCCAGGTTATAGGAGCTAAAGAGGCAGGCATATTTTCTTCCGCAGGGCACTAATGGGTACTCCTTTTATCTTTATATAACTTAAGATCTCAAAGATCTGTGTGTTCAAACACATTAAGAGAGATGAGATAAGAAGAGAAGAAACATCTTAGTAGTCCATTATGATTATACAGCCCAGAAGTGGAATTATATATTTCTAATTCTTTTCTTTACTTACTACACTTTTGAAGAAAAAACTTAGATAGGCATTCATTTAAAAAAGATATGGATAACATTAATTCTTCAACGCAAAACATCTGAATTTAAAGTTTTAGATAACACCTATTATTAAAGGTCATATTATTAGTGACACACTGTTCCTTCTGAACCTTACTCACCTCCTGCTGACTTTTCCTTAAGACACATGCCTTTCAGGCTGGAAGACTCCCTAAAAGCTACCTGTAAGGGTCTTTAATTGGCCCAGTTTAAGGTGGAGAGTCAAAGTAGGAAGAGTGTAAAATAAAACCAAGCTGTTATTATTTTATTTTCCCTTAAAAGCCTGTCGTGATGTTGAACAATCTGCTAAATACGTACATGGCACATCTCAAACAGTCATTAAAATATAAATGGCATTTTTATGTCTCATGAGTTAGAGGAAACTTGGGAATCATGCGCATGCTTGGGTGGCTGGACTTTCTAACATATTTCTTTCTTCCTGGTGCTCATAAGATATAAGTAAGCCCATGTATTTTAAGGAGTCTAAACAGAAGTCTTTGCTCAGTTCCCTATTTCTCCCTGTTCTATCTGCCAACAAGCAGGTGAGCAGTGGGACTATTTGCACTATCAACTTCTTTCCTCACTTCATTTCAGTTCAGCCTACCTTTCCAAATTCAAACAATAACAAAAAGGGGTTTATGTATTTTCCCAAAGATTCATGCTTTGTTTCATTATGAGAACAAAACATAATAGAGAGTTTTGGACTCTGTAAAGGCAGGACAAAAGATGGTCAAATATTTTCCTTATTATATTCCCACTGAATTTTTTCTATCTATTAATTAATAAATTTTGACCATGAAAACTCATTTCAGGATCCTCAACTACACAGTTCTTACTGTAAAAAACTAGTTTTTAAGCTACTTTCTACCTGACATTTCTAACTCTTCCAATTTCAAAGTAATTGTTTAATTCCTGGATTTTCTGCTTTAAACAAGATTGAATCTATCATAAGTAGTTAAATCTAACTATTTGTTTTACCTATTGATGTGCTTTTTCTGAAAATAGAAACAAAAGAAAAATTCTCTTCAGCCAACAAAACAGAAAATTTTCAGATCAGATAGATTTTTATCAGAGTGAAAATATCATTATTCACATAGTTCCAATTATGGAAAATAAGTGCCTCTAACTTTTAAAAATTTACTATACTGCAGTGCTTGAAGAGAACTTTAGATTTGCCTTATATATTTTTTTCCCTTGTTAAGTAATGTGTGCTCAGTTTCTATTTGAAATTGTCTAGTTTCATATTGCAGCCATTGGAATTTCTCACATTAAAGATTCTTCTATTATTTGAATTTTCTCTATTCTGAAACAGCTAAAATCTATGACCATGGCAACACATAACCTTGATCTACTGCCTTTTTCAGTTCTCAAAAAGAATATCAACTTGTTTAGCTCTACCAGTAAAGTTAATAGATGCAAATGATATAAAGTATTTGCAGTAAATCC
This sequence comes from Ammospiza caudacuta, assembly GCF_027887145.1. Lineage (NCBI taxonomy): Eukaryota > Metazoa > Chordata > Aves > Passeriformes > Passerellidae > Ammospiza > Ammospiza caudacuta. The sequence goes on from NC_080594.1 coordinate 98,883,633, forward strand.
ATACTGAAAAACAAACACATCCCCAAAAAAAAAGTTTTAGCTTTTCTGTGCTTAAATGTTCTGCTGAAAAGGTAGGTGGGATATTGTTTCTCTTATAATGTCATTCTATATTTTTTTAATATTATCTATTACACCAAGAGCTAAAAAAGCCATTAGCATGTCTTATGAGGAGTTATCTTTTTGACATAACAACATGGAGATCACATTTGTCTGTACAAATGCAAAGTAGAATGGTGTAGAAATATCACCAAAGGGAAGGTCCTTTTTGCCTTTACTGGTTTTAGATGCATGTTGTCACTGACAATAGGTTCATTCTATCATTTGACTTCTATAATCTGATGACACAATTGGCAATAATATTAAAAAATTAAAAAATAAAGCTTCCCTAAAAAAGAAATTGTAAAAAATATGCATGGAAAGATTTTAGGAAGACAAGCCCATCATTAGAAAGACTGACTGTTAGTGAAGGCAAAATTTATCAGCATTAGAGGCCTTCCTGAAATATGGTGAGTTAATGAAATCATTCTTATTGACATTTTCCTATAGATAAGGATCCATTAGAGAGAGACCGCAAGTGAAGTTTCACTTTATGCACATTCTAGGAGAAGATACAATATTTCAAGAAAGACTTCTTTCAGTCTCTTCTGTCATGGCAGCTTTACTTTTTTTGCAGTACTTAAGTGGTCCTTAAGAGCCAAACCTGTTCTTTTATGTAAGGCATAGGTCATATGAGGCACAACAAATAGGCTCTTTCTTGTTCTCTAGTACTTATAAAATGTAGAATGTACTTATAAAATGGAGAATTTTGCAAGGCACTGTAGCATGCACCTTTGCTAACTTCCAGAATATAGAATTAAGGACTTAGTTGTTAGGATATTTGCATCTGGCTTTCAGTCCCTACTTAAAGATTACTTGCCAATCTATACAAAGTTAAGTTACTTCCAGATAGCCTAAAGTTTGGATATTACTCTGACACTGGGAAATGCAGTATTGAGTCTCATGATGCTGAATTAGATACTGAACTTTCCACCCTTGTGTCTGTCCACTGCCTGAAAATTGAAAGCTTTTGATTTCAAGTTTATGGTTTTCATGTCCTGTGGTTTCATTTCAAATATTTTAGGTTCAATATTTATTGCCAGAAACAATGGAAAGAAATATATTGGATAAGATTTTGCTCAGACAAAAAGAAAGGGATATAAGTCATCCTCCATCAATTTTCTTCTCAGCCTTATGATTTTAAAATAAACTAAATAACAAGTTACTATCAAGTAGAATAACTACTTGAATCCCTTCTCTGTATTTTTTGTTCCCCTGCTCATTAAAAAAAAAAAAAATGGAAAGAGCGTCCAAAATCTATTTTATGCTGTGCAGGTATCTCATCATAGCAGAACAAAATTCAGCTTCAGGAGCATGACAACTTTCTGCTCTCTGTAAACTAGTTAGGAACCACAATGACAAAACAGAGCTAGAAAATTCTGCATCCAGATGCATACTGAAATATTCATAATACTCCTGGTGCTATATTTTGGATTGTGTTTTGAATGTTTTGCGATGATATTTAGTACTTCCAAAGATTCAGATTTGAAATATCTAATATAAAACATTTTTTATGTGGATGTTGTGTTATGGTTTACGGAGTCAATAAGATTTTATTGGCAACTGGATTTATTACAGATCCAAGTACTTATGTGTGGTATATTCAGGCCATGCTGTCTTTCTCCTCTGTCTATCAAATCTATAAATAACAAAGGGAATGATTACTACTCAAGCTTGAAAAATGTTTTTCCAAAGGCTTGCCTTGGAATTTCAGCCAGATTGAAATAGACATGTTAAGTAGGTGGGAAAAAGGGCAAAAACATTAATCACCAGCAAACAAAATAATAACACCACCAACACTGAAAAAAAAAAAAAAAAGAGAGTGAGAACTTCATTTCAGGTGCTATATTCATACCAAAATCTGAAAAAGCAGACACTGGATAATAATACCCATTCAATTTCTCTTTAGGTGTTTAAACACGTATATGTGGAAAAACTCCTGTCAACATAGAACAATTAAGATTATTAAGCTGCATTTTTATGAGAATGTTTTTAACCATATGTTTTTCTGTCCATCTTTATTTAGTTGTGTTTGCAGACAAATCTCCTAATTCAGTATTATATTTTCAGTTTAAACAAAATAATTTCTTCAGCAGCATGATTGAAAAGATAGAAAATTCATTGCATCTGTTATAGGTTATTGCTGGTCATTGTCTTTGTTCACTGGGTTCTTTCTTTTCTAATTAGTAACTTTAAAAAAATGCAAATGTTTTTGGGGGGTTTTATCATATTTAAAAATAGCACAGCACAGACATGAAAGAACAAAGCAGCCTCACTTTCACAGGCACAGTTTAGGATGTAATCAAACAGCAAGCTCTAAAGGAACACCTGCACTGAAACCTTGCCCACCTCCTCCTACTTATTCTTCACTGGCAGCAGGCCTGATCTGGCCTGCCAGCTCCCATCCGCAAGCAAGGACAGCTGTGAGAAAGAAAGCTCATCTTCATCAAAACACTCTTTGAAGCTCTTCTGAGGATAAACATTCTTCATTTATTAACAGCTTAATGCTTTGATAAAAGCTCACTTTGTTAAGTAGTTTGCCTTTCAAGAACTGCCCACGTAGATATTTGCATGACGTTCATAAGGACTTTAGGACAACAGGGGACTGCCGGAAATATTGTCGAAGGCATAGAAATAAAAACAGAGACCATATTCCTACTAGACAAAAAGAGGAAAAAATCAAAGGAAACTTATGTTCAGCAGGCTTTACCATTTTCTAGTTTATCATAGTCCTGTATGAAAGTGCCATTATGTATAATGTTAAAAAGCTGTCTGCTTGATTTTGAGGAAATAATGCAAAGGAAAGTTTAACAGGGTGTATGCAGTTATACCTATAAGAAAGCAAAAATACAATTAGGATTTCAAACCCTGCACTACTCATCATTACAGTCACTTGCACATACTGGGATAAAAGTAAGCAAAACAAAAATTATTGCCTTGTCACAAGTCATGTAACTGGTTTAAGTACTAAGTTCTCCCAACTGCAGCACCAAGTGACTAAAACTCAGCACGATATGAATTCATAAATAACAAAATCCTATATGTTATAAATCATTGTTATATCTTTTCACATTTGCCTTTAAAGTACTACTGCTGCCTTCTTATCAGAGTGAAGCTAAAATACTACAACACCCCAAAGTGACTTTGCAATTGACAGTCCAGTGAGACTATTAAACGAGACAAAATAAATCTTTTGCTTTGTCTTGTTAGATTATTTTTCCTTTCTATTCCAAGCTGGGTAACTGACCAAAGTAAGATCAGAAAACAAACTATATGGCCTATCATTGAAAAAAACCTGAAAGGACTAAGTACTGAGAAATTTAATTGAAGGCCCAGTATAAGAACAGAAGAAATGGGTTAAAAATCTATTGAAATGATGTCTTAAGATTTAGCTTTTTTTTTTTTTTTTTCAGATTCTGTTCTGCTTTAATATGTAGTTCTGAGCTTCATATTAAGTATTTTGCTAAAAGTCCATAGGAAGTCAGTGAAATTAGGGCCACAAAGATCACTAAGCACTGGAGCATCTTTCACATGAGGGGAGGCTCAGACAACTGAGACTCTTGTCTGAAGAAAAAATGTTTCAGTGGGTGGGATATGTCTTATTGATGTATGTGAATTCCCAGTAGGGAGGTGAAGAAAAGGAAGCCAGATTCTTCTTAGTGGTCTCCACTGTCAGGACAAGAGGCAATGGGCACACAATGAAACACAGGCCATTTTCTCTGAACATCAGGCAACACTTATTTCTTCCTCTGAGGGTGGTTGAGCACTGGCACAGGTTATCCAGAGTGGTGGTGAAGCTTCCATCCTCGGATGCAAAATTCAAGTGAGCATGATCCAGAGAAACCTCCTCTCACTGACTCTAGCTTGGGTGGAGCCTTGTACCAAATGATCTTAATAAGTCCCTTGCAGCTTCAGCCACCCTGGTTTGAAGACAGGGGATAAGGGCCAGAAAATGCTGTCCATTCACCCACAATAAAAAATGTTAATGGACTGAGTATCCAAAGAACTTGTTCCTGGGTATTAGCATTTCTTGAGGATAAATATAAATCACTTTTTGACATTCTTATGTGTGATAAATAAGCACTTATTTTTAGCTATAGTTTATTTAATTAATGGAAACTGTCTTAAATTTTAAAAGAAATAAGTTTATTTGAAGAGATTCCTACAGAAAACCTCATACAAAAAAAAAAGTTTATGCCACAAGATATTCAAGATGATGTATTTCAAATTTATGTTGATGTCATTAATCTTATCTGTCCTTGTGAGCATGGTGCTGACAATTTCTTGTTAAATAGATCAATCACATCTTTTAAAGTATATTAGTATTGCTTCTTTTTTTCGACTGAGTAAAATTAGATTGATAGGTAATAGACAATAAAATGAATATTTTACCCTCTCCCCTTCCCTACCCAAATGTCACAAACACATTCAATTTTTATATTTATGGAAAAATACGATCTACCTGGAAAAGTTGCACCAGATTTACTTAGTTCCATGGCTAGTAAATATGGCTAAGGTCTGAGATGTTAATCTTCCTCATAATAGGTATAATCATTGGGGTTGTAATAAACATGAATATGAACGAAGATTAAGTTCAACAGACTGAAAATTTTTTGAGGAAATAAACCCAAAGCATTTATTTCAAGGAAGGAGTTCTTTACTTTTTTAATTACAAAATATAAATAATAATGAAATATCTGATTTTCACTATTACTACCCAGTGAACAAAAAAAAAAGTTTGTTTTATCTCCTAAAATATACCCTCCCTGGGAAAATATATAGAGTGTCTTTTCATTCCCAGAAGGAAACAACATAGTTAATTTATAGCTTTCAGTCTCAAAATAAGAAATTCTGTTCATTCAGCATTTACACAACTTTTAGGTCTACTACAGATGGAACAGAACTCTACCACTGATTTAGCACACCACTCGTATTCTCTTAATGTTAGTTTTGGCATGGGTTCAGGGTGTTTCATACACCTGGGAAGAAAAATAAAGCTATTGAAATAATTTATATGGAAAAAAAAATCAAATGTCTCTTTTTCCAGTGTGAAAAAATATCTTGATAATGTCTCAGTCTTAATGCATTTTTCTTTAGAACTAGTCAACATTTCTCACTAAAACAATACTTTAACATTCTTTAAAATCATGTGGCCTTTTTTTGTCATGTTTTTTTCTGCATTACAAGAACAGATGCAATTCAAAATCAATAATTCTGCTGTCAGTTGCTTTGGGGATGATCTGAGGTGTTTAGTTGTGTGGGTCAACAATTGCACTGTCAGCCAGAGCCATGTTCAAGGAGAGCACAAACGCACAACAGCGGCAAGACAATGTCCTCCCTCTGTGTTTCAGAAGCCAACATTTAATGGGAGAGCACTGCCCACTATGTGTTTTCTTTTTAGTAGACAACATGGAAATCACCAGTGAAGAAAAAGATCCAGAAGCATTTCAGAGATTTCCTTTGGCTTCTCAAAGCTTTCCAGCGGGATCTGGAAGTGTGGAGATAGTAAGAAGGGTTGGAGTTCATTACTCTCTTCTTTTGCCAAGTATTTCACAGAGTGTAAACTATATTTTCTATGATGGAGCAGTAAAATGTAACAAGTTTGAGACACTAAAAGTACCTTTTATGCAATAAAATATAAAATTATTATAATAATTGCAATCATTATTATATATTTTTTTTTACTGAATGACAGAATATTATATAAGTAAATTTTGTGCTGGTACAGCTCAGGATTACAAGACAATGCAAGGAGAGGATTGGAGAAAATATTAAAAAAAATACATAGCAACAGTAGGGCAGGGAAGCAAAGAATATGTCCTTCAAATGAGAGTTTGTAGTGATTTTTTCACACTTCATGGGGCTAATTTTTAAGATAAAAATTGAGAAAATAGTTTCTAGCTTCTATCATACTTACCAGGCATATGAAGATTAGTTTGAAGCAAGACTTGCAGATATATGTATACACATCCTGATGATCCTCTTTGAGCCTTACTTTCTTTAAAAAGATACTCTTTGAGTAAGGTCTCCTGCAAGTCATTTAAGTGAAAGAATTTATGTGAACGAATTTTCATTTTTAAGGTGCAGAAAAGATACAAAAAATAAGGAAATTACTGATGGATAACAAAAAAATAATTATTCATAAAGCAGTTGGAGACAATGTGCAGTACTTGGTAGCATTAAATTTTCTTTTGACACATAACCTGAATCTATAGGATAATGTGTTGGTTTTGCATCATGGAAGTGATGTTCTAAGAGAAGCTGCTACCAGTTTCTTCTGTGTCTGACAAAAAACTAATCAGTAATTAGCTTTGGGAATTCACAATCTGTTAAACTACTGAGAAAGCTGATATGCTTTTGTGAACACTTATGTTAAAAATGAAAAATCTTGGGATTTTTTTTTTTTTTTTTTTTTTTTTTTTTTTTTTTTTTTTGTCTAGCTTGAGAGTAGGTAACACAGCCAGCCCAGCTCCCCTGTCTCAGCCAGGCCGGCCAGGTGGGCTCTGCCATGGGGCTGGGCCCCATCAGCTGCTGAGCAGGTGGAGAGGAGGCCGTGGGGCTGAGGCTGGGCTGTGCTGCAGCTGCTAACATCTGGCCACTCTAAACCCTGCCTGCTGCCAGCCCAGGCTGAGCCGGGGTCTGCAGGGCTCCAGGAGCAGCTGGGACCGGGGTGGCTCCACCAAGATTGTGCTGCCATTAGGGTTTGACCACAATTACCAGGCAGGGGGAGGAGAAGCCATCAGCCTCCCTCTCCATGGCAGGAACACCTCTCACTGGATCTGGCTGCTCAAGGCCTTATCCAACCTGGCCTTGAACACTTCCAGGAATGGGACATCAACACCCTTCCTTCTTACTTATCTTGTCTTCTGCACCACACAGAGGGAAAGAAAACGAAAACCAACTGTACTTTCTGTACCCTGAGTTTGTTATCTCAAAATGGGAACCTGAAGCCTTGCCTGCTAATCTTTAATATTGTCACATCCAACACCTACTCAGAACTTAGAGAAGATTGGTGTAATTAAAAAATTGTGAACAGAGGTTGTTCCCACCAGTTGCAAGCTCTTTTCTTGATGAGGGTCCTTATCATTATTACTATACCTACTATACTATCAGATATAAAATCTACGGCATGCTGGCTGCTGACTTCTAGCCTGGATGCTGAGATCTTATCTGCCTTCCTCAGCCCAGCCACAGCTCTCACAGTTCTTACCACAAGCTACTGGGCCTGGCTAAGGTCACATAACCATCTGCAGGCCCTGGGTGAGATATTAACTCTTTTAGTGTTTCAATCTTCCTCTGAGTGAGAGAAAAGGACAAAGTACCTCTATGCAGGTACATAGAGGAGCAACATAAAGATATGGAAGTCAGTAAGGAAGAAGTCGAGTTCTAGATGGAAGGGATGAATGATGATCTTGGGCTGAAATCTTCTTGTAAAGCTATGGAGAAGAATGTAATTGATGCATCAAACGTTTTTTCCTATAACTCGTTGAAAGAACACGGGGGGATGGATTGTTCAAACCTGTGCAGAAACAGGCAAGTGATATAGATGTAAATTTAATGATAAGTTTGAATAGAGAGTGAGAGAGGAGGATAATGGAAACTCTGTGGCCCCAGGGAGAGAAGAAGACCTCTGTTACCAAAGATGAAGATGATCTCAAAGATAAATAAAGAGGATCTCAGCTTTTGAACAGCTCATCCTTAAAATAGTACCCCATAACTTGACATGGCCCATAAACACACCTGTGGGAAAAGCTGTGAAAAATGGGAAGGACTTGAAGATTGCAGATTTTCTGGGTGGCTGCTATCCATGCAAATTAGAAGCCACAAGAGAACTGTTTTCTTGTGGAGAATTCTCCACAAATTTACTAGAGGGGCTCCTCTCCCTAAGTAAACTGAAGAAAGACAATTCTATAAGTAATTAACTGAACTGTTTCTGTATGTTGTGAGTAAGAAAGAAAAGGTTGTAGGGGGAAGAGGGTTGTTCTACAAGTTTTATTCTGATTCTTATTATTCTTTCTTTTAGTTACTGTTAATAAAGTTTTCTTCATAGATTTGAACCTGCTTTTCCTTCCTCCTAATCCTACCTCACAGCAAGAAATAAGTATATTCTAGTGAGTGCACTGACATTTGGCCAGCACTGAAACCCACCTCATCATCTGGTGCATTAGTCAAGAAATTTCAAATTGGTGAACCTAAACCACTACAGCTAAGAATATTGCTTGAGTTGCCAATACAACAACATAAACTAGTTGAAGTGATTTCTTATTAGATTTGTTCCTGAATACAAAATTTTTCAAACCCTTAAGTGTTATGAGAAAGAGCTTGCTTTCTATCATTTCATTTTTTATTCCCAAGATGGGTTTCTTTAGTTCAAATTCAATAGAAAAACCTGCTGATTTGTAATTGATCAACAATTTTAATGATGGTGTATCAAATATTGCATAAACAGGCATACAAGAGATGGATCTAGTTTCTGAAACTGCTTATGCAAAGCCAGCTTTAGTTCATGGACAATTAATTTCAATCTACTGACAACCTCTTTTTACATACTACTTTCATCAATACTCAGCTGCTTTCATCCACTTTTTTCTCTGTTGCCTACACTTGCTCCTCTCTGATCCGTCTTGATCCCTCTTTTTCCTTCCTTTTGACTTTTCCTCTAAGCACTCCACAATGTTACACAAGTGACCACAATACCTTTAAACCGTTCCATAATAACTTTTGCACAATTACCAAGTATTTTTCGCCTGCTACCATAATATGCCACATGTCCCTTATTTCAGTAGCACTCTTCAGATTGCAAGGCTTTCTGGAGGCTGCAGGTTTGCTCCCCTCCGTGGGTTTAGTACCAAGGTGAGAAGCTGCTCAGTCTTTTACAGACAAAAGAATCACTGATTTGGGTGCCACAGGCCTCAGCGGATTACAAGGTTTTCTCTGGCCATCACTGCTCTTTTTGTCCCCCTGGGTCTCTCCATATGCTGTGACTAGCCCTCAGTGCAATCTTGCAGTATGACAGAAGAACCTGATTGTAGGAGATCAGCCTGAGGCGGAGGATTGTCAACACTGGAAAATGCCTATAACACTGCTGCATCAAAGAACAGTTGTCAAACATGTTGTCAGAAATGTGGTATCAACCCATAAAAAATGCATGATCAAAGACCTTAAAGCGTGTATTTTCACAACATATTCCACCAAGTTAAGCTACAGTAAAGACCATACTCTCTGCACAACAAATTCCTTAAAAGGCAAGAAGTGTAAAAAATAAGTGTCCTGGGTTGACTATATGATGCTTGTATCCCCAATTATCTCATTCTGTTTATGTTGAATCATAAGTTTTGTACCTTTAAGAGTGTTCCAGAGAGTGAAGGGGGGGAGAGAAGAAGCGTGCAGTTTGTTTTCAGACACTCCACTCCTCCACATTCCTGCTCCTGGACTGTGTTGTCTGTGGATGAACAGACAGCGGGACAGAGCTCTTCTTTTGCTTTTTAGTTAGTTTTAGCTAGCTGAGGCAAAGAAATTCCCTGGACTGTTTTTTTTTTTCCTTTTTCTTTGGACCTCTTGAAACTGCTCTGGACTGAACACCCAGGAGAGCACCGGCAGCTGCAGCTGTGGGCCACCGGGCCAGGCCTGGCCTGCGACAATTCCAGCACCAGAGGGACTGATCAGAGACTGAGTGAGCTGAGCTTCAACCCGGAGTTTTCTCAGTTTGTCATCTCTTTTGGAGTGGCAAGGGGTCTCATTGCTTGATATAGTTTTGGTTTTATTGTTTAATAAACAGTTTTTTTCCACCTTTCTCCAAGGCGGTATTTTTTTTTCCCTCCCGGACCAGTTGGGGGGGAGGGGCCGATTGGATCTGCTTTTTTCCCACCGGAGCTCCTCTGGGGGATTCTTCCCCAAATTTGCTCTAAACCTGGACAATAAGTCACATTCCACTAAGGGAAGCTGTGGGAAGTTCTTTTTAAAAAGGATGTTCTAGGACAGAATTAAGCCAAACGAGGCAAATATTATATCCGAGAACCCCTTATGGGTAATGAAAAGTGCGTTGCCTACTAAAGAAAAATAGGAAAGGCAGAAATGGAGGAAGGAAAAAGAAAAAGAATGAGAGGGGAGACAGAGAGAAAAAGCAGGCCTTGCCACCAGAAGGTTGGGGAGTGCCATCAACATCCATCTGGCAGGGGGTGTGTGCACACTGGCTGCTGGGGGGCCTGCGCAGCTCCCGCCGAGGTGTGGCTGCACAGGCACAGCTCCTGTGGCGACAGGCAGGAACACACCAGGTGGGTGACTGGGCACTGGGCAGGAGGTGCAGAACCCTGGGCAAGGTCACAGAGGAGTTCACAGTGGTGAGGGGGATCAGAGAAGCAGGGTTGGAAGCAGGTGGCCTAAGCAGGAGCACGGCAGGCAGGGATGAAGCAGATAGGAGGATGGGCAGGAATAGAGGGAGGCAGAACGGGTGAAGACTGGAACAGGCAAGAGAGATGAAGTGGTAGGGCAAGACACAGGCTAGGAGGTGGTCAGCAGGTGTCCAGCCATGTGTCCAGTATCATCCAGCAAAAGGATGAGCGAGTGAGTAAGCGAGGGCAAGCAAAAATCTTCCAGTGAGGGCAAAAGCCCAGCAGCTTGTGACACAGTTACTTTTATAGCCCTCAACTCTTCCTAAGGTGTGTTCACTGTCAGAGGACTATTGGCCAGCCAAATGTTCGACTGCAGCTCGTTGGTGGAGACCTTTTTGCTACCCAATTGGAGAACCTTTCCAGAGGGCACAGTGTCCTCAGTGGTCTCCTACTCACTGCCTGTTCCATGTGGGATGTGAAATGTCCATCAGGTGACATCTCCCTAGAGACAGGGCGTTCCTGCATCTTCTCCTACCTGCATACTGCATGTGGCACGTGTGCAGCCCTTCCACCACATACCTCTGGTCAAACAATGTTGTGACAAAAATCAAAATAAATTGATTCCTCGCAATACATCACCCTGATCTTATGGGCTCAGCTGACCACACATTATCATGAGTCTTGATCCAGCATCAGACTGCTTCCAAAGGCAAATTTAGATGATAACATTATCTTTGTCACTAACAGAATTCTGCAAGAAAAATGTTTGAAAGTGCTGAAGTTTGGGTGATGGTAGCATGAAAAACTGTTCCATTGTACTTTATTTCATCAAAAATCTAAAGAGAAAATTTTAATCTCTCACGTTCTCTGACATAAATACTTAGTTTGGAAATAGTCATGTGCAAGGATGAAAGGTAAATTTTATGATTCATTGTTAGAATAGAAGTTTCCTATAACAAGATTAATAAGCAAACAATTGGTGGGAATATGTTAAGCAGATTATAGCAAGTCCATGAAGTCAAAACAATTCCTCTACATGAAAAAAACTAAACAAACCCAACCCAAAAAAATCCCTGAATTAAGAAAAATTCCCTATACTCAAAAGAAAAAAACTCAACCCATTCCAAAACCTAAACCTTTCAGTGTTTTCAAGATTTGCCAGCAGTACGAGGTTCAATAAGGCAAAATGTCGAGTTCCACACTTGGGTGACTTTGGGAAGAGATGGGATGGTGTTGAGCTGCAGGCCATGCCATTTGCCCCCAGAACACCGTGGCAGCACAAAGGAGCGCAGGGTGGCACAGAGGAGCACAGGGGGGCACAGAGGAGCACAGGGTGGCACACAGAGGCTGTCTCCACCTGACCTTGGGGGAGGAGGTGCCATGCAGCAGAGCCCTACAGAGAGAAGCCTGCCAGAAGCTGACAGACAGGTGAACAGCACATGATCACTCCATAGAAGGACATTTAGAAAGTGTTGCTGATGTGGCAACATGGGATAGATCATGTAATGAGAATTATCATGTAAGGAGATGCTGTGCCTTGAAAAAGTGTATAAAACCAGTTCGTTTCTTTGAATAAAGGATTCAGATTCCCTCCTGGTCTGAGTCCGTGTCGCAGTCAGGCACAAGTGACAACAACCCCAGGCAGTGCTACAGGCTGGGACAGAGTGAGTGGAAAGCTCCCATGGAAAAGCACCTGGGGAGGCTGATCAACAACCAGCTGAACATGAGCTAGTGTGTGGCCAAGAGGGCCAATGGCATCTTGGCTTCTATCAAGAATATTTTGGCCAGCAGGACTAGGGCAGTTTTCATCTCTCTGTGCTTGGCACTGGTGAGGCCACACCTCGAGCCCTGTGTTCAGTTTTGAGCTCCATAATACAACAAAGTAAAGACATTGGGGTGCTGGAGCATATCCAGAGAAGAGCAATGGAACTAGTAAAAGGTCTGGAACAACTGAGGGAGACGGAGTTGTTTACTGTGGAGAAGACCTCATCACACTTTCTGAAAAGAGGATGTAGTGAGATAGGTGTCAGTCTCTTCCCCCAGTGAAAAAGTGACAGTTTGAGAGGAAATGGCCTCGAGTTGAAGACCAGAGGTAGTTCAGATTAGATATTAGGAAGTTTTTGTATTTCATGGAAAGGGTTGTAAAACATTGTAACAGACTGCCCAGGAAAGTGAGGGAGTAATCAGCCTTGGAAATATTCAGAAAGCATAGGGGTAAGACACCTGAGGACATGTTTTAGTGAACATGCTGCTGGTGCCTGGCTGATGCTTGGCCTTGATAATCTCAGAGGTCTTTTCCAATCTTAACTAATCCATGATTCTATGAAAACTGAATCTTTGAGACTTAGATTTCCTTTATGCACACTCCTATTATGTGTGCATGGCACAGTGTAGCTTTTCTAAAGGAGAGAGATCTTAATCAAAAAGAAGAGCTACCAAGTATACTGCCTTAAAGTATATATTAAAAATGTAGATATCAAAATATTCAAATTTTTATTCATCATATTTACTGTTGCCTTTAACTAGAGGTCAAAGCCTGGTATGTTTGCATTAATTGAATTTTTAGCTTAAAAGTTTTCTTCATTCATTATTTTTTAGCTGTATTTCTTTGAATTTTTAAAAAACTTTCTTATATAACTGAAATTACATTTGCCAAAAAACTCTCATGGATGTAGGAAAAAACCTTGTACATTTTGTTATCTATGAAAAATATCTTGTAAAACTAGAATTTGAACAAACGAGAGAAAGAGCAAAAATAAGGAGATCAATGTTATAATGATTGCAGTAGTATTTATGTTCTTTTCTTACTTCACTAAAGTATTCCAAAGACTTTTCTTTCATACAAAATTTCATGCTCAGCATTTAAAATGAAATTAGATTATGGCATACAAACTGTCTAATCTTGATATTAAACAAAAAAATAATTTCATCCCTTTTCCTTCTTGCTGTTTATTTTTGTATACAAGGCAATGGGGAGAACTGACTAGACCAGACAAGTAAAATACTGATAAAAAGGTATCAATTTATAATTCAGTTAGGAGGACTCTTTTTCACTCTATTATTTGACATATATGAAGAAAAATTAGTTCGTGACCTACATTCACATTGGACAGAGCATGTAGATGTTCAAGGAAGAGCAAAGAAAAAGAAAAATCATAGCATGACAGCCAACATATTTTAACAATATATATTTCTTTTATGATCTTGGAAATCTCTTCAAAATTGCTGTGATATGTATTCAAATTGAAATATTTCTGTTCCAAGTTTTTCAGGCTTTCAGATGCCTGAAGTCACTCTTCTCACTCTAGGAATTGCTTCATATTCTTCCATAACTTGAATGTTCTTTTTTCTAACAAATCAGGGCACCTAAAAATGTTATCTGTCAGGAAATTACAAAAATTCAACTTCCATTTTCTAAATGCACATCTAATAGCATATTTATGTGGGAAGATATTCAATTCATAAGATTTGCACTGTTTCTCTATCATTCAATATGTGAAATTCAGATAAAAAATCCACAGTAACATCTGTTACTTGGGAACTGTGTTTGTATAGTGAAGTAGAAATATAAAACTGTTGAAAAAATATTTAAAACATATTTTCTTCACAGACATAACTTGTAGAGTCTTAATAATTGTTTGAAAAGTCAAATAAAATGAAATTTTATTGCAATTGAAGAAAAAAGATGACAAAATATTCTTTACAATGTAAAGAAATTATAAATATAAAAATAATAAATCAGATTTTGATAATGTCACCACATTTGACCTATCTTGCATGAAAAGGTCAGAGTCAGAGTAATTTGTAAGATTCAAATGAAGTCTCAAGACATATAGGGCAGAAAATTCAGTTGTTTTTTGGTTATATTAAAAGGTTACTCATTCATAAGCAGAAAATGTATCTTTAACTTTGACATGTTGAGTGCACTATCACAAGTGGTGTTCATAACTGTAGTTGCTCTTTTAACCAATACATTTTCTGGATATAAAGGGTAAATCAATGTTATAAAGAAGATTTTAAAATAGTTACAATATTTAAAAAAGAGTTTTATAAACAAAACAAAATAAACGAAACACACACACACAAAAAAAACCCAAAAAAACCTTGACCAAATAAAACAACAAAAAAAACCCCAAAATAAAAACCAAACAAAAACAAAGCAAAAAAACCCAAAGCCAAACCCCAGGATTATTTTTTTGCCTTTAAAACTCCTATTTATGAAAGTGGTGAATTTATTCTTAACCATGTCTAGTGACTGTAAACTATATAAGAACTGGAAAGAAGGTGGAGCTACTTATTCCATCATGCAATCCAGCTATCACTAGTATAAAGAGCTTCAAATTAGTCATCCATCTACTGAATTCTGTCAAACAAGTAGACGAAATGCCATTCTTTATGTCAAAACCAAGTCACAAAAGAATAGTCCCACTAATAAAAACAGGCTTTTCTACCAGGGTCAAGAATTTGGAAAAGTAAATTAATAAGAAAATTCAAGTTGTGGAGGGTACAAATTATGCTTAATATAAATTATTTTAGAAATAAGGAATTTATAGATAATTGAATCACTTATAGCAAGGTTAATGTAGTTGGAAACTGGACATTAAAAAATGGAAAAGAGAGGGTATTTTTAAGACATTAATTTCCTGAAGCTGCAACTGAATGGACTATGCCAAAATCCTACAACATGGTTGTCCTCATTCTGTTACAGTGGAAATCAAACAGTTAGAGTTTCATCTACATCATCCTTACATAGATCAGAGGAAATTGTCTGGAGCCAATGCAATTTCTCTGGGGTAAAACTAGGAACACAGTAAGTGTTATCAAGATGTTAATGGTTCAGATAAAGTGGAATAGTGGAGTGAAAAGATCTTCAAGGAAGGTAAGAAACATTAATTTTGAATTGCAGGTACTTGCATACAAAAATGATGGATCTCAAATAAAAATTGAAAGCATTTTCTCATAGTATTTGCTTTCCCCTTCTGTCATTACTCCCTGATCTTGGCTTTCTCACTAGGCCATTTCTCTTTGATAGAGATCTATATCCACAGATAAGAATTTCTACTCTACACCACACAGACCGCTGATGGCCTCTTCCCCTTTCCACCACAGGGGCCCTGGGCAACAGGGAGCTCACTCCCACCCCTGGATGTGCCTGGTGAGCTGGGGGTCCAGCATCTTTTCTTTATATCTCCTCTAGTGACTCTGCTAGCTGCACTGCCAACATACAGGGACATGCTTCTGCCACCCATAAAGGACTGGCTTTTAAAAATACCTTTTACTTTCCATATTAGACTTACGGCCTAAGCCTGAAAAGACTTCTACAGTCAAGTAGCCTCTGGACAATCTCTTTGACTTTCTCTGTATCTAAAGCCAAAGTGCAGTTGTCAACTGCTTTTTTGTCATCCTCCCATTTTCTTTCTCAAATTTATTACCAAAGTGTGAGGTTACGTATTGCGCGATTTTTCTGATGTGTCTTTGTTTTCCAGATCATCTACATTAATCTAGTCAGTTAGAGCTGATCAGATGTAGTCAAGGTCTTCTTTGTCAGGGAAGTGCTTTAGGGTAAGCTTCACCCCATGACTCTGTGACATTTTAATTGGACCTTATGTCCAGAGATGAATTTGTTTTTGAAACCTACTGGAAAAAAAGGAGTGCACAAATGCATGTCTTTTGCTATTTATACATATAATTTACCCAGAATACTTTTTCATAATATTTTCTCTTTTTCACTCTTCAAAAAATATTTAAAACCAGGAAGTTCTTTTCTGTTTGTGTCATCTGTTAAGAATTTTCTGAAGTATTTTTAGCTGGAATTACTTAGGGTTTATGTGAATAAATATTTAGAGAAGAGTGGTGCAATGTAAAGTGTGGATACATTTCCTCTAAATTAAGTTTCTATACTTCACTTTCTGCATTTGTTTTAAACAAATCTCCCATCTTATTCCCACAAACACCTCGTGCCCCCCATTTTTGCAAATAAAAGAATCACAGTTTGGTTAGGACATACAGCACCCGCTGATCATGCAGTAGTAGCAGTGAGATAGGCTACTTCCTACTATTCACTAATAAGGCTTTAAAATTCTATGGTTAATTTAAAAATCACAGATGTAAATATGATGATATTATAAACGGCAATAGGAATTTTAAAAAGGTGTGCTATTTTTCTAATTTTTTCCATGGTGAAGTGTGCAATTTGTGTGCACTGAAAGTTTATTTGCTACAATTGGTTCTTGAAATTAAAATATTTTTCTGCATTATAACTATATATCTACATAGATGTGTTATGTGATAGATTAAATAAAAGGGCTTATTCTGTTAATATATAAATATATGTGTATGTGTGTGTGTAAATATTTATCTGAAATTAAATTATAATTAACTGATAACATTAAAATAGCCAGCGAGCAAATTTTCTGAGAAGAACTGAAAGACAAAATAAAAACAAGTACTATTTTATTGCAGAAAAATGTCTAAATTCTACATTCTGCCTGTGCTGCCTGTTCTGTATTACATCATTTTGAACAGAGAAGAAATAGTAGCAGAAGCTACTCTAGTTAATCTACAAATATATTTATGCTATGGCTTTCTGTACTTAAAGTGAATAAGTGCTCCAGAGTGCATTCATAAATACAGACAGTCCTATATTAAGGAAAGGGGAAGCAACTGTCAAGAGCATGACTTGTTTTCTGCAAACAAATCTTAATAACTTAAAATAGACATCAAAGACTCAGTTAATGTAGAGGTGCCAGCAAGTGGCCTAGTATAACTAGAATAAAGTATGCAGTTAGGAAAATCATCACAGTAAACATTTATATTTAAATTCACAGAGAGAGAACGTGTCTCTCTAACAAATTACTGGTAGGATCATACATACATGCTTTTGCTTACCTATTTCACTGATCTCATTTGCAGCAAAGGGTTTCCAGAACTGACTCCCAAGTCATGGCAGCGTGACCAGATGATGTGATGACAAAATCTCAAATAGGAACTCTTAGAGAGCAGTGATGCGATCTATATGTTAAGGTTAGCTTATGAAGAGTCCAAAAATATACTAAAAACATGGGAGCTGAGGAAATCTGTCCTGGAGGAGAAATTTAGAGTGCCAACATTACTGGTGCTCTAAAATTGTTATAAACAGGGATGTTTATACTTATCTAATAAACTTTACAATATATCTTCACTTGTGTTCTTTTAGGTTCACTATATATAATATATTATTGCTTGGGTTCTTTTGTCAAAATTATTGCCAATTTACATACATATCTCCTTCATAAGGACTTTTGCCATTAGAGGGAGATGAAAGAAGACCTTGTTTCACCCCTATTATTACAAGGAAGGATAATGGGCAAACAATATGGACAGTGGTGAATTGTAACTTTTCATTTTATTCAGAATTATTACCCTTGAACTTTTAAAGAGATATTCACTGAAATTGCTAGAAAACTAAATGCCAGAGAATTAAAATACATGCTATTACATGGAGATTTCTGAAAGTGCCAGAAGTGAACTTCTGCCACTGAAAGAATGCAGAAAGGTTCATCAGTAAAGTGGCTAAATAATTTGTTCATCAGTTTAGAGGAACTGACTGCTTTAAATATTGCATCTTATTGGGTCACATGGTCTTTTGTATGTCCAGGTTCCTCAGGTAGCCTCAAATCTGATCGTCCTCAATGAAAAGGTGCTTGTTTCCCCAGTCACTGCCTTGAGGATGAAGCACTTAAGAGAAGACAGTTTGCCAGGGAAAAAACTTCCCTATGCTTATTTTCATGAATTCTCTTTTCTTAATTATTATGAAAAATACATCTTCCTTTACTGAGAAATATATTTGCATAAACCCATCCTATAAATTTTCACATTTTCTGCTAAGTTCCGCTCCAACTATTCTTAGCTTTGCTCATCCCATCCCTACATAATTGCACAGTCTCAGTATTTTTCCTAGAATGCATATCTCTGGTTCCCTTGCCTGTGCATTTCTTTCTTATACTTTAGTTTGTTCAGGGAACCAACCATGCTGGTCTCCTGCCTTTCTTACATGGGGTAATCAAAGAGTTCCCAAGGTCTTCAAAAAATGTACTTAAAATAACCTGCCAGTTCTGTTCTGCTCCTTTATCCTTGAGGGCAGTTTCCCAGGGAGGTTCCAGCCAGTATATATTACATATTCAATAGTGTCTTGGTGAAGGAAAGGCAGCCAGGCGTCCACACAGAACAAAAGCTGGGTCATAATAATTAGATCAGTAAAACTGAGTGTATGTGTAGTTCTGTATTTGTTGTTGAATCAGTGAACACACCCTTCTAAAATGTGGACATTGTCTCTTCCCTAATTCCTTCCAACTCTGAAGGTCATCTCAGACACAGTTTTCAATGACAATCCCTTTTGATCATGCTGTGTAGCAGTACTGCTGTCACTAAGAACATTACAACATATTCTGACTTTGAGTTCAGGTGTGTACTCTGGGAGATAATGGATTATATGGTGAACATCCAAAGGCCTCTAGGCATGTTATATCTTGTAAATCTTTAAACCATATTTGAAGAGCACTGATCTACACAAGTACTTTATCTTCACTATATTTAATAAGTATATAGCTAGTAGGTAATGGGAATCTAACAGAATTTATCTCTGTATTGGACTTGTTAAGGCTCTGTGGTAAAAAGCTGTGGAACTCTTTATAAGAGATGAATGGATATCTTGTACAAGTCTTTCTTGTGAGTTTTACATTGTTGAAATTTTTTAACTAATCATATAAGGTACAAAAAACAAATGCTACGTTTAATAACTTTACCACACACAAACCTTAATCCATTCCACTCAGATTGCAGTGCTGCAGGGAAAAAAATATTTCTTTTTTATTTTGGAAAATTCTAATGTACCATGATACAACATTCAGATAAAAATCTAAGAGAGAAATTTAATGACATTTCTTCATTTTTTGATTGTCAATTTCTTAACCTAAGTTTTTTTTTTCCTTTTGTGACTGACCTTTTTTAACAATATTCCATGCATTTTGCATTTTTCTTGCTCAACATTATTTTTGAATGGAAGAAGTGCAGCTAAAGGAATTTCTGAACTGCCTCTGATAACAAATTCTAGTTTTAAAAGACTTGTTTAGGGTCTAAGGATTTCCAAAGACTCCTAAGTGTAAGAGATCTTCCATGACTGCAGAATAGATATTCAGTTTGCTCACACCTTACTGGTGAAACACCTTCTACATGGAAGCGAAAGTATATGTGTTACCGGGCTTGCAAGGGTCTTTCAGGGATGAAAAGATAGACGAGAATCTCAATCTCATGATCAGAAGGCTGGATTTATTATTTTGTGATATAAGTTACATTAAGACTATACTAAAAGGAAATCGAGAGAAAAGTTCAGAAGCTGCTAAGCTAAGAATAGAATAGGAACCAATCAACAAAGTTCTGTGTCCAGGCAGAAAGCAAGAACAACTCTCCTGTGAGTAGTCAGTAAATCCAAACACTCACAGAAGACCAATCACAGGTGCACCTGTTACATTCCACAGCAGCAGACAACCATTGTTTACATTCTTTCTCTGGGGCCTCAGCTTCCCAGAAGAGGGAAAATCCTAAAGAAAGGATTTTCCAAAAAAGATGTCTGTGACATATATGGGTAAAATTCATCTTTAGATGATTAAAAACAAGGATCTGGTCTTCTCACACTTGATTGTCCTATGAATTTGTTAGGAAACATAAATGAAAAAAGGAAAATAAAACCACTAACATAATTAATGCATACGCTAATATTAGTGTTTATAAGAATAATAATTGTAGGCAAAGGTAGTAACAGAACCCAAGAGGACCAAGTGATGCATAACAGCTGCTGCTCACCAACCAACAAATTCCCAGCTCATTCATGTTGGAATCCATAAAGTTAGAGGGTTTTTAGGAAATGGTTAAAAAATATAGGCCTCAGGCTGAAGTTTTGTTAGCATTGAAGATACAGCAGAAAAGTTTCCCAAGCAGTAGACGTGACAAATAACAATAGGCCTCTGTAGAACTGGCTTAAGGATGGCAACAAGGTTATTTAATGTATATCTTTAGAAGGTTAGCATGAATAGAG
Source organism: Ammospiza caudacuta (assembly GCF_027887145.1). NCBI lineage: Eukaryota > Metazoa > Chordata > Aves > Passeriformes > Passerellidae > Ammospiza > Ammospiza caudacuta. The sequence goes on from NC_080594.1 coordinate 98,904,132, forward strand.
CTCTGTTCTTTTTCTCTTATGAACCAGTCTTTGTTTTAACTACCATTACGTGTGTTTTATAAGATTGGATAGAATGCTTGTCAATATGTGTTGTTCTATGTATGATTGGCTGAAATCTAGACTGAGATGGTTTTATGTCATTCTGTATCACCCCACCTTCTCGGGCATTCCCTGTGGATCAGCAAGCTGTTACCATCCTATCTCCATTGTCTTGAGACTGATGTGCAAATAATAAAAAAAAGCTCTTCACTGGTCTGGTTTGTCCAGTGTTGTCCATATCTGGACGTTTTGCCGCGGCAAGTGGGTTCCTTTCTTAAGACGTGGGTTCCTGACACAATTGGACATATATTTCCCCTATATACCTGAACCCGCAATAATTCCCAAGCAGCAGTCAGTCCCTCACTCTCCCACTTTATATGCTGAGCACGACATTCTGTGATATTGAATATCCCTTTGGCCAGTTCATGTCAACAGTACTGACCATGGTCCCACATTTGTGCGCCACTCCTCACTGGCAGAGCATGGCAAACTCAAAAGTCCTTGATTTAGGACAAGCATTGTCTAGGAATAGACAAAATATCAGTTTATCATATTATTCTCAGACTAATTACAAAAAACACAGCACTGTAACAGCTAATAAGAAGAAAATTAATTCTATCCCAGCTGAAATCAGGACAGTAAATGTCCCTGACCAGGGTGCAGCACATTGGTGCAACACATTGCACTCAGCCATGTTGAACTTCCAGCTACTCAAGGGTGGCCACAGGTCATTCAAAGACCACTTCTATGGCTGCTTTTTCATGAGTGCATTCTCTAAATAACAACGTCTAAGCCATTATACATCTTGCATTTGGTGGTACTTTGTAAACTACACAAAATACACACAGAAAAATATTCACTTTTAACTGAGAAGTTTAATTTTTAGGAAAGTGGCAGGAATATTCTTGTATTAAACAGCAGAACAGACTGATGTTATTATCATTGTTGTTTTAGCTAGAAGAACTATTATTTGTAATTTCACAAAGGAATTTGGATTAAGAAGATAAACAAGAAGAATTTGGAGCTAAATATGTTTGAAGTGCTTCTCCAAGCCATAGTTGACCTTTTCCTGTTTACTGATGTGTAAAGGATAAAGACTTCTATTATTAGAATCGATTTCAGAACATATCTCAAATATCAACTGTCCATGATATATTCTTTTGGTTCAGGAATTTATAGCCTGTGTCACCATATTTTCTTTAAATAAGTTCTTCAATAAATATGAAATTACCCAAATATCATATCTGAACTATGTAGTAAACTGTTCAAATTCTGCTTCAACTTCTATCAGCCAGAGTAAATGGAGGGTTGGAGTGGGTTTCCACATAGCATTAGGCTAATAAGCTGCATTCTTTGAAAGAGAGGAAAAATAATTGTACTCTAAGAAACAGTTATCTAAATCTCAAGTGGAAGAAGAAAACCTAAGTAGGTGTTAATGTAGTTTGGATAACATGCAGTGTTTTCAAGACAGGGTTTATCTTCTATTCATGCATATATGCATGCTTGCTTCTATCTCTAGGAGCATACAAAAACCTATTAAAAGTAATTTGGTTTTGTTTTAAAATTTGTCTAAAATACAAACCATATAATTTGGTATTTATATTCATGAACATGTATATCTGTATTCTGGTATATACACATGGGTATATATTAACTTTACACATGGGTATATATTTTATATGCAAATGCATTTGATATATGTGTATTATATTCATAGGTGCCATTACAGAAAACTGAACGAGCTCCTTAAAAACTCATGTTTCTCTCTGAGCAGTGCTGTTGTCCTAGAATGACCTTGAAAATAGATCAAAAGATTTTCCTTGTGAGACATGAAGTAAGAGATAAAAGGATATTCAAAAGAAAATCCAAACAATTTTGTGGGGAGGGGGAAATAATACTCAAGCATTTGAAAAGAAAATTGATTCTGAATAAAATATGGATGCATTTGCATCTTTCAAAAGAACATAAATAGCTCAGGAAGGGAGGAAAAGCTTAAACTTTATTCTGACCTGATAAGGATCAGTTTGGGAAATTCAGCCTGAATGCTACTTTTAATGGTAGAATCTCACTGCTCATTTGTTTTTTTTCACCAAAATACATTGGGAAGAATAAATACTTTGGAAGCAGCCATTTCACATCTGTGCCTATACAGTGAAGGTATGAGATTTAACAGCATAAGCAACAGCAGAAGTTAGTTCAGATAAAAAAGATATTGTCCCAGGGGTAAGAGCAAGTATGATGGGTAGAAACAAAACTTTACCTGAGGGACACACCTGTAAAGAAAGGAAGCTGTTCTCAGCCTAAATTCTCTAAAGAGGTCAGGCCTGCACAGATAAAAACAGAAAGAGAAGCACTGCATGCTGTTTCATTTCTTAATACGTCTTTGGTCTCAGGGGCAGATCCAAGTGTATTTAAGAAAGAGAAAGCACAGGCTTCTGGATGCAGTATTAGCAAGGAATAAAGAAAACAAGCTTAAAAAGACCTTCAGAAATCAAACAAGACTTTTTTGAGTGTCTTGGACTGCTAATCACTGTCATTATTTTAGTTCCTATAAATATTTTAGTGCTAAGTGGAAAAATTATCATTTTTCTTTGACTCAGTTGCCCAGCACCACCACAGTAATTGACTGATTTGTATTCATAGATGTGTCCATCAACTTTAATTTAATTACAGGGAGGATGCAATAAAAAATAAACAAAATAAATTCAGATTAAAAAGCCATGCCATCAGCAGTGCTCAAGCTTTGTGCTTCAAGCTAATTACATTCTGATTATGTAGAGAACACTGCCTAGTATAGTATGGTGTGAAATAGCTGTTCTATGGCTATCTTATTTCAGCCAGCATAGCAACTATGTTTCACAAAGAGTGACACTAGAAAGTTAGTCTCCCCTCACTAGTCATTCAATTAATTTTTAAATAATCACTGAATTTGATTAGAAAAAAAAATAAAAAGTAAAAGATGAATGAAAGATAAAAATGAAAGGGATAAGCCAACATATATTTTCTCTCCCAAACAACTATAAAACTATAGACAGAGATATATGTGATAGCAGATGCAGAACAGTGTGTATCTTTTTTGAGAGTTCCTGGCAAAAGCTTTCTTCAAAGCTGAGTGTACATTATTGGTTTTATTGCAAAATGTTAAGGATAATGTTGTAAAAATCCCCAAATTAAGCACTACCAAACTAGAAAAGTCTCCAAATTACATTTGAATTTAGATCCAAATATGGTGCGAGTAGTAAGTGTTAATTTTCTGTGTTTTTCTGTCTTTACTTCTTGTTCTAATTATATGATCTACAGATATCAAACAAAGTTTTTAACATAGACACTAAAATTTGAAGTGTTGCTTAAGTTTTAAAATATGGATGAATTCTTGTTTCCTCTCTTTTCAATACATTAAAATCTTTGTGTTAAGATTCTTTTTAGTAACTACAAAGAGGTAGAACGTGATACCTAAAATAAAATGCTCCTGTCTTGATAGTGATTCCTTCCTTATCAGATAACAGACAAGAGGAGAATGCCTTTGTGTTTTTTCAGGAGCTCTTTGGAATGGTCACTGAGAACTCAGTTAAAAGAGTCAGCCCTCATGTAAATCCTACTCTAGCAGTGATAAAATGTTCTTGGCTGCTGAAATACAGAAGGAGCCAACCATAACTCCTTCTTTTTTTTATTTTCAGTTTGGATGCTTTCCTGAATAGCAGGTGGATGGCCTCAATCTGCCACACCTGAAATCAGAGGGAACTATCTAGTACAAAGGGAATTATCTGATAATAATTTAATTCCAGTTTCCTATCTCTCTTTGCTCTAAAGAAATACATGTATATCTTACCTAATTAGTGATTCTGATCCTGACTGTTTAACATTTTGCTGCTTTGTATATGTGCTTATGTGACATAAGCTTTCTCTAATGAGACACCCCTGAAAATAATGTCGGGTTATAATGAGATTCATTCTCTGATGTTAGAGATTGAATCAGCTTTCCAATATTTTAAGCATATTTTTTTCATTCTCCTGCTGAAGAAGAATATCTTTTTCACATCTATTTACTTCAGACCTGATCTTCAAAAGATGGAGTTTTAGCAGTATTTCTGTCATCCTCTGTGTGAATCAGAAGACAACAACCTTGACCTTTAGTGGATTTCAGAGCTCAGAGGAAGATTTCTGTGGAATAGTTCGGAGTCAGAAAAAAATCAGATATCTGAAAGACAGCTGTAACAAAATATGAAAAGAGAAAGGACAAGTTTATAAAAGAATGACATCAAGTGGAGTATTAAATATATCAAAACTCTATTTCTTTCTGCTTTTTCTCCATGCATCTCTAGAGCTGTATAAAAATCACATTTTCATATTTTTTTCAAAAAACATTTTGACTACTAATGCTTCTTGATGTTTTCATGGTTTAATCATTTTACCTCCTCTGACCAAAAGGGTCTTGGCCCCATTTTTTGTGAGGAATTACTTTAAAATTATTTTTTTACATATTAGATTTGGCCATATCCCTTTGCAAAATTCATGTGCACTAGAGGAAAAAGGATAATTTTCTGGTATATTTGCAACAGTAAACATATGTTTACATTAAATTGACCTCTTTTTTTGAGATAAGAACAGAAGACCAATGCTGAATTTGAGTAACTTTTTATTCACTAGGCATATTTCAGTATTAGAAATGTACAAAGCACTACCAGTTTCTAGATATGCACAATTTGAAGGTAAGATGTTCTGCTCAGAGCAGATTCGTCAGGGATTTATTTAATAATACTAAATAATATTTTTTGTCATGTGGAAAGGGGAGATTTCCTTAACCTCAGTGTGAGAGATCTCCTCAAGCCTTATGTTTGATTTGTCTGTTGGTGTCCCAGGAAAGCTGGGCCCCTGTTCCCAACAGCTTGTCAGTGTCCCATGAGGGAACCCTTCACTGAGCAGTACTGCTGCTTTGGAGGGTGCTTTGCCTGACTTGTTCAGGGACACACAACAGCATAAGGGAGACCCTTCAGCAGGTCTTCCACTTTATTATTTTTATTTTTAATTTTAATATTTATTTTACTTATTTTTTAATTTTAATTTCTTTAATATTTATTTTAATATTTATTATTATTTATGATACTCACTGCTGGCAGCTGCCAGCTCCCATGAAGGACTCACAACAATTGTTTCAAGAATGAGTCTATTATTATAAGATTGTGACACATACACTAGGATATCTCTCTGTTCATTCATTTAGCTGCTGTTTCATTGCAAAGTAGATTTCTTTCCTTCATGAGACTGATTAGATTTTTTTTAACAGGCAAACAAAATCTCTGAGATAATAACGTTGTCTTCTTGAACAACTTGATGTAACTCCCTTAACAGAGTGCCTGGTGGCACCATACAATGCCAGGAGCTCATCACATTCCTACAGTCATTGCAGTGGCAAGCACAGAGTTTGTCAGCAGCAATTACTGAAATCACTTCTAGTAGGAAGGGGTGATTCTGCTTGAGAGACATGAAAAGCAGTTTTGTGCAAGGAAAGAACAGAAGTTGGACTGGAATCCCTATCAGATCCATGGGAATGCAGTGCTCTCAATGCAATACAGTGCTTCCCACCAAATTGTTCAGAAGTATTTGGTAGAGTTATTGCATGAAATCTAGCAGCATTGTGCCACTGACAGGTTGTGCCCTCTAGAGAGGGCATATCAAAAGTATGTAGAGAAAACACATTTAAGAATGAAAACAGAGTGTCTCAGAAGAATGCTTCAATGGATTATTTGTATGCTTTAATGTATGGTTAAGACTGTGGCTGAATAATGATCTTTACAAATGTAAAGAGAAGCTGAATATAGCTGAGTTTATGAATAGGAAAAAACCCTTGGCACCACTAATGTGTGATGTGTGTGGTCCACTAGAAGTAGGAAGAAATTTATTAATACTCATTTCACTTTTATAAAAGCAATATCAATCCTCTCACATATTCTCATACTTAGAGTCCAATGTGATACACAGTTTTTCAGCTGATATTTTATGTTAACTTAGCACCTTGAGAAATTACTGTTGTTTTAGGAGATTGAGTAAAATGGAGTTTAGCCTTTCACTTTATTGTACAATCTATCTTACATGGGCCACCAAACTCAAACAAAGGAAAATTATTTTCATTTATATTACCAGACTTTGTGACACTCTGAACACCTTTACCAAATCCTAACATTTTTATATTGCCTTTAAAAAGTGGTTTAGATCATCTCTTGATATTTCTATTTTCTCACAGTTCTGAAAGCTTTCTCAGTGTTGTTAAACCTAAATAAATAGCTCAGAGCAGAGCAATTCAAATAAAGGAGAACACAGTTCAGACTGTGTAAGTTTAAATGCAGTCTACGTATAAAAATAATTGGCTGTCTCCTGTAGAATGTTTTGAATATCTCATACAGTGAGTTCTAAAAAAAATATAAATTCTTGACAGACAAAAAAATGAACCAAGGTCTGAATACTTGGGTAATATTTTGTCTGTTCTTATAACCTCAAAAAAAAAGTGATAGACAAGTTTATACCCTTTGGAATGGATTGATTAGCTCTTTGGCTTTTTTCCTCTTTTTTTTTTCTCCAAGGGACTGACAAAAGGAAATAATTTATTCATTTCCATATAGGAAGTTTATATTTATGCACAGAACCAGTTAAGACAAATTTATGTTAAACCTTTAAATTTGGGATGAGATATCAGCAGGGGACAGTGCTTAGGTTGGTTTCCTGTATTAGTAGGAATTCCTGTACTCTTGAATTGAAGACCAACCTGAGAATAAATCCTAACATGGAGAGCCAGAGAATTCTTTTTTAGATAAACTCGGGATTTACGTCTTTTGTTGTTGACCTCTATTATATGGTTTATACTGTCTCTTTAAAAGATAGTTAGTGGCTCATAAATTTCCTTCAGGGAATCTTTGCCCTCATCTTCTTCAAAGACATCCCCTTGCTGAAATATATTGTTAAATTTTATGCTTTAGCATAAAATGACAAAAGTTCCAATTACTCAATCAGCTAGGATGAAAATATGACATCCTATATTTTCAGGTTATATTGATTCATTTAACGTAAAACATTTGCAAAATCTGGTTCTTCTTAGATAATTTAAAATTTTCAACAAAGGCAAAAGAGGAAACAAGTCAGAGCAGGATCTCCTGGGATGTGACCTGGATAATGTAAGTGTAATTTCAGTCTGGTTTCAACTGGAGACACATTCACATTGGCCATTTACATTGGTCTGGTTTTTTTTCCTTTTTCCCACATCCTACAAAAGAACTTGTTTTTAATCTCTTGCTCCAGTGAATAAATTGGAAATTTCCAGTAAAAAATATTTGCATTTAAGGAATAATAATTGAAGATCTACCCATAGTTTAATTAGTGCCTAGAGCTGTTTTCATGGACAGTTTTCTTTTCAAAGAAGGGCTCTAATTAGCTCAATATATATAAGAACTGTTTATGAAGATGCTAAAGGAAAGCAGACATTTCATAGTTTCTGAAGGAGTTTAGAGCAAAATTAAAAAAATAAATAGTGACTGGAATGTGACATTAAATGGATGGCCAAGTAATATTTACTCCTATATTTCTATGATTCTTCTTCTCTTTCATGAGAAAACTATGAGTGTAAGAGCCAAATGATCATCACTCCACAGCTTTGTGGTCCCATTCATTTCCTTCTTTTGGAGCATAGCAGTTTGGCCAACAGAATGTAATATGATTCCAATAGGATAAATGAATGTTGCTACAAAGCAGAGTTAAGAGACGGATAACAATCCCATTTCTCTTAAAAGGAAAGGATGTGACTTTAGAAGAAATCAGTGACTGTTCTGGTTTGATTCTGCAAAAAGAAGACTCAGGCTGGTGGTCCAGACTAAGAAATCATATTAAGAATTAGAATTCCAGGTAGAAAAATGCCTCCCAAAATGCATCTAAAAGCAGTCTTACGGCAAAGGGATAAACTGTGGCACATTGTTTTCATTTGCAGTTGGCTATTATGTCCAGATGCCTGGTCTGACTGGAGAAAACCAGATATTTATCCAGATGGAAAAAGATGTTCTTGCTCTGCAGTCAGTTCATGACAAACCACCTCAGCAATTTTTTCCTTCATAGGAAACTCTTTCCTTCATAAATAGCCTTTTTCCTTCACAGGCAACCTAAAGTTCACTTTTCCTTTTTTTTAGCATCTTCTATAAGGAACTTATTGTCCTCAATAGGACACAATCAGGCGAGCTTTGCTGGCTCAGTTTCAGAAATAAATTTAGTCCTCAAAATGTCAGGATGAGATGTTCTTGACACAGAAATGGAAATAACACCTGAGGGGAAGAGAGGAAATGTCGCCTCTGAAATAAAGCCAGGTAGTTACTTGGTGCACTAATATGCAGGCATCTTTATCTCTCACAAAGGAAAAAGTCCTTTGCAATGAAATCTTCACATGAGCACTGGAATAACTAAATGATTAAATAAACAAATAGCAGTATACAGCTTTGGTAACTTTCTGCTCAGTAGAGAGTAAACCATACTCTTTCTAAATTGTAATCTACTAAAAAGACTAATTTCAAACTACTAAAAAATGTTATTAAATTAGATGCAGCCTGTATTTTGATGTCTGAAAATTTCTTTAGAGGGCACCCTGTAAACATAAAGGACATTTAATGGTCACTTCCAATGCAGAGCCACTCCTTTGACTTTGTATATTGGCTGGTGAAAATAGGGGAAAACAGCTACAAAATCTAATGAAGTGGATAGAAAAAGTGTTCAACTAGAAAACAAGTCACCAGCCATCTATTCTGCAGGTACTAAATTCCCCACAGTTGCAACCAAACCAAATGAAGATGACAATTCATGATTATAGAATAAGCATATATATCTCATACCAGTACAGTAGAAGTCTAAAATATAAAAGCACAAAGAAAACAAATTTACTTTGATAAAAGTTAAGAAATACTAATTTTCTGAAACTTTTCCTCGATGGCATCTGCTGAGGTAGGATGGAAGAGCACAGCTCATGTTCTTCTAAAGGTAAGTTCTAAAGTCACATATCCTTATTCAGCAGCCCAGGATTTTCCAGCTCTGGCCCAGCTGCTGGAGCCCTGACTGGTGCCCAGGGACACAATATCTCTGCCCAGGCTGGAGACATGGCTGCCACTTCCTTTGCAGTTTCAACCAGTATCAAAGCTGATACAGGTAGCAACAGGGACTCAATTATGGACACACTCACACCCAGACCCAGATTTACCAAGGACACTGACACGGTTGTTCACACCGTGACTGACAGACAAGACCTTCAGCCTCCCCTGTGGACAGGGGACAGGACTTACACCAGACACAAGTGCAGCCAGCCACCTCCCATCCCCTCTTCATTGCTGTTAGGGACAGCAGTTCACACGTGCAGACACACATGCGTGCACTCTCTGCTTGCAGGCACAAACACTCGTGGAGGTCACAAGTATCATGGTCAGGTTTTATGTTTCTTTGTGTTTGCTCCCTTTGTTTACCATATCCTCCTAAACTGATAAGATAATAAATCTGTGTAAGTAAGATAATACTGAAAAAATAAACACCTCCACACTCTATGTATCTTTACTAATTAACGCATCTAGTCAGATTTGTTCTCATGCCTAACTTGCTTTCCATCTCTTGGCCAGTTTTGTGCTTCTGTATGGTTGTGCTTCTTGCTTACTGTTTTCTCCATTTTTTCCACTGAAAATGCCCTTGCCCATTAAGAAAGTCTTTGATTGGATATGCTCAAAGGAACAACCAGTGTCCTCCCACATACCCTTATGGCACATATTGGTAACAGTGTACAAAATCAATCAGCGTGAAATTACAACAAAGTCCCTGAATGCATGTGCTTTCCTGTATAGTAGACACTACGTAGCTTATCTATTCATTCAGACACCTAGTGGAGAAGAAACAGGCTACTGTCAATTTATACCATATTACATTACTCTCCTGGTTTAAGGAATTAAGCCAATTTCATTACATTTTTCATAGATGGAATTATATTAAACAAAAATTACTGCTATTTCAAAACATGAAAAAATTACAAATGGGATATATCAAAACGAAATACATGTGCTCACCAGCCCACAACATTGAGGTATTTCAAATTGGATAATCTGGAGTTCACTCTTGCATTCATCATCAATGAAGCAAATCTACTAGATGTCGTACTCCATGAAGATTCCTTTAGTAAATATTGGAAGAAGAAAAATATTCAATAAATTGTTTTTATTTCTTGTGATACAACAATTTCAAGTGCTCTTATTCTTATGGAAAATGTTTCATAAATAAGAAATAGAAGAACCAAGGTCAGTTAGCATGTGGTTGATCTTTAATTTAAGAGGGAGGGGATTTTCTAAAATCTTTACCAGATTTTACATTAGCTGACATGAGAAGAGGAATTTTTCATGAGGCTTCTTGGTTGTATCAATTTACTAGTATGCATTTCTTACAAAATAATAGAAATAGAAATTATGTCGATCATCACTTCTTTCTGTGTAACTGTCTATGCTGACAAGGATCCAGTCAAGATAAACGTTAATTCTCATTCTTTTTCATGTACATTGATACATTCTTTTTTCACAGAATGTCAAACACAGATTTTATTTTTCACCATTCAGTGCTGTAAATGTTCTGTGAACCACTATTGAAAACTAACAAAGTATTATTAAGTTAGCATCAGATAAAGAGATTTGACACAATTGATCCTGCAGTTCTATTAGCCTTACTCTAATGTTGTACTATCACATTTTATCTCCATGCTCCCTCTCCAAATCAAATAATCTAAACCCTTCCATCATTTCACTGCATAAAATCCTTTCCTCCATCCTCCTCACCAATGAAAATTTGATTTGTTATCTAAATTTTGCCTTGTTCTGCAATACCACTTTAAAATGTTACTTGCAGTATTTAATGTATGGATGAATTACTGAAATAATAAGGAAACTGTAGCATTTTCTGTATTACAGTATGACATTTGTCTCTTTTTTAACAGTGTCAACATCCTGTTCATGCTTTCAATCAATGTTGTTTGCTCAATAGGGTTTTTCAATGGCCTATTGTGGTGCCTCCATTTTCTCTCTGAAGGATACAATCCCATCATTATGTCTGAATGATTTAACTTGTTAGTGCCAATGTGCAAAGACTGCTGGCTCCTGTTATTGTAAGTGACCTCTTTCAGTGCAGAGCAATTAATTTATTTGTAAAGCATATTTTATTCAATTTCACCATGTTCTTTGAATAGAGGCTCTATGCACCAAAAAATATTTACAGCATTGATGCTTAGCCATTCTAATATCTCAATTTAAAATTTAAAAAAAAAATCAAATTTGTTAATACTCAGATTTTTAAACATAAAATTACAGGCTTAGAGAGGCAATTGTAAATCTGTTCTAATTTAATTTTCTCACCACGCCAAAGAGCAAAATTGAGCCAAACAACTGCTGAACAAATAAAAGTACTTACATGAACACACAACTTTTAATTCTGTCATGAATATTTAGGCATAATAGACATGCATAATTCTACTTTATATTTGGTAACCAATTAATTTTTCTACATACAAATGAAAGTGAGACAATCCATTGATTAAGGCAGTAACAAGAAATATGTATGTCTATTTTGACTGTCCTCCTTTACCACTGATGAAATGTAAAGTATTTTATGTTCTCTCTAGCTTACAAAAGTTTCATCTATATTTTAAAAATAAACATTAAGAATCATTCAAATCCTTTCTGATTTATGTCAGGGCATGAAAATTGAAATTCGTCTAATGTATTAATTGAGAATACAGTGACTAAAATTGCAATAATTTTAAGATTGACCAACTACTTTCTATCCCTTTGTGCAAGTCCTACTTAAATGCATAAGGTGTGTTCAATTCAGCTACAATCAAGTATGAGATTGAATTAGTAGTTCCTAAAGAAATTCTTTTAAAGTAGGTGAAATTTTTTAAATTTTAAAACAGAGAATATAACAATCGCTTACAATATCAAAATAACTTGCATGAAAGGCTATTTTTCACCAAGTCTCTCTATTCAGTTACATCTTTGCAATATTTCAAACAGCTATACCTAAAGTTAAATTAGTGATTTCTTTGATTAAATGAGTAAATTCCAGTAAATTAAGCTGTATTTGAAACGTAAATTTGCCAAAAGCTTTTTTAAATAGTTATAGGAATTGAGAATCCCATTTAGATGAAGATTCTGCTATATTCTAAACAAAGAATTTAAATGGATTCATTTTGATTCATGCTTTAGGTTTATGTGAGAAAGAAAGAGCCTGCTTAAATGTATCAACACATTTAAGAATTTATTGTATTTTATTAAATTAAATTGGTATCTTTAACAGATTCTCAATTTAAATTATGATTGATGAAATATTAGGACACAAAACCACAAGATTATCAATTTTGCAGGAGACCTTCAGGATCAACTAGTCCAACCATCAATTCAGCACCGCCATAATGACCCCTAAACGATATCCCCATGTGCTGCATCCAGACATCTCTCAATCACTTCCAGTGACTCCACTGCCTCCCAGGGCAATTTATTGAAATGCCTGACCATTTCTTCAGTGATTTTTTTTTTTTCTAATATCTAATCTAAACCTTCCCTGGTGCATCTTCGGACCATTTACTCTAATTCTGTCACTTAAGACATGGCAGAGAGACCAACTCTCTATAACTACCTCCTTTCAGGTAGTCTCTGTAGAGAGCATGAGGCCTCCTCTGAGCCTCCTCTTTTCCACACTGGACAACCCCAGCTCCCTCAATCCCTCCTCATAAGACATGATTTCTGGACCCTTCACCAGCTCTCTTGCCCTTCTCAAGACATGCTCCACTACCTTAATGTCCTTGTAGTGAGGGCGCAAAACTGAACATGCTTTTCAGTGAGACCTCACTGGTGCTGAGTTCAGGGGGATAATCACTTCCCTAATCCTGCTGGCTACATTATTGTTGACACAGGCCAAGATGCCATTGGCCTTCTTGGCCACCTGGGAGTGGTTCAGACAGCAGTCAATAGGCACCCCCAAGTCCCTTTCAGCTGAGCAGCTCTCAAGCCACTCTTCCCCAAGCCTGTAGAGCTGCCTGGGGTTGGTGTGACCTATGTGGAGGACCCAGCACTTCACCCTGAACCTCATGATCCAGCCTGTCCAGATCCCTCTGAAGAGCCTTGCAGATCAACACTCTCACCAAAGTTGGTGTCACCTGAAAACTTATTGGGATCTTGCTGTTAGACTCTTTTTCAATGATTTGAGCTTACTCATTTAAATAATCAATAAAGATGTTAAACCAGCCCCAGTACTGAGCCCTGTGGAGCACTACCAGTGTTCCACTGGCTGCTTATTGGATTCAGTTCCATTCACCACCACTCTCTGGGCTCAGCCAGACAGACATGTTTTTATGCAGCAAGGGGTTCACACATCTAAGCATGAGCAGATAGTTACTCCATAATAATTCCATGGCAGACAGTTGTCAGACTGTTTCCTGATGTCTGGACAGACACCATCCACTGCCTTTCCCTCATGTCATAATCTTTACCTTACCATCTCTCGTAACCTTAAATCTCTACCTGTTCCTAACCGCATTGGCATGTAGAATGCTGAGAAAAAATTTGCCTCCTTCCATTCTCTTGCTGGAAAAAACTGTACAAACCAGCCTCCAAAATTTACTTTTCTTTTGAAACTCGGAAACAAAACCCTAAATACATGTTATATATATTTTAATTTTTCTTTTTATATGAGCAAAATTAGATATCGAAGTTTCAAAGCAATCATATGTTTCTCTGCCCAACCCAGATGTCTCAGAATCCTTTTCAATTCTTTTTTATTTTTTTCTTAGTTTTATGTTAAAAAAAATTATTCATAGCCTATGCTTCCTGAATTTCTGGCCATTGTCTCTACAGGACCTATAAGGACCTAAATACCTACAGACAAATTCAAAGTTGTTCCATCTGATTAATCATGTCTGGCCATCTGTAAATGACACTGGCAATTCTTACAAAATTAACACAAGAGAACACATCTTTTGCTGCAATTTTCAAGACAAATTGTCCTGGTTTTTATATAGTCCCCAAACTATATGTGTAGTTGGTTGTGGTTCCAGTACAGCCTTCAGTCTTCAGCGCCATCTGTGCTGTGACTTTCCAGTCTGGTTTGTGCTTTTAGCCTGTCAGCCTCAGAGGAGAGGAGAGTAGTGCATAAAGAATAGTATAAGACCTCAGATATAATTAACTTGTTGAGTACCAAAGCCTGGAAGGCTAATGAAGACTGTACTTACACATTTAACTTTCTTTCAAGATAAAAGTATCTTCTTTGCAGAAATAATAATTACACAGAATTTTCATTAACAATTGCTGATTCTGTGAGATTCTTGATCAGAGACTGGACTGTGGCAAAGTAGCAGAAGTATCCAGATTTCAGTGCTATGTTATCAGACTTATTTACCTTATTCAGATTTCAAAGCTATGTTATCAGACTTATTCTGGAGCAGGACTGCTATTTCTTTAATGGAGCTAGGAATGGCATTGTCATACATATTAAATAAAGTCATTTTCCCTCAAAATGACCTTGTGTGAATACAATATTGGAAAATGTCCATATTTCAATAGCAATACTGTTTAATGGCACTATGGATGAGCAAAAGACCATATGGGAGATGGCAAAAAGGACAGAACAAATACGCCAGGTATTGAATTTGTCTCTGAAGGTAACAAAAAGATAACTAATTATTTGAGATATTTAAAGGTACACAGGCTGAGGATGGTCTCATATCAGGTAGGAAACAATTTGGAATTTGGTAGAGAGACAAGATAAAAGTGCTAACAGATTGATTTAATTTTTTAATTTTAAGATTGGATACGAGTATTTTTCAAGATACTGACAAATATATGGCATTCAAAAATACATTTAAAAAAAAAGCCTGAAGAAAGCAAACCATTAATTTCAGCAGTTTTAAGTGTAAAGGTATTTAGCAGAAAATAACCCCTCTTGGATTCCAGATGATCTTCTAAAATAAGAGAGGCTGTGTGTGGCTGAGGTTAATTTTTGATTGTAGCTAATTAAACACTATAAATCTGGTTGAGTTCAAACCAACCCATTACTGTGGGCATGTTTGTGTTCAATGAGGACTTAATTTAGTATGTTACTGGGCCTTAATGAAAGTCTCAGTCAAAATTTATAGTTAACAAACGTGGCCAAATAAACACTTTGGTCCTTCTAGTAGTGAGAAGGCAGTAAAGGCTCTCTATCCTTCGTCAGTGGGCCTTTTTATGCATCCTCACCTCCTTAATGAAGCAGATTTATAATATGGCTTGTTTTTCATGGTAAAGGGAGTGGGGCTGTTGGCTGGTACAGAGGCACAGGGTTCTTCTGAGCCTCACTGGAACATCAGGCTGTGAGACCTCTGCTTCTGTTCAGACATTCCATTGTTAGGCCTTGTGTGAGCAAAGTGCAAGATAAGTAAGGGGCCCAGTTTATGTTTTTCTCAACCAGCCCCATCAATATTTCACTGTCTTAAAACAACACTTTACAATTCTGACCATTTACCCAAAGGAGTAAGACTTTGCAATGGTAGAACCAAACATAAACATATCTGGTGTTACTGTTTTGCTAGAGATGGCTTTTCAGATGTAGTAAAGTCACTTTTGGTGAAAAACCCAACAAAGATTTATCTACTGTAATGTGAACATCTAAGATAAGGGAAACTGCTTTTAAAAAGCCTTTTTTCAGAGATAGAGTTTCACTGTAGTATTTTGTCATTATAGGGCAAGGGTTCCATATTGCTAGAGTTTTGATGCTTCTTGTACACAGGTCCTCCAGGCACTGACTCTTCCTCATCCCCACAGCAGCCAACTGACTCCAGGTCCCCTCAGCCAACCAATCCACTCTTTTATAACACTCCTCTTTATTGGCTACAGGTGTAGCCTGCTAAAATCAGGCCTGCTCCCAAGCTCTAATAATGGCTCAGCTGCAACTCTTTTGGGGGTAAGATTACTTTCTATACTACCTTTATTTACTTATGTGCTATCCCCCTACAGTGATTGTCTGAAATAAAGTGAAACCTTCCAACAATGAATATAAAAGTTTTTGTGAGACATTTATATGTGAAGATAGATATAAGCCAGTTTATAACAATCAATAAATACTTCCATTACTTTATTTACAAGTACAATTCTTGGGGTTTTGCTTTAAGGGTCAGTGAATTTAGAGTGGTTCACACAAGGGTGAGAGAACAGATTAGACTGGAATTTTCCTTGCCATCACAAGGCTGAAACGTACCAACTCAGTTGTTTTAGTTTCAAAAGTACAAGTGGAGAAGACTCACATCTTGTCTTCTGTCTAGTTGTTAGAGACTGAAGAAGAGAAAGATTTTTCTGAAATTCTCACTTATGAGAATTATGGGCAATGCAGGTATTTCTTTTGTGAATTCTACAGCCAAGAGATTTTTATCCAAAGATGTTCTTTTCCTCTGCTAAGCATGAACTTTCAGAAACAAACTCCACAAGGAAGAGGCATTTCTTCAGGCATTTCTTCTGTCACTGGTCTCCCAACCTCCTATATAAGGTTATATTTGTTATTTATTCATGTGGTTTCACTTAATGTGTAAAAGTTGTGCAAACCTCACAAAACTCAAAACCAATCCCATAAAATAAACATTTTCTCTACGCAAAACAGAGGTTCATTTTTTGAGCTATCTGGATCTCTTTCCATAGAACTGGTCTGTTTTGTAGATAGGAAGCCTCTAATATTGTTGCCTTGCTGGAATTGGAGTTTAAAACTCCATAATGTAATATCAAAATGCAGTGGTATAAATGTGGCCATACATTGTCCCTTTATTCACAAGGTCCTTCTCACTACATAGCTAAGCAATAAAATGAAAATATTTTTCACTTTCTTCCCTAAGCTTCTGTGAAATTGACCTTTGTTTTAGAAAATACAGATTGAAAGTACTCTTCCCAATTTTACACAGTTGATTTTCAAAATCCTCAAAGTAATAAAAAATTTAGTTATCAGCTTCTGGATCTGCAATAAGAGAGGAAAAAAGTTGGGGGTTTTTCAGTATTTTTCAACATTTACATTCTTGACACATCTTACCATGCAATGGAAATTCAAGAATAATTCCATGATCCCCATGCGTTTGAAATAGAATGTACTTATTCAAGATTAGATCCTGTACTTCTGGAGAGCATTTATTAACCAATAAAGTTGATTATTCAGATTATTTTAAAATATTTTAACTCTTTTTTTTTTCTAATGCTTTGCTCACTAAAAAGTTGTAAATAGCTTTCATCTAAAAATGGGCATGTGGCATTATTTGAAGGGAAAAACTCAAAGAGGTTACCATAAAAATTTTTTTTTAAAACAAATGAGATTCTATATAATTTTTGAAATACAAAAATATGAAGGACTAGAGATGAAAGAGTTGTTTGTCAGAAGTTGTTTGTATGCCTTTGAAGAGTTAGAAGAAAATCATAGTGGAGAACATGCAACAAAAATAATGTGATTAGCAGAATGATTTTTTTCCCCTGAATATCACCATCAAAGCAATCTGTTGTTTTTTTAGAAAAAACATGTACAGATGGAAGAAGTCACATGGAACATCTATTTTCTAAGCACCCACTCAAAAAATAACAAGGCTGTACCATGAAAATAAGTCACCAGAATTCCAAAATAGTAGTGAGAGGATAAAAGGGCTAATGAGAAATAAACAAGTACATGAAAATTCAAGGATATAAAACAGTTCCTAAGAAAATCACATACTATCCTGTGCATTTCACTGAATATGAGAACTCTACCATCTAGTACCACCTAACTGCAATAGAGAAAAAGCAGCAGAATTATATCAAGGGCAACTTTCTGAACTTGGTGATACCATGCCTTGACACTACCCCACCACAATGCAGGGTATGTGAGGGCTTTTGGGTCTAAATGTGTCTCATTTGGGTCTAAAATCAATTCTTCTTCCTTATCTATGCTTGTTCCTCAAGTTCATCTGCTCTTTCCAGATTCCAGTCCTCACTCAGGGCTGTAATTAAGGCTATTTCACTTTGTGCTTTAACCTCTCAGTGTGCTCAATCATTTGTGGAAACATCATCACTAGCAGGTCCATGAAGCCTGTGACCATCTCCTGTGATAGATTCTCAGCAGCAGTAGGTTTTCTTCCAAGCAATTTCTAAATATCTTCTGCACATCTTGGCATGCAATCATAAATAGCCAACACAAATAGGTATAGTGATCATCTCTTTTTCTCATACTATTCCTCTGTTATCCTGGAAGACATTATCCACACTGATACCATATTGAATCTATCTGATTTTCATCTCAAGGAAGAGATTTTTTACATCTAAATCTTTTCAAGATTTACATGGACATTAGCTCAAGTACAGCTCTTGTGTATGGAGTGTGATGTACTAAAAAGACATGCTAAAGTGAATGCACATTCTTGTCCTAAAATCCCAGGGAACACATCCAAGGGGTGAAACAGGTAGTGATTCTGTGATATGTCTAAACAAGGTGAAGAACTGGGGCTGGTATCTTTAAAGTATTTGGAGGAACTGGCTGTACTCTTTTCTTGCTTGTAGCAGACCTCTGTGCCTCCTCCCTCTATTCCTTGTTCTGTTTAATCTTAAAAATATATTTTTTATGCTTGGTCTGAGACTTCTTATTTGCTCTCTCTCTGTTGTCCATACTAGTCTTGAGGATGAATTATGATCCTTTGATTTAAAAGAAAGTTAATATGTTTTCTTATGGCAGCATTTTCTCTTCCATAGTTCCAGAATAATTTATTTAAACCTGTTGCATTTCTATAAAGTCCTTTAACTCGACCAGTATGAACATTTTGACAGAGTAATAATGCCCTCTAGAAAATACCCCACCAGAAGATGACAGTTAACATGTTGAGACAAGGTTTTACTTCTCACAAAAGTCAAGAAGTGACTATAATTTCTCTTCAACCTATGATATCCAGGGTGCATGGTGCTATCTGACTCCAGATCTTGATTTCCAGGACCAGTAGCAACACAGATAAGGGGCGTTACATTATGAAGTTTTTCCATTTTCTCAATGTACTTGCCTGAAACTCAGCAAGAAGGCATGGAAAGTCTGTTGCAAATGAAAGCAGAAATATCTGGCTAGATTACGAACTTCCAAAAATGTATCAGCAGAGACTCACTGAACTGCAACAGAAAACACCCTGAGGCTCTGTCTCATTGAACATAGTCTATTCTAGGACTACAGGAACTCTTTTTGTATCAGTCATTAAGAGATGAAGGTCTCTGCAGGTGCCAGGACATTAATATAGAAATTAAGACTAGGAGTGAGGGACATAAAGGGCCACTAATGTATCTAGTTAGAAAAACAGAGTTAGACATAGGGGCCAGATTTGCCAAAGGTAATAGGACAGAAAAGCCACAGGAAAGAATGGGAGGGTGAAGTCATGAAGAGAATGTGAAATGTGAGAGGTAGCTTTCTGGTTCGATAGCTTCTGTATCAATTCTGGGGAACTCTTCCTCATCCAAGTTCAAGACAAGGATTGGTTTTTGTTTGTTTGTTTTTTTTAGAATATCATTGCATTCTTGGTTCATGTCATCCAATTTTTTTTTTCCATTGTCTGCACAAAGATTATCAATTTTTCGATTTTACATTTTTGTACTTCTTGACATTTTTCTTTTGCTATATTTATGCTTCTTTTCATAACTTAATTAATTTGCTCTTGTTTGTGATCTTTAATACTAAATAATTTTATGAAGAAATTGTCCCCAAATTCATCTTAAATTGAGCTAATCTTCTTTCAAATCTATTTTAAGATAAGCTGTATAATTTGTTATAATAAAGGTGTTATCCAAAACTATTCTGAAGTTTTATTTCAACACCTGTTACACAAGTGTAAGTAGTTTCATCCAGCTGAGCTAGAAACTAACATTCAACTCACCTGTAAAGCCTTAAACATAGCTTTCAACTTTCACTTCTGAAATTTCTTATCTATCAGTTTTAAAGATTGCTGAGACACCAGAAATAACTTTAAAAACTCAATATCTTCCTTCAAAGTTACTTGAATTTTCTGGTTTGTATTTCATGTCTACACTTGGCACAACTTATGAACTTAACTTACACAGGCAGGCTAATGGACAATAGGCTTCCATGGCAGAATATTTTGCTTTGCCACACAAATGGATTAAAATTTTCATATTCAAGAAAATTATGTTGGTTCTTTCTTGATTCTTTCTTTGATTTGTTTTTGTTTTAGTTTTTTCTGTCCCAGATAAAGCCATGGGCCTTGTTGTCAGGAGGCAAATGGTACTCTGGAAAATATGATATGAGGTCTTGACAGTCTGTTGATCATAGAAAAATGATCCTGTGCCTTTGAGAGTTATGAAGGGTTTTTTCAAATAGCATCTGCAAACCTGCATTGTTGTAGGACCTCTGTGATTCTATCTGCACTGTCTCCTCAGTGTCTCATTAACATAACTAAAACTGCAATTTATTCACTTCTTCTCAGGTTGTTTCAAAGGGGCTTATTATGTGCCTTTCCCCTTGGAGCTCTAATTCACCCATTCTGTTCATCAGAGATGCAACACTGAGAAGGAGCACAATCACATACCACCACAAATTGCTTAAGTCTTCTAGAAAAGAGGATGTCCTTTGAACTTATTTAAAATAACATGGATTGATTACTGTCTCAGAGAATTTCTCAAATATTTATGACAACTTTTTTTTTTTTCTCTATCACTACAATATAAATAAAGGGCTCGTTAGGAGATACTGTGATTTACTTGCAGGCATGTGGATAATAATCAGATACAGTGTTTTGTTTTGCTATTGTTCATTTTTTGGTTCAAAGCTGTACAAAGTAACCTCAAGCAACATATTGGTCTCACAATTGAACAACCTTATGCTGGTTGTGTGTGTTAAATAACAGCTTTATACTTAGAAGAGTGCATTTTACTCATAAAGGCCTCTGTTGCCCTTTTGATTAATATGAATCCCTTTCCGTGATACTGATATATTTTATCAACAGAGACCAATTCGTTCACCTTTATGAAGGATTGTGCTTTACTTATTTCCTTAAAGCTGTGCTCAGATGCCCCTGTAGTTATGCCCAGCCCTTTAGCTACATGCAGTACATCACACAGGTACATAGAGTAGGTGCATGTGTGATGCAAAATCTCAGAGAACCAAACACTAATCTTGAGTGCCAAGCTGACCATAAGCTGTTCAGGTGTTGGGGGACTCCTCTGCTTTACTATGAAATTTAGTTTCTCTAAAACCAGTCTGGAATGGAAGTAAAAGCTCAATAAAGTGTCAGCATGAATTTGTTTGGGCCACTTGGTGGCAGAGCTGGGCATCTTTTACACCATTTATTTAGTAGGGTGTGTAAATATACTTGTGTTACAGTGGAAAAGGAAGTGGCGTAAGGAAGGAAGTGGCATAAGGAAGTGGCGGAAGGAAGGAAGTGGCGGAAGGAAGGAAGTGGCAGAAGGAAGTGGCAGAAGGAAGTGGCGGAAGGAAGGAAGTGGCGGAAGGAAGGAAGTGGCGGAAGGAAGTGGCGGAAGGAAGTGGCGGAAGGAAGTGGCGGAAGGAAGTGGCGGAAGGAAGGAAGTGGCGGAAGGAAGGAAGGAAGTGGCGGAAGGAAGGAAGGAAGTGGCGGAAGGAAGTGGCGGAAGGAAGTGGCGGAAGGAAGGAAGTGGCGGAAGGAAGTGGCGGAAGGAAGTGGCGGAAGGAAGTGGCGGAAGGAAGTGGCGGAAGGAAGGAAGGAAGTGGCGGAAGGAAGGAAGGAAGGAAGGAAGGAAGGAAGGAAGGAAGGAAGTGGCGGAAGGAAGTGGCGGAAGGAAGGAAGGAAGTGGCGGAAGGAAGGAAGGAAGTGGCGGAAGGAAGTGGCGGAAGGAAGTGGCGGAAGGAAGTGGCGGAAGGAAGTGGCGGAAGGAAGTGGCGGAAGGAAGGAAGGAAGGAAGGAAGGAAGGAAGGAAGGAAGGAAGGAAGGAAGGAAGGAAGTGGCGGAAGGAAGGAAGGAAGTGGCAGAAGGAAGTGGCGGAAGGAAGGAAGGAAGGAAGGAAGGAAGGAAGGAAGGAAGGAAGGAAGGAAGGAAGTGGCGGAAGGAAGGAAGGAAGTGGCGGAAGGAAGTGGCGGAAGGAAGGAAGGAAGTGGCGGAAGTGGCGGAAGGAAGGAAGGAAGGAAGGAAGGAAGGAAGGAAGGAAGGAAGGAAGTGGCAGAAGGAAGTGGCGGAAGGAAGGAAGGAAGGAAGGAAGGAAGGAAGGAAGGAAGGAAGGAAGGAAGGAAGGAAGTGGCGGAAGGAAGGAAGGAAGTGGCGGAAGGAAGTGGCGGAAGGAAGTGGCGGAAGGAAGTGGCGGAAGGAAGTGGCGGAAGGAAGTGGCGGAAGGAAGGAAGTGGCGGAAGGAAGGAAGTGGCGGAAGGAAGGAAGGAAGGAAGGAAGGAAGGAAGGAAGGAAGGAAGGAAGGAAGGAAGGAAGGAAGGAAGGAAGTGGCGGAAGGAAGTGGCGGAAGGAAGTGGCGGAAGGAAGTGGCGGAAGGAAGTGGCGGAAGTGGCGGAAGTGGCGGAAGTGGCGGAAGGAAGGAAGGAAGGAAGTGGCGGAAGGAAGGAAGTGGCGGAAGGAAGGAAGTGGCGGAAGGAAGGAAGTGGCGGAAGGAAGGAAGTGGCGGAAGGAAGGAAGGAAGTGGCGGAAGGAAGTGGCGGAAGGAAGTGGCGGAAGGAAGTGGCGGAAGGAAGGAAGTGGCGGAAGGAAGGAAGGAAGTGGCGGAAGGAAGGAAGTGGCGGAAGGAAGGAAGTGGCGGAAGAAAGGAAGTTGCGGAAGGAAGTGGCGGAAGGAAGGAAGTGGTGGAAGGAAGGAAGGAAGGAAGTGGCGGAAGGAAGGAAGGAAGTGGCGGAAGGAAGGAAGGAAGTGGCGGAAGGAAGGAAGTGGCGGAAGGAAGGAAGGAAGTGTCGGAAGGAAGGAAGGAAGGAAGGAAGGGGCGGAAGGAAGGAAGGAAGTGGCGGAAGGAAGTGGCGGAAGGAAGTGGCGGAAGGAAGTGGCGGAAGGAAGTGGCGGAAGGAAGGAAGGAAGGAAGGAAGGAAGGAAGGAAGGAAGGAAGGAAGGAAGTGGCGGAAGGAAGGAAGTGGCGGAAGGAAGGAAGGAAGTGGCGGAAGGAAGGAAGGAAGTGGCGGAAGGAAGTGGCGGAAGGAAGTGGCGGAAGGAAGTGGCGGAAGGAAGGAAGGAAGGAAGGAACATATTTTTGTAGATGTGTTTAACCTGTGATCCTCCAGGTAGAGAAAGGAATTTAAACTTTTGACTATTAATAGAGACTCAAGTATTCCCGTTAGATGTGTAAAATAGTACATGGAACTTTGTTTGTCTACCAGCTTTCAATAAACTGAGAGTGGTGCTTCCTTATGCCAGTTGGCTACTTATCAGCCATTATTGCTCCACTGAAAATACTTCAAATGGGAGACATTATACACGCCTATGGTCTGTCTGAAAATCCAGCTTTATATGAAGGTTTTTTGCAGATTTTTTTCCATGTTTCCTAACACAGATTGAGATCCGGAAAACATGCTATATTCTTTCTTTTCAGCTCAGAGAGAGGACCACACTCATGCTACAATGTTTGTCTTTAAGTTTCATTTTTCTCTAATGTATTTATTCCCACTGTTTACTGATTTTAGGTACATAATGTTTTGCCTTTTTATGATAGAAGTTTGCTAAATTACATACAACAAGTGTTTTTATCCATTAAGATTTCTTTTCGAAGTTTGTTCATTTTTATTTTGGATTTTTTCTTTTCTATTTCTTCTGTTTATATCTAGACATGTTTCAAACCTGTTAAGCAAGTGTTTTAAGTTTTTTTAAAATTGTGGAAACTTCTTGTGTTATTTCAAATGATTTGTCTTTTCTTTCTTTCCTTTCAAATGTCTTTAGTATTTCCTTTTTGATTAGGGCCACTTGGGATACAAGATGTGCATGAGTTTCTTTCAAAGTTTTACAGAAATACTATGGAGAAGGTCTATAAGTCCAGGTGAATTCCACCACCACTTTCAGACTCCTGGTCTCTATGTATGCTTTGTTGTCTGGTTTCTTGGTTTGCATGGAATTTCTGTAATGCAGCTAGGAAGACCAGATAGGTACCAAACAGGATCCCAATATAGGGAATCAGTACAACAAGGACTCTCATAACAAAACGTTTTCAAATCAGATCAGTTTGCGCATACTGTAAAAAAATTGAGACCATCCTCCATTGTTCTCTCTCTATATAAAGAAGGAAGGTTCATCAAGACGTTACTATGAAAAAACTTCCTAGTGCATGGTATTTACTGATTAGACATATATGGAATTTGCAAGCTCAACTTGTATCTTAGAATTTTGATAGTGAAAGCACTAGAATTCTCTGCCTGTTCTCCTTCCTCCTGTGTGCCCACTTTTTATTCATTAACCCAAGCTGTGTTACAATACCTTTATTTCAGTTTTAAAATAGGCATTTCCTTAGAAAGACAGATAGATGTGATTTTTTATATAAGTATATTGTATGTTTGTACTTGTTCTCTGGACATAAAGCAGAAGCTATAAAACCAATCAAATAAATAAAACAAAAATATACCCAAACAACAAAACTCCAAATCCACATTTCAGTGAAAGATTTAGAAAATAATTTTCTACTGCATTGGTCTATCAGTTAATGTTTATATTTTGTACAAACAATTTTACTTCTGACACAGACTTCAGCATTTAATGGCGTATTTTTTGCAGAGTCTGATACAGCTGGATAACAAATAATTAATGCCAATCATTTAAGTTTCAGTTACTTTTTTTTTTTTTTTTTTTTTTTTTTTGTTGGGGTTTTTTTTCTCAGATGAGTTCTGTCTAATATCTGCCTGAATAAGCCTGACTGATGTGGTTTTACTCACAGTTCTAAAATTACACTGGACTAAAGTGAACAAGCAATTTAAGCAATTTAGAAAAAACAGTGCACCCTTTACAATGTGTGTTGTGGCAAGCAAACAATTTAATTGTTAACATAACTCAGTTTCTAGTCCAAGATTTTTTTCCTCTCTTGTCAGGAAATCCTAATGAAGGAGCAGTAGAAAAAATATCTTTGCCTAGGAATTTGTAGGGCAGACAAGACAATGCACCAAACTCCCCTCTATCTGAACCAAGTAATTTATTACTGTAGTGCCAAGAAGGGCTAAAGAAATCACACTGGCTGGGGATGCTTTCCATTATTGCTTCTTTCTATCAGACATCTTCTGTTAGATTTAATAGAATCTTCTCCAAGAGCAATTTGCCAACCAGAAAATTGTGTTACAATTTAGTAAATGTTGCTCTTCCTCAGTTGATTAATTTTCTAACCTTCTTGATGCATTATTTTAAATATCTTAATTACATTTGCAGGAATCCTAGAAAGGTGAATAAGAGAAATTGAAATTTTTTCCCTTTATTCCTATCTTTCACTGAAGTCAAATCACTAGCAAGATAGAACTCTATGTAAAAGTCACTATTTAGCACTGGTGTGGTCTTTTATTCAATGATAAATGTTGCTCTATATTTTTCCCAGCTGGCTTTCACACTAACATACAGAATCTGTGATTTTGGCACTAGCCCACATGTCAAAATATCCCCATACCACAAAGAATCACCCACCCCGCCACAGGGGTTCATGATGAAATGGAGTTGATTGTTTCAGAGCCTGTGCATGGCTCGTTTCACTCACAATCTCTCAAGTGGTAACCACACAGTCAAAAGCGTTGTGAAAACTGTTTTTCTACATGTCTCTTATTCAAAAAGAAGTTTTCCTATAACAAGGAGAAATTAATTTAAAGAAGCACTGACAATATTAATGTACCTACCCCAAGGGATGTTTGTCTTGCAGTGTCTTTAGCTGTCTCCCTCGTGTCAAGCACGGTGATCCTTCTCTCAGTCCCCTGGGGAGTCAGTGGTCTAAGAGAAGATGGGATATGGTAAAGAATGAAGGGCTGTCTTTGCCAATTTGCAAGTCAGAATTAATTGAATTCTACTCTCCTTTTTCTATGAAGAAAGAAGACTGGCACTTAGAAGGTAAAGTCCTCATGGCACCAGCCTCTTGTCTTCCTGTAAAATGCTGAGCATGTGTTCTAGTATGTGCAGCTATACAAATTATTAAATTGAATTGAAAATGTAGGAAAAAAATTAACTTCCTCAATCTCTTTATTTACTTGTCATTTAATTTTATATCTTTAATTGGCTTAAAGGGATTGATGAAGTATTTGATTAGAGGAGTTTGCAATTCAGCAGCTTTATAAAGCTGGAAGAAATAAATAATTAGCTTTGAGGAGCAGGCAGTTCTAAATGCAGGAGCAAGATGTCAATGTAACCTCATCATTGTTTGGCACTCATGACTATTGCAAGGAACTTGCTAACTTGCCAGCAGGCTTGAAGCCCTCCCTTTTGTTGTTCATAAGTGTGAAGGGACAAGAGAATATATCTGGACTGGAAATAATTTCAGAAAGTTCCATTATACACATTGTCATCTGCACTCTGGTGGTCTGCCCAAACAATCTGTGGACCAGTTAATCCAGTTCAGAGCTGGAATAATTCTAAACACTGAATACAATGCTCCTCTGTAACTAAAAGTCTTATTTTTGATCCAACAGAGTCAAGGAAAATGCTCCATGGCAATGGAGATGCTCATTATGGGGAAATGTTCCTGCCTTGTTGGTTGGGAAATCAAACCTTGTACAATTAGGCCCCATACTTCTTTAATTATTAATTTTCATTACTCAAGTTTGATCTCATAATTTCTACTGCTAGGGTTCTTTTACTGGTAAATACATCTATAGTAGCACTATCTGCAGCAATATAATTTTTAAAGGCAAGGTTTTTGGTTTTCAAATGTCCTCTACATATTTTGACTGTACATAGAGAGGAAGAAAGCACCTTGAAAGAGATGAGCAGTAATATGATTCTACTTGTTTTCAGTAATGCTTTCATAAGCACAGTAATAACACCTGTAACTATAACTAGGTTTTGTCAAGTGCTATCATAAATTTTAAGCCTAATACATTCACAGATTTTTTGGTTTTATTTTAGTTTGTTAGTTAGGGTGGTTGGGGTTTTTTATATATATGTTTTATTTATCAAGAATTATTAAATATGATATCTAAACTAATAGGGAACCAGTCAAAGCTTTATTTAAATTTATATAAATCAAAGCTGTGATATATAAAAAAATTAGATTTTTTTTTAGCAGCCAAAAATGCTAGCAAAAACAAAGCAGTACTCTCACTGAAGTGATTTTGCAGTTATTATAAAGCATAGTCTGGGAAATTAGAATGTAGCAGCATTTTTGGGTGGTTTGTCTGGAATTGAGGCATCTAGAAATATTAAGTAGTGCTTTTCATTTAGGCAAAGGGCAAGGACTAATTTGCATTCTTCAATGGCTCTTCCTAGGAGCAGATCAACAAAGCAGTGTTGGCTTCAGTCCTGAGGATTCTGGCTGATGGCCTCACTTCCCTGGCTGCATGGAGTGTGACTCATGCATTTGCAAAGTGTATGAGGGATAAAGGGATTCATCCTGCACCCATTGACTTCAGTGGGACAGTATCAAACACAAAGACCCATTGAAACTCAATGGGACTTAGAATCCTAAGTAGGGCTGTACAAGAAACTGATTCTTTGGTTGTGCCACTGAATTTTTTAATTAGGAATAAAAGAGGAAAAAGTGGGATAATCAGAAACATATCTCTGCTAATTTTCAGAGAAATATCAAAGATTAAACAAAGCATTGCATATTCCCTGAATACAATTCTCATTGTATAAAGGGAAAGGAAACCATTATTTTTTAGTAATTTAAAAAGCTTCAAACAGAAAAATATGTTTAAAAAAAGATAAACATTTAACTTTGAACATGTCAGTATTAAACCCTCAATTATTTGTTTTTACTAAATATGTTAATTGTTTCAATCCCTCCAGATTTTATATTTTGAAAATAAATAGTTTACAGAAGAATGTATTATAAACTCTTCATACTAAATTACATTATGAAATTGGGACATACAGATTTGTTTCCTTAGTGGAGATAACTTGATTTGAGGTGAGTGTTTGTCCTTCTTTCACTGTAGTCTCTTCCCTTAGAGATTCCTGTTCTTATCACTACTGACTTCCAAAGATGTTTTTAGCATGCATAGACTTTTTTCTTAACTAAAACCTCAGGCTGTTAACTGTGCTCATTCAGGGTTTTTTCAGATAAAATGGATCAGTCCAGTTGATGCAACAAACAAGATGGAAGAACCCAGGAGAGAGAGGATAGATAATTGGAGACACAGTGACTTGTACTCCAGCTGGATTCTCAACAGCACATTTTTTGTGAGTCAGAGCCATTGAACAGACATTTCAAAAATTTTTATTTAAATATTCCCATGGATTACAGTGAGAAGTACTTACAGGCATCCACAGTCTGATTTTCAGACTGCAGAAGTCTGCATAGCTTTCTAATTTAAATACCTTTAACACTGGACTCTAGTTGAAGTATTCTTTTCTAACTTAGAACTCTCTCTCACTCCCCCTGTTCTTGTCTAGGAAAACATCAGGGCTTGTAACTGTTCACTGGACTGGATGGGTTTATTTACAGGAGTAGAGACTTTTTATGACTTAAGTCACCTCTGCCACTTTTTTCTTGCTAACTGCACTCATACATTACCCCTTTGAAAGATGTAAGAACAGAGAGTGGCTATCTGGATGCCTAGGATCTTACCACAATCTCCCTGCAAAATTAAAATCAGTCCACTATGAAGTAAAAACTAAAAGAAGACAAAAGACTGTCTGTTGTCTGTTATCCAGATTTAGGTTAGACATTTGACAAGGCATTTCCCAGGGGATATAAAAAAGATACTGCCAAGTTTATGAACTGACTTAGAACATCCTTATGGATATTGTCTCTTTTCAAGCTAAGACTCATGATAAATAACTCTGATTTCAGAGTATATCAGATGAAGAGATAAAGTGTTAAGGGACCTGTGGCATACACTGGTTTTAGAAAATCTTTAATAAAAACAAGCATAAAATACATTTTTAACTCCTTCTCATAACTAATTTCAGAACAGTGTAAGACTAATTACCAAAAAGAAAAAAAATCTTTCATACTGTAATCTTCATATGAAATTTTTAAAAGTTAAAGACCACTTACTATGTATGAATTTCTACATAATGACAAATTACCTACTCACATAATTAAGCAATCTGCTCAAAGTTCTCACTCTGATTTTTGAAGTGCTTATAAAATTAAATTGCACAAGCCCAGGAAAGAAATTAATAAATGTGAAATGTTAATTAGGTGGAGAAACAGAATTAAAGGAGAAGCAATGGGACACAGGGATTAAACAAGAATAAATAAACATTTCAGTTGGGAATTAAAAACAATAGACAATAAAAAAGAAATCAAATAACAATGAACTAACAACACATCAATTTATTGTCCCCAAGTTACTCTAAAATATAAGATCTCACCAATTTTAAGGTACGTTGCTGAGATAGCACTATGACTTGCAATTTATTATAAGAGATTGGAAATACTGGGGGTGTTCTCATATGGTGGCTCCATATCATGGTAGATATCAGGATGAGACTCAGAGCCAGGCTTTTGGAGCATAAATTTACAGGTAGAATGGCTCTGTAAATGTTATATTCAAAGGCTTATACAATACTATCAGTGAAGGTTTAAAAAGCCCCTCAGGTGACCAGGGGACTTATTTAGGATGAATATGCAGGTTCTTTAAATTCAGCTGAATACGTCCTCAACAATAGCCCAGGACATGCACTCTACAGTGTACTGTGAAGCCTGATATTACAAGCATCCACATTTAAGTTTCTGAATTCCAAGGAGAATTTCCCTCCCTTTTGCCACTTGTTCTCAGAGGATGTTTGCAGAACATACAACACTGTCAAAACGAGCCTTGCATAGCAGATTGTAGAAATACATGATTGGATTGTATTTCCTGAATATTTCTTCTGTGCCCAGGTGGCTGGAGTATGTAAGACGAGATATACTGGAAACCTTCACATTTCCAGAATGAACATGCCACGTGGTTGGAAAATGCGCTGTCTTTTTCCTGAAATCCCTTTTAGTAAGTGAAAAGGAGGTACAGCTGTTTGCCTGCTCCGGAGATGCACATAACTCAGCTTTCAAGGGCTCTTTACTGGGATATGGAGGAAGCACATTCTGCTCTAGTGATGATTTTCACCATGTTTGACTTCAAGACATTCCTATCATATTTAGCCAGCCCAGCTGATGCTGTTTCCATTTTCTCCACTGAAATTCACTTTCTTCCCTCATGAAAGCTTTATTTCTTTTTTTTTTCACCTTGTCCTTTTTACAACTAGAGGTTTATGATCCACAATAGTCACAAAGCAATCTAGAAGCTTAGTCTGGTTTCTGTGTGAAAGAAATACAAATTAAGAGGAACATATTTGTGGAAATAGGGACATGAAAGAGAAGAAGTCAGTGTAAGAAAAGAAAAAAAAAAAAAGATTTTGCCAGAAAAGTATGTTTTCAAATAGCTTCATTTTGGCAAAAATACATTCAAAAAACCACAGGTCCCCTCATTCCAAGGCCCTATTCCCTGAATTTATACAAATAAGTGATATTGTCTGTATCACTTGCCTACAGTATATCTGAAGGCTCATCTCAGCCACACAGCACATTTATGCATGTTGCTTGGAAGTTTTATTGAAAACATGGAACTGTGACTCTCAGATGATGAACTCATTCTACCACCTGTCTGCAGGGGGATAAACAATATTACACAGAAATTAATGTTCCTGCAAGTGTGACTAGCCAAATGGAGTGGGAAGGACTTGCTGGAATGGAAACAGGTTGGAAAGATTGGCAGTCCTTTCCATAAAAAGCTCATTAAATGCTTGATCATTGTGAAAAAAAAAAGTGCCATGTATGAATCAGGACAAAGTGAGCCTGATTTTGGACATATTTTGGAGACTGATACCAAAATAAATGTATGAAAAATTAATGTCTGCTAATTAGATTTAAAAGTGTTAATACATTAGAAGAAGTTGTGTGTTTTCAACTTCTTATTTCCCAGCAATATGTTTTTACACAAAGATTAGAAACAAGAATGACTCATAACATGGTTTATTATTAAATTAAAAACAAGCTGCTGTGTTAGGAAATTTACTATGAAAATATATATTTAACAAGGAGGAAAAAGCAGCTAAAACATATAGTATTGTGGTGTTGTAAGTATGCTACATATCACTAAAACTATGCTGAATGAACATTTAATGGGTTTTGTTCTTCTGCTGAAGATATATATTAAAAAAAATTCTATTTACCTAGAAATAGTAGTAAAGCCCGATTGAATTCTCTTTCTAAAGGAGAAATAGTGTAAATTACAAGATAGCATATTATTTATATTTGTTAGAGTTTTTTAATCAGAAATACTTTATTTTCAAAATTGCTACATATTGATTCCAAAATAGCAAAAGAAAAAAAAAAAAAAAACTACAACAAAAATCTATAAAATCCTGTACATTGAAACTGATTTTTTTAAACTTCTCTTTCCATCACAACACTTGGGAAAAAATAATTCGTCTGGAATGAGATGAGGGATACAATGAGGATTCAGGTGTTTATCCATTTAATTCGGAACACTTTTAAAAATTTTAATTTTTTGCAGTCCCAAAGGTATTTTTTCATAGAAGGCAATACCTTGAGTGATTTGTATCTTAGTTCAGCAGAAGGTACTTTACTTCTTTCAGTGAACTATTTTCTGTTTTCCTCACCCTGAGCAGCAGTAGTGGAGTTTATATTACACAATGTTAGTAGCTTGCAATGCAAACTAGCACAATTCCACAGCAGAAACCCAACAGAAGTCTGGATTACTTTTACAGAAGCACATTAATATTTTAACACAGACATCTCCAGAGAGGTATTCATCACCATGTAAGACCAAATTATGAGAAACTGCAGTGATGAGTAAAATGGTAAATGTAATTATGTGCAAGGGAAATGACAAAGCAAGACATCCTACTGATAGGATCTGTTGTTAATCTTTGAATTCCCAAGGGAATGAGAGTGAAGTTTCATTGATCAAACCACATGATATTCAATTTGACAATATGTTAGTAAATACAGTATGAGAAATACTGCAGATGATTCCCCAGGGGATTTAATATGATTATTTTTGATTTTATACTTCAATGTTTCACAAATTGAAAAGTCATTATAAATTATTTGTTTAACAAAAAAAATAGAACTTTTCTCCTTATAATTTACGAGGTTTCTTTATTTTTAAATTTTTTTTCCTCATACATAAGACACGAACAGAAATTACAAGTTTGACAGTATCACTGAGAATGTTCTCTATTTTTGTGTTTCCTTTGCCTAACAACATTTTTTAATATAAAAAACAGAGGGAGAAACAACCTGATTGCTTTTACTTTCTTCAATTGCTGAAACATTCCAATTCCTTTCTTCATTTATTTTGATGTGAAGAATACAATAGAAAGCAAGAGAGGAAAATCCTTCTATTTTTTTTTAATTTATTAATGATTTTTAATAGTATTTTGTATGGCTGGATATATGAAGGATAATCTCTGAATGTATATTAAAATTCTGGGCCTGTTGCTACATAGTTCCACAGAAGCAAGGTCCATGTCCAGTCTATTTAAATTCAAACCTTTAATTCAGATTATATGGAGTGTCTTGTATTTCTGTAAAACAAAGATAGAGTTGCATTTTCGAATCATGGAATCTACTTGTTTTAATGTTGGACAATATATCAGAGAACAATAATATCATGAAAAGAAAGGATTTCTGAGATAAATGCATAGATGAGTCTATAATGTTTCTAAAATTCATCAAATGTTTCGGTGCTAGTCCTGGAAAATCGGTATACTCCAAAAGTGCCACTTGCTTTTTACGCATTTTAAGTTTTCAACAATACTGATGAGTTGAAGATTAGAGATCTGCTTGATATTATTCAGGCATTATTTTCAGCAAAGTAAATCAACATCACTTGCAGGTATCTAAGTCTGATATAAAAAAGGTGGTTTAAGATTGCCTTTAGAGAGAGTTAAGGAGGTGAGAGACATGGAGATGAAAGAG
The DNA here is from genome assembly GCF_027887145.1 of Ammospiza caudacuta. Taxonomy (NCBI): domain Eukaryota; kingdom Metazoa; phylum Chordata; class Aves; order Passeriformes; family Passerellidae; genus Ammospiza; species Ammospiza caudacuta. The sequence continues at coordinate 98,937,239 of NC_080594.1, forward strand.
AAAATAAGCTTCACATTATCTAAAATGACCGCTTCTCATCCATGGGTAAATGATGACATTAGGTTGTGAAGACTTTTGTGACTTGTTCAAATATGGGGAATGATGGGTCATGGGATGAATAACATTCATCAATTGAAAGCATGAAACTCTTGTTCCTGTTCTTATTTTACCATCACAACTGATATGCCCAGCTATTATTGTCAGGGCATTGCACCAATTAGCAAATTTCAGAATGTAACACAGCACGTGAGACAAAACTTGTAGTTGGTATGGCTAATTTGAATTATTTGAGGGGAAGAAAGTGAATAGCATGCAGTAGATACAGAAATCCTTTTATTTGTTTCTTTCACAATTATCCTAACTTTATCTAAGTCTTTTAATAAGGACAATGGTCTCTTTGGGGATTAAAAATTGTACAGTTTAATAACTAGGTTAGATGGCATGGCTTTGCTTCATTTGCCTTATCTTAAAATACAAGTTTTAATGGTCCAAGAAAACTCAATTCCATGCTAGAAATTACAGCTAATAGGTCTATGACTTGTAGGAGACTCTAGTAGTATCATAAGAAGTGTTATAAGAAAACACTGTAAATTCTTAAGGAAAAAGCATTGGACAAAATTAGAGAACTATAGGTCAAGGTACTGCTTTCCCAAATTCTACCTGCCAATAAACCTGGCCTTAGTAAAAATTAGCATCAGGGTAACATAGTGTTGAATTTATTTGTTCAGGTGGTTTAAAAACTCTTTGAGAGAAAAATCAGTTTCCTTCAGAGACTCTAAAACAAGCTTTGGAGAGGAAAGAGAGAGATCCTTTACAGGTAATGGAGCGAATCCTGAAATATCTGTAGCACATGACTGAGAAAAGTGATGAATGCAAATACATTGAAATTAATTTTTTTTTCATTCCTATCACTTTTTTAGTGTTTGGATTTTGGTTTTTGTTTATTTTGGTTTTTTGGGGTTTTTTGTTTATTTGTTTGGGTTGGTTTTATTCACTCAGCTATCAGGTCGTGTCTGTCTCAAAGTACAGTGTAGAAACATCATTATTTAGCACCCACAAGTAAAGTAGCTTGATATCCCTTCTTCTGGGGAAGATGAAGGAAAAGTCTGTGTGAAGAATATTGAAAGAGATTTCTACAGAAACAAACAAATTTTTCTGCTTTTCCTGCCTATGCTTCTCTGTACTCTACTGCAAACCACATGACCCTGAAGGCAAGCCGGGTAGTGCTTCTTCTTTCTCCTTTCAAAAGTTTAATAAATCCAGGAGACATGATATTTTAAAACAACTTGTAGGTCCCAAAAAGAAATTATTTCCGATATGTTTGCAAAGGAAAATCTTCTCAATAGGATGGAAAAGGGGAAATACGAACATGAAACTTTTGTTCTTTCTTTAAAGAATGGAGGTGCCGGGTTAACCAAGCCAAATTAACTTTACCCATTCTATGACCCTGTGATTCTGTGAAGTCTGCAGGAGCAGTCTGTAGCAAAGAGTCAAGTAGAATATATGTGTCCCTACAAAGAAGAGTATGAGTATTTTATTAGGAAAGACTCTGCTTTGGGGCAGGACTGTAAGACCTGAAACTTAGATGGAGAAAAGGACTGGAGAACAAACAGAGCAATAACTTCCATTCAGATACAAATATTTATCTCCTACCCTCGACACAGGTTGCTTGGAGAATGGATGGTTATTTAGCAGATATCTATTGTTTGATATGATAAAACCCATGATATTTGTTTGTTTCCTGCTGTGGTTTTATATTTTGCTGGAAGCCTAATTTGAAGCCAAATACCAAGGCAATTGTAGGGCTTGGAGTGCTTGGAGAAGAGATGATGTGTTTTATTCCTGAAAAAAAATTATTCTGAAGAGTGAAAATTCACTGAAAAGTTGCTGAAATAGCACTGAAACCACGGCTTGTAAAACAGCCCTCTTAAGAAAAAAAAAAAAAAAAAAAAACAAAGAAAAAAGAGAAACCTAACCTTACCAGATAAAAAGCCTCCATTACAATATCATGCATGCTGCCAGTTACAATATAGCAGAACAGCCATGTAACAATGCAAAATACCCCAAATCTGATGATAATTGAAGAGAAGTAATATGTGGCGAAGTTCTTATATGTCTGAGTAGACGGACTTTGTACCATGAAATTGGAAGAAAAAAATCAGCACTTTGTAAAAACCACGCATGTTGTCAATTGAGCTTCATGTTGTTTTACAGACTAATACAGAACAATGAGCTACACATTCCTTGATAAAATTGTCTCTCACAGGTGAAATAGAAGGAAAAACTGCTCTGAGAATTGCAGTACGATGGGAAGTTGAGAATTTTCAATTATTTGCTTCTATTGTTTCAAAGCACAAAATATAAGCAATTCTATTCTTCATTAACAGTAAGTAGATTAAAAAAAAAGTTATATCTCATAAATACATGAAAGGAAGAATCACTGTGAAAAATCTTCATCTGCCATAAATTGCCAAAGCTCCATTTGATTCAATGGAGTGATTTATTCTTTTTCAATATCACAACTAGAAAAGTCTCAGTGCCCTTTCACAGATTGGGTGCTCCTTCTGTTCTACTTTTGTATTAACTGCTATTGCAGCATAAATGTCCATATCAAACCAAACCCACCTTTCAACCTCTTCTGTCATGTAATAGGCAAAAATGAAAATATTCTTTAGTTAATGAAGGCAACTTTTTTTTTGATATTTCACTAGCATGTAAGAAGCAAGTTCTTGTTTCATTGACTGTGATTTATTGCAGTTTTAAATATTTTTTTTAATTGTCTTACTCATTTTGTAGACAATAAACATTTAACCCCCAGATTAATATCATGTCATATGTGATTTTTCTTCTTTTTTCCATTTATAAATTAACTTTTTAACTACAATTTGATGAGATACACCAACTACGTTATATATTTGTTTCTTTATTCTTTTTTGTGTTGTATTGCAGCTATTAAGAATGCACTTGTATATAAGTCACAGTATAATGTGGGTTTTTTAATATCATGAGTGTGATTCTGTTTCCTTGGTACATAATTTTACTGGTTTGTTAATGTTGATTAATTCTTTGGGCCAAATGAGCATAATTTACACATGATCCACTGGGTAAATTGAGCAAATTTCCAGTTTACTTATTTTGGTCTTCTTTATATTTTGCCTTTATACTGTCTCATGTTATTTAAAAAAAATAGAGCTCTGATTTCAAAAAGTATAAAAAATCAAGGTCACGCTGATGTTATATCATTCAAGAATAGCCAAGTTTTATTTGTTTCTTTCTGGAAAAAATATACTGCAAATTTCAATAGGAATACAATTCAATGGAAAATTTCTAGTGTAAGAAAAGTTCAATAATTTTATCATTCCCTCTTCCATCATAGGAAATTCTTACAAAATTTATGTTATTTATATGTGGAAAGAACCTAAGTGGCAAAATGTACACACTGACAGAAGCAGACTTATATTGAAATTTAAAGTTACATTCAATTTGCATTTTGTCTAATCTTGTGTTTTTATAACTTCTCTGACATTTTAGTCACCCTATTTTACTACAAATTAGAAAAAGTGAGGATTATGAAATGTACCCATCAAATATATTTCTTGTATAAATAGGAATTCTTTCTTACAGAAACATGAAATCTTTGAAAAGTTACCAAAAAAAAAAAAAAAAGAAACACCCAAATAGAAGTTTCGCTAGCACTTGAATATATTATTCTTTTGTGTCAGGGAAGAAGTATTAAGAAGTCTAAAGAACTCTTTGAAAAATAAGATTTTACCTGAGGCTTAATTTCCTTTTCTGAATGTGATATTTCTATAGAACTTTATCTAGTAAAATGCTCTCCAAACTGGGTGTTATTTTGTAATAATCAATGTTGTTCCCAATTTTCAGTGACAAATTATGACTCCAGCTATTACATGACTTAATTTAGAGTCTTCATATATGAGTACCACTTCTAGTGAATTCTTATTATTCTTAACAAATTTTCTTGCTCATTTTATTAAAAACTTGACTGACAAGTGTCTTTTAGACAGATGCAACTAAATCCTCCAAATTAATGATAAATGTAAATTTCTAGCTAGGAGTAAGATAAGGTTGGAATGTATTATGAGTCCAACACCAGCAATTTTTTTTTAGCTTCTAACAGAGATGAAAAAACACAAAAAACCTGCCTCCATTAACAAATGAAAAAGCAACTGCTACGTATTTATCTTTTTTTCTTTTAAGAAAGCATGAGTATAATTTTTGATTCACACTGTGGAATTCAGTGGAAATATTGCTATTGGTTTTAGAGGGAAGATATTTACACCAATAAGCACATTTGTGATTAAAGAATTGGGGAAATTAGAGCTTTGCAGAAGAACACAATATTCTTCTCAAAGTTACGAATAAGAACCTAGCACTTCCAGGCTTTATGTCTTAAAGTTATTTGCTCATTTGAGCTTACATGAGGCAACATCATAGGGACTGAGTAAACAAAGGAAAAATGTTCCCCACAATACTTAATTTCCTTCAAGAGTTAATTTTGATGTGAATTCTTGCAGTATTTCCAAGTAAATGATATATAATTATGAAGCACACATTTGAATGTAATATAAAAAGAAGGGGGTCTTAACAAAAAGTATTTTAAAAAGTAGTTCAGTTTCAAGAATTATGGCTTTTATCCTCTTAGAGGGGACATGGAAGAATTTTCTCAGCTACACACTGTGGCCAAGACAACCTTTGACAGACCAACAAAGGCATGTGACATGTGGCACTGGGCCAAGGAGCAACTTCGGACCCATTTAATAGGCATCTTCAGTAGTGGTGGCGAGAAAATGAACAAGCCAGAACACTCCAAGTCATGTATATGATGTCCAGACTGTCCCTGGATGTGTCCTTGGGTTTACATCCATGCTCTGGCCAACCCGAGGCTAGATTAAAATGCATACCTGTATGTGTATGCACAGAGGAAAAGGAAGAAAGGGAGAGCAAATAAATACTAGATATATAGCATAGCATAATGGCTGAAAAAAAATAAAGAAATGCTCATTTAATTATTCACAAGGTATGTGCTGGAATAGCTGGCTTTGAGTAGTAACATAAAAGATATTTTAATATTCTACAACTTAGAGAAAGAATGAGACTATGATGATAACTCATTAAAGTATTCTGAATGTTTAGAAGAATAACTCTGAGTAGAACACACTATCCTATTTTCTAGGGAAAACAAAATTTCCTTTTACATCTTCTGGTTACAGTCACTCACATTTTCAGTAGAAAAGTGTGCACTTGTGGACTCATCAACCTCACCCATATGCCACTAAAGCCCATGAGTTATGAGAAGAAATAAGAAGAAATAACCAAAACAGTGTGTATGTGTATACATTTTTGCACAATATTATTACATTTGCATGTTCTCATAATATTTTATCTTCACCAGCCTCTGCTGACCATTAATATTACAATTACTACATACATCTCATATAGTTTTATTATACAGAGGTTATACACCTCTATGTAACATTTGTACAACATTTGTACCTAAATGTAAGAGAAAGAACAAAGGAACTTTTTTCAGCCTCATGGTTTATCTACTGCTGTTCTATTTATTTCTACTTTTCTCTTCTTTTTGGATCTACTATTTTCTAATAGTTATCTCCATCAGTATGTCTCATATGCTATTTCATTATTCTGTTTTATGATGCATGACTATTTACCCCTGTAAATGCAAACCTTGCTTTCACCTATTCTGAGATTTTATGTCATAGTTATTTTCTATCTTTGCTCCCTGTCCCAGCTGGAGGGGTTTTTTTCCATCGTAAAGTCTCAGCACAAACACTGAGCTCACAGAATGCTGCTTCTGAAATACTTGATGCAGGCAGTCCATGACCTTAACTTCTATTTTTGATTTCTCTCCCAAAAATTCTCATAGCCATTTCAATTACTCTTGGTGTAATGGACTACTAGGAATGGATTCACTGAGTATGCAAATTATCAAGAAAGGCTCCAGGCCTACCTTGTTCTGCTGAAGACCATGCACACTCAGAGTGGTCTTCTAGATGAAATCTATGCATTACTGATCACACTTTATGCTTGGTGCCAGGGAAAACCACTGTGGATATAAATTTACTTAAAAAAAACACAGTGCAGTTCTTGTCCTGCTCTGCATGAACTTATTTATCTTAGAGCCTCTAACTTTAAAGATTCAGCTTCCTGTTCCTATCAGAGCTGGCCATTATTGTGATTTTTTTCACCTTCTGCAAATACATAATTTTAATTGTTTACAGTTATCTGAAAAAAATATCAGACATGTTCATTAGTCACTTGATTTCCATTATTGAAAAATAATTCTTTACTTGAACATCAAATCAATCTTGCCCTCTGAATTTCTACATCATCTCTATCTCTGAATCTACCAACTTTAGACCACAGTCCTTCACCTTTTCTACATCTCATTCTCTGAGCCCATACCTCTTTTGTTCCTCTCTCCTCCATAGGTGTCTCTTCTCCCTAAGAATTACTATCCTTTCATATTTTTCCGTTCTTTTTCTGCTAAACAGCTGAATAACTCCAGAGTGATAGAACTGCCCTGACACTCTCCATTCTCTATCCCATTATTCTTTAATTTATGCTTGGTGTTAGTAGGGCACATCTGTTTAATTTTGTTGCTTGATTTAAATTTACTTTATGTAAATCACATTTTCACCCCTTGTATTCATAAAATCTTGCATGGAGAGACAGATTTGCTAAAATGAAACATAAGGCATTTCTCTTAATCAAGATAATTTGATGCTTTGCCTTCCTCATTCACAACTGAATTAAAAACTCAATGAAGCTATATTACTACGGGTTTGTGTTGTTGTTGTTTTTTGTTTTTTTTTTTTTTACCAAGTATCAGTGTAATTCAGTTTTAATTCATGCAATTTTACTAAGACTGTAAGACATGGTAACTGTATGTATTCAGTTTTAGTTTGATTCTTTAAACTGATGAGTGATTTTCTAGAAATTATTTCTTCTGAAGTTTCAAAAGTACAGGAAATTCTCAGATCCTTTAAAAGTTTAATTATTCAGTAAATTATTCATTAGCTTAAAAATTATTTTTCAGTATCCTAAAAAGAGCATATTCAAACTTTTATTTTAATCAATATTAATCTCTATCTTAATCAGCAAGAAGAATCTAATTTGAAAATGATTCTGTTGATTTGTACTCCTGAAGTCCATTGAAAACCTGTCTTTATACTGCTGGCTGCCACATGTGATGTGGATCAGACTCAGTTTTAGGTGAAAATTTCATTTTCTCTGAGATTAGGGTGCCTTCTATGGATTTGTCCCCCATAAATGTGTAGACATTTTGGGTTGGGGTTTTTTGTTTGTTTTGGCTTTTTGTTCAAAGAATCTTTTGCTATTTAACTTGTGAAAAGAAAGAGATTTGTTCTTACATGCCTTTAAATTGAGAAAACTTCAAAATTTAGGCAATGCAGTACATGATGAGATATGAGTTCTCTTGATGTGATAAGAGAACTATCATGGAAGTATGAAAAGGATGTTATGTCCCTTTCCTAGTTAACACAGGGGCTTTTAACTGTAATAGCCAAGATTAAATAATAAAAAGCCTAGCTTTGACACCTAATCCTTACTTTGTCGGGTACAAAAAAGAGACCAGAAACATACCTGTCTGTCTTTTTTGAACAGGGGTGTGACAAATCTACTGCCTATGACTGTAATATTTATTTAGAAAGTATAAGAAGGGAAAAAACATGAAATCACACTGAAATTCCTGATTAATTCCCCCATATTTTGTAATGAAATTAATTGCCAAAGTGATTCTAATGGCATTTCCAAATAAATTATGTTATTCAGTGCCTAGATTTTACAGTGCAAAAGGATTAAATTCAAATGGAGCATTCAAAAGATAAAACCCCTTTAAAATTGTGAAGTTCTTTTGTTTGTTTTGGGTTCTTTATTTGTTTTTTAATATGGTTGGATATGTTCACTCTGAAAATCTTCAAGTGTTCGGCATTTTAGGTCAGTGTTAGGAACATATACCATAATACCAGGGGTACATAGTTTCCCAGAAAAACATTTTTGAAATTATTTCAGGTTTTTAGATGGATAAAATTAAATTCTAAATTTCCATTTCATTGCTGAATCCTTAAACCACCAGTAGCAGATTTTTTTTTTTTTGTATTAAGTGCGTGCTTGCTTTATTTTAAAAAGAAATATCCTTTCATCAATATAATCTACAAAGTCAAGAGAGGGACATTCCCTTTTTCATAGTTGTGAGCAGAACTTTAAAAATGAGCAAGTGTTTTGCAAATGGTTTTAGAACTTGGCAGTTAAGTATGCATTTTGGGACTGAAATCAAAAGCATTGCACTATAAACTGAACTTAGACAACAGGATCAATTAGCCTTGCTGCAGTGGGAAAAGACTGCCATTTTTATGCCAGAGGCCATATTGCTAAATTGCTAGTCTGTTAAATAGGACAGGGACAGGGGCTGATGCCAGGGCTGTGGGGAAGTGTTGCAGAATGGTTTGCATCCACAAGTGCCAGTGGTTTGCTTGGAGGCACGGGCGGCATTTCTAGACCACATCTTCCAGTATATGCCTGCAAAAGGAATCCATCTCACCTGCTCCAAGACTGCTTGCAATGCACAACAAAGTTCAGTTTGTGAGGAAATTTAATAAATGGGGATTGGCATATTTCCTTTAACAGTACATTCCTGAACCAAACAAAACTAGTAATGTAAACACAGCTTGGCAGTCTAGCGTTGTGTCTTTGTCATGTGCACTCTTTTCTGAACTTTTATTCTCAGTATTATGGATTTTCTGGTCATTTTCCTGGTTTCTGGTTTATACTTATTTTCCAGTTCAGTTGGTCCAGCCTCAAACCATTTCCTGGCTCCTTCTCACGTGCCCTTGGTTAATCAACAGCCACAATTCTTCTGCAGCTCCTGCCGTCCTCTTGACTTGCCTTTGTCCATTCTGCATAACTTGTTTTTACTCACATTCCTGTAACCTCATTTTTTACAGATGAATGGGATTTTTTCTTTTTTCTGAGGAACAACTGAGGTCTACATTCTGCGACAGAATTTTTGCAGGTGGGAAGTTATTTTCACCAAGTGAGTTTAAACACACAAGTTATCTTCTCATCTATCCCTCATTTGTATTTGTGTGTGGATCTTCAGAGCAAAAACTTATGTAAATCTATGGAAAAGAAAAGATTTTAAGAGGACCAGATACAAAATACTTTTAAAACATTATTTTTTTCTTTTTTTGTTTTCTATGAATTGCAAGTAATTGCCAATAGCTTTTATAATCTGACACTGAAAACTGGCAATCAGGAAACATATAATAAACATATATATATGTAATGAATAGATCTTCATATATAGATGGATGTAGAAATACATCCCAAATATCTAAATATGCAGACTTCTGGACTCAAATGTTAGCAGAAGTTCCTATAAAGGTTATATATTTTCACATCAATCATCATATTGCTTATTAAAACAATTGAGATGGTATATCTACCAAAAACCTTTCCCCAAATTATGTATCCTACAAAATTATATTGTTATTATACTTAACATTTCAAGGTTTGCAATGCAGAAACTGATCTGAAAACAACTACTAAATTTCTAATCACTTAAAGTCAGAATTGCAGATTTGGACAATTGTAAAAAGCTGTATGCTCAAACACACAGTCTCTTTCAGGCAATCATTGAGATAACTGAAAAGTATTAATTTTCCCATTGTAAATTACTGTTTTTGAGGAAAGCAAGATTACAGTAGGATTCTACAAGTTCAGAGTGCATAAACTCCACAACTCTCTCTATCCAAAAAATCATAAAACCAAATAATTCCAGGTGACAAACAAAGCTGAGATCAGATTTTGAATTCAAAATGGAGAATTATAGTTGGTTTAGTACAAATGCACATGTCGTTGCAATAGTAAAAAGTGTTTACCTATTCCTCCAGCATTACCTGTGCTCTTCAAATTATTTGTTATATGCCAGATTCACAAGAATTTTTGGAAATTGCTGAAGTGCTTCTATATCACAGTGATCTTACTAACAGGAATTATTTTCATTTCTGTTTTGTTTTTGGTGTTATTACTCACATGGTACGTATTGAACAGACTTCTTTGTTTCTGACTGGTCACCTATTAATAAAGTGCTGCGAGCCAAGGAAGTCTGTAAACCTGCTCTACAGAGGTCAGTGCAGTCACTGACATGCTACCACCACCCTGAGGGGTAATGCTTGTTTTCAATCCATGTTAGTCCCTAGTTACTTGGCAGCCTCCTAGAAGAAGAAACAGTTATTCACAAGAAAACCCTTCATTACACGTAAGATCTGGATGGAGGGCTGGCAGCAGGAGCTGAAGGGGAACAAGTTCCTAACAGAAACCTCATCTCAGCTGTCCGAATTTCCAACGACTTATGTCTTCATTTTTCTTTCGCTGTGTGCTGCAGGTCTGAAAGCTCTTAGCAGCTGTTACATGTGTCCTTGGTATACCTTACCTCACATTCTAAAAACTGAGCAAAAAAAGGTAAGCAACTTCAAACTCACTATTTATTGAAGCAGCAATTTATGGAGCTGTTGCAAACTGAATTCTAGTTTCTACCTTTAGAAATCTCTGTTGTGTCTGATTTGGAGACATAGTGAAACATCTGCAGTCAGATGAGAGGATTAACACAATGGTGGGTATTGCTTCTCTCACACATACTGGAGCCTTAGTTTTGATAATTAAATTTTTATTTGATTAATTTTTAATCACATCCTTACTGATTTTCTGCTGTGTTAATGGTGCAGAACATACAGTCTGGAGAGCAGCATAGATATTTTTTAATGAACCCATTATAATGGGTGAAAAAGACTTTCAAGCCTCATGAATCAACTCAGCTGCTGATTGTTGCCCATCTCCAGCAACTCCTTCACAGACCACTGCTCCTTGAGTACCTCCATTGCTTTTTCCCCAGTCAACTGAAAACTGAGTAAGGTGCTTGGCTGGCCCTTCCCTGAGTACTGGGGTAAATTAGCTGTACGTCACTCTTCATCTCCTAATTCTTTCTGATAGTCCTTCACCAAGAAGAGAAAAAAAAAGGCTAATAATAAGTAAACCGTTCATATTTCTTCTTTCTCAGTTCCAGTTCCAGCTTAGAGGGACCTCTAACATAGCAGTATCTGGAGATTTTTGAGGGCTCAAGGGCCAGTGGTTAGTAGAAGAGAGTATATTACAGGGACATTTTCTCCATGGACTCCCACTTGGGAAAATGAAGAAAAAAGCAGATTTGAAACATAACCTCTCTGTTGGGCGCACATGCAGGGTGGTTATCCAGGCAGGACCTGCACCTTGTACTGTCATTCTTCCCTGTTTTTTGAGTTTGGCACTTTATCTTATATCATTCCCTGAGAAATGTGCACATTTCACTTTGCTGTGTTATCTACAATGGCAGCACTGTCTTCTGGTTAAAGTAGGGCATCTTGGGATCTAATTTTATATTTCACAATACCCAGAGAAGCACTGTAGATTATGTTCTGCATATCTAAATCCATATGGTATTCCATTATGACACAAAATCTCTGTTCAAAATTCCATTATAGTCTAATTTTCTGCAATGATTTAATTTGACTAGTCCCTGTAAAAATGTATCCATTGAGATAATTTTCATTTTTTCTGTTGTCCCTTCACACAGAAGAAATCCATCGCATTACTTTAAGGTCATTTCATATCATGTAGTATCATATTTCTTCCTGTCAAATTCATTTAGAAACAATCTGCGTTTGACTCTTATTTATTTTAACACTCTTCCTGCAGTTTCTTTGCTGTTGTTGGTAGGGATTTTGAAAGCAGAAACCCCATTAAAGATACTTTTGCAATATCATCTTGATTTCCTGAAATCTTCAAACTCCAGTCTAGTTTCTGAAGTGAGACATCCATTGACCAAAGTGTACAAAGCACTCATGCAGCTCAACCTGCAAGTTGTTGCCTATAAAAAATAACCACCAGTGCAGGAAACTAGTGCATTTTCTCTGAATTCTACCTTGGGTCATGCTCACTTTTGACATGGTGTAATGAAATTTTGATGCATGAAAATGTTAATTGTATTTATTTTCCTTTGCATGTGAAAGAAGTCACCACCAAGTGGAAGGCAGTATATCATGAATTCTTGTCGTACAAGGCTGACTGTGCCAGCCCCCTGTTAGCTTGCACTGATGGTAGAATCAGGAAACATAATAGCTTAGAAAAGTTTTTATGTTTTGGTGGAACAATGTAATTATGTGCATCTAAACGATAATTACGAACAACTTAGGGGTTGAGAAATCTTGCTGTGGAATAGAATGACATACTAACTTAATTTACCTTTGATTAAAGATCAAGGTAGAAAAGAAACAAATGCCAACAGTGAATAATAACAATAATAAAAGCTGCAGGGTAACAGGAGAGCTGGCTGCAAGCTGGCACTTCCCACTAGGACATACACTGTGTCAAAGCAAAGCTGTTAGGCTGGCGCAAAATGCAGTCACAGAGATCGATGCATTTCAAGGATGAGGAATATTGTCATGTAAATACCCCTTCAATAGAACTTCTTAAACACTAAAAGCAGCAAGGAAAATGCCAGATGAAAATGCTCTTTCACAGTCGTACAGCACAGAATGGAACAAGTCTGAAAACAAAGTTGTGACAGAAAAAAACACACGTGAAAACATATCTGCATCTCTAGGAAAGTATCTGATGTAAAAAGAGATAAAAGATATGACAAGACATGAAATGAGTGAGGGCTTTGAGTCAGGTACAGCAAAAAGCAAGATATCAGACACCAAAATCTTGAAAAAAAATGGTCTCTATAAATGCATTATTTTAAAAATAAAGCATATATAAACCTCTCTTCTGTTTTTGTGCCATCTTTGGCTCTTGGAGAGAAATACAACTGTGCTGTGTAGTCTAAGTCAAAGCCAATATATATCAATCCTTTGTCTAGCTTTTCTCTTCTATTTAAACTTGGAGCCCTTGAAATGGGACTACTGTGAATCACCCAGATAACCTAGAAGCCCTGATAAAAGGCACAAGAGGAAGAGAAAGCAAAGAGGTCATCTATTTCATTCCTCATTTATGTATGGGAATATTTCAGACAGTACTGTCTGAAAGGTTTTGCTATTTTATGTACAGAAGGGGTGGAAAATGAAGTTAGGAAAATGGAGATATTGCAAAAAAAATTGCAAACTTTCCCCTAATAACAATGGAATGCACCTTATTTATTAGGTGTTTATTTTACATTTGAATTGTTGGGATATTACTGCATATTGTCTTTAATTACTAGTGTGTCTTAGGAGAGCTGCAGTTTACCTGGTTTATGACAAAACTCCTTTTCTGATTTGGGCTTTGTGATTGGATTGTGTCTAAATCATCCCTGAGTGATCTGAATTTCATTACATCATTAAAAATGGGATGAAGTCATTTGGGTAGGCTACAAAAGACTAAGAAAGCATAATTTCCTTAAAACATAACTTTCAGAAGACACAGTGAGGAGCTTAGTACCCACTGTGGTACACCAAACAAAATGGCTTGAATCAAATCTTCATCCAGAAGTAAAATATTTATTATGCTACAGCTCAAAAAAGATGTTTAGACATTTCCAAAACTCTTCTTTGTTTTTAATTTATTATCTTACTTTTCAGGCTAATTTGATGGGTTGAGAAGCATTTAAAATATTATGATATTAAATTTATAATATCATAATTTCTAGTGGGATAAAAAACCCAGTTTTCATCAGCTGTTAATGGCCTCTGGAGACATTCAAGCTGATGAGGTTTATGATTCCAAACAACTGTAGATGAAAATATGAGAAACAGTTGACAATAACTAAATAATACAAATGTAAAATCACAAATCTGAGACAAGCACGTAATTGTCATGGTATTATTTCATATGATTTTTATGTGATATTAAATACCATTAAATTGTAATATTCTTAGCAAAGCCAAAATAGGAACATAATAATCTTCATATTTATATTTCAGGCAATAAAGGAATAAAATAACACAATATTAAGTTAGCATGAACAAAGTTCTGAAGATGTTCTCTTTTCAAAATGTGAAACTGATTAGCTGAAAAGAAGCAAATTTATTGAGTTCACCCAGAAATTTAAGGGGAACAATTCACAGAAATGACACAATTGTAACCCCTCTTTGTGTGTATGAATTATCTCAGAGCAAGATGTGGAAATTTGAAGTGTACCTGTAATTAAACATATTTGCTGAAAAATGCTAAACCTGCAGTTTACTTGCAAAAGCTTTATATACAAATTCAATATTCAAAATTCAAGCCGCTTGATTAGGTCAGTATGTGCATGTTTCTATCTCAGAAGCTTGATTTTTCATATCAAAATTTTTATATGAATAATTAAGACTTTGATTTTTGCAAATACTTTTCACTAATATGCTCAAAATTCATCAAATATTTTTGTTAGTACCTCTATTCAGCAGAATAGTTACAGAAAGAAAACAACACCCAGTTCAAACTACTAAAGTGTTTACATACCTTTCCAGTGAAAGGAAATCTGTTTGATAAACAGAATCTGATATCATAAAAGAACAAATTATTTACTTTCTCAGCCTTTGAAAGGAGAATGATATTAACATCCTTGCAATATATGTAAATACCTTAAATGCATATGTGTTACATATGTTGCTAGTTTTACATATTTTTTTCTAGCAAAACTCATTTTATATCTAAATTTAAAATATAAAAATGAAGTATATTGACTTGTGGAGCTTGACATATTAGATTTATTTGCATTATTTGATCCCTAACCCAGAAGATATTTTTTGCATTTTTCAGCTGCTAAGCTATACACTAATATGGGAAACTGCTTACCCAAGCTTTTCTTTCAGTGCCTCAGAAAATACTAACAAAACAATTAAACCATTGCTTCAATGGGAATTGCAGTGTATACAGGTAATAAATATATGGAGTTTATTTTTTTAAATCTTCATTGTCTGAGTTGCTTTCCTTTTACTGGCAGGCTTATAGAACTACAAAAGCCATGAAAACTCAATGCTAACTTAAAAGTGCAACCTCTGTTACTTTAATATTTTTATACTGAGTATCAAGGCATTGTTTACAGTAGATAATGAAATGGAGATGGGGCAGAAAACACACCTCTGAAAGACTTTCTACACAAAAGGATGAACACGTAGTTATTTGCACAAAGCATTAGAAAATACCGTGATATTTTATTATTAAAAATGCTGCTGAAAAGTTTATACATATGTGTCCAGCCATATATATCTTCTATCATTACTTAAGGCAAAAAAAACCAAAAAATTGCAAAACAATAACAGAAGAAACCATTGAACCCTGTGTGCCTCTTAAGGACAAGAATATAAGCCTGGGAAAGTACTTTTGTTTTTCTTTTACAGTTTCAAAGTATATTTTGATATCATTATTATAGAATTCTATGAAGACCCTATAAATCTGTTCCCTCTATAAATCATACATCAGTCCAGATGTATCAAATTATTAAATCAACTTGATTGTAATTACTTTTAAAAGCTAAAATCATTCACTTACAGGAACTTTTTTTACCCAAATGTCACAAGCCTGACACAGTACTGTACATATTGCTAGCAGAAGACAATTGGAAGTACTAAACAAATACTTTAATTCACATTACAAACATACCCAACTGATTATGATGCCAAGCATCATTACCTTTTTTTTCTACTTTTTTTTTTTTTTTTTTTTTTTTTTTTTTTTTTTTTTTTTCCAAACCTTTTTTTAAGAGTTATAAACTAATGCGTCTCAGCTGAGGCATTACATAGCTGGTGGAAATGGCCTGGTATAGAGTCAGCATTAATATATTATGTGATGGATCAGTGAAAAAAACAAAACAATTTTCCATTTCCTACTAGTTGTACTTTGGGGTTGCTGCTTCATCACATTCCAACCTGAGCTCCCAGGTCAGATTTATAGCACATTTACTGCAGATAAAGGATTATATCAGCCACATGTTGCATTTTTATCATGTCATTAACTTTGTATTTCTTTTCTTCAGAATTTCCTTTACTGCCTGCTACAACAAATAGTTGTGCAGATGAATAGACCTCAGTGAATCACCTTGTCTTTGCTTTTTTTTTGTAGGGGTGACTATTTCAAGGTATTTTATTAGGAAAAAAAATGTGTAGAAAACAAGAAGAGATACAAGGCATCTTGTGCTAATCATTATGGGACATATGATATCAATGTAGTTTAGTTGTGAATTAAAATAGAAAATACATCTGGGATAGTCACGTTCAAGTGCAGACCAATTTGTTCAAAGATCTTTGGTTACTATCTCTCAATGATGGAGTACCTTTCAAAGACAAAATATAAAGCAATCTTCATCTGCAAAAACTATATTCTGGGTTTTCACATTCAAATCAGTTGTTTGAATCAAACTGCAAAGTTACTTTGATAGTTCTGCTTGGCCCCTGTTTTTCTAGTGAAGGAAAAGCAGAAGGGAACAACCGGCTAATAATTTGACTTTCCTGAGAGTGATGCTCTCTGGGATTTTCAGTTTTATTCAAATGCAGAACAGCTGAGGATTTCTCTGCTTCTCTCTCCATAACGCTCACTGACTGTGGGACTGAGTGCAATGAATCAGCAAATAAGAATTTTCTGACAGGTACACTCTCAAGCGCAAAACAAGATACTGGGCTGATAAGTTCTTTACACACTCATCACTCTGAACAGTTTGAACAACAGCCAGCCAACCAACCCTGCATTTCCCAACTTTCAAATTGTGGTTTTATTTTGTTCAGCAATGTTGAGGAGGTGCTTTCTCAGCTGAGATTCTACTGCAACTGCTGGTGAGTTTAGAGCTAGTTTTCCTTGAAGAAGGCTGACCAAAACACAGGCTTTCATTGCTTTTGTCAGGGCACAAAACTCTTCCTAATGTATCACAATAACGAAGAGCTACAAACTGGACTCCAAATATATATTATTGGATGGTTCTTGGTTCAGTTCAACAAGCTTAAAATAGTAATTCTTTAATTATTTTCTTTTGTATTTTTTCTCTTTGTTTTCCAATCCATTGCTGTGTTGGAATTTAACAAAGGCTAACACAAAATTAAATTATAGAAAAAATGTTTCAGAAAAGAACAACAATCTCCTATGAATACTTTAACATGCACTAGTGCAACCTGTAAGAGAAAATACGCAGGTCACACAGACAACTGTATCCTCTGCATGACACCATGGCCTCATATAAATGAAACATGTTAGAAAAAACTCATGGTTTTTGTTAACCACTAGTAATTAAGAAGAAATTCCTCCTTTGGTCTTGGAGGAAACAGAGGTCATATGACTAATGTATATACACATAGGTCACAATCGAATGCACAATCTTTCTAAAAGCTCTTTTCAAACTGAAAACATCAATAAAAGCTGCTTCTTTTTTTGTTTGTTTTTAAACTCACAGCTATGTACATTTTTACAAAGTTTCTTTAAATATAGTTCAGGCTGGCAAGTCATCTCTTTGCACAGAACTATACGTATTTTACTGCATAGTCAGTCCTCCTCTTTTTTTTTTTTTCATTTTTGTTTTTAATAATAAAATTCTATTTTCCCCATCTGAATTACAGCTTCATATGCTGGGTAAAAGCCCATGGTGATGTCTTTGTTTTATCAACGGCCATGGTATGGCACATAAAGAATCTTTTTTATAATTTTATTTATTTTAAAAAAAACAAAACAAAACACCTGTACAGTCACTGGCTCTGTCTTCCAGAAGACTCTGCTTTGCTTGTTACACTTACAACACCATTTTAAATTACTTCTTCTGGCCCTAACTTTCAATCAAAGTGGCTGAGATCTTAAAGCAGTATTGTAACAGCAATGTACACTTTTCACATTTCACAGGGTTTGTAGTTGATCTTTAACATCAGTGAGTTTCTGTGGGAAGGATCAGTAAGAAAATAATGACTGTCCTTCTCTTTTACTTATTTTTACTTTAGATTTTGACAAGGTGTTCAATGAATGGTATATAACTTTTTCCTCTTCTTTTTTTTCTTTTTTTTTTTTTCTTTTTTCTTTCTTCCAAGTGGCTTGTGAGGGTAGATGGGGAAGGGCTGAGCTATACCCTAGTGGTCGAATGTCCATGGGGCAAATTTGTACTGTTTTGTCCTCCACTGAAAGTGTTGAAAGTATGCAAAGGCTGCATTCCTGTTAATGTATTTGGAATCATGGTTATGGTGTTGGGTGTCATTAGCGGGATGTCATCTGGGGACCTTCTCAAAGTGAGCGTGTAGTCAGGTGGACAGGTGAGTCTCAGTGTGTCGTGGGCCTGCAGCGATTCACACTCGTGGTCATGTTCTAGCTGCTTCATCTGCAAGGACATGATCTCCTCATTTTGTATGTGTGCTATGTCGTTGGTGGTGTTCCTCTGGGGGCTGGGGCGCCTGTGAGTCTCATGACGCCGCTTGTCCTTCTTGTAATATAACGCAGCAAATGCTAAAATATTGAGGAACAGCAAGGAGGCCCCCACAGCAATGGTGACACTCAGCTCTGTGGAGTAATCCCTCTTGTTTTCTATCAGAACTGTGGTATCCTCTGGAGCTGTTTTATGGGTGTCTTTCGAATGTTTGGGATTGTTGGCAGGTGTCATTGCTGGGCGTTTGGTGGCTGGCCATAATTTCCCAGGAGAACGCCGGGTCACATACGGAAAGGAGGTCATGTCAGGAGGGGGGACTTTAGTTGTGGTGGAAACATACTGAAATATTTCATTCAGGTTGTGAAGGTGTGGTACCAGCTCCAACCAGAAAGCAACTTTGGTTGCTCGATAGTGATCACGAACTCGGGGTTTCAGGCCAATGTGTAAATAAAGTTGGTCTTTAGGATTGTATTTGGACCAGGCTACTTCTTCAAAGCGGTTGGGTTTTGTGTGGATGAACTTTGTGTCCTGTGGAACAGGCTGGTTTGGATCTCTAAAAAAAAATTAAAACAGACAATATTACAGTCATTAACCTTTCTACAAAAAACCTACAACAAAACAAAAGCAAACAAACACGAAACCCTCTCAATCTTACAGTTAATAGTTTATCCAATATTTACGGTAACTGAAAAGTAGAAGATTAAAACATTCCCTAACTGAAGAACAGCTGTTAATAAGTAATCAAAAGAAAATTACTTACTGTACAGAGCATCTCAGATACTACAATAGATTTTGACATGAAAATGAAGAAATCATAGTGTTTCAGTTACCAAAAGGTCATCTGAAGTGATTCAATACCATTCTCCAAGGAGTGCATCTTAGAGACATACCATCTTAGAGAAGTACCAGCTACCTCTTTCCATAGTAAATGTGTAGGTTCAACCCTTCTCCAGGTTTGACACTAACTTTTTAATTTAAGGTACCACTTCTTCCACTGCTGCAAGTAGTAAACATGGGCAGTTTACTAAGCCCCATGGCAATATTGGAAGTCCCTCTGAACACACAGAATTATACTTGTGCACATATTACAAGAGAAACCTCTTCAAAACCTGAAGTAGCTGCGCTAATACATGTACCTGGCAACCATTTCTGCTTGGTTTTTTAAATTGAGCTATTAATCCTCCTCCATTTAAATACTTGCTTGGGTGAAAAAACACCTTTGAACTACCTTTGTGTCGCAAATCTTTTCATCATTCCCACTAGCAGAGGACTATTTGAAGGTTCCACGTGATCATTGCTACAAAGTCAAAGGACAATGGGCCTTAACTGATATGAGACATATTTTAGCCAAGATAACCAGTTTTAAAGTACTTCAGTAGCAGTAAGATAAGAGTAGTTCACAAGTCAGAGATAATTACAAAATTGGTAAATTATTTTTTTTTCTTACAGGTTCAGAATAAAGATAAACCAATGCCACAAAGAGCATTTAGATGTGGTTAATGTATGCATATCCTTATTATTATAAATTTAAATAAATAGCATAAAAAAATAGGAAGTTAAAATTACTTTTACAATACTAAGTTTAATAGTATGTTGCACATTAATTTAAAGCATCTTTTCTAGCAATGATAGCTTTCTGTGGCTTTGTCTCATGTTATACTGAGAGTAGATTATTTATTTCCTGTGCATTACTCAGAACTTTCCATTCTCTTGTTACTTATTTATATGCATTCGCTTATTTCCTGTGAAAAGAATTCTAATATTTTCCCTTTCTTCCAATATACAGTTATGTATATTCTGGGAATACCAAATTATATCCTTACAGATTTTAAAGCATATTTTTTCTTTCTCCATTTTCAAATGCCCATGAATCTAAGAGCCTACTTTAGCATTCCTTTGCTGTACATAAAGAGCTATTTCTTAGTTCTTAAATGTGACAAGTAATTTGACTTTAATAATCTTATGATTCCTGCATTCATTTCTACTTGAAAGAAGGTATCTTACTTTTTTTGAGAGAAAAGAAGAATTACTTTTCTAAATATTTTGGTATTTTGGCTTACTTATGCCTGTGGTTATAGTGTTTGGGGTTTTTTCAGGTGGTATAGTGTGCTGATTTTTTTTTTAGTATTAAAATATATCTCATCCTTCTCATTTCAATAACATTTAAAAAATACAAACTAGGGATTCTAAAATGCCTTCCTTCCTTCCTTCCTTCCTTCCTTCCTTCCTTCCTTCCTTCCTTCCTTCCTTCCTTCCGCCACTTCCTTCCTTCCTTCCTTCCTTCCGCCACTTCCTTCCGCCACTTCCTTCCGCCACTTCCTTCCGCCACTTCCTTCCGCCACTTCCTTCCTTCCGCCACTTCCTTCCGCCACTTCCTTCCTTCCTTCCTTCCTTCCTTCCTTCCTTCCTTCCTTCCTTCCTTCCTTCCGCCACTTCCTTCCGCCACTTCCTTCCGCCACTTCCTTCCGCCACTTCCTTCCGCCACTTCCTTCCGCCACTTCCTTCCTTCCTTCCGCCACTTCCTTCCTTCCTTCCGCCACTTCCTTCCTTCCTTCCTTCCTTCCTTCCTTCCTTCCTTCCTTCCTTCCTTCCTTCCTTCCTTCCGCCACTTCCTTCCGCCACTTCCTTCCGCCACTTCCTTCCGCCACTTCCTTCCTTCCTTCCTTCCTTCCTTCCTTCCTTCCTTCCTTCCTTCCTTCCTTCCTTCCTTCCTTCCTTCCGCCACTTCCTTCCTTCCGCCACTTCCTTCCTTCCTTCCTTCCTTCCTTCCTTCCTTCCTTCCTTCCTTCCTTCCTTCCTTCCTTCCTTCCGCCACTTCCTTCCTTCCTTCCGCCACTTCCTTCCTTCCTTCCGCCACTTCCTTCCGCCACTTCCTTCCTTCCTTCCTTCCTTCCTTCCTTCCTTCCTTCCTTCCTTCCTTCCGCCACTTCCTTCCGCCACTTCCTTCCGCCACTTCCTTCCGCCACTTCCTTCCTTCCGCCACTTCCTTCCGCCACTTCCTTCCTTCCGCCACTTCCTTCCTTCCGCCACTTCCTTCCTTCCGCCACTTCCTTCTGCCACTTCCTTCCGCCACTTCCTTCCGCCACTTCCTTCCGCCACTTCCTTCCTTCCTTCCGCCACTTCCTTCCGCCACTTCCTTCCGCCACTTCCTTCCGCCACTTCCTTCCTTCCTTACGCCACTTCCTTCCGCCACTTCCTTCCTTCCTTCCTTCCTTCCTTCCTTCCTTCCTTCCTTCCTTCCTTCCTTCCTTCCTTCCTTCCTTCCTTCCTTCCTTCCGCCACTTCCTTCCTTCCGCCACTTCCTTCCGCCACTTCCTTCCGCCACTTCCTTCCGCCACTTCCTTCCGCCACTTCCTTCCGCCACTTCCTTCCTTCCGCCACTTCCTTCCTTCCTTCCCCCTTCTTTCTTTCAACAGTTAGCCAAATTGTTTTAGTTCAGAAAAGAAAGATAATTTATTGGTAATTGTTCATCCCAGTTCAAACTAAAAAAGTAATATTCCCTTCCAAGCAGTACAGAAACAGATGTATGCTGCTGCTTTGAGGGATTCTAACATGCATGGAAGAAGGAAATAAAGCTATTTATTTTGTTATTAAAGAACAGACCGAAAGAGCTGCAAAATCTAAACACAAAGATATTGGCCCAATTCAATAGATCTACTTTGAAAAGTCTTTGGGGTTCATAATATAAATTCTAAGGCAAATTAAGAATCAACAAGGTTATCTAAACGTGAAACATTTTTTTTCTCAGAAACTCAAAATGCTGCAAGAGTTCTGGCACACAATGTTGTGTCATCCCCCTTGCTGTTCTGATTCCCATCCCAAAAGACTCTGGGAATGGTTCTAGAGAGAACTGATTCCTTAAGTTAGCTCTTGTAAACAAGTTGCAGTTGATACACAGAATAGAAGATGAAGAAGCTGAGAACTCACTTTAAAAAGCAGCCAAGCTGGACATGCACTTTTAAAATTTTTAGTGGTCTTATAAAAATTATTATTATTATCCTCATAGCTGATGATTATTTTAGTAAACAACATTTTTTAAAATTAGCATTCTCACTGTGGTCCCTTCCAACCATTTTGCATCCTGTGATTCCCTTTCCCTACAAAAAGCCTGAAAAACAAGTAAAGATCAGCCTCCTTTTTCCTCTCTGCCATCCTCTACTTCCATCTGTCATTTTTAACTATATTTATTGGGAGCAGCCAATTATGCTGCCGCCTCCTCCAAACACAAGAGAGTAAATAACATTACATGAGTCTGGGCTTGTATTTGCATATTTGTTTACATGGCTCTGTGTGGGCATGAAGTTGTCCCTTGAAACAAGAACCAGGAAAAAATCAACCATCCCTAGAGACAAGTAATTTCTTTGCTGAGGATATCAGAGCTCAGCCATTGACATCAAGTCTAGGGCTGATCACTTAAAAAATTAATAAAATTGTTTGAATAGTCTCTCTGAATTTGGAAGGTAGATATCTAAATTATGTTGGGTTTTCTTACAAGAAACAGGAATAGCAAAGTCCAGTCCTAAATAAGGGATCTAATAATGGACTTGGATCTTGGTTTTATAGACTAATGATTATTTGCCAAAAATATTCAGTAGATATAAACAAGAGAACTTTTACTTTCCTTGGCCATCCTGCTATGTACGCTGCCGAAAATTAATGAAGTTACAACTTATAACTTGTTTTTTCCTGGGGTACTTAGGCAGACTATTCTACTATAAACCATTTTCCTGTTTTATTGGTTGGCATAAAACATAGATGTACAGACAATAATTTCTCCTATCAAATCATCTGTTCAACAAAATTCTTGATCTGTTACTTTAATTTCAAATTTTCCCTTGGCTTTTAAGACTCCCAATTCCTTTGTGTTTCTAGATGTTCTTGAGCCTCAAGTGTGTTATTTCATAACAAAGACAGCCAGAAAACCTTCCTTTAAAGGAATCCACTGCAATCATGATGATAACATGCAATCAACATTGTGACATTATAATCTGAACAATATATTTCCAGTTCTGAACTTTTTACAGTATTGGCTCTCATAGGGAGGAGATTTCTTGTTTCCCCATTTGTCAGTTGGTAGGGAGGCTTTTCTTTTCTTCATCCGACTACTATAACAAGATTGATCATTATTGTTATTTATTTTGCTATTTCATTACTTATTTTTACCACTTTTAGAATTCAAACATCTTATCCACCAAAAAATGTCCCCATAATGAAATGCCTGATTTTTTTTTCATATGAAAGAAGACCATATCTTCTCTAAGGTGTATTTTTGTTAATGTGCAGAATAATCTCATTTCACCTGCCACCTTTTTCCTCCCATTTTCAGTCTGCACTAATTTTGCACAACTTAAGATGTTTTTGTATATTGTCATTCAATTCAAACCTCATGGGCACGAGACGTAAAATCAAAACAAAAACTTTTTTCTCAGGTGATATAAAGTAAATATTCCTGCAATGGATGTTGACTGAGGAGCAACACACACTCCTGTTCCTAAGGCAGATTAGTAGCGGACCTGGAGGATAAATGAAGGAATGTGGTATTTCATATCTGATTGTATTTTCATGGGAAGGATAGTGAATTAAGTTTTCTCATATCCCAAATTCCTTATAAGATGATGAAACACCATTTGTGTTCTAACTACTTCTGCCACAGCATTGACTATCACTCAGGAACTATTACATTAATGTACTTGAAATGTTTTAAATTTTTTTTTCTTTGTCTTCACTAGAGAGCAAAATGTCTTCACAGTTACATCATCTTTGTCTCCAACACTCTGAAATGCCCCTAGATGTTTTATTTTCTTTCAGTAGTACACTTTTCTCTGTATGATTTAAAAAAAAAATGGAAGAGAGAGAAAAACTGGCTTTTCTTCATTCTTCTGTTGATTCTTTTCATGCTGTCACAATACTAATAATGCCACAGACATTCCTGTTTGAAGGACTGTTATACAGGCATGTTTTCCCTTACCTCCTCTCCTCAATTATCCCCAGTTCCCACTGTTGCCATGCTCCCTGTCAGCTAAGGACTAACAGCTGAGGACTCCTTATGAGACGTAAGGAACACAAACCATAACTACACTGTTGTTTGACTAACACAGATTTGCCATTGGAGATAGTTATTTCTTCAGATGAAAACATCAAAAAGAAATGCAACAGCCTCATAAAAGAGTTGTCTGAGAACTGATTTGAAACTACACTTTAATAACTGCAAGTTTAATCAGGTCTTCTATTAGAGAACCAAACTGCATACAAAACACAGATATTCCTAATAACTCGTGTTTGTGCTTCAGATTCAACGGTACCTAAATAATTCTGGAGTATTTACCTGAAATACAAAGAAAACAAGGATATATCCTCTAGACCTTTATCTTTCCCAATACCAACACAGAGCTGGATGATGGTGATAAAAAGTAGAGTACTAAAATTCCTGAAAACCAGGGCAATTTTTAGAAACCTAATAGATGTCACTAATGAGAATATGGCTTTGTATCTACTGTGTGAAACTTGAAATCCCTCACAAGAGCATAGCTGGCTGAGTATCTATGAGGGACTGGCCCACAACCCCTCACATAGTTCACTCTTCCCCACTGATGTGTCTGCAAAGGAGGTAACATGGTCCTAACAAACAGAACTTGGCCTATAAAATTACCATTACAGTTAGGATGGCACTACTGGCAGCAGACTGAAGCTGCAAGTGCATGTCATAATGAAGCTCTCACATGTATTTCTGTGCATTGAGGAATTCAAAGCTGTATTTTCATGTTATTTTTGCATCCCAAATGTAGGATCTCAAACTTACTCTTTAATAAATTGTTTTCCTATTTCTAGGGCATGTTGGAAACAGTTTTGAAAAGGCCAAATGAAAAACACTAAATAATAATCACCATCATTTAAAAAAAAGAAGTCATAGGTGAAGGATTAGCAAAATACAGCTTCCAGGCATTCATTTGAAGCACAAGCTATTTGGCATTAAGCACTTTAATTGTCACCTCCTGTTTGCTAGCTTCAGTAACCAACTTACAAGTTAAACACAATAAAAGTACTGCGCCCTGTGCTGTGTCTTTCACCTACTGATTTTACAAGACTGACCTGCCCTACAAACCCAGCCTTGGCAGTAGGCCCATTAAACAGCGTGTGCTTTTTAGCAATGGATGGCCTGCCATTAAAAGTCCATCTGAATGATGCACCACCTGAGCCATAATTTTACAATAAGTACCTGAATGCAGCCTCCGTGGGAGAGTCATAGAGATTGGAAAAGTCTCAAACACATTAAAAATAAATAAATATATCTGCAGTTCTACTGTTCAAAGCTTACCTACAGGGAAATGCGAAATAATAAAATCTTTCCGCTAAAGGAGTTTTATGCGTTGCCATGGGTACAAATACAAAGCAAGACAAGTACTATCATAATAAGGATGGGAAATTATCAATTAAAAATAGGGTGGGGAAAAAAAACCAAAGCAGAGCCCGCAGCAATGCAGTTCTGAACTTGAGAGTTGAAGGACCTGAGTGGGTACAGAGATTCCAGATTGCAAGTGAATGAGCAGAGTGGAGAACAGTTACCCCAGAGATCCCATTGCTCTAGGCTTGAGATGCTACAACCTTTGCCTTTCTGTTTGAGGAACCAGAGGTGCAGAACAAATGTAATCTTAAAATATTATCTGCCTCCAAGTATTCTCCTGTACGATGCAGAACGATTAATCATTGCTCAACCAAACCAAGAAAAGACCCCATCAAGGTAATATGCATTGTGTTGCTCTTTTCCTTTCCTTTGAAAACTGAAATTTTACAGCCAGAGGCCATTTCTAATGATACATCTTTCAGACTGCCTGTATGGGAGTGAGCCTGTAATAGGATATATACCCCATTCCTATCTCATCAGCAATGGGGAAGTTTCAGAAATTACTAATGGCTCTCCCAAAGCACCTGTTTTTGCCTTTAGGTATAGTATGACAATGGC
Source organism: Ammospiza caudacuta (assembly GCF_027887145.1). Lineage (NCBI taxonomy): Eukaryota > Metazoa > Chordata > Aves > Passeriformes > Passerellidae > Ammospiza > Ammospiza caudacuta. Next base: position 98,963,590 of record NC_080594.1, read on the forward strand.
TTTATAACCAGAGAACTGGGTATAGCCTGCTGAAATTAGTTTTCAAGCAGCAACAGCTGGAAAGTGCTTGAAATTATGAGTAATGGTGGCAGCTGGGACTGTGAGAAGCTCCTGTCAGCCTCAAAAACTGCTTAAATACAACTTCTTAATATACAGGGAATAATAATAAAGTAATTGGAAAAAATAGCGAGACCATGGAGATCTTTCATAACCATAGTAATTCCAATGAGTATATTTGTAGGGATCAGAAGTTCTCTATTTATACATAGCACTTAATCTACCAAAATAAAGACAAACTGATGGTATCATCATCTCTGCGCATGTGGTACAGCCATCATGCAGCATTGTCCGTCCATAAACCAGGATTTCAACACAAAATTTGCCCATCCCAGTACTGAAGCTTCTTGTTGCCAAATACATCTAAATATTACACAGTTGATTCATTTTTGTTGCTGAACTCCAGGGTTTCTGCATGCTTTTTTACCTGCTTATCTGATACGCAGTACAACAAAAGAATTTTTTTTCCTTGTGCACTGACCTGAAGCATTTAAATGGTTTTTACTCAATTTATGCTTGAGGTTCTTGTTAAGACTGCAAAATCTCTCTCTCAACCACCATTTAGATTCATGGAAGGCTACAAGGGAGCTAAAGCCTCTGAGTGTTTCACAATAGGCATCTGAGTTTTTCTTATATAGCTGCACACTGTTCACTGCAGTGCAGTAAAGCTGCAGTTTCCAGAGCCCAATCCTGCCATTAAACATTCTGTGGAAAGATTTACAGCCCCTTTGTGCCACAAGTATCTTTGTTTTAATTCAGTACTGAAGACTCAAGGTTAACAAAAAAAGCCCTTGACGCTGAAGTAAAGCACTGCAATACTGTTAAAAGGAATGTTATAGGAAGAGAACAGAATTTATTAATATTGCTCACAGATTAAGCTGCTTTGAGGGTTATTTCCTTGGTGTTTACAACTCTATTTCATCAAAATATTGATGTCTTTATTTTGTTTTGTAAGCAGAATTAATTTAATTTTTTAACTTTCTCAAAGCAAAATTTATATATGAGTCTCTTCTTCATTCCAGTCAAGTACTTATTATTGCCATTACAGCCCTCAGAGGGAAAAAAAAATTTCCAGTGTCTGCCTTTCTGTTCTAATTTCTCCCTGGGTCCTCATCCCTGTGAAGGTCGCTGAAAAACAAGAACTTTCTTTCTTTTGTAGCAGATAAGTGCTATCTGCCTGACAGTTCCTTCTTCAAGTAGCAGACATGTTGCCTCTGATTTTTCAGTATCTTAGTGAACCACCTTTTCTCTGAGACATGCTTTTTGTCTTAGTAATTGTCCTATTTTTTGAACCAAAAATACAGTGTGTTATTATTCTCATTGAGCTACTGAAAGAAAATACTTTGAGGGAACACACTAATTAAAAATCTATTAAATATGAATAAGCCTCATTTACCTCCTGCCTTAGCACAAATATTTCTATACAACTACTTCAAAATCAGATTTTGAGGCCACTGGAATGGGATACTGACTATTTTAGAAGTATGCTATCAGCAAAATGAATGCTAGGGGTCACACTTACCCAGTTTTGGCAAAGTTAGTCCAGTATGTCATAACCACTGCACTAAGCATGACATCATTCTTGGAAAAGTTACAGTTGAACAGTTCTGTGGGACCAATCATAGGAATCCCAAACACATAAGGGACTTCATCACCATGAGCTGAATCAGCCCAGCTGGGTTTCATTTCACTTTGGCAATGGTGATAAAATGCATAGAAATATGTTGGAGATCCATACTGGGCGTGCAGGTCAGCCGTGGCAACAGCTGGAGCAACCCATTGGTGGTCTGTAAAAAGAGCAACCAGGGTCTTCCGTCTTGTTTCGGGATTTTCTTTGTCTGCCCAGTCGGTGTACATGAATTTAATGGTCTCTCGCAGTGTGTCCTTCCCTTCTGGATAGCCATATAGATTGTCCACAAAATTGGAGACAGAAAAGTCAAAATCATTAGGAGAAACACCGTCTTCATTGTCTACAATGCCATCCACAAATTTCAAACCTTCCCCTTGATTCACACCCAGCATTATATCATAGTTAAGGAATTCCCCTTGCTCCATTAGAATCTGAGGGTCATCTGGAATCACGTCTCCATCTATCACAGGCCCAAAGGCAATGTGGTACGTGGCTGGAGTGATAGTCTGTTGAATGAGTTCTTTGTAATTCTTATTCCGCAGACATTCAACCAAATCAGTGGTATCCAGCATGTCGCAGCCCACTTTATCTGCCAATATCCGAGTGTACTTGGCAGGCTGATAGTTCACTGCCCAGCTGGACAGGGCTGTTCCACTCTGTATGATTGCCTTTTGGAACAAACCTGCAGGTGCAAATCATTCAAATACAGATCTAATTAGATATTAAATATATATATTTATATATATTTTAAAAAATGTAAAGTATTTCTCACTAAGGAAACAGATTATAGAATCCCTCAAGGATGCATACAATGAAATTTTGAATAAATTTCCATAGATCCTACTCACTGCTCCCTTTTGATGTTATGTAGAATAGGCTACTATCTAAAATCTGCCACGTTCTTGATTACACACACAAAAAGCATAAAGGTTTCAGGTTACTGTTTCAAGAACAAAGCTCATTCCTGTACTGCTGCTTTCTTGTACCTGATGGAAGTCCTCTGGCTTTACCACATTGGTAGTCCTGTGAAAAGTTCTTTGAAGGACTGGCAGCTAAAGGCAATCAAATGCTCTTTGCCATGTAAATGACACTCATAAATGTGCCTTTCAGTAGTTTAAAGGTCAAATGAAAATTACACATTCTCATTTCCTTCACAAAAGCCATGCATCATACTAACTTGAAAAAATCTACTCTGTTAAAAGCAATTTCATATGTTTGAATCTTCTATTCTGAAATTTTTAATTGACCATTTAATTTTTAAATGATTATTGTGTGTATGTTAACATTGCTTATATGTTGAATTGTGTGTGTCTGTGAATTGTGTGTGCGTGCATGTGTAACCCTACTTATATGTAGAATTAAAATTGTAACATTTAAATTGTTTTGCCAAAGAGCAAGATGATATTCAATTGTTCTTTCTGGTTGTTTTACTAATATACAAACTGGAGCATGAAGAAAAGAAAGATGAAAAACCAATCTGAAGAGTTTCTTTGCTTAAAGCACTGAAAGGCAAGGAGAGCTTACTGGTGAATCTGCCCCATCTGTGTTTTTTTGTTCTGGTAAAAACACTAAAATGGCCTATTTTATATTTAAACTGAAATACTTGGGTGTCTTCTGCACATGGTTTCTACCATCATGTTCTCAAAATGCAAAAGACAGAAAAGTTAGAAAAGCATGTGGGGTTTTTGTTGATATACTTTTGAGGATGATAACTGAATGCACACAATAAAAAATTTCAATTATTTAATCAGTTAAGTTTTTCATGGCTCCATCTGCTTGATTTTGGCATGGCTTGCTCAACAGTTATTCACTGGAATTTTATTTGTATGAATAGACTGAATTGTCAAGCATAACTATGTATTTCAAAACTAGGTGTGTTTTCCAGCCTCCCTGCTATAACTTCTGGCTATGGCTTATCTGTTACAAATTTCTGTCTGTTTTATTGTGATAGAAATGACATGGATTAATAAATACAATAGATATTTTTGTGTTGTCTTTTATCTACTCTTTGTAGATTTGATCTTATCACCAGGAATATTTATAGTTCAGTACAGGTGCTGTGCATTCTTGGAGTTTGGGTTTGGGTTTTTTGGAGGGTGAGGTGCTGAGGGTAGAAATCCCACAGCTTCCTTACCAAAATCTGAAGAACACTGTGTGGGATCACATAGTACTTGTGGGGAGTTAAACACAGTTTTTATTAAGGCTTTGTTATATTTCTACTATGTAAGGAAAGCATCTACATACATGCTGAAAGTGCAGCCAAGAGTGTACAAAAAATCAAAAAGGTCAATGCTCTTTTCCATTTTAATTAGGGCAAATTCTTTGACAGAAGAGCCAGTGGAAGCTGTTGATAAAGCTAGAAAAAATATATTGCCCATGGCATTTGATGCATGAGGTTAATGCTGTAATAATATTTAGTTTTCTTATAAACATATTTATGTTGACTAATACAAATCTAGAATTCTATCTAGTAGGTATTTTACAAAAATTGCAGACCTCATGTAATTCTAATTCAGCCTACCTTGTTTGGCCCTTTCATTACATTTTAACATTTAAAAAAAAAAAAGAAGAAAAAAAAGTACTTTGCCTGGAGGATTGTTACCTTCTGAATAGTGGGAGAGTGTCAGGAGACTGACACAGGAAGCTCCTGCCCCAGATCCAAAAATAGTAACTCTCTTCGGGTCTCCTCCAAAAGATCCAATATTTTCTTCAATCCAACGTAAAGCTTGGATTTGGTCAAGCAATCCATAATTGCCTTTTGCAGCTTGGTCCCCAGTACTTAAAAAACCTATAAGGCAAAACCCCATAATTTTAGTTCACCAGATACAGAGTTAGCTACAGGGTATCTACATATTCACAACACATCTTCCCATCTTTTCATCTTCTGTGGTTTTTTTTTTTCTTCTTCTTTTTAAAGGTCACAGTCCTAGTTAAATGTCTCCTGAGCAAGCAGAGAAATTCTGTGTGCTGTTTTGCTTGATTTTTTTTCCCTACTTCAGAGATCCCATTTATGAGGAATCACTATTTTCCTATTGAAATGTTTCTGTAACAATGCAACAATACAGAAAGACAATTTAAATATTTTATAACTAGGATGTGAGTCGGGTGCAAAATCTTAGGAAATTATTTTTGACAAAGATGTGAGATAGCCAGTCTATGACTGAGAACAAAACTCTCTAACACATTATTTTAAATACTTCTTACCAAAATTTTCCTAAACTACATAGCTCTTTAAATTTCTGTACTTATGATATGGATAAATGTACTCCGAAACAGAAAAAAGAAGGCTGAAGTAAAAAGAAAAAAAGAACATGAAAAAGCCTAGGAGAAAAAAAAATTACATTTCAATTTCACAGAGGATGTTTATTAGGAAGAAAGCAAGTAAATCCATGACAACATAGCCTTTGGTGGGAAGACTTTATCTGAACAAATCAGGTCTTGTCTTTCTCTTTGGAAATTGCAGGAAAACTCGTGCTGCTGTTTTTTGTTCCTGTGCTGTGGTTACCAGATTCTAGAAAAAAAAAACATGGCATGTTTGCTGCTTGTCTTGCAACTGCGAACAAAATTACCATAAGATTAGGATTGAGATTAATGTTGGTTTTTTGAAACCAGCTAAGGTGAAACATTGCAGTTATCCCTGCTGCCTATCATTCACAGTTAAGACATGTGCTATGTCCAAATTACCACATTGAGTTGTGTACTCACAGTCCTTTCTTTAACACCCTTTGCTGTTAGACAACTTTTCCTGTTAGACAACTGCAAAGTCAGAAGTCTATTAGAAATACCTTACAGCATATGGAAGTTTTCAGATGGACATTACTGATTTAGGCACCAGTGACAGCTGTCAAAGACAAAACAAGGAAATCACTTGGCAAGTTTTTTCCAGCTAATTATCAGTTGAGAAATATTTGCTAGAAGGGGGACCCAGGACCCAGAAGATTTATGATGTGGTGCAGTTGGAAATGAAAGAGTCTGTTATGATAAACCATGTGAGCCTGCTGTAACAAGACCTCCATGCTCCTGACTGGAAGGTGAGTCCTAGGTCCCTAGGGGAAAAAAGACTTTGCAGTACATTTCCCAGGCTTTGTAAAGGGGAACAGATCTCTTTGCATTGGCTGTAATAATTTTTTTGTTTATAGGAAAAATGAAAATACACATGAAGGAAGGTATTCACATAATGGACAAAGCAGAATTCAAATCATATCCATATTGCTAAGTAACATGATAAAGCTTTTTCATTTAAAAAGCCTCTACTAATGGAAAGCACAGTCATAAGAATGGCAGTAACCTTTTTTTCTCTTCTGTGCAAATGGAGAAAAAATAAACACTCTTAATCCATAATTGTCTCAATTTATTTTTTTAAGAGATGTGTTTTTCTTTTTTTTCACATGCCTTTATTATCTTTATAAGCCTGTCAAAGAAAGAATAATCCACTTGCTGGCTTTGTTGCTGTAGCTCACTGCAATATTCTATAATACTCTATAATTAAGGCTTTATTCAATCAGAACTATGACATCCATTGGATAAAGGAAGGGTTGTAACCTTTAAAGCAGGATGGTAATTAATATTCAGAGCCGAAACCAGTTTTAGTTCTACTAGTAGCATCAAACTAAAGCTGTTTGAACTTCTTAATTTTGAATTCTTACCAAATGTTCTAAAAGGTGAACTTGGTAAAGCTGTAGTCAATGAATATCTAATGTTCAAAAGATGAAGTATTTTTTTTCTGTTTCTACAGTTGTCTGCTGATTCTCATTAATTGCAAGAATAAATTTTCTTAATTTAAAAACTAATCACCATGGCAAAGAGTCAGCCCCACGTTACACAAACTGAATTCATAAATCTGTCTTTTCTTGCCAAGGATATATTTTCTTTCGTGCTCTGAGTACCAGAACAAAATATTTTTTCAAAGCTATTTGAAGAAATTCAGGCAAATAGTAACTATTTGTCCAGATATACACAACACTAAGGGGTTTTTTGGCATTTTTCTATATTGCTTCAGTGAAGAGAAAAAAAAAATGCTTCTTTAAACTGAAGTTCCTGAAATAACTGTTATTTTTCTCTGACTCTATGAAGGAAAGCATTCAAGTAAAATTCTTTCGTTTTAGACTACTAGACAGAAATCATGATGGAGAAAAAGATTGCAAATGGAAATTGCTGGGAATTTTCCTTTTCTACAACCTTTAAAAATGCTGCTCAAAAGCCACATGCTGTCACTTGCACTGTTTTGATAACACAGTGAATACACAAAGCTACACACAAAGCTCTTTTAGATCACACTTAGATAAAAAGAAATCCCTAGCTTTATCTTTATGGTTGGTTATTACCATGCCTGAGTGGGCGTGGCTGGTGAGAGAGAGACGGTGAATCTTGTTTCTTGATTCAGAAGGCTGATTTATTAAGATATATATATAATACATTATGACTATACTAAATAAAATATAGAGAGAGGTTTTGCAGAGCTGCTAGCCAAGCTAGGAAGAGATAGAAAAGAAAGAATCCACAACAAAGCTGTGGCCAAAGACTCAGTCCCCTGGCTTGCACTGGTGATTGGCCCTTAATTATAAACATAGAACATGAGCCAATCAAGGTGTCCCTGTTGCATTCCCCAGCAGCTGATAATAATTGTTTACCTTCTCTTCGGGGGCCTCTGGCCTCCCGAAGATGCAGAAATCTGAAAGAAAGGATTTCTGTGAAGAAATGTCTGCGACATCTCACCTTTCTAAATTGTATAAAAATAAAAGAAAAATGCTGATGTGGAATGAACAGGAAATTCCTTCACCTATAAAATATAGAAGACTAATAAATCACTAAAACAATCCTACAATATAAGAAAATGCAAAATACAATGTAAAGAGAATTTGAGTCCATGCAGCTGAGTTTCAGGAACAGTCCAAGAGCCAAAGTTGTTTCCCTTGGAATATCTGAGAGTCCTTTTGGTCCTGAAACAGACTTCTGCAAAAGAGTTCCATCAATAGTTATCAAAAACCATTGACAGTCTTAATACAATTTTAAACAATTTAAAACAATTTGTACAATTTTGAAATGTCCTTTCTGGCCTTTCAGTGCTTCAGCGCTTCAGAGCTGCTGCCCTCTATTTTCAATCTTTTTTTTTTTTTTTTTTTTTTTTTTTTTTTTTTTTTTTTTTTTTTTATCGAAAAGCAAAAGAGCAGCAGCCGGGCAGAGCAGTGCCAGAGAAGGAAAGGCCCTGGGGGCCCTGGCCCATGCTGGACCAGGAACCCCAAAACTGGCTCACAAAGGGGGACCCGGACCGGTGGGACAAACCAGAATCCCCAAAAACATAAGGAGGCCAAGTGATGGCCCTGGCCCAGGAACTCCCTGAGCCAAACATCCCAGGCCAAACCCATAAGGAAGGCTCTGCATTCCCGCAGGCCTGAACCCTGCTGCCAGCACAATGGCAGCACGGGTAGTGAGACGCTTCCTTTCCCCTAAACCACTGAGGCATGCTAGCAGCAGGGAAATAGAAGCCTTCCCCAGCAATCCCATCTGGGGTCTGGAGATATTTGTTTCCCACAGCAAACCAGCTATGGTCTCCTCCAACCGTGCCCTCTCCCTCTGCAATGCATCGGGTTTGTCTCTCATCCGCCCCCTGGCTTCATCCCCATCCCCTCCGGGCTGGGGATCAGAGGCAGAACTCTCTGGATGCACCTGCCCCCCCATGCCACTAGGACACAAGAGAGGCGGTGGCCTCCATGGGACAATCCCCGAAAAACCACCCCCCAAACTGCCGAGAATGCTGATCTTAAAAACAGGCAGCTGGACTGCTGCAATAGTCAGCTGGCGGGCAGCCCCCGCTCCATGGAAGGAGAGACCCCCCCGCCGGGGCGACTGCTGGGACGTCCGGTGGAAGCAGCGGGGAGGGAGCCGAAACTGGGGAGGGAACCGCGCTGAGAGTGGGATCAGCCGCGGGCTGCTCCGAGGGTCCCGCAGGTTCAGTGGCGTTTTCAGCCCCATCCTGAACAGGAACTGTCTCGGCTGGAGGAGGCGGGGACGCGCGGGAACACGCTGTTGCTGCGTCCCTTGGCTCTGAAAGCGGCGGCAGGCACGGCACAGGCAGCAGCGGAGCAGGGAGAAGCGGCGGAGCATCGCTGTTGCTTAGCAACAGGTCAATCACCGGAAGTGCTGTCTCTTCTGCCTTCTCCGACGCTGACTCTTGCGGGGGCGGGGAGGCCGGTGAAACCGCGGGCGGGACCGCCTGGAGAGGCGGAGACGGGATCTCCTGGAGTGACGGCTCTAGCAGGGGCGTGGAGGAAGCCTCGGAGACCGGTGCCGCCCCCATGTCTGAAGGCGGAGTCTGAGTGGCTTGAGCGGCCACTCCCATCCCCCCGGAGAGAGAGAAGGGGGGGAAGGAGAAAACTCCATCTGAACATGCTCCGGAGCAAGAGTAAAAAAAACTTCTTCGTGCCGCGAAGTTTCGACCCCCCCCCCTCACCGTGAAGCAGGTGGGGGCGGAAAGCCCAAAGTCATCACCCACGGGGTCTTCTGCCAAGGGTGGTGGAAACGGAGCTTGGCCATAACAATTAGAGATCCATTGAAAACAAGCTGCTCTGCGTTTCAGGACAGGGAAAAGCTTTATAAATGCTGGGTAGATAGAAGGCAACATGCGTCCCTCAATGTAGACACGCTGGATAATGGAGTCCATGCACTCCCAGACAAAAACATCTAAAGCATATAAGACATCAGCAAAGAACCCAAAAAGCTTTGCCCATCGAAAGAATTCATAGATATCGGTTTCTGACAAAAGGAAACCGTCTTCCCTGCACCAATGTTTCCAGAGGGCTATGAGCTTTTCCTCTGAAGGGGAGAATTGAATCTCTTCTGGCAAGGCATGGGTCTGCCATACAAACAGCCACAAGCTACAAAGGGCTGGTTCATCAGGGATAGAAAAGTGAACAGTACCTTTTGAAAGAGTCCAGCTTGCTCTGGCCAGCTCCACAGGTCTGCTGCTCTTTTCCATCATCTTTCCTGATCGTTTTCCTGAAGAAAGTTCTGTTGTGGTCAGCCTTGGCTGTGAACTCTGTCCAAATCTTCAGTTCTTCAGCTCCTGGCTTGAATCCACTTTCTGATCACTTCAGAGCAACCATCAAATGCTACACATACAGGATTTTTACCCAGTGCAGCAATTTTGCTCCTCTGGTCTTATCAGATTAATTTTTGCTCTGACACAAGGGGTCACCAGATATTACCGCGCCTGAGTGGGCGCGGCTGGTGAGAGAGAGACGGTGAATCTTGTTTCTTGAATCAGAAGGCTGATTTATTAAGATATATATATAATACATTATGACCGTACTAAATAGAATATAGAGAGAGGTTTTGCAGAGCTGCTAGCCAAGCTAGGAAGAGATAGAAAAGAAACCACAACAAAGCTGTGGCCAAGGACTCAGTCCCCTGGCTTGCACTGGTGATTGGCCCTTAATTATAAACATAGAACATGAGCCAATCAAGGTGTTCCTGTTGCATTCCCCAGCAGCTGATAATAATTGTTTACCTTCTCTTCGGGGGCCTCTGGCCTCCCGAAGACGCAGAAATCTGAAAGAAAGGATTTCTGTGAAGAAATGTCTGCGACAGTTGGTTTTCCCGTATGCTAGAGAAATCTTACTGTGATACCAAGCCCCAACATACTAGTGGTGATATTTCCCCATTACTACTAAAATGCTATGCAGAGACCCACTGGGACAAGTAGAAGAAAAAATATCCATAAAATCCACCCAACGGGTTTAATTTTGCTCAGCTCCAGCCTTGTCTAGTGGTTGGAGGCCATGCCTACACATTCCCAGTATGGCTGGCAGACCTTCAAGAATCAGTCTAAAGAAATGGGTGGACTGCCTCTCCAGTGTACATATTTCATGTCCTTTATTTTACCATGACCAAGCTATTGCCATGGGCTGAATGAATGACTTCGTATGGACATAAGGGGCAGGACATCTTCCAGCTGAAGCTCACCTGGAAGAGCCCAAGCTGTAATTAACTCTCTGCAATGTGAAACAATGTGCAAGGAGCGGTGACAGTACTGAGGTTTTCTGTGGAAATACACTCTTGATGTGAATTAAAACAATAATGTAACCATGGTCAGGATAAAAAATCATATTTTCCAAACCACAGGAGTTCAATTTAACACACACAGATTTAGGAAGAAAAAAGGCAATGGAGAAAACCCCTGCACCATTATGTTAAAGATTGCAAATTATTATCTGAGAACTGTGATTTCACCCTTAGAGATAAATAAAATGACCAAGATAACTGCAATTTGGCAGTAATTTTCATTTTCAAATTTATATGACCTACTTTGTCATTCTTTTTAAATTATTTAAAAAAATAAATTACACAACTTCCTTTGACATTTTGCACACGGCAATACCCAATACTACATCACTGCAGGAAAAGTCTATTCTTTATCTTCATATTTTGGCCCCATGGGCCTAATACATACAAAATCAATTTCATAGCTGTCTGAAAGCCTGAATTTCAACTGTGAATATTACTCTGCTGGTTTGTGCCTTTTCCCCTCTCTCTCTCCCTCCTTTCCAGCCCCCAAGTTGGGGGACTGTTTCCCAGTGCAAACAGATGAAGTTGCCTTGGTGAAATCTGGTATTATATTACTGGCTCAAAATGGCATCAAAACTTACAAATACATTTTGCTACTGGTAAACTTCACTGACTCTCATATTTAAATAAAATCAGAAATTCAATCAATTGTATTTGATTTCTTTTCTATTTAAGAAGGGAAAATATAAATAATGAAAAATGAAACTTGATTCTATCATTAATTTTACTAGGTACTACAATCAATTCTGAAAGTATATCTTGAAATGAAACATACTTTTCTTTGTAAATGAAGTACTTTTGCTTCAACTTCTGCCCTTCAGAGGTTTTCTTAAAAACAAAATGTTTCATTTCTGAGGAACAGCCCTCAGACAAAAAAAATTCCAAACTTAGTAAGATACAATAAACAGCCAAGATGTCACAACAAGAAATTAATCACTGGGAAATCTGTAGAAAATCAACAAGTTAGTGCATTTTGATCTATTTAAGTCCTCTTTTTTAAGCCTCTGCTTCATTTTCTGCTATTTTCATAATATAAAATTGATATTTTCATAATTTTCATATTGCTGTCCAATAGCCTGCTGCAGTTTGTTTGTCAGGTGACATACAAAGATTGATTTGTACAGCAACTGATCAGAACTATGACATAAGCAATATAAATAAGATACTGGAGACTGTGCTTCAGAGTACAGTCATGTCTTTTTTGTTTACATTTGTGAAATACCAGAGTAGGGCCTTTTCAAAGCAAAGAGCAAATGGCAAGCATAGAGCAGAGCCTTCATATTTTCTAATAGATTTTGTCTGTACCTATCATATTTATCACTGTAAAACTGGACCAGTTCAAATGCCAAGTAAAAATCACTGGGGATTATTGAGAAAATAGAGACTACAGCTTGCTCAGGAAGACCCTGAAATATAAATAGTTGGAGAATAGAGAAGCATTAGAGGGAACTATCCTATAAATGTCCTACACTTGCCCTTCCCTTACCATTCCCAAACATCCCCAATAGTGTTAGGAGGGAGGATGTTTGGCTGGATGATATCGTGGTTGGAATCAATATAACTATATATTTTTTGGGGTTTTTTGACTCTATGTCTATTAACAGTATGATGTCAACATTACTGAAAAGCTGGTGAGATGCAAGATACAGAGATGGTGTCCTTGGCACAGGCTTAGCAGAAAAAAACCCAAAATCCTGCAGCATGACTGGCATATGCAAAGCTGAGTAAGCATCACAGCTGCACCTGAAAGTTTTACCTAGAGCCAAAAAAAAAAAAAGAGTGGGCTCCCATCTGTCTGTGTATGGGTCTGCGCAGAAATAATGTTACACAGAGACATCTTCATCCTGAAAACAAAACAACAATGCCTTTCCTCCAGCTGCAAATTGGTTTGAAACTTGCAGGTTCTCTGCCAAATCAAATGTTTTAATACTCAGAAACTTAAGAAGTAGGATAGTGTGTGATTCTAAGGCAGTGGTCATAAAAGCGAATTTCTGCATGCTCTGGCTATTTACCATAACCAGCTGCAAACAGCACTCATTTAAATTTTAACTCAGATCATGGTAAATTAGGAGAAACAAGCAGTGAAGATAACTCAGTTTACAGTTTTTATATGAGGGTATAGATTATGCTAAAGTACAGGGGTGGTTTTAATTCAATTTTCTACCTTGGGCTTAAGAAAACAGTCTCTTCTTACTCTGCCGTGATGGATTCTTTTCAATTACTTCTATTGGGAAGGTAAAGCATAAATCTGTTTGTTTAGAAAGATAATCTTATTACTACATGCAGTACAAAAGAATAGGTCAGTGATGGTGAGGTGAGATTATTATTTGTTTCTATATTGATTCAGTACTGAAACCTAAAATCTGCTTTTTTACAATACAGGAAAACTCTGAAATATATAAAAGTCTTTTGAAAATGTTCTGGATAACAAATGTGCATAAGAACACTTAGCACTAAAAGAATGAGAAAAGACAACAGGATACATTTTAGCAAGATTTAAAACCTACTTTTATGCATATTTCTAAACTGGGAAAAGCTTCTTAACATAAATTTATCGGAACACCGGGGAGATCAACAGTTTCCTTCAGTCAAGCCATTATGATATTCTACAATGAAATGTTTTTAAGGAATCTAATTGAAATTATTAGATTAAACTTAAACTGCTCTTAAATATGCCTTGTTCATTGTAAAATGCTCTGAAGCTATTGTGCAATGAGGTTAGGCCAATGAATATTATCTAAAATATTTGAGATTTAAGATATGCACATTATTCAATTCTATTGTTATTATTCATTATGAGAAGTGCATAACTCTATAGGAAGTGTCACTGAAGAAGATTTTGCCAATCATTAAGAATGTAGATTTTTTTAAAAAAATATGATAAATGATGATGACAGCATCAAACATTTCAGAGCACATTTACCGATCTACTGTCTTCTTGCCTACCATTTAACTGAATATTCACAAGTTAACCTGCCATTGTATAATATACAATCAATAAAACAGCAGGTTCAGTAAAAAAGATTACTGTTAAATACATTGTTAACAGCTTGATTAGCAGCAAATTAACAGCTCTGGGAATGTTATTGCCAAAAAAAAAAAAAAAAAAAAGTGTGTGTGTGTTAAAGGAGAGACTAATAAATATCTGGTGTCATCAGCCTACGATTTGAAAATATTTCATAATCACTGATCTAGACAGTCAAATCCAAAGGCATTGAAAAAGAAATATATGCCATGACTACCTATGAAGCACTAATGCAGTCACACACTCTTTCTTCTCAGATGAGGAAATACAAAAAACAAGCACAAGAAAAATTGTAGATTGAGACAAAGCACAATAAGTGAAAGAAACGGGAAAAAAGTAACTAAAGGAAAGAATGACATTTGACACCTCCCAAAAAGCAGAGTGAAACCTTGCCAGTGTCTGAACAACAGCTACTTGGAAGTCAGACCCACCCCACTTCTTCCTCTGGCATTGTGTCCTCTGTGTGATGATACACCGTGGGACATCTGCTTGGTCAACGTGGGTCCACTGTCCTGCTCCTTGCTCACCCTCCCAAACTCTTGTCAGCCTCCAACTCATCGTCTCTAGGCAGCATGGGAAAAATAAAAAACCTTGGATCTGTGTAAGCACAGTTCAGCAACAACCACAACATCAGTCTGTTATCAGGACTACATTAGTAAGAGACACAAACCACAGCATCATATGGGCTGCTCTGAAGAAACTTAATTCAATCCTTAATTCCCACGTTAGGAATCTTAATTCCTACCTCTCCCTGTACAGTATTCTACACCTATGGCACAATCTCCACTTCTAAAGTGATGCCATTTGGGTTTTGCCTTGTTTTTATATGTTCTTTGTATTATTCCACATATATTTATAACTCTGACACCTATTGTATTAGTAGCTGTTTTCCCCAGTACTTTTCCATGGCCTTTCCTTAAGCAGAAAGACAAAACAAATTCCAGAGCTCCAATTGTCTTTGTATGTTATTTTTCATGTCATTGGGGATGTAATTTAATTTTAAAAGTTGTAAAACAAGGGAGTTAAAGTTATTCTTTAAAATGAGATGAAAGAACCAACATTTAAATTTTAGACATTTTAATGAGTCACTTGTTGATAGCTGAGTTTGTGGTAGTATAGCTACCATTTCATAGGCATCACACAAACTTCCTTAAGTGGTATATAACAGCTTCCTAATGGAATTACTTATGGCCCTTAGGGAGGAATTAGATTTTCAATTATTACATTTATAATTTAGAAAAGGAAATGTTGATTATATTTGTTTAATTTAATGTTTCAGCTAATGGGGGATTTTCCTCACTAATATATTTATTCTTGGGTTTGGGTTTTGTGCTTTCTTCTGTGTTTCTCTGATTAATAATATATGCTTTATAGCACTAAATCAATGTAAAGGTTAACAGTAATGAATTACTATTATCCTTTTTATTGGTTTGGGGTTTTTTTATGAGCCTCATAATACAGTTTGTTCAGCTAATAGTGATGGTTTCAGTTATTACACTGTTTTTGTTTACACATGCATGTAGTGATTTGCAGACCATGTGAGAAAACTTGAACAAAGAATACTTGAATAGAGAGAATAAGCTAGAATTGTCTTTAGAACAGTTTTTGGGATTTCTAAGTATCTCCAAATTGTGCTCTAGCTCTTAATTTTTTCTCCAGGATGGATTAAGTTTTGGTGATTTCTGGGAGACCACTGGAAATGATGAAGTGACAATTTCCAAGTGTCAGATAGGATTTTTGGGGATACCCTCCACCTTGTCTCCCCAGTGCTTATTGCTGTCGTACTCAAAACAACACATTTCAAAAGCAAACTAATTCAGTCCTAAATCAGTTGCTATAAAATATTCACATTATCAATCATTTGGCATCTCAGACAGAGATATGAATTGTAGGAAGACTAGTCACAGGGGTGAACTTTTGTAAAGGAAGATTAGTCTCCAGAAAATCTTCTGTTATAGACAGAAGAGAGAAAGAGAAAGAAAAACCAAAAAACCACCACCTTTTCTAGAAGCCAAATTAAAGCACCGAGTCACAGTCTTACTCTAATCAGCCACTAAGCAATCACTCTTCACAGGACAAGAAGAGTTTAACAGGAATTATCTTTAAGGGCATGACAAGCTCCACCTCAGCTCCTCCCAATACGTGCCACCAGTGGTGCAAGGGAGGCACCTGCAGAAGGGTGTCAGACTCACCTTCCAATCCTGCAGGGTGGTGTGGAAAGAGCAGGGAAGAAGGTGATCAGTTACCACTGTAAAGAAAGTACAAGAAGGATGGAAATTGCAGAGAACCCGCTTGGGAAGCAGAGCAGGTCAGAGGGACGGCTGCGCAAAGCGCTGCTGTCTGTCAGGGCTGGGTGAGGCTGGGACAGCAGCTCCCGCGCTTTGGTAATTTGCGCTACCCCTTCTGTTAGGAAACTGAAACATGCTGTCAAAATCTCCCAGATGAATCTTATTCCTGTGGAATCAGTCCAGCTCTCCTGGCCGTAGCTGACATGCATTAGAGCAGCAAACACTCTTGATTCACCTGCACTCAATATATCACTACTAAAAATTGAGCCTCTGCTAATTTCTGCTCCAAATGATCCTCAATGTGTTTGAAGGCAACTGAGATTCTCTACAAAACAAGCAAAGCTAAGAGGTCTCAGGGCTCAAATTCTAGCAAAGTTGTTGTAAGAATATGATAATTACCAACCATCAGTAGAAGGCGTAAGTGTTGAAGAAAGAAATCAATGTGCAGCAAAAGAAAATGTGGATGTATTTTATAATCTGGTAATATGACTGTCTCCAGACTTTACTTTGGTTACTCCAGTGAGAAAAAGACAGATCTTCTGAAATGATTCTTCGTAGCAGATGTATCTGAGATGCCTGAAAAGATTTGATTTAATTTGTTTATAAAGCCAAAAATATTTATTTCCTAGAACAATTTGGATGCTTTCAAATTGTTTAACATAGCAAAAGACTAAGAGAGACAGTTCTAAAAGATGTATTAAATATACTGAAAAGCCCAAATTGCTTCTGGATTTGCACACATGAATCTTATTTTATGAAATATAAATGCTGAGTATATGGACTTTGTTGTCTTCCTCCTGAATTCTTCTGGTTATGAAACAGATGTTATTATGGAGAAAAAAAACATTAGACACTGCTAAGTATTCATGTTTTGAGTGTTTCAAAATAGTGTTATAGAACCAATAATTTTCTATTTATTATTTTCAAGAAGTGAATGTAATAGAAATAATCACTTTAGAAAACAGTTCTGAGGGCTAGGAATTCACATTCTGCAGTTTTGGCTGAGCTCTTCGGGCTGGTTTCTACATCTTCATACTTCATATTTCTCTCTATTATCATGTATCCAAGAACATAATCCTCAAATTAAGACTCTCAGTCCTCTGAGAGTTAATGAAAAAAGCATTAACCACACCAAAAGCACTTCTGCTGTATGTTATCTGTCCCTAGATTAATGTTCAGCAGAAGGAAGAATATTTAGGAATGACCAGACACAACATTTTTTGTTCCATTTCATTCTATCCTGCTTCTAAAGAATACTGACAAGAAATACAATACAATGCTGTGAAGTGTTAAATAAACTGGGGGGGTGGAAGCACTGGGAATTAATTTTCATATTTGGATTCCCAGAAGTCACTGTTTCTCGTCTGTCTAGGTAAAGCATTGATAGGAATGAAATTATTTCTCCCAGTGAAGAAAAGCAAAAGTGAGGGTGACTGTGTAGAAAAGTTTCTTCAAGTTACATCATTAGACACAAATTGAAAGCACTTATTCATATTTAAGCGTGTACTTTGTTGAAAGGTTTTATTAAATCTAGTTATTGTTGAATCTTTATTCAAAAAATGCAATTTTTGCTTCTCTTTACCTTTTACAGAAGGGTAAACCAGTAATTTATTTCTTCTACAGTATGTGCCTAATTAAATGATTATTTACATTCATACCTTACTATTAAAATGGAGCAATTTCATGTTGCCTAGATACAGATCAGAAGGCTATTTTATATAACTAATATACATGAACAAACAAAACAATCAGAGATTAAAATAATTCTTTATTCTAGTATTTTCTTTAACCTTCTTTGCTCTTTTTTGTTACCATTGCTTGTGACAAGAAAAACATTCTTGCTGAAGATACCTACAAGTCCAGCAGGATGTTATGGTCTGTCTTTTACATTCAAAGCATTTCACCTGCTCTTTTTGAAATGGATTATTTTGTCCATTCACTAGACTAAAAAGAAAACAACAAACTATGGCAATCAAAATTCTAGCTTTACTTACTGGTCTGGTTTTATTTGGACATAAATATGACTCAAAGCATCTTGCATCCATGCATCTTGCATCCATGCAACTCACACAATTATCTAAAGTTGTGTTTTCCAATTTAAAATTTATAATTTTAAAGAAATACAGTTTCTCCAAATCTGATCTGATTTAAAATGGTCATCATCAAGTGAAAATTAATAGATTAACTCATTATTTCACATACGTTCACAGAACTTCATAATTTCTGGGTATTACACAGAAATTGTAATTCCCCCACTTCTTTTTAATTTGAACTGCACTTTTTTTTCCCCTATGTTTATCTGCATATCGGTCTCCAGTGGAATTTTTATACACATATAAACACACAAGCGCACATGTGTGTGTGTATTTAGTGTTCATTAAATACAATCTGAAAAATACAAATCTGTCTTTTGTCAAACATTTCAACCCACTGAGTGATATTTATTGCTAGAAAAAAAAATTTCTGTATGGGGGAAAGTTTCAGAATCTACTTTCTGGGCTGTCTCACAGTGTTGGTTTGCTGTCTTTTTTCCCATGGGAATTTAAATAATAATGCAAATGAAACATAAATAAAATAAAATTATTTGTTTAGTTTTAATTATTTTCCCTTCTCCTAAAGTTTTTAATTATTTTTGCACATAGCTTCCTTTTGCCTCTTTGTTTTATGGCCCTATGATTTTTCTAACCTGTCTAGTTCACCAGAAAGATAAATTCTATCCTCAATTGGAATATCTCTTTTGGGGAGGAGTAAGTTTGTAAAATAGATTTCTACATTTTGTATGAACACTATCAAGATAAGATGAGAAATACCTGTTTTTCACACTGCCTGCTCCTGAATGCAAGCCTCACCAGCTCCTAAGGGGAAGGCTCCCAGCAGTGTCTGCCTCCTGCAGGATGGTTGCTTTGTCTTAATTAGGAAAAACTTGACTAAGGAAAAGTCAGTCTTTCCTATGGTCTCCAGAGCTGCCTATCTTTCTCCATCGACTACCTTACTAATAAACACTACTTTTGTAGAATAGATACTAAATATGAAGTCAGGCATCCTCAAGGACCACAGAGATAGTGTTTGGGTTCAACATCTCATCAAACACAAGTAACCAACAGGCAGTGCTACCAAATAAACATCCCAACATGACTACATACATCTAAATTAAACTTTCCAGAAAGGATTTCCAGCACTGCTTACTATAGAATATGTTCTTTATAAATAATTTTCAGACTATTTTTAGAAAGCTCGTTTTAGCTCTGCACAGTTTGTAATATACAGAGGGCTTTGCTTTTGCAGTGCAAATATATACAGAATACATTAATAGAAGTAAAACAGTTTGTGGCAATTGGTATTTTACCTAACAATTAATAAAACTTTTAACTTGCCCTGGTTAGCCTGTTCTTTTATGTAAGCTGGTGAGTTGTTTGTCACCATTTGCTGAATTTATTGCACTATGAACAGAGACAATTTTGCTTGCGTGCTATTTTGGAACCAAAGGAATGACTCACAAGCACTATTTGTCTGTTTGTGACAACAAGTCTTTGTACTGATATTCTTACTGAAGATATCAGGGCTCCCAACAGGATGCAGAATTTTTTACGGTGCCTTTTTCATCCTCTAACTATTTCATGGCAGGTCACCAAATATGTTTCTAAGTGGGTCATTCAGCCCATTCACAGTTTTTATTTTTTTTCCTCTATTTTTATCCAAGATTTTTAATTGCATCAATATCCTCCTGAGAAAGAGCTTTAGGAACATAACATCAGTGCAGATATATATTTTTCATGTTTAGTTTGATACCAAACATAGCATCTGAGAATCAGGAAAATACCCAACCTCCTGGACAGAAGTTCAGCATATTACTAATGTTTTCTTGTTCTGAAATATTTAACATACACATTCACAAACACACAAACCCACACAAGTATTCAAAATACCCCCTAAAAGCATAAATCTCAATATATACAGTCTTCATTACAATGAGAAAATAGATGGATACAAGGCTCTTCATTTTCAAAGGATGAGCTGAGAATTTTTACTTTCTTGTTAGTGCACCATTGTTATTGCTTCTAGGGTCTTAAACTTGAGGTCACATCCATTCCTTTTAATAGAATTTTTGAGCTACACAGAGGGATAGAAATCTGAGTGTCAAGTTGCCTTGTACTTCCAGGCTCACAACTTTCTAATTTCATAATTTGGAGGTAAAAAAAAAACATGTTTACACCAAAGTTTAGAACCTAAGAGTAATTTCATATCAAGTGAAATAGATTATGTGAAGTTGGGCTAAAAAAAAAACCTGACAGATTTTTTTTTTTTTTGACAGAATAATATAAAGGGATTTTGTCTTAAATTACCAGAAGTCTATGTCAGTGTTCCTTCTGTTACTGCTCAGATAATTAAAGTTACAGTAAGTACAGGAGCATGAATTCCTACAGCTTTGCTCTTCTGGAAAAGGAACTGATGAAAAAGGTGTGGCAGAGACTTACAGCTGTGTATAAATGCTCTCTAGTCAAACTAGCCTTTGCTGACTGTAGGTCTACAGAGCAATTTCTGTGATAGGATTACATTTATCTCACTCTGTCCTGCCTTCTTTTCACCTCTTATCTCTTCCCAATATTTTGGATTTTTGTTTGTCTGGTTGGGGTTTTTCTTTGTTTATTTTTCTTTTGTTTGGTTTTGCTTCATTTTGATTTTCTTTCATGTCATGGTAATTTATTGGTGCCCTGCCTCTAAAAGTAAGAAAATAAGATTACTCTTGTTTCGCAAATGAAGAAACTCAAGTAGAGAAACTGAAAACCCAAGGCACAGAAAGCCACCTTTAGAATTAATAATGGAATAAAGAAGAATATGGCTTCCAGTTCTAATTCAGCATGTTGCAAAGCAAATATTTTCATTAATGAAAGTAAATAGAAAACCACAGATGATAAATCTTACAGATTACTGATCTAAAGGGGATGAAACACCCAGGCAGCAAGCTACAAATACACTTAGTATTCTGCTCTTTTTCCTTGATAAAAAATTCTTTATCCAGAGCAAAAAACAGATTTACACAGGAGCATGGAATGGAAGCCATAGCTTTGGAAAGTATGTGAATGTGAGAGGAGCAATGGGCAGTAACTGACAAATCAATGACTAGAAAAGTCCCAAGGGGCTGGGGAATTTTTTAGAGCAACTGAAGAGAAGATTCCAGTGTGATAAACCAGTGCTATCTTTGGATACTTAAGGAGGAAGCAGTTTGTAAGAAAAGAGAGATGACTTCATCCCTATGAGGAACACTGTAATCCATTCTGAGGTTTTTATTTTAAGAGATTAACAGTGTGGATAAAGAATGAGCCAAAAACTTCAGGATTTTAGGAGAACAGAAAAAAGTAAGATTTGTCTGTCTTAGTTTCAAATACTGTCAGTGTAGAGAGTTGAGTTAGATCTTTAGATATCTCTTCAATCTTAAGGTTACCTACAGGCATCTACCTTATTTAAGGCATACACATATAATGAAATTGCATTCTTTAGATTTTGGAATACAAGTCTGCAGAGGTTTTTGCAAAAAGATTGAGATAGAACTTAATTTCAATGTAAAAATACATTTATGATCACAAAAACTCACTTATTTGGCAAGAAAAAGTCTCAAAAACAAGAACAAAAAGGCAGTAAGCTAAACTGAGCCAAATTCAAATGAGATATAAACATGGAAGGCTTTTTCAAAAGAACAAGTATTGTTGATACTTTAATCTGAAGGTGAGCACATGATGTTGATATAATCCTTCTAAGAACAGATCTAGTAGCACAAACTCTATGTGAGGAAGTATTTTATTCCATAAAAGACCACCACTGCCTACTGAAAGGCAACTTTGAAAATATTATGACTATACTATCACATTTTCAACACACAGAGATTATCTTTCAATCCACCAATAAAGAAGGAAAGTGAAGTTTATATTCTAGTCTGTGACCAAGAGATTATTAATTTTAAATTGCTGCAGAACCATTAAAAAGTACATATAAAGCCCTGTGTACAACTACTGAATGGTATAGCTAACTATGAACTCACCAGCATCAGTTGCTGGGGAATATCCTTAGAGTGAGAATTAGATTGGCAACATTAGGCAAAGTTATAGTATAAGAAATCCCTCATCAGAGTTGACCCCTTCATTAAGTATTTCAATTTTTTACATAGACGAAACCTTCTTTTCTTACAAGAAAGAATTCTTCTTTCCCTTCCATCTTTCTATTAACATGCAACTCTTTCATTTTAAGCTATTTTTTCCTGACCAAATTTCCCTTCCCTTCCCTTCTACTATTGATTATACCAGAGGCCAGCCACTGGAATGTATTCAGTTTCACTTCCAGAAACAGAGACAGATGATCAAGGTGCTGTGAATGGGCACTGCTTTTGGTCTATAATAAAACAGTGCTTTTCATATGGCAACTTCCAATCAGCTATACAACAAAACAGAACAGTTTATTCATTCATCTTGTCCTTGTTCAGGATAGCAGTTCAGCTACCTTGTGTTATGCCATTAAATCAACAGTTCTATAAGAAGCTGTGTTTCTCTCAAAATCTTTGAAAGATGTTTCCTTTTCAGTACAGCAACAAAAAACCCAGTAATTCCATCTAGAAGGAAAATTTTAGGTTTCATAACAAAGTGGATATTTGCCTATGATTTCCTCTGAATGCATACTACAGCTAACCCAGTTTTCCTGGTGTCCTCTACACGGATGCTGGGTTACCACAAGTGTACTTGAGGATTACCTTCTTCTAATGAAGACTCAATTTTTATAAAATATTTATCATATTCTGAGAAAAAAAGAGAAAAAATTCATAGACTAGGTTTTTAACACATGTCAGGGTGATTGGAGGAGGGGAATAGAATTCCATATTCCTTTCAAATCAGTAATTTTTATTAATAGAAACACTGTAAGACATTTTCTGTTGCTACTGAGCCATGAATATACCAGAATTAATAAATATATAATTGATATGCTATGAATGTTCATATTTATATGTTCCTCCAGCCACTGAGGCAAACAAAACTATTTCACACAGAAATTTACCCTTTTCTAGTAGATTTTTTGAGAAAAAGAACTTAAAACATAAAAATAATAATTTAATTTAAACAAGGCACCATTATGAAGACAGATAGACTACAAATGTAAATCACTTAAAAAATAATATGGTTCAAATCTGTATGTTAAACTTAATTTCAACTCTTTCAAAGAACCAAGAGATGTAGAGACATGGTATGGAATGAAGAAAAGAGAAAAAATAAATAATTTTTAACCAGCATTTTCAGTGTCTGCAGTAACCAAATTGTGTCTGGCAGTGACCAAATCTATCAGACCTCAGGGGAAGCAGCACAGCACGACATTCCTTCCAGAGTAAACTTTGCCAGTCTAAAAAGTTTCACAGGTAGGTAAATGGGATCACAGGAATTAAAGAATGACAATTATTTCGGAGAAAATGACCCAAACTTGAAAGTTCATAAAAAGTAATATTAGTATTAAATGAAAATTTCAAAGAAATACTTCAATCATAATATACCAAATACAGTATACAGTAATATATTTTATATATACATATATAGTGATTATCTCTTCTATAAAATGTATTTTATATTTTACATAAAGATATTTGTGATATTGCTAAGTTGCCATGATCAGCCCTAAACAGAGGGGAGTCAATGGGAAGGTCACTATAAAATCAACAATTTGGAAACAAACTTTGACAAGAGAAATAAATACAAATACATCAAACAAAAGTATAATTAACAACGCAATGAGGGTTTTGTACAGATTCCATTATAGATGAGGATTATATCCCTCAAAATTCCAGGGAAAAATTCTTGCAAAACTACTCCTCATGAGTGGTAAACAACAATAAATTATTTATATTCCAGATCTGAGTTATGGGTAAAGGGAAGAACATGGAATAACTTCCTCTCATCCACAGTAGTATTAAAACATCACTTAAATTACAAAATGTATAATTTTATCATCATGATTTAATTTGCTTTTAATCTCAAAAGGTTGTAGAAGTCAAGATGAGATAGGATACTATAAAGTGGACTTTGAGGCAATAGACACTGTCATTGGACAGCTTTTAGTGGCCTTTCATGTATGTTTTTTCACACGTCTCTCTGTCTCTCTCTCCCCCCTTCCCAGTTATTCCCATGAAGGCTACTTTCTGAGTATTACGGAAATGATCCAGGAAACCCTCTCAGTGAATAGCTTTATATTGAGAACTGAAAGAGATCTTGCTTCTTAAAGGATTAGGCTGTACCTGAATAGGGATTTGAAAAATAGCAGTTAGCCATTAATATAAATACTTACCTACTTTAAATATTGTCTCTTGACTTCAGACAGATAAGTTGAGCATTTTGTGAGAGAAACTGTAATCATCCCTCTATTACAGAAAAAGCAATGAGACATAACTGTGCAACATGACAAAACTGAACTTGGGATCCTTTTATCCTTTTGTGAATAAATCTAAGATCAGGCCTAAGTCTGTAAACCTTTGGAAGTGAGCCTCATTCTCTCAAGCTTCACTGAAAGGGTGCTCTTCAGTGGCATAAATTCCACATCCATGCAAGTCCCTACAAAGATG
Source organism: Ammospiza caudacuta (assembly GCF_027887145.1). Lineage (NCBI taxonomy): Eukaryota > Metazoa > Chordata > Aves > Passeriformes > Passerellidae > Ammospiza > Ammospiza caudacuta. The sequence goes on from NC_080594.1 coordinate 98,988,243, forward strand.
CCCATTGACTCAATAAGACTTGGATAAAATAAACAAAATAACAGATGCAGTAGTTTTCATTCAGGATAAACTTCCTTAAAACAAATGAGAGTTTCATTTAGAATTGAGAATAAAAAATTTAAGGACCATAAGTTTTGGTAATATGAACTATGCAAGGGGACTACATAGAATTATCTATTGATAAAGAATTATCATATTATTAGCACAGGAATATTCCATTAAAAGATGAAATTAGAACTTTAACAGATTGTTCTATGGCATTATGTAGAGCACCAAAAATTTTAAATAGCTCTTCAGCTCTCAACAGAAGACACAGGAATCAAGAAAAATTAAACATCATGCATCAAAATGTCAATGTCAGTTCAAAGCCCCATTAAGACTGGAAAAGTAATTTCTTGCCCTGAATATTGAAAAACGTGAGTCAGTTAAAACTCTGAATATAGTTTTGATGTGTTCCCAGTTATTTGGGGAAGTAATTTATGTTTTATTTCCAGCATTTCTGTTGTAGAAAGTGACAAACAGATTGGAAACACTATGTCTTCATTGGCTGTCTTTTTTTCAGACTTTTACCATCCGTTTCTGCTTATGACTTTTCTTATGCATACACTCTGAACACACGCAGGGCAGCAAGCACTGAGGACACAGAGCTGAATTCTCTTCTCTACAGCGGGCCTCAAAAGGCTCAGTGATAAAAATGATGTGTCTACCTAAGCTCGAACAAAGGTATTAAGGTATTATAGAGTTTAACCAAACTTAGAAACTTCAGGGAAGATTTTAAGAATAGGATTCCTCTTCATCTAGCTTTACTGATGTTAAGAACATTGCTGAATCTTATCATCTAGCTTTTTCTTGTAGTCAGTCAATGGAGACTGCCTAATGACAGCTCTGCCCATTTTCTTAGATGTCATAAGGGTTATTAGCCTTTGTTTTTGTTCTTCTGTGCTGCAGTTAACAGCAAGGGATTGCTACTAGATTCTTAAAATTTCTGAAGCTGATGGTAGAGTGAAAATATATGAGTGCTGCATGAGCATCTGCAGTTATAAACGTACAATTTATACAATGGGTTTTATACAGGATCTTCAGAGCTCTCACAAACTCCTGTACTGGACAATATAAGAGAGGGATTGGAAGTTTTAAAATATATATATATATATATATATATATAAAGCTGAAAAGCTGTATTCCTTTACAGTTGTAGGGTTTTTTGCCTTCACTTTAGATTTTTTAGATTTACTCTTATATCAATACAACTTGTCTCACTCTTGAAGACAGGAGTACAAATTTGTCCAAAAAATTCTTTCATGCGTTTGAAACCTGGAAATAAATTTTACTGAAGGAAATAGATTATTTTCTGAGATTGCTGGTAAATCTGCTATGTTCAATGCTAGAAAATTATTTATACTGTGTACCCAGGTCATTGTCAGCAACATTTCTCATTCAAGTCTTAACTGACACTAGAGAATGGTAATATTCACACTTAACAATAAGGACATTTGGACTCTATTCCATATCCACGATTGGAGGTCTTTAAGCTTAAAAGTCATTTTGTTCTTGCTTTACTTATTTTCTCTGGTAAAAATGCTTACTTCAATTCCCACTTTATTTGCTGCCTAATCCCTCACAAATACTCATGGCCAGATTATTTCTATATTTAACTGACTTCCACAGAAAACAAAGCATTAACAATGCCCTCTGATTCACTGTAGTATTGTGCTCTCAGAGTGAAATTGTTACACAAACCTAGATTATACCAAAGATTAAATGAATGTAACATTGGCAAGACTTGTAAAAAACTTATGGTGAGAGTGCTATTATTGTATTCTCATATTATCTATCTAAAACTCTTTTTCCACAGGAGACTCTTAGAAGCCTCCTATAGATTAATAATTATTATATCTTTTTCTGAAAAGGTGTATGCAAATAAGAGAAATAGCAAAGTCTTTCAGCATCTTTAACTGTGTACTTGATATCTTATAAAAATGAATTACTTGTAACTTTTAGAGGAATCGCTTCTCTTTTAAAAAGAGAAGAAAAATTACGTGAGAAAAACTTAAATTTATTAAATCATTCATAATTGAAAAAAAAAAAAAGTACATGTCTAACTGCTATGAGAACAAAGAACTTGTATCTTTCTCATCACGAGATGGATGAGCAAGTGGCCACAGGTCAGGCACAAAGTGTTACAGCAAATGGGGTGACAGACTGGTGACCTGCCACTAGCAGGGTTCCACAGGGCTCCATCCTCAGCCCTGTGCTCTTCATCTTCATGACCTGGATGCCAGACTTGAAGGGATACTGAGTTCACAGGCAGTACAATACTGGGAGGAGGTGTTGACTCCCTGAAAGGCAGGCAGGGAGGCCCTGCAGACAGTCCATTACAAATTACAGACCTGGGCAATCACCAACCATAAAAAGTTCAACCAGGGAAGTGCCAGACTGTGCACTTGGTATGGGGCAACCCTGGATGTACAGACTGGGAAAAGAGAGGCTGGAGAGCAATGCTGCAGAAAGGGACCTGGGGGTCCTGATCAACAGAAAGCTAAATATGAACTAACAGTGCCTGGGCAGCCAGGAGGGCCAACCCTGTCCTGGGGGCTTGTCCTTGGCCTTAGTCTTATTCTAGGAGAGCAAAGACAATAAAGAAATCAGATTAGTAGAAGCAGGTATGTAGAAACCAAATTTGGGCATGTAAATTACAAGTTTTTGAATGAGATTTTTATGTATTTTTGTAAATTTTCTGCCCCATTTTCATTTTTCTTTTCTGTCCTTCCTTTAGCACATTCCCTTCAGCTATCATACTTTGTCTATTTCTTACCTCTTTCCACCAGAATACCATCCTAAGAATGACTTCTCTTCAAATAAATTATCATCCATTACTCCTTTCACCGTGTGCCTATGCTATCATCCTTTCATTAGCCTGTGACTGCCCGTCTAAAATAAGATTTTAGGAGACAGAAAGCTAACGCTGTGTGGCTGTGCATTTTCTAGCAGGGTCAGGTATCATTTCTGTAAGTCCCACAGGAATAAAATGTTATTAATCCTAAAGGCAAGCGCTATCTAAAGGGACCACAAATATCTGACACCACCAAAGCCTAGCCACATTCCTTAGCATATATTAAGACTACGCACTAGGATTACAAATAAAGAAAATAACACCATGCCCCCCAAAAAAGCAACACCACCACCCCTCCTCCAAAATCCCCACCCAAATCCCAAAGGAAAAAACCAAACATACACACAAACTCAGAAAAAATCCAAATCAACTAACCAAAACAGATTAAAAAAAAAAAAAAGACAAAAAACCCTGAAACATAAACAAAGAACCCTCCACAAAGAAACAAACCCACCCTCCAAAACCAAAACCAACAAAAAAATTCCTGCTTAGAGAAACAAAAGAAGAAAAAATAAGTCTGTCCACTTTTTCAAAAGATTCTCTATCAGTTCTGTAGTAACTATGAAAAATTACATTGCCTGTCTTCCCTAAGAATATTGTGAGTCAAAGTCTTATACAGAAGGATACAAAGCACAAAAAGAAATTAGAATTTTGGTCTTGGAAAATAGATAATCTAAAAGATGAATGTCTGACTAAATTATTAGAGGAACTCATACAGCAAACTTTATAAAGTTTATACACAAAAAAGATCTGCGCTTTCAAATCTCACAAAAATATAAAAAAGGTAGCATTTACAACACTTACATCTCTGAAGATCAGGAGAATTTAATGATGCTTAGTGTTTGTGAGAAATACCAATATTTTTTCCTGCCAATAGCTAGAATGCATTGTGCGTGAATCATGCATCCTTAAGTTAGCAATTTCAATTTTCTGTTATAAGGGAAATCTGTGTATCTAGTACCAAAATGCTACATTTTAAATAGTACTGGTATTAATAGTAGCACTAGCATCATATCAGTAGATACATCTAACTTCAGTAGATTTTAAGTAGGTTTTATTTAGTACACAGAAACATTCTCTTGTTGTTTTCTGTCAAGTCAGGATTTTACCCACGATGTTTATACAAAATCATGCAATGTATTTGACTTAGAATATTTTGATATGGTTATGAAGGCATTTTATGTATTAGAACAATCAGTAGAAGATCTCTTTATGTAAAATATTCTAGAGGGTGGTGGGGAGGAAGTAATATCTATATATCCATTTTAGATGTTACTTTAGTCTCGCCATTTTTTTCGTGTCACAGCCCAAAGAACCATTTTCAGTTTCCAAGTAGCTTATTTGATCATTTTACTATATTGTGTCATATTTTTCTCAATTTTCACAGCAGTAAATTACTCAAAACTGTTTTGAGTTGGAATATTGTTCAAATGCTGAGATGAATAATAAATAATCATAAGTTGTATTTGAAAGCCACACTTAAAACTTCAACAGTTCATTGCAATAAAAATGAAAAATAGGTGTGAAAATGAGTGTGTAAACTGAAGATTTCTTCTTCATAGTGCTTAATATTTTATTTTAATGAATGAGAAGCAACATTTTCTTAGAAATTAATACACATTTCACTTTAAGCTTAAGGGCAATTTAAAGTTTAAATGCTGACTTATTTCTATTTGTATATTTCGTTTGATTTTGTATAGAAAAGTTCCATGATTTTTAAAACTGAAATAGAAATCCCTCATGATTCATGTTCACATATTCATAAAGAACTTATAGATGGCACAAAGACTTTCTGGATGTTTAGCAATGTTTCTGAGGGGAGAACAACGCACATTTCATTTTATGTAAAAGATGGAGGCTGCAGAGTCGCCGACTGTACATAATCATGAACAGCTGCACTGACAAACTGCCCTGGTGGGAAATCCCTCTGCTAGAAATCACCATTTTGCTGAACATTGCCAGCAGGTATTCTTCATGGATTCAAAGCCTCAGACCAACACCCTGTGTGGGTAAATTAGTGGCTATTATAATTACTGATTGCACCGGGGCTTTGGTTCATCATCTGATAAAGTGAGGGAGTCAATAACTTGCATTCCTTAATAAAATTTGTAACATAAATGGCTGAAAATTTGTCCAAATTTTCTGCTGATGTAAATAGGCAGTATTTCACCTACATCAGCCTAGCTGTTTTATTTTACTTTGGCCCAGAATGTTGTTCCTTTTGCAACATCATGAGGCAAAATCCAAAGAGAAGCCCAGTATACAGTTGCCAAAGTAAAGGAGTACTAATGCAAAAACCAAAAAAGGGGTCAACTGGGGTAGAGTTGGTGGAAATAGTTGAGTCAGGGATCTTTTCAAAGCAACATAAATAATATGTGGATTGTGAAACAACATAATGGGACCTCTATATTCACATAAAGTAGAGCTCAAAATAATCTTACAAAAAAACCCACCAACCACTAAACAAAACCCAGGCAGATAGAGAGGGACATCTCTAGCATATCAATTGAATGCATTATAAATATCAGATTTCTGTATTTTCCTGATATTTCCAAGAAAATGCCAGTCATTTCATTAAATTGTCTTTCTGAGTGAAGCCATAGAATACATAATTGACCCAGTACCTCTGCTGAATAAATTGAATTCCATTCTTCTATTTCCATTGTCTGTTATCCATTGCATGAACTTCTACAGTCATCAATGGAAGCTGAGATGGGTGTCAGAAAATAAAAGATAAGCTCTCTTTCTCTGATTCTCTGTTCTGCTCAACCACATAGGAACTGAAATGCCATTTCCTACGCTACTGAAGAGTGGCCCAAACATTAGGCCAAAGCGCATTCTAGAAAAAATCCTTCTTATAGAATTTGCTTTCCTACTGACACTAAGCTGAACAAACAGGAATGCAAGAGGCAGGAAGCAATAAAGGAGACTCACCAGAGCAAGAGAATGGAATAAACAGAAAATGTTCTGAACAGTTCAGATGTCTAATCCATTGGATTATATTTCTATCTAGGAATTAAAGTACTTAAAATCCACTGATGCACATTTTTAGCTGTGAACAGACAGATTTGTGCACATCACTGTGGCTGATGCATTCTCCCATAAATAAAATTTGAAGCCTAAGTAGGCCAATCAACACAAGTCTCAAAATTATTCCTTAAAAACAATCCTATGTAAGATCAAAAAGAAAACAAAACCATCAACCCAAATACTATCAGTGGAGGCCAATTATGAAAACTTTTGAAATTTATTACAATACAATTTTGAAATCAAATATTAATTAGAATCTGAATCTTTAATATATATGAATAATTTTGCTGTCTAAATAGCATCTTTGCATTTTTGTGGGAAAATGATTATTTAGCCAGAAATAATAAAAAGGCTCAGAACTGAATTTCTTTACTACAAAGTGATCATATTTCCTTTTATTTTACTCAAATTGTTTTTTTAAGTTGATATTATCTTAGGAATTATTTGTATTTCATCCCTGATATTAAAAATAATCACATTAATATGTTCACTCCAGTAATATCACAGAATATGTACATGCACTTTTATTTATTAAAGTCATGCATGTAACATCTCAGTGACAAACTGAAAATTGCTACATATTCATGACAAAGTAGGAAAATGATGTCTTAGATACATAAATTTATTATTTTGTCTTCTTGCCTTTAGATGTCTTTTCAGGAACTTTCAACGACAATGAAGATACTCTGCTATATAAAGAGTTCTCTCGTTTATTGGTTTTATTGCTATAAATCCAACTTCCTACAAGACCATTAGGTGAATAAGACATAGCTGTTAGTGTGGTCATGCAAAAAGTAACCTCATTTTAATTTGTTGTTCGCAAAGTATATGACATTTTATCATATTTTTGAATATATCGTTTCTCTGGTATAATGCTTATTTGACATGTAATAATAAAAATTGCCACCTTTGGAAGGACAAAAAATTAGAACCTAGTATATGTACATATTTGTGTCATATTCTGCCCCAGATTTGGTGATGCTGAAGGAAACACTGACTCAGTCACCCCATTCTGACAAGTCCTTTTTATTCTTTGCATTTAATAACTAGTGAGATGGACTTTTTTTTTTTTTTAAGGTCAGATGTCATACACTGGAGCCTCATCCTCTGCTGTCAAAGCTGTTAGTGCTGTCAGGTCTTCTCCATGTTTCAGAATTGGTGTGCAGTGTCCCCACTAAATATTGTGTATTTGCCCCCTCTAGGAATTGCGATTCTTTTTATTCTGCATGGCTTGCATTGTAAGTGACATCACTGAGTGTGTCTCTATGACACTTCTATTTAGTGTTTCATGAGATAAAGTCATTTTTATTTCCAATATATCTAAACTTCTTGTTAAAACTATTCATTCAGTTAAGTATAAACTGAAGAATACAAAGTTGAGTAGGCTCATTAAAGATATTGGATGACTTGTAAAACAAGATTCCAATTTCTTGGGAATCCCATTAAACTAGTGATTACAGGATTAGCAAGTATTAAAGGACAACTTTAATATAACTTACGAAGTTTTTTTAAAATATGTTTGCATATTTTGCTCATTTGGTTTGTTTTCTGTTTGAAAATGATAAATTGTTTCCCAGAAACAGAAACCACTTACTCTGATAATAAAAACTAATTAATTCCAGAGATGGCATCCGAAGTAAATGTGTTTTGATACTACATTTCTCAACATATATCCTTCTTTTCAGAGCTCCAAAAGTAAGAAAGTCTGTACGTCTAGCTTATTTTTATTCAAGCAAGTCAACAGTTTAACTTTGAAAAAAATGCACCGTATCAAGAATGCAAAAGGTATTATCTGAGTTATAAGATCACCTCATAAGAAAAAAAAAAATAAATTGTATCTGTACTTATACTACAGTGCCAAGTAGTGACATAGCTCAGTTCACATCACAGACAAAACAAATGTTCCATGAAGCACATGAAACATTTTCTCCAAGTTTTCCTATTTGATAATCTGCCAAAGCATGTCTGTTACAGGGCGAAAAAAACCCCCAGAACCAAAAAAAAAAAAAAAAAAAGTCTATACCTCCAAAATAAGAGACAACCAGTCTGAAATACTATTTTAACAGTGGCAAGGAATAGCTCCTTCCTGTATGCCAAGAAACTCACCTGAGCCAGCTGCAATCCTTACTCACCCCTGTCTCGGCTGTTGCACCTACAAAGAAGCTGAAAAGAGCCATCCTGCCCAGGGACAAGACTGTGCCTTGAATTCCAGTACACTCAAACTGTAATACCCTAAACATTCCCAGTCTTTTGGAGTTGCCCGGAGTAAGGTTTTCCTAGTTCGAACAGTTCTACCATTACTTGAATGTTGAGTCAAGTTGTCGGATGCCATTACTTGAAAGTCACAGTGCTTTCTAGAAAGAGGGATTTCTTTACTCTTTTGTTAATGGATTTTAACAAGCTTGTTTTTATCTTTTAATTCCATTCAGCATGATAAAAATACTCTCTTTTTTAAGAAACATTCTGATTACTGTTTTAATATAATCAATTTTATCTACTATCATTATGAATTTCTTAATAAGTCTCTGTATGAATTCTTAAAAGTCAGTTGATATAATTTATACTGTGTTCAATTCCTTCTAACTAAAAAGGTCAGGGTATGTTTTTTAATTTATTTTAATTTATTTTTAAAGTGATACTATTTTCACTTTCTGAACTTTTTAAAACCCTTCAGGAAATAAAAATTCACTAGAACTGAGGTAATGTTTTGAATTCATGACAGACAAGCTTCAAACACGTTTTTCTTCTTAAGCTATAATCTGACTATGAAAAATCACTTTTTAGATCACCAGCTCCTAGAAGCTTTGAAGACTGGTTTTGTGGTTTTTGTTTGCTTAATTTTTTCCTTTGTTTTTCCTCTTGCTTCCTAAAGATGGTAGAGTTATGCTAAAAAGACATTTTTACTAGTGGTATAAGTATAGAAGACATTGTTTCAGAAAGTCACTGGTTCTTAAATGTGTTAAATATCTTTTCACAACTGACAGTAATAGTATATATCTTTCACTATAAATTTAATGATGCTATGCATACCTCACCTTCTACTGCTGATTTCATAGAAGATACATATTCTTAAAAGTCTCATTAAAATAAAAACCAAAATGAAACAACAAACAGTTTTATAGAGTGTATTGGACTGTACTAAAGCAAAATAATTACATAGTTAACATTAATTCACATTGAAATGACAAGACTGAAAAAGAATAAACTTGTAGAACACTATTACTACTAAAGTTTCAGTTATTAAAAAGCATGCACAAAAGTCCCGGAAAGTAACTCCAAAAGACCACAAATGTTGTAAAGAGAGACTAGATTAGACTTGGGAGAACGTTTTGTGAATCTGACTTTCCAGGATACTACAACAACTTCAAATAATTTTTCATGGCAAAAACAGTAAAGAAAAAATGCAATTTTAAAGAATGTCCCAATATTTAAGTGGAATACTATTTGTGAATACAAGGAAGGATTTGCCAAAAACAAATCCTTTACATGACAGAATCACAGAAGGATATGAAGGTGTCTCTGGAGATCATCAAGGTTCACCCGCAGCAGTCTCCAATCCCCCTCACTGTCCACTCATCTAACTCACGCTTCTTGCCCTTACCTTATGAGGAGGTTATGGGAGTCAGTGTCCAAAGTCCTTCAGAAATCAAGGCAGACAACATCTACTGCTCTCCCCAGTATCGATCTCCCTCTGAGCCACCAGGACTTTATTTGCAGTAAGTTCAGAGAAGACGGCAGCCCTAAGACTTTGCCCACTTCTTCATTCATTCATTAAAATTAATCAGATTAATTTTACCCACCAATGCTATAAGGAGAGGATACACCACATATAGCTAGATATCCAAGTTGTGTCAGTTCCCATTCTACTTAATGAGCTGAGCTCCCAAACAGATTTCAGGTCCCAAGTCCTCAAGAGGTGACATGTTTGCCTCATGTAGAAAGTATTCCAGTGTCAGCAATTCAAGCTTGTAGATACAGTTGGCATCATTATATATTTGCGTAAAAAATATTTTTAAAGAGGAACATTTAAGAAAAGGTTTGAAAATTAGTCATTTTGAGAATCACATGTAGTATAAATTACCATATGTTCTGTTAGAATTAAAAAACTCTGAGAATTTATTTTCCATTTCATTATCATGCTTTCTTATTTAAACTTTGGGCAGGTTGATTGTTATCTCTATTATTTAACAAATATTTAACAAATTATTTAACAACCAATTTCTATTCATTCTGCTTGAAAATCATTTCCAAGGACTAGAAGTGTAATCTTCTTTCTTTAATTTAACATCTTGGGCAATTTTCCTAGATTCTGAAAGATGATCCAGTGTACCCATGTCAGATACAAGCCTTAATCACCAAGTATAGGAAATATCAAGGAATGTTATTTACTTCAGTCCAAGGTAGAAGTAAATGAAGTAAAGAAAGCAGTGGTTTCAGACAATGCAAAGGTGACACCATGTTTCCAGAAGTGTCCTATCCACCAAGACACAATAAACCCTTGCACAGGACTCTCCACTGTTTCATTTCATCAAGCTGAGAAAACATGTGGCTGAGAATATGAGAAAAGGAAGAGTAGGCTGAAATTTAGGATAGTAAAGATAAGAAACACACCTCAGCAGAGAATTGCTGGTTACCTTTTCCACAATGTGCAGCACAGGTGATGACCCCAGTTTCACTCTTCTGAAGTAAGTACTGTAACCATCACACTATCATCCACCACAAGGAGCAGCTAAAAGGAAGCTAGTTACAGGTCTGACATTGTCTGGCTTCTGAGGTCTCCCAAGAGATTTGGGTTCTCAGGTCTTTATCCAAAACCTGCCAGTATTGTGTATCAGTGCAGCAGGTAGGTAAGGAGGTGACATTCCCCCCATCCCCTCAGACTCCAATTAGTCTTGGGTTTTGTGGTGATTCTTTCCTTCTGTTCTTTCTCACAACCTGTCTTGTTTGCAGTAAGAAAAGTACCTGCTGTGAGTTTAAGCTTGCTCGGGGTGAAGGTGGTTAGTTATTATTCAGTGTTTTGCTTACTCAGTGCATTTTTCAGCTTCTGTTTTTCCTATAATCTCTCTGAATAGTTCTGCAATTTTTTGCCATGAACTGCCTTTTCTTCTGAATTTTTTGTGTTTTCTGAAAAGCACTGAAAATATAAAAAAAATATTTTATTTAGTGCTACGTAACCTTTAGAGACTTAGCACTTCCTTTTTGACCCTTTCCTATCATGAGTCTAGATAGACTTGAACCAGACAAATATTCTAAATCAGAGAATCAAAGAATACATCATTAAAGTTTTGGTGTTTCATGTTTACATTTTTTAATAAAACAATGATAGTACATAGGTGCTGTATAACTATTTAATAGAGTGATATTTCAAAAATATCAGATAAGAGCAGGCCCATTTCTGATAACAAAAACAAATAAAAGGGAGCCTGCAAGGGCAAAAAAATATTTTCCTACCGACATTAAAAAAAATGTGAATTGAAAAGTTGCTTCAACTCAAATTTGCAGCAACTCCTTGCAGGTTTAAAAATAAATCTTTACAAAACACTAAAATGTTTCTCTGGATAAATTAATATTCTCTGATTGCATCTGTGGGTTTAGAAGTTGTTTAGGTTTGGGGTTCTTTTTTCCCTATTTTTCTAACAATGATTTCCCAGCACATTTTTAATGGACAGAGGTCTTAATGAGACTGAAATAGACAGGAGACACTTTGTTGAATCAGAGCCAACTGCTCAGCACCTTACAGAATCAAGTGTCAAATTAATTTATTTAGTTATTAAGCCAATCATTTTGAAAAGAAAAGTTTTGTATCTTTTTGTGTAGATTATCTAGTCACCTTCTTTGACACAGCTGACTTTGAAACACCCTTGGACAGAAAAAGGGAACAATTTTCCTTACGTTTATTTTTGTGTCTACAATACCAAACATTTCTTGGGCCCCACCAAGCCCAACAGTCATGAATGGGAAAAATGTGTTGCACTGTTCTTTTCCTTTTAACTTGTTATAGAGCTGTTGACATTTTTTATTATTAAAAAAAAAATAATATAATACCATCTCAGAAGTTCAAAGTATTTTTGACCAAGTCATTATTGTTTGGACAGGACTTTAGCTTCCAGTTACTAATTTTAAATATTTTTCTGCAATTATTTCACTATATTCTCTGTTGTCTTCATTCTTTTGTGGTTTGTGCCCAGCCTAGCTGCAAGAGAAATATACAAGCCTATATAAATGTTTTCATTATATTTCACTGCAGTTTTATATCCTATAATCCTTCTACACAGCTTTAACAATTCTTAGCTCTCACAAAAAAAAAATCAATCAAACAAACAAAACAAAAACAAAACAAACTCACTAAAAAACCCAAGCAAAAGAACCAAAAGAGTCCCAAAGAAATAATATATTAAATTTTCTTTCAAAGAATTTTTTAAAAGAAAGGTGCTTGATTTCTCTTTAAGTGAATTAACTCAATTTAAGTATTTCTGTAAGGCACATAGTTTTTCTTGTTTTCCTAGTACAGTCAGTGGGATTTGAAGGCTCTCCTAGAGGGAACTTCACCTGAACTGGGCTCCTGCTGGGGAGCACTCCCTGAAGGAGTCTCTTTTCATCACTAAATGCTTGCTGCTTAGAGAGCCTGCTGAGAAAAGGCTTCTGCTTTCTTCACACCCTTCCTGTTTTCTTGTCAGCCCCTGGCTATAAAATTGCTGAAAGCCATAAAGGGGATTTCAAAATTAATCATGACTCATGTTCATGGAAAGACCAACTGCTCTAATTTTATGGGACCACCATGGTTCATATTTCATCCCTTTGGGAGACATAAAGTATAGAAATGCTTTCTAGTGGAACATTAGATATATCCACAGAGAAAGTAAACATTAAAAAAAAAGTGTTTCAGAGTTTTTCTATTTACTCGGCAGCCATTTAAGGGCACAGGAACCCTCTATAACTCACATGTCCTCTGTCCTGTTAGCAACCTCTTGCATGTAGTCTTGTTCCTGATTTCAACTGGGACACCCAAGACCTCAGCCATAGTTCATTCCCACCCACTGTCTCCTTTATTTTAAAGAACAAGGTGCCATCCAGTATCTTTAACATGCACTTCTCCTTGGATTCTGTTAGATTACACTTCTGCAGTTAGTTCCACTCAGTGGGTTATGTCCAGCCCTTCACTCTTCTTGGCTAGCACAGAGATCAGCTCATGGGGTTACCCATGTGAATAAAGCATCTTGGATACACAACAGACCACGTTCTTCAGGGCAAGGAAAAGGGATAAATTATACATGAAGGAAAATTATAAGAAACATGTCACATTACTTCTTTTTTTTAAAGTTATAATATTCTAATAGACACAGTCAGTAGTCACAGCACTGAAGAAGACTCAAATACCAACTTTTCTCTTTTTGTTTATATAGCAGTGTTCTCACTGGTAACTATTTAGTGTAGTTTTTTCTGTTGTGTTTGAAGGCTCAGATTAGATTTTAGGATATAATCTGCACTAAGTAAGTAAGGATCAATAAACAATAGACAAGAATCTAACATATCAATTCAACATGTAAATTAAATATATAAAGATTTTGAAAAGGGCATTTCTTCAATGTATTTAAATGCCATTCTCTTCAATTTGATCACAAAGACATTAATGAACAAACAAGCATGTATCAAGTTCTTATTCAAGTTTAACAAACCACTACTTTGAATAGTCAGGGCTTGGTATAAACACAGCTGCGATAGCTTTTGTTTGTCTGTTCCATGACCATAAAAAAGTTTCTGTCTTCTAAAGGAACTGCTGAAATCCCTACTTCTTCATCAAAAACTTGATGTGCAGAGTTTGATCCTTCAACTTTTGTTAACATTTACATGGGAAAAAAACCCAGAAAACACCTAAAATTCAGAAGAAAAGGCAATTAATGACAAAAAATTGCAGAAGTATTTAGAATGTGCTTAAAATGCATTTTAAAATTATTAAAATATGTTAATGTACTGATCTTTTATACACAGTATATACTCTATCTACACACAGTATATAGAACTGGTTTTCATCAATAAGTCTACTCTTGTTATCAGTGAGGAAGATAGTGATTCTCCCTGCACCAGGCACTGCTCTTTAGAAACATGAAATTGTTTTTTTTCTATTGCTTTTCAAGGTCTTTTCCAAGATTTTCTCTTCTATGAGGAAATAAATGTATGTTATTTCAGCCTATTTCATAATAATGATAATGGTATTTGTTAAAATTTTCATACCTATCTGTGTACAGAAGGTAGGCCAAAAAATAAAGAAGTAAAATTTGAGCCCAAAATATTCAGTAGATAAGGATTAAAATCACTTAAGAAAAAATATTACTGCTAAGAAGTATACATAAAAATTTCATTTTTCACATTCGTGCAAAGCTTAGAACTTGCTTTGTACACAAAAACTTGTTTTGTACACAAAACTTAGATTTACACTATCACGAATTAAGTTTGAATATTCTTATCTGAAAACTGTTTAGGGGATTTCAAAAGAGATTATTTAACTAAAAAGATAAGTACCATTTATAACAATGTGATCAGACTATCAAAAATAAGGAAATCCCTGAAACCTAGCTAACCACTAGTACAGGCATAATTTTAGATAAGTTAATTTAGAAGAAAATGTATGCATGCCTTATGTATTGTTATTTCTTTATTTATTCTTTCCTTTTAGAAAGCTGTTTTGAAAGTAAATACTATTTATTTTTTTAATGGGTTCCTTGTTCTTGGCACAGGCCATGTTTTCCAGATCAGACTATTTTTTAAACACATGAAACACTTTTACTCGGAAAGTTGGATGTCACCTTAGTGATAGGCACATGCACAATACCTCTGTCACAGTATGGAAGCCTTCCCTTCAGTGTACACTTACAGCTTTCATTCAGATATTCTTGTTGATCAGCCTCTGTCATAAAAAAGCACTGAAGCTTTAAATAATTAATCAAAAAAAAAAAAAAAAAAAACAAAAAAACCCCCACCCAACAATAGGAGGATATTTGCATGGTAACTTAAAGGGCATGATATTCAAAAATAACTTAAAAATAATTTAAATACTTAATGAATGCTCTAACAATTAAAGTTCCTTTCATCTTAACTCTTATCACCTAATTCTGCCTCAATTCCACATGGTGATTATCTAGTTCAAACCTGGCTGTGCCTGCCTTTTCTTTACCTGGCATCTGAGTATTTTATCTGCTCCTGGCATTCAGTTTTGCTCTTTCCTATTTTAGTAGTAATTCTCCTATTTTTAGAAACCAATCATCCCTTTGAACATAACAGTCCGGCCAGCCCATGTGCAGGATGCACAGCAGATGACAGTGGCACAATGTGCAATCAGCCCTTGAAGCCGTGTCAGGGTAACCTCCAGCCCCGCCATCCCCCGGCAGCATGCGGGACGCGTCTGACGCTCGCACACACCCAACAGGCACCGCTGACTGAGAGGATTTGAATGCGGCCCCTGGCTTATCAGGAAGAACAAAGATACGTGGTATAAATAGGAGGAATACAGGAAAGCAATCAACTTCAGGAAATATGACATTTCATGTCCCTGCATCAATGGGTCAAAGATTACTGCTTTATGTGGCATAGGAGATAGAATACACCAAAAGGAGCTCATGGATGAAAATATTGTACTTTTAAATTTTTCTTTTCTGTTTTGCGCTGCAACTGGTATATCCGTTATTTAACATGGTCTGAGTATTACTTTGAAAACACTACACAGAATAAACACATGTAGTGAAATAAATGAAGGCATAGTCAGGTCCACAATAAAAAAAAAATCAAATTGTTTCAAAGATGTCTTTTCATTTTTTACAAGCTTTACATTCATGAACATTTTGATTGCATTTGACTAAGCATCTTTTCAGGGATATGCACAACCTACCTGGTACCAGAAGAAGACATTATGAGAAATATGACAAAGTTACATCAGTATCTTTCAGAAAAAGTGATATGAGAAGCAGATGATCAAAGAATCTGATGACCAGAGAACACGGCTTGCACAATTTCTGATGCTATCATGTTCATTTTTAGAAATTTATACTTATTATATTGGAAACATCTAAGAATGGGACTCTGATGTATTCCTTTTATGTTATTTCTAAACTTCAGGCTGCATAACACCATTCCTGCTCTCTTGCATATGCCAGTTCTAATGCAGCCATAGGTAAAATGGATGAGATTGATGGAGTCTACAGTTATGATCTGTAAAAACTGCTTTCAGATGTGTGAAATGCTTTCTCCCAGTCCAGAGTTGCATGTTTGCCAGAAAGGGTTAAAAGAAGGAATTTTACCTCTGGTTTACTCATTGCATAGTTCAAGGCAGGTTATCCCAGTTCCCCATCCTGTGCCCTAATCTATCATTAAAAGGGAAATGGGAGAAGAAAAAATTCAGGGGTCAAAGATTTTGCAGGGGTTTCAAAGTCAGTAAACACTTCATATGATCTGAAATTTCCACATAAAGTCATGACTGAGCCGTAACTTCTAATTAAAGCTGAATATGACAACAATAAAAAGAATATGGAAAAAAAGAGCAATTGCTATTTGAAATTACTGTTCTTGGCAGAATTGAGAATCAGGAGTTATGGCTTTACATAAGATCTCACTCTTCCACTTCAGGATGGAGGAACCATACCAGTGGGGTTTTTTGCTCCCTGAGCTAAACAGTGAATTGTGTTAAATATGTTCCTTAAGTACTCATAAGTTTGGATGATTCCAAATAGGAAATACTTGTTGGCATTCAGCAATTTCTAGGTCTTACAGGATAAAAAATTGTTATCTTTGCACTACTCTTAGAGGCTTCAATATTTAAATTGCTACTTTAATGAAAAAATCACCTATTTTACAGGACAGAAAAAAGTCACTGCCCAAGGGAAACGTCCATGCAAGAAGAAATTTCTTGTAAAAGCTGCTCTTAGAAATGTTTGACCTTATTTCCACTGTAGAAAAAATTAGGGAACTGTGTAAAATATAAAAAAAAAAGTGTAAAAGCAGCATAGGAAGAAATTAACATTCTACTCAATAGTTCTCCTCTTCTCTGTTATCTTGGCTATTAGGATCACAGTATTTTAAAGGCCAGTATTTTAGTAATCACGGTATCTGCTAACCATACATTCTGTTTAGCAACATTATCTTATTCTGAAAGATAAAAATTTAAAAGATGTTACAATTTAGGATCACAAGAGATATATAAAATTTGGGGTTTTTTTTTCAACTCATCCATATTTCTTAAAGTGATTTGCTATATATATATATATATCAGAGGATGTTAATTGAGAAGTGGCATAACTCACACCTGCAAAATCTCCTAAAATTGCATTTCTTAATTTAAAAAACGAATTATTGTTTCAAGTAATAAAGGTGTATTATTTAAAAGGGGAGACATTAATCTATTTCTTACTAGTTCTGTAAAAAGAAAATTCAGTTTCAGATAAGCACCCATTTTATACATTGCAATTTGAAAAACAAACTGCTTCGGTTTAAGCAAATACATAGTTTTCTATTTAGTGACTGAACAAGAGGGGAGAAAATTAGAGAAAGATTAAAATATTTCCATTTCTATTAAGAGTATGCTTTCTTCACTTGGCCAAAATTGGAAACTTCTTAAACTACTTTCCTGTTAAATCAAATAATCCCATATGGTATAAAATATCACCTGTGGATACTTCAATTAAAACACAAGTTATATATATGTCAATTTTGACAGGGATAGAGTTAAATTGGAGCTGTGTTTTGGATTTGTGCTGAGCAAAGGTTACTAGAGATGTTTTTGTGATTGCTGAGTGATAGTTACACAGAGCCAAGGCCTTTTCTGCTTTTCCTGCTGCCACCCTGGGGAGAAAGCTGGGGCTGCAAGGGAGAGACACAGACGGGTCAGACAAGCCAGCTGAACACAGGAATATTCTAGACCTTATGACATCACACTCAGCATGTAAAGTGGGTGGAAGAAGGAGGAAGGGGAGGACATTTGGAATGATGGTGTTTGTCTTCCCAAATAACTCCAGCCTGCTCTCCTGGAGATGGCTGAACATCAGCCTGCCCATGGGAAACACCAAATTAATTCTTTGTTTTGCTTTGTTTGTGTGTGTGGCTTTTGCTTTCACTACTAAAAAGTCTTCATCTCAACACATGACTTATCTGGCTTTTATCCTTCCTGTTTTCTCCCTGATCTCACAGGTACAGGAGTGAGTGAGTGGGGCTTGATGAAATCATGACAACATCCTGAATCCTTTTTTTTAAAGGGAATGGACTCTGTCCATACCTTTTGTGTTAATCATGTAGAAGGTTTCTGCAGCAGCTGTTTTCAAATAGTCATTACGTTTACAAAATGTATTCTTGAATTCACCATTGATATTCTGAATGTCTGTGAAGATATCACCTCTTGCTACTTCACTACTTCTGCTCATTTTCAACATGAGTATACGCATTTCTCTGTGAGGAAGCTCAGTAAATGAACAGCTTTATCTAAGATGATGTAGTCTGATTCCTAATCCCCTGAGTGATAGACAAAGTTGACAGTTCTGCTTAAATAAACCTCTTTAAACATGTTTTTCTCTTGTACAGTGAATTCTACTTAAAGACATTTAATGATATTCCATCTCACAACCACTATAAAACAATAGATGTAAATATGTGATAACTTTTGAGGCGTCTAATGTTCAAAATTCTGTTTCCCTCTAAACTGTAGTTCACAACGTATTCAAGAAGACTAAAAACGAAATTTTTATCTATAAGCACTTCTTCCTTGATTTTTTTTTCAAAACTGAAGTTCTGACAGCACTTCCAGTACATCTCCCATATATTTTATAAACATTCCAGATTATTGTCTTACATGCCCAGGTATGAGAGAAATGTGCAACTTCTCACACTTTAAAAGAGTCTATGTATTCAGGATTCAAGTTGCATGGACAAACTGCCTACAGTTCTTAAACCAATATTCTGGAATGTTTTGTAAATTCTGTAAAATGTCTCATTTGCTACAGTATAAGTAGTTGTTTACAGGCAATAGTAGTTGTTTAACATCTGCCAGTCAGACTTGCCACATGTAGGATGTCATAAGTGATTTTGATTGTTTTGCATTGATTATTCTATTTCAGGGAAGTATCAAGAAAAATACACTAGGAAAAATGAAAAATAATTATCTAGAATATAAAGTTACAGCACACTGAATTAGGTGTAGCTTTTTTGAATACTGGTACAGTTCAAGACCATGCTGGAGATGTCCTTACAAATTAATAATAAGGAAGGTCAGAAAATCACAATTTTCTCAGACACATGCTGACTCTAATTTTTGTTATTGTACTTTTCAGTACACTATAACCAATGCTATGTGGTAGTGATTAGTGAGACTCAGAATTTTTTATGCAGTTTTGCTTTTCCTATAAGCAACACTAAGCATGTTTCATTTTACCAGAAAAGAAAAGATGGGTAGTTCTTTCCTAAGTAAAATATATTAAATTGCAACTATGTCAAACTATATTTGACAACACCACTAGCTTTATTTTCTCAGCCCTGCCAAGAAGACTTGGGGCTGCTGGTGGGTGAGAGACTGGACATGACCCTAAAATGTGTGCTTGCCTTTCAGAGAGCCAATAATATCCTGGGATGCATCAAAAGAAGCACAACCAGCAAGGTGAGGGAGGTGGTTTTGTCCCTGTACTCTGGTGTCTGGTGAGACTACCCTGGAATCCCCAGCACAGGAAGGACATCGACATTTTAGACAGAATCCAGAGGAGGGTCTAAATCGATTACAGGTATGGAACACCGCTCCTATCAGGAGAATTGGGATTATTCATCCTGGGAAAGGGAAGGCTTTGGAGTGACCTGATTGTGTCCCACCAGAAAGATACATAGGGACTGTTACAGGAGCATGAAGTGACGGGATAGGTGGGAATGGTTTCAAACTGAGAATATGTTTAGATTAGATATTAGAAAAAAATTCTTTACTGGTGAGAAGCCATGAATACCCTTTCCCTGGCAATGCTCAAGGCCAGCTGGGGTGTGGCTCTGAGAAACCTGGTCTGGGGGAAGGTGTCTCTGCCCGTGGCATGAGGGTTGGAATTAAATGACCTTTAAGGTGCCTTACAACCCAGGCCATTGTATGAAACTATTGCAGGACTTTTCTAACCTTGTCTTTTATTTACTTCTTATAAATAGAAAAAAGCATATGTGATTCATTAGAATTTCTAAAGTAGTACATCTCTATATATTATTTCTGTAAGACATCAGCTTCATTTCTCTTAGGCAGGGTATATCAAAGTCATACATTCTGAGTACTGCCTTTGGAGAAAAAATTAAAATGTGGAATGGGTAAAATGTCACCAATTTAGAACTTCTGCAGTGACTGGTCTTTTTATGTTTCTAAATGAAATTTTTCTTCATTGAGATGACATAGAAAGTGTTTCCAGATAGGAGAATTTTAATATAGTCTTCTTTTAGGTATCAGCTTTTGGCAGATACCAAGATGCAAGCAATTTGTCCTCAATGATTCAGCTATACAGCTAGCTGATTACCAGACTGAGATGCTTCTTTGTTGGAGTGATTTGCTTCCTCTTATGATCTTTGCAAATTATTTCAGATTCAAGTTATTTAAATGAAAGGAAGACTTTCTCTGCAATAAGAGAAGATATTGCATTTTAAGGAAGACAATCTGAAGATGAAAACTGGATACCTTAAATTGAAAGACAAAAGTCCTACTGATTTAAACAGCAGGAGGATTTAATAATGAATGTCAGAAAAATTTGTCCCACAGGTTATTGAATATACTGCATGCAGTTATGAAGAAGAAATAGTAGTTCAAAGTCTGTGTTATTTTAGCAGTATTCACAATGGATTTTTATCTTCCCCATAAAGTTTCTCTTTCAGAAGACTATATTTGAAGTAAATCTCTGGAATATTTTCTTTTAAGTGTTGTCCATGCACATATCCGCTGTGAAGGTAATAAAGAGGGGCAAAGTATTTTTAATAAAAAGCATTTTTTATGAAGATAAATTATTAAATAGCTTCTTTTTTTTTAGATTTTTAAAATGCCAACAACTGACAACTTACTGATACTTATTGAAAAGTAGAACTCTAGCTGGATTTTATTCTCTCTTATCAGCCACAGGCATGACTAGCTGGCTTCAGTAGGCACTATAAAGGTCTCAGTAAAACTAACTTGCATTTCAATTGAGCACTGACTAAAATCACAGGAAAAAAACAGATGTATACACTGGGAGAGGAGCAGCTGGAGTGCAGCCCTGCAGAAAGGGATCTGGGGATGCTGGTCAGCAGCAGGCTGAGCAGGAGTCAGCAGGGTGCCCGGGCAGCCAAGAGGACAAACCCCATCCTGGAGGGCATCACCAGCTGCCCAAACCAGACAGCTATCCCTCATCATTCAGCCTCACCTTGAGTGCATTCTGGGCCCTGTGATTTAAAAAGAATGTGAAAATCCTTGAATCCATCCAGAGGATGCCACCAAAGCTGGTGTTAGGGCTCAAATGCGTAAGAGAAAAGGTTTTTCACCAAGACTCCCTTTTTCTTTCTCCACAAAATAACCAAATAATTTAAATTCTGACATTCTGAAAAACAGCGGAAACTTCCATGCACCAAGATAAGTGATTGAAATATTCTTTCTTTAAAAACAGATTCATAGCATTTGAAAATGAAGATAAGACCATTTCAGAAAGAAACAGTCTTGAGTCTAGCATTGTAGAGACCATGTGCATATACATAAGCAGATACAAAGTGCCATGAGCTCCTGGTTGTGGTTGTATAGAAAAAAGCAATTATTCTCCTGTCACTCTATTGCTATGAAAAAAACTGATTTTTTTTTTTTTTTATCACTCTGTAATGCACATTAGCAGAAAAGAAAAATCTTTTTCTTCTTAGAGAAGTCATCAATTGAAGCAATGTAATTTCTCCCGAGAGCAAGGGAAAAGTAAAGATGAAATTAGGACCTTATGAGTCATCGCTTTTTCTCTCTTCTATTTTGGGAGCATAACATCTGTAAGCTACCCTTTATTCAAGGATATTCAGAATTGAATTCCTTGTATTTTTATCAAGGACTAATCCAAGCCCTTGATTTAAAACAATTAACAATCTAGGGCAGAATGTGTGTTTGAATCCTCCTACTTCCCACAGTAACATAAAAATAGCACGCAGAAAGTGTGGCATTTTTTTGGTTGCTGGTTTGGTTTGTTTCCCTTCTGTCCAAGAAATAGGAATTCTCTCAATATTTTCTGATAAAAGGAAAACTAGAAAGAAGTTAAGGAGCTTTACAGTCAAATCTCTTAGAAGTTTACAGTAGCTAAGTCATCTGTATCAAAACATAAAGTTTTAATGACAGTATTTCACCCTGAAAGATTCTCAATAGAAGAAAATCTTCACTGATTATGTCTTGCTGGGGACTAAGGCAATCCCACTGAAAGTATAAAGGCATGAAATTTTCCTTATGACTATTTAGTCTCAATGTGATACTTGGCTGTGGGCTAGACAATCTCTGTAAATCAATGTATTATTTGTTACCTTCTTATTTGGCTGAAATATCTGCTGATAGAAACACAACTAGTTATTAGAGATGAGAATATAACAGACACATAATGCAGTTAGATAGCCACTTGCTTATAAAATGTGGAAATACTTTCAAGGAGCACAAATATTTACAATCAGACAACTTGTTTTACATGGAACAGAAGTGAAATATGAAAAATCGTACTTAAATTGTTTCAAAAGGAGTCACACACCTGAGTAAGCGTTAAACATGGATTTACATTTCTAGTAGAAATAAAAACTCAAACGTATTCATTATATTTACAGAAATTGGTTTTGTTTCTTCACATGGCTAAGATCTGACTTTATGCAAATTACGATTGTATGAGTGACAAAACTTAGGTACCTTCTGGTTTTATTCTTGTCTCTAAAATTCTTCAGAAGTGTAAGTACTTATTTATTTTACCTTTTCCCAGATCCCAAAGTGACGGTACTTAGTTTTAGGAAACATACATAATACAATCCACAGATGATGTGAAAATGGGGAGCAGAAAAATGGACAATTCTTAAATCATTTTGTCCTTCTCACTTTTTCAACAGTAATTTTATTGCATCCAGTACTGTTATGCTTTCTCCTAATCAATGTGAGCTTCAAATGAACAAGAGCTATCACAGGAGACTTGACACCAATGAAAGCCAAAAGGACACATTATTTTGATTTCCTAAATGGAAACCATAATTTTTCAATTAGAAAGCAGAAGTGAGGAGATGAAAATGGATAGCCTTTCTCAGCTGCTAACCTCTATCTGCAGATATCTATTGAAGAATGCACTTAACATCCACCAGAAAGCTTTATTCATTCAATATTTTCATATATTTTACAGAGGCTTTTGGAGATATTAAAGCAAAAAAAAATTCCATCTGTTCTAAAATGGAAACTCCAAAATCACACTGGAAGCATGTTTTTAGCTCTCTATATTGTATATTGCATATTGTATACAATGTGAATAGGTTTTGTAAAGCAGTAAAGGTGTTTTAATCCTTCAGGGTCTGCTAGGCTCTAATTGCAAGGAATTATGTAGAAGGTATAAAATAATTCAGGAGAAAATGCAGTTATTTTGCTATCCTTCTAAGAGCTGGTGAAATCCTGCATCTTTTAACTCTTTTAACCACTGCAAGATGCTCCCCTGTCACCTTGTGAACAATGTAAAGACATTTACTTCACACGCACACTATTGCCATTCTGATTATGTTAACAAACTCATTTCCAAGGGGTGGTTAGATTGAATTACACTTTTTTTTTCTTTTTCTTTTTTTTTTCCCCTTCTAATTTCTGTGTAAAATACTGTCTCCTACAAAATGATAGATTTAACATACATTTCTTTTAGTCAGCCAGAATCTTGATAATAGTATTAAAAGCATGTCTCTCACAGTATCTTTCTGGATAACATGTCCAGCACACTGCTGGGTAAGTAACTGGCTCACAGATCAGGCCCAAAGGGTCCTTTTACACTGTCTTGTAGCTTTTTGATCCGTTTTACTATATAGACTACGATAAAAATTATTTTATAAGACCGTGCTCTACTGTCATAGTCAACTGAGTCAATCCATCAAGCCTGGAGAAATTGGATTCTGTTACTTTTAGGTAAAAGGAACTCTCTGTCAAAAGTTTCTTGCTAAATTTCATTTTTGGCAACTACATTTCAACAAACAATATACCTAATTTTAGAAGCTCTATGAGTCTATACATAGCTTGTGATGACACTGTTACTTAGCATTTGTTGCTCCTGATATTTGAAATGGAAGAGTCTAAATCAAATGGTATATGGATAGAGCTTATGAGGTGCATTTGCACAAACACAATTTCTGTGACTGTAGTAATATAATTAAAATATAGGAAAAATGTAAGTTTTACCAAAAGAAGAAATAAAAGAATTAATGATCATCTTTGCAATGTTTACAAAAATATGTTAATAGCAGTGACATTAACAGGTGTCATTCTGGGCAATTAGCAATTACACTGAACTAGAAAATCAGCTATGAAAACTGACATTAGCTAACAAACTGTTAGCCAGCTGAGAAGAAACATGAGAGAACAAACTGGCCAGGGAATCTGCATGAAGCTTAGAGATGTGAGTGAGGCAATGTAGAGAAGTTCGTATTGGCTTCAACAATAAAAACAGTCACAGTAACCTTAATGAGTCTAAATAAACCTCCTTTCTGTGTAAGCATTATATCAATTTATTTAGCATACTCCAGCTCCTGGGTTATTCCCATGTTATATTACCTCTGGCCTTTTCCACCAGGAGACCACCTTGGGTTTCCTGTACTAGTGGAATCACACACACTGGAGGTAGAGAGGGCTGTCCAGAGGCACAAAGGGAACAGATATCTGTATATCAAAATTTAAAATACAGAGGCATTCTGTGCAGCAATTACACTATTCAAAGGAAAGTTCAATATCTTGAAGAGTAGTGTACACAAGAATCTGGCCCATGGGGTCACATACTGCTTGCTTTATTTGATTACTGCTGAATGGGATAGGACAGGACAGGACAGGACAGGACAGAGTAGAGTAGAATAGAATAGAATAGAATAGAATAGAATAGAATAGAATAGAATAGAATAGAATAGAATAGAACACAACACAATGCAGCTCAGCTGGAATGGACCTGTAACAGTCAGTCAAATCCTAAGCAGTTCATTTACAACACACACTTTGTCAGTGTTGTAACTTGCACAACAGGAACCCAGTGAAATAGAACAAGCTCAGGTTCTCGCTAACTTGAAGATGTATGGAGCTTCCTTGCAAACTTGATTTATATTTCACCGTCTAATATGATTACTTATAGAGATTATAATCGCATGTGGTTATAATTTCAGCTAAAAGGAAGTCCAGCCTTTTCAGACAGAGTATTTAAAATGGATGCTCATTGCCAAAAAGGCAGATAGATGAGAGATAGTCTATTCTTATCTGCATGATTTAGAATTCTAAGAGGAAGAAAATTGCAAGGGGTCTTGGAAATGCTAATTCAATTTTACAGTTCTGAACTCTTAGTGTGTCTCATTTTACTGCAGTAGATATTTCAGTTAGCTCTGCCTTCCAAAATATCTCATTCATGTTTCTAGAATTTATCTCAGCTTTTGCATTTCTTGTTTTTCTGTAGTAAGATTCTGGCTTCCAAATGACTGATACATATTTCTGGAAATCATCTCTGGTTTTGTCACACAAGAACATTCCTCTTTGAATATGGCAACTTTTTAGACGATTGCTTAAGATTTTTTTCTTGAAAATGTGTAACACTGTGATTGAATTTAACTGTATAAAGTAGTACTATAGGACTTTGATTTTATTGTTTTGAGGTTTTGTTTTGGTTTTGGATTTTTTAAATTTTTTTTAGGGCGGGTGAGTTGTCAGGTTTACTTTCTGCTGTTATACAATCTAAACAGAGATTCCACAGATTGAAATATCACCATGAGATGGATGATTCAGGTCATGTCTCTGTAAAAAAACACTAAACATAAATCCCTCTTTTGTATTTTTCCTGCCAACATAATCCTGGAAAAGGCACTAAAAGAGTGCTTGTAGCTGTTTGGAAAGATGTTGCTACTTCTAAAAGCATATCCAAAAAGACTAAGAATGTAGACAATAAAGAGGAATTGAGCAGTATCTAGATTGAGTGAGCCAGCTTATTAAAACCATTCAATATTTGGTAACACTACAGTACACTTTTAATTAGGATATCTATTTTCCCTCCCACTCTCATAAATTTCTATTATTTTTGATAGATAACTCTCCAAACATCTTTGGAATTTTGAAAATTCAACTCAGTTTTTGAAAACCTTACACGTATAATAAAAAGTTACACAATGCTCAAAGCATGTAGTGAGGGTTGGGGACCACCATGGGATTTAGTACTTGTTATGAACAAAAACTCGGTTAATATTTTTTATGAGAAAAAGTTTCAAAAAGGCAGCCAGACCACTGGCCCTGCCCAAGTTCTGTGTGTTTTGTTATTGTAATCACGGGTCGTTGTCGTTAATGGTTGTCTTTGTATTAGTAAAAAGCCCTGGCTGGGGCGAGGTAATGGCCCTTCTCCTGGGTGGGGACCTTGCCCAAGGCTAAGTTTTACCTTTCTCAGAATAGGGAAGATACCTGAGAAGGTGGGGGGGGTTATGCAAAGTGACTCGCAAGACCAGAATGCTTTGTGGGACCCCCATCTCCAAACTCGTGGAGAAACCCCAAAAACAACGAGCCACCTAAGAGTTAAGAGACTGGAGTGATGTCTGGACGTGAGGAACCAAGTGCTGAGCCTGCAGAGATGCGGGAAACCTTCATCGTTCCTCACCCTGTCCTCGAGATCCCCCGAGCCAGGACTGGGGGGGTCTGGAGACCCGGACCGAGCACCATCTGATGGGATCAGCAGGCCCTAAAGGCTCCCAAGAGGATCTGATCCCCAGCTCTGCCCCTGGTGGACAGAGCTGTGCATATCCTCCTCCTCTGAGTCGCTCTGGGAGAGACGACGGGAGACTGCAGCCCCACCGAGCTACCCAATCCTGAGCTGATCACTTTTAATAAAGGCATTAAACAGGAGAAGAAGTCTCCTGGCCCTTTTGTTTATTTCAGCTGGGGGCTCTCGTCCGGGATAGCCACGCCGCAAGAGGACTCAGGACTGGCCATCTTGGATCTTCAGAGGACAGCTGGCTACCAGGACCAAGAGGGACCGGCTCAGGACAGCGACGCAGAGGAGCACCGGAGCACCGGACTGGTGAGAAACTCGGTGGTGGGAGTGGGAGACGTGCGCATGTGTGTGTGAGTGAGACGAGGGCCGGCAGCCGGACCTTCGAAGCGAGAGGGACCTCTCAGTACCGCGTTTCCTGACTCCTGCGAAGGGGCAGGCCGGGAACAGGGGGACGCGAGTGGAATTAGTGCGAGTGAGTCGTCTCCCAAGGGGGAATAAAGGGACCCCCCACTCCGGGCGTGCGGAGTGAATTACTGTGTATGAGTGGCACGCACCCCAAAGTCCTGACAAAGGGAGGTCAGGCACTTTTGTAAGGCTCGAGAAGGATTCGAGTAAGATTTGTCAGTCCCGAGAAGGATTCGGGTGTTTCACAAGCCCTGCAGGCAAAGTAAGTCCTGACAGAGGGAGTCAGGCACAAACCCCAGCGAAGGAGGCTGCGGTTTGCTTTTAAGTCCTGATACGGTGAAGCCTAAAAATTGGCGGGTTAGGCGAACTAAAAATCAGGCAGTTGTTTTTCCTGACTGAGGGTGTCAGGCACGACCCGGATTCTTGGCCGGGGCTTCGTGTGCTTAAGTCCCGATAGATGTAAGACCTGACGCTGGGAAGTTGGGCAATCAAGAGATTGGGCAGTTGTTTCATTATAAAGTCCTGAGCGTCAGGCAGAAATTTGAAGTTCAGTGGAGGAGGCTGGGGCTCCTCAAAGAAGGGTTTCTCGGTCAGTAGAGGCACCTTTGGGATTTTTTTTTATTGAGACCTGAAAAATGGGATGTTGTAGTAGTAAAAAGACTGGCAAGAGACTGAGGTATATACATCCCAATAGTCCCTTAGGAGAACTGTTAGTAAAATGGGATTCTATAGAGGCCACGGAGGGATTAGATAAAGTGAAAATGATCCATTATTGTATGGAAGTGTGGCCAGAATTAGAGGTGCAAGGAGGATGGCCTTGGTGTGGGACCAAGGATAAGTGGATGTGTCAACAATTAAATAATTATCTGACAGCTCGAGGTGATACTGATCCTGAGCAATTACTGTATGTGGCTTGCTGGTTAAAGAGTGCTGTTGAGGATGAAGGGGTGCGAATTTGTAAGGTACAGAGGAAGAAAGAGGGGAATGAAGGAGGGGATGATAGAACTAGTAAAAGATGGGACCCCCTGGATTATTTGCCTCCTTCTGCCTCTCCACCTTATAATCCTCTTCTTCAAGCACCTCAAATGGCAGGTCCGGTTCCTCCCCCGGCTGCTATCTCATTACCACCTGCTCAAATTCCTTCTTCTACCTCTTCAGCTTCAGCTATGACAAACTCAGTATCTCCTCCAGTTCCTTCTGCACCACCACGAGTGCATACTCCACCTGCTGCATTCCCCACCCCTTCTCCAGCTCCGCTTAATATCTACTCAGGCTCTTCTCCCCCTCCTATTGCTGTCCCTTTACCTCCTCCTAGTTGGGACACAAATGTCTCCTCACCCGATAAACAGCTATCAGCAAATACACCTGCTGATGGGCAGAACATTCAGGGTAACCCAGAGAACCCTCAAAGTAGCTTGGCATCTGAAGATGGGCCTTACTGTAGCACCAGATCCAAGACCTCCAAGGCAGAGAAACTCTTTCCCCTCAGAGAGGTTCCTATGGGAGGAATAGCGGGAGGTGTTGGCTTTGTGAATGCTCCCCTAACTGCTTCTGAGGTGAGAGGATTCAAGAAAGAGTTGGGGCATTTAGTTGAGGACCCAGTGGGCATAGCCAAGCAAGTGGATCAATTTCTAGGTCCGAATATCTACACTTGGGGGGAGATGAATTCCATCCTGAGTATATTATTTTCCCCAGAAGAGGTCCAGATGATTAGGGCGGCTGGCATAAAAATTTGGGAGAAAGATAACAGTCCAGGACCCCAGGTGCCAACAGGTGAACAGAAGTTGCCACTAACAGAGCCCAACTGGAACCCTAATCAGGAGGAGGGGAGGAAGGCCATGAGGGAATATAGGTCTTTGATAATACGGGGGATCAAAGAGTCAGTTCCCAAAGGAACCAATACCCAATTGGCATTTGAGGGTACACAGGAGAAAGATGAAGCTCCTGCTGCCTGGCTTAATCGCCTAAGGCGGAATTTCCAGTTGTACTCTAGAATAGACCCAGACACCCCAGAAGGTCAAATGCTACTAAAAGTCCAATTTGTTACCAAATCTTGGCCTGATATACGGAGAAAACTGGAAAAGATGGAAGATTGGCAAGAGAAGGACATTAATGAGTTATTAAAAGAGGCATTGAAGGTGTATTTAAGAAGGGAGGAAGATAAAGCAAAGGCCAAGGCTAAGATCATGGTTGCTGTAGCTAGAGAAAGTGCAGGGTGGGCAGGTCCACCACCAGGAGGAGGCAAGGATAGGCCAGTACTGACCGGTGCACGAAGGGTGGTGAGACCTCAGGAAGTCCCTTTGAGAGTACGACAGTGTTATTACTGTGGGGAGGCAGGACACATCAGGAGGTTTTGTAAAAAGCTCAGTCTCGATGAGGCAATAGCCAAGGAACAGGACAATTTAGGAAGAATTCTTAAGGGGGAGGACTAGGGGTGTCAAGGGCTTTTTACTATAGGGGACCCGATGAAACATCTAGAAGAGCCCTTGGTAAATTTTGAAGTGGGACCCCTAAATGAAGAATTTGAATTTTTGGTTGATACAGGGGCAGATAAGTCCTGTCTCAACAAAATACCACAAGGTATGGAAATTGGGAGACAATTTTGTGAAGTATTGGGTGCAGAAGGGAGACCATTTAGAGCATCTGTGATTGAAGAAGTGAAAATAATTGGAAACTCAAGGCAATGTAAAGCTAATTTTCTTTATCTGCCTAACTTAGAAAAAAGTTTGTTAGGAAGGGATCTGCAAGTCCATTTGGGGGTTGGGATTGTTCCAAGGGAAGGGAGAATGGTAGTACAAGTGATGAAGCTGTCTCAAGGAGATGTTGCAGAAATAAATCCTGAGGTATGGGCTGAGGGGGGAAAGAGAGGCTTATTAGACATTCCACCGATAACAATAAAAATGCAGGATGATACCTCACCCATACGGGTTAAACAGTATCCGATTTCCCTAGAAGGAAAGAAGGGGCTTGCTGTAGTCATCGAGCAACTGTTGCAGGAGGGAATTTTAGAACCCTGCATGTCACCACATAATACCCCTATACTGGCAGTTAAAAAGGCTGAAGGGAAATATAGGCTGGTACAAGATTTGAGGGAAGTCAACAAAAGAACCATTGCCAGACATCCAGTTGTGCCCAACCCATATAGTCTCCTAAGCAGAATTCCAAGAGAACATGCTTGGTTCACTGTCATAGATTTGAAGGATGCTTTCTGGGCGTGTCCTCTGGCAACAGAATGTAGGGATTGGTTTGCCTTTGAATGGGAGGACCCGAGTACGAAAAGGAGGCAACAGCTAAGGTGGACCCGATTACCACAGGGGTTCACTGAATCCCCCAATCTCTTTGGACAAGCTTTAGAGAGTTTGTTGGAACAATTTGTCCCTGAACAAGAAGTGCAGATCTTGCAGTATGTTGATGACCTGATGGTATCAGGAAAGGAAAAAGATCAGGTCAGACAAACTAGTATTAAACTTTTGAATTTTCTGGGGGAGAAAGGACTAAAAGTTTCCCAAGGGAAACTACAATTTGTGCAATCAGAAGTAACATACTTGGGGCACATAATAGGGGGAGGGTATAAGAAACTAAGCCCTGACAGGATTTCAGGTATTTTAGCTCTCCCGGCCCCAAAAACGAAAAGAGATGTGAGAAAACTCCTGGGCTTGTTTGGATATTGTAAGTTATGGTTGGATCAATACACACAGAGTGTGAAATTTCTGTATAATAAACTAGTAGATCCAGAACCCCTAATTTGGACAGTTGAAGATGATCAACAATTGGAAAACTTAAAAGACAAATTGTCTTCTGCCCCGGTCCTAAGCTTACCAGATCTCAGAAAGGGCTTTGACCTGTTTGTGAGTGCAGAAGGAGGGATAGCCTATGGAGTATTAACTCAGGAGTGGGGAGGGTGCAGGAAACCTGTGGCATACATCTCCAAATTGTTAGATCCAGTGGCTAGAGGCTGGCCAGTTTGTATACAGGCAGTAGCAGCAACTGCAATCCTGATAGAGGAGACTCAAAAATTGACCTTACAAGGAAAAATTAAAGTGCATACTCCTCATGATCTTAAGGCAGTACTGAGACAGAGAGCTCCGCAGTGGTTAACCGATGCTAGAATATTAAAATATGAGATAATACTAATGAATACAGAAGACTTAGAATTTATCACATCAAATGCCCTCAATCCAGCACAATTCCTAATGGGAGAGCCTATAGAGAATTTAGAACATGACTGTCTAGAATTGGTTTATCTCCAAACAAAAGTAAGAGAAGATTTGGAAGATCAGCCTCTAGCAACTGGAAGAAGCTTATTCATAGATGGCTCTTCGAGGGTAGTAAATGGAAAAAGAGCTTCAGGTTATGCCATTATAGATGGAGAAACATTACAAATTGCAGAAAAAGGGAAACTATCCCCAAGCTGGTCAGCCCAAAGTTGTGAAATATATGCCCTGAAAAGGGGACTGGACTTACTGGAGGGGGACCGGGGAACCATTTATACGGACTCCCAATATGCATATGGGACAGTTCATACATTTGGGAAAATATGGGAGGAACGTGGGTATTTAAGTTCAAAGGGAAAGAGCTTAGCCCATGAGAACCTAGTGCGATCAGTACTAGAGGCCCTACAAAAACCTATAGAAATAGCAGTGGTCCATATAAAGGGGCACCAAAGAGGAGACAGTTTAGAAGTTAAAGGAAACCGACTGGCTGATCAGATAGCCAAAGAAGCAGCTCTAGAACCAGGAGATCCAGTAAAAATTTTGAAGACAAAAATGACACCTGAAAAAGGGGAGGAACCTATATTTAGTGAAGAAGAATTAGAAGCAATAAAAGATTTAAAGTTACATCAAGGACAACAGGGAGAGTGGTTAACCTCAGATGGACGGGTGTTTTTGAATAAAGCACTGGCTCGGACAGTGCTAACAGAACTACATAAATTAACTCACTGGGGAGTCCAAGGACTATGTGATCATTTCCTAAGAAATAACCTATGCATCGGGGTATATAGCCTGGCTAAAGCTGTTACCAGAGGGTGTATCATTTGTCAAAAAGTGAACCAAAAAGTTATGAGAAAAGTAGCACCTGGAGGAAGGGAATTAGCCTTGAGACCCTTCCAAAGCATACAGATAGATTTCACTGAAATGCCCCCAGTGCAAGGATACAGATATTTACTGGTTATAGTTGATCATCTCACGCACTGGGTAGAAGCCTTCCCGACCAGGAGGGAAACAGCTCAAGTCGTGGCAAAAGCAATCCTAGAGAATATTATCCCCAGATATGGTATTGTGAACACCATAGACTCAGACCGAGGTCCACATTTTGTGTCCCAAACATTACAAAATATAATTGAGGCTTTAGGAATGAAATGGAGGTTGCATACTCCGTGGCACCCCCAGAGTTCTGGGAGGGTGGAGCGAATGAACAAAACTCTCAAAAATGTATTAACTAAATTGATTGAAGAAACAAAGATGAATTGGCTGAAGTGTTTGCCCCTAGCGCTGTTGCGCATCAGAACAAGACCTCGGGCTGACATAAGAATTTCACCTTATGAAATGATGTTTGGGCTGCCATTCTTGTTAACACCTTATAGCACAGGAGACTATCTGGAAGGGGAAGAAGCTACCAGAAAGTATTTAGAAATAATTGGAAGAACTCTGGAGGGACTTAGAAAGAAAGGATACCTTCCTCAAACTTCCCCTCTCGACACAAAAGTTCACAACATTAGTCCAGGAGATTGGGTTTTGATAAAATCATGGACTACAGGAACATTAATGCCTAAATTTGAAGGCCCCTTCCAGGTGCTCCTGATCACAAATTCAGCTGTGCGGACCAAAGAAAAAGGTTGGACTCATATCACAAGAATAAAAGGGCCAGTCTCACCCCCAGGTACAGGACTGGATCCAACATCAGCTTCCCCCTCTGGCATTGGACCAGAGTCCACACCACTCTCACCCCCCGGCGCTGGACGAGATTCATCTGCTTCACAAGCTAAATCATCTGAGTACACTGTGGTAAAAGGACCAAAGGATTTAAAGTTGACTCTCAGAAGGAAGAGTCAAAAAGACTGAACTGTGTGGGAAAAAAAATTGTTAAGAGTTCTAATATTGCTTAAAATGTTTTAAGACTGTTCTGTGTAAACTATGTTGGTAAAAAGTTTAAGACTGTAAATAAGTAATTCTAGTTAAGTTCCCCAATTTATTTCTAAAGACTCCAGGTTAATCCTCTACAGAACACTCCCCTGGGAGGGGAAACCAAAATTGGTAGGGAACAGACCAAGAGAGGTTTAACCAGAGAAACGGGTAGAAGGGACTCTAAAGAGCTTGGAAGCTTTTCTTCAGTAAAGTTCCCCAAGAGGCAAGGCCGGGTGGGCAGGCTGTGCAAGATGACCCATACCGGACTCTTGGGAAGGGTAGTGCTGATGGCTCTGATTGCTGGTGGTGCTCAGGGGAGCCCAGCTGAGCCGTGCAATGAATGCTACCAACCCCTCTGTGAGGAGAAAGTGAGCTCCTTGTCGAGAGTCCACATCAGTTCTAACCCTCATTGTGTTAGCCTCTCCCAATTGGTCTTTTATCAAAAAAATAAGAGAGTGTATTGGATAGTATACAATACTGCCACTTTTAGGCAGCCACTCCTAGGAGAGTGCCCTATAGAGGAAGCCTGGTTGTGTTTTGAATGGGATACTGCTGAAACAAGCTCAGCAGATCTAGTAAAAAGCAAAGAAATGGTGAAAATGGTAAGAAAAATTGTTTGTTACAAGTATTTATATGAGTGTACTGGAAAAGAGATAAACCCCTTTAAGAACACATTTCAGGGGAGCCTTAAACCCCTAGATTTGATCTTGTCTGGCAGCTGCACCGCTGGAGTGATAAAACCAATTTTCTTATTACCCAAAGAAACTGGATCAAGTTTGGGAGTTCCTATATATAATGATTTGGGAGAAATTAAACAGAACAGGCACAGTGAAATAGAAATTGAGAAAATCCAAAATTGTAAAAGCCAAATTCGTATCCCAATATCTATGTTAAACAAAGTTATTCGGCTCCAGGCAGTATTAAAAATAAAGAATTCAATTATTAGGAACATTTCAAACGAAATAAAAAGGTTAGCATGTGTAAATAATGAAGATCAAACTCCTACACTTGATCCCAGTGGGTGGGAGAACCTGGAGATTTTCAAAAAGGATGTGTGGGAAAAGGTAGTTTTTCTCGCTGTGTGTGTACTTGGAGGATTGCTATTTATACTATGCTTATTTATCTGTTTCAGTAAAATAGTGTTTGCCATGAAGACAAACCTGAAGAAACCAAGGGGAGTAACAAGGTTAAGTAACCATGATTACCAAAGTGCACAAGAGATTTATAGTAGATTCAAAACAAAAATCGGGAGTTGATGCGAGCTTAGAGTTTAAGCTCGATCAAAGAAAAAGAGGGGGGACTGTTATGAACAAAAACTCGGTTAATATTTTTTATGAGAAAAAGTTTCAAAAAGGCAGCCAGACCACTGGCCCTGCCCAAGTTCTGTGTGTTTTGTTATTGTAATCACGGGTCGTTGTCGTTAATGGTTGTCTTTGTATTAGTAAAAAGCCCTGGCTGGGGCGAGGTAATGGCCCTTCTCCTGGGTGGGGACCTTGCCCAAGGCTAAGTTTTACCTTTCTCAGAATAGGGAAGATACCTGAGAAGGTGGGGGGGGTTATGCAAAGTGACTCGCAAGACCAGAATGCTTTGTGGGACCCCCATCTCCAAACTCGTGGAGAAACCCCAAAAACAACGAGCCACCTAAGAGTTAAGAGACTGGAGTGATGTCTGGACGTGAGGAACCAAGTGCTGAGCCTGCAGAGATGCGGGAAACCTTCATCGTTCCTCACCCTGTCCTCGAGATCCCCCGAGCCAGGACTGGGGGGGTCTGGAGACCCGGACCGAGCACCATCTGATGGGATCAGCAGGCCCTAAAGGCTCCCAAGAGGATCTGATCCCCAGCTCTGCCCCTGGTGGACAGAGCTGTGCATATCCTCCTCCTCTGAGTCGCTCTGGGAGAGACGACGGGAGACTGCAGCCCCACCGAGCTACCCAATCCTGAGCTGATCACTTTTAATAAAGGCATTAAACAGGAGAAGAAGTCTCCTGGCCCTTTTGTTTATTTCAGTACTTCTGTGTTTTACAGTATTGAATTTTTCAGTACACAGGAGCACTGCCTCACACTGGGACAACTTAGCAGCTTCCTGTAGCTCCAGTAGCATCTTCAGTCATCTCTGTGGTGAGGTATGAGTAAAAGCAGAAACTGCCTAGCAGGGCAGAGGCAGCATCCTCACAAGCCTTGAAGAGCCCAAGTAATTAAACCCAGCACCACAGCACCCCTCAAACAGTGCCCACTACAATAAGCAGAGGGAAAATATAAATATTTTCTTTTTATTTTAATACAAGTATCCTATCCATGGAATGTATTTTGATAAATGCATATTTATACTTTAAGGGAAAATACAGCCTTCTAAATAACAACTCATATTATTGCTGCATGCATTCTTGGGGATTTATAAATTAGAGGAAATTCTAGAACTCAAAGGAGAGAGAGAGAGAGAATTGAAACGTTGGAAAGCCTTGGGCCAATCTGTCTGTTATTTTGGCATGTTTACTTAAAGAGAGAGAGGTGAGGAAATTATTCCCAGAGCATCTCTGCAGTCCTCTAAGACAGGAGGTATTTTTGGAGTTATAGACACATATTGTTCAGTGCACAATCTAAAGACTTATATTTTACCCATATGCAAGGAGAAAAGATAGATATGAAAATATTTGTCTCTATGATTCAGTTAAAATGTTTTATAGCTCTGAATGTCATGATGTTACATTTACATTAAAAAAGTGTCTTTTCTGACTCAGACGTCTGTCTTTTCATTTACTTTAGACCAGAATTTTTAATTTCTTGGTTGTAGCCATACTTTGGGGAAGTGGAACCAGGGACATATATCCTAAGAAGAAGATAAAGATGCTGTCCAGATATGTAGGGATGGGATTAGAAAAACTAAGGTGCAGCTGGAGCTGAATTAGGCAAGGAATATGAAGACTGGCTAGAAGGGCTTTTACAGATTTGTTACTCAGAAAAGGAAGATGTACTTCCCACAATAAATAAGAAAAGAGAACTATTGAAAAATGCCATGGAGAAGTTTGAGCTACTAAAACATTTTTTTTGCTTCTCAGTTTTCACTGGTATTCTCTCTTCCTACATCTGTCAAATCCCCAAATTTTCAGGCAGAGATTGGGGGAATTAAATCTCCACCATTGTAGTAGATCAGCTTTCAGATCACCTGAGGAACCTGAGTATACAGAAGTCCATGGGATCCAATAAAATAAAAATAAAAGATGCAGACACTAAGCCAATTTCCACCATATTGGAAAAACCAGAGAATCTGAGGAAGGCCCCAGTGACTGAGGGGATATCACATCTGTTTTAAGAAGGATACTTAGGGGATCCTGGGAAGTACTGACCAGTCAGCTTCCCCTCCATGCCCAAAAGATCACAGAACAGATCCCTATGGAAGTTATACTGAAGCATATGCAAGACAAAAACACAAATACAGACAGCATCATGGCTTCATCAAAGGCAAGTTGTGTCTGGCTTAGCTACAATAATGACAGGCCATATACAATAATGTGACTCCATTAGTGGCAAGCAAAGAGCAATCAATGTTATTGACTGGATGTTATCTGCCTGGATGCTTTTAAGAAATTTTTTTAAATCCCCTATAACATTCTTGACAATAAATTAAAGAAATATGAATTTTATGGATAGACTGTTGGATGGATAATGAACTGGCTGAATGGCCATGTAGTCCAAAAGTGCAGTCAACAACTAAATATCCAAGTGCAAAGTAATAACCAGTGGTGTCCCTTAGGGTTCACACTGGGACCAATACCATTTATTACCTTCATTAAGGACATAGACAGTGGGATTAAGTGCACCATCAGGAAGTGTGTGGACTTCACGAAGATGAGTATTGTACTTGATGTACTAGAGAGAAGGGATGCCATGCAGAAGGACTTTGAAAGGCTTGAAAACTGGACCAGCGAGTCAACAACAAGATCAACAAAGCCAAGTGCAAGGTCCTGTACCACCACTGGAAGAAACTCCAGCATTTTACAGACAGATGAGTGAGATGACTTAGGGATAATGGTGGATGAAAATACTGGACAAGAGACAGCAATATGCACTTGCAGTGCAGAAAACTAACCACATCCTGGGCTGCATCAAAAACAGTGTGGCCAGCAGTGATGGAGGTGATCCTGTCCCTCTACTCTCATCTTGTATGACCCCACCTGGAGAGCTGCATCCACTTCTGGGGACCCCAGAACAAGAAAGCTATGGATCTGTTAAGGAAGGTCCAGAGGGGGGCCACAGAAATGGTCAGAAAAGCTTAACTGAGACTGTTCAATCTGGAGAAGAAAATACTTCCAGGAGGCCTTATTGGAGCCTTGAAATATATGAAGGGTGCTCACAAAAAAGATGGAGAAACATTTAAACAAGCCTACAGTGGCAGGACAGGGGGAAAAAAAAAATATTATGAGGGTGGGGAGACACTGGAACAGGTTGCCTAGAGAAGTTATAGGTGCTTCATTGTTGGAAGTGTTCAAGCTCAGGTTGGATTGAGCTTTGAGCTACCTGATGTAACCAGTGTCCCTTCCCATAGCTTCAGGTTGGACTGGATGGTCTTAGAAGCTCCTTTTGAACCCAAACCTTTTCTTGGTGCTATGATCTGTCTGAGTAAGATCATCCAGGGGTTATTTGTGTGGTCTTAATACTTTTTCTATCCACTGCTATTAATGACACACTATAGACTGAAAGAAAAATAATTTAATGTGCCTAAGAACAGTACTAACATTTATGGAGAGTATAAGATCCACTATTCATGTCCATTCAAAAGAATTTTCCAGAGGAATTTAGCATCTCCAGCAATTCAGCACTGTGATCAATTAGATGTCTATTCCTGCATTACAGGGTGAGATAACAGTGATAGAATTACACATCTCTGTCATTAACAACAGGTTTGTATGTGACCTTGTGTATGCACTTACAAATCAAACACCATTGAAACACACCAGATTTACAGAAATATGACCTCAAGTAACCCAGACTAGAAGAAAGGGATACAAATATTGTTAGTATTCAAACCATATGTCATAAACTAACATTACTTTTTAAACTCTCATGAATAGTCATGTTTGTTTTACACGTGGCTGTTTTTCTGAAGAATTTAGTGTTTTCTTTTTCATATTTTTTTTTAACTCATGAAGCAAAAATACATGGAATTCACCTAACATCTTCCAATGTCCAGGGAGAGAGCCTAATGAGCTCTCAATGATCACATTTACATTTTACCCAGGAGGAAAAAAATGCAAATATGTTGATAAAACAGATCTCCTCTGATTTTTAAGTGTATACACATTTTCTGAATATCTTCTGTTTTTCTAATTCAAACATAGACTTTTGTAATAAAGAATAAATTCCATAGTGTCTCGAAAGTTACATTTCCCACTGTTGAGAAGCAATATTTAATGTCAATACACATATGTATTTTTCCTAATCCATTTAAAATCCTGACCACTGTTACTTTTCTCTTTCTCCTATAAATGTCCCTGTTTTGTGCTTTTTTGCCTGAATTGCACAATTAAAAAAAAATAGCATTCTGGCTCTTTCTTCTCTTTTCTTTGTTTTCAATTTAAATACATGAAATAGGAGTTCACCAATGAAAATATTGCACTTTTCCCGTTAGATTTATAAAATACAGAGAGGCAATGAAACATTTTAAACCACTTATAGTGGTTTACACTCATCTGTATCCTTCAACAGTGTTAGTTATAAGAAACCAAGAGAAAACTTTTTAAAGAGATGCATTAAATAATCTTTTTTACAGATGGCAAACTACCAAGATTCTGGCTATATATGTTGTTTGACAAAAACCAAAACTGCAATTTGTTTTCTTGTGTCTTCAGTTCTTCCTTTTTTGTCCTTTTGTTTGTTTGGTTGGTTTTTTGTTTGTTTGTTTGGGTGTTTCTGAGTACCAATACTGCATGCATAAATATACCAAGATATCTTTTTATATTTCTGGCTTTAAATTTAAATCTCTTTCAATCATAGAAAAAAATACTCTATTCTCTTTAATGAATAATCAAAATCAGAGACAAATAAAAAATCTCAGTACTCCGATGAACTATTAAGTTGTTGAAAAACATGAACAGCATGAACAGATAGCTCAGCAAGAGAAGACTTCTGTGTTCCAAAACAGTACCTACTACGAAAATAGATCAGCTTTGTTATTAGGAAAAACAAGATCAAAAGTCCTTGTAAAAAGACACACAAACAAAATTACTGTATTTTAGCTTGTGTATCTGAAATGCCAGAAATATGAGCATTTGAGCATTTTGTACTCTGTTCTATACAAACTATAAGCTTTTTCACTAAGATAACAAATATTTCTAATGTCTGCCATTTTCTGCCATTTTTTAGATTTTATTTTTTCTATGGAAAACCTCAAAAAATAAATAAACCTTATTTTGAACAAAAGTTTGGTACATGCTGTGCACCATGATTATGGAGTTTCTGATCTTTTTGAAGACAATGTCTCCGTACTTCTTAAAACCCCTTGATTGCCTATTACCCACAACACAAATTCCATCAGTGTATATGACCTTTATTTTTTGTATGTATCTCTAAAACCCAATTGGCACACAAAATTATTAAACACATTTAAATAGTAAATACAGATAAATAGTAACACTTTCCTTCTTCTTGCCATTGCCAACTGTTTTAAAACCATGAGGACTCATTCTTGATTGACTTTCTTCTTCTTTTTGTTTTAAACATGGAATAGAAATTATTTAAGAAAAAGATACCAGTTATCAAAACATTATACATTTCCAATCCATTTCTTTTTAAGGTGAAGGCAGTTGTCAAAAATAATGTAGTTTAGCCCAATTTCCATTTAAAAATGGACAGAATTCAAAATCCATCATTGAGATTGTTCTGTTTTAAAATCAAAACTGAGCCAAATATCTATGATTGATCAGTGGAAAAATTCAGGAATCAAATATTTCTGTGAAAATATTTCTATGAAGAAAAGAGTCACTTACCTAAAACCCCCAGCCTGTAATTGATAGTGATAACAATGACATTTCCATAACTTGCGAGAATGCTGCCATCAATCATATTTCCAGTACCCTCCATGTAAGATCCACCATGGATGTAGACCATAACGGGTTTCTTGCTGTTCTGATCATGAATGTCTGAAAAAATTCAAGTAAGGAAAACACAATAAAGCAATAAAAACATAAGGAAAATGGCATTAACAATTTTTAAAAGTGCTTACAATAGTCTTAATTACTTATGTTTTCAATGTCACCACCCCTATACTCGCTAGCTTACACATTTCAGGACCATCCTACAAGCCTAATATTTACAATTTAAAATTTCAAATACTATTTCCTCTAAAATGTTCTCACTTCTAATGCATTCAGTATTACAGGAAATTTAGTTTTAATGGAAATGTCTTAAAGCCTAAAAAACCAAATTATGAAATAATCTTGGTTTCTCTAGAATACTCAGTTTCAAAAATATACCAATTTAGAAATATCTGTGCATCTAATAATATAATTATAGTAATGATCCATACTTTCCCATTTCTTGTGGGACATAGTTATTGAAATTGTATTCCCAATAGTTCAGTAAGATATAATAGCAAAAACTCTAACTGTTCTGGTAGAAGAAAACATAGCAGACTTTCTTTTAAACAGCCTTGGAGTTAACAGAGAGGACTTATGTGAATTTATGGCACACATTTTTTGTATTTAAATCAAATTATGTGTTTTGTGTTGCACTTTTCCTGGTCTAGTAACAGCTAAGCCTCAAAGAACGACCTTGATTTAATGGATGATCTTTTGTATAGGTAGAAAATTCCTGGCTACTTTAAAAAAAAAACAAACAAAAACATCTGGGTCTTTAAAATAAAGTTCAGTGAAATTGATAAAACTTTAAAAAATTCTAAAAGAAGGTTAAATGAAATTGATATTACATATATAACAGTGAGTTATAAAGATGTGCTTATCAGTGATTGGGGTATGTTTGAGAGAAGGTTAATCTAAAAAGTTCAGCTCTTGATGCCAGTGATGATTCAGAATACCTAAATCTGAAATTTATGTTCTCTACAAAACAATGTGAAGAGAGGTTAAGCTCCTCTATGAGGTAGAAGGCAACTCAGAAAGCTACCATTAGATGTCCAAATCTTCTATAAATAATTCAGTCTATCTGCATGGAATCAGAGCACTTCTTTCAAGTATACAGCACAACATACAAGGAAAAGCAGAGCCTCTGATTATTCAACCAGGTTTTGAAAAAAATCTTTTGGCTATGCATATATTGAAGAGTGGAGAAGGATTGCAGACAAAGGAAAAGCTGAGCTAAATACCTACAGGTGAGGGATCTACATTTGAAAAGCTTCCAAACTCCTCCCTCACCTCAGGCAGATTAGGAAATACTGAGACAAAAAATGTGATTGCCAATGAGGTACCAGATAGTCAGTGTTTTATATATGTGGAATTAATTAGAGCATATTTAAAGGTAAATTTTGACTATCATATTCCTGTGTCCCACTTTTGCTTCACTCCTGCACACATCTTAAATATGACAAATTTCCAGCTGAGTTCAGGAATGCCCATGCTGCAATGTACACCTGTCCACTTGTCGGAGTTTAAGGCTTGTCATTGATTCTGCCTCCCTTCCAGGAAAAGATATATCCTTACATGTTGTATTT
The DNA here is from genome assembly GCF_027887145.1 of Ammospiza caudacuta. Classification (NCBI taxonomy): domain Eukaryota; kingdom Metazoa; phylum Chordata; class Aves; order Passeriformes; family Passerellidae; genus Ammospiza; species Ammospiza caudacuta. Next base: position 99,030,286 of record NC_080594.1, read on the forward strand.
TGTATGTTGTACTTGAGCAGCAGAACAAAAGTTTTTGTGATAAGATCTTTTTAATTGTTGTGACTATAAGAGTAGTTCAGCAATTAAACGGACCATTTAAAGCAATGAGGTAGTAGATTCTAACAGATTGATTTATTTTATTTTTATTGTCAGCATTTCCAGCAAAGTATATAAAATTGCTTCTTCTCTGAAGGCACAGCTAAGATCTCAAAGAACATGAAAACACCAATTATTTAAAATAATTATTCGTGTTGCTGAACTACCTTTCCCTTCTCTCCCCAAAATCTCATGGCATGATTTGCTTGCATTTAATCTTTTCTTATTACTTTATTCTACCTCAGGGTTAAATCTTTCACTGATGAAGTCAATAGAAGGTTTCCCCTTTCTTTTCAGTGTGAACATTATTATTTTCAACATAAAGGAAATTAGATTGATGTTTTATGCTTAGATGCTTAGATCTAAAATGAGTACCTTTGTTAATCATTAAATCCTAACATTTTATCAATTTTTAAAAAGGTAGAATAATTATGTGTTCATAATCTAGTATTTATCTTTAAAGCAACTTTGGTTTTGTCTGTTATTTATCCTTTACTTTAAAATTAACTTCAGAATTTGGTATAGAAATGATAATACCATTGTTTGAAAAAAGCCTGTGTTGCACAGAAATAGGAAACTGATAATCAGAAAGCAACAGAGTAATTCTAGAGTACTCTGCACAGTATTTATGTGTTGTAAGAAAAAGTGTAATTCAGCAGTGAAGGTAGTGGAGTAGAGGGCAATCAGTGTGAATCAAAGACCTGAGGTTTTTATTATGGTATTTTATATACAGACAGAGTAGCTACAATAGCCTGAACTCCCAGGAAAAGAGGTGATAGCACCCTCACTGCAGTGTGTATGATTTTAAGGGAGATAGAGAGGACATATGTTTCCAAGTAATTTGAAATTATGTCAGATGGGAAAAAAATAAAAACAGGAAAAAAGACATGGACTAACACTTTGGATTGGCCAAGCCTGAGAGGATTAGTAAAGATGTTGCTTTGAAGCTAGACCAACAAATTATCCAGGATTTTTGTCTTCTCATTTAATGTGAAAATGTTTTTTTCTTTATTTGGTAAATACATGTAAGCTGACAACGTAACTTTAGTAAAAGGAAGGGTGAGAATAGAGGAAGATTTCATGACTTCTTTCTATTTTGGTGCATCCTAAATAGATTTGTTGCGTCAAGGCAAGAAAAAAAAATCGTTTCCAACTAAAACTTTTTTGGGGTATTTCACTGTGAACTTTTAGCATTTCCTTTCAGGAAACCCAGTCCAACTTTGAAAGAAGTCAATGAAAATGATTGTTACTGATTTCAGTGGGAATGTGGTCAGAGTGCGAATGAATGCATCTCAGAGGCTAGCTGATTACAGGAAAAACACAATAAAGCAACATCAACAGCTTCCTTTATTTTTGTGTCCTGAAATAAACCACATCCTGTGAGAAAAAAATATAGATAAGTAAATAAAAATAGCAAAGACAAAGCACAATTCAACTGTATCAATGTACAGCATGTGCACTGGGGAAACAGTGGAAGTAAAAGGAAGGATATATGTGAGCTTTTCATGAATTTCAAACAAGTGAATATACAAAATGTGTAGGAGGGAAAAGAGCACATGCATGTTTTTAAATTCCATTTTCTCAGCCTAAAGAAAGAATAGAGGGGAAAAATATGTGGTTTCAAATAACATTTATGTTACTCACTTCACACATATTTAGGAATAAATTTTACACCTATGTCACGGAGGAACTGCAGTCATCTATATGCTAATTTAGATTTTAAAAAGAAAAACAATCAAAGCAAATTCTAAAGAAGAAAATAAAGAAGCACACTGATGTGAGCTTCTGCAAATAAGGGACTAAAAATCATGTTGAAATAACAGCAATAATAATAACAATAATCATTCTTATTATAACAAAAATTGAAAAGTTTATGTTCATGCATCAGGGTCAGGCTTTGAAAAAACAAAAAATACCTTCATCTTCACCACGATCATTACTGGTTATATCATCTGCGCTTTTCTTTGTGTTGGCTCCTGGGTTCATATTGAGGAGGAGAATAAAGGGAAAAAAGAGAATTCAAAACCAGCAGGTTCTCAAAAAGAAAAAAACCACTAGTACAAAAAATGTAACAAAAATGTCAAAATCTGTTACATTTGAAATTGAAAAACAAAAAAGATGCAAACTGCACATAAACATAAAATGTCAAGAAGAACAAATTGAAAATATTTGAAAAAATGTATCATATTCTGTGACAATGCAGTACTTTAGTTAAAAGCGATTTCTTCAAAAAAAATCAAATTAATGTGCTATTAAAAAAGAATAATATAAACCAAAAAAGTATGTTAAAAATTACAAAATTATGTTTTACATAAGAAATGCAATTTTATTTATTCTGTTCTGTAACCTTGAGGAAATAATGCCTTAAATTACTTTCTTCAATAACTTAACATTTTATTCATCGTCATTACAATTTATTAAGAAATAGCCACAAGTTGAATTTTGGATGGAAATAATGCAAATAAAATGATTGTTTGAGTTTTACACCACTTGATTTGACCAAGACAAAACATAAAGGCCTCCTTAGAAATTAATCTTGTTTTCCATATGAGCAAAAAAGATATTTAAAAGAAGGCTGTAAACAAAAGTGAAACAGAGTTGAATCAATGTCTATTCATGAAATCGGTCCAAAACCAGCCTTTGTTAAAAATATACCTCATCTCATGCTCTTTAGAAAAAACTAGAAATTGACTGAAAACATTTACTTACCATAATAAAGAACTTGCATTTCTTTGTTAGAAGATTTAGGGAAGAATATGTTTTAATTTATATTCAACATGCTTTCTTAAAATACTTTTGAGGTATACACATGCACGCACAGGCACACACACACAAACATTTATGCTCATACGTGTCACAGCCTGTACTTATGGGAGCAAGAGGAAATGAACACAGTTTTCACCATCCCCATCCTTGGGCAATACTTCCGTTTTCTGACTAAAAAAATAAAAATACACCAAGCTATCCAAGCATTCTATTACACTGCGCTTATTCCCATAGCAAGTAGCCCTCTGTAATGTAAATGGTTACTTGATAAGGAGTGAAACATGAATAGGAAAATCAAGCTATAATTTAGCTTAGAAATTAACACAGCTACTAAAGAAATAAAATGGTCTAAGCATGCTAATCTTTATTTTCTTGAATTTTCTTTATTTTGAAGTGTCTTTTCAATACATGATGAAAAAGAACAGTATACTTTAACTTGTTTATGTATGAAGTCTCAATTTGTAACAGATATATCATATTTAAATAAATATTATTTACTCCTTTTACTTTCCTATTTAAATTCCACTGTAAACTATATTTATATCCCTCAAAATCCAAGACTTCAATTAAATCTTAGTCCATTATTGTAAGGCAGAATATTATCATTACTAAAGCATTTAAGATTTTTAAATATATACACTTTTGGGATTAGTGTACTAGTTTATTTGTCTTCCAGATACAGATTTTCTACAGGCATTTTCTGGAAGCACTGCCACTATGTATGCAGTGATGATGATTAGTGAGCAAAAATGTGAAAAGCAGTGTCTGATACTCTGTCCTCATAAAGTCTCCATCTTCAATGCTGTTGTACAAAAGATATTGTTTATCCAATACACCTGTGGATTCATTATATATATCCAGTACATAATTAACTAAGTAAAATATCTCTGTCAATGAAATATAGATATTCTCCAATCTCTCTTTTCTTTAAGTAATAGATACAGGCTCATAATCTCAGCCATCCTTCACGTTTTGTCCTTTTATTCAATATTGTTCCAAATCACTTATAGCCCAATGACGGTGCAATACTTTCTCAGGTGATACACAAATAAAGTTAATTTTGTATTAAGTACTCAAACTTACCCTTAAATTATTTTTGATTCATGTAAAATATTTATGAGAAATTGTTATTTATAGGCAATGAATACATATAGGCACAAGTTTGAACATACATAACAAATTTCAATACTAGTTTCCCCAGGGAGGTGGGGAAACTAATTGTTTGATAAAAAATATGATCATCATACGGCAAATATGAAATCAGCTATCACATATTTTTTATTCCTATGAACTTAAAAATATCAAAATCAGTGTGATCCCATATATGCAGTACCTGTAGACAAAAACTGTGTATACAGTTATTAGGACTGTAATCCCTATTTCAAGTATTTTTGAGTGAAAGAAGTAGTTGTGTCCCAGAACATTTTAATTTGGGTACTATCTCACCCCAAAATCTTCAATGCACATATCAATAACATAATGCAAAGATTTTCTCTTTAATGTGCTTCCCAGTGTGGGAAACACATTAAAGAGAATGGGTCAGTGTACTTCTGATAAAATGAGAATTTGGAAAATGTGCTCACATCATGCTATTAGATGTATCACCTAACAAGCTATGTGACATAAGGTTATCTGTAATAATTGAAACACCTCTTATTCAATTTTTATGTTCTTCAAAGATGTAAAATATCATGTTGCAATCCGTTTCCAGAAGAAATTACTATAACTTAGTATGTATTTATTTACAATATTACTGGGAATGCTGTTACTCCTACATGCTGTGAAATAATTTTCCTCTTGGCAATTGGAATACACTTTTGTGAATAAGTTCTTGGGTTTGAGAGGATTTTATATTAATTTTGAGATCTGGTGAGATGGGTTCCCCATCAATGAGTTCCCAAACCAAGTTTCTGTGCTCCTATCACATTGGAATTTTTTCATACTATGCATACAAGCCATAAAATCATGCAATTGTTAAGGCTGAAAAAGATCAAGTCCAACTGTGGCCCTAAGTACCATCTTTTAAATACCTCCAGGGATGGTGACTCAACAACTTCCCTGGACAGACTGTTCTAATGCCTGACCATCCTTTCCATGAAGAAGTTTTTCCCAATATCCAATTTAAACCCCTGCTGGTGAAACTTGAGGCCATTTCCTCTCACCCTATGCCTTGTTTCTTGGAAAAAGAGACTAAACCCCAGCTGGCTACAAACTCCTTTCAGGTAGTTACAGAGAGTGATAAAATGTCCCCTGAGCTTCATATTCTTCAAATTAAACAAGTCCAGCTCCCCCAGTTGCTCCTCAGACTTGTGGCCAGATGCTTCACCACCCCTGCTGTTCTGCAACAACAGAGCATCCCAGTGCCTCAATGTTCTCTTTGCAGTGAGGGACCGAGAAATGAGCACAGGATTTGAGGTGCAGCCTCACCAGTGCTGAGTACAGGGGGACCTTCACTGTCCTGGTCCTGCTGGCCACACTATTTCTGATACAAGCCATGTGGGTGATACTGTTAGCATGTATTAGTATGTTGCTGGAAGCCTATATTTTTGAAAGGTTCACGTGATTTTTCTAGCAATGCTCCTAAGTATTTTAGATGATTTTGGAGCTACTGAAATAATTCCAACAATGACATCTGTTCTCAGACTATCTCACACAGAGAGCAAAAATTTGAATTTTCCAGCCATGTTATGTTTTGGTTTTTTTATTAAAAATGTCAATTAATTTGTCCTTAAACTTCTGAAAAAAGATGGTAATCCCTGTCATAAGATAAAAAAGTCACTATGCCTCTAAGGTTAGTTTAAGGTTGCATTAATCTCAGAGACTGAATGGTATTATAACTCAGAAACTCCCATTGCTCAGAAAAAAATGCCTGCCTGCAACAGCTGATTGTCCCACAGATCAACACTTCCCTCTGCTTTGGGAGTGTTTTTTTGCGAGTGTTCAGGGTTGGGCCAATTCTTTCCCCATATCTCATATTCTCCATATCCCAAATCACAGGAGCAGCAATTTTAACCTTCAGTTCCTATACACCATGTAAACATAATCACTGTATTATAGGATTTGCCCCTTCTGCAGGGCCAAATCCTTCTGCAGTCTAAGAACTGTTTACTCATTCATCCCACATTAAACACAGATGGTAAATTTCAACAGCAACCCAGGATCCAGAAGCAGTAGTAATGATCTAGTGCATTAAAGACTGAATTCCCTGAATATCTCTATTGACTAACCTGGTGTTTGACCAGAGTTCTTGGTTTGTAAAATTTGTGTTTCACTTTTCATAATACTGAAAAGTAGAAGAAAAATATTTCAAAATATAATTAGGATGGAAATTTTTTCCCAAATGGTCAAGGCTAGGAACTACTTAACTACATATGTTAAATATGCTGTAAATAGCATAGCTCCACTGAAGAATACATTTGCATAAAAGTTCATTGTATTTTAGAAAAATATCTTATTGTTAATGACAATTACTAGAAAAAGATGTGACTTTGTAACACATATTTTAAAGGCCAGGTGACCTCTTTCCATTTGTCCTACAATTCGATTCACTGCTGAGAGAAAAGAGCAAGCTGTAATGTATTGCTGAACTTTGTCAAACCTCTTTTGCAAAGGATTTTTGTCTGTCAGAAACTGCTTCTTTTTCATATATATATATATATATATATATATATGTGTGTGTATGTGTGTGTGTGTGTGTGTGTGGTTTTGAAAAGAGCTCCAGCCAATATCGTATTAACAAAGAAGGGTTTCATGGGGGCTATGTTTTTTCCCTGTAAGAAGCACTCTAAGCAATGCAGTTGTAAACATTAAGTCAGAAAACATCTCTAAAAGGTGTTGATTTTGAAACAATGATCAATGTGTTAATAAATTATTAAAAATTATTTTATTTCATTTATCATGTATGTACAGTAACCTTGTATTCCCAGATTTGTTCCAATGCCATGCACAAGTCTATGAGAAATTAAGAAGTCACCCTGCTGTAAGCATGTCCTCTGGCTCACATTTCCTTTGCATAATGAACAAAAACCTCATTCAGAACCAAATTTTCTGGTTTTGTAAGTTGTCCCAGTTGTACTGACAATTTATGCTGCATCCTCCTCTATTCAGACAATATGAATCACATATACGTAATAGAGGCAGGTCCCATGCATGCAGTTTACCACGCTTACATATTAGGTATTCACTCTGAAGCCTCTAATGGCAGCAAAAAATCATTCACAACTGCTTAAGCTGATGCCATTTCCTTGCATTTTATTTGCAATTGCTCCATCTGTCACATACCTTTTGACCCCATTTAAATTCGGAAAAGGGCTCAGTTTTCAGAAATCATTATCAGTTGTATGACCTCTCAGTTTCACATAGCACATGCTTAACCTTCTGGAAATTTCCAACTCAAACCAGATTAATATAGTATCTAATAGACATTGTCTCAGTATATGTCTTATTTATGCAGGCATTTCAATAGAACTCTAAAGCTCTTGTTTTCCTATCCCATGAAAGCTATTATAGTTTTACAGTCAGGTCAAGTCCACAGTTCATTACAGTCTCAAGAGAGCATTAGTCAAACAAAATTTCCTTTCAGCATTTATCATAAGACTGGTTGGAAAACTTTGCTTTGAATGTGCAAGACTTGACACATTTCATGCCAAAAGTAAGGATTCCATCACTGGTGCAGTTTGGCTGCCATAACGCTGCACCTGGCTCATCCCTGTGGCCAAGGCTCTCCAGCTGCCTTTATAGTTGTAACAAGAACTTCTTATTTGGCAGCTGAAGAAAGCTCAAATGAGGCATTTGACACTTCAAACAGAGTGGAGGAAAATGATTGTCTAGAATTTCAGCTTGTTAAAGCGACATAGAAATGACTGTGGAAGCCCTATGTTAAGGAAAGACCATAAAGGCAGGCAATGTATCCACATACCTGTTGTTTGGAAGTCGGTTCATTTAATTAAAGAAATAAAAATATATTCATATTGCCTAGATTTAAATAAATATTATTCTTAACTACTTACTGAATAATTTCAATATGTGTGTAACTGTATGTGGGTGTCCACATGCAAGCAAATATGTACACATAAATGCACATGAAAAATCTCTATACAGCTAATCAGCTTCCAGAAAGAAACCACTTTTATATTCTGGCACTCCTTTCCCATAATCATGTCTAAATGAAGTTATAATACATCAACAATGTGCATAACTCCAGCAAATACCCATATTTGATGATTTCAGTGCAGTCCTTAGCCATAAATTAGATGCCATCTCTTTCCTGAATAATATGAAGACTTAGACCTATTGTTCTATGTCATTTTCAATGTGAAATTCAATGAAAGCTCAGAAATTTCCTTCAATTTGCCTGAATGAAATGTGTTTAGTTTTGTTTTAGTTCCTATATTATCTGAATAGCAGAAGACCCACTATTAAAGTAGCCATTATTCTAATGCCATTAATAACAACAAAACAAAACCTTTTGGGTTGCAAGTGCTAGCTCTGTAAAGCAACAACATTTAACTAAGGAACATGCAATACAATTGAATTCATGCTCTTAATCACTCCAGCTGCAACACACAAGAAATTATTGGCATTCCAGAGAAAACACATAAATGTTGTTGAATATCCAGGAAATGTTCCTTTTAAAGAAAAGGGCATTAAAGGACAATTTTGTTTGATATCCATAATTGGATGGACTGTAAGGAAGATCAGCTGAAATCCCTACAGTTTTATGTGTTCCATGCATTAGGGAGGATTAAATCAAAAAGAAAATGCAGTTTCACAAGCTTTTTCAAATAGTTTCAGAGGACAAATAAAAAAATCTGTTGAAAAAGAAAAATTCTGAGGTTGAAAAAGGTTGCATAAAAAAATATGGGATTGTTATATTACTTCAGCTCTGTACTCTATGTTGCCTATAGGTTTCAGTTACATAAAAAGGTTTTTTCACTATACTTCAAAGTTTTCCTATATACTTCATTTTTGGAAAGTAAGCAATGTATTTTAAGAAGATTGTTAAAATTATATCTATGATGATTATAAACACTGAAACTTATAGCATACACATTGTATAGTTCCTGGAAGAAAGACACCTAAATGTTATTTCTTTTTCCAAAAATATTTGCATTTACTTAGATTGTATTTATTCTTTCTGGAAATAAATTTATAAAATGACTAGATTTTATATTTTAACCCCTGTCAATTCATTGTGGCACACTTTTTATTTCCTAAAATTGTTCTGAATAAAAATTACCAAGACTAATAATTTTTAAATCTATTGAATTAACATTAAACATGTTGTTTTCATTCATATTAGTATTAGTAAAATTATTATTATTTTAGAGGAGTCATAAAATAGAAATGAGGTAGGCAGATCAATTCACTAATAGTTTTTATAAGGGCTTTTGTTATGCAAGTTACACCATAACTAGAATTTACCATCTTCTAAATATACTGAATTACTTTGACAAAACAATCCATAATGGTTCAAAAGAAGGAGGGCATTGTGAAGCCTATCCTTTCAGTGACCTCCAACAGATATGAGGAGCATTTCTTGCACTTACACTGTAACTGAATCTGCTTTATTTGATGGAAAACTGGACTAAGCCCGCAATGCTTACTGATTCAATAATGAAAGACTAATTAAAACCATAAAAATATCATATAGTTATATTAATTCCAAAAGAAGCACATATTTTTCTGTGCAAGCATCAGCTGAAACACTGTCAGTATGAAAGCATAGCAGTGACCTCAAAGAGATGACATTTCTCTGCTGAAGTGATGCACTTGTGAAAGTGTGAATGTAGTAAAGCTGTGTCCTAGATTCAGCTGGGATGGAATTAATTTTCTTCATAGTGATTTGTAGAGTGTGGTATTTTGAATTTAGTATGAGAGTTATGCTGATAACACACCGATGTTTCAGTTGTTACTGAGTAATGCTTGGCCTAAGTCAGGGACTGCTCAGTTCCCGGCGCTCTGCTGGTGCACAAGAAACCAGAGGAGCAAGGCCATTTATAAATCCCACCGCAAAATTTGTTCAGAATATATTAATTCTGTACTGTCAAGTCAGTGAGAGCAAGACAAGAGCTGAGTACAATTAGCTGCCGAGTGGAAAAAGGTTGTTGGCATGATGAGTACACTGCAATTAAGTTGCCAATAATGTATACGACTCTAAATTAGAAGATAATTCAACATTTATTATTAGTCAAAATTCCCAAGCCTAGATGCTCCTACATTCCACTTAATGTAGACAAGTAGAATTTGCAAAGAATTTGCAACGAATTCATTAATGTTGGCTTAATACTACCTATAACAAAAGGGTGATTACTTTCAAATAAACTTAAGAGAAGTATCTGTGTGCCATTTACAATGACTGTGAATTTGCCCTCTTTGCAGAAAACTGAACACTGCAAGCACACGCTCTATTTGGTGAAGTTGTTTGTGCAAATTCTCCCTTTGGGCATTTGTAGGAACCACTGGAAGCTGTGAACTGAATAATCAACTCTTAAGAAAACATCTAATTATTTGATGCAGGTATTTAATTCTTCATTTTGAAGACTAGTTCAATTTGTGGTTTCCTTTGGAGGATTCAGAGAGTAATTGGGTTTGTTAGGCCAGGGGATCCTGTGAAACTGTAATTTTATTCCATTGTGATAGATAATTGTTTGGCACCATATTTTGATGTTTACTGGATCTTTGACCTCTTAGTTTTTATTTGGAAATCTTGGGAGTGTTAGTTACAGGTAAATAGAAGGTCCATATGAGACATCCAATGGAGATAAAAGATTTTTTGGGTTTGGGATTTTTTTGGTTGGTTGGTTTGGTTTGGTTTTAGAATATAGTCATGTTTTCAGGTTTTTTTCCTACTGCATTTTAATGACATCTTCATCTTCACACAATAATGCTTGAAATCTTACTGGGATTAATAATACCAAATCAACTAAACAATTAGACTACCAAATAATTAAGTTGCTAATAAAAAGAGTGTAATTTTAAAAGATGGAATAAAATATACTACAGCTATTTCTGGGAAAACCACATCTAGGTTGTATATGATGAAAAGATTTACAATGTGAAATATGAATATTTAATTAATCTAATACTTCCCAAAATGCATAAAAGATTTTCCCTAGAACTGAATAACAGATGTGTAAAAAAAGATAGAACATTAAATATTAAGTTCATATAAATATTTTATTCATTATTACTCAGTACTGAAAATGTATATGACTTTTCAAAACATAAATCAGTGTCTTTACCCCAAACAACTGGCAATACCTTTTTGGCATCAACTTGGTAAGATTTTTTTTTGTTTTCACAGAAAGATTTTAGAGAAGAGTGATGAGGAGGGGGAAAGCACAGACAAAACCTGCAGCATTCTGTATTATTTACAGTTTAACTGCTTTCAAGCATTATTTTTGGGTATATTATGAAGCTGTGATATTTTATCTATAATTTTAAAGAAGAACACAAACCATTTTGATTCATGCATGCTATACAATTATTAATTGTATTAAGCTAATCTCAAAACTGGTGGTCAGAATCACGATTTAAACTCATAATTCAGCAACACAGCACTGAGCTCACTAGTATCTGATCCATCTTAAATCTATTATTTGAAAATATCAGTTGGTTTGGAATAATTTGTGGATTATATATCTGTGCTGCTGGAAAAATCTTTTGTCTATTAAACAAACTGGATGAGAACTCCAGTATCTCATTTTTGCTTCCCATTTTACAATGTTCCAGGCATAATTCACATTTTGTACTTTCAGTGCTAGGGCTCATGCTTTATTCAAAATCTAGAAAGGAATAACAGTGGCTTGTCAATTATAATTATCTGACAGATGTAGGAAATTAAAAGCAAGTAATAAAAACCCCTTTTTGATGTAAATACTATATAGCATGTGCCATTTGATAAAATACAATATAATGGAATTATATAATATCAATATTGAATAATATGATTTACTATTCCATCTGAAGAAAGGCAAGTTAAATTTTGCATTTTATAAGAATTATATATCAACTACATGGAATTAGATGTGAAATAACACAGCTTATGAATGCAACTACTTCTGAGAAATTGAATTCCAGCCCTCTTTGACTGAATATAAGTAGTCCTTGTGAAAAGGAACAGGTCAAGTTTTTCTTCTTTTGATTTATTTAAGCAATATTATTGTAGATTTGCTTATGGTATTTGTTTTCATATGCACCTTCAAGTCCTACCGAAAAAAATAATTGTTCTGTATTTGTATTCAGCTGCAGAAGAGAGCTGAATATTTCTTTTCTCAATCAGTGCAATTTACAATTTAAAACACCTACCATCTCTTTGAGGAAATTAACTATAATTGGCACTCTGTGGAAGGTCACTGACAAAAGGATTTAGCGAGGTTTTTTGAATGTAAAATTGGCACAACATCAGTCCAAATTATACCTGCCTGTATGCCGTTGTTAGTCTGTCAGTCATACCAGGGCTGAAATACACTTACACGAACAAACCAGAACTGGCACCACAGCCAACTTTCCTACTACTTATGGCAACAAGAAGAAGGCATCAGGTGTAAAAACACAGTAAAAACAGATTGCTGTGATCAAATCTGTCAGTTTCCTGCTGGAACCAGCCAAAGCTCCTGTCCAAGGTCAAAGCCTCCTGACAAAAACCACACTGGTGTGGCAAATGAACTTACCTGTGCCTTTAAACTCTCCCCTCCCCTCCCCACTAAGGAACACTCAGTCTCTGCCAACTGCTTTTGTCCTGAGGCAAAATTTGAAAGGAACAAAACCACCAGGTGAAAGGTGATATTTGTAGTAGCTGTTCCTCAGCTGGACAGCTGCCAAAAGGCAAATTCCATTAGTTCCACTGTAAGTGTATGTGGTTGTATGTGTATGTCTGGGTGACATTTGCCAAGTTCTCACATTCTTTTTAGGCTTTCATGCCTGGATCCTTTAGCAACAGAGGAAAAATCTGAGAATGTCCTTTGCACTGTGTTTTGCTTTTCAGGCACCACTGTGGGTAATTTCCTACTTTTTACCAGTAAACCCTGATAAAATTTGCCATAGAAAGTGCAGAAAGGAAAAGAAAATCATCAGCACACTATGCCTGACTAATCTGGTCTCTTTCCATGATTTTTATGGGATAAGGGAAAAGCTATGGATGTCATTTATCTCTGCTTCTGAAAGCTCTTTTGTATGGTTCCATACAACAATCTTGCTGATAAATTCGGGCAATAAACATTTGATGGAAGGGCTGTTGAGATGGATTAAGAATTGACTTCATGGCTGCTGAAAAAATAGTCAAGAGCTAATAGTCCAAGTGGAAACCAGTAACCAGTGATGTCCCTCACGGTTCTGTATTAGTACCAATAGTACAGAATATCTCTATCAACGACACAGGAGGATTGAGTGCACCATCAATAAGTCTGTGGACAGCACCAAGCTCTGTGGTACAGTTGGCACATGGCAGAGAAGGGCTGCCAGTCAGAGGGACCTTGGCAGGCTTGTACAGTCAGCCAGTGTGATCCTCATGAAATTCAACAAGGCCAAGTGCAAGGTCCTGCACCTGGGTCTGGACATTCCAGCATCAGTAGAGACTGGCAAAGAATGGATTGAGAAACAGCCCTGAAGAGAAAGATTTTGGAATCCTGGGGGTTGAAAAAATTGAACATGAGATGTCAGTGTGGGCTTGCAGCCCAGAAAGCAAATCAAAACCTTGGCTGCATAAAACCAAGCACGTTCACCATTACTGAGGGCTGTGGTTTTATTTTGCATGTTTTCTAAAATCTGTGACACATTCGGCTTGGAACAAGTTTAATAATTCTTGCAACAAATGGATTATGGGACATTCTACAAAATTGCATATAGACTTCTGTGCAAACAACGTTCTACATTTTAGCATTTCAAAATAAACCCCTGCTGTCATCCATATTTTAACTCTGGAGATATAATTTCCCTCATGATCAAAGTGCACTGCCCTTCTCTGTCCCATATTGACTTTACCACATTTCATTTTAGTATCTCATTTCACAGGTCTCTACATAAATTTCCCTTGGAAGCTTATTACAGATTTTTGTAAAAAGCAGCAATTCCAGTAACAACCCTTAATTTGTGATTCAGACCCTTCCCTTTGAAAATAGATTTCAAATTCATTAATATCAGCAGTAGGGTACAAACAAGATCATTAAAGTAATTGATAATGTTCCCTCTCTCAAGAGTAGCTTTCAGATTTTCACACCAAGAAACCAACATCCTCTGACAAGTTATTTTCTTCCAACTCTTCCTTCTTTCCTTTACATTTCTACTGTAAAGAAAAAGAATGGCATCCTCTGACACCATTCTTTTTCTTTACAGTAGTTAAGCCTTCTAAAGTGATGTTCTTATCTTTTCCTTACACGACTTTGATTCTTCTTCTCACTCATTTTTTTGTGTCATTATGTTTTAATTTGTCCATTAACTTTACCCTAGGATACTGCTTAACTACCCACAACATGTACTTTACTACCTCTGCTTGTTTTGGTTGGGGTAGAGATAATTTTCTTTCCCGTAGCTTGCATGGGTTATGTTTTGGATTTGTTCTGGAAACAGTGCTGGTACCACAGGGATGTTTGAGCTATTGCTGAGCAGAGCTTGCAAGGTCAAGATCTTTTCTGCCTCTCACCTCACCCTACTCCATCAGCATGAGGGCCAGGGATGCACAAGGAGCTGGGAGGGGACACAGTGAGGGACAGAAGACCCCAACTGACCCAAGGGACATCCCCCACCACATGGCTTCATGCTCAGCATATAAAGCAGGGCATGAAGGAGGAAGGCAGGGGGATGTTCAGTGGTGACATTTGTCTTCCAAAGTCGCTGTTACACGTGATAGATCCTGGCTTTCCAAGGGATGGCTGAACAACTGCCTGCACATGGGAAGCAGTGAATGAATCACTTGTTTTGCTTTGCAAGTGTTCACAGCTTTTGCTTTATCTATTAAACTCCTTATCTCAACCCATGAATTTTCTCACTTTTACCCTTTGATACAATCCTTCATCCCACTGCAGGAGGAATGAGTGATCATGTGAGTGAGCTGGCTGGGGTCTACCATGACAATGCTCTAGAATATCTAAATTAATTCAATCTCTTGCTCTCTTCAGTTATTCTCCATCTTTCAGCATTCAGTAATAACTGAATGCTATTGCAATTTCTGTGACTTAATTCTTGTTAATATCACCTCATTCTATTCTGTATTTTTCTCTAGGTCTCTAGTTTTACAAGAAGCAACAAGGCATTATGCGTTTCTCTCAGTCAGGAATTAAAGATGTCTAAAAGAGAGTCAAACAAGCCATATTTTGATAAACTGAACTGTCGGAAGAATAATTACTACCACCTACATCCCTAGATGCATTAATTATAAACCAGTATGTTATTCCCAAAAAGGGGTTGAGAATAAAAATATTGATTTGCCAATGAAGTACTTCAGTATCTAATAAAATAAATTACTATAAGAGATTAGTAAGAATATACAATATAGATATTTAAATCAAGAAATAAAGTTACTGCAGCCTAAGGAAAACAGTTATTAGAAGCATCATAGAGCATTTATATACATACACACACAGAAAAAAATCCATAGCTCTCTTTAAAGAAAAAGCATCACACTTTCATCTGCTAGAAATCTTGATCTAAAAAAAAAAGTTGATGAAATTTATATAGGTTTTCACAAAGGAACTTTCAAAAAACATTTTCCATGAGTTATTGAGAATATAATTATTTACAGAGAAAGAGGTAATGTCATGGATTAAAAACAAGATACACAGGGTATCTTATATTGTAACCAGAGGTCAATTTTCAAACTAGCAACTGATTAATGGTCTAGTGAAATATTCCATATATTAATCTGAGGTTGTTTAATATTCTATTAATGATCTGGAAAAGAGGATGAATTATCATATTGTACAATTTGCTAGGCACAGAAACAACACGAGCTAAGGCTAGAAAGAATATTAATATTTTAAAAGATAATTTATAAATTTAGGGATTTATTTAAATTTAATTTATAAATTTAGGGAAATTAGGGAGCTCTGTTTTTAAACTTAAGAAACTATGTTTTTTAACTTAAGTTGCACAAACATCTACATGCCTGTGAAATATGAGCTATTCACTCTGCAGTCTGTGGAGATAAGTAATGGTTGCCTCAGTTTGAGACAATTTCAAACAAGGTGTACTTATTTCTCTTTTTTTCTTTCTGAATAAAAAATAAACAGCACAGAGCTGGACATACTTCTTAAGTAGTATGTTTAAAAACTAATAGTCATGTACAGTGGAAGCAATAAGTGGAGGCAGATACGTGACTTTTAGATTCCAGATTATCCATAACTTCCAGAGAAAAAAGTTTAGGCATTACTCTAGACATAGCCATGACAACCTTAAAAAAATTGCCAAAGGCAACACCCAGAATATTAAAGCAAAGCAGGAAATTATTCTGAAAATACAGAAATATTGTCCATCAACATATAATAACCAGGTATAGCAGGTTTTATCAGGAATGATACATTTACATTCAGATTCTTTTTTACACAGCATCTAGCAGAAAGTTTTCCATCAGTGCTCTATATTTCTGGAAGATAAAAATTATTTTGGATGAAGAGATTTGTTAGAACCCTCAATTACACACAGAGATCAGAAAAAATAACAAGAATTATAAGAATGTTGAATTGTTCCTTTACAGAGCTCATGTATAAAGCCAAATTTTCTGTGAAAACAGTGTTGAATTCCTTTAAAGAATTGAATATATTTACAATCTATTAATCTTTAACAACTCAAAACCAATAAATACTTTAAAAAAGTGGCAAAGACATATTGCAATAAAATACCAAATATTAATTAGCATTTGGTACTATTATTAGCATTTAAGCATGTTGCACCATATAGCTGGCACCAACAACTCAAAAAAAGGCAAAATATACAGTTATGTGTAATTTAACTGTGATAAGTGGGACTGATTTGTGTTCACAATGAAAGTTATGGGGCAGAGATGGTGAATTGTGTGTTTCATGGCATAGATCAATCACCAGTCTCTGGCAAGAAATCGCAGTGAAGTTCACACAGAAGTCTCTTGCACGATCAGGATTCCTTACTCTGATGTATGAGAGGACTGACAGCTTGAAAGAAAGGAACACAATAAAAATATTTTGTGGGGTCCTAAAACACTTTCAGCCTCAGTATTTAATGGTGCTGTGGAAAAAACTGATTGTTATAACAACATAATTATTTAAGATGAGGTAGCAGTGAAATGCTAAATAGATATTAGGATAAAAGAAGGACTAGTTACTGTCCCTAGTTCTGACAAAGGGGTCAGAGAATACCAGAATTAAGTTTCCAAAAAGGGTTGGTTTGTTCTTGTTGATTTTATTCAACCTTTAAAGTTTGCTATATTATTTGATCATACTCTGTTTTATCTTTATGATCATAAAAGGAATATCATTTTATTAGGGGATAAAATGTGGGATTCTCTTCACACTTAAAAAATTACATCTGCTTCATATTTTTCTTAAAATAGACTTTCTCAAAGCATCAAAGCCAATCACATAATTACTTGTACACAAGTATATAAAAGAATTGCATTTCAGTTTGTAAAGTTAATTGAAATTTTCAGCATATGTGCCTGCTAACTTAGTTTCAGAATGGACACTAATAAAAGGAAGATACAAAAGTCTGTCCTGAAAGCAGCAATGGTAATAGGAGGCCACTGTCACAAGACAAAGCACCCTAACATCCGCACAGAAGACAGGCTGAACTGATTCAGAGCTGCAGTGATGTTGCAAAAAATGCACCAAGGTTTAAGATAAATATATTTTGTTTTAAAAGGCATGAGCCTGGCACAGCTGCCCACATAGAATTGGCATTACAAATCAAAGGTGTTTCAACCTATGGTTTGGCTACACAATTTTAAAATTGGAATAAATAATTTTTACCCTTCAGACCTTTGAAACATTTTTAAACACAGCTTGACTACTTTTCTTTTAAATTTTCACCAGAAATCTATGATAACTGACAGAGAGCAACTGTACCTATATATGTATATAGAATTAAAATAACATCTCTTTTAAGGATTGAGGCTGCATGATTAGAAAGGAAATTATTACTATAACTAAGGATAAGATTTAAAATTACAAGAATAAGAATAGAAATAGGAATAAGAATAGGAATAAGAATAAGAATAGAATAAGAATAAGAATAAGAATAGAATAAGAATAAGAATAAGAATAAGAATAAGAATAAGAATAAGAATAAGAATAAGAATAAGAATAAGAATAAGAATAAGAATAAGATGCGGATTCACAGGCTCACAAGAGAGTTTGGTTATTAACTACTAGGCCATGAGTGACAGTACATTCCTGGAAATGAGCAGAGGGAGAATGCTGATGTTTCTTTAAATCTCCAATGTATCACGACGCTTACATCATGCTGCGTGGGGTTACATCATGTTAGGACTCGTGATGTAACCCGTCGCAATGCAATGCACACATCGCATTCAGTCAGCACCTTTTCAGCCTGTCCACATGATCACCGTGGCCAAGAGAGGTTTGCTTGAGTTAATCAAAATTATTCTGTTTCTGTGGTATTTATGGTTGGTCATGAATAGAAACTTTCTTGGCTTAAGAAAATGCAGGAAGGAAAACAGAGCTAAAAAGCATCCTAAATATAAGAAAGGCAAATGTGTAAAACATGCAGGAAGGCTTGGTCTGATGATGATGTGAAAAGCTACCCACATGAATATATTATATAGTAAACTTAGGAGCAAGTAAATCAGGAGAGAAATACCAGATGGATCACTCACACTATAAGCATATTTCCTCTTTAAATATAAAACACATCCATGTGTTCAGTCTGGGGGCTGTGCTTTTGTGGAGGGGAAAGGGCGCCTTATTTTGCCTTTTTTTTTTTAGTGCAATGTGGTAAGTAAGTAGAACTTTAAGGCAGGACTTAAGGGTAAGTTTTCCTACGTGTCATGAATGCTGTGCTCTTGTGCTCTCCCAAACCAGGCTTCAGCTTAGGTTTTAGCAACAATTTCTATGCAGAACCAGGCTGCTGAAGGTATCAGAACAGTGTCATTGCCAGTGTCTCCAATGCACATGCAGCAGCCAAAGTGTGGTTGATGGTGGAGTTGGTGCCCAGCAGAGTATTCAAACAACTGGAACAGCAGAAGCAAGTGTGATTAGAGACAAATATTGCATACCAACTGTAACAATGTGCCTACTTATTTAAGACTAAAGCCAAACAAGTCTAATATTTTTTGTCTCACCTTATTCCTTCCTTTCTTTTCTTAGTCTAGCCTTAATGCTAGTCCCTAAAGCTTGAGCAGAAGCATCAGAATATAGATATGGAAAATTTTACTAGTATTGTCATTTTGAAAATACGATTGATATTTAAATGCATGGTTGAATATTTTCCTTGATAGGCCACAGTAAATTTGTTATTTCCTACTTGTTTTTTTACACTATCCCTTGGAAAGCACTCTTTTCTCTAAATACTTATACATAGGAAAGATAAACAGCAAACTCACAGCACTATTTTTTTAATTAATCCTATACTCCATAACATTTATGTTTAGATGGAGAAATAGCCATGAGCATAGCATGCAAAAAAATGGCAAGGAGAGTATGATGTCATATGCTACATTGCTGCTTTTTCTCCTATAAGATTTGAGCAAAAATTATGTCAAATTACGTCTACTGGAAACTTTGCATTCTCACTGTTGTTTTTATGTTGTTTTAATGTTTCTTCCATTCTGTCTGTCTTTGGGATAGGAATATACAGAGGATGCAAAGTCCTGGTGATTTTCCACTCTGCTGTCCATCTTGCACACACAGCTTGCTCAAACACACGTGCATAAAAACAGATAATATAAATTTCTGTCGAAGAACTGTATGTAAATGGAATAATTTTTAAGGTTGATCTTCAATTTAGATGTGAAGATGCATTCTCCATTGGCAGTTGTAGTCATGAAAGCATTTACCATTTCTTGACTAAATCCCATCCTTTCTGTCATAGACTATAACTCCATTGGCAGTTACAGTCATGAAAGCATTTACCATTTCTTGACTAAATCCCACCCTTTCTGTCATCAGCTCATAACTGTCTTCTTGCTAGAAGCTAATTCAACTGCACATGTGATTTCTTCAGAGCTCATCTCAGACAAAAATGTGTCAAGTTAACAAAGAACGACTCTTTAAACTGATAAAGCTAAAACACTCTGACTGAAATAGGTTAGGAGACAATCATTTGACTAGCTTCACAAGCAGAGGCAGAAATTGCTGTACTGGAGGGGGGAAAGCAGAGACTTTCTTAGCTGGCACAGCTGCAGCATGAATAGGATTCATCCGCTCCTCTAAAATACCTAAGCAGGTGAGAAGTGACTGGCAGAGAAGGAAGGATTAAGAATTTACTGGAGAGAGATAAACACTAATTTAATCTCCTAAAGTGAAGTTAGAAAGCAGAGTGGTATTATGCCATCAGGAAGCAGGAACGACAACTGATAAAGCCGCAGATGCCAATGAAGGCACTCAATACAACTCAAAAAATATGTGTCTCAAAATTGCAAAAGAAGCATTTAATCTCACTTATTTTCATATCCTACCTAGTTCTTCACCTTTAATGACAAGACAAATCAAATTCCCCTATATTAAAATAAAACTAATAAAGAGCTTGGAATCAGATCACAACACAAAGTGATTAACTATAACTGACAGAATAAAGAGAACGACATTTCTGGAATGGAATCTTGATCCCAATACTCCAGAAAAGTCTATATATGTATCAGACATATGGCCTCTCTGAAATCAGGTCAAACTAGTGGCAGTTTTACTGCAAGTGGAATAAGAATAAAGCATTAAAATCTTAAATGACCCAGTCTAAATGAGAACAAAAACAAAACCAATGTAAATACAGTGGTGTAGGCAGAGTGATTGTATTAATACAGGTAGATTTACATGGAGAATATAATCTTTAGATGCTGTGTTTAAGCAGCATTCAATTTTTAATGCTGCTGTGGTAAAATAAATGAATCCCTGAAGCAGGAAGTGAAGAAAAAGGCAACTGAGCTTGAAGGTTGTTCCTAAGGCACTGTAACTTCCAGGGCTCCTTCTGGGACAATGCTAATTATGAATCAGCTTTCACTCCAGGTTTTGCCTAAGGCACAATCTAGCTATAAATAAATATTCATGTCATTGAATCCGGCAAGGCTGTTTTTCTAAAGCAAGAATGTTCCTAAGCAACTCTGAATCAGGTCACAATCCCATAAACATTAAGTAAACTGAAACAGCTTCCTTTGCAGATTATGTAAAGCCTTTAAGGGAAAAGTTTAGGTTAATGGATGAACTTGCTCTAAGGCTTATGCTAAATAAGCCAACTACATTTCCTTATAATCAATAAGACAATTTAATCTGTAATTTTCTACCACCTTAGGAACAAGCACTATGTTCTTCCTGCACCCAAGGAGCAAGGATTCACAACATGACAAGCTAAGTTAAAATAATCAGGCTTCTATTAAGGAATAAGTGGAGTGTTTCAGCAGAATGAAAACTTCAGCAGTTTTGTCACACACAAGAGAAGTCTTTGGCAAAATGATGCACCCTGGGATGAAAAAATGATTTGCAAGCAGATAAGTATGCTTTGCCTTTTTTTTTTTTTTTACTGATACCCAGTTCTACAGATATTTGTTTATAGTCACATTCATGTATTTTCAAACTAACCTCATAGTCAAATTTAATTGAAACTGAGATACCTAAATTGTTGAGCAGGTCCATGTAGAATCTAATAATGCCTTTAAAAGTTCCAGTCTCATGTAGTTTTGAACCCACTACATATTTTTTGTGTAACATGATTTACAATCTTGAATGCTGTAAACATACACTTTTCACCATGATTTATCTTAAATCCTTACATTGTTATTATTTTCACTGCTTTTATACTGAAGTCCTAGCCCCTATTTAAAACATGAAAATATTACTGTTTATTGCACTTATAGAAATTCATCTTCCTATAAGCAGCAAAAGTAGCCACAGTCTTTAACACAGGCACAGATTACATTCAATAGCTTTATGAAACAATATGTCTTGTTTCCACACAAAATACCATTATTATTTTGTGTAGATGGAGTGAGATTATGAATATTTTGTTGATCCATTTGCTGAAATAGGGCAGTATTGGGGAAAATGTAGGCCTCTGGCAGCTTAGGAAAAATGAACTAGAAAAGGAAAAAATTAAAACATTAACAACTTGCCTTTTCAACCCTCATTATATTTAGTATCTGCTCTTTTCTGAAATGGATTTGATTGTATGTGCACATAAAATGTGTGCTTCTGGATCCTAAAAGGGCCAACAGGTAGCAGAGAGGAAAACAGGCTATTTAATACTTGCTTTACTCTCAGCACAAAGAAATATAATGTGAGCTTTGCTGTAAGACCTTTTAGGGTGACTGTCATATGTATTCTAAAAATGTTGCTAGAATGACAGACCACATATATGTGCTTGTTCCTTTGCCTATACACATGCTGCAAATGTAAACCTGGAAATGATACAAAGGAAAGCATGAGTTTAATGGAGAACTATTATCTCAGGTCCACTTGCAATTTGAAAGAAAAAGATTGAATTTTTACATGAAGAAACTAACTTGTGGTAACTCATTGCTTCTGACAGTCCATTCAAATAAGTGGTATACCTATAAATATACAGAAGTTATACGCTAGGGACTGAATTCTGAAGAAGCTTCTTTAACAGCAAAACCTGGTCCAAAAATCAATGACAAGCCTTTAAATAAGTAATAAGAAATAACCAAATAATATTAGCCTTTAAAAGTTCCAGCATTAAAATCCCTTTCCAATGTTGTCATCCATGACTGGAAGAGAATATGCAGAAAGCAAACAGCATGTTAGATTAAGAGGAGCTTAATTACCAGTTCAGGAAATTTAAAAAAAAAAAAAAAAAGCAAAAAAAAAAGCTATGTTTTCATGAAACCTCCAGTAAGATCTAGGTTATTAGGGCTGTACAAAGAAGAAGATGCACGTTCTTTTTTACTACATTACTACATTCCTTTTTTCCCTAGTTGCCTTGGACCCCACTAAAATTCCCCAGTTTCTATCCTGTTCCTTTGGGAATTCATTCTAAAAGAGTGTGATGGCTATGGAACCAAAAAACCAAAAGTTCCTGTCAAGTCTGCTTCTGAAAATCCTGGGCAACTTAATCAAATTCTATACATAGCATACATGATTGAAAACCTGGCTACATCTGATATCTTATAAAGTAGTTGTATTGCCTGGAGGGCAGGAATTGGACAGGAAACCAATAACATGTCAAAAACACTAGAGGAAAAAAAAAGGCAATCATTTGAACAAGCTTCAGATAACTGGTCACAGTGGAATATTTCCATAGTTTATAGGGAATGTTCATATTCCTATGAGCAAAGGCATCAGGAAGAGTCAGAAGAGCAACAAAAGTCAGAAAACCATGCATGAGTGCATAAAGCCATGCATGAGTGCATTCAAATGAACTCAAAACCTGTAAAAAATATTTTATGAAAAGTGACTACTAGAGGTAGCTCCAACTCCAGGAATCAAGTTTCACAATCCTTAAGCATTTTATAGGGTTTCTTTGCACACGTCAATGTCTCATTGTTTGTGAAGATGGTTTAAACCCTTACTGAACTCAAAGTGAGATTTCTGATTTTTTCCCCACATACTACATGCTAAATTACTAAGAATAGCCTGAAATTAATGCAATTACTCACAAATGTAAATATTTATTTTGCAATGCTAGAAAAATAACAGAATTAGGGAGCAGAGAACTTAGCCTGAGTAATACACAAAAATCCTGACTTTCTAAACCTGGAAAAAAAAAGCCTCAATGGGCACTAGAGAGAAGCCCCTCTCAGGAAGTAATTTATGCCATAAGTGCCATAAGTGCCAGGAAGGATGTATGAGGCCTCACTAAGTAGTTTAGTTAGTTTAGTTCTAATATGTTAATCTAAAATTCCCTTGTAAACAGTTTCTGCTGTGTCTGTTGTCCAGACACAGCAGAAAAACAACCAACTCTTAAAAGAAAACCAACCCTATAGATTACATTAAAAAGTGGTAAAGGAATGACTAGACCGAAATTGGAAAAAAACCCCATAATACCAAAATTCAAATTAGCTTTGAGAAGAACACAGAAGTTTCAAATATGGGGAAAAAAGAAATGGCTTCCATGAGTCCCTAAGATGTTGTCTGCCGTGTGTGAAGCAGCAGCATACCAATATCCCTAGGCTAGAACTAAAAAGATTTTTGATGACAAGATGTAAAAAAATTTCTATCACATTCTTCCTTCTTAATCTAATTAGGCCTGATAAGTGACAACAACATGTAGTCTAGATGGAGCATCTTTAAAAAAAATGAAGGAAGTTAAATTCTCTATTCAACACACAGATCCTTTTTTGTCTGTTTAGAGGATTTACTAGTTATTTGGTACGGTCAAATAGGTTACTCAGGGTAAAAAAAAAAATCTGTGGAGTAGAAAAATTCTTTATACTATTATGTCATTAGTAGTAGAAATAGTAGTAGTATTACATTATTACTTATAGTAGTATTACATTATTATAATTATTATTACCTTGTTATTAGAAATTTAATAATTTTTCACAATTGAATGAATCAATGCATGCTTTCTTTATCAGGTACAACTGAGGTTAAAGGTAGAATTAGTTTAAATTATTATCTGTACACCAAATGGTCTGTTTCTAATGAATCTACAGCACGGTCAGTAATTATTATGTACAAAAAAATAAGCTATTATTTTACTTATTTCATTATTGAATGAACTATTATTTTTTTTTCCTAATCATTATGGACAAGAAAAAAAGTTAAAGACTATTGTTCTCTTTGCCTTGTAAAAGCAAGCTGCACTGTTACTAGAATTGATTCCGACAGAAGTGCAATTCATAAGCCTAAATTGGCACTATAACTTAGAATTCCAAATAAAAATTGATAAACTCTATTTTCGATAGCCTCTGACTTGAAAGCTCTTCAAAGATTAGTATATATCTATATATACACATATACAAATATATATGGAATATAAAATATATGCAAAAATGTAAAATACACACAAAAATATGCCTATATAGTTTTTTTTTAGAAAACTGAGCTAAAGTAGATGAAAAATCACTGAAAATGCACCGTCAAAGTGTAAGCCACAGTACTTGAATCCTCCTCACCTGTACCATTCCATTTTTATTGCTCAGAGTAAACACACTCATTATTTATCTATCTGCATTATTTTCTATGTATCTGTCAGCATTGCTTTCAGACAGGTTCAGGTCAGTGACATCCCCAATGCCATTTGCTATTCCTCAGTGGCAGCCACAGTGGCCCCACAATGTCTCGCTGTAACTGCGCCCTCCCACACCACTGGCACGGAGCAGTTCTGGGGCAATGTTCCTGCAGGGAGCTCCATGGGGAAAGGCTCATCCGTGGGGTGCACATCCCTGGCTCCTGCTCTGGGCTACGCCCACCTCTGCTGCCCTGAGGCTTCCCACCACAGCCAGCTCAGTATCTAGGTTGGCTATCATGTGCCAGCTTCATGTGGGCTGTTGTTTCTAATGTTTAGATATACTTTTGGATATATATTCTTGGGTAACAGCAAAAAAGCCAAACTGTACTGCTGGTTAGATGATGCTGTTGAGTCAGGGATGGAAAGAAAGACTCCAGTCTTCAGGTAGATCAGAAGGCAAAAGCGTTTTATGAAAGTAACAGGTCCTTTTATAATGTGACTTGCTAAGATGGCACTTGATTGTCTCAAAGTAGAAACAACTCACATTATTGGTGACTATGAACAGCACACTCTGGAGAACCATATCTACAAACAATGGTTACAAAAAAAGAGATAATAATTGTTTGAATTCTTTCATCTAAGATTCCCAGGCTCAGCCTGGGAGAAATTGTCTCTGTTCTTTCTTTGAACTGAATTCTCAGTTAGATACAATTAAACAGTGGGGAAGGCTGCCACACACCCATGAAGGACACACATTCAATATAGGCTCTTATACATCCAGAGTGTCCTGCTTCATCCAGCTCTGACTAGCACTAAATTCTGTGGAAATACCTATAATATGGGAGTTGAATATTTATACAAAGTTAACATACTAAGCCTTGAAGGAAGCAGGTATCCCTATATGGTTTGTTTGTTTCCTAGTTTGTTTTCATACTGAATACCCGCTAAAAAATAATCTCTTTCCAAAAAAAAATTCTGACAGATAACTGCATAATTGGAATTATTGTTGTGTTCAGTTTGGTGAAAACCAACATAATAATAATAATAAAACACTAGTTGTACCATATCTTTTACCAAAACAGGTAGTAATAAGCAAAGTTCAATGTTTAACAAGAATTTGTCTTTAGATCACAGTAAATGTTTCATACAGGAAGTCAAGAAGTATTTTCTTACTCTAATTTCATAATTAAAATTCTTTTCTATGCAAAAGCATTTATTTTGCTGCTTTAATTAAACTCATAAATGAGAAAATAAAAGTCCTTTCAGCTCCATTCTGTATCTAATATTGCTATTCATGTGATTTTTTTGTTCTTAAAACACAGACAGAGAGTAAATTTAGTCCATGAGAGTTCTGCTGCTCTCAGTTATTAGTGGTAATCAATACTACCTTGTGTTACATGCATAATTGACAATTTCCTGGTGCTCTTTTATACTAGATTACATATGTTATTCTTTACAAATAACACCTCTTTCATCAAGCAACTAATGTTTCCTCTGAGGAAAGCAAGTATTGACTAAGGAGCTCTACATTCTCCACTGCAACAATTGGCAGCCCTACCAGCATGACCATGTTAACCAGTCTAGCCCAGCCAGTGTTTAACTCAGGACTACCCAAAATTAAACAACCTCTTGCTGCCCTGAGTTGTCATGCAGGACATGGAAAGATCTGGAAACATTGTGAAAGGCGAGGAGTCAGAGAGATTGAGTAGGAGAACAAATATATAAATGTCTAAGAATCAAGGTGTTTTGGTTTTTTGGTACTCAAATGACTATTATTTATGCAAGAGCTCTCATATTATTAAATATCTGAGAGGGCCAGTGCAGGGACACAGAGAAGACACATTTGTCTGTTCTCATTGGTTTAATCTGTTAATATATACAAATTAAGTTATGGTGATTCCACAGGACTAAGTTAAAAGCAAGTACTAACTTGTATTATGGGAACCTTTATTTTCTTCTATTTTTATCTTTTTATACACAATGGCAATAGTGTTTTGCCCACAGAATTTAGCCTTTGTGGTCCACATAACAGCTGTTGGCAGTAAAGAAATTATACTGTCCACAGAGCCTGACTACCTCTTTTCTGGATGCACTGCTCTTGTTCAATAGAGAAAGAAATCAAAAAAATACTTCAAAATGCAACAGATTCCAAGTATATAAAACTGGAACATAAATGTGCCAAGTCACATGGCTACCAATATACTAATTTTTGCAGTATACTAATTATTGGCAAAGTACATTCTTAATACAAGAACTTTCTACTGAAGTTTATCCTACTAATTCTGAAGTTAAATTTAGACATACCGTTGCCAACAAAAAAGATTATTACCAACATTATATGCTGTGTAGTTTAAACAGAAAATAATTGAGGGGAGAAGTATATATACATTATATATATTAAAGAGTTCTTTAAAAAAAGACAAGAATAAAATAGAATTATAAAAAGGCCTTCGTAAAAAATGGCTAAAATTGTCATCCAACTTGAATGCTGAGCTACAGGCTTTGAGTATGTTAGTCTGCTAATTTTAAAGTTTTAAACCTATTTATTGTTCATGAATATGCTGAGCTGACAACTCTAAAGACAAAAATAATCTATTTATCTACAGGATGGGTATTTATGTACAGCAAAAGAGCATCAGTTTGATTTTACTAAGTCGGATCAAGGAGTGGAGTTTCTTTCTTATAGTGAAGAAATGTGCAGCAGTGAAAAGACAATTGCAGTTTATTTCTCAGTAGTTATTTCCAGTTATGTACATGCCTGTGTTTGAAGAAATGGAGGTAGAAGAAAGACATAAACAAATAATTACTAAGTTAACTAATGTTAACTAAGATATTATTTTACGAATGCATAAGTGTTCTTTAGCAGCCCAGTGGAATCTCAAGGGCACAGGCTGATACTGAAACCTCAGTAAATGCAGTGCTGTAATTGTTCAACAGGTAAGTAGGCAATCAAAAGGGATAATGAAAAACCTCGATAAGTCTTATTCTTTTTCAAACACAAATATTCATTCTGGATTGTTAGTAAAGAAAAGGATGAATAAGTGGCTACTGATGTACAACAAATAGGCAGGCATCCACCATGTTCAATAAAATCCGGCAGTATTATTTTCAAATGGTTCAATCAGAAATTCTGGAAAAGAGACTAAATAATTGAGGAAAATAATGTCCGATAGCAAATATGTAAGACAAACCTTCTCAAAACTCCAGGAGCTACTAATGTTTCTATAATAAAGTTCATATGAGATATCAGTGAAGGCAAACTGCTGTGGTATATCCTGTATAATACCACAACAGGAAAAGAATGAGAATGAAAAATTCATGAGAGAATATGAAAGATGCTTAAAAATTGCAGAGCATGAGAAGTTTCTAATCACCTTGGCAATAAATGGCCATTAATAATTGCAAAATTAATACATTTGAATGCAAATGGAAATAGACTCCCTTGACTCTATTCATTACTGTAAGGGTGACAGAGCACTGGAACAGGACTCCCAGAGGCTGTGGTGTCTCCTTCTCTGGAGATACTCAAAACCCACCTGGACACAATCCTGTGCAATCTGCTCTAGGTGAGCCTCCTTTAGCAGCGACATTAGACTAGAAGATTTTCAGAGGTCCTTTCCAATCTCAAACATTCCCTGATTCTGTGAACTACTTGGATTTCATGAATCAAAGGAGTTATCATCTTCTCTCAGATGGAATTTCTGCTCTAATAATGGATCAGGTTGCAACTTCCTTGAAAAAAATTTAATCTCAGATTACTAAAGAATACACTAGATAAAAAGAAAATTGACAAAGAGGCATTATTTATTTATATGTATATATGTGCCTATCTATCTATATATTTATATATATGTGTGTGTGTGTGTGTGTGTGTGTGCATGCATATGTGTGTGTAGGCATGTGGGTGTGTTTATACACTCAGGATATAGTAGATATTGAGTGTTTCCTTATGCAAAAGCCCATTTAAGCTGTTCACGAAACATATAAATTTGACCTAAGACAAAAACATATTTTTACTGATTGCAGTCTATTTAAACCTTCTAAGTATGACAAAATTCTTTACAAGGCAATATTGTCTTATCATACAGCTAGATTCAAAACTAACTACTGTGCACATAAAACCCTAAGAAAATGTCTCAATCTCATCATAGCATAGATTTGGACTTTTCTTGATAAAATGAATATACTTATAGCTAAACAAAGGACTTCTTTTGGCCTACATTAAAAGATGAAATAAAAATTGTCAAATATGCCTACTCAGACCTGTGAAAGAAAGTCCAAAAAGGGGAAAATAAAAAGCTGAGGATTCATTCAGAAAATTACCTCATTTGCAGAGAAAAAAAGTAGATAGATATAGTAAAGGGAGCATAGCTAAGAAATAGTGAAGATGCTGTGCTACTTAGGAAAAAAAAAGTGGGAAAGGTCATAATGAAATGTCTGTATCCTATCACAATTGTTTTTATCCATTTGTCCTGTAGTATCTGTACTGTTATTTCTGGGAAAATGTAGGCTTTCTTTAGCAGCTTAGATCTACTTTGCTACAGTCCAGTCTCACCAGAGAGGATTAATGATGCTCTCTGTGTACCCTTCGTTCTGGTAGGAATTCAGGCCAGGCTTCCCTGTGATGATGAAAATTGCTTTTTTTGCTGTCACTGTTGCTTCCTCCTTCAGCAATCTTGTCTAGCAAATCAATCCTGCTCAGTGAGGTCCAAACTAGAGAAATGTATTGTCGTGACCATTTGCTAACTGTTAGCATTTCCCCACGTTGCTAGAGCGTTGGATTGCTCCCCAAAGCAGCTTTCTCCATCATTGAGCCTGAGTATTGGGCACACCGCGTGACTCGGCTGCCATCAGATATTCCTTTATTGGATGTTCTGACAGCAGACGGTGCAAGACTCCACTCACTGTCTGCTGGCCTTGAGAAAACAAATACAGTGCTAAGATATCTAACAGAGCTTACAACTCCTCCCATGGGGGCTGCTGTGCTCAACAGAAGCTTTCGTCTAGGTGGAGACTAGCGAAGTCTACCAGCTTCCTTAAAATACTTTCCTCCAAGGTGAAGCACTGACAGCCCTTGTAAGAGAATAAAGGAGCATTTTATTTTTCTCTTCTCATTTTTTCAGTCAGTGATTTTATCTAAGAAATGTAACTGTTCAGCAAAAATGTGGAGTTT
Source organism: Ammospiza caudacuta (assembly GCF_027887145.1). NCBI lineage: Eukaryota > Metazoa > Chordata > Aves > Passeriformes > Passerellidae > Ammospiza > Ammospiza caudacuta. Next base: position 99,060,587 of record NC_080594.1, read on the forward strand.
GTCCTTATCTCTCTTACCTGAGAGCTTATCTATGCTACCCTATTGTGCAGTAGGGAGTACTGAGGTGTAATGCAAATTATTAGTATGCAGGCAATTTTGCAGGAAATGTCAATCAAATATGAATGTAATTTTCAAAGCAATTATCAAGGAAAGAGGTTAGTGCATTTTAACTGTTCGTGAAAAATTCCCAAAGGTGTATATAATTTCTGGGCTACAGGCAAGTCAACATATTTTTGGAAAACAATATGTAAGGCTTTTAAAACTATCTGTTCATAAACTTCAGGAATTATCATAGGCTATATTTGAGCAGCATTAAGCCTGCAGGAGTATGTCATGCTTAGTGTTGCTAAATAAGTACTGTTAATAAATGCAGGTCTAAAATTTCCATGAACATAGCAAATTACAGCTAGTAACTTCCAAATTACTAGAATCATATTATTGATTAAAAATAATCCCAGAAAATATTTTAATTTTTATATCGATATGTGGCATGGGGATGATACTCAACATGACCAATATGTTGTTCTATGGTCATGAACATATAGGGATGTTAGCCCTCACTGTTTTATTATGTTTCCCTGTAGTTCATATTGTCTATGGATATGGCTAAGATAAAATTACCAATTACATATTCGTAGGTCATCTTGATTACTAAAGCTGACACATGCTTAAATTCTCAGGGTGTGAATCATTACCATTACAACACATTAGATAAACTGGCTGTTCATAGTGTGTGTGCCTTAGATTCACTACTAACTTGGATAAAATCCATTAGGTTAAGCATCCTCCATTAATGTTTTTTCACCTAGGTTAAAAGCCAGGGCATTTATAATAGACTAAGAAAGTGCATAATGAATTCATGGATCTATCTCTTATACTGCAATACCCAAAATTTCTGTTTGAAATTTTTTCAGTCCTTCTAATTTGTGGAGAAGATGGTGAAATGCACTTGCCAGTAGCAAGGGGAGACGTACTCCATGGAACTATTTAAACTGTGGAATCATGACAAGGTTACAGATAAGGTTACAGTTACTGATCAGAGGAATAAAGCTAGGGAATACATAACCAAATGCTTCATTAAGGTAATGAGAAGTGGAGAAAGGTGAGATATTTTTAATAACCACCTCCTGGGTTATGTACAAACCCAAAGTATTCTTGTTCAACACAGAGCAAGTGTGCTGCATACAAAATACAATGCCTTTGAAGAATTAAACTCTGAAAACAAAGATAGTTGGCTGCTCCCTCGAGGATGATTTTGCAGCCACAAGAAAGTATAAAAAGTCAATGTGGGTTAGGGTCTTAGCTGATTAAAAATGACACTAAACAAGTTCTGTACATAAAGAATGCATCTGCTGCTCCCAGTGTTCTGGACCCAGTGTAAAATACATATCCCATTAGGTATCTTCTCAGGAGGGGGCTTATAGGTCATGCAGCATTTTCATTTCAGAATGGTCTATAAGGTTTATGCCAGTTAGATCATAGCCATCTGGCACATTTCTTAGAGCAAACACTTAATACTGTACTCAAGAGTAATTTATTAGTTGAGAGATGATGAAGAAAATTAAAGGACTCACAGAAACATTCCAAGCCATTTGTTGCATCTGCAAAGAGCATATTTTCTTCCGAAGTCCACTTATGACTTCTTGCTTTCAGTAAACTTTATGAGAAACCTATTAACTCTGCATCATGTGTTAGTAACAACCTTTTTTCATTCCTCAGAAATTTAGCTGATCTCTTCTGAGTTTAAACAGATTACACTGAGAGCTTATATGCCTTACCCAGGCACAAAGTTTTCCCCACCTTTCAGTATTTCAATGCCTTGTGATCTTCTTTAGGCACAAGTCTTATTTCCTTATTTCCCTTTCCTTTTAACTCTTGGAAAAATTCTATTTGCTTTCTGATTTCTGACTACTCTGTGAATATTGAGAGTAAAGAATTAAATATAAACTTTGATAGCAAGGCTTCAATCTTCTATCACTACATGACCCAAAGCAATTTCTAGATGCCTTAGCTTTAAATATCTTTACCCAATTACTTAAATTCATCATGGTACAATGGCTCCCAAATCTATTGCCCTTTAGACCTTTCAGAGTTTTGCTTGGAGGTTACAAGACAATGCAATAACATGCAAAGTTCTGCCAGTAAATGGATCACCAAGGGGAGTAAGACAGATCCTAAAAAAAGCTATGCACACACAGAAAAAAAGAAATACAGTCTTTTAGGTTATAAGTATATGGGAAGTAATTTGAGCCTTTTGTCACCCAGAGGAATTTCCTTTTTGCAGTAGTTTCTAATCCTAATCAGAAAAAGCCCTGTGATACTCATTTTCTAAATGGAATAATACCAAGGCACAAAGGCAACAGATGATCAGTCTCATGTCTCTCTCCATTAGACCTCAGAATGCCTCAGTGCCAGTGTATATAAGCAATACAGTGGTTTTGGTAATTTATTAAAAAAAAAAAAAAACTAAACAGCAAGCAATTTTACTTCAAATCTCTTCTCTAATAAACAAAAAAAAGCCTTGTAATAAATCCATACAAGAAACTGAGAAATTTCTAGGTAAAGTGGTAGGTGTTTGTAGTTCCAATTTAGGCTTACAAAAGAAACACAAAACAGAAAAGTCACCAAAAAAAGTAAGTTACTTGTGCTTAAGCAACACTTTTGCTTAGTACATCATGAAGGAAAAAATGCTTAAACTAGGTCCACTTATAATGCAGAAATAGCTGGTTTATACCTGGTTTTAGGAACTAACAGTGTCTATCTTATTATTTGTGCTGAGACAAAATAGGAAAAAAGATCACAAGAAGAAAAAGTACATGAATATAGACAGTCAAATCCAAAAGCTATATATTAGAATTTGAAATAATCAAGTTAATTATCCCAACACTAAGACATTTTGATTTACTATATTAAATATGCAAAACAAGCATGGTAAAGTAACCTGCATTTAGAAGTTTGATACAGTGTTATGAAGGAACAAATTCAAAAGGAGCACTCAAAAATGGAAGAGGCTATTAATTTAATAATATTTTTAAAATGTGATACATGCAGATACTTGTAAATTAGTTATAAATTCTTCATTTTTCTGAAGAAAAATAGAAAATTAAATTAATCATTACAGGCCACAATTTCAAAGGTGCTAAAACCAGAAAATTACTGCTTGAACTAAGGCATGATAAGTGTTACATGATGGAAATCTTTCACAGCCTTCTTAGATGCTCAGACACTTTTCTACAAAAGTGTACTTTGCACTTAAACAACAGACACTTAAAAAAACCCTCAAAAGTCAGTATCTGAACATCATCCTTCCCCTTTATTCTTGCAATATCCAAAACACTTTCTGGGCATATTTATACATGGGGTGTGGGGTGAACACTTCATGATGACAACTAAAAATTCAAGGAAGAAATGTTAAGCTAAAAGTGAAAAATGAAAACAACAGCCAACAACAGTGAGGAAATTAAGCAAACCCCAACTCACTACAGCAGGATGCATTAGGATCCCCATGTACTATCCTATAGGCCAAATGCAGCTAGGCAAGCATAGCTGAGCACTGAAGGAGTCAGGTACAGAAGAACTAATACATGAAGGAGAATCAGGCTTTCTCTCTTTGCTTGATCTTTTATATCCACTGGATATCTCATATACACATAGCTACCCTTCCTAAAATTATTTAAGAATCATAGCTGCTGTTTTCTCACCTACTGCTGCCTCTTGTGTGTGACTTTATGATTTAAAAGTAGATAGGGAAGAATATCCAAATAACACTATTTTTAGAAATGGAAACTGAGTTTACACTTACTTTATAGTATTACTTTTTACAGTAAGCAAAGGGATTCATTTATAAAATGATAGTGGTCAAAGCAGGTAAGAAGAAGTGGTTACAAGGAATAGCAAAATTGGATAGAGAAGAAATAAAGCTTGAACACCTCTCAGCAGTTTATTTTGAAAATGGACACAGTTAAGAAAAATTTACCTACTTAATCCATCTACTACAGTTTACTTCTGGGAATAACACTAAAGTTAATATGGATAACCCTGTGAGAATGAAAATAAGAATATACTGTACAATATAACTTTTAGAAACTTATCCCACTCTTTAAGTTCCCATTAGTGCATTTATTTGTATTCAGCTATTTCTTCAATTTGCTTTCACAGAAGTATTCCTACCGAGAGACTGTTGTATGGAGCTGCTCCTTTTGTGCAATGTCTGTGTCACCTTCTTTGACTTAGCTCTACTTTCAGGCAGTTGTTAGTGACAAAGGCATAGCAGTTAACCCATAGGGATGGCTTTATGCATCATCACAGTAAAAATCTGATTTGATCCAACTCCCAAGGACCCACCCTAGACATCAGGTGCAACTCAGCCTATTGTATCTAGTCCCTGAAGGCAGAACAAGGTCTAGGGTTTAGGTGGATGAGAAAAGCACCAAAAATCCTTAACACCATAAAAAAACCCAGTTTGTTTGAATCAGATACATTATGAATCTGAAAGCAAAGTATTTTGGAGGGGAAGCCCTCCAGCATTAGTGTAATTTGGCACCTTGTATGACATAGTACAGCTTAGTTATATTGTTGATTCCAACAAAGTGATAGCAAAAACTTGAAAGATGCTTTAAGTTAGAATGAAACTTCAACATGCTTAACATTTTTGTCTCAGTGAAAGAGAAGAAGGCAAAACACATTTGGCACTTCACATGACTGAGCTGTATAACTATAAAACAGAAGATAGTAAGAAAATGACATTCATTTAAAAAATCTTCTTTCTTTATATTTTGGATTTGAAATGGAAGGACTAAATCAGTACTTTTTAAAGCAGGAATGTTTGTACTAACTCATCACAACCAAACACATCAAATTCTCTACTTTGGAATCTGCTCTGCCATTGAATGCCTTGCAAGTATTATTCAAGTTAAAAACTGGTGCATTTCCAGTATGCTTACTACCCAAACATTTATTATTTTACAATTTAAAAAAATTAGTTTTGCAAAATTTGTCAGTGTGAGTGCATGTTTTGCTCCGAAAAGTCCTATCCCTTTTATAAATTCAACAGTCCACAACACCAGAATCAACACTGTCAACTTTATTAACTTTCAGCTTGGGAAAGGTGGAATCAGATCCCTACCTATGTTTAAACAGTAAAAAACAGCACCTGTTTGCATGCGTTACTACTGCAATCACCAGCATGATTTGTGTCTCTCTGTGATTCCCAGGGACAGAAAAAAATGAGTTTGCTGGAAACTTGTGCTCCCTCTGGTGTCTGAATGAAGCATGAAAAGCCAGCAAAAGCACTGCCATGGGGGCAGTATTACAAATGCAAAATGATTTTTTTAATTTCCTGGCCACCCTAAAAATACTACATAAAAGATAATTTGATACCAATTTATTTGAAAGAGGATGAAGTGTATATATTTGGATTGGGTTTTCATTTGCCCTACTGCATATTTAATAAAACAGACAATGTATCCATGATTTCCAGCTATGATGGCTTGTAAACATTACCAGTGACTAATTGAATAGTCATTTGAATCTGCACAAAGCAATTTCCCCTCATTAGATTAAACATGTCACACCCTGTCAATGAAAAAATCTATTTAACATCAACCCCACAATTATAAGCATTTTGGAATGAGGAACCAGAAATTTATTTGTAATTAAAATTCCCAATATATATAGTGTAGGAACTTGGCTTAGCATTGCAACTAAATTTATTCTTCACTAAAAGTTTGCCTACAGCAAGAACTGTAAAAGAAAAATTTCCCTTCTATTATAACGGATTTTTAACACATCAGTACCAGATAGCTATAAGCATTAGCTCATTTTCACGGTTTCATAATAATTATTTCTTATTGTTTGTCTCTTTGGTACCAAGGGCAAGGTCCAGACTAAAAAAAGCCTTAAACCCCAAGAACAAAAATTCATCCATATTTCTTCAGACGATAATATCACAAACACAAATGAAATTTGCTATCATTAAATTTCTTTTTTTCCCTTTTTTTTCCTTTGTTCTATTTGGATTACAACTAATACATTCAACTAATACTATCCTAAAATATAAGCATATGTAATTGATTACATGCCATTCTGAGAATTTTATCTGGACTGTTAAGCAAGAAGCACTGAATAAAGGCCAGAAATATTCTTTGCCTCTAAAAACAATGGCAAACCAAAGTACTGTGCAAAAAGCTATGTTCAGGAGAAATTTTTGCCTTTGTTTCATTTATGCACAATTTTTTCAGGAATCCTGAGGAGGAAATAATGAGCATTTACTTTATTTCAGACTTGTGTTAATTTATTTTGCAGATACCTAAACATTTGCAGGAGAGAATTGTAAATTTTCCCAGTTGACAAACTACCTATGATTATCACATTGATGTGGGTACAATTCCTTGAAATATTTTCACAGATATGACTGATTTATGAGCCCTGTGATTTAGCTGAGCTATTCAGCACGTGTCAGTTTTGTTTGAACCTGCAATTAATGTGCAAATTAAAGGAAACTGAACCAAATTTGAATGAAAAGATACAAATAGCTTTCAAAACTTTCAGACCAATGCAAAAAATACCTGAAGGAAGAGCAGTGAGGCCACAAAGCCTTTACAGGAAACCAAAGCTGATACAAATGATGTGGCCAAGACGCTGATCAGATGTGGCTGCACATATTCTGCACTATTCACCAGCCAGAGCCCTGCCAAGGGCCCACTGCACTGCCCTAGGACAGGGGCACTGCCTCAGTGTTAGCAGCTATCACACTGATTTGTGTTTTTACAGCAAGCAAAGAGACACACAGAGAACAGCAGCAGCTTAAAAAGACACGTTTTTCAGGAGTGAAGAGTAAAGCTGCATTTAAAAACAAAACAAAACCCCCAAACAAAACAGAGAAGAAACCCCAAGCAAACGCACAGGAAAAAATTCCAAACCAAACCGAAAAGCACCCCGAATAGACAAGCGGGAGTCAGTGGACAAAATTAAGTTAATTCTGATCTGTCTCATCACTCACATGACTAAAGACTTTTTCATCTGTGACACTGAGCCAAATGGCACAGCCTCCACAATTCCAAAGGCACTGTTCTTTAACTAAAAGGATAACATTAATTTGCGTTTGCACAAGAAACATTGATTCATCGTGTTTTAAAGGACATTTCCCCCCCCCCCCCCCCCCCCCGATTCTAGCAGGTTTTTCAATATGAGGTAATGATGAGACTCCAGGAAACGGTGCCAAAAATCCTGTTGGGATTAACTAAAGTCATATTGAATGCTGAGTCTTCTTGCTAGGCTTCAGTGCATATCAGTTCCTGAGAAGGCCATTTGGGTGCAATCCTGTAAAGTGCCTGTGGAATGGGCAGCTCCTGGGGGAAAGGACAGCATTTTGAAATTAGTAACTAAATCTGAATTTATCTCTAAGGATTTAAGAACTTTATTTCGTCTAGATTAGAGTCCTGTTCCTTGGTGTCAGAAGGTATTTGCGACTGTTAAAAGCAAGAATGTGAAATGAGGGCCTGGATTACCCACAGCTTTATCCTGGTAGGCAGAGAACAGCCAGACATATGCCTCCTCCTTTCTCACAGATGCCACAATATTTCTGGATTAGGAGGAGGGGATATATTGGACCCTAACAGTGAAAGAATTGGCTTGAGGCAGTCTGACACAACAGGGAGTTTATCTTTCACAATGGAGAGCAATTTTCTCTCTTATCCTAAAAAGTATATATTTATGTTCAACTGGTATTATATGCAATAATTACAACATTGCCATTTTATATTGTAATTATTATCTATTATCAATCTTTCTCACCCTGGAAAGAAATACAATCATTTTACGAAAGGATATGTCTTATTTTATGTAATTTTTATATGTGTTTTTATAAGCTGACATGGATTTACATAATAAAATTGTAATAATTAATTTTAGTTTTCCAGAGTAGAAAAAAAGATGACTGAATGGGTGGGGGTTAAAAATAAACCAGTCACCAACAAAACCAATGGCAATACTGAAACTGAAAATAAAGTTTTATTTCCTCCTTGGTTTTTTTTCAGAAGAACGTTATTTGCAATCTGAAACTGTTTAAACATTATTTTCTATAGAAGTCCTAAGTATGATTTAAAACAAATTTAAAATATTTTTAGAATTAAATAAATTTATTTAATTTGCTTTTAAAATATGTCAGAAAACATAAGTAAAACTATATGCTCCTATGCCAATTACAGAAATTATAATTTAATTTAAAAAATATGTAGTAAAGATTTTGAGAAACAATAGAAACTATAAACATATATACAAGAGATATTGGATTCTTAATTCCTTAAAGCTATATACATAAATCCTTGCTTCGATTTCTTAAGTAGCTATTTATATTTACAAAAGTAGTGACGAGATAATAGGACAATCAAAATTTTAAGATTACCTGAAAAGTGTCTGATATACATATACTGAAACCTAAAACTACATAAAGTTTAGGAAAATCTATTGTCTAGAAAATTGAGTTTATTTGGAAATTACAAGTTACTATTATTATTAGCATCACCTTCTAATAATTCAACAAAAATTATGTTGAACATATTGCAACTATCTTGCTCACTGTGACACTATTTTTATGTATGACCCTATTTTTACATTTGATCCCTTATTTCTCATGGTAACAAAGAGGCCATTGATTAGCTTACTTTTTTATTCTATGCCATCAAAATGAAGAGCCTAATCTTTACACTATCTTTTTCTTTGCCTCAAAGAAAAAAAACCAAATTTTTATCAATTACATTTTATTAGGATAATTTTGATAAAAACGTTTTTTCCACATTAAAGACATTGTACTCAACAGCAATTGCAAGAAGAAATCTGTAAGCACTCAATTATATATTAAGCAGCAATTATTCATTTCATAATATGCAAAAGGGACAGTCTGAGGCTCATCTTCTCAATCAGCTTTGCTCAAATTTTTCATTTTGTTATTTCTCAGTCAAATAGACAGAGTCAAGAGCTGCAGGTATATTTAGTCAATCTCTACCAGAGAAGGAGCACAGTTATCTCTCTGCTTTTGCACAAGACTTTTTTCTTACTGGAATTCCACAGTTAAATCCTGGGCAAACCTCAGTTCCAATAATCTAAAGAAAAATTATCACCTACCCATTCAGCCTTAATAAGTGTCATGGCCTCCCACCTTTTGTTGTCACTTCAGCTGTATTTATTCTGAAGTAAATGAAACAAGCAAGAAACAAGAAGATGCTAAATCCTTCATTAGTTAACCCGCAACAGATACATAGTGGATAAAAAGCCCCACCCCTGTGTAAAATATTCACTCTATCCATATGCCAAAATAAGTAAAAAGTATATATGCTTCCTAATTATCAAGCAAAGACAACAAAAAGTAACCTTTATTATTTTCATTTTTGATCTGAGCATAGCAGGTTTTAGACAGACATAAAATTATTTGTTCTTGTTGAGTTTTGTTGTTTTTTGCTTTACTGTATTGATTTGTTTTTAAATCTTGCTTTGTTATTAATAAAATTTTGAAGTTTATAATGAAATAAATACAAATTAAGGATTTTTTCTGTTTTTTTTTCTTGTTATACTTTTTTATCCCGGTTATGATAGGAGTTAGCAATCTCCTTCAGAACCCACAGATTCAAATGATAAAGGGCAGGGATTAAGCACAGCCGATTAACAGTCTGTGTCCTCTTCAATCTAGCATTTCCACTGTAGATAAACCCATATTCAGACTGAAGATATAATAAACACACTGTCCTCAATATCATCTCCCTAGATGACCTCCTCAAAACTGACATTCAAGTATTCTTGTGGAAAATTACAGTTCATAGTAACTGCAAAAGCAGCCTAGACAATATACACCCACAAAAATAATACTGCACATCAAGCCAAGTGTTTAGAAAGCAAAATTTAAAAAAATTATAGTTTCACTATAAATATTTTATTTGCTTCAGTTCTGAGTAATTTATTATTACTATAGGTTTGACATATAAAATAAAAAAATCTTCTTAGATTTTATTACTTGCATGTGTGTCTTTAAAATAACTGCAATATTATTTATACTTATGAACAAAAAATAAAAAATCTCAATGGATCACAGTGGTTGCAACTTTTTTTCCCTTCCAAAGGTGAAAGAAAACATACAGTGAAAATCTCCAGCTATCTTAGATACTCTGAAATAGAAGTATTACTGTAAGGAAAGGGACACCAAACAACACTTGTCTAGTGAAAAACAGCAAAAGAATAAAAATCTACAAGACAGAATTGCAGTATTATTCTTTTAAGTATGTATATTGACTTGTGTGATAAATAATATTTTCACCTAAAATGAAAAAAACAACCCATAAAAAGGATGATAGTTTTTGCTTTGTAAGGACATGTTAACATAGGAAATTCTGATGGGATTCTCCTGCTATCTGACATTTGAAATCCAGCATCTTCTCAGTCTAAAGAAAGGCTAGGATTAATACAGACACAGCAGAATATGTAACACATTATTTTAGTTTCTTAACCTAGAAGCTCAAACTATTTTAAGGAACTATAGATTTATGTTACTTAATTTCCTGGTACTTCTTCAGACACAGCAGTAACATTTCAAAATCTTGTAATACACCTAACTAAACTTATCTGTCTAGTTAAAGTGACTGTATTCTGCTCTTATTCCTATTAGTTTATCATGGAAGGATTCTAGTGAAGCAATTCTGAAATCAGATGGAAGGATATATTTATTAGTCATTTATTTGTACGTTTATTAGTCAACCCTTTATTGAAAGTACATGGTCAAAATTTGGTTCTCTTTCACCAAACCACAAAAATAATAAGAAATAGGTAATGCTATATAATGAAAAAGAACTGCAACAAAACAAAACAATGAAAAAAATCTCCAAACCTGAGCTTTTGTTTAGTTATTCACCAGAATTGCTTTGAAGTAAGCACTGCAAATGACTGCAGTTAATTCATTAGCTGTTGCTCTATTCTTTTCTCCAAAGTTAAAAAAAAAGGTGAAAAAAAATTATTCAGAGTAAGTTTCATAATCAGAGCATTTATTAGGTTTAGATGATTCCAGCCACCTTTTCTTCTAGAAAACAATTTCAAAGCTCTTTTAAATCAATCTATACTGAAGAAAGAATTAAAAATGTGAATTTAATTCAAAGTCACTCACTTTGAAATCTTGCTTCAAAAACTAATTTCATGGTCTGTTTCCATAACAACATAGATAATTTTTGCCAACTAGGACTCATATAATGAAGCATAACATCTTTAATCAGATTGTATGCACTACTATTTATGACTGTTTAGAGTGATTTGGAGACACACTAACTCAGAGCATCTGATTTGTAGGTCAGTTCCCGTGAAGAATCTTTATGGTCAGAAGATCACATATATTCCTCACTAAAAACCTCTGAGATTTATTAATTAGTGATAAGATAAACAGCATACAATTAAAACATTGTGTACTTAATTAATTCATTTTTAATGTTCTTGTTTCCCAATGGAATATTTTAAAAGTGTTATTCATACTGTAGAGGAGCAAACTTAACTTCAGCTCATCACTAACACAAAACTTGTCATCTCATTATTCAGCTACATTTTTTATGCATGTGTTTGTATTTTCAACAGGAGATATAAAAGCAACTCCATACCATTTACATGTTATTTAAAGAAAATATAAAACCAGGAAGAGCAAACCAGGCTTTTTGTAAAAGTAATTGGACAAAAATGTCTACAAAATGTGAAATTAAGTTTCTCAGTCCTTTCTACTTTGCATCTAACAGCAAATGTCATTAGCTATTATAGCAAGATGACGGTTATAGGTTGCTAGTCCTTCAGCTCACAATATTTTACACCTTTTCATTTGATATTAAATATTCTTTTCCTAGATGTTCACATATATTCTCCCATGTCTAATCTCCTGTATCCTCTAATTAATAAATGAAACACCCCATTATTAGATTGGAGGAATGTATTATTTATTAAAACTGCATTCTAAAATAAGACCGAGCAAGTAGAACTGATGTTCCTTCAGTGAGAACTAATAAAATCTTAACCCAGAATGCTTTCTCAGGGCAAGCTTACCCCAGTGACTAATTAAAAGATGAAGGCTAAAATCCAGAACGTAAACAAATTTGGGAAAAAAAATATCTATTTCATGATCCAAGGAGTAAGAAGGAGTCCAATGAGACTGGAAGAGGGAAAGAATTGAGTTGTAAAGACCTGCTCCTTTGTCTACACACAGGGGCACACACACACACACACATGCACACACACTCGTGCACACAGAGTCCCATAAACACAGCTTTCCTTTCACAGCACTTTTCCTCTAAGCACCTTGGTAGTATTTACGTTTGCAAAGCTCCCAGTATTCCCAAACCTTACTCCTTTATTTTCAGCTTTCAAGTTTTTGCTTCAGCTGATGGGAACAGGAAAAGAAGGTGGTATGTTTATTGCTGGCAGACAGCTTGGAAATTCTGAGTAAAGAAGCCAATCAAGGCAGAAGGATTATAACAATCAAAGTAGAAAATTTGCATATTTAGAGTATGGTTACTGAGAAATAACAATGCCTTGGTTGTGTAAATCAAACCCTCAGCAAAAGTGAAGGGGATTTGCATATCTGGGAGAAATCTTTCATGTTATACATCCGTAACTGCATTCTAATTAGCAGAAAGAACTAGCTTTTAGTGGAATATTAAATATAAGCGCTAGTACTATTTTTATTTCCTTATGAAATAATATACTTAGCTTGCTTGGGGCCTGATGAAAACAGGTTTATCTTGCCTGTAGGAAGTAGTACTATTCAAAACAACCAAAGATACATTCATCATGCCATACAGCTACAATTTTTAAGATTGAGATCATGCAAATGTTCAAAGAGTTCTGTATTACCAATTGTGTTCTTCCTTTTTGTCTATAGAAAGTGGCTTAAAGTAGCTCTCTTGAGAAAGTATTGCACAAAACAGATGAAAGCTTAAAGCCATCTCTTCAAATCTGCATAATAAATCACCTTGACTTCATTTTAAATTTAGCAAATGAAGAAAAATAAGCTGGACTGAAAAGTTTCACAGACAAAAATCCTAAAAAAGCTCCTGCTGATGGAATTCCTGTAACAATTTTCTATTATCTATTAAGATCAAGCAGAGTTAACAGTAGGCCCAGAAATTTTGTAATAAAATAAAGAAAAACAATAGGTAAATTCTTCTTTAAAAATTAGCATGTAACAGTACGTTTGTACCATTCATACATGGAAAAATTACTATATTACTTCAGGTTGAAGTGTATTTTCCCTTTCCTCTCTTGTGAATGATTCTTAGCTGTCTTTTAGATGTAAGTTTAAGGCTGGCTGACGTACCCTGGCCACTACTCACAATCAAACTGCAGGTTGATGTTGCACTGAAAAGTAAGAGAGAATCTATGCAAGCATACTCAATCTACAAAGTATTATTAATAATTCATATTCAGAGGCATTATCCATTTCCATAGATAAAGCATGGATGAAACTCAGTAAGATGCTCTGAAGACCCGGACACTCCTCATAAGTTGAACCGGTGAGCACACCGCAGTGTGGGTCTCAGGGTACTTACCATCCTCTGTGGGCACATAGATATTCAAATACAGACAGTCTTCATTTTGATCTTGAACATATGTCACCACAGTATCCAGATTGGCTGTAAACCACACTGGCAGCATGTCGTTGAGCAGTGACCTCTCATCCAGGTACTGCGGGCACACAGCGGCAAACTGCGTGGCGTTGCGGACACCCGTCCAGGACGACGGCGGCTCCGGGGGCTGGAACCGCCTTTCTCCCGTCGGAGGAGAAGCATAAGGAACACCCAAGTACTGCTCCACTGGACCAAGGATCTCATTAGGCAAAGGTGTTCTTAACCCACGGATTTTGCCATAATTCGTTGTAACAACTGGGTATTGTGCTTGGCCATCAATGAGAGTAAATCTTATAGCCAGTGCAGTTATCCACAGGAGGAAGTTAGAATTCAACATGACACACACTGGTGTGAAGATCAAAGGCAGCCATAGGAGTCCCATTGGTTTCGACATTATTTAAATCAACATCAGCAGGGCTCTTTTTTCCACGGCCAGGAGAAATTATTCAGTCAAGGAAAATGAAAACTAATAAAAAAGTAGTCAAAAGGAGATGAAGCGAGGGAAAATGTATCTTTGCTCAGGCAACAAAAAAACAAAAGCTGATGTGTGGTAGGTGCCTCAGCTGACTGGCTGTAGACAAATCCCAATGTCAGAAGAACCAAGGGAGTGTTTGCCCCTAAGGCCCATCCCAGACTTCAGTGTTGAATTAATCCTGGCAACACACAGCACTTCCCGACAAGTAGAGCGGTGAGAGATCCACAGTTATTCCACTGCCCCAGTGAAATGGCTCCTCTCAGTGAAGTCCAGCCCACTCAGTCAGCCTGCGGCCAAGAAAAAACAAACAATTCAAATCAACAGACACATTTATGCTGGCATAAACCTTAAACAAAAAAATAAATAAATGAAAGAAAAAAAAGGCTATAAAAGTTATATTCACACACTACTTCCATGACAAGGCCCACAAATGTTTTATGAACTTTAGATATCATAGTCAGCTATGTGTTTCCAAAGATACGTAAGTTAAGAGAGCTAAACTTGAAGCCATAAGATTATTCCACAAAACAAATTTTTCTGCTTTTCTATATGTTTCAAACCAAACTACAGACCAAACACTTCTGATTTCAGAAAGAGTATCACATTCAAGTGCTAGCTTGAGGATATTTTCTGCCCTAAATAAACAGAATCTTCTTTTTAAGCCTCTTTGCACTCCCACAGGAACCATTCATTACTTTTGTTTCCTGTATTGGATAATCTCTTTTTGCTATGAGTTGACAACTAGAGAATATTTTTCACAGACATGACTTCTTTTCTGTATGACAACCTAATTTACCTCCATCTAATTCAGAAATTCCAATGAATGCAATAAATGATTAGTTCAAATCAAGTGTGAGAACAGTCAAAATGAGATACAAATTTATTATTTTCTTTTTTTTTTCCTATATCTGACAGAACAATGGAAAGCTAAAAGAAAAAAGAAAGCATGCTACAATCTCTTAAGTCAGCTTTTGGCCTACATAGTGTTACAATTATGTAACATTACCTGCTTGCACTCTCTTACTTTTATTTTTAAATAGAAGGCAATTAATACAATAATTCTGAAAATGTTTAATGAAATGCAAGTCACCTGCATGTATATGCTAACCGTTACAAGTGTACAAATAAACACACATCAACGTTCTACCTGCCCAAATAAATTAGGAACTTCCCTTTTACCCATTACTCAACTCAGAAGCACAGACAACAATTTCACAGGTAAGAAAATTCCACAAGCAAAAATTCCTTGTTATAAGAAACTGACACGGATACCTTATATTTGGTAGGATGAACACACATGTATATATCAAAATTATATTTAAGGGGACAAGCAGGTCCTGTTTTCAGTCAGGACTCAGACATGGAAAATAATCTGAATGACAATTTATTCTCTCAAAACTCCTGAAATTTCATTTTGCCACTCTTACCACAAAACTGTTGAAACACCAGAACACCAGAGGCCAGAAAAATACCAGATACATATTACGTATGATGGACCAAAATTTCTACTGACATTTTCTCTAGGACTTGCAATTTCAGCACCATTTTTGAAGGACAAATCATTAACAGCTCTAATTTTCATGTCTCCGGGGGCACCACCAGGTCTGTCAGTCCCTGAGTTATGATGGAAGGAAGTTACGGAGGAAGTTATGAAGGCAGGAAGCCCTACACCCAACCCCACACCCAGCCTGGATCTTGGCCTCACTGGGTCCCCAGGCAGACCTTGGACCTGACTCCCCACCCTGCCTGGCCTTACAATTCTTGGGTGGTGGCAGAGTCCTGTCCCTGTCCTCAGCCCACCCTCAACGGGGAACCTTAGAAGTTCAGAGTCTTGCCCTGCCAGCTGTGCAGTGCCCACAGCTCCTGGGTCATCCTCTCCCATGGACAGCCCCACGTCAGCTGCTCCCTGGCACTCAGAGTGGTCAGCCAGCAATGGGTCTCTCAAAATTCCTCCTCAAGCATCACTTTCCCTATTGATTTTTGCTACCATCTTTAACAATGGAAATCAGCAGCAGGTGGTTGATTTTGAGTAGCATTCCTCTTGCTCTGTCCCATCCTAATTTTAGCACACTTTACTGATCATGCAGCACAAATCTGATTTTCCAGTTATATCTGTGCTTAGGGAAGAGCAACAGACCTTATTCCCTTGACACCCACACTGCAGAAGTTTGTAATGACATTCTAAGAAATGTGGAATTCAGCACTAAGAAAATTGACAAGGTGGAAGGAAACACAGTGATCCAGATGATGAAAGATGGATAGAGAAAAAAATTTTCTGGGCAAACAGCAAGCAAAAAAGAGAAAACAAAACAAGAAAAGAAAAAGGAATGACAAATAAACAAGAGTGAACATATTACCAGCAGGGAGAGAACCAAAACTGACAACATGAAGGAAATCCTCAGCTGATACAGCAGAGAGAATATGCAATTGTAAAAAATGTGACGTACTAAATAGTATGGCTTTCTTGGCCACCTGGATACATGCTGGCTCATACCAGCCAGCTCTCAAACAGCACCCCCAAGTCCCCTTCAGCTGAGCAGCTCTCAGGACACTGTTCCCCAAGCCTGGAACATTGCAACCCAACTGCAGGACCTGACACTTGGCCTTATCAATCCTCAGAGAACTGGTCTCAGTCAATCCAGCCTGTCGAGTTCCTTTTGCAGAGCCTTCCTACGCTCCAGCAGATCAATACTCCCATCCAATTTAGTATGATCTGTGAACTTACTGAGGATGCATGTGATCCCTTCCTCCAAATCATCAACAAAGACATTAAACTGGCCCCAATACTGAGCTCTAGGTAACACCACTGCTGACCAGCTGCCAACTGGATTTAACTCCATTCAGCACCACTCTCTGGGCCTGACTATCCTGCCAGCTTTTCACCCAGTGAAGACTGCACCCATCCAAGCCATGAACAGCCAATTTCCCCAGGAGAATGCT
This sequence comes from Ammospiza caudacuta, assembly GCF_027887145.1. Lineage (NCBI taxonomy): Eukaryota > Metazoa > Chordata > Aves > Passeriformes > Passerellidae > Ammospiza > Ammospiza caudacuta. Next base: position 99,077,642 of record NC_080594.1, read on the forward strand.
GTGGGAGACAGTATCCAGTGCTTTACTGAAGTCTGGATAAACAAAATTCACAGCCTTTCCCTTATCCACCAGCCAAGTTACTTTATGACAGAAAGAGATCAAGTTAGTCAAACAGGATCTGCCTTTCGTAAACCCATTTGTGAGTATCATCTGGGCCTGATTCTCTGGCCGTCCTGCACACAGCATGTGATGATCATTCAGGATGATCTGTTCCATGACCTTCCCCAGCATCGAGGACAGGCTGACAGGCCTGTGTTTCCCTGGGTCATCCTTGTGACCCTTCTTGTGCATGGACATTACATTTGCTAATTTTCCACCAACATGACCTTCTCCAGTTAAGCAGGACTGCTGGTAAGTGGTTTAAAGCAGTTTAAAGCTCTTTCACCAGCTTCCTCAGGTGTATCCCATCTGAGCTCACAGACTTATGTGTGTCTAATTTGCTATAAGTAGCAGATCACTAACCCTTTCCTCCTGGATTAACGGGGCTTCACTCAGCTCTCCATACTTCCCCAGCTTCCAGCTCTGGGAGCTGTGCATCCTGGGGACAACTGGTTTTGCTATTATACTGAAGCAAAGAACCCAGACTGAGGCAAGGAAAGCAAAAATATCTTGTTTAGGCAAGAAAATTAGGTAGAATATATCACAGTTAGGCAGAAAATATTACACATTTCAGTTTATCAACATTACTAGCGGAATGACCATTTTCCTAAGGTTAGTTTCACACGTGAAATGTACACACACTCATACACAATGACACAGAAAATAATTTTCAATAATAATATTGAGAGGTAAGGAAGAAGGCATGCTGCCTATTAATTTGTGAACAGTGACGACTATGATATGATGTTAGATACATGATTGAAAATGTTGGAAGATGTAAATAGAGAGTCACAGATCTCAATTAGGGTTTAATCTTAAATAGAAAACTAAGCATTCTAGAAAGGTTTTTAGATATATCAAAACTAGTTTGATGTTCAATTATATGTATACAGTCAGTTATTTAATATGCCTTTACAGACTGAGTCTACAGAAAGACTTGTACTTGTCATGTCTTTATTTATTATCACTTATAGTGTTGTACTTTTTCCATATTTTTATTTACTCCTTTAAATATTAGAAAAATGCATACAAACTGCTTGCAAAAAATTCTTAGCTGGAAGTATCACTCATTCAAATAATCGAAAATAATCAATCCAAATCAGAATTTGCAGTTCAAAATGACAACTTCTGGCAGCACACCACACAGAGAAGTCAAGGAAGATCTGAAATCAGATACGATCACATACAATGATTTTGGTATTGGCAGAGGAGTGTAATTTGAGGCTAATGAGACATTTATGGCCTTTGAAGAAAATGCAGATTGAAGTTAACATGGATGTGTGTCTGGAAATACCACTTGTTCTTGTTTATAAATCTGTGCCCCAAGACACTCTTAGAGATGCTTAAATAGTCTATGAATCAGGCCTTCAGGGCTAAACTGAAGGTTTCCAGGAACTGCAGTTACCACTTTTTCAACCTGAGAAGATTGTCAGTAGCTCTGCACTTATTCTGTAGCTGCTAGGGAAATAGAAGACATGGCTTAGAAGTCATCTTTGCTCCAGTCTAGAATAAAAAACTAAAGTGACTTCAAGTTTTTTTTTTATCCTCTTGTTCAGTTACAAGAAAACTAAGCAGAAATATAAATTATATCAATACAGGAAACTGAAGACTCTGCAGATATCCCAGGGTTCCCCAGGCTTTATCTAATACAAGTAATGTAGAACAGTACACCTCAGCTTTCAGTCACTGACCACATCTATTCTCTGGCCCTCCCTTCTGCTCATATTCCCACAGGATGTTTTTGGGCATGTACATAGCTGTGACCTCAACAGAGAGTCAGGGTTAAAGACTCACATCCCTTTCATTAGACAGACATTCTGAAAGTACACAGTGATCTTGATTAACTGAAATATAAGAGCAACCAGCTAGTCAGTAGAAAAAAACTGACAAATCATGTAATCCATAAAATTTCAGATTCTCCTCATATTGACATTTTGCTAAGTATTTATTTTACAGAATATGAAGATTCAAAAAATATTTCATTTACCAAGAACATGAACTGTTTGTTCTTCTTTCCATTCCCTTTGTCCCCTTGAAATAAGTAATTTTGAAAGTTATTAAGTGGATATGTATGGCTTGCTTTTTGGGTTTCTTTTGTTGCTTTGTCATATGTCTGTGTGTGTGTTTGGTTGACTGTTTTTAAACAAAAGCAATTAGAATATTATCATATTGTAACATATAGAAATCTCTATAATAAAGTAATGTTGTTGTATGATACTGTAAATAAGAACTATCCAAGGCATAGAAATTTTTTAACATGCCTACAGTATTAATTTTTAGCAATATGTCCATACAATTTGAAATATTTACAGAAAACTAATCACGCAATTTTCTTCTGTAAAGCTCTTCCCAAAGCAGGTTTAAATACACCTCTACCTCATAATCAGCATTACAACCTCTGAACAGTCACTGTATTTAAATGTTCATTCAATAACAAAGAGCAGTTTTCCCAAATCTCAATAAATGCATACTGGGTTTATCTACTATCTTTCAAATTAAACTAACAACCCCAGAACAGTTATAATTTCCTTAGGGATTTTTTTTGAGCTTCTAGAACTTTCTTGATACATTGAAATGAGCTAAGCTTCATTTTTCCTTATCCTACATAAAGTCATTCAGAAATATCAGACAAAATAATAGTGAACAACACAAAGGAACACCAATCATTAAATAATGTCCACCTTCTAGACTGGATTACCTAGAAAATTGGTAGAAAGTTTATTTATGAAAATTGGCCAATCCTAAGATATTTTTGAATTTCAGAAGTGTAATTACAATGATGTCTGGCTTCAAATTAACACGCAGCTAAGTTTCATGAGAAATTCTTTTTGCTATAACATATATATATTTATTTTGTTGTATTTTTGTAAGCATTTTCCTAACTCAAATAAGATATTTATCATTACATGATTCTTAAGAATACACACAAACACACAAACCACCCTCAAAACAAAGTAAAACTCCCAAAATCTAGACTTCTAATAATCCTAACTGTAGAGCACCTGATCTAAGCGTGTTTTATCTCAAACGTGCCGAGCATTGCTACAGGAAAGGTGACCAGAGGAGGGGTGGGGCAGCGCTGTCTGAGCCAACTCCCTGCTCTGCCTTGAGACTTGTGCTCAGTCCCTGTCACCCCAGCTCACTTCCTGGGGAAGGGCTGGCTGTGCAGGGGTGAAAAACATGCAAAAAGCCTAATTTACATTGGAGCCATACAGACTGCACCCCCTCTCACTTTCTTTCTTCCTCTTTCCTTTAATTGGCCCTAAGGGTCATGAGACTAACTTACCATTATAATCTAGGGATGAGTGTCTGAATAATGTCTCACAGAATTATTTAGTTTGGAATTATAACTTATGAATTCACAGTCAAAAATTTCTTTAAGATTTAAAGTTTAAACTGAAAAGATTGTGATACAAATTTAAGAATTATGATGTATTATTGAGTAAATTGAAAATAAATGCCAGCTATACAAACATCACGACTGACCTTGAAGTTGGTCTTAGTTGTATGATTAGAAGTCATGGAAGACAAAGGTAGATTTCAAAAAAAAAATTTAATATGGAAATAAAGCCTGAAGAGCAATATAAATGACATACAAACATTGAATTAAAAAAGTTTGGGTTTTTTTTAAAAACATGTTGCATTTACCCTTCCATGAATTTCTCCAAGTGAGAGAAATAGGCTCAGATAGGCTTGGACAACAGTGTCAGTAGATCCCTCAGGTTAGAAACTACAATCACCATTTACTTTTCAGAAAATGGGCACACATTTCTTTCATATTATTTTTTCTCACTCTTATTCGGAATATCTAAATCTCATGCACTATCAAAAAGAACAATGGGATTATAGGAAAAAGCTGCGTGGTCCCTACACTGTTTTTGAAAAGAGCAATTCTCCCAGTAATAAAAACAATTTGAAAAGCAAGCAAAGGAGAAAAAACACAGGATCATCAGTCCTTTCCAAGCAAAAAGAAAATAAGAAATTAACATCAGCATTCTCAAAAAATCAGCTCTTTCGATCTAATTTTAAGAGGTGATTGTTAAAAAATCACAGATATGGTTTCCCCTATTTTTTCTGTATTTAAAATTATTAAAAAACTGTATGGCCAGAAGGACCCAAGACTAACAAGGAATTCTCAATAGGAGTTCTCAGTTAAGACAGTTGCACTTATCTCACTGACCTTCTGAATGGTAATTTCAACTACTATTACATGTAAGTACAGAAGAATTTCAGTGGTTAGACAATTTTCATGATACTTGCTGCTTCTTAGAATAAATTGATGATGATTGCAAATAAACATAAGGTTTCAATATTAGAAGGGAAAATCATAAACTCCTTACAAACATAAGCCTGAAATAAGTAATAATCCCAAAATTACAGGTGTATTCCATTCAGCTCAAATTGTGATCTGAATTTAAATTTCCCATGACAATAGCTATTCAATTGTGGTCTAATTGCAGCTGTGAAGTCTAAAAAAAATTCTACATTGCTAGTGCATATTCTAGGGAAATGTACAAAAATAGCATCAGTACTGTCTAGCACAAGTGATGGCATAATTTCCAGCTTTTACTTCTGATATAACCTTGTACAAGAAATGTAACACACTCTGAGTCTCTCTTTGTCACTTTTATGCACCTTTCTTTGCCTAAATTCAGATGTCTTACTACAAAAATAAAAATATTACGATCTGAAACAGAATGTTCAGTCCTGAGTTTCTTTAAGGCAAAATTTCCTGTAAAATCTCTACTGCCTGGAGCAAACCACTGATTTATAGATATGAAAAAAAATAATACATGCAAACAAAAATCAGTATTTGATACATGAAGCTTACAGAGTAGGCCTTAATAAATTGAATAAACCCTCAAAAAACATCAAAGTTCATTACTCACTACCACTTCAAAATCTCAGAAAAAAGCATTTGTAACACAGAATGAGTCTTAACTCCTCTTCTGTAAGAAAGATCAAATGACTGAAAAGAAAAATTCTTAATGAAATCTAACAGGTTTTGTCTACATATTACACAAAGAAACTCACAGGTCTCAGTCCTTTCTTGTCTTCTCCATTGAACTGAAGTGCATGCCTTTGTCAAGGATGAAAGAAACTACAACTCTTGTTTGAACCAACTGAGAAATTGTCTAAGGGACTGATTGATATGCAATTTGATCTCTTGAGGCTATTTAATGATTAGAATTTGATATCTCCCTCTAGGCATTCTAGTCTCAGAAGAGGATACATTAAAAATGTTACAATAACCAGAAAGAGGATGGGAAAAGCAATTTAAACTAGCTGGGCATATGAACACATGTAAATACACACACAGACACACCATTAATATATTATATGGCCAAAAAAAGTTGCTGCTTTATTATACAAATTCTTAGGACTTAATTACACAGGAGCCACAGGCAGGACATTTACATTGCATTACCTGGTTCAGTTACCAGGTGGTGATACAACATTCATTCATATGATAATGTCACAATTATACATTCATTCTGGAAATGGGGAAGTTGAGTGGCCACCCTCATTAACCTGAAGAAATCCAAACCCTTTGTTCCCTCTTCCAAGTTACAAACATTAGCTTTCAAATAAGGCTGGGATAGCTATGAGGACTCTGAAGCATTCTCCCTGGACCAAAAAACTTCACTCTGAGTTTCTTACCCTTTGACTATGAGAAGTCTCTAACATTGGATTCCCATAAAATAAAAATTTTCTTGGACAGGTATTCTCAATTTCAAGCAAGCTTTATGTAGTTTGTAGGAGAATTATTTCATAAAATAAAAATTGTGAGTGGAAATTAACTTTAATAGGCTTTTACATCATCAAATTCATTTATCAGGTCAATACTCCCTTTTGGTTTTCTTTATTTGTTTGAAAGTGGACAACTTCACCATCACAAGGAGGAATGTCCTCCAGCTTCTCTTCCTGTATGGCTCTCTTCCTAACTTAGTGGGCTTTCATCTGCTAAATGTTGTCTTGAACCCCTTATATTTAAGAGGTGAGAGAACATGTCTCAGCAAAATAAGTCTCCACAAAATATTGTGAAAAAATGGGATCACCAGAATCCCTCACTAGATCCATGTTGCTAGATCAATGAAGCTGGTGAAGGGGCTGGAGCACAAGTCATAGGAGGAGTGGCTGAGGGACCTGGAGTCATTTTGCCTGGAGAAAAGGAAGCTTAGGTGTGGTCCTTATTGCTCTCTACAAATACCTGAAAGGACGCTCTAGCAAGGCAGAGGGCAGTCTCTTCTTCCAAATAACAAGGAATAACACAAGTGGAAATAGCCTCAAGTTGGAGTGGGGGAAATTTAGATTAAATATTAGGAATTTTTTTTCACCAAGAGGATTGCTAAGCACTGGAACAGGTTGCCCACAGAAGTGATGAAATCACCATCCCTGGAGACATTTGAAAGGCATGTGGATGTGGCACTTAGGGACATGGTTTAGTGTGGCAATGCTGAATCTTAGAAGACTTTCCCAATGAAAAATACTGTATTATTCTATGATTTTAAACAACTTTAATGAAACCATTCCTGTGCTGCCTGCTGCCTTTCCCTCTTCCCTGCAAACACAGTTTAAAAGCTTGCCTAGAGGAGATTGTGGCATATACTCTGCTTACTGTCCTGTCTATGCTGAATTCAATAATAAAGGATGAAATTCTTAACTTTCTAGCCGACATAAGTACTGGGAGCTGTAAATTATATCACATACTATGGAATTCTAAAAGCTAAGCATAATATTATCATACAAAAGTCATATCTTGAGCTGTTTTCAGGCCAATGCAGTAAGCACTGGAATTCAGGGCCTAAGCAGGAAAGTAGATAGGGCTAGAGCACGGACTCCAACACTGTCCTTCCCCAGTATTCATACCTACCAGCCAGTGCACAGGCACAAACAGGGAGAAGGCCAGAGTTATTCTTCAACAGACAGCTATTTTTATTTTTTTATTTTTAGTAAGAAAGATTTTCACTATGTTATGTGGCCTCAGGGGCAGAGAACAGCACCCGGACCATTTTATTGACTAAGATGTAACTCCATGGACAGAACCAGAGTTATCTTTTCTCACCACTGATTAACATGCCAAAAAAGCAAGAAAGGTAAGCTTGGAAAAGATATCAAATCTTTTTCTGGTAGTCTTCTGTTCAGTGATAAAGGTCCTCCATTTCAAATCCCACACTCCCAAATGATAAAAAAATCAAACCATCTTTCATGGTCTTTTAACAATAACAAGAGAAATCTCAGAACAATATGTGATGTTTCCTCTTAGGAAAAAAAAAAAACTCCCAAAATTATCTGCATGACAATCCTTATCACTCCATGGGAAATTTCAAAGCCATCTCACATGTAGTTAATTATATTTTCTTGCATCAAAGGGTTTTCAGAAATCTAAGGTAATATATCATATTTGCTTCGTAATATGTTGAGTTTTACCTGATAGGAAATGGAAGCCAACGAAAAACACAGAAGTTACCATTTCTCCTCCTGTTCATCCCTTCACTCCAATTATTGGAATGTTTCCAACTTTGCTTAGCACAATGAATAGGTACCTTCTCTACCTTGGAAACAAATAGTAAAGCTCATGTTCATTTCCCAAACTGTATATGAAAAAGTCAGATTGTCTATCCCAGAAGCACACACTTCAGGCAGCCGTTCTCCCTACTGTAGCACAGGTATTTGACATTAAATATTACTTGAAGTCAACCACTATGAAAGCATCCTGAAGATTATGCTGAAAAAGCCCAAGTGATTAGCCTAGATTAGACAGCTAACTGTCCTAACTGAGCCATAGCATGATGATTCTTTCTTTCACTTCTTACCAATATACACAGAATTATCTTTATAACCACAGACTTAAGAGCCTCGTAACTTTCCTGTTTGTTTCATACATGAACAAAGTCCCCATGACTAAAATCAGGAAAAGCTTATTCTACTATGAGTTTCTTAACAGTTTTTGTCTTGTTCTATCATTAATTGCCCTGATAGTTTATCAAGGATAATGTAGCATCCATTGATAGGAAATTCTGTATAAAAAGTTAAGACTAATATGCAGATATTTTCTCACCTACCATTCAATTAATTTTATTTTCTGGGGTTGTTTTTACTATTTTTGCCATTAGTATTGTTATTCCTACCTATTGTTATAGCCACCTTTAAGTTATTTTAAAAACTGTTGCAATGAATCTTCCCTGGTGTAAAATCATATCTCTGAGAATGAGTTTATCCAGTTTTGCCATCTTCACCTAATACTAGCCTTTACCAACATAGAAGTGATAGGCTTGTGGAAAATTAGTATTATGTTAGAAATATTTGGATTATTTATTTTTAAAAAACATGTTTCTCCTGATTTTTTTGGTTGCAATGAGTAACATTTATGAATGACTTTCTAACAAGACCCATACAATATTATTATTTTTATTATTACTATCGTGTTGTTTAGCACACTCTACCTGCTTTCACAAGAGTGCAAAACTACATGGGCATTTTAAAATATGAGGAGAAATTTTTTTTAACAATATGATTCCATGACAAAACATTATGCCATGGTACTTTTTGAAGACCCATCTTACTCTTGTTCTTCCCTGATTGAAAATGTCCTCTTAAAAAAGGTACCTTCTATACTTTTCCTCTTTTGCACATAGCCCTCTCAGTTCTCTTCTAATTCTCAATTTTTTCTCTTTTCTCCAAATGATAGTTCTTTCCTATGACTCTTTTCTTCTTCCTGGTCATTTGTTTTTAGCTTCCTTTTGTATAAAGGAAAAGTAATATGCCCATCAAATCAATCAATAAAAAATTATTTTTATGTGTAGAAGAAATTTATTTCATTTATTTTGTAAAGGGTTTCTGTTTTGGCTTTTTTTTAACTTATTTGGTTTTGGGTGGGTTTTTCTTTCTCTTTTCTTTCTTGTATTATATCCATATGGGATGACATTGAAAAAAAAAAACAAACAAAAACAAAACAAAACAAAAAAAAAAAAAAAAAAACAAAAACAAAAACCACAAAACAAAAAACAAACCAAAACAAAACAAACAGAAGACAATTTGCAGCTGCCAGGTTGACTAGGAAGGACTGATCTATTTTTTCCTGCCCTCAGTCAACTGATTTAGGTCAGGATTGAGAAAAAATATACCTTGTCACATGGCAGGAGTTACAGCTTCCTGTGTGCTTCTATTATATCATCCCAAGAAATCTCACTAATAAAACATAATTCCAACCAAAAATATCTACCAAAAACTAATGCAGTCAATTAATAGAACAGATGGAGGTCAGAGCAGACAATTAAATCCCTTTGAGAGCGGAGAAGATTATTCTACCTCATATTGGAGATATGTCAGTAATTCCTGTGTGATCTGATTTATACTTTATTCTTCAAAATAATTCCTTCCATAATGCCTTCTTTGGCATGAGAGAAAAAGATCCATCTTCTATAGGTGTTGCTTGCAGCTGTATAAAATTATTTTTAAATGGTGGGAAAGTGCACATATGTTTTTCCAGCAGTATTCTTACTGACTCTCAAAGCAAGAAATTTAAATCTCCTTTTTGCCTTTATTTAGACAGCTGCTGCTCCTCAAAAGGTTGATACAGCTATCACCTTGGCAAGGTGCTGAGCACTTTTTTTTGAATTTAATACTGTCTTCTATAGGTATTGAAGATAACCATTCAGGAGGTGTGATTGATTATTTCTCCGGCCATGAATTCCAGCATATTTGCAACAATTATCTTTCCTAAAGTCTTGCACAAAGATGGTTGTATTTCTGGACATGGGAGCTACACTGACAATAATACAGTAAGTGTTGTTGCCATATTCTGGCAATATTGATGACATATTTCATGTTTCAAACAAAAAGAAACTGAGTTATTTAATTTTTTTCCGATTTTGATGATTTTCAGCATATAGATTTCAAACAATAAACCATAAACAGCTACAGGGAAAAATTCTTCAGCAAGGAATTAGGTTCCCCATGATATATTTTTTCACAGAAAAGGAACTCTGTGCCAAATGAGTTCCAATTTGTTTTTAAATAAAAGTCAACACAAGTTTTGATAACTCTTTAACTCCTTTTTTTTAAAGTTATCCTCAGAGCATACTGTGGTAATATTTAAATTTTAAAAAGCTCAGAGAAAGTTGCAGTAATATTAAACTAATATTTAAAAGCATTGAAAATCCATATTCCAAAAGACTATTTAGCTGCCAAGAGAATGACCTGTTGGTGTAATTGCTGTGACTGCTGTGTTGCAGCCTCGATTTTCATTGGTGAAATTCTAATACATCCATTTGCTTTTTCAAGCTCCTCTATTGAAACTCCTGCTTTGTTAATCAATAAACTCAGATTGCTTAATGACTGCACTATCCTAAAAGCTTTGGTTTTCAGATAAATATGCTTTAATGAATTCTGATCTCAAATTAATATGCATTTGATGCTGGATATATCAGATGTGAATTTCTTGTACCCTTATGTAGTTTATTACCTCACTGTTTATACATTTTAGTTTTGATGGCTTCTAATGAAAACAGATTCTAGTTCTGCCATTGTTTGAACTTTGTATTGTAGCCTCACACCATGCCACTCAATGAGTTGTATTTCACTAATACTTTGTAATAAATTATTAAATAAAAACTACTTCAGTAGTCTTTAAAGTATTTACTTCTCTTTCATTTGGTGAAATATAGTATATTTCTTTTAATTTTCTTCTTTTAAATAGAACTGTATTCACAATAGAAATGCTAAGTCTCTAATTATTTATCACCTAACTTCTCAAGTGACTCAGCACCATTATTTATACTTGTAGCATAACTGTTTGCGTTTTTTTCCATCATTTTTGATACTTTAATATAATGAAAGAGAAAGGGTCATACTGTTATTTTAAATCTATGGAAAGAAAAACTTAATTGCTCTTAAATGAAGATCACAGGTTCATAGATTGGTTGAAGTTGGAAGGGACTTCTGGAGTTCATCTGGTCCAACCCTTCTGCTCGAGGAGGGATATCTGCAGCTTGTTTTGGTGATGTTGTTTAAGTAAGTATAGACTGTACCTCATTATTCACAGTTTTCAAGCATTTTCATGTCATCGTTGTGAATCAAATTCATGACACATATCTACCAGTAACAGTAGTCACAATGGTACGATACAGCATATGAAATATCACCTACGTACCTTTAAAGCCAAGCAAAAAGCCTCAAACACAGTTTCTCAGTATAATTAACTCCACTGACTACAAACTACATTAGAATTAAAGGTGTAATTTAGTTCCAGATAAAAGAGCTTTGTTTACACCCCGAAGAGACAAATCACAATTTTAATAGATATTTGGTTGCAGGTTATTGATTTCTTACACAAAGAAAAAATACAGCTTTTTAAGATTATAATTAGGCACCAGTTTTTTTCAGTGATTTCCCTAAGTCCTATTGAAACATAAAAATTCAGGCTGTTTTTTCTAATATTCTGTAAATACTTGTGTGAGCTTTAAATTCATGTTCATGCTGTGAGAGCAGAAAGGCCATTAATACAACTGCAACCAGGTGAAAAAGAGAAGAGTACTACTTCATACATCTTCATAAGAAATAGAACCTATAATGAAAGGTGACAGAATCTGATTTTATTTAACCTGAGTAGTTTCACCTACACTCAGATATTCTGAAGTTTTTCTAAGATGTGGATAACAACATTACCATATTTGTGTTGTGTTCCCTTTCTCTGGCTTTTTTCTTGGAAAAGAAAACTTGAATGCAAAGCAGTATATATGAAAGGAAATGTGTGGAGGGTGTTGATAACAAAGCTGGTTTAGAAAGAGTGGTTTAGATAATTTCAGCTTCCATACTTAAGATACAATAGAAAACACTATGTGTATGTGTATACATATATATACACAAATATATTTTCCACATCAATAGAAAATAAAAGCAAAATAACACTCAAAAAATTCTGTACAATACCAGCTATCTGGGTCTAAATTGGCATGCAATTAAAGCTAAATGTATTTTATATTCATATATACAAACAAACATATTTACCTTCAGAATCAAATAGTGATTTTCAATTCTAAGTAATTTCTACAAGCAGTTTGGCTTCCTGCTGGTAAAAACATTTTATTTTTTTCTTTCAAACAAGAAAGAAATATGCCATCATCTTCCCTAGTTACTCAACAGCTGTATCAATTTGTTTTCAGGGCAGTGATTAGCATAATTGTGGTGGATTACCCGCATTTAGCACAGAATGGAAATAATTCAGTATTTTAGCAGATATGACATAGAATGCATGGGATACCCAGGCCCTCTGGAGTGGTGCTGGAAGTTTGGGGTTTTTTTCCTAAAACTGTACTAAAAGCCTATTTTTAAAAACCCAAATCTCTGGAAGTACCAAAAACCTTAATTCTTCTCATGTGCTGTTTGATAAACAATCTCAAACTATGGCAATGGCACACAATCATGGAATCAGCTGCAAATAGCTATGCTAAGGGCACTACCCAGAAGGGTTTCACTGTGATATAATTTCTCTAAAAATCAGAAAAAAACCAAACCAAACCAAACCAAACCAACAAAAAAGCAACAGCAGCAACAACAACAAAAAAAAAAAAAAAAAAAAAAGAGGAAAAATCAAAAAAACAAAACACAAAAACCCACCCAGAATGTGATTCCATCATTACTGGTTTTCTACTTTCTCTCCAAATTCTAGTTCTGATGCTGAGGTGCATACACAGTGCTACCTTTAGTGCTGTATGAGTGTTAAAATCAATCTGTTCTATATATACTCAGCCATTTACCTTAATACACTTGCATGTTTTATAAATATGCATAGACAAGCACTGTATGATATTATACAGAAATAGAATAAAATTATAAAATGGTTTTGGTTGCAAGGGACCGTTAAGCCCATCCAGTTCCAACCTCCCTGCTGTGAGCAGGAATGCCACACACTAGATCAAGTTGCTCAAAACCACCCAACCTGGCCTTGAGCACCTGGCTTTGAGTTGAGGATGGGGCATCCATAACTTTTCTGGGCAACTTGTTCCTGCATCTCCCCACACTTCACAATAAATAACTTCTTCCTTACAGCCCCTCTACATCTACGCTCTTTTACTTTAAAGCCATTTCCCTTTGCTCCCAGTCACTACAGGCCCTGATAAAAGTTTCCACATTTCTTATCTCTCCTTTTCTATATACTGAAAGGCTGCAGTAAGGTCTCATAAGAGCCTTCTCCAGGGCTGAACAACTCCAATGGTCCCAGTCTGTCTTCACAGGTAAGGTGCTGCAGTCCCCTGATCACCTTTTTGGCCTTCCTTTGGACCCACTCTAATATGTTTGTGTCTTTCTTGTGTTGAGGACTTCAGAGCTGGATGTAGCATTTCAAGGTGGAGCTTCACCAGAACAGAATAAAGGGGCAGAATCACTTCCATCAAACATGTTGGCCACCTATTTTGATTCAGCCCAGGATACAGTTGGATTTCTGGGCTGCAAGCACACATTGCTCACTTATTAACAACTTCTCATCCACCAGTACCTCCAAATCCTTCTTTGCAAGGCTACTTTTGATCCATTCACCATCCAGCCCCTAATGGTAATGGATATTGCCATGACACAGGTGCAGGACCTTATACTGGTCTTGCTGAACTTGATTAAGTTTTCATGGACCCACTCCTCCAGCCAGTTGAGGCACCCCTGGATGGCATTTCTTTCCTCAAGTGAATCAGTAGCATCACTCACCCACAGACTTGCCAAGGGTGCATTTAATCCTACTGTCTATGTTACTGATGAAGATATTTAATAGCATTGTCCCAGTATGGATCTTTGAGAGACATCACTCCTTACATCATCAATGTAGCCCTTGGTTACAAAACCTAGATTACAACATGTATAAAAAGCATTGTAGGATATCGTTGTCCCATGTTATGATCCCAGAAAACATCTTCTGTCAGTTGTTTCTAAAAGAAACTGGAGGATGCAGAGCTCAAATTAAGTCATAGAGATACCAGGAAGACACAAGATGTTGCTGTTACACAGAGCCATTCCTTTTATATGAAAACTGAGCGAGATTAACTGCTGAAGAACAGGTAAAGGATATTTATTAACAGATACTGATGGTCCTTCTTTCCCATAAACTACTGAGTTGTCCAAATAAAAAGAGCTGTGGTTAAAAATGAAGATACAGTGTTTTGAACCTTGACAGCAAGAGGACAACTGCTTGCCTGTAATTCATTTGCACTGGAATCATTCTCTCAAAAGCTTTACTATTCTTAGGGGGAAAAAAACCCCAAAAACCCAACAACACTGAGTTATCATGAACTTCTATTAAGAGTTTAGAGTTCCCTGTAGAAAAAGATATAATAGATATAACGTCATTGCCTGTTATTCAGTACAGTAGATTTAAATTATATTAGTCACAGTGATAAAGCATTTTCACGTTTAAACACTGAGATAGTAAAATTTGCACTCTGGTTCTTTGAATTGAACATGACTAAACTTTAAATGAGCTGTCTGTGAAAAATAGTGTGATTATTTTTTATTTCACGTTTACTTATTGCTTGTGATGTTATGATTCAGTGAACTCTCATCATCCATGAAGTCTGTATAATTTTGAAATTACACTCCTTTAACCACTCTCTGTTACTATTGTACAATACTTTGTGTAATTTTATGTTCAAATTAATTTTCTACAAAAATAATTATATTTCTGGAAGCATAAATTAGATGAGAACAGTGCCTTGGTCCTAAAGATTTAAGACAATCATGACTTGTATTTTTAGAAAATTGTTTAACTATCCTAAGGCTTTTTTACAAAAAGCTAATGAACTTAGATAGAAGCTTGAAAATTATTCAAATACATTGCCACCTGAAAATAAATTTAATGACCTGGAAAGTTTTGGTGTTTGCTATTTATTATTTTAGTTATATTTGAAAAATGCTTCCTATTTCCATTTCTCACTTGGTTTCTTAAGAAATTCTCATATTGGTGGAGATCATTAGAGTTTACCTACTTTTAGATACTTTTGGTCAGTCATACTGAAATGCATAACTAAATATTGGAATAAGAAATAATGGATACATCATTTTGAATTCAAATGGAAGCAAGGATTATTTATATTCCTTAGAGAACCCACTATTTTTGATTTGATTTTGATTCCACTATTCACAGTAGGCCTCTACCTTTAATGGAAAACACACACCCTAATACCAGTGATGTAATGGATTTGTTAAGATTAGATTTACCAGTAACATCTCACAGCAAAGCAGATGATGCAACTTAATTTATTTTTCCTACATCAACTGAGAAACAGTTAACTACACTGGATTTAGGATTTCAGAATACTCTCCCTGGAAACAAATTTTTAGGTGCAAAGAGAGCTGTGGAACATCCTACAACAAAATCTAGACAAACTCTCATTAAAGTCTGGTTAAATTTCCAGACACTAGGTGTTAAATTCAATTTACACTGCCAGAATTTTTTTAAGAAGATACAGTTTCCAATTTGGAAACTTACTGAAATGGTGAGCATCAGCCTCAATTAACTGACATAACCAGACCATCAATCTGGGTTCAACTGGTAACTTCATTAGTTGCTCTTGCTTATCACTTGTGTTTCAGTATGGAAAACACACCTTCTATCTTTGTAAAAGGGAAGAATTTTAAACTGAGTACTTTTTTTTCCTTCCTTCCTTGTGTTTCAAAATTAAGAGAGACTTGGTAGGAAGAATGTGCACTATAACATTAGCAGAGCCTAAGTATCATAACACGGTCTTAGGAACTGACATAACTGAAGGATTTCCATGCTAAAACTGTGCAGATATTTCACCAAGACAGAGGAAACGTAGGGGAGGATTTTTCTTCCATCCAACAGTATAAAATCAGTGAGAGCCTAAAAAGAAAACTGGAGGAGTTGAAGATGCTGCTTAACCAGAGGCTGGACTGCTAAGCTAAGAGTACTTTCATGTACAGCCATAAACCCTGACAAGAAGAAGGCAAAAATTCTTATCTGAATCCCAAGAGCTGAAAAGTAAGCTGAGGAGCTCTGACAGCTCTAAGAATGAGAATTGTATTGTGCCCTGATTTTCCTCAGAGAATAAAGAGTTGATCTGTTTCCTAAAACTCCCAAGACTTAAACTGGAACGGTTTTTTCCTGCCTTCTAATATAAAGGCTTTATTTTTCCTTCACATTTGTTACCATAAATGATACAAGACAGAAGGTTTGGTCAGAGTCTGAGAACATGATCAAGAATCTGACGGTATGTGGCTACATCAAAGGAATGACACAGCGCTTCACAGACTACCACAGGGCTCCATCTGCACATTCAGCTGTCAGGTTGGGATTCTAGAAAGAAATCCCACCATTTAAACTCACTTATATTTCTGACACACAATCAAAATCTGAGGACAAAGCATGGGCCACTCATTTGCTTCAGTTTTTAATACTATATTGTATATGCATTTCCAGGAAACACACATTGCATACTCCAAACATAAATTGATGGTTTCTGTTCTTGAGAAAGATAATGGGTCTATTATGTTGAAGAATTTTATCTGGAATTATGGATGAGAAAGATAGCAAGTAAGCAGTTAAAGAGTTCAAGATGTAGGGATTTCTTTCTGTATTTCTCTCAAATATAAGAGTCCAATATAGCCAAAGTTATAGTTAGAATCCATCCAAGCTATCATCCCTAGTTATCTTTTGGAATTTTCTGTTTATCCAAATGGATCCCTATTTTTTGCTGAAAATACAACTTTGAGGTTAGTTTGGCTTGGATTATGAATTATCCTGAAGGCCTTCAGATCCATTTCCATTTTTCTCCTGAAAAAAATCTCAATACAAACCTTTTCTGGACAAATAAGAAATTAACAAATATTTCTGTATTTCTGTTGTGTATTTTGGAGTACCTCGGGGTTAGTAGTTGAATACAAATATTTGTGGCTATTTCAGAAAATTAGCAAGCAGAGAAGCAGAAATAAATTTTATGCTGATTTATAACTTCATTTTCTAATCTTGTTTTTCTTTGTTTTTTTTTTTTAATGTATAGTTCAATTATCACCTTAGATGAGCAAGAAAATTTTCAAAAGGCACAGCTGGCTTCTGATGTTCACTAACTTGCAGTGTGAGTTAAAAGCCAGACATCAATAGGCTCCATCTCTTTTTTCTGCTTTAATGTTGTTTGCTTCCTTTTCTTCTCCTCCTCTCTGACTTTCCTGCTGCGCATTATGAAGAGCAAACAAAATACTGAGAAAACAGAAAAAACTAAAATCCCTCCATCCCTCAGATTCCCCTTCAAAATCCTCTCCCCAGCTTCTGTGGTCTATCTCAGTGTATTGTGTAGATCTAGAGATGAGAATTTCCTTTCTTGGTACATGGCTGTGGCTTATTCTAATGCCAGACAAGGCAAATGTGCCACAATTTGTTAGTTCCAAAGAAATTAGGTTATTATTTCAACTTTGACTTCAGTTTTATATGAGTCTTGTATTCTTTATATCAGTTGCTTGCCTCGGTCCTGAAAAATATGTCATGAGTTCTCTGAAGTAGAGTCAGTAATTGAATTCTATGTATGACACTCATGCATCTGGTACTAGTCACCATATAACTCCAAAGAGTTCAGCTATTACCACAATCAGTGTGGATGATAAACTATTAAACAGGTTCCTGTTCATAAAGTATTTTTTATTCAATTACATGTAAATTGATACAAATTGGAATAAACATGCTTCGGTGATGCAAAAATCACAGAAATTTTAAAAGCTGTTATTTTCTTTGTCTGAATTTTACACTTCACGTAATGGTACCTTTGATTTTCATAACTAACCTGTCACACTTTGAATTATTGCTTATTCACAACTTTATTATCACATCAGATATTTTATTATTCCTTCTCCTTGAATTATTCCTTCTGTCCCAGTGTCAACACGAAATGGAAACGTCATTGTACTACAGCTGGTGCAATGATTACAGAAAAAGTTACATCTGCCTCAAAGTTCATGGATAATATAAAGTGAAAAGGAAGAATTTGCACCAGAGAAACTTTTCTGGTCACTTGTACATCTCATTCCCCTCCCATTAGTCAATGTGTCAGGCACAGTACGAAAGAATGGTAATTAGATTAAGGTGTTTTATAAATAGAACATATTCTATGCATTGATTTCTAAATTAAACCCTTATCACATATTTTATATTGATATAATAAGAATGTTTATATATCTGTGTACATAGATATACACTTACATATATGTGCTGTGTACATGCTATACATTAAAATATGTTCTCTCATATTTTGCTAACAACTGAGAGGAAAAAATAGATCTTTATGGTAACAGTATGAAACAGCAACCAAGCCTCTTTTCAGTACAGCCCCATAAGAACTCTGGAACCCAACCTTGTCTTGCAAACTGAAGACAGACAGCTCTGTCTGGTACAGGGTGGCCTCGAACCCCCAAACCTTACTAAGTGGCAGTGTCACAATAGCCAGGCTTAATCTCATGTCTTTTAATTACAAACTGATTGGTATCATTCAGTACTTATAGAGCTGAAAAATAATAACAATTCATGCCTAACATAAGTAAGCATACAAACAGTGCTAATGCTTAGGATTTACTGTATTCCATGTCTCATTGGATGAACACAGGGTAAACAAACATTTTAAATGGATATATGGCAAAGATATTTCAAACACATTTAAGAACAACAGCAACAGAGACTTGCTATCTTTCTTTTACATATTCTTATGAAAAAAGGAATTGTTATGAACATACTTTTAGTACTTACCACTGTGCTGTATTTTTGAGAAGGCTTCAGCATTCCCCCACTGGAGGCAGCAGGATGTCATTTTAGTTACAGCAGAAATTTTTCCTGTTAGGAAAAAATACATAGTGCTCTTCAGTAAATGAAGAAAAGAAATGCAAATGTATGAGTCAAAAATGGAAAAAAAGTGGTTGCTTAGTATATCACCTGTAATGCTAGTTTTCAAGATTACAAAAAGAGAAATTACAATATTAATAACCACACAATAAATACATTAAGCACACTGTATTGATTTCTGTCATAAAAATTATTAGAAATATCCTTTTCTTTGCAGATTGAACACTGCTACAAAGACAGAATTGTCCTTAAACCTGTATACCACAAAAGCATACATTTTGAGAACCTGCTAAGGCAAGTAAATACTCTGAAATCCAAGATACAGAAGAAATCATAACAAAACACTTTGGTTTTAAATATTTCTCAAAACGTATATTGTGCATAGCCAAATATAAAATTTCAATAGCCAAATATATGAAAATATATTCAATTTCATTTAAACAAAAATAATCACATTTTAAATGTCATTTTACTATTTTTTATTCTTTCCTATGTGTAATTGAAAACTTTAGTTTATACTTCAAATGACATTTCAATGGATAGACTATTTCTGAATAATCTATCCATGTTAGGTTTACTTTTTAGATTAAATTCCAGTATTTACCAACAGTCTGTTCTGTCAAGAGTATCTTGAGACACTGTGATTTAAAACCCTTCTTAATAGTGTTAAGAAATGTATTTCAGGTAATTTTAATATTTTCAAGACTTTAATACCTTAAATACTTGTCTTCCCTCCAAAGCCAGCAGACTTTATGGGATTTACTTATCCCCTGCACACATTTTGCAGGGGAAACATGCACTCTGTGTTTCTCTGTATCGCTCTTAAAGGCATTGGCACTTCTTACTATTTATTCTTTTTTTCATTAAGTTGATCAGCACACAGATTGTAAATTCTGCAATTTTAATCACAATGAATACTTCCTCATGAATGGTTTGACTCTCTACAACCAAATCACTCCCTGTAAGTGCAATTTATTACAACAGCTGCAAACAGAGGCCTCAATTCTGTGTAAACACAGTGATTATCTTTGTAAGTACCAGTGGACGGCTATGGGAACACACGTCTGAAAAGAAGAAATTCTGAAATATGGATAAGGAATGTGTGAAACACGCTAGCTAAACTGTCAAAGTGTCCATCTGGACACCTGCTGCAGGGGAAGGCTGGCAACACTGCGGCTTTTCATACACACCCGTTGAGGAATCAGATGTTGAAGTTTAGGACAATCTTTATTCCAAGCTATGGTAATGTCTTAAATCTCTCTATATGACAGTGGCACTTTTACTGGAGATTTCACTGCTCACATAGACTGACAGCCATTCCAATTCTCTAACAGTAGTATGTGATTAAACTTAGGATAGAAGAAATAAGGAAGGATTTAAGGAATGACTGTCAATGGCAGTGAAAATCCACTAAGGCTAACACAGCTTCCCTTCTCAGTTATTTAAAACCTGCATTTCTTTATTTCAGCATCCTTTATAGCTTAATTACTGCTACAGGAAGAGAGGAGAAAAGAGAGGAGAAGAGAACTCAGCTTTACTGGTAACAACAGAGATTGCATTAACTGTCTCTCCATGGTACCAAAATAGTCTCCAGCTTTAAAGCATGAATTAAGAAGGTACTATTTGTGAACTAGGTTTTCCAAGTTTAACTCCTTACCTATGTGTCTATTCTTTTCATCTTTACATTATCTTACACTGTCTTCTAGTTGTCCTTGGCAAACTGAATTTGATTGTAGGTTACTAGGGTTATAATTTAAATTTTATGTATTTTAGTAAATCACAATGTCCCTTTAAAGCTCATGTTTAGACTTTATCTAATAGTCAACTGCTTTCAAAAAGCAACAGCAAATGCTGCGCTTCCTTTTTATCAGGAAGCATAGACACACATTAAAAGACGCACTAAGACAAGGTATAGGCATTGTCTACAGACTTTTTTCTTTTTTAAAGAGTTATGTTGTCTTCATATCTATGAAAACTGATTTCCTCATAATTACAAAATTTTAATAGAAATATTATGGAATCCTGGCAGTCCCTCTAAGCATATTTTTTCTGAAATCTATACCAGATTTGCTTACCCTTCCACAGACACATTTCTAACTTAAACCTAATGGTGCTATAATGGCCCTAGTTTTAATGCTACCCAGTTTAAGCTTACTTTTTTGAGTAATTTCTCAGAACTACCACAACTGGCTATGATTTTATAGGTGATACAACAAGAACCCAGTAACACTGACATTCTGTCACTATGTACAGTCATCTTAGTCTACCTGAGAAAAAAAAATGTCTGTCTTACAAAAAAAAAAAAAATCTGTTTTGTTTTGAATATGATGACCCACTTCCTCCAGCTATTCCTAAAACCTCTGCCAGATCCTGGTAATATCTAAATATAAGCTAAAACCAATTTTTTTTAGTATTTGATGCTCAAATTTGTTCAACACAACTATTGGACTATTTTAATTTTCTGTTTGAGCAGATAGTTTCATGAAGTCCCTTTAAGAAAATGTACCCTTTTGAATCCACTTTTAGCATCTTTAAATACATCTTTAAACCTGTAACCTTTACAGTGTTTATACCCTTTTCACTTTCAATTGGGTTTCATAACAAGTTCTTTCTTCTGAAAATTTTCACAATAAGGTCTCCTCACTTTTAAATTAAAAAAAAAATTGTATCTTGTGACATATTTCACAGCAAATAATTTTTTGAGTATTTTTATCTATTAAAAAGAAAATCAGTGATTAAAAAATGGGTGATAGAATATGCTGAGTTGGAAGGGACCCATCAGGATCATCAAATCCAACTCCTTGTCCCAAGCAGGATCCCCCAAGAATCACACCATGTGCCTGAGAGCATGGGTAAATGCATGCAGGCAGTTCTGTGATATCCCCTCAGAATCAATAGTGCAGAAGTCAGAATATCAAGTAAGCAGATGTTGCTATTTCAACTCTTTATTGCCTGGACAGTTTGGGAGGGCGGTGCTGTTCACAAGAGGAAAGCCAGCTAGAGGTAGATCTCACAGCAGGAAACAGACACAGACCAGCTCGAGGTATATCAGAGTTATGCAGATGAAATAATTTTTGCCCTGATTAAAGTAAATGAAAGCAAAATAACTAAATCTGACCATAGGCTTCCTTTGTATTTTAGTGGGGAGAAAAAAGGCATCCTGAATTGTAGACTTATAATCTTCATGAGTCAAAGAGTGTGGGCTTCAAGTTAGAAAACGAACAACCCACTCTTCAGCTATACCAGCTGAGATAATGCTGATTTTGATTTATCCAAGAAATGAATGGTGGTATCTTAATTTCTTTACTCAAACTAAATATAATTAAGTACCAAACAATGCAAAGGCAGTGAAATGTAATTTTCCTTTGCTGAATAGGCAGTAACTCTCTCTTTGCCTAAAGGGAGGAAATTCATCCAGAAAAATCCTCTCATTTTGCAAACCCGTTTTGCAACTTTAATCAAAAGCATCACACCAGAAGATAGGAAGCCTCTCATCCACACACTCTTTCTCAATGTGCCTATTCTGAGTTACAGTCCTTGTCTTCAAGCAGATCAGAAAGAGATGTGAAATTTGTTTCTTCTTCCTACCTCTGACATACATACCTCATGATTCTCTGCTCACATATTTCTGATCTAAATAATTGAACCTCTGAACCTTTCTGTACATATAGTCTTGATTTCTGCCTGTCCCCTGAGGATACCCTTGTGGTAGCAATATCCAGAGAAAAGCAGGGAGACAAGATTGACACTCCTCTGAAGCCAGAGGTGAGGGACTGTATCTTCAGCCACAAATAACTAAAATATCCCACAAAACAGGTGGGTGGCTTCAGAAAGAAACTACAAGAAAAAGAAAAAGAAAGATTAGGGTTGTATGAATCTTGGCAAGGTCTAAGGGCAGGAAAAAGTCCAGCAGAGACCAAAGATGAGCAGAGGAAGTAGGCAGAACAGCCTAACACAAACAATAAACAGAGACTGCTCTTCAGAGAAAATGGGCTGCTACCAAAGATACCATGGCAGCAGCAAAGGAGCAGTAACAGAGAAATGGAAAGCTGAGGCCACCTCCACAGGATGCAGATGGAGAGGAGAAATGAAGCTGTGTGTAAGGCATGATGGCAGCTCAGAACAAGTGATGTGAATTTGCAGTGATGCTTATTTTTTCCCATAAAGTACTAACATTTCTTGAGAAATCATCTTGCCTTCAGAATTATTTGGATATGAATTTTTGTTAATACAACTGGCAAAACATTAATTTCTCATGTTAGCTACATCAGAAACATCCTGAACCACCTACGAAAAAACAAGATATCATATGTGATATAGCAGATTAAAAAGATTAAAAATTCCTCCTTCATGAGGAGAATAAATTAAGATAAATATTTGAATAGAATATAATACATATTTCATTACAAAAGAAAGGACGAAAGGATGTCAATATTGGTCCAATGAGGTTCCAAACAAAGCTAATAATTAATACTACAGGTCAAAACCTGAAAAGTTGCAAGAAAAAAATCAACCACGCTGAAGAGAAAAAAGAAAACAAACCAAGGCTAAAAAAAAAAGCCAAAAAAAAAACCCTAAAACCAAAACAAACCCAAAATACAACAACAGACTGCAAACAAAGACTTTAGACTCACTTTGAATCAAAACAAAACAAATCTTCTGAAGAATTTGCAAACTGCTATGAGAAGTCAGGAAGAATTAGACTCATGAAGCCTAGGCCCAAAACAGCAACACAGACCAGAGAAATGCTGAAGATGCAGAAGAGAGTAATTTGCCATGTTAAGAAATTCTGAATGGCAAATGGAACGATAAATCCCCTTAGGGGAACTCTAAGAAAGTAACAATGCCTAAAAAAGCATGTAGAACAAGGCACAGAAAAACCAGGGGACATAAGAAATGTTAAGTCTAAGGTCAAAGAGAAGGGGAGAGTGCCAGCCCTGTGTCAAAAGAAAAGGTTGAATCTCAAGCCACGGACAAGAGAAAGGCCAAGCTTTAGATTAAGGAGGAGGAGGAAAAGGAGGACGAGATACAGCTAAAGGAGAAAGACAGCAGAAAGCAGAGGGGAAAATCAATCTGAACTAAAAAAGAAGAAAAAAAAAAAGACTAACGACAAAACTCAAGTCAAAGAAACAAAATCCAAAGAGAGCTTCAAGACCATGCTGAGACATATTGAAACTAAAGTTCAGAAGGAACAGCAAGAGCTCCACATAATAGCCCTCAAACTTGTCAAGGTACAGCATTCAGAGATTGCAGATAGGGAATAAGATGAATAGGAGACAGAAAAATCCACCTAGTGGCATGGAGTTCAGATCATCTTTTGGTTCTCACTTCAAGTAAATAGTTAAGTCTCCTTAAGCCTTTTAATAGTATTTCTGCTTCTGACTAACAGCAAGAAATGTATGAAAAGGCACTGAAACAGCTATTACAGCAAGGCTCTTGCTCTGTTGGAGGTAATGTTAATTATCTCTGTCACTTCAAAGTTATAACTAGTAAAGCAATTACCTTTGATGACATTATATATGCCTCTCTTATGTACAAGCAAACTGGTCAATATACCTTTCACCCTTATGATTTTTTTAAGACCCTAGTGATTCAGGAAAAAATTCTCCTAAAATTTTCACAGCCAGAAAGACTGGAATAACTAAAAATTCATTAAATAAAAAACTCGTACGTGAAAACTCTCTCAGAAGTGGAAACATTTTAATCTTTCCATAAATGATGTGTCAGATACTATCATTGCTGGTTAAGTCACTGAGCTGGTTTTCATACACTCCATAAAAATTCAGTGTAAGGTAACAGAAATTGCAGTCCCAGATATCAAGGTGAAATCAGTGCATCACAATCTGTCTGCCCTTAGGGAATTGCCTATCTAGCTGCATAAATTTCCATTCCTAGCCTATTGAAACTTCTTTCAGGTGGACAAAACATGCATGGGGAGGCTATTCCAGCTCAGTGTTGATGTAACTGGACGATGCCAAGGATACAAAGCACAAGGGCCCAACTGACAGCAACAGAGGTTCTGAGACTTTCTCCTCTTGAAAACTGAGCTCTTACTCATTTTCACCTCTATGGTGTTTACCAGTTCTCCTGAATGAACCTAAAATGTCAGTAAGACATTTCACAGAATGTGACCCATCTATACTGCCTCTCCAGAATAAACATTTTCAGAAAGCCTTTCAACACAGAATGTCCCTGAGGACATCACCGGTCCTGACCTGCCCAGGACCCTGGACCCCCATCAGCTCCAGCCTGGAGATGCCGCAGCAGGGCCGGTCCCCAGCTCCCCACAGCCCTGCCTGGCCCTGCCATTGAGCCGGGCACAGCTCCCCACAGCCCTGCCTGGAGACAGCCACACTGAGCCCGGCACAGCTCCCCACAGCCCGGCCCTGCCATGGCCCCACTGAGCCAGGCACAACTCCCCGCAGCTCCCCACAGCCCGGCCCTGCCATGGCCTCACTGAGCTGGGCACAGCTCCCCACAGCCCGGCCCTGCCATGGCCCCACTGAGCTGGGAACAGCTCCCCACAGCCCTGCCTGGACACAGCCACACTGAGCCGGGCACAGCTCCACAGAGCTCAGCCCTGACCAGCCATGGCCTCACTGAGCTGGGCACAGCTCCCCACAGCCCTGCCTGGCCCTGCCATGGTCCCACAGATCCAGGCACAGCTCCCCAGAGCCCTACCCAGACACGGCCTCACTAAGCCAGGCTCACTAAGTTGGCCGATGGCCCAGCCTGGCCTCGACTCGCCAGAGAGGGTCCTGATGCCCAGGACTGAAGCTGCCCCAGTGCCCTTGGCTGTCCTGCTCCTGACCAGGGGGGAACAGGTCCTGGCTGACAGACCCTGCCCTGCTGCTCCCCATGCAGAGCCTCTGACATTTCTGCACCCTGTGATGCCATGACACAATGTTAGCAATGTGAATGAAACGCTCACACGGCAAAAAAACCCAACAGTGATGAGACCCATGATGACACACAAATGTGGAGTATATCCTTCTTCCAGCAGTCATCATTCCATCCATAACATAATCACCAAAATCTGCATCTTCTCAGCCCATAATATCTTTCCCCAGTCGCCATCATGACAACTATGTGGATTGAAAAAACACATAAAGATAAACCCACACCAAATACTGCAACAGAATAAACTCATACAATCTCTTAAAAAAGGAAACTAGTTACTACCAATTTTTATAACATTCCTCTATTTCCTGTTTCTCTGCCTAGACTAACACCATTGAAATACATCTAAGCATTAAAGTCCTTAACTCCAAGTACTCAAAATTACAGACTCCACAAAGACCTGAGTCTTACTCTTGTCTCTATTCCTCTTCCCTAGAGAAGCTTTCATTTTTTATTATAACCTATCTTCACTTTTTTTTTTTACATGATTGAGCCACCTTCTCAACACTTATGCCTGCCACAGAGGTACTGCCTCTCAGATTGTCTAACTGGTAGAGTCTGTTGTTAGAGATAGAAAGAGGGTCTATATATATATTTCCTTAGGAGGTAATGCTCACAACATTTGTTGCTAGCTGTCAGTGTAAAGTTCACTACTTTGGTTTCAACTCCCTTAGGTAATGGTCTTCTGCATCCAGAAGTTCAACATCTTATCTAAGTATATTTTTTTATTAAAATGAGTGATGGTAACTCTCTTTACAAACCTTGCTAAACTTCGAGATTACCTAACTGAATTTTTAACATAAGAATATGTCTTAAAAGTTAGCAATCACAAATGTAATAAAGTAAGAATGGCTATCTTCCTAGTAGAAAGCATTATATAAAGAACAATGAGGTTCAATCATTCTGCAATTTGCATTAAATCATCAGGCAAAAATAAATGTCCAAACCACAATGATTGCATAGAAGTGTCATAGCTGGACTACAGTTTTAGATCATTTAGACCTTTACCTTTTGTTTACTTTGATATTATGTCTCCTTCCCTGTTACTGTCCCTTCTCCTTCCAGAAGGTACTTAATTTGTTGATTCTAAGTAGTATTTACCTTTATAGAGATTATGATCAGAAGCTGGGGCAGACACAACCTGATTCTACACTGACCTATGGACTAAAACCCACACAATTTAAGCTGCAATAAATGTGTTTTTACAACCTCTTTACTAGTCTCAAAATGATTGGTGATGAATGATTGATGTATTATATTTAGAAAAAGAACGAACAGTATTTTCACAAGAAGCAACTTGTGATGAAGCTGGGGAGTAGAGAGAAACAAACCCAAAGTACAACAGCAGTCTGGTAAAAGGATTTTTTTAAAACAATGAGTGTGATTAGAAGCATTCAAATATTGATTAAACAGATTTCTCTATAAACCTCATCTTTTCTCAGTTCAAAATTTCAGGTGTTGAATGGTACTCAGTAACAGGACCAGAAGTAATGGGCACAAACAAACACAGGAATTTTCCTCTGAATAGCAGACAATGCTTTTCAGTTATGAGGGTGATCAAACACTCGCACAGGTAATTCTGAGAGCTTGTAGGACCCCCCTCCTTGGAGATATTCAAACATTGTCTGGACACAGTCCTGGACAATCAACTGTAGGTGTCTCTGCTTGAGCATAGGATTTAAAAAAAGGATCTCCAAAGGTCCCGTCAAACCTCAGTCAGTTATTCTGTTCTTCCATAAATACATATACATTTTTCAAGATGGAATAGGCCACCAATATGACTGACTCAAGCTAGGCTCCAGTTGCAAAGGTTATAGCAGATGTTCAGTGTTTGGTTATGACTAATTCATGCCAGTGATTCACTTCATCAATTACTCAGATCATTATTGCTCCTTACAGAGCAGCGTCATTTAATATTAGCAACTAAAGAACAGCTTGAACTATAATCTCTGACATCTCAAGTGAATATCTTTTGTGAAAACTAAGCAAAAACTGATTCAAGTCAGGTAGAACAAGGATTGCTGCAATCCTATATCCCCAGGTGCTGTCCTATCCTCAAGAGACAGCGGAAGAAATCTTAAGTCTTTCCTGATCATACAGAATCACCTGCCTACCAATAGAAAGCTGCAGAGTCAGAACAACAGAAAAGAAACAACTCCATCTTCTTCCACAAAAACCAAAATTATATTAAATGGGATGTAGGCACCCTTACACCTCTTCTAGCCTCCCTGACAAGAAGAGAAAAAATACTTACGTTTCTATTTGGCAACCACAACCTTGTGAGCAAATATAAACACATATGAGATCCACAAAAATTGCACATGGCGTTTACGAGAGCCCCTCTGGGCATGCAACATAATTGTTCTATCGCCTTTGTTCCCACAGTTGTCAACATCACAAGGCCTCCTAATAAAAATACAATTATCTCCCTTTTTGTGTATGTGAGGTTCCTTTTCAACAGATAAAATAACTCTAAATAGGGGTAAACAGAAAGAGAGGTGTGAAAGTAACTACGGAGCTGTTCCAGACCATGGCTCAACCTGGGTCTTCAGCTGAGTCTGCCCCAATTGTTTCATATCCTGCCCCAGGTTCACAGTCTAAATACAGAGTTTACTTTGGTAACAAAGAGCAACAAGAAAAAATTGCAGAGAACTTACATCTAAGGTTCCAATTCCTCTTCCCTCAAATCCAATGAGGAGGAAAGTCTTTCACTGGAAATCTTTCTTCCGCTAATTAAATTCAATTCTGGTTATCCAGACTGCACTTGAAACTATCAGTTTTCCCTTCTCAGGAAAGTTTTGGCAGTTTGCCAAAAGCAATATGTATATAAAAAGCAACTATTTTAAAATGTGTTTTCTTTTTTAGGGATAAAATGTGACAGAACAGCAATGGTGGCAGCCACTACCAGCATTACTATTATGTTGGGAGTGCATGAGAAGCCTACAAGAGAAGGATCCTGTCTTGAGAGGAACTCATGATCAACCCGATTCCTGATCTCTAGAAGCATGAGGCAGTGACACAGGTTGAAATGGATTTTTCTGGACAGAAAACTAAACTAAGCTCCCTCTACAACTGGGGCATGGCGCCTGCAGTACAACCTCCCTCTTCACTACCAGATTATTTTACTGTCAGCTGAATAGTGTGAAGTCCTGTAGCTCAAGCAGCAATGTGCCATATTGAGTCTTGAAACTTTGACTTAACGTGTTTTACAGAAGGAGTGGTAAATGTATCTGGTATTGTAAGAGTTTTGGGTTTTTTTTCTTTTCCTGTAATTTCAAATAGTCTGTGAAGACCACAGGAAAAAAAAATCAACAGAAAACCAAAGTCTAAACATATATAAAAGGTGACACTGTGGCCCTAAATACTTTTGATTAAGGCATTCAAAAGACATTTGTGAAACAAATGCAGCTTGTTTAATGCCTCTACTAAGAATTCAGTCAAATGCAAGAAGTTAAATACATTAATTACAACTTAATCATTCATTATAATTTTATTGTGCTGAATGAACCATGTACCAAATGTTAGATAAAGGTTAAGAGTTATGAGAGGTCACTGGAATACCCACAAGGGAAGCATTAACGCATGACAATGGATTATCTCAATCCTCAGCTAATCAACCACTCCATGTTCTAACTGAATCTATTGTATTTAGAATCATCTAAAATTAGCAGTGGACACTGTAGAATAATTACTTGAGCAAGCAAATAACAAACACAATAATACTAAGAACCCTCACATTTCCCCAAAGCAGGAAATCAGCATGTTGGTAAATATATTTAAACTCCATTACATTAACTGAGTAAGTTGCCCAAAATATTTCCAGTGTCTCAGAATATCTGCTGAAGATTCTCAAGCTTCCCAAAAGTTAAATAAATCCTCTCTTGTCTCCCATCAGAAGGAGAAATGAAAAGATTTCTCTCACTGTGGGGCTATATATAGAGTCATTGTTCTGTATTTAGAACATTCTGTTTTCAGCTAGATCTTCCTTGCTCTAGGCTGTCAGTCATCTTTAGATCTCCTGCCTGCAATAGCAATAGGTTACATCATATGCTGTTGATTACAGGTCATAACAACCTCAAATTTATGATTGTCATGAGTACAATATCTCTACTCTTTCCATTTGTCTGGTTGAGAAGTCAATTGCTTTTCTCTACCCTGCTGTTACTTGGAAGAATAAAGATATTCATGAGTGAATGAGTTATGAATATGTTGGCCTTTTACTATTTCACTGCTAAAAATTGAAGAAAGACTACAGTTGCTTTGAGCAAAAACTAAGAGATTGATCCAGACCCCTTTGAAGTCAATAAAAGTTCCCATGAGGTCAGTAAACTGAAGAAGTCAGTCCACGTATCCAAGTCTCATACTTGCTGTCTCATACTTGACTGCAGTCTATAGGACGCATAATTTTGGGAGGAAATTCTGACAATAGCTGGTAGCTGCTACTGGGAAATTATAAATCACACATAAGATCATGGTTTTGACAGCAATAACTATCACAAAGTCTCAAGCAGAGCATTAAAGAGAAACATATTTTAAAAGTCTCTTCCACAAACACAAAACTGCTGTCACTTTGCAAACCAAGAGACAAATTTTACCTCAAAAAGCTCTAGGAAGTGCTGATATACCCTGAGTCTCACAGTGAAACAAAGCTAACTCTGACCAAACTGAACTCTGACCAAACTGGTACGTTGTTGTAGTGCTCTGCAAAGACCGTGGGTCAGGTCCCAGAGGACTTTCTGCCTGAGCAAGCACCAGCCTCTGGAGGGCTGAACAGCACTGCCATGCCACTGTGAGGATGTGTACTGATCCAGCAACTTGGAGATGTTGCACAGTGCTTTAAAATATTTGTAGAAATACCCATCTGAGTACACACAGACTCCTGAAACACACATGTGCAGAAATTAGAAGTTGGAAGGATAATGACAAAGTGCAAGCTCACATCAGGCACCTAAGTGTCCTGATCACCAAAAGTTTTGAAAAATAGCTCAAAAGACCCCTTTGGTAACAAACCCATGCAGGAATAAAATCCTTGGTTTTTTTCTAATACTGCAAACTCTGAATGTTGTGTATGTTATTTTTCGACAAGTAATTCCCTAATCTATAAAAAATTTTCTAACCACAGATTGGAAATATGCTAACAAAGATATTCTGAATGTAAGTAACAATTTGAAGTTTCTACAAATAAACTAAATCTTTCAGTAATATATAATTTGAATTGCACACACTTAAAAGCATTGCAGTTTGCAGTTCTTTCTCATTCTTTTTCCTATTCACATGTCTAAAATGCAATTGACTCATGGATAGCTAAGTGATAAATACCTGTTGTGTTGTAGTCATCATCTGATTTTAGTTTATAATTCAATTTTTATATTTCCTTAGAAAACAAGAGGATATCAGAGCAAATGCTTGCTGTTTTTAAATACAGCTCT
The DNA here is from genome assembly GCF_027887145.1 of Ammospiza caudacuta. Taxonomy (NCBI): domain Eukaryota; kingdom Metazoa; phylum Chordata; class Aves; order Passeriformes; family Passerellidae; genus Ammospiza; species Ammospiza caudacuta. Next base: position 99,108,899 of record NC_080594.1, read on the forward strand.
TAACACAGGAGTTTTTAACCTTGCATTTTTTTTTTTTTTAATAATATTCTCAGGAATTGAAAATGAACTAAAGATATCAAGAAAAAAATATCTTTGTAGAAAACACAGCTCATAAGCTTTTAAAATCAGATTCTTGCCATGTAAGCATTTCCAACTGTGAACAGAGATTATCACTATCTGATTACTGGTGCATGAAAAAACACTAGTATTTCACTCAAGAATCCACCTGCAATGTATGCCCTCAAAAAAACCCTCCCCTGGAGAGTATTCAAGTGAGAGTTGTTCACAGTAAAAGAACCATTACAGATTATCTGTTTTTAATTTTTAAAAGAATTTGAGTATGCATTTGATTCATTTTTTAAAAATCACTCCTTTTTAAAAAAGGTCTACATTAAGGCTATCAAGATTATCAAGTGAACACATGCAGTCTTTAGTTAGACATTAAAAAGCACCAAACATTGAAATTATTGAAATGAGTTGAAGAATACATTAACATACACATGCACAAATTCTATTTTCACTAGAACCTGAAAATTTTTCATTTGAAAAATGTTTTTTTTAACATGAGTTTCAATTAAAAAAAAATCCATATATGTCTGATTCTTTAGCTTTTTTCATGTGAGAAATATTAAAAGCTGTTGTTGAATGGAGAGACATGTGCTGCAGCAACCACTATATTAGCTATTCCCATCACTAGCGTACTTCAGTAATATATTAAAACAGATTTATTTGCCATTAGAATTACATCTATCATTGCTCACCTATTATTGCAAATAATGAAGCTAGCCTTCTGCTTCCAGATTTTCATACTGGAATTCGTAATTCCAAAAAGAATGGGAGGCTTCAAATATTCATTGTTAGCTAGAAATGAGAGCTGCTGGTTTTGTTGCTGCTTTTGGAAGTTTAAATTTTATGTCTTGTGTTAAATACATTAAAGCAGGCAACACGTGGAAATTTTCCTTCTGAAATAATATGAAGCTTCCAGTGATTATATTGTGAGCTTTCTCCTCTAAATTGTAAATATTCTACATTGCATTTCACCACTCCCAAAAAAAATCAGCCACATCTCCACTGTTTTCTGCTTATCAAAACATCCAAAGGAATAAGAGATGACAGTCTGAGTCCTTAAACTCAACCACAGTAAAACAGATCTATTATAATTATTTCAAATAAATGCTATACCCCTTGTATTTTTTTCACCCTTTTTACATTAAGAATAATTGAAAATCCTGTAAAACTCCTCCACACATTTCTTCAAAAGGATGTCTCACACAGAATGTACTTGGAGGTAATCAGCATATAAAATACTATATTTCTTTCATACATAACAATTTGCATACATAAAAACTGAGTAGTTGATATTTTTTATGTATAACTAAAACCACTGAATGACAGTGTTAGATAGAAGAATGATATTTCTTGATACCAATAACCCACGAAAACCTTACAAATGTGCTAGCATGCGAAAGTTCAGAAAGGAATACAGTCTAATGATTCAGGCCTCTGATAGGTGCAGTAATAACCTAAAATTAAGGCTATATTCTAGACTATCAATGGCACTCAAGCATAACAGACATCCAACAATCCCACAGCTTCGTAAGGAAAATGTGTTTGAGAATGACACAGGTATTCAAATGCCAAGAACTGTAAGCCAGGAAAAGAGAAGTCCTCTATCTTAAAACACGACCTGTAACTTTACATAAACAGAAATAACAATAAAGGAATATAAACTGTAAGGGACCTTTGCTTCACCAATAAAATGGGTGTCTGAGATAGGCCTCAGAACAGGAAAGGCAACAGCTTATAGTCGTTGAAACAATGCAAACTGACCAAGATCCAGTTCACCCAATCAAATTCTTTTATTCATTAATCACAAGTGCTTAATCTCATTCTGAAGAAAACCTTAAAAAAGGTCAATTGCATCCCAAAATTCTTAATTAATCCCATAAATTGCATCGAGAAGCTAAAATAACTAATTTGCACATGACTGTCTTCATTTGAAAACAAATTTCTGGTATGCAGGCTGAACCAACCCACAGAGACCCAAGAAAGGTCTTTCCTCAAAAACTTCAGAAAAATCTTCTGCATATACTTTTGTAATCCTACTAGACAGTTAATCTGGTCAGCATCTGAAAGTATCTAGATTGAAGGATGAGTAACAAATAACTTTAGCTATATTTTTTCATAGTGAAAACCAAGACCCGCACCATTTCCAAGAGATTTAAAAGCTATGGTTATCAGTGGCATCTGAGCTAAACTAGTAGTACATGCTAGCAAGAAGCAGAGAGCTCTGCAGACAGATAGAGTCCTCACTGATCTGATAACGACATCTTGGAGAGAAAAATGCTCATCTACTAGTAGGAAAATCACTGAAATCCAGAGGTTGTTGGTGCTGCACCAAAGCTGTCTTCATTGAACCAGCTGTAGAAAAAAAGCATGAAATTTTTGTCATAAAGCTCAGCACATATGAGCAAGAATTGATTATCTCAAACATGTGGACTAAAACTGAAATGCATTCCCCTCTAGTTGTTGTTTGTTCAATATATTCAGTAGACACTTGACAAAAACCTTTAAACATGGCCTTACTGAACATATACAGTTCACACTGGAAAACTGAGTAGCAATCCTGCAAGGATTTTTCGTCAAGCCCTAATGACTTAGGCATATGGTAAAAGAAGGGGTTTTCTTGGTTCTTTCTTTGGGGTGGAGGGGAGGAGGGAGGTGGTGGTTGTGGGTTTTCCCCTATTTCTCACAGCAGAACAGTCCAGAATTAGCAGTCACAATTTCTCAGCTGCTTCAGTTTGTATCAGCCAAATCCTAAAAATAATAAGCCTGACATCCAGCCACTGAACAACTGATCTCATTGTCCAGAGTAGTTACCTGGGCTATTGAGGAACTTGTACATTTTTTCAATGCTTTCTCAAGAAAGAAAACTGAAGCTAAGCTAAAAGACATGCTAAAAAAAAATAAAGAATTGTCAGTGTTGGGAATAGCTTGAAAGACTGAATCAGTTGGTAACCAGATCAAGAAATTCTTTGGATATTGCTGTTTGCCACCACAAAAGCCAAAATCATCAAAAATAACATTGTACTCCCTGTTGTGGTACCTCAGCTTCTAATGAATTTAGCCATCTGATTATGCTGCATCATTCCTCAAAGTACAACCTTCTGAATGTGGCATTTCTGGGAACAGCACCAAAATATGACAGCAATCACTGTGTGTGTTGTTAATGCCTGTGGCTAGATTTTGTATTTTGGAATACCTTAAGGCATTGGGTAATGTGGATATCAGGCAACTCTTGTGATGATTTACAAAGTCATAGTACATCTAAATGTACCATGGCAATTACTGTTTGATAAATGATGTAGTCTTAGGAAGAGAGGACATCCTTCCTTCCAAAGGATCCATTATGAAACAATAGAAGTTATAAAGGGATACAAAGTCACCTAGTACTTACGAACAGCATACAAAAAAGCACTTGCTCCATTTTGATGAATACAGTAGAACATAAAGTAAATTAAGGGATTTCGTTATAAAAGATCACTATATAGTTCAAAAATGTATTTACTGATACACTATTTCCTTACCTAAAGCAAGGTAAAGACAAACAAAAATACCCTTAGAATTCTCTATAGTCTTCCTTTTTGAGAAAAAGAAAGTATCCAGGCAAAAGCCTAAGTTATGCCTACATGATCCTAATTTTTATATCTCTGATGTTAAGTTTAAGTGATCCAATACAAATTTTTCATTCATGAATGCTGTAAAATCATGTTTTGCCTTGAGTAAATTAGTATCTCAACCTCAGTAATGTCAAGGGTCTGCAATTCACAGCCCCGCAAGCTATCATCTATGCCACTGAAGCAGTGTTTTCCCGAGCCCTCCATAATATCATTTTTCTTTTTCCCTTGATGTTCTCACACTTTAGGTCTTGTGTTGTTATTATGACAGCCCTGCAACTGCAAATCCCAACAGTGTTGTATGGTAGGTACTTGTGGGAAAAACCATCACTACAGTCAGAGTGGTCCCTCTTTTGTCCACCCTCCAGCTTCAGCTTTCCTTACCTTTTGTTTTGTAGACTTTTACTTTACAGTACAGAAGCCCCATATGCAGTGCATAGACACGCAACATTTGAGCCTAAAATTACCATACTTCAATCAAAATGAACACCCTTTGTGTAACAATACATATGAAAATCTAGAATGAAAATTCTTTACTGAGTTTCTGGGCTGAAACCCTACATGGGGTTGTTGTGACTGAAGTGCAGGATGCAGAACTTCATCCTACTGCACCTCACGCAGTTGGCCTTGCCCCATAGATGGTCCTGCTGTCCAGATCCTTCTGTGGAGCCCTCCTACGTAGCCTCCAGCAGAACAAATCTCCCACACAACCTGCTGTCCTCTGCAAACTTCTGAGAATGCACTTGGCCATCGATAAAGATATGAAATGGGACTGGTCCCAGCACTGAGCCCTCGGGAACACCACGTGTGGCCAGCTGACAGCTCTGTGTAACTCCATCCACAACCACTCTCTGGAACCAGCCATCCAGATATTTTAAAATCCAGCCAAAAGTGCACCTGGCCAAGACATGGGTTGCCAGTTTCTCTGGGAGAATGCTGGGGAAGACGGTGTCAAAGGCTTCATCCACTAGGCAGGTAACTTGGTCATCAAAGAAGACCACATTTGTCAGGACTTACATTTCCTAAACCCATGCTGGCTGTGCCTGATACCCTGATTGTTCTGTACATGCCGTGTCATGGCATTCCATGAACTTTACTCCTTTCAAAATCATGATGCATAAGCAAGAGTGATTCCTAGCACGACTTCAGTTAGATGCAGGTCAGAGAACCCAGAAGCATTTCCCAGTCTGAGTGCTGGAGCTATATTCTGATTCTGTATTTGGGCTACATGCAAATCTTCACCTTCTCCTCTCCTTCCCTAAAGTGGCCAGTTTATGTATTTCTGAAGTAAGACTGAGCGGTGTTGCAGGTTACCAGTCTAGGTATCTGAAATCCATTTTGCCTTATGCAGTACATTACCCAAATAAAATCTAAACAGAGAAAGAAAAAAGAAACAAAAATACATCATAACTTCATTCCTTTGTTTCTTTTCTCCCTTCCCCAAACTATTCTCAAGATATATGAAAGACTAGACAACATGTAACAATCTAGCAAAATCTATATTCGTCATCCATTTTTTTTTTTGGTGGAATATTTTCTTTTTTGCAAATAAAGGCAATATATTGTTCTAGAAAGCTGAATTCCTCAGGCATATTTTTATTAATCTTCTCTAGAAAACTATTTCTAGTCTGAGATGTCTTCTTATAGAAAATTCAGTGCTTATTTATTCATAGAAAGTTTGTACTATAAATAATCAGTCCTAGTACATGTCAGAGTGAAAAAAGAAATTGGTGTAAAGTAATAAAAAATGTTGTGATTAAGTTTTTTCCATCCATTTTCTCCCATCTGTACCTGCAACTTCTGCCTGTCTAAACATGAAATCTGCGTACATACTAGAAATTAGCATGGATTAAGAACTAAAACTCTGATAAAACATACTCTTCCTGTTTAACAAGAATCATCTAAATGGGACAAATAAATTTAAAAGATAAATTTATCTCTAAAAATCACTTAACTTCTAAGCCTATTCAGTAAAATGTGCGTCATGTTCATTTCCACCACTTCCTGTCATTCACCTCTATCCTCATCTTAACTTTTCTGAGGCACAATGTCAAGGAGGTTAATGCAGTTACATGAATTTGTGATGGACCATTTCACTCAGATTTGCTAAGGCAAACACATATAGCTGGCTGGTAAACAATTTACTCCACAAAGAACAAGTCCTTCTTAGCTGAACAGAGACCTCTGCCAAATCAATACATTAAATGATGGGATATTAGCTGCAAAAGGAGGGGGAAATCCTGGAACCTGACTATCCTTTTTTAAGCACTAAATACTTCTAGACACTCAGATATTAGGCACAGTGTCATTGAAGGCAATGGTATAAACCAATGCAAAAACAGTGTTAATGAGATCTTAGTCATGCTTGCAATCTTTTAACTATACAGTTCACAGCAAGCAAAGAAAAATTGCTCTCAAAATTGCTGTTGTGTGCAATATGTCCATTTATATAAATAGGGGAAGGCTGCTTGTTAAGAACATGAAAGGCTAGCACTCTTCAACCTCTGAAGAAAAATTGCTTTCTTCTGTCTGCTTTATTTCTTAGCAAATTTTGAGCTAAGAAAAGTATATAAATTCTATTTTAAAATGTGAACAGAAAAAAAGTTTTGTAACTATGGAATATAACTTAGATGTAAAATAATGGTTAAGCAGCACCTGCATGGTCTTTATGAACTATTACATTAATATCTTTAAGTGATGTACATGAGTAGGATGAAGGCACATTTTACTCTAATTTTCTTTCCTTCACCCCCATGTACCAGTGACAGAACCATTAAAACCCACAGTTTGTTAAGCCTGCGTTTATATAATCCCAGATAAATTTCTTCACATTCTTCATGCACTTTGCTGCAAAACAAAATGACAACAAAAAAAAAAAAAAAAAAAAAAAAAAAAAAAAAAAAAAAAACCCAAAACCAAACCAACAAGAACAAAAAAAAAACCCTACAAACAAACAAACCCACCCCAACCTCCCGCAAAAAACCTCAAAAAACAATCCAACACTCCAAAAATCCAAGTATTTGAAATGAAGCAAAAAAGATGACTTTTCATGATTCTTGGGACAAACAGCTTTAACAAAAAAACCACACAAGCAAACATTCCTAACTAAAAATATATTCAGTGATTATACCAATACCTACTTTATATAAATACTTTATTAGGACAAAAAAAAATTAAAATATTATTCAGAAAAAAACAGACTCAATTTCAAAGTGTACAATTTGTTTTTCTACAGAGGGATTATGATATTAAAACTTGTACTTTTACCTTTACCAGTAAGGTCAAGGTACATTGTACCCCCTCAAACTAAATGTTCAGAAGCATCAGCTCCTGTTGTAAATCCAACTTGATTTAGATCTTGCTGGTTTAATTTCTCCAGAACACAGCATGTGAACTGCCACTCCTCCTACTACTACACTCTCTATACTCTTGTGTGTCTACTACCCCTGTGTGCCATCATGTTCTCATCTTCTTTTTCTGTGGAAGCTGATCATGTTAACCTTCCTTTGAAACTGGTCATCTGTCTGCAACTCTGCTTGTTTACAAACTGACTAGGATGAGCCTCTTGAGGCAGTAATAGGCAAGAGAAGGAAAAACCCCAACATGCTGGGGGTGATGAGTAAGAGAGGGAGGGGTTAGGTCATTTAGGAAGCATCCTCATCTTTCACAGAGAAAGTAAGAACTGGAATATGCAATCTCCTCATCTTAGACATGAATATGCTTAATGCTTAGCTTTCAGGCCTTAAGAGCTAGAAGTGGTGTTACAAGTGCTATCACTTCTGTTAAGAAACCCATTAATTGTCTCCCAAAATGGAACTCCCATTTCTCCATCATCTTTATTGATGTCTCAGGCTCCAAACAGTATCTTCTCCTATATACACATTTTGTTTCCTCTTGAATAAACTAGCTCTAACTGGTTTCAGGAAGCAATGAAGTATTAAGCCTCACCAAATGACCATTCTCCAGGGGCAAACAGAAAATGAAATCTACCACAGAAGGATGCTTCTGTGAAGTGTTATTATCCAGTGATCATTTCCTTATATACAAAATGCAAGGCCAATTTAGCTTTCCAATCTTATGTATTTAATAGCTAAGAGAATTCAACACACTGGCACTATAACAACTGCTCCCATTTCCTGTCCTTTCTACAGCATTGCTAGTGTGGCTTCTACATAGCTAATGTAATTTTCATTGCCAGAACAAGAAATCCTTCACAAAAAGACACTCAAACTCAGCATAAGAGAACTGCTAATGCAAAACACCCAAGATTTAATGGAGTTTCCACTGTATTGGTCATCATATTGACCAGTATTACACCTTTATTATGTCATGAGTGGAAAAAATTTCACAGGCTCTGGGAAAGCAAATTAAAAAGTTACAGAAAAAGAAAAACAAACAACAACAACTAAAACTTGCAGAAAAAGAAGAAAGAGAAAATAAAATATTCTAACTACATGCTCTAATTTCAGTTTTCTCAAGCTACAACTTGTATAGACAAGACAGATTTGGACAAGAGGAAAATTCACTAGCACATCTTATTTCCAAAGCTAACAGGAAAAAGAAAATTCAGATTGAAAGTTACAAGGATAAATATACATTTGCTACTCTACAGCATAAGAGACGGTCAGCTAACTCGTCTAGAGAGGAACCTTTGCTCTGCTTCAATGCCTCTCTATGACCATAACAACTTGGTGTAAGAGTAATGGCACATGCTAACTACGCCATTAATCCCCTGCATTTCAGTAACATCACACCCCTGTACCAGATCAGGGCAGATAAATCAATGTAGCATGCCTTTCACAGTACAACAGTATAAAAAGCTTACTGGCTCTTCTAATTTACTTTTTTTTTTTTTTTAATAAGTGCCAGGTGGCCTGCCTTCTATATTCCTAATGTGCTGTATTCGAAACACCTCTATGTAAAGATGACATCAAACCAATAGAAACAAGAAGCATTTGTCTTCAAAAACTGTAACTCACGCTTAACTACAAGATCTTGACAAAAAGAAAGACATAATAAATGTAGGATTAAACAAAGCAATGTATTTTCTTAATAAGTATTAGACTCTTTAGATTTAAGCAGTAAGTCCACCTGCATTGTAACTTTTGTACCCGAACTAAATCAAATATTATCACAATGAGCACGAAATTAACATGCTAGCTCTTATCCAGCTCCATGACTAATTTCCAGTTATGCCAACTGCTATTACTTAATCTGTAAAAACCACTGGATCTACATCATCTGTCCCCAAATTCACCACCTGCACATTTGAAAACTACACACACTGAACATTTCTAATTCAGGAAGCAGACCTACTGCTGGCTGTGTTAATACAAATTCACAGCCTCAGGCACCACAGCTCATCTGTTCAGCTGTGTATAATTTGCAGGAAGTTCTACTTCCCCTCATGCCATTGTGTACCGAGAACTTATATTTGCTTTCATGTAGATCATATAAAATGCAGGAGGCAGACATAATACAAATTACATTATTGGTAGAGATATATTTGGATTGGGAAACTATAGCAAACCAATCAGTGACCTGGTGTCTGACTGAGAAGAAACACTGATTGATGGATGCTTCCCTGAAGTGCTGCATTGGACCTTCTGCACTAAAGCTTGGGTGAAGGGTACATTTCATACAGCACCAACTCGCTAGCTACTTCCTCTAGTCATTGCTATAATTTTCCATTATTTGCCTAAGACATCCCATGAAATCCAGATACATTCCTACCAATCACAAAATGTCAGAGATTTTTTGCAATGGCAGATGTACCAAAGATTTACATGGGCTTCACCTCTTCTTACATATCCAGGAGAGGATTTTTGCCCCCTTTTTTGTCACATATTACCTATAAAATAATACTGAAATCTATGATCCAAAAACATTGCAACAATAATCCAGGAGAATTATTTACCAGTGTTAAAATGCTAGTTTGGAGAGTTGGCAAGAACTTGAGCACCACCACAACTAATGAGATAACTGAATCAAAAGGTGAACAGGCTGGATGTGAATACTCCATCTAACACACGCCCAGTTCCTTTAACAAACAAATCCAAGAAACTTCAGAAAGAAATCACAGATGGAACAAAGTCTGTATAACCATTTGTCTTTATAAACACAGTCACCAATAAAACATGAGTTGAGAAAACATGGTCCTGTATCATCTAGCATACTCTTTCAGTGCGCATAATCATCCATGCTTATAACAAGCTCTTTGAGGAAGGGAGGGAGATGAACTATTTTTCATAGCTTTCTTTTTTATTTTTCAAACTAAAGTTTGAAGGCAACTTCACTAGCAGAAGTTAATGGGAAGTTGGGAGAAAAAATTTAAGCATTATATATGATATTGCCAGCTCTATGGAAATACTCCATACCATTTTGTTCAATTACTACTTTCTCTCAAATCTGACCAAAAGCCTCTTGAACTTAACAGGTAGTTTTACACTGAATCCAACAGACCTCATTGCATGACACTAATCTGTCAATGGTCCATTTATTTTGGTCCTGTTGCACAGGTCTTTTAATGTTAATGGTTTATGCTATGTCCAGTAAGAAAATGAGTAAAAATGTACTGTACATTAGAGAGCATATGTCTTATACGGTGTTCTGCATAAAGAATATATAAATTTTGTTTATTTGAAAAGATATGTCTGGAAGACACTCACAATAGATCAGAAAAGCTAGAATCATATCTCAAAGAATAAACATATTTGTTGTACAATTTCAAGGTAATTTGTTCTGTATATGACCAAGTACTCAGAAGAGGTATTTCATGGATAAGTAGTATATAAGTGATAAATTATGTATATGTTGGAGTAAAGTAAGTAAAGAAATAAAGACAAAGGCTGGAGGGAAGAAAAGATTGTTTATTTTCAGAGAAAGAATTCTTAGTTGTATAATTAAACTACTGATAATTGTTGAGTAAACCCCTGTTCTTTTTAATTGCAGAGTTTTTTGTAGGGTCTGCAAAAAACTTTATTTAAGAGGAGAAAAACTGGCATGGCTGCTTCCAAGCATAAGATTTATGCAAAACATAAGTCTAAAATCAGTACCACAAAAATCAGTACAAAACAAAGATATATGAATAAACACTAGAAATCTGTTTTGCTTCAAAATACATTTATTTCAAAGAGGCTATCAGCTTTTTTCTGGTTTTATAACATTTGGATGGATACGAAGTAAGGCTTTTCTATATCAGAAGTCAAAATGTGATGCATAATGTAGTAATTGTTTATTGGAATAGAACAGATAGATATTTGGAGGTAATTTTGGCAAAATTTGTTTTGGAGCAAAAATACGTACCAAGCGGGAGATTTACTGAAGTCTGTTCATTTACTTTCTACCAGAGTTTTAAATTGTAAAAGAAACCCAGTTACAGAAAACATAACTAATTTATTTGAGCCCTCTCCATGCTATTTCTCTAAACAGGTTTTTGAAAGACTTGTTGGCATTGAACTGCATATCTTCTCCCTAAGGCTCCAAAGTGATGTTAACACTTCAAGAAGCTTGATCACTAACCCAGCTATGTCTGACAACAATATCACAAGATCACCACATGATGGCACTGACTAAGATCACTGGTCAGTCCTGGAAAGACCATTAACCTGACAGCAACCCTACTACAGAGCTTGAAAATCTCTTCCTTCTGGGTCTGTAGTGGGACTGCAGCCCACACAGACACTACAGTAACAGCAATTTTCAAAATAATCAAGCCATCAGACCACTTCAATTAACACTTTGGGTCAGAAATCCTATTCATGATTGCCCTCTTTCATTCCTGGCTGTCCTAGACCTCTCCTAATTGGCAATGACTACCTCCAGCTGGAGGACAAAGGAAAAGTCTTCCCTCTGAACTGTCTGAACAGAGAAGCAGTGATCTATCTCGTTTTGAATGCTGCATTCAACAGATGCAAGTCTGAAAAATACTGCTAGATGGAAGTTTGCTACCATCAAATCATGACAGTATTATTTCATGTGTCATCTTTCATGGTGAAACACTGAAGGGGCTTAGTCTTAATGATCTGTGTAACTAAATCTCAAAAGTATTTCTAATTCATTTCAAAATAAATTCATACACAAGTAAATACAAATTTCTACTTATATTCATACTATATATGAAATTGTAACAGTAACTGCAGAGTCAGTAAGAGTACCTCAGCCTCCCCATGAATTTGCAAATCTCAGTTAGCACATAAATAACAGAAGATGGAAAATCTTAACCCTCCGCTGAAGCTCGCCAGTGGTACACACTTACTGAAATACATCCTATGACAATGAGTGGTGTGTGGGCTCAGCGCTGAAGACAGCTGAAAGAATCATACATTGTGACATCAGTGACTACAATTTATTTTTAGATTATTACAGTACAAATCTGAGCATTCCTAGCTAGGGATTGTTCCAGCATGTGGTAATGCATTCGGTTTGAATTAGCTGTGACACTGGTAAAGCCCCACTGCAGATCTCAGAGGATAAGCCAGTGTTCTACAGGGGCTGCCTCCATTCAGACTCTCATATCAGCTATGCATGCAAGCCATAAAGTAGCCCTGTTTCATATACAGCTTATTTTTACTGTCAAAATTCATCCCTATTTGTTTACATGGGGGGATAAGCTTAAGAGGGATGAGCTCCTGGAAATGTTTCCAGAATAACTTCCTACTTTTTAAATTCAACCACTGCCGACGCTCTATAAATTCTATCTTTCAGTTTTCTATTCTCTACCCTTATATCCAAGTTGAGAAAAGTTTATTACCATCAGGTCTTATCTCATTGCTAATTTTTTTCCAAGAGTATTGCCAATAAAACTTGTTGCTTGCTCTTCCTTCACTAGACAGCAAAGTGCTTTTTCTCGTTGGTGTTTGGGGGTTTTTTATTGGTGCTTTTTTATTTTTCCTTCAAATCCAATCTGGGGACTACTAAAACAAATACAATGAGAAGTGGAGAACTATTAGAGGTAATAGTTGAGTACATAACCCTGTCAGATGTGACGATCAAAATGGCTCACAGCATAAATGCTTTACAAACATTTCTTGAGAGTACCTGAGTTGAACTGTGACAGAGGATAGCTGCAGCTGGACATGAGATATTTACATTGATTTTTGCAGCTTCTGTTTGTGTTTTATTAGATTTTTATTACTGTAAAGACTCCCAGCCTTGTAATTCTGTGCACAAAACTAACCAATTTACTCATGCAGAAGAGATCTTGAATCCTGATGACAAGTCTTCAAGCAACAGAATGACTAAATTATATGCTGGTTATAGCACGGTGCTTATTCCTGTCCTACCCAGGTGGAGCTGTTCTTTACACTATGTGATTCAGCCATCAAATAGCAGTGTGCGTGCTTGAAGGCCAAGAGGAGGCTGTATTGAGAACCTGTCAAAAACAAACGTGCAAACCTCTATGTAGCAATCAGTAAGTGCTGCTTGAATCAATCTTTTCTTAAAAAATAAAAAAAAGGCCAAACAGATCCTTGTTTCTATATAGTATTTTTAATACAAAGCTTCAGTTAAATAGGTTTTCTTTCTGCCTCTTGCCTTCATCTCTGCATGACAGGTCTTCAGCTGAAGGATGCTATTAGGATTGACATTTTTATCAAATGTAAACATTTTCAGGTGGATGATCTGCCCAAGAACATGGGATTAGCTAAAGTATTTGGAAGACTACAAAATATATAGGCTAGCACAGCATCTCCAGTAAACCTCCCAGTTTTATCACTTGTCCTAATTTAATCCAGTTGGCCTGTTCCGTTCCTGCTATGAGGCTTGCTTTTGTTCGCTCGCATTGTGATGACTTTAAAAGAAATGACACTGATCACTCTGCTTTGCTGATCAAGACAAAAAACACTGGGAATTTTTGAATTTACAGTCTACATTTTCATGATACAGCGCTGCATTTTAAAACAATAGTGAGTGAGTAATCACTCCCTCCAGAAACGCAGAAAGAGACTGTATTTTCTTATCTATATGAATGTATTCCAGTAGAGATCAAAACTGAGGGCTATTACATTCAATGAAAAATTTAAAAAAAAAATTCAAATTAGCTCTGAATTAGCTTGTTCCTCTTGAGATACAAGCTAATTCAGAGCTAATTTGAATTTTTTTTTTTACTTTTTCATTGAATATAAAACCAAGATGTTTTGGATGTCAAACTGAATTTCAGTTTTAGTATTTGGTACAGCTTAATAGGTTGCACTTGCACACCACCCACCAAAAAAAATTGGATCTATACAATACACTGGCATATGAATAGAAAAGAGAGAAGGGGTAATAATAGTTGTATTTATATACAAAAGACTAATAATTTCATTATTATAAATATCATGTCAAAATTAAATTTCTTTTTCTATTATTCTGAGAAAATTACATGCCACCATAGACATTGCTGTTTTGAGTAACCAGAAACTGCGTGACATGTTTTAATGGTTCTCAAACCTTAATGATTCATTGGAATATGATTCATAAGACAATGCATGCAACCCTCTACTCAGCAATATAAGCAAAAAATACTTGGAATTTCCTGCCTTAATGCATATCCATATAAAGGCTACCTATACAGAAGCCTACACAGGTAATAATAGATAGGACATAAAGTAAGCAAAATGAAAATAAAATGCAGAGTTCATTTGATGTATTAAACCAGTTCACTTTTACAATGCAAAGCAGTGTTCTTAGCTAGGAATTTAAATTACTGGAAATAATTGCTCCTTAAGATGACAAACAGTTTATTTCTTTAGTGCTGAGGATTTATATATCTAATACAAATTTTTTTCCACATGATATGGGGAAAAAATATTACCCTTTAATACACAAGATCTGCATTAGGAGATGTATTTATGTTTTAGGAAGAGAAGAACAGCAGGGATTTCCATTTTGGTGTAACCGTAAATTCCTCCAATTACACTCTGAATTCTAATCTCCTAAACACATGCACGTATGTCCTTAACGTTATTAATTTAAAAGCAAACTGGAATTTTATCAGGGCTTGCTTTCAAAACTGATCAAACATCAGGCTAAAGGGATGTTTTCAAGGGTGGTTTTGGGGGGTACATTTTGGGTTTTGGCGGCGGCGTTGCTTTCTCCCCCAATACCAAACATCCGAACTCGGCCGTGCGTTTCGGCCATCCCCACGGCGGGCAGCAGCCCCCGGCGGCTGCAGACGGACGGCGGGGCACGGGCACCCCGAGCCGCGGCTCAGGTGCCGCCGGTCGCCGCGGGCTCCGGGCCGGGCCCGGGCGGTGCCTCCCTCAGGGGGTTCCGGGCCCGCCCCGGCCCCAGGAGCGCCCCCAGGCCCGGGCCCGGCGCGCGCGGGACGGCCCCGCGGCGGGGCGCGCGGCGCCGCGGCGCGGGGGGCGGCGGGCGCGCGGCTGGAAGGGCCCGCACCGCCACCTGGCGGCCGTGCCCCGCCTCTGCCGCCGCGGCCCCCGCAAACTTCTCTCCCCCCCGCTCCGGGCGCCCGAACCGGCCAAGTTTCCCGGCCGCGACGCCATCTATTCTTAGCCCCGCTCCGGGCGCGACGGCGGGACACCCGCCCCGACCCGCGCCCGCTGCCCGCGTCCCGCACCCTTCCGCAGCGGCTGCGCGGGACGCGCCCTGCCCGCCCCGACCCTGCGCGCCCGCGAAATGCGTGCGGGGGCGGGCGGGCGGAGCGACGGCCGCTCGGGCCCCGTCCGTCAGGGCGGCTGCGGCGGGGCCGCCCCCGCTCCCCGGGGCGGTGCGGGGCTGCCGGCGGCCTCTCCCGCGGGGAAGGGGCAAAGCGCGGCGGCCGCGGAGGCGCCTCACGCCGCCAGCCCCCGCCTCGCCCGCCCCCGCCCCAGCTTTGCGGAGAAGCCGATTTACTGCCGAGCTGGGGAGGAGTGTGTGTGTGTGGGGGGGGGGGGGGGTGAGTGGTGGCGGTGCTTGTCTCTTTTTTTTCTCCTTTTCTTTCCCCCCCGCCCCCCCACCACCGGTCCGCGCACGCTGGCTCTCCCCAGTGCCAGTCCCCGCTCCATCACGTGCGGAAGCCCATGCCCATCACAAAAGCGGGCATTTTACCCGTGCCCGGAAAGGAAATAAAGAAAAAGAAGAGAGGAGAAGGAGAAAAGAAAGGGGGAAAAAATGGGGGGAAGGGGGAAGAAAGGCAACCCACCACGGAATAGCTTAAGCGAAAGCGGGTGAACCGCTTAATCCCAGAAGATCTAAGATTTCCTCGGAGCAGCCGCCTCCCTTGTCCCCCCCCGCTCTTCTCCCCGTCCCTGTCCCTTTTTGCTTTTTCGTGGCTGTGGTGGTGGCAAGGAAAGTGGTTAGCCAAAACCCTACGTGTTGGTTTTGTGTTTCCCTGAAAACCACAGGCTCACACAGAGCATGAGGTACCGCTCCTGCCCCTCTTCGCGCTTGCAAGAAACTGTGGCTTCGCTCTTTCTTTCTCTGCCTGTACTGCAGATATTTTTCCCTCCTCTCCTCCACACTCTTCTGTTTATTTCCCTGTAAAGCAAAGCTACTTTGTAAACATCTCACACAGAACCTCAGAGCCTTTCCAAATAGCTGATTGCAGCAAAATGCCTCCAAACAAATTATGGTGCAAGGGACATATAAGGAACGAGACCGAAGTGGGTAAAAAAGAAATAAATTTACATAAATATGCATATGTGACAAGAAGATCGCGTATGATGGTGGAAATGTCAAAAAGAAAGTATCGCTTTATCATGATGGGAAAAGTAAAAGCACAGACGACTGCAGCAAACTGCTCGCCCTTTGCCAGAGTACCAACTGCAACACCTCTCCCTCTCTTCCCCCACCCTCGCCGAGAAAAAAAAAAGGGGGGGGGGAACAGAAAAAAACACAGGAAAAAAAAAATGAACACTCAAAACTGCAAATCCGGTACTCCTACCTTAACACTGGGATAGCTGAAGAAGCATAGGGCTCTTTTTTACACAGCCAGAATCTTTCAGGAAATCCTCTCGGGCTATCATGCAGCCAGGATTATTCACATACGGTTCCTGCTCCCCTTTTTGGAATCCAAAGCGATTGGCTTCTCCAAAGGAATGCAACGACCACGAAAGGGGGGAAAAATTAAAAATAACAAGAAGAAAGACAACAACACTGGATTTGAAGGAAACTCGTGTTCTCGGTTGTAAGCGACCTACATTCAGGCAGAAAATTCATTGCAATCAGTGCGAGAGGGAGAGTTGAGTCTGCAAGTAGGAGCTGTGATAGCCTATGCAGAAAGACCGAGCCGCGGAGAGACTGATCTGCAAGGCAAGGCGAGCTGGGAGAGAGAGGGAGATGGGGGGGGGAGAGAGGAGGGGGGGAGAGGTCCAGGCTGTACCAGGCGCTCTCCTCCCGCTATTGGACCAAACTGAATGAAATTCACAAAGCCGCCAGCCAATGGCTCCCCGCAGCCAGCCCAGCGCTACAGAAACCGCATCTCCATCCACAGCCCCCCGCGGAGGAGCGGCGCATCCCCGCGCGGAGCCGCGCCGGGCCCCGCGGGCTGCACAGGTGAGCACCGCGCACACGGAGCGGGGAAGGTGTCCCCATCCCTGTGTGAGTGTGTGTGCGTGTGTGTGTGTGTGTTCGGGGGGTCACACAATTCACACTGCCGATCTCTCTGCTCCGTGGTCATGTACAGCAAGTGCAGTCTTTGTTAACCCTTTACAGTGGCAGTTTCTACAGTGCCAGCCTGTTGTTACCATACTCACCCATCTGCGTTTTCGTGGAGCTGACAGTATAATTGTACACCAAGAAATGAAGCATTTTGTTCCTGTTCCCCATCCCCCCAGAAAAAAAAAAAAAAAAAAAAAAAAAAAAAAACACAAAAAAAACCCAAAAAACCCCCAAAAAAACAGCAAAGCAGTCATTTGCCCTGTGCCCAATCATTTTAAACAGATTTCCCTTTTTTTTTTTTTTTTCATAAGACCAGTTACTTGTTCATATTTTAGTTAGCTAGCCACTAAGTTAAGTGATGATCAGGTGGGGGCCCTGTGGTTGTTGCCACATGCTACAACACAGGGTCTCTGGTTCATTTCTGTCATATTTTCCCAGGACGGTGCAGGGTGGTGTAGCAAACATGTTCTTAGGCCTCCACAGGTACACCTTGTTTCACTCTACAGCGTGTTCACTTAACCAGTTTAATAACAGCACTTGCACCATCCAGAGTGCAAGACCTCACATTAAGAACAGGTGAGCATTGCCTGACTTCACTGAGGACAGAGCAGAGAACAAAATAAGGGGGTCTTGAATATCTTGCCATCATTTGAAACAAAATCATATTCATACCTTTATGAGATTTTCTTCCACAAGAATTGTATTAGATTTCATAAGTGGAGTTTTTGAGATTTTTCCATTCTGAAGAAAAAAAAAAAAATCTGCAGGTCTTCTTTTCTAGAATCTTTCTTTCTGCCCCCATGTCAGATCCTCAGTAGAGAACAGATAGTGTATTGAATTCTAAAATCTAAATTGTCTGTGATATTTGGCTTATCAATCACTTCTATACTCTGCTGTTTCAAGTGGTAAAGGAATATATACCATCTGATCTAGCAGACAACTAATAAGCCTGTTGTGTGTCTGTTCTTATATTTCACGATATGGAATGAAGGATACTTCCTTAAGTGTCACTTAGGAATGTATGTTTTGGTTTTAAATGTTGTAAATCTGAATACAGGTGTAATTCACTGACTTAAAACGTTTTAAGAATTGCAATAGCCACTGTTCACTTATTTGTCAGTGAAGTAATTATATTTATATTACTTAATTATATGTTTTGGCTTACTTATATTAAGTCACTCTAGCAGCAGGTGTTCATGCAAGTGAATTTTACTGCTTTTGTTATTTTAATAATGCACCCACAATGTGCAACCAATCATATTGCTTGAATGAGTGAATATTTTGACACATTTAGAAAAGATGTTATCTTGCACTGCCATCTGTCCCAAATTTTGCAGGACAGTCTTTATTTTGATGAATATGTCATGCATTTTATAAGATTAATTTGGAGAATATTAAAGTGTGTGCTAGTTAATCTGAATAATGATCTTCCACCTGTGTTGTACTATGAGGAGGCAATTTGTTACAGGTTACCAAAGGATCATCTGTAATGTTTGCAATTAATATTTGCTACTATGACTTAAATATTCTAAAGCACAGCAATAAAACTAAAATTTCCATAGACTGTACACAAATTTGTGATCAAAGTATGTAAATAAAAGGCATTTGGTCAGAACAGCAGAATGTACTTTTCTCCTCTTACAACTTTCAAAACGCTAAATGTACAATTGGAATCTGTGGCTTATCTGCAGCAATCCACTGCATATTTTTAACTCCAAGCATGAGTCCAGGAGCACTCATTCAGAGAGAAGAATTCCACTTGCTATACAACACCTTCTTACAAGGTCACATTGTATTCCAGTATTAACCCAGCTTTACTTGTTTTGCTGGTTTTGTCAGGGAAAGAGTTAATTTGTTCATAGTACAGGGCTATGATTTAGTTTTGTGCTGGAAAAAGTGTTGATAGCACAGGGATGTTTTAGTTATTGCTGAGCAGCACTTGCACAGCATCAAGGTCTTCTCTGCTCCTTACCTCACCCTGCCAGGGAGCAGGCTGGGGGTACACAAGGAGTTGAGAGAGGTCAGAGCAATGTGTTGATCCCAACTCACCAGAGGGATTTCCCACACTGTATGGCATCATGCTCAGCAAATAAATTGGGGGGGGGAAGAAAAAAGGAAGGGGAGGACATTAAGAGTGTTTGTCTTCCAAAGTCACCACTATGCGTGATGAAGGCTGGCTTTCCTGACTGAACACGTGCCTGCTCATGGGAAATGGTGAGTGAGTTCCTTGTTTTGCTTTGCTTGCATGTGCAGCTTTTCCTTTACCTATTAAACTGTCTTTACCTCAAGCCATGAGTTTCTCCCTTTCATCTTTATGGTTCTCTCTCCCCATCCTGAGTGGGGAATGAGGGAATGGCTGTGTGGGGCTTAGCTGCCAAATAGAGAGGGGAGAGGAGGGGAGGGAAAGGGAGGTCTAGGGGGGCATCTCAATTTTGTTTCTTTGGTTTTTTTTTACTCATTCCAAACAATTCATATTAAAAATTAACCAAATGGAACTAAATATGGCTGGCAGCTCGTCACTAGTGGTGTTCCCCAGGGCTCATAATTTTGGCTGGACATGGTTAATATCTTTATCAATGGTTTGTATAATGGGATCGTATGCATCCTCAGTAAGTTTGTAGGTGGCACCAAGTTAGGTGGGAGTGTTGATCTGCTTAAGGGCAAGAAGGCTCTGCAGAGGCATCTGGATAAGATGGATGGATGGGCCAAGATCAGCTGTATGAGGTTCAATAAGGCAAAGTGCTGGGTCCTACCCTTTGGTTATGACAGCTCCATGCACAGCTACTGCCTTGAGGAAAAGTGTATTGAGAATTGCTCAGAATATAGCTAGGAGTACTAGGGAATTGATTATCCCCTATACTGAGAACTGATCAGTTCACACCTTGAATCCTGTGTTCAGTTTTGGGTTGCTCACTTCAAAGAGGTCATTGAGGTGGTGGAGTGTGTCCACAGAAGGACAATGAAGCTGGTTAAGGGTCTAGAAAACATGTTCTATGAGGAGTGACTGAGGGAGTAGGGGTATTTAGTCTGGAGAAGAGGAAGGTCAGGGGAGACCTTCATTGCTCTCTACCTGAAATAAGATTGTAGTGGAGTGAGAGTTGGTCTCTTCTGCCATATCTCAAGTGAAAGGACAAGAAGAATGGTCTTAAGTTGCACCAGGGGAGGTTCAGATTAGATATTAGGGAAAAAAAAATCACTGAAAGAGTAGTTGGTCATTGGGAAAGTTGCCCAGGGAGGTGGTGGAATCACTGTCTCTAGAGGTATTTAAGAGGTGTTGGGATGTGGCACTTGGGGATATGGTTTAGGCAGTGTAGTGGTGGTGCTGGTTGATGGTGGGCCTGGATAGCCCTGCAATTGGCTCGGTTGGTTAGAGATGGGTGATAATAATGCCAGGTTTGAGGTCTCAATCCCTGCACAGGCCATTCACCTGACAATAGGAGTTGATGATCCTTATGGGTCCCTTGGAGCTCAGAATGTTCCATGATTCTGTGAAGGTGATCCTGAAGGTCTCTTTCAAAGCTGCTGGTTCCGTGTGTGAAAATACTAACCTAATGCTGGGCAAGAAGTTTCTACAATTGCATGAACAGAAATTGACTCCTTACCCCCTCTATTTCCTGCTTGATCTTCTTACTCCAATTTGCATTGTGTCAATTTCTTTTTGTGCAAGGATGAGCCAGAATGGTCCCAATACACTTTATGCAGTTGTAATGTTATGTTTGACTAGCCTCATGGTGCAAAAGGCTTATCTTCAGTGGACCAGAATGAGCCCCATACTCAGGTCACTGGGTGAGTTCACTTCCTGGGTACGAAGGTGATAGCATGAAGCAGACATAGTCCTTTGTGAGACCCCAAGCAAATAAGAACTGCAAAAGAAATGAATGCCAAACTGCAGGACATAAAACAAATTGAAAGCAAATAGAATGAGTTCACCGTGTCCGCCAAGTAAACAAGAAAAATCCAGAGATTAGTTTGAAACGAACACGAAGAAAATTAAGATTTGGGAAAAATAATAAATGTCTCCTAGTTGAGTAGCCCCAAAATGGTGCTTAATAAATTTCAAGAAAGAAATTTGTTTCCTATGTGGTTTATCCTCTTATGGTTTGCTCATGAAAGAGAAACTTGATTGATAACTGTTTTCACAGAAAATTACACAGAGTAACAAAATTGCAACACGGAAAAGTCCCATCTATATTTTCAAATTCAAAATCTTTCATTTATAGTAAAATTAAATGCTTACTGCACTACTGGCTCTGCTCCATACCAGGTAAATCAAAAATACACTGTAGAGTCCCACCTGCATGGCCAATTTCAGAGATAATTTCAGAGTAGTGTACTGAGAGAACTAATACTCACTAGGGTTTCCCAAAGGTATGGTATTTGTCATTATACATGCCTTTTTAGTTACGTTCTAATTGCATTCTCCTTGCAGTTTTTCACTAAAACTTTTAGTGTCACTTTCTCCTTCTGACAAAGGTCCAAACCCAAAATATCACAGACATAGAAAATAGCACATTAAGATCATATATTTCATGGTTTTTAGAGAACAAAATACGGGAATTTGTTCTAAAAAGTTTCTGCGATGCAGCCTCAAACTACATGGGGCAGATATGGACATTGATTTTAACAGACACAATATTTCAATTCTAGAGGAGGGGAAGCAGTTGATGGACTCTGGTCCACCTTGTGTAAAGACAAACCTTAAAAATACCATTAAAATTATCTACTGGACTATTTTCTGTCATTTGGCCCAAGTGCTTTATCAGTTTGGTTTTTGGTTTAGTTTGATTTCTTTTTGGTTTTGGGGGGATTTTATGGGGGTGTTTTTGCTGTTGCTTTGTTTTTATAAAGCCTTTTACTCGCTGTTGAACTAAAGTGAACAAGGTGGTTTGGGGTCTTTTTAAGGGTAAATATTTCTCATTGTGCAGATTCTGCGTATCTGAGTAAATTTAATCAGTACTTAATTACTCTTACTCTCAAAGTCACATTCCTGGCTTGTAGTCGTAAAAAACTGAATTTCATTTTGGCTCCATACCTTCTTCTTCTTTCACCTTACATACTTTACAGATCATCATTAGCCAGCCTTCTAACCTCCTTATTGTTGAGATAATTAGGTTCTGTTTTGTTAGTCTCTTACTACAAAGCAGGCTTTCTAGACTATGAGTCATCCTTGTATTTTGCTCCAAACACTCACTTTTGTTTTTAAAAGGAGTACATTTGAACTTGGCCTTTATGTCACCTGAGAACTCATGCTCCTGGTTACCATGATTTAAATTTTTTTTTTCTTGAGTTACAAAAAAAGCAACTCTCATCTTAAAGTGTGATCTATGTTCTCAGTTTTAACACAGTTATTCTGTAAAGAGATTGATTCACAAGAATGTTCCCTAACATCTGTAGAAAATTGGTTGTCACTGATATTTTTCACTGGAGATAATATTTTCAAACTTTTCCTGCAATTATTTAACTTTTTCATTGAGATCCTTAATAAGATCTTACATGCTTAACCATTGCTGTTTTTTTCCCAGAAGAAAAGGGGAATAATATTTTTTAAATTATTATTTATTATTATGAATAATTTATTACAATAAAGCTAATACTTGTTTTGTGGAGGTTGTCCCTAAGTTAACAATGTGCTTTTCTGAACTGGAAACTGACTCCTGTTGTTGCAAACCCGCTCTTTCCATTGATGATCACTCAAAATAAGGTTCGTGCTTTCATCTGAAGCCAGACCTAATTGAGGAGTCAAACTTCCTATCAATATCTAACAGCACCACAATACCACTATTTCTATAGTGTAGTATCTTTATTCTTCAAAATACCATTCAGAAAAAGATAATTTAATTTTGGGATGAATCTAATGGTTATTTTCATTTTGCTTGTTTGGATATATGCAAACAGGATACACAGTGAATTTCTTTGCAGTGTATTCTGAACAGTTGAAACCTTGCTGTACCCATGCAATTTTTGCAGAAACCAGAGCATCTAACACAGCACAAGGCCTGAGGTGATATTTTTAGCTGTAGTGAGTCAAGAAAAAATCCCTCTGCACACCCACACTCTAGATCCCTATTGCCATTTAGGTCTGTACCTGTGCAGGATGAACCCACGTATCTTCTGAATTAGGCATAGTACAGGTATAGTGTAATCACACTCCTTGAGTGCTATGGTAGTCAATATGATTAATAGCATTTAAAAAGCTTATACCCCAGACAAACAGACAAAAACATTCAATAGTAGCTCCAATTATTCCTTGTGCTATATAATCATCCCATTTTTAGGGGTTTGTATTGCCAGATTTTGATTCAGATTAATATTTTTGGGACAATTTCATGTACCATTTACATAAACACAAAAGTGAAGTTTGCTCTACATACCCATGGAAATCTTGATTTGATCTTGACAAATGTGGTCGGTAACATTTATTGATATAAAAAATTATGCTAACCAGAGGCTAGTAATCCATCCCTGCTTCTGTTGTCTTTTAGATAAGAAATGGGCACAAAATACCTTGGAGTAAGTTCTTACAAGCTGAGTGCAACCTTTTAAGTTTTAAAGTGCAATGCAGACTGACTAATATTAGAAAGAATTATTTATAGCATAATTTAAGGATTACAGAAAACCATATGCCTAATGCCATACAAGATACCAGTTTACTAGTATACATGTGGATCTTTAACTGCACTTGAATAGCACAGGAAGGAGAGCAGAAATATTAAATTAAAGCAGAGAGAAATAAAATGCAGTGTCTAAATACCTAAGGCATATTTCACAGCTCACATTCATTCACAAGTCAGCTCTCTTCGACAACTTTTAATCTACAGCCACAATATTAAGGATCTGGATGTTCAAAACCAAACATAATAGCTCTGCAGGTAATTCCTTTGACAACTTGTGGTCTGTAAGACATTGCTCATAAACCTGTGGACTTCAAAAGAACACTAGAGCTGCAAGCTTCAAACAGCAAGTAAGTTTTCTGAAAAAAACATTCTTAGAAGCTGTTAGAAAATCTCGACTTTTGGACTACAACAAGAGACAATTAGAAGATCACTTGTGTTGGAATGATTTTTCTATTTGCAAGATAATTACATAAAACACAATCCCAATAGTAGGTAGTGATATCTATTTCCAAATGCTTTTCCCACTGTGTTGTATTATTCATGCTTTTCCTAGGCAAAATTATACTGGGGGTTTTTTTGTTACCTAGGGTAGATTTTCTGCTGGAATGTGGAGAGTGCTTTCTACCCAAACTAGCATCTATTTTACTGCAGTCTATTAAGAATATATGTTTGAAAGTCCACAGGCTGATTAAAGGCATTGAATCCAAGTCTCAAAACTTCTCTCACTGAATACTTCAGCAAAAAGAGCTACTACATAGTAACCAGGCAATTCTGGAAGCATTAATGTCTCTGACAGCGTTTTTATAAGAAGATATGGCTACACATAAATATTCTTTTAAATGCTTCAAGTAGCAAGCCACCTACCAGATCGGAGTGTGAGGACCCCAAGCTGTGAGAACGCTGTCAATTTCTGCCTGTCAGCTGAGCCACCTATTCATCAGAACATTGTTAGCCCATCCCAAATGTGGGGCAATTTCCTTCACACAGATTTTCAGTGTCTTACTTTGTAATTGAAAGAGCTAAAGGCATTTATAGACAAGGACTAGTGAAGCTAACTCCAGCTTTAGTGCCATACCTCTGACAGAGGCCATAATTCCCTGAAATTAAATTAGCAGAAGAAAAGTTTGCATATGCGTTAACCACTTGTGATAAGGCAACAGAGTGGACTAAATGAGCAGCGGAGGGGTTAAACTGATCTGTAGGAGAAAATGAATATTTATTCTGCCACACTGACTGCAAAGGATGGTCTTCTGCAGCAGAAAAAGAGCGAAAAAGAGTTGGAGTGGGGGAATAATGTCTCAGACTGTGTCTGTTGGTACTGTGTGCTAAGAAAAATAAAATCAGAGTACTAACAGAACACACAAGCTTAGCCACTGGGATGTGGGTCATTAAGCCACAGAAATTTGGTAACATTTCTTTGTGTGCCCACAGCTAATTCTCTGGGGTTCGGGCTGAGTTTAGGAAGAGTCAGGTAAAAGCTGTTCATGCAGAATCAGTCTGAAAGGACCAGAGAGAAACTCCTACCTCTAAATGGGAAGTACTGGATGAATTTAGGTACTTACAGTACAGGCTAACTCTTCTGAATAACAATATTATAGAAGTCCAACTTCCTCAGAAGCTCTGCTTCAGTTTGTGAGCAATTAAAAAAAAATTATCTTAATTTCAGACATGAAAAGACATAAGATTAGTTGACTGAGTAAGAAGAATTTGGACAAATAACTGACATAAATCAACAAACTTATAGAAGCTACTAAAAAGGTTAAATTTGTTTTATCCAAGACACTGCCAAATCTTGAGCAAAGAACAGGAAGTTTATTGGCAATTTTCTGAAAGAGGAGGAATCCAATGATAAAATGTGAGCCATTTGTCTTCCCAGCCATTAAAGGAAATTCACTTTAAGGATTTTTCTGGAGTGGTTGCTGCCGCTGGTGTGCCCATTTTAATTTATCAGTGTGTCTGCTGGTAATATTATCATCAGTTGGAGCTCAGGTGGACTTCCATTAGTGCTATCACAATACTCAATGGCAAAATATTCCACTGACCTGAACAAGATTTATCAAAAAATTTCAAAGCAGCATCTGCTGTGGATTTTTTTCCTGCTAATTATTTCCAGCAATTATGTAAGATAATTCCTCAGGATGAGTTATCTAGAGAAAAGCAGCTACAACAAACATAATTAAGAAATAAAACTGTGTCAGTCATCTTCATGTTCATTTAGTTATAGGCCATATCCTTCTCAACCTTCATCTTCTTGTGTGATATTTAGAACATAAACTCTGTGGTAGAGATAATTTCTTTCTGATCTCCACTCCAGTCTTAGCTTTTACTGGCATCTTTGGAAACCATCACAATATATATATATGTGTGTGTATATATATATACACACACACACATATATATATATATATATATATATATATATATATATATATATATATATATATATATGTGTGTGTATTGTGATGGTGTCCAAAGATTCCAGTGTCCAAATATATCTATCTATATATATGTGTACATGTATATATATATTTGTATATATATATATATACATATATATGTGTATATATGTGTGTATATATATATATATGTGTGTGTGTATATATGTGTGTATATATGTATGTATGTATATATATATATATATATATATATAGTATATTTAAGACTAATATGCCTATATGTAATAAATGTAATTAAGCATAGTTATTTAACCATAAAATTAGTTTTGTGCATCTGTTACTTGCTTTGATGTAAAGCTGTGTTAAAATCAGGCCAAGTAATGAAAAGTGGAGGTTGACTGATTTCTTTGTCTTACACAGCAGCACAAAGAAATTCCAGCCACTCCAGCCTTTAAGTCAGGTTCACTGGGACCCCACCTTAAATGCCTCTATGCAAACAAAAGCATCCATGGAGAATAAAAAAGGGGAGTTAGAGATGTGCCCACACCTTCAATCTCATTGGCATTATGGAAACGCTTAGGATAGTTGCTATGACTGAAGTGCTGGTGTGGAAGAATACTCTTTAGGAAGGACAGGAAGGGGAGACAAGGAGGATGTGTCGCCCTCTCTGTCAGTGACCTCCTGGAGTTCAGGGAGGGTGGGGGTGGATGAGGAGCTGACTGATACCTCATGGATGAGGTTTAAAGAAAGGGCCAGGTGGCATTACAGGGGGAGTATGCTACAGGCTGCCTGACCAGAAGACTGAGTAGGTGCAGCCCTCTCTGGGCAGCTGGGAGAGCCTCATGTTCACAGGCTCTGGTTCTCAACCAGCCCAATACCTGTTGGAGGGACAAAGCTGCTGTCTCTTAGCAGCTCTTGATCACTCAGTGGAATCAAGAGACCTCAGAGAAGGTGGTGGATTTCTATGATTTTTTTTCATAACTTACAAAATATTTTGCACCTTTGAAAGTTCATTCCCTGAACTTTTCAAAGGTGGAAAAAATTGAAGTTTTTCTCTTTACTTCAACTAAGTCAATCAAGCTAGCAACGTAGGAAGGAAATGCTGCACTGTGTCAAATGCTATCAGAGTGTGCATGAATTTTCCTCCACATTTTGAACAATTGTTGGTTCAATACTTTAAAAAGGTTTTTCTCCTGCACTTATGGATAGTGATATATATAGGGATGATAACTTACATAAATAATTTCTTAAACTTGGATTCCTTGAAATATAAAACAACATCTAGCATTGACACTGTTACTGCTGTTGCTCACTCATGGGTTGACCTCTGCAGTTTGGGAGAACACAGTGAATATGGTAATTCTGTATTGATACTCTATGTTAGAAATTGGAATTATCATCAAATAATTTGAGGGAACTATAAAGAGACAGATGACCTAGCCCTCAGTGGACTACTTTGTTAGTTCTATTTAATGTGCAGAGTGAAGTCAGCATAGCTGCAATTTTAGGCCTCTATAGGAATAATAAAAAAAATAATAAAATAATCAAGTTGAAGATCCGAGTTACATGAAGTGACATGTGACTTGATAAGGTCACAGAAAATTCTTTTTCAAAAGTGTGTTTACTTGCAAGTTTGATTTGGTAGAATCAGGTTTTCAGATGGGAGCTGATACATTTGAGCACATCTAGCAGCTCTTAAGGTATATTCAGAAGGTCATTTCTAAGTGTTCTGTCTTACAAGATCTGAATGTTCAGGAGATTATTACAGGTCCTGCCACTCTGTGAGGTGCTGCCACATCACAGCAAGGTCAACAGAATGGGTAGCACATCTGCTCCTCAGTTTTCAGTTTACTGTTTTTCTGTTAACCAAAGCTAGCATTCTTTTTTATAAGTGGCAGCTTTTCTTTTGTTAACAAAAGTTTACAGCAATTTACCTGCATACATCGGGCTGTGAATGAATAAGCCAAAAACTCCCATTTATCGATCCCTTTGGACTTGACTCAATTTGCTGCAGGAACATTACATTCTTATCATAAAAATGCTTTGAATCATTCCAGGCTTTCCCCCTCACAAATACAGCTTGCTTCACTCCAGCAACGTAAGGGAATTGAAGGCTATCTTGTCTTCAGGCAGGAGTATCCCAATGCAAGCAATCATTGACATTTTGCCAACACCAGACATTGAAAGGATGTGTTGGAGGTGGAAGGGGCTTGAGCAGTGGGCACTGAGTATTCCTTTCTGGCAGAGCAGCTCCTTGGGCATTTGTGTCTGTCAGTGCAGATGACATAAACCCGAAGGCTGTGCTAGAGGCCAGCCAGATCCAGCCAGCACTCAAAATCTAATTTGCACGTTGAACATTGTGCATTGTATGAACATGCCATGTGTGTCCACTGTTTGCCTCTACTGAGTAATTTCAGCCATAGGCAACTTTTCTGTTCTAAACACAGGCAAAATAACTGAAGATGATAACAGATTTGCTGGTTTGCCACAAGCTGACACATCTTCATGGTTTTTTTAATGGTTTGTGCTTTCTAATCACTCTAATCCCAGATGAAAACTCAGATTTGTAAATAGTGACATAAAAATAATCTTATTTAGAATCTGTGCTACATTTGTCAGCAGCTGACTAACCTAATAACACACAGTAAGCAATATATGTGAATCAATTGACGTAAAAATATTCAGACTCCCAGACAAAAGGCATATTCTTTTGTTAGGTTATGCTTCCTCAGAGTATGGGGAAAAAAGAAAAGAAAAATACCTTACAGTAAACATTTGGTGCTAGCTAGTAAACAAACTCCAATCTATAGGAATCCTATGGATTAATTGCAAGTCTGAAGTATTGCAAAATACTTTTATTAAAACAACATTTCTACTGTGTTTCATTCAAACCTTTGTTAGAAGATAACCAATGGGAATCATATTAGCAAAATAGTAAGAATATTTCAGACAAAATCATGTAGGATTATCTCTAAAAATTATATTGGCACAAATAAAGTCAGTATCAAGGGCAAATTAATGAAAAAGAGATTGGGTTTTCACCTGGCACTGAAAAGAGGAAGAAAAAATGGAAATTTTTAAAGAGACTGCTGTTTATTTTCTTTTTCTTCACACAGGCCACACTGGATTGAAAATCTGCTACTATTTTCTATGATAAAAATAACTGTACTAAGTAGTCAAGATTGAGGTCCTATTTGCTTTGTGTGGTCTATATGAAAGGACAATCCCTATCCTAAAAAATGAAAAGACAATTCCTATCATAAAAACTCTATGATCCAACAAGCTAATGCAAAGAGTAGTGGAAAGATTCCCTTTGACTTTAGCACACATCAAATCGTTCCCTTAATATGACTGGAATGTTTGATCATTTAGCAGTGCATGCTTTGGTGGGCCTGTGAGCGTGGACTGAGCAAGAAGGCTTTCTTCCTCCTAAGTCATGAATAATTATAACACTTCAAATATTGTCACTTGTTCTTTTGTTATGACTGTCAAAAATACTCTAGATCTGTGCACTCAAAATAAAAAAAAGGACAAGAATATACAAATTAGTATCTGCGATACACGATCATTCATTCTGGGTATAATTAATTCTTTTCCACTAGCATATTTCAAACCCTTTGAAAAAATTTTCAATATGGGAATCACACATTTTATAAAAAAAATAAAGCAATGTTGATCAATTGATTTTTATGATAGGGATTTGGTGATACTGAAACTAAATATGTACCCAGATCAATAGGTCGTTCAAGGTCGTTCAATTTCACCTGTTCAAGGTAATTGAATAATTATTTCTAAGGCAAAGAAAGTTTAGTCTTTTAATTTTCAGCTGTATTGTCCTCCTTTCTCAGAAGTTTCCAAAAGCTGAGATAGAGGACTGACAGAGGAAAAGGGAAAGAAGATTGGTCAGATCCATTCAGTAGATACTGCTGTGGATAATTACTGTCACAAATTGAATAACTAAAAATTATAAAGTACTGTTTTTCTCTGACTTCTTCTGTAGCAACATACTGTGGTGGTTCTTTTTTTTGCCCCTTTCTTTACTTTTTGTGTGTGCTAAATGGCCATCATACCTAACATTAAGGAAATTACAGAGAAAGGTTCATGACTTACTATATTCAACATATATTTGTGATACTGCAGGCTTTCATCACCCAGATATACCCATGGGAAATTTTGTGACTTTGTCCTTTTCTTAATTCTCCTGGAGTCTAGATTTAACCAATAAATATATTTCATCATCAATTCCCAATCTTGAAGCAAATATGAATGACCTTTTAAATAAGTAGATATTGAGAATTTCAATCTTTTTAAAATCCTAGAATTTCAGATGAAAGCATAGTACATGTCACTAAAACACTGTGAAAAAATAAAATTCCATTTTTGTTGCTTCCTCATTATCAGAGTGATGTACTATATTTCTTTACAAAGTTAAAATGTTGCACTCTTTGTACAGGATCATTCAGCATGTACAACTGAGTGTGTGTGAAGAAGTATTTACACTATATTAAAAATAAAATCCTCTGAAATATTTATGCTTCTCTTCATAACACTTAGAAGCTTTCAAAAGTTGTTTGACAAATATAGATGTTTTTGGCTGATGAAACAATCTCATTTACTGCAGTACTTCCTAATTACACAGAGTGTACAGGACATTGCTAATGTTTAGAATGTGCAGAAATTAAAAGCAAACACAAGACAGTTTCCATTCTTTCTGTTTTACAGCTATATCAGAAGATAATGCTGAGTTTTCAATTAGCCAAATGGACTTAGAGAATTCATAGGATGTTTCTGATTCCCAGTTCAGAAATATCCACCTAAATTTGCCTGCAGCCTTCAGTCAGTGTGAATCCACCACAATGACACATGAGATTAAGTACACATCTTTTCTGTTCTTCAAAAAGAAACATCTTTTTGAAGTCAAAAGACTTCTTTAAGGTCATGCCCTTGAAATAATACTCAATTTGTGAGTCATTGCATTGTAAGCTAGCTCTTTAGAGCAAATTATTCTCTGTTGGTCACATTGGTTCAGCACAGGTTGGCTTGAAATAATGAATAGAATAGTGTGAAAAGTAATGGCAAACAATATTTGGAAAAAAACTGAATCTAATTATATTATGTCATGATAAGAAGCTTCCAGTTCAAAAATGAAGTCCTTAGGATGCTCTCTTAAGAACAAGCAGATTCTCCCTGTAAAGATGTTCTATCTATTACTTGGACTTGTTCTATCTATTAGTTGGACAAGCAGCAATATGGACAAATATGCATACATATACACATACACACATAGACTTGTTTATGTATTTTATGTATCAGTAATATGATGGACACTCACGGTCGCTGTCCTTATTGTTCTTTCTCATATGAGGAAAATATATCTCAGGATATATTACATCTAATATTTTAGTTGTATTAAGGTAGGAAATTCAAAGAAAAATAATATTTTGAGGAGGTGTTTTGTGAGATATTTTCCTGTATTTAAAAACAATTATATACGGTTATAGATAGGCAAGAGTATGTGAGGGCATTTAAACCAACTCAGAATTGCACCAATTTTATTTCAGTTTTTGAATGTAAAATTTTCTAACAATTCTGAATCTTAGTATTGTGTCTGTGTCAATTAATTTTATTACTCAGTAAGGGTAAGAAATGAATGCAGAAAATCAACCAGACAAAAAAACCTATTAATGTTTATTGTCTGAAAAAAGCAAGAGTCTAAGAGTTATAATAATTTCACTCCAAACAGTGGGTATGTGTTTGCCATTGATCACAAAGAGTGACTATAGCAAGAGCAGTATTTTTTTTCAGCTTTTAATTTTATTTTGAATACTAATTTGCCACATAATTCTTTTTATTCTTCATTCTGGAATCATATTTTATAACTAGTATGAAATTTCAGGGATTCAAAAACTTGTCATCCCAGTTGTACAACACAGCATTTCTTCTTAAGGACATGAAAACTGTTTATGGTATGTTTAAGCAAGGAGGATAAGCAAACTAATTTCAGAAACTTTTAGAAGGATTTCTGATTATGACTTCAAAAATCTTTGAAATACATTGTAGAACCCTGTAAGACATGGAATGTAACCAATAATGACTCCTTATTCCTTGCCCTGTCACAACCAGAGGGTATGAATGATAGTCCAATCTATGTGGAAAGAGCTGGTTGGAGATGCATTATTAGCAGGACATATAATTTTGTCCTAATTTAGCAGAATCAGAGTTGTGTAACCAGCAGCAGCTGTTAAGAAAATCTTGCAATTAGTTTCTGAAATTTTCCTTCAGTAACTATTTCATGATGTTACACTAGTGAATTTATATGCTAGAAACAGAAATTAGAAGACACTACAAAGAAACTTTTAACTAAAAATATTGCTAAATCCCTAAAAGCCTCTTAAAAAAGATCACATTTCCATACTTTTACACTGCGTGGTGAAACATCAGTCAGACATGGTCTCAGTCCAAAAGGATTCTCTGTAAACTCGAACAAGGGTTAAGTCCATGAAAATTAGAGTAATGATAGCTATGCACAATTGTGGTGCAGTATCTCTTTTTTGGTCATCATAGACATCCCAAATCTCATAACTGCACCAAGTTGAAAACTAAATAAACCCATCAACCTAAATTCCCCATGCTACTGGGTGTAGAACATATTTCATGTGAAAAATGACGCTACAATTTGTCTGGAACTTAAGAGAGCAGGTTAGAAAAGACAGCAAGATAAAGTTTATAGTCTGCAGCACAAAACCCCACTGCTGCGTAATACATCTGGGCAAGTCCCTGTTCTTACACGGTTGAAGTCAAATATCCAAAGCCAATGATGAAATTAGTACAGCTGTATCTATTATACATGTGGAAAAACTTTCACACCCTGCAGATGAAGATACTATTATTATATCCTCAGGATATATTAACAGTCTTACTCTTATGTCAGTTGGAATTGCACTGCAGGTCTTAATAACCCAGTAAATATTCTTGGCTGTAATGCTGGACTGCTGATTGTCAGTACAAGATACTGCTTTTTTATGTGGTATGAATTTCATCAATATAGTTATAAGAACACAAATTTCCCTACATATGTTTTCTCCTAAATTATAAACGAGAGCATAAATATGTTAGCTGAATACGGTAAATAATCAGGAAAACACAGATCTAAAAGGAAGGTGTAATAATGTGCACCTCAGTAAAGGCTGAATTACTGAAGAGTGTATTAATATTTGTTGGTGCGGTTTTGAAGCTCCATTAGAGGACAGAGATTTTATTGTTTGAAGAAGTCAAAAGTGCCTCAAAGGAACTTTCAATTTCTTTTAAAATTTGGCTTCTATTACAAGAATATAATTAAATGTGAACAGATATAACTTTCTCTAAAGACAGAAGAGTGTACAATGAGGCACTGAGTGAAAGGATATTTATCAGCACAAGAGATGAGTGGAAGGAAATATTTACTGCCTACATTTCTATGAACAGAAATTAACTTTATCAAGATGGTGCATTCATCTAAAAAACAGAGTAATTTTTCCGTTTAAAGATGCTGATTTTCTTTCAGTCAAAGACCTGATGTGGTATAAAAACCAAAAACTACAACAAAACAAAACCTGCAGTCCTTACTGAACTTTCTGTTTAAAAATTTTTCACAGTTTCTTTTAAAAAAAAATCAAAGTATGAATATTTGATGAGTTTAAGTGACAAAAATATGTAGTGCATTCATGAAAGAAGAAGCAAAGAAAATTCTTTTAATACCTTATGTAATACCTAGATCAGATTTTCTTACTTAAGATGGAAGAATTGATGTTGGGCATATTAACAGAAGAAGCTATACATAAAATAAGGAAATGTCTTACTGAGTCAGCCTGATAGTCTCTGTGGCCAAACATTTATGTCTGACAGTAGCAAGAGGAAGCCCCATTTAAACATATGACCTTGGTCACTTGCTGTGTTTCATTGGCTTTGTACCAACCCAAAATTTCTATCTGTTGTATTTGACAATCTAGATAGCTCACTGCAGGCTGCTCCTTTCCATGTCCATGTATTGATCTGTTGCACACAAATTTTTCTAGCCCCTTTATGACCCTACTGAAAACATCTGTCAACACAGTGGCAATAAAATAAAATGGAAGTTTTATTATAGTGAGAAAATGCCTAACAGAAAAGTCCCAGTACAGTCTTGGAAATATAGAATATACATAAATCACTTGGTAATCACATGTATTAAACCTTACCTACAGCTCTCCTCTCCTGTAGAGGATGGGACTAGTTGTTCCTTTTCCATATTTTTCTTCCTTGGAATTTGAACATACATCCTTTGCAATGCAAGAGGTTTAATGCAGTTCAACTTTTTAAAGTGCTTTTGAATGTTACAGAAATAGTAAATATGCAAGTAAGTATAAGTAAAATGTGTCACCTGTTGTTTCCTGTTTGACCAACATGACCCCTTTGCTTTGGAAAAGGCTAGTGGAGCATCTTCCAGGTAATTTACTCACTAAGAATTTAACTTAACAAGGCAAGAAAGAACAAAAGGAAAATAAATCTGGGACCTCCATTTTTGGTTCGGAAAGATTTGCTCTAAAGAAGCAAAACAGAGACTTAAGATGAAAATTGGAGCACAGCAGAAAAGCTATTACTAAAGCCATTTGTTGTTAGATGATGAAGAAAGGGGAATGAAATATGGTGTTGCTAATGGGAACATTTTCAACAATTTTGTGACCTTTTTGCTAGCAAAATGAAATGTTTTTTCATCAAGAGCATTAGTTTAGTGTTAGAGCTATTTTTCAGTGTATGGTAACTGAACTGTGGAGGTTTAGAATATACACCTTAAGGAAAAAATCTTCATATTCACAAAGAAGCATGGATTAGAGAAAAGGTGTAGGCCAAATCCCTAAGTCTTTACTTGGGCAAAGCTCCTGTTTGTCTCAGTGGTATTGCTACTCTGATAATTGTTGCATGCAGAGATTTTAATCTGATTAATGAGGTATGGAAATATACACCACAGTAAGGCAGATAGACTGTCGTAAATTTTCTGATTTCAGCACCAAAATCAGGCTGGATTAGGATTTCTATCACATAGTATTATGCTTTTACATTTTCATATAATTACAGGTGTAAATGGCAAGAGCTTCAGAAGAGTTCCTTTAAATGTAATAAGTTTTCTTCTATGCCAATATTTCAGCTATGCCTCTGTTACCAATTAAGACTGAATGACTTTGCCTCAGTCAGACAGTAAGTGAATTAACCTGAACCTGTGCTCAAGTTAACATATCCCAGCCTAGACAGGAGCCAGTTTCTGTACTCCACGAATACTCATGCCTGTCACAAGCTGTCTGCGTCCCGTTTCTAAGGAAATTGGTGTGCAGACTGGCTCATTCCATATTTAACGCTAGCTTCAGCAGTAATTAAAAATTAGGAGAGATCTTCAGGAAATCAATTAATTATGCATGCAAAGTGCACCACCTAAATTTGGACGCACAATTAGATGACTAATCATAGATTAAAAAGTTGAGAATGGCAGTTGCACACTTAAAAGGAGGATGGTGACCTATTCTATCTCAGGTGTATGTGCTTTCCTGTTTAGATCTACTAAGATCTGTTAGACAGATATTTGACACACCTGTAAAAAAAAGATAATGCCTGAAAAGGGTCCGGAAACTTCAATACTCAAGTCTCTTTGCTTACTAATGGGAATATCCCAAATTTTACAGAGTTTCAATGTAATTGTCTCCAGAAACTTGTGTTTTGAATAAGTCAGTATTACTGGAAAATGAACTTCCATTTGAATTGACATGCAAGATTTTATTTACGTACATGAAACATGGGGGAAATGAAAAGTTACATCTGTCCTGAAACTATTATGCCATTTCAAAACCAGTATTTAAGAGCAAGTATCAACAAATTTAGGAATAAACTGTAAGGAATAAACTTCCAAAGCTGCATGTTCTGCTCTATTTCCCAGAGTGACATCACAACATGTTGATCTCTAGTCATTTGACAACTGTAATAAGCTACTGCCTAACCATCTGACTAGCTCACCCCAGATTAATTCCAATTTTATCTTTTCAGGGATCACTTAATCTTCTGATGGAAGTTCCCAGTACAGTTGAATTTGGTTTCCATGAAAACTTCTGTTTTGTAATATAATCAGTTCCTGACAGTTCATTCACAGAGGCTTTTGGAACATTTTTTGGTTTGTTTCACTTTGTTGTGTTTTGTTTAATAAGGCCATAACCAGATCATAGGGCTGCAGTGGAAGGGTGGCATTTCTCGCTGTTTAAGTGCAAGCATGAAGCGCACAACAGCTGTCATCCACTGTGAAAGGGTTTTCATTCAGCAGATTAAAGGTACAGAACGGGGGTTCCTCAGGTCACAGAGCAACTGAGTGATAAGAGTGATGGCTAGCACTCCCTTGTCCCACAGTGTGTTTCAGCTTCCACTGCTTTTCTATGGGAGAAATAGCTCTCTCATACATCTGACTGCAGAAAAAAAAAATAATAGTGCATGATTATTTAAAAAAAATTAAAAACAACACCAAACAACAGAACAGCAGATCTTTTTTTTTCTTAGTTTGTTTTTTTTTTCCCTGTTTTTTTTTTTTTTCTGGTAGTTTTTGTTTCACTGTTTTTGAAATCACCTGACATAACACCTGATGTGAGTGAAATATAGCCCTGAAGGTAGACTATGTATCTTTTTAAGGAATAGTGAGTCACATTAAACATCAAAATATGGCAAACATCATATCTGAGTCAAATGCTAACATTTGGGTAGGAAAAAGCAAAATTCTTAGTTTTACCATTTAGATATTATTATCTGTGGAAAGTATTTCCCATAAGAAATATCACTGTTGGTGTGATCAGGTTTGCCATTTTTATGGTCTTTTCCTCCCTCCCATCAAATGGGAGAAATATTAAGGACATAGGCCAAATTCCTATTCTGTAATTTACAATGAGTGGTATTTGACTCTGAAAGGAATCTTTAGTAATCACATTCTCTTGAATGGATCAATTCGGAAATAAAATATTAGCCAAATCAGTCAGAATCTGTCCTTCTCTTCAGGATAGATAGAATAACATTTCTGCAAGATCAGTGTTAACAACATAGGAAAATTCCTTGGAGAAGCCCCTCCAAGGGCATCCTTCTGCCCTATCAGAAATCTAACAGGTTAAACTGCATGTTGCCCACCAAGGGAATTTCATGATCCTTCCAAGTGCATAGAACAATGGAAAGCAGGAATAAATTGAATAGGACCATGAAGATGATACTTGAATTTATTACAAGCAGGATATCCAGAATCAAAATGTAAAGGATATGATACAATACACTCAGTGGATAGTGCTTCCCTTGGTAAGTATTTCTATTAATCTCATTCCACTAAACATATCAAATAACATCAAACTCTGCCCAATTCATCTTCCATCTAGAAGCTGAGCACAATGGCTATAGTGACAATATTATGTTAATCAATTTTCCATACCATATATGTCATACTTGTGATGTCCTGCAAATATGACTGAAGGCCCAAATCTGTCTCATTTATGTGCTGTGTTATTCTCCTCTACAATTTCCATGCAATACAGTTCTTTGTAATAAGGCAGATAAAGATTATTCATGCTAACAACACACTAATGCTTTCTTTATGGACTTCCCTTTTTCATTGGAAAACATATTTTCATGCAATTTTATAAAACTTAAAAAAAAATTCTTGAACACTTTCATCATGCTATAATCACTTTGTTTTTACTAGTAACTAGAGCAATGGCTGCAGAGAAAGTAGACCTTAGTATTTCTTTCTGCTGTATTGTATGTGACTGGAGAGTTCCAGCAATGCTCCTTAAGTACTGCTTTAATCTACAGAAAAACTTTCACCATTGAGTGAGTGACAAGTGCCTTCATCTAGCATTTTTCTGAGATGTATATGTTTTAATGTACTGATACACCTCAGATGTACTACAAGTAAAAAAGATACTTATACTTATGTCAAGGTTACAGAACAAAATAGTGTCAGGTCAAAAGATGTAGAGATGCAGTGAAAACTATTTCTAATAGGGATTTGATTGCTTCAAGCGTTTTGTTATACTCTCAGTCTTCAGAAAGGCATATTTTACAATCCAGTCTAAAAAAAATAACATCTGACTTAGGTAATGATCACAAAAGTTCAGTACTGCAAGCCCATTTATCATTTTGGAGTGAATGTTCAATACACGAATGATGAAAAGTAACAGGATATCAGGTAACACCTAAAATGTTCTGGTTGTACAGCACAAATAAGAGACAAATATTAGCATAATGTGTACTTAAAAAATGCCATTTCAAAACCCTTGGGTTTTCTTAGGTGGTTCTAAACCCATTTTCCTGGAATTCATGAGCAACTTATACTGTGGCTTGGCGTAATGTTGTAAATTAAATATCTGGCAACAACTATCAGTACCACTATCTATCCCTGATATGGTTTTCTTTGTAAATGAAGTTGCTAGAGCACACTCTCCAAGTAATAAATGAACAAGTGTGTTAGACTAGAGCAGCCCACAAGCCGTTGTCTTAGCAGCACACTTACAGCTCGCTTCTTCATGTGTGTTAGCTTGTGTGTGCCTATATTTTATATATATATTTATAGATACCTATATATATAACCCTTTTAGTGTGTAGAGCTGTTCAAATTTAGATGACAAGAAGCTATACAGCATCTGAAGAGATGACAAAAAAGAAAAGAAAAGATAAAACTAAAAAGCAGGGTACCAGGTGGCAGCCTGGTGGTTGCATTTTTCTTACAAATAATGTGTCAAACTTTTTTTCTGTAACAAGCACATTCTGTATTGTGTGTGTCCACTCAGTCATTGATGGAATTTGTGTGCTTTTCCAATTTCTCACAATGACACTTTTTGATGCCCTGATCACGGCTAAGAGCAGAAGTCACCGTGCTGCCTTTTGGACAGCAATTTCAGGCATAGCAAAATAAAAGATGTGTCCATTTGTGTTTGGTTGTTTTGGGAAGCAGGGGTTTCTTTTTTGTTTTAGTCTAAGTGACAGGCTATCTGGATGAAGCCATTCACCACTCATTCTTCCTCTTTTCAAACAACTTGTGATAAAATTATATTTCTTTTTCAGAGGTTACTTTTACATGCCCAATAGTTTAATTTGCTTTTCATTCTATAAGAATAATGACATATATCACAAACAATTTTTATTTGATAACAGCAGCATTAAGAAAGAAGATTGTGCTTTCTGCTATACCTTACCAAGGACTGCATAATGAATCTTTGAAATAAAAGTGAAGGAAAAAAATTTTGATGTTCCCTTTTTTTAGTATCACTTCACTGTTCTTATCAGTAGCAAAGAGACAAATTATAGTATAAACTTCAGTTATGTTCACAAAGATATTTTCCAATTTTAAACAGCAGAAACTATCTCTGATATGCATTCTTTTTTCTTTCCTAATTCCTTCTATATTTGCAGCACTTTGTCTTTTTACATAGCCTGTAGTTATTAAAATGGACTACCTCAATCTCTCAATTGAGACCATAAGGTTCCTCATCCAAACAGATAAAAAGGGAGACTTTAAAGAGCCTCTGCTAGCTCTTGTCATAGTCCTGAGAAAACAAAAAAGAATCAGGAGAAACATAGGTCATTACTAAAATAATGCTTAAGTCCAAAGTTTCCCTACAACCCACTGATAGACCATAAATTAAAAGTCTGCAGTGGCAATGGATGCTCTGACATTCTTAAAGTACCTTGTTTCACTATAGAGTCATGTTTCTTATTTGCAGACTGTTAGTAGAAAAGAAAGTCCAGAAAAAACCCAATGGTGTCTAGGCAGGATTTTCTATACTCTTTGTAGAGCCAGCCCATGCTGGTTTTACAACCAGTATAGAAACTCTATAGAAGCTCTAACTGACAGGTAAATCTCATTCAAGTCTTCCTACTTTAAGACTTGAATGAGATTAATATTACATACGTGAAGTACAAGATTAATATACATTAAAGCACACTTTATTTCATCATAAGGTATGCTGAACAATGATCACAAAAATTTCATTATTGAATTTCTCTACAACATATGTAATAGGTACAATAGGTACACATGTAAGAGGTTATTTAAGCAGGCATACCAGATGCCAATATAGTAGGGCCAAAGGAAATCAATATATTTTTACTATATGCTTCTTTGCTCTCAAATAAAGGTTATCCCCTAAATGTGTTAAACGAATGGCATGAGTATTACTGACCACAATATTTTCCTTGCTATTCCTCCTTAATCTGAAAAATTGAAGCTTAAAAATACGTCCATGCAAAACATTGTTTTATTCATACACTTTCTCCCTCCTTTCAGTACAAAATGTCTATCTAAACTTCCTTTATAGCAGCCACAAAATCTGGGGTTTTTTCTCCATTAGGAAGAGAAGTAAAATATTTCCCATGAGAGTTTTATTCACCAACAACTACATAAAATAACATTAAGTCCCTACCACAGTATCTCTTTTAATTTCTCCTATATATGAATGCTCAACAAGTACATCTGAACAACTCTGAGTTATTTACACTGCATATCTTTCCTCGCCATTTTGGCTGGGATGCAGTAAAGCCCACAGAATGATTATTAATGGCTTTTTTGTATCTATTTCTCTTCATTTGAGCAGGGCTCATGAAAGAAGAGTGAAACAGACACATCTTCTTCAATAGCCAAACTTTTTTCTTTTCACAAAAAATGCTTATTTTGCCTCCCTCTGCACTCAATAGTACAAACACAAAATTACTGGACATGTCCTGAGTGTAGATAGTAGATATTTAAATGTTTTAGTAGATATTTAAATAGAGAAATAAACTAATTTATTAAATCTAATTCTTGTAAGAAATATAAGAAAAGAGAAGTGATAGTTTGAAGAAAGTCTTGGACTTCTGTTGAAAGCAGCAAAAAGCAAGCCAAGATCCTGAGCTCTCTCTAGCTGTGCTAATGCAGTCAAAGCACCTTTTAGGCTATTAAAAGTACAAACATCAGCAGAGAGCCATACCAAGCCATCTTTTCTCAGGAGAATTTTCTCCTATGAGAACTGAAGAAAAAGAAAATTAAGTGACATACTAAAACAGGGCAAAATGATAGTGCTTACAACCTCCTAAATCTAGATCAATGCCTCTGTTGAAGAAACTTAAGAAATACATCAGATTTTCTATTAGCAAGAGGCTTATCATCTCTGCCGGAAGATTCAATAGCAATTTTTTGCTTGAAAAAGTATTAAGTTATGTATATCTTGCCAATTGCAACGTTTTTGACCAGATATGGCAATATTCCAAGCAGTGTGAGATTACTAGTGTCTGTTCAGTGAATCCAGAATGATTTCCTTGCTGATATAGATTTCAGAGTGAACATTTAAAACATGCAACATAAACAAGTATAAGAGTAATTGCATGCAAATGAAAAGAGTTTCCCCTGGGGAAAGGCTATCCCTTCTGTAATATAG
Source organism: Ammospiza caudacuta (assembly GCF_027887145.1). Classification (NCBI taxonomy): domain Eukaryota; kingdom Metazoa; phylum Chordata; class Aves; order Passeriformes; family Passerellidae; genus Ammospiza; species Ammospiza caudacuta. Next base: position 99,150,604 of record NC_080594.1, read on the forward strand.
ATAGGGAACAAAAATTTTTCTCCAGATAGCTATGTTGTTAAAAATGTGATGATTTGCCTGGGTATATGAATAATCAGGAAGAAAAAGAAGGCAACTCCATCTTCTTCCTCTTAGGGCATGCTGAGGTGTTTATGTGGCTATAAAATTGCTCCTGGTCCTAAGGCTGTCAAACCAAGTACTTCCAAACAAATTATGCCCAAAAGCACTTTTGGTTTTTACTTGTTAAGACTATTTTTCCTTAGTGTCTAGAGTCACAGGAACCAAATGAAGCTCGTGTTCAAGTTAATAAACTCCAAATGTGCTCACAGCAGATGACTTTGGTGGCTTGCTGTGGTGTGATTTATGCCATTTCATCATATGCATTCTTCCAGGCTCAAAATGCATATGATTTTTCATAACAATTAGCTTAGGGACACCACAGATCCAGTTGGGCATTTCACTCTGTTATTAGCAGGTATGTTTTCAAATAACTGATTTATCTGTAACAGCTTAAAAAATTAACACTATCACCCCCACCACTCCTCCCATGCCCTTCTCCTTCCTCTTCTGTTCATTACTGTGCTTCCTAAGCAACATTTATGGACAGATTCTTTGACCCTTATTATTGCAGTTTAAGCCTTTCCATCCACCTGTTTGAACAGTGAATGTAGAAGCACTCTGTATGCATGTACTTCCTTGTAGCTTATTAATGACAGCATTTTTCTTCTTAATATTCTGCCCATGTTCCGAGGCACAGGAAGGCTGAATGATGTAGATTGTTTCTTGAAATCTTTGCCTTGATGATTTTTGCTTTCTTTATTCACACCAACATGAGGTACAATCAAGAATAAAAGCCTATTTTTGAGATATTGATAGGAGTAACACCTTTTCACCCCTCCCCTGCAACCTCTTTCTTTTCTTTTTGGAACAAAGAGAAATTTTTATGTAGGGCTTTCTTTGGGAATCAGATTGATTTTGCCTTCCTATTCTGTGCTATCTGTAAATCCTACCAAAAGGAAGTCTGTATACAAGTCATCTTCTGAAAGTTCACTCCTATTCTGAAACCTCATTCCCAGTCTTCATGCTTTTTGTAGGTATTTGCTTCCAGCTTCAATTTCCTGCCCACCCCCTCCCCAAAAGATGAAAATTATGCAGCTTATAATGTTTCTCTTGTGTGGAGTCAGTAGAGTACATGATAATAATGCCACATGCTTTCAGCCTTCTGCAGTGATCCACAATTTTTTCTTCTTTTTCACTGAAAGGTGAGATAAGCAGTTAATAATTCTTTCCCTGTAACTATTTTGGGATGAAGTTTATAAGTTATTATAAAGAATTTGGTTAGTTACCAAACTTTGCCACTCTGTGATATGGCATGCACGTTTTCTTTTATCCTACAAACTATACTAAATCATATAAAATTATCAGAGAAAGAGTAAATAAACTACTAGACTTTCTTCAGTAAAAATCAGATGTTTTATCTAAGTTTCAGGAGAAAACTGTTGTTTAAAAAATTCAAAACTTATTTTTCCCTAATTTTTGCTGGCAATAACCAGATTCACAGGCTCAATAACAGCATTTCTACAGAACTTTATTATTATTGCCATATGTTTTGTTCTTGATGAGCCAAACAGAAAGAGGATTTTCTTTGAATTAATGTCTTATGTCAACAATTCTAGTTTTATAGGCTCCAGAAAAGAGAACGTGGACATAACACTCCAAGTATGCCCCCAAGCAAACCCAGGAGGCTTTAAATCTGGCTGCTTGCCAACAAAAAGATTCTAAAATATAACATTTAAAATACTATCCTTTCTCTTCCAAATAGTACATGAAACAGAGAAAGACAATATATGAGAAGATCAAACAGTTATCTGTATGAAAGAGTGAAAACAGAAGAAGAACCTTGGATTCCTTAATCACTTGGTTGCAGGAGAAGCTGGTGGTCTCCATGAAACACACATGCTCTGGATCGGGCTCATGAACAGAAATTCAGGTCAGCTAGAGATTGAAAACTTTTTTTTTTTCCTTTTTCACACAGGTGCTTACTAGGGCTCCTAAGGATGCTATTCCTCTAGAGGATGTATACATAGGAAGATAAGGAAACCAATCTCTGGCTAGTGGCAGTTTACAGTACAAACTTGGCAATTGCTGCCATAGCAGTTTAATATCACTGCTAGCCTGGCATAGTGTGCACAGAAGACTTCCACTGTCATTTTCCATTTTAACTTACCCTCTGCACATGGCTGCTTCTGGGTTCACCATGATTAGCAATATTTGGCATCTAGCAGGGTTGATCTAATAGGGAAGACTGATAAAGTGCCTCATGCAAAAAAACCATAATCATGAACCTTGCTTCCCCAGATAAACAATCATCAAAAGTGGACACTTCCTTCATTCATGCTGTTGAGTTTATCTCTACAGAATATTTGGTACCTTGGAAATTCTGCTGCATATCTTCTTCACCTAATTTCCCAAAAGCTCCTAGCTCCATTTTTTTTGCTAGGAGGAGAGCTCACAGCTATCACAATTTCTCTTCTGATCAGGTCTTGCTGGGCAGTGCAAATCTGTGAATGATAGCCACTGCTATTTTTGTTTGTCATCATCTCCAGTTGCTTCAATACATAAAAAGAGCTAAAATTACTCTTACAATCTAGAAGAAAACAACTTAATCATTTGCAATTCCCTCTGTTGCACACAACTTTAAACATGCAATATAAATTCAATTTCTTGATGCCTATATTCAAGAGACCTTTAAAAGGTTTAGAGATGTACTTGAGGTTATTGCACTCTCAAGAAAATATTAGATTTTTCAAACTGACCAAAAGGGTCATATTAGTATGTTTCATACTCTGTATACCCTGTGGAAATTAACTCAGAATACACGTCTTCTTTTCTTATGCAAAGTATTCAAAACAGGCACATTATGGTATTTTTTTACTATTACAAAATGGAGAGCTCACATAGTCCAACAGTAACTTCAATTAAAACATTATGGAAACACAAATTTGGTATCAACCTGTACATGATTCTATTATTGACTTTGTTGTTCTTTCTGAAATTAACTCCCTTCTGTGAGGAGTTTTCAAGAAATCTGCATTATGGTAATGGTTCACTGTAGTTTTCTGCAGACACAGATCTGGCAAACCCACTTTTTTTTTTTTTTTTTTTTTTTTGTCCAGTTGCCATTTTTAATGTTGCTTGCTAACACAAGGACTCTGAATTACACATACTTAATAAAACATCACAAAACTCAAATTATGTGGCTTCTTTATGGTTTCATCAAACATTCCCTATGGGTGATAGCAACCAAAACTCAGTCAAGAAAGACTTCTGCTATATTTATACACCTTCAATCTTTGATTAGTGTTTGAAGCATTTAAAGAATATAGCTACTATAAATTATTCACATTTATAATATCTTAGGATCTCTTCTGTATTTTTTAACCTATTGAAATGTCAGCTTTTCTTTTAAATAATTTTGATTTATCCAGTTCCACACTGCAAGAACTTGAACTGTTTTCCTACTGGATTTCCTACACTTTGAAATTTGATGTTTTTTTAATATTGAGTAGGAAGTTAATGCCCATGTAATTTTTGTACAAAATTTCGAATCATGATTTTACTTGATTCAATGAAAACCAGTAATTTCTTCTACTGGCAACAGGAGAAGAACTTTATTAACTAAATGTACTTCTGGCCTTACTTTCCTGACCTGATGGCCTTTTGTTTAGGACTGAATATGCACTTAGGCATAAACGTAGGGATCTAGAAACACTTGTTCACTGATCATACTTGTGAATGTCCATCAGATTTTACTGACCTAATCCAATATACCCGTAATTCTGAATAATTACTATAAGCTTCTTCACAGTCTCTCGAGGATACTTAATGGATCAGGTCAACCATGATGGCTGTTCTAGGAATGTGGCTATTCTGTGGCCAGCTCGGATGTCTGCACCATCTTTCCATCTTGCATTCCAAGAAGGAGCATGTGATTTTTGGAAACTTTGCATCAACAGGGCAGAGAGATTAAAAGATTTCTGAAGCTTCCATGTAAATAACTGAGTAAAACCTTGTATAGTCATTAGTAAGTGAAGAATTATAATACTAATTTAAAAATTAAAACTTTGGGTTTTTTCTTTTGATTCGTATTTTCATACCATCACCTTTGGTTTAAAAAAACAAAAAAAAAGTTATATGTAAGTATCAATGTAAACATAAATAAAATACATATAGGTATTACAGTAAGTCAACATAAAACAAATTAATGATATCTTTTTTCATACTATTATTTTAAATTAGGAAAATATATTGTAGTTTTGCATAACTGCAACATTTTCCCTTTTAACTTGAAATGTTATTATAAAGGTCATAAATTAATTTTTTCTTTCCTTGAGCTTAAAAGCAAGTCAGAAGGGGGGAAAATGCTCTACCAAGAAGTCTAGCCTCCTAAGAATAAGAAAAGGGGGTAAAAAAAATGGGTGGGAATTTTCTCACTTTTTATGCTAGAGATGGTTCTGCTAGAGATCATGCCCTGCTCCTGGATTTCTGAATGCTTCATGGGCAAGCTATGTGACTGAAACAAAACATTGTTCAGTGCTCTGCACTCTAGACATAGTACTAACAGCTAGAAAAGCTAGATACTTTCTATTCATGCTCTAGCATACATTAGCAAAACTCTGTTGACCTCCTTATGGATGATTCTAAATTCATGGTGGAATTAAAAAAATGGGAAACAGATTTGCTTGTTACAAAAACCTGTTCTAGTTCTAGAGGCAGGGTCCTCTCTTGCCTGTTTTGGTAGTTTTATTCACTGTGAAAAGTACTGCATGTTCCAAAATAAAATCCTAAGAGACCTCAGCTAATACATGTAAATAAATTAATTATTAATTAACCATAAGATTTAGACATCTAATTCTACAGCTTTGCAGGGATTTTCTTAGTAGTATATTCACAAACTATACTTATGCAAGGATTTTTAAAATTTTTCTTTTAATAAATGCATGCAAACAAACCACTGAAAGACATACAGCAGGTGAGGAGGAATAATCTCAAGTAGCAGTACAGGTTGGGGGCTGATTTACTAGAGAGCAGCTCTGCAGAGAAGGATGTGGGAGTCTTGGTGGATGACAAGCTGATTATGGGCCAGCAGTGTGCCCTTTTGGCCAGAAGGACAAGTAATATCCTGGGATTCATTGGAAAGATTATGGCTGGCTGATCAGGAGAGGCGATCCTCCCGCTCTGCTCAGCCCTGGTGAGGCCACATCTGGAGTGCTGTGGCCAGATCTGGGCTCCTCAGGGCAAGGAAGATGGAGAAGGGTCTGGAGCACAAGTCTTATGAGGAGTGAGATGGGATTGTTTAGTCTGGAGAAAAGGAAGCCCGGGGGAAAATTTATTGCTGTCTACATCTGCCTGAAATTGTTGTAGCAAGGTGAGGGTCAGTCTCTTCTGACAAGCCTCAAGTGACAGAATGAGAGGAAATGGCCTCAATCTGCACCCAATGAGTGCACATTGCTGACATTGAGGTTTAGATAAGATATCAGGAAATTTTCATCATGGAAAGGGTGGTCAAACATTGGAGCAGGCTTCCCAGACTACTGGTTGAGACACCATCCCTGGAAAAATTTAAAATCTATAGATGTCACACTTAGGGACATGGTTTAGTGCTGGACTTGGCTGTGCTGTGTTAATGGTTGGACTTGATGATCTCAAAAGTCTTTTCCAGCCTGAAAAAATAGTGATTCTATCATGAACTATGATTTGATACAGAAAATATCAAATCATAGTTCATGATAGAATCACTATTTGGTGATTCTTCTTGGAGGTACTTTGAAGCTCTTTTGAATTTTAATACCATAAATCATAAGAATAATGGCAAGGCCATTCATTATTTAATACAACAGGAAAGGACATGAGTGTTGGGGGTGATAGTGTGTGTGAGACTGAAATGTTACAGTTAACAACTCACATAATCTGCTGGTTTAAAAGCAGGAGGTACTTTGCTGAGGTGAGGTTTGCACCCCACAACCGAAGGGGAGGAGGAGGGTTTTTGGGTGTGTGGTGGCAAAACTCTGATCTGCATAAAACAGGGGATGTGAACCCACCACCAGAGTATAACCACAACAAACTGAACTTTGTTAGCAACAAGCTGTCTTTTGGGCCAGATAAGGCAAAAGGCTGATAAGAAGCAGATCCTGTGAGGTGGGATAATGGTTTTTATCATCTCCCCAAATGGATATTACATGAGTCTGAAGATATCATCCCTTCTTATAAGGCCTAACTGGCTCAGCTAAGCAGAACATATAGCCATCATGTCTTAGAAGGAGTCACAAACCATCAAAGACCCTTAAAACAACCCCAGACTCGTTTCTGGGGCTTTCCACCAGAAGACTGTGCATGATCCACAGCATTGCATCAGGCAGTGTGAAATTTCCCTCCATGGGAGGTGTCTGGGCATTCCCACTTGAATATAAACCACATATTAACATTGTGTTCCATGGGCTTTTTCCCGTAGTATCAAGACAGTGACCACTGGACACTGAAATTGCAACCATTGAGTCTCATCACTGATATCATGGATGGTGACATCTTTCCAGTATCTACGCTTATCCTTTCTTTCTCCTTCTTCAAGTATATTTTTATACCTTTATTTTGCTATATTTCTGTAGATAATTACCAAAATGTCTGTATACCTGCTTTACTTTGCAACATGTAACTATATGTCTAGATATCCATGTATCTATATACTTCTACACCAGTCATTTCACTGTAATTTGCCTCAAGGTTTTTATTAACAAGAACCTTAGTTATTCCACCTCCGGGGAGGGTTGTAGCATAATTTCAGCAGAAAGAAAAATCTCTGTTAATATCTTTGATAATTTCCTATTTTTGGTCTCAGATTTCCAACATCTCATAAACCAACAATAACAAGAGAAAGCTCTGACCTGTCTCATTCTGAATTCATGCCTTCTTGCATCAAAGTTTTCTGATTCACTATCATCACAGATGATAGTGAATCTCTTTCAGCCTCCATTTATTAAGCCACAGAAGCCAAATTTGTTTAGTCTCACAAAGCAGATTTCTTTCCTTCCAGTTATCCACATTTATATTATTTTTTGATTCCTTGCAATTTTGCCATTAGCAAATTCCACCAACGTGCTCCTAGATATTTTGCTAGGCAAAAGAATTAAACATGATCAACTCCAAAGTGATCCTTGAGGAAGCTCTTTACAACACGAAGTCACAAAACCTCTTGGAATCTTCTCTAAACAATGATTGCATGAATACAAAGTTTCTACTTGTCAATAAGCTACTCTTTTCAAGATTAACAAGTAAATTTTCTGCACCTCCAAATAAATTTTCCTCAAATCTAGGTTCATGATTAATGCCTCTGTGTTAATTTCATTTGAAAAGCAGTCAATTTAAAGAAATATGCCATGTTACAGCAATATAATTCTTAAAACACTTGGATAGGTAAAATCCTGTAAATGCCTGTGTACATTTATGTATATAATTGTTTCTGCAAAAAAACGTTTCCTAGTCATTCATATTATCAGAAACCTGAGTAATCAAGTGCTCTCTCTTTCAAAATCATGACATGATAATGTCCATTTAATATTAATATTTTGAGCACATGGCATTCTTTTCCTTCTACTTCACCTGTAATCGTCAGTCTTTTTTTTTTTTTTCCCTCCTCACATTAGTCACAGTGCTTGTATCCTGTGACAACACTGTTCAATTTTGTTTCGGAATTGTACTTAGATTATCTTTCTCATTTCATACTGCCATGCTCATTCTGTTTTTTACCTAAATGTATGAAGAGTTTATTATTATTTGGTTTTAGTCAGTTTGAAAGGTATGTCTTTAAACTTTTTGTCTCGTCTTTGTATTACAATTTTATGCATTAAATTCTCTTCAGTATCTGTAGACCAATAACTTTATTAAATATATAGTGGAAAGTCTGAAGGAAAACTAAAGCACCAGAGGAAACATATGCTTACATATTCTTGGCATCTTATGATTACAAAATTAATATCTGCTATATACTGTAGAAGACTGAATGACCCAATCTAGTGTAGTCAGTGTGCTTCTTAAAAGTTTTTGGTTTATGTCAGAGCACCTTGCCCCTTTAAAAAACATAAACTAATCTTTCAGGAAAAAAACATGTAGCTTCAGCTTCATTCAGAATTTGTTGAATTAGCAGTCTGTGAATTTTCTGGTTTTGTTTTGTGGATTCTTGTGGTTTGCTTGCTTCTTTTTAAAATCAAATGCACTTTTGCAATTTCTTAGTTGTCCTGTTTGCACAAATTGGTGAATACTATCTTCCTATTTTCCTCAATTAGTCTTCTCATAGTGATGACTGAAAAAAAAAAAATCAAAGAACTGTGAAACAATTGGGAAGTTAACTCTGAATTTTATTCCATGTTTAAGTCAAGATCAACCTTTCTTATATATGTTCATCCTTGCTCTCTTCTGGAAGTCAGTTACTTCATTTCTCTTAGCACAAAAGATGATTATGTGAGCAAGCACTAAGTTTTAGAGAATTTTATGGTGACAAACACTAAGAGACAAAACATCATGCATTTCTGAAGGGAAAAATCCACTGGAAAAATCCAAATGCCTGTTCTAAAGTTCAAGGTAAAAATAAAGAAAGCTGTTAACATCAGCAACATATCCACAAAGTAATTTTAGCATAACATTCCAAAAGAAAACTTAAACTTGAAACAAATTTATCTGTGTAAAATATCCATCCAAATGGTTAAAATTCAGGATTTCAAAAAGTGTTAAGAAACATTATTTCATCATCTGACATTTTCTATCAAGTAATGTAAATTCAGTGAGTCTTCTAATTGGCTGGAGCTGAAAATAGCTAATACAGTAGTATTCTGCTCTGTATCAGATAAATGAAGTTGCTGGGGATTCACTGTCTGCAGTGATGATGAGAAAGTTGAAAAAAGCTAAATCTTGGAAGCCAAGAAAACATCCTCCTTTCAAGATATTTTTCAGAAGAGTAACCATTAATAGGTTTAACATATATGTATTTTGGGTAAAAATATGCACCCATTAAAATCTCTTGCTTGAAAGTTCATTGCATGACCTTATTATTATCTCAGTATTTTTTCCACAAACCTACAAGTACATATACAAAATAAAACCAAACAAAGTAACACTGGCTGCCTTCCTTTTCTTACAAAAGGAGACTGCTATAATCACTGAATCAAAATAAGTATTTGAAACAGATGATTATGTTAATTTAAAATGGCTTGGTTGATGTTTATGCAGCATTTATGCTTGTGCTTATTTTATTATGAATGGTTTGTTAAACAGCTATGAATGGTCAACCAGCAGCAGAAGTAAATTCGTTTTAAGGATTATTGCCCAATAAATTATTTGCTGAGGCTTATCTAAGCCGTATTTAATAAAATTCCTAACCCCTAAAATAGAGCATGTTCATTTGTAGCAATTACTGATAGCTTAGACCTGTGTGTTTTACTATAGACTTTATGATACCTACAGATAGGCAGCCATTAAAATTAAACATTTTTATTATGCAGCTAGGTAATTTTCAAAATTATTAATTTAGTATCTGTAAAAAAAAAAAAAAACTTTGAATAATGTGTTCACATTACTTCAAGGATGCTTGGTAAGGATATGCTACTTTGCTTCTGGAACAGAAGGAACAAAATTCAGCAACAGTTGAAATATTCACCAGTGACAGATGACACAGTGCCACCTCTGGCTCCTAAAAGCTAAATGGCCTTTAGGGTCATGGCAGACATAAATATGTGCCTCCTAGATGTAAAATAAAATAAAAGGTAATGAAATACACCAGAAAAAGGGTATAATTATAACCAAACAAAATTCTTCAGTGGAAAAGTTGAGGCATTCATGGAATCTAACAATAAAATAAGGAAGGAATATCTATTGTTTTTAGGAACAAAAACAAAACACTAGATTTGCAGTATTGGAAGTGAGCTTCCATGGCAGTTTGTAATTTGTTTTTATTATTAAAAAAATAATCCTGAAATAATTTGGGACAAATTGAATTTTTTCTGCCCATGATTTTTTAAAGTTCAAAATAGGGTTATTAGAAAGACTTTTCTGTTTAAGAAAGGGATCAGAGAGACTTTGTTGGTGAAAAGCCTGGCCACATCCATTTTGGCTAAATGGCACATTTCTCTTCAGTGGGTATTTTGAGACTGGCTTTTACTTTACAAGTTTCTGAAGGTAATAACACTGTATTATCTTTGAGTGGGGAATATCATATTCACTGGCTTGCTTCCCCCATGGTCTTGCTGTGTTTGTGTGGGTGATAACTGTAGCAATGTTTGGAATAAAAGCTTGAAGAATTTGTGTTCTCAGCTGAATGTAAGGTCATTTAAATACTTTCTCCTCACTCCCCCCAGCTCCTTCTGAGAAGCCTCTGATGGTCAAAATTCAGTTTGAATGGCAGTAGAAAAGGTTTCTGAAATTACAAGGTGAAAACTCTGTAATGTTACCTGTAGTTACCTGTTTTGCTGGTTAAATCAGAATACCTGTTAAGAAATTATGATGAATATTAGATAAATTTATTTGGGGTTTTTTTGAAGTACGAGATAATTTATACTAGTATTGAAAAAGGAAAACTAAATTGGTTCTATGTATGTTTTAGACTACCTTGAATAATTTGTGATTGTTATTCTGAGTTTCCTCAAATAATATATCATCTTAAAAATAATTATATGGAAATGCAATACCAGTTTCTGAATTGTCCTACTTTGTTACTTGAAGAGATAAATTAATTTACATATTTAATTGTTAAAATGTTTATATAATAATATATTGCAATTATAAAAAATTGCATATATATCTATATATGTACATATATATAATAAATTGTAAGTTAATATAAATTGTAATTATCTTACCTGGATACTGCTATTGATCAAAAATATTTTTAATCATTAAAGAAAGCTACCTTATTTTACTTCTTTTCCTTCAAGGGAAACTCATATTAGTTAAAATCTAAAGACTTCACCCTTCTGAAGATCTTCTCTTTTCAGGAATGACTTATTAATGGCTAAACCTTTTTCCCACAGAGAAAGTGGAAGTAATATTATTTACTTTCTGAGGTTTATTAATATCTTTTGGCTTTAAAAAAATCAGAAAACTTTTCATAGGTTGCTGCTGAAAAGGTAAAAGTCTCCATGCAACCTTAAATTTTACAAGACCTTATGGTTCTACACTTTATAATTCCAATATCAAAGAACTCAGTGGCAAGTGCAAGGTGTGGGTTTTTTCTCCTAATAGTGCAACTTAAGTAGAAGTATTTAGTTTAAACAAAAAATTATAGGTTCTTATCACCTTCCAAGTAGATATGTATTGTAAAGGGAAACTTTGAAAATATGCTAAAGACATTCCCAGGAAAAGAGGAGCAAACATGCCTAATTTGGAAGTGGTAGAATATATATGAAGGAATCAGAGCAGACAAAGTAAACAGTTTTTAATATAAGACAATATTGCAGCTATTGTTCAATTTATATTCTCATGGCAACTGCAAATTCGGGCATTTGCCTATAAAATAATAATACGTTTTGCTCAAAAACACTGTTAAATTTTGGTTACTCTTAAAATTAGAAATAATTGTTGTTACTTGTCAAACATCCAGAAACAGATTTTTCAGATTTAAAGACCTTGATGCATTTTTTTCTTTTTAACTAAAATATATGAAAGCCATATGAAAAGTCTTCTTCTTTAAAGCTAATTCAGGGCAGAAGTCTAACACTTATTGCCCTTGATCATGGAAATGTTATACCTCATGCAGACTATTTATTTATATTTTTTCCTTTTACCATTTTCAAGAATGAGTATTTGCCTTTTAAACCTTTACAATGTCATAATCATATTATGATCTTAAATATTGGCACTCCATCTGTTAAATTATGTGGGAAATTTCATAAAAGGGAAAAAAATGCTGGGGGAAAAGAAAAAGAAAAGGTGAGATGTCTGTGGTCTTCAAGCGAGTCTACCTTTTGTTGTCCAAATAGACTCAAAGATGTCCAGGAGGCACAGTGGTAAGAAATCCAAGCTCTTCATTGAAATAGTGGCATGTAAGTAAAGAATATTAAGCAACTTTCAGTGTTTTACCTCTAGGCATAAAACTGTTCAGGTAAATCTCAGTTCAATGAAACTTTACATAGTTTAATATTACAGGTGTGATTAGCCCTACTGAACACAAAGTACAGGGCTTAAGGAATGCATTAATAATTTCAAGAGTAGAGACATATTTATTAAATAATTCAGAGATTTTTAAAGATGAATATTATCTTATAGATGTTTGGCATAAGCAGGATATTTTTTTTCCTCTTATATGCAATTTTTCCTTCAGAAAGGGCACAACCAAAGTATTCTAAGAAAACTCAAACAGCAGAATCTGATTATACTAACCTGTGGACAGAAATGGCTAGGAAGTTTCCAATGTAAAATTTTTAAGAAAGGAAGTAGGGATCAATCTAAATCAAAATTTCTCTCACAGAAATTTAATCAGGAATGTTTTCTTACACTAAAGGTTTAATTCATAGAATGAAGAGAGATGGGGGAGACAAAAATGCGGACAATAGACTTCTAAATCAGATTAGTGCTGGATAGTGGATATTCAGTTCAGTTTGACACAGGCTGTAGCTTATTTTGCTTAATATAAATAGCTCTCTGTGTCACTGCTTAAAGCATTCTATAGCTATACGTGCCTAATTCAATATGGATTGGAATATAACTAATTTAATACATCATTTTATCAGAACACTTGGCTTCATCATTAGGTAATAGAGGAACAGAAACATGAAGTAGTAGGGCTCATATCAGAAAATCACCCACTTTGGTTTTCTGCTTCTGGACATGACTTACATATCCATGTGTTACATGACTGAAGTTTATGCAGCCTCTTCATAAATTATGAGAACCTTTCCTCAGGGAATCCACTTGAATAATCCACTGCTCTTCTCACTGCAAAGATTTTCTCAAATTAGACAAATCTCCCCAACTTTAAATTAAACCTCTTGTTCTTTGTTCTCTTATCTTTCCTTATGACACTAACTTTTGCATGTTTACATAGTCATCTCATTTTTTTCTTTTCTTCTGTGTCCATCTGTAAACTAAAGATACATAATTAGTTAATTTTCTTTTCATAAGCCCTATATTATAAACCTGTGATCATTCTCATAGGTTTGTATATTATAAACCTATGATCATTCTCTCTGCTGTAAAGCAGAACAAATTAGCCCCATCTTTATCTTTTGTGAAGTTTGACATACAAAACTGGACACTTTGCCCTCCAAGTTCTTGGTTCTCTTTATTGACTGGGTAAGCAGCCTAGAATCATCTGGGATTTGTCAGATAAATTTACTAAATTTACTAAATTTATTAGATTTACTTTTTTTCTTTTATTCAAAAGATTTGTTAGAGTTCCTAATAAATCCATGGTGGCTTTCAGTGGTTGTATTGCTATTCATACAAATCAATTGGTACCAGTATTCCTGTTGGAACTAATGTAAATCTAAAGAAATTTTCTTTGCTTACTATTGCAACCACCCTTTCTCTGTGACATAAAACTGGCCACAGATTGTCTACTTTCAATATTTAGGGATGCTATATGTGGATATTGGAATTCTGTCTTAATTGTCTCTCTGGCTACTATTACATGAGTAAATTAAATTCATTATTCTTTGCTAGTTGCCCTGGGTACAGGGACAAGAGGGTGGAGCTTTTAGCACTATGTATTCAGTAACTCCTACCCCAGTGGTACTTGAGGTTAAAAAGCCAAGGCCGGAAACCAGCAGGTTGCTTTTTTTTTTTTTTTTTTTTTTTTTTTTGTTGCATTTGCTGGGCTTGCTCTGGAGAGGGTGTGGGATTGGATTGGGACCACCACTGCTGTTGCCACAGTGCTGCCATCCCTGGGGAGAGAGCCCCTGCAGCGGGGCCCAGGCCACACAGAGTCACCATTTTGGCAGCACAGCTCCTCGTTTGGATGAACTAGCTTTCCTGGTTATGTTTTGTCCCTGCTTTCTGTTGTTTTGAGGCTGGGGGAGGAGGAAGTTAAGCCAGAAGAGCCTCCCTGATGCATTGTTTAGTTTTCTTGAACACCACGTGGCCATACCGCAGGGACAGTGGCCATTTTGCCTTTGTCAGGAAATCATGCTGGATGCTATCTTTAAGAAGTGGTTTTGTTTGTTTGTAGTGAATATCTTTTTGTGGATAAAACTCTCTTTTGTACACTCTTTTATTAATCTTGTTGAAGTTATGAGGATTTTTGAGTAAATTGTGATTCCAACTTATAATGTCTGCTAGTGTTCCTCCATCATTGGAAGGGGCAAAGAGGAGAAAAGGGAGCAGCTTAAGTGGGTTTAATTTTCTAGCTGGATTTTAAACCAACACACTAGTTAAATGGCCTGAGTTGTCTATAATCATCATAGACCTTAAGAACAAATTACTATTACTTTATTTGTCTCCTTCCATATCAAGACTTCTCTAATTCTAGAATCTCACAAATAACTTTCTTTACTGATACAGATCCTCATGGAAGTCACATTGAAGCATATGGAAGACAGAGTAGTGAGTAGAGATAGTAACATGGCTTCACCAAAGGCAAATCTGGAGTTGTGTTGCCAGGCTAATCTGGTGGTCTTCTTATGATGTGACTGCATCAGTAGATAAGGAAAAATCAATATGTTATTTACCTGGTTACTTTTTAAGGCCTTTGGCATGGTCTCCCATCACATTCTTGATGCTAAATTGGAGAGATTATGAGTTTGATGGATATACTGCTAGATGAATAAGGAACTGACTGGATGGTCACATTCAAAGAGTTACAGTAAATGACTCAATGCTCTAGTGAAAACCAGAAATCAGTGATGTCCCTCAAGAGTCCATATGGACACCAAAGCTATTTTACATCTTCACTGATGGCACAGACCAATGGGATTGAGTGCACTCTCATCAAGTTTCTGGATAAAACCAAGATGAATGGTACAGTAGATATATTAGAGGGAAGGGATGCCATCCATATGGACCTTAATAGGCTTGAGGGGTGGGACTGTGTGGATCTCATGAATAGCAACAAGACCAATGCAAGGTCCTGCACCTGGGTCATGTCAATCTCTAAGATCAGTATAGACTGGAGGAGGAATGGATTGGAACCAGTCCAGAGGAGAAGGACTTGATGACCACCATCCTTGTGGATGAAAAAATTGGATGTGATTCAGCAATGTGTGCTTGCAGCCTAGGAATCATATGCTGCATCAAAAAAAGTGTAGCCAGCAGGTCAAGAGAGGTGATTCTCCTTCTCCATGCTGCTCTTATGAGACCCTGCCTGCAGTACTATGTTCAGCTCTGGGATCCTCAGCACGTGAAAGACATGAATGTGTTGAAGAAAATCCAGAGGCAGAACAAAAACATCATCAGAGGGCTTAAACACCTCTCCTATGGACAGGCTCAGATTCCTGGGGTTATTCATCCAGGAAAAGAGAAGGAAGACCTTGCTGCAGCCTTTCAATACTTAAATATAAGTTATAAGCAATATAGAGAGAGCATTTCTACCAGGGCCTGTAGCTACAGAACAAGAGTAATTGGTTAAAATGGAAAAAAAAATATATTGACTGGAAGGATGAAATTTTTTTACAATGATTGTTGGGAGACACTGAAACAGGTTACCCCAAGAAGATTTGGATGCCTAATCCCTGGAAGTGCCCAAAATCATGTTGGACAAAGCCTTAAGCAATGTAATCTGTTCAAAGTTGTTCTTACCCATGTCATGGAGCTTGGACTAGATTATTTTTGAAAGTCCCTTCCTATGTAAGCCAGTCTATGATTCTGTGACATTATGACTTAAAATTTGAAATACATAGATGTTAACTAGATGTTAACATACAATACATAGATGTTAACAATTCTACTCATAGGAATTCAGAAAACTTTGTAGAGACACAAAATCAAAGGACAATATAGACTGGAAATCATAAGAAGAAATAAATCTTGCAGCATTTAAAAGTGTCTTTTTTTTAATGTTCTAGGTGTTACTATATATCAGATATAGTCCTACACTCAGGGAAAAAATCTCTTAAAATACTGGTATTCAGATAGGATAGAGAAGGACAACTGATTTATTTGGTAATAGTTAAGTCATTGACTACAACAATGAGAAAATATATATTAATAAATTCATTTTGATATTACTGAGATTTAACAACTGCATAATTATATAGTCCTATGCAAATATATTAAAATAGAGGGAGATTTAACTAGGACATGGCTTTGTGCTGCTTTTCTGTATATGTGGGAGTTTGTCTACATGCATTTAGAAAATATGAATTCCTAATGTGCTATTTGAGTTGCTGTGTAATCTGCTTAGAGAAACACAGTTTAATCAGAGCTTTGTCAAGGTATCAGATGGAATAACAGAAGTGTAGCATCCTTGTATTCCTGAATTAAGATAAAATGAAAGCTGTAATTAAGATAGCAGCTTCTTACTACTTTAACTTGATTATTTAATTAGAATAGAAGGGCATGCCATATTGAAGAAGAGTTTGAAATTTTAATCCTTTTTGGGTTATTTTACTTTCTTAGGTTGCTGAGCAGCAAAACTGGTTATGATGTGAATGTCTTTAAAATATAATTTATAAAAGACTGTCCTTAAACACTCTGATTCAGAACTTGCCAGGGTTTGCAGTGCTACGTTGTTCTCATGTAAAATATCTGAAAAGATGAAGACAAATATTCCTGGAAGTAGGCCAGATAAAGGGGAAATGGATATCATAGAGTTTTGCAATATCTTCCTGATGATTTTTTTCATTTGTGTTCTCAAAATGGACAGGTCTAAAAGTCTGAATAATATATTTTCCCTATGCTTTAAAAAAAACTTGCGCTGAAATCCACAGAGGAATTTGATTTAGACTTTTTTTTTTTTCAATTTAATCCCTAGTTAAAATCCAGCTCTATAATTCAGAAAAATGCATTTTTGACTCTACGTTTTTGAATCATGCTAATAAATCCTAAATGCAAAATTTGGATTTAAAAACCTTTCTTGCACTTGGGACAAAAAAAGGACAAATTTATAAATCATGACTTGAAAGATGTTCAGTTAAGATCAGCACTATAAACTTCTATCATATTTGGGGTTGACATTTCAAAAATGTAACCCTTCAATGCTATGTATCAGTACTCACAGCAAGCCACTTTAAAAAGCACCTGTTTTTCAGGTGAGCATTCTGACACTCTGCATGCATCAAATGAGGCAGAAAACCACTTATAAGATGGAATTATTTTCTTTGCAACCTGAAGTGTTTTAGAAAGCTGAGAGCATGGAAAACTTCTCAGTATATGATGAATTTTAAACAGCACTCTTCTAACCCTCAGTGCATATTCAAGCTGAAGAAATAGGTTGCACTGAATGTAGGGCACAGTGGAGGAGCTGTGCTTCTGGCTGTTGCTCAGGTACAGCGGAGCAATCCAGCTGTCACAAGCACCATGCGCCCTGCCTCGAGTTGTATATGGTGCTGCACTTCTTCCATTCTCTTTGCTCTAAATCTGGGTTAGTATATTAAGGATGCCAAAATTGGGTCACTGTAGGATCATTTGTATCAGGGAAAATGGTCTGTGTCAGGGTTTATGCCTTGTCACCTAATAAACCGGAAAGGCATCATAAACTAAAAGTTCTGTAAGTTAGTTAGCCACCTGATGTTTTGCTTATGATGCTTTCTGGGTCGCCCAGAGTAGCTGCTCACCTGCTTCAGTCTCATGTATGAGCTCTATCCAGGGACTTTGGCTGGGATAGGAAAGTACAAAGGTAAAAACTGTCTTTTTCATAAGGATATTACTAAACTTTTTTTTTTTTGGTGACCTATACTGATGTCTGAGAATCTGACAGAATCTTTGCTGCCTCTGAGATATTTTATGTACTATGAAATACAATGAAAAGGTATCAGAGGTAGCATTCTGTTACCACTTTACTATGAATGCAGGTGGCACTGCAAGTGATATTTTCAGAATAAAATGAACGTTCTTGCCTTATTAAACTCATTCTACTAGGTGAATTTTTTGTCATAAGAATGGACTGCTAAAACTGTGGTTATAGTCAGAAAAGTGGCTGTCAATGTGGAGATTGTTATTTAACATATCAGTTATTCTGTGGGTAAATCATGGCTACTTTTATGCCTAAAGCAGGCTTTTACAACAACAAACACTTAAGTACTAATTCAGCTATAGATAACCTCGGATTTCCCTCCATTTCATTAGGTGTTATTTTTGTTGATATCACATTTGATTGTGGTTCAAAAATCCTTATTACAGATGAGAGTCCAGGAAAAAAGAGACAAAATAGACCAATTTTCTAATCTCAGTTTGAATGCATAAATCTGACAAAGAGGGGAAAAAACAAGAAAAAACAAGCATAAAGCAAACAAAAAACCCCAAAATCATTCTCACACACTGTGAAACCTGCCACTATCTTGTGTTATGGTCAAAATTAGTTTAATGACATTTTATTTAAATGAACCAATTTTAAATGTCCTAATTTCACCTACAGGTTGCATCTATATTACTAGAAATGAGCCAGTCACCTGTTTTCATAAACCATTCTTCATTCTGCCTCTCACCTTTCTTCCTAATGAGGAAAAAAATGGTCCTGTCATCCATGCTACATATTAAAGAATAATATTTGGTCTATAATAATACCTCTTCTAGGTACCCTCTGGGACTGAACTCATTGTCATGAACCAAAACTATGACAGAGATTAGATGGGGAGGAGTGATGTGGGGATCTAGATCTACAGATTTAACAAATGTAAAGCAAAGTAAATTGAAGCATTTTTGTCTGCAGATTACATTTTAGTGGCATAAAAAGATTAAAATCTTAAAAACACATCATTTAAAATTGAAGCCAAAATTCTTATTCAATAAAAAAGTCTGATTTTTAGATACCTGAAATAAATGGGGATCAATGTCCATTGGTGCAAAGAATTACAAAATAAGGCAATAAAAACTACTTTGTGACAAAATGCTAAACATTTCCTCATCAAAATAATTCTGACTGGCTAAAGTAAAAATCCTAACCATTAAAATTTAAAAAGTAATATGACTAAATAAATTTTTGCTCTTTGGATGAACTTTTACATGACTGTGTTAAGTTTACTGGTTCAGAAGTGCAAGCTATTGTTTTAGCATATGGAGCATTATCTGGCCTTGCACATGCAGTTGAGAGTCAGGATGGTGAGTGCAATGACAGAGCTCAAGAACATTGGGAAGGTTGCTTCTTCCACCATTCAGTCAACTACACCATCCTCTGGTTCACAGCCAGCTGGCTCGGGCACAGATGAGCTTTGACAGCTAGAGTCCACTGCATGGATCAAAAAAAAAAAAATAAAAATCAGAATTTGGAAAGGTTATAAGAGACATAGAAACAGCTTAGGATTTGATTCAAATGAAAACTTAACTTGGGTGGAGGGCATGAACTTAAGGTATGATTTTGTCAGAGGTCCCACAATATGCTAATTAATTTTGTACAGCCAAGATCTCAGCTAAAAAGAAACTGTCCTATCAGTTCTTTTTGGTCCAGACTAGAAGCTAAATTAATACTGCAAAAATCAGCATGGTAACCTTAAAAAACAATTGGTTTTTTTTTAATTTTTTTTTTTGTTGTTTTTTTTTGTTTTTTGTTTTTTTTTTTATTGCAGCAACAGTTGTACCACTGGTGAAGTATATATTCATCTAAAAATAAGATGAAGCTATTTTCACTTCAATTCATTTGTCATATTGTCAGAATTGTATCAAAGGACTTCAACATAATAAGCAATTGAATCCTGGTAGTGGTCACTGTTGCAAAGCACACATCAAAAGTTCAGTGTGAAAAAACATATATCATGTTTGTTCTCAAAATAGTTTCGTTTTCTAAGCAATCAACATGAAAGGTTAAATAATGCTTCTTTAAATTTTTCTGCATTTGAATACAATAAATAAAAAAATAGTTAAGTAATATCCAAAATTCGTGTGGCAAAACATTGTTACAAATCACTTATGAAGTGTCTTGAAAGCTCCTTTTGTGATGAAGTGACATTATATATCCCCTGTTTTTCCTCTGAGATCAGTCAAGGTTCAAGCACTGTCAATAAAACAACATTCACAGGGCTTACCCATCCTTCATGTAGTGGCAGACATCATCAATCATTTCCTCTTCAAGAAAAGTTCAGATCTGTCTATGTGAGTTCTATTTGAGTGAACATAACTATTGTATTTGAGTATCTTATAAAAAGGAACATTAGGACATGGCTGAACAAGTGAACTGTATTTATCCCTACTCTCCAAAAATTTAGTGAGATCCAATTTTCCTTTTTTTTTTTACTTCAGTCTGTATTTCTTTTTTGAGCTTTTTTTGCTACAGAATAAGCAAGTATAATTTAGATTATGTTCTAATGATACTGTCATCTGGGACTTAACACTATTTTGACTTGCATGTTACAGTTTCTTTTTTCAATTTTGTAAAATGCAAGTCTGTGAGGAAATTAGGATCATTAATCAATAGAGACTTTTAAGTAACTTTTTATTCACAAATAAAGTAAAAATACTTTCAATAGCTCATCATGGAAATTACTAAGAAGTAGACATGCAGGCATTACACAGTAAAAAGCAAATAGCACTAGTGAAAGAAGGACATTTTTTTATCCTGTACTGTTTGAAAGCAAAGAACTTCATAAGCTCTCTTTGATTAACAGTATTCCTCAAAAAGCACTGTGGTGTAGTCATTAACAACAGATTTCAAGGTTTGTCATGCCACTAGAATCAATCACTGCTGTCTCCTTCTTTGGAATAAAATGTTCCACTATTTGTCTTCCACTTGTTGATTTCAGCCTCCAGAGAAGATGTCTAGCTGATAGTGATGCTCTGGCTGCAGAACAACCTCCTGCCTTCTGCCTGCCTGTGAAGAGACTGGGGTACAGCAGAGGCTGAAGAGTCTTCACTATAAGAAGAAATTACCTTGAAGAGGAAGCAACTCATCCCTACTGACATTGCAAAAGAAATAATCAGATGAGCTATTCATTCCAAACGATGAATTAAACTCTGCCCTTACCAATTCTATGAAGTAAATTTTTTATGGTCCTGACTACCATAGACTACTTAGGAACACTGATGTCCTTATGTTGGTCATGTAAATTAGGTTATTATCCAGTGATCCCAGTACTCTTTACTTTCTCTGACATAAACAGAATGTTCCTTGGGAATCATATAGCACAAGAGGGAAGGAAGAAAAACAGTTTAACAGTTACTTTGTATTATTAATTTCCTGGAAAAAAAAAGTTGATACTCACTAGTTGTAGAGACTCCAGACAACTTGTTACCTTCTTTTCAAACTACTGTAATTTTCTACATGCTATTTTAAAACATGCCTTCACAGTTTCTTTTGCAGAATCTAGATGTGTCACAGATTTATTCTGCTAACCACAAGGGACATGTTTCTGAATATAGCATGGTTTCTCTTGCTATTGTTATTTTAAAGGCCTTTTGTCTGGAAAGCTTTAAACTTATTCTTCATGGAATGATATCTGGCAATGGTTTTCCCAAAAGATTAACACAGAATTGTAGAAGTTTTCTCAAAGAAGCAGGCAGATAGCTTTTAACAATCAGAAGCAATGATTTTAGATCAATGGACAAGAATTTGGACTTCTGCACAAGTATTTGGATAGCTGAGCTATCAAAACCTCCTAGTAGTTTAACATATTATTGCCAATCAGGATTTGTACAAGTACCACTACACCATGCCATGCCACATTATATAATTATTTAATTATATTTTCATTTACAACTCTGCCCTGAAACAGACTCCTGGAAGAACTGGTGGATCTATGGAGAGAGGAGCTGGAGCTGGTTTGCTGGAAGGACTTGTGAACCTGTGGAAGGGATACAAGATGGGGCAATTTGTGGAAAAATGCAGTCCCTGGGAAGGACTGACATTGGAGAAATGATTGGAGTTTATTATATAATAATTATTATTATAATTATCCCTCCCACTCCCTAATGTGAGCCTTCTCACACCAGAGCAGGTTAAAAGTGTGAGGAGTACTTCCCCTGAAGAGGAAGGAGCAGCAAAGACAACTTTTGATAAACTGACTGCAGCCCCCATTTCCTGCCTCCCTGCACTGCTGGTGGGAAGAAATTGGAGAATTCATCAGTAAAGTTAAGCCCAAGAGAATGGATGGGTCGGGGGAAGATGTTTTTAAGATTTGGCTTTATGTTTAATTTCCCTACTCTGATTTGAGGGACACTAAATTAAAATAATTTCCCAAACTGAGTCTGGTTTGCCTATGAGAGTAACTGGTGAGTTCCTGTCCTCATCTTGACCCATGAGCCTTTCATTATATTTTCTGTCCCCTGTCCAGCTGAGGAGGGGAGTGACATAGTGGCTTTGGCCACCATCTGACATCCATCCAGGGTCAATCCATCACATATGGTGCCCCCAAGGTACTTACCATGTAAGGCAAGAAAACAGAAATGCAGGAAGTACAACAAAATTCTTAGAGAACAAAGCTGATATTTTTTAGATGAAAAGGAGGCAGAAATCTTCCCATGCAATGGGAAAGAAGAATGAGATTAGTCTGTGGCAACAGATGTCAGACCATATTTCTAAAGAGTATTTTAATTTAGAAGAGATTTTGAAGTTTTTGAATTCCACTGCTTTCTTTAGTTCAACGATTAGTACAGGAGAAGGCCTCATCCAAAGCTGATTGTAATAAACTGAAAATCTTCCACAAGTTACATTAGGCTTTGGAACAAACCCAGGTTTTATGATATATGTTCATAATTTGCAAGGTCCAATTTCCCTTTCAGTTATACTACCTCATAAGCCCAATCTTGTAGATAATTTTACAGGCCCAAAATTCATAAGCAGAGGTCATAAAACTGTTGAACCCATCTTGTAAAAAAAACCAGAAAAACAACTACTCTGTGACATTTCTGAGCTGCAGTCAGAACTGAAACCTCCCTCTTGTTCTGAATCAGCCCCAGACACAGTGTAATGTGTCCTTGTATCTGCCACTGATGTGAGGCTGTGGGATTAGGGATATTAATGCACATGCCCATCTCACATGAAATTTTATTCTTAGTATCAGAAACAGTAAAAATATAAATCCATCAATGACCTAAGTGGAAAATTGGTAGAAAGAAGCTTTTCAAATGCACGACTGGAGCTGACTACTATCACTAGTGTCTTACACAAACCCTCCATATAATTTCTTTTTTCACTCTTAAATTATGGCTTGGCAGAAGAATATCTGTAAGTGAACTGTAGCAAGTAATAGGTTTTTATGTTATCCTCTATCAGATGCCATTTATAAAATGAGTTCTTTAAGGGGTTCTGAAAAAGGGCAAATCGCATTGATTGCTTATATTTAAAACAGAAAAGCAAGCACCTGAATAACACAGAGAGTAATTCTTTCCAGACACAGAATTACTTCTTTTGTAGATTGAACAATACACCATTTTGGGGTACTGATAATTTCTTACAAGAATAATTAATGTTTTTTTAATATAAATTATGCTTGATTTTTTTAAATCACAACATGTGGCTTCGGATATTTGTGCAATATCATTTATGCAGATTTTATTAAAGAGTCAGACTAATATCTTTCTAAAGATATGGAATAGTCAATTACACTGTAATTTCTAATGACTATGGGGAACTCTGAACACTCGATGCCTAAAATTATAATGATGTGTTTCTGTAGTCATTATGTGAAGATTACCACTTTGATGGGGTGCACTGACCTCGTTTTTATCATTGCTTTTCTTTTCCTTAAAGTCATCTCCATAACACACAGATGTTTTTATAATAGTTTGGAGATAGGGAATTCATTTTTACAAATAATGAGATTTTTTCTTTTTTATTCACATATCTTTTGACTCTTGTAAACCGGTGTGATAATGACAAGTTAAACATATTTTTAAAAAGTATCTGTTTACTGCATAAATTTTGAAACAAGCCTTTCATTCACTCTAACAATGGAACATGCACTGTGTTCTGAGATATAACTACAGTAATTTTCTTATCTGCTGATATGTGATTTACCTGTGTTTACTGTCATTTTCTGATCTACATTAAAGGCAAAAAGAATTTTTTGAATTAAATCTTCCTTCAGTGAGAATATGTCAGAAAAAATATTTATTCATGATATCAAATTCATCATTGGCAGGGGTTCCAGCACAGTCTGATAACGCACCAATGTCAATGTATGCCTGCCATGGTTAATAGGTGTCATTTTTTAAAATCTTCACTGTATTTCAAGCCCGAATCTGTCCTGTTTTGAAATTGTAAAGGAAGAGCATATTGATATTCACACAAAAGGTCTTTCAGGATACAATTATTGAAGGTTATAGTTCACATATTTAATTGTTTTTACATACATATTTTAGGAAAAATGCCCACAAAATTTGCTTACAAGAGTCAAGGAGCTGATGGCAGTAACATTTGTCAATTTTAATTTTTTTGAGGATGGCCTGTTATTCTTTTTTTCTTTTTCTTTCCTGCATAGAATGTGTAGTCTTGTCACAGAAGACATATTGAGTTATTAGTCAAGAGAATTGCACACCAATACTTCTTTATCTGAATGTAAGCAGACTAATGATCTTTTGATATAGAGTCCTTCACACCAAGACACCTTGACACTTTAAATTATTATAATAAGTAATACCAGGAGGCTGCAGTTTATTAGCCTTTGGAGAGTGGAATTTACTGGAACATAGATTAGGGTAACCACTGGGAAAATTCTTAGGTCATTTCAGTTTAGCACAGCATAAATTCTCAAGCATGAATCCCACTGTTTTACTGAATAAAAATGTCTCTTGAATTCAGGTTCTTTCCAGACAGTGATTTCCCAGCCTGCAATCATTTTATATCCCATTTCACCCAGCTCCAGCCCAACTTACCCAAGACAATCTGGTAGCTGCAAGTCTGAAAAACACATTAATACTATTTGAAAAACATTGCCATCCAAAGTTTTGCTTATTCTTTTTAGATTTTAAATAGGAACAGGTTTTGGAAATGTAAAGTAGACAAAATAAATAAGTTTCAGAACACTGTAGCTTAGTGAATTTTGACTGTAAGGCTTTCCTTTTCTTCACCAATTAATATGTTTTAAGATGGATAACCATTTTCTCCAGATCATCAACCTGTTCCCATAGGTGCAGTGATGGTTAGCTATGATGCATAAAGCACTTTTAGATTTAAAGCCAACTGTAAATCCTCACAGATCCACAGTATTGATAACCTTAAGAGAGGCATAAAAGTTAGTGTGTTTCCTGGGAGTGTGCTGATAAACAGGCATGACATCCCTTTTTCCAAGTAAAATAATGCAATACTGTACAATCACTTCTGTTATGCGAAAGCTTTCTTTCTATCATCAGAGCAAGTGAAGCATAAATCATGTTTTTGATAAACCACATAAAGAAAAAGAAAAATGACATCTTTCTAGGCAAATAATTTCAAAGCCCAGTTGAATAAATCTATGAGTAATAATCAAGGATAAGAGAAAAATGTATCATAAGCACAAATTGATTCAAAATAAATTTAAATGGTTTAAGATTCACACATTTGAGGTTCATTTTTTAGGCTATATTGTTTTTTGAATCTTCAGATAAATTGAGATATTACCAGCTTTGAAGACATGATGAATTAATATTATTTTTAAAAAAACCAAAAACCAGTATGGGTTTAGTTCTGAGGGGAAACAATCAGACAAACAGTCCCACTCAACTCTCCCTTTCCCCTCCCAAACATAAGAATAAAACCTCCCACCTTTTACTCTGTGTACTTATACAGAAATAGCTGTGTACCTAGCTCTGCAGAGAATTCACCACTTTTCTATGGAGGAATCCTATCCTATCCTTCTGTTCATAAATAAACAAAATTTAAGGGTAACTTCTAGATGATGTAAGAAGATGAAGGAAAGAAACACATACATCCAGAAAGCTTCCTCAGGACAAATATAGAGAAGCTAAAGCTGAAGGACGTGTAATCTGTGACGGGCTGACCCTGGCTGGACACCAGGTGTCCACCCAAGCCACTCTATCACTCCTCTCCTCAGCTGGACAGGGGAGAGAAAATATAACAAATGACTGGTGGGTGAGGTAAGGACAGGGGGAAATCACTCAGCAGTTACTGTCACTGGCAAAACAGACTTGACCTGGGGAAATTGCCTTAATTTATTGCCAGATAAGGAGTATTTAAACAATTCCAAGTCATACATCACAAGACACAAGCCTGTAAAAGTTCATGGGACCTGGAGTGTCCCACGGATAATGACACTGGAAATCGGTCATCTTTAAAGGGTGGAAATCAAGGACAGTGCTTGGTGACCAGTCACTTCCAACCTGCCTGATTCTGTGAAAAGAAGTCCAGTCATTCTTGGCCAAGGAATGTCAGTCTTCAGTTACTGGTAAGGAAAATGGAATGTGATGATGTTTGACGACTCTCTTTTCTTCCACAGGAAAATGGGAATTTCCATTTCCAGTTTCCACTGGATGAGGGATAAATACTTTATTGTACATGGAGAGGTACTAAATGAGGAACTGCAGATCATAGAAAATTCCTTTAAATGTTTAAAGGGAAAAGTGGAAAAGCAAATAATCAAACCTTTGTCATGCCTTTAGGGATAATTTGTTTTGGGTGTGACAAGAACTCTTGCAGAACTTAAGAAAAAGTAAAAATAGAGATGCTGGACCCAGCATGTAAATTGCAAGAAGCTCTAGAATATATCAAGTTTCTTTTGCTTTCTAAACTTACAGAAAACCCAAATCTTGTACATGACTAACTTAAAAATTTTGTTGGTGTGCCTATGAAAAAAATTCTCTCTTAGAATTTGTTTAGAAATTTTTGATGATAATAATTGTTGAAAAAGCCTTTTTTTTATTTTGCCACTCTCAAGGTGAAGAAAGAAATTGTACGATGCAAGAATATAAGCATGAAAACAATGGCAATGCAGAAAAAAAATCAACTACTTTTTTTCTGAAGTGCCATCTCAGTTATACCTAGAGAGTCAGAAATGTGAAGGTCTTCATGTCCACATTCTCAGAGCAGTCCACGCTTTGTTGGTTCTTAGCATATTTTCCCTGAAAAATAAGCTAAGAATAGCAGGAGCACTGCATAACATTTACATAGAAAGAGTTATATGTGCTTACAAAGACAGGATTTGTTTTGTTCTATGTACCCAAATTTTACAATGGAAAATGAGTGAGCACTGAATCATAAAGTTCAACTAAAAAGCAGGGTCAAATGACCATTTTCTTATAAATAGACTAAATTATGATTTATTGCAGCAGAGATTAACTACTCAAGCACCAGTGTCAGCAGACAGGAGAAAATAAAAAAGCCCAGAAGAAAAACAGTCTGGTAAATTCTCCACACTTCTTTTTGTTAAAGAAAACACATAAAATCATAATACTTTAAGCTCAATATTTATTTTCTTTATGTATTTCTGCTATCAACAGCATTGTTACTAATTAGCATATTTGGTTGTACCTCAAAAATGTGATATTATAATAAAGGAAGGAAGGAAAACAAAAGACCATATAGGAAAGCTTATTAAAATGCACATCAGGAGGTGCTTTGGTTTTTTTGTGGGTGGATAAATCTATCTACATTTCAGCCTTCTAATGTGTATTCTTTATTTTATTGTTAAAATGGAAGATTAGCAGCTTACAGAGTGGTCCATGAAAACTAAATCAGTCTTTCTTTCTCTGACTGATTGTTTTGAGGGAGATTTTATTAACATTTTAATTACATGAATGGAATGAAATGTAAATATATTATGAGTTTTATGTACCTCTAGGTTCATAAGAAATGAAGTAGTTTTATTGAAGTTATTTTTGAGAATGGGAAGGAGAGAAGCAATTTATTTCTTGATATGGTGGCTGAACAGATGCTACTTAAAGAATTCTACTGCTAAATATAACATTTTATATATATTTTATACTAAGTTTTTTTTTTTTTTAACAATAAAAATTGTGTGCTTTGGTTGCTTAATTTATCAGTTTTGAATAAGAAAACCATTAACAAGAGAGCTCATGTCAATAAAGAATGTGAGTACTAGAGAACACAGAAGTTGTAATGAATAGTTTAGGACAATATACTAAAGGCTAAAATGCCCATAATTTCTTTTGGAAATGAAATCCTAACCTGGGAGGCTAAACATGCTGTATATATGTTAATCATTGTAGGCTGCCTAAATACTCAGTAGAAAGAAGTTATCACTTTCAGGAACCTATCCTTCTCATCATAAAATATAATGTGCACATAATTTTGGAGATTTTTTCCTTTAAAAATTTTTAGTTCATGATGTTGTCTTTAAGTAAGTCTAAAGTGACTGTCTAATGTTTTAGAAATCTAATGACAGCAATTAAATAACCCAGTTCTCATAGTTCTTCACTACAAAACTATTTCAGATGCATTTACCAGTTTTATTGACATAGACATAAGTGTTAAAATAAATTTGTTTTTCTTTACTGTTCCAGATTCAGGATATCTGTGCATTCATCTTGATTCATTTCTGAGACAAATTCAGAAAGCACAGATAAATCATTTGATTTTTAATCCAGCTACAAGACAGAAACCTATTTTTTAGTCAAAAAATGTTCAATAGCAATCTTGCCTGTATCTCAAATCTCATGCATCTCTGGATCAAAATCTTGCATTCTAAGCCATCCATTTCTTTCCCCAAAACAGCAAGTACATTGACAAAGAAAACCTTAGGTAAGCACGGGATCTTTATTTTTACTAATATACTCACAGTTATTTACATTTGGGCATGTGGTGGGAATCAAGACCTCTGTGAACCTTTGCAGAAAGAATAGGCTGAGGAGAAATAAGAGCTGGACAAAAAGCACCCAGGTCTTTTGATCCAGTAAGAAAAATAGTTGATCCAGGAATACATATATATATATATTCTAGTTTCCTGTTGTGGTTCTTTGTAGAAGCAAATGTCAGAATAGGAAATATAAGAAAGAATTACATCTGTGGAGTTCTGGTTTCGGAATCTGTGCCAGGCTGAAAACAGATATGATTTTGGACATGTTTCTTTATTGAAATATGAAAACTTCACAAAGAAATAAGTCATTAGATCAAAGTTCTATTTATTGATATTTGAAATTTGGGTTTTTTTGTTGTTTGTTTGTTTTGCTTTTGTTTTTGTGGGGATTTTTTTTTTGTTTGGTCTGGTTTTGGCTAGAAATTTAAATAATTCTTACATAAAGGCTAGTGTTTGAATAAAATAATGTCAGAAAAATATTCTAGCTGATGGGACTTTGGGAATAAATTAAGATGGTTACTGACTTTGAAATATCCAAAATTACCTGAGGAAATAAAAAACTAAAATTAATCATGTATTTAAGCTTTTGAAATCAACTAGTGTTAAAAATATTTGGAATATAACCTAATAAATCATGTAATAAAGAAAAACAAAGGGATGAATGTATTTCCCTTAAGTACTAGAATAAATGTTTTACATAGACTAAGTTTTTTACTCCTACTCCTTCAAATGATAATTTTCAAAGGTAGTGAAAATAGATGCAACTAATAATAAGGAAGCATCTACCATCACATTTTCTTCTGAGGGATTCTGTAGGTGGCTCATTCTCTGCCTGCTGGTGCTCACACCCAGATCTGGCAACTCCTGCCCATCAGCAGATCTAGCACGGGCTTTGCTGCAGCTGACACATATGGACACCCCTCCCCAGCTGTTTTTGAGGTGATACAGACACCCCCTGCACACCAGAGCAGCACCAGGCAGTGTCTCAGGCTGGGTGTGCTCCAGATGTGCTGTGGAGACCCCTGTGCCCCGTGCTCACTGCAGGCTGCTGGTGCCAATTGCCCGGGGTATCTGCACCCTCACTGATGTTGGTCTCTGACCTCAAATCCGCTCACACTTTGCCCAGCAGCTGTCCTCTCACACCTACAGAGCTGGCAAGGGGCACCGAGTGAGGAGGAGCACAGAGAGGTACCACAGGAATGAAGAAGGACAGAGCAGCCCGGGGAGGTGAGGCTCAGGGCTGGGTCAGACAAGCCTGCTGGCTGGCCAGAGCCTGCACACAGCCAGACCCCCCTACACACAGCCCATGTCCCTCTGTTCCCCCCATCCCCTTCCCACACATACCCCCTCATAAATTTTGGATAATCCCATTGACACTCCCTTCAAACATCACAAATCCCCATGTTATTGTTTCCTCTTTCTTGTCATAGAATCATAGAATGTCTTAGATTTATAGAGAGTCTAAAGATCATCTAATTCAAACCCCCTGCAATGGGCAGGGACTAGAGTATCCACAGCGTGATCCAAGCTGACCTTGAACACTCCCAGGGATGGGTCATCCACATTCTCTACACATTATCTAGGGGAATTTCTTATGATACTTCCTATCATTTTTATCCCTTATGTGTACTGTAAAATCCTTGTCCATATAGTAGAATATAGCAATCATAATAACAGAAAATACATGTGGTATATTTTTACTAGAGTAGTTTAGAAACATGATGAGACAGGAAAACTGCCTTTTTACATTTAGAGTGACCTATTAACAAGACCATACATTTTGCAGTCAAAGCTCTTTAACTTGGTAATAATCCTTTTCTTTCCTCACATATGATGAGAGCATTGTCTTGGGAATAAAAAGATGAAGGGGAAATAGATATTTGACAATACAGTTATAGAAAAAGTACTGTTCTGAATAAGTGATAAAAGAAAGATCATATGTGGTCAATATTGTACATTTCTTGTTTATACCCTCTGAATTCAATTTCTTGGAAGTATTTTGTATGTGGAGCTGCCCAATCTTGTACATTGGATGTTTTCCTCAGTACAGAGAGGAACACTCTTTTCTTTGTGGTGCTTTAGCTGTTGTGTGACTCCTAATTTGTAACCCAAAGTTCCATTGGCTTTTTTGGCTGGTGTCTTATACTCTGCTGCAGCTTCTTGAATATGTATGCTGTAGTGGTTTTCACTATCATAGCTAATTTTGTAGACTCTTGCGTTTTACATCTCTCTTTTTGTTATCTCTCCCTCACTGTTTTGAATTTCCCTGGCTAACTCTCACTTTAATATCTCCTTCCTATCCTCTTCCAATCTCCACTGCTAACCATGCTGTTAGTGTAATCCATTACCTCTATTTTTGCTGTTTGTCCAAAATAATAGTGAAACAAGACAGTAATTTGAAATTATTTTCTAATTTTTAGTATTTCTTCCTCCTCTTTAATTAACACATTAACACTGAAATATTAAATAACATTGTGAAAGAATTTAGCCTGGCAAAACAGCGATTTATGTTTTAATTTACTTTTCTAGGGAAGTTTTATATTGTGTGTATAATAATTATTCACACAACACTGTTGAAAATCTTAGAGGTTGCAAACTACAGTGGGGCTGAGGGCAAGGGGAGGTTCACTGGTCCGTGGCCAAATGTTGTAGTTCCATGATGTAGTGCTCAGGTCCACCAAGAAAAAGTGGTGAGTCCAGCCTGACACACACACACACACACACACACACACTCACACACTCACACACACACACACACACACACACACACACACACTCACACACACACTCACACACACACACACACACACTCACACACACACACTCACACACTCACACACACACACACACACACACTGCAATAGCACAGGTGACCACAAAGCTGACAGAGGCAGAGAACAGAATCTTTACAGGCATCTGTACAAACAGCAACAAGATAAATGCTACAGCCTTGCTTTTCCTCTCCAGATGGTCAGGAATGAAGTCCACTCTAAGACACACATGTACTTCTCCAGGGGTTGGTCTTTGACACACAGTTCATCTAACATCGAGCCCCCAGTATCTCTCTCTTCCACCTCC
Organism: Ammospiza caudacuta; assembly: GCF_027887145.1. NCBI lineage: Eukaryota > Metazoa > Chordata > Aves > Passeriformes > Passerellidae > Ammospiza > Ammospiza caudacuta. The sequence goes on from NC_080594.1 coordinate 99,182,472, forward strand.
TGATACCTGCCTCTTCCAGTCAAGGGTATTTCATGGTCCTACTCCAGCAACTGGAGCTCAGACCTTCTTTCTTACTTTCTATGTCAAGCTTCACATGTATTGACACACACTCAGAATGGATAGGGCAGCCACACAGAAGAAAGGTAAGGCTAGAATTTGATAAGAAAGTGAGATAGAGTGAGTGCGCTGAACCAGATGCAGGTTTCTCACTCAAGTGTACTGTCCAGAATGAATTTATACATATCTGGACCCTTTTATCCCCATTTCCCTCTCTTTTTCCACAATGGTTGCTCCCTTATCCACCTTGTTCTCTCCTTTTCCCTGCCTTTGTCCCTTCCCCTAAACATTCCATAATAAGATTTACACAGTCCAAAATGCACTTCCCTCTTGTTCCCCACAGTAAGTTCTAAATCTTTTTAAGTGTTAACCCCCTTCAGTTTGAAATGGATTCTGGATTTGGGGTGGGTTTTTTTGCCTCATCTTAGTTGGTAACTTACAGATAATTTTTTCTCTTTGACAGTCTTAGGAACAGCTAAGTGAGCTGAGATTTCTCTGCAGGCTGTGGTGAAGCAGCTGTGCCCCTGCAGGGGATGCAGAGATCCACCTGCAGCCCATGGGGGAGGTGCCCGTGCCAGAGCAGCTGGATGCCTGGAGGAGGCTGTGATCCAGTGGGACACCCAGGGGACAGAAGGCTCCTGGTCCCAGGCTGGAGCAGCCTGCCCTTGGAAGGCTGCACACTGTGGAAGAGTGACCCACAGCTCAGCAGTTTTGGGGGCACTGTTTGCCTGTGGGGGGAACTCACATTGCAGCAGGTGTGGCAGGACTGCCGCTCATGAGAGTGGACCCACCCTGGAGAAGTTTACAGAGAACTGTCTCCCATGGGAGGGACCCCACAGTCTCACAGGGGAAGAAAGTCTTGGTGATGAACTGACCAAAACCCCACACCCTGTCTCTCTGCACTGTCAGTGGGAAGGATGGAGAGACTGACGGTGGGGGAAGAAGGTGTTTTAAGGGCTTATTTTACTTCTCATTAACCTCCTCTGATTTTGTTAATAATAAATTCCCTTTGTACCTCTAAGCTGAGCCTGTTTTGCCCTTGGAGTGTATTCTCCCAGTCCTCTCTCCAAATTTTTGTCTCTCCTCTGCCCAGCTGTGGCAGGGGAGGCTGAGTGAGCGACTTTCGTGGGTGCCTGGAGCTTGGCCAATGTCCAACCATGACAACCTGGAACGTAGCTCATAATACATAATAAGCCCTACTTTATATGGAAAAGAATAATGACAATGAAACAACAAAGCAAATGTCACACCCTGGTTTAGGATACCCATATCTAAACATGATTAGTAGGTAAAATTCAGTGATAACTAAGTACAAAATAATGCACCTTTGACTATTTATGTATCATGACAGACTGTAAATCAGATTTGATTGCTTGGGAAAGAAGTTCAGAGGCTAATATAGAGCACTGACTATAACAGCTGCATCCTCAGTAGTGAAGGGGGTTGGTGGTGAAGGGTGGGGAGGAAGGGAGGGAGGGATGGAGAAGAAAAACAACCTATAATATTGGAATAGAGAATAAGAACAAAACACAGACATGCCAATTGGGTTCCACCCTGTATGCATGCTTTGAGGTAGGATTTCTGTGTCCCAAGAGGACACAGAGATAGTCTTACAAAGGGGAAAAAGACATGAGTAGTTGTTGACTTGTCAGAAACGGGGAATTGTTGAAATTTCTAAAACAATGTGTGTAAAAACTTTACATGAAATAATCATTTGCTAATTATAAAATACATCAAGTAGAAAAAATAAATTATGAGGCAGATTTTATTTTTTTTTTAAGAAAAAAAGGCACTGCTTCATTTAGTGCATATCTAAATCATGACAGTTGTCATTCAAATTAGGGAGAGATTATCAGAATGGTTATGAATTTTACCAGAGGGTTTATGGCTCCAAAAGCATCTAATATTGTGGATGCTGACATTTATTAATTTGTTATTATGCTGAATATTGCTATTAAATTCTAGCAAAGAGAAATTTTATACTGAAAATATTTCCCTTCCCTAAAAAAATGTTTGATTAGCAATACACCATGCGTACATGCAGAGATATTTTAGGGAATGCATGGTTATGCATTGTGATACACACATGCAAGAGTTGTATCTAGTACTACTCCCAGGTTGGAACTAAATGTTGTTAGATCGGAAGATATTTTATCAAACTTAAAAGAATCCAAATTTAATTAAGGTGGACAAGCACCAATTGTACAACTGCAGTTGATGGACTAAGGACATAATCAGAAATGTATCCTTGATACAAATTAGACATAAAATGTATTTAGGACACTGACATCAGTAGTACATTTGCCACCTTGTTCCTGGTTCAGAGACAAATGTTCTGTCAGAAAAAAGTTCAGCATGCAGTCAAGTGTGTGATAGACTGTCATTTTTTACCAAATCAGCTGCATGACTGCTAGCAGCCATTTACAGTGCTAAAATTCTGCCCTTGGCAAACAAAAGGTGGGAGTTATTCTCCATTTCTGGTCCAAGTTTATTTAAAGTGATATCAAACAAAAAATTACGTTTTTCTCCCAGAAACTGTAATGCAGAAATCGCAGGCAACTAAAAAAATATTGTTTGACTCATTAGCACCCTCATAAAAAGCCTAAAGTCTGGTAAATAAAGTTTACTGAAATTTTGTGTCACCTAAAATTTCTTGCCCTGGCAGATATATCAATCCAGTCATGGGTTCATTATAGGAAAATGAGGAAGATTGTCAGTATTATGAATGAAAAAATGCAGTATCTTAAATTTATCACAGAAAGGGAGGGCACTAAAGATATTTTCTGGTTTACATGTCTAAGACTTGCTTGACTTCAGCAAGTGTGTGACAGAGTTATTTTGTATATGCTGAAAAATATCACAACTCTTATGTATTTTTCTCAACTCTGGTCTGCTAAAACTCTTAACTATTCTTCAGGGTCTTCCTGAATGTTCTTATGTATTCACTGGTTTTTCTCAAGAAGACCTCATTTTATCCAGTCTTAATGAGTTTACCTAGAAAGTTAACTCTTATTGCCTGTAATTTAAAAATTAATTAGCAATTCAAAACTTGGGTGAGCAATTAATAGACCACTAGACATATCTGGAAAAACAGGCTAATGTTTTGACCTGCAAGAACCTCCTTAGGTCTAAAGTACCTCTATTTTCTCTCTCTGTCTGCTTCTCACTCTCTCTCTATATATATGGTTGTTTGTTGGTTTTTCTTTCTCATTTTGTATATTATAATGTTTTGGAAGAACTGAAATAGAACCTCTACTCTGCAATTTATTTCAATCAGTGTATGATCTGTGAACTTTCAAAACCCATCTTTCAAAGCTTAAACTGAAAAATCTTAGAAAGCACCTTTGAAAGAGTTGAAAGAATCTTTGAGGTAAAAACCTTCATAATTACACACTGACTGAGTATCAGTAATCCAAGAGCATTTTCTTCAAATATCTACTTCCTCTGATTCTCAGTTTAATAAAAGGCCCTGGGATAGTGATGTTTTTTAGAAGAGAATAGTCTCTCTTGGATTATCCTTGACAATTTACTGGTTTTCTTTAGAAGTGATCCACTGGTCAGTCACTTGCCAGTCTCCTCCTTCAAAATGATGACAACTTATTTCACTCTGTATTGAAATACATATCTTTAGTTTATCATTTGTATAAACCATGCAATGTCTTTGGCTTACTGCACATAATAACCTGTGATTGAACAGAAACAGCTTATGGAAACATTTCAAAATAATGCTTTATTCAGTTCCTGATGATTTACTTGATTACAATGATACCTAATGACCTTGATATTAATATTCAAAACCTTTGACTAGTTTCAGCACTAATCACACAGGAGACTATTTCTCAGCTCTTCAGCCCATGGGCCATATTGCCAAGAGACATTGTGGCGATGGAGCTCAAACCAAAATTCAAGGAGAATCTGAGTGCAGGAAAATATTCAAAATGTCTTGCTATGAAATCCTACCTTCAAAAGAAAAAACTGAAACAGAGTATCTTCAGACCATAATGGAAAAATATGCTTTCCTGTATAGTAAGTTAAGTAGATCTTCAATCCAAGTGGTGAATGTTGATTACATTTCATCAGGGCTATATGTCCATGTTTTATTAACAACTGCTTTAGAAATGCATGAAATGGAAAAAGAATGAAGCAAGTTGAGTGAATAATATCTAAAAAGAACGATAGCTCATAAGTTCTTATATTGTAAATGATTGTGAATTATGAAAATCAAGAGCAACAAATCAACAAAAGAACATCTTTAATTTTCCTTTCTTTGATGTTAGCATAACAATTAGTAAATTATTAGAAAAAGAAATATGAATTATACAGGTACCTTAATGGTCTATGTGGAGGTCAAATAGAGGTAAAGATAATAACATTCCTGGTCCAGCAGTTGGAGAAAATTGTTAACAATAATGAATATAACTAAACTCTTCATCTGCCTTTAACTAAAAATTTATGACAGAATTATTTGTAAGAGTTTGCCTTTGTAACTTGCAGCTATTGTGAATTTTATACTTAAGTATATTATTGTCCTTTGACATTTTGCAGCTGTACAGTACTGGCATACAATGTTGTATGCCACACAGGAAGATATTTAATAAGGATTGAAAGACACATGTCATTTTGAGGATTGCTGCAAGTCACCAAGACAGAAGTGAAAGATGACATCAACTTTATATTAGTTTATAATTCACTAATTAGGGGAAAGTGAAAAGAGTTTCTGTGCCCTTTTGTGCACAATCCCAAGGAAGTAATGAGCTGGATCATCAAATCATAGAATGGTTTGAGTTGGAAAGGGACTTCAAAGATCATGTAGTCCAATACCCCTTCAAAGAGCAGAAATATTTATCTTTCACTAAACCATGTTGCTCAAAGACCCATGGCCTTGAACACTCTGAGGCATGGGGTAGGCACCATTTCTCTATTCAACTTAATTCAGTGTATCATCATCCTCATCATAAAATAATCTCTTCCTTATACCTCATAAAACCCTCATCTCTTTCTGTTTAAAACCTTTGCCCCTGTAAAAAAAAAAAAAAAAAAAAATCTGCTTCCAATTTTTTAAAGTCCCCTGTAAATATTGAAAGCCTGCAGCATGGTGTCCACAGAGCCTTCTCTTCTCCAGGCTGAGAAACCCCAGCTCAGCCTTTTTTCAGAGAAGCTCTCCACTTCTCTAATAATTTTCAAGGCTCTGTTGTGAACTCACCTCCACATCTTTCCCGTGCTGAGGAGCACAGATTTGGATGCAGTGCTCCAGCCAGGCTCTCGCGAAAGCAGAATCACCTTCCTCGACCTGCTGACCACACTGCTTCTGTTGTGGTCCAATTTAAGAACAAAAGACCAGATATTTATGGAAAGAATATAAATGAGAGTTAGAAAAGGTAGTTTCCAGTTCAGAAGGCTTAATGTTGATTTTACTGGCCTCAACATAAAGTGAAATAAGCTTATGCCATGCAAAAGGAAACAGCATTGATTAGAACTCTCTAACAGGATTAAGATGCTAAATTAAATAAAGCAAAAGTACAATATGAGCAATTGAATCTATTGTGGTCAAATTATATTTGCTGTATCATTTTAGAATCTTTATTGAACATGAAAGAAGGAATCCTCTGCTTAGTAAGTAAGTAAGTTGCACCATTAAATGAGAGCCAGCAATCAATTAGAAGTCTAAAAGAATCATAAACAATTTAACAAAGTTTTGGATATTTTAATTGCTTATGCTTCTCTTTTATAATTATTTTAAAACATAACTTGTCTTTTTCCAAGTGTCTGAATATTGTGTACATTCTCTTGGGAAATCTGGAGCTAAATTAAATTTTCAATTATAAATACAAACATCTGTGTCAGAAGCACTTAAATTATATGATAACAAAAAACTTAGTATTTATTGTTCATGTCTTTTTTTGTATCTAAAAAATCAAAGCAAATACTCTTTATAAGCTTTCTTCCATCATATATAACAAGGAACTTTGCATATTAATTGATTCTTATATCCTGAAAATAAAATTACAAGTAAAAGTGATTTTTAAAATACAATCATGACTGCTTGTAAATATTCCAAGCATGATATAATATGAACTCCCTAGTTTCATTTCTCCTAGGGAACTTTATTTAGCATCTGTACCTAGTATTAAATAACCGAATCATCAAAAACTTCAAAAGGCTCAGTTTATAAATAGAATAAGCCAAATAGCTTGTGCACAATTCAGACAATTTACCAGAGAAAAAGAAATTATAATTTGTATTTTAAAAACCAAAATATTCAGTGGGCAGTCAGAGTAAAAGCCATTTAATGCCTGATCATAGCAATGCCAGAGAATCATCATCTTTCCGGTTATCTTATCTACAGCTTTCCAGGTTTTATCTACCATTCAGATATAATTAACTTTTTGTTTCTTCTTTCTATGATTTTTACTTTAATAAGAATAGCACAGCAAAAAGAGTGGCTAGGTGTAGAAAAACAGGAGCTGCCTGGAGCTGACATCTAGTCTTTACCTTATTCTTTCATGGATATTTCCAAGTTGCAATGCAGCATCATACAGATGAAGAATTTCTTTTAGCACTGATCTCTTGAGCTATTTGAGATTTATGAAAAGAAAACAGTGTTTTACTTACCTGCAAGAATTCAATAGATAATATTAAAAAAATGGAGGCAATGGGAATGTAAAACATAATTACAGCTTAAAGATCCAAAATTCTCACAGATGGAGTTTCCTAAAAGTGGATAAAAGTGTCCTTGTGGACAGTTTTACATCCAACTACATGTTCCTATAGAAAGTACATATTATGTAGACCAATACAATAAGAATTTTGAGATTTTGTATCCAGGTGCAAAAAATCTATTTTTTATGAATCTTTGGAGTCTGTGTATCACACTCGCCTGTATCCTGTAACAGAACGTGACCACTCTGACAAGTTTTTATTGTTCCTTAGTTTATGACTACAGATAGATGAAATTTACAGTCTGAAGTTTATTCATCAAATAGTGTAAGCATTTCATTAACCAAATTATGACTTCCTGAATTATGTGTGAATCTAATGAAAAGGCCCGGAGGGAAAGGAAGTATGAGAAAGTAAAAATAAAAGATGAGACATTCTACTTTTGTTCAAATGGAATGGAATAAATAGCATTCTGAAACTTAGAACTTAAGGAAAATTAACAAAAAATATACAGAATTAATTAAACCCCTGTCTGCATAAAGTAATATATTTTGTCAAAAGTGAAGCAATTCTAAGGTAGTTTCTCTAGTTCTGTCAATGGAAAAAACAGGTTATTTAAATAACTTCAGTATTGAAATTACAGTACTGCATCTGCATTGCAATCTGTCCAAGACATTTCTCTGTTATTTTTAATGGTTTTTGGTTGTTTTGGTTGTTTTGTTTCTGGTTGGGTTTCATTATTGTTGTTTTGTTTAGTTTAGTTTAGTTTATTTTGACTTACGTTTGATTTCATTTGGTTTGGTTCAGTTTGTTTTGGTTTGGTTTGGATTTTTTAGTGTTGATCTAAACCCCATCATTTGTGGTAGGTAAATCGCATTAAAAATAATATATGTGGGAACATTAAAAATAATATATGTGTAACCAATGCTTTTGTCAGCACTCTCAAGCATTGGGCAGTTCCAGGCCCAAAAATAGTTCTGGCCTCCACAGACAGCTTCAGCTTCTCAGCACCCCTGTGGTATCCATGAGGCTTTTAAGGTCACTTGGCAAACATGAATATTTATCTCTACATGTTCATATGATAATGATAAAGAGCAGACACATTTTCTGTTGCTGTGCATCCCACTGTGTGCCTGTGAACTTCTAACTTAGCAGGAGTACCTGCACTTTTGAGGTCAGTGATTTTCAGGCACTTTGGATTGCATAACAAGGACAAGCCATTGAGTTCTCATTTAGCCTACCAGTTCACTGGCTATGCTGAGACTCAAGTTCCATAACATGTGTTAAAAACACAGAACAGTATCAGCAACAATGCCATGATTCAATGCTGAATGAGATGAACCACTGGAACTGGCATAGAAAAATGCTTGTACAGATATTGGCACCAGCAGGCCATGAGGAAAATACTGGCTGAGAAACTTTGCAGGGTAGGTCTGATACGTACAAAAAGGTCGTTTAACCACATCTTACATTCAAGTGTAAAATATACTTAATTCCCTTTCTTCCTTTTTTTTTCTTTCCCAGGACAAGAGGATACCTTCAAATATAGATGAAAGTCACAGCTCCTGCTAAAATCATGGGTGAAAAGATATCTGTGTATAGGTGAGTCCATAGCATATTGTTAAAACAGGCATCTCCAATTTTCTTTCCATGAACTTTGAAGGCCTAGGTAGTCATGGAGGTTGGATTACTTGCAGATTCCTGTCTTAAAGTGCTTCCAAGTTGCCTGTGAATTATGTAAGGTTATACCAGGTCCTTTGAGACTGAAAGCACATGCTCTAGATAGTCCTGTTGCTGTGATTATGGGCTTTAATTCTGTATAATTAACACCCTCTTGAATATGATTTTGTGCTATGTTTATTAGACAGAAAGCTACAGCCATAAGTGCCTTGTATTATCCCTTAGCAATATCTATATACTGAGTTCAGAGCCTTAGCCATGTCTGAATAATGGAAGATAATACTAAAATAATTAGCCCCCTGATCTTGCATTAAACAGCATAACTTGAAAGCAGTGCATGACCTGCTTCTATCTTCACATGTGTTCCTCTGACTAAAATATCAAAGTGTTATTGTGGGAAGACTTAAGATATCATTTTTCTGCTCATGATACCTTTGTAAAGATGGTAGGTGAAGATGGGTAGCAGAGGAGAATGACATCTCTGCAGGATATTTATCCTCCCTTTAGAAGTTCTCTGTTTCCAAGCCTACATCATTATTTCCTGCATTGTCTAAAGCAGTTGAAATGGTTTTACTCTTCCATTGTATCCTTGTTCATTTTTTATTTGTTGACAGATAATATCAGAATGTCAATAATGATAATAATGACAAGAATATGTTAAAAGAGAATAATTTGATTATCATTCTACTTTCTAAATTTTCACATATTATCTCTGTATAATAAATACAAGTATATCAACAATCCTTATGGCTAAGGTTTCTTTCCTAACATTGAAGAGTGTTAGGGTTCAATCTCCTTTTAAGAAAAACCCATGGCCTGTGAAATTTCCTGGGCATTGACTTGTGCCCACACTGCAAACCACTTGGAAGAGTTTCTAGCTGGTTAAATGACTGCAGGCCTTTGTGACACTATGTTCCTAGCACACAATACATAACATATGTTAGGACACAAGAATGCTGGAAGAAAGCCTGAAGACTGAGGTAGATAGAAGGACTGAAATCTGACATCATCTGCTTCTTATTGCCTGCAGGAACAATTGCTCTGTTTTCTCATAGTTGGAGTTATGTCCTTCCAGAAGGGATTCTGACTATCATCCAGCAGGAAAGCACTGCAGGAAATGATGTGAGAGGACAATAAAGATAAATTATAGGCTGAAAAGATAGAAAAACCTACAAGTAGAAATTGTAGATGAGTTCATACATAGGGTAAAAGCTATTTCTTTTCTTCGTGGTTATGCTTCTGCCTACAAAAGCAGTAACTGGTGTCTAATGAATGGAAGCACATAAATGGCCAACAAAATGCATCCATTTCCTTTCATGTTTTGAATTCATTCAAATTTAAGGGTGATAAAAACACTGTGGGCTTGAGCTTACATGGGCCTCAGATGGACATCTCCATGACCGCAAACTGTTGTGCAGATTTCATAACTAATGCTTTTTTAAGGAGTATCTGAGGACCAATATCCAAGATAACAGTTTTAATTTTTTTAAAAAACCATTTAGAAAGAGAAATATACAATCTAGCTTCTGTTCTTTTTTTTTCTTTTTTTTTTTTTTTTTGCCTATTTCATGCTAAATAACACTCAGAAAGATCTGAAGATAGGTTGGTCACCTTTGTAAAATGTGTAGATATCTATTAACAAATGTTGTGTTAAAATGACCCAGAGATTAATTATTATAAATATTACCACTATTGGTTATAAAATGTAATTGCATGATCACTTCGAGACATCTTTACCTGATTAATTTCTTCCTTCTTTAATGTTTTTATTTTGCTGTAATTAACAGATTGACTTCAGTCTGAGTTTTGTTTTGAATGTACTGTGTCAGAGGGACAACTCAGTCTGTGATAACTATGCTGTCCTCCAGGAAGTCAACTGTAATCACAAAGCATCTCTGAAGTTAGGTTGCAACTGCATTTTTTCTGAGACACAGGCTCTGCAGTAGGTGATGACATGTGAACCCTTCACAGGTCTAAGACAAAAAAAAAAAAAAATCCTGATCTTGATAAGCGTTATCACTAAACCCTTGAACAGGAAATCAGCAATGCTTTAGAAATAGTGGGTGGAGGACACAGATCTCTTTCATTTCCTACCCTTCAAGTGATTTAATATTACTGGAGATTCTCCTCTCCAGTGAAAGCAGCTGTATAATGAAAATTACCCATTATGACTGTATTTTGGGTGTTTTGGGAGGATACTGCTCTAGGACAGGACTGCCTTCAGATGTTCAGATGAGCATTTCACCTGCTCTCCTTCCAGCCACCTCCTCCAGTTCCACACTGATGGCTATCATGCAGCACATTTCTTCCTTTTGGCACCTTACGGGAGAAGATACCAAGTTCCAGAATTTTCTCTGTTTTCCAGAGGAAAGGGAAAACAAAACTGTAATTCTGTGGCAATTTCCAGATGAATGGAGCTATTTAGGGTTTGGAGATTTATTTCAGAAATACTTTATTATTACATAAGTGTTATCAACATCAACAACATCACCATCCTTATAATCATTATTATTATTGCTGTCATTGTTGCTTTATCACCCTGGTTATTCATCAATGTGATTCTTCTTATTAACACTGCAGGAAATCCCAAACTGTTTTTTGGTTTTTTTTGCTGTTAAGTATAATTCTTGGAAAACAGTCTCTTAGGTAACCTACCTAAATATAGTAAATACCTATTTAGTTTTATTTAGAACTTACAGTAACAACTCTGCTACTTCTCACTTACTTTACTTTGAAAATTTGTAATAGCTTTTAAGGTAAGATCATGGGAAATCACAGGTTGGCTGTAAGTCTGTAAGGAAATTCAGGATATTTCTCCAATTTGACTTGGAGTCAAATTTGTTTTTTAAGACTGGAAAAAAACAGCTCTTCTCTCAGCTATAAATACATTTTCAAAATAACTTTTATTTTATTAAATCTTTTCATTAATTCCTGCAATTAAATATCTATTGCATCATTACAATATTAAATAGGAAATTAGTTGGCAGTTAAATTAATTCTCAGCTAGCACACACTATTATTCAAATATACACTCTATTGCAAATAAAAGGCAAAAATAAAAACCCACAGATCCCTAAATCAAATAAAATAATATAAAATGTAAAAAGGAAGCCAAATCAAAACAGCATATAGTTGGCTACTGACTTTTTACATACTGATTATTTGTATTCTACAACACATATTTTGAGATATGTAAACAGTCTGAAAACCTTATCATTGTAACTGGTTGCAGTATTTTAACAAATAATAAAACCACCAAACGTCTTTCATAAAGTACTTGACGTGATGAATGGCACATTAGGATAAGAATTGAGGTCAAAGGAGATTTTTATCATTGAAAACTGTTCAAGAACCTAATACAGTGTTAATATTTATAATTTACCACTAAGCTCCAGAAAACATCATCCTCACTTCACTGACTTGCATTTTATAACATAAATAAACTTTTCTCCTCACCACCTTTCTCCACTATCCCATCTCATTTAATCTGAAAACCTTTACTTTGTCTTCAGTTTCATATCTAATGATATTAATTGACCATTGCCTTTCTGAAGTTGCACAATGTACTTAAATAGTGTGAATTCCTAAGGTTGCAACTCAAGTCCAGTGACCATTTGTAAATAAAAGTGCAAACAATGGGAATACAACTCAAAATGCTGAGACTCCTCTTATTTCATTATGTCTCTTCTGCAATGTGAAAAGCCTAAACAAAAAAGATCTCAAAAGAGTGGGAGTTTCAAAAACACTGAAGGAAATCTCAATACAACTTTAAATAATGCAAAGATGGATTACTGCTGAGATGCATGGACTGCACATAACTTTTTTATATTTTCTGGAGATTTATCAGTTTGCATAAATGTCATTCATAAAAAGCTGAGACCTACCAGCAAATATTGGCTTGTGCATGTAGAAAACTCACCTGAGTCTTTCAAGCAATGAGACTGAGAAGACACTGCCACCCAGCTGGGTACAACAACCAACACTGGTTATCCCAGGTGCTCCTTTCACATTTGGCGAAATAAGCCTTTCCCCTTATGTCCTCCTGACTGGAAACATAAGTAGTATGGTCACAGCAACAAGCTGAGTTTGTGGCCATGATTCCCATAGGATCTACCTCCCTTTCTCTGCCCCAATCTTCTCCCAAAAAAACAACTGGCCAACAATTTTTTTTACCACTTTGGTCTTGGTTTTGCTGCACCTGTACCCAGAGTTATTAAGCCTAACACCATTCCCTAGGTAATCATGTCATTATGTAGTATTTTTGACAGGGTTAAACTAGTCCCTGCTGGTTCTGCAAGGCCCTGCACTCCAAAAAGGAGCACCCATGCCCCTTTCAGTTACAGATTTCATTAATTTCTTGTAGGACCCATCTTTCAATGCAGAAATTCCTTATGGCACTGTGCAACTCTGTGCAGCTCTGACACCACTGGTCCTGCATCCTGTCCTGTTCTGTCCAGTCTTGTCTTGTCTTGTCTTTTGTCTTTGTCTTTGTCTTTGTCTTTGTCTCCTCCTCTCCTCTCCTCTCCTCTCCTCTCCTCTCCTCTCCTCTCCTCTCCTCTCCTCTCCTCTCCTCTCCTCTCCTCTCCTCTCCTCTCCTCTCCTCTCCTCTCCTCTCCTCTCCTCTCCTCTCCTCTCCTCTCCTCTCCTCTCCTCTCCTCTCCTCTCCTCTCCTCTCCTCTCCTCTCCTCTCCTCTCCTCTCCTCTCCTCTCCTCTCCTCTCCTCTCCTCTCCTCTCCTCTCCTCTCCTCTCCTCTCCTCTCCTCTCCTCTCCTCTCCTCTCCTCTCCTCTCCTCTCCTCTCCTCTCCTCTCCTCTCCTCTCCTCTCCTCTCCTCTCCTCTCCTCTCCTCTCCTCTCCTCTCCTCTCCTCTCCTCTCCTCTCCTCTCCTCTCCTCTCCTGTAATGTCCTAGGTTCTGTTCAGTTGCAGTTTAACTCAGCCCAGAGTCTAGAAATCCCCTTGTTATTCATCTACAGCTCTCACATTTATTTTGACTGCATGGCTTGGTATCCCAAAATTTTCTCTAAATGATTATAAAAATAATATTGTTCAGAAGTTTAGTTTAGTTATACATTTCAAACTGTCACATGAATACTGATTTCAGTAGTGAGTGAGATTATATCTAAAGAAAAATATGAAAACTCTTTAAATTCTTAGCATTGATTGAAAAGAAGTTGCTCCTCTTTATAGTAAGGCAAGATTCATGTACAATTTTACATGCAAAAACCTTGAGCCTGTAAATTATAAACATTCTCTCCAGCACAGAAGAACCAATCTGCCAAGCTTAACTTAAGCAAAAAACTTATAGCACATTCATCAACTACAAACTCACTGTGACTTGTGATAAAACATTGTTAAGGGACTGAAGAGTACAGGAAGTCCTGCATGACTGCAACTGTCTGGATGCTTAGGAATTGCATAGATATTTGATTGACTGCTGTGGGAGAAATGCATAAGAGGAGAATCACAGTGAGCTTGGTCTAAGCGCCTCTGCCTAGGCGATGGTTCTTGGCTGTTGTAAATTGAGCCTTAGGCCAGGGGAACTTTGTGTTGAGATAACACTTCCAACATGAACACCACAGCCACTTGAGACGCAACCACTTATTAGCCAAAAATTGATTAAAACTCAAACATAATAATTATGCAATCATTCCCCATGGATTTTTATCCCCAGAGGCATTGCTTTCCTTCTTCAGCTATCTAATTCTGTGTGAAATTACCCACAGTGATGATATCCACCTCTACTTTCCAGCTGGACAGGGAGTCATTTATATTCCCTTAAGATTTGTCACATCTCCCTTACAAAAATCCCATTTAAAATATTAAAAAATATGTTATCAAGTTAAATATTTGGTACCACTGAAATAAGAAAAATTACACAGAAAAAAAAATGAGATTATATATTACACTAGTGCCTTCCTACTGTGTATAACTTTAATATCAAATGTCTTCTGAACAAAATAAATTTTTTATTTTGAAGTATCCATGTCTCTTCCCAGCTTATTCCTAATGTTCATTCCTGCTCTTGAAATGCATCACAAATTGCCAATCAGCTTAAAAAATATGTTGCTCTTCAGGCAAGTTAAAACACAATTGCTGATTTTCCTACATATCCTGCTCTTTGTTCATGACTGTTTCATACACAGAGGCATATCTGTATAGTCATGAATTCTAAATATATAGACATTATATATATATTTTATCAATATCTGATATTGAGAAAAAATTCACTTTGTTATATTTTACATGGTCTTAAATAAGATACTTCATTTTATGCATATATAATGATGGATTACGAATTCAATTAATAAAAAAGACATCATTAATAAACAGAATTATTACTCTTTGATATGAAGAAACTCATATAAAACAATACAGAAAAATATAATATAAAACTGTTATTAAGTCTTCTTTAAATAACTTATTTTTGCAGTGTTTCTCACAGAAAAATGAAGCAGTTATACTTGGAAGCCATTTGGAACTTATGATGAATCACACCCCCTCTACAGCCAGTTAAACCACATTACACAGACCCCCTAGTACCAAGAACCCATCTGACCTACCTAAAACTCATTTGCCATGATGCAAAATACTATAAATCACTTATTTCAAGTTTTCTGACTTAAAAACTGACAACTAGCATGGAACAGTTTATAGTCCTGTATCCTCTTATTTTATCCTGAGCACTTTTTTTCTGGTTGCATCTTCAAAAAGAGTTGCATTAATGGGTACATAAAAGAATAAAATGCAAATTTAACATATAAGAACCATTAGAATTTTAGGGGCAACAAGTATTGCTAAGTGAATGTGAATATGACATGGTAGTGAAAAAACACTGATTTTGCTGTAAAATAAATAGTAACAAGATTGTGCTTCTAAATGCCAGAAACTAAGACAAAACAAGAGCAAAAATCCACTTGAGTTGCAACAGAATAAAGGAGATTTTATAATCAAGTATTGATTTTCAAGCACTAAATTTATGCATTTTTATATATTTTCTGTAGATAAACATTAAGAATATTGCTTTGTTTCCATTTAACAATATCAGTATATAAGTATGCTATGAAAACATAAATTAGAAATTTTTCAATCAAATGTTTCTCCCTCCTCATTACTTCAAATAATCTCTAAAAATTAGCAGATATTTCACTAAGAAACTCAAATCCAAATGAAGTACATTTTTTTTAATCTTTTGACCTTTAGCAATAAGACATTGAAACTTTCACTTATGCCACTAGTTTTCCTTTTGTGCAGTTTTTTATCATAACTCTGTTGTGCATGGATCACAGTATTCCATCTTTGAAATGGATATGGTAGCTCTTCAAGAAATGTTAAATCAATCTGAATAGTAATAAAAGTAATTTAGATTCAGACATACAAAACAGAAACAGAGACATGCAAGAGCAGCTTGTAAAACATCAGGGATTTATGCACTGACAGGCACAAGAAGTTTTATTCATGTGACTTAAAAAGACTGTAATTTTTCCTTTGTACCTAAATAAGACTAATGGCTGTCTGTAACATACATCGTGGAAATGTATCCTGGCTCTCTCAAAGGCTGATCCTGCAGCTGGAATGAGGGCAGCAGCACAAGCAGCATTTAAATTAACAAAAAGGCATGGGAGAGGGCATAAGGACTACAGAAGAATCCATTTGATGGAAAATACAAATCCTATCTACTCAATATACTACTTAAATAAACCTTTCTGACACATTTTCACAGTCTTTAAAACATGTAATTTTATCAATGTTTACCATTCTTGTTTGTGTATTTGCAATTGGCATGCTTTTAATGATTCCCTTTTGGCAGAACAAGTGAATATCAGATTTCATTTTGAATGTCTGGCCCCTGTAATGACTATAATACATATGAATAACCAAAGTTGCTCTCTCTTTCATTCATTCTTTAGGAGGCTTTTCTACTTTGTTTACATAGATGAATATTCATTAGGTCAGAGAAAGGGACTAACTTTCCACTTTGCCAATGATGGAAGTCACCTTGAACATAAAAGATGAAGGATCAAAATTACTGTTTGAAATCATACAGAGCAGAAAGACAAGCTAAGGTCACCAATGTTCCAGGTGAGCCACTTTTACACCCCTGGCTAGTGACACATTAGGCTAACTCTTGTTGCCTACCTCTTTCTATTTAAAATTTCACTTTGAACTCAAAATGTTTCAGAGAGAGAGAAATTCTGTTGGAATTTGAGCATATTTTGTGTAGTTAAATGTTCTGTGATGTGATGCACTGTGTTGCTAGAAGAAAAGACACAAAAAAATTCCTCTAGCGTGTTAGTTTTTTATCTCAGCCTTTTTTACAAGACTGTTATTTTAAAATACATGGTAGCACTGAAAGAGTGTGGCCTGGTTTTTGAAGACTTTTCCTGTACTAACTTTTTAATTGGTAATCAAAAAGAGGAAAATACCATTTGGAAAATCATTTGGTATTATATGTTCATTATTTTCTGAAAAGAAATAGGACCATCTGAAGAAACATTTGCATGGTAGCCCAACTCAATAATTTTTTTAACCTTTAATAGTATATCTACCTCTCAGTCCATGTAATGACTTTTTCTGGTGCTCACCTGACAGATCTGCTAGTGTTTATTCCAAACCAGTCATGAGAGATCCCCCTGTCATGTATAGCCAGTATATACTTTACGAAGTGAAAAACTTCTCTGAGATAGTTTCTTAGAGAAAGATCATTTTACATTTGCACATGAGAACCGAAAGGATGAAGATCTATTTCTAAGGAGACATTCTGGATATCATTGTGGGGATAGTCAAAATTAGGAAGGGAGTTTGTTGTCACCCTTCTGACATTCCCCAATTGTATATACTCCCTTAGCTTCTGAGAGAAACACAGAGTGGCACACACTCATTTCTTGTAGATGCAATTTTCTTTTCTCCTACTCTTGTTAATATTCTTCATTGTATACAATTTTATTTAAGCTAAGACAGTAAACTACTTTTATGTCCCTCCTGTAAAGTTATTTTAAATTAAATTTCTCTTGAGCTCTGTATGCATTTTTATCCTAGGAGTACTTCTCTTTGCTTGTTTAATTAGGAAGAACAGAAAAACTGCTGAAGCATTATTTTGTCAACTTCTGAAAATTAGAAAACCAGTCAGGATTGCTTTGTAGAATCCAATTTATTGATATTTAAGACTCGTGAGCCAGCTCTGTAACATTCAAAATACTTGATACTTTTCTCTACTTTCTTATGAAAAGTGTTTTCAGTTTTTACTACAGAAGAAGATTTTGTTTTGTTCCTCATCAGTGTTAAAGCTTGGACATAAGCATGAACATAGTTGTAGAAGAAGAAGCTTGTATAGTTCATTTGCTATAGATTACTATTTTTCTTACTCCTCTCTGAGCTGATATATACGAGCATTTTTGAAGTGATAGAAAGATTAAGTGTAGAAGCAAACCCTAGTACTGGTGAGATAAGCATAGTTCCTATTACAGTTTAGAAAAACTTTAGTACTAGAGTAAGAGAAAAATAAAATAGTAATTCAAAAGTATGTGTTGCTTCAATGTCAGATATACATTCAAGTTAATTTTTGACAGTCTGGATTTCTAAAAGAGTTTGGATCCCAGAGCTTCTTCAGTCTTTCAAGACAATTCTTATCAGAATTGATAAGAATACCAGTGCATAGGTAAATTATACAAAAATATATCTTTCAGCAAGTTATGAATGCCCATGTCACATAAAAGAATTCTATCCCTGTACTATTTTCTCCAATGCAAAAGAATTAGAATGCATTCAATGTAGTTGATTGTGCCTCTTTTTATTGTTCATTTACTTCATATTTTGTAATAACTGAAAAGAAATAGTTCTTGAATGATCTATAGAGTCATGTGTTTTAAAAAACAATATATCTGGTAGGAAACAATCTTTTTCATGAGTTTTTCATGAGTTTTTATTTTCTCCTTACATATTTATTTAGTTAAGTTCCTCTTTACAGCCTGTTTGTATAAGCAAATGTATACACATTAAAAAAAAAGTGTACCCCAATGGATGCTTACACCATGATTCACTTGAAGTAGGATCAAACAATTTTATTTCCATTCTTGAGATTCAATAACTGAGAATTGCTCATCCAAGATTACTGCAACCATCACAACAGCTTGAACATGTGTCCTGGCAAAAGTAAAATTGTCACTGATGCTTGAAAATCTTTTAAATTATTGAATTGCTATATTCCTCTAACTCCATTTCATTTCTTATATATTAATTAACACACTGACTCAGATTTTTAAAACTCTCTTTTATTTTTGATAATTTTAGTTTTCCCATTTGCTAATCATAAAAAGGCCTGCCTTGATCAAATAATGGCCTCACTTAAAGGCCCCCGGCAACATGTTTTCCCATGAGAAACAACTGCTTATGGTCAAGAGGAGTTAAAACTTACTCAAGCTTAAACAACAATTGTAACTGAAGCCTTGTTGCCTGCAACATCTTATCCTCTCAAAACTGTGCCCATTGGTCAACAGCAGCTGGCTGTTTGAACAGATGTCTTTTTTCTTTTTTCTTTTTTCTTCAGGTTTTCATTATATTAGAATACTTTAAATGATGATAAGTGCATAATATGCATATCAAGCTGTGCTCATATGGACATTAAAATTCAGTGTAAAAAAGGCTGGAAAAAAATCAATGGAATTTCTACTCAACAAATCTCTTTTTATAGCCAGCTGTAGTAATGTACTAACCCTCAAATTTAATAAAGGTTTAAATGACTGTTGAACACTCTGTGAAAATAAAACATTGTCTGTATACACAAGTGTCCTTGTGTCCTTATATTTTGTGAGCATGTTTATACAAATATATAAAAAGAGGTATAAAATACACCTTTCTTAACATGTCTTAATTGCCTACTCTGCACAGTAGATTTGGAAACACTCCTACTATTGCAATTAGCCAGTAATAGAGTTAATATACATGTACTGGCTCAAACTGAATTCTGCCCTTTCATCTTAATGACATAGACAAGGGGATGAACTGCACTCTCAGTAAATTTGTAGACAACACCAATCAAACTCATGTGGTTGACACAACTGAAGGATGGGATGTCATCCAGAGAGAGCTGGACAAGCTTGAGACGTGGGTCCATGGGAACATCATGAGGTTTGAAAAGACGAGATGCAAGGTGCTGCACCAGAGTCAGGACAGCTGCTGTTATCAACACAGCCTGGGGGATGGGCAGATCAAGAGCAGCCCTGCTGAGAAGAACTTGGGGGGCTGGTGGATGAGAGGCTGGACATGACCCAGCAACCTGTACTTGAAGCTCAGAAGGCCAATTGTACCCTGGCTAACTCCAAAGCAGCGTGGGCATCAGGGTGAGGGAGGGGGTTCTGCCCCTCTGCTCCGCTCCTGTGGGATCCCACCTGGAGTGCTGCATCCAGCTCTGGGGCCCCCAACACTGAAAGGACATGGGCCTGTTGGAGCAAGTCCAGAGGAGGCCACCAAGATGATTAGAGAGATGGAACATCCCTCCCCCAAGGAAATGTAAAATAAATGGATTTATTGAGTCTGGAAAAGAGAAGGCTTTGTGTTGATCTAGTTACAGCCCTCCTGTACCTGAAGGGAGCCTACAAGAAAGAAAGAGAGGGACTATTTACAAGAACATGTAGTGACAGGACAAGGGGGAATATCGTTAAAATGAAATATGAGAGGTTCAGATCAGATATTAGGAAAAAATGCTTTACTATGGAGGTGGTGAGGCACTGGAAGAGGATGCCCAGAGAAGTTATGCATGTCCCATTCCTGGGAGTTCAAGACCAGGCCGGATGGCATCTGAGCAAGTGGTCTTCTGGAAGATGTCCCTGTCCATGACAGTGTCTTGGAAGCAGGTGGTCTTTAAGGTCCTTTCCAACCCAAACCATTCTGTGATTCTATGATTCTACAATCAACTGACAATACCCTGAAAATATGACAAATAACCTCTCGTAGACAGACTATGATGTCTTCTGTTGTAATGAAAACCTTGTGTACACTTTTAAACAGCAACAATCTGTTTAAGCCAGATAATAAAAAAATCAGTTTTGACATAACATGTGTGTTATATTTTTCACCCCTTTTCCCTTACACTGAGGATACAATAATTATAATATTCTATTATTTAATCTTATTATTATAGAATTATTATAATTCTATAATAATTATAATAATTTTATTATAAATAAAAATATAAAGATATTATAAAATATTCTATTCCTGGCTAGTTCATAGTCTAGCCAATCATCTTCCAAATTCTGCTAAAATGTAGCAGAAATTTATGGCCACAGTACACTTCTTGTTTTACTCCCCAGCACTTATTTGGGGTCACCACAATGTGTCTTTTCTCCTGCTGCATTACATCATACCTTGATCCCCAAAAAACCAAAATCAGTATGGAACAGAGCTTGGGATGGAAAACTGCTTTATTAGACTCATATATATATATATTCCATAATATTTTACATGTTGAGTTAAAATTAATTGCAAGAGGCTCGGAGGCATTTTTGTTTATTTGTTTGTCTTGAGGATTTCTCAGGGTTTTTTTGTTTCTGTTTTTTTTTTTTTTTTGTCATTTTGTTGTAACTTTGGGGATTTTTGGCTTCTGTTTTTGCTCTCTATGTGAGCCAAAGGGCACTAACGCATCAATGACTTTTTTCTCCATGGCCATAATTAAGGGTCACTGAGCCTATCCTGCAATCCCTGAGGGACAAGAGATTTCAAGAGAGTATGAATGAGTATGTTAATATCTGAATAAAAAAGAAACTTGACCTTGGTACAGAGAGATGTTTTCATGCTCAGCTATAGCACTGCTGACACTTTTCTTTAATTTTCTTTTAGAAATACACAGCATTTCAGAGCTTGAACTCAATAATTAGAGGTGTTTAATCCCTAGAGATACACAGTTCACACACACACCTCTGAAGATCATTCACAATTCAACACATTCGGAGTTCTATATGCTTAAACATTTGCAAAAATCTGTGGCAATTTTAGGCCATTTCCATAAACTATTTTAATATATAAATATAATTTCTTCCTTGCTGATTTAAACAATGTTTTTAAAACCAAACCAAATACTTACCTTTCTAAAGGATACTCAGAGTTCTATTTTAAAAGATGGAAAGCAGATATTTAATAATTATCATTACTTTTTCTGAAATTTCTTCATATTTATTTTCCTCTGAAAAGGAGCAGTTTGCTGAGCTTGTCATAGACAAAGCAAAGCATTGCTCTATTACTTCTGTTTCTGCAAAATATTGAAGCTGTCACTATTTTCACAAAGACAACAGCCATGCTGTTTCCTCCTGCTTTCTAAAACAGTAGTGAAAACTAACCAGAAAGAAATCAATAAAAGAAGCTTTAAAATGTTCTCCATCAGCTATGTAGTGATCAAGGAGATGGCTTTCTTCTATTGGAGACACAGGACACTACAAGTAGTCATTTTCAATCAAGAAAATAGATGCCTCAGATTCTGACAAATTAAGTACTTTATATTTTTATGCCAGTATTTTCTTAATATAAAATGATTAGGTACATATCATATTGATTTTTGAATCCCCTTTTGTAAAGATTTATGTTCTTGCTTCAAGAAGTCCAAGCAGACTTTCCAGGGAGTACTTAGAATACGTACAATTAAACACACAAAATCAACTTTCAGGATAATGTTTTGCATTCTACTTTCAACACTGCTCTAGTTTTCAGCTCTACTTATACCTAAGACTTGAATCTGTTTCAGGTTTTCTTTTTATCAAAGTTTGCTGTGCATAAAACTTTTCTACTGCTACATCACCAATAAATAACCTGCATTTACATTTACATATGTTTCTTCTATATTTTTTTTAAGTTTTCGAATCTTTTTTCTTACTGATACAAAAGAGATCAAAATATTGAAAAATCCCAACATCATAAATACATCCTGCAGAGACAGTCTTTGAGCCAGACATTTTAAACTTTTGATGTAAGGCAAAGAAGTGACAAAATAAAACCAACTTATTCTGTTTTGTTTTCAAACAGCTATCAGATTGCAATGAGCTTGCCTTTAAATGCTCAGTAACATAATAAACATAATATAGCAAAAAGCATTTTTACTGCTTGCACTTAATGGAGAAGTTTACCTCCTTTTAGTAGAAAAGCATATAAATATCTACATATTCATAATTTGTCAATATTTATTCAGCAGGAAACAGTATTATGGTTTATGGCTTTCATTTTAACTGGGAATTAATAACTTCTAGAGATTAATATTGATGATCATTAAGGTAAGTAACATAAATGCAATAGCAAAATAAACTCTTTACAAGTCCTAAGTTTCTTATCCTTATCAGATTAACTTAAATATGTAGATTTGCAAAGTGAGTAAATGAAATCACAAGAAGTTTGATTCCTTTTAGTACCTGCCTGTATCTTAGGCACTCAGTTGCTTGGTTGAAAATTAGGTGCTTTCTGGATGCTTATTGTAACAAAACAATGTCTTTGACACTTCACTAAGCTTGGCCAAAAAGAGCATTTAAATTTGATTTGTTATTCTGTTTAGTTGATCACATTTAGTTAGTCAATGCAATACAGATTTTAAGTTTATTCATATCTTTATGTTTTGCATGATCTGTCCCTGCTCAAAAGAACTTTGACCTTGAAGTGTCAACATTAGTAAACTACATTGACTTAAATATACATTTTTATACATTACTGCTGAAAGATATGTCTATGCTCCTTACAGAACATTTATTTATTTATTTATTTATTTATTTATTTATTTATTTATCTATTTATTTGTATCTATTTATTTTTAAGTGATTTTATTGATTTGGAATGAAGAATTAAAATACCATACACATTCTCCATGACATCATTTATTTTGTGTTTGTTAAAGATCTGAAGCATTTCTGAGGGAATCAAGAATACTCTTAATCATGACTTGCAATTGTCACCAACTCACTGTGGTATTGCATTGCAGAAACTAAATAAGAGAAAAATAATGTTAACAAAGTTGTTTATATTGGGCAAGAAAGGGGATTTTCTTTTTAAGAGTGTCGGCACAACGCGGCTGTTTACAGTTGTCATTTGATAGTTCTGACAGGGTTGGAAATAAAAGAAATTCTGTTCAAATATACTGGATTTGAATTTTAAAAAATAGTGCTTTAGAAATCTTCCTAGAGGGGAATGTGGGAGTCTTGAAATGCCCCACCAGAGTTTAATTCTGGATTCCCTGGAGATGTTGTGCCAGACTCTTCAGTTCCTTCTCTTTGATGCATTTAATTTTGTCAAACTTGTGGTATATTATTAATAAATTATATAAAGTAACAAACAGAGGAAAAAAGATATTAAAAAATTTATGCCACATGAAACTTACACATTAAGTAGATAGAATATCTCAAAGTTCTTCTTACAGTAATTTTTAAACTTTTCTCACTAGGAGAAGTTTGAGAGAAATCTTCTAACAAGTAGCCCTGTATTTGAATCAAGGTTTTCTGGCAGCTTTAGTTATCTGCTTTCCCTAGATGTTGGACTATTTGCCAGTCAGTAGCCTTCATCATGATACTTAGAAAACCGTGAAGAGAGAATACAAATAGAAATGTATTCTTGACTACAAGCAGAAGAGTCATCTGATATGCACAAGACTGATTTTTGAAATTTGTAACAGAAAAAGCTTAAACAGAATAGTTTTCAAAGTATATTTAGATATGCTTTATTTGGTTTTGCTGATTCTTTGTTAAAATGAGCCAAAATTCACAGAAGTAAAAGCAATCCCTCTATCATGTGTTGCAGCTCACTGCTTTGGACATTTTGATTTGCACATGTCTTTTAAGGACTTGATTCTCCTGTGCAGTTGTTTTCACCACTGCAAAGCAGATATCATCTGCTGTCACTTTGCCTAGGAAGCACTTTGCACACCAGCAGCAAATAGGCATGTATTACTGGTATGAAGTGTGTTGGGGTAAGAGAAATCACTCCTGAAGTGGGTAAGTATTTGCTATGGCTAAAGGTGTCAAAATGTAGTTCACTCTGACCCGTTTTTGTTTTTTTTTCTGGGCAGGTTTGCAATTACTTTGCAGTCAGTGTATATCAGCCTGGGATTATAGACAAACCTGGAATACATTTTAGAAAGGCTGCTAAATAAGAAGACATAAGACATCACAGGAATGTATTATCAATTTTTCCTTCAAAGACTGTTTGACCCAGTTTTATGGCTTTTCTCATAACCCTAACCTTAACCTCCCTAAAGATATTCACAGATTGTAATAGATATAATTTGAGGTATTTATAACTTTTATAAAGATAGAGGTAGTTATTTACTTTGGTCCAACAGAAGATTAATTTAGCCTTTAATTTTTTTTTCTGAAGGAAAGCTAATAAAATAAATAAATAAATAAATGTAACTGATTTGCTGATCTTGAATTCAGGCTGATGCCTTGGAGGATGTGAAATATTTTGTTCCAAAATTCCCAAGGGTTTCAAAATTTCACTTTGAAAGCCGGTACCTGAATTAAAATATGGGTCTTTTGTTTGCCATGTAGTGAGAAAGAAAAAAGAAAGAAAAAATAGAGTCCTTTATCTGGACAGTTTCTTTATCAGCTGGGTAGTTAAACAATTTAGTAATGTGTATTTCATGTCTATGAGTTCTAAGTTATCTTAAAAAGTGTCTAAAATTCAGCAGTCATAGGACTCATCTCTATATGGGATAATAGAACTAAAAGTTCACCTCAGGTAATGGCTACTCTTCCCCCTGGTTTTGTAGGCACTATCTGAAGACAATATTTATCTCATTACCTTTCTCCAAGGAAGAGTACTTTTAAAATGGTGGAATTATCTATGAGCACACAAAACTATAGAGTAATACAAAGAAAAGCAAAGAAAAATTATCGGGTCTATCAGAGTACTTGTTTAGGATCACTAACTCTTCTAAGTAAAAAGAAAAGGGTGAAACATATTACATTCAAAAGCTTTTAAAGTTTTAGGACAGAATAAATTACTTGTGAGGGAGCATTTAATTATTATGTAAGGGAAAGCATGTTACAGTTCTTATATGAAAAAGGGATAGGACACCATTAACATCTGTCTCCACAATTTTGGTAGGGTTATTTTTTCTTTGTATTTTTTTAATTAAAGAATTTTTCTCTTTCTTACTTGAGCAGCAAGGACATGGAAAAAAGGTCAACTTATGATAAAGGCTGTAAGAATAGCACAGTGAGTCCATACATTAAGAATGTAGAAATCATTCAAGCTTGGACAGGATTATTCTAAAACCAAGAAGTACGTTCACCTGAATGCTTTCCCCTAAACACCACATATGATTTGAAGGAGAGAGACTGTTTTCCTCGTGTCTTTGAAGGCTTTTGGAGGAGCACTGAACCAAAACTCATTGAAACCAATTGACTGTGTCTAGGAGTTCATTCCTTAAGGATCTCTTCTTAGTGGAGCCAGTTTCTATGGAAGACTTTGTTACAATTAAAAAAATATTTTAAAATAAAGCAATAAGTCTGGAATTGAAAACCAATGGCAAGAATTCCTACTTTTACTGAAATAAATAAATGTCTTTTTTAAAAACGAAACAACATTAGGAGTTCTAAGGTGTTTAGCGTAAGTTGGTCCATAATTTTTTTAAGTTCAATTGAAAACACTGCGGTTAGCTAAGTTGATAATAAAGACCATTAAATAAAATAAAAACTGAGTAAAGAAAATAGTTACAGAAAGAGGGAAACAGGAAGTTTTAGCAAGAACAAGTGGCCAAGTCATGTAAACAAAACAATGAAATATATTGGTCGATACCAAGGGGGAATAAGCAAAACTTTTTCCTGCTACTGTGCAAATATTAATAAAAGGAAACATTTTAGAAAGGACCAAAGGACTGAACAATTTTTCTCAAGTTTATTTGTATAATTAGAATATTATGTTCACTTGATGAAACTAGATATACAGATGAGAAACCAAATCCTTCAAAAGCCTTTCTCACTCCTTTAAAAATCAGGTTGGTTTACCTCAAAAATTTTTTGTAAGATTTAAATCTAAATAGCTGCTTATATTCATAACCTTGCACATATTATCTATGTTTTTTAAATACACAAAAATAATACACACCAAAAAAACCCCAAATAACCAAAATAAAACAAAAAATAAAAAAGCAAACCAAAACAAAGTAAAAACAAACACCATGAAAAATACATTGCTTATTTGTTCAGTCTCTTAAAAAAAAAAAGAGAGGCAATTAAACTGCTCCCTACAGTTAGTAACTGGTTATTCTTAGTGATTGTTTGAGAGCTGAATGAAAGATGACTGAACATAGGAAGCTGGTGATAATCTTATAAATACTCTGCATATACTATCTTTCCACAGTGATAGAATTACTGTGCAGGTATATAAACCAGCAGGGAGAAAGCAGGTATCTACACAGTGCACTCAAAAGCAGGACAACCGCGTTAGACAGAACATGCAGCAAAGGTAAGAGTCTATTTCTAACCACAGGTCATCAGCCTTCAGAGGGTGCTGCAACAATTCCACTACCCTGTGTCTGTCACAGGTCACTCTGAGGTATCTCTGTAAGAGCACCACAACGGTGGCAACAGTGGCAGCCAAATGCGGAAACCATTTTTGAAGAAGTCTCTGGGTTCTCCTTCAGGAAGAAAAACGGGTTGATATGAACCTCAGGAAGGTTAACAAGGGAAATTGCAAAGTCCTGCACCTGCGGAGGAGCAATCCAGGCACCAGTGATGGGGGCCACCCATCTGGGAAGCAGTTTGGCAGAAAAGACCCTGGGGGTCCTGGTGGACACGAGATGAACACGTGGCAGCAATGTGTTCTTGCTATGAAGAAGGGGAAAGGTGTCCTGGGCTGCATTAGACAAAGTACTGACAGCAGATGGAGGACAGTGATCCCTCCTCTTTGCTCAGCCCTGGTGAGGCCACACCTGGAGTGCTGTGTCCAGTTCTGAGCTCCTCAGAACAAGAGAGGCATGGACATACTGGAGACAGTCCAAAAGAGGCCACACATATGATTCAGGGACTGCAGTATCTCTCTTGTGAGGAAAGGCTGAGAGACCTGAGACAGTTCAGCCTGGACAAAAGAAGGTTCAGGGAGGATCTCATCAGTGCACACAA
Organism: Ammospiza caudacuta; assembly: GCF_027887145.1. Taxonomy (NCBI): domain Eukaryota; kingdom Metazoa; phylum Chordata; class Aves; order Passeriformes; family Passerellidae; genus Ammospiza; species Ammospiza caudacuta. The sequence continues at coordinate 99,209,954 of NC_080594.1, forward strand.
ACTCCTGAAGGCAGCGTGCTAGAAGGACAGAACCAGGCTCCTTTCAGTGGTGCCAGCTGGCAGGATGAGAGGCAATGGGCATACACTGGAGGGTCCCTCAGGACATCAGAAAATGCTTTTTTACTGTGATGGTGACCTGACACTGATGCAGGTTGCACGGAGAGGTTGTGATATCGTCCTCCTTGGAGATAATCAAAAGCAAGAGGCATCTGGACATGGTCCTGGACAGCTAGCTCTAGGTGGCCCTGCTTGTGTACAGGGATTGGACCAGATGACCTCCAGAAGTGCCTTCCAGCTTCACCTATTCTATGATTTTGTGATTATTTAAGGAAATATTCTATTTTTTTATAAAAATGTGCCATTTCAAATATAAGCCCACTACATCCACTTGAACATATTAAAATGACAACTTCTGATTTTTTTTGGTTTGTTTTTCCACATCTGCCAGAGTTGTGCAGTGTAGGTTTATGAACTATACAATTATCAAAGACTAAAGTTTGATCTGGATTTTAAGACAAGAATGCAACTCCACAGATAAAACTAAGTTTCCAAAAGCTATGAGAATTAAAATTCAGGCTTTATTTCTGCATTCATTATTTCTTTTAAAACATTGTCTATTGCTTCAGTTAGCACAGCTCTTTGATGCAGAATGTTTTGCTATAGGCTAAGTGAAGTAATTTGCATCATATTTTCAAGCTCAAAATGCTTCCTTTTTATTATGATACTGAATAGTTTTATAATTCCAAAAATATACACAAAAATTTACTTTGTTGAACTTATATCTAATTAGGACAAGAAGAAATCAAAGATTTCCAAAAAGATTATTTGAATTTTTTTCAGACTAAGCACTCAAACTCATTTATTCAATATCACAAGACTTTCCTGTCGAATTATGTCACAATTTGTTTCTGTCCTCTAGCATCTACTTGTGCTCCATCTAACAACACAAGTAATTTGATTGTAAAGATGAGATGTGAAATGGAACCCAACTACAAAACTTTTCTTCATCCACTGGTTTTTCTAATGTAAAACAAAATAAATATCATGCATTTGCATTAATAGAAGACATTATTATGGCATTTATTTTCAATTTCATCAGAAAGATAGAAAATGGGCTGATCACATACAGGAATGACAGTAGTATAATGCCTGGTTTTTATTTTGTTTTGATATTTTACCTCTTAGAATTTGTCTGTGGTAGGAAATCCATTATGCCTGGTCTTTCTTTAATGTATAAAATTAAGCTATGTTTCTGGGTCAATGGCTATCTTTTTCTTCAATATAACTTTATTTTCCTTCTTTCATCACCTTTTCTTGTCTGGCATGTTCTAATTTTTAAAACCATGTGATTTTTTACCTGTCAAGAGTTGAGATAGACTTAAGAAACACTGAAAACATCCTCTCTTTTTGTAGAAGCAAGCAAGCAAAAGAATATAACTATGGTATCACTTTCCTTTTTTGATTAACATAAAAAACTAAAAATGTGAATAAATATTTTCATTTATAAAATTAAAGATGGAAAATTAAATGTTTCTTATTTTTATTTCTTTCTGTAGTTTTCCAGGTAGAGGAACAGTCTGCAATATTAGATCTACAGCTGTTTCTTACATTTGCTTCCCACGAGGCTCTGTAACACATTTTGTCTCATCAGTTTAACACAGAATCCAACTTCTGAATACTCAGCACTTAGTTTTGCTCGTTTTAAACATTTTCCTAAGTAGTGCCTCATGTTACATACATTTTAGATCAACTAACTGTGACATCTCTGCTTATGACTGCAGGGCCAAAGTCATGGCTTGTGTAAAGTCTGAGCAATTGTGCTTTGTGACTGAATGTAGGGAAGAGTTGAAAAGGTGAAACTCTGTCTCCAAATTAGGTTTAAAGTGTGAGTCTGCAACACAGCAGTGCTTTCATCCATTCAACCCCATCACCCCTGTGAATCCCCTGTTTTCAGTCTGGCATGCGAATCGTGCACAAAGCCTAACCTCCATTACATTACAGATCCCAAATTAATTTCAGATGACCTGAAGAGATACTAGTCAGCTTTTTGCACCAAGCACTGAAGTTCAAGCCACCCTAAACAATCTAATTATTCAGGATGTACAGGGCAACTCATCTGAATAAGGACATCTGTTGAGAGCCAGATTTTACTGACCAGGACTATTAGATTACCTCTCTGGACTAAATTCTTCTAAAAGAAGAATTTGGCATTGGCATTAAAAAATGCCAAGAATATCCAAGGACTTACTTATCATTAATCATTTGATTATCTTAGTCAGTTTCAGTTACTATTTTTTGGCTGTCAAATATTTTATTCCAGTACACATTACACATGATTCACTGGTTTAACATGCTAGTTCCTGTTAAGAACATGCTGGACAAGAAAAACGTACAGAAATACAAAGAAGTACACATGCATGTATGGAGCAATTTGTGTAAAGAACAAGAAGGATATTATCTCCAGCAACTCAGTGCTAATTTGGACTTCAAAAATAAAGCTGACCTGATTTTCACAGGAGATTTTAGAAGGAGATGACTATTTTTAAAAGCCAGTAGAAACATTAAGATGTGCTGCTTGTGCTATGAGCACAAATAAAAATGTTTTTCACACATCAATAAAGCAAAATAAAGCACAAACCTCACTTTAAAACCCTATCCAGCAGCAGGGGTGGAATTGTATTAGAGCTTTCTTGTTGTCGGTGATCTCCACAGGCACCTCAAAAATTCATGCACAAGAAATGAACTTCCTCCTACCTAGTTTTCCAGATACTGAGGTTTTTGAGTAGGAGACTATAAAACAGAAATTACTTTATGCTGACAGTACAAGCACAAGAGAGAATAAATAAAGTTTTCTGCTTACAAAAATCAGTGCAAAGCCATCTTCTCATGCAGGTGAATGGGATTTAAAAGTCATCCAGACATACCAATTTAAGCATTGATCTAAAAGAAAAATTATATACATGGGACTAGGCAGGGAAGTAACTTATTAGCATATGCCACGCTGGCTTTCTTTCCATAACTTTTGCTGTTTCAGATAAATACAGTGTCAATCTCTTTGAAGAAGACTAGTAACTTAAAGAATATTAATTAGCTAAACTTTAGATGAATTGCAGTAATTAAAGTAACAGAAACCATTTTTTAACTCTCATGAAGCATGTTTAAATACTAGTCTCATAACTACAATTAGCAAATTTGTGTACTCAGCCTTACACTGTTAATTCATTGAACAATTTTTAGACTGTTCACTTGAAACACTGCCTGAATTTCCTGTGAGTGAAGAGTAGGCTAATTTGGAATCATTAAAAAATTCCTCAGCTAAGTTGGTTGTTCATATTTTAATGTCCATGCATCTCTAATTTCCGCTGACATCTTACAAGCTACAGTACACTTGAGAGCAATCCAAAACAATAATCCTCTTGAAGATTTCCAAGATATATTCTTTAGACAGAAAATTTATATCTGTAATTAATACCTAGAAGAATTTATGTACCATGAAAATGAATACAACTTCAACTGAAATCAAATGTTAAGCCATCTGCAGAGGAGATGTGTAATTTCATTGTTTCTATTGTTATTCAGCAAAATAAAATATGCACTCAATGACAAATGTGCAAGCTTTGAAAAGTTTGTAAAATATCAATTTGGTTTTAGTTTCTTTCACGATCTTTGAGAAAGAAAAGGAGATGTGTGTTCACTGGATAAGACAAATGTCACAGCCACCTTCAAAAAAGGACAGAAAATTAACCCTAGCAGATACAGGATAGTTGGTCAGCCTTGTTTCAGTTTCTAGAAAAAATGATGGATTGTGTCCTTTTGGAGCACATTTTTAGGCATCTGAAGTCAAACAGGTGACTGGAAGTCATCAGTATGACTTTACCAAGAGTAAATTATGCTTAACTAATGTGGTTGTCTCCTATGACAGTGACTGCATTTGTGAATACAGAACAATAGTGGGTGGGTTTTTGCATAGGCTCAAGCAAGATTTTGGCACTGTCATCCATGATATGAGTGTTACAGTCTGCGTGGCTAGACGAGTGAATGGATCAAATATGGGGCTCAGAAGGTGATTAAAAGGTCATACTTTACCTGGAGGCCTGTGACAGATGGATCACCAGAGGCATCTGCACTAGGACCTGTCCTCTTTGACATCTCTACCAATGATGAGCAGGAGGTTACAGAGAGCACTCTCATCACTTTTGCAGATTATGTCAAATTAGGGGTACAAGTCATTACAGTCAAGGAAAGGGCCCAAACAGGCTGAGGAATTGGGCATTACGAAACCAGGAGCATTATGAAACATCAGAGACAAATCTCAAACTCCCTAAACATCAAGAAACTTCTATTACAGGGCAAGAAAAGCTCCTGCAACAATGCCATACTATGTGGAGAGGAAGAGGCCATGAAACAGCTCAGTGGGAAAGACCCTGGGGTGCAGGTGGACACCAAGATGGACATTAGTCCATGGTGTTTGCTGGAAGAAAGGGAAGCCAGCAACCTCCTGGACTGTATGAACCATGGCATAGCCTGTCGGTCAAGAGAATGGCTATGTGGCACTTCCCAGATAACATCTAGATAGTCCATCTAACTTTTCTCATTTTTTTCAAGAGGGAAGACATGGACAAACTGAAGGGAGCTGAGCAAAGGTCCACTGGTGTGTTGGAGGCTGGAGTTCTGAACATTTGAGAAGAGAATGGAGCTGGCTTAGCCTGGAAAGGGACACCTTCCATGCTCTTAACAGACCCCACAAGACAATACTTGGATGGAGACAGGTGGGAGGGAAAGAAACAGATGTACATTATGATAAGAGAGTTTCAGACCAGATAGAAGAAGAAATTTTAATCTTGTGAGAACATTAGGTTGCTTTGAAAACTGCTATCTCTGTTCTTGGAGGATTTAAAGTCTTAGCTGAACTATGCTGTGAACAGCCTGGTCTCCCCCAGATGTGGACCTGCTTTGGGCTGTGGGGTTGCCTAGAGGGTTCCTGAACTCCTTGCCAGTCTCCTTTACTCTTTGGTGCCACAGAAAACAAATGTATGTATTGGAAATGTGCTTTGATCCTGTATTGTGAAATAAAGAAAAATGACCCAGGGAAGCACAGAGTCACTGGAGCTCAAAGACAGAATAAATAAGACTGAAAATAGGGTAAATGACATGCATAAATTGTTATTTTCATAGCATTAGGGAAAGAGAGAGAAATGAATACAGATAATTACATTTAGAATTTTGCAATATATATGAAGTACTCAGCAGTCACACAAAGAAATACTGCATATTTTCTAGTGTAAAATGAGCTCTGTGATTGCAGAAAATTATCTTCCTTTCAATTTCAGTTCAAAGTTATGCGTTGTACTCCCATATGGAGATGTGCCCAGTGTTGAAGGCGTAGTAAGAGTCTATAATTTCTCAAAAATATTCTGCATTTTTCAGGCACAGGTGCTGAACTTTAATTGGTTTTCTTCTGACCCTTTTTGTTATCTAATTTTTTAACTGAAATTTGAGTTCCATGACTGTCTGAAGACCAGTGGACAACAACAGATGTGGCCCTAAAAAAACCAGAGCAGTTTATTGCATAAGAGCCTGTGTCATTTTAACATGGAGGAGAAAATAGCTTGGCAAGAGACTGAGATTGATTGATCCTGGAAAGATTTTGGGTTTTCTTGTGAACAGTTGGATTGGTAAAACAGACAGATGGATTGTTACTGCAAAGAGTTGGTGTGTTGCTAGGGAGACTTGGAATGGTACACCAGGCAGGTGACAAAATTGTGAACTGGTGTTCAGAATAGATGTGGCATTATTTACATACATACATACATATATATGCATGGACAATGAATATACATATATACATGGGTGTCCACTGCGAATGTAAAACTCAGCACTGTAATCACAGCCACATTTTCACTACATAAAAAATGTAAAGACCAACCAAAAGCATCTTTTGACAAATACCAAACAGAAATGGAATTCAGAAGATAAAATTTTATAAACAGACCAGAACCAATTCCAGTATGTACTGAAATCACACTCAACTCCTATTATGATAATTAGTGTCTTAGATGTCATTTAAATAGTATAACTCTCATGCTTCACGTGAACTGATTTTATATCACAGAACTCCACAATCAAGGCACCAAACTGATTACTGTGTTCTGTGTAGCTAATAAGAAATAAAACCAAATCTTAAATTACCTTCCACCACCCTTCTCTTCTACTCAGGCTTAACTCTGCCTCCTTACCACTAAAGGCACAAGAGGACTGGGAATGCAGACTGTGGTCAGTTCATCACACATTGTCTCTACTATTCCATTCTCAGTGGAAGAACTCCTCACCTTTTTCTCCTGCTCCAGCATGGGGTCTCTCTTACTGGAGACAGATGTCCATAACCAGGGTTCTTGTGAACTGCTCCAGCAGTTCATGAAGTTCATGAAGTTCATGAACTGCTCCAGCATCAGTCCCTCCCATGGAATGGGAGTCTCCTTCAGAAGCAGACTGTTCCAGTTCAGGTGGGCCCCCCTGCAGTGACAAGTCTAGCGAAAAAACCTGTTATTGCTCCAGGCTGAGGTCCTCTATCCACAAGTCCATGGGTTGTGGCAGCCTGCTCCATCACAGGCTTCCCATGGGGACTCCTTTAGGCACCCCCTTGCACTGGCCTGGGGTGCTCCAGGGGCTTCAGGTGGATCTCTGCCCTACCACAGGTTACAGGAGCTCCACCATCTCTGCTCCTCCATGGGCTGCAGGTGCTCAGCTGCCTCACCACGGGCTGTCTGTGCCACAGACTGGATAGGAATCTTTGTTCTGGTGTCTGGAGCTCCTCTGGCCCCTTCTACCTTACTGACCGCGGTGTCTACAGGGTTCTTTGTCTCACATTCCTCCCTGCTCTTTACTGATGCTGTTGTGCAGTGGTTTTTTGATCTGTTTCTCAAACCTGTTATCCCAGAAGCGCCACCACCATCACTGATCGGCTTGGCCTTGGCCAGTGGTGGCTCCATCTTGGAGCCAGATGTTGGACAGGGGTAGCCCACTGCTATAACACCCACTGCTTCCAAAACTATGCTGCTTAATCCCAATGCACCAGTTTCTAATAATTTGTACATTTAAAGTTAAAAATCAGTCAGTCAATAGCCACAGTTATGGTTTTTGTAGCCCATTGTAACAGAAACTAAACAAAGAATGATGCAATAAGTCTAGTCTATGTGTAGCTAAACATTCCTCTATTCTATAGCTATGCTATACCATTATAACTCTAGTGTTCAATAACTATCCCCTCACAAAATACAGATGTTGATTTCTCTGTAGTAAAAAACAATGTGCATTTAAATAATTGAATAATGAAAGAGTTAAATGACCAACATAACCACACACTGCCAGATGACATATTTTTCAGAAAAAAAAAAATTGCATTTTGCACTTCTACCAGGTTATAGAATATGCTGAATTTTCAGGGAATTTTCTTACTTTTATTTAAAAGATTTTGGATGGGCTTAGTATTCTTAATCTTAGACTGTCTGCTAAATATCACATTAGGTCACAAGAAGAGGTCAATCTAGAAGATTAGTTGGGTTAATATACTGTGTTACTTTCATTTCCCCTTACCGACTTTACAGAAAACTTATAAATTCACAAGCTTCATTAAATATAATTGATTCTAACTTTTTAGAGTATCCTGTGCACTCAGCCTTAAAAATAGTATCAAATGCATTAGTTATATTGAAAAAACCCAGCTTTTGCATTTTCACTGTTTGATTTTTCTTATAAATCAGGTTTTTCCCCTATGTAGTATGAAATCATGAGAAAAGAATAGCACCTGTTCATTCTAGAAAGGGACACGATACCATATATGTATAGATATATACAGGTATGCATGTAAATTTATATATGTATATATGAATGTAGGTGTATAGGAAGTCATGGCAGTAGGACATTGGAAAGTTACCTATTTTTTTTCTGAGTATTTTAATGGATTTTTTTAAACTTTTATTATGGAAATTTCCACTAAATAAAATAATTAAATATTAAGCCATTTAAATAGTTGCTCTCTTTAAAAATATTTTAGGTGTTGAGTAACTGGTCTCTGTGTATGCAAGACACAATGTACTGTTGCATTTTCCTGCAATCCAGACCAAAGTGTCATGGTAAGTTCTTTGGAGTTTTTAACAATTTTAACTAATATTAGAATTATTTTAGTGCTCATATGCACACACATGGCATGAAAAATAAAAGTTCAAGGAAAAAGTTCATGAGAGAAAACATCCTCTTTATATAATTTATGAGTAAAATAGGTTTCAGCAGCATGATAGTTATTTTTCTCAATATATATTTTTGTCATTGTAGGAAAGAATCAAAACATTTCATAAGATTTTTTATTTTAAAAAATCAAAAAGAGTGATGCTCAAGTTATGTCATTTCTTGCAGCTGCTGAGGAAAGTATCTGCAGATTTTGGATTTGGACCAAAGGGGAAAAAAAAATCTTCTAAGAACAGATCCAAAAAATTGTTCCTTCTTATTTGGCTACCCTTTAAAGAGAGTGAACCAAGTCAATGTGCGTAAGAAAAGAGAAACAGATGGAAGAATACTCTCAGAAACCATTTAATCACTTTCTAGTGGGTTCCCATCTAACCTAAGTTCTTTTACCTTGTTATAACAAAAAGGGAACAGACCAGAAAATCAAAACCAAAAAGCCTTCATGAAGCTGGGTTTGAAATCTGCCATCAAATGAGTCAGTCATTCCTATGCATCTAACCAAAACCAAATCTGCTATCGTGAGTGATTCCCAGTCTGCAGTTCTTGAAAATTCAGTTATTTTCAACACTTTCATAGCCAAAGATTTCCATTCCATAGTTTCCTTTTTTTTTTTTTTTATTTTTTCTAAGAGATATTTCAATAATTATGCCTATCAGGTCCAGTTTTCCTAGTGACACAGACAGGCCTAAACCTTGGCAATACACAAGTAGAAAAAAATGTGTGTTACAATGAATACACTAGCATTTCACAACAAGCGCATATGATTTTGCTGCTTGTGTTCTGTTTGATGATGAGAAGTTGGCACTTGACTAAGTTTCAGTATGAGCTACTCACACATCCCAATCTTTTGTTACTGAAATAAGAGCTGCTGCTGAAAGTAGGTCATACACGAATAAACATTAGTCTGGAAATGTGTTATTTTTGAACAATAGTGATGCTTTTGTCTTGCCAGAACTCGTTCTGACATTGTTGAAATATTGTTTTACTGCTTGACCCTTTCTCATTTGCATGCCAGCCTATGTGGTGATCCTATGGAGAAATACCAGAAGAAACAGCCCTTCCTGTAGTCTGTTGATGAGTAATGGATTGGATAATCTGGGATGTAAGGAAAGGCTGAGAGAGCTGGGAAGACTCAGGAGACATTATTCATGTGTATTAATACACCACTGTGGGAGTAAGAAAGACAGAGTCAGGCTCTTCTCATCAGTGCTCAGAGACAGGACAAGAGGCAACGGGCACAAACTGAAACAGGAAATTCTGTCTGAGTTTAAGAGGACACTTTTCTAATATGAGCCACCACTGGACAAGCTGCCTGGAGATGTACTGGAGCCTCCATCCTTGCTGATAGTCAAAACCTGACTGGACACAGCCCTGAGCAACCTGCCCTATCTGACTCTGCTCTGAGCATAGATTTGGATGAGAATGTCTCTAGAGATGCCTCCAGCCCCAGCCTCCTTGTGAGCCTGTGTGTGATTCAACACATAAGACAGAGAACAGAAATTGATCATAGCTGTAAGCCGAACAGACATTCTCACCCTCTCCTGCAGGATGGCCTTGGTCGGTCCTTTTACTAGCACTCGTTAACTTTGTCAAGTGTCACGCTTAAATCAGCTGAATTACATGATTTTATTTACCACCAAGTAGGTTAAAAAGTAAGTATGGATTTTCTGCAAGGTCTTTCAGAATTTCAGAAGCACCCTTAAAACTTAAAATTACATTAGTCATTGATTTTTAAAAGAAAATTGCTACTTAACTCTATCAAGCAAATAAATGAAAGTTTATTTCCTAGGCCATAATGTGCTGGACAGAAGAATGTTCTGCATGTGATCTTAATTGTAAGCATTGTTTGAGACTAATAAAGTATTAATTTCAGGGAATATAAGAGATTAATAGCATAGTATATAAGGTCTGAAGTATTTTTATTAGAAAAAAGACTAAAACTTGCAATATAGGCAGTACTTTTTCTAAGATCTATGCGATTTCATGCCAAAAATTTGGAGAGGATATTAAAGAAATGTGACATTGGAAGAAAAAAGCAACCCATATGCAAGAGCAGAAGGGAAGAAATACAGTATCTCAAAAGAACTGCATCAGAATGAGACCATATGTATAATCTGAGATTCAACCATTCCCCTATTTCTGGAGATTAGCACTATGCTAATCTGGCAAAAATTTTGTGCTAGCAAAAGTACCACTAGATACTCTTGCCCAGTGGAACATTACACCAAGATCCAGGCAGATTTAGGATCATTCAGGGCAGCACATCATTTGAGATCCATAGTGTTATTAGCACCATGAGAAAAGAATGTTCTTCTGCAGGATATACTGTTAAGAATGCAGATATTGTTACCCCTTCGAGTGTATTACTCTCCCATTTGAAAATTTCTGCCCGAGGTACTGTATATAAGGACAACTTTTGATGGCAGGAAACTTAAACTGCTTTTTTACATACAGTATTTGCTTTGGGTAAAATCACCTACTTATAACCTCAACTGTGTTTCTAATGGTAGAACTGTGCAGCTGACTGCAAATGGCATTACATTTTTAATTTCTCCTGACAGTATATTAAAGGCTACATAGGACATAAATCATCTGAGTTTGTATTTGAGATATTTCATTTTCACCATGGCTTTTAACAGGAATGCATGGCAATGACACCAGTGTAAATTGCTTCCTGGAAATTGTATTATTTAGCACATCTGATCTGATGAATTTGTTTTTTACTCTAGTCAAATTAGTAATGATATTTAACAAATATCCCTGTTATAAGCTGTATTCAGATCAGGCACATATACTGAAACAAAATGTCACCTATAAGGAGACATTTTGCTATTAAATACAAAGTTTATATACAGTAGCTGTATAGAACAGGAAAATGCATAACATTCAAAAGAGTGATTTATACTGATTAGAAGTACCAAACAGCTGCGTAGCTAAAAGCTTGACTCAAAGCCCTCTGAAACAAATGGAAAGATTTTCATTGATTTTATTTCTTTCTGGATCAGGTCCAAAAATGCAGATTTTTTTAGCTGAGAGAGAAAACATTCATTTAACTGGATATTATTTTATCAGGAAAAGAAGATGCTCAATGGAAAAAACTTCTCAATATGAAAAAAGTAAACACTATCCAAACAAAGACGTTTTAGTCTTTTGGTTTTTAAATTATACCACAAGTAGAAAATAAAGTAAGCTAATGTAATTATTTAATACTGTAGTTTAAATAAGTCATATGAAACATGTCAGGAAACAACAGTTTCACTTACAGCATTCAGCAGCCATGAGTTTTTACAATATTTCAGGGGAAAAAAAAAGAGATGACTGAAACAACATATTTTCATAAAATATAGATCTCCTTTTACATCGTTCCTCATTAATTAATTCATTTATCATTAAAAAATATCTGCTCCATACTGGAACTGAAAAAGAAAAACTTTTAATTATAAAGAGGCAGATGGAAAAGAATATATGAATTATAGTGGAAATATTTACATTTTTAGTTTGTCCCTTTCCTCACACACTCACATACATTTATACCTAATTTGTCAAACGCAAACTATACCCTCAAAATAAGCTATGAAAAAATCTAATTTTGCTTATTCTTAAATATTGCTTGTTCAGTCAACTACTGATAGCAAAACTTAACAATTAAAAAAAAAAGGCATTTATGAGTGTTTTTAAGAAAATAAGAAAATAAAATCTGCACAGAAGATATCACAGGTCTCCAACCTTATGTCCATTTGATCTTTGACTTGGCTGATACGTAAATTTGTTCAAGATCATTGTCCTATTGTGGTTCCATCCAGAAAATATTCTTCTACATGGAGGTGTCTGAAGTTTGAACGAACTGAATGTTAGCTTGGATAGCACTAAAAACATTAAATTTATGACATTCACCTCCTGTTAGGAACAAAAAAAGTGTGATTGTTAAACTTAAATTTGCAAAATCTGAACAATTTTTTATGATAGTGTTACTTAAAACATTTATGCTTTATATTTGATAGTCCTTAGTTTGCATGCTCAATTTTTCAATAATTCTGAACATTTGCACTTGTCTTGAGAATTATTTGAATTATTTGGATTAAAATGGTATTAAAAACCATACTTGTGAAAACAAAAATTTTTCTTTTTTTTTTGTTTTTTTGAAGTTCCAGGAAAAATGACATGTGGTAAAAAGTTAGAATTTCTGTTTGAAGCCAGAGACTAACTTTACTCCACTACATCCCAGCAGCCATGGTAGTGATTTGTGACAGTTCCAGGATTTCTCAGAAACCTATATAGTTTTGGACATAGTCTTTTATTTTTTGAAAAGTTTGAAATATGTGTGTTTTGTCATAAAATAATTTATTTGAAATAAATAAATTTGTACATGGCAATAAAGCTATCTCCTAAGTATCACTCATTGTAATTAAAGATTGCCTCAGTGGGCAAGAGCACATCATGACACAGCACTTTCAGAAGGATGTTTGCCATGTTTCTGTATGTTAGGTAACCTTGTGTTTATCAGTATCTTTTTAAGAATTATAAGAAAATTTGTAAGCTACTGACATAAAGCAGCATAAAAATGAAAATTCTAAAGAAAGGCACAGTAGTAATTTCTTTATAATCCATTTTATGGAGTGAATTTATTCACTTCTTTCTTTTTCTGGAGATGTATTGTAGGACACTATGCTCTTCTTTATTGTACACAGACTGCAGTATGTAGACAAAATGTTGCTTTAAAAAGTGACTGCAATTAAGCCATTGTGTCTGTGACAGAAAACATGGCTGATTGCTGTGTTGGAATGAATTATTAAATATGTTTGCAACTGAGCCATTGAATCTGTCAGAGGAAACATGGCCAACAACATGCATCTAGAATGTATTATTAAACCATACTCCCTTACAAGTTGTGCTATTATCCCAACTTTAGAAACAAAAGCACATTTGAAGTGGCAGGATAGGGAGTGGGTCTGCAGTATGCTAATTATTCATGATGTTATTACCCATATGAAGGGTCTTCTTCTCAGTGTTATGAGTGGAAAAGGGATAAGCCATTCCACTTTTGTCTTAGGATAACAAGAGCAAGCTGGATGAAGTTCTAAAACAGTTTTAGGTTATCCCCTATCTTGTTTGTATAGCATGCCATTAAAAAAAAAAAAATATATATATAAATAATGTCATAACAAAAAACAAGGAATCACACCCAGGGTTTTTGCCTTAACACTGTTTTCAAGGACACCAATATCTCAGAATCTGCAGTATCACTCTGCAACTTTCTATCTCTAATGATGCATCCACTGCACCGCATTTAACTTCAGGAGATGCAAAGTTTTTCCACAGCCTTGGTCTACATGCAAAGCATTTAAAGATCAGTCTATTTTAGTATAGACAGTCTAACAAAGCTTGGGCTTGTTAAAGAAAAAGCACCATTATCCACAAAGTTCAGATGCAATCTTTTCAAACATCTGTCAGCGATTGGAGAGAAGGTTTTTGTCTCTCTCATTAGCTTGCTTTTTTCCAGGCCATCAAGATGATCAGAGACAAATGCTTGAGCAAACCAATTACTTTTGATTTACTTGATTTATTGGAAACATTATATTTTAGTTTGAAAGGTGATGCAAATTTTAAAAGTAATTCTTCATAAAGGTTTTAACCCTTTCACAGCCCCACAAAATCTTCATTATTCCCAGTGAACAACAAACAACCCAGAAAACTTTAAAAAAATACAGTCTTTCTCTTGCTGTCAAAATTTCAATAATTTCAAATAGAAGAAAACTGAAAACCCACTCGGGGTATTACAAATCTTAGTAAAAAGAAGTATTTTGGGTTTTTTCCTCTAAAAAATAAATCACTTCAAAATGCAAAAGCTGATTCCATTGGCTTCTGTCAAACAGTATACTGAAGCAAATGTTAGCTAGAAGCAAGCCCCCATACCCTTGTAGTAAAAGCAGATTTTATCCCTAAATACTTGTAATAAAGTGCTTAATGAAGACAGGACAGTGGAGACATGCACTATAATTTGAATGAAATCTTTCATTTTAAACAAGGATCATGAAATAGGGTGCTACCTAATTCTCCTTCAGTTGGAATGTAACCACCAGCTTCATGTACAACACAGCAGAATATTTTTCCATTCTTTCATTTATATTCCCTCCCCTGTTCTGAAGAGCATTGTGTTTAGAACACAGTATACAATATTTTCTTATTTAATACATATTTTGTTGGACAGATTCCTAGAAGCAGGCCAGGGAGACAAGCCTATCAGTTACAAAATGCCACATGTAATTTAACAAGTGGATAGTTGTTTGGGATACTGGCTACTGGCCATTGAACATTGTGCATATTTGCATTTGGCACAGGGGCAGGAGGTAACAAACAGTAGATTTCAAGACTGTGAGAATGGAGTTTAATATTTAATAGTTTCTAAATGTTCTAGAATTTGTTTATTTTTGGTGTAGTGACTTTAGGTTGTCTAGTGGGGTTCATCTGCTTTTATAGTTAAAAGAATTAGTAAAAAGCTTTAGATCACTGTAGCTAGAGTAACTTCATAAGAGTTGCAATATTTTCCCCAGAATATTAATGTACATATATTTATGGTAACTTTTCTCCTTTGATTTTAATGCAGGATTCCCAAAGCTAGAAGGAAATACTGTCTTGGCAAAAGGAAAAGTTTATAGAAGCACAGTCCAAGGATAAGCTGTATAAATCACTTTCAGTTTTTTCTCTCCTGAGTATTGTAGTCATCCTGATCCATGTGAATAATATTTGTATTCTATCACACAACTATGTCTGTTTTGAGTATACAAACACAAGAATCAATGAGGAAATCTTCATTTCTTGAAAGACAAATACAATCTATGAAATCTTTAGAGTTTATCACAGTATTTTTCAGCTTTGTTGATGATAAAAGCAAATATTTTGTGTTCAGAAATGATCTATGAAAAAAATTGGAGAGCAGCTTTTGGAAAATTTTACCTGATTAAACCATTTAAAATTATTTACAGAATATTTGCACCCAAGAACTTTTTTCTTACTTCCCAAATTTCTTAAAGTCATTCTCAGACTCTCTATACTTTTGCCTAGTGTGAGCAGATCCCATGAACAGTTACAGAAAAATCAGCTCCTGCAGTTGTAGCTTGGAACATTGTGCGTAACACTTAAACTGCTTCTCTGGCACACCTCTTTGCAGAGAACTTTACACAGACTTGCTAAATGCATTGCAGAAAGAATTATGATTTTTTAATGCGCATATATATATATATATATATATATATATATATATATATATGTATTTGTATCATGCCATTGGGGTTTTTATCTTGTTATACCGCATGTGCCAAATTACACCGCAGTAATTCCGCAGTTACACTGGTGAGTTCAATAGAGGCAATCCAGATTTACAATGGGATGACTGATTGGAATCTGTGTAATGACTCCTTTCCTGAAAAGCTCTTAGTTTGAGGCAAGATTCAATACTAAATTCTATTGAGATGGAAACTGAGAAAATATGATAAACACTACCTTTCTCTCATCCTGTATATAGACCAACTACACAATAGTTTCCTCCAAAAGATTATTTCTTATAAACAATATTCTTAAGCAATATTAAATCCCTCTGTAATTCTCTATTATTTATGTGAATTATCGCACAATGATGGAGAAAAGGGAAGACCACAATTTTTTATTACTTATGCTGCCTCATATCCTTAAGAACATAAAAACAGAAGATTTCTGGTAGGGAATGGATTTTGGTGGCCCTCCCCCTATGTGTAGCATTATGTACAAACACAACATAAAGAGAATAGAACAATTTTTTCTTCATGAACTTCAAAGACATTTCAAGGAATTAAAGCCATTTTAAGTGTTGCCTAGAACAAGTAATTAATTACTAATTCATATTGATTTGTGTTACTTAATATTCGTGATAAGTCTTTTAAAGCTTTCTGTTAGTAAATTAAGACTGCTATTGATCTCACCAAAGACAACATGAATGCAATTAAAATTACATAGCTCAGTTTTGGGATTAAAAAAAAATATTAAGTGGATACGCATTCATAACAAGCTAGTATTTATGATAAGAGCAGCATAAATAATACATAAGATTTACAGATATGCATAACTTTAAAATATTTTTTTTGTTACAAAGCAAGGGCTATTGAAATTAAAGAAAACATTTTTAATCACGAAAGGAAAACTGTGTCATCTGCATGAATTCTCAGTGTGTATTAATAAGCCAGCATCGTCTCTGCCTTGAGTTAATGAAGAGTGGTAGCAAATATATTTTTGTTACTGAGGAGAAGTGGAAGATTTATCTCACTGCCTTGAACACTTAGACTTCCTTATGGTGCTCACTTATTCTTCTTAATCAGGTTTTAGACAGTGTCTTTTACCAAACCGTTGGCTCAAGTCTGAGCAAAGTAATTCTATTTTTCATGCTCCAAACCAAAGCAGTCCAGTAATGATAACAATGCATAAAGGGATATTGCTATATGACTTTTGCATGCAAATCAGAAACTGCATTGTATGAGCAATCCAAATAGCAGAACAAATTATGGTTATGGATCTCTGAAGACACTTCCCAGAATGTGAATGATATCTGTGAACAGGCACACACAACACCATAAAGAACCAATAAGTTCTTTACTCTTAAAACCTGGTGCACACAAGGAAAATACAAAAGTTGATTTCCTGCTGTACTGTATCTCAGAAAGGGATCTGAAATGAGTCACACAAACCCACTTTGGCAGGTCTACAAATTAGACAATTGTGCCTCATCTAAATGAGGGCATTTATTTCATCGAGCCACTGGCACAGGTATGACTGCTAAACACCAGGGCGATTCAGAAAGCTACTCCCAAGTGGAATATTTCATCTTGAAAAACACACACACGTGTGTGCACACTACCAACACCAGCAGGAGAAAGAGGAGAGAGTTTTATGCCTCACAGAGACTTTGGCAGTGAAGTATGTGATGACACAAAGAGGCATTTGAGTCACATAAGCAAAGATGACCAGAATACATCTTGGACACAGAAGTGCTAAGCTAAATCTGGAGTGGAAGATTAAAATCATCCTGGAGATGTTCAAAGGATATTTCTAGCTCTTTTAATTAGAACATAATTGGACTTGCAGTCCATCAAAAAAGAAGGGGCAGGACCCCAAACAGACATGCATTAAGAAAGAGTAAAATAGGTCTTTTGACAGATTAAGCAGAAGAGATTTCTGGTTTTAAAATTAAAGAGTTGCACAATGATTAGGACTCCTACTGCAAGAGTGAAAGAGGGAGATACTGTATGCACCCATCTCCTGCTTCACTTATGTACTCATTTGCTACAGAACCATTCATGTGAACAGATCAAGCATTTCCTTTCTGCTTCTTTATCAGTGTCACACTTTTAGCTGTGTTGTTGCTTTTGAATATTGTGAATAAAAGCTTTCCTCCAAATTTCATGAGTCAAATTTCTTAAGTTTCCCCCAAACCTAACTTGAGTCATTCCTCACCAGAAAGACACCTTGACAAATGTTCTTCTGCCCTAGGATTTTCTATAAATTAGCAAGTATTAAGGAGAAAGGGTGAGCAATCCTTAAGCTATTCACTGTGACTAAACTTCTGCCTGAAACATGATCAATGCTGAATTCAGATCAGTTGCTCATATCTTTGCCAAGTCAGGTCACAAAAGTCTCCAAAGATGGCTTCCACAGGGTCTCTGGGCAATGTGTTCCAATGGTGACTGAAACACAATGCAAAAAATTAAAAAATCTGTTACTTCTCTAAAAACACATTGTAATTCTATTTTAGGATACATATATAATTTCTTTCCATTTTCAAACTGTATTAATTATTAATTATTAATTATTCAGAGAATTCTCAGATACTTTTTGAAGATTTTTGGCATACGTTATATGGACAAGTTAGTTAGTAAATTTTAGGCATGATGTCTTCATTGCTACAGCACTGTATTGAATCTATACTTGTCTCTGCTTGAATCAGATGCTGCACAGAAGCATTCATCAGGGTGCTGCAATGTTTTCAGTATCTAGCAATATGTGATCCATGGCATTACTTGTTCTTAAAAGGTATTTAAAATTCTAAACTTTGTTAATTGTTTCCCCAAATGATTATATGCATTTTTAACACATAATTTATAGATCCATTAATTTTTATATCTTATTTTCATTAAATAATTTTCCTTTTTATTTATTTGGTCAAGTATACCAGCACCAGTTGTCCTCTAAATCATATATGTGTATATATATACACAGACCAGAGAATCTCTGTAAATATAAATATCTATGTATATTTATGTATATACAAACATTAAAATTGTACATATAGCAACGTTATCCAATACTTCAACGTTGAATTTCTGCAGACCTCCATTTCTGTTGATCATGATCTTGCAAATCACTAGACCTAAAGCAATTTTTTTCATGAAGAGTAAGTCTTTCACAGTAATAGATGAACTGAGTGTTGTTCAACAACTTCATCATACAGCAGAGTGAGGAAATAAAGAACACAGAAATATAGCTGCAACATGGCAGAGCCATTTGGAACAGTGAAAAAAACTGTTTGTCTTGCCCAAACAAGAAAAGGAAGAACAAGTTTAAGAGAGGAAAAGTAGATAGCAAAACTAAAAAAGTATGGGTCCTTTTAAAGACAGAAAAATTGCTTTCTGAATCAAAAATTTTATTGTCTTTTAAGTAGAATTTCAAGGTCTGCAGAAGGAACCCTCCATCACAAGTAAAATTTTAGACATAGAGGAATTCAGTCAGTTTTTGGCAACTTCTTTTCTAATCCTAGTAATAATATTTATTTAAATAAAATAGTGAGGTATAATCATCTTACTTCAATCTAAACAAAGCAATAGTTAAATTGATTTGCTGCTTATTAGTCAAGATCTTCCTGCTAAATTTTGGTCCCTAGGGAGGCCCAAGTTAATATCTGTTTCATACCTTCAATCTCACAGCTTATGTAGCTGAACTAAAGTTCAGTTAGTTTAAGATAACTCAGTTTTGTGATAAAATATACGCAAAATTCATATTTTATAGAAGCCTGTTAAAATTAGAATTAAATTATTGGTCTACATATAAGCAAACCTGTGCACATTACCAACTATCTTAAGTACTTACATCAAGCATATCCTAATCAATTTGGACTAAGCAATGTCACTGAGATTTGCTCTGTTGGTCAGAGCTTGGTGCTAATAACACTGAAATTGTGGGTTCACTCCACATGTGAGCAATTTACTTAAGAGATGGACTCAATGATCCTTCAGAGTCCCTTCAAACTCAGAATGTTCTGTGATTCTGTAATTGCAAAATTTATATCAGTGGTTAACTTGTGACGCCTACCAAAGAATTAGTTCACCATTAAAATGCCCTTGCTGAATGCAAGACTTGCTGTAAGAAATTTTTCATTTCATAACTAGTAAACCATTCTACAATACCATTCTACAGATAATGTCCTCAGTAACTCATGTAGAATAGCATATACAGAATTATAATACACAAAATTAATAGATCCTTAAAGAGCATGTTTCCTTCACATATTAGTATTTCTCTTAAACTTGCTGTTTTAAAGGTTACATTTTTAATTTTTTATGGCATTGTAATCATTAATTATCTGTGAAGCAATGGTATCTTTAATGCAAATATGCTCTTCCTTTTTTTTTCTTATAGCCCAATATTATGGCAGCTGTAACTATCTACTATCTATAAGAAAACTTCTGTGATAATTTAGTTATATCATACATTATATATTCCTTTGAACCCACAAACACCTTGAGTTTTCACTTTATCATTGGTATAAGGAATTTCTAAATATCTCCATATCTGGATTTGCTGGGGTCTTTTCAAGTTTTTCAACAGATTTTGTATATAGAAGTTATGGAACCGTGTTCACCTTGCCTCCAGTCTTCAATTTTCTGACTAATTTAGGCCTTCCAATTTCTTTGCTAATTTATGAATGGAAATTTTTTCTTAGAAGTAGGGTGAATTCATTAAAACCATCAAATATTTTGTAATGAATATCCTGTGTTTCCTAATTTTAGGATCTTATCCCTCTACCAAAAAGGCTCTGCTTTTTTTCCACTTATCTTTATCTGTGAGAACATTCACGAGAAATTGCTCACTTTCATCTCCCTCCACAAGTTAGTAAATTCCTCTATGACTGTCCACATTGCTGCTGTGTATCATCAGCAATACTCATTTACCTGTAAAACCCTGAAATTTGTTTCTGTGTTCAGAAATGTCCTTCTGGCTAATATTCTCCTATTTCTTCCAAGGCAGCTAAAGTTGTTTATTTTCTTTAAAACACAACACAATTGGCTTTTCAATTGTTCTCCTATTTGAAATCCTATTGGGTAAGTTAATCAGCTCCAATATCACAGACTTGTGCTTTTCATTTATATTCCTGTTCTGCCTGAGTATTCAAGCTCTCACCTTTGATTTAAAAGTAGGGAACAAGAAAGACAGTCTAAACTCAGTTAAAGCTTGCATGCATAGCATTCTGTACATGAGGACTCCTTTGCATCGTTAGCCAAAACATCATCTCGGGTTATGAATTTTACCTGTTCTGAATTAATAATTGGTTAGGTGGTTTCTTAAAGTACAGAAAATTTTATACGGGTTCTTGTAACTTGGGTTTTTCTGTTTGTTTTTTGGGTTTTTTTTAATATGTCATACTTAGTATTAGATAGTGCTTCAATACTTCTAGTTATTTACATAGGATGAATAAATATGCTTTTTTAATTGTCCAATGGAGCTATACTGTTAATTAAATTCCTTTCTGTAATTTTCAGTTGTCTTTCTTGCTGACAGTTCAAAAAAGACAGTTATTTCAGACTTCACTCTGCTACTGTACTAAATTATAAAATGAAAGTTAATGTCTCAGTGATTGATAATAGCAAAATAAAACCTAATATTTTTTCTCTGTAAATTACTAAAAATATACTGTTGAATACACAATGTGTCTATTGCAAAGTAATAATTCAGAAAATTAAATATGGAATTGTCAATCTTTGAAGCAGAAAAGACCTGCACTTTATATTTTACATCTTTGAAAAATCATAGACAATACTTAAATAGGGTTAATTTAGAAAGGCCAAAAAAAGATGTTTTTGTGTGAGGTACGACATTATTTGCTGGCATAGAGAACAACCTAGGGGCAAGGAGGCATTAATATTTCTCTCTAAAAGGAGTCAACCTTAAAGACATGGTTAGTCATCACTGCACATGTAGACAGTGGTGGACTCTAGATTATATATTACCACTTAGAGAGTTCAAAGCCACAGCTGCTTATCTCTCCAAATGTCAACTCAGTTTTCCCTAGCAATCAAAAAAAAAAAAAAATCAGTGTGAAAAATTATTGAGAAAGGAACGGAGAATAAGTCAGAAAACAACTTTGTGATATTAACTGTTGCTGGTAAGTAAACACCTTGACTATTATGCATAGCTCTGCCTGCTCCATTTCAAAATAAAAATCCTCTAACTAGAAAGTGCAGAGAAATTATTAGGGACAAAGAGACTTTCTGTGCAAGCAAATTATTTAGAATTTGGTAGATGTATTCCATAAATCAGACCTCCTATCTGAAGAGCCCAAGAGCCAATGGAGTCTACATATTTCACGAATGAGAAGGAAATGTCAAGACAGAAAAGAATCAAGAACTTTTCCTTCCCCTTATACATAGGATGAATGTGTTGTACATTGCTGACATACACCAAATACAACAAAAGAGCAGATGCTAAAAGAGAATGTTTATTGCTGGACAAAATATTTAAACAAAATAATTTAGATACAGCCTTCAACTTAACAGATTTTGTCCATGTTTGAGACGAGTTCAGGAGGAGGAAACATCTGGAATGAATGTCCACTCTAAAGAAGGAAGGTTTTGGCACTCCCTCTCCCATGAATCTCTACCTCTCCTAAAAAGGGAATTTCTTAGGGGAAAGTGAAAAGAACCTATTTCTTTAACAAGCAGTGTACACAGGCACAGGAGAAAAAGAATAACTGTTAATATTTGAACTTTCTTGCTGTGGAGAAAGCTGGTGGATTTAGAGTCTTGCTCAGCTTCTCTTGAGGTCTGGAGCAGGGATGTGGCATCCAGGGCATCCTCTTTGGCTCCAGTGGTCGTTTGCTCTCGGACTGGAGTTGAACTGAACAGTTACAGAAGAAGCCACAGAAGTCAATGGAGAAATGCTGTATACAGTCCCAGGAAAACTTTTTGCCTCAGCTAACAAAAAGAAGCTGGCTAAAAGCAGAGCATGCACCCTCTCTCCACTGCACAGCACAGCTGACAGAACACAGTAGGTGTGTGTTTGAACACAGACCGCTGAAAGAATTTCCCCAGTTTCCCCTTCTCTCTCGGACCCAGCTTAAAGTTACAGGACCCATTCCTGTGCATAAAGTAGTCGACAGGGGATACAATGCTATGATAAAGTCACCCCAAGACAGGCTCTGAGCTGTTGATTCCCAGAATGTGAGTAATGGAATAGGATTACATTTTCCTTAACCAAAACGATAAACATCTTTTACTCTTTGCACTCAGAATCATCAGAATACCGGGGGGGGTCTTACTATCAGACAATCAAGATGTTCTCACATATTAACTCAACAATGTTAATTATTTTAACTTGTCCAGAATTTCTGCATATTTTATTTGTCCTGAAATTGGGTAGCTCAGACTAGTTGGAGTGCATGCAGACCCTTTCCCTAAAAAAGAAACTTAGAAAGAGATAAGCCTGAACTGATGAGAAAATTTCTTTAAAACTCTCCTGTCTGCTTTTTTTTTCATCTTCTTCTCCTCTTAAGAAACTATAAACCCAACTCAAAAAATAAAAACAAAATAAAAAGCAAGAATTTCTTCTTGAACTAGATGTGTCTGTATCTTGTAAATGAAAGTCCTCATTACATTTAAAAGTAGGTAAATATCTTTCCAATAAATACCTCTAAGCCCTGACCTATTCTTTCTTCTGGCAGAAAAATATAAGGCACTTCTGATTGGTAAATCATTCAGTCACTGCAATCAAGCACCTAATACACATGGAGCATGGAGCAATTCAAAATCTTTAGACTGAAAAAAATGTTAAGATAATCAAAGGAAAATAACATTTTCATTGCATTCATGCCGAGAAGTTAAAATGTAAATGGAGGATGCAGGTTGCATATCACAAAGTACTGCAAAAAAAAATCTGATAAGTACCAGGTAAGGCTCCTTGGAGTTCAGAACATGTATTACCTTCTGTGGAAAAAGAAGGGCAACTCATACAATTGATCACAAATAAGTTTTTTTTTATTTGCTTTCATATTGCAAGCAAGAAAACAAAACATTTGCAAAGACTTTTTTCTCTCCAGCAAATGTGATCTTGGTGGATTTAGTTACTTTGGTAGCAACTGTACAGAATAAAACATGACATTATTAACAATGACAAGGCTAACATTAAGCTCTCATTAGGCTGCTACAGACTGCCATAGCACCAGAAACTGAAAAAATGACCTGTGTTTGTACAAAGATTGCGTGATCATTCATTTGGGAATACTTTGCTGACATAAATTTCAGATAATCTTATGTAGACCAACCCCTAAGAACCAAAAAACATATGTGTCTATTCTCCAAATTCTCTTCTAGGAAGCCTCTTGTGCTTAAATGATGTGTTTGATCAAACCACATTGAAAAATCTAAATAAATCTTTAAATTTTGTGATTCTGAAAGAATCTGACAAAGAAGTGTGTAACGCAGAAGTAATCTGTGCCCAGCCTTTTTGAATAATGAATTCAGTCCTATGATATCTCCAAGAGTACCAGAAGGACAGTGCTTAAGGACTGTCTGACAAAGGTGATGCTACCCACGTTTAGATAAACAACTTCCCAACTTTTGTATCCATGGCATGCAAAAGTACTCATAAATCACATTCATAATTCTGGTGGTAAGATTCCTGAGGACACCCATCCGTGGGTTGATCAAGCAGTTGTGATGATGATAGTCCAAAGACCTGAAACTGTCATAGTATATAACGGATAAGTCTTCCTTCTTTTTTTTTTTTTTTTTCCCCACAAGGATAGAATGGCCTTGCTGCATGGCTGGATCAGATTCATCCAAATGATTTATTTTTTAGATCAGCCTGAAAGGCTTGTCTCTTTAATAGAGAAGGAAAAATTTATCTAAGGGCTAAATTGTGGAAAAATGTACTATCTTCCCTTCAGCTTTTTTTCACTGGAAAATTGGACTCACACTTGCTGGGTACCATGGAAGTCTGAGCTAGGAACCACCTAGCCAGAATCTGTTTCCAGAGGAAACCACCATTAGGGCTAAAAAAGCACACAAAGCACTTGAAATGTGAAATGGGTGTACTTGAGAGGTAGTCTTTGTCTGAAAAAATTAATTAAATTACCCTTGAAGCCCATTATATACATATTAGGAGAAAGGGAATATCTACAGCACTTTTTGAGAAGAACACTTCCTCAGATGTTTCCCTATAGCAACTAAAAATTTAATAGAAGAGCTGGAAACTATAACTTCTGTGTGTTGGAAGGGAATGTTGCTTTGAAACAAGATTAAATTACAGACACCATCAAATCTCTGTATCTAAATGAAATTGGACAACATATCTTGTTTGGGTTTCACTTAAAAAAAACAGGAATACCTAATACAATTTGTATTCGTGATGCCTATATGTTTTCAAATGCCTAAACTCTAGGGAACTCAAAGTGAAGCACTTCTACATGGAAGGAAATTGACTTGAAGGGTAGTGCAGAAGGTGAAACATTTTAAAAGAATTATTGGTATGCATATGATATTTGCATTTCCTATTAACCTTCACTTGCACAAGCAGAAAACCTGCTTCAAAACGGTGAAGGGCTCAGTTCAATTTGCCTGTCTATAAAATTTAATTTAACCAAAAACCTGCAAGAGAGCAGAAGCTGAAACAAAGTCTATTGCTGATTGGTTTAATGTGAGGAACCTGAAATTGATGTTGACATTTTGCCTGCCTGGAGCAATCACTACACTGCATCTCTTAATTGTCTAAGCAAGCCTCTCTCCTTCTCTCACACAGCAGTAAACTCATGCTTGCAGCTGCAGGAATCTCCTGTTGTAAATACTTACATGGCCAAACCAATTCAGCTAACAAAAGACTCCCCTTCCTGGATAATCCAGTTAGCCTGTTAAATAACTGTGAGCTCTGCATAAATTCCTGGTAACTTTCTGCATTGTGTGAGAGCATGAAGTATGACATTATTAGCTTAATGTGCAGCTTGGAAAATGTATAAGGCATTATGGTACAGTCACACTATTATCTACTAGATTGAGCCAGGTTTATTAACAGTGACAACCATTACAACAATAAAAGGCATGCAAAACCAAATTCAGTTATCAGAACCTTATGGGAGGTTTGCAATCATATTAGATTATTTTCTTTCTAAAAGGCTTATATTTAGAACTTGCCATTAAAATGACCACTTTTATTGGTTTCACTCTTTCTGTTAGTATCTACAAAAGTTCAGCAAATATATTTTATTTTATGTAGACTGCCTTTGTATGATGACAGCATATACAGTCTGCCTTAAAAATTTTGTCATGAAATTATTTTTTTCTTAACACTTCAAAATAAATTCCTTCCTGCCTGCAAATTCAAACACAAATCACTGTCTTTTGCTGTAGAGACTGTCAATATGGTTGCAAAAAATATCTCTCAGGAAATGTGTAAAATATTATTCAGTTGGGAACTGTCCCTAGGTGAAAGTTCAGCTTCAGGTTTTTTTTCTCCTATTGTCAATATAGTTCTGTGCTTTCCCTACAAAAACAATGAGAAAAAAATCCAACCAAACAAAAATCCAAGTAGCTCCTTCCAGTACAAGGGTGTTTTTTCCCTTCAAAGTGAGACTCTAAATAACCTTGTGATAGCTGCACTAGTAGTACACATACTTAACTGAATGAATGTTTGTGCAAGTGTCCATTTACATGAGATGTAAATAATTTAAAGAAAGATTTTTGTTCTAATCCTAAAATGCACGGTTTTTCCCCAAGAAACACATGGATTGATTGTCATAAATTATTATTGGAAATATTTAATTTGTGAAAGTGGCTAACTTTAGAAAATTACATCAGACAGTAAGGTCTAAATAATTTTAAGTTGTCATAGCAACAAATTTTTTTTGTTCATAAGAGAAAGTTTTACTGCAAATGTTTGGGCTTTACCACTTTAAAATGAGGCTACTTAATAAATTAAGAAATTAACTTCCTGTAAAAATACCACAAAGGGCAAATAAAGTTTTCTTTGCTACTGCCTGTAACTTTTCTTGGCAGAACTTTCTGTTCAGGGCTCTTCAGAAATTTACATTGCTTTGCACCTCTTAGAATTAGATTTTGGAGATTTTCATCAGATCTGCTTTGCTATCAGATATCACAAAACCTCTTCAAGGTGTGGAAGGGAAAAAACAGAGTTTTTATTAAAAGTATTGCCAGCACGAAATCAAAATAGAATTTCAATATTCTAAACCCCAGCTACATTATAGATCTATAGAAATAACCATAAACAGATCTTCTACCAGTAGTCACATACAGTGATCTGCTTTTGTCAACAGATGTGGAAAACCTGAAAGGAAACAGGAGCCCTGGCAAAACATGTAATGTTTACAGGCATTGCTGGAGTGATAACTAGAGTAGTCAGGTTATTGGCCAAGACACATTCATGCATGTATGCCAGTAGAGTTAAATGAAAAGACATACACCTGGGAGATATAAATACAGGTCTCACCTCCATAAAGTGGAACTGCATTTCAGATGTCAGCAGGGAAGGCATGGTGATTTTGGTAAGTGAGAGGAGAAGCATGAGACCATAATAAACCAACTTAGTCTGTAATTAGATTTTGAAATTACTGCTCAGACAATGAAGAGAAGTCATTAAAAGGGGCTGTGTAGAAACTTTATTGTGTATGAGGGCAATTCACAATTTGTTAAGCTAGACCCAGCTGTCAAAATAGGAGATTTCTGCTAGGAATCTGTAGTTTTCCTGTGTAAATGTGGTACACCAATAAACTACCTTCAGTATCTCACATAACTCTGTTGGCTGAGGTAGGTTACATATCTAAAATGTAAATTTGAATTGAGGTAGGTTGCATATCTAAAAATGTGGGGTTTGGTTCACCAAATATCATGGGTTTAAAACAGTCAACCCTTGGTAAGACAAACAAGAGATCACTCTAAAATAAAATAATATTCAGCCATATATTTTTAATGTAATAATCTATGGGATTAAAAAATGGGAATAAAGCTAGTGATTCAGATGGTGTTGTTTAGCTGGCAAGGGATAATTTAAGATAAGCACTCCATGGCTATTTGGATTGTTCTTTGGAAAACTCAATCTCTTCTGTTGTTTCTCAGGAAAATCTTAGAAAGATATCATCCTACAAGCATGACTGAAAGAAAGCCTCCAGCCTTTTCAATCCTTTTGACATCTGTGACATCTGTTTCACACCCTTTCATTAAGTAAGCTGTGAACACTATTGACCTAAATGTGAGCTATATACACTTGTCTTGGGCCAGCTTAATAAAAGAGAATTCAATTCTCTGACAAGAATTTTTTTTCCTTCTAACTACAATCACTTCAGCTAAAGTATCTAATTTAGACCATATATAGATTTACACAAAATAATTATATTTATATATATATATATATATATATATAGGGGGGGAAAAATCCAAGTATTTTATTGTCTCTGGTTGTGGTCAAGAATTTTTTGTCACAGCTAGCAACTCACTACTAGGTTGGAAGAATAAAACAATTAAAATGCATACAAATTGTTTTATTCCTGTAGGTTGAAGCTAATTTTGGTGTTCTTGGATGCAAAGATTGATTTATGATGAATTCAAATTGCTTTTGATTACCTAGATTATTCTCTATTTCTGACTTAATGCAGTCCATGTTTTTTGTAAAAGTAACAGTTGCCATTTTACATAGGTGATGCAGAATGGGAGATGAAATAGAAGAATCTTTCAGAGGTCAGAAGTGGAACAAGAAGGAAAGGCAATTGGTGGGAAGGAGCAAGGATTACTAGGGTTTCTCATTCGGGAAGACATATTACTATTAATGTCAGATGTGAATGCCTACTGTAGGAAGATTTTGAAGCTATATGCAGTTGGAGTGGGTTGCTGTCCTTGAAACAGAAATCCACTTGAAAATGAAAAGTTCAACACACCTAATGGTTTGCTCCTCCTTCACTCCAAGGTTTAAGCCATAGGACTGCCCTTTATGTAGTTCAACAAAGCCAAATATAGCTCATAAGAGACATGCAAAGATCTCGACATTGTATCACACTCTCAGTTTCAAATCCAGGCCAACTCTTCTCAAGTCAAAAGTTGTCTAGAATAAACTTTCTTGAAAATATTTGAGATGGTAAGAAATCCACAATTTCCTCATGTTCTTCTGATAGTAATAGCAGTAGTGAAAAACAATAATCCTCACAGATACTGTATATTGTGAATAGTCTGTCTAAATTGAGATAGATTTCCTCTAAGTGTGAGATTTTAGGTATTTGAGGCTATACATTCATTAAAATGCTTCTCATTGACCATTTTCAAAGGCAAAATTGGTCAGCTTTTAAACCTCGCAAATACCTCTCTGCTGGATATATTTTGGCAGGGACTACCCCACGATTAGTTTGATAAATATGTATTAAAAACATTTAAAGAGACTGAAACTTTTAATTGCAAACACAGGAGAAAATAAAACTATCTTTGAATACCCGACATTAAGTGGATTTCATTGTGATTTTTCATAGACAGGTAATACAATAAAACCATCAATATTTCATTAACACTAATAACGCTTATGAACTCTCAGGCACGTTGTCAAAAGCAGCATCTTTTCTGAAGTAGAGAAGCTATTTTTAGAAAAAAAAGAATTAGTATTACTTAGCTCATTTGGATGCATTAACAACAAAAATAATTCTTCCTGATGACTTTTTAAGTCATAATAATAAAACCTGATAATTAATAATAACAAACAGCAATAGTAACAGAGCAAAATAACATTCTGTGAGCTCTTATATTTCACTTTAAAAAGGTTTGTGTTCACCACAATGCAACTGAGAAATCTACAAAAATTGTAATCAGTTGTACATGGAAGAGAAGACCAATATCAATATAAAAGGATGAGATTCAATTCTACTGCCATTTCAGTTTCTCAATGCGGGCTGTCCAAATACAATGACTTTACAAATTTGACCTGGAAGTATTGTAAATAAATGAGTTCCTTGTGACACAAGGCAATATTTTCAAGTTTTTCAAAAACTCAGAAAAACATCTCTGCTTCTTCTGTGACATCTTCAGACAAAATTCTCTGTTCCTTTAAAATATGCTATACTAACTTGCCAGAATAATGCAAAGCATGTCTTTGATTTTAAGTGTAACTGAATGCTTGAACGATGTTCTTTTGATTTCAAATTTGTTTGGAAGTTGTTCTTGAAAGTGAAATCACAGAGGAAATATGAGACAGAGATGTGAACACAGCTTATCAAATTGACAGTTTCTATACATACTCTGCTTCTACAATTCTTGATTCATTACAAGAATAGAGGCTTCATGGCAATCTTTGTTGCAAATGCAAAACTCCTGACTTTTCTATTCAAGTCCACGGTAGTCAAAAAAAAAGTTGAATATAGATTGCCAGTTCATTTAGTAAACTGACAGAACATTTAGCAAATTACATGACCTACACGAAACTCATGTTTGAATTACATGGCACAATAATTTGCCTGTGTCAGTCTACTGACTGGCATTTCTTTATGAAAATGACAAGTTGAAGTTTGTAGTTGTATCTTCATCTAAAAGTAAAAAGCCCTTTTCTCATCTTTATAGTTGCAAAAGACATTCTCAACAAATATGAATCAGGAATAACCAGAGAATGATGTCTGTCAGTTTTAACCTGAGATAATAAACCCTAGTTATTAAAGTGCTATCTCTTCCCATACCTCAGTTATTCTTTCAAATGCATTATTAGCTTATATGGATATGTGTTTCAAACCTCATGTTCCCTTCATACAAACCAATATTTCAATCCTGTATCATCCTCCTGACCTTTTAGCTAAAGTAAGGGTTTATAAAAAAGCTGATCATGTGACACAAAATACCTCTGATGCTCAAATGTATTTTGCAGTGAAACCACTTAATAAAGCACCAAAACCTAATAAAAATAAAGTAAAAATATTTATTGAATGTTCGGTGTCCTAAATAACTTCAGAATCGAACCACTTCCAGTATCAGCAGGTGAAAACCCAGGAAACATTATCCATGAATGCAGAGAAGAAGAGGCAGAAGGATTGAATCATTGAGCAATTACATGCTTTTGGAGCAGCTCAGCTTTGTGGCAAATCACAATAGGCTGAAAATTCCTGATTAGAAAATTACCATCCTTCCTGGGGGAATTAAAGAAAGGCAGACTTCTATTGAATGATTCAAGCTTCAGGAAGACTTAGCCCCCAATGAATGAGTTTGTCTCTTGCCTTACAAAGAAACACTAGCACACAGAGCTCCTGAATTTAGTGCCTAAGGTTAGGCACTAAATTCAGGAGATGGAAGGAAGAGAGACCTGCCCTTTGCTTTTGACTTTCAACAGGTTTTTATTATTTCTGTTCTCTTTTTCCTCCATTACTTGTTTAGCTAGCAGAAATTAGGGTTATTTTGACATGGATTCACAGTTAAATGAATAATTCGACAGCGCTTCAGCTGTGAGAAAAAGTTGAAAAATTTAGTGCTCCTTCAAAATTGTTATTAAAGTCAAAATAATGTTCATGACTGCAGAAAATCTCATACTCTCCGTAGTGGTATAACCTTTTCCCCTTAACAAACAATACAACCAAATTAAGGGCTTCAAATTCAAGACTTAATTATTGCACCTTGCTCAGCAATTAAAAGGGAATTGCAAAATAGATACTGTGGCATATGTCATAATTAAAAAACACTTTACAATACTGTTTCTGCTCCTTTTATTTTTTATTTTTACAATAACGCTGATCAAAGCAATAGTGGAAAGTGAAAGTTATCTTTACATACAGATGCCTAACCTTCAGCACAGAACTTGCAGCTTCTTAAATCAAATCAAATCAAATCTTTATGCGACTAGAAAATTAATTATAGCACTATGTTTTCATGGATATGAAATGTAGAAGTGGTGCTGTAGTGCATAATAAGACAATCTTAAGACTCTAACTCATATACAGGCATCTATTTCATCACAGATGGAAAATATGCCTGTGAGAACAAGCATGTTGACAACCATATTCTGCTCTAAAAGCTTTGAAATAAGAGCCACAAACAAGTAACTTTAATGGCTCTGGGATAGTATTGTGATCACCCAAGACAAGACAAAGAGAACGCATTATGGCAAAATGAAACTCCTTTTCACATCACAAGGTACCTGTTATGTTAATGTGCGGCACATGTAGTTGTTTGAAGAAAATTCTCTTGTGCTGTTTCAAAAAGGCAGTGGTTATATTTAATCACCACTTCGGTTCCAGTTTGAGGTTGTTATTCCAGTATCACAACCCTTCCACTGAGACCTGCAGTTAACTTCTTCTGGAAATGCTCAGGAAGAGTCTTGAGTTTTCTTTTATACATTGAACTCTGCCAGAGAACAAGACTCAAGATAATTTTCTGATTTTATTACAACACCCTTAAGGAATTGAGCAAATGAATCTTATTTAAAATTCATATTAAATAAAATTTTTCAAGATCACTATCCTTCCAGACTGACAGTGAAGTCCTACATATTAACTGAAATTCAGTATAGACTTCTTAGACAACCTCACAATGATTTGATTCCATACAGGGTGCCCCACACCATAGCTCAGAGGCAGTAGTACCAGCCATATAAGTTGTTGTAGTGTGTTCATTAAGTTCATTTAATTCCTCCCCCATTTTATGTATCTGCTCCCCCCCCATTTTGTGTAAAATGGTTCTGCCCTCCTCAGTTTTCCCGCCACAGCCCTGCCAGTTCTATTGTCAATCTGTTAGGTTATATAATTCCTCCTCCCCATTTTCCCTTATATGTATGCTTTTTCTCCTCCCTGGGCCAAGTCAATCACCCCCCACTCCACCTAGTGTTCCAGAAGCTTCTCCTCTTTGGGGGTTGTGGTTGGCTGTGGTCCCGGGGCCCCTCCCATACCTGGTACCTATTGGGCTCTCCACTATGTCATTTGTGTTAAGTTCATCCCCTCTTCTCCCTCTATTGGTCTTTTGTAAATCCCTCCCGGGGTCCTCTCCTTCCCTTTATAAGCCTTAAGCACCCTTTGTTCTGGGTCATTCGCTGGGACATCGTGGGATTTCCAATAAACCTGATTAGCCCCCGGCGAGTGTCCAGCTCCTTCCTTCTCGTCGTTTAGCAGCGATCCAGTCCGCAGCCAGCACAGCCCGAGGCCTTGCGACGCCGAGGGCGCTGGCAGGATTGCAGCGAGGTGTCGGCCTTAACCTCAGCTAGCCGGACTCTGACCTTCTCTGCTCTAGAAGGCCAAATACATGCCGCTGCAATAAGTCAGTGGGAAACAGTACCATCGATTTTGTACAGGTTTATGATGATACATGTTCTGTGTAGACATAAATATCCCCAAAACACTGAAATACAACTTATGGTAGAAATGAATGAGAATAGTATTACAAAGTAAAGTGCATCCAGCTTATGCAGGTGTACAAAACCATTAAGTGCTCAATATTTAAGAAAAAGTAAAGAATATCCTGCCTAACTTGAACATATCATTATTATTCATAACAGAATACAATTATGCATAAAATAAACTTTAATTAGTAGCACACACCTCTTCAGTGGCAAATGACCCTGCATGAAAAAAAGCAGACCATCCCCTGAATTGAAAACAAAACTTCCTTTTATCTTGTTCAATTTCAGACCCACTAATGATCACTAAAATTTTAGGTAACTAATGGTGTGAAACAATTTAAGTGCTAATCAGATATCAGTTAAAAGAAAAGCTTACTGAAACCTGTGGTGGTGATGTCTAATCTGTGTTCGTGATCAAATTCTATCATGACATTTCAGTATTGCCATTGAAAAATTTGAAAATCATCTTGTGTGCAATGTTAAAGAATCATTTGTATATGTATACATATATATATGTATATATGTATATGTATATCATTTATATGTATATAATTTGTATTGTTTTGAAGACTAGATCAAGCAAACAGGAAAACAATAAAGGAAGAAAAAGTCAAGGAAACTTAAGAAGGCATAGCAACTTGGATGTGTCCCTACAGATTTTAGAACAGTACTATAAAGATCATCTAACTGGAAAGTAAAATGTCAACCCAGGTATTGTAACTTGAGCTGCTGATGGCAGATTTTCAAATACTTAACCCAAATAATATATTTTCTGAAAAGTTACTGGTTTGACAAACCTATGAGCAAGTCCTCCTGGTAGAGAATGTATCAAGCACCTGTGATATGCCTACGGGCTCAACGGGAACATTCTACCAATGTGAGTATTAATGTTTGGCCATTGTCAATTGTTCTGTATTTCAACACACGTAAATGCATCTAGAAACACCTCAAATATCTACGCAAAAAATCATTATATTTATTTGTTTTCAGAAGGTACTTTTAGTGACAATCACAATATTTAACTACAACCTTTGACCTTCCTCATATATTTATGGAATTTTTCAAAAACTGGAAACTTGGTAAGTGTGATAGTAGAATAGTAAGTATTAGATATTGTTTGCCCTTTCCTTCACAGAGTGAATGACAGCTGCCTTTCCAGACTGATCTGTTGAATGAAG
Source organism: Ammospiza caudacuta (assembly GCF_027887145.1). Lineage (NCBI taxonomy): Eukaryota > Metazoa > Chordata > Aves > Passeriformes > Passerellidae > Ammospiza > Ammospiza caudacuta. Next base: position 99,243,958 of record NC_080594.1, read on the forward strand.
ATATTGAAGTGAATTTCACTGTAAATTGAGAATTGCAACTTTCTAACACACATCTTTTTATTGAATCACTTCAAATCGCTTAAAATATTCATGTCTGAAGTATTTTGCAACCTGACCTCAGGAACTTCGTGTAAAGCTGAATGAAGACAAGCTGAAAGTCCCCTATTAAATTTCAGAGCAAAAGGAATACAAGTAACCTCCTAACAAAAGACTGTACTTAATTTCTCTCAGAACAAGTCCTTTCTTGATATTTTCTATGGAAATAAATGCCACTATCTATCTCCTTCTTCAGCCCTTGATTCAGAATACTAACTGCTGAGCAAAGTATACACACACATTTCTTTAAAGCTGCTTCTTTTTGCAGCTTTTAATACTATTGAAGGATATAGGATGATGATGATGATTATTATTATTATTATTATTACTCTAGTATCAATATTGGAAATGCTGTTCAATCTGCCCATATCACTAAATTCACTTTTGCTCTATTTCAGATCTGTACAGAAGCAGGAGAATTGAAAAACTGTCCTTCCCCAAAATACTATAAGTAGTAGACTTCAGATCACAGACTAAAAGAAAAAAAAAGAAAGCAAGCACCAAAATACTAACCAAAAACCAATTGAGCCTGGCATAATTTCTTTATTACTCAGTTATATAATCTCAAAGCAAACCAAATCCTGCACCCAAATATGCTTCAGAAAAAAATGCTCTGACATCCACTGCCAAATTTCAGATTATGAAGTATGATCAGTTGACTAACAAAAACATTTTAATGCTCCTTGGCTATCCTTGGATAGGCACATTACTGGCAATTTGGGAATTCCTTTTGAAACATCTAGCCAAAGTAGTGATCACACATGGCAGCAAATAGAGAATGGCAAAGTTGCAAATGGACGGCATTCAAAACCGGCTTTAGCCCCAGCATGGTCGGGCACTGAGACAGTCTTGTTTGAAATGACACAGGCTCTGATAACCATGCAAGAGGAGTGAACAAAGAAACCTAATCCTTAGCTACCCTTCAGAGCAGAAGACAGTAAAAAGCAATTCCTCTGCAAAGTATTCAAAATGTCATTTCTGCAAAAACCACTTAGATGTGACAGTAATGCAAGGTGCCAGCGGAGAACAAGGAAAATGGAACATGAACTCTGATTTTGAGAGGCACATACCCTGTGATGACCCTTTTGTGTTGCTTTGTTTTATAAAGCAGAACAGAACCACAACTCTTGGATTGCTAACAAGGGATATGTCCAGATATTTGGGAAAGCAAATTAAGTACAAATTCAGTAGATGGATAGAATGAAATAGAACTATGTCTGCTTGTCCACCATTAGTATGTCTAATATGAAGCATGATTTTTGACTGCAGATAGAGGTAACTTTTCCATAACCAGTGCCTCTCCTTCCATTAGTTATTTAAGAGTATAAACCAGAATAAACCAGGATCAGCTAAATCAAGAGAGAATATAATCTTATTTCAAAAACAAGTTTCAATAAACCTTTCAATAAATAATGACTATTTATATGCCTAGTAAAAGTATACTTTTATCTGAAGGTCTAGAACTTGAGTCCAACAATATTGCCTAGAAGGCAGAATTCCCATTCAAGTAGAAAAAAATTATTTTTTCTGTTACTAAATCTAAAATATGACTGGTTTCTTTAGCTTTATTAAACAGTGAAAAACAGGCTCGGAAGATAGAAACCTTTGTCATTTCCTTCGACAAGACTCTTGAAATATGCAAAAAAACCTTGTACCAAATCATTTATTTAATAATTTTTGTCATGTAATTTGTTACTTTTTTTTTTACTAAATTTTTCGAACAGTTAATTTTTTCTTTACAAATAAAGCAGCTAATTCATATTCAGATAAATCTTGCTTGCTAAAACCACTCTGTTGGCTATGATATTGAAACATAAAATTGCAGAATTATTTAGACTGGAAAAGACCTCCAAGGTTATTGAGTCCAAACTTTGACTAACTATCACCTTGTCAACTAGGCACTAAGTTCCACATCCAGCTGTTTCTTGAACATCTGCAGGGATGGTGACTCCACCTTCCTGGGAAATCCATCCCAATGCTTGCCAACCCCTTCTGTGAAGAAATTCCTCCGGGTGTCCAGCCTGAACTCTTCTGGTGCAGTTTCACACACTTCTCATCCTGTCATTGGTTGCCTGTGAGCAGAGGCTGGCCACCACCTGGCTATTAATTCTTCATATATCTGTAAACAGGAACAAGGTCACCCCTGAGCCCCCTCTTTCCTGGCCAAACACCAACAGCTCCCAGAGCCAACAAACCACTGAGGTGCAGCCCCAGCACTGTCCAGTACAGGAGGCATTTCCCTCGTCCTACTATGCATTCTTTCTGAAAGGCTTTTATTTAGTCATATGCGTTTTTATATAATAACTGTGGTTTTGGCCAGTTACTAGATGACAAAGTGCTTCCAATGATTTTTCATAAAAGGGAATTCATTGTATAATAAAGCTAACCATTCTCTTAGTACAGTGCAAGAAAACCAAAAATAATAGTCACTGAAAGTGTGTGTTATTCATCCTTTCAGATAAACTTACACATGCCAGTAAGAGATGCCTAGCATAAAAGGCAACACCTGATAAAGCCCCGAGCATCTTAAACTCCATTCCAACATGAAGCACATCAAGTAAAAAATATTATTATAGCAGTACCTCAAATTTTCCAAATATTGAAAATTGTTATCCTATTGCAAGTCTCTTTTTGAAAGACATAAAAAAAATAGTGTACAATTTTTATTACACAGACCAAGTAATGAATTATAGATTGTCTGTTCTGTTGTATCATGTGATAAATTATCTGGGAAATCGCAGAAAAGCAAATAATAATTTTCATTTTACTGTGGATATTGTGAAGACAAAACTGTTCTCTGAATTTCACTATTAACCCTCTTAACTATTAAAGCAAGGAGACAGTATCAAAGTTCAAATTTGAATTACCTACACTTTCATATTTATTAATACTTTTCTAAATAGTCACAATGGAATTCCATCATTGCCTTGAAAAGTCAATTATTTTTTACCTTTCAGCTATAAAATAATGAGAAACTATAGAAAAATTTTGATATGCTAATGTCTTTGGGCATATATGGCTACAGATCTGCAACAGATAAAAATTAGATCCTGAAATTTCTCCTCACATAGCTCAGCTTTCTTAGGCAAATTTTATATTTTATTCAATACCATATGTTTTTTCTGTGATAATTATCTGGGATAAAAAAATACTCTCAGAAAATAAGGTTTGGGAATAGAAAGTAGTCTTATCTGCAGACTGCTTTATAATCTATTGGTACTTTCAAAAATATATTTCACACTTTTTCTAATAGTATAGTTAGTCCAATAGTGAAGCAACTTGTCTATAAATTCAATAAATTCAAAGATTCACTAAGTTCTTTACACACCTCACACAAAAGTGACCTATAGACATTTTTTATCATACATATGGGAGTTTGCCTCAAAAAAAAATTAATTCTAGAAAAGGAATGATCTAATTTTCTGGACTAGGATACAGAATTATTAATTCAGAAAACCATGGGAGAAGAAGTAGATGTAATATTTCACCTATTTGTTCTTGTCTAACTCTGTCCAGATGCTGAACAACACATACTCTCTGAAAAAGGATGCTGCGTGATTTCCCTTGCAGGTTGGCTGACTTTAACTTTCCTAAACTGTCTAAATCTTAAAGGAACCCCAGTTCCCCGTTCATTTTAACTTCACAGTTTTGAAAGACTTTTCCTACAGTCATATAGGCTTCTCCAGTCCTGTTAGTAATGGGTTTTCTTCTGTTTAAAAAGATTTTCATCCAAGTTCAACCTTATTTGAAGTATTGAAATAATTCTAGAAAGCTCATACTTAATAAACATTTCAAACTCTTTCCATCCATGTTTTATCAAACTTGCATTAGAAGTGTAGTTGGAGTAAGACATACTAGTTCCCATATATGGAAAGCACTTCCTACTTAGATTTTATATTCTGCATATTTTGTTCTTTGTTCAGCATTTCATTACCAGGCTGCTGAGTGCTAAAAGTGAAACTTGGACCATTACAATACTTCAGCAAGAAAAATAACAATATGAAGTAATATTACTGATTTTTATTTTTTTAAGGTGTGAAAATCAGTGTAGATCAGAACAACTGGAGGAAAAGAAAGAAAAAATAAACAACAACCCCACCCCCAGGCTCCTTTGTGTAGTTTTTCCTTGCTTTAAATAATTTTAATGACAAAACCACCTTGTTATTGTGCTTATGAATATATGTCCTTCAACTTTTTTTTAAATTGTCCCATTCCATTGCACAAAATCTCTCTGCTGCAGAATAATAATTTCTATAAGGCTCTCAGCATGAAGGTCTATTATTAGATGGATGACTCAATTTTCCTAGCCTAAAAAATGTAGTTTTGAGTCTCTCATCAGTTCACTTTATTTTACCTTGGTTATTTTTTTTCTATACCTACTGAGGAGAAAATTAATACTTTCTCAGCTGAAACCAGGACACCTACACAGAAAAAAGAATAAACACAACTGTATAAAATGCATTATTACAGTGATGATAAAAGTTTTAAAATACTGTAAAACATTTAAAATATTATCCTGAAATAAAATTAAGGTCTACATGTGAAAATTGCTCTATTATTTGCAGTTCTTCTATGTATTATTTGTAAACCAGAAAGGACTTCTTTAGTGCTTACTAGTCATATTGATGACAGAAAATATGGAAAATGGCAACAAGTATGATCTCTCTCTTAGTTTTCTACCTGGCAGTGTACCATTCACATTTTTTGGCACATTACAAATGTGTAATGCCCCTGGTGACTTAGGACGTTTGAGATCAGGTGGTTCTAAAGGGCCGAGCTGTGTATGGAACATTAGCTGATTAATTCTAAACTAGTCTGTGTGGGAGATGTTCTTGAGCACTTGGACAAAGAACGACTTTCTACTCAGTCTGCCTCAGGATGGGGCTCACCTAGCCTCACTAGGCTCTCCAAAATAGCCTTTTAACACTGTAGGAAAGTGTCACCTTAAAAGTCAGCATTTCACTGGCCAATCCAAAAACCCTAGTTCAATATCCTGCCCTGTTCTTCTTGAACTATGGAGCAAAAAGACTTGGAGTTTACAGGGACTATGCCAAAAATTGTCATGTTATCTGAGAACAAACATATTATCAGAAAAGCAAGATTCATGAAAGAGAAAACCGACAGTGCTTAATAAGCATAATTATGCTGTTTCTACCCATAAAATCCATACAAATTGGATTTTTAGGTGCTGGGAGAATATATTGATGGATTTATCACTCTGCATGAGCCCTCCCTCCTATACACTACCTCAACATCCCCAATTTGTGCTGGCAGTGAAAGAATTGCTGCCTAGGTATACCTTCAGTATGTCTCACTGAAACCATTCCCAGAAAAAGGTGAAAGCTGTGAACACTTTAAATTTTTTTGTAATGATCCTATAGGATTTATATTCCTGAATAGCCTAGGGGTAACAGGAAGGAAGTTAGTGGTAAATGGAACAAGTCGCAGTGTGAAGCATTTCAGCACTGTCTTTACCAGCTAGTTCATTATCTCTTAAAGGTTTGAAAAATACAAAGTCTGTGGAAGATATCACTACTAAAATTGAAGTTGTCATTGTAAGCCATCCTTGAAAAACATTTTCTTTGAGTGACTTCATGCAACTGACCGTGTCTGAAGAAGCACTGTGCAGGATAAAACTGGCAGAAATGGAACAGTACACCCTGCTTTCAGCCTCATAATTTGGGGAAAAATAGAAACTCCCACGCACATAATACTTTTCAGTTGGTCAGCATATCACCGTGAACTGTTTGTAACACACTCCTTATATAACCACTATGCAGTCACATTTGTCAGTAGGCTGAAATACTATATAATGCTGCAGTAAAAGTAAGTTCTACCTGGGTTTCAAGAACTGAGATTTATATTTTACAGGATGTTAATTACAGCTATAAAGTTGAGCTAGCTTCCTGCAAATGAGTCCAAAAAAACCAACCATAAACACACAGCAGAAGGACTGTGCTAGTGGTACCAAGGCTGCAAGTGGGAACACATCACAAGTACCTGAACAAGGCTGAGGGATAGAGGTCATGAAACCTATTAAGAGCTGCAAAATTTCCCCTGGAGGTTGAGGTTTTGTGGACTGACAATAAATACTTTTATCTTCTTGCTAGATTGGAGCAAGAGAACTTAAAATAGAAGACAATGATGGACGCAGTCTCCAACTGCTCCACTGAAGAGTTCCTAAATGGACATGCTTGTGATACTGTGCCATTTACACTAAAAGACACAATTATGGTTAGCTTCATGTCTGTACACTCTTTCTTCGTGGCTTCAGCTAACCTATTAAACACAAAGGAAAGAATATTTTGGCAGCTTTCCTTAAGTTTCTTAATTACATCTGGAGGGGAGATAAAATCCTTCAAATTTTTGTTGTTTCTTTTGAAAATTTAAAGCATCAATATTGAATCACAAGCATAAAAACTGAGTGTTAAAATATCACAAAATAGTAATCTATGTTTACCATGTGAGGAATAGAGTGTCTGTTCTTAATTGAACTACAGTAAAATTAGGATAACCTTCTCACAAGAATATTGAATCAAATAGGTACACACATCATCAAATCAATAAAGACAATGTAGTACTAACAACTTGACGAAGAATTAATGCTGTGAATGGGTGCAAAGTCAATACTATAAAAATAATCCAATATTCAGGAAGAGACTTGGAATGAATGACTAAGGGTTTCTAGAAAGCCCCTCCAGGCCTTTTCTCCAGAAAGGAAAGAAAATATGCTATGTGGCAGTTTACATGTGCTATCAGAGCCTGAACACAATGTGTTTAGAGCTATTGCTTTATATTTTGAAAAGTATACAGGAAATGCATGCCAGACAGAATCACGTTCATTTAAAACAGATGGAGGATGCTTTCAAATGTAACACATTCCTGTCAAAGCATACAGCATGACTCCTTGTGTCCAGATATGACAATATTTCCACATAAATAGGAAATAAATGACAATAATCTAGGACTGTGTAAGAAAACCTACAGGAACTGTAATGGTACTAGTTTCTCTGCTGACTTCTAATGAGTCTCTGTCAAGAAACTGTCATTGCAGGATTGTCAATTTTTACATTGGAAGAGTCTGTACTTCATTTGTATTATGACTTAGATTGTAAACCCAAGTATGGATTTTTTATCATAAATATAAGTTCATTAAAAGGATTTTATATTTTTATGAAGTATTACTAGTAATTTTTAAATAAAATTTTGCAATTGGTGACTCCAGAACTATCAAAGGAATAGAAAACAAGCAATAAAAAAAGCTTCAAAAATCAAGACTTTGACTGAACACAACCAGGAATGTGCTGCTGGTTTTGATGCATTAGAGGAGAAAGACTTTACCAATTCATATTAAGTATTTATGAGAAAATAATTAATATGTTCTTCATCTCCCTTGATGTAGATGAAGAGCAATAGCTGGATGAAGAGTAATAGATTAAGTTATTGGATTAGGAACTAATTTTGACACAGTTAAAAATACATAGATCCAATATTTTAACAAATGTAGAGAAAATGCTTATCTGTCAAGGAGTAGAGCTTAATTTTATCTATATTTATGAAAAGAAAAACTTGCAATAAACATTGGATTTGTAATTTAATATTTGTTATTTGCCAAAGGTTTATTGAATTTTTAAGGCTTGGAAATCGTACATTAGAAATCTATGGTGCTTAAATTGAAATCTGAAATGACAAAATTGCTTGCAGACATAAATTCTCTCATGCAGATACCCTGGATGCTTTGCTCTAGTAGTACTCAATTTGGTTATTTTTTCCAAAATGTATTTATAGTTTAGGCAACTAATAGGTTCTTTAATTCTGTTTCTGCTCCACAAATTTATTTTAACTGCCATTTGCATCCTGATATGTGCTTCTAGGGATGCTCTTTTGCATTTTTAAGGAAAATATATTCATTCTAAGACAACAACCCTAAGGGAAGTGAAAACTAGGCATTTTACTCCCTCCCTTCACTGATGGACCCAAAGTAGTAGACTTTGCCGCTTAAAATGAAATGGCTGTCACAAAAGATGAGGAAGGGAATAGAGAATTCAGACCCTCATAACTGACAGACAGCAGTCAGAGCGGTTCTTTTTGCTTTTGATATTGGACTTCCAACATCTTAAAAAACCTGCTTTGGATGGGTTTACCTCCAGATCTTAAATTTGATAGAGGAAAAAAAAAAAAAACAGACAAAAGATCAGATTTATTATATGTAAGGATTTCTCATACCTAACAAAAAAAGAAAGCTTGTGAATGCTTACCACATCAAATTTTATGTGAAATAAAACTTAAGTCCCTTCAGGTCTTTCCTTCTTTATCCTTTTTCTCCCTTTATCCCATTTCAAAATAGCTTAAAGCTATATCCTGTCCAAAAAGAAATGATCTCTCACTTTAATTTTTATACAGACTTTCAAAGCAGTGATACATAATTTATAGGTCTCACAAATATTAACTGAAAACCAGTTTATTATAAGGCTTCTTTATCTATGAGTCAAATCTAATTTAGCATTTCAAGCCTTTCAAATTATCTTTGATTTTGTTAATTCAGGGAGATTAAAACCCCTTCCACAAAATTCTGGGATAAAATCCCCAAGAGGTATTTGGATTTATCTAGTTCTTTAAGAAAGAAATGTTAAATTATTAATGGCTTACACTCAACTAACTAGAATACCCTTTATGTTCAGATGTGGAAGAGGGGGAAGATACATATTCTTGTATATTTGTATTTTGTACGTTTTCCCCAAATGCATTCACTTAAATTTTCCCATTTACAGATTGGTAATACTAATTAGGATATTGACTTTAACGGTAAATCAAAGGAACTATTCCTTTATTACATAAACAGGACATTTGGGAATGTTAGACAGGTTTGGGTTTTTGTCAGCAAGAAGTTTGTTTATCCGGTTCCTGTAACTCCAGTCTTGTCTTAGTGAATTTGTCTACTCCAAGAGAGGATAGAAGAAACTACTCTGCCTGAGGTATTTTAAGTTTCTCATCTAAACTAGAAGGAGTGTTACATAAATATGTGTATGAACATAAATACATACATAATAAATTATCTCACAAAAATATTCCCTCCAAGATGTTTTGAAATTAAGCCAGCATTATTCTAGCTCTTTATCAATATGATATATATAACATTTAAACAAGGGATAGGTTTTCTCAAAAATACATTGCTTTTTAGTATATTTTTGTTGTACTCATTCTGATTTTCCTTTTCTTTGCTCGGATTCTACAGGAACTATTTCAAAGTTTTTACATAAAGTGTGATTTTTTTCCATCACTTTGACATAACAGGGGCCAAATATTGATTATATTATATTAGTTATATTATATTATATTATATTGTGTTATGTTATATTTATCATATTATATAACAATAAGTTCATTATTGTTGAAATAGAACAACTGAAATAAACCCTTTGCTTATTCTCCACCTTTTCTCTAGTTTGGAATTTAGACAAAAGGTATCAAGAAATCTAAGATATCTTCCCCCTAAGTGCAAATTGAAATGTGTCAGGTATGACATGTTTTCATCCTCATTCAGATCAAAGAATAAATGTATCAGGTATAAAAAATATCATGTTCACCCATTAGCTTGTTCTGGGCATGTGTTTCTCACTCTCAAATAGAAGCCCTTATATTATGCATGCTGAAAGAGAACAGACAGGCTGGAAAGAGCCTCTAGAAAGATCATTATCTATCTATTTCAATTTTAACTGTTAAATTTAGCTAGTACTTCTTGTAGAAATTGCATTCAAATCCCCATCATTTTGTTCTTCTGTGTTGGCATAGCTCTTACACAGAGCTCCTAATTAATGTTTTGTCACTGAAGGAGTTTCCATTTCTTCTATGAGAACCCTAATCATAAGCACATATCCATTGTGAAAAAGCCCATCTAGAACAAATTTGTCCCTGAATCCACTTGGACATGTAGTTATTTAAATTGGATGCAGCCCAGATATGAAGAAAAAAATTTTGTTGCATTAATAGAAAAATAGATAATAATATTCTCACTGTTGTCTGGAGCAAGGAAAAAACAATCCAAAAGAATCTTCACTTTATTTTCAGAATGCATCTCCCTGAAGAATTTTCACCTTTTCAAACTATAAAGTGGTTTATTCCCTACACTTGTTTATTAAGGCTTCATATACTCCCCAAACAATGTTTCATCATTTTGTATTTCTGCCATCAGAATTATTCAGAGGAAAACTTCTTATCACCCCAATACATCTTTATATGTACAGTTATTAAATAGAAATACAATATCAAATATTGGGTAGAATTCAAAGCACCTTATTCATGAAGAATGTATTTTCATGTATGTACTTTCCCTGTTAATCATGTTTTTATGTAGATTGCATGAGTCTCTGTGTGTATAGTGGCACAGTTACAAAAGGAGGAAGTAATTCCCAATTCTTTTATCCAAGTTAGCATAGGATCCAAGACACTGACTTTCAATTCACTAAGCCTGAAAAGCAACTTCCCCTGGGGTTTCTCAGATAAGGGTGGCAGCATGAACACCACTACACCTACCACAGCACAAATATCCATTATTTTTTAAAATACTGTCAGTGAAGTCTACAAAGTGGAACCACAGGCTGTGTATTTCAAGCAAACAAAGTTCCATAAATAACAGCCAAATACAGAATGAATAAAGGTTACCAAATTTGTCTGTACCAGGTATCTAGTCCACAGGCTGCTTACAGCAACCCTTTTCCAGCTAACTGGATGTTTTGGGTGCCATTCAACAGAGCCTTCTCCACCAGCACAGAGCATAAAAAGCAGAATAGGGAGGATATTAGTCTCTTTTCCACACAGGCTGGCAAATTGCAGGAGAAGGTGGTGGAGAAAGACTTCCTCCTAGTGACTTCACTAGCATGTACAGATATTCAACAACCTCTGTAAATAGAATTTGCATTTTATGCATAAGAGTAACACAGCTACATAAGCATTTATCAGATTTCTACTTATTTTTCATGAGTTGATTTAGGACCCAAAAGGGCTTCAACTAGACTTTGCTGTTTTTGTGACTTTGCTAGATGCCTCTCCTCCCCATCTCAATAACACTATTTTCCCCAAACCTAACCCTATGATGCCTCAGGTCAAGGACGTACAGTTCTGTGACAGACAATTTTTCTGTATTTAGAAATGTGGTATGGTTTTAAGGCATACTATCCCATGACTTTTCAAATCTAAAATATATGATTATAGACAAGCACTTACATTTTCAAGGATTCCTGACGTGTCAGATTTTCTTTACTAAATAAAAAAAAATAGAATTTGATTGCATTTTGCATATTTTTATAACTTCTTTGAATATTCTATACTTGTGCTTTTTGTAACTAAATTTCCAGACTGTGCATACATAAAATAAAATAGCCCTTAAGTATTTTCAAAGGTTACACTGTGAATGGAAGACAAATTGGCAGCAGTCCCATGCAAAAGTGAATTGTGGTATCGATATGATGTAAAAATCTTGACATTCATGTGTATTGACCTATATATGTCATAGAAGGACTTTTTCATGCCCGAGGAATAAATATAACATATTATTGTGTTGTGGTGTGTTTTTCTTCAATGGTTCTTTCTGTTATCCCCTATGTCAATGGTTTGGTCTAAGTTATGCCCTCCTATTGCAGTTGTCAGTCCTGTCCTAGTCCTACCCCTTATTCCCAAACAGTCACAGTTCCTCCTCCCCTCAGTGTCCAATCTTCCCTTGTACCAGCCCCTTGTCCTGGAAAGTTCCATGTCCCATCAATACCATATTGCTTTATTTGAATTGTTCCCCTGCACTGTATTACCCCATTGGTTTAAGCTTTGTTAACCCCACCTTATGCTCCTCCCCTAAAGTCTCCCCAAATCTGTACCCTCTCCTGAAACCTCCCCTGTATAAAAACCCCTGCACCCCTGTGTTTGGGGTCCTGGCTTTGGATCAGCCTTTAGGTTAATAAATCCTTAGTTTATTAACAGGTAAGGTCCCTGCTGTTTGTTAACGGGGTTGATCTGTGGTTATAGGCTGGGACTCCAAGGCCCCTGGGCAGCCCCTCGTTAACACGTACACCAGGCTGTGCACATCCACACTATTGCCTACATAAAAAAAGAATAAATTTACAGATGACCTTTGCATGTACTTACCTCCTAATTGAATACAATATTAGTGACATCTTGCTATACTGGTAACTTAAAAAATAGTGTGGCCTCTGATTTATAACTTAACTTAAATAACTTAAATAATGTGGCCTGTGATTTTCCAGAGACATGAAAATTAATTTTTACCATGGAAAACTGTAAAAAATACTTAGCCCTAAAAACTCTTGTCACATTCTTATTTCCTCTTTTTCATTTTGTTTTATGCATTATGATGCCCCAAAGTAGCTGCAGTATGCGTGTGGACAAGACCTTGCTTACTGGACCCTGCATAATTTTGTGGAGCCATCAGAGAGAAAAATCCATTTGTAGCCATTGTGAATTAAGGAGCTCAGAGAATTTAGACACCTAGACAAGTATACAGAAAAACATTTTATTTCCCAATCCCAAATCCCACTCCTGCAGAAGAAGCATCATAAGAAGTGCTATATAAAATCTCAGTGTTGCTATCCTAAGAGATCTGTACTTAATATATATGGCATGAAAATATATTTCCCTATTCCCAGAAGTTCATCAGCATAAATCATAGGTTTCCACACTATTGTTTACAAAGACATGGCAAATTATCTGATTAAAAGAAACATCTTAGAAAATATTTCTAATATTGCCTTTAATTTAAAAAAAATAGATAGCTGATGGGGAAATTTTGAATATTGATCGCTTTCTGTTTCATCTGTCAACTAATTCTGTTAACCAGTAAACAATGTCTATTTAGCTTTACACATTCACATTGCAATGATTCATTGCCCCCTTCCCAATACCCTTGTTTAAATTTGGAATTCTTCAATACTTTTTAACTAAACGTTCAGCATCTTGGCTCACATTTAGAGCTAGAAGTGTTTCAGTGCTCTAGTTTTGCCCATGTAAGAAGCAGCTTATATTCATTCATTCTCCATTGCAATTCATGTTATTATTTTTATATTATTTCCATCATAACAAAACTGAATTTCAGATTGAGTATTAAATTCCTTAACCTATTTTATAAGCATAAAATCAGTGGACTTTCTGACTGCTAAGGTCTCTGACAAATCGGTCACCTTGATTCTATAAAATGATAATTTTTCTCCATCACTCAGTTTCATTTCAACTTAATCAAATAATTTCTTATTTTTTTAATCATAAACCTAACATTTCTAATTTTTAAACTGAGTCATACAGTTCTAGAAGCAGGGAAAGTCTCTTTGGGAAGTTTCTCTGCAGGATCTGGAGTGACAGGCACTATTAACACAAAAGTGTTGCTTTTTTTTCTTAACAACCTTTTCCTTTCTTTCTATGCAATAGCTTTTTTTATTGCTCCCTAAAAAACATGAAGACATAAACATGAATGAAGACATACACATGAAACTGTTGCACATTTTTTTGTTTGATGCATTGTCATGGGTAGCCTAAAAATTATGTATTGTGTTCTATATCTGTGCTACATCATATGACCCAAAATTGTAACTGTTCCTGTAAAGTCCTGGAGGCCGCAAGATGGAACTGGGGGTTCTGGTCCCGGGTTTGGGAGATTGGATGTGCTGGGGTTTTTCTTAAGAGCTGGGGTTGCTCAGGCAGACACCTCTGGATCTTTCTCTTTTATTTCCACCAGGAAACTGAGATAGCACAAGGCGGAAACCTTCTGTTTCTCTGCAAGCTCCTATCTTAGCTTAGATGTCCAAGAAACTGCAGTCTCTTGGCAATCCCAGGCTACTTCAGGGCAAATCACAGAAATTCCGGTCTGCAGCAGGACCTGTGGAGGTGGGAGCTGATTGTTTTTGGTGTTAATGGCACCGTTTCTTCCCCTCACGCACATTCCCTGCAGCCACCAGCAACTCGGAGTGCAGTGCCAGTGCCAAGTGGGTCCAGCCAGCTGAGGAAGAGGCAGAGAAATTGACACCACAAGGTTACTGCTGTCCCAATTCCAGAGGTTTTTTCTCAGCTGCCATTGTCAACAGAGTGGCCGCCGTCAGGAGAGAGAAAGGTCCTATCAAATGGCCTCCAGCACAGAGCTCGAGAGGCATCGGACTGTTTGGACTCAAGGTTTCCTTTTTGCTTTGTCCTAGTTCCCTGTTGGGTTTTTTTTTAGTTTTAGTAACCACGGAGCTTTGGTTGCTGTGTTGTTTTTCACTTTGTTCTCCCTCTCTCCACATGTGGTCAGAGAGGAGGGGTCTTACTGGCCATTTTGCCTTTGCCTTTCAGACCATGGAGTTGTCCACAGAGGGCGCCATCTTGAGGGAGGCTTTCTCCACCATTTTGGTTTCTTCGTTCCTGGGAAGTCTGAGGGTCGAACACCTTTGTTTCTAGAGATTATTATTTTTGTTGGTGTTTCATTTTTTGGGATACTGTTATCTTTTCTCTTATATCTTCCTGCATTCCTCTCTGCTTATTGGGGAAACAGGAGTGGGTAAAACTCAAAAAGGGAGGTAACACATTTTGGACTGTCCACCCTGCACAGCTGTCCTAAACCAAGACATAAATTTAGTCGTTTTATGTGAGGCCATTGCACCAGATTGGTTGCTCTGTGAAATTATATTGCCCTTAACATGATTGCAGCATATTAAACTTTAATTCTGCAGAAACCTATGTTAATATAATGCAATAGACTGGACATAAATTTACTGATTTCACAGAGCAGGGGATGTCTCAAATTTCTTCCATGATTGTTAATCGTATAACTGTTGAAAGACTCCAAAAAACAGAATATATCACATAAATGTATTTGATCTGCACTTTTTCTTTTAAAATAGGCAGTTGACAAAACCTTTTGTTATTTTTATGCCAACTGTAAGAGGACAGCCTATACTTGATTTTGCATAAAATCATGGATAAACTATATTTAAAATTTTACATAAAGCCTGACAGTACAATGACTACCCACCATGTATTTCTGAAAGGATTTAAAATAACAGAATGCATTTATATCAGATCATCATTTTGTATCATGCAGTTCTGAGACTTTTGATACAGCACTGGAAGCTCTAAAAAGATTTACTGTAAGAGTGAATCATGGCATTCTTGTTCATGTAGTTGATCTCATTTATTTTCAGAATTAAATTAGTTTACATATTTTAATGTTATAAATGTTTTAATAAACATTTATAAATAATTTTACTAAACAGCAACTAAGCATCTAATGAGGTTCTTTTGCTTACTTTGTGGGAACAAGGAGCAAAAACTATGAGGGCCCAGTATGAGGGTAAGGGAGAAATAGACTAAAAATCTTAATCCTTTAAAAAAATTTAATTTTCTTTACCAATAAAACATTTTTTGCTACCTGTGGAGAAATGATAATTGTAGAAAAAAGGAATCCCAATGTAAATAGAAGAAAAAAAAATTTTTTTCATTTTTTATGAAGTAGAGCACTTTTAGACATTTGGTTAATGTTGCATAATTGCCAGGAAAGATGAAGTGGAAGGGTAGAACTGTACATAGGGGAGATATTTGATTGCACAGCTCTTAACTGCACAACAATTACAGTTGATGTGTTTGTGAAATTCTGGGTAAGATTAGGGGGACGAAGAACAAAAGGAGATTGTGTAGTGCCCCTGTTCCTAAGGGAACTTTTGGAGGGAACCAGCTACAAGATGGTTCAATTAGTCTCTCTCCCCTAGGCCCAGGTGGGACGACCAATTTGCATGTCAGGATGGCTATAGACTTCCACTAGAGATTCCTCTGGCTTCACCCTGCCAGGCATAGTTCACCATCTCTCCGGTCCTAGCATGGATACTCATGCTCCACCTTCCTGGCCCCCCCCGAGAGGGCGGTGGGCAAGACAGAGTGTCTGTGCGCCTGGAGCTGCCAGGTGCAACGTGTGCCCTGGGATCCCACCTCAGACAGCGCGCCCCGGCCCTCACCTTCATTGCACCATGGGCTTTCAACAATGGCACATGATTTGTGCACATGCTAGGCTGATGCAGCCCACTAGAGAAATGAGATGGACACAAAACAGCAACCAATAGGGGGATATCAGGGGAGGATTTCTGCCAGCTGGTGGGGAGGAAGGTGTGGCAGCAGTCCTCCCCCTTGACCCCAGAATCCGGCGAGACCTGCTGCTCAGGGCCTGTAACACCCACCATCGCTCACATGGCGCCGGGCCACCTGTCCCAACACCATCCCTTTTCAGAGCTAGTTGATTCAGCGGGTGAGTTTTTACACACTCCTTAGTACATTCTGACTGCCATGGCCACCATCCTGCTGCCGAGATTAACCAACATCTTTTCTGGACTCTGATGAATGTCAGCATTGGATGCCTTAACCCGGCATTCAGTTCATCCCACAGAGCCAGTTCTGCTTACCAAAAGTGGCCCACTGAGCCCTCACATTCCATGGAATGGCTCCATGCCAATGAGCCGGCCCCCTTACCCACTGAAAGTTTGAGACTATGTTGAGATTGTTTTGGCCCCAAGACCTCTAATCATTCACTTTACCAGGTAAAACTGCCCATTGCCAGGTGCCAGCTATCCTGATGTTACAGTGTTTATCTAGTGCTGTGCCCTCCTGTCTGTAACCAGGACTCTGGGAAATTTAACCAGCCCAACTACACCTGGGATGGAGTAATGCTGGCCATAAAAACAAATTGGGAGAGGGTATCTGGAGAGAAACCCTGAAGAAAGGGATGCTGGCTGATGATAAGCTCAACAGTAGTCAGCAGGTGCTCTTGCAGTCATTAGGACTGTCCTGGTTTTGGCTAGGATAGAGTTATTTTTCTTCCTAGTAGTTGGTACAGTGCTATGGTATTACAGCGTCCTGAGTGGGTTGCTGCTGGTGAGAGAGAGACGGTGAATCTTGTTTCTTGATCAGAAGGCTGGATTTATTGATCTATGATATATAATACATTATGACTATACTAAATAGAATAAAGAGAGAGGTTTGCAGAGCTGCTAGGCTAAGAATAGAAAGAAAGAATCCCTAACAAAGTTGTGTCCAAGGACTCTGTCCCTAGCTTGCACTTTGTGATTGGCCCTTAATTATAAACATAGGAACATGAGCCAATCAAGGTGCCTCTGTTACATTCTACAGCAACTGATAACAATTGTTTACATTATCTTCTGAGGCTTCTGCCCTCCAGAAGACACAGAAATCTGAAAGAAAGGATTCCTGTGAAAAAATGTCTGCGACACTATGGTTTGGATTCAGTATGAAAATAATACTGTTGATACAGTGATGTTTTAGGTGTTGCTGAGCAGTTCTGACACTAAGCCAAGGATTTTTCAGTTTCAGATGCTCTTCCAGCAAGCAGGGGCAGAAGAAACTATGAAGAAGCATGACTGGGACAGCCAGCTTGATCTGGCCAAAGGGATATTCCAAAGCATGGAATTTCATTCTCAGTGTATAAACTGTGAGGAGTTGGATGGGAAGGGTCAAACAGTGCTTGGAGATGGGCTGTGCATGAGTCAGTAGGTGGTGAGGAATCACATTTGGCATCAAGTGTCATTCTCTTTTAAATATTTTTTAAAGGGGGAGGTACCCTTTTTCTTACCATTATTAGTATTATTATTATTATTATTTTGAGTTTTTAAAATTTTAAGTATTAAACTGTTCTTATCTTTTTTTGGTCAAACTATCCGTTCCCCTTTATTTTCTGATTCTCCCTCCCCACAGCACTAGGGAGGGGGTTAAGAGAGGGGCTGTGTCATATTCAGCTGCCAGCTGGAGTTAAACCACAGCAAGGGCAAATGGCATCCTGGTGTGCATAAAATACAGTATGACAAGCTGTGACTCAAACACAGCATAGCAAGCCAGTCAAAAGAGGTAATTAGCCCACTGTGTTCATCACTGGTATGGCCTCACCTCACCTCAATCACTTGTGTGCAGTTCTGGGCCCCACAAGTTAAGATGGACATAAAGGTCCTTTGATGTCTCCAGAGGAGAACAGCTAAGCTGGTGAAATGTGTGGAAGATATATCCTTTGAGGAATGGCTGAGGGCTTTGTGTTTGTCTAGTTTGGAGAAAAAGAGGGGTAATTTCATTGCTTTCTAGAGGTTCCTGAGGAGGACAAGTGGATAGGGAAGTTCTGGTCTCTTCCTCTGGGATCCAGTGACAGGGCACATGGAAGTGATTTAAATATGTTTCAGGACTGGATGTAGGAAGCATTTCTTTAAAGAGTGAGTGTTCAAACACTGGAGCAGACTTCCTAGACTGCTGGTCAATGCCCCCAGCTTGTCAGTGTTTAAGAGGTATTTAGATGAAGCCCTTAACAGCATTTTGTAACTTTTGGTAAGCTCTGAATTGCTCAGGGAGTTGGATTGGATGATCGTCGTAGGTCCTGTTCAACAGAAATAGTCTAATCTGTTTTAGACCAGACACCTACAGAAAACCTAGATTCTGTCTTTAAGATGAAAGATAAACTGCACCTGAAGAAATACTGAATCTACTTTTATTTTCTAATCTGGAAGAAATCATCTTGAGCAATCTGCAACTCTTAATTACTCACTTATATAAAAATGGCAACTGCTGTGCTAAACCTGTTGAGAGCTTAAAATGCAGCTGAGGGTATCTCAGAGTAATATTTAATGAGATTATTAATGATTACCATATATTTATTTTATTTGAAAAGTTACGTTGATAACATTTCTTACATGTCCAGCACATAAAAGCCACAATTGGTGTGTCTATATTTATCTTAAATATTGTTACTGAGACTTTCTATTGCATATATTTTATTCAATATGAGAATATTTTTCTCTCTGGTTGCAATATTGAATTTATAAAGGTCTTCTGAAGCTAAGGATATTTTTTTCTTTTTTCAAGCTGACATGGACAAGCAAAACTTTCTAAGGAGTAATGCAGAGAAAAAGATTTACTTTGATATAAAAATGTTCTCTAAGCCCATATCAACAAATATAGATAAAGCAGTCACAACTTCCATCTCAAATAGACAAAAATAAAAGTGTTCTATGGCATCTCCCCATAGGGCTACACTTCCTCAAACGAGCAGGGAGCAGTCATGCGGCATGGTTCTTTCTTCAGAATAATTTTTTGACTGTTCTTAAAAATACAATCCCCCAGACTCAGCCTGGCTGCTACTTATGGGGAGACACAAGAATGAATTAGTAGTGCTGCTTTTGGGAAACAAATGTAACTTCAGTGTTGACATCCTATTTATCCCCTGTTGAGGAATAAAGTATTCTGTGTATTGGAATGATAAATTATAACCGTTAAACAAAAATGTAATGTGTTTGTTACAGCCTCCAAGTAGACAAATTACCATTATGCTGTGCAAGTAATACTTTACAAACCCATTTGTCACACAGGAGAGGTGTCATATGCAATCTGATTCACCCGGCTTAATGTATGAAATGAAACCTTGATTTTCTTCAGCAGATGTAAAACAATAACAACTAGCTTTCATTCCGGAGCCGGTGATAACTACTTTGTTTTCTCAACAAAGCAAACAAAAAAAATTCATCATCTCTTTGCATTTGCCAAAAAAAAAAAAAAAAAAAAAAAAAAAATCTAGGGCTACATGGCATTTTAATTGGTGGTGGTAAGTGAGCAACTACCATGTTACAGATATCAATTTGACAGAACTCGCTAAACTTCAAATAAATTCAACATGATAGATTTTTTTTAGATGGAAGACAGCAAAGATGTGGTCAATTTATGTATAGCTACTGATTTATAACAGGTTAAAGGGACAATATTTCTATCCATGTCAGTAAAATTTAATCTCCAATTCATAGCAGTGTTGACAAGGCCATAGGTATGATTTCCTGTATACACTGAAAATGAGATTTAGGTAAAAACTAATTTCTGTGTTGAGGAAAAGGGATCTGGAAAGATCTTTTCAACAACACTCTTAGTGTGGAGATGCCTAAATCAGCAACTTCTTTGCCTTGAGAGTAAACTTCTAAGCCAAGTGCCACCCCCATGCAGCAGAATTTTTTTTCTGCCTGCTCAGGCACTGAGTCCTACCCTAAACTCTCTAAGTATTTAGAAGGAAGAACTAAATTCAGACATCTATACTACAGGCTTACACATCAGATCTATTTATCTAGGTTATTCTTTATTGTGAAAAGAGAAAAATTAGGATCTAGAGTGAAACAACAGATGAATCTCACTGCCTTACTAGCTCACATTCTGTCTGTTTCCCTAAATATCCCAAAACAGTAGCCTAGCTTGCTACACAATGGATGCAAATAGGAAAGTTTATATGTGTTCAGTGCAGAACATAGTATACGTACTTCAGGGAAAAAAAAATAAAAAGGAAAAACAAAAAAGCAGAAAACCCCAACTTTTTTGATAGCAGACAAGTAGATACATCAGTCATCTGCATTTTCTTCCCTTCCTAGCTTTAGGATAGGAAGTGTCACTTATTTCCTTTGTTCCAGATGGGTTGCCAATACCACATGTATTATGGAAACAGACAAAATTATTAAGTTTGAAACTACTCGTCTGGATGTCTTTGCCATTGTCAGACAAGTTCATACCTAATATTTGATGAAATAGAGTCTTTTGTTTTAAGCTCAATCATAATTCCATACCAACAATGTTACTTCTCTTTTCCCATAAAAACAGTTCTAGAAACACTCATGCATAGTGACTGTTGTCCATCAATTTAGGTCAGGGATGAAGCAAAATAGTAACCACCATGTAAGGACCTTAAGTGAGAACAGTGAAAACTGTACAGAAAATATAGCTCTTGGGCAAATGCAGTAGCAGAAACAGAAAACTCTTGCAAATAAAAGATAGCCATTCTAAAAAGTCATGCCTGTCCCTGAGTCCTGTTAACATCGATGAAAGATTTGGCATTGAGCTCCAGAGAGGTGTAAGCCTTGTGATGTTAGTAAATAATCTAAATCCATGTCTTTTGAAGGCTCCTAATCCGTGGCTCAGGACCCATGAAGGAATTCAGTGGATAATATTATGAGAAATACTAGAGACTTTATGTGTACATATATATACATATGTCTTTGTCCTCCTAACTAATCTGCTAAAAATTACAGTTACGTCTTTGGAGAACCCAGAGTAGCAGGCTTGCTCTCTGCTAAGTGAGAGAGGAAGAGTATTAAAAGTGATCAGAAAACATAACCATTTTGAGAAGAAAACTATGATTTAGAGGTCTTGTCTTTACAAGAGAATTGAACAGGTCAAGGTAATAACCACACAGAAGCCAGGAAGAAAAAAATTACCTATGTATGAGAAAAGGTCATTCTGTTATTGATTCTCCATGGGAGAGTTCCTATGAGTGTGTGAACAGGATAGAGAATGTGTATGTTTCAACAGGGAGAAAAATAAAAGAGTGAATAAATAGTTTGGGATGAAGAGTTCAAAACAAAAACTGAAAAATTACTTGCAGGCCATTTTATCATGGATCAGGATGCTGTCATACTGGAGTAGTGAGTTTAGATAAGGTGAGTTTACAAATTCTCCAACCACTCCAAGCCCTGTCCACTTTTATTTTTTTTCAGAAATTCTCAGCAGTTTTATGTTCTCATAATCTGTTTTCTGGTATCCCTAATGAATGTAAAAACACAGAAAAACATAGCAAAGTATACTTGTAATACTGGAGCTATGTAACAGAGTAAAAATGTTGGTGGTTATATTGTCCTTCCTATAGCACATGATGGCAAAAAGAAATTAATGTCTTGATGGTAAGTTTGTGGTGGGATATTTTAAGTATGAATTTCCCTTTTGACCTTGAGTTTCTTTCTGGCTTCATTAAAAATCTAAGTTTCCCAAGTGTTTTAATTCTCCTTCTATTCCTGTCTGGGTAACAAGAACTGGTCTTGTTCTTTGTGTATTACTCAAATACAACTTTTTCAGGAGGGCATTCAGGTCTCTGTAAAACAGGTGAATTTATTCACTCCTAGAAATTCATTTAAACAATCTTTATCTAATTTCCTTGTCCCCAAATGGATTTCTTTCTATAAAGAGGGTTAACTGCTCATTGTTGGCACTCTTTTAATACATCATACTGCCAGAAGACTTTTCCTCTCCTATCACTCATATGTCATTAAGAAAGTTAAAAAAAAAAAGCCAGAAAAAAAAGAGCTATATATTTTGGAGTCATTTTTTCAGAGGTCTCGTTCTGATCCAGGAAAAAGAGTTTTACCATGTGTGAAACTACTGAATAACTGTATAGAGAGTACAGTGTATCATTTTAGCATTATTAAATTTTTATTGATTCTTTTCTTGATTTCTCTAAAGTCACTGAAAGTACATCAAGACTGTTAGAGATATTTACTGTGCCAGACTCAGCAGCTCTTTTGGGTACCTGATCTCTTTTTAGCAACACTGGAGGTCCAAATTGAAATCTCAACACCAACACACTGGAGCAATTGCCTTGAACAATACTTAAAAATACAATGCTATCATCCTACCAAAAAATTAGAAATTTCAAAGTATGAATTCAATATTAATTTAGAAGAGAGGCTAAACTTGTACTTTGCAATGCACAATTTTTTCTGACACAGTGTGGCACAAAACCTCTCTCTTTTCAATGTAATAATGAGAATTAAATATATATTGAATGGAACTTCTATATCATAAAAAGAGGGTTTCTACACTACAATATTAAACTTATAGGTTCTGATTTCTTCCCAAAGTTCTGTGTCAACTCTTTAGGAAAGTTCTGAGCATAACATTCCTATCTGAGCACATTTTAATATGTTCACATCATAAAGTTGAAGGGTGATTCAGCTGTGCTATTATTTTCCCCCTAAATTACTGAACAAAAATAATGACAACATTGCAATTACAATAAGAACATGTAGCAAACATGGATGCCTTTAAACGGCATTCCATGAAATAATGAACATTTCTTTTAATTGGTAAAAATTCTGACTCTAAAAAACACTAAGTTAACTTTGAAATGGAAAAAGGACTCATAAAACTAAAATGAAACTACAGGTATATTAAACATATCCCACTTTCTTTACATTCAATAATTACAAAGGAGCAGGTGTTCACATGCTACAGAATAAACCTGCAGGTGAGGCAAACAGATCTGCAACTTCTTACATCTTTTAAGGACTATGGAACTGTTTATCTCTAAATAGAAAGAACAACAATATTATCATCCATTTTTAAAGATGGACAGATGCAGTTTTTGGGGTTTTTTTACTAAGGAAACTGGTTCATAGGAGTCTTATAGTTTACACTTGGGAAAATGCACAGTATTCAAATCATAGAAGGCTTTATTCAGCTTCTATGGAACAGTAAAAAGGAATAATTATTGAAGGAAGTAAGATAAATAAAGGAAATCCTAGGAATATTTCCTAGGATATTTCAAGCTCTAGGAGAGTGAGTAACCAAAACACAAATATTTATAATAAGAACAGTATCTTCCTCAAAGAAAGGAGTAAGGTACAGAACTGCAAAAGTAAATGCAGAGTTGCTATAGAGGTAAATTAAATTTAGAGAAAATAAGAATTGGACAAACAGCTTAGATGCTTTTACTGCTTTCATAGACATGTGCATAATGCAATCCTTACATAAGCAAAACACAGTCCCTTTTCAGAGCCAGCTTTAGGATATGTGTGTACTACTTGATAACATTTGTGGGAGCAGTTTTGTTCTTCCTCAAACTTTCTTGTACCAAACCAAAGAAGCAACATCTTTTATATACTCTTTTAAAATTGTCTCTATATGTCCTGAGAAGCTCTAGTCTAATCCAGTCTTAACCACTTTTATCAAAATTAATTACCAGATTTGTAAAGCCTTATTCTTGCCTAGTGATGTGGGGCTCATATTTTGATTTAATACAAAAGTAAATTTCTAACCATTAGTTTTTTATGAAAATGCATGAAAAATTTTCAATAATTTCCCAGATACTGGTGTGGAATAATCAAAAATATTTTTACTAACTTTCATGTGCAACAAGTTGAAGAATGTAAACATGTTGGAATGAAACAATAATTTAAAATAATTAGAAGTGGGAATAACATAAAGATCAAATAAAATTAAATAAAATGAGTACCAGGAAAATGTGTTTTGAATTTATTTTCTGTTAGAGAATTTACAGGATTATTTTGACTGGAAATCCTGAGTATTTATCCTTTACTATTCCCTTTGTATCCTGTTGCACTCTCAAGCAGCTTTTAGCAAAAAGTCAGGAAGGATAAAAAATGTGATGTAATGTTCACCTAAAAAAGGAAAGAAGGTCTTTGATTTTCAAGAACATCACTGACAATTCAAACTCTCCCCTGCTTTTAAAAAATCTCAATTACATTGCTGACAATATGAGTAAAATAACAGAAAAGAAACAATTTATTCATTCTTCTTGCAATCATTTAACATGCATGCCTATATCACAAGGCAGACAATTATTTTGTGGAAAGCATTTGGAAGAAGCATGGTCTGGGAAAGCTCTGATTTGGTGCTGGAAGCCAGATTAACATCACACAGGAATGAAATGGAGGATGGCCTACTACTAGTTGAGCCCTGATAACAAATACCTGAGTTAACTTCACTCAGAAAACCACCATGTTTTCTGTTGTTTGCCAGTTTTCTAACACTATATCCTTTCAAAACTGTTTTTATATACATATACCATAATTGAGGTATTCATTTCCATGTATTGCCAATAATATGGCATACCTGTCAGGATATTTTAACTATTTCTTCTACGTATATGAGCTTTCTGAAGGGTGGTGAAAGGAGATTTAGAGACAGTGTATGCTTTACACCATCAAGTAGCTCAGTCAGGAACAGATTTGGAATGTAAATTTAATAAAAACCTCTCTATTAGTAACAATGCTGACTTGTCAAGTAAACAGTATCACCACAGACCATGAAGAAATAACAAATGCTTACTAACTTCTGTAAAATCTGGAATTCACATGAAAGACACCAAGAAATTAAAAAAGTGAAATAAAACCATTTAAATCCTATTACAGAAAATGATAACAGGTGCTTTAGGTGTACTTTGAGGAACTGCAGAGTAAAACATACAACAAATGCTCATGAACATCAAAAATGCTATTCCTACATTCACATTCCAGGACACTTTAATACTTTTACCTTTTTGCCACCAAAACCTTATTCTAGCTAGTATCCTGCCTCGCTGCTTAATATGAGTTGCAGTTTTGTAATCTCCATCCCCAGATTGTTCTTCCCCAACATGCTCAAAGCACTCCTGAGTCTTTTTTGCCCCTTTCTTGGTGCACTACCCAACTGACTCCGTACCAGGTCTCTCCACAGTGATAATTAGTGCCTTTTTTCCTGACTCTGCAGGGAATGACTTTATTATGTTTTATTTCTGCTCTTCATGTATTTCAGGATATACCTCCCAGTGTGCTCAGCCACAGCTCTTCCACTCAGCACTAGAGACAAGGCAGGAGCCTCTCCTGCTGGACCCCCTGCAGCCACGCCCTCCAACACAGCAGAACCTCACCTGTTAACCAATCTATGCTCCCCTGTTAACAGTAGGGAATCCTGATCAATTAATTAAAAAAAAGAGTTGCTATGAATTATGTGTCCCAAAGTCAGGAAGCTGAATCTTTGTGCCAGTTCTCACATTAGACTCAGAGCTTCCAGCTAGGGTAATTGCCTTTTGCAGACATAAGAACAGTTGTGAAATATTCTCTGCTGACCTGAGTTAAATAATTTACCAAGGTGAGATAGTGACTTCTTTTCATCTTTCAGTTAGAAAAAAATAGACAAGAAAGTCGAAGGAAAATGGATCCCACCTAAAATAGTTATAAGCCAGTGGCTGGAGATAATTGTCATGGAATGTGTAGGCTCTTGTCTCTCTGGTTGAGGATTAGGCTCTTTTAAACTTATTTCTTGAGTCAGAAGGCTAGTGGAAAAGAGATTGTATCTCTCCTTACAACCATAGTTTGTATTCACTAATCAAAACTAGAACTGAAGCCTGTTTCTGCTTTCTCAGGTGAAGGTTATAACTTCCAGGCATTTTCCAACTCAGTGTAATTTTGCCTCTCTTGTCTCTCTTGGAGCTGAGAAAGCTTCCCCATTCAGATATTATCAAACCAATATAATTCTACAACTGTTAAAATGGTTTTATAAAGAATATTTTTTAAAGAAAAAATAAAACCCCAAGATATTGTTTGAAAAACATTCATATGGTTTTCTACTAAGGAATAAACAGAAACCCTATGGTAGTATCTAAATGAGCCTATGAGCACCACCAAATACTAAATAATAAATGACTTCTCATCTTGGCCCTATTAATTTTAGATGCTGACATTATTACCTTTGAAAAAAGCATATAGCCTCTTCATCTTTCCAAGTTGTTTAATGGAGGAGCATTGTTAGTATTCGTTAATAATTTTAGTGGATTATATGAAAATAAAATTGTAAGTTTTCTTATAAAATCTGGGAGAAAAATAATCTATTACTCAATTGAATAGTGTTAATGTTAGTCTGGTAACCATAATTGTTTGCTTAACTTTTCATTATTCACATTCTAAGTTCCACTGGCTTTTCTATATTTTACTGTTAAATAAGGGATTTCCACAGTGAAGCGCAAATTCATTCAGTTCCTGAATTTGATAATGAACAAGAATTTTTTGGCTAGTTTTTTCTTTAAACAAAAAAATATCTCTAAGCCAGAAAAATGTACCTTTTTAATATTCTTGTTGTTTAGCTAATTGAATTAGCTAACTTAAGAAAAAAAAACAAACATAATAGTTAATATTTTCATTATCTAATTAGTCTATAAGAAAAAACTTTCTAAAAAACAGTGGGCCAACTGATGTTAGCTGTTGTGTCTTATTCACATCAGTCAAAACCTTTGCCGATTTTCACATTCCTATTTAGTGAAGCAGTTTGTACAATTCAACAGTACTATCAGTGGGGTTTGAAGTATTATATTTCTTTTACTGTTTCTCAAAGACTCAGTGGGGTATCTGGGGAGAAAATAAGCACACCTGAATTGAAAATAAAGTAGGTAACAATTTTAGTTAGCTCTCAAGCTTCAGCATCTTGCCCAGAGTTTCAGTGACATATTTACATTGACTTGAAGTTTGTGTCCTTGAAACTGCCTCTGAAATTATGAGTCACTTCTGTTGAAAACTTGGGAATGAAGGAAAACATGTGCAAGAGTAGGAGAGCACATCCTCAAGTTTGCCTGAAGGGAAGCAATGATTCCACCTCCTTTTGCAAACAAAAGTGTTAAAGCTAAGAGCATTCATCCTTTCAGGGCTGAGTTCTGCAGCTCCTTTCTTCCTCCCTGGCCCTCCTGTTTTGTGGGACAGACAATGTGATTTTAAACTTTGTCAGTTATTCCTGGTTAAAGAGGTTAGTTCCAAATGATTAGGAAAATCCAAACAACATTTCAGCTTGGCCTAGATGTGTCCAGCTCAGAGCATGGCCAATGAAGGCAGTACCAGAGTAGGAGGGCACACAGAAGTGAGGCCAGCAGCTCTGCTGAGGGCAGAACACACAGGATCTGCAGTGGTGGTGGCACCACAGACACCAGTCCTGCAGCAACTGTTTCTGAGGTCCCAAGGGAGGAAGGTGCTCTGCAAATCCAGGCAGTCAGGTGATGATTGGTGCCCGCTGCTGAGTCAGAGCATTTGCTTGTTCACTTCCAGTGTGTGCTGGGGAAGATGCTGTGTTACACAGGACAGGAGTTACAGGTTGAGGTCAAGAGGCTGCATTATGTCAGAGATGACTAAAAGGAGAATGACCTAAGCTTTTCTGAGATCCTGAAGGTACTAGTGTTTGAGTTCCACAGCTGTACCAAAGGACAGGAGCAGGCAAGGTCTGTGTTGGTTTGGTTGGAAAATTGGAGTAAAAGCTGCAAACTCGTGTCTTCTAGCACCAGGAAGACAGTTTCTGTTCCTCATGTTCCGCCTGCAGATCTCCAGCTCCTGAATGGGTTCAGTGCTTTGGTAGCAGCAAGTGACTGGGAGCTGTGAGCTGTGTCCAATGAAGAAGCAAAGTCAGCTGAGAGTGAGTCCCAGAGCAGCACCAAGAGTAAGTGGTGAGTGGCAGCAGAGGGCAACAGTCTGCTGAGCAGTCAGGAGGGTTTGTTGCTTACAGGGACTTGGGTATTAGACATTAGGGAGAGACCACCAAGGCTCAATATCCAGTCTCAATCATTGGAGATACTGATAACCCAAACTAGACAGAGTCCTGGACAACCTGTTCTATCTGACTTTCCTGGGAACATAAGGCTGAGGTAGATGATTCCTAGAAGTGTCTTCCAGCCTCAGCCTACCTGTGATTCTACCATATCTTTCATATCAGATATGTCTGACCACAAGAAACACAGGAAAGAACTATCACACTGTAGCCAGGAATGGGGGATACCTTCCCCATGGTGGAATGGTTTTGGGTAATTCAGCGGTGTCATGAAACCTCTGGTTTAAAGATGAAAACAGGGTTCTTTGGGCATACTAGAATGATAGGCACATAGTAGTTTGTCTGTGCACATGTTGGTGCACATATAATATGGAACATTTTGGAGAACACAGACATGACACAGACATAGACATGAGAGGTTCAGTATAGGCAACACAGAAATTTTAAGGTGTGCAAGTGAGATGATAGAAAATTTAAGGTGGAAATTGACATTATAGAAATTTTTATTAGATTGTTAGTTTGAGTCAGGGCACAGGTGTTATAAACGAGAGAAAAGACACAAGCACATAAGTTACTACTCTTGGAGATGTTTACAAAGTTAGTAACTGAAGGTATAATAAAAAATAAGCTTACCTTAAAAGCTTACCACTGCTGAACAGCAGGATGGATAAAATAATGTGGTGAAACACAAGTATGAAACTGGAATACCCTTACCAAATGGGAATGAATATTGAAGGAGGTAATGTAGGGTGTCAATGGGCATCACAAGCAGGGTCAACTAGCAGTATCAACAGAGAGGATTGAGAAAATTATAGTGGAGAACAGAGGTCTGAGATAATATGGAAAAAGCACTATGAAAATCTTAATAGTTTCATGGAGCTGAGATCACAGAAACAGGTGGAAAAGAAATGAGTAGTGGTTCATGAGTCATCGTTTATTCTACGATGTTGCTAAACACAGACACTTCCTTTTCTAGGATTGTGGCTTACATACCGGAGAATAGTGTTCACACTGGATAAGCTATTCATATTTACCATTATGACTTTATCAATATCTGCTCATATTTCATAAGTACTGTAACAATATTAGCTGGCTGTACATCTCATGTGTACAGATACATGGAAAAGATGGAGTAACTATGCTTATCAGTAATGCTATCAACCATTTTCTGAGTGTTAGATTATCACTGCTATAATTTTCAAGAAAACCTGCACTAAATAAATACAATTATAAATTAAATAGTGCAAGAATTTAAAACTAGCCACCAAGTTTGTATAAAATAAATGTATGCTTTTTGCTAGGAAATCTCCATGGGAATCCATTTTCATTCACTACTTCTCTGTGTACACAGTGAAGCATTTAATTTTCCCAGTGGGTAAACTAATTAAAGTCACAGAACAATACCAATTCTTGAGCAGAGAATTGAGAACTGTGATAACTTACTGTGAAAAAAAAATTAATACATATTGCTTTAAACAAAGAATTCCAAAAAGAAATTAGGTCTTCTTATTTATATATACCATGGAAATGTGTCCTTATAATTTGTTTTTGTCCATTTACTTGGGAACAGTCTCATTACATCAAAAGGACTGTCTATGAACGTCACGCCATTCAGCTAGGCAGCATAGATAATCAATTTATAATTGAAGAAATAAAAAATGATAGTTACTAAACGGATTTTTTAGAGGAAGAATATGGATTATCTACAGATAATTCTTTTCTGCATATTTGAAAAGGTGATGAATGAACTGAAGAAAATTTATGAGATAAATTATGAATGTGCTCAATGCCGATCTTTCAATTATCTTGTAGCTCTTTTGAGTTGCTTTAACTCTGAAAGTATTTTGAAAAGATCCAACAAATGAGGCCAGTTTTGTTTATCTAGGGGGTTACTGTATTTTAAATTTTACTAAAATGAGGTTTTTACCTTTATTTCAAACTTAGAATTAGAACGCTAAGAATTAGAGGTTTAATGTTAATTCTCAGGAACATGGAACTCAGGCTCTGTGGGAGGCAAAAAGAAAGCCTCTCAAGTGGATTAATAGATCACAAGGAAAGCAAACAGCATATGCAAACAGACTAGCAGAGAGGTTTGAAAAGAATTAGGGTAAATAAGTGTACTCTGTGAAATTAGGTGATAACACTTACACACCAGTTTACCTGATAGCAGTTTGCTTTTCTGCAAGTTCTCCATGGTGGAAGCTTTAATCAAGGTCCTAAATTCATCAGGCCTAATTTTTTATTTCTGAAGTGGCAAAGAGGACACTCTATATACACATTATCACTTGAACAGCTTTTTCCGGCCTTTACTGCTGTTAACCATTGTCTCTCACTGAGACACTATGGCCTATTTAATCTGTGTAGAATTTACCTTGAGTCCATAACAAGACCATTTACATCCCATTTGGTTCTACTTTGAGCACTCCAATGGAACCTAAATCTCCATCGACCTTGTACTTGCCCTTTGAAATGGATGAATCCACTGTGAATGAAAAATAAAGATGCCCATTAAACAACCCTCTAGTATTAGGAGGTATTCTACCTGAAACCATTTCACAAGAGTGAGCTGTTTGTATAGCTGGATCAGGAGAGTTTTCCAAGCTTTGACCCATTGTAGGTTAGTGGGAAACTGTTTATCTCAGTGCATGTAGCTTCAGGTGCTCCCATACTCTTCAAAAGTGTTATGTCCTAAAATACACAGGAGTGACAGCAAAAGTAATTCTCACATCCTACATTTTGCTCTGTCTAGGTGAACTTTTGTAACCATCAATTTCCACAGACATTAGTAGTAGTCTGCAAGTAATAAGGAACCAAAAGGTTGCTAGATAAAATTATTTTGAAACTTAAATACTTCAAAGCCATGACTCCTATTCATGGAGATATAATAGAAAAAGAGAGAGTACGAAGGCTCCATCTGACCCCATTCATGTTTATTATTACCAGTGTTGGAGTTCTTTGACTTTTATTCCTGAGAAGAGAAAGCTTTTCCTTTTTTACTGTCTATATTTTATACTACTTGAAATGTCATAAGGGAAATCAAAAGCAGCTGGTCCCGCACTGACATGTAAACAGAGTGTAAGAGAGCAAATTTATTGTACTGCAATCCGGTAGGATAGAAACAAAGATAATAGTGCAGGGAATTTATATATGTGGAATATGTTTATTTTAAACTACAGCTTGAACTTTTACATACCTATATACAAGAAATTATCACTACACATTGATCATATGCAACTTGTATAAAGGATATGTGGCCCCAGTAGATCCAGAATCCCTTTGATATTATCTCTTCCAGAATCACTCTTTTAGCATTGATTCTAAAATAGGGGGACAACTGGTATGTCCCATGCCAGCCTGTGAAGATGACTCAGGTTATCTAACAAGGTTTATATCCTTCATTATCAAAGGATAGAAATAGACATTCCTCATTGTAAGGGATAGCATTACAGCAGGGAGTGTGGATAGAATTACTGAAAAAACAAAACAACGTGGATTCAGATGTGCATTTCAGTTTTGGTTGACATAGCTGTGAACCACATAGTTTGCTATAACAAGATCATGGCCACTAGATCAAGAGTTGTTTTCTCCCTCTGCTGGGCACTGGTGAGGCTACACCAGTAGACTGTTCAGTTTTGAACTCTCCTGTACAAGAAGGACATGATTAAATCACACATTGCCCAGAGGGAGTTACTAGGGTGTTAACAGTCTAGCTGGCATCACCTGGAAGGGGAGGCCGAGGAAGCTTGTCTTGTTTTGTCTGACAAAGAGGAGGATAAACTGTGGTCTTGCACAGGCCTGCAGTTATCTGAAAGGCAGTGGCAAAAGTTATGGAGTTAAACCTCCCTGTTTAGTGCAAAGGACACTAATAGAAGGAACAACAGCGCCCTGTGAGTGTCAAGTGAATATCAGGAAAGAAAATTAACTGTGCAGCACTGGAATGTCTTTCTCAGAGCAGCTGTGAAACCTCCATCCTTGCAAACTATTAAGATTAGAGTACGACCCAACCACTCTGAATGAACCAACTTACTCCTGGCAATAGTCCTCCTTCAATCAGAGCACTGGAATAGTGATGTCCCTCCAGTAAACATTTCCAAAAACCTGAGTTGTCTAAAATAGTGCATTTTAATGTCTGATAAGCTGAAATAAAATTTATTATTTTGTTAATTGTGAAATCCTAGCTCTGTAGGAGATCAGTGGGAATTTGTACCTGTGTTGTGGAGCTTTGAGGTAATGCTATTTTGTTACTAAGAAAGAGCAGAATCATGCTTTAACTTACATTATGGAAAAGAGAAACTTGGAGGAAAACTGGAAATCTTAATAATGGTCATCTTTCCCTTCTTGGTCATACTTTGGTAAATGTCAAGAGACAGGTGCTACACAATCCAATAAATAAAACAAGTTAGTAGATTATTTTGACATAAGTATTGATTCAATACCTAATCACTATACAAATATTCCATTTTATGAATCTTACAATTGATCTGTTCTTGCATGCTATGTGTCAGAAGGGTGAACTTGCCAACTAAATAAAATGCAGATATGCAAGTCAATTTTCTGCTTCCTGTTTTAACACAATTTAAAATAAGTAAGACTTCAAATCCTCTTTTTAAAAAATCCAATAACTTTATGCATATTATCAGCAGTATTCATTTAATACCTAGAATTTTCACATCTCATTTCCAACTAAAAATACCAAAAGAATCATCCCCTGAAAAATATCTAAATATAGGTTACTTCATTACCTGTAAATCAGTCTCAAAAAGGATGCAGTCTGTGAAATGCTAAATGAAAACCGACTGGTTAAATGCTGTACTTCTTGCAATCAGAAGGAATAACAATTACAGCACCAACTGCTAATCCTGAGAAATCAAAACACAGTTAGGCAGTGACTAAATTCTATTATAAAGTGTAATTATTATTATTATACTTCTTTCAGAAATGAAGAGATGGAAACATTATGCAAGTACTTAACCTTTTTAGTAGCTAGGGCATTGTTCTTTACTGTGCTACTAAATATATTCATCTCTAAAAAGAAATATCGCTCTAAATTCTGAAAACACTAGTTGGTTCTTCTCTTTAATGCTTAATGAGAAATGTTGAGATATTCTGTTTTTCCCCTGAAGTGGATTAGATTGAAAGGGAAGATATGTTAAGCAGGCAGAATGTGAAATATGCTTTGTAATTAGCACAATCCAGAGCTTAATGTTTTACATTACTGATGATGTATGTACTTCTCTCTTTTAGTTTTTTTCAAATACCAAATTTAATCTGTCACTACAGTGCAAAGGAAAAAAAACATGACCACAATATCTATACAAACTTTTAATTTTGGGGAAGTATACAGGTATTGAAGGCTTATTTTTACTAACAAAATTAGAATCAAAGTCACAGTTTTTAAAATTCTTTTCTTTGGGTTTTTTATTTTTGATCCATATATGAAGTTAAATAGGTCTAAAGATAAATGAACAGGTGCTACAGCTGTAAGTTATACCCTCGGACTCCAGAATACTTTTTTTCCAGCCTAAGGAGTATCAATTCCCATGGTTTCTTGCATTTTACAACAGTTATATTTTTCAGTAGTTTATCTATGCAATGATATCTGCCCCTTTATCCTCTTGTTGTGGGTTATCCCTGGCTAGCTAAGCACTACACAGCTGCTTCCTCACTTCCCTCCACCCCCAGTGGGACGGGAGGAGAGGAAAAATAAAAACAAAAAATTTGTGGGTCAAGATAAGAGAGAAAAAAAGCAAAAAAAGTGATGTAAGGGCAATTACTTTCCACCGTCCATGGAGAGATCTGTGTCCATCCAGTTCCTGAGTAACTGACTACTCAAAAATCTCTCTTTTCTCTTTTTACAGAGGAACATGATGTTGTATGGGAGGGAATGGGTCTTTGACAAGTTCAAGTCAGATGCCTGATAATGCACACTCCCAACTCTTGTGCACACACACCCCACTGCCTCCCTCTGATTACTGAGGAGACACAGGGTGAGAAACAAAGTCTTGACACTGTGCAAGCACTTCTCAGCAGCCACTGAACATGAGCATTCTATCATTACTGGTTTTGGTGGTCAGGCCAGGTGAGCTGCTATGAAGAAAATTAACTCCATCCCAGCCAGTTCACCTCTCCACATGGGAAAATGAAATTAAAAAAAAAATTATAATGGGTAATGCATTTTATCTTCTGTTTCAACTAAACAGTAATTTCTTTGAGAGGCCCTACATGCTAAGAAAAGGAAATCTATGTCCTGTATTTTCTTGTGAATTATTGTTAAGTATTTCTATCCAAATCACTTCTCCTAAGATGTTTCCAAATTTCTTCCAACAAATTGTTTCTAATAACTTCCTCACTGGGAAGTGAATCTAAATTGGTTGACTATTGATCCTTTTTCTGAGCTGAATGTTTAATGGAATTATATTTTCCTTGAAAGTCTGAGCTTTGTAGGGGGTGGATGTGAGATTCATATGTTTTCCTGAAATACTGCTTTACTGACAGGTTCTCCTTGAGTCTAATTTGTGATGACTACTTCTAGCATCAATCCTGCCCATCTTCCTGAACTGATGGCTGCCGTTTTTTGTTTTATTTCTTACATTTGTTAATAAGTTTTATGCATTCAGAGGTTTCTACAATTCTCAGCCTGTCAGCTGCTTGAGGACACCCTGGCTCTGGCTTCTCTGCCTAGAGCTGTCAGGATGATACTCTTCACTGACTAAAAGTGACCAATGCACCCGCCTCCACTTTTTTTTTTTCCTTTCACACCAGGAAAGTGGAAACAGGCTGTGAATTCATTATGTGGCTTTAAAAGATAATGTCTCTCCTGCACCCAGATCTGTGCAATGATGATATGACAAGATATTCCTTGGCCAGGATTCTGGTTGTTTGTTGCGCTTCTGGAAGGAGCATCCTCTCTAAGTCTCCCTGTTGGGTCTTCAGTGTCTAGGGAGCCATCTCTTTTACAATCTCCCATTTACTCTAGAAGCTACTGTGTAGTTGGGTAGATTGAGGAAAACAGTGTCGAGGCCATGTTAATACAAAGAGTGAAGGAAAGATAGAGACAGTAAGTGCTGTATGCAAGATATCTTAAAGCCAGTGTCCTGGTCACAAAGCTTAATTTGTTTTTCTGACAAGCACTCCTCTTAGGGAAAGACAAACTGGGGATAGAATAGAATAGAATAGAATAGAATAGAATAGAATAGAATAGAATAGAATAGAATAGAAGTACTTACAGCTGGAGGGAACTTAAAATACACATCTAGTCCAACCACTGTGACTGGAGGTGGTTGCAGGACATAAATTAATTTCAGTGCTTCTTTTGAAGTCAGAATTTTTAACTATTCATCACTGTTATAGTGTTTCCCCAATCTTCAGGGATCTGAAAATACAGTGGACCATTCTAAAATTCTACAGTGCCACCATCAGTAATTAAATTCTTCTTAGTATGCTATGACAAAGAATAATATATAAAATTTCAGGAAATGTGTTACCTACCATTTGAAGTGTTAGATTTCCATTTTCCTCTTACTTAGTTTTAAAAGTATGTGATGAGTTTAGGTTTTTTTCCAGTCCTGATGGATTTCCTAGTCTCTCTCTCCATATATATATTAAGTGCTCTGAAATCAGTTTGTATTTTATCTATATAATAGGTAATAAATTTATATTTTTAACAACTGGGTTTATAATAATAGAATTTATTATGAAGGGAAGATGCTTCTTATAACAACAATGAGAATTTAAGCTGCTCTTTGTCTATTAGAGGAAAACTAATTTATTTAAGTAATTCTATTACTGTGAGTTTTCAGTTAACAGAAATAAATTTAAAAAATCTTTTTAAAGATAATAGAATCATTCTAGAAGGCCAGAGCTTTTCTTGGAAACTCTAATTGCTTAGATATTGCTTGGTGTAACAAATATAAAAGCTTAAGAAAAACTGATTCTAAAGATAATACAAGATTGTTTTCTTTCACAATTTATTTAAAATCTATGTTTAAAACAGATAAGCAAGAAAAAAGCTACTCTGTGCTTTGAGCTTGAAAACATATCGTACATAAGAGAAAGAATCATCTATCCTATGAATCTAGCGTGCATGTGACGTTTTTTAATAAAAAGAGCTGTTACTGGCTTAATAATGCATTTATTCTTTTCTTGAAAGAATAAAATCAATACAGCAATACACACATACACCTCCTTATGTGTAGGCAGCTAAGAGTATATCCAGACTGCCAGCTGGCACAAAAATGCTTCCTGTTCAGTTTTGACTTACGCATGAAGCACATGTCAGGCAAGGAACTGGCAATCTGAACATTTCATAACCTTAAATCAGTGTCTATAACTCCCATCCTCCAAACTCATCTTGCACCACCATTTTTTCTGTCCTCCGTTATTTTTGATCTTGGTTTTTTTTGATTTTGTGGTTTGGGATTTTTCCCACTGATCTGGGTTCCTGATTGGCTTCTCTAGTTAGAACTGCAAACAAATGTGGCTAACACAAGTAGTTAATATTTATAGGGTGGCTTGAGCTCCGGGAAGAAAATCATACAATAACTTGCAAAATAACTAGTCCTTCATTACTTTTTTTTTTTGTAAGTTTTTGGTTTTTGCCTAAGAATATTGATAGAGTGTTGTTTCTTTAATATTTCTCCTCAGTGCTGAACATATGGGTAGGTTTTTTGTAAGAAAGGGATGGTGAAAAAAACTCCAGAATATCAACACTGAGTTAGTAAGCCTTCACACAGAAATGTTGCAGAGTGCAACTGCTCCAGGAGCATGGATCTGAATCTCCCTTGTTTTGTTGTTCAGCAAGCCAAGTGCAATTACAAGTGCCAGGGAGAGTTACATTTTTTTTTCCATTCTAACCTAGGAACCCTCGTGGCTAGATTTCACCACTATAAGATTGCTTTAAAAAGTATTAAGCAGTGTAGAAAAAGACGTGTTATTTCTGAGTGCTCTGGAAAGCTGAATAATCATTTTCAGAAGCTTTTGTGGATCAGCCTATCATTTGAAAGAACTGTTAGTTTGCCTGTGGGTCAAATCATCCAAGTCCCAGAAATACCATGGTTTTGGACTTTCAGTCTCAGACTATGGGGCTTCAACAAGTGATGTGTGTGACAGCCCGAGTGAAAGCATCTCTCACCCTACCAACAGCCCTTGGCTTTTTGTTGCCCGTAACAGAGCAACAATTCTCAGTCATTCTCCCAGCAATATTTGTGGGATGAAGCAATGGATCTGTGCAGGAAACCATCTTGAAATAGAGGTGGAAGTGGAAAATCTCTTTTAAAAATGTATCAGTCCCTGGCTGTCTTCCAGGCTGAACTCAGAAGCAGTTGCTTCGGCACAACTGGGAGGTGTCACACAACAGTGTGGGAGTGAGAAGCCAAGCGCTGTGCATGGAGACAAAAGTTTTGCCACTGAATGCTTTGAATGGTGGAACTATGGTTCCCATTCCTCACCTGTAGCTCCTTGAAACAAAATGTATTAAGACCCTGGAATTTCACTTAAAAACTTTATTTACACAATATATCTTATGATAGGTTTTAATGAAGTGTGACTGAAACTTTGAAGTCTCTTTAATCACAGATTTTAAGCCTACGAAGTTTACTTGTTCTGTCCAGACTAGCTATGGAGATTTAAGTTCCTTAAATCATAGTTTGATTTTTTGGACCCTGTGGTCTCCAGCAATGAATTTTTCAGACTTTTTAAAGACCAACTGCTTGGAATTAGGAGATTTTAAGCTTCACTGTGTCTTTTGAGTTTTCAGAGGAGTTGCATCTCTACAAGTTTTTTGAAGGTTTTAAAAACTTTGCTGAACATCACTGTAAAGCTTTTAAACTTTTCATGAAAAAAGAAACATTTGTTCCCATCTGTTTTATTAGTGAAATTTTAAAAATATCCAGGCATTGAAGATATGTATGCTGACTTTCAAAGAATAGGTTTTCAAAAGCCCTTGAAAAGATTTAGACCACATGGCCATGGATATGTTTATGCAGTTGATGATTGGTGATATGTACCTATACAAAATACCAGAAATAGCATTCTATTTTGGGCCATCAAATCTGAAACTAACAAAAATTATTGATTTTAATCACTTAGTCACAATGAAGACACTAGGACTCAAATCTTCACAATTTTTAGAATGTGATTCATCTCTGTCTAACCTAATTTATTAATTTGTTTATTTATTGTAATGGGACATCTTTATTATACTGATATCTGAACAAAAGTTCTGGATCTCTACAGAAGTAAGTCCCTTAAAGGAAATGCCAAATTTATCTTCACCATCATAATAAAGGAATAAATTTCTGTGTGAACATCCAGAATAAAATCACTTAGGATAAGTTCCTAATATCTGTAGTCTACAATTTAAGACATCCCCTTATTTCTCTTCTAAGCAAAATTAATGTATGCCCTGCCTTGATGCAAATTTATGGAACTTTAAGACCAAGTAGGGATAGATTATTCACCAGGTACTAAAGAAATTATTTGTATCTTAATTTCTGCAATTTTAAGATAAACACTGAAAATTGTCTTTGTCTTAGCTTAACTTAAACTGGTTTGTTAAGATAAGGTAGAATTAATTGCATGATGTCATTCCCGTGTTTGTCTTTAGAGGGAGAAGACAGTGAATTTAATTTTCAAAACAGATAAAACTGTTAGTCATTCCAGGCAGTTGATTAAGAGAAATTTCAAATTGGTTGGCTGAAAGGAAGCGAGACAATGTGACTAGTGGTAACAATTTCTATATAGGTCCATTATGATGGAAACTCTAGTCTACAACTAGGAAAAAGAATATGCATAGAATTATTTAGAAATATTTTTAGTAAAATTTACTATTTCAATGAAGACTGAATAAAATCTTGGATAGTTTATAAAAAAAATCATTAATATCTACCCTAAATACAGGCTTAAAGCTTCTGTGAGCTATCCTTCAATATTCTGAAACATGCAAGAAATTATATTTGCATATAAAGAGTAAGAGGGCCCTGTAGAGTATCTCAGATATCTGCATGCTATCAATGCACCTACACTAGCTTAAAAAACTTCCAAAGTTTATTTCTAATCAGTAAGCAGAAGAATCTAATTATATTTGCTACAGCATATTTTACCTGGGATACCAGTACAACAGAAATAACAGCATCTACAAGACAAGTTAAACCAAGGCCAGAAAGGATACATTAAGTCACTTAAAATATTACTAAAACCCTATATATAAGATGCCAAATTGAGTTAATAGGTAACTGGTTTAGGGTTACCTGCTACCTTTCTAGATTACATTACCTGCTTTAACTACATCTCCATTGAGACAGAGCTTGGCTCATCTGTTGATACCTTCCTACACAACTCCTTAGAACACCTCTTCTAAAGTTGAGCCCTATACCTACAGTTCAGAAATCTGAAAAAGTGATTCTGCAGCATGGGCCTGTGGACTAGTGCAAAGACTTCAAGATGGGATGGACAGATATAACAAAGGATTTTTGTAGGACATCTGCAACTTTCTGGTGCGCAGTCTGCAGCCCAGACTAGAGTGTTGTAAAGAGACGAACACGATGATATAGGATAGTCACAATTATGTCTCTATGCTCCTTAATGAAGCTCTTAACTCAGGAGAGATGGAACATGCACTTGCATGTATTCTTCTGCTCTTTTGCTCTTTAGTTGATGTTTGTTTCAAACATAATTATTCAAATTTCTGTTATAAAGAGCTGTACAACTAAGAGCAATTTATGGACCTAATGTTAATAAGCAAAATAGCAAAGAAATATTAATATAATTTTTAAGCTACTAGCACCATGTACTTTTATCATAAATCAGAAAATAAGTTTGCATCACATTGCCAACCAACAGAACCACTCTAATAATTAAAATTTTTGACTACAAAACTTCAAAAAAACTGTATTTGACAGCAAACGCATTTGTGTTACACATGGTTCTAAAACCAGTTCAAATAGGTTTTACTATAAAACTACTATCTGATTGAGAGAAATTTTGATTATTGCTGTTCTAAAAGCAGGATCTAAATCTTCTCCCACAGTTCTATTCACCTGCCTTGTATTTACATCATATACCTCATTCAGCACATGAAATTCTGTCACTTGGGAAATAACACATTTGTTATACAAATTTATATAGAAATGTTCAAATATTTACAAAAGCACAGAATTGGAACCACCTCTGGGAATGAAACAAAAATCAAAAGGTGAAGAGGTGTTGGAAAACACATTATAAACAGAGCAGCAGTGGGAGA
The DNA here is from genome assembly GCF_027887145.1 of Ammospiza caudacuta. Taxonomy (NCBI): domain Eukaryota; kingdom Metazoa; phylum Chordata; class Aves; order Passeriformes; family Passerellidae; genus Ammospiza; species Ammospiza caudacuta. The sequence goes on from NC_080594.1 coordinate 99,284,408, forward strand.
CTCATAATATCTGAAGATCAGGGAGTGTCTTAATTTAAAACACTTACTACAGGACAGAAGTAGGAGAACAGGAAATTTACATATATGAGAAGAATGATACCTGATTTAGATATTTGAACTTTTTTTTAATACTCCCTATAAGTATGTATACTACAAGTGCTTTTGAGTCAGTCTGATTAGTATTTTGATGGAAAAGTAATTTGTTATGTCAAAAATTTAAGCTTTTCTTCTGTGATTGTTCAGCTCTAATACAATTTTTAAGTCTTTTTTTTATTTTAATTTTTTGTTTATTGATATTATAATTTTCTCCCATTTTTGACAAAAAAATGTTTTTATCAATGAGCCTCTCAGAAAGTACAAGCTCAAAGCAAGACTACAAAACAGAGCACATAATTTGCATTATATAAACATTCAGTACCAAAGATCTGAGAAGCTTAAATTTCCTGGTCAAGTTCTCAGTGTGAAAGTCAAGAATTCTGAGCCTTAGTCTTGCTTTCAAACAGAACATATTTTTAATGTTTAGCTGAAAAATAGAAGAACCCAATTAAAATAAATTTCTGAAATGTATTCTGAAATAAATGCAGACACAAATTTAAAATTACAGCTTCAGAGAAATAAGAAAAAAAATGAAAAAGAACTACTTTGTAACTGTTAGTTAAATTAGTATTATATTTGACAATATATTGATAATAGATTAAACAATATCTTATTAAAGATTTATTACATAAATATGAATGTGTATTTTACATAATGTTATCCTTGTAGTAGAGTAGAATTAGGTAAATGAGCAATAATTTGGAGCAATTAGCTTATTCTCAGTCTCAGGGTTTCAAAATCATAAAAATATAGAGAAAAAAATCTCAGAATAATGAAGGAACTATGATACTTTGTCCTTTTTTTATTAAATTTAAACAATTGGTCCATACAAAAATTCCATTAATGACACATTATAAAAATCACAATAGTAAAACATCTTTATGCAAATAACTCAAAAAAGGAATTCTTAAAATTCCATTTAGTTCCATTAAGCTATCAAATTTGCCACTACCATTGTGACAGCTGGGCATTAAGATCCCATAAGAAAGGCATGGCTATGTCTCATTATTTGAGTGTCAGAAGTGCTCTGTTTCTGAGCTAGTGGCAATAAGTGTGCATGTGCTGGCTGCACAAAGTGTGCATGGTCAGTCAGCAGAGAAGGAATGAGAGAGTATTTGTAATCAGAATAATTTCTATGTGAATTAACCTTGCTGATTCAATTAAGAAGGAATGTCTGTTCCATAAGTGTTGTAATTGTATTTTAAACAATGTGTGCTAATTCTTCATCTTCACCTAAACTTGCAAGAGTTTAGTGTATTATAGCATAAAAATGCCAGAAACAAAGACCTATTTTCCCTCTGAGGGTACTGAAAAATGTTGAACAGGACTCCAAAGTCATGATTCTTTAAGCAACCTAAAACCTTTGCAAGAATCCCCAGCATAGAATAGAATCATTGAATAATTTATGTTGGGAAAAGACCTTTAGGAGCATCAAGTCCAGCCAGTAACCCAGCACTGCCAGATACACCACTGTTCCCAAACACCACGTCAACACTTTCTTTGTGCACTTTGGGTCATGTTGCAGTGATTTGTGTCTCTCTGGAGTTGCAAGGCTGACAGCATACTTTTTTCAAATATTTTGAGTGTTTTTTCTAGATTCTGCACTTTTTTAGAGGTGAGATTACAAAACATCGGAGGTGCCCACAGTCCATGCTTGCCCATACTGTCATGCACATTCTGCCACTCATATCTGTCCAAACTTGGAGTCGATTTTTGGGTGATATTCTTAAATATTTGTCTAACATTAAACAAGGCCTGAACCATAACCATCAACATGCTGGTTCCTGGCAAAAAATAACCAGGCTGGTAACAAGGACATTCAAATGATTTTCAAAAATGTTTAAATTCTCAAACACCAAAATGTAATCAGCCTGAAAAGGAAGGAAGGAAGGAAGGAAGGAAGGAAGGAAGGAAGGAAGGAAGGAAGGAAGGAAGGAAGGAAGGAAGGAAGGAAGGAAGGAAGGAAGGAAGGAAGGAAGGGAGGAAGGGAGGAAGGGAGGAAGGGAGGAAGGGAGGAAGGGAGGAAGGGAGGAAGGGAGGAAGGGAGGAAGGGAGGAAGGGAGGAAGGGAGGAAGGGAGGAAGGGAGGAAGGGAGGAAGGGAGGAAGGGAGGAAGGGAGGAAGGGAGGAAGGGAGGAAGGGAGGAAGGGAGGAAGGGAGGAAGGGAGGAAGGGAGGAAGGGAGGAAGGGAGGAAGGGAGGGAAGGAAGGATTTGTTATCTCAACTCTTTGTGTTGCACGTTGGGCACCAAAAAAGGGCTGTCATGGTTGAATGCCATCTGGAAGCTTAGTACTGTGCAGACACTTGGTCTCTCCCTTGCTATCTGTGGAATGGGGAGGACAATTAAAAAAAATCAAAACCCACGGTTTGAGGTAAGAACAACTCAGGTAAAGTATAATATAATTAATAATGCTAATGCTAAAGCTAATAATAATAATAATGAAAAAGAGAGAGAGATATAAATAAAACTCAAGTAAGGCAAGTGAAAGGCACAATACAACTGCTCAAAAATTGCTGACTGATGCAGTCTGACACTGTATAACCATCAGCTCTTTCCAGAAAACTTTCCCCTATTTGCACACTGGGCATGACACAATATGGCATAAAATATCCCTTTGACCTGTTTGAGTAAACTCTCCTGGCCATGCTCCCACCAGCTTCTTGTGCACCTCCTCACTGGCAGAGCACAGGAAATTGGAAAGTCCTTGACTTACAGTAAGCACTGCTCAGCAGCAACTGAAACTTCAGTGTGTGTTATCAACTTTATTCTCATACTAAAACCAGAACGCAGCTATTAGGAAGAAATCTAACCACCTCAGATGAAACCAGAACAAAATGCACTTAGTACTGCCTCTGCTCTGAGTTATTTTTAGACTAGAGCAAGGTGAAGGCAGTAGTGCATGAAACAGACAAGTAGAAGAGCTGAGGAGAGTGTGCACATGCAAGTGCAGTCTGCAGTAATATGCTCTGTAGTCTGAAATGAGACTGGCATGGCCTGGAGGTACTCTAAGAGCATGTCATGTTACACTAAAAAGGGCATTGCAGTGAAGTACATTTCCACTAGTGACTTTTGTTTCTACAGTCTTTGTGTTCTATTTATTCATTTTATCCTGGAGTGAATAACTTATTTTCAAAAATAAAAAAATATAAGGCAGACATAAAGACATGCATGGAAATTAATATAGACAAAGAGATTTAATTTATAAAATTATTGTATGACATTCAATGATGAAAAAGAGAATGATCTGTTCTTCCTTTCCCCCTTCACATACAAGGCATTTAATTAGTGCATTATGGGGGATTGTCAGGCTCTAGTCATATCATTTCTATATTGCTGATACAAAATCCCAGACTGTATTGAGCTGGAAGGGGCCCAGAAAGATTACTGAGTTCAACTCCTGGCCTTGCACAGGAACATCCCCAAGAGTAACACTGTGTGTCCCAGAGTATTGTCCAAACCCTTCCTGAACTCTGTCATGCTTGACGTTGTGATCACTTCCCTGGAGAGCCTTTTCCAGTGCCTAACCACCCTCTGGGTGAAAAACTTTTTCCTAATATCCAACCTAAACCTCTTCTGACACAACTTCAGACCATTGCCTCAAGTCCTGTCACTGGACACCACAGAGAAGAGATCAGTGTCTGCCCCTCCTCTTCCCCTCAGGAGGAAGCTGTAACTGCAGTGAGGCCTCCCCTCAGCCTCCTCTTCTTCAGGCTGAACAGACCGAGTGACCTCAGCCTCTCCTCACACGGCTTCCCCTCAAAGCTCTTCATTGCCCTCCTTTGGACTCTCTCCAATAGTTTAACATCTTTCTTATATTGCAGTGACCAAAACTGCTCAGGGCTCTTATATTGGTGTGACCTGGCTCCTTTGTCCTCAGTGAGCATGAGGTGCATATCGTAAAGAACTAGCAAGCCTACACAGTTCTAAATCAAATTGACTAAATATTGCTGAAATGGAGGTGAACAAAGGTGAACAAGCTATTAAGGTTTTACCACTTTCATGCCAGAAGGAAAAAGAATCTTAACCAAAGCAAATAGTCAGTCTCACCTCAAGTATCTTGAGTTTGTAGTCCTATAATATGATGGGGATCACAGCATAGGAATAAGCTGTGTTTATTGTAAACCTCAAGAAATAAAATAACCATAAACTATGAAATGGAAATCAAAACTGCTCAACTACCACATTTCTTTGTCTAGTCAGCAGGAATCAGTCACCTTCAGGAACAGAAAGATCCTTTGTAATCCACACCACTCGTCAAAGTGATTTTCCCTGTAATCCAGGACTGCTTCTATTCTGCAGAAAGAAACCAGGTTTTGAAATAATTTGTCCTAATACCATATTTTTCCACTTTAGTCAGAAATAGAAATTTGGGTTAATAATACCATTTATATCTGCAGATTTAGATCTTTAATATATCTGTAACTGGTGAATGGAAAGCTGTAAAATTGTCTGGTTCCATGAGCAGTCAAACTGTCAATGTAGCCTGTCTGCACTACTGTAGCTCTGCTGACATCGGTAGAAATTTTTACCTCCATGGAAAGAAGTAATGCAGTCATGAAACAAGTTAATATATTTATTCAGAATATTCACATCTCTTTCATAGCTGTCAGACCTTTATTGCTGAATAAAGTCAAAATACAAGTAACAGTCAAATACTATTAGAGCTATTTTTGTCTTTTTGTCTCATATAAGTAAATGGGAAATAGGATGAAGTTGAACTTGTAAAAGATCCCATTAAACTTTAATTTTCATCTTCATTAAAGTCCAATTAATTTCCAGATCTTGAGGGAAAAATATCTTTTTGCATGTTTTGTCTGAACAGGAATCTGTGTAGGACTGAGAGACATAAGTCAAGGGAGTTTGCCATTAACTTTATCTTTCCTTTATTTTTCCTTAATCAGAACTTACTTCAAAACTCAGAAAATTAGCCAGATTTTTTCCAACCATATGTATAGCTCCTATCTTTCAGTGTTCAATTTAACTTCTGAGATTTTTCTAGAGTCACAGAATATTCCAGTAAAAAGCATTTATAGTGGGTTGGTTTTTTAGTAATCCTGAATAGCTGAGGAACTGATTTCTCTGATGGGGTGTCTTGTCTTGCCATAAGCAACTTCAAAGACAGTGATTTCAAAGCCTTGCTATTTCTTGTCCTGCTCTTATATTAATAAAGATTTTCCTTGGCATATTCAGAAACAACTCATCCCTAGCTGATTGTCTTATCCTGTTAAAAAAGAGTTAAAATAAAGATTTGTGGTCTTAATCTCAACTACACCATTTGTGTTCATATGTTGTGCTTCTTTTCTGCAGAATTTTCTTTTTCTGTCCTTTAGATTACAATGTGGTAAACACTCAAAACCTCTGGCAATTTTGTGACTTCTCTAAAAAGTCACTAATGTTATGCAGCAGTACTAAAAACTACAGAAAAACAAAGCTACTGGTTTTGAGAAAGTCAGTTTGTTTCTTTATAGTGAAAAGTGTGTAAGAAAATTACAGAGCTGTGAATTTTCTCCTAATGGTTCTGACTTGATATTTTTTTCAAAGCCATAACTTGATCCATGGGAAGTTCCTCTATGTGAATAAACCTTACATTGCATATGCTAAGATATTTTCAATTCTTCAGTGCCTTTCATTTGAATAAACTTGAATTGAGTATTCTATTAATTACAGAAGGTGGCTTATTTCTAAATATAGACACATTTGTATTCACTATGGTTAGCAATGAAAATTGCAGTGTGCCATTGGTGTTGTGCACTTGTTGACCAATATTTAATAATTAGCATATCTGCTAAATAGTAATTTCTTTTAGAAGCCGAATAAATTTAGTCTCCTTGCATAAAGTGCATTTTCCTAGCTAACAGAGGCAGCAAAATTGTAAAAAGTGAACCATGGATATATCAGATGTCATTCCTCATTAGTCATTAGTCATTATTATTATGTGTAGAGCATGAGTTTTAAGGCTCTTGTAATCTGGAAACATAATGCAATAAATAGTGTGATAAAATGTGTTACTGTTTTCTGTTTTTCTCATGAAAATAAAGCCCTAGTTTCAGTTCTGAAGGCTGTAGACCATTTCTTTAAGACAGTAGATATTTGTTTAATGACCAATTGTAATTCTGGTCAAGTTGTCTTTCACCTGAACACTGATCATTACTCTACTTGCAGTGGAACCATTAGAGAAACTAATATGATGCACTTTTTTCGTAAGTATATTCTTTTTTTTCCTTTTCAACACTTAAAGTTCTTCCCAGATCAAATGTTTTTCATCACATTTGTCTCAACTCTGAATTGCTGGACTAACAATATTTTAATCTTTCTGGCTGATAAAGGATTGCTAGATGTACTAAGCATCTACTGAGAAACAGACACTTTTCAATCACATTAGAGATGTGAAAATCATTTCCATCGCCTCGTAAACTTGGGGCGTGTTTTTTCTATTGGTTTGTATTAGATCCTCATGGCAATGTGACTCTTTTGGTAGTGGAGAGGCTGCAGAAGTGTCCAGTGTGAGATAAGACTGGGAAACGTCCCCTTGTCAAAGTCAGTTTCAACCAGCTACAGAATAGACGTGCTGCTGCCCAAAGCTGAACCTATCAGCAACTCTGGTGGTATCTCTGTGGTAACGTATTTAAGAAAGGGTTAAAATTGTTGTGCAACACCCGAGAGAAGAACAAGAGTGAAAGGAGTGCTCCAGATGCAGGAGCAGTCTCCTGAAGCCCGTGGAAGACCACAGCGGAGCAGGTATCCTCACTGTGGGACTGTGGAAGACTCCAGAATTGGTGGATGTGCTGTGCAGCCCATGGGAAGCCCATGACAGAGCAGATCTCTGGCAGGAACCGTGGTCCATGCAGAGGAGTCCACACTGGAGATGATCTTCTGGCAGGACCCGTAATCCTGTGGGGAACCCATGCTGGAGCAGCCTACTCCTTAAAAATGTACCAAGAGGAAAGGACCCATGCTGGAGCAGTGCTTGAATAAGTCCAGCCTGTAAGGACTCACATTGGAGCAGTTCATAAAGGAGAATCTTCTGTGGGAGGGACCCCACACTGGAGTAGGGGAAGAGTGTGAGCAGGAAGAACATTGGAGGCAAAATTAATTCCCCATCCTCCTGTGCCATCTGAGAGGTAGGAGGTAGAAGTGTTGGGAATGAGGTTGAGCCTGGGAGAAGGAAGTAGGTTGGGAGAGGTATTTTTGGATTTGTTTTTGTTTCTTCTTATACAACTCTATTTTTAATTGCCAAAAAACTCAATCAATTTCCCTTAAGATGTGTGTGTTTTGCCTGAGACAGTAACTAGCAAGTGATCTCCCTGTTTTTATCTTGACCTATGATCTTGTCTTCTTATTTCATCCCCCTGTCCTGCTGATGATGGGAGTGAGAGTGGCTTGGTGAGCACCTGGTGGCCAGCCAAGGTCAGCCCACCAGATTGCAGCACGGTGTATAAAGTATATGTAGTACAGTATTATAGAAAACATACTTCGACATTTTCTAAGCAATGGCGACATCAGAGAAATTCAAATTTGTGTTATACATTAATATGGCTGTCTACTTTTGTTAGAATTTTTTTTTAAACTGCATTTTAAGAGCTGCAATTCAGTGTCTCTCCTGGGCTTTCTGCAAGTAGGGAGTTCATTTTGTGCTACCTTGGAAAAGGTGACAGCCATCTGAAAATTTCTATGTAACTTGTCTCTCCTGTTTAATACCCCATCTTTGATTCTCCCTCATGTTTTTGAGTGATGAGTTTTTTCCCTTCATCCCATTGCAGTAGGGTCATTTTGCAGAACATGGGTGTCTGTTCAAGGGCCCTTCACCCAGAGCTTCATGTGGCTTTTACGGCATGTGGGTAAATGACCTCAGAATCAGAGATGGTGGCAGGGATTTTCTTAGGAGTTTCAAAGATTATGGGATAGATGGTGGGACCAAGCACACATTTTTACGTGCATCAATATGCCCCTGGGAGTCTCTGGAGCTTACAGCAGGGCCTGCAGTGTTACGGAAATCCAACCTCAGGTTCTTCAGGAGCAGCTCCATAGCAGGGAAGTTGCCTGTGAATACATCAAATACATCTCACCTAAGTGCCAAAGAGGGGGAGGTTTTACCATGAATATCATAGCTTGTTGTAGTTTTCTAATTATTAAAATGGAAATATTTTCAATTTAATGGTGCTTTTAAATATGCAGATTTCAGGACAAATCCATAAGGCCCAAATTACTAAATTCATGAATCAGTGCCTACATTTGCAGTGGGCAGCATGGCAAAAGCTTAAAATCCTGAGAGCATAACTCCATACTCCTAAGTACATTCAGAGCTGTTAAATGTTTTAAACAGCAAGTGGCTAACTAGAATGAGAATAGAAATGTGAAATCATCCAGATAAGACTTACAGAGTGATTACAGTAGAATTAAGTGTTAGGGAAGATAGACTCTAAATTCAGTGCAGCTAATACAATTCTATTTCATGTATAAAGAGTAAAATACTCAAAGCAAATGCTACTTGGACTCTGTGAGGCATAGTGTTACAATTCCTCTTTGAGGGATTAGAGTCTTGAAAGCCTACTCTGAATTTTACAGCTCACATCCATTTTCAAGTTAGAAACATATAAGAGCAGTCTCTTTTGAGTCAGGGGCAACATGATACTTGCTCTGTTAATGTATTAATACAGCACTCAGCAGTACTTCAGAAGTACAAAATAATGGCATACAGAACTCCATATGCTTTGGCAATCCAGGCACCTTTAACAATACACAAAGAAGAAATGCAGTGCAGAAAATTAGTGTGTACTTGAGAGAATGTCAAGATGTTGTAGTTGTGCACTAATTTTTCCCGGGTCAAAAGCAAACAGAACACATAGTCTTGAAAATTAAATGTGTTTAAAAAAAATTGTCAGAAGCACCATTGGAGTAATTTAAATTTCATATTCAAATTTTAAACAGAAACTTGGGTCTTCAAGATACGGGGGAAGGCAATGGATTTTGAAAAATTAATGAAAAATGGTTGCTATTTTTAATCTGAAGAAACATTCAATATATAACATACTTTCAGCTAGTGAGAAAGCTTGAGTTCCACAGAGCTTGTGGGTTGCTCTTCTCTGTGACATGTACATTCCTGATGTTCTGCAGGATTTCTCCTTTTGTCTGAGAGCTTGGCCTCCATCCATGGGAGAGTTAAGGACTAGCATTCCTCCTTAAGGATAGAAAGCAGAAGTAAAAACTGATTGACTGAAGCTTATGTGCTTACTAATTCAGTCATCAAATGTGGGCTTTTATGAAGACATGACTTCTTGCAGAACAAATAAAATCTCTTTCCTGAAGGGTGGTGATTATTTCTCTTTCACTTCAGAGAAAGACTTTAGTCGCTCAAAAGCTCACAAAAAGAAGTAATAATCACCCTTCATAGATGAGATATCGTGAAGGTATAAAATGCACAGTTGTCACATATTTGAGTCTTCAGTTGAGGAGTTGACAAACAAAGAGAAAGTCTAAGATTCCCCTCCACTTAGACACAACCTAAGGCCTTTAAATCTTTTTTTCGCCTCTTTTTTTTCTCTTGTAGCCTTTAAGGTGCAGATCAGTAGGAGGAGATTTCTCTATTGTAGGAAAATATGAGACATTACCTCTATAGAACCTCATTTGGACCAACAGATCTTCTAAAAAGTTTGGCTGAAGGTTCTGTTCTGACTGTACAAAATCTATTTTTTCTCACTTTGGTTTCTGTGGCAAGCATGCCACATTGTTGGGACAGTATGCCAGTGTGAAGGATATGTCCAGTCAAGACGAAAGAATTTCTCTAAGAAAAGGGCAGTCACACACTAAAATTCAAATTCTTTTGATAGCAAATATGGGCAGTGGGTAGAAATAAACAAGCAAAAACCAATATGAAGGCAAGTTGGGGAATGAACAGAATGAGAGCAACTCTGCCAAGAAGCATTTGGGGGTGATGGTCAATGGGAGGCTGGACATGACCTGGCAATGTGCCCTTGCAGCCCAGAAAACCACTGGTGCCCTGGGCTGCATCCAAACCAGCAGGGCCAGCAGGGCGAGGGGGAGGATTCTGCAATTCCACTCAGCTCTGGGCAGAGCCCACCCACAGGGGGCATCCCCCTCCAGGGTGCTGAGCACAGCAAGGACACAGACCTGCCTGAGCAAGGCCAAGGGAGGAGCACAGAGGTGATTGGAGGGATGGTGCACTTCTCCTGCAAGGAGATGGCAATTGGAGCCTTAATTTCCCAAATTTAAATAAAAAATAGCAAAAATTTTTCTAATGTATTTATCTAATGTATTTATTTTTTATTTATATAAGGAAGTTTTCATATTTTAATATTCCAACTTTTTTTGTGACAATACAATTTAGCAATTTTATAATTAGTTTTCTCTTTTCCTGTTAATTAAAAGCTACTTTTGACCCTGAACTTAGATTAAACATGGTATGTAGATGAAAATCTATGAATTTTTAATCTCCAAATTCTTGGGCTGTTTTGCTTTAACCTTGAGTCAAGATATTTACCATTGGGGAATATTTTTAAAACTTTTTTTATTAGCATATAAACATTTGTCTCCTTAAAAATGATCCTGTGATGATTAATCTATATTTGTGCGGCACTTTGGAGATTTTCAACACCGAGTACTAATTAAGTGTTATTATTTCTAGGCCTACTCTTATTTGAGTTCCCCCATTTTATAAGCCTTTGAGGGAAGTAAATAAGATCAGAGGCTTTTATAAGGACAGTCTTGAGAAAAGACCATAGGCAAGTTAAAAAGACTGCATGTTTTTAACAGCTAGGTAACTCATCCCCTAAAATCTCTCTGTTCATGGCCACTACTATCCCACTCTTTTCTCCATTTTAGTGAGACTGAGTATATTAAGGTGGAAGAGATGAGTAGTTCTGCATATTCTTTGAATTGCTTCACTTTTCAACAGCTTTTGTGGGTTGCTGATGCTCTTCTTGATTCAACTTTGAGAATAAAATTCAAAGCTGGTCAAATCTCAGAATTCTGCATGAAAGAGGCATGTTTTCATTTAAAAAGATAATCTTTCCTTTAAGGAATTTTTAACAATAAGAAGTATCTTCTGAGAGATTTTGAATTCAATATGAATTAGATTTGTTTTATTTTAACTAGCATAACTGATTAAATTTTTCACTAATTGTTAACTAGTCTGTGACAGTATTACATAAGACATAAAATTGTTAATGACTACTAATACTCTACAGTTTGTTTAATATTTTAAACTGTCTTTTATATAAATAGAAAATAAATAATCATGCCTACTACTTACTTTGAAATAAAATAATCTTATTTTCTCCATTAAAATAATTTTTATTTGTATTGAAAATTTGGATAGAAATTAAAAGAAAACAACAGGGAAGTAAATATATCTGTAATAGTTTATTTTATATTATCTTCCAGTGTCTTTTCTATGTCAGTGGAAATAGCCTAAATGACTTTCCCCCATCCCAAAACAAATCCAAGACTATCAGCAGCTCTGATAATTTTGTTCCTTCCAGAAACATGCTACTCTGGGGAAGGAAGAAGCCTCTGGTTATATTATTGCAAAGTTAAATAAGCTTCCATCTATGGAAGATATAAAGTTTTCATGAGTATAGCTCCATCTTTTACAGTATGTATAAAATGAGACCTGAGGAGGTTTTTGTAAAGCAAGAAGAAAATCAGTGGATCTTGAGGAAGGATGGTTACCAGAGAACCTATAAAACATTGCTTTACACTATCAAGTAAGCATATAGCTTGCATTGCTGCTGATAATTGTTTTTACTTATAACCCAGAGGTTATTTTTGTGGAAATCTCCTAACATGTTCTGTCATCTTTAAAAATATGTAACTTCACAACAGCTACTAACAGCCGAGGAAGGTAATGTGATTCTGAATGATTCAGAGAGTGATTTCTGAACTAGGAAATCTTTTCTTAGAGAGAATTTAGGATTTTAGACCTTTTAAATAATGAAAGATCAGCAAATGGAGAGAGAGAACATACACATCTTTGAAATAAAAATAATATGCCTTTATTAGTTTGAAATTTAGGTTCCTCAATGCTTGCAAGATACTTGAGTAGAATGGATCTTTATGTTCTGCAATGCTTCTTCATTCTCAGCTCAAATAGTCTTAGAAACAACCTCAAGTATTCACTTCTTGTCCAACTTCTGGACAAGGAACTGACCAGACCTAAAGCAATGAGGGCACTTAGAACACCTCTGTGTGGGCCTTACTGACTGAAACAGAAATGATAACTGATTTAGAAAACAATCAGATCAAATTGTAATATGTTGCCAAGACTCTTGTCTTCTTAGCACCACACAAATAATTAGAGTTCAAGACCTCTAACAACCCAAGTTTACAGTCATACAGTTTATTCTAATTTCAGTAGTCACCAACCAGCTGCTGAGGAAAAACATGCATGAAGTCTTGATCTCCAGTAAGCTATAATTTAGGCAAGTGTTGTTAATGCAATAGCCAGGCAGAACAGGAGGCAGCAGCTGTAATTTCTGAGAGCACCATCATGGTATGTCCATTGATATATCACACTGATTGTTCTAGTTTTCTCATATCTGACCTGTGTGTTGTCCTTTTGGAAAGAACTCTTCTTCTGCTTGTCCTGCATCTGCTTGTGCATTCAGTGGGGAAAATTCCTCCCTTTGTTTTGCTAGTTGTTTTTGGCCTCAGTCAGAGACAACTTCTAAGTTAAATGGACATCTGGCAACTTTAGTCCTCTTCAGACTTATCTGAAAGGAAACTCATTTAGCAGGTGCACACAAAGCCATTGGCAATTTATTGACCAATGAAAGAAAAAGAGGTCAGCCTAGACTGACATGAGCACCCTACCGAGCAAGAGCATTACATGCCTTATAAAACAGAAAATTGACAATCAGAGAACACAGTGTCTGAAGCCAGACACATATTTCTAGATGTTCTATTTCTTTTTTTTTTTAAACTACAGAGATTAGTATGTCAGAAATAGAAACCAAAGACAAAGATGTAAGAGTACTGAGTTCTCCATTTATGCTTCTGTATTCTGCTACAAAGTATATTGGCCTAAAAAAAAAAAAAAAAAAAAGAAAAAAGAAGGCAGTAATCTAAATTAGGCATCTCCAGTTACATTTTAGAAATTTCAGATATGTAATCTGACTATAAGACAGAATGTGTCCAGTTCTTTATGAAATAAGAGTAGGAATAGGACACCTGAGTTTGGTAGACAAAACTGTTTTGGAGCTCTTAAAATGGGAAGAAGACAAAATTTAAAATAATGGTGGGGTTTTGCATGATAAGTAGAAAAGGAAAGAGTGCCTTTAAATATGCAAGTAGCAGACTGATCACAGAAGGGTTTTAGGTGAATAACATTATTTCATGATACACAATGGTCTTGATGTGTGAGTCAAAATTTAATAATAGTGTGGCATAAATTTTTTAAGCATGTTAGATCAGATGCTGTTGACTGTTTTTAAATTCTAAGACATTCAGACTGCAATTCATACGCTTAGCTATTTGATTCATCTAATGAAAAAAATCAGATCTTGTAATAGGCATGCATTGACACAGAGGAAATAAAGAAATCATTGTAATGCTCTTCTAGGATGATGTAGAGACATCTACTATCAAAATCCTGCCTAATATAGCTCTCAACTCTGTGTCTAGAACAAATATTTTGAAAATTCTGAGTTGATGAGAACATTTGGAGCTATGATTCATTCCTAAACACCAAGTATTTAGAATTTTGCACAAATATCTCCAGATGAGCTAAAGAGAGCAGAATGTTACATAAAACTTTGTTAAGAGTATAAAAGTATGACCTGCCATAGGAAAATGTGTGTATTGGACTCTGAATGATCAAAGCCTATCACAGAATCACAGATTGTGAAGGGGTTGGAATGGACCTTAAAAATCGTCTAGTCTTTGTGTTTAGAGATGAATGTCGTAGGCCTAGGAATACTTTCTCCTAGATGTAAGAAAACAAAAATTTTCAATACAAAGCTGATTGTATCATTAAGAAGACATTTATTCCTTTCAGTTATCAGCACAAAATGAGGCTACAAGGAGCAAAGTAGTAGTAGGTAAAGATGGTAAGAATGCCCCTGTGGATGTTTCTTCCACAGACAAGGACTGAATGACGTTCTCTGAAGTCAATGCACACCTAAATTAAATTAAAGTAGTCCTGAGGGAAATATCTTGTATTTCTGTATGTACACACAAATGTATTACTACCATTGACACCTTTGCTACTAAAGAAGAAAGGGAGCACGTAAGTTAAATAGCCCCATAAATGCACTGACATTCATGAGACCAAATGCTCCTCATATGGCTCTCACCTGGCTGCATGAGGGGGAGTTAGCCCTAAGCAGAGAGGACATGAGCTCCTCTGTTTCTTCTTTGGGCCTGGAGGACAAAGCATGACCTTCTGGAACCTTTACATTTGGCAGTGTAGAAGGCTGCTACATGTGTGGTATGCAGACTCAGAAAAAAATTAAAGGCCAAATCAAATATGTTTAGGAATGAAACATTACTTTTTTTTAGAACACCTTGTGAATTGGGGCTTAGTGAAAGAATTGGAAAGCTTTAGAAATGTAATAATTAAATTTAATTTAAATAGAAATATAGGGTCCAGACATCCAAGACTCAGCTAATCAGCCTGGACTTCCTTCAAAGACAATGGAGACAAAAAGGGACACTTGTAGATTGTGTATTATAGTTTGTTTTAATATTTCTTTAAAATCTAGATAGTGAAAACACAGACCGCTTAAATAGCCCTGGGAATAGACACAGGGAATGAATTTTTCAGACAATAAATTGCTGGATCATTTTTCGAGTTTACTGTTGAACTGGGATCCTGAAAACTAATCTTCCCCTGGAATTCTTAATGAGTGTTGGCAAAGTGGAGTGTCTGATGATGATCTTCTTACTGTACCACACTTGTACTTCCTGTAATTTGCACAAGTTCAGTTGCCTTTTCATTTTATCTTTACAGCAGACAGAAAGTTATGGAAATTTTTTCTGGAACATAGCGGAAGTTTTTTCGCAGGGGGTCTTTTAGAGAACCTACATGTGAAAAATCCTCAGAAAGTTTCTGGAACTACACATAACTGAAACTAAAATCTGATAATTTCAGAATGACTGTAAGTCGCTGAAGACTACATTAATCTCTATCTGTGCTATTTTAAATGTATCTAGAACAACCGTACAGATAAAACATAGTTATGGACTTCTTGGGACTAAATTATTATGTTACCAATTTACTTTTTTGAGTACCTTAGAGTCTCTTCTCAGCTGTGCAGTATCCCATATGCTTGTGTCTAGATTTTTTTCTCACGTCAAGATTGTTGATTCCATGACACTGCCAGGATCTTATATAAGTAACTTAGGATTTTTCTAGTAGCTACTATTTTTTTAAATTCATCTCTCTACTACCTTGTTGGATATTTAAATATTTTCTTAAAGTAAAATTATTGCATTTCATTTCCAGTTGTTCATAGTGAAGTAAGTCTATTTATTTTTATTTATTATTTTTCATACCATAAACAACTCTTTAATTATGAACTGTTAAGGACTTTTACATCTTCAAAGAGTTGAGTGCAGCATTTGTCACATTTCAAATTCTCTTGTTTTGTCAGTAACTAGCCGACTTATATTTATTTGTTTTTCTTGATTTAGATATGTTCATCACTGACGTCAATAAAAATCAATAAACTTATGTGAGGCGTGACTTCATTTGCAATATTGCTCAGTCAGAAATACATCTCTACAGGGAAAGAAGGGTCTAATGGAAGAACTGGTTAATGGGTCCTAAAAGAGTTTATGGAATGGAGTATTTCTAATGGACCTTGTGCATTTCCATAAATCTCAGAATATGACTACAAGGAGAAACCTGTCTGCAATGTATTGTAGGCAGAGAATTTGGCAATTGATCCTGTGTCTTGGTAGCAGTACAGTTACATTCTTCAGAGCTTACAGAGGGCTACAAAAGCCATTGAGAAGACTAAATTAGCTTAAGTATCAACCTTGATACTGCTGTAGCTGTAGCAAAGTCATAGGAAATAGGCTTTGTTTGTGCTCTTCGTAAAAGATTGTAAAAGCAAAACTGTAAAAAAAAAAGTAAAGTATTATGCAATGGATTATAGTAAACTTAATTTAGTGAAAAATTGTTAGTAGACTTACAATGTTTATAAGTTCTTGTAACAGAGTAAGATTGACCATCTAAATTCTGTCTATGAGCCATATTAATTTCATTAGGTAAAAAATGGTATTTGAAAAGAAAATGACCACAAGCTGGTAAAGTTTTATTTAAATCTCATTGTTATTAGCTTTCCAGGCTTTTTTATTTCTACTCTTCTAATAAATACTCTATTTTTTGTTTTGGGGAAATCTCTTAGTTTCACAGTAAGCTACCTTTGTGGTAAAAGATAGGTTGAGGCAGGGTGAGGCTGTCAAACCCATGGCGTGTTATCTGCATGGAAGTAGGCAATCCAAGCAAGGTAGTGTCTGATGGTATCCTGGATTGACTTGCACATGTGCCTACTGAATTAAAGGACCTGAAAAATATTTCCTGTTAAGGTGCAGGAAGCTACTTGAGAGCGTAAGTTGCCTGTAGTGTGCTTGTTTCTGTGAAGATATGTCCTGTGCTAGGTGTAAAGCATTCCTTGTTTTTCTCCAAGGAGCAGGTGGCTGAGAGACAACTGTGGATCTGGATGTACCTCCGATGACTAGCTCAGTCCCTCCTTTTTTCTTGTCTTGTTCTCTTCAGTTCTGGTTCAGTTTTATTCTAATTGACAAATTCATCTTACCTGTCTCTTCACTCACTGAAAGATTATATGCTTGCTGCAGGGGATTTTTATTTTGTTGGGGTTGAAAAATGTATGATTTACTTGGCACATATAATAGAGAAGCAGTTTCATAAAGCCTGGTGAGAGAAGCTGGTTTTTGCATCCATAACCTGTTGTATTAAGAGAAAGGATGCACAGAGGTAATCTCAAGATATTTGGCACTTCAGCAGGTGGCAGGGCAAAATAAAAGAATATCTGTAGTCTCCAGTTCTTTGTATCTACTTCTGTATGCATTCCTGATTTGACACTCTGCCAAAACACAGTTCTCCAGAACATGAAATGTTAGGACTATCACTTGTTCTTTATTAGGGATATATTAGTTTGTGCCAGATTACACACATGGTAATCAGTGGGATAGTGTGACCAGCTATTTGTCAGACTTCATAAAGTGATTGATAGCTAAAAATCTGAGTGTATAGAAGTGGAAGGAATTGTTCCAATAAATTCTGATATTGTACACATTTTAATATATCACCATACCATATTATTTCTCCGTAGCAAACCCTCACCTTATTATAATTCTACTTCAATGACATGTTTTTATAATGCTCAGCTTTTTTCAAAGACCAGGTTAACTTGCATGCTGTCCAGCAAAGCAAACATGAGGCAGTTATGAGCTATTCCCTCCATTTGCATTTAACATTATTACAATTAATCAATAATGTACCCCAAGCATTCATTTTATGAACACAAAAAGATGTCAGGCAGACAAATAGACATCAAGCAGATACAATGAGCTTAAATGTCTATCTTAAAACTATGTTGTAAATTTTTGGTACACTACTAATTGTGTCTTTACTTTCAAAAAATGTGGCTTTTCAAAAGCATATTCACAATAAGATCAATAGAACATAAATAATTTGTTTATATAGGACCAGAAACCAAAGTTCCAGCATTTATATTTACCAACTCATTGATATTGTTAGACAAAATTCATAGTCTGCTTTTTGCAATTCCTGTTTTATAAGTTTTGGGAAGGGTTTTATTAAGGACAAACAGAAATCTTAGAATCACTTGGTGTATCTAAGTTCTATGTATTAGACACTACATATTTCACTAGTTAAATTTTTTCTCCCCACATTTTTGTCAATTTTATTCTGATCCAGTGTAATGCATAAGAGTATGAAAAAAATTTAACACTACAAGAAAATTTTAAACCAAAGAATTTAATAAGAAAACATTTGGGAAATTATGTGATAAAGAAAAATGATAAAATATTTTGGTATTGTTGGGGCTGTGTCTTTTTTCTCATATAGCCATTATATCAGTAATTATACATGTAGGAGGCTGCATGAATTTGGTGCACAAATGTCTACACAAGAACAAATGATGTAAAAAAATTGTTGTTATAATGTTAAAATAGTAATGTTGAAATGGAAGGATAGTGGGGGCAGTCAAAATATCAGTCTCATTTCTTATTCATCGTTGTGAAAATCAGTTTGCTTAGAAATTATTTGTGAGGTGTAAAAAAGATAAACATAAGAGTTTTTGTGTTAAGGAATGAGAACTATGGTTGCACCAAGTGAAACCAAGTCCTAACTAATAAAATATCTGCATGACAAAGTATTGTGGAGATTATCATGGAGAAGAAAAATGAATCTTGGAAAATGAAATAGCTGTATTGTGGTCATATTAAGTGAATTCTAAATGGAGAATTAGAATGAGGTATTTAAAGGGAATTCGGTAGGAACTTAAGGAGGTGAAGCTGTGATGATGAGGAAAATCTGCAAGTTTCCAAAGAAAAATCCTGAACCACTTAACATGGTTTCTCTCAGGGAGAAATCCTGACAAGGAAATGCAAGAGTGTCCTGCTGACTCCCAAACAAGGAGCAGAAGATTGACAAAATATATGCAAGTAAAATGATTGAGTGAATAGTCATATACAAAAATCTTAGATAATAAAATCAACTGTGGTTTTTAAATGTTGATAAAAGAAAATAATATTTTCTATTTCACCATTTCTGTGCTACAGTTGCATAAGCAGTTTAAGAAACTGAAGATCAAAGAGAAGAAAACAACATATTCTTCCAACTTTCAGTTTAATGAAATCTGGTACTGAAAGCCACTTAGTACAGAAATTTTAAAAAATTTTTTATGTAAATAGTCAGTTTCTCACTTTCTGTTCATAGAATACTATAAACAAATTACATGCTCATGGAGATCAGTGAATACTGCAGTCTGCCTTTTCTGCATCCTACAAATATCTTGACATGGTGTTATGCCTGCAGCAATCTTGTATATTAAATATCACTTTCTTACTTGAAAACAAGAAATGGTATACATACATGGTATGGATGAATCTTAATTTATTCAGGAGCTAAAGAAAGCAAACTGTATCTGAAATCTACCATATTCAGATTGTGCTTCACATGAATGGTGTCCTGCAGAGCTCAGTTAGAGAACAAGAAGGAGGGGCTTAAAAGGTATCAGTATTTATAGTCAATTAATTTATAGTCAGTAATTCATTTATAGTCAGCAATTGATTGCTCCTTGACTGGCAAATCTGCTTTAGATTGTTTTCCCCTTATATACAGCAAGCACACCATTGTAGATACTGTAAATTTTCACAATTCAGTAGTCTTTTCATGCTTATTTGTTCTGTCTCCCTCCTTTCGACTGTGCAGCACAGTCCAGTTTTCAGGTATTTCTCAGAAGAGAAAGTTAAAGTGCTGCAAGTCACCTGACTCAGTAATTACCCCAACTTTCTGTCTTTAGGGTGTTTCTAATTGTTGTCAAAGAAATTGCTGAGGATGTGAAAATTATTTTGGCCTAAATAGATATTTTCTTCCTAGCATACAGAAAGGAGTTACTGGTCATATTTTTAAAGCACTGAATGGCCTTCTTGTTCTTTTCATGGTTGCCACAGAAATCCTTGTGAGCAGGATAGCCCTTTGTTTAAGTTTTGTGGTCTTTTTTATAGTCCAGTGGAATGGTCAGAACATGCACAGAGAATGTGGGAGATCAAAGCTTTTATTCTGCCCAAGAAAATTTAAGTTCCTTGTATTTCCTGGTGGATCAGGTTGTCAGTAGTGTACAGGTTTTTTTGGATGTTCAATATTAGAAGCAATCAATATTTTTCCAGCTGAATCTTTATAGAGAAGAACTCAAGAATAATTCAAAGAAACACAAGGATAAATAGTATTTTGTTGACAGAGTTACTAAGTATTCACATGAAAAGGGGAATAAAGCTTCACTGGCTGATCATAGGATTGTTCACAAGTTTAGTTTGTGCAAATTATCAGAGCAGGGACAAGCACTCAAAATGAATCTGTAAGTAGTAGATTGCTGCACTATATATCCTTCTAATTGCCTAGTGTTTTGTTCTCTTGTTGATCAAGATACACAACAGATTTTCAGAAAATAAGCACATTACTTTTTGACATATTCAACAGTAGAATTTGGTTGGCTTTTTTTCCCCTTGGCCATTATTAAAATTTTTAGGCCAGAATAAATTTAAGAAAAATTTCTTCTGGTTCTAAGCACACAGAAGTCTTTAAGGAAAAAGATAACATAAAACAATTACTATTAGTTGTTTTTAGTACTAACAATTTTAATGTCACCTTCTGACAATGAGACGATAAATGTGAGCCCACCACACCAACGGAGCTAGAACTAATCAAGCAGGAAACACAGTGATCCTGTGGCTTTATTTCAGTGTCCTGGGTTGGATTTATTGCAGTAAACACAACAAGAATATTTTTTGTTAAATTACTTAAGACTCTCCTTTTATGTTAGGAAGGAATTGTTTCAATGAAAAAACCCATCCCATCTTAGGCAAGACCATGCTTTAGTTTGTTCTAACCAGTTAGGGAATTGGTATCATAATTTGCTTACTTACACATGAGGCAGAATGTTGATAAGGACTTCCAGAATAGAGCAATGTTGATAAGGACTTCCAGAGCAGGACAAAGCCTGTTGGTCCTGGCAAGCCTCTGCTTCTCACTACTACATTACTTGTGGAAATACCCTAGAAAATAGAATGGGTCAAGGAAACAAAGCCAACAAACAAAAATTCCATCACATTTCTGGCACAAAATCTAGTCTTGGTAAAACAAAACAAAAAGATATTTTTGAGAAGTTCTACTAAAAGACAAGCCTGATTTGGGGACGCAGGCTGGGGAATTGGAGCTGGCAGCTTGCCCTTGGGCAATGTGGTTGATGAAGACTCTGCTGCGTGAGGGCTAGAGACTTCAGCTCCATGGAGCGTCTGGGTTCTCCCAGGTGGTTCATGGCTGAAAGTGTTTCTGTCAGACCTATCTTTGAGACAGTTAATGGGTTCAGCTCTTCACAGAGTCTTCTAGTTAAAGAAATCATGTAGAGTTTGAAGTGATTTTTTTAAAAGACGGAATATCTTTTACAGAGGCTTTCTTTACACTTTAAATCAAAGTTGTAGTTTTGTTTTGTTTTTTTTCTTTTCCTTTTAAGTTTTAGGTTTCTTTTTCCATTGCAATGAGACATGAAAGTTTTTTCAAAATGTTAGAAATTTCCACACATAGAAATGGCCACTTCTCTGGGAAAGGACAGCATTATCTTTCCAGACTGAATTCACAGAGATATTAAAACAATGATTCAAGTTAAATCACAGAAGACAGAGCTTATCCATTTGCAGAGAATGTAAAAAGATAATGAGATCTGAAATGCATTTTTGAAATACTTTTGTGCATTTGAATATATACTGGGATCAGTAAAGCTTTAATTAGAAACAAAACCAGCTGAAAAACCTGTAATACTTGGGTAGAAGAGAAAAAATGAAAACAGAAAGAACAAATAAATTAAAATTCTCAGTCGATAGGGGAACTAGTTAATAGGCACAGATTAGTAATTTTATGTATACCTTATAGACACAATAGGAAAAGATAAATGTAAATTTAAGATAGAAAATATTGAGTAGAGAGAAAAAGGAGAAAGTAAGCCATTTAGAAGTAAATAAGTAAGCCATTTTCATCTTATGGTTGCTTACTCTGCTTTAAGCAGCAACATATGGAAATATTATAATACTGATAATATTTAATATAATGTTAAAATAGGCAAAGTAATAGTGCTTTGCAGAAGATACTACAAAACAGAGACATTTTATTTCTCTCCTGCAAATTAGTTAGATTAAGTGTCCCTTAACATCTGCTTGCCTTTATTATTACTTCATCCTTTTACCTCTACTATTAGAAAATTATGGCAACTGAGATCAATTAAGACCATAGCTGTTACTAATAAAGGCCATATAATGATACAAAACAATATCATCTTCTTGTGTTCTTAAAAAAATCTTTTAATTTTCTTCTATTTTTCAAAGTTAGTTGATTATTTTTCTTCATGGTTAAGCAATATGTAAAAGACAAAATATTCCTATTTTCTAACTCCTGTGAATGTGCGTCTACTAAAACTAATTTTTTCTTCTGGATTTCTTTCTGCAAGGATTGCCTCTCAAGTTTTCTTACATTTTCTCAACTTTCCTAGTTCATTTTTTGGTTGATTTTTGTTGTTTTACTTTTTTCTAACATTCAAATTGAACATTTTCATCTTCTCTGTAATCTGTAATTGTCTTCTAAATGTTCTAAACCCTACATTTCTAACAGGCATTAGAAGCTGTTGTATGACTCTCAGATACAACTTCTCAGTCATGCTTTACATTTCAGGATTACAGTTCTGGCAAATACAGAATAGGTTTTGCCATCTTAGTTCTTTGTGTATCTAAATTTATTTTCAACAGTTTTGTTCATACATAGTTCAAATTTGACAATATTTTTTTCACTTTTGTATTTTATTCTAAACTCTTTACTCATTTCTGATTAAACTTCAGCATTTGTGCATTCTTTAGTATTAAATTTCTGTGAAGGATCATTGATTTTACAGGTAAAATGTGTTGTAAATATTTCATTAAGCATTTTTAACAGAAACAGTAGACTTATCAAAAAGAAATCACCTTGAGAGAAAGACCTCATGTAAGTGACTGTCCTAATAAGAGAAAAATATTGCAAAATATTTTATTCTGACTTCTAAAAGTCAAAGTTTCATTCATCACTTCTTAATGTGAATGCCATTACATTTAAGAAAATGTTAAACAAAAAATAATTTAAACTTGAAATTTTTCAAACACCTTGATCACCTTTTCTAGCTAGCAATATGTTTATAGAAAATGAAGAGATAAATTTTCAGTCCCATTCCAGGATGGAAAAACTCTCAGATAATCTAAAAATAATTCATGGACCAGGAAATCCTTTTCTTTGCAGAAATAGGTAGCTATGGTAAAAAGTGAAATATCATAGGTGGATGAAATGCACAACTTTGGCACTTCAGAGTAGAGGGGGGTTTGCCAAGAAGGGAAAATATGTCAGATTTTTAATGGAAACTGTTCCTGAGCTGGTGTTCTGTGGCAGACTTAAGGAGGCCAAAAATCCAGTGCAGTCAATGGTAGAGGAGGAAAGTCCTGGAGACTAGAAGGAATCTTGAGCAGGGGAGGAAAGAGCTGCAATGTGAGAACTGGAAGTGTCCAGCTTGCCAAAACATTCTGCTGCCATTCAGCTTGTCATTAACAAACAGATTAGTACAACTACTATTTGTTTCTAGATTAATGGGAAAAGTAACAAAATTTTTACATATATATATATGGTTTTCTGCATTGGCCATCAAAAACAACTTTTTAACACTATTAGGACATTTTGAATCATATCAATTATACATATATATCATATTTGTTCCCATATCAGTAAGTAGTATAAAAATGTATAAGATGATTTTTAAATTACTTTCAATCGACATTGTAATAGCGTAGAATTAAGATTCAGAATTTCACATACTTTTTTAATAGAGAGGTGTTAATACAGCCTCTTCATTTTTATGGCACCTTTACAAATACAAATCTTTGCATATGATCCAATGCTGTCCAATAAAGTCTAAGACAAAATAAAAAGAAGAACAAAAGAAAAAAAAAACTGCAGACATAGAGCTGCCTCAAGAGAATTATCAGGCTATTATGAGAGAAAAGCATGAACTTATAGGTAGTGTAGAACTAAATTGGGTTTTTTAGAGTCCTTCTAAAGGACTCTAAAAAGGACCAGAGCTCTAGCATCACAGAGAATTATCTTTTGCCTCTGGAAACAGTGATGCATAATGCACCTTCTGCACAAAAGGCTGAAAACTTGCCCAAGCACCATAAATGCAAATTGCTGCTTTAACACGGCCAGCTGACTTTAGTACCTTAAGCAGACAGAAGGCTGAGAGGGAAGGGAAAAGGAACTTTGTGCATTCCGAGGCAGCACAGGGATATTACTGCTACAAAATCAGCAAAGGGGAGTATTTTCACCATGAGTAGTGAGAGATTGTATCCTGGGACAGGAGACACTGAAGACAGTGTGAACTTCACAGGAAATGCAATTAAAGTGGAGTTAGTTCTTTTTATGTCCCTAGAATTCATATTTCTACACAAGACAGTTGAGAAAAGTACTTCTGTTGACTGTTTTTTACCACTTGGATGAAGTATTTTTTTAATCTACCATTATCTTGGTGGTAATCATTAAATCAAAGAGCTATTTGTTATATGAGCCTATGAATATGAAATTATAACACGTTAGGTATATTTTCCAATGCAGTAAATGCTGCATATTCATTTGTCCACCTTTTCAGACTGTATTGTGTGTTATAATCTGTGTATACAGAGTACTAGCCTTTATGACAGACATAAACGTGCGAAGGAAAGATACCCAGCACTACAGAAGTTTTGATATATGCTAAATTCTTATATGGAGCTGCTTTGAAAGATAAGAATTTGTATTGTGAGAACTCCATAATCTGAAAGTGAAAAGGCTTGAAACTTAATTTAAACAATTTTAATCATAGCCTCTGATAAATTGAAAAGATTTATTTTCATGCAAGATTATATGCTGGAAGACAGGAAAACAAGAAACTTTCTAGAAGAAAAGGTAAATGGTTTATAGAAACTATGATAGAATAAAAAAACCTCTGCTATAATCTCACTCAAATCAATCTGTTAATGACAAGTTTAGGTTATTTGGCTCTGTGGATATAACTACACTGGCAGTCATTTACCACCTTAGAAAAAATTATTAAGGTTGTCAGACGCCAATCACTGGAAACCATTGAGATCGCAGAAAATAGATTTTTCCACTTGTCTAAAAATAGTTAAGTCATAGAGAAGAATGTAAAGAATAAACTGTTTTATCTAATGAGATGAACTGTGTGACAGTTACTTCGAAGGACTTTTCAATGTCTCCTCCAACTTGTTAGAAAAAAACTAGGAGTATATAATCTCACGTAAGGTCAAACTTTGTTAGTCTGTATCTTTAACTTGAATGTCCCCAGATGGATTTCCAGGTACTAAGCACTGTGGAGGTGTTTCTTTGAACTGGAAAGACGGTTCATTGTTCATTGAACTGGGTAAGATTTTGATTCCCCAGCATCTCTGGATCATAATCACTGTCTTGAGCACAACCTTCAAGTGACAATGGCAGATGCACAACCATGTGATGATGACAAATGAAGGTACAGTATCTCATATGCAGACTTTTTGTGTTAGCTCCAATTGTTGTGTTAGTTCTTAATTTTTACTTAGTGAGAAGGGAACATTGTTCCAAATTTTTTAGTCAAGATAATAGTCACACAAAAAAATACTGCTACAATGGTACTATCTTACCCAGAAATTATATTTAGGTAGAATAATTATAGTTGAAGGTAAAGCCATCAGTATTATTGCTAAACAACTTCCTCTTAATTGGCAGTTGTTTCTTGAGGTACAATAAAGTGAAGTATAAAGATCAAGAAAAGTACAACTTTGTAGTGGAGTTTAAAATACATCATTCCTCCTTCTCCTGTAAGCATTTCACTGGCTAAATTTTATAGCAAGAAGCAAAATTATAAGATATATGGAATATACAAAGTGACACATGCTAAGATGAAGTAATTCATTTTTCAGCTTATTAGACTATTTTTCATCCTTCCACCACACATTTTCTATACAGATTTCTTGGTACTTTTCTACTTAATGTAATAGATATTATCAAAGTGTTACAACAAAAAATGTTTGTCTTACAAGCATACTTCCAGTTCATATGAACAGAAGATATGGAACAAATACCATAGTTATTTCCAGATTTTAGAGGAAGAACTATGAGAGTAAAAGGAGCAAACCCACAGTTTCACTCTGGGTTTGGAAGAGGGAGAGTGGGGAGTGGGGTGAAAGGATTGAGAACAAAAATTGACAAAATGAAAAAAAAAATTCAAGCTGAAGACTTGAGAACTGTGATCAGCCAACAGTTTACACAAAACATTCTTTGCCAGAATTTCCATTAGTGCTATAAAAGGACCAGCATCACTCTTATCCCTGGAAACTCATGACTCTAACCATCATTTTGTAGCAGAATTATCAGAAGAAGTTAATGGAAGACAGATGTCTATTCAAAACTTTTTTGTAGCTTTTATTCACACTGAAATTGAATACTGAGAAAGAGATGAAAAATAATTTACATCAGAGTATAAAACCAGGTGAGAAAACGAAACACTTTTAGCCTAGAAAGAAAATGTTACAAGAATAAAAAAAGAACCCTGGAAAAATAATTTATAGGAAAATTAATTAACTTTGTTTTTCTAGTGAGGTTGTTACATTCTGTGTTGTTTTAATGGATGTGTTGCCAGGGAATATTTGATGATGAAAAAGTGGAAAAGAAAGGAAAATAATAGAAACAGAAAAATATATCTAGTTTGAAGTATCCAAATTGCAGTCTTTGAAGGAATATAATTTTAAAAAAGGAAACTGTCGCTGTGGCCAGACATGCACAGATAGAAAATTACATTAGTTCAGTTAATTAAGTTTTGCATCCAAAATGATGAAACTGGCAAGAATGCTGCAAAAGACAATATTGTCAGATAAGAAATATAAGATAAATGTATGCCAAAGAAGCTGGCTCATGCTTCAGAGTTAAACATACTGTATTAAAAGTAATTTTTGTGGAAATCCTGATTAATTATCTCTGGAAGGATGATTTTTATTCCAATGAATTTCTGATATAGTCTTTTTTGATTCTTGCATAATAATCATGTCTTGTGTGTGTATCTAATTGTGTAGATACACTACAATTAGCCTTCGGCAGGACAGAAATTTTAGAAACTGACAATTAAAAAAAGACCAAAAAAACACCAACCCCCCCCCCCCAAAAACAAAAAACCAGACCTATCCCTTAATTGCATTATCCTTGTTACAAAGATTAGCTGTGGATCCATTTTTCAATACTCTTCCCTCTTTAGTGAAGATTCTTGGGAACTGGACATTGGAACCTCTCATGCCTCTCTGTCAGCTGGAATACTCTGACTAATGCTTTCACCTAGAATTTCCCTCAGAGGTATGGAATTTGCCTTTCCAATATCCTAACAGTGCTGGGCAGGTTAGTATGGAAGAATTGTGCTCCCTCTTTGGCATCTTGTGGTAGTTCTTGTGATAGCCAGCAAAATACAGCAAAGAGACACATTTCCAATCATACCCCAGGAACAGAATGTCTGTGGATATACCACTCACTGCAAACTGAAAACATCAATACCTGATGTTACATCAATACCTGATCAATACAGCCATGCAGAGCCATGCCTCACAGGTGACAGAAGAAACTGTCACTTCTTGGGGTTAATTTGGCTATAGAGAATAGATTATACATTTCAAATGGAATGTCTTCTGATGAGTGGAAACAAATTAAAGCTCAGTATTTGCCTCTGTAATGAAAATATGTTTGCTCAAGATAAAATTTCTCAGTGTGTGTACACTTCACAGACATACAAAGTGAGTAAAAAGATTTATCTCACTGTTGATTCCCAAAAAAATTGGAAACTTTGAGTTTGAGATGAATGATCTAGCTTTTAGGACTAAAGAATGTCCAGATGAATATCCAAAATACTAATTTAGAAAATTCTTTCTTGTTCTAATAATACAGTATGTATGCACTACCATCAAGACGAAACTGGCAAACTGGGGAGCTCTAAGGGCA
Source organism: Ammospiza caudacuta (assembly GCF_027887145.1). Taxonomy (NCBI): domain Eukaryota; kingdom Metazoa; phylum Chordata; class Aves; order Passeriformes; family Passerellidae; genus Ammospiza; species Ammospiza caudacuta. The sequence continues at coordinate 99,312,306 of NC_080594.1, forward strand.
ATCTTTGGGTTTAGATTTCTTAATTCCCACTACTTAGGTTGAAGCTAATCCCTTGTCAACACATCATCAGTCAACTAAATATTTAACAATTATGCTATACTGTAGAAATAGCTACAACTTTTCTTTCTTTTCTTTTCTTTAATATAAAATCTGTATATATTTGTTTTATTAAGTTTTATTAGACATCCTATTCATTATATAAATAAATGAAAAGTTAGCATTCTTTATCAATATCTCACCAGGACAATGTGAGTTAATTTTGTCTTGTATACTTCTGCTGCTAATATGTTATTTAGGAAAAATACACACACACATGCACATACATATACATATATATGCACACCTACATATATATATATATGTTGCATTTGTTCCAATGCCAAAGGAAACTGTGCTTCATATTTTGAACAATAAATTCCTTCGCATTTAGTTTGTGCTGTCATTCAAAAACATAATCAGTTTTTGAATACTCTTTTTAGAAAGGTTTGGTTTGGTTTGGTTTATTTTTTAAATCCTCTTATAAAATATAGTTTTTTAACTTTTGCTATAAGAGGCAAGGAAAAAAAGAAGAATGATCTATGATTTGCTAACAGTGAATGCCTCAGAGGTAGAGCACCAAGGAGTCTCTTAAAGAGCTGCAAAACAATTCTGATATGAAGATTTTATTTTCTAATGCAAAACTACACTGAAAATAACAAAACATTATAAGAATAGTGAAAAAAATAAAAACATCTGCAAAATACAATATTACTTTAATTTTCCTGTAGTGGAGTCAAATACATTGGGTTTTAGATACAAGGTACTATTCATTTAAAAGTGTTTTGCATAAAGAAGTCCACAAGAAGTAAAAGACTCTATATGAATTATAGACCTGGTATCAAGAAAGATCCAGAAGCATGCTAAGGTGACAGTGTAATTGGATGTGGGACCAGACCCTTGTTTGCTTTTGATTCCTATTTACTTATGATAAAGCAGCATAATTCCAAATTCCATCATTTTCCTTGAGTAGGGACAACCTAAAACTGTGTCCTTCTTCTACGAAATAGATGCAGGATATTTTTTTTTTTAAACCACTGAGTCTAAGGAATGAAAATAACAGCTATGCTGCCTTCTTATTTACCTTTTTTTTGTTTCTCTTAATAGAGGGGCAATACTTACAGGCAATACTTATTTAAAGTGAAGATGCAACCTGAAGTACAATATAATTTGATTAATTTCAGGTGTATTTTACATACTGCTCCATTGTAAAAAGCACTTCAATACATGATAATGAATTGTCTTTAAGAATGCATTGAACACTTGACAGAAACTGTTTTATGCAATGAATTCACTCTGAATAGCAGAAAAAAAGAGAAAAAAATCTGGAAAAATACACCAAAAATTTTATGCCAGTGGTATAGAAAATTATTTTAAACTTTAAACTTTCAGATTAGGCATGCCTAAATCTCAATAACCTCCTCCTGCAATGATAATTTTTTGTGATCCTATGTGGAGATAGTTACATTTTCTAGAGATTTACTGAAATGCTATCATACCTTTTTGCAATCCTATGTTCTCTTTTTAGCTGCTTTGAAGCTGAACAGTCACAACAAACTAATTTTTTCCTAGTTACTTTATTCAGTGACAGTAAAATCAAGTGGTTTGGACATTACGCTTCCTCCCTTATAAGCAGCCATTTTGCTGCAAAACAAAGCAGAAGAATGAGGATTTTACAGAAGAAGTTTCTATCTAATTAAATTTTTTGTATCATTAAGAAGAAAAAAAATTACAAACATTAATTTAAGGAAATGTATGATCTCCTTCACCTAGGCTGTTGAATTTTGTCTGTAGTATAAAAATAAATATGTCCAGAAGATTTGCTATTCTCTAGAATTTAGATCTGCTGGCATGCACTGGCTTGTGTCTGCATGATCAATTGATTTAACTGTCCCAAAAATGACGCTCTTATGCAGACTGCATATTATGGATTATCCTTTGTCTTTGCTAACTCCTATGAGTCCAGAAAACTGAGTTGAGTTTCAGCATGCAGGAGCACTATTCAATTCACTGATTTAGAGTAGCCAATAAGTACAGCTAAAGGACAAGTTCTGCTCTCTTAGGTGTAGCTGTGGGAAACTTGACTTTAAGGGGACACAGAATGGTTTTCTTTGTGGAAATGTGAAGAGTTTGTATGTTCCTCAAAAACCATCATGTCAACACAAGAGAAGAGGCCAGAGCCTTGTCTCATCCTGTTTAGAGCAATATAATGAATCTCTCAGGGCAAGCTATAGAAATATTCTCACTTTAGAAAAAGGCAAAGGAAACCAGTAGGACTTTTACTCTTTACATGTTCTATCAAAGTTAATAGAGGAAGAAATTAAGGTTTTGGATATCACTCATCTGGTTAAACAGATATCTACTTTGAATTGTTATGTTATTTTCTTGTTTCAGCTAGGAGAAAGAGTAGTTATAGACTGGGCTTTCTATCATCCTCAAACAGCCATTTAAAGTAGGTTGTATGAGTCATATTCTAAAATTGTCAACATATCACCCATTGACTATAAAGGTAGCTGAAGTTTCTGGTTCAGCAGACACTTTTTAGGTAACCTGAATTCCCACCTTTCCTCCACGCCAGTGCCTTGTCTGAGCTTTCATGAAAAACAGTTCACATTTCATCTCTGCATGCTGTTTTAAACTGTCAGAACAGAAGAGTGATACTGTCAGGGCTTTTGCTGTTTTATTTTTCAGCCTTGTTGTATTAATGTGAAGAGCATCTACATTCAGGGTTGCAGTAGAAAACTGTGTCAATCAGAGTTATCATAGTCTGCTTAAATGATGCAATAAAATGAAAAGCTATTCAATAGATTTAAATAAAATTTTAAAATACTGCTTAAATTCTGTTTTATTGCAATTTTTATTCTTTAACATTTTAAACAGGAACATGTATCTTATTTTCCTGTCAAATGAATTGTAGTTCCATTAACAAGTATGGTCACACACGGAGCAAATAGACCTATTAAAATGAAACATGAAGATTCAAACATGTAAGACAATTATATTTAAAAATTACAAAGAAATAAAGCAGGAACTGAAATTTTATTCAGCCTATTATATAAGCATCATTAAATAATAGAATATACCAGTAAGCTATCATTGGCACTACTGCTTTGTTTAGTTTATCTGTACTACCTTTTAGTCTTACAGCAGATAGTTTGAGTTGTTCAAATTTTAGAAAGAGGAAAAAAAATAGATTTAGAGCCCCATATAATATTTCAATCTGATGGGTTTTCCTGCCTTTTTTTTTTCTATGGTGATGGGGTTTTAGGGTTTTTTTTGTTGTTTTTTTTTTTTTTTTTTTTTTTTGTTTGTTTGTTTTTTGGGGGTTTTTTGGGTTGGTTTTTTTGTTTTGTTTTGTTTTGCTTTTTTTTTATTTCTGGGGTTTTTGGGGGGGAATTTTTGGGGGTTTTTTTGTTTGTTTCTTTGGTTTGGTTTAGTTTTGGTTGGTGGATTCACAAGGAGGGACTCTTGTATGTATTTTGGTTTTTATTTTTCCTGAAGTTTTTTTATCTGATGGTTTTGATGTTTTATCTGACATTTTAAGCTAGAAACTCTAAAAGAACAAAAAATTAGGCTCATGCAAATTATGGAACTTTGATACAGAGTTAGGAAATTATCTTTAATACTAAGAATTGTCTGTTTTCCTTAGTTTTGCTGTTTGCATCTTACCACTCATGAGTACATGCCTTCTTAAGTATTTCTGGTTAGTTCTTATCAGCTTTAATTCAATACCAAAAGTTAGGATTTATCTTGGAGAATACAATGTTAAAAAACCACAATGAACTCAACATAATGTATAGGAAGTGGGAAGGAATTCTCTGCCAGAGGTTTCAGATAAACATCAAAGAAATGCCCATGTCACTGTGAGAGCATTTGAGTCAGACTCAGGTAGCCTGAACTCAACACTAGATTCCCCACTAGTCTATTGGGTTGTCTTGGGACATCATTTAACATTGATAACTATGCCTACGCTTCCTATTTTCAACAGTTTTAGCTATATTCCCAAAGAAAAGTTTCCTGGTTTTCCATGATATTTTGAAACACATCCGAGCCATAATCGGAGCAGCCAGGAGGCACCTGTTTGAGTGTGTGCTCCAGAGGTCATGCAGCAGTCAGGAATGGCTTTTCCATAATGTGTCTTAGGATCCTTAAAAGTATCCTGGGAAGGATGCACAATGGGGTTCATACTGTGTTGTCATGTTGATAAGGCAGAAGATTAAACTCTGTTTCATTTACAGAGCACGCGCCCATGATTTCTCTGCAGCAGGGTAATCCCCTCCATACTGTGAAGGAATCATGTTCCACATAATCAAAAAATTGTGAGCACAATCATTATGCTCACGTTAGAGCTTTGCCTAAAAAGCAGAAAGCTGCTCACCAGCAACACTTCTTCTTCCCTGATGTTGTGACTCTGAGAGATAGGGTACCTCACTTTCTCTGCAAACCTTACTCTACTGCCAGCATTGTGTTGAGACAGGGGCTGCCCAGTGCTGCAGATTTTCCTAACCAGGAGTAATGTCCAAATATCACAATCACATTTTGAAGGGTAGTGAAGTGTAAAACTTATATGTATTTCTGAAATCCTTGTTCTTTCAGTATTTAACTGTAATCCATGTGCAGTACAAATGCAAAATGGAGAAAAGTCTTACCATCTTTACCTGGACATTCCCTGGACATTCCCTCTGCTGCACAGCATATGAAACTACTGCCTTCCCACAAAATTGCTCGATTCTTCCTATCCCCTGCATGCCATGTCCACAAATTGAAATGCTAAGGAAGGCTGATAATCACCTGACTTTTTTATCACAGGAAACTGAACTTTCAATCCATGCTGACACAGAAAATTCTGAAGTATGCTAGGTACAGTTGTTAAACGTTTGTGCTGAAAGGACAAAAATGGGAAGTGCCTTGGAGGATCTGCTATGCACACACCTATAAACAAAACCTGATTAGCTGATGACAGCTTTGATTGAAGCGACTATGAAATGGTAAAATTTAAGTTTGAGGAACTGCAGTAAGACCAGTGGCTGACTGGAGATCCCAGATTTCAGAATGGCAGATTTTGACTTGTTTGAGTGGAAGTCTTGCCTTCCTGTTTTTGGAAGCAGCAAGAGCAGGGCTCCTCCCCAGGGATGGTGACTTGGGAGCCGCAGGTGACCCAGTACCAGCCAGGCAGGATGCTGCACTGCTGAAACAGAGCACGGTCTGAGCAGGGCAAGCAGAGCAGGGATAATGACAACAAGAGATACTTTCAATGCTCCAGCCATCATGGGAGAAGCTGATGCAGTCAGTGAGATCCAAAACAAAATGGTGGGAAATTAAATGACAGTTCACAACAGCTGGATGCAGGTTTGCTTACAGCATAGCTTCCTGTGTCCATGCAGGCAGGGGACTGGCTAGCTGAGGAGCTCTGCAGAGAAAGAGACTGATGACTGAAAGAGACTGCTGACTGAATCACCAGTGCATCTTGCAGAGATGAAGGCTAATTGAATATTGGACTGCATTATAGGATTACAGCCAGCAGGTTGGAGGAAATTTTTTTTTATTTTCAGCTTACCAGTTGAGAGTCTTCATCTTGAATATTGTACCATTTATGGCCTCCCTGCTGCAAGAGAAACATTGATAAGCTGGAGAGAGTGGGTAGAGAATTTAGCTCTGAGGAAAAAAACACTAAAGGAGGATCTAATTGTTCTTTTCCAATACCTAGCAGGTGACTATAGAGAAAGAAGTGCTGAACTATTTTCAGGCAGAAATTTAAAAAGCAATTGGTGCAACTAGTTGCAAAACCAGAAATTCTGACTGGAGAAAAAGTCATCAAAAACTTTTTAAACACTGCAACAGATTGCCCCAGAAGGTTGTGGAATCTGTCCTCAGATATTTAAAACTTGATTGATTATGGCTCTCAGCGAGCTGATTTAACTTTGAATTTAACTATGCCTTGACAAACTGACTTCCAGAGGTCATTTCTAAACAGTTGCATGGTCTTGGAGCAAGGCAAACAGCTTGGAGTAGATTGATGAAATCCACACAGAGCTGTCTCCAATCCAAGCCAAGTTTTAGCTAATTTATGAGTACACATAAGAGAGCTAATCCAGATATGTCATGTACCTGCTGTGGGCAACTCCCAACACTTGTAGGTCAGTACACTCATTCCTAGCCAGGGTCTGCCGTGTGCCAGCTCAGTTCTCCCACCTGTGTCACACTCCTGCCCAGCAACATGTAACCTGGCTTACAGTATCCACCATCCAGGAGGACTGAAAATACTGCTATCCTCCTCTTTATGGTTCCTGGGATGTATGCCTTTTTCAAGGGCCAAAACAGGAGCAGATTTGGCACTATCTGCATGCTCAGAGTATCTCTTCTGCCACTGTGTAATCATTACTGAAAGTCAGGTGCTGGGCCAGCTAGAAGATTTTGCTGGCTGCCTCAGGGATGTTCTGGCAAAATAATGTATTAAGGTAGGTGACCACTGCTCACCTCACCTTCTCTTGATCTATGTAGATACCTGCAATATTATGAAATAACTGTCTTGCCAGATTCACCTGGAAATTCTGAGGAATGCATGACTTTGCTGACATTTCTAAAAATGAATTAATGTAAAATATACTCTCCAAGCACATTTTGTCCTGGGGTTAGCTTAGTTTAGGTATATCTGTGCACTAAAAACAACTATTTAATTTATGTACCATAGTGATGTCTGAAAAAATGAAGCTTATCAGTTTTTCATAGGCTTTCTTGAACACTCACTCCAAAAAAAGAGCCTGTGAAATCAGAAACTCAAGCACTAAAAACACCTCCTGAACCTGCCTTTAGGCCAGCTATGGTTTGTGACTAAGGATTTTGCTGTACTAATTTTGGGGCCTGAGAGAGGTAGAATGGAACTTCATTTTCTTTTTGAAGGGGGATTGTCTTGAACAGCCAAAGAGATGGTATTTACGCTCCCTTCTCTGTTATTCCTGCTGCCTTTTCCTGTATGGAGGTACATAGAAATCTTCCAGGAGAATCTGTCTTTAAGATACATTTTGTTAAGACTTCTGTGCTGAACAGATAGCATTGTGTCCCAGAAGATCCTGAGATATGTCTGCTGCCTAGTTTAAAAGATATGTAGATGAAAACCTGGACACTCACTCTGAAGGGAAAAATCTCTGAAGATAAGTTATGGGAGTTTGCTTGGGAAAAGACATATTCAGCTGGGAGAAGTGCTGGAGTTGGACAGAATGTAAATGGGCATTAAAAAAATCTATATGCAGTGAAAATAAAATTGGAGGGTTCTCTCTAAATTCAGTAGTAGTGGCATGACCTCATTTGGTCATATGTACCTTCAGACATGTCTAATTTTCATGTTTTATGGGAAAAACACCCCCAATTCCTTCTTTTCCCCTCCCTCATGTTTATTCCTTTAATGGGTTTTTGGGGGGCTTTTTTCCACAGAAAATACATAGGAGTTTGTAATTAAATGATCCCAGAATGCAACTCTGAAGTGTGCACTGGAAATTCCTTCTGACTGCACTGCAGTGAACAACTTGTGCCAGAGGCATGCTATCTAATTACCATTCACTTTCTTGACTAGTATTGTGGGGAGGGAAAAGGCAGTGTGCGATCAAGTGAAATATGAAACAATAAAACAAATTAAACTGCATGAAGCAAGAGGAGGAAAAATGAGATGGGAGTTGTTTTTGTTAAATGTTTACTGTTCGTACACTGCCCGAGGCTTAAATTCTTGACTGTTAGAGGATTTTACAGTTTTATGGATACCATCAGAAGATTTTAAAGTATTGTGGTTGGTATTGCAATTCTTGTTGATAGTGCACATTCCTTGCTTCTCAAGCACAATATCTAGTTTGGTGGTTTATTATGTGTTTCTTGAAAATCATCCTTCAGCCATTCTTAGCTCTAAACCCAATAATAACTAGACTGATTCATCCAAAAAACAAATGCTATTGGAATCTCTCCGTATTCCTTTTCACTTTTAAAGACCTTACTCTTTTCTTCTCCATAATTCACTTAGCAAAATCCTTTGCAAAGCCTCCGATTTCCAATAAAGGAATAATTGTCATTGAAGACTGAGAAAAAATTCTGCTTCTAGTCACGACTTTGTAATTATTTCCTCAAGCTCTGTCTTCTATTAATTATGAATTTATTTAGAAAACAGCCTGCTCATCAATTGTTTAGTAGCAAAGAAGAAGAAAGAATATTCATAAAAAGAAAAACATGTCTCAAAAATCAATTTTAAAAAATATTTTTTTCTATAGTACAGATATAAGTTTCTGTGTCCCTTTGGAAAATTAATGCAATCACAAGCCATTAGTAGAAGACTAAAAGTTTTCCTCCATTCACCTGTTTTCTCTCATCTCATACATTTCAGCTAAAAGATTACCACATATTAACTGATACACACAGTATGAATGCAAGTGAAACTAAACACACATAATATATTTTGCAGCTCTGCAGAGAAGTATGAAATTGCTTGCAGAGTTTAATCTACATTCGGTATTCTTTGATGGGTCAGATACTTAATTTCTTACATGCAATAATGGAAAGTGTGCCACTGCAGACCATTCCCACAATAGTCCGTATTGAACTTTGTTGCTAATACAAGCAATTTGCCAGTATGATCTATCCACTTGGGTGCTAAAAGTTCCTGAAATTTTAAAATTTGGACTAAAGTGATGACATTGTTTCTTTTTGTGCAGATATTTTTCTAAGCTTCCTCAAAATCCTAGACAGAAGTCAGAATTTCAAGCATGTTACCTCACCAGCTCATCCATGCAACAGTGATGAGAGCAAACACATCAGGGGCAAGCTTAAAACTCAGTTACAAATTGCCTGGGCTAGACAACATCTGGCAAGAAAAGCTTCTTCTTTTCTTCTTCCTTTTTTTTTTTTTTTTTTTTTTTTTTGACAAACACAAAACTTTGCAATTTCCTTTTATGGCAGAGTAATGATCTGCAATTAATTCACGGTTATATGACCAAGCAATCCTTTCCATTGTGAGATGCTTAACAGAAATATTAAAAAGAGAAGGATGAGGACAAGGAAATTTGAATTCCCATTGTTACATAAAATACTAATCATAAGTGTTGCAGTGCATCAAGTTTTTTCTGAGGGGGTCCCTTGGGACTTAGTCTCTTTAACTCCAAACCACCACTGTAGTTTCGTTTGAAAAGCTGAAACTCTTGAAGTAAACCTCTGGCTGTTAAGAAATCAAAAGAAAAATCGGGGTCATGATCAGAAGTAGAATAAATAGATAAACTAAATCAGTCTCTGTTTATCTTTCAATTAATCTGGTTAACACTACATAAGTTATGGGTAGGAAGGATGTGACATTCCATGGAACAGGCACAGCATCAGGATGGAAAATCTGTCAGCCCAAGAGCTGTCAGTCTCCTGAGGCAATAGTATAAGGGAAAGTGATTGTTACTTCTGTGTCTGAAGTCCTCTTTCCCAACAATAAGTATGTAACTGGTCTGCAAAGAATATTGTCCTCGATTGAAGTTTCCTTCAGAGTATGAAGCAAACCCATTCTGTTCTGATGAGTTAGGGCTGAATGACCCAATGATGGGTTGTGGCATCATATTCACTATAGGCTGAGAGTAAAGACAAATTAAATCTTCATTGATCCTCTCAATTTCATTCCCTCTGTCACAGAAGAGGTGCATTTAGTACGTTTATAACAGCAGAGCTGAATATTTAACTTGAGATTCATCAGTCTCACTTTTCCAGTATTGCTCAGACACCTATAGTGCACTGCTAGAGGGAATCATTTTAGGAAGGACAGGGGTCTGTTGAAGTTATAGCGCTTTTTGGGGATAATAATTTGCATGGGTTGCCTCACTCCACCCAACTTGCTTGACATTTTGCAATTATCTGAATAATTCTTTTTTGTATGAATGTTATTTATGTATGCTAGGGTGTGATTATGTATGTATGGTATTTATCTAAGAGCTAAACAGTAACTCTCTTTTCCTTTCCAATTTTCTGAAAATGAACTTAGTGTGTTACTATGCTTTAACATGACTACTGTATTATAATCACTTTCTAATCATTATACAGTTTCTTGAACAAAGCAATCCGGGAAAATTAGTATTCCCTCTTATGCTGATAAATCTCTATCAATAACATTAAGCTGTTACTATATTTGTCTCAATTTAAGATATAAAAATGTTTTCTGAAGCTTTTAGATGACATGTAACAGGCATGAGAAATATAACTGCAGAGAGTAAAATGAAATGGCTTGCAAAACATTGCCACACAATGTTGCAGTCAAATATTAAAAAAAATATTTGCATTGTTTGCTTGACACTAATTTTTGATTATTAGATGTGCATCTTCTAAGGAAAACCAGGAATGCTATTTTTTAATGTAATAATTGAATGTTTCACTTTTATTTCTTAACAAGATAATTCTGGATAGAATTCTGGATAGATAATTCTGGATAGTAGGATAAGGCTAGAAAATTTTGTATGTTCCCAGCTACACTCCTTATTTTAATGTTAATTTTCAAAATGTTGTGGAATACTTGTAAACAATAGTCATTCTTTTAATAAGACCTATCATATCAGTGAACAAACTAGGATCCAGCAGGGATTTGTTTTCCTTTCATTTACATCATTAGCAGCACTACAAATTTGGCATATAAAGTCAGCTGGAAAAGCACAATACTTTTGTATGCATACCTTCCTCTTAATGAAGCCACAGGACAGCATTAAATTAGCTATGGAATCTAGTAATTTTTATTGTAGTAGTTGATAGTCTGACACTCTGTTCTAAGCTATGGTAAACTAAATAAATTACTGACTTCCATCTGACCACATTTCAATACCCAACAAATACGTGATGAAAGATTAAACTTACATAAATTATTTTAGATAGCAAAAAGCTTTTCATATGGAACTCCATAACACTAATACCAGTCTAGAAAAAAAGTAACATGAAGCTTTAATTTATATTAATGAGAAAAAAGAAAAGAAAAAAAGGTATCTTCCCTACTTTGATAAAAAAGGGATGTGGTAAAACATCTTCTTTTATGTAGAATTCCTATTGATTTCAATAAGGACCTCTACCTCAGGACTGACTGATGGTAAGAAATGTGGATGTCATTATCTCTACATTATTTTCTGCAAAAATCAGACATGTTTCTAGGTTTTACATCAGTCAGATGATGAAAAAATAATTTATTATAGCATGTATCAAAGAAGACAAAAACTTCTATTTGTTAACCAGCTATAGCACAAACAGAAAAAATTCTGTGCAGTTCTTCAGAAGAACTGAAGAAATCAGGAATTTCATCTATGTAAAATGGAAATAAGCAGGGAAAGGTTGTGTATGAAGTTCTTAAAAATAATGTAACCACATTATTTTTAAGATAATTTTTAAGATCACAGCTACATGCCCACTTCTTAAGCTCTGCTTAAAGCACAGTGGATGAAAGAAGAAAACAGAAGAGGGGAGTGATAAGACAGGCTGCAATCTCTCACATCTGGAAAGGAGTCAATGAGCAGGACTCCCCCAGGTAGCCATCTACCACTCTGCCTGCCTCCAAGTATTGCCAAAAACTTCTAACCTGAAATCTTGGGATTGTTTGTAAGTCTTTAGAACACAAGTTCTTAGATTTCCCATGACATCATTTAGACAATGCTGGTTACTCCCCCACACAATATGACAGAAAAATTGACGGAAAAAGATGAAAATGCCCAGCAGCCAAAGGGATAGAGCAGGACAATTGTCTCAAACACTCACTATATGATTAAGCTTAACTCCACACTTCCTGCTAACATGTTTAGACAGGAAAAAGATGCTGTGATGGGATCGGTTATGCTGAGCTCTTTCTTGAGTGCCAGCAACAGATCCATTTGGTCAGCTTGCAGCTCAATGAACTTGAGTATTGAGAGCTTTTGGTTCAAGCCAGATGCTATTGAAAATGTAAGGCAGTAACTATTCCATTTTCCAGTCTTATCTGTCTTTCTATCTGTCACAGAACATGACCAGATTGCTTCTGTAGTGCTGCCAAGAAAGTAATGTATCCCTACATGTCGCCCTCAGAATTAACAATGCAGCAGGACTTCCTGTCCTAGAAGAGATTTGCAGTCATAATTCTATGTCTTGGCATAATCAGAATCATCTTCCTAACCAAGAAGTCAGGGCCAGCACTGGGACATATGTCCAAGCTTCTGCAGCTTTCAGCCCTTCCCTTGGTGCAGAGGATTCACCATCCTCTAAAATTATGTTAAATTCTTCAGAGATACTCCAAGGTTGCCCCAAGAGCCTGGAGGCAATGTCACTGATTTTCAGGATGACAGAGGCCCGATGTCTAAAGGACCAGATCCACTGGCATATGCCTCTGAATGAGTCAGATCATGAGTGAGTTTGGAAAGAAAGGTTGTGGTCTTTTGTGGAAAAAAGAGAAAAAGAAGGTGACAAAAAAAGGGTTTGGGTAAAAGTGCTGCATGTCTATAAACTACATAGATCACGTTGTACGTGGCATGTACGTATCATCTGTAGAGGCCCGTTGTGTTTACTGAGCCTCACCAGCATGGCCATGGGTACTGCTCTCACACATCAAATGCTGAGGCATTCACCCTGAGAGGCCAACAGCCCCAGGGTTTGATAAGGTCCAGTTAGGACTGTGTTGACAGTGCTGGCTAGTGAAGCTCAGGAACTTGATTCTAATGTCTACAGCCCTTCCCATGGACTGCAGCTTCTTCAGAGGACATTCACCTGTGCCAGCATGGAATCGCCCATGGACTGCAGCATGAGTGTCTGCCCTGGTGCAGTTCTTTCTCTCCTCTAACCCCTGGAGCACTTCATCCTTCTTTTCTTTCTCCTTGGTATTTGCAGGACTGTCTCACACATTTTTCCTCACATTTTCTGCTGTGTGGTGTTCTGCTATTTCTTAGGTCTATTTTCACAGAGGCACCACCATCTTAGGTCTGCTGGAGCCAGCTGGAATCTGCTGCATCCTGTTTGGGGCAACTCCTGACCTGTTCCTCTCAGATGCTACCCTGCCAGCAATATCTGGACACCTACACCAAAACTATATTTTATAGATTATACATAGATATATATGTATATATGTGTTATATATAACACATATATACATATGTATATATACATATATATACGTATGTATATATACATATATATATATAAATTGCATATATAATCTATATTGTGTTATTATATCTAGACCCATATATATTAGATATAGATATAAATCCCATCAATCCTTATCTGTTAAAACTTTTATTATGACATGCAAACATTTTATAGTGTTTCCATTAAAAGTTGTCTTTGACTACCTTGCTCTTTGACTACCTTGCTCTTTGACTACCTTGCTCTTGTACCTTGCTCTTAGCTAATGGAGTTTTGCTAAGCCTAGAGATTAAACAAATGTATTTGGCAGTGCTATTTTCAGTTTTTTATTGGAAATTCAATGTTGTCTTGTGGACCTCACTCCAGAAATGCTTCAGGAAGGGAATGCTTGCTGATTCACAACAGTTTTAAGCAACAGCTACGTATGTGGCAAAAGTGTGTTGCAGATACAACAAAGTGGTAAGTGAATTAGTCTGAGAGACTTGGGCTGTCCTTACTGATCATGTGGAGCAAGAATGGCAATACTGACATATATCACTGCCTGCTAACTGAACTTAACCGCCTTGTGAATGCTGATGCTACACAAAGTCCCAGAGTCTGAGGGAGCTGTCAAGACTGATTTCTGCCAAGCACCAGGATGTCTGAAACATCATAGTAGATGGGAATTATGTGAAGATCAGTGAATTATAAGATACTACTAAAAGCAATATGATCAGCACAGAATTAATAAGCAACCTAGGGACTGAAATATAGTTGCTTAAAATATTGTATTTTAAAAAATAAAATTTCAGATGATTTTTTCAAGCTGAAAGCTTTGTGTTTGGAGTAGGAGAGAGGTTAAGGTGGCTGTGGAAATGGCCTACAGCGAATAAGAGTGTAGTATGTACTGTAAAAGATTGTCTGCAGATGTTGGGGACTTGAATCAGCCATCTACAAATTAAGCCTTTAATAGTGACTTTTATCTGAGGATGTAAGGTGCTGGAAGAAGTCTGATATGCTTCTGGAAGTTATTTCATAATGTTAACTGCTCTTGACAAAAATAGAGGAGTTAAGGAAGCAAAAGCTCAGGTGTTGTTAAAAGCAGTAAGAGGTGTGAAGGGCAAAAAGAAAGGATTCTTTTAAATATGGCAGCCAAAAAAAGGCTTAAATAATGAGATAGAGATTCTCATTGCCTGCTTTATCTTAGTTTTCATTGGTAAGGTGTAAGTTTGCTCACAGGGCTGGTGGTAATGCATAGGAACAAGCATCACGCAGAGATGGAGTGAGCAATATAAGATGGAGTGAGAAAACACTTTAGACTTCTGGGCATACTCAAGTCCATGGGATCAAATGGGTGCATCCAAGGGTGCTGGAGGATGTGGGCAATGTCACTGTGAAGCCACTATCTGTTTTCTGAAAGGTCATGGTGACTGGGGGAGAGATTCCTGAAAGTGAGAAAAAGGAAAAGCTCCCACTCATTTCAAAGAAGGGCAGAAGGGGGCATCTGGGGAAGCAGGCTGCTCAGCCTCTCCTTAATGCATGAGAAGATGATGGAGCAACTCATGCTGTAAGTGCCTGCCAGCCTTGGGAAAGGCAAGGAGGTGACTGGGATCAGGCAACATGGTTTTACGTAGAGGAAGTAGTGCCTGACAAAACCTACTACATTTTTGCTGTTAGATGGTGCACTGAGGACCAAGGGAGAGCTGTGTGTTGTTCACCTGGAGTCCAGTAAAGCCTTCTGTATGGTTTCCCATAGCACTTTAAAAGACATAGGAACTGGACAAGCTAGCCAAAAGGTGAATTGAAAGCCAGCTGGATCATCAGGGGCAAAAGGTTGTGATGAGCAGTGCAAAGTCCCAGTGGTGGATGCTTAGCAGTGACATCCCTCAGGGATGAATACTGGCATTAGTAGCTTTATATCTGTTTATTGACAGCCTGGGTGATGGGGACAGTGAAAGTCTGAGCATGATACAGAGCAGGAGGAGAGAAGGGCTGATATGTTTCTGTGATTTGAAGGCAAGTAAGGAAAATCAAGGAGCAGCAGGAGTCTAATGGCTGAATGAGGAATCAGATGCTGACATGGGCGTCTGGGGAGAAGCTTGTACTGCACAAAGGTACTAGATTCAAAAACTGGGAAAACCCAAAAAAGAGCAGTGAAATGGATAATTGTTTAGTTTACCTTGATTCTAAGTGAATTGATCATTCCACCTTTGTTTTTGCATTTCCTAATTCTTCAATGTTTGATACAGTAACCTTAAAGAATATTTTTATTTTCATGTACAGTCTGATAGACACAGGTTTTCTTTCTATTACATGTACTAGAAAATACATACCTTTTAACATGACATGGAAGCCAAGCATAGTCATGTTATTGAAATGCTTATTTCCTACATGAAACCCTCCTCCCCTCTCCCCCAGCTGTAATTTTGAGATGTTCATCTTTTATTTTTTCACCCAAGTATGTCCTAAATATGCAACAGAAAAAATAAAAAGCATAGCTAAGGTATACAAAATACTTAAAAAAGACAATAAAAGCAGTTTAGTGGGTGGGAAAAAAGAGCTCTTGTTCACTCAGATCATATAAATTAAGTCAGTAAATTAATTCAGAAATATTGTGTCTCTTGAAGTAGTCTGCAAATATCATTGTCCTATAAATGCATTTCTTGGCAGGCGTTTTCCCACAGTTTGTAGCAATCCACCTGATTTTGCTGACAATAAGGCATTCTTTGGAGGAAGCAGCTTTAATACAGCATTTAAGTTCAGAAAAGGTTTTTCAAAAATTACTTGAATCAAAAACAAAGAAGACAGCTGGGAGATAAACAGGTCCGTTTTTCTCATTAAGGTACAGAAAAACCAGCCAGCTGCATACAGCCTGCCCTTCTCACCTACTGCAGGGAAGGCAGAACAGTCTTATCAGGTAAGGTCATTCTGCATGGCAGCTCTGCAATTTCTGCCTCACCCTTCATTAATCCACAGAGGTAACCAGTGGGAATCCAACAGCTCTTCATCACTTTGGTATCAAGAGGCATGAAAACAGATTGTCAGGAGCCTCATTTCCCTCCACCCTATGTGACTAAGTAGAAATAGTAAGAATACAACAAAGTAAAACTAAAACTACAGTCCACAACCAGTGGAAGTTTTACTGGGGAGAGGGAAGTGTTATCCTTTTTTATTATTATTTTTATTCTTTCTTATTTTTATCATTGCTAATATGAGCTACATGTGTATTTTATCTAGGAGAAAACTGAAAAACTCAGAGATAAAGAGATACCTCTTCTTATAAGAAGAATAGGATAAAATATGGTATTTAAATCACAATTACCATCATGCATTTTTATGAAAGAGTTTCTGCTTTTTAACATTTCCATGAACTCATAGTTTAAATTGAATTTTTGGCACAAGATTTTCCATATCAATTAATATCCCTGGTGTGATGCAGCATATCATATGACAACTATTCTTAAGACTAAAATTTCATACTAGGAAACACATAGCATTGTTCAGGATTTCCCTGTTTTTAGTCTTGCAATTCAGAAGAAATATAAGCAAGATAGTAAGAACTTGCAACTATATTTGGGCAGAAATTGTTGCCTGGCACTAGTGAAGGAAAAGCACTAAGAATATGCTGATAAATTCCCAAATCATCCCCTGCTTGTAGCAGAGCAGTGTGCTCTGTGTGTTTCTTCCATCCATGGTGTTTACTTCAGCAGCCTGATGCTCCCCAGTGATAGCGCATGAATAAAAGACCAAGCAGTAAACTGACAATTTATCACAACTCTACTAATGCAACCTTCATGCCGTGTTCTAGCACTGTTTTCTTCCTTGATGCTTCTTATCTATGCTTCAAAGTGCTTGCCAAAAGCTGTTCAAAACCTTGCTATCCCCAAATATTATGTAGCTTACCACAGACCACAGAACTCCAGTGGACACTATATAAATAGAGTACAATTTGGCATCCAGTCAACATAAATTTTAATAGGACACAATGCAATTTTATAGCATACAGTATGAGTTTTAAACTTTTTTCTATAAATAAATAATGTAAAATATAGTTTAGCTAACAATAAAAGTGAAAAGAGAGGCTATATAACATGTAGGTTTTTAAAATCAAAATTGGGAAAAAACAAATCAGTAATGTAAATGTAGGAGACTTGTTGCAAAATGTAGAACCTGGATGAGAAAGATGTTTGCATCAAACAGTACAGGATTAAGTGGTTTGAGAGACTATGCTAATAGCACCAACACAAGGCCAAAACTACTCAACTCTGACCTGTAGGATGTTATCTCTTTGCACGGAGTCTTCTGTGAACAAGTGGAAAAGATGGAAAAATTGAAAAAATAACTGTATTAGTGAAGCAAGTTAGAAAAGAAAAACAGGCAAAGATCTTGGAGTAAAATTAATCATGGTTAAAAGTCTTTACCTCAGTCCCGTTACACAGATGTTTTTCCTGCTTGACTAGCCACAAAGCACATGTCAATAAAACCCCTTACAACTTAATATTCCTCCAGTGTAAAGTCAGAGCGGAGAAAGGAAGACTCAAAATGGATGCTTAGAAGTTTTCTTTGAAAAATCCAATCACTATCATCATCTTTTCTTTAATGATCTTACCATAAATAACAGTGCCAGATGTATTGAAGGAATGCACAGGGTGCAGGAGTACATTGCTTGCCAAGTTTCCTTAGCACGAGAGTTGTTTTTCTGATTTCTTACTAACTGTCCAAATAGTTCAGTCAAAGAATAATGATTACCAAAGAGTCACCAGAGTCCAAAGCTTGGACTCTGTAAAACATTTGAGATTCTCTATTTCTGTATGACTTCATTCATGATGGTCAAAAACTGTGCATTGATTTCACCAGAATTTCCACACCTCTGGCAATAAACCCCTGCAGAAACAGTGACTGCTGGCCCCACAGCACTTTGTGGCTAGTTAAACAACTTTCTCTGAAAACTGTTAAAACTGATGTTGACTGGATACTTTCATCTCACCATCAGTGCATGGCAATCAGAACTTCTTTCATACTCTTAAATTGTTGATTCATTCAATAATTCAGTCTGTTAGGGAGTTGGTTATTTTGTTTAATTTAGAAATCACTTTAAATTGGTTTTACTAATGAAAGCTGTGATTATGAGCATATGGCTTTTCTTTGCTTCCATGATCTGGTGCTATTTTTCATCATTTTTATAAAAAACTGTATTTTTTCATTATTAAAGAATTTTCATTAGTGGCCTGTCATTTAAAGCTTGGCATATAACCCCTAGTTTAAGAAAAGCAAAAGAAAAAAAAAATCTTAGCTAAATGATCTCAAATGAATCTAATTTAACCAACTAAAACTTCAGTAGTCATAATTTTAAAAGAGCAGGGACCAATATTAGCAGGGCCCATGGTCCAGACACCTGCATGTTCTCAGGCTTCCTGAACGTAGCTTTGCTATGTCGGAGAGTCTGTGGTCCCACACCACCAGCTTTAGTGTGTGGAGTAGAAAAATGCAGGAAGTAAAGTAGCAGGGAGTGAGTGGTTATGCCAGATCATTGCACCCCTAACATACTGCAAAAAGGGGAGATTGAAGATGTTGCTTCTTTTTTGATTGCTTGAATGTCAGCAGGTCTTTTTGTTGTAGGTATTCCAGATCATCCTGTGTTGAGCACGCCTCATCTGACATTACTTGGATGCTGTTTTCAAACTATCCTAGCTTACCAAAATGGAAGATGAGAGCTGTAATTATGGAAATCTTTTTGTCTCTGAACCAGCACTTCTCTGTTGATCTTATCCTATTTGAATGTGATTACATTTGAGTCTGATTGTCAAGGGAATATTTCAGGAAATTTGTTTTGCCTATTTTGCCATTCCCGTCTTGGCTACTCATGGGCTTTGGTAGGTTATGTTGTAATCACAAGTCCATATGCATCCTGCTCCAAGCAAAGTTGTTTCCCACATCTCTTCTCTTTTTAATAACACATGCAAATTCTTAGGAATAGAGGGTAATTTTTTTCCTTTGATTTAAAGCTCCCATGAACCTGACTTGTGTTTAATGAAAAAAGAACATTTTTAAAATTTTTAAGCAGAGTCTGAAGATAATATTTTTTCCCCCCTGCCCTCTAAATTTTACTCAACACTTCTGGTAAGTGGATCAGCATGTCTATTTTCAGGTTTGTAAAATCCCAACATATCATTAATACTTTTTGTGATTTCCCTGAGGAAAGCAAAATTTTCTCTTCTGATTTTCCTTTTGTGTTACTCTTGAATATGCATCATATTGTCATGAAGCTGTTTATTTTTCATTGAGATAAACCTTTTAATGGCCTTCATGGAACCGTAAAAACACATATTTCCAGAATGCAACCATTCAATTTGTATGAACTGATGGCAGAAGTGCGATATATACAATATGAATGTGAAAAGTTTCTAGACCTTAAAGCAATGCCTTAGCAGGAAAAAAAAAAAAAAAAAAAAAAGAATACTTGAGCTGTCTTATACAACATCTTCTAATAAAACTGTCTCTAAAAGACTGTTGTGGAGTAGAAAG
This sequence comes from Ammospiza caudacuta, assembly GCF_027887145.1. Classification (NCBI taxonomy): domain Eukaryota; kingdom Metazoa; phylum Chordata; class Aves; order Passeriformes; family Passerellidae; genus Ammospiza; species Ammospiza caudacuta. The sequence continues at coordinate 99,331,938 of NC_080594.1, forward strand.
CCTACGCTACTAGCACATTATCATGAGATGAAGTGAAATGACAGCAGGAATGTGAACAGCACAGCTTTAGAGGATTGTCTGGATGACAAGAGCACCATTTCAAAGTGTTTCATGGAGGGTGCTATGCTTTTCTGGTATTGCTGTAACATTTCAGGTAGGGGCTCCCCCAACAGGGATTGAGTGGCAACAGGGATAAGGCACATTGACTGTCAAATCAACTGTCTCCATCTCTGTCCCTGTCTCTGTCTCTGTTTCTGTCTCTGTCTTACTTCTTCTAAGAATAGAATAATCACATCTTTTCATAATACAGTGACATGGCTCAGATTTTTCATTATGCCTGGATTAAGAATAAAAAACGGGGGTGGAGCTGTGAGGGGAGAGCAACTTCAGTTTGATTCTTCTTGTTCGCCGCCTTCTCTGTACTTTCCTGCCTCACTTGGGATGCAAACCAGCTTCACCTTGGGTTCTTTTAGATTTAAAGGTTATTAGCAACTGCAACATTAACCTGCTCAGACCTTGTTTTCATTATCTCCAATAGGATGGCAGGATTAAGATAGCTGGAAGGAGCATGATGTGATTTAGTTCTGTTTGATGCTTCTGCCTTAGTAAATGTCAGAAGCAGGGAACAGAGTATTAATAATCATTTGCATCCAGTATGCTAACAGCAGATCTCGAAGAGAATGCACTCTGTAAAATAAAGCTCCAAGGTGGCAATTGCCCCCCCTACAAAAAATAAATGAAAACAAGGCCATTCAAGATATATCTGACAAATGCAGGGTTAAATAAAAACACTAGTATCTATTTAAAAGCCGAGAAGCAGTTTGCTGGAGCAGTTATTTCATGTTAATCACTTTGTATTTACTGCAGCTTGAGAAAGACACATTTGTTATGCAGACAGTGTTCATTGTCGTTGCTTCATCATTAATGCACTGCTGCCAGCAACAAAATGAATTAGCTCTCTGAATACTAAACCGGGAAACCAATGTTGAACCAGAGAGTGACACAATGACACTTACAGGATTAAAATACACTACCCAGCTATGAGAGTGTGCATTTTTGGCATTTGTTAATGATTAACTATTTTTAAGATTAGTATTAGTAAGAAACCTCTCTGGAATGGTTGAAAATTGTAGGACAAACAATAGTGATCATTTATGTTCCCCATGGGAGTTTGTACTCTTTCTGGAATACAAATTTCTCATGGATTATTTCCCATGCTTGACCACAGCTGTTTTTTCCCCATCAACAATTTATCATTTATCCTTTTACATGCATGCTTTGAATTTCTGCAATTCCTAGCATACTGTAGATCCATAGCAGCACTGTGGAAAGCGCATGAATACAAAACTCGAAGGAATCAAAGCCCCACTGTGTCTGTGAAGAGATGTCACAGGCATTTGCAAAAACACAGTAACAAAGCAAATGCCACCTGTCACTCTGTGTTTTTATATGCCTTTTGATGTGCCTATGTCACAAGAATAACAACATTAATCTCAAAATGGTACATTGTTACTGTTAGCTATAACCTGCTCTGCACAGGCCACTAAACTAGTAAGGGCTGATTGTATATTTAAAATAAAAAAGGGGGAGGGGCAGGGGTCAAGAAACAAGAAAAAAGGAAGAAAAGCAGGAGGAAAAATACCTCAATCAGAAAAATACATCTATTTTTGTGGGAGCCTGGTACTTGCCCTGTACTAAAATGTATTAAGAGCAGAAGGCAGCAGCCTCCTTTCTATCCCTTAAAAACTCTGGGCTTGATTTCCTGAGATGTTGGAAGCACAACACCCCCAGACACTTAAAAGGGAGGAAAGGAGCTAGGGAGCTATAAAACACTTGTTCTATCTTTTAGTAAAAGTGTCATGGGCATAAATGGGTAATAAATTCAAGCCTAAGGATCAAAAATCCTGAACAAAATTCTATAGGAAAAAACCAGATTCTTCTTGAATATTGAGGTACTCATGTTCTCCTAGAAAGGAAAACAAATAAGCAGTACAATAACACCAACTCCTTGGGGAATTCTGTCCCTTCCAGTTGGAAAGAGAGGTTATTTTAACATTTATATGCAAAATAAAGTATTCCAGGAAACACAGCCTAGCCCAACCACCTGATGCAGAGAAATGGTTATGTACAGCTATTGTATGGTTGATGCTGATGGCTGATTATTTTTGTGCATTGGTGTATTTTAAACCTAAAATTTTATAATTTAAATTGTAATGGACTCTCTTGTTCCATTTGCATATGTTCCTTTTTTTTAGAAATGTCCATTTTCAGGTTTAGAAAGTAAATATTCAAGATTAATCACAAGAAAGAAAGTAAACTCTGGGAGTTGGAAAATGTCATCACCTTGCAGCCTTCTGACCTCAATGACTATTATCTGGAATAATAATAGTATTCATTTCCTAGCAAAGTAACACTCTGAAGTTAATTAAATGTTTGTAGAGCATTATGAAATTACTAAATTAGTATATTCCATAAATACCATATTTTCATGAAAAAGCAACATCAAGCTCCATGGAAGTTCATTTATGTAATTTTTTACAGTGTTCCATCCAGTTTTCTAGTTGAACATAGCTGATTAGCAATAGAAGGTAAGACTTGAGGATAATAGAAAAATTATACTTTGGCTAAATTAAATCTATAAGTCATATCTGAAAAGAAAGTGTAGCTATCAAAATTTGAATTTGACACAGTTGTAGTGACAAACTCTTAAAGAGAGACATTTCATAGCCAATAAACTGGGGTGAAAATATATGCTGAAAAATTCTCAAAGGTGAACCTTGTGGTTTAACCCAACCCCAGCTGGCAGATGAGCCCCACCCAGCTGCTCACTTGTTCACCCCTGGTGGTGTGAGGAAGAGAATCAGAAGATTAAAGTGAGAAGATTTGTGGGTTTACATAAATTTAATTTAACAGGTAAAGCAATAACTGTTCATGCCAACAAAACAAAACAAGGGATTTATTCGCTGTTTCCTGTGGGCAGGTGGATTCTCATCCAGGCTCCACCACATGTAGCAGCATCTTGGGAAGAAAACACCATCACTCTTAACATTCCCTCCTTCCTCCTTCTCCCAGGCTTGTATGCTGAGCATAATGCCATATGGTAAAGGATATCCCTCTGTTTGGGGTATCATTTGGACTCATTTGGAGTCAGCTGTCCTGGCTGTGTCCCCTCACATCTCCCTGTGCACCCACAGACCCCTCACTGGTAGAGTGAGAAGCAGAAAAGGCCTTGATGCTGTGTAAGCGCTGCTCAGCAGTAATGAAAACACTCCCATTGCAACACTTTCCGGCACAAATCCACATCACAGCCCCGTCCTGGCTACTATGAAGAAAACTAATTCTGTCCCAGCAAAAAGCAGCTGTGAAGCAACCCATTTCATTGTAAAAATTCTACTACACTGTGTAAATTACACAAGGATTTATGTTTATAGCATTATAAGGTCCTGTACGTGGGCTGGGATAATCCAAGCATAGAGGTGTGATGGAAAATGGATTGAGAGAGACTGTGAGGAGAAGGACTTTTGTGTGTTGAAGTTTGACACAACCCAGCAATGTGCATTTACAGCCCAGAAAACCAACCATGTCCTGGGCTCCATCCAAAGCACTGTGGCCAGCAAATTGAGGGAGGTGATTCTACTCCTTTACTCTGCTCTGGTGAAAGCCCACCTGGAGTCCTGCATCCAGCTCTGGAACCCCCAACATGAGAAGGACATGGACGTGTCAGAGTCAGTCCAGAAGAGGCCAAAAAGATGATCAGAGTGCTGAAGCAACTGTCCTACAAAGACAGGCTTAGATGGTTGAGGTTTTACAGACAGGGGAAGAAAAGGCTCCAGTGAGATCTCATCGCACCTTCCAGAACCTATAGGGGCCTACAGGAAAGATGGAGAGGAACATTTTATAAGAGCATGTAGTGATAGGACAAGGGGAAATGGCTTCAAACTGAAAGAGAGTAGGTTCATATTGGATATTAGGAAAAACATCTTTACAGTCAGGGTGGTAAGGTGCTAGGACAAATGGAAGTTATGGAAAACCTATTCCTGGAAGTGCTCAAGGCTTGTTTGGATGAAAGCTTTGACCAATCTGATCTTGTAGAAGGTGTCCCTGTCCATGGCAGGGGGGTTGGAAGTAGATGGTCTTCAAGGCCCCAAAAGGTCTTGTCAATTGGTAATGAAACACTGCTAATGATAAAAAGGTAAACATTTTCTTCACTGAATAGTTTATATAATGTCATAGTGGTGATTGGGCTTTTTCCCTGCATTTTTTGAAGGCTCTGAAATTCAATGAGTCATTTCTTCATCTGCCTTTTAGTTTTAGTTATATATTGTTACACATCTTGAGACCTACAGGCATTGAAATCATGATTATAAATGCTATTAAGAAAATGAACATCATCTTTATCTTTCTCCAGATAGACTAAGTGTTTGAAAGGGAAAAAGAAGTAGTGTCAAACTTCTCTTTTTGTATTTTAAATCAGAAATTAAGTGTTACATCATTTACAAATGTATGTATCACTGAAAGAAAAGAAATATAATGCTGGAGGCTATGCTACTGACATTTTGTGGGGAGAAATATCCCTGCATAGTAGGGAACAAACAGGTTTCCTTATCTTAAAGAAAATTAGGCCCACAACTTACCACTACCCAGAGCTGTGTGAAATAAGAGAAAATATGTATAAAATCTACAGAGCCTATCATTTAGTACAAGAATGATTTCTTACAGATCTTTCTGTATATAATGCTGGAGCCTCCACTGAAGTTCCTGAGATATTCCTTTGGATTATTTGTCTAATCTCAAAGTGAATCTAAAAACCACTTTGTAAATATACATATTTTTAATTTTTTTTTTACATAAAAGACTCCATATCTGTAACCTTAGGAAAAAATTCTTCTATCTCCAAATTAAGAAAAATATATATCTATTTTTGGCAGAAACATTGGTGAGTTTATCCTATTTTTCTTCTCCTTTGTCAAAAGTAACAATCCAGTAGTCTACATTGGTAGTTAGAGGTTGTGGGAGGCTTCTTTACTCTTTTCCTCCTCAATTTCTAATGTTTGGCTTTCATTCATTCTAGAATTTTTAAATTTTTTAAAGAGGCAGAATAGACTACTGGGTGAGAGTTCAGGTCTTACTCCTTATTCTTTCATTTATCTTTCCTTAAAACATTTTCATGTTTGCCTTTCTTGCATATTTGGGCCTTTTCAGACTATAGGTCTCCACAGTATCAATCTGTGTAGGATTTTGAGCTTTATCTTTAAGTATTCTAAAATATAATTACATTGCATTGATTTTTCATTGAGTTTAACATTTGCTGTCCTTTTCTTTTTTGGTACTGACATAATAAAATCCTGATACTTTTTGTTGTTGTTGTTTTTGACAAAAATAAAAGGTAAAAAATATTTCCTTCAGATTTCCCATCCATACCTGAATTTTTACTGGTTATTTTCTGCCCACCTTCTTTTTTAACAGCTTCTTGTTTAGCAGAACTTGTCTTTTCTACTCCATTATAGAGTTTTATTTAGCAGATTTGTAGATTGTCCTATCTTTGCTTCATTAGGTACTCCTAAGAAGACCTTTCAGTGTGTCTTCAGTCTCATAAATTTTATTAGTTTCTCTCACTGCCCCATTAATTTTGCTCTTAATTTTCCAACATTTCTACTCATGAAATCTAACTCACTTGTATGGCTGCATGAAAGAAGTTAACTCCCTCACAGGAGGAAAAAAGTTAAACCAAAGCTATCTCCCAAAAAACTAAAAGAGTTTTAAATTGGGGCTATTGGCTAAATTCCAGCTGTCTTAGAAATATCAGAGGAAGAGTATTGCTGCAAGTGGTTACTCCACAATGATTTCTCAATCTTACACATAGAATAATCACAAGGTATGACAACATTTTTATTTTATGTGCAGGTTCTGAGAATATCTGCACCTCAGCAAACACCTATCTTCTACATCCCATTTTAAAAAGTCAGTCTGGAGCAGCTGGTGCAGGGGTACTGGCATGCAGGTGAGCCATTATTCACCTTCTCTGCTGCTGTATCCCACTGTTTTTCCATCTCCACTGTTATACCAGAAGTGCTTGACTGAGAAAAGATATTGAGGGAGAAAGTAGAAACAGATACTAGAATTAATGGAAACATTAAGAAATAGCTCCCATGTAACAGTTAAAAGGATTATTTTTATTTTCCTTCTATTTTTCATCACAAATTATGTGGCTAGTACTAACCACAGCATCCATTTCCTTTTCAAGCTGCAGTAATGTGCTGATGAGTAATTCCTGGTGAAGCTCCAAGCATTCAGTTTTAGAGGAATTTCTTTAAATAATGCATATTTTTATAATAGAGAATCAAAATATTGTTTCACATTAAGAGACAGAAATTATCTCTGAATTAGTTAAATAAATACATGAACATGTGTATGTGATTATGTATGGGATCTTTTTTCTGCAAGAAAGAAGCAGAATAGAAAAATTATAAGAAGAAAAATTGAAGAAATAAAAAAAAATTCCTTGAATGAATATTGAAAACATAAGATTATTTCTATGACTTACAGCTCTGTACACCCAATGTCTTATTACCTAGTATGACCTAGATCCTAAGGGTTATGTTTATGTTGTAGCAATTAGGGCATCACATTGGCAGCAAATCTTTACAGCACTTTATATTCACACTGTATGCATTCACTCTTTGGAATGGCCCAGTAGTCCCTGGGTCTACTAATAAAATCATTGATCACAGGCCCAGATGTAGCTATCTGCACTGCAAATATTCAATATTACAGGAGATTAAACCCACCTACTGCCCACAAAAATCTAATCATCACATCCTCATTTGCAAAGTGGACCAAAATTTTTATGTAGCTGATCAAGTCTGCATTTCATGCTAGGCATGCACTGTGCTTTCACTAGCAACTTTTATTGTTACAGAATATTGAGTTCAACTTGTACTGTTTGTGTCTAGCAGTCTTCTGCTACTGAACATCACAGAGGAAATGTCATCCTCAGCAGATAATAAAATTGTCAAGTGTAGTAGTCCTCAACATCTGTACAGGCATTTTATTCTTTCAGCCTGTTTTCCCTTGATATATGTTAGTTCACACCTCTGACTTATTTATTGCTTCAATATGAGCAGCATTTATGCTTTCCACCACCACTACTTTTATAAAATACGAATGTAGTTATGCTAATTGAAAGTTAGACTGTTTTTTTTCTTTTTACACATAAAACCTTAGGAGAGGGGAGACTGTGATCTCAAATAACAACATGTGCTATTATCTGTTAACCTTTGGGGTTCATTTAATAGATGTGTTGCAAAGAGCTGGTCAAAATTTTTAAAGAGAGAGAGAGAACACATATTTGCACTGCAAATGCAACTGTACCTTTATTTGCATAACCAAGTGTTATAGTCAAATATCCCTTTCTCATAAATGTACTCCAGTTTCTTTGAGACAGGTGAATAGCTTCACATATTTATATTATTTAAGTGATCCTCTGAGCCAAGTACCAGGTGAAAATCTAAAAGTGACAAATGATAACAGAACAAAAATTTTCCTTTTTTTATTTTGGCTTAGACAGTCATCCTCAGCACTAAACCTAACTAAACTCATACAGCTGAGTGTTCCTCTTTTTTATTTTTTTTAAAGAAATTTTGATTTGGCATCTGTTGCCTATTCTCACTTAGGAGCACAGCCCCCTACAAGTACTTATGCTCTACTCATCAGTGCACAGCTCTGAGAGATTTTTTAGGGATTTTACTCAGTGAGGTAAGTAAACACAAGTCAACAGAAAGGAAAAGGATTATGGCATTAATTTAATACACTTTTATTCACATGGCAATTTAAGCCATCAGTTCCAGTTTGAATTTAAGCTGCCTTCATGGCCAGGAACACTGAGAAGCACTGCTAGGCAGTGGTTCAGACCTCCACTGAAGGCTGATGTGGCAAATTCTTCTCAGTTCTGCTGAGCAGGACCTGGAAGTCTTGGCAGATGACAAGTTGACCACAAGCCATGAGTGTGCCCTTGTGACCAGGGAAGCCTGTAGTACCCTAGGATGAGTTAGGAATAGCACTGCCACCAGGTCAAGGGAGCGGGTCCTGTTCCTCTGCTCAGCCCTGGTGAGGCCACATCTGGAGTGCCCACTTCTGGGCTCCTCAGTACCAGAGACACAAGGAGCTACTGGAGAGGGTCCAGCAGAGGCCACAAAGATGATTAGGGGTTTGGAGTCTCTCTCCTGTGAGGAAAGGCTGTGGGATCTGGGCCTCTTTAATTTAGAGAAGACAAGACTGAGAGGCCATGTTGTCAATACATATAAATATCTCAAAGGTGGGTGCAAACAGGATGGTGCCAGATTTTTCTCCTTTGTTCTCAATGGCAAGATGAGGAAAAATGGGCATAAACAAAACCACAAGAACTTTCATCTTGACAGAAGAAAGAACTTTATGTTGAGGGTAGCAGAACACTGGAACAGGCTGTGCATTGAGCTCATGGAGTCTCCCTCTCTGGATACCCTAAAAACCCACCTGGACACATTCCTGTGTAACTTGCTCCAGGTACCCTTTGGACTGGATGATCTCCAGATGTCCCTTCTAACCTTAATGCTTCAGTGATTCTATGTTTCTGGCTGTAGACATAACATCCTCCATTCGTCTGATTATTCACTTTGGATAAAACGGGATTGCAAGGCATCTCTGTTGGCACTGGGTGTGCAGGAAAGTGGGAAACTGAAGCAAACCCTAGATGACCGGCTTGAAGGAGGTGTTCAATCTCTAAGCATAAGGAAGTCTACAATTCAAAATTATTCAAAACAATTGTTTTGAATAATTTCTCTGGCCTTAAGAGGCCCCTCTCTGTCCTGTCTTGCCTTTCAGACCTCTGAACATTTCAGATACCTCTGGAAATATCACAAATAAGGCACCTATGTTTGTTCTATTGAGTGGCTCCCTAGAGTTAAGTATGCTGAATTAGTGAATTTCTTGAAATAAGAAAAACAGTCTAGATAGGATGGGGAATTGAAATCTTACCTTAGTATCTAATCAGTGTACTGTATTTCCATACCTGATGCTCATTTATAACATCCAAAATTCCTGCAGTAGTTTACCTAGGTAAATACTCTTAGGTAGGTCTCTTAATCTCTCAGGAAGATTTGATTTCTTGAAACAGCTCCTACAACAGAATAATTTCTCAGCACTTGCCATTTTGTTCTCATGCATTATCAGTCCATGCTGTAACAGCTACATCTAGAGAAAATAAAGAACAAATGAAATGGATCTGCGGTCTAAACATTCCCCTTTTTTACTTGCTTTACCTGACCTGAGGACTCAGGGGTTTTCAGTCTTGGTTTAAATTATTTCTATGACTTAAAAGATAATAGTTATTTAATAAGTACACTAATATGAAAATTGCATGATGGCAAATTTGAAAAGAGCCAAGTTTTGTCCATTTTGCCTTTGACCTTATTTTAGAAATAAAATTACTAATTCCATTGAGAAGATCAAATTTATGTTTATAACTATTATTTCATCGAATAGTTATAGAAATAAAATGTGTACTTAGGATGGTACAAAAGAAAATTAAAAGGCACATTTCTTGACAGTGATAATAGAATAATTATAGGTGTAGTAGAAGAAACAGACTGGAAATTAGAGCAAAGTATCAGGGTTGTTGCAATAAAATTCTGTGGTGATTTATTTTACAGTTAGAAATAAACAGACCAGAAGGGACAGGTAAGGAGTGGATTCTCACAGAAAATAAATGAAAAATCTATTCATGCCTTTTTAAATAATTTGTAGCTCAATTCATCAGAGTTTTTGATTAACACTACTGATAATAGTAATAGTAATAGCCTAGACAAAAATTAAATTAAATCTTAACACGAATTATGTCAGCCTTTTTATAACTACTTATATGATGCTACTCTGACATATGAACTACTGAAAAAATTTCTCCATATGCTATTCAACTGAATAAATAAAAATTAAGCAATACATTCGAAAGTCTTTCTGTTCCTCAGATATAAATAAAAACAAAAATATTTTCTTCAAAATAATATAATATAATATAATATAATATAATATAATATAATATAATATAATATAATATCATATCATATCATATCATATCATATCATATCATGTCATATCATATCATATATATCATATATTCTGGGGGTAAAAACCCTTAATTTCCAAGACGCCTCCTCTAATAGATTTTTGAAAAATGTTTTAGAACTTAACCATACGTAAATACATTGTATGATGGGATTTTTTTTTTTTTTGGAAGATAACTGCTGTAGTTCAATACTACACAGTGCAATGAGAAATGAAAAAAAAAAAAAAAAAAGAGAAACCTTGTGTCAGACATCCTTGTAACAATCATTAATTCTACTTTCAGCCACTATCTCACAGGAACCAGTCTTGTGAAGTTAGAGAATGTCTGAAAAAAAAAAGATTAATAAAATATTTTCTTATATGGAAACACTTGATGAATACATGGTAAAACTACTGTTATCTTCATGACAGGAGCCTTCTAAGTCCACTAATTCTATACAGCAAATTTCAAGCCAGAATCATGCCTCAGTATAACAAGAGAAATTCAGCATTTAGAGGTGTTATCTAAATTGTTCAAATTTATAATAAAATACAGTAAATATTAATATTCCAGTAGCAAAGGACAGAACAAAACATTATTTCAGACAGCTTCTGACTGTCCTTCTCATGCACCTGAAAAGATTTAAAGATGTAGAACTTCTGTCTTAGCTCCACATTTTGCAAGATAATCAGTAAAAATTAGTTTTTGTTTAGTATTTATGGAGCTGAATCCTGTGGTTTTCTACATGTTCCCAGGAACAGCTGGCAGACAATGGTGTGCCTACACATTTTTTTATTATTTTAAACACACTTAAAGACTACAAAGGTATAGAATGCACCAACACTAATTTTGCAGTGCATATCCTTCATCTACTTTCTTGGTATTCTTCCATTTGATTGCTGTGAGTTACTGAACACCATGGCTACAGCAAGATTTAGGAAGAAGCCTTTGCTAGGAGTTTTCCATGTAAACGGTAAGGAGGGTCGTCAGTAGTAGTTCAGGCACAGAAAATTAAGGTGCAAACTCTGAAGAATATATTTTAGGCAGATAGACCGATCTTAGCTCCAGTGATGCTAACAATCCTTATACAAAGATATAAATACATTAATTTATTTGAACTTGCTCTTCTGCTTTATCATCTTTCTCCATGTGATCCGTTCCTTTGAGGAGATATTCTGTCATGCCATCTGGATGGACTCCAAGGCCAATGTTAACCTGTCACTGGAGTGAAATTTCCTATGGGTACCATGGTAGTAGTGGTACTTTCTGAAAGCTGTTAGAATATAACCAATACCTGCCCATCAAGGCTAAAGGAGTTCACCAAGCCAGACACAATGAAAGAATAATACAGTCTCTTCACTTAGGTGTAGCGAAATTTAAAATCTTCCATTAGAAGGGCCTGGAAAAAAATCTGATGTGATTGTTCTCTGTTTCATTAAAACCTTTGCAGTTCTGTATTAGTACCCAATCCTATATCATGGATGGTTCTACAATGCTGTACTGCAAAGAGATTAGTGAAATCTTCAGTGTGTGAAGTGTCAACACAAGCTAAGTAAAAATTGTGTGTAATCTGAAATTACTCTGAGGAAAAAAGTAGTTCCTGAATGTATGAATAAATACCTATAAAGTTTGAGACACTATATGATAATTTAATTCTGTTAAGAAATAATTATTTCATTTTTGTATAGCCAACTGTCTCAACACTGTTGATTGGTAGACTTTATGATACATAGCCTCAATAAAAATTTTATTGCATTTTCATGTACTGTTACATTTTAGGAAATCTAAGGAATCATATAATCATAGGATCATTTACATTGGAAAAGACCTTTAAACTCATTGAATCCAATAATTAACCCAGCACTGCCAAGGACACCATTAAATCATGCTCCTAAGTGTCACATACACAATTCTTTTAAATGCCTTGGGGGATAGTGACTCCACCACCTCTCTGGGCAGCCTGTTCCAGCTCTCCCTTTCAGAGAAGAAATTTTTCTTAACATCTAATCTTCTACACCAGGAGCTTGATTATGTTTTCACTGGGCTTTGGCACTTCTAATTATAACCCTCCATAATCTCATGATAACCTCGTAGTCCTCCTGAGTTAGCTGCTCCTTCATAAAAAGGTAATAAACTGCCCTGTTTTTTTCCTGAGTTGGAGTCAAAGTCCTCTGTTTAACCAGGCCACTCTTCTGTAATGCCTAGCACACTTTTGAGCACATGGGGTTCCTCCTGTACCTTGAAGATTTCCTTCTCTAAGATTGTCCAGCCTTCCTAGACTTGTTTGTCATTCTGGACACTTCACAAGGGGGTCTATGAACCAGTCTCCTAAACATGTAAAAAGCCTGAACTTTGGAATTCCAAGGTAACAGTTCTGCAGACCCTGCTTCTTATTTCTCAAAGAATTGAAAACTATCATTCTGTGATTGCTGTGTCCAAGATGACCTCCAGCCATCACACCACCCACCAGTCCTTCTCTGTTCACAAATAGCAGGTCCATGGCTTGCTTCCTCACCAACAGTGTGGGGAAGTTTGATGGAAGTTAAACGATGTCATTATTAAGAGCTGTACGAAATTATGGTGCAAAATTAACAATAACATATAGCAACAAATACCTCCAAGTCCTTCCCCTCAGGACTATTCTTAAGACATTGCCATTTATGAAAATTACTCACACAGTAATACATTTTCATTGCTTGTGGACAAGTTCTTAAAACCTTACTATTTAAATCCAATAGAAACCAAATAACTATATGAGAACTTGCTAATGTTTATGCATTCATTGTCTCAAATATAGTGTGGTTAACAAGTATGTGTGAAGTACCTATATGCTAGGTTTTTTCTGAAATTAAAAAAAAAATGATAACTCCATACCTAATCTCCTGCAAGACCACATTGCCTCCTCATGTTCAGCCTCTCCTCCTCCAGCACTCCCAGTGACATCAAACGTCCCAGTTGATTCAATTCAAATAATTCCTTTTATAAAGTAATATCAAGTGTGTAAAAAAAAAGAAACACTTGGCAATGAAAAGATAAAAATTAGAAGAAAAATACCCATAATCATTTTAGATGCTGCATTTTATTCAACTACTGTGAGCTCTGAATGAATACAGTTTTTTAATAAAAAGAGGTGAACGAATGGAGCTTAGATACTTTATAAATGAAGCTTCAGTTATGCTCTGTCACATTTTCCCATTACTTAACTCATGTTTGCTATAGAACTGATTTCTTTGCTGATTTTTTTTCCATATCTGTGGTTTAGCCGCAAATTAAAAAATATAATACCAAGTAACGAGTCTGCTTTCTACACATATTTGACTTACTAATTGTTTGCTAAATGATGCTTAAAGGATAAAAATAATATTTTCATGCCAATGGTTCTAGTTTAAGCTCTCCAGATTGTATTCTTATTGTCACTGAACATACAGTAAAAATATTTAAAAACTTTCAATAGTCTATTGTACTCACAGAACTGAAATGTGTTAAATCCATTAGGCAATTGGAAATTGGCCTGTGTCAGCCATAACTGCTTGTCATCTTCATATATAATCTTCTCAGGAAATCAATAAAACACAAGGAGATTTCTAGCTATTGATCTAAGCCACTTAACATATAACAAAACCTGATTCTGATAAATGATAGTGTAAAATAAAGAGGATGTGTAATTTGCTGTCATTTGACAGCTAGCATCTATATAATTCCTCTACTTAAAAAACAAAGCAGATCATTTTTCAAAGTGTTTGAAACACTGTCTGGTGTTTGAATGCCTCTGGATATTAAGCAAACTGGTGTGCATTGCTGTACATAACCTTATAGTTTATGTCATCAATCCTGTGGGTGCTAGAGATCTACTGGCATGGCTCTTGTGCTATATTTGATGGAAACTAATCTAAGAACCTCTTAGATTCAAAGCTTATCCTTTTGTCAATACTGAGGTCTTTCTCTCAAAAAGTTCTAGAAAGGTTGAAGTGACTGAAATTCTTAGCTCTGTGTTTTCCAGTAACCTGTAACGAAGGCAGATATTTTCCATCAAATTAAGCTTTGAGGATTTTATTTTTGAATGCACAATGATTACAGACAGAAAATAGAAGATATGGATCTTGGCTAATTATGACAGACTTCAATTTCCAAATTACATTACTTTCAATTTATTGTATCCTGAAGATGATGAGACTTTGATTTCCTTCTCTCTCAAAAGTTTCTCACTGAAAGTAAGTAACTACTGTAAACTGGCAGATAATTATCATTTAAGACATTTCAGATTTCATTAACTTTCACCAAAATCAATAAAGGGAGAAGGAAAGACTAGTTTACAGCTGGTAAACTTTGGATCTATCCAGTGTATACTTCAAAAAGCTGACTTCTGAAAGCATGAGGTTCCAGGGCATTCTGCCAAATAGTCTTGTCTGCAGTACAATAAAAACTTCAGCTGCTGTTACTGGATATCAAAGTCAGTTCCAAAGCCAGAGTATTCCTGAAGCAACCTTTCCTCCATTCTTAGCTTACAGGTGTCTTTATTTCAATCTTGAGCATTTAAACTAGCCTAAATGTAACTTCTATAAATAATCTTACTAATTTTCCACATAATATTTCCCTTTTCCATATGTAGTACGTCTATGGATTTTTCCATTACAGCAGGATAATTCCCTGGGATTCAGGGAATATGGCTGTGAACAGACATTTCCAGAGTTATGCTCTACTTCTGAAGACTCTCATCATCCATGAGAAAAGAAACACAGCAATCTCAGAAGTCCATGCGTTGTAGCCTGATGAATATGAAATAAATCTAGGTGAAAAAATATTAACTATCTTTAAAAGACCATAAATTGAGTGATGTTGAGATATTTGGCCAAATATACCCCGAAACTATGTTAAACCACACTTGAAAAAACTGTGGAAGAGCCCATGTTTTAAAAGAATGCCAATGTGCATTTGAGGAAAAAAAAAAATCAACAACCTTGAATTCAGTCAGACAGAAAGGTTATCTGAGAAAATAAAGAGTCCATGTATAAAGAGGCTGTACAGAAACAGGTAGGATCCAAAATAAGCAGTTTATCTAAAACATAAACTGCTGAATAGCCCACATTTAAGATAATGAACTGGCTTAAGCTGAATATGTGAGCATTACAAACAACACCTAATTTTGTATATGCCTTGTCTCTTGTGCTCTGTCATTTTTAGATCCAGTACTAGCTGTGACATGATTTTTATTATTATTATTATTATTATTATTATTATTATTATTATTATTATTATTATTATTATTATTATTAAATGGATTTAGTAAATATCTTGTTGAAATTTTTGTTGGCTGTGATCAACTGGTCTATTTAGGCTCCTCTGAAAGCTGATTTATAAAACTGGCTGGAACACAGGACCTTTACATCGGGTTAGCCAATATGGGACTGAGGCTGAAGAGCTCAAAACCATACTGGTCCTGCAGATTAAATACAGACTTAATCCTGGTTCTGCTGTGAATACAGGACTCTGAGTGTGAAAGCACCAGTGTTGGTGGCTTTGGTGAAACCTTTGTCACTGTTTAAACTTAGTTTTTTGACCACCCAGAAAGGAGATAGCCAGATATATTGGTGAGATATATTGGCACAGCCAAGAAATTGTTTCATTTTTAAAAGCTCTAATTTCTCAGTCTCTGCTTCTTCTTCAATTCAGTGATTCCCAGGAAAAAATTTACAATTTTCTAGTTAAATAGCATAAACACTATTAAAAATATAACAAGAATGAAGAGGCACTTTTTAAGAGAGTGTCTTTGAGCCTCACAATTGTCCTTGCAAAACTGTTGTCTTAATCCACTTTTCCAGTCACAATTGTTTTAGCGCTTAACAGGACTTCCCTCGTTTCTTCCACTTAAACTTGATTTTCCCTTAATAGTTGAAGGACGCTTAGACAGCATCACATTAATTTCAGTGGACATTGAGTTTTATCTAATTCAGCAAGCCAGCCTTTGTTAATTAGGCCTCACAGGGCGAGTGATTGTAAAGAACATCTCTAACTGTCACTGATCAATACCCACAGCAGAAGCAGTTCTAGCAGTCAATTACTTGTGTTTCTGAGAAGCAAGAAGAGTCCTATTCTTGTTAACTCCCTGCACTTTTTTGAAATCATAAGGCCTCTAGCCTACCTTTTTATCAGGTTCAACCAGATACATACAAATTTTATTTCCTTCTCCTAATGCTGAGGCAGGTTCATTGGCAACAAACTTTTCTGCAGCCTAGCAGTGCTTTTTAGAAACTTCATGTACTTTTAAAACCATGAGCTACACTGATGGAAAAGTCATTGCTCCAACAATGCCAACAGAGATTTGCTGTTTAGGTCTAGAGGCATGGGCTCTCTCTTTGATTAGGTCCCAGAAGAATTAGTATATGGAAAGCAATTTAGCATAATGCTACACTGCAATCCTTCAAAGACAGAGTAAGGAGAAAAACAGATCACAGCTGGTCATTTAGCATTTCCTGGTCATTTATTTCAGTGAAAGTATATAAATTATCACAGAATCACTAGGTTGGAAAAGACCTTCAATATCATCGAGTCCAACCCATGCCCTAACACCTTAACTAAACCATGGCACTGAGTGCCACATCCAATCTTTTTTTAAACCCATCCAGGGATGGTGATTACACCATGTTCCCAGGCAGAAAATTCCAGTACTTTATCACTCTTTCCATAAAAAACCTTTTCCTAATATCCAACCTATATTTCCCTTGGCGCAGCTTGAGACTGTGTCCTCTGGTTCTGTCAGTTCTTGCATGGAGAAAGAGACCAACCCCACCTGACTGCAGCCACCTTTCAGGGAGCTGTAGGGAGTGATAAGGTCACTTCTGGGCCTCCTTTGCTCCAGCATAAACAACTCCAGCTCCCTCAGTCGTTCCTCACAGGGTTTGTGCTCCAAGCCCCTCTCCAGCCTCGTTGTCTCCTCTGGACGCACTCAAGCCTCTCAATGTCCTTCCCAAACTGAGGGGCCGGAACTGGACACAGCTCTCAAGGTGTGGCCTCACCAGTGCCCACTACATGGGGAGAATGACCTCCCTGCTCCTGCTGGCCACACTGCTCCTGATCCAGGCCAGGATGCCCTTGGCCTCCTTGCCCCCAGGGCACTCTGCTGGCTCATGTTCAGTCACCTGTCAACCAGTGCCCCCAGGTCTCTTTCTGCCTGGGCACTGTCCAGCCACAGCATCCCCAGACTAAAATATTGCAGGGGGTTATTGTGGCCAAAATGCAGGACTTAGCACTTGGACTTACTAAACTTCATCTTACTGGACTCTGCCCATCCATCCAACCATTCCAGATCTCTTTGCAGAGCCCTCCTACCTTCCAACAGGTTGACACAAGCTCCCAGATTAGTGTCATCTCAAATTTACTAATGAAAGACTCAATACCCTCATCCATGTTGTCAGTAAAGATATTGAACAGAACTGGCCCCAGCACAGAGCCCTGAGGGACACCACTGGAGACTGGCCACCAGCTGGA
Organism: Ammospiza caudacuta; assembly: GCF_027887145.1. Lineage (NCBI taxonomy): Eukaryota > Metazoa > Chordata > Aves > Passeriformes > Passerellidae > Ammospiza > Ammospiza caudacuta. The sequence goes on from NC_080594.1 coordinate 99,349,501, forward strand.
TACAGAACCATTCATCACTCTTTGGGCCCAACTATCCAGGCCCAAACCCAGCACAGAGTGCTCATGTCCAAGCCATGGGTTGCAGCTTTTCTTAGGAGTGTGCTGTGGGAGACAGTGTCAAAGGCTTGCTGAAGTCCCAATACACGACATCCACAGCCTTTCCTGCATCCATCAGGGAGATCACCTGGTCATGAAAGGAGATCAAGTTGGTCAGGCAGGACCTGCCCCTCCTAAATGCATGCTGGCTGGGTCTGATACCCTGGCCATCCTGTAGGTGCTCTGTGATGACACTCAGCATAAACTGCTCCATTACCTTACCTGGTACTGAGGTCAGGCCAACTGGCCTGTAATTACCAGGATCATCCTTCCTAGCCTTTTTGAGAAGGGGTGTCACATTGGCCAGATTCCAGCCATCTGGAACGTCACCAGTGAGCCAGGACTGTTAGTAAATGATGGAGAGTGGCTTCGAAATCTCATCTGCCAGCTCCCTCATCACCCTGGGATGGATCCCATCTGGTCCCATGGATTTATGAACATCCAGCAGCTCAGCAGTTCTCTGGTTGCCTCCTCCTGGATAACAGGGGTCCCATTCTGCTCCCTGACACCATCTACCAACCCAGAAGGAGAGTCATCCTGATAAGCCATCTTCCAACTAAAGACTGAGGCAAAGAAGGCGTTAAGCACTTCCACCTTTTCCTCATCTGCAGTTACTCTGTTCCCTCCTTCCAGTACAGAATAAAGGTTGGTCTTACCCTTCCTTTTGACGTTAATATATATGTAAAAACATTTTTTATTATCATTTACAAAAGTTGCCAAATTAAGTTTGAACTGAGCTTTGGCCTCTCGAATATTTTCCTACATGCCCTAGAAGCCCCCTTTAAATACTTCCTGAAAGACCTGACCCTTCTTCCAAAGATGATACATCCTTCTTTTACTCCTAAGTTCCTTCAAAAACTCATTACCCATCCATACTAGACATTTGCCTCATTGACTCATCTTTTGGCACACAGGGACAGCCTGTTCCTGTGCCCTCAAGATCTCTGTTTTGAAGCTCAACCACCTTTCCTGGACTCCTTCGTTTTTAAGAGCTGCTTCCTAGGTATCTGTCTGAATAAGTCTCTTAAATAGGCCAAAGTCTGCCCTTTGGAAGTCCAGTGTAAGAGTCCTATTGATATTCCTCCTCATTTCACCAAATATTGAGAACTCTTTTAATTTCATGATCACTGTGCCTCAAGCAGCCTCCAACAATCACATCTCCCACCAACCCATCTCTATTTCCAAACTACAGGTCTTATAACATTGTCCCTGCCCTGGTGGGCTCACCCAGCAGCTGTGACAAAAAGTTGTTCCCCACAACCCATAAGAACTTCCTGCACTGCCTCTTTTCTGCTGTATTAAGTTCCCAGCAGATGTCTGGTAGGTTGAAGTCACCTACAAGAATGAGGGCTGGTGGTCCTGAGCCATTCTCCAGCTGCTTACAGAGTAAGTTGTCTTCCTCTTCTCCCTGGTGGGGTGGTTGATAACAGACTCCCAGCAGAATGTCAGCTTTGTGGGCCCTCCCCTTAATTCTTACCCACAGGCATTCAACTTCATCGTCATTAGTTTCAATACCCATGGCATCAAAAACTTCCCCAATATAAAGGTCTACCCCTCCATCTCTTCTCCCTTTCCTGTCTCTTCTGGAGAGACAGGAAAAGGTGAAGAGTCCAGTGCATCACTCCAGCTATGTGAGTTGTTCCACCACATTTCCATGATGGCAATTGCACCACAGTTTTGCTGTCACCCCATGGCTTCCAGCTCATCTTGTTTGTTACCCATGCTGTGCGCATTAGTGTACATGCACCTCAGCTGGGCGATTGATTTGCATTTGAATATAAATTAGACCTTTAGGCATTTCCAATGAAAACATTCTTTTCTGCCCTCTAGAACCTGTTTTTTAATAAGCTCCTGTTCTTCTCTGGGGAGATCATGAAGTTGTCATTCTTGTCATTGAGGACTTAGAGTTAAAAACACCCAACTTCCTGAAACTATCATTGAGTTGTTTTAATATATGATAAACAGCTAATCACTTCAAAAGAAATGGGTGGGAAAATATTTTCTCTGTTTATGAGAGAATCCTGAGAATTTAAAATTTTTTTATTGTATATCATGTGTTTTCAAAACCAATTGGTGACATCCCAAAGTGGAGAACTAAAGAGACTGGCTTGTTACTTATACACTGTATTGTATAAAAGTGAATTTACCAGTGGAATGATATTTTCATTTTTTTCTATGATTCTCCTTTGTTGTCTCCTCCAAACCACTATTATAAAAGGCCCAAGAAAAACATAGCATGTTAAGTTGTAGGTAAGAAATTTCATGTTCTGTTGCAATACTAAGTGTAGCTTCTATTAGAAAAGCTAAATTTTCAGTGGAAGATAAACACACCTAAGTTTGGTTGTTTACATGTGAGTGTGTCCAAGTGTCTTACAAAGTCAAAGGATAGCTAACCAATAAACTTATTGACTTTAGAGTACAATTTAGCCATGAGACCATTCTATTGCCTGTTATCTTGTTGCTGATCTCCCATTCAGGTCTCTCTTCAGTCTTTTTTCCCAGTCTGATATCACCCTTTCCTTACCACTGGAATGATCACCTATCTCTGATAGGGCCCTCAAGATCATTTTCTCTAAGAATTCTCTCAGCCATTTTCTCCTTTATAATTTTTCCTTACAAATCATCTTTATTATGCCTTTTACAGACTGTAACCTATGCAAATCATGGAAGACCTTCTGACATCAATGTACTAGGTTTTAGATGTAAAAGAAAGAAAACAAAACAAGACTGTTATTTATTTTTTCAGTAGTTCTATTAGTTATTAGTTCTAATCAAAGCATTTGTTTTAAGGAAAAAACTCAAGATGTCAATCTAATGTATACTTGTGAGACTAATTAAATAAAATAAAAATTTTTTTTTTGCAAATGAAACTATTCACTCATGTTTTACCTATGTTTAACTTAAGAGAAGGGTTGGTTTTTTCTTTTTTTCAATGATTGAATCTTGAAAATACCTATAGTGATGCAAAGAAATTATTTCCTTATTTTATATGTTCCAACAACGCAATTTAGTCCTGAAAGTTAACACAATCCTATCCTTCAAAAACTTGAAAAAAAATGAAAGTTCTCAGCAATTAAACACTATATTGAAAAGTACCTGTAAAGAACTCTAAGCAAACAACCTATGTTTATACTGAATATTAAATGTTTCAAATCCAAGTTGATCTTAAATTGAAATGTATTATTACAATTGCAAACAGAGATATTACACTATTTACGATACTTACTGAGACAGAATACATGATCTTGAGAGCCTGAGAGATTTTAAAAATTCTTTGCCAAGTCACTGCTGGCATAAAATGTTATCCTAGAAAAAGAACTAAAAAAAGATTGTTATTCATTATGATAATGAGCAGAGGTTTTGATGATAGTGTCAAATGTTTCACATCTAATATAAAATAAAAGTTTCAGTAATTCCCCCTTTAAAACAAATCTAATTGTACTGTACTGTTGTTATGCAAATTAGCTCTATTAAAAGCACCATTTGCAACTCCAATAAAAAATCTTAATATATAAAGAAGTGAGAAAAACTTATTGTATTATGTTCCATTGTGTCTTAGAAGTTCAGTGTGGTAAAAGCAATAAAAGGTATTCAAAGACATTTTAATTTGAAACAATATATCCTTTTTACAGTTTCAAGAACATTAGGACCAGAAAAATGAATATAATAAATAGCAAAACACAAATTAATCATAGTGATTTTTCAAAACTGATTCTTTGGCATTCAGTTTTGTGTGTGAGATAATATACACCTTATGACTGGAAAAGCATCCCAGTACAATTAGGAAGTACCGAGTTCTTAGGAACATTGTTTGCCTCTAGCCAGAGTTAATACAAGCTTAATTGTAAGATGTTGGCCTCAAATTGAAAGGCTAAATTTGTAAATATTGATTTTCTATAAATAAATATTTAACAAATAAATATATGCATTTAAAACAGTAAAGGTATTTCCATGCCATTTAAAAATAAGATTTTGGCAGTAAATATGGTAGACTTTTATTTTAATCAGATCTTATAAATGATCGGAGCATAGTGACATGAGCCAGGACATTGTAGCACTTAAAACATGAATAGAAAATATGTAAAGTAGAAACTACATATCCCAAAACCCCAGTCCACTACTCAAGAATTTTTTCTAAAGGGGTTCTGACTTTCTAAATGCATAAATATATCAGTATGGCCCAGAACCTCTGTAGTATTCTTGTCAACATTTAGTTACCCTGAGATCCAAGAAAGTAAATCTCAAAATTTTGATAAGGCAACAAATGCCTTTTATGGGTGACTAAATCAGAGCAAAGTAGATAATCACGATAAAAGGTTTATACTAAGTAAATCTAAAATCCATGAACATTGTAACAGGACATCAAAAATAGAAAATTCAATAAACACCAATGTCTGCCACAACAGTTTCCTTGTCTTTTTGAAAGTAGAATATAAAGGTTCAAACAGCAAATCATCATTCAACAGAAAGGCTTTTGTGGAAACTGCTTTGTATGACAAATCAGAGAATAAGGGTGCTGGCAAGAGTAGGAACAGCACAGAGCTTTGGCTCTGATGAAAAGAGACCGTGTTTAATAGGAAATGGGCCTTGTTTTCAGGGAAGGTGTGCCTGTGCAGCCTATGGGGAAGACCCACGCTGGAACAGGTGGATATCTGAAGGAAGACTGACCCTGTGCAAAGCCTGAGCAGGAACAAGCTCCTGGCAGGACCCACAGACCCTTGGAGACAGGATCCCGCACAGGAGCAGGTTTCCTGGTTACCCTTGTGAGCCTTTGGGACACCCACATTGGAGCAGCTGGTTCTTGGAGGACTGCACCACTTGGAAAAAACCCATGTTGGAGCAGATGGTGAAGAACCGAAACCCATGGGAATGGCACGTGTTGAAGTTCATGGAGAACTGCCTTCCATGGGAGGGATTCCATGCTGGATCAGGGGAAGGATTCTGCTCCCTGAGCAGCAGCAGAAACAACCTGTGATTAATGGACCGTAAAGCCTATTTCCTGTCTCCCTGTGTCACTGAGTGAAGATAGAGCTTGGGAAGGAAGAGTGGGTGGGGAGCAAGGTGTTTTTATTATTTATTTTACTTCTTATTATCCTGCTCTGATCTTGATTGGTAATAAATACAGTTATGACCCAAAGTTGAACCTGGTTTTCCCCTGACTGTATTTGGTGAGTGATCTCTCCAGTCCTTATCTTGACCCATAAGTCTTTCTTTTTCTCTCCCTTGTCTAGTTGTGGAGTGGAGTCATAGAGAAACTTTGCTGAGTATCTGGTATCCAGCCAGGGTCAACACAGACCTTAAGGCGTTTTGATTTTTAAAAAGTGTTTGCCACTATGTATAATGTGGCTTCTTTATGGTATGACATCTTTCATGGAATCACATATAAATAAATCAGAAAATTACCATCATAGGTCCAAGCAGCTGATGAATTGTGTTAAGATTCATCAACAACAATAATATAAATAAAATATAGTCTTTTGGTTGATAACTCTAGTAGCAGTTGTTCTTGGATAAAAAAAAATGCAGTTGTAGAGATGTTACTAAATGAAGACATTGCATGAAAATCATCTCATTGCTATTATCTCCTTATTGTATTACTTTCTTCTCTGAGGACATAGCAACTTATTTTTCCATCAGTTACTGTTTATACTGGATTGATACTATTGAATGTCCAATTTGAAAATAAAAACATTGCAAATAGGTAGTAATTTTATTAAAACAATGGAAATTGTCTTGTTTTTACAAGATTGTGTAAAAAGAACATAGAAAATTTTCCATTAGAATAATATCCTCAAGTAAGGTTTCTCTTTCAACACTATTCATAGTTCTAAAGTATAAAAAAAAATTATCATAAAGATCATTACCTACTCCACATAGCTTTGATTAACTTAGAAGTTATAAGAAAACTAAGTATACATTTTTTATCCTTGATGTTATTTTTTAATATTCTTTTTGTTTCAAACCATTTTTGGAAGTTGCTACTATTCACTGGAAAAAATGCCATGCAAATAGACAAACCTTTGTCATTTTCTTCAACAATATTTAATAAAAATACAGTGCAACAAACACTTACTGTGGAGCAACAAGATTATTTTGAACAGTTCTTGAAACTCAGCAGTTCCAAAAGCACACATTGAGCAAATTCTAAATAAGGTTGACAGAGGGGAGAAATGTCTGCAAATATTATCAGTCTGATGACCTTATTTACACTTTGCTTTCCTCCCAAAATATCTGTGATGCATGAAGTTAGTAATACAATATAATATTTTTCCCTTACACAGCAGTTTTCATCTGAGGTGTCAAAGAATTTTACCAACATAAAATTCACTTCTGTAACATTGCTTCAGTAAATCTTGTTCCACTCAATTACTTCGGGATAACTGAGCCTCATATCTACTTTGTAGACACAATGAATGGAAAACAATGCATGAAAGAATTCTAGGATCCAGCCATGACTCTAAATTCACTGTCAACTATATCTGCATATTCCTAAGAGATTTATTTATTCCATTTTATTGTATATGTATATGTTTCCTGTAGAATACTTTACAGCATCACTGGATTAAGTAATTTGCTGATTAATTAGTTTTGATTAGGAGCTTTTACTTAAATGTCAAAACTAAAGACCTGTTGGAGTGATTGGTTTCAACAGCTACTTCTATCTACTTCAAACATGAAAAGTAACCCATATTTTAACACCCCTTTTGTTTATTTAAACCTGTTACATCCTATTTTGGTCTTTTGCTTCCTAAATTTCCATTGATCATTCTTTTTGTTTTCAAATTGTTGTGTTGTGGTTTGACCCTGTCCAGATGCCAGACACCCATAAACATCTTGTGCAGTTTGACAGAGGAGAGAAAATATAATGAAGGTTTCATGAGTTAAGGTCTTGGAGAGAAATCATTCACTAAATACCATCATGGGCAAAACAGGCTCAACTTAGAGATACTAAGTGAATTTATTACTAACAAAATCAGAGCAGAAAAATGAAAAATAAAAAAACCCTTAAAAACACCTTCCCCCTCAACTCCTCCCTCTCACCAGCAGCACAGGGAGCTGAGGCTTTCGGGTCAGTTCATCACCCGCGGGTTCTCTCACTGCTCAGGATGAGGAGTCCTGCCCCTGCTGAACCCTGGGAGACAGCTCTGCGTGAACTTTTCCAATGTGGCTCCATCTCACAAGCGGCAGCTCCCTGTGAAATTTCAGCATGAGTCTCTCCCACAGGCACACAATCCTGCCAAAACTGCTGAGCTGTGGGTCACTCTTCCACAGGGTGCAATCCTCCAAGGACAGGCCGCTCCAGCCTGGATGCAAGGGCCCTCTCTCTGAACTAGATTCTCACAGGATCACAGCCTCCTGCAGGCATCCTCCCACTCCAGCATGGGCACCTCCCCCACAGGCTGTGGGTAGATCTCTGCATCCCTCATGGATCCCCATGGGCTGTGGGTGGATCTTGTGTCCCCCCACAGGCTGCCGGGGCACAGCTGCTTCACCACAGTCTCACCATGGCCTGCAGAGGAATCTCAGCTCTGGCACTTGGAGCACCTCCTCTGCCTCCTTCTCCACTGACCTTGGTGTCTCCATGTTGTTTTCCCTCACATGTTCTCACCTCCTTCTCTTTTCTGGCTAGAATTAAAACTGCTAGCCAAACTTAATTTTGATTTCTTCTTAAATGTGTTATCACAAAGATGTTACCAACATTTCTAATTGGCCCAACCTCAGCCAGTGCCATATCCATCTTCAGAGCCAGCAGGAATTGGCTCTGTTGGATGTGGTGGAAGGTTCTAGGAGCTTCTCACAGAAGCCACCTCCATGGCTCTCCTACTACAAAGAACCAGGCCATGCAAAACCAACAGAGTTGGCCTTTAGGCTTCTTCAGGTATTCAGTCTAGTCATGGTATAGCATATATTTTACAATAATATTTGCATTTGTACATGTATGAATCAGGTGATATTTGTTTCTACACAACAGCATAATATTCCTGATGCTGCAAATTACTATAACCACTGGATTGTTTTCTATTAGAAAGAGTCTGACAACATGTAAGTGGTAACTACCCTGACTAGAAAACTAATTTTATACCCTTTTAGAAGTTGAATCTAATGTGTGCTTCTGCAACCAAAAACTGTAATTATTTTATTTAGTACTCCTAGTACTCAAGGGTGATTTAGTAATATTGATGTGATTTGAGGTCTTTTAACTTACCAAAGCACTTTCATACCAATTGGTTTTGCATATACGGCTCAGACGCCTCACTCTCTTAGCTATCTGATCACATCTGAAAGTTACCTCAGGAAAAGTAAAAACTCACTCAATCTTTTGGCCACTCAGCATAATCTTCAATTGCTTCTCATCTTCAGTGTATAATGAGCTGTCTTTTGGGGTTTTTTTCTTCAAATACACTAAGAGTGCCCTTTTGGTTCCTTTATGATGTCCTTGGCTGGAGGTACTTAATTTTGTGCCTCAGTCTTTCTGATTTTGCTAACATTTTGTTACTGTTCAATTAGCAATTATTAGCCTTTCATTACTTCTATTTTGCAATTTTATTTCTTTAGTAATTTAACCTACTACCTAATTTTTGTCAACTTTTTTTTATAGTTTCAGTTAATACAAGAACCAACACTTAACTCTATTTAATCTCATTATATGTCGTATCATTCTTCTTCACAGCGATTCTTTGTCTTTGTGTTCCTATAATTGCTTCTTAAGGAATCATTGGCTCTCTAAAAGACCTGATTTGTTAGACTTTTTTCCTAGGCAACCTTGCATCCCAACTTTTCTTTGACTCTGCAGAAGTCTATTGTCCATTGTCATCAGTTTGCTCTTGCTTTCATTGCTTTATAAAAATTAGGGATTCTTTAATTTCAAAATTATTCTCATCAAATTTTCTCACATTTACAATTTTCCAAAATTTCTCCCCAGTAATTTCAATTAAGTCTATAAAACCAATATTTTTAGCTTTCATTTCTCTTGTTTCAGACTATAAAAGGAGTATTCATGCATCTTGAACCCCAGGCTTGGGTTATATCTGTATGGACAGAAACACCCCCAGAAATGTGTTCAGATGTGTTCAGCTGAGAAGATCTCCAGACTCCAGTCCATATGCCTCACTTCTGTAAATGGAAGCATTGATGCTTGTCTTTAGGACAGCCTCCTGTAAGCTATCAGGTGTTTAGTTACCTGCCTTGCTATTTCTGCTGTCCCTGGACAGGTGTCTGGGACAACCTTGGGTGCTGCTTCAAATGGCAAGAGGTGCATATTTCAAAAGCACTGAGTTAGTGTATCACTACACTGAGTAGATCCCAATAACAATGCAGACACCCAGCTCATGTAATACTTAATCACATGCTGACAACTACATTATAAGTGTATGAGCCTCATCCATTGCCTCCCATTGCACAATTTAGCTGCAGAAACATAATTAATTAATCTAGCATTAGTTCTGGTGCCCTTGACTGCTGACCTTCAGCTGCTGCCTCAGAATGGCAGGGTAGTTCCTATGTCATGTTTAACAGTCCAATGCTGCTGCCTCATACATAGCAGTCTGGCTTCAGTGGCACTGGACACAGATATTTTGGCAAATTTATTTATTACTTATAATAAAGTGAGATAAATATGTCCATTAGTCTTAATCAAACCAAGTAAATTCTAATATTGATAATACAGTAAGGATTCTACTTTTTCCTACAACTGTTCTTCATCCTTTTCTATTAGTAAATAAAGAGCTAAGGATGACAGCAAATTTCTGATTAACCTTTTTTTTCTTCATCTGCATAATCAAATTGGCTACACTTCATGGCTTGTAGAACTTTGTCCAAAATTTCTGTAGGGTTTATTGCAGTATTTGCAGTAATCTGGTATAATTTTTATTATCTCCTCATTTAATCTGTATTTCTGAATGGTGCAGCACAAAAATGTAATGACAAGTGTTAGACTGGTATTTGGTGCTGTTGGATCTGTTAAGGTTCTAACATCAGGTGTAATAACTGCAGATTTACTAGCAGTGAAATCTAAAATAGTTCCCAGAGCTAGATATATACCACATGTCCACAGGGTGCAAAGGGATGACAGTATAGATGGCTAATGCAAAACAGATCTCCATGGAGCCTGACAGGTTGTCTTGCCATTACTGCCAACATCAGATCACCTTTAGTTGCTGATGTTGCTGTAGACCTCTAAATTAGCTATGTAGTGCTCCAAAATTTTCTTTAACTCATAAAGCACTCATATTTCCCAGTAACTCAGACGGGTTTCTTTCTCTGATTGTGCTCCAGCCCCTGATTCAGAGAATCCATCACCAACAAATAGGTATGCCAGATTTTTAGAGGTCTATAAATTTTGAAAGACTGAAATAGTTCTTCCTACATAATGCAAATATTAATAAAAGTAACTGGAATAAAAGAATCCAGACTGGATTTTTTTTTTGTCAGTAACTACTTCTGTCCTGACTTGAATATGAAAAATGCCTCAAAGAACAAAGTGAAAATAGTATCTTTTTTTTTCCTTGAACAACTTCATTGCAGGCACTAAAGTACAAAAAACTCTAATTCTTCTCTCATTTATACTTGGCCAGTATCCATGAATCTCACTGCTGTTAATCTTGGCTCTTTGGATACCAGAAGAAAATATGAAATGTGAGGGTGAAAAGAAGTTACAGCAAGTGATGTAACATTTGTGAAGATGCTAAGATCATAGAACCACACTTCAAAAATATATTGTCTGTGGCCATTTCTCTATATGCAGAAACCAACTATGAGTTTTACTTGGGTCATGAAAATGTTCTCCAAATCTCTTCATCTTCAGTGACACTTCCCATCTGCCACGATAAGTGTAAATGACACTTGTGTAAGTTAGGATACCAGTTTCATACTTCCAAACTAAAGTTGTGCAGAGAAAGAAACAAACAAAAAAAAAGGGTAAAGTTTATTTTGCAACTACTCCATATCTTCGACTTTAGGGACAGTCAAAATACAGGGAATATGTCGTGACTAATTCTATGTCTACCATCAAAGGAACATTGTGTTGTTGTAAACAAGTCCATACCTCTTCATTTCAGAGCCAGAAACTAGTATTTATTACATACAATAGACATAACTTAAGGAAAGTTTCATGGTTGTAGATTTTGTTGTGCAGTCCACTTGTATTCTGGTTCCGCATCAGATGAAATCATACAGCAGCCTGTCTTCTGCATCATCCATTCTATACTGTTCAAAACCATCTCAGAGAATACTGCATGAATTTAAAATACAAGCAGCTTAGTTTTTCTTTGGTTTTGACAACCCTTGTGTTTGTCCATAATTTATTTCTCTGTAGATTCTTCAAGTTATGTTGTAATTTTTGCTCAATCCTTGTTTTCCTTCTGTTCACATAAGAGATTTTTTTTTCTGATTTGTATATGGGAGTTTTTCTTTCAGCAATGAAGAGGCACAGCTGTCTAAATATCTTACAAAACAAGCAAGCAAACAAAAACCAAAATAACTTTTGGTTATCCTCGGTTTTCATTTTACTAAATGTAAATAATTTTCATTTCCCTGTCACAGAAGAAATGGACAGTTAATTTGGCATGAGCTTGCTTGTGTTTTCATTTAATCATAGAATGGTTTGGGTTAAAAGGGGACCATGGTTCCTGTAGGCTCCCCGCACGTATTTTGCTAAAGGTCTCAATTAGGTCATCCAAAAGCCTTCTCTTCTCTGGGCTGATCCATCTCAGTTGTCTCATCCTTTCCTCATAGAATAGGAAAGGATGAGAGAATGGAGATGGATCTAATCCTCTTGCAGGCCTGCTCTGGATTTGCTCCAACAGGCTGATGTCCTTCCTGTGCTGAGTACCCCAGAGCAGGATGCAGCACTCAAGGTGGGCTAGCACCAGAGGAGAGTAGAGGGGCAGAATCCCCTCTTGCCCTCCTGGCCATGCTGCTTTGGATGCAGCCCAGGATACAATTGGCTTGCTGGTCTGCAAGTGCACATTTCCAGCTCATGTCCATCTGCCAGAACTCCCAAATCATTCTCAGCAAAGTTATTCTTTATCTGTTCTGAAATATGCATAAATTTGCAAGGGGCATGCAAGTTTTGGAACTCAGCTTACGTGACCACTTGAACTCTCCTAAGATTTTCTTTAACAAGTTCAGTTATCATTATTTTAGCAAGTTTTAAATGTTTTACTTTTGAAATTCCACTAGTTTTCCCAAAGATTTACTCAACATTTCCCACTCAAACCCTTTATAGAATGGTTTGAGTTAGAAGGAACCTTCCAAGATCAGCTAGCCCAACCCTCATGTCACGGACAAAGGCATCTTCCACTAGATCAGAGTCTTCAAAGCCCCTTCCTATATGACTGAATATTTTCAATGGGGTTTCCATTACTTCTCTGGAGAACATTTTCAAGTGTCCCACCAAACTTATAGTAAAGAAAAGTTCATCCTTACATCCAAACTAAATATGCATTCTGTCAGTTTAAAGCCATTGCCCCTTATCCCATCACTGCAGGCCTCAGCATCTCTGCCCTTTTTGTAAGACTCCTTTATATATTGAAAGACAGCATTAAGGTCTCCCTGAAGCCTTCTCATCTCCCAGCTCTCCTGGGCTATGCCAACTTTCTCAGCCTATCTTTAAAACCACTTCCCTCACCCTCCTAGTCACACAGCTTTTGATGCAGCCCAGAATATCACTGCTTCCATGAGCTGAGAGCACACATTGCTGGCTCATGTCCACTGTGCTGGAAATAGTCAGTGTTTTTGTAACAAAAAGTTTTATTAAAAGGTTTTCCAGTTGGAGAAATTTTCTGCTAAAATTTCATTTTAATTAACGTTTTCTGAAGGCATAAAAATAACTAATACATTTTACTACATCAATTGTTAATTTGGTTGTGCAAAATAAAAAAAAAAGAAAGACCTGACATAATAATATTCCATAACTTATATTTTAGCTGAAATGGTGGCTATTCTCCCATATCACAGAAAATTAATAAAAGCAAAAATTTCAATTTACCTGAAAGTTAGATCACCAGAGAATGAATCTATGGTGAGTACACATTTCTTTGCCAAAGTACCAATTATCCACATGTAAATTTGAAGACATTAATGAAAAAGGGTCCTTTTCTGTCTTTGCCTCACATTTCACTTGGTTTTAGTCTCATTTTTCTTTCTGGAACACATTGATAATGTATTTCCAGCATGCCAGTTAGCAAGAATTTCACATGCATACCCTATGACAGATGTCCTTAATGATGCATGAACTTTCCAGACTCATTTCATTAAAGTTTTAGTAGTAGATCCTCGTAAACCTTAAATTATCCTCATTTGACCATCACACATTTACACACCTACCAGAATGCATATTCAGACACTTAAACATTTCCCAGTGCTCATCTCTTCCCATATGTCTGTATGTTTCTTCCCCTTGAAATTAGGTTTGAGCAAACAGGTCAACATATGTTGTCTCTGCAAAGCACCAGGAAATACAACTCTGAAGTAGCAACATATTTGTTCACCTGTCCTAAGAATTTTTAAAGCTGGTTATTTGAACTCTGTTAATAACCAAACACCAAGGTTTTCCCTTATGCATAATTCTTGAAATTCAAATCTGACATATATCTCTATAGAGAAGTGTGGTTTCCAAAGTGTCACATAGGACTTTGTCTGTTATGCCTGGTAGTTACAGCTCAGGTAATTCTGAGGGTTAAGTGCCTTGATGTGCACACCAACAGGATAAGGTATCAAAATACTGTAAATCAGAGGAAAGAGACAACAGAAGACAAGGCCTCAATTTATCTCCCTAAAAGAGCTTCTTGGACTTTTCCTTGAGTACTCTGAACAGGTTAGGCCTAAGCAACTCAAGAGGGATGAAATTGAGAAGAGTGGAGTTATATAAGGAATAGAGCAGCAAACAAAGGGATGGAGGCACCACTTTTCATGAGAGAAAAAATTATCTGATATTCTAAAATTTGGACAGAAGAATAAGAATCATAATTCATCAAAACATGCAATGACAGAACTTATTGCTCTTACTGAAACTTGTGAGACACTGGTTCAGGACAAAGCCATGAAAGAATTTTTTCTTCCCAATGGATAGTGAATTTTCATGATTTATTGCCACAGTATAAGCAGGTTTATTAATTACAAATCCAAAGGAATTAGGCGGAGTCATCCAGCTTAGAGTCTCACATCCAACAGCTGAAGATGGGGGAGGGGGGCAGTTAAAAGGAGATGGATGAAGGAAAGTAGCCAAATTTACAGGTTCTTCTGAGTTAGCATCTCTTTCCAGTACTTAATAATCCATGGAATTATTCCTGTGTTCACATGTCTAAGGGCACAATACCGAAGTACAATCTCAGTATAGCAAAAACCTTTAACAAGCTCAGATAAATGGAACTAAAAGAAATGAAGGGAAAAAAACAGAAAGTTACATAAATTTGAAAGATAATTGGAAGATTTTTAAAATTAAACTTGGTCTATAAACAATACATATTAGATAAAAGGATATGAGTCAGATGATAGTCTGAAAAAAATTACAGCCACTTGGTTGCTTAAGAGTTGGCATGCAGTCCCACTCTAGAGTCACTACACTACCTCAGGTGCTTCTACTGGCCTGGCAGATACATCTCAGTAAGCATCTCTGCCATCCTAGAATGATATATGAAGAGCATAAGGAATAATGTCCTACAGGTATTTAAAATTGCACAAGAATCGTGTTTAGATACATCAATCAGTTCTCTTTCATCTTTAATAGATCACTAACAATAAATCTACAGTGCAAAAATTTGAAATATTGACATTCTCTGTAAAGATAAAATATGTGAGCAATGTATTTTTAAATAGAGAGAATGCAAAAAAATCTGAAAGCTTTAGTGACCCTAACAAGGAGTAACTGTGGTGGTGCTTGGAAAGCCACTCACTCTAAAAGGGTACATGGCCATAAATTCCTGCAAAGAGCTTTTTAGTAATACTTTGAAGTCTTCTGGTAATGTGTTTTACTCTGTACACAGTAACAAGGAATGCTTTCCAGAATGCTGAGGGAAATTTGGTGGTTGCTATATGCGTTTTGCTATATTTGATACATATTTTGTCTGTTTGTGGCAGTAAATTGTGTAGTATAAGCTCTCCCAGCATGGAGGAAGATACAAACCCAGGAAATGCAGCAGAAACTATAGGGAATCAGTGGTAGAAATCCCAACCAAGTTTCCTAACTTCCCGTTTTTGAACAAACTTAAATAGTTCATTTGGAAAATTTGGAAGTCAAATAAAAATATTGAAGTCAAGTTTAGCAGAAGAGAATCACCAACTGTTAATGGAAAGGCATTCCAGAGTGGAAGACAACTATCTTCTACAGAACTACATGTTCAAAAAGCACTATGGCAGCATTTAAAGCTTCAAGTGAATTTAGGGCATGCTTTGTGGATGAATTTTTTTATCACAAAAGTTATTGTAATCAGTTCACAGGTTTGGAGGGTTTTTTTTAGCTAATTCTGCGTAATAATTTAAAATTTTAAGGCAAAGCAAGAAAAAGGGATTGACCTTCACCATTCTGAAGAAAGTAAAGCAAAACTATATCTTGCATTTCAATAAAAAGGAATTAAAAAAGCCTGAGAACTTGTTTGTGCAGAAAGTAATATGATGGAAAAAGTGTAGAATAAGTGTTATTGCTTAAAAATCAGTAACATCAAAAAATTTCAGGTAAACTATTTGCATACAAAGGAATGGTAAGATTAGGAGGTCAGAAAAAAATGTAGTTGAATGAAAAAATTGTTTGATAATCTGAAAACCAAAAGGCAATCATAGAAAAAATGAAAACAGTAACATAACAGTAACATAAAGTGCTCTATGAAAGAATAATCAAAGCATATAGTTGCATATTCAGAAAACCTAAGGAGTCAAAACTGGCAGAGTATTAACAGCAATAGGATGTTTCTCAAGAACAGCACAATTTCAAGAGAGACTAAGAAAAATAGTGAGGTGAGCTACTGAGTAAAAAAGAAGACATGTAAATGTTCAAAGCCTTTTTAACTTCAGCTCTAACAGAAAGAGTATCAAGAGCCAGTACTTCAACATTTACAAGTAAAAGCAAAGGCATAAGAGAAATTAACATGGCAAACAGTAGCAGGACAAGTCTAGTCCTGGGAATGTGCTAATGAAATTGTATTTTCACCTCAACAGGAAGAAATACACATTACATAGTAATATAATTTCCCAGACAGCCAAAAGGCATACTGTTCATTTATGTTCCTCCTTTCTTCCCAAGGGTCCATGAAACTAAAATTTGTGGGAGCTTGGTGACATAAAATAATTTAATGTTAAATGTCTGTCTCTTTCGCTGAGAATAGACAGCTGATGAGAATTTTTTCATCATCACCTGCTTGGAGCTTCAGTTGTTACCAGAACACTTTTTGGAAAAAAGTTGGGAGGCTTTGAAAGCTGAGACAGAAATTAGAGATCCCAGGTACTTGACTCTGAATTCAATGTATTGAACTTGTTGCTGTGATCATCAGACTATGAAATCCTGCAAGTACAAATCTTCCTCCTGAAGGAAACAAAGGGATTCATGAGCAAGAAAGACCTCTTGGTCTTGTGATTATGATGCTACAGAGCATGTTTCGGTGACTAAGTGTCTGGGAAATTTTTAGGTAGGAAGTCCTGTGCTGTTGAGTATTTTGGTACACTTCAGAACTGCATATGCTCTGTAGAAAAAAATATATTTTAGAATTAACAGTATGAGAAAAAGTATATGAAATTTGTGCCTAAATGCACAGTTCAAGGAAGAAAGAAAGCAGTAAAGTATGAAGATTAAGTCATGGATTAATTGAAAGTCCAAGGGACCTGACAGACTGCACCAAGGTCCTGTGATCCTTGTAAAATCACTCTCCATTATCTCTGAAAAAATGTGGAAATTGGATGACACTTCTTACAAAAAGAACAAAATAAAAAGTCATAATCAAGTTCAAAAGAGGCCCGGAAGGTAAATCTAGTCAACTACAGGCTAGCCAGTCTTACTTTCATCCCTGGAAAAATCATGATGCAGCTATGCTTCAAGCCCAGGAAGTGGGAGAGACTGGGAGCAGACTGCATGGATTTTACTAAAGGTGTATTGTGCCTGACCAACTTGATTGCATTTTATGATAAAGTGATTGAATATACAGATGGGTAGAGAGGAGGGTGTGTCCAATATCTTGATTCCAGCAACATTTTCCCCCCATAATATTATTATGAACAAATTAGAATGCTATAGTGCATGAGTGAACGATTAGATGAACAAAATGTATTTTGATGGTTAGACTCACATGGTAATTGATTGTACTTTATCCAGATGCTCCTAAAAAGAGTCATACCAAAGGTGTCCATCCCAGATCCCCTTATATTTAAAGTCTTCATCAACAAACTAAAGACAATAATAGAGAGCAGATTCATCAAATTCACAGCTGACCTCAAACTGAGGTGATCATCAATATACTTGAGAGCAGGGCTGCCATCCAGAAAATCCAGACAGAATGGAAAAATTGAGCTGCTCTATATAAAAAGGCCTGGGATGGTGGTAGGAACATCTACCATGGTATGTTCTGGCAGTTCCCGAGGTATATGAACATAGGCAGAGCCTATAGATCAGGGAAAGTGTTGTCTGACTCATTAGATTGCATTCATTATAAATGCTGGAGAAATAACATTAACAAAGAGATGGATGGATGGATGGATGGATGGATGGATGGATGGATGGATGGATGGATGGATAAGTACGGTCGTCAAGTGCCTGCCTACAAAGCCTACAGCTACAGGGACACCAGGGAAGAAACGATGCTCCAAGGGGATCATGTCAGGGCACCAACATTGTTGCCTCCACACATTTATAATCTGGGCCACCCACCGTGGGTGATGAGATCCTCAGCTGAAGCACCAAGTTACCTTTATGGTTGAGATTAAAGTTCAGAGAGCCAGAGAATCTAAAGCTCCAGGGACAATGAGGCTGGAAAAGTCAAAGGGAATCACAACAGGGCCAACATTATTCTTTTTACCCTCTATAATCTTGGCCACCCATGGGGATTGTGACATTAGTCTCAGCGCCAAGCTTTCATTAAAGTTAAGGTTAGGGAGCAGAGAACCACAATCTACATCTTCAGATGCTGGAGTGAAAAAGACATGCAAAGGGGATCACAGCAGGGCCTAAAATAGCTCTGTCACATTTATATTTTGGGCCACCTGTAGTGACGGAGACCTCAGCCTCAGTGTCAAGCTTCCTTTATGGTTAGAGTTAAGGTTCAGAGAGCCAGAAAGCCTAAAGCACCAGGGACAGTTGGGCTGGAAGAGGCAATCCAAGGAGATCACAGCAGGGCATAAACTTTGCTTTCTCCAGACCTGTCTAAACTGGATCACTCATGGTCCAGCAATGAGGGCAAGGCATATGAGAAGTGACTGACGTCCCTTGGCTTGTCCAGCCTGAAGAAGAAGAAACTGAGGAGATCTCATTATGGTCATTCCTCAGGAGGCAAAACAGAGGGGCAGACACTGATCTCTCTGGTGACAAATTACAGGATCCAAGGAAATGTCACATGGCTGTGTCAGGAGAGGAATTAGGAAAAGATTTGTGACTCAAAGGATGAGTCACATCCACTGATTGGGCATTGGAACAGGTTCTCCAGGGAAGTGTTTATGACACCTAGCCTGACAGAGCTCAGGAAGTACTTGGACAATGCTCTCAGGTACATTGTGTGATTTTTGGGGCTATCCTATGCATGGCCAGGATCCAAAGATTCACTGATCATTGTAGGTCCCTTCCACCTCAGGACTTTCTGTGATAGCTGAGAAATATAATCATAGGCATCTCACTGTGTACATTTCAGAATAAATTTAAATACATTGACTTTAGTTCTCAAGGATTTAGAAAGGCATTTTGAAATAGAATTTAATTTAAGAATATTGTTTGCTGCTGTAAGTAATAAACCGTATGGTTCATAAACTGCTACTACAGTGGTGTAGAAATATACTTTGCTATGGAGCCATAACAATGAAAGGGTCTTTAAAAGGTCCTGTAGTCTCTTCTCATACTAAGAGACACATGAATTAAAAATAAAGCTTTCCTGACAGATATTTGTCAAAACTGTTCTTTAAATTTCTCCCTTTGACAGTGTCCTTAAACCATTTATTCTGATGTTGCATTAGAGTGTTTTTCTTTAGGTGAACTTTGGTCTCCTTCACTTCAATTTAAGAGCACCACTTCTTTTCCTATCTCAAATCCCATGAGATGGGTTTGACCTAAAAGTGTAACAAATCATTTGAAAAAGCCTCACACTTCTAGGAAGAAACAGAAAGCACAGATTGAATAAAAAGAACCAAACCACTTCTTTATTCATAACACTCTAGAAAGTAAAGTTTAGACCTCATATAGAATGTAATTTACAATCTTGGTTATCTACATTAATGAACTTAAATTGAAACAGGTTCAGAGAAATGTCAAAATAATTACAGTAATGAAAAACCAAGCTTATGAAAAGAGGTTAAAGGACTTGACTTATTTATATTAGAAGTCATTTAATTTTGTTAAGCTAAATATTTGGTGCTTTGGAAGATGTGAAAAAGAACTAATTAAATTGGAAGATAATGCTGGTGAAAAGCAAGTGGCTACAAATGGATTATGAGTATAATTCCAGACAGAATAAGAAAAAACATTTACAATCATGAAGTAAATTTTCAGATAAGCCTATATACAGGGCTATGGGGACAATTAATTTAATTGCTCTAAGAAAGTATTTGATAAAATATTATCTGGGCTGCATCAAAAGAGAGGTATGTTTCTGTTCAATATTAGGAAAAAATTCTTCATTATGAGGTTGGTGAGGCACTGGAACAAGTTACCCAGACATGTTACAGACACCCCATCTCTGGAAGTGCTCAAATCCAGGGTTTTGGACAACCTGGTCTAATGGGAACTGTCCCTGCTCATTGCAAAAAGATTGGACTAGAAAACCTTTAAGGCCCTTTCTAACCTATAACATTGTCTGATTTTTTTTGCAGATTTATTTCTGGGGTACATTTTGCCTTAATGACCAGGTGTGATAATTCAGTGTTAGTGTCACTACACTGATTCTCCAAAGCTTCCCCATTTCTTTGCAATGCCTCTTGCTTGTAACTGAATTGAGCCAAAGATCAAGTCAAGTCAAGAAAAATCCTTCCCTTCCCCAAGAAGAACTACAAGGCTACGGGAAGTTATTGAGATCTTATCCATCAGTCAGCTGATCCCTTTGGGGTTTTTGGCATGCTGTGGGGCTGGCAGCCATCCATTCAGGGACTGGGCAGAGGCTGGCTAAGGGGCAGGTGTGGGGCAGTGCTCTGTCCCACCTGCACAGAACTCACCCCGCCCCACACCTGCACTCCCCACCCAGCTGTTCTGAGCCTGTCAGTCATTCCTCTGAGCACCTGCACCTGTGTGAAGTCCTCCAGTGCTGAAATTGCCTGATATAAGGAAATGAAATGGATAGTTAATGTATAATGGCTTCATTCAAAATACATGAATTCTAGTGGTTAATCAGAGGAAAAAAATCATAAATATGTTTGTCTGCCTCAAGGGCTAAGTACAAATGAAAGGAGCTAAACTTCTAGCAGTACATTTTCAATAACTGAAATATTACTGAGCTAGTCCACTCTCTTAATGGATGCTTTTTTAACAACACAAAAATTCTAATGCTAGGTAGTCATGTGAGACATGTTAAAAAACAAAAAAAAAAAAAAAATTCAGAATTTTGTGAGAGATTGAAAAATTAAGATTTGAAATATCTGTTTTGAGAATATACCTGCCTAGTGAGATTTAGTATTCTGAAAGGGGATATGTGCTATATTTGTTTGCTTGTTTATTTTTAAAAAACCTACTTGAGAAAAAAAATTAATTATTCTTTCAAGCATCATAGAAATTTTAATATGCAAGTGCTTAGAAATTAGCATTTTGGATTTTATAATCACAGTTTTTCACTGATCAAATTTGTAACATTATTTGTTTAGAAATATGAACACCTAGTTAGTTAGTTTTAGAGGCAGAAATTTTAATGGCTAAACAGAAAACATAAAGTTTTTAGGTCTAATATTTAACTAGAAAACAGCTCACAACATTATGTCACATAAATACCCATGTTATCTCAAAATACACCATCAGAAATTGGTATTTTATCACTGTAATCTGTTTTCACTAAGAAGTGCAAATAACATCATGTAGACCTGAATCTTCACTGATGACCTGATAAAACGAGTAGTACCTACCAGTTCTCTCAATTGCCTTTAGTGAATGACACTGAAATTGCCCAGGATTTTTAATTTTTTTTCCCCATCAGAAATTGTTTCTCATGCCCTGTGAACTAGTACACTGATTTTTTTTACAGTGTAATCAAAAGGAATAATTTTGAGATCTGGTATTAATGCTGCTTCCTTTGTATTTCATAAAAAACACCATTAAATGCTCATGTTATCAGAATTACTCTGAGACTGTCTTTTAAAACTTCCCTGCTGCACATCTGAAGTAATTCTGTAGCCTCCAATATCATCTTTTGTCTTCTATGTTCCTATAAGAAATCTGCATACAGATCTATGTCCTCATCATTCCCTTGGCATTACTTATTCACTCACATTCAGAAAGAAATGTTCAATTATATCACTGCAAATATTAATGTAGGTCTCTACTGTCTCTTTTTAGACAGTAGTAATGCATTTAATTCTTTTTTATTCACTATGCAGGATGCTAACACGTACAGGTACCTCTACAGGACTTTTTGTCCTATAATTCATTGCAAGGAGTTAAATAGGTTCAAAACCTGAAGAAATAGATTCATAGCTATTATAGCACTACCCAAGGAGCCTTACAGTCCCTACCCACTTCCTACCCACAAATCACCTAGTAAGTGTAATGAAGAAAATATTTAAATTACACCAGCCTCCACATCCTCTTTTCATCCACGAATTAACAGCATCTGAACCTGGGGGGAGGAGGATGCATATGAAGGACAGGAACCAGACATATTTTACTTTATTTCTCATTGCTCTTTAAAAAAATTTATTTTCATAGCAAAATAACTTTCTTCAGCAGACAATATCTGTGATCTTGAGATATGTCCATTAGTATTATATTTTCCAAAGCATTAACTCATAGCAGTCACCAAGGAGTCCTTTTACTGGCACGAGGGGTCAGGGGAGTGTAAGAGAAGAGTGAAACAGAGCGGGGGAAAACCAATGACATTTAATTTAGAAAGTCATAGAAGCCAAAAGGTATGTGACCACAAATAGCAGATTTTTCTTATTCAGAAATAATTAAATTATAGAATTGGCTGGAAGGGACCTTAAACATCATTTATTTCCAACCCTCCTGCCATTGGCAGAGATGCCAAATGCTAGTACTAAAATAGTTATTTTTTTCTGCTGCAAAATAAACCTGACTTCTAATGAAGGACCATTTGTTCTGAACCAGTCAGAGAAAACTCATTTCTATCACAGGTCAATTTTTGTAACTGTTTTGATTTAGTTTAGTCAGAGATCTATACCAATATATTATATTATGAGAGCATGACTGAGAACAGTGTGATTATAGACAAATTACAATAAAACCAAATAGAAATAAATCACTCTCCTAACTCTAAAGAGAAAACACATTTCATGTATTAACATATTAGTATGATATCCTTTAATATGAAGGGAAGATGTAATAGTTGATGACCTTTTGGACACAGATGACTGAATCTTAAAAAGGTAAAAAGATAAATAACACAGCTTTCAAGGTGCCAGTGAGAATTATTTTCAAGGTAAGCTTAACTAGACAATATATCTATAATAGTTACTAGAAGCATAAGCACCTAATAACAACTTACATGAAAGGGATATTCCACTCTCAGCAGGACAGATTTGGAGGACAGATTATTAGGCATTATGAAAAATTAATTCCTAATCATTAATCTTTTCAGCAAGGCATTTTGTGTCTTTTCTATTTAGAGGAAACAAGAAAAGCATAGCTGCCTTTGAATAGAACTGTTTTTAGGGTAGCACATGAAAAGAAAACTAGCCAAAAGTATCTCATTTTAACAAAAATTAAAGACATCAAAAATAAACCAGATGTCAAAAGCAGAAGCAGAACCTGGACTTACAGAATGATAAAAGTTCTTCCTCCATGAAAACTTGTAGGTGTTCCAGGATACAGTATGGTGCCAGATGTTAAAATTTATCCAAGAATCTCTGGAGCCAAAAAAAGCAATTATACTTTACCCTACATCTGTCCTGTTTCAGAATCTCATTACCAGTGTTTACAGAAATGTTTGTGATGTAAATATTATAGGTGCTACTTTAGGAAAAAACTTTGATTGCAGAAAAATTTTTCCAGTGATGAGAAAACTTTGATACATATAAACAGCATAAAAGTAGAAAAGAAAATTAACATTTTACTTATGTGTCTGACTTGTTTGTTGATATTAGCCTTCTGGTTTCATACAGTTTTTATGTTCTTCCATTACAAATCTCCCCAAAGCCTCTGTCTCACAGGCATTTATATCTGTGGCTAGTTTCATTGAATAAAGTCATCCTTTAGCAAAATTGGGAAGATAAATTCAGGTACTACTGAACAAATTAAGTTCTTACGTGTTCACGTTGAACCCAGTTTCTGCTGGACCTCGTAAATCACTCAAAGGTATATTATGGTCGGTGGCTCAGAGAACTCAACATGTGGCTCCTCCAGAAGCAACGTGATTTCCAATGTACAGAATGACCCATTTGCATCACACCTCTGGAAAGCCTTTAGCTTAAGAGTAGCAAAAAAATAGTTGATGAATTCTGATTCTCTTTATGGTAAATCAGTATGTTAGAAAGACATTTTTGTCTTAAAAATAGAACTTTTTTCAGAGTAGGTATGGGGTAAGAGTTATGTACACAGTCAAGTTTGTGTGTTAAATGTTTCTCAGAAAGCTGGAATTCAGAAAACTGACCATAACACATATGCATGAGCAATTATTTGCAGTAACAACAGTAGGAACATTGTAACAATGATTAGTGGATTTCAAGGGGAGGAAAAGTATTTCTTAACTGCTATCAACATAGTGAGTTTGACTTTTAACACTAAAGGCAGGGTTTTTTTACTTCTCATGTTCTACTAAGCACTTACATGGAAGGTGCCCTGCAGAGCCTGGGCACAGTTCAATGACCTCTTTATATTATTTCCATCTCCTGGGGTATATGTTTTTTCCTTAGATAGTAAGACACAAATTAATTTTTGAATAATACATGCAGATATTAAGGATACTTTTAATCTAAGATATAGTAAATACATGCAAAATTTCTAACCTGCATAATTGCTGTGACATTAGCTTTACCATGAAAGCTTTCCTTGGTTCATTCCAGGACAGATTCTACTAAAATTCAATTCCACAGTCTATTGCTAAATATTTGGTTTGCAATATACACTATCAGGTTAAAAGATGCCCTCAGAAGTCACTACTACCCTTCTGCCCAAACAATTTCATATAAACTTGTTTAAGAAAACACTTGAATTTATTTAGATTTAATCTAAAAGGGTAATTGGCATCTAATTATGTAGAAAAATGTATTGAAATAAGCTAGAGACCCAGTGAGCAGGTTAAAGTCTCAAGATTTTCTAAGAAAATTATTTTGGCTCTGACCCAGGTGACACCAACATCCAGTTCGGTTTTGTCCTTTCCTTTACTGCCATATTGCAATTTCATGACTGCAGCTTCATATTCAAAGTGTTTATTGCAAAACCTACAGAGTGCTAATCAAGTTTAGCCTTTCAGTGGTGATCTGAAAGTGTTAACATTGCCTCCCTCTGAGTAGCAATGCATGGACATTGGTTGTACTGGGTCCTCCCTTGGATAAAGACCTGTAGACTTTTGTGGTAAGAAAAATGGCAGGGTTGGGTGGAAAAGACCAAGAAAAGACCATCTTATATGTACTTTACTAGAAAGTAATACTAGCTGTGAAGTCATAAAGAATTAATCAGGTTTGATTTCCATAATAAGCTACATTTTGGATCTTGTGGTTTATTAAGAGAAAACATTAGCAGAGCTTGAAGTTATTTTACTGATGAAATTCTGCTTGAGATGGATAGTATTCCAACTACTGTAGGAAAGAAAGAAAATATTTTCTGTAAAAGATTTACATCTTCTTTCAGTTCATTTTTCAGTCAGTGTGTAATTTGACAATACCTCCAGACAGCAGATATATTAGACCATGGATGAGAATAGCTCCTAATCAAGACAGCTGAAGACCAACACAATGCAAATGCATGCAACAGCAAAAGGTGTCTATATGCAATCATTATGGCTAAGCCAGCAGAGATCTAAATAGAAGAATATGGAAAGTTATTTTGTCATCCAGAAGTAAATGCCTTATTTTAACAGATGAATGGTTTTCTAGGTACTCATTATCACTTGACTACAAGCTGAGGTTAGTGGGCTTAACACAGCTATGTAGTACCACTCAGTATGTATTTAGGTGTATGAGATACTTACATGATACTAGAAGTTATGAAATATGTGGGAAACCTGTATATTTCTGAAAGTTGTAATTGAGTGGAGGTGGGATAGCTTGCGCCACCTAAACTGGCACTAAGGTCCAACAGAGACCTCCACTGACTTTGGTGAGAGGTAAAGACACTAGAAGGACCTGCAGAAATCTGTACTGCAGACATGTGAATCGAGGTGATTGAATCTGGGTCCAAGTCTGACCCAAATATAACTTCACCCTGAGACTTTTTCCAAAAACCCATACTCCTATTGCCACTCCTGACTGAAACAGGCTTGTTCGGGAAACTGACCCAGTTTTTATCCTGCTTTCTTTGTCCCCCTTCTTCCTACTGGGATAGTCTGGGGTAGCCCTGCATGGTCAGAAGTCAGATGAGAGGACAGGACCATGGAAGCTGTTAATTTATGAACAGTCAGTACAGCTGAGCTGGGTCAGTTTCTTTCTGTACTTAAAGGAAGGCTGTTGGGATAACTCAAACATCTTACAGAACTGCATCTGACCTCTTTCAGAGACACACAGCTGCTCTCAGATGTGCTTTGTGTCTTTCCTCATCTTTGGCTTTAGACTCCTCACTCCCAGGCAGGAGGTTTCCAACATGTTGCTTGTCAATGAACAGACAAATGGTTTAATAAGCGTGTGCCCATATGAATGTGTATCTCTTTGTCTGCCTCTGGAAAACTAACATTTTTTTCCCTCCAAGTACACAGTTCATGTGTCCTTTTCTCAAATTCCTCCCATTAGTTAAACACACATAGGCTCAATAGCGAACTTAATCTGAATTTAATTTGAAAAATTTTACTTACATAATACAAGGCCTATGTAAGCAAAAAATTAATAGTGGTCTGCAAATCCTCATTTTTTAAACTTATCTGATGAAGGAAAGCTGTTAAGCTCAAATATAGGCATTACTTCAATAATTTTTTTCATATTGACAGTGTTCCCATTCCACTAAATATCATTCTCATTTTTCTTTGCAAATTTTTTTCTATTTTATTAAAGAAACAAATACTTGGCTAAACTTAATCAAAATAAAATTTTAAATACCATAAGTATTGTAATGAGTGTATTTCTACTTTTCTGGAATTATTTTTATCTGTAAATATTTATCAAAAATTATTGAAGCTCAATATCATGTTTAGAATTCCAGTTCTGCTTTCCAATATAAGTAGCCAATAATATTTTGCCAACATTATGAGAAAATAATACACTCTTGTACAAGGATCAGTGAAATTTTTTAGGAGATGACACTTTTTCCTAAGAGATTTAGAGTTTACTACTACAATGAAATCACTAAGAACACAGTTTCAGAATTAAGATAACATGTCCTTAAATACATTCCTTGATTGACAACTTTTCTAATTACATCTATTATACCAGAGCTGAAGTTGGTAAACCTGAGAGCTAGCAAGGAGAAAAAGAATTTTGATGATATCAGAAATCCTAAATTGGCTAGGAACATCAAAAAAAGGAGGTGAAAGATATTTTGGACAGGTGAGAGACCTTATATACAACTACAACTCTAGAAAACAAAACTCTTAAAGAAACCATCTAACTTCTGCATCGCTACTTGTTCTGAGAAAAGAGAAACAATGCCATACTTTGGTCTCTCAATTTTTCCTTAAACTGGAAGAATTAGTGTGTCTTACAGAGTATTTTTCAATGAATATAGCAACACCACCTTTGCCTTTCTTTGGGAATATAAGGTAGTATTGACCTGTAAGCAAAAATGCAACTGGAACTTTAGTATAGATGCTTTAACTTTTGATATTTAATTTTACATTACTATTTTTCTCTGACAAAAAACAAATGTCCTTGTTTTCAGAGTAAATTTATGTTTATTAAGTTTTATATCAAAATTTTTCAAAGACGTTAAAGAGCAGTAAAAATCTAGTTTCATAGGTCATGTGATTTATAAATTATTATTTTATTATTTGTTTCACTTTTGTTAGCCATCATCTCCTCATATTCTCCACATATGCCCAATGTTTCTCAGAGACACTTATGGCACATTGAAGAAAAAATTACAGTATGAAATCTGTTTTATGATGAAAATCAGTTGTATGATGAAAAGTGGTATTTGAAACCTGGCTTCACAATGAACTCTAGTGCAGGGGGGTGGGGGACTTATGGTAGTAAAGGACAATTAATTTTGTAGTTTACCACATTGGTTATAGCTGAGAAGCCCTCTCATTACATTTCTTTTTCAGGTGCTTATAGCTTTGTGAAATGAAAACTCTTTGGGCTAAGCCCATATTTGGTTCTTGTTCTTTTTTTTTTTCACTTCTTTCATTTTATTGATAATAATTTGCTATTAACAGTACATTGAACCATCAGTACATTGTATATGCTCACAGTGCTTTTGATGTCCATTTCTAGTTTTTAGTAGATTTGTGTAGTTACACATTTTGGGCAGCACTGAGCACCACATACAAAAATGCAATAAGTACCATTTTCGTGTGTCACTGTGTCAGCTAACCCACCAATCGACCCTATCTCATCCTTGCTGCTTTTATGTTCACTTAGTACCAACAGTTAGTCACTAGGGGTCCTATTACCACTTACTAGTCACTCTTTCAGTAAGCAGTTGCTCAAACATAAGCTTCTAGATCTGCCTTATTCCTCTGATCCTGCCTGGCCTCTACTGCTGCTCCAGATGGGCACAGGTCTATAAATTCTATGTCATATTAGCTATGCAGATCTCTCAACCTGCCTTCATGTGGTGTTCTGGTTGGTCTACTCCACATCTACTCAGCCAAACAACTTCCAGCCTGAACAAGCCCCACTATCCCAGCTTCTCAACCTTTCCTCCAGAACAAGTGTTCCAGCCCTTGATGGTCATCCTCTGAGCTCATTTCAGTTTATAGATGTCTTTCCTGTATTGGGAAGGGCAAAACTGGGTGCATTATTCTGCATATTTTCTCTGTTTATTAATCACTTCCTTCATAAACCAGTGACATTTCTAACAGAGTGTGCCATTAGACTTCATTCCTGGGAGGAGGCAGGGCTCAATTATGTTCAGTTTGCTGATCATTGGAATTCCCAGGCACTTTTCAGTAAGCCTGCTCCCAAGTTAGTCAGTCCCCAGTCCAGCTACTGTAGAAGCTTAGTTCTAATAATTCACCTAGCTAGACCATGACAACATGGTTTAGATAAAGATGCTTTCACAGATCGTGCTAACATCGAGGTAGATTATATTCACTACCTGTGAGAAACTGAAATGTTAAGAGTTAATGAGTCAAACAATTGGCCATTGGCAAAAACTTCAGAATGCTTTGCTGAGGTTTGCACCCCCAGCTGAAGGGGAAGAAGAGAGCAGGGTGTGTGGTGGTGAAAGCTCTGATCTGCAGGAGAGCAGCCCAGGTGCAGAGGCTGTGGACGAGAGGATGACCATGCCAAACTAACCTGCTTAGCAACAAGCTGGGGTTTTAGACAGATAAAGAACAAAGCTGATAGGACGCAGATGATCAGGCTAAATGGGACAATGCTTTTTATATAATGCCAATGTCCTTCCTTACACATCTGGCTAGGTGTGACACTGCTCTCCTACACCCAGGGGAATTTTTGGGACTTTGGGCTGTGGTCCTGAGGGTGTTCATCCCTTCTGATGAGGCTTACCTGGCTCATCTGAGCTGGCATGAGAGACAGCTGTCATGTCTTAGAAGGAGTCACAAAACACCAAAGTACCTCCAGACTAATTTCTGGGGCCTTCCCCCAGAGCACGTGGTTCACAGTGCTGCAACACTGTACAACTCTCCTGCCTGAAACTGATAATTAACACACCAATTAACCCACAGGACTTCCTATCTTGTGGGCTTCCTCCATCCCCAAAGGAACAAGACAGAAACTATCACTTTGACAAACAGACTGGATTGCAGGTTTCCTCACTGGATTCACAGGTGGTGATATCTTTCTACTCTTACTCTTCCTTACACTTTCTTTCTTTATACATTTTCTAAAGTGTTATGTTTAAATTTTATGTTGCTATATTTCTATAAATAACCAAACCAGGTTCATATCTGCTTTCTGTTCCAACCAAATTGTTCTGAAATAAATGTGCCATATATATATTTATAAATATCAGCCATTTAGGGTCATTTCACTCTAATGCAGTTCTATCATTAAAAAGAACCTCAGCTGTCCTGCCTTCAGGGATGGGTCATAGCCCAGCTCTCCCTTCATACACAAACACTTTAGGGCTCTCTTTAGGGGCTCTACCTCCAACTGTGTTTGCAATGAGTTGTGTCTTTACAGAAGCAATGAGAGCAAGCTTGAAAATGAGACATTGTTTCACAGTGGTTATTATCAATATCATTATAATTTCTCTTCTTCAAAATTGATCAGTACATTTATTTATATATCTGAACTTTAAATCAGACTTCAGAACATACATACTCAAAAGTAACCTTAATACAGAATCAGTTCTTCGTAATGCAAATTGTCTAACCCTAGAGGTTCAAAACTGAATTTTAAGCAGAGGGCCAAATTAATCTTTAATGTAATTTCACTCATGTCAGTATGCATAACATCAACTATTAATTTGACCTAATTTATTAGGAAGACTGTGGGCAGATTATAAATGCTACTGAGTTTGCACTCTGTATAAAAATGAATTATTTATGATCATGAAGCTGAGTGATTTTTATTTGTGGCCAAAGCAATTTGGGTAAAATCTACATACTTGTCTTAAAAAAAAAAGGAAAAAGGAAAAATATTTAATTTATAATGACTCCATATCAGCAGAGCACTTAAAAATAGAGTTCAGCCTGAAGGCTTAAATATTTTTCTCTGTCAGGCCCAATGATTGTTTAAAGTTTGGATTGTCTAGCTCTTTTTTCTTTTTTATAATATTAGTATCAAGTCTCCACGTAAAGAAAGAGTGCTAATCCACAAGCAAAGGAGCAAAGGAATAAGGCTAATCTAAAACAAGGAAATGAACCAAAATGCAAAGTCTATTCACTTATCATCTCATGGGTAAATATTAATTATTAATTATTAATCTGGGGACTATGTGTATTTTTTTTCATAAGAGGATGCTATAAAAAACAAGTTTCCAGAAAAAAAACTTTAAAAAAAGAATGAAGAGAAGGTAAGATTTTAGTTGCCTAACTCCAAGTGAATATCCAAACAGACAAAAAACAAATAAATGCCATAATATTTCAGAGCATTACAACGGTGACATTCAATTTCAACTTTTCTCCAAAGATATCGGCATGACTCTAAGCAAAAATCTGAAGCATTAAACAGATAAACATAAAATATTTTTTCCACATTACTGTAATCTCTTTTTCCTCGCTTATGCACAAGACTATAACTTCCAATTCCTTCCCTTTAATTAGCTAAAAGAGATTATTGGTGCACTTGTCCTGTACTGCTGAAGACTTCTGTGCCTCCATTAAGACTAGCCTTGAGTTTTCCTAAGGTAAGAATCCTATATAGGAAAGTCTGAGCTTTTCTCTAAATTAATTTTTATTTCGCTATTCTTTTTCTTTTTTTATTTTAGTCTTACCATTCTTAGAACTCTTAATTGCAGTGACAGTGGATACTTGGGGGCTATATTAAGTTTTGCATACTCAAGGATGGAGAAGCTGCCATAGCTTTGACACACTGTCTGCTTCTTCTGCAATTCACTGATAAATCTATGCACTGAATTTTAGGCATTTTGTCTGGTACCAATGAAGCCCTTGATTTGCAGTGTTCTATATGGTCTTCATAGCCCCTTCTAGCTGTTGGTGCTCTTGGGACTACATGGTATTCTTCTAGATTTTCTCATGTTTGGCATATGTTTGTAATTCATTTACCTTCCTATATCCATTTTTGTTTCTGAGAATATCTAGGATTCACTGAGGACATAATAAATTGCCAGTCTGATTTCAGAGACTTAAGTTCTTAAATTACAGTTTTCAATAATTTCAGGACAAGCAGTTCTGCCTTCACAGTGGACATTAGTCATGAGTGCAACTGAATTGAGAGGATTTAATGCAGATGAACATCACAGCTTGACCTCTCCCATACCATAAAATTCACTCTGTATGTCACATTGCTAAGATGTTGCAATTACAGAACTTATAACCTCCCTGAAGGCAAACACAACTTTGAAAGTTGAAGGTTGGAGCAGGTCTTTATTTCTTCCTGAAGAGGCATTCTGTCTTCTAATTCAAAAAATAGAACACGGGGGAAAAAAAAAAAAAAAAAAAAAAAAAAAAAAAAAAAAAAAAAAAAAAGGTAAAAATAAAACAGAAAAAAAGGAAAAGGGAAAAAAAAAAGGAAAAAAAAAAAAGAAAAAAGAAAAAGAAAAAACCCCATATTTTCTTCCAATTTCCAGGGAGATAAAATTAAGTCACTTCCCTCTTGTATCTTTTCAAGCCACAACTCCTACATTCTCAAATGTAAACTGACATGCACATTGCTTGTGGAATTAGATACACTCAAGGGAGAAAGCAATTTAAAGGAAGCAGCAGGTGTAATACATGACACTTTTGTATCTGACTGTGGACAGGAAAAGTTATTCAACATCCCCAAAGTGGTGAGACAGGAAGCAGCAGAAACAGATTCATTTTCTGTGTTCAGTATTTATTATGCCTTCAACCACCTTGAAATACAAACTGTAAACACTTTGATTAATGGTCTGAAAGGTTGTCTACTTTTGTTGCTGCTTCAGAGCAGAATCACTACGCCTTTAGTTCTAAGATATATTGTAACTCCTTCTAGGAGTCATTCTTTCACAGCTCAACACAAATACCTGCTTCAAGAAAAAAAACATATATTTGACTATTAATTAACCCAGTCTGTCTGTCTGTCTGTTGGAGCCTTATTTCCATTTCATGTTAAAATCAGTAAGAGGACAGTATCTATATACAGCAATAATATTGGACCTTGGACAGAAATGTAAGCTTCGAGCATCTTCACACAGCTCTGAGCCAGTGACTCAGGCCCTAACTTCGGTTGCATTTAAACCCTCAGACTGGGTCTCCCAGTTCTACTTTCAAAGCCCACTGCTCCCTCTGGGACAGCAATGAGCCAGTGTAATGCTAAAACTCCTTGTAGTTTAAGGGTGGATTTACCTAAGGCTACTCTATTTCATCTTCCTCCTGCCTGGGGCCTTTATTCTCAGGCAGCTTTTCTTTTAATACTGCTCATCTTTTTTGCTTCTTGGTGGTAAAAATATAATGTCAGTCCTGATTTGTCACTTCACAATCTTTCTAGTAACTACTAGAGCACTGAAAAACCCTAAAGTCTCCATGGAGTTAAAAGACAGAAAATACTTGAAAATTAGCAATAATGACCACATTTGCCTAGGCAAGGGCAGGAAAACCTAAAATTTTGCTGAATGATAAGATAGCGTTTCTAACAATTCCTTTCCTCTACCACTACTACATGTAAATACAGATTGTTCTACACCTGAACCTCTGAATTCAGTCTAACAATCTGTATCACAGCAATTAGTTCAAAAGCAGCAGATGGCAAACGTCCACTCTTCAGCAACAATAAAATATTGTTTATTGATTAGCGCTACACTGTTAGAAACATTCTCATTGACATTTCATGTTATGTCTGTCGTCTGTTTTCCTCTAGGGCATCAGCTCTAAAAGAAAACAGGCAATATCAGTTGGTTTAATTTTAGTTTGTAAGTTTGTATCATGTTTGAGAAGCAGAAATCAAATTATTGCTACATCACTGATGTCTTATAAGTTTTCAGTCCTGAACTAGCTTAGACCTATATTTTGACATAAGATTCCATTAACTCTGAGTCTTATTCCCAGACAAAAACAAACAAAAAGCAAAACCACCCAAAACTCTCCATCTAGGTAATTTCCTTTATTTAGGCAGTTTAGTGTAATTGCTATTATTAATATTGCAAAAATATAATGACTGACAACCTATTTTCAACAGAGAGCTTTTACCCTTTATCCTGACTTCACCGAAAAAATTATGTATGTGCAGATCTGCTGATTTGCCTGACTTTTTAAAATGCTTCTCTTGCTGCGCCCATTATTTTAAGAAGGAAAATTCTGGATAGAACTCTTCAAAAGTAGGTTCCCATAATCTATAGCTCTTCATACTAGAAAAAATAATGTCTTGTAAAGTAATACCAGGCAAAACTTTGTTCTCAACATATTAAAGGTCATGTCTAAGGAATTTAATGGAGGTCATATGCTGTTGAATATTCAAGTATGATGTATTTTGTTTGATTGTTTGTTTTTAATGTAGTTAAGTTGAAAACAAAGAGAATAATTTATAGACATATGACTATATTTCAGATGTTGATATTGCTGTGAATTTTTTCATCCTTTCTGTATTTACCCATAGGTCACATCCATTGCAATTCTCAGTCCTATTTGTAATATTCCTTCATGTTGCTGTACCACTTCATGTTCTTGGAAAGAGCCCCTTGATAGGAAATTATAAATCATATGCATAATATTGTGATGCTCATGTTTGCCTCAGCACACACATCAAAATGGTGATTCTCATTTTAAAATACATCATGCCAAAATTCCCAGTCAGAGAGAATGCACTATGATCTTGCTAACTTGTTCTTCTGATTAACTTTGTTGTTAAGGGAGAGAAGGATCCTGTTTTGAAGCTGCCAAGTTTTAGTACAGAGTACCTTGGTTTATGTCCCAATTTCATACGTTAAAATATGTACCCACTCCGATCTATTTTTGCATCTAAAGATATCAAAATTCTGAGCCACAGATTACAGCATCTTGTCTCTTCTGAAATACAGGCAACCTTTGCCTACAGCAAATGGTGTTCCCACACTGTTAGACTTAATTCAGTTCAAGGACTGCAGCATGCTTTGGAGTTACAAGCTTTGGTCACCATAGCAGGCAATATGCCATCCCACTTTCAGAATTCAGGGCTCAAGCATGTGTCACTTCCCATTGCTTCCTTAATTGATGTGCTACCATAAATTGAGATGTCTGCATGATATCTCAAGGGTAACCTCTCTGTAGTGTCATAGCAGTACTCTGTTTTCCAATGCAGAGCACTTAACTTGTGCTTGACAGATTGTCTTGCTGACTAACTACTGAAACTGTAAACTTTGTGACCACTAACAAATTCTGTAGTTGTAAATTTAGACTATCTTGCTAATGTGCCTGGAAGAAGTAGCATGTTCTGGTTAAAGCAACTTATTCTAATGAGAAGATGTGGTCTTACACATAAATTACCAAAAAACTTTCCCTACAGAAAGTGTAAAAGAAGTAAAATATACTTATTCACTGCTTAAACATCCTGTGGATGTTTTAGTGTCCCTGGATACAAATTTATGGTCTTAAATTTAAAATGTATGTCAATATACAAGGTTATTGAACATGCAATGCTACATGTATTCTTTGTTTCTGAAATTAAAAAAAAAAATGTCCCTGTCAAAAAGAAAAGAGAAAAAAAGAAAAGAGAAGCAGCATATTAACAGCACACCACTGGAATTAAAGATGGAAATCTAGACTTTATCAGCCTTTTCATTTCAATGTCATTTAAATTCTCATTAAACATCTTTTAAAGTGTACATCAGAGACAATAGAATGCTTAAAAGTGATTTGTATTTTTTTGTTTAAAAAAATACTAAATTTACACAAAAGGCAAATAACCTTTGACAAACAGTCTTTCCTTGTGTTACCTGTATCAAGGGTATATCCAGAGTTTACAAATATGAGCTTACAATGCATAACAGGTTTTGCACTTTTAGTGTACATCAGTATGGACACTAAGAAAATAAAAGCCTTCAAAATATGCCCCATTGTCTCCATTGTTTTGAAACATTAGGTTAAGTTAATATTTGAAATCAATGACAGTGGACAAAAAAGAATGTAGATAATCCAAAGCTCCCAATAAAAAACAGATGCTGGAAAAATAAAAGCTCTGGCAACTTGGCATGGATGTTGAGCAAAATCACAGGATGGAAGATAAGGTCCATACACCTCTGTTGAAGTAAACATG
Source organism: Ammospiza caudacuta (assembly GCF_027887145.1). Lineage (NCBI taxonomy): Eukaryota > Metazoa > Chordata > Aves > Passeriformes > Passerellidae > Ammospiza > Ammospiza caudacuta. The sequence continues at coordinate 99,385,021 of NC_080594.1, forward strand.
AAAAAACATTATTTCTGTCAGAGGTACAATATTGTGGAGAAACAATTTTGCCAAATATACTTGACATTCTTATTTAAGATTATACATTTGATTGGCAATGATATTTATCATCTAAGGCTGATTATCTTTCTTATATGTAAGGCATTTTTTTGAGAATAAGTTAGATATGCTATTAAAGAGATCATCAGGAAAGTGTTTAAAAAGTTTTGCAGCCTTGAAAGAAAGTGAGTTAATTTAATATAACTACTGTCATTGTAGTTACATTTTTAAATTTTCTTTCACCTTTCTAATTAGTTGATAAAGCATTCCTACAAATCTTGCTTTGCTTATGACTTTTCTTAAACCACCACTCTCTCTGCTCAACACTGCATAACCTTACATTCTTGCAATAATTAATTTACTGCTTTCAGTTCTTCACAGGTTTTTAAAACTTAAAAAAATATATAGAAATTTCAATTCCCATAATTTCTAACTGTACAGTACCATAAACTTGCCTATTAATTCTTTTTGTCTTATAGGTTCTTTATTTGGTGCCACTTTATTCTTCCATACAATATAGTAAGTGCCTCAAACAGAAATGGAGATTATGCATACGATAGAAAAAGTGGATTTGGGAGGGAAAAACAGAACAAAAAAAATTATTTCTGTAACACTTATTTCTCATTTTAGGAAATGCAGCATTTTTTCATGTTGTGCATGTTAAATGTAAGTTATCTTGAGTCTATACAGAGGAAAAAACAGTGAAGGCAATACAAGTCAAGATGTAGTTCAGCATAGCAGCTCCAATCTTGAATGTGTTTAATCCGAGAATGGATAACCTTTAGTAGTTTGGAATAAATCTGATAAAATTTCATAGGTACTTTTTCTTAGCAAAGTATACAAATAAAGAACCACTTTATCTACTCCTTCTGAAATCCTAGTACACACTAGATAATATCTATGAAACGGAAATTATCAGTAGGAACTTGTATTATTACACAAAACATTCCAGAAAGTCACAATGCTGGCATTTTTGGAAGTAGCTTCCTCCTGAAATAGATAGAGCATGCATTATAATGACTTATGAAACTGAATTTCTGAGAAAACCATTAATAAGGTTTATTATTACATTATTGCAGGAATTTTACTCTTAATAAAACAATGTGGCATTCATCAGAATTTATATTTACAGTATCATGTGTATATTGTTCTTTACACATTGTACACCATTTCTCACAGGATTCCCTGCAGCTGAACACCCCACAGGACTGCTTAAAAAGCCTAATAGTGCTAAAAAATATAAATATACCCATATATATACGTCATATACATACATATACACACATATACATATATATATGTGTGCACATATGTACACACACATATGTACACACACATACACACATATACTTATATATATGTGTGTGTATATATATATATATATATATATACACACACATATATATAAGTCTATATACCCTCAGGTCCTTCTCTCCAGAGCTTTCCAGAAGGTCACTCCAGTCTGTACTGGTGGAGGATTGTTGATTGTTCTTCCCCAGGTGCAGGACCCTGCCTTTGCTGAGTTCCAGGCAGTTCTTCCCTGCCCATCTCTGCACCCTGTCAATGCCCTTCTGAAGGGCTGCACAGCTCTCTGGGGTATCAGCCACTCCTCACAGCTTTAGGGGACACCACAAGTGACAGGCCTCCCACCAGACCCTGGGCCACTGATTGTGACAGTGGGATCTGCTGATCAGCCACTTCTCACCCCACATCACTGTCTGCTCATCCAGTCCACACTTCCTGAGTTTGCCTATGACGAAACTGGGAGAGACAGTGTCAAAAGCCTTGCTGAAGTGGAGGTAAAAAATATCCACTGCTCTCCCCTCAACCATCCAGGTAGTTTTTACACCATAGGAGGCAATGAGGTTGGTCAAGCGTGATTTACCCTTGGTGAATCCATGCTGACTTCTCCTTTTGTCATCATGTCATACATTAAAAGTTGAGGATGGTACAGTCTGAATGAGGAAAAAAAGTTCAGTCTAGTAAATCCTAACAATGGCAAAAACTTAAATTATAAGGTAACATCTGTAGGGTCCCAGAGTTCCATGACAGAGCTCTGATGTCACTGAACCACTTTCTGAGTGGTAATCACAGTATTAACAGATGGTGAGAATGGAAGACCTTGTACCAAAATGTACCTACATTATAGATATCTGCATTATAATGTATATGCACTTATAATTGCTTAGAAAAGAAGCAATTATACATATTCTTTTATGCCTATTCAATCATTAATAGATTGAATCTACTGAAAGACAGTGATGTGTCCTATTTGAATGAGGTTGAACCTGGAAACAGATCTACATCAAGAGATTGAACTCAAACATTCAGCCTCAGAGATAACTAGAAAATTAACTGATACAAATTCTAAGGTTCTTTTCCAACCTTTCTTATTACAAAAACATTCTGAGACAAATTGAATTCTTTTAGGAAAATCTCTGCTCTAAGAACATGGCCAGTTTTTTTGGACTTCAAGATCATACTTGTATTTCTTGGATACATCTCTAATTGCAGGTTTAAATGTTTAAAAATAAAAAATAATTTTAGGCATTTACAGAAACCTTTAACCTTGGTTATGTAAAGCTTCTAGTTTCTTGTCTTTCTACTATGGAAAAAAATGTATTAGAAAATTTGCCCTTGACATATTCCAACTCTAAATGTGCTGTAGCATGCTGTACTGCACAAATTGTGATAAGACTAACGTTTTGCATTAATCCATAACACTTTCTAATAGGGTAACAGGTAGAATGTTCTATTTGCTAGAGTCTTCACACCAGAATCACTCTGGAAATCTGATGTTGCACAACTTCAGAAGTAGAATACAGTAGAAAAGCCTACTCTTTTTGCTTAGCAACCATTTGAGAAAGTATACATATTTTAACATTATATACAGCAAAAGTTCTTTCAAGCCAACATTGTTTATATATATAAGATGATATTAAAATATATCTTGTAGATTATACAATATAATTGAACAAATTTTGAATTTTTTGCTTCTGGTGGAACTGATATTTATTAGCTAAAAATAATCTCTAATGATATAATATAGTCACAAGTCAGCAAAATTATTAACGCCTCTGTAACAAAACTAGTTTATTACTATTTAACAGTGAAATTTCCAACCCCTTATCTCTAATCCACAAATGCTCACTGAAGTTTAGTATTACACCTTCGAGATGCCTTCCAGTAGTGGAATCTCAAACTCGAATTTAGCTCAGTGGAAGAGCTGGGAAACTTGAGCTTCCTGTACTCACAGAGGCATGCAGGTGTATGACATGGTTTAGGAATGGGACACCCCAATTTAGTGCTCCCACTGAGACTCTCCAAACCAGAAGTCACTTGCTCACTCCCTCTCCCCATGCAGAGGGCTGGACAGGAGGACTGGAGGCGCAAAAGCTGAAGATCACAGGTTGAGATAAGAACAATTTATTGGAAACAGCAACGAGATAAGAAAGAGTAACAGCAACAACATTAGTAAAAAGTGTACAAGAGAGAGGTGAGTGATTCCCTTGCCAAATGCTCCCCACAGAGCCTGACCTGCCTGACTGCCGCCATGCCACCCCCATCCCTCCCTCCAGCTGGAACTGGCATTAGCCCACCGTTCCCTTTGCCAGGATTGATTACTCAAACAGAAGCATCCCCTGTTCCTGGGAGGATGTGAGGTGGTATGGAATAACCTTCGGGTCCTAGCCACACCCTGTTCTCCCTGCTGCAGAAATTAACCCTGTCCTGCCCAGAACCAGGACAGTATATACTGCTCGCTCTGCCTGTGCTGTGCAGCCTGGCTGCCCGTAAGGCAGCTCCAGCTCAGAAAGCATTGACAGGATGTGAGGGGGGTGACATTACCAGAGCTAATTACCAGCTGCTCCTCTACATTCCTGAAGCTCCAGCAAGGTGTTAGTACAGCACTGACCAGTCTGCAGGTGCAACACAGGTCTGTCAACACCAGGTGGTTGACAAACCTAAATATAGGATCCATTTTTTGAACCTACCTGGCTGACTGGGTGCTGCCTTCAACAGAAAATGACAAGGGCTTAAGCCTCATCCTTGCATGGGAACATAGATAATAAGTCCAAGTTTATCACAAAAAATTCTGCTATACAATATTAAATTTATAATGGTAAAACTCAGTTTTCAATTAGCTTGATGAAAATTGTAATCGTCCTGCCAAATTGATTAATTACGTTATACTTCATTTTTGTTTATTATAGTCCATAACATTTTTAAAAAGCAGATTTAAGTAATCTTTTCTGTCAGTAATGAATTGGGGACAGACTCAGGGAGAGTGCCCAAGAGAATCAGCAGTTCCACCTGAGAGACTGGGCATTACTTTTTATTCAACTCTCTAGTTCTCACATTCATCAACCAGCAGAACTGTCAGCCATTAAAATTTGCATTTCCAGCATTAGCTAAAGAAGTAAATGGAAGAAAAACAAGGAGCACAAAAGATCAAATTTCAAAATGTATTCTATTGTGGCATTGGTTTCATTTTGTATGGGGTACTATCCTATCTTGCTAACATTTTAAGCAACATGGGTTTCTTGAATTAGATGCATGGGTCATACACTTAACACTGGAGGGTCTCCAGGGTGGGACCTACAACATACCATCTGTGGAATAGCAAAGGAAGAAATTAAACAATATTTAGTAGATTCTAAGCAAATATATCAAAAACATGACAGTTTCCTTTGGTTCACTTTGATAAACTAGAGATTCTTCCAGAAAGAATTTCCATCATATGGGAGTGTTTTTTCTTTTTTTTTTAAAAAAGGATTGTTGAAAAACTTAGAGCATAGTAAAGTTGAAGTTGTTATCATTTTAATGGTCTGATGGATTTGTGTGAAATTTTAATTGCTTTTTTCTAATTACATTTAGAAATTGTCATGATTACAGAAGCTATCCACTGTTCCGCAGGATCTTCTTCTCTTTTTTTGTGAAGCATAACAATTGTCAAGCAAAGGCAAATGAATGGCAACATTAATATTCTTGACATGTTGCAATACTGTGATGGTGAATGCTATAAAAGAGACTGTAAATAAAAAAATTAATGAAGCAGTAACATAAATGGAGGTCATGGGTGTTCTTTCCCCCTCCTTCACTGTTATTAGTGAAGCACTTAAGCATGTCCTTAGCTTTAGGTATGTGAGCAGTCCCACCAGTTAATAGTACTATTCACATGTTTAAAATTAAACATTTGCATAAGTGCTTTGCAGACTTGAAGGCTCTAAGTGAAACAATTTACCCAAACTGAACTCATCTTGGTTTTGAGAACAAGCGCAATGACATGAAAATAAGTTTCCAAGTTCTGTGTCATCAGCCACTCTGACCTGCCACCTAGAAAAGCAAAGATGAATAATCAGCCAGAGGTCACACTGTAAGTCTTTTACTATAATCACAGAATGGCTTTTTTTTTTCCTTTTTCTGTAGACACTAACTCACAACAAAAAGTTTTCTTGACAAGGAGAAGTACTGAGAAGCAGGAGCCACAGAACTGCAGGCTTTTTATTTTGGTGGCAAGTAGCTGTCACTTTGTATAGGACAAGATCTGAAATGCTGTGCTCCAGAAGGCAGCCCCAGAGACAGATTCCTGCCTTTTTGATGCCTCACTGAACATTCTCTAAACCCCCTTGAAATCAGCAACTTTATTAAGATCTTGTTTTCATGGGAGCCTTTCATTACCACAGTAAAACTTGTTGCCATAGTATTAACTATGTAACATAGTATTAACTATTAACTAGCAGATATACATACCTGCTAGGGGACTACAGACAAGACATATGTATTCCTTACCTGAGTAATTGAGCATCTCACTGAAAAATGAGAGGTCCAAGAAAATTATAGTCTAACTAGCAAAGATGGAGACAGTGCCAAATCTCTCCTGCGTGGCTCTTCTGATATCCTTTGTTTTCTGAGTTGTCTCAGTTCTTGAAAAGTTGACTGAAGTAAGTACTCCTCTTTTTTCTGGTAATATTTCAGAAACATATTTTTCAATTGAAGAGATAAAAGACATCTTTGTTCTGACAGAATCTAAATGCCTACACATTGTATACATGCTCTATAAAATTCCTTAATTAAAGAGTTAACCTTTCAATATACATATCATTTTTGAGCTTACTCTAACAAGTATTTATGAATGACAAAAAAAATTGCAATTAAAATAACTGTTAAGGATCTCAGGAAAGACTATTACAATACTAGCTACAAAATAGTTGTTTCCATTGTTGCAAAGCACTGAATTTTCAAAAGGGTGTAATGTGTTCTTCCTCCAAGGATGATAGTCCTGCTTGTGCTTACTCTGTTGCAGTCCTCTAAAGCATTCTTTTGGAAAATAGCAAGAAGTAAAACAGTCTTTTGGAAAATAGCAAGATGGTCTTTGCAGATTTGGTGAGCCTTTGGGCCAGTTAACTGTAAAAACATGAAGGTATTGGTTGCCAGACCTTTAATGGTTGATGAATTTTATAGCTCTTACACCTGCAGTTGCCATTCACAGCCTAAGTCCATAGTTCACTTAGAAACTTTAAAAATATAATTTAGCACATAAGATATTCTTAATATGAGCATTTTAAAAGCTAACATTTAAGAAAGTTACCTCAAGAAAAAATACGCATGTGGAAATAAAGGTTTTGAACTAAATCTTTTTTTCTGTTTACCCAGTTGGACTACTGTGTAGCTCTGAAAAAAAACAAAAACAAAAACAAAAACAAGAAAAGAAAAGAAAAGAAAAGAAAAGAAAAGAAAAGAAAAGAAAAGAAAAGAAAAGAAAAGAAAAGAAAAGAAAAGAAAAGAAAAGAAAAGAAAAGAAAAGAAAAGAAAAAAGAAAATTAAAAAGGGGATGATTTTTGCTTTCAGATGTTACCTCATTTGTAAGAGGTTCTTTTTCATGGGAGGCTGTTATATTGAAAGTCAGAATGCAGCTCTTTAACTTTTCATGTTCAGCTTTAACAATTTTAAGTTGAAAACTCTTTCTCTTCTTATATTATAGAAACATCTTATCCAATATGCCTTGATATCCCATGCCTCACATCCCACCCTAGGTCCTATTTATATACAGAACACACTTCAGCTTCAGATTGCATCATAAGACCACTATCATGGGCTCCAAGAAAAAGATGATATTCACACATTCAGCGAACAGCTGGCAGCTGATGTTTTTAAGTTGGTGATGCTTGAACTTCTCTTCTTCAGAATATCTCTGTGAATTAGCTCAATTTTAAACTACACTGAAAGCCAAAAAAGATGTTAAAGAGGAGCATATTCACTAGGACTGACTTAAGTCATCAAACCCCATTGGGCTGTCTGACTTGAAGCAGCTGAGGTAGCAGGCTCCGATTTTTGACATTACTGCTGTAGTAATTCCAGAAGTGGACCAGTAGTAAATAATCATATATTGTATAGAGGTTATTCAAAGACAAGATGATTTGAAAAAAAATGTTTCTTTTTGTCATATTCTCAAGGACATGTTATGCACTATTTAATTACAACTTTGAAATGGCAGTTCAGCAATTTTATTTCAAATTCCTTGGTGTGATCTTCCAGCTGGAGGGGAAATAGAAAACACATAATTTAAAAAATTTCTGTATGCAGTAGTTTTAGTCTGCAACTATTCTACTGTTATGTGTATAAGCAATGAGTCAAATTATGAGTTTAAAAATTATGAGCTTCAAAATTACAAAAATAGAGTATTTAAAAGGAAGAACAATTGCTGCAATACACACATATCCTAGCATTCACCCCTGCCGTTTCTTATCTTCACCTAAAATCATGCCCCTAATATCAAGTGTAAACAAAAGGTAGAATTTAAATAAATATATATGGAGAAAAAAATCAAATGGGTTTGAACTTATATGCTTTTATTTTGAATTTTTTTTCCAGAGTATTTCTTCCCACTTCTAGTTTTGCCATTTTCTTCTGCATTTGACTTTGGAAATGTTTCAGTTTGCTTTTTCTTTGCTATGCTCAAAATTTAACTTTGGTACATGCAGAATTTAAAGAAAAATATACATTTTATTGAATCTATTATTTCACTCTTCTGTTAATACTTAACTGTAAGATTTCATTTTTGATTGACGTTCATTAATTAGATGTATTTTATACATGTTGAGAAAAAACAGAAGAAATTTAAAAATGTACTCGTCAATATTTTCACTGAAAAAGATACAATGAACTCAAATGATGTTTTAGAATTCCACCACTCAATTTGGATATTTTTAACAGTACTTATGTTATAACACACAACTAGCTAAAGAATTATTAAAGTTATAAAACAGTTTTAAAAAGATGCATGCTAGTTTTCCAGGTAACTAGTTTTCTATTCTTTGATGATAGTAGTTAAAATTACAAAACCAAGCTTTCTCATATGAAAGAATTGAAATTATATCCTTTTATTTATATCTGTTTAGGGGTAAAGCCAATTATTGAACTATGCTTGATTTTCTGTGATAGAGTACTTATTAATTCTTTATTATATTTATACTTAGGTGCTCAACATATTTTAGACTACTTAGATGTAAGATTAGTGAAGATCTGATCTGAGTCTCAGTACTTCAGTAGTTTTATTCAGTTAGGTAGAGAAATCTTTAAATCAAGCAATGTCAAGCCTTTAACATATACCTATTGTCTTCAGTGCCATTTTTTCTGTCACATGAGTTTTCCTGACGTTTTCTAGCAACAATCAAGTAAAAAATCTTTATCAAGCAAACATAAGAAAACTGGGAAAAAAAGAACAAATTATTTGATTGATGTAGAAAAAAGGGAAGCTTTCTCATAATGAGATAACACAGGCTGAGTTTTAAAATACAAAATCAAGATAAAGTAACAACTGAAGTAGACAGAAAGTTTGGAAACTCTATCATCATGGCATTCAAAAAATATGTAAAGTGATTGTAATGAAAGGACAGTAAGATATTTTGCTAAGTGTTTTTCCAGATGCTAGTGGATTTTTGTTATTATTGTTTGTTTGCTTGTTTGTTTGTTTGTTTTATTTGTTTTTTCTTGTACAGTCCTGATGCAGATCTCATGTCTTTCTTTCCAAATCACCCCCATTTGCTGCACAGACATTAGAAAGCACTCAGCCATGACCAATTCCTTAATTCAATTCTCACACTGGAGGAAAGAGACCTCCAAATCCTTAATTCTATTTTTTTCCTCGGAAAATTGCTAGGGAGATCCTTCTTTTGTCTAAGAAGTAGACAATAATTGAAGTGGAAATTAATAGAGACAGTCTTAACACATGAAGTTCTACTGATTTTCAGTTGCCTTGAAGTCCCTAGCATTCGACCATGGTCTCACAAAATAAACACACTTATTCCTATTTATGAAACTGAAGCCATCACATCTTTTTCTCTGACAAACGCAACAAAATTTCAGTTGAAAGCTTGTCATACAGGGACACTGCAGGCCTTTGGAGACATTTGTCTCTAAACCCAAATGTTATGACTAAGAATGGAGGTAACTGATCACAGATATTCAAAAATTTCAGCTTCCTCCAGCTGTTCTACCTCCTGTTTCCTGCATTATTGTATGAATAATGAATTTTCTCTTCCTTGAAGCTTTATATTTTTAGACTTTAATCACATTTTCACAATTGTTACACACATACCTTCTGACTCACTATCTCAATTTTTTTTTCTTTTCAATAAATAACGTTTCCCATTTTGACTTTAGTACTTTTTCACAGTTCTCATACAGACTTGGGTTTAAGTGCCTATTGTTTTTATAAAGGTTTGTCTTTATCTCTCCAAATTTTTCTTTTGAAGTGTTTTTAGAAATATTTAAAGAAAATGTTTCAATATTCATGATGTATGTTCACTTTTTGTTTTGCGATATTAAGGCCTGAGCCTTGAATGGATGGACACCCATACTGTTGATATTTTGGCACAATTTCCCGGACATTTTTGACCTGGATGATCTAGGAGCCTCTCAGGAGATATTTGGGCATAAGCAGTATTTAGACTAATTGGGGTGTGTCAGAAACCTTATCATCCCTCTTGATTGATATCTATAGTTGTGATTATAAATCTATGCAGTGTGAGAGGGGGATTTACCAGAGGTGACTATTTTGACCTGTTTACACTTTCCAGTGCAAACTCCCTGGGAGTCCACTGGACATCCAAAACAGGAGATTGTATTCAAATCAGTTTAATCACTACCAAGTAGAAGGAAATGAACCCTTTTTCTCATTAGGCTTACTGTGAGTTTCTGGTCCTAGGGCTCCCCAAATCCATAGAACACAGATATTCATGAAGATTTTAATTGGGCCATGTAAAGTGGCTGAAAAGAGGTATGAAATCAGCATTGCAATTTTATACACCATTAATCCTAAATAATATCTCTGATGACAGCCTTACAGGATATTTATAGAAATTTAATTGTAATTCAGAAGTGGTCCAGCAGGTAAAAGGATTGTTCTTAACTCTGTTTCAAGTCTGTGGAAAATCATATCTAAACTGTAGGATTGTGGCATAATTCAGGTTGGAATTATCTTGAGATGTTATTTAGTCTCAACTTCTCGTAATAAGATCAGCTTCAGGTCGAACCAGGTTAATTAAGTACCTTAAATGAAAATTTTTTTGGGCTTGTTTTTCAGTTCAGTTTTCCTCCTTCCCAGAAATCTTTCAACTGAGATTGAAGCAAGAAACTATTATTTTTCTTTTCTCATAGCACTGTTAGTACTTTATAAAAATAAGCAATTCTGAATACTTTATATTGTTACTATTTTGACATAGAATAAAAGCAAAACAGTATCTGTAGTATAAAACCAAAATTCAACTGCAAAGTGTATTTCTTCATAATGCTTGGTTTTCTAAAAGCACCTTAATTTATTTCTCATAAACCTCAGTCATTTACTGAAAGTGTAACAGTCAATACACTATGTTTTTATGATAATTTCTTTTGAGGATACTTCTTCTATCAGCTAGTTGCTTGTTGATACATTGCCTGGGGTATGCTTTTATAGTCACTTGGAAAACACTTTAAGCAAAGACATTGAGAAGAAAACCGGTAGAGGAGAAAGTCTTTACCTACTGAGGTACTCGGTGCAAGTACTTCAGTAAGAGACAGAAGGAACAATGTACAGTGCAAGGCTAATTCTGAACATCTCCTTGGGTATATAAAATACTGACAGAATCTTTTGAATTACATTGTTCCACTTAATGTGTGTTGCTTTCAAGGACAACTGGAGATGTATTGTTTGCAACTCTGTATTTGTACTTGTAAAACAAAAAATCTCAACCAAACAAATTAACAAAAGACAATCAAAAACAATCCTGAACCAAGAAACTGTTTGATAGAGGATCATTTAATGGTACATAAAAATCTCTAACTTTGTTAATATTATCTCCTTACACTGCTCTTTTAGCTATGTGACACATAAACTGTGGTTTATAGATGCTTTTTTGTATTTTATTTGCATTGACCCCAAGATAGTGTGTCATTAAAAAAAATTAAAAATGTTATTTTCAGTTGTGTTCAATCAAGTCAGATAAAGATTTCCCAAAGAGGAAGATTCACTGCAGAAGAGTTCTGCATCATGCCATATAGCAGTGGGGCATTTACATTCATCAGTTTAGTGCTTGCATCAACTCTCTTACAGGTATAAATGGATTAAAGTCATTGAAGAAAAAGAATATTTCAAAACAGATAATTCATCATGGTTATAAACTGTCTTGCTCTGTAGGAGACCAAAAATAACATGACTTTCTGAGTAAAACCTTTTATTTGCTCTAATGGTAGATAATAAATGGTGCTCCATTTTAGAGAAATTATGTTGACCTGTCAAAACTTTCCTCAAAATCTTAGTCCTGCTCTGGGTAGATTAAGGCAGTTCTAATAGGGCTACAAAGACAAGCCAGGCCATGGTGATTTCCAGCCCCATACTTGGAGTCCTCTGAACTCCGCTTTTGGATCTCTGGATAGAAGATACTCATAAAAGCTGTTAAGAAGTTTGATTCTAAAATTTAGGAAAAGATTTTTCAAAATCTTGAAAGAAAAATTTAGGGAAGAATGTTCCTTTAATCTTCCCCTTTTCTTAGCCAAAAACAAAGGTTCTTGTACGGACTGGAAGTACAAGAAGTATTACACAAAACATAATTTACACATTTCTTGAGCTTAGGGTAGTAGAAGGCTATTCATCAGTCTTTATATATCACAGACTTTGTATTTTCAGCAAATCTACGATGATTCAGGAGCAACAAAATGATACATTCTTGATATAATTTTAATACAAAAAGATCTTGTGGATCTTGATAAAAGTTAAAATGATTATTCAAATACAATGATATTCTTTGATACAATAATGTACAATTCAATACTCAATAATACTTTACGAAATGGCCAGTTTCATAGGAAAGAAAAACTGTGCCAGAGTACTTTACAACTCTCTTTACAACTTGGTAAACTGAGGCAAAAAAGGCGTTAAGAAATTTGCTCCAAATCACACAACAACAAATCATAATCAAGTAATTTAAAAAAATCAAAAAGTAATTTATTTGTGATGTGCACAGCCTTAAAAATCAGAGTAAATTCCTTCTCTTGCACTAGAAGTAGCTTCTCATGGTGACTTGTGAATGATGAGCACATACTTTGTGCTGAGGACATATGAATGCTTTAATGTCTCTAAATGTTTCTTATGTGCTAATCCTACTGATCACTCATTCCCTCATAAAACATTGCTTCTACTCTAAGTTCACACGCCTGTCTACTCTTCCACAATTGTCAGAATGTTTATATATAGAAGTTTCTTTATGTAGACTACAGGAGAAAAGAGTATGGCCTAAAGGATATATTAAGGAATTAATTTGAACGCCTTAGACGCCTGAATTTTTTTCTACCGGGACTTCAGACCTAGCTGTGGCTAAGGGTCTTCCTTTCATTCTTTGGGTTCTGTGATTCTCATTTACTGAGGCTTCAGTTGAGACTTGCCTTAAAACTTAGTTAAAACTGCCTGACCTGTGAGATGTCTCAGTTGTAGATTCCTTGTTATGTATTTTTTGCTATTCATTATCAATGTATAATATAATATGATGGAGAAAAAACACTCTTGAGTTTATTTGAAAAAAAAAAAAGAAAAAACAAATTAACACCAACAGCCACAAAAATCTGTGTGGCTTCCCTGCTGTCTAAGGCACAGGAAATCCTATGAGTTTGACTCCTTTTTCTGCCACAGAATTCACACCAGATGTTGGGAATTCATCTGTGGGCACATTCAAAATATGAATGACGACTTTTTTTCACTGTGATACAAATCACACTCTTTACATAAGAGGCACACAGAAAACTTACCCAGAAATGTAAGGGCTTGCAACCCACCCTTTAAGAAATTCTGCGGCTAAAAAATGAGGACAAGCTAGCAAGGACAATATAGTTGTCTGGAAGATATGAGAAGACATGAGAGGGCACTGCAGAGGGCTTTAATCAGGATGGTTCTGGTCACTATACAGTCTGCAGGGAAAAGACTTGAATGCAATGCCTCATTTTCCTGCCAGGGAAGACAGCTGGCTCACTCAGGAGCAGAATCTGAACATCAGCTGACATATCTGAATATGGGCGACTGGGGCTTGGGTCTGAAGGAAAACCAGAACCCACATTCTATAAACATGTAGCAGCTGCGCAATCAGCTCCAGCATAGGTTAAATTCTCCATAAAATTTGCAATTGTGTATGTTTCTGCAGTTGAATCATTTTGACTGTGAATTTCTTCTCCCTCCTTTTCATACTGAAAGAAGAGAAGGTCTGAAGATTGCACAAAATGTGAACTCCTAAAGCAATTGCCTAAAGCAATTCACTGGGTAAAAAATGCAAATAATTTGGCTATCTGACTAGAGCTTTTAAGACAAATTAGAGAGACTTTCATGGGAGAGAAAAAAAGCTAAAAGGACAATATTGAAATAACATTAATGAGAGTAAGTGCCCAAGACAACAAAGGTGTTCACAATGATATCGAATAAAAGTACAACTGTGATCAGTGAGAGAAAAAGATCTTATATTTCTACACCTTGGAGCAGGCTCTATTTAATTGAGTAAATTAGAAAGTATATCTTTTTGCCTTAGAAACTAGGCAGAAATTTGGGGAGAGTGTGCAAAACCAGATTACCTTTGGCTATTTAATCTAAAAAATACTTTAAAACAATCAATCCTCAAACTTCACATAAGCACTTCAAAGGCATGCACAAACATTCATAAATACTAAAGACAGTGAAAATGACACAGAAAAAGCTCTCTTATGCTCTCAGTTCAACAGTATTTTTGGGAAGCTATCAGGAAATTAACCTATTAAAGGCTAAAACATTATTCATAGAGCCTCATCAGAAAAAGATATTTCTGTCATCTCCCTAGTCATAAGCCCTGTTACGTGGCAAATTTCATGCTAGGAGTATAAATTCCCTCAGAACGTAGCTTCTTACATTCACAAGATTTACCTTCCTTAAATGTAGGTAAAGTATCAGTGTGTTATATGTGAAATGCTGTTTATGGATTAAGATGTTGGACAGTGTAATGAAAACTGCATTATTGAGACCAATCATATCATGGCAGAGGTGTGGTATGGAAATATTGCTGTAGTGCTGAATGACTCTTTTCTATAGCTGAAATTTTGCAGATGTGAAGAATAAATTCACAGGCAGAAATACTCTTCTAATATAAATCAATATTGTTGACAGCTCGTTTGGAATTGTTACTAGTTAAAGAGTTTCCACCATAAAGGAGTCATTCTCTAGAGCGGCGTCAGTTCAGAAGAGAAAGAAAGAAAGAAAGAAAGAAAGAAAGAAAGAAAGAAAGAAAGAAAGAAAGAAAGAAAGAAAGAAAGAAAGAAAGAAAGAAAGAAAGAAAGAAAGAAAGAAAGAAAGAAAGAAAGAAAGAAAGAAAGAAAGAAAGAAAGAAAGAAAGAAAGAAAGAAAGAAAGAAAGAAAAGAAAGAAATAGTAAATGGATTATAATGGGATGCTCTAGCAAGGTAATTCCGTATACTTTGTGAGCTGCAAGCCAAATGAAATTATTTAGCACCATTCAGTATTAGTAGCTGTGATAACCTCACTCTATATTTGTCAGTGGTGAAATAAACCTTTTGCAGCCTAATCTTCCTCCTCTGTGCTTTTGTTTTGTTTTGGGGGTCACGTTTTTGGGGTTTTTGACTAATACTAATACTAATGTTTAATCCTCCACCTCTAACAAAAGGATATCTCTACAAACAAAGCACAAGCTCTGACTAAGCCTAGTAAGACTGTCAGTGACAGTGGCTCATCTCCAAAGTGGGATTCAAAAAAGAACAATAGGACTCTTTAAAACTCAAAGTAATATGATTATATTGCTACAGATTAGAGTAAATGCATGGTTGACTGTTCTCTGG
Organism: Ammospiza caudacuta; assembly: GCF_027887145.1. Taxonomy (NCBI): domain Eukaryota; kingdom Metazoa; phylum Chordata; class Aves; order Passeriformes; family Passerellidae; genus Ammospiza; species Ammospiza caudacuta. The sequence continues at coordinate 99,400,398 of NC_080594.1, forward strand.
CATCATTACTAGTTGTTCCAGGGAAGACTGTGGTCCATGCTCACTGTGTTAGTATTGACAATTCCTTAGTATTTCTTCCCTCCAGACTGACTAGAGTTGCTCCTGTAAGTAGCAATTCACTGCTATGAAGCCATAGCCCCTTTTAAAATAATTTAACACTATTGAAAAATACTACCATCCATCACTAAATGGAATAATTAGTGTTCCTAAGTTTCTTTCTCATTTACAGTGTTGTAAAATAACACCTTGATATTTTCATATTTTTGTCTGCCAGGAGAGGTGTGTTTACTATGAACTGACTACACAGTAGCTATTTACCAAATTCAACCTTCATTCAGAGAGCAGGAATATCCACTCCATACACTAAGAATTAATGCAAGGGTGTGAAAGTTCAGTACTTTACTTATAAAGAAGAGCAGAAGGTATTTTACAGGTGCTTTGTCTTTCAGTCTGTAGTAACTGAAGAGCCAAAAGGAAAAGTAGCACTGTGGATCTCAGATTCTTGCAAATGCTTCCAAACATCATCTGCTGACAACTGAAGTACAAGTGCTGCCTTTTAGGCATGGTTCAGTAGACTTTTGAGTTCACTGACATGGTGCAGTTGCATAAATATGTGTACAGTTCACTTTTAGTATGGCACTCCACCACACTAAAACTTGCCTCCATTTGCATTGTTCCCAAAGCACCATCATTTGAAAGGATGCAGCTGCTGGATACACACCATGTACTGTTCAAAGGTGTAGGTGCTGTTTCTGACTCTGACATATGGGATGATAAAGGACAGGTCACTACACTGCAGCTGCACTTCCATCTCCAAATATACAGAAAGACAACGGCTTCCTCTGTAAAAGAGCAAACAATGGCAAGTGTAATGTCTGTATTGACTTATTTTGAGAAACTGTCTTGAGTTATGTCCACAAGATCAGAACATCCAAAACAAATTAAAACTCTGCTCTAATAGGGAGCTATAAGGATTGCACTGTCAGGTTTAAGAGATTTTGATCTTTTTCTTGTTCTAGTAGTAAAGTCCAAGAAAGTATTTTGCCTTCAAAAATTGCTAGTCTCGCTGCCTGCCGTTAGCTAGAAAACAACATTTTTGTCCCTAGAGAAGACCCTACCTGCAGTGTTATATATTGCAGAGTGCAGAGCTGTTGGAAATGAGCAATCATAATAAAGGCATTTGACTTCTGAATGTGGCAGCTAAATGTGTAAAAGACTGACTCTAGTGGGAAAAGGAGAATAGGCAATTTCCAAAATGTTCTGTTCCTGATGCGTGTTGAGCGTTCTGGCTGCGTAGGGTGAGTGGACCAGAGCCCCCACACAGACTTGTGCCTGAAGCACTGATGAATGAAACTTTGGGAGCAAACTTCAGGGAAAAAGAATGATGCGTTTGAAAAAGTGTTCCAGATGACTGAGGATCTACATGACAAGTCCTTTTGAAAGTTACAGTAGTCAGCTGAAACTCCCCCCACAAACTTAAAACTGCTGGAGATATAGATATACATGCATATATACACAGTCACTCCATCTTGAGCATTGCTGCTAATTGTTCTCATTGAAAAGCATATTTTTTTCTTAGTTTTATGTATATTCACAGATTGAAACAAAGCTATGTTAAAGGCTGAATTTTGATTCAAAAACTGCCAGCTGTGCTTTCCTGAGACAATGCAAATTCTAGAGTCAAGAGAAAAAGATATGATGTCAGGATGGGAAAAAAAAAGGTGCCAAAAAAATGGAGAGCAGATTGCAGTCTGATTCACTCTATATGGATCTTTCTAGGAATTTCCAGCCATCGGCAGAACAATATTTGTAACTTGGATACCTCGCCCCTCCTCTTCAAGTTACCTGCAAGACAAATTTTAAAATTATAAATAAAATTAAATGCTAAAAACCAATTAAAATTACAGGTAAATTCCATGACACTCAATCATCTTAAAGATGGATAAGGGTATAGGATGTCTTGATTTCCTTGATAATTTGTGGTGGGACTTAGATAACAGTAGATAATAGAATTACATGCCTTTTCTTAAAATAAAATTATTTAAATGTATAGCAACATAATGCAATGCTGTGTAGGTAGTTGTTTTTTTTTTTTTTTTAATTATTGATGAAAAGAGTCTGAAGAACCAACCAAGACATCCATCTGAGTCTGGGGCAGCCAAACAAGGTAAGATGAATCCCACCACTCATCTTTAAAATCATGTGAAAAAAAAAGTAACTGAAACAGCAGCGAGCAAAAAAGCAGAAAGCCTTTGAACATGAAGCAAAGCAGAAGGATAAACTGGCCTGAAATAGATAGTATGGGGAGTATGTAAACAAGAAATCAGTGAATGTCAAGAAAATTATTTGAAACATGGAAAATTTAGGTTAAATGTATATTTAGTTGTATTTCTTGCTGTTGCATTTATGCTTATAGAAGTTTCTCTTCGTGCTTTTGAATTTTTTGTTTTCACATTTGAGACGTGTTTACCCAATTCTTGTGTCCAGGCTTGAAATGAGGTGAAGTTTTGCCATTTTCTGTGCTAACTTGCCTGCTTTTTCTGAGATACCACCGCTATTCAATCTCAGCTCTGCAGAGGATCTCCCTACAGTCCTGAAGTGGAAGGAGGGATCACAGGTGGATAAAACCAAATAAGTGTAAGGAAAAGAATAGATAACCTTCAAATGCAAGAATAAGCATAACAAAAATCTATTCATAATCAAAGCATCGTAGGAAAGGGATTTTAGCAATGCATTTTAAAGAAATTATTCATTAGAGACAAAACTAAATCAACTGAGAGATATGGCAAGGCAACTATTTACATGGAAATTTAAATTTTATTTTTATTTGATACAGTGTTGTGATATTTCCATGGAGGGACTATTTTTCAAAGGCTAAATTGAAAAGTGCACAACAGAAAGCAGAACAGTGCTTGGGAGAAAACTGCATTAGCTCAGAAAGCTCTCTACCTTAGCTGGAGAGCAGAGACAAGAGCATTTAGCAGGCACATGTTTGTAAGTGTTTGTTTATGTAAAAGTTTGAAAGGGAGGTATAACCCAGGAGTGGACATGCCCTACTCAATCCCATATTCAATTTCTCAGGTATACCAACCTTAATATTTCACATGAGCATTTACCTCTTCAGACTCTTGCAGAGAAACAGGCACTCCTGTGACCCATCACCTGTCTTAATCCCTGTCCATGTGATGATAAATTGCTCTCACCAAAAGGGCCTCTATTGTTGATTAAATGTGTGATGCGCATATTCCAGCAGTTTGTATGATTTAAAGGCTGAAGTTTTTTATGTTTTCTTCCCTCATTCTCTTTAGAAATACTTAAAATGTTTTGAGGTAACTTTTTTTTACCTTCATTTTGAATCCTCAAAGATGTGCCAGCTTTTCCAGTCAGCTACATTATAGTATCAAATTGAGGTTGCTGTCACAGTGACACAGGGAACAGAAATCCTGTGAAGAGTAGGAACCTATCTTTCAAAAGTCAGAAGGTCCTGTGATTTGCAGCAATATGAGATATGCCCTTACAAAAACTAACTTTGCTTTTCAGGTGCCTTTTTATAAAAAGATGAGGCTAAAAATTGTAAAGGTGAAAATGAGTTAAAAATGAATTCTTTATGCAAATATCACATTTTACTTTCAAATTCCTAAGTACAATTATCCATCATGTTCCAGAAAGATGGTGATAACTAAAAAAAGAAGATAACGGCTAAGTACTGTGGCAGACCAGTTATAGTGAATGCTAAAAATTACTTCTTTACAAATTCATTCTCAACCCCTTCTGTTCTTTTGATTTATGTGTCATATGACTTCTTAATCTCTAGATTTTATCTCTTTTTTTTGAGATACCCCACTAAGCAGCTTACATTTAAGGGAGAGTGGGAAATAAAATTGGCTTTATTTCTGTACAAGGCAGATTGTATCTTCCCCAAAGACTTTTTATGGTAGTTCTTTGCAAAAGATATTACTTTTTCTCTGTGTATACCTGCAGTGTTCATCCAAATTAGTCTTCATGTTATACAAGAAGTTTCTCATTAAAGGTATAGGCAATAACTGTTCACTTTTTCCTCCAAAGATTATTTCAGCAACACAATAAATCAAAATTATCTAGCAGAATTGTGAAATGAGAAGGAGAGAGATGAAGGAAAGTTGAGAGCATGAATACTATCTTTCAAATCTTTCTGGAAAAAAACAACTTATTTTAGCACAGAAGCATATCAGGTTATCACTGCATACAAAGATCCAATACTGAGGTCACAAGGCTGTGCTACAAACAAATTTGAAAGAGATGACCATACAAAACAGAAAAGCCACACATCTTTGCAAATTTCTATACCCATAGTACTTGTAAAAACGTCTTAAAAAGTTCTAAAATATTTATTTTTCTCTAAGATACATAAATAGATAGATGATAAATAGATTTTTTTAAAATAGAAATACCACTTACAGCATAAACATTTAATCTGATTCCTATTGAAAAGCAAAAAACTCACCATTAAATAATGGGTAAAAGGATTTTTATCAGAGAACTTAATCAGCATTTGTGAGAATTTCTTTGCATGTCTATACTTTACAACTACCTGTAACACTTCCTAAGTGTATAGAATTTAAAAAGAGCAGGCTTCACATTAAGGTTTTTTGGGTTATTTGTCAATTTCTTATAATTGCAAAGAGATACTAGTTTCTCAAGATCTCATTCCTGTGAGTGCACCAGCACTTATAATTGAAGCCATCAGAGCTTGCTTAATTCATGAAGCTACCACATCTACTATGTGAGGATTCACCATGAGCAGAGATGTTTCACATAAAAAAAATTGAAAAACTGTACCTGTTTCCTGTGACATTATCTGTTTTCGTTGTGACCACCAGCAAAGGGTGATCTATGAACAAAAAAACCCCAAAAAACCAAGAATTATTTTATTGATTTTGTAATGGCCTTTCCATTCAGGAATGGAAACCACATAACCACAAATATCAAAACATTTTCGTCAAGAAAAACAAAACCAGTACATTTCAGTGATTACATCTTTGGTGAGAATTGAAACAACTGCAGTTTTCACCAGGTAAAATTTAAGATAAATATTTTCTTGCAACTCAGGAGTCTTAAAAACCACCAAAACAATCCTCCCATAATAGCTTGACTAAGCGGGATTAATTTGTGACTAAGCGATGATGAGGAACGCTGGCTTGTTGACATTCCAGATGTACAAAGCAAAGTGAAGCAGAGTCCCCAGGCAGGTGTAAAGGAGAGCCCTTTATTGCAAAACCCAGGCCTTTTTAAGCAGTTAGCCCATTATCAGTTATATTCCATTTAAGTATAACAAATACAATTCAAACAACCACCATACACCACAATGGGAACACATAATGGTTACATAACTTGTTTTTCTACCTCCAATCAGCTGAGTCACTTTCCCATAGCCCTTCTTTGCTTAGCCAAAGTAGCAGGCCTGAGCCATGAATTTATAAGGGTAACAATGCCCTTATTTTATAAGGTTCTAGCTTATACCAGGATATCCAACATCCAGTGACAACTTTCTAATTACCCAAAAGAAGGATATTATCTAGGTCAAGTCCAAATCACACAATTGGCATGATATCACTATAGCACTCAACATTTCCATCATAGTACCATCTCTCCATTTATTGAAATTATTGTCTTCTTTCCCTTAATTATTTCTCATGAAATATCATGCAGATACAGATGGCACCTGAAATAAATAAATAAATAAATAAATAAATAAATAAGCAAATAAATAAATAAATAGTCAGTGCTATTTCAGATGTATTTTTAGTAGGGATTTTAAATGGACAAATTGTAATCCAGAGAAAAAAATATAAAGCAAACCCAGAACAGGAAAGCTGTAGCTAGACATAAAACATACCACATGCTCATTTGCTGAAATATTGTGCATATTCAGTGCAATATTTATGCATATTTTCAGTGTAGAAAAGTGTTATCCTCACTGCTAGGGTTTTTCCTTCATATAATGTGGCAGGACAGTGCATACTGAGAAAACTTGGTGCAAAGAAACCCATTTGCTTTATAGCTAAAATATTTTGAATGCTGGACAACAGTACCATAGGAACAGGGATATCAGTAATTATATTATAACTACCTTTTTTCTTCTTAGGGATACTTTGATCAGTTCTTTCATATTTAAATAATTTAGGGAAGCCAACAACAAAATTATGCAACTATTTTTTAACATCGTGCAGAAGTCTATATTATGTCATCTAAAAATTTGATTTTCAGAACAGATAGTCCTTCTTATTCTTGCTTTTTCTCCATTTTACTACTGAAATTGTAATGACAAAGGGTGAGGGAGGAAAAATTAAAATCAATAAAGCAGATATTAATACATGACTCTTTCACTCTTCTGTTTCTTAGTGAGATAAGATTTCAGAATTAAGAACATTTATATCATTTAATTGGTTCATTAAATGTCTTCTACAGCTCTGTCACTTAACACTGCATCCTGCTTTGCAGAAATATAAATAGGATAGGTCCTTTGGTCAAAAAGCTCAAATTCAAGCAGATATTGGATGTACAGCAGCTGTTTCACCTGCACAAGGTTCCACTAACTAGGAAGACAAGACGTAAGGCTGCAATGATTTTGGAAGAAGTCAGAAATAATCTCTGCCATCTGACTTGTTTAGAAAATCCATCATGATTCTCCCACTGGGAATCACACTTACCTACACCTGGGGCAATGTGGATATGCATGAAGAGTGGTCCTGTGAAGCTGTATGGGCTTGGCTGAGTCAGGACTCCCTGGGAGACCCACCAGGGCTCTATTAAACCACAAACCAACCCAGAAGGAGTTCTGATGAAAATGCAGGTGAAATAATTTTCCCCCCTTTCTTTGGTTTTGCTTTTTTGCCCTCAACATATTTATTTCAGAAGTCTTTTCAGGTAATGCCATCTTGTATATACTACATTGAAGCAGAAAAAAAGAAAGGGAGAAATAAAGCTTCAGAGAAGTAGATTCTGATCTCTTCCCATCATTTAGTGCTGCTGCAAATAAAAAGGTCAAAAGAGAGAAAGAAATGCATCCTACTGTTCTCTTATAATAAAGCTTTTCTTTTTTTCAAAGAATCAACCAGGAACTGAACTGAAATTATTCTTTTTTTCAGTAAGTATCAAAAGCCCTCTACTAAAGAGGTGCAGTGTGGAGATGGATCACTTGTCAATCACTGTCTGAATAGCAGCCATTGAGTAAACCCGTTATCTTGGTTGCTAATGGCTGATAAGTCAATTCCATGAACCTTGCAAAAGACATATAGAAAGCACCCCACCCTTTTTATTTTAGCTCATGAAAAGAAGGCTGAGTTTTAGAGAGAAATTTTGAAGGTTTGCTTGTTTGTTCTGTCAGATACAGTACAAAAGGCGGGAGAGGGGAGAAGAAACACGCAAAAATCTAAATTAAGGGATCTGCCCTTCTAAAACTGTGTCCTTTGGAGCATTGTGTCTTTAAGCATTGATTGGCAAAGGCTGGCAGGAATCCGTACATGTTTTTTGTTGTATGCTAAACTGTCATCCTCTTTGTAATATAGATTGTGCTTGAATGCTATCAGAGGGCCTTAGAGTTTCCCCTATTTAATATTGAGAACTGCCCCTGCATCCTCTCACTTGGCCTGTCCCTCCTAAAGTTGTGTTTGTAGCACTGGGATTTATGGAGAGGTTTTTTCAAATTATTTGTATGTAAATAGTTCTGCGTTTTCTTCCATCTTTGTAAGTTGTGCAGGTCTAGACTAATACTAATTAGCAATGTGATTCTGAAAACAGAGGTTGATTGGGTTTAAGTAGTCTGAACCCTCTTGCCAGTCACACAGTGATATTCAGCCTTAAACTTCAATGCCTTGTTTCTACAAATAGCTACAAACAACTACAAACATTTACACAAACTAACCTGCAAAATAATATATAAACACACAGTGCTTAGCTTTCACACTGTGAAAAATGTGCTTCACTCAAAGGAGTATGTTACAGAGCTCCTCATGTCAAATGCCAACCAGCTTGGCTCTACCACCCAGATTACCCAGAGAAGGATGATCTGGACAATTACAGCCAAGCACCAGCCTCACCCCAGGGCAGTGCCTGAGCTGGGGCTGTCTGCCCTTCAGGGCTGGTGGGGAAATCCCCATCCACTTTCCCTTATTACAGCTTTAATCTGCTTCCTAAGTAGGACAAGCATAAATATGCTTCCCTAAGAACTGATAAGAAATTCACCTCAATTAACACTTATCACTGCTTCAAATGGCAGCGCAGGGGGAGGGAAAGATTATACATCTTAAAGTTCACAGCTCTTTGTTTTGAGGATAACAGTAATAAACGCCTAACAAAAAGTTAGCTGCAAGTTTCTCCCCAGCAAAAAGTGCATGATCATGTTAGCTATCATATAAATTTTTGAATATTTATTAGCGATTGTAAACAGACCTGTTTAAAAACAAGTAAAAACTTGTAAAATATGCATTATAGCATTATTATGTCACTGTAAAGAGCTGGACTTCACTGTTCTTATGGACTTGTATGTCACATAGCCCTGACACCAAATGGACTCCTACCAGACCTCTGCTTCACTCTATAACAGATTTGGAATTACAACCACTCGGGGGCTCCGCACAGCCCTGCCCAGCCTTGGTCCTGCTGGGCCAGGAGCCCTCCCAGGACACAGCCCAGCCCCAGCCCATCCCTCTGCCCATTGTGGTGCCAGGAAATAAACACAGTCATGAGATCTTTCTCCTTTTTAATGCCTTCATTAGAAGTGATCAGCTCAGGTGGGGAGAACAGATGGGTCACACTCACACCACCGCTGCTCCCAGGAACGATGAGAAGAAGTGAAGTTTTGTCCACTGGTCTGTGGGCAGAGCTGGATGCTCAATCCTCACAAGAGGATCATGAGATTGCCCACTTTCTGGTTTAACAGTTGAGCTCCTCTGTCTAGCCAACATCCTTTAGGTTAGGTTGAGGGGTAAAAAGGGTCTTAGCAGATACTTGATTCTGTTCCTCGTGTCTAGACATCACTTTGATTCATCCATTTCACATTGGCTCACTGTTTGTGGGGGTTTTTGGCTAGGTTTGGTGAGGGGCTTCTCCCATTGCATGCTGGTTCTGAGAGCATTTGCGGGCTAACTCCAAGGTCTCCTCCCCTTCACCACCCGGGTGCCATCCTCCAGGAAGCAGCAGGGTGCTTCTCGAGAAAAGGGGGAATTCTTAACCATCAACAACAGGTAGTTAACAAAAACAACAGGTGACTACAATAACAAACAGTTAGAACTCCACCCCGGCAGCACCTGGCCCAACCTGTTAGCTCTGCAACCTTTTAAAAAAATGGGCAGCTTTTCTACTCATAACACCTGGGGATGCCCCGGTGTCCCCAAGCTCTACCCTGACCCACAGGGAGCCCCTGGCAGAGAGGTGTGGCTGTTTTGGGTATGTCCAGTTCACATGATGAATCACCTGAATTAAGCAGAGCATTTCAGAGCTACTTCCTGTAGGATTCAAAGAAAATAGGTAATTTTCTTACATTTCCTAACAACCTCCCCAAATGAAAAAAGATAGACACTTTTTTCAGTATTTTTTTAAAGAATACTGTGACCTCCAGGAAAACTTCCATCCCTCTGAATAACCACATGCCCAAGAAAGGCACAAGTGTAAGCTTCCTTAGTTTTTAATTCTGCCCCTAGCAGATTCCATAAGCTTATTGTTTGATTTTAGTTGACATTTTTTGCTGCAATCACACTTTTTTTTAAACATAACTATACAGATGACTTGGATCATGCAAATTTTTGTACATAATCCAATAGAAGTCCGTATTTGAGAAAAGATATTCACCATATTCATCACTTTGAAAGATCAAGACTTTACACGTAAATCAAGTCTCTCACCCTAAAACAACCAAAAATTCAAGAGCCAATGAAAGGATTTATAGGAGAACAATTATTTCACTTCAGTCTTCTTTTGCTTTATTTCACTCCAGTCTTCTTTTGCTTTTAACATAATTAATTTCTCATTCCTTAAAACTGTCTCCTGAATGAATTACTTCATAGACATAGTGGTACTTGAAAAGTCTCTTAATATTTCCAACATTCCTAATGAGCAGAATTTTCTGTATTAACCTTACCCCATCACTGGCTGAAAAATCTAAACTGAACTAGGCCAGGGCAAGACATATAGAGCTTGGCAGTCTTCAAATCTCTGGTGAACTGTCTCTGGGAGTGCTAATTATGATGCAATAGTGAAAGCAGGAGCTGCTGAAGCACAAGTCAGCATTTGTAAATAGTTCACCCTGACAGCTGTCTGCTATCTGCACTCCAAAGATCCCTTTCAATAGTACTAAAACTATCCAATAGGAAATATTTTTCCCTTTTCCCACCTTAACACTTAAATGCATTAGTCTTGTCTGCTCTGCACACACAACTAGTTAATATGGTGGTGCAAACATTTACCATAGCTGCATGTGTGTTTAACTCATTCATCAACAAACAAGGGAAATAGAAAAACAAATGTTCCAACAGGCACCTAGGAATCCATCCTTACAGCATCCTTAACCATATTGTTGGACTCGTTGATATTGCTATTTCCTTTCTTCCTGTACCATGACTTTTCTCTCTCTCACATATACTGTGGACACATGTTAAATTTTTTTTCTATATATATTATGCATTGTAGTTATATTGCAAAGGTTCTACTATCATTACATTGCAAGGGTTCCATATTGCTAGAGTTTCATACCTCCTTGATGTTTCTTGTAGGCATCTCCTCTAAGCACTGACTCTTCCTCAATCCTTACAGTAGCCAACTAATTCAAGTTCCCACCAATCCACTCTTTTATAACACGCTTCTGACTGGCTACAGGTGTGGCCTGTTAACACCAGGCCTGCTCCTAATCTTTAGTAATTGGTTCAGCTGCAACTCTTTAGGAGATAAGATTATATTCTATACCACCTTCATTTACCCCTACTGTATCCCCCTACAATTATGTACTCTCAGGAAAGAAAAAAATTTTTTTTTTTTTTAGCTAGGTTAAAACTTAGCAGCAGAGTCACATTTGAATAAAGTTTAGTTGAAAAGACAACTGACTATTGAAGACTTTACAGTTAATAGTGGTAATATGAAAAGTGTCACTCTAGAGGAGTTGCAAAAGAAAAAATATGCTGATCTTAAGCAGTTTCAGTCAATGACTGAGTGGTATTTGATATTCATTAAAGAGGGAGGTAGGTCATAGCATTTAACTGATGAATGATTAAACTAACAATGAAGTGTTAGATTGAAATTTCTGTGATTGGAAAAACTTCTAACTGGAGGCAAACCAATTTACCATACAGTAAATTGAATGTTCTAAGGGGAAAATTAATTTCTTCAGTGGTCATTTTATAAGGGATTTCATTAATCTTTTTTGTTCTTGATTTGTTCTGAATAAATACCTTATTTTTCTGACAAAGTCTGATATACCAAATAAGAGACTGTCCTGCCATGTGTAAAATAAATATTATGAAAAATAAACAGGAATTTCAAGTTTATTCTACCATTGCCTTTGCAGAGTCACAGTCACTATTAAAGAGAAATGAACAATGTCTGTTGCCTTGAAAACCATTGGCCACTGCAGGTATTAAAATAAACTTTGTTTTTCTTTCATATATCACACAAGTTACCTAAGAAACATATGGAGTTCTTTACGAGAAGGAACGACTGCAGAGCTTTGATTGTCATGGTTATTGTGTTTTCAGTACAACCTTCCCCTGGGAAATGGAAGAAGAGGTCCCTGGCTGTATCTGCCAAACTTCAATATATATTTACAGTATGCAGCATAACATAATTTGCCACAATAAAGAAGAAAAAATAGAGGTGAAGATATTGTGTGAGATGTCAGAATGAAAAAGAAGTTTGAAGCTATATATCCTTTAAAAGAGGGAAGATAAAAGAACAAGCAATAAAACTGAGACTTCAGAAAATCCTGAATTTGACCTAGCTCTAATGCCATCAAATCCTCTGCAGGTAGTCTCAATGAGAACAGAAATAAACAAATAATAGGCACTTAGAGTATAGCCTGATGACTGGCATGAAGAAAACATAGATCAACAGGGATCAATCGTTCTCTGTCTTTTCTAATAAAAAATACTTAAATATCAAATTAAGCCATTTTACTTCAGGTTAAGAAAACCTAAAAAGGTATTATTTCTTCATACAATTAATAGCTAAGTTATATTTTTACTACAGGATGCTAAAGAAGCAAATCTTTATGACTGGACAACATCACAGCAGAAAGTATATCAGGACTATTAAGCACAAAAATAACAACTTTAACTTCAAGCACTCACTCTCACCCCTGTTATGGAGGTCTGGGAAAATATTTCAGTAAAATATTATAATTTTATTGCCTATATCTTTTATCACTCACTATTATCACCCACTGTTTTTCCAATATTTAGTATTTGTCAGTGCTGGAGACAGAAGCCTAAGAAAGGAATTTCAGCCTGATTTATGTAACTGTCAAGTGTTTCTAAAAATACATAAATATGTGTACCTGAAGATGATGCCTTTCTCAGATGACAATTTTTTTAAAATCAAAAGTTATCAGACATTTAGAAAATAACATATCTTCAATTAAAAAAAAATTAGTGTGTTTGAACAACACAAAACACATAATGATTACTACTCAAATGATATTCAACCATATTCTTACAGACTGCAAACTGAGAATCAAAAACACTTTGTGTTTGCAGTCAGAAATAAGAAGGAGCTGCAATGGTATGCACCAATAATGTCAAGCACCAATAGCTGCTTGAAGAATTAGAAAAAAAGAAAAAGAAACACCTTATTCCATCAACTTCAATACAATCTGTTCTGGAATGCAATAGATTTCTCTGGCCTGGAGAACAAAACTTTCCCTTTGTTTTAAGGGTACCTATCACTAGATAAATTGTTCTATACCAGACATGTAGCAATAATGTAATTGAAATGGCTAGTGCCCTTGTAATACACATCAAGTAATTAACTTGATTTTACTTTATGATCCACAGTTTTGTCTGAAGTAAGGTGGCAAAAATAATAGAATTATGCTGTCAAGCCATTACCAACAAAGTATTTGGACCTGCAAAATGGAGAATACCTTAGTTGTGCTCTTGTCAGGAGATGGAATTAAAAGTAGTTTGATACAGGGTCAGATCAATTTTAGAAATGCATGCTTTGAGAAGCTATACTGTGCTGATGTAATGATAGATAAACAACTAATTTCAGGTTTCAATGAAGTTCTGCATAAAAATTTCAACTGGCCTGAATTTTCTGATCATTCTGATTGTTTTACTTTAAAATATTTCAGCAAGACAACATCAATTTTGAAAATCTTCTGAAGGAGTACAGGCAGAATATATCTGAGTTTGTCCTTGTTTCATGACAGCTCAAGTGCCACACCACCAAAGAACTAAACTTAGTCAATTCTGCTAAATAGAAGATGACCAAGCCATGACCCTGAAATCAAGTGGCAAGAACTGATTCCTATCCGTGCTTGTTAAAGTTGGTCTCGTGTAAGGCAAATTGCCCATGTGTGTCCTGAAAAGCACTCTGTCTTCAATCTCCCCTGGGTCCTTTGTGCTCTATTTGACAAAATTAGTATTTTTTTTCTGGAAATGTGGGGCGTGAGGTTTTATGGGTTACTTGAGTATACAATGCTGCTGAGAGAGAGCTGGAGGGCTGCCTAAGGGAGAAAAAGCCAAGACTGGTGGCATTTTTCAGTACCCGCCTGGCTGACCTGGGATCGAACTGCTGGGATGGAGACCTTGACAAACCTGCTCTGACTTACCAACTTGATATACTTTAGCCTTGGACTTGTCATGTCACTACAGATCTGTTCAGCTGTGTGGGCTGACCCTGCCTGGATGCCAGACACCCACCAAGGCTTCTCTATCTCTCCCCTCCTCAGCTGGAGAGGGGACAGAAACTGTAATAATAATATATATAAAATATATGAGGGGTTCATGAGTTGAGGCAAGGGCAGGGAGAGATCACTCACCAAATACCATCATGGGCAAATCAGATTTCAAAAGTTCTGTCCATAAATCACATCACATTTATAAATTTATTACTCTCAATCATCATTCACAGAAGCCATTGACTCAGTGTATAAACCCCTTATATTTTAAAGCATTGAATACCAAGTCAATATTCAGTGAAAGCAACAGTGATGAATTCCATAAACTTCTACAGATTTTGCTGGTTTTTTTCAGAATGGGAGTTTTCATGTAAAAATAAATTCTCACCCACTTTGGCTGTGAAAATAGCCTTCCTTCCCTAAATCAATAGATTTGTGTCTTGTTCATTCTGCAGTCAAGACAGACTGAAGAATGTAACAACTGCAGAAGTGTAGATGTCTTTCATCTGGATAGGATTTTAACTTCAAGGTCAGTATCTGACTCTTTAGATGGTTAAGGCCCAGTTTTCAGTTTGTAACGAAGTACAGAGATTTTGTAACCAAAATTAGAGTTTAGTTTCCAGTTATTCCTGCTTCAGCAGAGGTAAATATGATGTTGCCTCCTTCCCGAAGTAACTGCAGGGAATGAGTATCACCACTTCGAGCAGCATCCCAGAGAGCAGCTTTTGGCACAGCTCATGCTGCTCCTGCATTAAGGCCAGTCTGGCAGAGAGAGACCGAGTACCTTCAGCCTTTTTTGCTGCCCAGGTCTGACAAGGGAATTACAGCCTTGTCCCAAGCTTAACAAGACAATTTAACAAGCAGATTCCAGATGGCCAAACCTGTATTTTTACTCACAACGTCTGACACCTGTGTGGGATGTTATGCAATCCCCCATTGGCCAGATAACAAAATGTTCTCTTTTTTTGAAAACCAAATCAAACTGAACTGTGTGATATTAATTTTGCCCTTCATTCTATGCAGTCCTTGAGTCTCAGCCACAGCTGTCACTGGTTTTACAGTTTTAAAAACTCACTGACTTCTCATGGAAAATATTGACTAACATTCAATAATGGCAAAGAATATGTTCCCTCATGAATTATAGTGACAAACAGCTTCCCCTCTACACTGATGGAAACATTGATTATTACAATTTTGCCTATGTTTCACATTTGGGACAAAAATCTTTTGTATAGATTTTCTTATAAAAGAAGAGAGGCTATATTGACAAAGGTGAATATCTAATATTATTGGAAGACATCTCTGATCTGTGAAAGGGCTTAAAGTAGAAAACATTTGAGAAAAAAAAATAAATAGGCTAATAAATTTGTAGAAGAACTTTCTGAGAACACTGTAAATTCAAATAATGCCAAGATTGTCTCTTGGATTCCAAGTGCTGCAGGCAAGTATCTGAAGTGTGGAGCAGCACCTACAAAATTTGTGTGTGCTTATGCTGTGTGAGTGCCCAGGCCCCATTTATTTCCATTTTCCAGGACTCTTACTGTGGATCTTAATTTTTTTAGGCACCACAAATTTTCATAAATTTCTGTGGACCAGTGATGCAGATAGATTTCAGCAAATGATCCTGCTCTACAGGGAAAAGCATTTACCCCCAGATTACTTGCACAGATAAGTCAGTTTTGCTGAAAGCTGTGAGAGATGCCAGAGGGATGACTGTGATAGAAAAAACACTTGTACACTTAAAAATTTGAGCAGGCAGAGATTTTAGATATAAAAATTCATATAAAGCATTCTGTCTAATAATAATAATAATAATAATAATAATAATAATAATAATAATAATAATAATAATAATCCTTTTTTGCATAAATTTATGTTTTCAAGTTAAAAAACTTTTTTTCTTGAAAAAAATTCATAACAGAGTTTTGATAAACTGTTTTGTCACTGTGTTGGGTTGACCTTGGTCAATGGCCATGCACCCACGTAGCCACAATTTCACTCCTCTTCAAGGGGACATGGGGAGAAAAGAGGACAAAAAAGCTCATGGTATTGAGGCAAAGAGAGATCCTGTAGCAATTAGTGTCACAGATAAAACAGTCTTGACTTGAGAAAATTAATTTAATTTATTTAAAAGTAAAATAGTTATGGATGGTGATATACAAAGAAAAATTCCCTCCACCCTTTATCGTCAGTCTTTACTTCACTCCTTCATCCATCAGTCTCTGACCTTAACCCTTCCTGAGCAGCACAAGAGGAATGGGAGTGATACTCATAGCAGTTTCCCTCTCAGCCCTTGCTCACACTCCCTGCTCCAGTGAGGTCTCTCCACTGAGCTGCAGCTTCCTTCAGGGAATATCCATCTGCCACAGCGTGGGCTCCTCCCCAGGCTGCAGTGGGGTTTCTGCTTCCCCAGCATCCTCCATGGGCCATGGGGGGACAGCCTGCTTCCCTTCAGCCTCTCCATGGGCTGCAGGAACATCTCAGCTCTGGCTCCTGAAACCCTTCCCTCCCTCCTTCTTCACTGAGCCTGGTGTCTGTGGGATGATTTCTCATGCTTTCAGACTCTGCCATGAAGGATTTTCCCTTTATTCAGTGTTTCCTGAAGGCATCACCAGCAGCACTGCTGGACCTGCCGGGAGTGTCCATGGGGCAGCCCCTGGCCTTTCCTCACAGAGACCAGCGCTGCCATTCCCCCTCTACTGCCCGCTCCTGGACACCAATGCCCAATACAAAACCTGACACCTCCTTCCCAGAAAATGTAAACCAGCTCTCAATTAGTGGTTTTTCCACTTTTTCAGCTAAAAATTCCCAGAAAGGAGTGAGCCGCTTTTATATCATGCTATAACTTCCTTCCTTGCATTTTAGTGTTCAAAAGATTGCTATTTTCCCTTTTCCCATTTGCCAAATGAAAAAGCAGATTTTTCCTCTCTGTGATTAAAAGGATCATATAGTTATGGCTTAAACCCCCCAATGCATTCTATTCTGTATTCAGCAAATGTTTCTAATTAGCTCACTGGCTGAAGTGGCAAAATGCATTAAAAAACTGGGATTTTTGGTGTTTTGCTTTCTTAATTGGATGTCAAAATTCATTGGAATTGTAACCAACAGAAAAAGATGTAGAACATACCTATAAGGCACAAGAAGTACACAGCTCATAGGCTTTGGAATGTGCAGATGGAAAAAAAATATTTTTTTTTTTTAAGTAAGAGCCATTAGAGGCTGTTAGAGACAAGGATTTCACTCTGGCTTAATCAGCAAATAACATAATTCTAATAGAACATAAGTGATTTTTTCTAAGTAGAAGAATAATTAATAGGCTAGGACTGAGCAGAAAATAAGGATTACCTGCAGTTCTGTTTATTTTTGTGACATTAAAAACTCTAAAAGTGCTCCATTTTGTAGGACTTAACTCACATACACAGTGTTTTACCATTTATGCAATTAAGAAAATTAATTTCAGTAGAGAATAACCCACAAAATAAGTCTCTTCTCAGGAATAAAAAGGAGGAAATATCTATAAATAAGGATAGATATTTTCCAATATCTAACGGAGAGACTAATGGAGGAAGTTTGAAAATTATGAATAAAAAGGAATTAATGTTTCTGTCTCCTGTGCTTGATGTTGCATTTCAGACTGATTTTAGAGGCAAAGAGCCAAATTAATTGACCTTGGAAACCTAAAGAAAAGTTGTATCAGTTTTCCTTTTAACTATGTGTCAAATGGAATCAGTTCCTAATTGCAGACCAGGTAAGGGAGTTGCTTTTGCTGCAGTATATGCAGAGTCATTAATCTGGGAAGAGTTGGTAGCATTTTTTCTGTACTTTTAGTGTGTCTGGAAGATTGCACAGAGGAACTACAGTCTATAACTACAGCTTCTGCTGTAATAATGCAGCTAATTAATAGCAATCCATTATGTCATTTATACTATATTAAACTTAACTTTTCTTTCAGGAGCCAGATGCACTGTTCAATAATCACTCAAGAGCAAAAGAGTTTTACACTTTTAAACCTTAGTGCCTAAGTTCTAGCTGATCAGCACTGTATGACTTCAACATCTGTGCACTCCAACTGGTTCCAAATGCCTTTTTTAAAAAGTTGAGGTATTTTAACTGAATTTATTTAATTGGAGTTGTAGAGGCAATTTAGCAGCCACCTTACACTGCTATTTTAGTCTCACTTTAGATTAAAACTAACCTTCTTATTCATTCAAGCAAATCCACACCACTGGATTGATTATAAATTGGATTAGTGACAGTAGCTACAGCTTCACTGGCAATGATCAAGGACTAGAATGGTACAAAGGGCAAAATTTGCAAAGCAGACTTGGATGTGTATTTGTCTTGTTATGTGCCACTAGCAATTTAACTATCCAACTTATTTATCCACTACAATCCCAAATTTCTCTTTGTGCAGGGAACAACTGAGCAGATTTTTCCTTAGTTTGAAACTAAATTTTTTACTTATTTGGAAAATTATTTCACTTACCCACATGCTCTGGTTCAGCAGGCATGCTCAGAGCTTCTGAATCTGCATACATAATCTTAATAAACTACTTCTCAATAAATAATTAGGGTTTGTATAAGAAATATGGAAGACCAGATTAAATTCTTTGATCTGGGTTATGAATTTATACTTTAGTTTCTCACATTCTCCTTCCTTGTAGGCAGCAAAGGCAGCAAATTATTTATTCTTTCTCCAGTCTGCTTTATGCATGCTAAAACACTGTGTTTGCCAGAAAATAACAATGACTCTGTGGACAGATGATTAGCACAATCACCAGGGCTCCAGATCCCCATTAACATCCTTCTTGCTGCAGAGAAGTTTAAAAAGAGAGAGTTTGCCACACCATAATACACCTCAAAGAGACATACAGAATCAACTCATACATAAAAGCATGTTTCATACTGCTGAAATAAAGATTAAAATTAATAGAATATAGAAAACAAAATTTTAATTAGGAGAAATGTCTGTCAAGACTATCCAGTGACCAGAGTGGGAACACTGCTGTGCAGCCAGAAAGACTTTTCTCTAAAAGTTAGGTGCCAATTGGTTGGATTAATCAGCTCAATTGTGGTTGAAGTGGTCCATGATATTTCCTAGTAGCTGGCCTCAGACAGATGACTTTCTTGTGATCATAGGGATTTACCTGAGTGTTACACCTAGGGCTGCCTCCTTCTCTGTTGGTAAGGCAGGTACCCCCATACATTTATGGGCCTTGCACACATCCACACAGATGCATCGCCAGGTCACTGAGGGCACTACCAGGCCCTGCTGTCCCTGCCAGCTCCACGTGCCCCCCACACGACCCATGGTGCCAGGAGCCCCCTTTCAGCCCACATGGGGATGGATCATCAGTCCCTGCCCCAGCTGGGAGTCATTCTCCAGTCCTCTCTCTGGCCCTGCCCCTCAGAAGAGCCTTTTCTCTGCACATAATTCATCTTGTGGATGAACCCTCAGGAGCCCACCTCCTTTTGCCCCTTTCTGCTGCCCCTGGTGGGCCTTTTGCCCTGGCTCTTCATTTGCTGTGCCTGAGGTTGTTGATGATCCTGATACTGGTACCTGGTGTTGTCCCCCCTATGGGCCTGCCCCCCTTGGAGAAGGCACAGCCTGTGATATGGTCACCCTTGGCCCTTGGCCTCAGGGACCAGCTGTCCCTTGCTGCACTCTTACATATGCATCTTATGGACTAAATTAGAGCTGTGTAATTCACCAGGCACATTACCATTATCTTGTGACCCTTAGTAATCTTGGACTAAATTCCTGTTAGAATTAGAGATTCAGCTGTGTGCCTCAGGAAGGTCAAAAGAAACCAAACTGAACCTAGGTCTGGTCAAAGACAATTGTCTTTGATTCAACAGTCTGGAAGCAGACTGGAATTAGACCCTTCATTAGGGGAACAATTCACCTGTATGTCAGCAAATCCTTGTTTGGAGAAAAAATGAAACAGAAAACTCCTTACCCTTGAACTGACAGCATCCAGGCTTAGTATCCCAGGAAAATTGTTTGCGTGTTTGTGACATACTTCTAAAAGGCAGAAGGCTGTAGGCTTCTTTCCAGGCTATGTAGCAATGTCTGTTATATTCCCTCACTTCTTAGTTTTCTGTGTGAAACCATGTGTTTCAAAAGTAAACTGACAGCACACAACTTCTTATTTTCTTCCATTTTCTACTGAAAAGAACACTGAAACTCAAAACCTGTGCAAACATTTATCCTGAGCAGCATTTGGGATGCGTGACCAGCTAACCATGCCCTGGGCCTCAGAACTTATAAACATTGTCCTAACATCAAGAACAATAGTGAAGTTCCTTGTCTTTGGATAGCTGTCCCTGAAGCTTTGCAGTCAGCTCTGAAAGTACTTTGTTTTTCTCTCAGGTATTGGTAGTCGATAATACTTCACACTACACTTAACTCTTCTCTCTTCTCTTCTCTTCTCTTCTCTTCTCTTCTCTTCTCTTCTCTTCTCTTCTCTTCTCTTCTCTTCTCTTCTCTTCTCTTCTCTTCTCTTCTCTCCTCTTCTCTTCTCTTTCTTCCTCCGTCTCCTTTTCTGGTTTTTTCTCTTTTATGTGTGGCACTAGAAGGATTCTTTTGGCATATTGAATTGGTTTGACAATTTTATATTTCATGAGATAATTCCATATATTTCATTAGAGATACATCCATTACAATAAAATCAGCAGAACTGGCAGTTAAACAAGAAGCCTGCTCCTCTAGAACATTTTGTTGTCCCCTTAATAACAAAGACAGCAATCTCACACTGTGCAGTAGCCTCACTCAAGTCATTAGAAGTGTAAAAAATTGTCAACTAGAAAAATAAAGTTCTATGTGGACTAAAATCTCAGACATTTTCAGATATACATGTACCTAAAGAGCAAGTTTTACTACAATTCCTGTAATCAGTGCCACTTATTTATGCTTGAAATCAAGTTTTGCTGCCATACATATGCAGAGCCAGTGCTGTCAAGTCAGTAAGCGGCTCAGAGCTTAGCTCAACCTGATGTTTACAGAATCCTCCAAACCATTTTTCCAGCAGCCTGAATCAATGGGAAGTAGGGAATACACCTAAAGACAGAATCTTCCTAAAGCACAGTCACATATCTGATTGTGTTATCCCAGAAAAGTTATATATCTAAAACATAAAAATTTTCCACTGCAATTGTAAAAACAAGGAAAGATTCTGCCTAACCAGAGTTAGTCAAATGATGGAGCTCTCCTTTCTCTTCAGCTCAACACTGGTTTTTATATGGCAATTGCTTTCTGAAAAATCTTGGCTAATGTATGTACCTTGTGGAAAGAAGACATCTAGGTCATGGCAAAGCCAGGATGCCTTCAAAGACATGGAGCTACAATATTATTTCCCCTTTATTTTTCTATTCTTCAGGTACATGTTTCACTTGATTTCTGAGCTTCACTTGAGAGCACTGAAAATTATCACATCCGCTGAAGTTTCTGAAGCTTGAGACCTTTGTTACAATATACTCCAAAGTTTGGTTCAGAATTATGTTTTGTGACCTCCATTGATAAAAAATTGCATTCTGACTGACAAATGAAGCAGCTGCTGTTATGGCTTCAACCCAGCCAGAAAGCAAGCCCCATGACACCACTCATTTCCTCCAACACCCCTGAGATAGGGGAGAGAATCGACAAAGTGAGAAGACTCATGGGATGAGGTAAAGACAATTTAATAGGTCAAGCAAAAGCCACACATGCCAGCACAGAAAAACAAGGAATTCCCCCACCACTTGCTATTGGCAGAGAGGTGTTCAGCTACCTGCAGGAAAGTCAGTCTCTGTCACACATAATGGTGAATTGGGAAGACAAATGCCATCACTACAAGAATGTTACGTCCCACTTAATTTTTCTTCACACAGATTTATATGCTGAGCATGATGCCATATGGTATGGAATATCCCTTTAGTCTTTTGGGGTAGGCTGTCCTGATTGTGTCCCCTCCCAGCTTCTTGTGCACCCCTAGCCCTCGCTGGTGGGGTGAGGTGAGAGATAGAAAAGGCTTTGATATTTTGTAAATGCTGCTCAGCAATAAGAAAAGCACTCCTTGGTTACCAACACTGTTTCCATCAAAAATTGAAAACAGAGCCCCATACTAGCTACTATGAATAAGATTAACTTTACTCCAACCAAAACTATCACAGTTACTTATGTTAAATGTTTCAAAAGTCTCTGTCATTCCATTTAGTTTTTGCAGTGAAGGTAGATCCGCAGATCTTCTGGTTCTCCTCTACTCAAATATAAAATGTGTACATTCTGATGCTAGAAGCATACTGCAGGCTGTTGTGACACTCCAGTTAGGTGAACAGAACACAGGGACCCTTATTGTCACTTACTGGGGTTTGTTTGAAACTTTCCTGGCATTTTACAGACAATAGAGAAAGTAATGAAACTTATTTTCTGGCAGATCTGTAATTTTAGGGGATTTTTTTGTTTAAAAGAAATGGTTGTCCTTTGTAAAATAAATTACAATCATACATCTCTTTGACTCTACTTTGACTATTACCTTCAACATAAACAATGAAGAATACAGATGTGACAGCAACTTGTAAGTTACTGAAATTTTTCTTTTCATTTAAAACTTGACTTTTTAAATATCAGCCCTTAATGAAACTCAGGAACTGCTGGTCAATTAATAGATGCATCATATCAAGAACAAAACGTTTTAAGGAATGTTGTACAGTTAGAAAGTCATGGGTTGCATAAGTTTCCAGAAAAGGTTTGAATCAGAAGAAAATGCTGTTCTGGAAGCAAGTCTTAAAATAGTCTTAACTTACCAGATGTCCTCCATGAATTGAGGATATTTAAAACTCTTATAGAAATCTAGTTGTTTTTTTTTTTTTCATCTAGGAACTCAGTAAATTACAGAGTAGAATACTCTCAATTTACTAAATATCTGATAATTGCATCTCATCTGATTAAGCGCCATTGTTTCATGGGTTTGTGTCCCATTTTCAATGTATAATACAATCAATGAATTCCTTTTTAAAAATTATTTAAATACATTGAGAAAAAAATGAAAAAATACCTTGCTTTAAAACTGCTGGATGATAATATATGGACGTTTAAAGAAACAGAGAATATCAGAAGGGAGGGTGGAGGACTGGCAAAGTTAACAGAGCACAGTTTGGTTATTGTTATTGCTGCTGTGTTTAGTAGCTCTCTAAGCTATTAAATTCTGACAGCAAAATATTCTGCCTGTAAGTCAGTCGTGATTTTTAACATGAACAAATATAAACAGGACAAAGTCTAAGTTCAAAAGTAGGTCACTGCTATTTACCTGTAGGTGGCAGAAAATGGTATCATAAATCTTAGACTTTAGTTGACTTAGCATGATGACTTTCTTTGTGTTGAAATGTAATGAGTTTTGTGAGCTACTTGGATTTTAAAGTATTTGTGCATAAGCTTTGTTTCCCTGTTTTTGTTTTGTCCTCAGAAAAAGTTTTATTGTGTGTGTAAGTGTCTCCATACGAATGAAGTCAGGCAGAATGTACAAACCAGTGACTTTGAAACAGCAGCAGTCTCTCCTGAAAAGAACAGGACCTGGGGACATATGAGTCTTTAAAGACACACAATCATCTTCAAGCACAGCACAGAATCCTTTGCTCTTTGTTCACTGCAGTTATACACATCACAGGATGACTCAAAAGAATGATTTGGTGAATGGAGATGTAGGCTCACTAAATAGACTGGCAATGTCAGAAAATTTAAGTTCTTATAGACTCGTAAGGTCAGAAAATTGTAAGTTCTTAGGAAGAATATATAAAATTGACTTGAAAGTTATTTGGCATGCTTCCTAGTACTATACATTCCTGTAGGATACTAAAGAAATTTTTAAAAAGTCATTAACAAAATAGATTGTGAATTTAAAAAATTAAAACCAGAATGGTCATTATTCTAGACACTATGCAGTCAATGTAAGCTATTCCAACACAAACCTGCCCTAAACCTTTCAAACTCAGAGTGTTTTGTGAGTGTTCCCAGAGCATCCACTGAGACTTTACCTTCTCAATAAATTAAAGCATTATTAAAGCTGCACTAATTATCTGTGTGCTTTCTGTTGCATATCAAGAGATTATGCTCTTTAAAGCAAAATAGCAAAAAGGACACTTTGCTGTGTCAGGATAATAAAGTCTTCATTACATTCTAGCCCATTTTTTCTCTCTCTCTTTTTTTTTTTTTTTTTTTTTTTTTTTTGGTAATGGGGAAGATATAGCAATTTTTGCTAAAGTTAATAGGCAGTGGAGAGACTTAAAATAAGCATTTACCCTAAGGACATGGACTAAAGAACAAGCTCATGCATTTTTTACCCTGGAGGAAGTGTTTGGTTTATGGGTCACTGATTCAGCTAAAATGAGACAGAAAGTGACCTGAACACCACATCTTTCAGTAGGCAGAGAGAGAGGTTGAAGGTGAGCTGTAGCCTTTACAACACTAGCTCCTAAACACAAATTGCATTAACAAAACTTCTTCCTGAAGCTGATGCCACTCCGTGTCTTTGCCGTATCAGCTCATTCTCCTTCCAATATAGCTGGAATTTTGATCTCCAGTTTTTCTCTGCACTTTCAGTTTGGGTTTTTTTCTTCCCAAAGGATGGTTTAAAAGGCTAACAAGAGGGAACAGCTGCCACATTGCTGCCAAGATTATTAATTTACTATAGCTGAAGTGAACACTGGGGCCTGCATGTCCTAGGCATGCTTCCCACAGCTCCCTTCCTGGAGCAGGAGAAGGGTTTTACTCACAAGAGTAAAGGTATTCTTGTGAGTAAAACACATTATTGTGTTTTACTCACAAGAATAAAGTTGAAAGCTTTTCTTTTTGCCACCTTTCAGTTGAGCTTTTTTCCACCTTGGGAAAGCAGCATTTCTTGACTTGTCCATGAACATCCTCCGGTTTCTGAAAAGCTGCTTGTGAAAATATGACCACAAGATCTCCTCTTCTTCCCTTATTGCCTCATGTGATATAAGAGAAAGTCTGTGAATGGTCTTGTGAGATATTCCTTCCTTAATAACACTGCTGTGGGAGCAGACAAGCAATAAATAAAATGAAATTTACCTGTAGCTATTTTAGATTTCTGTAGTTTCTAAATCAAGACATAACCATCTTTTTTTAAAAAATGGATAATTTATTCACTGTCATCTTTATTTTTTTCAGAGGAGAAAAATGACTGGATAACAAGGGAAGCCAAATCACAGACTCACATAACCAGAAAATATTCTGAGTTGGAAGGCACCCACAAGGACCATCAAGTCCAACTCCTGGCCCTGAACAGGACCATTCCCAAGAGCTGCACCATGTGTCCAACAGTATTATCCAAATGTGTCCTGAACTCTGCAGGCTTGGTGCTGTGACCACTTCCCTGAGGAGCCTGTTCCAGTGCCAAGCCACTCTGTGGGTGAAGAAACTTTTCCTAATGTCCAACCTGAATACTTTTTGACACAATCTCGTGCTGTTCCCTGATCACCAGGGAGAAGAGATCAGTGTCTGCCCCTCCCTCTTGCCCTTATGGAGAAGCTGTAACTGCAGTGAAGTCTCCTCTCAGTCTCCCCCAGGCTGAACAGATCAAGTGACCTCAGCCGCTCCTCATACGGCTTCACCTCCAGACCCTTCACTATCTTTGTTTCCCTCCCTTGTTAGACTCTCTCTAGTAGTTTAATGTGTTCCTTATATCGTGGCACCCAAATCTGCCCCCAGCACTCGAGGTGAGGCCACCCCAGCTCAGAGCAGAGCAGGACAATCCCCTCCCTTGCCCAGCTGGCCATGCTGTGCCTGATGCCCCCAGGACACATTTGGCCCCCTGGCTTCCAGGGCACTGCTAATTCATATTTTTCTGTTGACCGGGGCCCCAGGTCCCTTTCTGCAGCTGCTCTCCAGTCTCTCATTCCCCTGGGAATGAACCATTCTCAACCCAAGGTAACCCCATCCCAGGTGCAGAATCCAGCATCCGTTAAACTGCATACAGCTGGTGAGGGCCCATCTCTCTAATATGTTGAGGTCTCTCTGCAGGGCCTCTATGCATTCAAGGTAGCCAATAGCTCCTCCCAATTTACTATCACCAGCAAACTTACTTAGTACGGACGTTAGTCCATGTCATTTATGAATCTTGCTGTGTTTTCCTGATCTTCACATCATAATTCTAGGAGTGCTAACTTACCTCTTCCACAGTAGAAAACAGTGGTTCATGTAGTATTTTTGAAATTATTACCTCAGGAATACTGGAGATCTCTCGCCAGAACCATTACAACTGAGACTCTGAAGCCCCTTGAGTACAGTCATCAGCAAATTAGGGGTTGACAGAGCTTTTACTAGAACACTGGTTAGAAATACCCAAACCAAAGTGCAACACCCTGCTGGTTATGAGGAATTCAAGCAATAGATTTTGGGTACTAAAAGATAAAAGAATAAAAAATGAGATATTGAAGTAGTTAATTGTTGTAGCTGCAAAACATTGGTTTTTATTCATGTAGAATTGGAATTACTTTGACGAACAGAAGTATCCTTAGAAAACCTAATTAAGCAATAGAGTCTCTTCTCCACTTATCTAACTCAAAAGAGGTCCTTCGAAGAATTTTTCTCACTGTCTCAATAATTTCTTTCAATATTAGTCTGTAAATAATTTTATATGAAGTATATCACTTTCAGTGTATGTCATGCAAACAACCCAGTATCTCTTACAGCCCAGCTGGAAGGAAGAAGTTAGTATGTGCTGTATGGAAGGAAAAGGCTTCAGAGACAAGACAAAGATAATCTTTATAATGGGTCTCCAGCATCCTGTTGTAGTAGGATAACAACTAAGTTGGAAGTGGAAGGAGAGTGTGCGAGGGCATAAGTGGCCCCAGATCCGGCTAGCTGTGAAGGTGAGAGATGGCCGACACCCTCCACGCATAGGATTGCCAGCTCCACTTGGCGGCCTGGCCTCGGGCTGGGCTGGATGGCGGAGCTGGATATCGCGCAGGAGAGACGAGAAGAAGAGGCGACCACTTGCTGGGGTTAACAGTCGGTTTATTGATGGTCCACGGGAACCAAGAGAGGTAAGAAGAACCAGCAGCAAATGGCCCAGAATAGAGGGAGACACAGTGTTTTAAAGCAGAGGGGTGGAGAAGGGAGGAAAGCCCAGCTATCCAATGAGAAATCATTAGGGGAAGTACCGAACATAACTGACATACAGAAATAACCAGTGAATACAAACAATAGGAGGGGCCCCGGGACCACAGCCAACCACAACCCCCAGCTAACCGAAGGTTCCAGAAGCCTGGGAGGAGTGGGGGGTGATTGACTGGGCCCAGGGAGGAGGAAAAACTTACTTATAAGGAAGGATAGGGGAGGGGAAGTTACATAATTTAGGAGATTGGCAACTGAGGGAGAAGGGGTAACCAAGGCAACATAACTGTAAAAAGCTCTGAGGCGGGAAAACTGGAGAGGAGGGAACCATTTACAAAGAACAATAGGGGGAACATACATAAAATGGGGGAACAAACTGAGAAACTTAAAAACACACTACAACAACACACTACAACAGGAGAGATCAGCTTCATATTTCCGGTGTGGCATAAAGTCTATGGCATTAAAACTTAATTATATAGACCTAAACATTTGCTTTTGCTAGATATGCCCAGAAATAAGAAAAAAAAAGTGTCATAGACCATTAGATTTTAAATGATTTAATGATCAAGAAAAAAAATTTAGAGTGAAGTGGAACTTCTTTGTTTCTTTAATTCTTTTCAGATCTTCCTGAATATTTTTTACACAAACCTAACTTATATTGCTAGTAGTCATCATTCTCATTTTTCAGAAGGGGAAAAAGTCCTTTATTTTTCTATATTAAATTGACATTCATAAAATCTGGTCTTTTAAGGTCAATTTTTCTTGAATATTTATATAGTTTCAACTTTTTTTATAAGAAGCCTCTAAGTACTGTGCTTCACATTTGGATTAGAAAGTGATGAATATTATGGTCTTTTTCTGTGTCTCCAATCAATGAATTCCATTCTTTTATTTTAGTCTCCAAATATGTAATGACTTACCTGCTTTCTCATGAAGATGGGTGGTTAAATTCCAAAGGTCAGAGTAACTATGACCCTGCTCAGTCAACAACTGGAAGACACTAGATGAAACATTAAATGTGACTCAGTGTTCTTCCTATAAGGAGCTGTTGCCAAAAGCACAACCGTGGGTGTAGGTATTTATCACGTTCAGGCTTCAGTAAGCTTCATCATGATAATTAATTCATGAGATAAAGAAGGTATACATGATTAAGGTCATTTCATCACCAAACAAAAAGTGAGAAGCTGTCTCTTAGCCCTGGTGCTCGTGCTATTTATAAGTCCAAGTTCAGAGGGGAGTCTAGAAACCAAAGGCTGCTTTGATGATTTGTGCGACATGTCTTCAAATGAAGAAGCAAATATGATGGAAAGCTCCCTAGGGGGTTTCTTCTGCCTGCAGGCATAACCTCTTTTTTCCTTGGATTTAGTTTCAATTAACTCCTCGTCAGCTATGTGCTGAGCTCAGCAAGGCACCAGACCAGTCAACAGTCTTCATAAATTGTGACAAAAAATATTTTTGAATACAATCTGAATTATTTATCAGAGTCCATTATATCCTAGCCTTTCTTCCATGTTGTTTTTTTTAACCACGGGTATGATGATTCAGTATTACTTTGCATTTTTGTATGGTTATTTATGGTCCCACACAGTGTCTGCAAAAGATACTTTCTCTAATGTGATCATATTTTGCATTCCTTTTTTCTGTCACAGTGAATGGATCTCTAGATATTTGGTTTATATGTTTTTATGGTCTACATTGTTTCACTTTCTACCTTTCTTTAGGTTTTCTAAGTAACATCTAAATAAGCATATCCCCAAGACAAGATGTAAATCACTTATTACAGGTAAAGATCCAACTATATGTCTTTATTATTATAAAAGGGTTTGAACCAGATGACTAATTTAAATGCAGCCATAAAAAATGTTTATCCAGAACAAGGTACATTTTAGAATGCATTTGAAAGCTGTCTCGAGCTGACTGACAAAAGGGATATCTTTATGTTACTTCCAGCCATGACTTGATATTAAAACAAGTTTTATGTACTATATTTTGAAAGCCAGCCTCTATTCTGCTTTCCTGTTGTTGTTCGCTATGTCAGAAACTGTGATACATGACACTGCCTAGGCTGGAGATTTCCACAAAAAAATTAGCATTTCATCCAAGAACATGATGATGAGACAAACTTTTAATAAAAAAGACCAAAACTATTCAGAAGGATGTTGGGGTCCCTGGTGATCTGACTTCATTCCTAGCTGCTTAATGGAGTGAGAACTTAATACTAATACTAATACTCGTACTATAGGAAAGATAGCCACCTGAAAAATTACTTCAGAAGTCCTTTTATTGACGTGTCATATTCCTACAGACAGTGGCCACTCATAAATTTTGCATGAATCTTCCAGAAGTCTGGTAGAAATAATTGTGGAATTCCTTGGTATGTGTAGATTTGGTTTTCTTTCACTGGTTAACATTTGGGAAGGTCCTAAAGAACCTAAGTGGTTTTCAGCTTCTGCTTACATACCAGCAGGGTACAGGGAAGTCATTGAGCTAGTTGTAGAGGTATATTATACAGATAGTGCTACTCAGAAAGATCAGAAGGGAAGATGGGAACAACATCTCTCCATTCAATAGCACTTCATTTTAGTAAGCAGACTAAAATATGATTTCCCTCCAAATATTCTTTTCATTATACTCACTGTACAAGTTACTAAAAACCTAATATAGTAATAACATTAATAATTTCCAAGCATGTTTGCTTCTATGTGTGCTTATTACTGCTCAAATGTTAAAGGTTTTCCTCCATTTTAAGTATTACAGAAGAATGAAAATAAATACAGACGGAATCTTTTACTGGTGGTGTGATTTAAGCTCAGCCAGAAATTAGGCACCATGTGGACCCTCCTTCAACCCTCCTCTCTTCCCCTATCCCAGTGGAATGAGTAAGGGAATCAAAAGTAAAACTTACAGGTTCAGATTAGAATAGCTTAATAATTTTTTAAAAAGTAAATAATAATAATAATAATAATAATAATAATAATAATAATAATAATAGACACAAACAAACAAGTGGTGTGGCATACAATCCCTCACCATCCCCTGACCGATGCCAGGCCCCTTTTCCCGAACTCAGATCAGTCCCCAGTTCTGGGTAGCTCAGCCCAGTTTATCTAATAGGTATGACATTTTGTGATGTGGAGCATCCCTTTGGCCAGTTCAGATCACTTGTCCCAGCTGCACTTCCTCTCAGTTTCTTTTGTGTATCTTCTCACTGGAGCAGCATGAGACACACACACATAAAAACATCCTTGACTTAGGATAAACACAAATCAGCAAAACCCGAAAGGTCACTGTGTTATCAACATTATTCTCATTCTGAATCTGAAACACATAACTGTGTCAGCTACCGGGAAGAAACTATCTCATCCAAGACCAAGGCAACTGGCTTTCATCTAACATAGCAGTGAGGATATTGTGTGATGAAATGTGGCCCAAAAAAATCTTAAAGCAAGCACTGAATGTTAAAGCTTGTCTTTGAGAATTTCTGCAGAGCTGGTAATGTCTCAGATGCCTGCAGAAGGTGCTTCGAGGATGATGCCCATTGATTTCCTGTTAAAGGGTCATTTTCTAAGAGATGTGTAGCAACTCAGTGCATTTCTGTGATAAGGGGAGGGAAAGAAGCAGTAAAGATTCAAGATATGTTTACTAGTAGTAGTAGCAGCAGCAGCAGCAAGGGGGAAAATAGATAAAATTGGCTAAGATCAAGTACAGCATCTAATAAAAGTGATAAATATTGGCAGCCAAGTGACAGAGTAGGATCTAGCCATTGCAGGACTATGGATATATAATTTTCTTTGTAAGTCTGGTAGTGCTCAATATTTTCATTAGAAACCTGGATAAGGGAGAAAATTATGAGAAAATGTTAAAATCACATTGGTCAGAAAGGGAACTCAGGCTCTTTGGAAGACAGCTTGAGAGTTCAGAATAGTCCTTTGCACCATAATCATCAGTTGTCTCGATGCTAATGACACCACCAAACAGACAGTACTTACTAGGTAGGCAAGAAAAGGGAAACAGGATTTCTAGTAGAGGTTGATAGGAAGCACTACTAGCAATAGAAAATCCTTTGATCCGTATAAGACATTATTTTCACAAGGCATTCATGAAAAGTTTAGACTGAAAATTACATCATCAAAATTAAACCAAAAACACTTTGAAAATTTGCATGTCATGACAGGTTAAAGGAATTTGCCTCTGACTAGAAAAGACTGAATTTTCCAGTATAAGAAGTTGCTGTTAATGAGCATGGTCAATTGTTCATCATGTCCTATGAATGCAGTACATTAAGTATCCAGCTTAATTTACAGCAAAGAAATTTTGGATAGATCAGGGAAATGTGCTTCTTAATATAAGACTTGCTGGAATGGTCTGTTTAATAGGCTACATAGAAACAGTATAATTTCAAGATTTAAAGGAAGTCACACAAGTTTCTGACATGGACAGGCTGGGTATACTCAAATTGCCTCAAAACAAGAAACTGGAGGTCTTTCAAGGGGAGGCTCTTTGTTTTTGTTTTGAATTCCCCCCCCCCCCCCACTCCTTTTCTATAGTATTTGTTTATAAAATTTTGTTCTTATAAGATAAAGTTTCCTTTTCTGCCTAACATTGTGTATTCCACAAGCCCATAAAAATTTTTCATGTTCAAAACATCACATCCAGTTTATCAAACAATCTGGGAACTATTAGGCTTATAGAAAATTCGCACTGTATTGCTTAACTGCTCTTGACACAGCAGTAATAATGAAGCCAATATGGTAAACCAGGTTTCTGCTAGATCAGCTACATGCAATCACTAACACTTAGAACAATTTAAAAAAAAATTATGAAAATAAATCTTACAGATTGTAAATTGTAGAAATGGGACAAGAAATTACATTACTAGTATATTAAACTCATTAATAAGGACCTTAGAGAAAAGGTGATGTAGAACTATGTGAAAAATCTTTAAAAAATATTTTGAGACCCCATAAAAACTAAAGCATAAATGACATCAGCCTTTGAAACAATACCTGAGGAGGAATTATATAGCCTGAATATCATGTTGCCAGATGGTTATTGACAAAATCTGAAGGACATTCAAGAAGGAAATAAGCAAGCTTTAGAACTACATACAACTCTTATTTAAACCATGGGTCATGGTAAATCTCTTGGACGAAGAAAATGCAGACAAAGAAACTATGAGTCTTCCATAATGAAAGGAAGAAAACAATTCAGCTTCTGAAAAAAAACCCACAGTGAAGGGTTGGGGCCAGAGACAATGGCTTAGAAAGATTGCCTGAGATGAAGTATTGGAGCAGATCATGGTGATTACAGGAAAAGAGCATGTCATATCCACCTGTAAATCTTCAGTTGAATAGGAGCTGACCAATAAAACTGGCTGTATCAGCTTAGTCATATAATAACTCAGCTGATCTTACTAGCTAAGATGATCTATTACTGTTTTTTCCAAGAAAATACTGGTGCTGCCTCTTTTTTAAGTTTCTATGAATCAAAAAGGAAAAAAGATTAGATACCTTACTAATACTTATATTTCCTATTGATATCACAATGTTGTTTTAGCCAGATTCCAGTATAATTGTAATGTGAGGGTAATAAAAAAGCTTGCAATCTACTCTTCTGATGTATATAAGGCTAACTTATTCCCAAGGACCTATACTACAACTCATGTTGATAATATTAATTGCATAAAAATAGGCCGATGAATGAGAAGATAGTTGGAATGACTGTGAGAAGGCAAAAGCTGAAAGAAATGATTTTTAATTCAGGGGAAAAATTTTTAAAAATTGCAAAATTTAAGTAGTAAAGAGGTCTCAGGAGAATGCCATACTGAGTATATATGACTTATATTTCTAGCTAGGTTCCTTCAGGAATGAGTATTCAGAAATGCAGTCAAATGTAATGAAAGAAAGAAATAATACTCAGGTGATATTGCTAAATATGAGGCCTATGGAAGTTAGCATTACAATAATTATATATGCAAATTGATCTCATTTTTTTTTCACACAAGTTTTTCCTATTATTACAAACTGGAATCCTCCTCCATTCACAATCTTTTAAGTTTATTGTTTAACATCACTGAAATTCAATATGTAAATGAAAGGTTTTAGCCACAGGAGAAAAGATGAAGCCAATCAAAGATGGACTTAGACCTTGAGGGAAAGAACTGGAAATTTTGAGCTTCATCCTTCTATAGGGCCTTACATGTTCAAACTGCTGTATGAGCAGTCATTAGTGAAAAATGTCTTCTTTCATCATCTCATGCTAATTACTGAGAGAAAAAGCAAGAAGTTAGAGGCACCAATGGACACTGCACAAGATAGTACCCTGCCATGTATTAATTAGCATGAAAGTAGAAAAGAAAACTATCTTTAGGAAACATCTCAGGAGTGCAAATGGAACACGAAGGGATAATCCTGTTTCAAAGTACTTGAAGGTAACAAGAAAAAAAGCCAAACAAAATAAGCAAATCTTAAGGAAAGAGCTGACTACAAAGTTTTGCTGTTTTTTCTTTTTCAGATTGTCACTGTGAAAGGGGAAAAATCTTTTAAATGTTGAATCTTCATTCATTCTCCTTTAGCTTGTTGCCTGTATTCAGATAAAATAGTAACCGTCTGCACCTCAATTAAGTGTTATTACTAAGTAATCTTTGATTATAACCCTGTTTGTTCCCCACTGTGAGCTTGTAAATCATTCAAGTTGAGCACTGTGCCTTCCTCAGATGCCCTGCAGGGTGAAGAATGATTTCTCAAACATTTCTTGGAATTGGTCTCTTCCCCTAGGCATTCTCTTCCTGGAATTTTAATGTGATTTTACACTGTTTTTTTCTGTTTTAGAAGTCTGTAGCAACATTTCCTTTTTGTTTTAATCAATTTTCCCAATAATTTTCTTTTTCAATGAGAAACGCAAAACTTTGCAATACTTTGAAGAACAACATCTGTTCATTTGCATGGAGAAAATTTTATTTTGTCTGTTATTTTTCATTCCACTAGTAATTGACAAGTGAGGAAAATTGAAGTATCTCCTGCTAGAAGGATGGGAAATAAGAATTATTTTTTCTCATGTATATATAAAGTGAAAGTTATACAGTTGTTTAAGATTATACCAAAGATGCTGTATTTAAAAACTTTGAAGCAAACAACCAAAGCCAAGATATGATGAGTGTTCAAAACTAATTTTCTCCAGAACAGGTGTTTTCATTAAATAAAAATAGGCATTTCTGTATGTCAGACTTACGTCCCTCATGTGGCCACATGTGGAAAGTGCTGTTAAATTTTTCAATGGCATGAAAGCCTCGTCCAGCAGGAAGTGACTTTTCTCCCATTACCTCTTTGAGGTTTGAAATCTTATGGGATACTGCTTAAAAATGTAATTCACATCTGGCTTCTGAAGTTTTTAGGCACATGAGGAAAGACAGATTATCCTAGCAAAATTCAGAGTTGATTAAGAGAAGACTGCAGCCATGTGGAAAATCATATCACCACACATGATTTAAAAACATAGATGAGGACTTAAACAAATAATCATTTGATGTTGATCTACCTGCAGATTCAAGGATATCCTTGAACACTGCAAACTAATTCAAGGGGCTAACACTGTATGCATTAACTAATACTGTATGTATTAACTAATACTGTATGTATTAATTATGCACATTTCTTCTTAACAGATTAGTCAGAAAGCTTCTTCCATAGCAAGAAACTATTCTTTTTTTCAAGAGTCCATTACAGCCTTCTTCATATCTTTGTTAGCAAAAGGATGAATTTGACGCCAGTTGCACTGATACATCTTTGTTCCATAAGTATTTCATAATCTGTCATATAAGGGCTTCCTAACACAAATATTTTGAAAACCAAAGCAAAAGTAAACACAGAGAGTTCTCTGTAAAGCCATAATATACATCTATGAT
Source organism: Ammospiza caudacuta (assembly GCF_027887145.1). Lineage (NCBI taxonomy): Eukaryota > Metazoa > Chordata > Aves > Passeriformes > Passerellidae > Ammospiza > Ammospiza caudacuta. The sequence continues at coordinate 99,435,276 of NC_080594.1, forward strand.
ATTACACAAACAAAAAATGAAAAGCAGATATCATTAATAAACGGTGTTGATCAATATCACCATGCATTTCAAATAACTGAATTTTGGATTAATGTCTCTGTGTTTTACAATAAGTCTACAGAGTATGAAAATAGCTGTGGTAATTTTTTTCCCACTGTTAATTGTATGTTTTTCCCAGGACAACAAAAAAATCATCTCCCCCCTAGAAAAAATATGAGATTACATGGAATAAAATGACAATGGATTTAGAATTTAATATTCAGCTTTTAAGTTTACTTTATTGCACAAACCTTACACATTTTGACTTGACTAATTAAATGGGGAAAAAAAGGAATTCCAGTAGGGATACTTTTCTTATTTCAGGCAGCAAATATTAAATCATATTTGAATGCAGAAGTAGAATCTTAATAAAAGCAACCACAAAAATGTCAATTTGCAAGTATTTTTTCCATGTAAGTAATTGAAATTGTGAATAATTTGTGAATATATTTTATTTTGGCATATTGAAAAACTAATTATAAATTTCTAAAATCTTAGTTTTGTAAGTTTCAGTTTTCTGCCCATAAAATATACTGGTATGCTGCTCTGAGTCCTCCTACTATTGTAGCTCAGTCATATTTTGCATGCACGTAAAAATACTTGTTTTCAATACTTCAGTCACTTTGTCAACAGTGAAATGTAGAGCTTGGAAGGTGGCAAAAGAAACAAGTGAATGTATATATTTAGAAAACATAACATTCTTTGTTTACATCATATATAGCAGTCTCACTTGCTTATAGATGCTGGTGGTATGGCAAAGCTCCAAATCATTTTCTTACCTGAAAGTGGACATAAAAATGTGTCAGTCGTAAATCAGGTGAAACACTGAAGACTTTCATTGCTCATATTTTCAAAGCACTGTGCAATTTAACTGCCTTGTGGAGGTGTTGTTGTTGTTTGTTGGATAAAATAGATTTTTTTTTCTCTGGAATCTTCAGATTTGATCATTTAAAAGTATATCTATATATATGTGCTATGAGGATATGGGCACTATTTTAGGAAGACTCAAGAGACATATTTAGGACTTCCAGTGACCATCAGTCTTACTGTCTGGAGTATTAAAAATTGATACTTTCATATTTTGAACTTGATTTTACTTTCATTATTTCCACATTGACTTTCTTGGAATGCAGCACTTATTCTATATGGAAAATTTAAAAAAAGAATCAGCTCAAAATAAATGCTAGGCATTGATAAAGAGACACAACAGAAACCATCTGAAACAACCATCACCCATAAGAAGCTGTCAGACAGAGTATATCCACTGGAAGGTGATATCACAAAAATCCACAACATTTTTTCACAAAGCCATTGCGATTTTGCATACATCATCCTTGGTATTCCATTATCTGGAATAAAGCCAGCAGAAAAATCCACAGACCTGGAAGTCTTCCATGTATTTCTCCTCACTGGAGACAGTAGCTAGCAGTGACTTTGCTCCAGCTCTGTGCTGTGCATTGTGCTAGAGTTTCTTTGCTCTGTTTATTAAGCTGGCGACACAGGCAACGCAAACTCTGGCATTGCAATTCTGTTTGCAATCAAAATTGGTTGTTTCAATCAGAAAAGCCCAGCTGAGAAAATGGCAGCATACTGATCATCTCTCAATAACTTTTCATCCAAATTTCCTCAGGGAATGTGAGGGAGGATAGGACTTTGATCAGAAAGCCAGTTCCTGAACAGTTGAACCTGAAAGTAAGTTTTCATTCAGCTCATCCATGTAATCTCCTTTTAGTCTGGGTGTGTGGTGGATTCAATATGCTGGACTAAAAAGTAGTGGCAGAGGAAAACTGCATGTGAGGATGCTCAAAAGAATGAGATCCTTGTTACAATTGGGTTTCTGTGTCCTGCTACACCATATACAATTATGCAGAGAATTAAGACATATCTCAAGATCCACTCAAGCTAGTCTAGGCAGGAGCAGTAATCTAGATTTATAGAAAACACGTTAATAAAGATATCTGGATGTCAACTAGTCCATTCCTGGCCCAAAGGCAGGGTCCATTGAGAGGATGCAACAGGTGGAGCTAGTGTAGCAGCACTGAGCTGCATCAGCCCAGCCTGTCAACATCTGCTCTGATGTGAAAAGCTGAGACATAAAAGCCTAAAAAAAAAAAAATCCTTCCTGCTGTTCCTACATTTTGTTCTTTCTGGAGAAGTACAGTCCCTCATCATATTGGTGAACCTTACTGTCACTGCAGTTCATTGTTAGTTACATCTATCCTAGGAAATTAAATCTGGCAGAAGCATGGTCTGAAGTACAGGCATGAAAGCATTTTCATGCAGAGGTCAGCTTGCTTTCAGGCATGACTGCAGCTCGTGCCAAATAACCTCTGCCTGGCTCCTGTTCAAAAGATAACACAAGCCAGAGATGCTTGCCTGTGTGCAAACAGTGAAACCCAAGGAAACACGAGGGTTTAGTCACACAGACAAACTCTGCTGTGCCAGGGTCACAGAACGGATCTGAAAGGTTTTCTGTGGAGAGCCTGGTTCAAGCATGGCTTAAAGAAAGAGGCCATGAAGGTATACGGCTGAGGGAAAAGTAAAAGGTAGCTGTAAAGCAGCATTTCCCAGGCTTGATTCTGTAAATAATTAGGCTCTCGAGCACCACTTTATAAACAATAAGATTCTCAGACAGTCTTCCCATAACAGGCAAAACATTCTGTCCTTGGGCTCTCTGGGAACAGATAGCTGCTTTGGGAACAGATATGAAGGTTTTGAGAACTTTTCATATCACAGTGAGAATGCTGGTCCTGTTTTCAATAAACAAACCGCAGATATTGTAAAACAAAAGGAGGGGTTAGAGTTTTCTCTGTAACCTATCATGAGCTCGAATTTTGCAATATGCATGAAGTTAATTAACACTGTTATAAAAAGTGGCTGATTTGATCAATAAATCGGAGTCGAAGCTCATCAATCGGATGGTCATCTCCCTTCACTTCAATAGTTTTTTTACATTAGTACAGTTATAGTCACTTAGGAAATGAGCCAAAAATCTAATTTTCCATCAACTTTTCCCATCTTCAATGATCTGGGATTGATCACTTCTTGCTTTTGGATCAGATTTCCATATTTACTGTTGAAGAAACAGGGATACGTCCTTGTCCCTCTACCAACACATATTTCTGACATCACAGAATTCAGCAGCCACAAATTTTCAATACTTAGACCAGAAGAAAAGGAGGCTTACAGAAGAACCTAAAGCTGGGTCATTTTTTTTTTTAATTCAGTTCCAATAACTGAATCTCAGGACTGTCCTTTGCGTTACCTAAAAAGTGTTTACTGCTTGATTCTGTCTTCATGGCATTTTATTACAAAGGCAAAGTTGCATTCTTATCCCAAATCCCTTAGTGCATTCTGAAATAAGTCAAATCAGTCATGTTTCCACATTCACAACATGTTACAAACAATGCAGGCCAATTCAATGCATGAATTACATGCCAAAAAGGCACAGCGGAGTCACCATAACATGAACATAACATTGCTCCCTGGCTGTAAACTGGATGCAAGCATGGGGAGATGCTTATTTGTTTTTCAGGAGAAAAGAAAATTATGCATTTGGATAAGGAGATTGTGCATTACATATATTATGTGTAAGAATTACATTACCAATGGAATCTGTTCCAAGGAATTCCATTTTACACTTGAAAAAGTCCTTTAAGTCTGCCATAGCCCCTCTGAATTCTTTATGTTGACTTCTTTCTACTCAATAATACACACCATAAGACACACCACCATCAAAATACAATTATATAGCATTCCTGTGGCAAATGAAACAACTACTTACATGGAAAATTAATATTATTAAAGTGACACAATTTTTGCCATCTTTTAATGCGATTTTGCTGCTGGAAATCTCCAGGGAAAGGTGCACTGGTGCAGCTCCTTGTGGCACAGAAAGAACTGCTCTTTGAAACAGAAGGCTGCTATGTAAAGTGGCCACTAGGAGCCTAATTAACATTTTCACTCAGTACTGCTTTCTTAATCTGAGAGCCAAATCAGATTTCTCTTCCAAGGCATTGCATCTAAAACAATAAATCAAACTGAAATATTGCCTGGCCATCCTCCAATGGACTGCTAAATGCTAGTTCCTCCAAAAACTAGAGATCAGAATCACTATCAATGCAAGAAAAAGTATAAGCTTTGATCTGTGAGTATATTGTCTCTACCTATCTGCATTTTATTGTCTCTACCTATCTGCATTTTCCATTCTTTTTTACTGTCATAGCCATTTTCAAATGCCTTGAAGCACTGCTGAAGAACAAACAACAGATAAAGATGCTGAGTAATCTTAAGCTAAAACAAAAATATCATTATTTTTCAGTGACTTCAAGAGATTAGTCCTCACACAAAACCCTCTAGCAGTAACCAACCAGACTTTGTGTGTGCTGATTTGGCAGCTTTGTGCCAATTTGCAACGACATCTAATGCATTACACTTGGCAAAATTTGGGGTGCATGCCAGCTCTGATGTTGAGTAGGCAAGTATACATCCCATATAACAAACTGTTGTCAGTATTTTTGTAGGTTTTTATTACCTAGTGGCTAGGCAGCTCAGAAGCTCAAACATTTACTTTATCATTTAGGAACAGCTTTTAGATTTGCTACAGTCCCTAGAGGATTTGGGGTCTTCTAAATGAATCAAATATTTATGATAGATAAATAAATAGTATATTATGTCTGTGATAGATGAATTTTTCTCCCCACTAATGGTCTTCTGGCCAGTCTAGGAACTGAGTACTGCTGTTGGATGACAAATAGATATTGCAATATGTTGCCTGAAGGGGGTTATACCAGAGAATGAAATTAGAGAACACCTTTTCCATGGGTACTGATAAAACAATAATTTTTTCTTTTTAATATTCTAATTGTGGGAGCTTATTTGGTATTGATTTTATTTGGATTTGAATACTAAGAACATTTTTTCTTCTTCATAGCTTTCTTACTTGCACGAAATTCTACATTCTGTAGAATATCTAAGGAAAATATTAAAATCTTTAATTAATATAATAAAGCTCCACGGCCATGGATGAAGTCACAGTAGTTGACATTAACTGAGAATCTATCACAGAAATGAGATGTGCCTAATGGTTGTGAAGTGCACTTCTTTTTGCAAATTGTGGAAGACAAAAATGTGATATTTTTAGAAGCAATATTGTAGGAGACAACTTATGAATGCATGATATTAATGGCATAAGACATTAAGCTCTGAATGATTACTTTTCCTTGCTTGCATACCAATGCATTATTTTATACTTAACTGATATCTCAGATGGCTATCTCTTCTTTCACTCCTTTATTTATGTAAGATGTTTTCTCCTTTTACTCTTTTGCACATTTTGTTTGTCTTGTTATTTTTAGGGTCTGAGCATTTATTCTGGGAATAGGTTTTGTCTGTTAGAATGAGTCATGCCCTACCTCCTTCTCTCATCCATACAAGCACACAGGCGGAACTGAAATGTCCCTTATGTCTTCAGAGCAGGAAGAGTGTCTCTTGGTAGCACGGAATTTATTTCATATAGTAGAGCTTTATCACAGGTGTGCAGTGAACAACAGCTCCTTTTGATTTGTTTACAGATGAGTTTAGAGATTTCTTTTAAATCCCAATGGAGATAATCTCTATATTCCCACTTATGACCTGCCGACTAATACAAAACTGTTGGGTTCCTTACTGTTCAGTAAAACACATTCTTATTTATTCTTATATAGTTTTTCCCTGTTTCTCATATTGTGATGTCAACATTCAGTGCATGGCTATACATTATTTTTTAGACAGTGTGTTTTATGTCTCCATTGAGAACTTATTTTTCATTTTTATTATAACAGTGAAGTTTTTGGTATCACTGTGCATTTCCTTTGTAGGCAAGCAGCATTAAATTGAGTTACATCTTTGTAATTGCTTTGAACTGAGGTGTGTTCATGATGGCCATCAGATACGGTAATTACATTACCTGTGGCAATTAGGATAGTGATCCTTTTGCTTCCTTGACACACACTCACACATGTGATGCATACGTGCATCATACATACATGGAAGTGGCAATTCCAAAAGAAATTTATTGGAATATATTGGATATATTTTATAAGTAAATGGAGCTATTTTAATCAGAAACATTGCCTTTTTTAGAGATATATTTATGGATAAAACCTTCCATTAAAACTGGGGCTATTAAGAAGAATTAGAAAGTACGTTTCTTTGGATAATTACATCAGCATAACCACTGTAAGCATAACTTACTCTTTTTTTTGAATTTCAGTCATGGCCACAACATGTAAGATAATCTTTTCTGTTCCTCTTTCAACTCCCACACTTCACTCAATTTTTCTTCTTAAATTGGATTAGAATCTCTTGAGTAGAAGCAATTACCTTGATTCCTTAAATTCTCTGTCAAAGAAAGAAGGTCTCTGAAACACAAAGAAGGAACAATCTTCAGGATTGTTTTTCCTTTGTTGTAAAATCTGCCAATCACTTTCCAGGGAGGAACTGAAAAGAAGAGGAGGAGATTAGGAGGAAAATGAAAAAACATGCCAGAAACAGTGCATGTACTTCTGTTTATATTTTATATTTTTTTAACTTTATGGTCAAATATCCAAAACAATAATTATTTTAAATCAGAATAATTGTAATCTTGTAGTCTTTTTACTTTGTCTGCACAGATCTTTGTGAAATAGACTCTTGAGAACATTATTCTCAGCCTGTGTAAATTGTAACTGTTCCACAGTGGGTGTATGAAGTTTGTAAACAATTATATTTTTGGACCTTAGAGTCACAGACATACACTGAAATACCAGGCATGTAGGGAAATACAGCTTGTAGACTTCTCAAATATACAGATTTGTCCAGTGATTCTAACTGAACTTGAGACTAAGTTTGCATGAATTGCATACAGAAGGATCAAGAGAGAGATGTAGAAGGCAAAGCAAATGTATAATGCATATGCAGCAGTTCAATACACAAAAGGAATCTGATGAATACTTTATAAGCCTAATTTATAAGTGTATCCTGGCTCCCTCAGTGTGCACTGTTGAAATTAAAAGTTTGTACATCTTGTATGGCATTCTCAGATTGTATCAACACCTCAGAGTGCTTTGTCTCATTCCTAGTAATGGAACATGAGTTTTGTTCACGTTTTGCAGAGTAAAATGAGCCCAAATAATAAGATACACAAAGACAATGTGGCTATGCACTTTGAAAGTGTGTTGGCTCATTTCCTCCAATTCTTCTAATTGCTTAAAAGTCTAATACATATGGGAATTTTATCAGCTAAGTTACAATGCTACTGCTAAACACTTGATGAATAGGTTGCAGATGTCACACACAGCTAATGTAGGCCAAGACCGAGTAGATGAGTTAAAAAGAACTACATCAGTGGATGTATGATAATTTAGACCTCCACTGCCTTCACTAATTGTTCTGCAAAGTAAGGAGAAATATAAAGATGATTTGCTTACCCTAAGAAGTGACAGGATGAACATCTGTCTTTATGGAGGAGTGATACTTCCAAAAACTTAGCTTTAGAGCACCTTCTTTATAAATGGCATGTTCTAAACTCAAAGTGAATTTTAAACTCCTCATGCAACAAAAAATGTTTAAGTAGTGCTTGGAAACTTACAGGTACAAAGGCTTTAACAGATATGATAGTAAATTAATCAGTTACGTTGATTTTAAGATCAGAAAGATGTAACTCATGTATTGAGAAGGATTCTTGTCTTCTCAAGCTGAATCATTAGCTACTGTCTTCACAAATGCATAAAATGCACTAAGGTAAGCATACACAGTATTTTAGGCAAGTCTATAAATTTGTGCATTTATCAAATGCCTGACTTTAGGTCCAGACCTGTGATGAAGGAAAAAAGGACCATGAAAACTGTGGGCTATCACTGAAGATAACTAGTGTATTTAATAAAGCACAGAGCCCCATCTGTTTTACTAAGGAGATATTGTGTCAGCAAGAACGACCAACAGAAGCTATCCCTTTTATGCATTGAAGAATGTACTTTCCCAGTTTTTTTCCAACTGAAACATACTATTATCATTACTTTTAGATTTAATTTCCCTAAACTTGGGCATACCAAATCCCAATTTATTTTAGCTTTCCAGCCAAATTACTTTTTAAAGCTTTCATACCTATTTTTTTTGCTGTAAATTCTATAAATAATTTCTTATCCTAAGAAAATTTCAAACCTTGGTTATCTTTTTTGCATTATTAAAATGATTTCATAGAGGGATGTTTTATCCTGTTTTCCAGTGTCTACATCTTCAACCAAATTTGGCAATATAGCCTCTTTTCTAAGGAAACACTGAAGAATTAAATGCTTCATGGGCATGGTACTATAAACTCAAGTTCATATAATTCAAATAAAATATATTTGATTGTGAATCTGCATTATTTCAGTTATATAAATCAGCAATAACACTGACCTTTTTTCTCTTTCTTCACTTTTAAAAATTAAACAGCATTGCATTTAATGAGGGTGTGTTTACTTAGGAACTGTGATAATGGGAGCAGATACAATTATTTTAATTGCTGAAGCATTGTCTGGCTAGTAGATTTTTAGCTGAAGCTTTGGTCAAATCTGAGTTATCTGTCACCAGGAGGGGCAAGTCTAGTGGTGGTGCCTCTAGAATGCTCTAAAAGAATAAGCAAAGTAATGCTTGTAGGCAAAAGGAATAACAAACAAGGGGCAAACGTACAGAGGTTTCATGATGCCAAGCAAACACTGTGATTACAGCCCTCTAAAGAGAGATATTTGACAGTAGTCTGTGGTCATTTTTTTTGTATAACACAGTGAATAAAAGAATCCCAGAGCAGTGAGGTGATAAATCTCCTACAGAGCAAAGGTGCAGCCTGGGTCTTCACACCTATGAAAACTAACTCACATGATTCCCAAAGCACAGATTCAGATCTCAAATCTCTCAGTTTAGCAAGCTGCCAGCAATGAGGATCCTGTAACTGGTTTTGGACCTATGAATATTCAAGCTGCCAGTTTAAGCACCTCAAAAACTGTAGATCTCAGATGATCCACTAGAGAAAGTTATATTTATATTTGAACTGCTGAGAGTAAAACCAATAATTTATATTTTATCAAAATGTGGAGAAACATCTCTCAGCTGAATGTTTTTGAGTCCATAGCCCTTTGGAGGAAGATGACATTTTCTATGGAAATCTGTGCTACACTATTAGATTAAAATACATGAGGCAGGTACGTACTGAAGGACATAATATATGCATGATGGAATAAAAGAGAAATGTCACTGTAGCACAAAGAGGTTACCAGAGGTTATTGTCTTAAAATCTTTCAATCTGGGGGAGGTGGAGAGGGAGGCAACTTTTATATCAAAAGGTCATTTTGATCTAGCAGTCTAAAGCTATTCAGCTAGACAATCTGTTTTCCTCTCTGTGTTTGTTCCATTCTTTCAAGTCTATGTCTTTAGCACTCAAAACCATCTGGAATGAAATGTTTACTTTTGAATGTCAAATAATTGCTTTTTCCTCTTTAATAAATATGGAGATATATATACACATATATTTGCATGTCTATTTGCAAAAATGGGTATATTCTGAAAACATGCATGTATATAATGCATGAATATATACATTGAATCACTGAGTTGGAAAAGACCCTTGAAATCATTGAATAAGTCCAAAAATCCAAGTTCACCCTAAGTCATGTCCCTAAGCTCCACGTCTTTGAAACACCTCCAGGGGTGGCAACTCTACCACTGCCCTGGGCAGCCTGTTCCAGGGCTTTACAACCCTTTCAGTGAAGAAATTTTTCCCAATATACAATCTAGAGCTCTTCTGGCTCTAATGGAGTTTGTTTCTCTTGTGTTATCATTTATTGCTTGGGACAAGAGACTGACCCTCCACTTGAATATGTCCTCCTTTTATGTGGTTGCAGGGAGCAATAAGGTCTCCCCCGAGCCTTCTTTTCTCTAGCCTAAAAGAGACCCAGTTTCCTCAGCTGCTCGTCTTAAGATCTGTGCTCCAGACTCTTCTCCACTTCCACTGCACTTTTCTGCACATGGTCCAGAGCCTCAGTATCCTTCTTGTAGTGAGGGACCCAAACCTGAACACAGTACTGAAGGTGTGGCCTCAGCAGTACTGAGTACAAGAGGACAGCCTGGTCCTGCCAACAACACTATTTCTGACACAGGCCAGGCTGCCTTTGGCCCTCTGCTCCATCTGGGCACATCTGGGTCATGTTCAGCCACTGTCAAACAGTACCCCCAAGCTCCTTTTCCACTGAGCACCCTTCCAGCCACTCTTGCCCAGCCTGTAGAGCTGCACGGGGTTGTTGTGACTTGGTGGAAGGACCTGGCTCTTGGCCTTGTTGAAGCCCATGCAGCTGGCCTCAGCCCATTGACTCATCCAGCCCAGATCCCTCTACAGAGCCTTCCTTCCCTTCAGCAGAACAACAAACATCTTGCCCAGCTTTGTGTCATCTTCAAACTGGCAGAGGGTTCACTCACCCCTCTCATCCAGATCATTGATGATGTTAGACAGAACTGGCCCCAACAGTGAGCCCTGGAGAACATTCAACACCACTCCTGGGCCTGAGCATCCAGCCAGTTTTTTATCCTGCAAAAGGCCTGTCTAAGCCGTGGGCCGCCAGCTTTTCCAGCACCATGCTGGAAAATCCTCCTTTCAACCCTTATTGGAGGCTGGTGTCACGGTTTTTAATGTCCACTCAAGAGAGATCTCCCTGGTCAAACAGGAATCCTGGTAAAGAATGGAAAATGGCTCAGTGGCACTTAGACCAGCTTCCTCAGTACCTCAGGGTGAGTGGATCCCATCCAGCCCCATTGTTATGGTTTTGGCCTGGCAAAGCCAGAGCCCTCATGAGTACACCTTCTCCCCGGTGTCTGCTGTGAGATGTGACCAGGAATAAGCAAAGCAGGCTCCAGCTTAAACATAAAGTTTATTAACTAAACTACACACAAACAATTACTAAACTACACACAAAAGAAAAAAAAAAGAAAACACAAGGAAAATGAAAACCTCACAAAAAACACTCTCCCCCTCCTCCCCCCTAAATTCCCAATACAATACATCCTCCAAAATCACCAGTTCTGGGTCCAACACCACCCTCTAGATTGCTCAAACTTTCAGTTCCTCAAGAGGAGAGGGAGTCCTTCCATGTGTCGTGGTGGCCTCTTCCGTCCTTGTTCCGGTGCTCTCACCACCGAACAGGGATCAGGGCTGCTTCCAGGGTTGTCTTTTTAAGGATGCTTTGTCCAGTTCCAGAAAAGCACAGTATCTCACCTTCTCACCTTTGGGACATCTGTCCCCCCCATATTTTATATACCCCTGGGGCCGAGGGGTACCCACACTGAATCTTCTTTGGCACTGGGACATTTCTCCCCCTGGACTCAGTCTCTGTATCACACGGAAACATGGCTCTGTCCATGGCTACACGAAAGAGTCCAGCATAAAATGCCACTCCATCTTCTCCCTTCTTTCAACATCTCTCACTCTCTCTCTCTCTCTGGTCCAGACCCCCATCACTCGTTCATTTCCTTCGTCCTCCTCCACTCTTATCACTTGTCTCGGAAGGGTTAATGTTCTGTAAGGTTTTCATTGTCCAAAAAGGGTTAAAAACTCCTCCAGGCGGCCGGACTCCTGGCTGCACCCCCCCCATCTCCTCAGCCGGGCTGCCTGCTGCCAGCACATGTTTACTGAGTTTCAAGATAACGACACAGGCTGCACTCTCTCTCTCTCTCTCTGTCTCCAAGGGGGGGGGGGGGGGGTGGAATGGCTGCCCGATGTCTCTTGGGGCTCCTCCACCCTTCCATCCTCCAAGGCCTCCTCACCCCCATCTCTGTCCAGGCCCAGGCCTACCGCATGGCTGCCCCTCTCAGCCCAGCAGCAGCGGCTGGACGGGGGAAGGGAGATCCGACCTCGGTCCCTCCAAGTCCCAAGAGAGCCTCCCAGCGCCGAAGCTCGGCTTTTAACCCCTGTGTGTTCTCGGAGGTGTGTCCAAAATCCCACTGGCTACACCAGGTGCCAATATCAAAATCCAAGCACCCATTGGTTTGACCACAACATCCCAGAATTCCCACTTCTTCCTGGTCAAACCACCACACCCATAGATTTCTTCTATTATGGGGGTTTCATGCTGACCCCCATCCATCTCCTTCCAGCTCAGGGGTAGGATAACCTAAGAACAATTGCTCTTGCTGTTAAAGATCGAGGTAAAGAAGGCATTAATTAAATCAAGCCTTTTCCTCATTCTTTGTCACTATGTTTTCCCCCACATTAATAAAAGAGGGAGATTTTCCTTAGCCCTCCTTTTTTTTTTCTGATGCATTATAGAAGTTTTTTTTATTTTTTGGCCTTTTATGCCAATAGTGAGATTAAGTTGTAGTTAAGCTTGGGGCCTTTTAATTTACCCCCCGTATAACCTCTCAATATCCTTGTAGTCCTTTCAAGTGTCCCTTCTCCTAAAGATCATAAAATCCCATTTTTCCCCTAAGTACATAGATATTATTTATGCTGTAATTAATTATTATTTAATCTAATTATTATTTAATGTTATATTAACCTGACTAATTTGAATACAATATTGAATTTGATAATTGAGAAACAGGAGTCCACATTCATCAAGATTTTAAATATCATTATAGATGTGCTAGAGAAAATATTTTCCTTTTCTCAACAACCCTTTTATGACCTTCTAATGCATTTTTAAATTATATCTACTGTAATAGAAATAAATAAGGGGTTTGGGAGAATTTTGCTTTTAAGCAAAATAAGAAAATTATCCCTGGAGTCTTTGCCTTCCCTCCCTCTGGTCACACTTTTCAGATTTTGTTAATATACTATTAAAAGCAACAGCAAAAGGATTAATATTTTCATAGTGCATTATGTTACTGCTTGCATGAGATCACTATGGGGGCAACCCTTTCGTTTACCTTTTTGTTTCTTTCTCTGAACTGAGAAAATAATGGTTTGTTTTTCTCTAGGAAGGCAAAGTTTGGTGGTTACATTGCCACCACAGTTCTCAGTATTCTAATGAGAAGGGGGTGTGTCTGAAATTCCTGTTTACACAAAGAAACCCCACAAAACCCAAAACTATGAAAATTCATTTGCAAGGCATTTCCCAAGAGAATATGTATGACATATCATACCTTTCTACCTTAGGAGATTTAAAACTGATTCAAATTTGGAAAAGTGAGGTTGTATTTTACAGTGAAAATTTCACAACAGGGCCATGTGTCCCTAAAGTCCTTAAAGAATGATGGTTGTCCTGATAACTATCTTATGGTTTCTAAAAATGATGAATTGCTTTTGAGATTTATACATCTGGTACTGAAAATGCATGAAATGTTATGTCTGGCTGTTTTTTGTTAGAAGAAAACCCTTCACTTAGCAGACCTGGACACGATGTAAAAGGATATTGCAACTCAATGTTTCAATGGCATGAAAAATTGGAAGCAATTTTCAGCTAGGACCTAACAGCTCCTAAAGCTTGTCTTCACAAAATTACTATGCTCTTCACATCCAAACTACTTTTTGACAGACAACAAAATACTTCCCTGAATAAGGTCTCATATGAATTAGGCATTAATTAAAAACAGCAACAACCACCATACAAAAAAACACCAACACAAAACCAGCCCCTGATCACCAGAGAGAAGAGATCAGTACTGCTCCTCTGCTTCCCCTCTTGAGGAAGCTGTAGACTACTACAATGGCAAGGTTCCTAGTTCTGGCTCAGAAAGTAACATGTCTAAAATTAACATGTCCAGACTGAGGATATTGTCTGGGTGTGTGATAAAAGCTCTTGTGCTCAACCTTGCTGTCTAAGCACAGCTGTGGGAAAGAGCCTCAATGCTGACATGTATTTTTATATTCTCATTAGCCAGCCCTCACCCTGCTGGGGCAGAGTAGGACAGGCAGGATGAGTCCCCTGGCACTGCCTGTGTTTGTGTGAGGCCTCTTTGTGTCTGTCTGCATTACCTGTGAAAGTGGCAGTTTACTGAGCAATAATGTGCTGGACAATGTGCTGTGCATGTGAGGTCTGCAGGGACGCTCACTGCTGGCTGGAGTAGGGGACATGCCTCCTGTCTGCATCATTTGCCAATTCCAAACAAATATTGTTTTCTTCTGCACTGGAAACTCATGTTCTGTGACCCATCCTGTATGAATACAAGTGTTTTCAAGGTTGTGGCTTACCAGGACAGTTCATTTTGTGTGAAAGGACTCCTTATTTTTAGGTGGTGCTTAAATGGCTGTCGTTACTGTTGTGACTGATTGGTGCAAAATTCTCTGACCTTTCTCTCTAAGATACAGTCAATAAAATATAAAGTGCATGTGCAGGGAGGGGTGGTCATACCTTGGATGGGGGTAACTTTTGGATGGAGGTGTGCCTTGATATTACAATTAGGTTACAATGAACCAAGCTCATTGGAGGAGAGTGATTTCACCGCGAGCAGGAGATCTCCCCTCTCCCAGGGCTCTCTCTCCCAGGCCCTGGCTGACAGGTGCTGGGCCATTTCTCAGCTGCAAAGCACCATCGAGCTGCCCTCCCTGTGAGGATTTCAACAGGGCCTGGCCACGGTGTCTCCACTCTGCTCCCCTCTCTGCTCCATCTCCCTGGGCAGGTGAAATGGATGCAGATCGTGGCTGTGAGGAATTATCATGGAATAGCCTTTGAGCATGCCAACTGCATTCTACTCAGGGACAAGTGACTGTATTTTACCCTATAATCCCTGTACAGTTATAACCTTTGTTAAGATGCAAATATAACTTCTCAGTTTCCTCTAATTTTATCCCCAGTCCCACACTACTAATTTAATTTTTTTTTTCTAAGTTTGATTTTATTATGACAAGAGTATACTAAAGAAGTTATTCTATTTCATCTTTTTTATATATTGGAACAACATTAATTTTTGTTCCAGATGTTTCCTGAATATCCTCAACATTTCAATACTTTTGAAAATCAACCTTGACAGTGTAGAGAACTCCTCTGACACTTCTGTTATAATTCTTTGATGCAAATTACACAGACATGCTGATGGTACTTCAAGTGAGAGGGAGAGAGAGAGTTTAACATCCTTCAGAGTAACTTTAGTAATGGAAATTTCTTTATTGTGAACTATGAAGGGACTATATTATCTGAATGTTTCCCAAAAGAGAACAGAGATACTGAAGGAAACCTTTTACTTTGTCCACTGATAATCATTGTGGATTCATTATATTTTATTTTATTCCATGTTTAAACTCAAAGAAGCCATGCTTCAAACAGAAAAACTAACCCCATATCTTCCTTGCTTATTTGCTACCTTGGAAGCTTTGGGTCTGTAACTTAGGTCAATGTGTTGATACAGCTTTGCCATAATGGGCATGGATGGAAGAATTCCCAGGAGGCCTCCTGATGCTCTACAGTCACATTAACCCAAGAAAACACATACCAGGAAAAGGCACAGAGATATTAATTTCATTAAGTAGCTGAAGGGTTGCAATTACATTTTACATTTTACTATGTCCTTTTACATGGCAATTGGTCACATTTACACTAGAATAAAAGCGAAAAAGAAGAGGAATCAACAATCCAAACAAAATTTACTTGATGGATATCTTAACCCTACTCCATACAGCTTAGATCTGATGTAGTTATTGCTCCCATCTGCAGTGTGGAAAGATAGCTAAAAAATACTGCTGCCACTTTCCCTGGCTTAAGGAAGGGAAAATTAATTTTTTTTTCCACAGTGTGTAATACTTTTTTATAATTCTGAGATGCTAACTTCTTACTGTGTTGATCAGAGGGAGTACACTTAGTAATCCTGAGTTATTAAGCTCCATATTTGAAGGGACAAAAGCGAACGAGAGAAAAAAAGGGATAAAAGCATGGTCTCTTCTCTTTGTAGCTAGAATGGACAGCTGGGGTTTTATGTGTATTCTACTAAGGATCCACTTTTTTATTTGCCATTACAGGTTTGTTTTACTTTATTTTGTCTTGATTTTAGATCTTAAACAGAATTTTTTATTTGCAAAATTTACAGCCATAATTGTAGAATTAAATAGGCAAAATACTGCATTTTGGTAGATGTGACATCTTCTTTTCAATGGTCATTAAGCTGTGGAACTACAGGTATAATATTCCTGACACTAGTGGTCTTATAAAAATAATTACAAACTGTTTACTTAAAATACAATATAATATTAAAGAACATTTCCTTAAAAAAATTGAAATGCATCACTGATACGTTTCCAATATTTCAAATGCTTTTTGCACTCTGGCTTGTAAGTTTTTAACTTTTCACAATTATACTTTTTGTTTGTGTTTTGTGATTAATTCCATCTGCAAAGCTCAGGTCTGCTGATTGTTTATGTCTGTAATCAGCTGTGCAATCAGACATCTAAAGGAGTTGAATAACTCAACTAGTTGGCACGCATTTCCAAAATCCCCAGCAGGTATGGGGCAGGGGGAGTACCATCCTATCGTCAGTGAACGATAATTGAAGACTTCTCAGCTCTGTGTTGGACTCTAGAAAGGGGTAAGGCTTTGCAGTGGTGATGAAGAACTTTGCATACACGGACAGTTCTGCATTGCTGGGCAAGGTGCTCTGGGCACTGAAGGGGGCTCCTGACACCAAAGGGGATTCAGGGAGCTCTGAACTGACATCTGGCCACTCTGCAACTGTTCATATGCACATTTTGCCCATGGCCATTGATACATTTTTCCTATCTTTCCCTTGGGATAACATGATTAATGTCAGCTACTTTATGTCATAGATGATCTCCTAGCTTGCAACACTATAGTTTTTAATTCTGAATGTACAAGGTAAACATGGTCCATGCAATGGGTTGGCTTTGCATTTCAGGAATCCCAGTGAATTAGCTTTAATCTTTAACATCAAAAGGGATTTTTGTTCAAATCACTAGTGATAGCTGCCAGCAAGCTGGACTGTAAACTGAGAAATATGAGGATAAGATTCACTGTAAAACAAAGATCTAGGTGGTGTTTCCCCATCAAATTCCTTGATGAGGTGATACATTTTACCTTTTGAGAAATAAATCTCAAGTTGTTTTTAATTAGTAGAATGTATATTTTCCCTCTTCACATTTGAAGTAGCTTGTGTTTTCCCTGGGTATGTTTTAGGCCAGAGTCTGTTATCAAAGATGAGGATTCTGCCTAATTAATAAGTCCAAACAACCATGGGAACTTGGAGTTCTTGAACTTTTTGGTTTTGAATGGATTATATAAAATTTTATCAAATGTTTCTTCAGATATTTTAAGAAGAAAAGTTACTGAGCAAAACAGATAAGAAAAACAAATTTTTGCTTTTTCTATGAGTATAAACTCCACCTATAAAAACAATTAATTTGGCAAGAACAGTTGAAATGTTTTGGTTATCAAGGCAAACGACATGAATTCAGTGTATAGCCATACATTTAAAGACAGCAATTAACTTATTTCTTTTTATGTAAACCTAACAGAACTTAAAAATACCATTCCAACAATGACTCCTCAGCCATGAAACCCAGCAAGGAAGATGTTATTTAATCACCAGTATTAAAGTCATATACGTGTTGATGAACTCTTATCTTCAAAGATGAAGTCATATGAAGCATAGTGTCCAATCTTGCCAAATGTATTGATCTATTGTTAGGAATTTAAACATATATTAATCCTTGCATTTAACTTGAAACACATTCTAAGACCAAATGTTTATACCTGGCAGGGGGATGGGAAGAGGAAGGTAACAGGGGAGAGAGAGATGGGCTAAAAGGAGATTGCCTGCCTATACTTGTGTAATGTATAGCCCATTTAACAGAGGATTTTATGAGCTTCAATTACCCATGCGTCTCATGAGAGATATTTTTCCCTTCATTCTAGCCATCCTACTCAAAGAAAAAATGTGTGTGGCACACTTTTAGTCTTATCACTGCCACCAAAACAGGTAGGATGATGCTATCATAATTTGTTATAAATCATTATAGTCTGCAGTATTTTTAAGAATTTTCTATAGAATTGTTCAATTAATTGCTGATGAACTTTGCCTAGCCTGACGGCACAAAGTGGATTGGCTATTCAGCTATATAACAAATTCACTGCACAGAACTAATGGAAGTCTTCCAGCAAATCACAACCCTCCCAAACCCAGATTTTTTCTCATCTCCAATGATAATTTGTCCTTATCAAGGTCGTAGAAACAGCACATCTGGCAAATAATTTTATTCTCTCCTGATTCTAAATAAGACAGGGTTAATTTTTGCAGTAGCCAGGAGGGGGCACGGCTGAGATCCGCCTTCTGTTATTGCTGGGGGCAGGAGGAAGGAATTCTCTCTTCAAGGGACAAGGCGTTTTATTCCAGTCAGAAAATGTGGCAGAGGGAGACATCCAGTAAGTCTATTATCAGGGAGATTTTCTGTGTGAATAATTCCTTTTCTTATACCATTTGTTATTCATATTGTTGCTGTTCCTATTTGTTTTCTTGTCTCATTGCTGTTGCTAGGAAATTGTTCTTATCTCAACACATGATCTTTACTTTTTGTGTCTCTATTTCTCAGCTCCCAACATCTGAAGGAGAAAGGGAGGGAAAAAATTGGGTGGAGTGAGTAGCAGCATGAGTTTGTTTGGAGCACTAAACTGGAGAATACCATTCCTAAACCATGACCACTTGCACATCTCTGAAGTGATTATTGTGTTTGGCAGCTACTTAACTCTGACAACCAAATGCCAAAAATGAACCATACAACAGCAACAAAAACCAAAAACAAGCAAAACCAAACCCCCCACAAAACCAAACAAACCAACTAATACTCCTATAAAAAAGACATTTTAATGACAACCAGGTTTAAGGGAAGGAAAAGTATAAGCAAAAATGTTCATAAATTAATGAATTAAGAATGCAGGGTATTGTGTAAAAATAACAGGCAGACTAGAATCAATAACTGTGAGAGATCCCAAAGGATGGTTTCAGTCACCTTTGTAAGAACACACCTCAGATACCCAGCATGCGATCCCTCCCATATAGGCACTCCTAAATATGCAATTCAATTTTTGGTATGTTAAATAGATCAATTAGAAGGAGATACAATAGAATTACAGATTATTTACAGAATAGTTATATTGGGTACTGATAGTACCACAGCAGATTAGAGGTAGAGGTACCTGTAAATCTTAGTCTATGACTGAGGTAAATGTTAATGCAGTCAGCTTGTTCTGCAAAGGATGCTTCATGTTTAGCTGTTACTTGCTAAACATCAGTCCAGGTAGTCTACATCTGGAAGTGTCACCTACACTATCACTGGAAAAGGAAATGTAAACCTCCCCATGGGGTATTAATACTAAGTGTTTAGTCTTTCAAGCAGTGTCTCTTTAAAGCAGTTTATTGTGATAATTCCATTTTCTGGGGAAGTATCACAGAATCACAGAATCACAAGGCTGGTAGAGACCTTCCAGATCATCAAGTCCAACTGGTGCCCCAAGACCTCAACTAAAGCATGGCACTGAGTGTCACATCCAGCCTTTTTTAATACACATCCAGGAATGGTGATTCCACCATCTGCTCAAGCAGAAAATTCCAGTACTTTATCACTTTTTAAAAAAAAAAAAACTTTTTCCTAATATCCAACCTATATTTCCCTTGGCACAGCTTGAGATTGTGTCCTCTGGTTCTGTCAGTCGCTGCCTGGAGAAAGAGACCAACCCCACCTGACTGCAGCCACCTTTCAGGGAGCTGTAGGGAGGATAAGGTCACCCCTGAGTCTCCTTTTCTCCAGGCTAAACAACTCCAGCTCCCTCAGCTGTTCCTCACAGGGTTTGTGTTCCAAGCCCCTCTCCAGCCTTGTTGCCTCCTCTGGATGCCCTCGAGCATCCCAACATCCTTCCCAAACTGAGGGGCCAGGACTGGACACAGCTCTCAAGGTGTGGCCTCACCAGTGCCCAGTACATGGGGAGAATGACCTCCCTGCTCCTGCTGGCCACACTGCTCCTGATCCAGGCCAGGACGCCCTTGGCCTCCTTGGCCCCCAGGGCACTCTGCTGGCTCATGTTCAGTCACCTGTCACCCAGTGCCCCCAGGTCTCTTTCTGCCTGGGCACTGTCCAGCCACAGCATCCCCAGCCTAAAATATTGCAGGGGGTTATTGTGGCCACAATGCTGAATAGTAAAAGTAAATATCACTGAGAAATATCCAGATTTTTTAAAGCTTGGATGGAGAAGAGCCAAACAGATCTTATTATCCGAAATGTCTTCCATATCAATGCAGTGAACAAGCTAGCCTTAGGGTCCCTCCCTCCCTCCCTTCCTTCCTTCCTTCCTTCCTTCCTTCCTTCCTTCCTTCCTTCCTTCCTTCCTTCCTTCCTTCCTTCCTTCCTTCCTTCCTTCCTTCCTTCCTTCCTTCCTTCCTTCCTTCCTTCCGCCACTTCCTTCCTTCCGCCACTTCCTTCCTTCCTTCCTTCCGCCACTTCCTTCCTTCCTTCCGCCACTTCCTTCCTTCCGCCACTTCCTTCCTTCCGCCACTTCCTTCCTTCCGCCACTTCCTTCCTTCCTTCCGCCACTTCCTTCCACTCCTTCCTTCCTTCCTTCCTTCCTTCCTTCCTTCCTTCCTTCCTTCCTTCCTTCCTTCCTTCCTTCCTTCCTTCCTTCCTTCCTTCCTTCCTTCCGCCACTTCCTTCCTTCCGCCACTTCCTTCCTTCCGCCACTTCCTTCCTTCCGCCACTTCCTTCCTTCCTTCCGCCACTTCCTTCCTTCCTTCCTTCCGCCACTTCCTTCCTTCCTTCCTTCCGCCACTTCCTTCCTTCCGCCACTTCCTTCCGCCACTTCCTTCCTTCCTTCCGCCACTTCCTTCCTTCCTTCCGCCACTTCCTTCCTTCCGCCACTTCCTTCCTTCCTTCCGCCACTTCCTTCCTTCCTTCCGCCACTTCCTTCCTTCCGCCACTTCCTTCCTTCCTTCCTTCCTTCCTTCCTTCCTTCCTTCCTTCCTTCCGCCACTTCCGCCACTTCCGCCACTTCCGCCACTTCCTTCCGCCACTTCCTTCCGCCACTTCCTTCCTTCCTTCCTTCCTTCCTTCCTTCCTTCCTTCCTTCCTTCCTTCCTTCCTTCCGCCACTTCCTTCCTTCCTTCCGCCACTTCCTTCCGCCACTTCCTTCCGCCACTTCCTTCCGCCACTTCCTTCCTTCCTTCCTTCCTTCCTTCCTTCCTTCCTTCCTTCCTTCCTTCCGCCACTTCCTTCCTTCCGCCACTTCCTTCCGCCACTTCCTTCCGCCACTTCCTTCCGCCACTTCCTTCCGCCACTTCCTTCCTTCCGCCACTTCCTTCCTTCCTTCCGCCACTTCCTTCCTTCCTTCCGCCACTTCCTTCCGCCACTTCCTTCCGCCACTTCCTTCTGCCACTTCCTTCCTTCCGCCACTTCCTTCCTTCCGCCACTTCCTTCCTTCCTTCCGCCACTTCCTTCCTTCCGCCACTTCCTTCCTTCCGCCACTTTCTTCCTTCCTTCCTTCCTTCCTTCCTTCCTTCCTTCCTTCCTTCCTTCCTTCCTTCCGCCACTTCCTTCCGCCACTTCCTTCCGCCACTTCCTTCCGCCACTTCCTTCCTTCCGCCACTTCCTTCCGCCACTTCCTTCCGCCACTTCGTTCCGCCACTTCCTTCCTTCCTTCCTTCTGCCACTTCCTTCCTTCCTTCCGCCACTTCGTTCCGCCACTTCCTTCCGCCACTTCCTTCCGCCACTTCCTTCCTTCCGCCACTTCCTTCCTTCCGCCACTTCCTTCCGCCACTTCCTTCCTTCCGCCACTTCCTTCCTTCCTTCCGCCACTTCCTTCCTTCCTTCCGCCACTTCCTTCCTTCCTTCCTTCCTTCCGCCACTTCCTTCCGCCACTTCCTTCCGCCACTTCCTTCCTTCCGCCACTTCCTTCCTTCCGCCACTTCCTTCCGCCACTTCCTTCCGCCACTTCCTTCCTTCCGCCACTTCCTTCCTTCTGCCACTTCCTTCCTTCTGCCACTTCCTTCCTTCTGCCACTTCCTTCTGCCACTTCCTTCTGCCACTTCCTTCCTTCTGCCACTTCCTTCCTTCTGCCACTTCCTTCCTTCCTCTTCACAAAATTTCACAGAGGTGTGAACTTCACTAAGGATAAGCATTTTCTGCTGAGGTTAACAGGGGTATTAATTTCTAATCAGATACAGAATTGGCTTTAAGAAGAGCACAGATGACAGCTGTGCACCAGCTCCCCTTACGTAGATGTCAAAAAGTTCCTTCGTACCAGAAAAGGTTTGCAACCTCTGTTCCTGATATGATTGAGTCTTCACTAGAAAGTCAGCACTGAAAGGACTTGTGCCCTTTAGACAATTTCACAAAATAAGTTCCTTCAACCAACAAAAATAACAATTATTTGATTAATGGAATGTGTTTAGGACACATGGAATGTGTTTATGACTCTCCAGACAAAATAATTTCAAATGGATTTCAGTCAAATATGTGCTCCATAACATTGATAAAATCATTACTAAGAGTTATATAACATAGGTTTAGGATATATGACAGGATGAAATTACATGTCCTTGCAGTAAGATTTGCTTTAAAGAGAGGAAAAATCCACCATGTATTTCTTCTCATATTGCACAAAAAGACATAAAATCAGTTGCCTAATATGTTTGGTCTGAAAAACACAAAATTTTTTGCAATGTTTGAGATGCAGCCATCTGAAATAAGAACAATGTTGAGGGCTATAATGGTTCAGTTTACAAGGCTGCAGTCATAGGCCTCCAGGAAATCCATTTTGACTTAATCAGCTTTCCAATTTTTCAGGTAAAATGTAGCAGTTCTGGATCATATCCAAGAATGAGGACACAGTAATAAAAAAGATTCAATACATTTTGCATAGTCTTCACAATTTTAAATCAAGATGGCATCTTAGCAAGCATTAACACTTGTTTTCCCTCATGTTCCCCATTTCTCCCCAGTTTTTGGGTACTGTAATGAAAACTCTTATCTCCCTACTTAAAAACAGCTTATGATATCCTTGTCTCTGGAGATATTATGCAGAGTTAAATACAAGAAATATTTCTATGTTACAGAACTAGTGTTTGATGAAATTACATTTTGCTACAGCAAAATGACACTTCCCAAGGTGCAGCACTATTGAATGAATGCCTTTCAGCATTTTCTGAAAAGGAAAAGCATTCCCTAGTGTAGCACTTACCTTCTCTTTCTTCAGCACAACTCCCACGGTCCAGTGCTTGACCACGTCTCAGCTGATTAACTCAGGAGCATGAGAAGCAGCAGCTGAGATAACCACTGAGAACAGCAGATGTTCTGGTATGTCACAAAATCACTTCTCTGTACTTCTGGTGAAGTGTGCAGAGATTTTTCTGCTAGTTAAGCCTAACTGCATTTCACATGTTTTTGTTTACCTCTAAAGTTCATGTACAATAGGTAAAACTGAGAACAGAGTTAAAACCTGTGCATTTCTGAATTTCTTTAGTTAACAGCTAGAATGACTCTCATTTCATGGTCTCAGGCAGAGAATCAGAGACTCAGAATGATTGATCTGTGTGTGTCTTCCTCTTTCCCTACATATTTCTACCTACACTACCTTTGGATAAAGTCATTGGAAATAAAACTATTTTGTAGAAATACCATATTTGCATTCTTCCCCAAGCAAGCTGCATTATTTTGTGAGGAGCTGGTGGCCAGCATATTTTTCTATCAGTTGTAGGTCTATGTGATCTCCTACCAAACACTTCCTTTTCTGGGTATCTGGGCAAAGAACCTCTCGTTTGAAATTCCTAATGTTTTTTATTTTATCACATTGGAGTGCAAGATAGCAGTTAAACCTGCAGCCATACAGGGATTTGGATTGGATACTGTTACTATTAGACACATTGCCCACACTCTAGGTATGTAGGTAGAAGTAGTTAATTAAATAACTTGCAAGACATCAAGATGATACAGTGGGAACTGCATTGTCAAATTTACAGGAAACTTCATTAACCTTGCTTATCCAGCTTCCGAAGTTCTCTAAATGAGGAATAGTTGTCTGTCAAAGAGTAGTCAGTAAGACCACCATCATACACTTTACTCGAGTAACCACGATAGCATGGGTGAAAAGCAGTCCAAATCAATGTCCCCTTCTATAGGCAAATTGTTCTAGTTGCCACAGGGGCTGACTCTCATCTGTAGAGACCTGATTTTCATAACTGAGTGCCTTTGCATTTGTTTTTGAGTTTTGCTTCCGTTAATGCAAAACATTTTCCTGTCATAATTACTGCTTTTTACAGTTTTGCTAAGGACAAGGCTTTACTGTTTCTCTTCTTCCATTTCATTGGAGTGCTAGGTCCTAGATGGTTTATATCATGGGTCAAATCCTGGTCTCCAGCTCTCTTCTTCTACCATTCTGTTTTACACCACTAAATAATGCCCCCTCTGCTACTTTTTGAATCACAGGAACTTTGGATATTAACAATGATCCTGTTAATGTTTTATTTCATATTCCAGTTTCATATTGGAGATATTCTGGGGAAAGAGCCATAAAGAGAGAAGCAAGAGCTGGAGTGCTCTCTCTTTCTGTGGAAGCTTGTTTTAATCACCAGAGTGAGCCAGCACCTAACATTTTGAATGTTAGAGCCCATAAATCAAAGGGCTGAGGAGCAGAAGAGACCAACAGACTTTCTTATGCTGCCCCCTGCCCTCTAGTATACACTTTTTTTTTTCACACTGAGCTACCTGGTGTAAACACAGCCACTGGCACGTGCAGTGAGTGAGCCCTCCTGCTGGAATTGGTTTCCTTGGCTCTTGAAGTTCTGGAAGAGGTTCAGTTTGATCCTTGCCCTTCTTCTGTCCTTCGTTGAAATATGGGAATTAGCCCCACAACTTAGACTTATTGGCCAAAGGGAAGATTAACATAAAGTGTTGATGAGAGTCATGTTTCCCTTGGGACAGAGAAGTGTTCTCAGAGAACTTATTTTCCTCCATTCCACTATTTCCATTTATTTCCATTAGTTTTACAAAAAAATCAGTCGTACCTTCTCAGTGCTAGTAAATTCGGTGAAGATATAAATTGGTTAAACTAGAACAAATGTATGGAAACAAATTAATTGGGAAAAAAGGAGTTGCTATATTTTTGTTGTTTATCCTAATATTAAAAAAAAGTACCAACTTTTTGATATGGCCGTGGAATTGTGGAATTTACTGCCTAGCTAGTGTTTTTGGTGTCTAAATTTATCTAGATTTAAAAAAAATAAGATTTTTGTATGGATAACCAGTATCTAGAGGTAGCAAGAAAGCAGCAAATTTCTAGCTTCATTCTCTATTTGTTAAAGACAAATCTGAATTTTAAAGTAGTAGAAAATAATTGTATTTTTTCTTCATATGAGTTTTCTTACAATTTTTTTTTTTCTAATTTGGATTCTACTGAAGACATTTTTTGGAATATATGCAACATGAGCATTCTGGGTGGAGTTTTCTCTGGTTTAAGTATAAAATTGTTTAGAAAGATATCGAATCCAAATGAGAAATGGATATCTGAGCTTTTTCTGATCTTTATTTGTAGAAGACAAATGCCAAGCTTCATAGAAGTCAGACTGCATTTTAAAATTAATCCTGTTCCAAGGCAATGAATTTTTATTTGAATATATTCAATGAAACCCCATTTATGTATATCTTTTCAACCTGGAAATTCTACCAAAATTAATCCTGTTGAAGTTCCAGTAAAATGTAAATCCTAATTCACTTGTGAGGTAGAAAGGAGTTTAAGTTTCAGTACAATAGTTTGTACATCACAAAATTGTCTTTTTTGTGGTTTTTTTTTTTATTTATTTATTTTCATGACTGAATTTAGCTCCATCTTGCTGCACTGATCCTATTTCCAGTGGCAAAAACTTGGTCACGAATTTTTGCATTTATTTTCTGGAGGCTGGAATCTTTCTCAGGATATGCCTGAAGCACATGTTCTATATTAAGCCAAATAAAATAAAATGTATCCTTAAAATTAAGCTGGTGCTTATTCTTTGCTTAATAAAAATTAATTAAGCATGTGTTAATTATTTACTGGGATTGAAGTCTGCTTGCTGAGTTAGAGGATAGACTTTTTGGATTAGTTTTTAACAGTCCTCTTCATAAAAACACAGATGGAGCATTCAAATGTCCTGATTGCTCACATGTTCTCATGATCTGTAGCCAGGATCTGGTATGGATTTTTTTCAGCTCAGTCAGAACAGGACTTCATCTGGAAAGCAGCAGATGGAAGGAAGGGAGGGGATCCAAGTTTTTAATCCTTTTTTCCTTTTTTTATTTTCTGAACAGATGTTGTTGAGATGATCGAGCTACAGAGCCACAAATCCAACCAAAAACTGGGTAAAGAAATATATACAAACATATGTTGATACTTGGTACATGGTTAATCAGGCAGGCTACAGTCATCTACTGCTGACATGAATATCTCCCTCCCATATAATGGAGAGGACAGGATTTTTAGGGCTACTGTAGAAGGATTTAATTTCGTGTGCTGTTTTGATTATTCATTCAGTCAAGAGAAAAGCTAACAACAACAGTCAAAATTACTTTAGTAACAGTAAAATGGCTCAGCACAGGACCAGGAAGTTGGTAAACAACAAGCTGAAAATTATGTGGAAGAAATTTTACCAGAATGATGGGAAGGTTATGGCATATGGCTCAGGTTCACAGACTTCAATTTGGGGTCATAATTTCACTGACAACTGTCAGGTGGGATACTAAATAAATGAAAAAATAATTGTATACAATGGGATTTACTGATGAGTTAAGGAGCAGTATTTTTCTGATTAGTAATTTTCATAAAGATAAGGCTATCACATTAGAACTATGCTGATCTTGCCATGGTGGTTTTGATGAAGTAATTCTGATTTTGTCAGTGATTTATTGCATCTACATCTTTAAAACCAAAATTCATTACTTGGAAGACAATTCCTTCAAAGCAAAGTATAAATGAGACGACTCACTTTATTTTTTTGCAAAACTCACCAGTTAAATTAAATATATGCAAAACTTTGAAAAAGTTACTAATTACAGCTTATTAAAGATTTTTCTACATAGTAACTTCCTTGTTGAAATTCAGTAATTATGAATGAAGGAGATCCCAACAGGCACCTGTTTTACACTTGAAAGCTCAGAATTATTGCTCTACAGTAAAACATTGTGCTGTGTAACATAAGTCAAAGGAGGAACTGTACAGCAATAGTTCTGTTATCTTGTCTGGAAAGATCAGAAATGGAGTTCAGGTTGGATGGGACACGTTGTTGTCACTGCACAAACAGTTATGACAGCAATATCCACGGACAAAAGGAACAACATAATATGGACAATACTTACACTAAATTAAAATATACTCTTTTTTGAAAAAATGCCTCCAGATCCTTAGAATGGAAAGCATTTACTGCAAAGAATTATACTGTATGTATAAAAACATTCTGGTATAATCTAGGTCATATCTGATTGACCATATAGAATAAATTGTCCTTAATTTCCTGAGGTATAAACAGACAACTATAAAAGAAAATAATAACAGTCTACATAAAAGATGTAAAATTGTGAGTTTTTATAAACACAGAAGGAAAAAAAATCACCCTGAATACTGAAGAGTCCATAACTCATTAATTTCTGTTCCTGACAAAACACCCTTCAAGCTAAAACAGTTAAACATCAGGAATGCCTAGAAAATATTTTTGGGAGGAAGACCATATATAAACATATAATATTAAAAAACCCCAAGATCAGAGCAGCCTTCTCGTAATACATGGAAATTATCAGACTTGACATATTTCAGGCATCTTGTCTTTATGGAGTTTGGTATTTTCCCAAGACTGGGAAGTATGTCATGGATACTCATCAGAAATGAGGGATTTAAGTGCTGAATGCAATAATTAATTTTATAAAACTGTCATAAAGATACATGAATACTACAGCTTTCTTTAGACAAGGTAAAAGACATTTCTTCCATCATGTCATACATGAAATTGTGGACTCCACCAAAATTTGTTTATGTATCTAGCATTTTATAAAGAGGCCCTTACCCTTGTATTAACAAGATACCAGAAAGAGACAGAAGTAAGAAGGACAGCTGACAACATAAAAATTTAATGGAAATTATGGTAGCCAGAAAAAACATTTTTGCAATCTGCAATTCCTGCATTTTAAAAATATATAGTAAAACTCTGGAGGGAAATTGGTGAAAAACAAGGACTTAAGGACAAGGAAAGAATGGAAACTAAGGATAGCCTACTGAAAGCTATTAGCATAAAGGAGTTAGGGCCATAACTTCATCAGAATTGAAGCACAGAGATACATTTATTTCACAAGAATGAAAGAGAAGGCTACATGACACATGGACTATAAGAAGGATGTAAGGAAATGAAAGAAACGATGCAAAGCATTTTGGCTCAATTCTAAGATCATGTAAACTTGTTTATTTCCTTGCAGGTGATCAAAATACAAGAAAAGATAATGACAGAATTACAGAATAATGGAAGTTTTGATGGATGTCTGGAAGTAATCTCATTCAATCTCTAAGAAGAAAACTAAGAAACACAGAATGTACAACAGAACCCCTGTGTAAAAAAAGTGGGAGAAAAAAAAGAAAAAAGACAACACAATACAAGTGGAATAGATGAGCAAGCATGGTGATGCTTTAAGATTTTAGCCTTTATATTTTTCAAATCCTTTGCTGCATTAGTGCATAACTCTAAACTTCATATAAAGTGTTAACTACTATCTTCACAGTGTGGTCAGAAAAAAATTCCTCTGGGCCTGGAACCCAATGACACCATACAGGCAGAGGGAGAAAAGTATAAACAAAAGGGAAATGGGTGGGGAGGGAGAGAGTTGACTTCATTAAGGAATAATGGGGGAATATGACTTCATTACCTGAGGCTGGAATTGGACAATTAACCTCTGATATGCAAATAGACCAAACATATCTGTCTGAAAAACCTGTGACCATTGTGCATCTTGAGTGTAGCCTCTGTCAGGCTTTTGACTGTCCAAGGTTTATCTATTGAAGGCCTTTAATAAATACCCACTTAATTCTCTTAAATTTGTCTAGCCGCTGTTCTAGGTAGCCACTCCAAGGCATCAATGGGATGAGGAAAAGAATAAACATATTGATAGCAATAATGGTGTCAAAAACGTTTTAATGGGATAAAAGGCAATCCAGAACAGGTTTCTGATTAAGATGTAAACAGTAAGTAATTCAAGTGGAAACAGAAAAAGAAGCTTCCAATGCAGTTACAATAAATTGTCTAAATAGTTCCATAATATTCTCAGAAAACATTATGATGTGAATAGAACAAGGCTGGATTCACTTAACAGAAAGATGCTGCTTTAATATTGTGTTTATCAAAAGGATAAATCATAAACATTCCACACAATTTATCAAAGGTAATGTGTAAAAGACTGAATGTTAACAGGATTTTTTGTGCTCTAGTTTTGAGGAAGAAAGTAGAAGATGAAAAAAAATCATAAAACTGAAATAAAACGCCATTTCGCTTTAAATTTATCTCCAGCCAAGAACATGTTCATAGGCATTAGGCATCAATCATATGCTGGTAAACCAAACAGTTCTGGTTTGAAATCTTCCATGGACTTCAGCACCAGTGTTGCCTCCTTTCTAAACTCTTCACCTAAATTTTCATCTGGAATCATGATCGCTTGCATTCCTGCTGTCCGGGCTCCTTTGATTCCCTGTGGTGAATCTTCAAACACAAGACACTGAAAAACAAGAAGGTGAGGAGAAAAAAATAATTATAATGTTACTATGAACTTCTAATAGCTTGTTTTAAAAGAGAGAATGATCCTGAATGAAACTTAGTAGGAAAAGTAAATTTCCTTCTTGTCTTAGACACCCCCAATTAGAAGAGCAAGCCTCTCAGTTTGAACATCTGCATGGTAATTAATTTCAATTCAAAAAACATCAATACACTTACTTAAATCCCAGAAAGTGGTTATCCAGATGTTCCTAAGTGCTTTAATAGGGACGTGTTTAATCACAAGCTTAAAGGAAAATTAAGCAAATGCCTAAATAAGCAAGAACTTTAACTTTCCCAAACCAACTTTAAAACCTGCAAAATGGCAAAAGCAGGGCTTTCACACACAAGTATAGCATTTCCTACACACACAAGGTTTGGGGAGCACTAAACTACCTAGGTCAACAGTAGAACTTCAGATGAGTGGAGATAGATACTACTTATCAGAAGAATGCTGTCAAAGTCATACTCTATTTACTTAATTCTTCCAATTCAATGATGAGAAAGAAAACAAGCAATTATATTGGAAAGTTACATTTAGAGAAGAAAGAGTTTTGTCAGTTAGAATTTCATGCCTTACAATAGTCACAGTCATTCCAGATTGCAGTTTGGAAGAAAAGCTAAGATTTTTTAAAACAATCACACATTATTTACGTGGATTTTGTAATATAATGTTGGAATATTGAATAATAAACATATAAGATAAACATATAAAAATCATATGGTCTGAAATTTTATATAATAAAAGATAATGTTTCTGGAGATTATTTCAGAATTTATATAATGAAGCATCTCTTCCTGCCTCTTTCTGTCCATGACTTGCAAATTCAGTTTGGATTTTTGGTCATGGATAACCCAAAGCAACTTTTGGCATCCAAGGACCTGAAAAATTCTGACCTATACAACACATGGTTTCTAACACTTCTCCAATTCATACTGCATTTCTTATCAATATTAGCACTGCTACTATTACTAATGCCAAAGTCACTGTGACAAGTAATTTTAGTAATTGAAAACAGATGTTGGGATGGTTAGGACAATTTTCCTCACATCTAGTAATCAACGTTCTCAGGCACATGGTGTGATTCCTGAGCCTGTCCTGTGCAGGGCCAGGAGCTGAACTTTGATGATCCTTGCGAGTCCTTTCAAACTCAGAATATTCTATGATTCTATGAACATACAACATCATACTGCACCTTTTAGATTCTGAAACACACAACTATTTCACTGCAGAACATAAAGGATGCACAGCGTTTGTTCTGGCTTTGCTCTAAGGAAATCAAGTTGCAACTTACAAAAGCTTTCTTACATTCAAAGAAAAAAATTTTGCAAGATTTATCAAATGTCTGCCCTATATACACCTATCTATGGTATATATGGGATGGTGGAAGGTATATATGGACTGAGGAAGGAGAAAAATGAAAGAACCCTCTCCTGATTTCCTTTCTTTTTAAAATATTGATTCTTGCCTTTCAACATATCAGCAACAACTTGGAGTATGTGAAGTGAAAAGGTGCTTTCTACCTTGCATGTAATAAAGTAAAACCTAATTAATAATTTTTAGTGAGCCAAATTAATCACACCAATGTTTTTTCTGCTCATTTCCTTCATAAAGTCACTGCATTCCTGTTTGAACAATTGATACTTTCAAAAGTTTATCATTATCACTATTAGTAACTACAAATATGTAACAAGCTGATCCTGGCAAGCTTCGTACAATCGCTATTAGAATGGAAGCATGGCTATGCCTATAGGTTTTGTTCTTAACAATAACTTAGTTCATCAACTTAAGCACTCTGAGGACAATAAATGAAACTCTGACAGGCTTTGCTTTTTGAAGAATAAGCTTAAATGTTGCACAGAAGAGCATTATCAAGGCCTTTCAGAAACCTTTTCTGATCCAGCTCATACAAAAGAATGCACTTCACTGCTCTGCCTGTAAAGACCTAACTGGCTTCCATGATGTCACTAAGCTTACTGTATGAGAGGAACCAATGATTATGGAAGGCAATATGCATAATGAAAAGCTTAACTAATTCCATGGAGCTGGACACAATTAAAACTCTTAATTACCAAAGAAACCAGGCAAATGACCCATAATTACAGTGTCTTGCACATTACAGGAAATAAGTGTACTAGGTCTTCCTTAAGTCTTTCTTTTTACTGAAACTTAGTGTCAACAGCACAGTCACAATTTTAATGGATGACAAAAGGTTTACAGAGGTTCACACACGAAATGGATTTATTAATACATAGAGATGTTATAAACGCTTCACTGTCCTGGACCACCCACACAACTAAATTTAGAGATATGAAAGCAGCCAAGTTCTTTTCCATTTTGCATAAGTATTGCAACATCAGCATCACTCCAACTGAGAGACAGATGAGATTTATACAGACTTCAGCTGAGATTCTGGCTGCTTCTGTGCATTATTTTTAAAACTTGTGTCATTGATCAATACTACTCCTATGAGATCTCTCAAAAGGTCATGCTAATATAGGACAGTTCTCACTTTGGAATGAACTAAATGCTTAAAAATGTATAGCAAAGTATATTAATTTATATTTCACTCTATGAATCTAGAAAAAAAAATTAATCACATAACCAGAGGAAGAAGTAATATTACTGCAGCACCTCATTACCTCATCCTCCTACATTAAATGCAAGAATATAAGAAAAGAGTATTAGTTAGGCTCTTGGTTTGTACAGCAGGCCCTCTCTACCCCATATAGTGCAAAAGCCTGGATGGATTAATTATGTGACTAACAGGGATATCCATAAGTGTTACTGCAGATAACCAAGAAGGCTGGAAGCATAAAATATTAAAATCAGTTTTAAAATAAGGATTTAGAAAGACCTGTGAATAAAATATATTTGCATAGGGATTGCTTATCTAATAAATATCCTTGACCACATATGACACTACTGTATCAGCCCTAAAACAGACCGAAGTATGAGACTAAAGATGCAATGATTTATACATACAGAATTCATCTGCAAGTTTAACACTACCATCTATTGTTCTATAAGGAAAGAATGAAAATAAAGCTTTCATCACCTGTCCACAAATGACACAGAAGCATTTGGTATCAGAATGTGACATATTATGTTTTGGGCTTCTTATGGATTACATCTCATACTCTGTAACTTCTTCATTTTTAATTGATGTTTTTCTCCTTCCTAATATAATCAACTGGTCAAAAGCATGATGGGTGATTTGGAAAATTTGCACTGTAGAAGTATGTGGTACCCATATATATTAATTAATGTATATATGCACAATAAAGTCTTCTATAAATGTTTAAGGCCTAATTTAAATTTCATTCTATCTCTAAAAAAAAGCCCCAAAACAGGCTGCAGGAAGAAATTCACCAAGTACAGCCAGATCACATGGATATCAGAATGACAGTTGATTTCTGTAAAGCAAGAGGTGCTCAGGCCTTCCATTTCTAA
Organism: Ammospiza caudacuta; assembly: GCF_027887145.1. Classification (NCBI taxonomy): domain Eukaryota; kingdom Metazoa; phylum Chordata; class Aves; order Passeriformes; family Passerellidae; genus Ammospiza; species Ammospiza caudacuta. Next base: position 99,468,493 of record NC_080594.1, read on the forward strand.
AGACAACTTGCTGACTGTTCATTGCCAGAAGTGTTTTTACTATTTTCTTTGTGAAAAACTAGCCCATACTACATGGTTAAAATTCAAAACTAAATAGCATCTAAGAAGTAACTTCGTCTGAAAGGTATTACTACTGCAATCACGGTTTGTGATTTGTTCAACAACTTTTGTAACTTTTCCTTGCTCAATTATTTTTTAGATTTTCAAAATAATTCCAGTACTAATCAACTGTGTTAGTCCTGTGAGTGACCCAGAAATTTTTAAGAACCATAATATATAATTCAGAATACAACACAGATCCATCCATATCCCATACAAAATATTGAGATGCTTAGAAGGGGCTGTTTGTCATTTATGGGAGATGATGGAAACTCACAAAAAGAGAGAGGAAACAACAATTTTAACATGATAACACAGATGGTGGGCAATTTTTTCGCTCAACTTATATTTTCTTTTTTCTTATGTTTTCACTGTCCAGCTACCTGGGAACAAGAGGCAAATATATTTCTGGGTGACCCATTTACCATCAGGGTTACTTAAACATTATTGACTTAATCCATTTTAAGCAACTGCATTATTTGCAGTTTTGGTCTCCTACTGTGTTAATTCTCTGATGAATTAAGAAAAAACAATAATGAAATAATGTACTTAATGTTTCTCTCCTAATATTTGGACTTACACTCCTTCCAGAAATAGTTGGGAAAAATTCCAATAGTGAATACAATAATAAATTACATTTCATTTTATTTTAAGGATGTGCCAGTTTGACCAGCCAGGGATAACAGAATCATAATAAATATGCTGTTAGAAAGTAATGCAGCTTACAGCCCCACAACTTAGTTCCATTAAAGAAAATGAGGACTAAGCCAAGATGTTTTTAAATGCTATAACAAATGAATAAACTGGAAACTAAAAATCAACGTAATTAAGCACCAGAATATTCAGAATACTAACTACAACCACCATTCTTTATGAGTCAATGATTCATATTAAGAACTATTTGGAATTTACATGCACATATGATTTTTAATTCAGATTTTTATTAACTCACTACTAAGAGTATGTTGCAGACCATTATAAGAATCAAATTATTCACCATAAAACATACAAAATAAAAAATCATTAGCATAATTTCAAAAAGGAAAAAAGAAATAAAAAAGTGTTACATCTGCACATAATTAGACCACTCTAATTTTTAGCTCTCACATAAATTCCACTTTACATTTCAGACCACACCAGCAGTTCTTCTCTCACAAACCAGTTCATGGGACATTATCTCAAGGAAGGCCAGAAGGAATAAAATGGTTTGAATGGAGAAGAAGGAAGAGAAATTTCATATTTCTTGCTTGTTTTCAAGACTCAATCAAATGAAAGAAAGTGTTTCTGTGAGTGACAGTCAGGCCCAGACACAGCGGCTCTGTGAGGCAGGGAGAAGGTCACATTTACATGCAGGGTTACTCTGATCATTCCAGATGGCTGGAGCACTCTTTTCACAGAGCACTGCGTGTTTAGAGGACCGCACACTGGGAACTTTGTATGGTAACTTGTGTTAAAGGCCTCAAGAAATTCTCAGGCATTTCTGAAACAGTGTCCAATTATCCCAGCAGCAGAAATCTAACTCAATCAACTGCAGCTTGGATTAGCCATAGAAGGGTATTGTTCCTTTATGAAGAACACAAGGCAAATACTCAAGATGTTCTCTACTGAGGATTCTCGTATTCCATAACATGCTGGAGTTTTATGTCACTTATCTCTAAAACTGGCCTAAAAAATAATCCTGTACAATGAAATAGTTAATTTGAGTTGCCTTCCTTTCCACAGAGAACTATCTTTATCTCACCCACTGACTTCCTTGACATGTAATACACAACACATTCAAGGAATGCACCTTGCATGCAGAGCTCAGAACTGTAGGACAAAAAGCACTGAGTGAGTGCCTGAAGGCCCTTTGGAAACACCCTATTCAACACATGTCCAGCCAAAGCAGGCTGCTCAGGTCCTTGGCCAGGTGAGCTTTGAGCATTTTCAAGTATGCAGATTCCACATAGGTCCTGGTCACCTATTCTCATACATGAAACCATATGGTGGAACCAGCCCTTTGGTGGAAACGGTTTTCCAAGAATCTAGGAGTTTCTTGTGTTCCCCCTTCTGCCTGTTGCCTACTGCACGATCACTCTGCATCTTGGACAAGAGGCTGGGCCCATTTTGTGAGCAAACACATCAGAGATACAAGCCAGGTACACCCAAAGGAGGAAGTTTTGATGCATCCAGATTCCAAGTCTTGAACTGAAACTGGAAGTAGGGACCAAAAGTATTTCCTGAATAAAAGCAGTTAACTTTTTGCCACAGGGAATGTGGACAAACCCACAGGTGCAGGCTGCCAGAGCAGGTACCCTTCCTGCTTGTTTTGGGTAACTGGACCCCATCACTTGCCTACAACTGCCTCAGCAGGGGCTGCAGAAGGCAATTCTCACGGAGCAAGCTAATTTTTCTAAAATCTATTTTGGCAATAGTTTGTTTTTGTTCTATAGTGCCTCCTTGATCAGTGTTATTTTCCCACACAGAAAGATCAGCTTGCATAGTGAAATTTACACGAATTTGATCTAAACATTATTCAATGATTGTATAATCTTTGATGGAAGTGTTAATAACAGCCTACATATGCTTCAGACATAAGGTCATTTCTTAATTTCTTAAATAAAGAGAGAAAGGGTCAGAAAAGGCATTAACCTTTAAACAGGTTTTCATTGAGAGTGCAAAAACATCATGGAAAAGGTCCTTTTTTTCTATTCAGTACAAGCTTCTCACTGAACTGTACAAAAGAGTGTCACCAGTCTGGAGTGACTTGGTGAGATATAGCTGCATTACACTTCAACTCTTCCTGATCAGGAAGAAAAGAGCCTTTCTTTCAAAATTTAAAGGTGAAAATTATTCTAGAAAATATTTAAGATTATTAGCATAAAGCTCCAAGCACAAAGCCAGAAACTACCACCTTTAAATAAAACAAACAAAGACTAACAAAATTCCAGTAAGTATTTTCTTGTATTTCAACCACAGGAAAAAAACCCCAAACCACATTAAAAATGGCAATTCTCTCTTGTCAATATAGATTTTCAGAGGAAAGTGGAGAAGAATGTACAAAACTAAGTTTGAAAAAATATTAACTCCTAAAGTTAAGAAGAATACAAATGTTCCTGTTGGGCAGTGTCTAAATCATACAGGCTCATCCCTTCAACCCATCTTATACCTGGCATGCCTGAAGGTGATTGTACATGTAAACCCACAAAACAGCTGCACAAGTGTTTATCAATGTGCTCCTTCAACAGTAGCCCACCTGTGGTCATTGGGTTATGGTAAGGAATGTCATAATTCCATAATTTATTTTTGCAACAGCAATCTAAAAATCTCACATCTGAAATGAAAAGCCTCATTACATCAGTAACCAGAACTACTTAAGTAACTGTCCTGTGATTTCAAAAGATGATTTCTCAGCCTCTTAGTTTACAAAGCTGCTTTGACTCTGCAAGAAAATGAAATTCCGAACTCAAAATTTCTTTCCTAAATCTCTTTACCTGAGAAATTATTTCTGTGTGCTAAATACAATATTTCTAAAAAATGTGAAATCTACCACCAAAAGTAAAAGAATTCATTATGAAACCCTATTTCTTCATGCACTATGTACAATATATTTCCTTTTGGAACTATTTATTATGAGAAATAATTAATTCAGTGGACCCATTCTCCTAACCCTGAATGAGGGATTAACTGTAAGTGCACTCAAGTTCTACTAGATCAATACAATTATTATTGGTAAAATCAAAATTTTTAAAAAGAACTATGTATTAAAAAGAAAGTTAAAAAAAAGATCATAATTATTTTTTTTAGATTCCAGTAGAGAAGTTGTGTTTTTCACATTAATCCCTAGCTTGTTTTTATCAGCTTCCTTTGTTTATTTTAGGGAAGCAATAGTTACCTAGCTTTTTTGATTTATAAAAAATGCAGAGAAGAAAAGTCAGTGAATATCAAACAGTTTTATGTGAATCAACCATTACAACAGACCACTCCTCTAGAAAATTTCTTTCTACTGTAAACTCCAAGCCCAAATATTTATGTAAATAAGAAAATTAATATACTGTTTAGAAAATTAATTCACATGTAGAAAGCTATTTAAGTCTTAAACTCAAAATATTTCAACATGCTTTTGTTGAAATTCCCTTAATATGATCTAGCTATTTTATATATCACATAGAAACACTTTTTAAAAGGCATTGATGACACACAGTTATCAAGCTGTTCCTATTTTTCTATTAGACCTGCTTTACCAGATAAGAGGATGCTAACAGTCACTTCAACCAAGGGCTCTCAGCTCTTTTTTTTCACTAAGTTATGCTTACAGAAAGAGTATCAGGTCATTTTCCATGAAAGGAATAAGGCGCGCATATAAATGAATGTATAAGAGTAAACAATGAACAAAACCAGAAAAGCATGTTTATTTAACTCTGTGTATGTATGCATGTGGATAAATACATGGTGTATATGGTCTCCATACAGTCTCCCTCTCTGTGGTATAAGGCTTATTGAGTTTAAGAGATCAGTAACTAACAGAGCCATGACACTGGCTTAACAGAACATTATTTTTGGAATATTGCCATGGTATCAGCAACTTTTGGGTACTCAGTTCTTCAAATAAACAAGTTTATCAGTATCTGGGTTCTCATTAGCTTTACTTAATGTAATTTTTTTTTCTAAAAACTCCTCCCATTCCGTATATTTCAACCACAAATAAAGTTCAGATTCAACAGGGTATAAAGCTGACAGATGGCAGACTAATTCAAAAGAAAAACTACCATATATTTGCCTGTAAAACAACCTCTCATGGGCAAAGTCCTCAAAACACTTCATCAGGCCATATGCTTAAATGAAAACTACTTGCTCATCCAACACAATAATAAATTTATATTAAAAGTAAGAATCACTTAATGAATCCGCTGATCTGAAGTATCCTGCATTTGCTGACCTTCAATAGTTTGAGAGAGTCTATAGAAAAGGGATGAGGGTGGCTAATTTCCCATTTAAGCTGTGTCCACGTTTCTGAAACTTTTTGAATTGTTACTCTAAAGCTTGTTGCCACATTATTTTGCTATGCCATTAATAACTAATTATTGCTTTTTAATGGACCCCACATAATATACATATATACACAGAAAATGTGCAAATGATACACAAGTATTGTATGGACTCAGAGTCACATGATTCCAGAATGGCAGGTTATAGCATGGTGTTATAATGCCAAGGTTGTGGGCTTGATCCCTGTATGGGCCATTCACTCAGGAGGTAGACTCATGCTCCTCGTGGATCCCTTCCACCTCAGATTATCTGTGATTCTGTGATTCCTTGACTGAGATTGGAAGCAACCTCTGAAGGCCACCTGGGCCAACCTCCTGCTCAAGCAAGGACACCCACAGCCCAGGACAAGATCTAGACAGTGTTTGAGTATCTCCAAGGAACAAGATTCTGCCACCTCTCTGGGTAACTTGCAACAGTGCTCAGTCAATCTTATGGGGAAAAGGTGTTTCCTGATGCTCAGAGGGAACCTCCTGTCTTTCAGTTTGTGTCCATTGCCTCTGACCACTAAAGAGTGCCTGGCTCTTTCCATTCTCCCTTCAGGTATTTACTTGCATTAATGTTTCCCTGAGCCTTCTATTCTCCAAGCTCACTTTGCCTTTCCTCAAATGTGATATGCTGAAATCCCTTAATTATCTTGGTGTCCCTTTGCAGGACTCACTCCAGCAGCTCAATGTCTCTTGTACTGGGAAGTGCAGAACTGCTCCCAGTATTTTCCTGGTGTGGTCTTACCAGTGTTGAGTAGAGGGGCAGGATCAATTCCCTCAATCTGCTGGCAAGACTCCTCCTCATCAGCCACCTGTGCTGCAATGGTACATTGCTGGCTCATGGCCAACTCAGTGTCCACCACACATTGTAATTACCTTTTTTTCTGACCACAGGAAATAAATCAATTGGGTTTTCTTTCCTGTTCAAAAGTGTGCAGCTAGATTCATTGCAGAGACAGATGGCACTGTAATGGAACTTGTAAATTTAAAGGTCTGAATGAAAAATGTGCAAAAAATACAGGCAAAACTTAATGCTAAGTGACCATTAGAAAACTTATGATGAGAATATAAAGCACTCCATTAGGAAGTGTCTCAGTCACCCCAATACTGATATAAACACATTTCTTCATAGTTAAATCCAAGACAAATTGCCTTCTATGCAAATGCCTGCAGTCAAATTACAGAGAATCACCTTAATGAGAGTTAATGTGCTTATAAGACACACTTGTTTGGAAAAAAAAATCTGAGTCTTCTCTGTGTAAACACAGTCCATTCTGCTTTTCTTCTACTTAAAAACAAATTATGTGTATTTATATATTAGTTAAACTACCATGGCATACTGGAAAGAGTGATTTTACATTGCTCTAACCATGACAACACATGACCTGAAAGAAAGTACCTCAGATACAGTAATACAATCAGTTCAGAAAGAGATGCCGAGATATTGCCAAGAATCTGGATAAATTGACAAGCAACTGAGTGCTACAAGTAGCATTTTACTGGAAGCTTGGAACTTGGAAGCTTCAGCATCCAGACATTATATAAAGATTCCCTAGCAAAACCAGACTGCAGCAGGTGTGTCAAGGTGAAAAAGTATCACTGCCATACAGTCCACTGAATTATATGTTCTGGCTACCAGATAAAATATGCTGTGACTAAAAAAAAATAAAATAGGACAGGCTGACTATCAGATGAACAAGCAAAAGTGAATCTTAAACTTTGTGATTCAGCACACAGAAAATGGTGCAGGTGATTTTTTTTCTACTTTTGTTTCTGTTTTTTTTTTTTTTTTAAGAAGTTGTAGTGATCTAGTATATTCTATTTCTATTTTATTTCAAGTCTTTGCAAATTGACTCCAGCTGTCTCTAGCGAGCTTATAGGTAAGATTCATCATTGAATGGAAAAAATTGATAAATCAAATAGCAAATATGTCTAAAGATTGAGGACTGAAAATCTCATCCACACATAAAGACTGACTCTGGGATCTATGTTCTGGGCGGGCAGATCTTGAAGGTGTGGCTAAAAAGAACTGTTTTATAGTCTTCAAAGGTTTCTAAGTTCTAGTCTTCGCAAGCAGAACAGTGTGAGAAAAGGCACTAAAAATTCTTTTTTCTCCATTGACCCTGCATCTGCAGAAAAAAACCACTTCAATACTTTTAAAGCCATAGAGAAGAGCCTCCTCATCGACAACAAAACTAGGAATTTAACAGGTGGTTTTACTGGATATCAAGATGATGGATTAAAACTGGAAAGAAACAATTACTCTGTCTAGAAACACTGTTATTCTATGCTCTACTAGGTCATATTTAACTTTGTTACAAAAAGTAACAACAAGAAAATCTTACAAAATCAAGTGACAATTACACTTTTGAGCTAGTTCACATAGATACCCAGTATCTTACGCATTGATGAAAAGCAAAGATGTTCTCATGATACTCAAAATGTTTTTGTAAACCAGATGTTCTTGTGCTTTGCAGTGGTAGTGCTGCAGGCTTCCAGTCTAGGTTCTCTTCATGTTTTTCTACTTTCCCTATAAGTTTTCTCTCTGCCTTGGCTGCCTTCCTGACTACCTTCCCTGAAGAAAAGGAACACAGTTTAGGTATGCTGATCTTAATTAATAAGAATCTCTCCTTCCAAGCCATAAAAAATGTGGAACACCCACAGACAAAGACTTTGCAAATAAAATGAGAGCCATGGTCAATCTAAATAATACTGATCCCTTTGCTGTATTTATAAAGAAATGCAAAAAGATGGTTGGCTTGGTTTTGTCAGACAACACAAGCTTTTAGTACCTCTAGTCATTCAGACCTTTGACTAAGATTTATTAACCCGTCAAACAAAAGCAATTTTACAACATACACAACTGCAGTTCATTTCAGAACATTTATTGCTCTGTAAACAGAAAATCCAGATTCTGCTTAAACAATCTATTCCTTTTCTTCCTCTTGAAGCAAGAAGGAATACACAGTAATAAGAGAAATTCTAAGTGAAAAATAAAGAAGTATTTACAAATTTATTTTCACAAATACATAAAGAGCATAAAGTTATAAATTAAAATAGACTTTTATGGTGACTACCTCAACTGAGAAAATAACCCCCACATTTGGATAGTATGGGGAGGGGAAGGGCAAACAGAATAGGGGCACAGTTCCATGTATACTTTGCATATTTTCTGCTATGCAGTGCAGCTCAAATGGCTGTGAGAGATGTCTAGAAAGGAGGCAGTTCATTAGGAGATTGAAACAGAAGGATTATGACACCTACCTGGAACATGATCAGGTTATCCAATCTCCCTTTTTAGAGAGAAACATGTGATGCTAGGGAAGGGGTTGCTGCTGTTTGGGCATAGAGCCTCCTCTAATTGCCTGACAAAGGGGAGGCAGCCACAGCTCCCTGCTCCCAGCTCAAACGGTAGTAAGGCTGAGCACATATCTCCCAGCAGGCACCACAAGACACATAAATAAATAAATAAATAAATAAATAAATAAATAAATAAATAAATAAATAAATAAATAAATTTACATAAGGCTAGACACACAGATCAATGCAGTTATACTCAGCACTCCCAAGGACCCACAGGTTCATTCAGCTGCCTCTTCTCTAGTGCTCACAGGATTGCATTTCAGCCTGGCCACTGGCTCTGCAGATGCCTGGGCTGGGCCCCTGTGACCTGCAGTCCCAGGCTGTGGGCTGGCACCTCATTTTGCCCAGTTGCCAGCACCCAGATCCGTGCTCACTCCAGATGCTGGTACCATGAACACACTGGGCCTCTGCCTGGGTCTGGTTGCTGGCCACACACACAGAGGCCCTTCAGCCAGGAAGAGTCAGAAGTGGAATTTGTAAACACAGGACACACTACACTGGTAAGGAGCTGTGCATGGCCAGACAAATGAATGTGTCACCTATTTACACATCCAATGTTTTTTATCCTCTTATCTCTCTATTTCCCTGTAATAAATCCTGATAAAACCCCAAATTATCTTCCTCTGCATCCCATACTGAGAGTGACACTGTCATAGACATCTTTTATAAAAAATCCTTTCCTTAGGATTTTTCCTCCTGAGAAGCTGAGAGGCCTCAAGTGCAAAATGTAAACAATGGTTATCTACTGCTGTGGAATGCAACAAGTGGATCTGTAATTGGTCTCATAGAGTTGTTTCTAATTAGTGGCCAATCACAGTCAGCTGGCTTAGACTGTCTGAGACAGAAGCTTTTGTTATCATTTTTTCCTATGCTATTATTAGTTAGCCTTCTGATGAGAACCTTCCCTTCTATTCTTTTAGTATAGTTTTAATGTAATATATATCATAAAATAATAAATCAAACCTTCTGAAACATGGAGTCAGATCTTTGTCTCGTCCCCAATCCAAGAACCCCTGTGAACACTGTCACACGATGCTCTAGGCTGCATCTTTCCTCAGTCTAAAAGGATTGGTCCAGCATTGATTTACCTTGATAGCACTTCAGGGATAGCCCTGGGAGGGCCTGAACAGGCTGTCCCTCCCTTTGAGCTCTTAATCTGAGCTTCTGTCTACCTCTGGGACTCTGTGCTGCCCTGGCCATATGGAGATGGGCACCTGATGGATGATGACTTCTGCGACTGATGTGGGAACTGTTAGGAAGGTGTGACTTGGGATCCCCCACCTGCTGTCACATCTCTCAGCTCTTTTGTGGCTCTACAAAGAAGCTTTTAACACAAACCCCAACATCTGGTAAAGGATCTTCTTAGAATCCATCCAACTCTGTGCAAGTTTATGCATCACATGCTGCTTGATTCCTAACATGCAAGACCAGGAATCCAAGTACTTTCTTTTACAGGTCTTTATAACCAGGGCCTGACATGCCATACACTATGCTAAACACAGAAATCAATAGAAGAAAAAATGATGCTCAAATCAGACATCCTATTTTTCCTTTCTTCTCAATGCTGCTATTATTCCAGTGTTCAGTTTGATTCTAAAGCAATACACCACAGCATGTCACATGCATTATTATGTCTTTATATTGCCAAGTAACCGAAATCCTTTTATTAAAATACAGCATTCTGTGATGGATTTCTTCATCCTTGGACTGACATTGAGCCTGAAGCTCTTACTAGTAATCACTTTACACAAAGCCAGATCACTCAGACATACTCAGCTCAGACAGAGAAGCTAAGGACTCAATTGGCAGATTTTTAAAAATGGTGTGAAAGCTGGCGAGACTGAATTGTTCTAGAAAATAATAGACACATTTTAAAATTTCTGAGAAAAACTACACTGAAGGCCTTTTCTAAGTATTCTACTAACAGAACATTTTATTCACCATTCATTAGCACTGTATTATTTAAACAAAATCAGAGAAACAAGAAAGTTACTGCACTAAATATTAATCATCTTTAAGAAAATTAAGGCTGTAATTTACTAATATCAGCTGTAAAGAGGACCTGTAAATATGAAGATAGCACTGAAACAGTCTTCTACCAGCCTACTCAAAGTCAACAATCATCCTTCAAGCATACTTGCTCTTCAACTAAGATTGCTAAGATGACAGGGGGAAAAATCAATTGAAAGGAGAAAGGGACAGAAATAAATTGTTCAAACACTTTAGAATTACTAGTTAATGCAATACTAGGATAGAAGATGAAACTCTGTCATCAGTGTTCCTAAAAAAACTTCTTTACTTTGAGAGAAATGCCAAAGTGCAAATTTGTAGCTGATTCCTCTTTCCACTATCTTCATGAGGTTTTAAATTTAGACATGTAGCATCCTAAATATTTGAAGAGTTTTTCCTGTAATGTTAGGTCTGTCACATCATCTACCAATCCTCATGAGGCAGAATGCTTAGCCTCAAAGAAGTGAATGCCTTTACTATTTCAGTATATACATCATTAACTTATAGACCATTTCCTCACATTTCATCTACACTCCCTAAAAAATGCTTGAGAAAGCCATAAGGACAAATGGGCTACTGCACACTATTAACTCGTTATTATTTATAATGAAGGTATATAGATTACTTAGTGCAGCTACAAATTAAAGTTTTCATTTTCACCTTCAAGGCCCTATATTATCTTACCCACAATTACTTATGTCTTGCTTTTATTTCCTTCTACTCCCTAGACATCTTCTATTCTTTCACTTAATTGCATTCTTTATCTCTTTCTCCCACTTCCAGCTGTATGTCTTATATCATGCTGACCTCTGTGCCTTGTACAATCTTCATGCCTACATTCTTCATCCTTCTCCAGCAGTATATTTAAGAATACAGTCTTTCTGGAATCATTGGTACATGCTCTTCGTCCTCCCTTTCTTATTGCTGGGTTATTAACTAAAATTTGTCTTGCTTAAATTGCTTTTGCTACTTGTTGGACCAGGGCAGCAGAGAACACAGCTGAAAGCAGATTTGTCTGATTTACTTCTTATTTTTATTAGAATGACCTCTGTTAACTCTAACTCTGAGGAGAACTGAGGGACTTGCTTGCCATCTAAAACACGAAATTGGAATCTTGTTCACTAAAAAAGCCACAATGTTCATTAAATAGATTGAAGTGTGTGCTTATAGTGCTTCGTTTGTACAAGCTACATCTGTACTTAGAGTCTTAGATGTTTACATTTATTTCATAGTGCTCGAAAAATTGCCCAGAGCAGACTCCATGCCTGTGATCCAGCGTACATGAATATGATGCTTTTTATCCCATCATAGTTTAATGTGTACTTAAATATAAACAGGATGACCACACTGAGCAGCACACAAATGTCAGGAAAACAGGGAAACATTCCTAGATGCAGTATTAGTCATGGTATGGTAGAGTAATAGCATCATTCCTGACTTTTAGAACACCTGACTACAGGAATTCCACCTTTCCAAACTTCAAACACCTACTGTACACAATATAACTCTTCACAGAATTATCATATTACCATTGTACTAGTTATCACTACAACTGAAAAATACTATCTTCTGAGGAACATCTTAAAAAATCTGCAAACATTTTTTGCTGAAATAAAAAAAATCCTCTCAATGAAAGTTTTTGGCCTGAAAATTTAAAAAAATCACATCTAATATCAGTCTTCAAATTATATATTGTAGCTAATCTAAAGCTTGCAAATGCCTTCTACCTCAGATACATGATCATTCTTTCTAAAATGAAAGGTTCTGGTTTCGCTTGCTTGGGATAACTGCATTATTGAAAGTGAAAAGCAGTAAGGTTACATACTGTTATGCTCATGGCACTTTTGACTCAGTAGTATTTTGAGTCCTTAATAGTTCTGAAGTTCAGGACAATAGGCAATCTCTAATGTCTCCAGACTGAGCTACAGGATGCAATAATATGTTCTGGAGACAAATTGAATAGATCACTGTGACCAGGTGTCTGTTCAGGAGAAAGAAGACAATTTCCTAATGGAGGAAAACATGTTCTGTAACAGAGGATATTTTCAGCAATGGATGAAATCTCATCAACTGCTCTTTGCTACTCAACAAAACCTTGAGGCTTTGAAGCAACTAACCTATGAAGGAGTTATAACATCAAAAGACATTTCCATTACCATGCCATTATATTGGAAAATAGTTGCAGTTGTATTTTAAAATAATTCTGGTGCTATTCAGGGAAGTATTGACTAGTAATCCTTACCTCTATATTTAGTAAAATCTGCTGATAGCAGAAAGTTTTGTAGGTCATCTGGGATAACATCTGTAAGAACTTTGGAGTGACAAAGTAGTCTACTGGGCAGTCAAGTGTCAAATTAAATAAAATGGTCAAGAAATGTGGCAGTAAACATTAGCTGGAAGAAAATAAATGACATATACATTTTCTAATATTTGGTTTAAATACTGGGCATCATTGTAAACAGCTCAGAGAAAACTCAGGACTTGGGAGACCAGCTCAGTGAAAACTTAGAGCTTGGGTGATATTATTTATATTCACAGACATATATAAAATGGTCTCATCTGGAATGCTCCATGTACTATGCTCCACAGACATTATTCTATGTTAAAATGTTTTTGATAGGAAGAGTAAGAAAAAATGCAATCAGAATGCTTACGAAGAGAAAAAAAACCAAACAACCATATCACTATCCTCACTCCCACAAAAAATCCCAAACACAATCCTTTGAGATGGTGAGGTTTTGAACAGACTCTAAAGAGCTTAATTTACGGAGCAAAAATTAAAAAGGGATGTGACAAGCAGCATTTACAATACTGAGTGGCAGATCAATTACTTCTTATCTTTCTCACTCATAACATAAAAACTGACACTGGAACATATGCAACATATACAACATATACAGAATTCATTGTCCCAGGCACACATCAGTAGAAAGAAAACCCACAGATCCTGTGGAAGAGTTACTAAAGCCTATTTTTTGTCTGTTTTTGTTAAAAGCAACTTGATATGGGAGCAATAGAATTTAAGCGGATAAATTAACCCCCTCTAGCTAAAAGGTGATTATTAAGCTGTGATTATTAGCTGTCACCAGAGATGGTATCAAATAAGCTGGACACTGAATCTGAGCATGAACAGCAATTCCTGTATTTAGCACCATTTAGACAAAAATGAAAAGTTTTTTGTTTTTTTTTTTTTGTTGGTTTGTTTGTTTGTTTGTTTTTATGGAACAGAAGGGTAGAATTTCTACCACTGCTTGGAATTGTATTCTAATTTAAATCAGAATCACTCCAGTCTTACTGAAGTTAAACTTGAACCATTTTCATCTTGGCTTTGAATTATGCTATTATTCTAAGAAAAAAGGTGCTGAAATGGAAATGCTAAGCATCCTTTTTTAGCAGACAAGTCTTCATATCTTCAGTTCTTTTGTATACTACAAGGTCTTTTATATTTATAACACCTATCACAATAATAACGAAAAAAAAGATCTCCAGTACTCCTTTATGGAGTACACTTTGTAATCACCTTCTAAGTGCAATTATTTCGTGATGCAGCAATCAGTCTGTGCAAAAAGCTTTGCCCTGTTTAGACTATAAATAATTTACCCGTGTTAATTGATAGCTCCATATGTAGGTTTTCTGCAATCATGCCAAAAATACAGACTCTTACAAATTCTTTATCACACAGCAGAAGAACCCTACCATGTAATATCAGCTCTCTGAAAATTGCCTAAAACCACATCTCCACAAAGAACAAGTAATTTAAACAAACTAAGAAATTGTTGAAAGCCACTGTTACAACAAGCTCTGGGTGATTACAAAGGTAACTCCAGATACAGAGAGAATCAGTGCACTAGATCTTATTGAAAGAGGATTTATTCATGCTTGCTCTAACTCAAAAGACATTAAAAACATTTTTTGTGAAAATTCTTGTTAATTAAAATCTAATTATTCAATGATTGCTGTTTGGCATCTCTAAGAAAACGCTCAAGGTCTTGAAAGAAAGAAAAGATAAATCAGTGAGCAAGTTATCATAAAACAAGGATTTCCCCCCTCTTTTTTCCTAGTTGCCATGCATAATTAATATGTGATAATACTCATAATGAGTTCCCTAAAACAATTAGCAACACATCTCCAGCGACCTGCTAATCTGAATATAATGCCTTTTGAATTTGGAGGTGCACCAGTCTCTTTGTGCTTACACACTCACCTCACGTAGAAGCAAAGAAGGCTGCAGAGCATAATTTATTATTCTGCATCACATTTCATCAAGTCCCTTAGCAGCTACTTGATAAATTATCAAGACAAATGCAAGGAAAAAAAAAAGTATTCCTACCTCTCCACCCTCCCAAGTAGAGTACCCCAAAGACTAAGAACTAATTATAATCCTTCTTTCCCCTTCCGATCACTAAGATACCTTCAGTGAAAGCAAACCTTGACCAGGTTACTTTTTGCATGGAATTTCAATGACTTTTTTCATCTCCGTAAGACAAATACATCCACATAAATAAACATGCACTGCAGTAACAAGGGCAATGTCTGGAACACTTAAAAGTTAAATTACTTGCAAGCCATACAACATCTCATTTTTCTTCCACAAATATATAATAGAGACTGCCAGTATGGGGAGGGGTAGGTTGGGAGAGTGGGTGAGGGCACGTGTGAACACACAAGTACACATGCTTTAGAAGAAAAGGGAGGAGTAAATCAACCATAGGAACTGAGAGCATGATAATTGAAAAAAAACTGAAAATGAACAAACAAAATTACCCTTCCTTTAATTATCTTTTAAGTATAAAACAGTGGCTTATTATGAATTTAGGGAAAAGATGCCTGTGTATAGTAGTGTAGAGGACCAGACCTAAGCCTGTTTTGTCTCAAATATTCAGAGTATTGCTACAGGAAAGATGATCAAAGGAGAGGGTCCCATGGAGGTGGGGCAGTGCTGTCCTGAGCCAACTTTCTGAAAAGAAAGATTAAATTCTTCTTTCTATCTCAAAATGCACCTTCAGCCAGAAAGAGTTGTGGAGCAACATTGATGTCTTTTCATAATAAGCAGCCACTGGCCTGTGCTGTATCTGCCTCTGTCAGACTACACTGTCTGAGAACAACAGTGATCATCTACAAACTCTTTGTCATCTCTCTCCCTGAATGCAGCCTAGCACTTTAAACTTCATACTCTGACCATTACCATCACAAGTTATATCCACTGGAAAAAATCCAATATCTAACAATATGCCAAAACAGCTGGTAAGAACTGTGAGTCCAAGGAAATAAGAGAGCAGGGCTTGGGTAAATCAGAATGGCTCATACCATGAACAGCTATTTAGAAGGTTGTTTCAGATGAGAAAAAAATCAGTAATCTAGGCCTAGGCAAAGAAAAACCAGAGCCAAGCTTGAAGAAAAAAACCACTGATGTATATTTGAACTAAGCTGAAAAATGTCAGTGGTTTTACATTTAATGCCTTTATTTCCAAAATAAAAAATTTGTGAATCATAAACATTCAGAAAAGAGTATAAGTCAATAAAATTGAAAGGAACAGATTTATGGTGACTAAAACATTTGATTTGAACAGCAGGGATTCCAATTTACAGTTCAGTGCACCACTTAGAATGGTTGTTCATGTCTGTAATTTCTGTACTTCAAATAAAGTACTTCTAATACATTCAACTTCCAGGTATACACAAGGAACAAAAGCAACATCACTAATTAAATACCTGCTTATCTGAAAACCATAGTGAGTAAAATATATGCACTACATGCATTCAGTCAAAATGGAGGACTTGAGTGGGGGAAAAAAACTAGAAAAGGTTTAAAAATGAAGCAGATAATACAAAAAAAACAGTTTTAGCATTCTTTTTTACAAAAGCTCACAACAACAGTGGTCACATTAAGCGCTAAATTAACCTTCTTTATCCAGTTTTAGTTGTACAATATAGAATAAAATTACAAAATATTTGAATGTCATAATGTTCTGAATCTATTGTTCTTCCCTTATATCTTCTAGAGCAAAAAAGTCACAGAAAATTTCTCTTTGAACTTCTCCATTCTATGACAAAATGCCCACTGAGACTCATAAATCCTAATGCCATTTAATCAGTCTGAAAAAATTTTAATGAGCTCTCTCTAGATTTGGTACAGAGATTATTTGTAACTATGGGATCAATTAATTAATTAGAAATGGAAGAAACTGCAAAGAAATAGTGTTTTAAATTAAGGGAATGATTTACATCACTTGGAACTTTTTAAATAGAACAGATTGATTCTTCATAAGAGAGTTATGACCATTTGTGTTACTACAGTCTATCCCTCTGTTTAAAAAGTTTATATAAATGGATTTATTTGCTTTTAAACTACTACTAAGGTCCTTTATTTTACAGAAAAGCTATAAGCAAATCTACCAAAATACTGGAAAGAAATGCCTTAGCCTTCAATGCCCTGAAAAGGATGTTAATTAATCTGTGTGGTTTTGATGACAGAAACATATTGGAAATATGTATAAATGCTGGCATGTGGATGTCAGAAACCTCTGATTCAGAGCCATACTTAAAATAAATTTATTTGCATCCCATTTTTGTTATTATGAAACAAAACTTCTTCAAGATAGCATTGAGAAGTTGTATTTGATATATAAATATATATATGTATAAACTATAAAAATACAAATGGCTTGGTTACTATAACTCTTTTAAATCAAAATTTAATATTCTGGTATTTCAAATCCCAAAAGTATTATTTTAAATAATGTGAGCTCTGTAAATTATAGAGGAACAGAAAAATATTGTTCAGCAAAAACTTTTTTTTTCCCCTTATTTTTTTCTTCCCAGATCAAATCTGTGAAGTTAATCACTGAATCACAGGATGAGTGAGATTGGAAGGGCCCTCCAGAGATCATCTGGTCCAACCTCCTCCATTGCACAAGACTGTGTCCAGACACACTTTGTGTATCTCACAACCTCCTGAACAACCTTTGCAAGTGCTTGGCCATCCTCACAGTAAAAAAAAAAAGTGTTTCCTTGCACTCAGTCTCCTGTGTGTGTCTGTGTCCCTTGCCTCAGGTTCCATCACTGGGCATTGCTGAAAAAAGTCTGCCTCCTTCTTCATTACAGTCTTTCTTCAGGTACTCATATGCATTAATAAAGTCCTATTGAGCATTCTCTCAATTCATCCACACCACTAAAGATGTTAAACAGGGCTGCAGCCAGGATTCACCCTCAGAGCACACCACTAGTCACTGGCACCCAGCTAGACTTGTGCCACTGATCACAACCCTCTGGGCCTGGCCACTGAGCCACTTTTGCTCCACCTCACTGTCTGCTCATCCACATCATGTGGGTGAGAGCGTCACAGGCACCACTGTAGCTCAGGCAGAAAACAGCCACTGCTCTCACCATGTCCACCAGGACAGTCACTTCATCAAAGTAGTTAATCAGGTTGTCAAGCATGACTTTCCCTTGGTGTAGCCATAATGACTACTCCTGATGGTTTGCTTATCCTTACTGTGCCTGGAAATGATTTTCAGGATAAGTTGTTCCATCATCTTTTTCCAGGGATTGGGATGAGGCTGAGAAGCCTGCAGCTCCATGGGTCATCCTTCTTGCCTGGCTTCAACACAGGAGTGACATTTGCTGTCTCCAGCCTTTGAGCACTTCTCCCAGTGGCCATATAGATCAAAAATTATGGAAAATGGTCTTTCAATAACATCTTCCAGATCTCTCAGCACTTGAGAGTGCATTCCATTAGGATCCCTGGATTTATTAATGTTCAGTTTGTTTAAGCATTCCCCAACCAGAATCCAAACAGAAATAACACTATGAAAAGTGTTTTTTAATCATCTAAATAAAATATATGAAAAAGAACACAGTGTTTTGAACATTGTGGCCTGAAAGTTCTATAATATTCAAGAACACATCATTTCTACACATATAGTTTTCATACAAGTTGCATCTGTGCATTTAAGAGCAGAATTTGGAATATGTTTAAAAATAAATTTTATTAAAATACAAAATTTCTTGTATTTAATTTTTAGATCATATTTTGATTATCTGGCTAATTTACTTACATGATTGCTTATATGACTGGGCATTGTTACTAGCATTGGATGTTCATATGATGCTTCATGTAGCACAAGATAGGAGACCTAGGCTGAATTTGCAGGCTGTATTTTTTTTTAAATTCCTGTGCTATCATTTTATCATTATGATTATTAAGTTCCTAGTTAAGCAGAGACTGCAAATCAAAAGATCAACATCTAAGAAATTTCAAGATGGATATCTATGACATCCTTTAATGACAGTATAGCAGATATCATATCCATTTATAAACCACCTAAATACTGGTCTACTTGCAGAAGTATTCCTGCACAGCAATTGCCACTGGGTGATATGACACTACAGCTAAATTCTGGCTTTGGTTTTCCCTATGCCTACATTGTATTTTTTGCTAACAGCAAGAATAAAGTTTGGAAGCAAACTTGAAAGTTCTCACTTTCTCCCTGATAGCTGGTTTCACTGGGTATTTTGGTATGTACTAGGTTGCTCTAGCCAGCATCTCCAGTGAAAGTTCTCTGCAGGCACTCATCAAGCAAGCTCCAAGGTTTAAGAGTACATAAAGCTCCAAAGAACCTTATCTCAGCCTGGGATCACAGTAAATCCAATCCAACTGAAAACATTCAAATAATATATAGCATAGACCTCTGAGCCCAAGCACTGCCTATGATGCTCTAACAGTCTGTTTTGCTTAAATCCAATTATTTGCTTATGCACACATTAGCTTTACCTCCTGATACCTGGCTGCAGCCTTGCATGTTAATGATTGCTGGCATGAAATCCAAACCTGTAGCTCTATTAGCTCACTGCTTGGGACAAAACACTGCAGATGACACTATTACACTGCAACTGGTCACAAATGCTTTGGATAGTTTCACATGCACTGTTTTCACTTCCTTCCTCTTTGGAATTCCGTGCATTTGTAAATTTCCCACACTTCAACATTTGTGGCATTTTTAGATGGAACAAAAAAAAAAATTCAGCTGAATTATCTGCACTAAGGGAATCTGATGCTATAAACTTCTTACAAAGGAAAAAGATGGATTCAAACATCTATGCCCTTCTTCAAAGGAAAGTGAACAAAATTGAAAATACACAACTACTGTTAATGATCTGTGACACTGATTGTCTAACATACCTTTAAAGTTTAAAAATATTTAGTGTAATACAGATGCTAGTATTTCTTCATGTCTTTTTTTCAATGCTAACATAACTAAAGAATACAAGTATCTACACACTGTCACTGGTTCACTGGTTTTGTTGCTGTCTTTTGGTTTGTTTTCAAACTTTTTGATTGTTTTAAGTATTACTATCTTGTGGGTTTTCTGAAATAGAACCACAAAAACTAAGGGTTTTGGAAAAGCTGTCCTGCTCCTTCCATGAAATTATAGTTTAATTTGCCATTAACACAGCTGACATTCAATTTCCTTGCTTATGTACATTTGGTGTACCATTTCTGAACGTGCAAGTTTATAAAGGAAGTAGATTCACACATCAAGACAAATTGCAACAGAAAAAAAATCAAACCAAACCCCAAACCCAGTTTGGTTAACTCTGTTCAAAAGTAAATCACACTGCACCAAACTTAATTCACTTTGTATTCCCAAGCAATGAAAATACCATTTAGACTGTGGGTGAGAACTTGAAGTATGAAAGGTGAGGAATCTTACCTAATCATTCCATATGTATTTGTGTAGCCTTTTTTTTCCCAATAATTTTACTGAGAGAACAGTAATCACAGTCTAATCTACCTAATTTTTTTCCCTAAAATTATCATGCAACACATATTTCTGCAGTAATGAAAATAACTCCAAAACTTACATTCAACTTATGGCAGAGAAGAAGTGAGAAAAATATTCTAAGGATAAAGGCAATTTGATTTAAAATAAAAATGAAGACATTGTTTTAACTAACTCTCAGTGAAATTTTCTTCCAACAGATTTCTAATTCAGAATAGTTTGTAAAGTTATATATAAGACAGGAAAAATTAACACATCCACTATTTGAGAAAGAGTGCTCAAACTGATAGTTTTAAATTGGAAACAAGGACTATGATCTCAGAGATTTAGACTGCTAGTGGAAAGATATAGCTTCAGAAAAATATATGTCCTCATCACAAAGAACTATATTTAATGTTTTGACACTTAAGAGGTAAATCAGCCATGAATGTTTCCAAACTCTGAATAGTGAAGTTAAGCTTGTAGACTTATATATACAGAAGAAAATCATTACACTTTCCTATTACTGCATGCTACCATGTAGCAAATCAGAGCAATCTGCATGACAAACTCTAAATCCCTCTCTTGGACAGCACAAACATCTTTGAAAATGGGGGTTGCTAATTTTAATAATGTTTATATAAATCTAAGTATCACATTAAAAAAACATTTCCAAATATAACCCAAACAGAAAATTCCTAAATGTAATTTATGCCCTAAATTAATTAATTAACGGAAAATTCCTAAATTTAATTTGTGCGCTCCCCCTCTTACCTTCTCTGGTGGTGCAGGAGGCTCAAATCTCTTTGCACAAAGCAAAAATGGATCAGGATGCGGCTTGCCACGCTTCAACTCAGGATCCTCTCCCAACACAATGTGATGAAAAAGACTAAAGAAGTCTTTGTGTCTGCTTGTTTTTAGCTCAAATGATGCTACACCCGAGCTGGTAGCAACAGCTATGGGTATCTTGTGTTTGTGTAAATGATGGACCAGCTTACTGACTCCTGCAAGACAAATATACACATTTTAGTTTTTATAAATATGCATTTAAATTGGTATACATAGTAATGTCTACACCCAATTACAAAGCATTTAGCAATACTTCAACAATGCTGTCTTACTGAATGTGATAAGCCTATTTCAAATAGTCAGTGTAAAAGAAAATTCTTGCTATATCTGAAATGTTCCTTCTACACTCAAAAATCATGAAACATTCTGTAAGCTATATACATACTTTTTCTGCTATCAAACAATGCTTTTCTCAAAATCTGTCAAAAATGTGATTAATAACACTACATAATGAGACCCACTAGAAACTCATTAAGCAATGTCCCCACATCATGTAAGTTTATTAGTTAAAACTCTAAGAGTTTGAGAGAACATTTTCTGTCATATACAGTTATGTTCCTAGAAAAAAATAAATCAAAGAAGTATACTCCTCTCAGTGGATTGCAGAGTTTTAATTCCTGAAGCAGGTATCCAGCTGGCTCAAACCAGCCCATAAGAGAGCATAGTTTCTCTCTTTTGCAATTACTAAAGCAAGTAACACTGGGCAGAGGAGAGCAGCTGTCAGTCACAGTTGTTAATACCAGAGCTTTATCTATTGATGCTGTGAACCCAGAGTAATGAACACCTCAAGCCTAATGGGTAGAAATTTCAATCTGATCCAGTCTTCTAGGGAAGGTTAATGCAGCAAACAGTGAAAACACAACCAGTCTGTGTAAAAGGGAAACATACTTTGTTATTCAGTGCAAGTTTTGAGCTTTCTCTGAAGGGTTTTTAATACTCCTTTGCTGAAGTATTCTAAATGCTGGATACCATTCCCAGACAAAACAATTAGCATTATCTAATAAAAAACAAGTGTGGATGTCTGGTCTTTATCAATTCCCACGTGAAAAATCCTCCATACATGCAAAATCATTTCAGCTGTGCTTTTTGGCATTAATCCCAACTGTACTGGACACAGGGTATTAGTTTCAGGTACTTTAGGTTCAAGTAGAGTCCAGTGGACTTTTGGCTCCTTGAAACAACTTGAGCACAATTCTACTTTCATTTTCCAACTACATTAATTCTTATCCTATTTTTCATGCCTCGTTATACAAAAATAATCTTATTCCTTTCCTCCTGATTCACTATCACCATTATGTCTGGTCTTCACTCCCTTAAACCATTCCTACTCTCTTAAACCATTAAACCATTCCTACTCCTCCTTTGCCACCTCAGCACCTTTGATTTGTACTTCCCTTGTGATCCAGCCATTCAATTCTATAAACAACCATGTTATCTGCCATACATTTTTCCCAGGTATAGTCATATGCCCAACTTTGAAAAGCTGTAAGTACTACTGATAACAAAGTGTGTAGATTAGTGAATAGGTGCAGCAACTTATCTATCGGGAAATAGGACTTGTAGGTATGACTCTCTGCAGATTTCTCATTTTTTCTCCAGAATCGAATCAAACAATTAATAACTGACATTTCCAGCTCCATGCTTGTATTTGAAGATGGCCTTCAAACTTTGAATACATGCACTTCTCTAATGTTAGATTTTGAGATGGATAGATATAACAAGCACTACTCTTCCTCTAAGGTCAATAGATCAGCTATTTAAAAGCCTTCTTATGCTCCACTAAGTGGTTATACTAAGCAAGTGCACTTTTTCCCAAATGATGCAACTATGTCCTCTCACTAAAATATGATGTTAAATACAAGCCAGCTTCTTATGCCAGATAGTTTATATCTTCATTCTGAATCATGCCAAGTAAGTCTATATTAAATTAATGGAAGCACTGATTCCTTAATGGAAAGCAGGAGTGTAAATGTCTCTTCCCTAAAATAAAATGCATTCATTCTAAAGAATTTAATAAACTGGAACGTTTAGCAAGGCTAGCATGCATAAGTGCTGTAACATAAAGTAGTCCAAAGATTACACAAGCAGAAGACTCTTCTTATCTCCTACGCTTTTTCTATGATATGGTTAGTTTTCTCTCAAGTTGTGCTCTTTTCAAATAGCTAATTTTCTTCATTCCCACTGCATCACAGCTTCAGTTCATCTCTCACTGGGTATGCTTATTCTGTTTCTATTGGAGGTAGCCAGCCAGAGAGAAGCACTGTTGCAGAAAGGTTATTTCTCCAGGGCTCTCCCTTGTATTCCTCGAGCACATCATGATTCCAGTGTGTAAATGTGTCTGCATGTGTATTTGATTTCTCTTTTTGACTTCCCTCACAATAAGGGAGCTAAAATGCAGTTTTAGCTAATATCTCCAGAGAGAAAATATTTACATTATTCAGATGCGCGAACGCGTATGCGGCTCAAAGTCCGGCTAGCTAGAGGGGAAACGGCCGACGCCTCCGCTGCATCTGAGATCAGCCCCCCTTGGCGTCGTGGCCTCGGGCTGGGCCGAATCGCGGACTGGATTATATGCGTTGGACAAGACGAGGAAAGGGAGTGACCACTTGCTGGGGGTTAATGTCGGTTTATTGAAGGATGGCAGGTACCAACGGAGGGAGGGCACCGACCAGCAAAATGGCCTCGGGCAAGGGAGAGGCGAGGTTTTAAAGGCAAGGGGTGGAGAAAGGAGGGAAACCCCGCTAGCAAATAGGAAAACATATAGGGAGATGCACAACATAAATGACATGCAAACATATCCAATAAACACAAGGTTAGAGAGGAGCCCCGGGACCCCAGCCAATTACATCCCCCAAAGAGAAGAAGGTTCTCGAAAGCTGGGAGGAGTGGGGGGTGATTGACTGAGCCCAGGGAGGAGGAAAAGCTTACTTATATGGTAAAATAAGGGAGGGGAAGTTACATAACTTGAGCAATTGACAACTGAAGGGGGCAGGGGTAACCATAGTAACATAACTGTAAGGAGAGCTGTGGCGGGAAAACTGGGGAGGGAAGAACCATTTTACAAGGACAAAAGGGGAATGGTACATAAAATGGGGGAACACAAGAGAAACTTAAAAACGCACTACAACGTTCAGAGAACATGCCCCTTAAAAAATTATTATTTGCACACATGTAAATAGAGCAAGATAGAAAAAAAAAATGCAAAGGGCAAATCAGCTGCCCGCAAAAAAAATTAAACTGCATTTGGAAGAATAGCTAGTATAACTTGACAAGCTCAGAACAATAGCAGCTGAAAAATATTTTAATTTCAGGTTTGCTTCCCTCTTTGTAAAAGCTATAGATCAGGAAAATCCATTTTTGTTTGCATCAATTGCCACCAGCTTAGTTCTAGACACTTTGCCACCACATCAAATTACTGACAGAATTATTTTACTAATTCGGCATATAATTCTTCATTAAGAATATAATATCTTCCTTAGTATCTATTTTTTTCTAAGAAATTATCAACAGAAGGGGAATTGAGGAACTGCTTTAAAGATCTGTAAGAAACTTCCCCTGGCAAATACTGTGTCATTATATCTTCCTTAGCTACAAAGATTTTTCAATGTACTGACAATCAAAACCAACCAAATGAAAACTCAATGGTTATGAAGAAGCATACTGAAAATTCCCATGATCTCCCTAACTTCTAATTTATTTATGGCACCATGTAAGGGATCATGGACCACCCATCCCAGAGGGATCATCTGCTAGACTTCTTGGGACTACCCTCCACCTCTCCTACTGAAAGCTTAGTAATAGAGAACAAGAATAAAAATTCAAGAAATGTCAAAAGAAATGAGGATCTCTGTTTTTCCAGCATAAGAATACACTCCAAATGTGGCACACAGGCAATAAATACGGCCACAGGCAATAAATGTCTTATGCAGAACAACATAAATTCTTCAAGTAGTTATAAAAAATGAGGAAAAAATATCCTCATTGCTATGATTTATTTCCAAATGTACACTTGTTTTTAAATAGTAAAAGAGGTAAATACTGTATCTTTACACTATCTCTTTAAATAAGAAGTTTTAGATTGAACCTTAATATATACTAACTACAACAGTTAAGTATTAGGGACTATTGCACAGAAAAGAATTGTAAGCAGAGTTTTGTTACAGAAGCTGCAAAGGAGGAGGATCAACTTTAAATGTCAGCATCTTTAAGACCCAATTAATCACAAATGTCAATGAAGTTATCAACTTTGAGGGAAAAAAGAAAACAAATTAAACAAACAGAAAGGACCTATTTCTTCTGAGACCACAGACACATTTAAAAGAAAGAGATCGTTTCTTTTGTTCTGAAACTTGCACAAAAGTATGTACATTATTTTATTTTTTTGAAAAATGAACTTTTATCCCTCCATTAGACTCCAGATGTGGTGTTGTTTGCCTTAGATTCAGCTGATATCATGGTGACTAATACATTGGATCAACTGACAAACTAAAGATAAGACTTATACTGAACAACAAAACCCTTGAGCTAACCGTCACATTTTCCTTCTAATTGACTAATACTAGATGTTCACCAAGAGTTCAGGAAACCAAATAATGTTATACTAAAATGATCTAATGAGAACCCCTATCTAATTATTTACATGCTATTACAACACTGTTTTCTACATTATTCCTTTTAAGCTATCACTTTTTCTAATCAAATGACATTATTGATCATGAAGTGAAAATTAACAAGATGAAACTCCTGAAAGCTAACTCAAATTGATTGAAAGCAAAGGAAAATTTTATTTTCCTTTTAGCTTTATACAAACATAATCTCTGTGTCTTGCACAATAGTTTAGAAGTTTTTGCTACATTTTTGCTACATTTTATTTTATATAATTTCAAATTTTTGTACCATGCCTTTTCTTGTATTTGTCTATCTGTAAACAAAACACTGTTCTTAACTTGTATCACTTCTGTATATACAGATTCAGATCTATTTCTTTTAAAATGCTTTCAGATAAAGAAGGAGAGACTATAAAGCTCTTCTGGTTTTTTCAAATATTTATCTCCAACCAAATTTTCACCTACGGAAATGTTACAGGAGTATAATGAGAATGTTTTTCAAGATAAACAAGAAAGTGATGTCCATGATAAACTGGGAAAACATGTGAAATGAGGAAGAGAATTATACACACCACTTCTGGAAGGAACCCTAATTTCAGTTTCCTTTGTTCCCCAGCAGAACATCTCTTGTATTGCATATCAGCAAAATCTTACAAAAGGAAGGCCCTACAAAATCATGGCTCAAGCCTGTTACTTTGGTTAACTAGAAAAGGACTGTGTGAAAGTGACTCAGCTGAGTTAGGGGTAGAAAAACAAGTTATGCAACCATGAAATGTTCACATTGTGGTGTATGGTGGTAGCTGATAACTGCTAACTGGACTAACTGCTCAAAATGCCTGGTTTTTGCAATAAAGCAGCTCTCCTTTGCACCTGCCTGGGGACTCTGTGTCACTAAGGACCCTCACTCACCTACACTGGTGTTTATATTTCTGCTTGCAGTTGATTTATTTGAAGGCATAACACCATCATACAGACAATCACACAGCAAGCTCTGACAGTACCTTAGCCTGAAAATCCACTGTTTGATGTCTTATACACAGAGTTGAAGTCCTACAGTCTTCCAGCTCCAGGAAAATATCTGGTTAGTGTACTGTCAGCACAGAGTGCAGGAGCACATAAATACTCAGACCTACACAGACAGCTCCCCTGTCTTCTCTAATGTCTGAATCCTAAAGAGATGAACGTAAGCTATGTAAGGAAAATGTCCTTAAAAATGAACTTCACAAGACCTTTACTCAAGAAAGTATACATTGCAAGTAGGACCATAATAAGTTAAACATCTAGAATTTAGAAGGTAGATTCTATGAAACCTAAGCTTCAAAATTACATTACAGGGTCTCCTACATGGCTGAGAAGGCCTCAAATAAACAAGCAGTGTCATTTTCAGTGGCCTATCACAAACACCACAGTGTACTATACCCCTCTTGCCAGTGCTTAGTTCTTCCCTGACTGGCACCTAGGTACCAATTACATCTTATTTCTGATAAATAGTATTTTATCCACAATGCAATCCCAGAAAGAAAACCAAGAAATCAATAGGAAATAGAGAAATATCAAATATGTGTGTGTGTGTGTGTGTGTGTGTGTGTGTGTGTTGTTGTTGCTCCTAATTTATCTGAAAGCTGGCATTCTCTGCTAGGAAGGACATATACCAGACATATCCACATTTTCCCACCCTCAAACAAAATCCAAACAGCTCACAGGGCTTTCAGATCTGCCCCAACCACCAAGTGGCCAATGAAATCAGGTTATATTGTGAAATTTCCATAGATTCTGTGTTTCCTTCAGATGCAAGTGGAAGTTCATATTAAATTATTACAGAAAGCAAAAGGCTACATGTATGGAAATAATAAAAAAAAATTAGCTAGGCTTAGGTTGATTATTCTGTGTCTTTATCTTCATAGTTGTTTTTTTTTAGAAAGCAAACATGCGAACTCTGAAAACGCAAAATAGAAAATGTGTATTTTAAAAGTGATATGAAGATGACTTACTATGTTCAAAAGCTTCTCCACACTTTAATCAGCTTAATAAAAATACTACTTCTCATTTCACAGAATCACAGAGTAAGCTGACTTGGAAGAGTTCCACAAGGATCAAGTCCAACAAGCTTACTCATGCAGGCCTCAATAGTTATGATTAAAGTAACAACTTTCAGGCTACCCATTGCTGCTAGGTATAAACTTTGACATAGTTTTGGAGACTACAAAAATACTTCAGAAAAAGTGAGGCATTTAGAAAATTTTACAGATTGTCTTATCCCTCTTCCGAGGTAGTTACTAGTTATGTGGTAAGTGATCCAGTTACAATCCTGTGCTATGTTTGTCTGTATTTCATAATCACAATCATTTCATTGCCAGTCAATTTTCATTGTTGAAAAGATACTCATTCTCCTTACTTAAATAAGTTTTGAAGACCACTTTTCTTTGTACTAGGTACTAACGAGTACTATTAGTCATATTTATTTTAATGTCAAAGGAAAGGTTTTATTTCCAAACTTTTTGCTAAGCAATGTGGTGGTTTGAAAAAACAGAGTATGGAAATACATTACGAAGTTGTTTTTAACAGAGAACAAAAACTTTATTTCGTGGGTAACCAGATCTTTCCTTATGCATATTTCATGTATACATGCTTATGCTTTCTTGGGAGGGGTAGTTGGGAGAGGTGTAAGTTATTTATTTATTTAATCTGACTTCTTACTCGCATTCAAAGACACAATTGTTTTTATTTTTATTTTCATATCATGTTTGACTAATCTGTTAATCTGCTACCTCTTTTATTCTGTTTCTCTTTTCCTTTGCTGATGTAGATGTATGGTTTGTTTCTCTTTCCTTACTATACTTTTGGAGCTTGTTTACTCCATGTAGCTTATGCTAATACAACTACACTTGCTAAGACTTGTAGCTGAGATGCAGCATATTCTGAAAGAAACAACATGGGCTACAGACTTTTTAAAAGAATACAATATTAATCAACAGATTTTCAGACCTGTGCACTGAAGTATTTGTTGGAAGAACTGTACCAGTCACCATATCCTTTCCTCATGTAGTCTGTGCACAAATTCATACAACGTTTTGCATTGGAAAGGACTTTGAAGATCATCTAGTTCCAATCCCCTGCCATGTGTGGGCCAACTTTTGTTAGGTCCAGTTTGCTCCAAGCCCCATCCAGACTGTCCTTGAAAACTTTGGAACATTCACAGCTTCATCAGGCAGTCTTTTCCGGTGCCCCACCACTCTCACAGAAAATAATTTCTTCCTAATATCTAACCTAAACCTACTTCCTTTCAGTTTGAAGCCATTCCCCCTTGTCCTGTCACTACAAGCTCTTGTAAAAAGTCCTTGCCCAGATTTCTCATGAGATACTGAAAGGTGCTATCAGGTCTCCCTGAAGTCTTCTCTTCTCCAGGCTGAACAACCCCTATTCTCTCAGTCAGCCTTCAAGAAGAGATGCTTCATTCTTCTGATCAGATGATCACTTGTTCTCCTCTGAACTCATTCCAACATGTGCACATCTTTCTCATGCTGGGTGCCCCACAGCTGGATGCAGCACTCCAGGTGGGATCTCAAAAACAACAGAGTAGAAGGGCAGAACCACCTCCCTTGACCCACTGGCCATGCTCCTTTGGATGCAGCCCAGTTCACAGTTGACTTTCTGGGATGCGAGCACATGTTGCCAGCTTATGTTGAACTTCTTGTCAATCAATACCCCCAAGCCTCTCTTGTTAGGGCTGCTTTCAATCCATTCTCTTCCCTGTCTGTATTGGTGCTTGGGATTACTTCAATTCAGGCACAGGACCTTGCACTTGCCCTTATTGACCTTCATGAGCTTTTCCTCGACACACCTCTCAAGCCTGTCCAAGTCCCTCTGGATGGCACTCCTTCCCTTCAGCATGCTTACTGGGACAAAAATCATCAGCAAATATGCTAAGGGTGCAATCAATCCCACTGTCCATGTTGCCAAAAAAAAAGTTAAATGGCAATGGTCAAATACAGCTTTGCGCTTGTCTCACATTCAGTACTCCTACACCTACATCTATCACAGCATTGCTCTTCATTCACCACTGTGTAGATACGGTTACTTTTCTACTCACACTAAGCAGCCCAAGAACAGAGGACACCTGACCTCTGTGCCTAAATCAAGGCTCTTTAGACACAGATATTCAAGTCCACTTAATTTTACTGTAATGTTGCACAAAACAAGCTGTTCAAGAGTGTTTGGTGTATATCTGGAAGAAAAGATTTACTGCTGACAAAAAGACTAAAGGAAACCAAAGTGGTCCATGCAGTGTTTAAATTAACTGTGCACACATTATGTATGTCTTGATAATTTATGTCCACTTGTACACAAACAGAAATCTCAAGGATAAATATAGCTTGTGTATTAAAAAGACCACCCCTTTTTCCCAAAATCATTTACAGTTCCCACACTGAATGTGATATGTGGTAGAGCTTTTCAAGATTTCATCACTTTCTTTAATCAAAGAAAAGTTAACATTTGCACTCAGCTTTGTCACATTGATTAGATTTCTAACCAATTCAATGATAAGGAAATCCTTAAGTTCACAAAAACAAATCTATGGCAAGAAACCTCAGCAGCCTCTGAACACTAAGAGCACTCAGCAAAACAAAACAACCTCACTTAGAAAAAGAAGATATTATTTGTTAACTTCAGTAATAAAATTATTTTAAAATATTTTTATGAAGTCTGGTGTGCTAGAACAATGGCAAGCCCTTCACCGATGCTATTAATTTTATATGCTTGCTCTCAATCCTCAGGTGAAGTCAGGATTGCTGCTGTGAAGGTGACAGTGTGACAGAGATGGGGTTATCCCTGGCTTGGTTTAATTGCCAAGAATGCTTTAAACTGGTCAGCCCTGAACAGGCAGTTGGACTAGATGGCATTTGTTGGTCCCTTCCAATTGAAAAAGTTCTATTCTATTCTATTCTATCCTATCTTATCCTATCTTAACCTAATTTCTGAATCTCATCAAAGTATGGAAACACAACTCTCAGATCAACCTGCTTCTTTCTTTGTTATGACATACTGTTTAAAAATGCTTGTTGCAATGGTATGGCATCCTTTCTTAACCTTCAAAAGTGGAGGTAGAAACTACCAGCCTACCCCCTCATTTTGGAAGGTCATGACTATTAAGAAGGAATTTTGTCTTCTCATCTTATTTCTCCCTAAAAAGTATCAGAGACCCTTCTGGTTGGAGAGACTTCTTATTCATCAAATCATTACTCTCATTTGAATCTGGACATACTGACACATGCATGACCATAGAAGGAACATAAATATTAAATTTCACATAATTTAAAACCTCCATCAACTGTGTTGCTGATTTCCTGACAAAAACATGTTTGGGATGCAGTCCTGTAGGACTTGATGTAAAGGTTAAGTGTTTGATATCAGCCTAACAGGAAGCATCATTCCAAGTTTGCAGCTAATTGGCTAATCTCTAGGGGTTACAGGCCCACCGAGCCCAGCACGGACTCACTAGAGCTTCCTACCATTGAAACAAAAACAGCAAGGATAAGAAAAGATCATGGTAGGAAGTCTGTTTAACTGTCAAGGGCGCAACATGAATCAAGGAAGCAATGGTTAAGCAAACTAGACTTCTGGTTGAATTGAACTGTTCAAGAAAAAAGAAATTTGGAGTGAGTTGCCATTGACATTTAAACTGTCATCCTTTCTTCTCCTTTTGTGCTTTCTGACTGGCTTTATTTGGTAGTAAAATTGAGGTATGAAATTATCTTCTCATGGCTGCAAAGGACAGTCAGTTGCACTTGAACTGGAAAATAGTTTGCACATCACATTCTGCACTGGCTGAAGAGGACATGCAACAACTAAATCCCAGTTATCATGAAAACAGTCCAGGAATGGAAAATGTCTGAAAGGCATACACAGTCACACAACCCTTAAAGATATGTGCTTTGTGATAATGATGATGAGATGAAACCCAGTGAAAGAATAACAGTAGTTTCATAATCCTGACATGATTACAGCAACTATTGGTAGTTGTATCATTTGGAGTTCAGTTTTTCTCACTCTATATATGCTAGGTTTATGCAAAAGCACACATATATACGTATAGGTAAATATACATATGCATGGTTTTCTTCTGTTCTGCTTGTTATTCCCTCATCTTCTGACTAAGCACTTCCCTGCAACATAGACCACTCAAAATGCATTTGCAGAAACAGAAAGCCTACTGCATTACTCTTGTAGATAACAATGTCTGTACTCTGACACAAATATTTAGAAA
This sequence comes from Ammospiza caudacuta, assembly GCF_027887145.1. NCBI lineage: Eukaryota > Metazoa > Chordata > Aves > Passeriformes > Passerellidae > Ammospiza > Ammospiza caudacuta. The sequence goes on from NC_080594.1 coordinate 99,500,459, forward strand.
AGCAGCACAGTGGCAGGTCTGCCATTTTTTAAGTGTAATCTTGGATTAATTTATTTCTATACTGGAATCAAAATTACCATTCCTTAACATACTTTCAGAACTAAAAATAAATCTAACTGTGAAAAACTCCCAAATAGTTACCAGAAAATTCCATATTAGAAATGGATGGTGCCTCTTAAACAAAATTTGTATTTTGACCACAGTCTGATGTATTGAAGCTTGTCTGTCAGTTTGGCCATACTGAAATAGCCCAAATTCTGTCTTCAGCCACTCAGATCTCAGAGGTGCTGTACACTAAGTGGTATACCTGTCATACAGCCTGTGCCATGGTTTAACCCCATCAGGATACTAATATCACACAGTTTCTCACTTTGTGCACATTCCTACCTGGAGGGTCAGGAAAAGAATCAGGAAAAAAAACAACTTGTGGGTTGAGATAAGAACAGATTAATAATAAAAACAAAGTAATAATGATAATATTAATACTACCAGTTGTAAAATGAAAGGGAGAGGAGGAGAGACAGATAAAATCTAAGAAGAGCGATGCATGATACAATTGCTCACCACCAGTTGACTGATGCCCAGACCATCCTCAAGCCACAGCTGGTCCCTCTCCTGGGTACCAACTCCAGTTTATACACGGGCATGATGTGCTATGGTATGGAATATCCCTTTGGCCAGTTCAGATAAACTGTCTTGGCCATGCTCCCTCCTGGCTTATTGTGCACCTATTCACTGGCAGAGCATGAGAAAATGAAAAATCCTTGATTTGGGGCAAGCACTACTTAAACATCAGTGTGTTATCAACTTTATTCTTGTACTAAATCCAAAACACAGCACTGCACCTGGTACTAAGAAGGAAATAAACTCTCAGTCAGAACCAGGACAAGTTCGTAACTTGTCAGATGAAGAACTGCTTTGCCAATTAAATTTTCATTCAACTTCCACACTATCCTTAGCCATCTCTGACATACCTTTACTTGACTTAGGAATTTACAGCACTACCATCTTTGGCAAGATCATGTGCATAGCTCATCCAGAAACAAGTGCCACTTTGTTTGAGCCACTTTTTCAAACATCATTGGCCACTGCTTAGCAGTGCTTTCCACCAAATCAAATTTCAATCCAATTTTTTTTTCAAAACTTTTAGAAACAGTTTGAAAAATAAAATGTCATCTGTTTATTAACTGTCAAAAGATGACCAGAGACACAGCACTTTAGAGTACTCTTACATCATGAATATGACAATTAACTTTCACTTTCCTGTATTTACCTGTAACCATCTAAAAGATCAGTTCAGTCAGGGAACAATGGTAAACTCAAACATTACCACAATCTTACATCTTGCACAACATTCAAGAAGCCCATTCTTAATTCAACAGCATTGAGTGACTGTAGAATAAATCCACAATCCATTAATAAACATCCTCAGAAGACACAAAAAGACAGAATTGGATTAAAAAATCTGGTTAACTGGAGAACAGTTTTTAAAGAAACTGAATAGTAAGCAGCTGGAGACATTTTCCCCTTAGCTTATCAGCTGTCATCATCCTGGTTTCCCAAAATTCATGGCAATTCAGCTTGCATCCTAGTTCACATAAATTCTACTTTAGAATACGGACTGAAAAAAGTTATCATGTGTATTTTGTTAAACTGAAAAATAATCAGTTGAACAATTTTGGTAATGATGAAAATGTTTACTTGCTTCTCCTAGTACAAATTTGGCTTGTTTCATCCATAATAGTCCAGCTTCAGTGAGGACAAAATTCACTTCTTGAAGGCAGGAACAGTAGAAAACTTCATGTTTCCTTTGGTTAATCTGTTCCATCACCTTTCTAACTCTGTTCAAGCCAGATCAGCCACATTATCTGACAGCCTTCAGCAGTCATGGAATATCTCCTCTGTGCTACCCAACATTTTACCTAGTTTGTTCATCTGGTATTTTCTAAACCCATACCAGGTTTTTTTTGTTTGGCTTGAAAAATATATATTTGAAAAAATCAGTCCCAGAAGCTTGAGATGAAAACCAAAAACAACCACATCAATCCAACTTTCTTGGTTTCTGGAAAGTTTAACTAGGCTTACAGTGTCAGGTGGATGTATAAGTGAGAGAGATGCAATTTGAAAAATCTTGCCTAAAAAGACATTAGAGAGATAACTAAGTGAGAACTAAGTTAGACACAAAATATACTGAAGCTTTTTAAGCTGCTGAAAAAAATTGCACTTTTTATTTTTGCTACTTGTTACTTACTCCTAACATATCACATATTTTTAACTTTCATCTTCTTAATGCATTATAAAACTAGGTATAAAACAGTTGCTCTAAAAATTAAAATATTAATGTGTTGTAGAAATTGTCAGAACAAATGAGTACACATTCAAAGAGAAAAAATAACTTAAAACTTGTTAAATAACTTAAAATAACTTAATAACTTGTTAAACATGTACAGTGACATGCAGTTATTTCACTTCTAATACCTTTTTTATAGTCCTTCTGTTTTTGTTTTTTTTTACCATCATAAATTATTGATACTTGCTCCATAAAGTTTAACATTGTATATAAAATTAGCAGCAATCCTAGCTTTAGATACTGATAGTGTTGCATAGCTGATGATTTCTCTCTAAGCTTTTCAAATCAAAATGTAATTCAATACAGAAGAATGCATTCACATTACAGGTAAGATTGGTCCTCTTGCTTATCTTGAGTTACCGCCTTGAAGCTACTCACTTGAGCATCCTACATAATCACTGGTAAATGACATATCTTCAGAAGGTAAGGAAATTCCTGTTTTAGGATAACCTAAAAAACCTGCCTTCTCCACTGACACATCCAAACACAGTATTTGAATTATAATTTTTGGGTTAGGTGAGAATAATTCCAACATAAAGAACCCATGGGCACACATACTTTTATATGTGCAGGCAAATGCATCTGTGCTAAACAAAGACTGTGCTCATAGACATGTAAAACACAGCTGCCAAAAAAAGTTACAAAAAATGTCTAGTTTACTAAACAGAATTCATGCACATGTATCTAGTCTTTACCGTTCTTTTAAAACATGAAAAAAAGCTTTTCCCAAGTAAGCAGGGCAAAAAAAATTCTGTCAACTTTAATAGGTAAAATATTCTTTTTTAAACAGGTAAGTAAACGGTAAATTTAGTAAATTTTCTAAAACAAGAGCAATGAAACATTATTTGTAAGAATGACTGCTTTTTAGAAGGCAGATTATAGACTTCTACCTTGATTAGCATTTAAATAATTCCATAACGAGCTTATAAATGCTGCAAAGAAACATACCTGGCATCAACCCAGAAGTATGGAATATCTTCTCCAGCATCGATTGACTTTCCTTGAATAACTCTTCTTTGGTTATTGGAAGATCTAGATGTTCTCGAATAATCCCTGCTGCTTCTGGGGCTTGTCTACCTAGAACCAAGGATTTCACATCCCAGGTGTAGCTCTTTCCATAACGCCTACAGATCTCATCATACACTTTTGTATAGAGAATCTCAGTATCTGAAATAAAAAGAAAAAAAGAAATTTAAACCTATGTACAAACAAGTGGGCAGCTGGTCTTGCTAAGAGACCACATAAAAGGTCAGAGCATGAACTGCCAGGAGCCAGAGGGCATGGAGCAGAGTGGATAAAATGCCTCTTTATTTGCAGGAGGGAACCAAGGCTTCTCCCATCACCTCAAAGCTATCCAGGTTTTTCAAGCAGTAGTTTCTGCATTAAGAAAATGTATCTTAGGGTGTCAACAAATAACTATCTGGATCTTGTCTTTCATCATCTTTCTTCACTATCCAAGTTGGCAAGCAGTGTCTTAATTTAAATACTCTATGTATGCTTTTCATGAGAAAGAAAAGAAAAGAAGGAAGGAAATCTGGTACTGTGGGGGGATGCCATTATATATGCCATGTAAATTGAAAAAAGAAAAAAGATTTAATTATTTAAGAGTGTCTATGAGAGGAAGCTTCTAAGTGCCTTCAAAGACATTATGGTCATTATAACAGAGCTGCTGGCACCACTGTATTTACAAGAGATTACTCAAGCAAAACATACTCACTTGTATTTCCAGTGGGTTTCAGACAAGATCAAACTTCAGATTGAATTTTGGCAGTGATACTATCAGCTTATATCTCAAAGGTGGTTTTAGGTTTAAAGCTATTTTTTTTTAAATACAAACAAACAATTAATCTTTTCCTTCCCTCCTCCCCCTACAAATTTTTGAAAAAGGTCTTTAACATTGAATTTAACACTAATATGGGGATTACATGTCCTTCCAGCTCTTGTCTTCATTTCAGCAAAGATCTCAAACACTGCCTTCTGTATCTCTAAAGATATGTCTATTATCACCACTATAGAAATAAAAGGCAAAAGCAAGGAAAGAAAGAAGTTGCTCTTACGAGATTTATTTAGAGAAACTAGGGACTTATCAACATATCCTTTGTCATGTAAAATATTTTTAATGGAGATAATAAAATAGTGAAACTATTAATGTGGATATTGTGTCACTTTCTGAGTACATAGGAATTATGCAGGAGTGATTAAATGTTAAGCTTTAACAAAGATACTATGAAGAACACAGGCTGAAGAAAGAAGCACAGAGCCCACGACTACAACAGATGCCAAGACCTTCCCTGCAGTCTGACAAACACTCCCTACTTCACCACAGTAATGTCGGCCTGAGATCAGCAGAGTCTCATCTGAAAGCAAATAAGAAACACAGGGGCCATTTCACCATCATGTGAACCCACAGGATGCAGAATAGATTCTCCCACCTGTCAGAGTGCTCTAGTCCATGTCTCCTCGCAGCAACTACAGGGGATGTTGGGCCAAAAGACCAGATGAAGACCCAACATACTTGTCTGGAATGTTTAACAGAGCACCAAGGGGTTCACAAAAACCTCTGTCCTTAAAAATAGAGGCAAAAAAACCTGTACTACTCTTTGTAAATGCTCCTCAAACACCTACACATAAAGGAAAAAAAATACAAGGAATCCTGGAGATCCCTAAAACACACAGGAAAGGTACCACAACATAAACACAGGCAAATGGGCTCTGAAAAGTGCTAAGCTGGCTGACACAAGAAAGGAGAGAAGAAAAGAGAACAATAACAAAAATTTCTCAGTTTTGCTTGAAAATGCCAGCTGGTACTCTCTGCAAGCTAGAAATGTAAATTAAGAATACAATTTTTTAAATTCACAGCTCTCATGTTCCTTTTTTTTTTTTTTAATAAACTAGTTTTTTCTCCTGTATCTCAGACTCACCAGGTGAAGGGCATAAAATTCTTAACCTAAGTTTAAATTTGAAAGTGAAAATCAATCCTCATCCTATTAAATAGTACAAACTAAGCAGAATTAAAACAAAGCAAGTATACAAAAAATACTAGAATATGAAAATTTTCCGATGGGTCTCTACAATAATTACATGTTAATCTATTTGAACTGAAAGGTTCAACTTTATTGCTTAATATACTACTTTAATAGTGTCCTGCATTTTCAATATTACATAGCTGACTTGTGAATGAAATTTTATTTATTTTCCTTAAAAAAATCAACATTATTTTAATTTTCATGAGTAGATGACAAAAGCATGGATGTTGGCATTTTACTTGCTGAAATAGGCATGTTTCACTACAGCACACAAATCAAACCTGAAATCTGAGGAAAAATATTATGTACACATGCAGTGTACATAATCCAGCTGGAATCTGAGAAGATCACTGCTGATAAAGCTTCATTTCTATATGCATGTATAACATAAAAGGACACGTTTCTTTTGATTGAAGACAAAGGAAGATCTATATGTTTCCCTAGTAATTAACGAGCATTACACAAATACTAAATAATGATATAACTTCAAGATTTCTTATTCCTATTGGAAAGGAGCAATTTCAAGAAAAAAAAAGGCAGGCTAGCCTTTTCACCATTGTAACAAGAAAGAAACCACATACAGTTCAAAGGATTGAGCAGAGTTTAAATATATCATATGATAAATTTAAATATATCATATGATATATATCATATCATCGAATTTCATACTGCTATAAATCTACTATACAAAACAAATTATATCTAGCTCCCACACATGAATAAAATCCATTGGTGAAATGACACAAGCAAGAAGAATTAGAAGCTCAACTCAAGTGCCTAATTGCAAGCACCTACTGGTAATTACTCTGGTATGTCCAGGACATCCACACACATCTAATGTTCAAAAGGTAATTTGAGCACAACTCACACTTAATGGCATAAGCAGTCACATGATGCCCTACAGAATCCCAAGTGTTTCACACTCACATATTTCAGCAAGTGAATCCAGCCCCAGCTTCTAGCCTCCATCAGGAATAAACTGAGAACACAACTGGGCATATGTAGCAGTGGCCTGTTCTAATAGTGGAAAGGAGAAGCAAGAATTCTTAGCTCCTGCAGTTTTGATTAAATGCGTAAGTTTTCAAAATACTCTTTTTATCTTTAGCTATCATCTCTTGAAATATCTTTTATGTGGACATTATCAGCACAATGTACTGTCCATCTGCTTGCTACATTTCACTGGGAATGAGTAATATTCATTCCCTAGTCACATATCATCTTCTAGTCATTTTTATAGTGACCCTTCTTCAATATAAAAGCACAGTCAGCTCCACTGGTGTTGTTTAGAGTGTGTAAAAGCCAGCCACAATAAATACAAATAAAGTGACCAAAATGACAGAGGCACTGGATTACTCAATTTGTAATCTGGCACAAAAATATGCTGACATGTACTCAGGAAGTCCCGCAAGTCACTTGGAAACACACCACAGTGGAGTGCATGATCTGCTCGAATCACTGCAGGGTCTCAATTAGATGTGCAGATCTACCTAGGCTGGGGGTACAGCAAACATCAAAACAGTATGTAAGCCTTATGTGTATCACTTAGACATAAAGACAGTTTAAGACAGAAAATTGTAACTTCATGAATACAGAACTTAATTTTTTTAGAAGGTTATATATCTTCTAATTGAATGTTATGTTATTGTTCTTCTAAAATAATCTCTAGTTTAGCAAGTAGATGAGATTAGTAGGCATGAAACCTCCTTTAAGCCATAGCTCATTTTAATCACTAGTTATGAGTTCTTTGTTTGAATAACCCATCTTTCTAAATAAACCATCTATAGCAGACAACTGTCTTGCAATTTGTGTCAAAGGGTCAGTTTTGCACTTCCCCCTCAATATTTTTCCATTCACACTTTCATTACTATGAAAGCTAGTTTAAAAATGCATGACTATGGTCACCCATGACGGCTAAAAGGAAAAAAAAACCCAGCAATTTCACAACTGACATCAAAATCACTTACAGCAGCCTAGCAAAAGTAGGGATGAGGAAAGCAGGCAACAGAAATTACTTTTTGCATAATAGCCTAACTGATAGAGCACTAGCTCAGAAAACAAAACTCAGTCCTTCAATCCATCCTAAGGGCCTAAGGCTGTTTTTCTAACATACCCTGACATTTTTTATGCTATTATGTTATGTGCATATATACACTTGTATACAGATAAACCATTTATATGCTTGTACATATATACACACCCACACACACACATATATATAAAAGCTAAAAGCATACAGGCCTTTATTTCATATATTTACTTCTATATGATGTATGTATAGAACTGTGTTTTACAGGCAAAAGTGTCCTTTAAAGAATGGAACTCAGGATGAGTACTAGCCAATGAATACAAATCAACGTGGAGCCTCTTGACTAAAGGGCTCGTTAAAGGAATGTGGTTCAAAATGCTTAGCTTTGAAAGTACACAAGGAAAAGGAATGTTCCATTCTTTACTGAAGTATTTCCCCCTTCCTCCCATGAACTTGTTTAGGAATAAAAATGAAATCTAAATTTATCATCTTAGACATACCCACTTCACTGCCACAGCAGGAAATAAGCTCTGGTTTCACACATGCTCAAATGAAACATTTGGGCCATGCCTAAATGTCAAGGCTGATGTACCCAACCAGGCAAAGTGAACCCAAAGGCAGTCTGGACCACCAAACCAAGGGAAATGCTGCTGACATATTCATGTCTTGTACCTTTCCTCTCTCATAACCAGTACCATTTAAATTCATCTTACTTCTCCCTGGAAGTTAAAGGAAGGTGAAGTATCTATTAAAATAAACATCAAGCACCAAATAATGGCTACTTCAAAATCATAAGCTACTTACAAAGAACAAGTTATTTAGTAAACCATTTTACATGATTGATAAACCATAACTTATAAAGATACAGGAAAAAAAAATGCTGAAAATTAAAATTACTGCTTCCAATTTAACTGAGTAATGATTTGTAAACCATTACATTTTTGATTAGCACTTAGAAAAACTCACTGAAAATATCCATTATTCATTTTAGAAAGGAGCAGGTATAAGACTATTCTGGAGCTTTAATTTTTGCAAACCTACTTCTTATTTTCTCTTGTACCTGAATGTTAATACAAGCACACTCCAAGGTAGACAAAGATGTTGCATTGTGATTACTTTATTAGGTCCAGAGAAACATGTTGCTACTGGCTAATTCAGTGCTGTCAGTCTGTTTGTCCTTCTCTGAGAGATCCTACCATGAATTCAAGTTACTGCTAACAGGTTTAAAAAGGAAGTAAATTTGATTCTCAAACAACAGCAGCTGTATGAAACTGTTCCCAAATGAGTATTTCCCCCTGTGGGCTTATATTAGCAGAATTTTTCAATGGCAGCAACAGAGGAAGCCAATTTCTCATTTTATATGCAGAGAAACATGGTACTTCTATGGGGAGAGGAAGAAACTTCTGAACAAATTCAGAAGGCTTTTAGTTTTCATTAATACAGCAGACATATCTTAATGTTGTCTTGTATTCATATATACACCTTATCCTTCTTTTTTAATGCCACAGTGAAGTGAAAGAAATAGTTCACAAATAAAGCATGCAAACTTTTTCGATGGGGAGCTGTAAACAATACTCTGGCACCAATGCAAAACAACACATGAAAACGTAAAGAAATCTGTATTTCAATTCCAGAGCACGAGGGATTCAAACTTTGAAATACGAGGGCAATATACATGACTTAATACAAAACATTCTAAAAATGTACTTATTAAGCATCATATATGTGACAGCATCTCATTAGTTTAAAAATAGAAAAGTTATTGATTCACAGAAACTGCCTGATATGCTTTCTTAGGCTCTTAACCATTAAAGACAGAACTATGCAAACATCAGTTGATATGATGCCTGCAAAGCCCTGTCTGTTGGGTGGAAATCTACACTTTACAGAGACACAGCTTCTTAAAATGTGTATGGGGAGACTCAAGTCAGGCAACAGTTTTACTATCATTACTATATGAGCTACTATACCATGGAAATTTATACAAGCAATGTTCTCAACCAGAGGAGCAATTACCAGCTCTAACACCCTATCAGCTTACAGCATATTCCCAAGGAAGTTAGCCTTTCACCAAGGGGCTACCTCCTCTTCTTGAGATGTTGCTGAAAACACAGAGCAGCAGTCCACTGGCCCAAAGAATGCAAAACAAGGTTTAAAAAGTTGTTTTGAAATTAGATGCTCCAAGGAACTTGTATAAAACCACTCCCCCACAAGGTAGATGAAACCAGAAGGGTCACTGTGTTATCAAAGTCAGCAGAATAATAGCTAATTGTATCTTCTTAATTAAGAATCTAGTGGGTTGGCCTGGTTGGGCCAGGTACTCAGCCAGGTCCCAAGCTACTCCGTCATTCTCCTCCTCCTCAGTTGGACAATGGAATGAAAATATAACAAAAGATTCACGGGTTGAGATGAGGGTAGGGAGTGATGACCCACCAGTTATCATCACAGGCAAAACACACACAATTTGGAGAAATTATATCTGAAAAGGGGAATAAGAAATAACACCAAATTTTAAAAAACCTTCCTTTACACCCATCCCATCCTCCTGGGCTTAGCTTTAGTCCTAAATTCTCTACCTCCTCTCCTGCAGCAGCACAGGTGAAAGAGAAGAAGGGCTGTGGTCAGTTCATCACACATCTCTGCTGCTCCTTCCTTGTTGTAGTGCGTTCGGTTATTTTGTTTAATTGCTCCCCCATTCGAGGTATTGCTCCCCCTATTTTGTATAAAATGGTTCTGCCCTCCCCAGTTTTCCCACCACGCCCTGCCAGTTATGTTGTTCCCTTAGCAACCCTTGCTACATGTATTGTCAATCTTTTAGGTTATATAATTCCTCCTCCCCCTTTTTCCCTTATATGTATACTTTTTCTCCTCCCTGGGTCCAGTCAATCACCCCCCCACTCCACCTAGTGTTCCAGAAGCTTCTCCTCTTTGGGGGTTATGGTTGGCTGTGGTCCCGGGGCCCCTCCCATACCTCGTATCTATTGGGTTCTCTACTATGTCATTTATGTTAAGTTCATCCCCTCTCCTCCCTCTATTGGTCTTTTGTAAACCCCTCCCTTATCTGCCCCTTCCCTTGAAAACCCTACTCCCGACTCCATTTCGGGGTCACTGCATGGTTGGCATCGTTTGGCCTCCAGCGAGTGTCCAGCTCCTTCCTTCTCGTCGTTTAGCAGCGATCCAGTCCGCAGCCAGCACAGCCCGAGGCCTTACGACGCCGAGGGGTGCTGGCAGACCATGCAGCTGGGTGTCGGCCTTAACCTCAGCTAGCCGGACTCTGACCTTGAAAGCCAGATACACCTCGCTGCACTTCCTCTGCAGGAGTAGAACCCCTCCAGCACCTGGAGCACGTCCTCCTCCTCCTTCTTCACCAACCTCGATGCCTGCAGGCCTGTTTCTCTCAGATATTCTAGCTCTTCTGCCCTGGCTGCTGTTTTTCAGCAGGTGTTCCTCACCTTATTAAATCTGTTATCCCAGAAGTGCTTTCACTGTTACTAATGAGCTCAGCCTTGGCCAGAGGCAGGTCTTTCTTGGATCTGGGTGGCGCTGGCTGTGTTGGACATTAGGGAAGCTTCTGGCATCTTCTCACAGAAGCCACCCCTGTAGCCCGCCCTTCCACACAACTCCTCTGCTACCAAAACCTTGCACACAAAGCCAAATACAAATACATACTTTCTCTGGGAAACATAACCTTCCTTAAATAGATACCCCAAAGCTGTTCTGTTTAACTCACAACCTAAAAGAGCAGAAATGGAAAAAAAAAAAAGTTGTGAAAGGGAAAAGGGTCAGGAAACCTTATTCCTTCCTCAAAAAGAAACACAACATGAGGCCATAGGGAAAATTCTCTTCAGCATGTCACAGGTCTCTCCTAATACTAATTTCCTTACTCTCAAAACACTTTCATCTTTCTAAGAATATATGCATATATTCTCAAAAAGATTATATATACATACATAGATATGTATATAAAGACTTGATCAAGCTGCAAATTCAAGATGTTTGACTTTCAGTGCTACATGTTTCTAAATCACTTTCTGTAATACTGCCAAAATGTCTGTTTCCTCAATACTGGAAACATTTTAAAAAACAGAGTAGCTTCAATAGGAAAAAAAAAAAAAACACACATAATATTTCTAATGTGGCCTTGGACAATGTTCTAAATTTAATGGTGGCAATGTGTCAAACATTACTACCACAGAGAAAGTGTAGAGAACTACAGATTAATAAAGCCAATCTCTTCTATCCACTCAAGAGTGCCTAAAATTTTTGAGGTAAATCTGTTGATGGAGTGATTTCTCTGCAGTGATAACACCAAGAGCAGAAAACCAAACATCATCAAATGGCTTGGTTTTCCAAAAGCAAGGACATTTCATCATGGCTGACTATTGTAGCAAGCTGAATTGCTGCTAGCATAGTCCAGGGTAAAGAAGCAAAAAGGACTTTTGCATAATATCCACAGATGTTTATTCAGCCACAGGTGAGATGTTCAAGCCCCAGACAGCACACAAGGGGGATCCAGCTTTCTCAAGTACAAAGACAAAGGCCAATCAGGGAATGGAGGGGAGTTGCTTGGGGACATAGGAACAGGAGAAGGGCCAATGGGGTCTAACAGCTTTTTGAGCGAAGCTTCCTGTGTCTCCCTAGACCAGGAAATGCACCCCCAGGGTCTCCACAGACTATCTTCATACAAGAGCAGAGTGACAGAAATACTGCAGAAGACCTGGTCACAATAATTCTTTAGTAGTTGTATACCAGGCACTTCTTATACTAACTATAGAAACTAAACTAACTAAAATACACAAAAAAGAATCAGACCTTTGAGATTCATGAGGCAAGTATGATACAACAAACTGAAAATTATGTTTTATGAGCTGCAATGACTGTTTGTTGGAAAACTGTAGAAGAAAATTCAAACCCATTATATAGATACCAATAAAAGGAACTTCCAACACAACCGGGAACTTCCACAGAGGGGAGCCATAGGCTTCTCTGAAGATGTGTGACGAGAGCCCTCACCTCCCATGAGGGACTGAGGATTAGAACAGAAGGCCAGTCTCACAGAGTACTCAAAGGCCTCACACAACAGCAACAGTTGTCTTGCCTCCAGACTCGGCAGTAAACCAGAGGCAAGTTCTGAGTCTTAGATCAAATACAGCCTGTAGCCCAGAGAAAGACTACCCAAAGTTACAACTGTCACAAATGATGGTTTTTTTGTTTCCCAACCCCATTGGTAAAAGTACAGAAATACTGGAATTTGCTTTAGAATATAATCAGCTTGCTTAAGATTGTCAGGATGAAACAAAACTTATACTTGGCCATAGAAACTTTTAACTAAGCTCTATTGAACCCAGTGAGAGATAGGTCCATAAACCATAGAATGGATTGGATTGAAAAGGACCCTTCAAACACAACCTATTCCAATCCCCCTGACAGAGGCAGGGACAGGTTGCTTATAGCCCCATCCAACATACAACACTTTTGTACTTCTGAGCTAAAATACCATTTGTACTCCAGAACTTGAACCACAGGCTGGCAGACGCTGTGCACTGAGAACACCTCATATGGCAAAAAGAATGTCTATTCACAGGAAATTAGGCCAGTCACTCAAGTGCAGTCATACTCATCAGTCCTAGGTCTTTGCAACAATATTCCCCAACAAACTGCCACTTACAGAGTTTAGTACACAATAAGAGATTTTTAACAGCATTCATTTTCTTCATGAGTAATTACACACCAAATCTCTATCTTGATCTTGAAGAGCTGCATAGTTTTCCTCCCCGTATGTATCTGAAATTTTGCTAAAAAGCTTTAGCCTCTCTGTTTACGTGTTTTAGACTACATAGTAATACTAGCATAGAACGTACACTAGTTATTTATTAATAATTATTCTAACTACAGTTCTGTAGATAGAACTACAACTAATTTAGTTATTATATGACTAAAAATAGACTGAGTTAACTTTCATTAACTGGAAAATCTTACCATAATATTTTAAGTTAGCCTTCTGTCATGAAAATTATTGCCCAAAATTTCTATCTCCGATCATATAAAATCTCTACTTAATATGGCAGATGCAGATTGATTAGGAAGCCTGAAAAACAATAGCAAATAGCATCAACTACAGTTCAAGTAAGACATGGAAGAAACACTTCAAAATTAAATATCAGATGCAAAATACCTGTGAAAGGATTTCAAATCACCTCAGTTTGAAACCACCCTAGGGACATTCATCTGCAAAAACCTTCATCAACTTCTATGCTGCTGTAAGGATTTAAAAATTACAATTGCCTGCCTAAAACACTGTTACCACTGAAGGACTTTGCCCATTGTGGCAAACTGTAAAGAAGAAAACGCTCATCTGCAACCACTGAAGGTGTCTCCCTGAAATATACCTGCATTGATTCCTGGAACTTGGACTGTAAATTAAGCCACCTGACAGGAACTTGAGAAAAGATAAAGGTGGTACTGTCGTCTAAATGTTATCTCAAACTAGAGAGAGGTAAAAAAAGCTGGTGGACAAGAATATATCACTGATTATGGACAAGAAAAACCAACTGAGCAACACTGCTAAAATCAGCTCAGACTAAATCCGGCAGGGGGAGATCAGAACCCACTGACTCAAAAAACCCCCTGACATAAAACTCAGAAAGAGTGGGCACGGGATTAATTAGCATTAGAAGTGAGGGAGTTATTTGACCAATAGAGTAAGAGAATTATGTAGCCAATGAACACCAATTCCTTTGTTTGCTAAAATGTATAAATAGTGAAAATTTTTCAACAACTTCGGGACCTTCCCCACCAAGAAGCCCAGGGTGAAGAAGGACCAATGGGATGCTGCTGGATCCATGGGTGGTGACTATATTCTGCTTGATCTGTCTGTCGGTCTGTCTGCCGGTCTCTCTGTCTCTCCCTCCTCTTTTTTTTTAATTTTTCTACCTTACATTTTACTGTTAAACAAAATCCATACTATTGATTTGGGTGTATGATCCTGCTTGTACCTTAATTTGGATAGAGGCATCTCTCAATAATGAGATCTTAACAACTGCACACAATTACTTTATTGTAGTAGAAGTGACACACACAACATTTAAAAGTTTGGCACACGTCAGGTACCTAAAAGCTGAAGCACTGGATCCAGCGCTCACTTTCAAGTAAAATATTTCAGCTTTTAAAGCTTTTCTGAGAGTGTCCCTTTCTTTTGGCAAAGAGGAGATGATCAAGCAATCTTAACTCCCATGCTTGAGTCAAACTGACATTGTATTATTTTAGCACATAATGAAAACTTTAAAGAAGTATAAGGTCTTTGAACATCAAAATGCATTTAACCTAAATACTACCATCTCTTGTTTAAAATGGGAAAAATAATAAAACAGTATCAGAGATGTTTTATAAGAAGACATAAAACTTATATACAGTACAATCCTGAAAGAACACTGTAATTACAAAAAGGTTCAGAGAGAGAATCTCACTAACATGTCAGTGAACCCAATTCACATGAGGACTACAGGAGAAATGGAAACCTGGAAGGAGACTCTCTGACAGTAGCTATTAGGGTTATATTTTTAGGTATCTCAAAGAGGAGAGGCTGAATCTTCTTTTCCTTGAGGGTGGTTCTGGGCATAATGGAAATATTACCTTATGACTCTCTTTTGAGTGTGACAGCTTAGAGTTAAAAGAAACACTGCTGTGTATCCTACTAAATGAAAAAAAATGTGTTCAGAGACTCAAAGAGTGCAAGAAATTTCAGTCCATCATTTCATTCTTCCATATGAGTAATGTGATAAAAATAAAGAGAGATACTGAGAATTGAACTAGAAATCATTCCACTTTCCCTCAGTCTTTCTTTCCTGCTGCCTCAGTTCTGCAAGCGGAGGTCAAAGTTTACATCTTGAGACACAAACAGCTTCACTCTCCAGTGGCTGAAATTTAATAAGCCTGACACAGGAGTTACTACACTGGGGTGTTCTTAGTTTTACTGTAACATTGCTTGCAAAAGACAGGCTGGGAATTTATATGCTCAATAAGCAGATAGAAGAGATTTGTTTACTTTACTTACAAAAATAGCCTAAGCTTCCTTCACTCTATCTAAAAAACAAAGAAGGAAAAAAATCCAGCATCCTTTCTCCCACAATCAGCAAAAGGAGAAGTGTCTGATTTACTTGCTGAATACATTCAACTGAGCCACTGAACTTATTTTAGATTAAAAGTCCTATACTTTTTGACCCATTATGTTTTTAAACTGTTAGAATACATCCTAGCATATAGTTAGAACTGCGTAACCAGTTAAACAGGGTAACTTACATGTTTCCTAAATGTAAGGAGAAAACAACTATGAGGTGTACAAGTTCACAGCTGGTCACCCAAAGAGCTTTCTTTTCTGCAAGAGCTGCACACACTCTAGGCCACATCTTTCTAACAACCTCTGGGAAGTAGTTTTCAAAGAGATTAAAAACTTTGCACAAAAATGCAAACCTGATAATCAAAAAGCAGGAATACCTTTTTTTCTTCTATTTTCTGAAAAGCAAATCTAACTATTAATAAGAGAATCCAATTGTATAGAACATTGCAATCAGAGAAAAGAGAACTACACTCTGCTGACTACAGCTACTGTCTACACTTTCTAATACAAAGGGTTGCTTTAGTCATTGACCTTGTCATAAGCAAAGAGATTGGAGATTTTGCCTTGTGTTAGGTTTACACAGACCATGGTGGTATTGCTACAGGGCTGTCAGGCTCTCATAATTTCTGTTATGAACTCGTATTCTATACAACTTAAAATTTTTTCCACTAACAAATAAATTGAAATTACACACACACAAAAAAAAAGCTGTTTTCTTTAGGAGAGGGATTTCTTCTTCTCAGTACTCTCTATCCTAATTATTAATTACAGAAAACCTAGCATGTCTCTTGAGATTTTAACTCCCTACACTGGACTCACAGAGGAGCTTAAGTAGCTCTTGAACTGGAAATAGGAAGCATTTACACTGTCAGTACTAAAGCAATTAAATTGCATCATCATCATCATCATTATTCTGTGAAAAAATAATTTCTTTGGTAGTCTGCAATTGTTTCCAAGGCCCCACTATAGACAATTAAAGTGGGTAATACATTTTCCATAATTAGACTGCCATTAAGTACAGTTATACAATAGCTGTAATCATAGATAATTGTAAATTATTTTTTGAATATATGATTTACGCTTCTGGGCTTACATTATCAATGCCACTTTTTTATGGATTGAAGGAAGGGAGTAGCTACTGTTATATAAACAAAACTACAGCATATTGTAACCAATTCCTTTAGTTTTACCCATGGAAAGTCCAGTACCTGTAAGATACTCCATATTATACATTTGATATCCTACATCACCTAGGTATTGGGCACTTTGCAACCAGTCATAATACAATCTTTCTGAATTATGTACTTATATGATGCTCTCCTCTAAGAAGAAGAATGGCATAAAGAACATGGGGTTCTGGAAAAGTTATTTATATGCACTATCAAATCAAAAGTTATTTATATGCACTATCAAATCAGCTACCAAGTCAAAATGACTCAGATAAAATGACAATTTCAAGATGGTAGTGAGAATAAGAAAATCAGATCAAATCTCAGGGTTTTTTTGTAACCTAACAACTTAGAATATCCATATACTCACTACCTACTCTTTAAAACAAGTTGCAAAATAAAGGGGAATAATTAATTTCTATTTTGGAAAACACAAAGCCATGATAAACAGTAAACTATGCAAAATGAACTCTGAATCAAACATTCCAAGAAATTAAATTTTGCAATACTCTGGAATTTGCAGTCAACTGACACATACAACATTTGACATTTTAGAACACACAAAACCAGAACAGCAACACTACTTCTTGCTCTTTGCTCCTAGATACCTTCATACATGAAAAACGAAAACATTTAAATTAAAAATGGTAAAAAGGGTAAATATAATAAAAATATGATCTACAACAATAATAACAGTGAAAGTTATTAGGCAGCAGAATAGCAATTAGATAGACTACAATACCTTAGTGGCACAAATACTTTCATTTTCCTGAGACATGTTCCCCATGAAACACTGTTTTTAATTTTTAAAGACTAGAAATTTATTACATTGTGATAAGCTCTTTATGGCTCCATCTCCCCTGAGCCATAAAGCAAAGAACACTTTGTTAGTCCAGCAATAATAATATAATGCTATAGAGAAGACTCAGTCCTAGCATGAAAAGATCCACCATTTCGTATGGTGAAATTTTTTGTAATAATGATCTTGTAGCAGAATGCTGACTTTATCCACAGTTATGTCACTTTACAGGCATGCATGAGTATACTCTTGTGCCCTGGAGAGACAGGTCAAAGGAGGTTCCTATATATCAATTACAAAACAAGCAAAGAAAAATATCTTTACCATAGAACAATTTATTCAAATGAAATATGTCTCAGTATACTCATGCTCCACCTTAAACCATTAATTTCTTGTACTTCAAACCTTCTGATACACTATAATCCTATTTTTTTTCATTAAATACACATCATCTTTTACTTCATTCTTCCAGTACTAGTACATTTTTTTTCCTCCTGCTTAGAAATGTTCCCAAATGACCAGTACCAGTATCAAACTCATAAAACATTCCAATCCAAAAAATATAATCCCACTTATTACTGGTCAGTAATCAAATAAAGGTATATTCTATTAGTTTTAATAGATAGTCTGTTTAAGCTTACATTGCGCACAAATGGAGCAATTAAAACAGAAGATAATTTTGAAGACACAATGTTCCAAAAGATGCCCTGACATAAACAGGCTATTTTATGTACACAGTGACACTGTGATAAAAGAACCTGAATGAACTCATATTTATGCTCAGCTGACAATCCCTGCCCAGGGCTGAGCAGCCTGGCAGCAAAGCCAGCGAGTGCAGCACGTGCGAGCAGGGGCTGCTGCAAAGGCGAGCACGAGCCCATCCTGTGGAGAGCAAAGGTGACACGGGGCCCTGTTACAGCAGGTCACAGAGCACACATTAATGAGCTGCAACAATGAGACACTCTAACACTGCCCATATTATATAATGACAAAGGTCATGAGCACATTCACGCAGATGTTAGACAGAAAGACTGGACTGACAAATAGTAAGTAAGGTGGGCTTTCCTCTTAAATGCCTTGCATTACCCTGAGACAAACTGCATGTGAAACTTATCCAAAAGAACCACACACAGGCAGAGGCAATCCAAAAACAAGCAGCAGAGAAAAAAGCAATGTTTGGAGTGCTAACCCATAAGTGGTGCCCTGTAATGACTGAAGCATGGACTCAGATTGGGAGGGAATCTGAATCCTTTATTCAACAATTCAAGCTGGTTTTATACACATTTCCAAGGCACAGCATCTCCTTACATGAGAATTCTCACTACATGGCCTATCCCATGTTGCCACATCAGCAAATGTTCTAAATGTCCTTCTATAGAGTGACCATTGTGCTGTTCACCTGTCTGTCAGCTTCTGGCAGGCTCCTCTCTGTAGGGCTCTGCTGCATGGCACCTCCTCCCCCGAGGTCAGGTGGAGACAGCCTCTGTGTGCCACCCTGTGCTCCTCTGTGCCACCCTGTGCTCCTCTGTGCCACCACAGCATTCCGCACGCACGTGCAACAGCCGGTAACTCAGTTCTATCCAATCTCTTCCCACAGTGCCCAAATGAAATCACTCAAGAGCCAGAAATAAACTTGCTTCACGAGACACAGTATATTAGAACTTATTTGATGACTTTTACAAAAATATGTCACATGTCATATGTCATATTTTCTTCCTCTTTCTCTAAAGAGAGAGAGGAAGTAAAGTAAGAATACATTTTAACAAGAAAACAGCTATTATATATAATAATAGCTTGGAAAAGTACATGAGAAAAAGCAATGTATGCTTAGATGAAAGTTTTTCCAAAATGCAGCATCATATATACTACCAAACTACTACTGAATATGGTATTCATTATAAGAAAAATAAAAAGATTATTAAAAGCTGCACAAGAACAGAAAGCATACACGAAGACAGCAAAAATTGACACTGTCAACAGGTATTCAACCCTTCAAGAAACAAAATATTGCTTAAAAAGAAAGTTCAAAAAGGTTTTCAGCCATCAAAAAAAAAAAAAAAAAAGAGCCACAAGAGATGCATTCTTCACCAGTTATTGAAGCAAAGGAAGCAAAAAACAGTGATTAAAAAGAGAGGATGGTTTTCCCCTAAGTACTAAAAAAAATCTTGATGAAGGTTAACACTACCTCAACAAACATTAAGTCAGAACAATGATTTTCCTATTATTATTATCAAAGGGGGCAAAAGGGGATAAGTCAAGGTCAGGAGAGAACCATTGTAAGCCACAAAAAAATTTTTGGTTATATAATTCTCAGTAGTCTTGTGAAAGAAATTAGTATCGATACAAAGATGTACATAAACACATAATAGGAGCAGCAACAATCATTAGCAATGTCTGCTTCATGCCAGAGATGTCCATAATGAATGCAATAAAGTTTGAGAGGAGATATTTGGCTTAATTGCTTCTGTATTTTTAGTTAACATAGTTCCTGGTCTTAAAAAGAGCAATGGTCATAGTGTGAAAATTATAATCTCCATTAAGGTCTGTTGCCAATAAAAAAGAAAAAAAGTTAAAAATAAGAGCAACCACAATCATCTCTTCCTCCATTAGAAGTGTAAATGTCAGTATTCAAGAACGGGATTGTGTCTCAGAGATAATATACCAGCAGAATTCAGAGACCAGAAACTGCCCTGCCCAAATTAAGATGTTCTGAAAAATTCCACTCTCAAGAGCTCAATTAGGCAACTCACAACAAGGCTACATGAATGAATTACAGCTACTCAGAACAAGAGCTGCAGAACTGGGTCCAAGATGGTACAGAGTGTAACTATTGCCAGTATGTAGAATAATAGAACCAGGGTTGTTAATGCTGTTTTTCTTCTTAAGTGAGAAGAAAATTGGAATACAGCAGCTAGAAATTGTGTTATTATAATGGAAAATTCTATGCACCTTTTCTTTGTGTGAAATTCTATTCCATTTATGACACATTATTTACATTCAAAGCAAAATAATTGGAACTTTATACACATGCCAGTTTACGTATACAACAAATCCTTATCATCTACAAACAGATTTGAAAATCTGCTTTTAGGCATAGGAAGAGACTAGTTTTTATAAATGGTCTTACTGCTGTATGCACCTCTAAAATCACTAAACAGAACCTCTACATTCCCAGCATTTTCAAAACATACCTCTCCACTTACTACAGGCTCTCTATGCAATTTCAAGTGTGTAACAGTCAGAAAACAAAAGCCACATGGGAAATTGGAAAACTCTATGGATTAACTGTTTGGCATGTGACTTCTCTGGGTTTTTTTTTTTTTTCTTTTCTCTATAACCAAATGTTTTGGGTCTGGGGCAAATCATAAATAAGCACCAAAACTACACTACATTTGTGTGTAATTCCTGTACAACATTAAAATCAAATCATGGATCCTTCAGCTTGGGAACATTCCTTGGTTAATTTCTCAAGAAAAAAAAAATCATTGTTAATGCTGCCCATGGCATTTTGAAATGTGGTAGCCACTACAGAAATCAAAACCAAAACTCACAAAAAAAAACCCTGTTGAATGCTGAAATTACTCTGATTCTGGATTATTCTAACCACAAACAAGAAGCAACCATGTGGATAGGCAATTCACAAATCAATCAAGGGAATAACAGAAGTCAGACTCTGGGTTAGTATGTTTGTTATGTTCTTGCCAAAATTTTTCTTGCTGTTAAATTAAAATGTTAGCTTTCAAGCATATGACAAATCTTATTTACTGTATTTATGGTTAGTTAATTCTCAATGAGGAGCTATTTTACTTATGTCCAAGATTTGCTCATGAAGCATCTATAGGGTATTCTAATCCAATAATATCCTTAATCTCTTTAGTTTTGCAACAAATTTCAAATACTGAACACAGGGGCAAGAGAGTATTTTCCCTTCCCTCTTTGTTCCCAAAATCAGATGGAAAGAAGTGAGAATGACAAGAAAGTAAGTTTCCACTACACAGAAGCAGAAAATAGGCTTACAAAGATTGCCAGGTTATAGCCTAAGAAGATTAATTCCTGCACTTAAGGCATAACATAGACCAATCTAGAGAGGACTGATGTTTAATGGAATTGGTGTTATTTGCTTGGATGCAGAAGAAATAGGAAGCTGTTTTAAATATAAGACAGCATGCACATAAGCAAACTCCAGCACGGAACTCTCATCAGTTTTCTTGTAACAGCCATCTCCTAGGCAACATGCAATAAAATGAAAGTAAGAGTACATTTTTGACTTCTGACCTTGTGACAATGAGTACGTAACAATGGGGAGAAAGAAAACATACTGAAATTCTTGTGAATCTCACAACACTACAACGAATTTATCTGCAAGCTAATTTCTTCTATGTTATAGACCAGAGATGACCTGTCTGGCCAGTCATGCAGAAGTGTCTTAGAAGTGGCACAAAACACAGAGGTCTTCACACAAAGGAGACAGTGGCTATAAAAGCAGCAACTTCTGATCCCAGTTGCTTTAACTACATTCCATCCCTCTGGAAATGGTCACCAGCTGGCATACCTGTGCCTGTGCAGTCCAACATGACTTTGAGTTATGGTGAAGTTATCTTGCAAAACTAAGCTGCTTTAGAAACCATCTCTCATATTTGAACACATTGATTTATCTCACATTAAGATACTCTTTTCTGACACTGAGGAGCACTGACAAGGATAATAATTTACATAAAACAATCCCTACTCCTAGGAGAAATTTAAACAAAAATAAATATATGACTAAACTTCCTATACTAAAGTGTCATGCTCTTTGCATGTTAATTTAGCTCTAGTTCAGCTTTAAGCACAATGCTAAGAAATATTTTATCTTTGCAGCCATTTTCCTAAGTTCATTTGAGAAAGGTTACTATTACATGTTATTGATACATATAATAATATCGGCTTTTTACAAATATTAAAATAGGTTTTATATATATGGTGTTAAAGCAACTTTTCTATAAAGATATAGTTTGTTTTTCTGTTGTTAATTAAGCTAGACATAGTAGTGAAATAGCTATGCTTGTATTAAAATGCCTGCTTGGATGGGATAACATCCAATGAACACAGGATAAGGACACCTGCTACAGATATGCCAGCTATCAGCACTCACCATATCAAGAAAGTATGGAGCAAGGCCCAGACTAGAAGTGATAAAGAGAAGGAGCCAGAACCACAGCCAAGAAACATGCATGTTCTAAAAAGGCAGACCCAAGGAGGAGCCATGTAAAATATTTCTTGGAAAATGTCAACTAGTTTATGGATATGCATAGGGGTCTATGAACATGCAACAAACTGATGTAAGGGAAAAGGTGTTTAAGGGGTATCCCTGAAGGTGATGGTGTGGTCTTAGATGAGTGCCAAGATGCACCCGGCCATAATAACCTTTGCTTTATGGTCCTTATCTCCTATCATCCTTTAATAAACTTTTTTAATTCTCACAAGAGAGTAAAAGTGTTTTTCACATTACACATGTAGCTTGTAGAGAATTTTAAATGTTTTCAGTCCCCTATAAGTTTAAGCACAGATCATCAAAGGCAACATTCAATCCTATTTGTGTTTTGGTAGTAGGGTAGCTAATGGCTACAATTATATAACAAAACTACTTGTCATAGTTTAAAAAGAAACCTACGCAGTAAGTTTATATGATAGATCCTGGGGGGCATTACTCTAGTTTTATATTCTGCACAAGTTAAATAGATTTTTCCTTCTCTATCTTTAGCATTGATTTTGTATGTTTTTACAATATGCTAAAATGTCAAGATCCAAACTGTACAACTGTAACAACAGGATTTTTTTAGGAATCAAATATCTCAAGTTTCTGTTGTTGTTGTTATTCTTATTATCTCTTAACCCCGTACTATGTGTTGGGTAAGTGCCTAAGTAGGTTTCATATTTTCAATATTATTAAATATTTAATTAATTATATTAAGTTAATTTATTAGTATGTTTAATTAATTAATTAATTGATATTTTAAATAGTTTAACATTTTTAACTAGACCACACACTAGCAGTTAGAACAGTAGTCTTCTGTAGGAACAGACCACCACATTTCAAGAAAAAGCAATCTACTATTCTGAGCATTTAATGTAATTTCTTGTAGGAAATCAAGTAGAAATTTAACTTAAGAAATGTAATGCCTTAATTGAAGTGCTGGGAGGTTTTTTGTGGGTTTTTTTTTTTTGTTGTTGTTTTGGGTGGGTTTTTTTGAGAAAGTACAGCAGTACAACAAAAATTAAGATGTAGTTATTCCTTTTCCTCTGGTTTCTACTACACAGTGCACCACTAATCAACTATGATAATTAATGAAGCTGCATGAGAGGATGATCAGTCACTGGAACCGGCTCTCCCAAGCAGTCATCGTGGCACCAAGGCTGTCAGAGTTCAAGGAGCATTTGGACAAGGCTCTTAGTCCTCTGTTCTACTTTTCAGAAGTCCTGCAAGGAGCTGGACTCAATGATCCTTACGCTTTGGGAAGAGGTGGGATGGAGTTGAGCTGCAGGCTGTGGCACGCACCTGCAGCAGCACATGGCAGCACAGAGCTGGCCTGACCTTGGGAGGAGGCGCGACAGACCCCTATGGAGAGGAGCTGCTGGAGGCTGACAGACGGGTGAACAGCGCGTGATCACCCCTAAGACTCCATCCAGGAGCTCAAAGGGAAAGATGAGGTAATAAAAAAAAGGAAGGGCAGATTGCATTGATTAGAAATGCAGAAGAAGGAGGCTGACAGACGGGTGAACAGTGCGTGATCACCCCTAAGATTTCATCCAAGAGCTCAAAGGGAAACATTAGGTGATAAAAAAAAAAAAAAAAGGAAGAGTAGATTGCATTGATTAGAAATGCAAAAAAACCCCTGGTGTTAGATAACCTTTGAAACAATATACAGAAGGACTCTGAATGAAAGGGTTGAAGGACTTCCACAGGCAGCTCAGAGGCAGTAACTTCTGTGTTGAAAGTAAGCTGATATATCAAGGTGCAACTCAAGGACAACTTAATCAGCCTCAATTATGTTAGAGGGAGGGAGGAGGTAAAATATCAGTTGATCAGACTCAGCAACACTTCCACACAGCCAAGGATTAGCCAGTAAAGTATAGGCTGCAGGTTTTATAGGGTAACACTTGGATTGTTTCCAAAGTCAAGAACCTTGTGAACATCTCCGACCTCATTTAAGGACTTCATACTCACAAAGATTTTGGAAATCTTTCTATCAGAAGATATCCTACCTTCCTTAATTAGAAGTATGTCAATTACAGAAAGCAAGTTCATGGCACATTACATCTGATGAATTTAATGCTCAATTTTTCTCATAATTTATAGATCAATTTATATTTGTTCTATAAAATCAGTAGGGTTTAGGTGAAAACATCTAGAAATAGTCATGTACATTTGCAGACACTACTTAATTCAGAAAAAGTTTTGCAAAACCTGAAGCTTCAGATTCTAAAAATTGCAATAAAATTTCTAAATTTTATTCTAAACTATGCAATCACCCAACCACTTAAAAAAGTTAGCAATAATAGATATTCAATACAAAAACTTTTATTTGTGCTCTTTGAAAGGAAGTACACTTGGGCCATTTCTGTAGCTTCTTGAAATACATATGTTATTCATTTTATCACCTCCAATGAACATTATGTGGCACATTAAAAATTTCATAAGAAAATTATGGGGTTCTTATGTTAGGTTAACATCAATATGAACATTCGTCTCATTCAGAAGATTTACAGTAGGCAGGTTGGGCAGAGGGAATCTAATTTTGTGTGCCTTTTTTCACTCTTTCCCCTAAATGATTCCAAATTTCTTGAAACATTTAGAAACCTTGGGAAAGTCCAAGCAGTCTCTTGACTGCATTTTTGCCTCCCAAGAGTCACTGCTTATCATGAAACAAACAGGCTCACCAAGAATGTTAAACATTTCATAGTATTCAGAGGTTGAAACATACTGAAGTCCTCTGAAATGAAGTGCACATAGTGAAAATCACCAAGGTAGTGTCACTTTTACTACTCTGTACTGGAAGATACTTGAAGAGTATTTTCAGTCTATTTCCTTGCAGCTGAAAGATTTCTGAAATACAATATATACTTTATGTGTAACTTTTTAAAATAGAAGAAATCACATACATGTATCATTACCAATGCTGTCCTGTTCAGGTGACTATTGACTGTGTGAAGATTTCCAGCTTCTGACAAAGAACTGTAGTAACTAAAAAAAGCTTTCCTGAAACTTCTAAGAATGAAATCAAAATAATTGGTTCTACATAATAGGATCACACACACACACGCATATATGTGTGTGTATGTGTGTGTGCATCCCCATGCTATTTGAGAGTCCAATGATGAAGTTGAAAATACAATTAAAATCTAAATGCAACTCAATCACTGTTTTGCATAGCATAGCCATTTTTGTTTTAGAAGGTAAATGTGGATCACATTCACTTCTTACAGCCCTGAGGGAGGGAAAAGTGCACATTTCTTGGAAACAGTGTAATTCATCAGACTTCAGAGCAGTCTTCTCAGAAACTACAACAACTCAGGTTTTGCAGAAAGAAGGCACACACCTCCAGTTCACACCTTTTAGGAATTCACCTATCTCCAGATCTCTTCCTGTGTGATAACTCACAATAACTATTTCAATAACTAAGTCACATGTCAAAACATCCCATTATGCCTCACCAGAGGGTCCTGATTCAGCGAAGAGTTAAGAGCAGACTTAAAAACTGTCCTAATTATAGCGACTATTCAAACATCAAGATCTAACCGAGTTGCAGCACGGGAAGCATCAAGTTATAGAGTAACCCTGCAAAGCAGAAAGTCTACTGATGCCAAAGCTAAGTGAAAACTATCAGAGTGCTGTCCAGGCTCATCAGCTGGAGAAGGTAGCTCCAAACGCTGCCGAGCGCTGTCCAGCCCTCCGCGACCCGCTGCTCCCGGCCTCCGGCAGTGCCCGGCCCGGGGTCCCTGAGCCCAGGCTGCCTGCCCGTCCCGCTCCCTGCCCACCTTTCCCGGCTGCCAGCCCCAGCCTGCCCCGCACCGCTCTCCCCACAGCCTCTCCGGCCTCGCTCAGCCCTCCGCCAGCCAGAGCGAGTACCCCGCTCTCTTACTTTAAGTACGAGTACCCTGCTCTGTTACTTTAATTAAGGCGAAATCTGCCCCCGAAAGGCAGCAAGTAGCGGAAG
This sequence comes from Ammospiza caudacuta, assembly GCF_027887145.1. Taxonomy (NCBI): domain Eukaryota; kingdom Metazoa; phylum Chordata; class Aves; order Passeriformes; family Passerellidae; genus Ammospiza; species Ammospiza caudacuta. The sequence goes on from NC_080594.1 coordinate 99,527,142, forward strand.
CAGGAGAAGGAATTAACTCGTTTCCTGTTACTTTAATCCCTTCACTCCGCTTTTAGCAGCGCTGCCCGGGGCGTTCTGGCTGCTCGCCCGGAGCGAGGCCGTGAACCAGCAGCCACAGCCTGGGCTGCTCCGACTGCGGGAGGCGGAGGGGAGGGGAGAAGGAGGGAAGGGAAAGTGGCTGCTCGCCGCCGGCTACGGCCCCTCGCAGTCGGGGCGGGTCGGGCCCGGCGGCGCGGTGGGACCCACCGCCGCGGGGCGGAGCGGAGCGGGGACCTGGCCGTGGAGGGGAGAGGGGTTCAGGCTACGCACCCAGCAGCAGCCCGTCCATGTCAAAGATCAGGTGAGTGACCGGGCGCAGCGCGGCCGCCGAGGAGGAAGCGGCCATGGCGAGGCAGAGCAGCCGGAGTGCGGCAGGAGCAGAGGCAGATGGAGCCCGCGCGGTGCGAGGCTGGCCACGCCGGAAACCTAACGGGGAGGCCGGGGTAGGGCGGCGGTTTATAGCGGCACACGGGGCGGGCCGGGCCGGGCCGGGCCTGCCTGGGCCTGCCGGACCTTTGTTCTGGCTTGTTCTACTTCTTAACCAAAGTCTATTTCTCTTATTGGGGCCTCTTATCTTGCAGAATAGCACTTCGTGTCCAGAGAGGTTATGGAGTCTCCCTCTCTAGAAGCCATCTGGATGCGGTTCTGTTCAGTGTGCTCTGGGATGACCCTGCAGGGACGTTGGCCCAGGCGACCCATGGTGGTCCCTTGCAACCAGACTTATTTTGTGATTCCTAAATCCTGTTTGGTGCTGCTGGTGGGAAATACAGAACATGACATCAAGTTGACATGTTAGCCAGTGTCTCTTCTGCATGCTTGTGCAGAGGTACTATTTCACTAGACTATAGTTGAAACAAAAAGGTGTAAATCTGTATGAAACTGTGAGGGATGAGTAAAGTAATGGAGAGAAAAAAATCTGTGAGGAAGGAGTAAATCTATCTTTTACAGGTTGCTGAGTGCAAGAGTGGTTAATTGAAAGCTGGTTTGGGTGTTGTATGTTTTTTTCTGAAACATGCAAGAAGTTCTGAAGTTCAAGAAACAAGACTGTTCTTAAGTTGAAACAAAGTCTTCTTGCATGGACACATCTGATTTTTACTGGGCAGCTGGGCGGGAAAGAGGCACCAACCTAATCAGTTTTTTCTCTTTTGTATTTTTTCATGCAGGTAACTCTCCACTGGGCATCGGGATCACTGAGGCACCAGTTGCAGAGGCAGACCTGAAAAGAGCTGTGTCAGGCTCCCAAGGTGACATGCTGGCTGGAAGATGTGTACTGCTGTGCCATTCTGTGTGAGGACACTGGTTAGTTGCAGCTTCACCTAGGGGGAGTCCTGTCTCATTTGTAGGTAGGCCTTGCAGCAATTCCTTTTTCCTAACAGCGCCCTCATTTGAATTGGCAATGTTTCACCATTTTAGCAAGTCAGTGGGGGCTTTTAAATCCTTAGCTGTAGGTATCACATAGCTATATTTCAATTTTAATTTAGGCTTGTTAATCATCTTACCTAGCCCCAAAGCCTATCCCTTGCAAGTACATTCACCCTACATTTATGTGAAATGTAGACACAGAATTCTCCTGACACCTACTCCTATTTGTGAAATAAGACAAATAAAACATCCTTGGCCTTTACTTGTACATTTTGAATAATAAAACTTGACTTTCAAACAACAGTTTTTGAGTTTTGGGTTGGTTTTCTCTTTTTTATCTTGTCTCATTCTGTAATGATAATGCTGCTTAGGCCCTGTTTGTGTAGGCTAGGAAAAGGATTGTGTGCAGTACCTTCAATGTTTTTTAAAAATTCTGTGCGTAGTTGTGAAATTGATTCCTGTGTAGATTTAAGAAAATGGCTCCTGAGCTTTGAGGGGTCTTTTTGTAACCTTACAATATATGAGTATTAAAAATGCCCACGGCTGTTTTGTTTCTGCAATAAACACTGTGCAACAAGTCAATATTCCAGTTTTGTTTCCAGCAAACATTTATAGTTTCTTTTGTAGCACACTTAGTTGGGAGCATAGCTAGAATCAGTAGGGGTAAAATCAAAAATACAGTAGGTTAAAAAAGGTGTTAACCTCTTAAAGGGAATTGAAAAAATAGTAATTTCAGTAGTTATAATGGTAGTGTTGTGCTGTCCTAAGAAAGAATATGATTCTGCTGTAAGAGACAAATATTTAAAGAGGATAGGTAATGATGTAGTACGACAGTGTTATCTGAGCTAGATTTACTAACTTTCTAATTAGCAAATCTTATAAAAATCTGGTTTTTAATTGTATGTATGGTGAGGGAGTAAAACCTTTATTTGTTACTCAACAGATGTAGCTTTTTCATGTTACCTTGATTTATTGTTCTAATTAGAAAAAAGTATTTGATCATAACTTCCATTGGTTCTAGCTCCTAAAAAGGGGAAAACTCACTATTTTTAGCATTTAAATTCTCTAATTGTCTGAGAAGACAAGGGTTTTACAAAACTTGTGAGTATTTAAAGTGTAAATAAGTCATTGGCAATCTCTGTGAAAATAGCCCTCAAAATTAAAGTGTAATACAGAAGCTGAACATTTTTAGGGTTAAATGGTCTGGGTTACAAATCCTATGGTACACGTTTCAAGACTGTCACGTTGCTGACATGCTGGTGACCTCAATTTGCTTTGCTTTGCTCTGGCTCATCAGTGATAATCAGTGTGATGTTAGCTTACTTGATTCTTCAAAGCTGTGTTCAAACACAGGAAAATCTTCCCAAGATAGAAAACTGTTTAGGTTTATTCTGTGTGATTAAGTCTTTTTACTGACAGAATGAAATTAAGTAAAAGTCCAAGCAACATGGTAGAGCATAATTTTCTAGATACATAAGTAAGAAATTGTGCTGATCTAAGTTTTGTTTGAGCTCTCTTAAATATCTCTATCTAATGACTCACCACTAGTAGTTGGTTTTGTTGTTGGGTTATTTTTTTCTTGAAACGGAGTGAAAATTTGATTTTGAGAATTTGATACTAAGAACTGTGGAATTGATTTTTTTATTTGCTGCTATTTTTTATTACTTATTTGAATGGTTTTGTAATAATGTGTTAAAATTTAATTGGTTTTATTGTTCTTGACTGTGAGATAAAGGGAAAATACTCAGGTGCTGTGGGGTCATTAAGTATGCAACACAATGTTTTGTGTACTAGGTCCTCTTAACCTTTTTTTAACTTCTATATTGTTTGAGTTTTCTTTACTTTGAGGCTGGAAGTTTTGTACTTCACTGAAATTTATGTGACTGAGTTCTTTCTTGGAGAGTAAAAGCTTCAGAATATGCTTAACTGTTTTCATAGGTAGTACTTGTGATTATCAAATCAATTATTTGATTCAATAATTGCAGTTTCTTATTTCACTATTTCATATTGTGCTGGAAGCACTGATTCACTTACCTGTTTTTTATGCCATTCATAGGAGCATCATGCACTATGTGTTTCACACAGAAATGACTGACTTTATTTTTCTTTTTCTGCAGGCACCTTGACAAAGAGGATAAACAGATTATAATCCGTTTTGGTTTGAATATTAAAAAAGAATCAAAAGACTAGAATAAATCCAGTAATTTAAATTATTTACATAAACAGCTGTTAAACCCACTATTAGTAACAAATTACTTGGAATGATTTAGAATTAAATGTAAATTCATGTATCAGCTGAGATTCTCAGCAGTTGCTATAGTTAAGCCTATAAGCTTTCAGAAAATGAAGCCCCTCTCAGTGCTGGATATCACCAAACATGAGCTTTTCACCTTAAGATTATGAATTAGGTGAATTGTATTGTTTCAGTTCATGTTTTTATAGGTACAAAATGGAAGATTGCCATATGTCTTAAAGCAATTAAACAGTACCATGGAACTCCTGATCTAGGTCATGTTTTATTGATTACATAGGTTAAAAGGATGTATATGCTCTTTTAATCAACCACATGTGTCTTCTCTCAGCCAAGCAAGCAGGGATAGGAGAGCCATGTGTTTTCTAGATTTTGGTATTGACAAGCAGTTACAAGTGAGATAGTTAAAAAGGCATGGAAGATGATGTGTTACGCTGCAGGAGAATGAAGTGAAGATATGTGTTACTCACATGTGTTCATCTCAGTAAATTTAGATGAGGCACTCTAGAAAGATTCATTTTTAGATGTCAATTGCTGTATTTATTGGTGGAATTATACAACAACAAAGTTTCTGAAGATGGGAAAGGAAGCCTTAATATCATCCTTTAGGGCCATTATTGCTTTCGTTAAAGTCACTGAGAACCATTTATTCTCCTTTATGGATTGTGACTTAGCTTGTTGACATACTTTTTGGTCTTCTAATAAAATATTGGCTGCACGCAGGCAAACTGTTCAGGTAATTAGCAGTGTCATTGTAATGAAAATCCTGAAGTGCCTAATGGCTGGGTCCTGCTTAGCCTTAAACTGTCAGGAAGATTAGAACAGAAGGGATTGCATCCCCAGAAATTATATGAAGTATTGTATCCTGCTTTATTTTCCCTGTGATATGGGTTTGCTGTAACTTTTTTTTGTTATGGTATAACTTTCATTTATTTATCGAAGTTCCCATTGTTACTAGAATCTAAAACATTTGTTATTAACTTGGTTTTATTTCTTGTCTGCATGTGGATTTAATTGCTTTTTTTGTTAATTTTACTACAGTTTGATTGTTACAGATTAATAAAAAAGTTTTGTATTTCTACTGTCATGTGGAATGCACATTTTGTGAACCTTTCTGAGCAAGTCATCTGTAACTTGGTTGCTGGAAGTAAAGGTGAAACTGAATGCAGTCACCCTTCCAGTGGTGAGTTCCAAAGCTCAAACTTTTCAAAGGCTGTGGTAATTAGATCTTCAGATGGAGAAGAGAGAGAAGGAATTGTGATTCTCAGGGTCACAAGGTCTCTGAGCCACTGATCTGTAATGCTACTTCATGTTTAGGTTTTATATGCATGTTCCCTGCTTGGGATGCAACAAGCTGGGGAGTTGAATCTCCAGAGCTCAGACATTCTGCCTACTCTGTGGCTGTGTGCCCTTAAAAGTTTGTATCTATCCAGAAGAGTTGAATAGAAATAAATGAACTGGCTGACACTCAGCCCAGAATGGCTGCATGGTCAGGAGGAACATACTGACAGCCTGGGAAGTGCAGGGAGTCAGCTGGAGGCCAGCTATCATACAGCACTGTGACCTTCCTTTCTTTGCAGTGATTCTCAGCTTCTAGAATTATCTAGGCAGAAAAGCAATAGTACTGTACTGATATGTATGAAAAATAGCAACTCTGATTGGGAAGCAGAAACGGTGCAGAGAGGAGAAGGGGCAATGCCAAACAGAGCTAGCCAGCTTCATGGGTCCCCATTGCAGCAGAGTTGTATTGGACATCCAGGCTGTTCCTTACTGTGGGAGTTGGCACTTTTCCTTGGCTGCTGGAGTTAGTGTGCCTCCCAACCAAGTCATAATTCAAGTTTTTGAATTCTCTTGCCCCAGAAGTTACTGCCCTGTTCTCCCATGTACAGACACAGACATACTGGTACCTCAGAACATGCTCTTGTGCACAGGCAATGGCAGATAGGCTTTGTGACCATGTAAGGCACTGAATAATCTTTGGGTGAGGAAATAGTTCCATCACTAACCTGTCCACTTAATTTAAGTTCAGCTTATATTTACCTATTTTAAGCAATTAGTTTCTATGTATTGTAACAAAGTAGATAAGGGAGTGATGTTGCTTTATTTCTTATTTTAGATATTTCAATTGAAATATTCTTTGTAGAAGACCAGCAACAGACACTTGTTTTCATAAAACTTATAAAACAAGGAACACCACTTGTAAATCTAATACAGTTAGATGGTTAGATACTAGAGTTACCTAGAAGAATGTAATGAAGTTCAAGTGTTGTCAAGCCAGTCAGGCCCTGACTTTTTCCCCTATGACAGCTAGCTCCACTTAATCAGGAAATCTCAAACATTTCCCCTTGAGTTCTGTGAGGTGAATGATTGCTTGCAGTGGCACTGCAGGTTTGAAAGAGTCCTCTATTTCCATTTCCTGTATTTACGTATAGGTGAGACCACAAGAGATGTTCCAGATCTAAATGAATTCTCTGCAATAGAATTGTACAGGCTTAAAATAAGTGTCCAAACATTATGCTTAAAATTTTCTGAATCTTTCAGAAACTTTTACTTTGCAAGGATATTCTGTGTTTTTCCTCTACTCTTCTTTTTTTTTTCACTTTTACAAATTGAATTTCTTTCATCTACTGTTGTAAGTTATGCTTTCTGAACCTTTTCATGTTTTAATTGCTTTTCAGCATTTTAGGTTTTCTGTATCCTTAGAGAAGTCCACCACACAAATACATTTACTGTAGCTGTGGAGTTTATAAAAGACAAATAGAAAGTAATTTTTTGCCTTCTTAGACCCAGATAGATCAACACCTTTGAATTAACATAAGAGCTGAATTACTGTCTTTGCTATAGTTTGGTTTTTACTGCTGATTAGTCACGTTGTTCCCCATGTCACAACATGGGGAACAAGCTCAAAACTTTTGTTGCTATTTGTCCCATTTAAAATTTTCTTTATGGTTCACTTCTATATGTAGTTTCACTAATTAAGAGGAGTCAGTACCATGCTTCAGTGAAAGAGATCAGGGGCAGTATCTGTAGCCCATTAGGAGCTTATTGCCTCCTCATACAGTTCAAAATCTCTTTACGCATTTTTAAGTATGAAAAACTACTGTCTTGCAAGCCTAATGAGGCAGATATCTGCAAGAATCTGTGCTGCAGAATGAATTGTTGTATCCTTGTTTCAGAAATGTTGTATGTGTCATTTAGACCAGTGACTGCTACAAGCAGAAGGGAATAAGTTTTATATTAATGACTGTGTTTGACAGCCTGGCTTCGTAATCTGTTTTTCACTGACTTTTCCTTTTTATGCTAATAGTTATGCTCTCATCTGGAAAAATTAGACTAATACAATTTTCCAAAAGCTATTAACAAGACTTTTAATATTAAGATGGCTATATATACTAATGTGCCATACCAAAACTGAGCTTTTGTTGTGGGCATGAAATGGGGCATGGTTAGGGTATATTTTGGAGTTGCAGATCATGGAGGAAAGCCTACAGGCTTCAGAGGGCATAGAGCTTCACTCAGGATGTGGCATTCTTGTCATCAAGCATCCACTAGGTGAACTTTCTGAAGTTGGTGGAAATAAAGTAAAACCCAGCCTGATTTCAATTTTTCAGTATTTGGGTGATTGTTGATTCTTGGAGGACCTGACAATCTTGGGGACATGAATATCCATTTGCTTTTTCTGATGCTTTTTCTGACTTCATCACATCCAGGAAATAAAATAAATGATCTTGTAGATGAAATGAAAAATATTTTTCCTACCTGTTCAAGTCCATCTTTGTTTAAAAATACTGTTCTGTTTATGACTTGAAGTAGCTTAGAACAATATTATTTGATAGTCAGAAACTATGGTTGTAGCAACTACAAAACCTGAATCTTTTTTCTTGCATGGCATAGCCAACACATTCTTCCAGTTGAACTCCCATGTGTAAGTCTTAAGAAAAAATTAATCACAATCATTAAAAAAACCTTTAGACCGAAACCTTTAGACAGTGTTATAGAGTTCTATGTACAATAGCTTTTGGGACTTCCTCAGACCTGTATAAAGTCCTCTGCAATCCACAGATTTTACAAGTTCATATAAGGACTTTCTATCAAGATACGTACACGACTACACAGTTTTCAGAGGGAAACTTGCCAATGTTTTTTTGGACTAAGCTGAAGAATAAGCATCTTTTTTCACTGAAGGTTTTTTTTTAATATTCTCTAGAATCCAATAGCCCAATTTGTACATAGTTCCTAGAACAGCAAAACTTTTATCTTTAAATTCTGTGTAAATGTCTTTCAAAAATATCCTTTGAAATTAGATATATTCCTTGGGTTTCACTATGCTAAGAGAAGTTAACAAATACCCTTTGTTTCATCTTAGCTCTGTTGCTGCTATGTTTCATTTGAATCTAAGTAAAATACAAGTTTGTATTAGCGGGTTTATGTGGAAGCAGAAGCATTTACATGTGCACCAACATCCAGGCCGGCTAAGATAGCAGTGTTTTGTTTTTATCAAGACTCTGTACCATATATGGTAGATGAACATTTAGTTGTATGGTAGAGTTGGATCCTAAACTTCTGAAACTTTGGCAGAGATGTTTTGATGAACTGAAACAAAGGGTCTGATTTGCTGCAGCTCTCCCTTACCACTAAAATCCAGAGAAAATTGAGTCATGCATCCTTCTTCCTCCTTTTTATCCCAAATACTAATTAAAACCATTAGTTCAATGAATTGAGCTCTTTTATACATACGAACATTCGTAAGTAAATCGGTAGGTACTGACTCCCAATTTGTGACCAAAAGTCTAAAGTACCTTAAAAAATAATGTTTCTAACATGAAAGAAAAGAAATGGACTGTGTGTTCATATCTGACTCTGCGTTTCCGTGTGGAAAAAGAAAGCCAAAGCACCTGTCGGCCAAAATGGAGAATATTATTAAGTATTATTAAGAATCCATTAAGTAACATGGATCATTGGAGAATACATTGCTGGGTGGCGTAGTACTCTGTTGGCCATGCTTAAATGCAGCCTCCCTGTTGGCATTTCAGTTTTTACTCCTGCTTAAGCTTTGAACTCAGCAAGTAATTGTCACTTTTCCACCCTTTACTGATGTTTAATCAAACATGGAAAAGAAACCAAAACAAACAAACCCCCTCTATTCAGTCTTCATTCAGTACTCAGATATGAAAGGATGTTTATTTTTACACTAATTACCTCATTGTAATTTTTTGCATAATGTTATAGTTGGAATGAATAGATCTCTATACACTGCATTTTGGTTTTCCATATCAAATGCCCTAAATTGTCATGCTAATTTGCACAGACAAGTCTGCTTTTCATTAATTTTATCTATATTTTGTCATACATGTCCTTGTTTTTATCATTACCTTCTTCTAATTTACATAATCATAAGGTTTTGAATGAATGTCAATAATAATTTGTTTTAATAAAATTTACTGTAAGTAGTTATTATGCATTTAAGAGCTGCAGTGTATGTACACAAGAAATGTATTTTGTCAGTGGATGTTGCTTCTCATCTGTTGTATCTCTAGTACTTCTTTTGTCCATATACATTGCTTTTTTAATACATTCTAAAATATTATTAATCTAAAATATAATTAGTCAAAGGGATCAAAAAGTAGTTGGCTATTTATTTTAGAGAGATTGACAAGATCTGTTAAAAATGGTTTTTATATTCACTTACTAAAGCTTTGAATAAATGCAAGACAATAATGCAGTTTTTCAAAGGCTTAAGATAAGGGCTAGCATTTCCTATCAGCATTTGAGATAGAGAAAAGGTTGGTAATTTAAAATTCTTTCAAAGTTGTTAAAGTGGAATGTTATTTCAAAATAGAGGAAAAATGCAGAAGAAAGCTTAGGACAAGCTGTACTGATTTCCTGAACCACAGAAAAATGTAATTTAAGCTTTGCATTTAGGCAGCTCTTCAAAAATCTTGGTTCAATTTGATTTCTCACAGTCATTGTGAGCTCTTAGGTTTTGCCTGGAAGAAAAGTAAAATTTCATACTTAGGTTGTAAGGCTTGGATTCTGTTAAATTTCATCAGCAGTGGTTGTCACAAATCTTTGGACATCCATCTTTCTCTTCCTGATCAAATTTCCTTGTGACAAATACATAAATTGGAGTGAGGAGGCCAATAGCTAAGAAGGAAGGTAATAGGTCAACTAGCCAGAACTTTTTGAAGTTTAATGAATGATTTTTCATGTTAGGGTCCTTGGGCTTTCTGGAAGCAGTCATTTTCTGGGAGCACCTATAGTTTATAAGTCAATTCATATTAAAGAAACCAGGATGGGCTATAGTGTATGGTATTTATAAAAGAGAATCTCAAAATGTCCTGTGCCTCCCATGAAGAAGTTTGAAAAACGCTGATCTGAAATTATACTTTAAGAGGTGTTTCAGTGTAGTTTGTGTAAAATTGCTTTGTAGATATTCTGTAGGAATGCTTCCCATATATACAGAAGGCAGAAATGTACTTGAGATTCTGGCATAGCCCTTGTTTTCAAAAAACACAGTGCAAATTCATGAAAAAGTCTTAACAGAAGATCTTCAGTAACAAACTAAAATAAGCATCTTGATTAGGCATACCTATATATCCATTATGAGAACATGCTGAAATTGTTTTGTACTAGTGAAGCAGGGTCTTATCAAGAAATCCTGTCAGTCTTGTATAAATTATCTTTTTCAGTGTTGTCCTTCTTCCCCCCACTCTTGTGTTTCACTTCACATGACTGGACTTTGTACCCATGTACTGATACGTGTACAGCCATTTTGTTTGCATAGGAGAGGCAAAAACTGAAACAATTCCATGCTGCAAGGTAAAACACCCTTTCTGCCCCAAAGTCTGTTCCTTATATATATTATTTATATTGTGAACATTGGGGTAATGTGTAGTTAGAGATCATATTCTTTCACAGCTCAAAGAAATTCTTCATGTCAGGAAGTAGGCAATTATGAGAAATAATAACATATTCAATGTTGTCTTTTCTGCATTAACTTAATACAGTGTCTTTTTTACAATGAAGAAGAGATTGCTGAAACCCTACACTCATGTCTGTAAGATACTATCAAGTATAGTGGCAAATTATTTTGTAACAGAATGCACTTTGCTATCAGGTATTGCAATGGAGTAGAACATTCCCTGCTTTGAACAGATTATAATGAGTATAAGCATTACTTTAATTGTGAAAGGATTTTGAAGAAAATAGAAAGCAGGGTCTTTATGAACTAGAAGACTTTCCAGCTGTGCCACAGCAGTTTTTTCTTAGAACTTAAGTTCTGGTTGTTTAAAATGTAATGTTGAAAGTGTATGTAATTTTGATTATGGAGTCTGATTCAAGGATCAAATGGAAATGAATTGTTAAATAGTTTTGGAGGGAGATAGGTTCTGAAATAAGCTTGTAGTTTTGAAGTGACTGGTTCATGGTACAGTGTGTGTAATCTGAAAAAATCCACTCAGTTCAAAGGTGGAAGTAACTTTTAAAGGGATATTAAATCTAATCTTTTCCTTTGAAACCTCATATACATTCACCTTGCAAACTGGGAGTAAGCATAGCTACTGAGGGGAAAGTATCTGTAAGAGGAATCTCTGAGATAGAGGAGAATGGCAAAGAGTAACAGAAAAAGGGAAAATGTAAGAAAAATTCATCACTTCTTGATAGGATGTATCTGCCGGGCTTAAACAAAACAATTGCATTTGAGCAACCATACTGAGACAAGAAGGAAGATGAAAGAGAAGCCTATATAACCAAAACAAGTGTTGGAACAGATCTGACCATACCTATTGCTTGCTATGCAGTTTTGTAATGATTCATTAATAATATGTATTCCATTCATCCTGTTTTCTCACAAACATGTATTTTGCTTTTGCCCCCAGGATGCTGTGTAGGTGGATTTTAGTAAATATGTGTTAAAGCCCCGTCAGTCCAACAGCTGAGGCTGCGCTGACAGAGGAGAGCCCCAGTCCCCAGCAGGGAGCACTGTGTGCTGCTGGCCCTGGAAGAGCCCATGTTGAGGGCAGTCATGGAGGAGGCAGGCAGCGAGGCACAGCAGCACCGAGAGCAGGGACTGCTGCTAGAGAGGCAGGGACAGTAGCAGCACCTGGGCAAGCAGAATCGGAGGAGTCGAGCCACTGCATCTGAAAGGTATTTAGCCTCAGTTTACATCGATGGCACACTGATATAGGGTTCTTGAGTAACAAGGGATTTCAAATAGGGTAGAGCAGGGTTTAGAAAGATAACGATTGCAGAAGAATTTGTGGGGCGGCTGCTTGATTGTATGAGCGGAAGTTTGGGGATGAGGATGAATGAAATATAAGTAGTTCCGGTGAGAAATTGAGAGCAGGACTACAGGACAACTGAGATGGCTTTTTAATATGTGCTTAACAAGAATTGTGACTACGGCACTCTAGACTTTGAACACACAAGTTTGAAGAGTTTCAGGTATGCACTGATTTTTGATTTTTTTGCATCATGGACCAAAATTTCAAATTTGGTGCAAAAATGGCCTTTTTGTCTACCATGCTAAAGAATCAGATGACTAGCCATACTCATAAGGAAATCTTAGGGTACAGATCTCAAACAGATCTATTTTTCTCTGTTATTGTTTATATTCTGCACTACTGACAGAACTGACTATTATGATGAAGAAAACTAGAAGCTATTGACATGGGTTAGTCACAAGAGTAACTCTTAGCATCCAGGTCCTCTATTATTGTAATAAATAACTGGGTGTGTTCTCTACTATACCAGTTGTCTAATAACAGCAGTATTGTCCTGAAAAAGGCATTTTGGACAGAGGAATTGATACATTCTTTCTCATTGTTTAACAGAATCCATCCTTTAAAAACATAAGGTTGTGTTGTATGTAAAGGCACAAAGCAAATAAAAAAATATTTTTTAAAAACTTATTTAAAAACATTCTCATACAGTTGGAAAAGCACGTTCTTTGCTTCAGAAATACTGGCAGCATGCTCTAGACCAAGCCAAAAGATAATGAGACCCCTGGAGCTATTACTGAGAAACTTTCAAATGTTAATGGAAAAGCTAATGCTGGTGTACCACAAGAAAAGGTGTGCTATAAAATAATAGAAAAATGCCTTTTTTGAATACCTTTTTAGTTTATTTATGATCTTATAATGTCGTACAAAATAAGGTGAAAACGAAATAAATTCCTATAATTTTGAGCTACTGATAACTTTCATTTTGTCATGTTGGAATTTTTCCTCAGCAGAAAAAAAAATGTTGTTCTGTTTTAACAGCAAGAATTTACAAGTTTCATAGGGTTCCTATGTAAGCAAGGAGTAAATAACCAGAGTAAAAGAAAGGGAGGAAGGAAGGGAAGGAACAAGAGTTTCCTATTTACACAGGGCAGAACAAACCAAGATACCTCTGGCTTAAATTGATGTTTTTCCTTATTGCTGTAATACAATATTTGCATTTCTACTGTTTATTCAGGTATTTTTATTTTCTGTCTGTCTCTAAGAATACACTTAGCCTCTTCCTGTATTGTAGACTTATATTTTTTATCTTAGAATTATTTGCTGTTTCGGTATCATTCATTTTAAGACATTAATTTTATTTTTTAATTAATCCTATGATGTTTAAAATCTATCCCTCAAATATTTTCCAAGCTAAGTATAGACACATTTTTTTTTAAATTTTTGATGGGAAAGTCAGTTATTCTTTTGTAGAATTCCTGACATTAGTAAATTATCAAATAATTGGAATTGGGTTACACATTTGGGTAATATGTATATGTCTTGTTTTGTAAATGTCTTTGCCTTTTGTCTGCTACATTTTTTAGCAGATTCTTGATCTATGTATTTTGCAAGCAGACTGCTATGAAGCCACTATGCGGCTCATCTTTCTTTTCTCAATTGTATAAATGTTCTTTCTAGGGTAAACATTTTCCTGGTTTGTAAGACCTCCTAATTTCATGATCCTTACATGTTGTTTTCAATTTTGTTTTGCAGTGATTGTATTTTATTTTTAAGCTGTTTTGTACTTTTATTTTTTTAGTGAATAATGCTAGTGGAGTATCTCATCATTAAAGGTGGTTATAAAATTACTTACCATCTTCTTCCCCCCCTCCCCTTTTCTAAAGCTCTTTTTTCATTATGTTATTTGAGGGGAAAATGGAAATGGTGAATGGATAAAGCTATTATGTTTGTTTTAATTTTGTATTAGGTGCTGAAAATTGGGTAATTTGAGAGTTAATCTTTTAACTCAAGTCAAAATAATGCAGTAAAAATATCTCCCAGCCTAAAAGTACAAAAAAAAATGCTTTGTGGTTTGCTTTCTCCTTGAAAGTGCTAAACAGGCAATTTTTCGTGTTTAAAAGTAAGTGAGAGTAATTTCTTTTTTAAATTGCCTCATTTAAAAAGAAAATACTTTTTTTTTTTTTTGTTTAAACCCATTTTTTTTCCTGCTAGAATGACTTTTGTCAAAAAAAATTCCAAACCATTTCATTCATAACTATTTGCAGAATGAGGACAACATTCCATGGATATTAGTTGTAGCACAAAAGTAACATAAACCAGATTTTCCGGTTTTAGAAACTGCAGGGAAGGAGCTTGGTCTTTAATAAGGCACTGCTTGTCTATTTTTAATGTCTCTTACCCATGCAAATTAAGAGGAAGGAGAAGATGTTTGTTTGTGTCCTGTGAGCCTCCTGCTTATAGCAGCAACATCATAAGTCAGTTGGTCTCAAGGGAATTTTTTTTGCTTTATAAGCTTTGCCATTTCTCTCCCTGGTAAAAGTTCACTTTTAGATCTAGATAGATTCAGTAACAGCAAAGAAATTTTTGGCTCCTGGTAATCAATAAAAGTAATTTGCCATTGGATCCATTTATTCCTTTTCATTTTAAATGTGGTGGGTTGGTCCTGGCTAACAGCCAAGAACTCACACAGCTGCTCACTCCCTGCCTTCATTCCCCAGGGATATGGGGAAAAATTAGTAGGGATGCAAGTGAAAAAACTGGTGGTGAAATGACAGGAAAATCCCTGTAATAGGCAAAACCACTCGGGGAATACAAGTTAATTTATTGATAGGTAGCATAAATATTTAATTAGTTGGAGTATTGGGAGACAAAGCAATCAAAAAAAGGACAAACATTTAATTTTACAGGAAAAACATTTTTCTTCCCACTCTCCCAGCTTCAGCTTCAGATTCCTCTCTTTCACTTTCCTACTCTCCACACCTTCACTCCAGACATGTCCTCCTGTGTTACTGCTGCAGGTTGTGCACAGTCTCTTCAGGGAGGCACTGGGTGGCACACCAGGCTGTGCTTGGCAGTCTCCTTACGCTACTTGTTGCTCTACAGTGCCTTTGGGCATGTTCCTGACCAGTGTGAGACACTTCCTACTGCTCTGGCCTTTTTGTTCTTTCTTCTTCTTCTTCCTCTCCCACTGCTCCTCACAGCCTTCTCTCTCTGTTCCTCCCCCCCTCCAGTATTTTTGTCCTTTCTTAAATTTGTTTCCCTATGGGCTCGTCTGTGATCAGCAGTGGGTCCATTGCAGAGCTGGCCAGAACTGATGATGTTCAGCACAGAGCAGCTCCTGGTCTGTCCTCAGAGGCATCCCCTGGAGTGCCCCTCTGCTGTCAAAACAACCTACCTCCTCTTCTCCTACCTCTTATCTGACAGAACAAACATTTGCATCCCTGTTCCATGATTGGAATGGATGAATTTCCCATGGTGTGGTGGGAGTCAGGAGAACATGGAAGATCTTTGTACATGAGTGATGTCGTGACCATAGTGTTCACTGTCCATGTGACTTGCTGAACAGTGCCCATGGACAGCAACAGACTTTTTCTTACCATGTATCAGGAACTGAAGTGTTTTTTCTTCTGTGACAAGGACCTCATGAAGGAAAGTAGCAGGATCTAGTGATCACCTGCAAGTCCCAGGCTGTTTTGTTGCTTTGTGTGTGTTGCTTGTAGGAAAGTGGGCAGGGAGTAGATGAGCTGAGCTCATAGTTTCTTGTCTGGTCACCTCTGACAAGAACTTCTTGATATCCTGCTTGAATAAATTCTGTTCTTTTAGAACTATGTCAAAATAAAGTTTATTTTTCCAATCAGATATGTGACTGCAACCTAAACACATGTTGGCTGTAGCTGAGTTCAATTAGAGAATTACCAATATTCATATAAAATAATCATTGCTCTTGGATTGATCACTCTTGTCTCTTTTGTTTTAGAGTAATGAAAGAATAAAATATTTAAGATGGAATATTCATCATATTGCTATACAGTCTGGAAAGGAAAAATACCTAAATGAATCCCTTGGAGGAAAATCTTGCTACTGATACTCCCGAGGAATTGTCCCTAATTCTTAGATTTCTAGTAGGAATTACTACTCACAGAATAAGAAATCATTACACCAGTAAGATTTGGACAGTACATCATACTAATTGAAATCTTCATGTTTGTTTATTACAAAAAGGTATTTTTTCCATATTTCATGCTGAGGGCATACAGACAACCAACTGGGTGGAATTCATTTCATGTAACTATTACTTTTGTATAAATGTAGTCTAAACTAGGTTTTAAGGCTTTCTTTCTTTTTTGGAACGAAGTCATGAGTATTCCTTCCAAAAGTTCTTTATACCAGTCTTAAGAAAAAACTTAAGGTGCCTGTATCTTCCTACTGATTAAAAAGAAAGCTTAGGTAATTAGCTCAGACTAAATACCTTACTTGAAGATTAATAAATTCACATGGATTTTCACTCATGGTTTGTACCATGAGTGTCTGTTTGCTGTGGGCCATATAGGTACTTAAATTCTACATGGGCAAAATCACTATTGATTGAATTTAGCTTTGTCTTAATTTTTCTATCTGGTACAGTCAGCAATATTGAGAGTCCTTAAGGGTTATCGTAATGAAAGTATAAATAACAATAGAACTCATATAAAAATAATAACTCCTTGAGAACAAACTAATTCAAATGCCTTTTTTCTTTAAATGAAACATTATTTTGGAAGTAGCATAACATATTGGGTAATTTTGTTGATGTGCTACTTGCTAACCATATGTAGCAAAGAGAATTAACTGACCATTTCCCTGAAATTTTCTCTGGTAAATCACTCGATCTAGTAAAGTGATTGTAGGTAGAGGAATATGGTGTTATAAAATCCAAAGCTTTGATCGTGACAGATTCCAGAGGATTCCATTAAGTAATTCAGGGGAGGGAGGTGGGTTTCGTTGGGATTGTTTGGGTTGTTGGTTTTTTGGGTGTTTTTTCCTCTGATAGACACAAAAAGGCTACCATTTCAGTGAAAAGGGTTTAGAATCTGCTTTCAGATTAAAGGAAAATAAAATTCAGTGCTAAGTGGTTGGGTGTGTTACTGTCTCTTCAGTGACTTACAGCAGGACTTAAATTCCAGATCACAGATTCCAACCTGTGCATGTACCTATGAAGGCATGTGTTGGTGAAGTTGAGTGTTTTAATCCAATACTACTTGTAATTAGAACTTCTATTTGAATTTTCTTTAAACATTTCAATTAATATGAATGGAAACTCAAAGGAGACTAGTTTGGCTGCAGTTGGGCAAAGGCGAAGAGTTTGTAACCAGTCTGTGAGATGAAGCTGTGCTTTCTATGTTGTCCAGTTCAAATGGATGTAACCAAGCTTATTTTGTGAATTTGATGTGTAAGGGTCACAGTCTTGCAGAACTTTACAGTCCGTATCTGCTTGCATAACTCTAAAGTGCAAAATTTGAGGCACGTAAGTTCTTCTGCATGTCCATTTGACACTCTTGAAGAGGGTGTTGTCAAAAATAGTCATTTCACTCAACATCTGTATTAAAAAAACCCTGACTCAACATCTTTCAAAACTGTAAAGTAAGCTAAATATAATGGCTGAGTTTAGCTAAGCCCTCAAAGTATGTAAGAAAAAATTCTTTTAATTGGTTTGGATACTTATATCTAGTCTGCAGTGAGTGACATGACATAGTCGCTAGTAATTAGTTGTTCATGATTGGCTTTTTTTTTGTTTTAAAAGATTTTTCATTCTGAAGATGGTGCATAACTGGCAAATTTTATCTCGAAGATTTTCTTATGTTTCTGATCAGAGCCTATAACCAAAATCAACTTTTTAAAGAGCATTTGGCGAACGGAGATTTTTGTGAAACAGTAGAAGGGTAAAAATGTATGTGCTCTAATATGTGCATCTAATTATATAGGTTCTTTATTACAAATAAAATAATGACATTATATCACAAAAAGTTATATTTTACTCCATTCAGGCTACCAGAAAGAATGTTTATTATTTACTAATGCTGCTTTTAAGTTCCATAATTTAGTTGAGACAAAAGTAGAAAATTCTGGAGAGACCATTTTAAAAAGATACCTAAACTAAACTTAGATCTGGTAGGGGCTCTGTGGCTTTATCTCTGTTTAATTCAGATTCAATAATTATTTGCACTTAAGAAACACAATTATTCATTTTAATGCTTTTTCCAGCTTATAAAGTGAAATTTCTTTCTTGCAATGAGAAAACTTTTAGTCAATTAAATACAGATTTTCATATATGTATATAGTTGATGCATACTGAAATATAATGAAAAGTTTCAGAAAAACAGTTATATTACATCAAAGATTCAACAGATATTACCGACTTGTAAAAGAATTAATTGAATTTAGCAAATTTTAAACTGATACTGTATAATAATTATACATAATATAACTTTGAATTTTTGGAGTTTAGCATTCAATTAAGCAAGGTAATTTTTTTTCTTTTTTTTTTGTATACTGCTTAAGGATAACACAGCATTTTTAATCAGGTCAATATCTTTAAGTGTTGCTTATTTCATCAGAAAATACTGTACCTTCAAGGATAAAGTATATTAAGCATTTTCTCAAAGGGTTCTATAACATTAAAAGAGTAGTTTGCAGATAAATTGCTTAATCAAAGTTAATAAAAATGCTGAGATGATTCAATAGGGAAGAGATGTTTCAAAGACTTTCTTTTAATTGTTCCTGTAAAAATGCATGTGTCTGTAGTAGTCAGATGATTATCCAGCACACAGCCGGATAAACACATCATGTGACAGGTGAGCAGCTGGCTCAGGGGTCAGGTGCAAGGGGTTTCAGGGAACGGAGTGATTGGTGACCTGTCCCTAGTGGGGTTCCACAGGGCTCCATTGTAGGCCCACTAGTCTTCAACATCTTCATAAACAATGCAGGACTGGAAAGTATACTAACTAAATTTGCCAATGATGCTAAACTGGGAGGAACTGTTCACTTCTTTGAAGGCAGAGAAACCCTGCAGAGACCTCAACAAATGAGAGGACAGGGCAATCACCAGCTATATGAAGTTCAATAAGGGCAGGTGCCAGATTCTGAACCTGGGATGGTGCAATCCTGGGTGTAGAGACAGACTGGAGAAGGAGAGGCTGGAAAGCAGTGCCAGGAAAGGGACCTGGTGGTCCTGGTCAGTGGCAAGTTGAACATGGGTCAGCACTGTCCTGGCAGCCAGGAGGGACAGCCCTGTCCTGGGGGCATCAGGCACAGCATGGCCAGCTGGGCAAGGGAGGGGATTGTCCTGCTCTGCTCTGAGCTGGGGCAGCCTCACCTCGAGTGCTGGGGGCAGTTTTGGGTGCTGCAATATAAGGAACACATTAAATTATTAGAGAGAATCCAGAGGAGGGCAACAAAGGTGGTGAAGGGCTTTGAGGAGAAGCTGTATGAGGAGTGATTGAGATCACTTGGTTTGTTCATCCTGGAGACGGGAATCCGAGGGCAAACCTCTTTGCAGTTACAACTTCCTCATGAGTAAGAGGAGGAGCGGCACTGATGTCTCTGGTGATCAGTGACAAGACTCAAGATAATGGCCTGAAGCTGTGCCAGGGAAGGTTTATATTGGATATTATGAGGTTCTTCACAAAGAGGGTGGTTGGACACTGGAACAGGCTCCCTAAGGAAGTGGTCACATCATCAAGCCTGACAGAGTTCAGGAAGTGTTTGGATAATACTCATGGGCAAATGGTGTGACTCTTGGGGATGTCCTGTGCGGGGCCAGAAGTTGGACTTCGATGATCCTTGTAGGTCCCCAACTTAGGTTATTCTATAATTCTATGACAGCCATATCTTGAGTTGGTTATTCTGATGGAAAAAAAAAACAAAAACAAACCTAAAAACCAATCAAACAGAAAACCCAAACAAACAAAAAAAAGCCCAAAAATCCCGCAAACCTCTTTAACCAGCATTTTTTAATGAAGAAAATAAAAACTTAGAAGTGTTTGGTGAAATATTGGATTGTGGATCTGTTTGGGGCTTTTCTTTCGTTCATTTATTCTTACATATTTATACTTTGGGGTTTTTTAATGCTAGTAGAAAATATGTATTAGAATCCCAAAAATACAATTTGGAGATATGTAGTAAAAGTAGGACATGTGTATATGCCCCCATATACACGTGTATATGTGCATATGTGCCTATGGACACATCTATGTGTATATGTGTTCGTGTCTATAGATTCCTATACAGTGATTTAAGTATTGTAGGTTGGAATAGGATATGTGAAATACAAATTCTTATGTGGCTATTGTTGTAGGAGATTAAGCACCTCTTGAATCTATTCAACTTATCAGCCACCTTAGAAATGAAGAAGCTACTTTTCTATTATATAATGGAGAAAGTGAAGCAGCGGTTAAAACTTGCACTTATGTGCCCCACATGCAAAAAAGAAGGAAAAAAGTTGCCAGATGAATGTGAAACACAAGCCTTCAAAGCTGATGCCTACTGAAAGAGCATCTAAAGAGTGTTACAGAAGTAAAAAACCTAAAATCAAATTATTTCAATGCAAGAAACCAAACCACAAGTTAATCAATTAAAAATAAACAGTACCAAATCCATGAAGGGTAAAAGATCCATGGAGAGATATTCATTACAATGTTCTCCTCTCCAAAATGCCTTTAATGCTGACTGCCAAAAGCTAAAAGGCTGTGCAAGTAAAAGAATTTTTGCCTGGCTTTTTTAAAAATCTTTTCTTAAGCATTTGAATTGGCTCCAGACAGAGAGGAAACATTAGTTAGCTGGAAGCTTCATCTGATTTTGTGTTATCATTTTTCTGTTAGGTCTACATATGCCTGTGTTTTCACCAGGAGAAACCCTGGTGTAATACAGAGAGCCCTCAGCATTCTCAGAGCTTCATTCTTCTCACGTCCTTCCCTTTTAGCTCCTTTGAATTTCTTTGCTGTTGTCTGTTCCACTCAATTTCATCCATCTGATTCTTCTTGCTTTCTATGCACATCCTTTCAAGACATATGAAAATCTGCTGCAGAAGGAGTACACCAGAGAGATCGTTGTTTGGATTATTTTTTTCCCTGTTTCCTTGTTGATTTCACTTCAGGGACATTGTGTCAGGTGAAGGCAAATAGCTCAATGTGTGAATATCTACAGATATTCCTTCAGAGTAAAGTATCCAGCAGTAATGTATCAGAGACAACATTCAAAAACCTTTTGGCTGATTTACGAAATGACAAATGCAGGTTTTAAATGAGGCTATCTTCTGTGGGTTTTGCAAGTATCCATGCAACTCTACATAATGTCATCAACATATAATGCTCCCTTTTTCAACATGCACATTGCCATTGTCCTTTGAGACCTTTGTAGTCTGAACATAAGTGTAGGAACATAAGATCTGGCTGCAGTTTGCTCCTGTCCTCTTGGGTCAGTTTGGGAGTTAGTTGTTCTCTTGGAATGCATGGGAAGCAAATCACTTTTATTTATCCTTTCAGGGAAGAAAGGCAAGTGTGCACCATAGCAGAGGCTACACAACTTCGTCAGTATGGTTATTTGATGAAGGATGAAGTGGATGTATCCTATGCAGCAATCCATTTGCTCTTTTAAATTTACAGCTTGTGTATTTATTTTCCATGTCTGAAATGAAGTATATTGCTTTTCATGGGATAAACAAGAGAACAATAACCTGCAGTGATAAGGCTGGGATCTTTAGAGGCTTCTGACTGAAGTCTAAGCCAGAACTATGATCACCAAAGTGTTTATAAAATGTAACTTAAGCAGTAAAACAAAGTTAATATACTAAAGAAGTTAAAGCCCTCTTTGTACCTATACTTCCTTACAGAACAGCAATAATGAATTTGGCAACCAGAAGTCCCAGTCTGTTTTGGTTGATCCCTACTATTTTGTTCTCTTCTCACTTATGTTAGTCCCAAATCTTATCTTCCCAGATTCTTTCCAATCAGTCCTCTTTGTTGACCATAATCATAACTCCTCAGCTCTTTCCTCCCAGACATTTCCTGTTCTCTCTCACCTCTGTTCCTCAGTTTTGTTTTCCTGTTCACTGTCATCCCTTCCAGTTTCTTTATTACTGTGCCATTTCTCCTAATTTCTGCCTGCAGTTCTCATTCCAGCTGGGTATCAACTCCCATTCTTGCTATTAATGTCAGAGTAAGCTCTTCTAGTTCTGCCTATTTTGTCTCCTCTATAAATAATTTTACCCGTCTCATTTCTTTGTGAATCTGTCTCCCTTAATGTCTAGTCTCTTTGTACCAGGTCTTTCAGTTTTGACTTCTTTATCTTCTCTCCAGTTACATTATGTACCATAATTCATTGATTTATAAGATTTTTCTTTCTTGACCAGCTATCTGCATTCTCTCTGGAAATTATTGTCTCTCCTTTTTCTACTCTCTCACTTACAAATTTGTACCTTAGTTCTGATTTCTTCCACTTCTTGTCCGAGAATAATGCAGAGTTCAGGTGTGACTCAGGCCTTGCCTGCCTTTTAAAAAGGCTGTCTGCATCCAGAAAAGATGGGAATCTTACTAAGAGACGGAACAGAGTCTCTGTTCTTTTTGATGTGTGTGCCTGGCACAGTCCATTCCAGCCTGAAGGCACTCAGTTTCAGCCAGGACATGGTCAGTGCAGTTTAACACAGAGATTCAACAAGTTCTGATTAAGGTAAAACAGCATTCATATCATGCACATCTGCAAATGCTCTGCTTTTACTATAAAAGCGTATAATGGTATATTGTGTTGTGCACAATACATCCTTCTTCCTGTTTTAGGTTGGATGTGGCATGGGAATTGTTTATAGAACATTGTGATATTATATAAAATATTTTTAATTGCTTTTACTATAGACCCTGGTATTTATAATGTTTGTGAATAGCCTTTTCTTAAACACTCCTTTCAATAATTTCATAGCGCATCTCTTCACTTTCTTTTCCATAATATTTATAACTTTCCAGAAACTTCAGCTGGGTTTTTTTCCCCATTGTTGAAGAGAAATTCAGTAATTTGCTTCGTTAGTGGAATTGATTAACTTTTTTTTTGCAGTGAACCTTGGAGGTTTAGGTCCTAAATTATTTCAGATTCTGTGTTATTCAAATAACATTTGTAGCTGGGAAGAAAAACAAGCCAACCAAAAAAAAAAAAAAAAAAAAAAAAAGGCAAACATACACACAAAAGATAAAAAATCCCCAAGCTTTGTTAGCTCTTATGATTTATTGCTTTATAGTAGTGCATGTGTATATGCAAAATTGCCACTGAGGTTGTACCTAGTTCTTTATTTGTCTTTATTTAAAGGCTTCATCTGTGTAAAGGAGTGGAAAGAAAAATTACCCATATACTAAAATACGCATTTTTATTTTTAAGAAGTGTGAGAGAACAAATGCTTTAAAAAACTTCCAAGAAAAAAAGCACCATCTAAAAGCATTCAATCTTTTGTTTTCTCTTTTACTATGCAAAGTGTAATGATAAGAATAAATTAGATTAACAATCTGTTTATTATATTTTCCATCTGTTCTTACACACCAGGAGGAAGATGGGGCTCCTTTTACTTCTAATAATTTGCCAATGTGCCATAAACAGTATCAAAACACACAGTGTTTCAAAGCCCAATATAATTTTACTGATGGCTGATGATCTTGGTATTGGAGACCTGGGATGTTATGGGAACAAAACCTTAAGGTAGGATGATAATTGGGTGGAGTCATAGCTTTATATTTAGTTTTCAATGGATTTTTAAAATTAAAAATCTCAGAACATTCAGAGGTTTTATTTAGGCTTTTTTATGAGTAACTAAAGTTAATAACTTTTCCAGGGATTTAAATATTCAATCCTTATTTTCTTTTTTTGACCAAAGACTTAGCTAATGCAGTTATCCTGCTGAAAAGTTGCATTATAAACAGAGGATTGAGCAACCAACCAAATAAGGGTTGGTTGGTATAAGGATTATACTTTAGCTCTAGAGAGCTAAAGTATAATCAACAATTTT
The DNA here is from genome assembly GCF_027887145.1 of Ammospiza caudacuta. Taxonomy (NCBI): domain Eukaryota; kingdom Metazoa; phylum Chordata; class Aves; order Passeriformes; family Passerellidae; genus Ammospiza; species Ammospiza caudacuta. Next base: position 99,551,035 of record NC_080594.1, read on the forward strand.
CTTCTAGAATAGACATGACACAAGTACTATGAATTAAACGTGTTTTGAAGCAGTCTTGATTTGGGACAAGCTTGTTGTTAACTAACTGGAAATAAAGAGCTGATATTTGCCCTTAATTTGTCTTCATACAGTAGTCAATGTATTAATTAAAGCAAATGTTAATATACTTGAATAATCCATCAGTGTGCCCTGGGATGTTTCTTGCTACCAGCTTAGATGTGATGGTTGTGTAAACAGAGCAAGTGATATCTAGACATTGTGTTTCAGTGGTGCAAAGTTAAATAAAACATTCAGACTAAAAGCCCTGTCTGTCAAATGTTAAATGCTCTTTTTCCTGCTGATGTTAGTTAGAAGTAAAATCTTCTCATAACTCAAAAAAAAAAAAAATACAAATCAAGTTACGGCTTCTGGTTTTAAACAAGGAAAAATATATAGAACATCAATGCTTGGATCACTCCCCTCACAGGCACCAGAACAACGTAAAGATATATATGCTCTACTGAGAGAATTCGGAATTTGATTTTTGGAATATGATGAATTTTCATCTTAGCGATTGTTATCAGTAGGTGACTTTACAGGTAGAAAATAATTGGAAAACATTGGAAAATTAATGTTTCTGACTATTCGGACTTAGATGATGGGAGCACTAGTGTGCCTTGAGGTCATGGTCATTAATCTCCAGGGTCAGAGAGCTATTAGAGCATGCTGCAGCTGCTGGCCAGTCTGCATTAGTAATTTTTATCTGTAGAACCAAGGACACAGGATTTCTTCCTGCAGGACCCAATTTTAATCTGCATGATGAGCCACTTCACAGACAAGTTTCCCATACAGATATGGAAGCTAGGTTGTGCCTCTGGGTCTAATATAGCAGATATAATAATGTCAGACATGTAGATATTGTTAATATAGAACATAACACGGAGTCATAATCATTTGAATCTGATCTAATAGCTTATAGCACTACACAACATTATCCCTACCCCAAAAAGCTTTTGCTGAAGAGAGACTGAAGAGGCACCAAGTCGGGAGCAAGGAAACACAACCTTTCTCTAGTCTCTCTTACCCTCATTACTGAAGCAAAAATGTTGTAAAAATTACAGTTCTGGTCAAGGAACAGATTAAAAAGGGTTGCAATACTATATGTCCAGATGTTGCAGTTTAACTGGCCATGAGGAATATAAGAAAGTGGAGGAAAAGATTTTTGCTGCAGTGTTCAGACGCCTCATGTAAAAATATTTGACATGATAGTATTTGCAATTGCAACCCCATCATGCATTTGATAATTTACATACAGTAAATTTTAACTGGATTTTCCTGATAGTTCTTGCCTCAGATGCCTTGTTCTTACCATGTCTGTATCCAAATAACCATCTTTGGGTTTTTTTTTTCACCTGCTTGTGTTTTTCCAGAACCCCTAATATTGACAGGCTAGCAGAGGAAGGAGTGACACTTACTCAGCATATAGCAGCAGCCCCACTTTGTACTCCAAGCAGGGCAGCTTTCTTGACTGGAAGATATCCTATAAGATCAGGTAAAATCCCATCACTTTATTTATATATAAGTAGTTTATTTTATTTACAGTAAACTGTATGCAGGTATTTTGTCTGGCCTTCCTTGATTTGTTTATTATTATGAGTTTAAGTAATGGTAAATGATCAGTCTTTTCATTGACTGATCAAGCTCAGCAGAGTTGGTCTACATTAGAAATATTTCATATGGGGAATTTTCACATTTCAGAAGAGTTGACCCAAAAATAAAGTTTATTTAGTGAGTAATTTTTTTTTTTTAAATAGCAACAAAACAATCTGACTGTGGTTATTTAATGCCAATATTTAATCCAGTGTCCTGGACTGTATCAGGCACAACATCACCAGCCAGGCAAGGGAGGGGATTGTTGAGGGCACGTGAGCTGCTCTGTGCTAGGGTGACCTCACCTCAAGTGCTGTGTGCACCAAATCTGACAGAGTTCAAGAAGTGTTTGGACAATACTCTGGGGCACATAGTGTGGCTCCTGGGGATGTCCTGTGAAGGGCTGGATGTTGAATTCATAGATCCCTGTAGGTCCCTTCCAACTAAGCATCTCTAGTGATTCTCTGTGATTCTGTGAAATTCCTCCACTATGCAATGACCCCAGGCTCTTTGCCTGCCTCCACAGTTGCATTCAGGCTACTCCCTCTGTGTTGGCAGGCAGCCCAAGTATTGAACACCACAGAGATGCATCTAGAGAGACTCAGTGGAAGAACCCAATGTAAATACTTCTTCTCAGACATTTTTATTTCTGCTAAGCCTTTCTGTTTAGACTGATGCCTCAGGTTTTAGCTTTTCTATTTTTCAGATTCTATTCTGCTTTAGTGTGTAACTCTAGGCTTCATATTAGGGGATAGTAAGCTCTCTCCACAGAATAGTAGACAAAACAATTCCTTCTCTAGCTGGGGACCCAAGGATAACCAATCCAGATCTCAGGCCCAAGAGCATAAACAACAGTGGACTGAAGAGAGAAAAAAGAGAGAAAACAAGAAGGATGGGACTTCATGGGCTAAAGATGTAATTGGTAAATTAGCTCCAATATGCTAATGGACCAAAACTTATAAAAATGTGAGACCCCATGTTACCCATTTTGTGGCCATTATGGGTTGTGCTGCCCAAAGTGGATCTATCTGAGGCCTTTTAAAATACCTACTTTACTTTAGCTCCATCTAGTCTCTGTTCTAGGTCAGCCTTCACAAGGCATCAAGACAAATTATTGAGTTTGTGTTTTTTGTAATGGGGAGGTAGGGGCAGGACAGTTCATTAAAGTACTCAAGTTGCCCTGAAAACTGGGAAGAAGAGAGTAAAAAATATCTCATCTGTTTGAAGTGTTATTTTTGTTCCATATCTACCCATACACAGCACTAAGTATCCTGTGAATACATGCATTTAATTTTTCTTACTTTCAAAGTACCTGATCCAAAGCCTATTTGAATCCATGAAGATCTAGTTTGTTTATTTTAGTGTGCTGGGACTGAGCCTCTCAGTGCTTAGCCATGCAACTTTAACATTCCCTTAACATCATTTTTAGCAAGGATCATTATACATTAATCAGATCACTTGTTCATTAGTGATAAAACATCCTGTCCTTGCTTCTGGGAATGAAAGCAAAGCAAGACTCTGGAGCCTACTTGATACGTTCGTGTTCACTCAAATCAAGTAACGAGCTTCTGCAAAAGTGCCAGCTAATATAACTTGCTAAATTTTCCATTCAATTCATCTGCAAAGGAAAATGTTATATCCTGTTACAGATATGTTGCTATTATCATTTACTGTAGGTAAAGTCACAGGTCACTTTCCATTATGTGACTTGTTCTTATTTCTGAAAAATTAAGGCTTGAACTAATTTTTTTTTTCACTGATCAGCTCTCAGACACACTTAATAATTTCCATGTAGGTACAAAAATTGAACTTTGTCTTACTTAACATACAAAATTTCTAAATACGGACTGCTTCTGAATATCAGTGAAGAACTAGTAAAGGTTTACTATAGAAGACACTAGAATCATGATGTGGAAAAAATGTTAGAAATATAAATCTCCTGATAATAGAGCTAAAGAAAACGATTCCAAAATGTTGTATTGGATGAGACACAAGCTCAGAGAAAGGTAATGATGAAAATAAATAGAATGCTTCTGTACTTTCATTCTGATAACTTAATGAAATTACACTGATTTCAGTTACAAGAGCTTGAAATATGTAAAAAATATAAATAAGAAAAATATAGATAAATATATGACTGAAGCTATCTGAAGCATTGATCAGCAAAACTATCTGGGGTGAAAAACTGAAGTCAGCATTTGAAGGGTAGGTTGAGCTGTCTTTAATAAACCAGTCTAACGAGTCATTTTCTCATGTAACCACAAGGGATACCTGAGGGAGGATTCTGGTTGTCTATATCAGTCATGTAACTTGGGCACAGTTGCATAATTTAGACTTCCTGAAGATACATCTGCACAGATTTGCATAGATATTCTCTGTTCTTACTGTCTATTTTCAGTGCCAGCTCTCATCTGGAATCCTAGTAATCTAATTTTCATGAACCTGAGCTCTCAGGTTCCTCATCCTGAGTGCACTTTGTAAGCTCATTTGTGTTTCTCAGACTCTTAGCATATAGAAATTACTGTGCCTTATTTAGATGTTGTCTTGTTAGCTGGTACCTGATGCTCCTTTAGTGCACTCCTTCAGTGTGCATTGGATGATGTGTCTTCATGTCACCGGAGCACCCATCAATGCTGACAGCTCAAACCACTCTATTTACAGGATCAGATTCTCTCTTGCTCTTTCTGACCTCATGATATTTACATGCCCAGAAGTAAGACTGCCCTATTTCAGTATGACTTCTCTCAAAAAACCTTAAAGGCTTGTAGAAAACCACGTATGAGGACAGGGGAAATTCTCAAACTAGAACTTGGGAATGATCTCACTTAGTCCTCATCTTCCTTCCCTCCCTGGGTATAGGAAAAATAAATTATACAAGCTCAACTTCTTAAAATTTTGCTATACCTTAGAAAATCTACAGAAGGGGCTGCAGCTCTTTATGTGATGGCTGGCCCCATGGTTATAAGCTCAGATTTTTTTTCTCCATGTCTGTTTTTGGTGTCAATACAGGAAATACCTCACTCATCTAAATGGATGATTATATCTTCTACTTGCAGCACTTAGCATCTGATTGTAATATGTCATTTAAGTGATACCACCTAAGGCAAAAAGTGCATGCAGAATTAATGAATAGAAATTCTTTCTTTGTATTATCTTGGTCTCATTCATTTTTATTGTATTTAGGAATGGCTGCCTTCTCACGAGTCGGTGTCTTCTTATTTTCTGCCTCTTCTGGGGGACTTCCTTCTGAAGAAATAACTTTTCCCAAACTCCTGAAGCAGAAAGGTTATGCAACAGCTCTAATAGGTAAAATTGCAGACATGAGCAGCTCTGTTTCCTTTCATTTCAATGAAAAGAACATTAACTTCCTGTATAGGCTTTTGAGGGCCTGCATTAAACTTTTCTGCTCCACAGCATAATGAATTTATTTTTCTGGAACAAAGCTGAGGACATTCCCATTCTGTGTGAAACACTAGTCAGGTAAGTATGTCTAATTCACTTGTGTAGTTATAGTCTCATTTTGCACAGTACTGAGGAAACATGATGAACAAACTGAAAATTATTCAAGCTCTTGAAAAGTTTTCAGTATAAATAGGACTTTGGTTACATCAGAGAGACAATGAGGGGTTGATCACAGGGGTACAAGTCAGCACTATGCTTGTTTTTCACCAGTGTTTAAATTCCCATACAGTAAATAACGCTGTAGCTGGGTTACCATCTAAGTCATCAGACAGAAATGGATTTTTCTAGGAAATTTTTCATATAATTTGGTAGATATTTCATATAAAAATGTATTCCTCTCTTATTATAAAGATAGTTCAGACAACTGATCACAGCATAAATATCCAGTGATGGGCAAAAGGAATCATACTAGGTTAATATTAAATAGAATTGGAATTAATGTCATAAAAGTATAACATTAAAGACTTTTGAATTTTTTTTTCTTAATTTGGCCACTGACTTATTGCACACTGCTTATATTTTAGAAGATTCTTGAGAAGTTCAATTTGTATTACATAATATGTTTCTGTACTGAAATTGCCAGGGAATAGTTGTGCAGATAACATCACACTGAAATATTACTAAATTGATTTAGATGAAGGATGCATGCAATTTGTTTTTTAAATGAAACAGAAACTTGCAATTTTGAGAGTAATTTTTGTTTAAAAACCCAGGATGTTTAGCAAGGCTAACAATTCATGCCAGTGTTCAGAAAATGTCTGTATTGTGTAGATAAACCAGTGTCAGCATTCTAACTAAAAATCCTACTTAGCTATATCTCAGTCTTATAAAGCATAAAATACCATGATCTCCTGAAAGAATGAAAATAGAAAACCAGAAATTCTTATCAGAAATGTATTTAATGTACATGTATTTCAATCATAGTTCAAATAGTTCATAGTTTGAACAAAAAAGCTGTTCATAATTTGTTCCTTGTGGACTTGATTTCTATTTCTCTGTATTCAATTAAAGACTAGGATTTTTCTGTTTGTAACAAGCACAGTAATACAACTCATTTTCTGGGGCTGACCCAGTTAATGTTCTTTTTTTAACTACTTTTACAGCAGCATGACAGCTTGCCACTTAGATCTCCAGAAGTTCTCTCCATGATGCTTAATGAACAATTCTTCCAAGTGGCCTGAGTGATAGCTATGAGACCATAAAATGTAATATTACCATATCCTTAGAGTATAATGAAGGTTTCCAAAAATCAAGAAGTGCATTAAAATTAGGGATAAAGCATATGTAAATGATAGAAAGAAAAATTATGTAGATTTGAAGACTAGATAGACAGTCTGATTCACAACCAGCATATTTTCTGCCTTTGCTGGTGTTCTTATCACATCATATAGGTCTAGGTCAGGGAGTCTTTGCTTGGTTCAATCTAATTCAGCAATTCCCAAAGAACTAATTGTCAAATCCTGCACCAGTGATGGATTGGCATAAGGTTAATTTGAAGCCTTTCTGATCCTCAAGCCTGTAGTGTCATTTCTACTTTTTTGGTGAATCTCCTCTCTGATGATAGTATTTTTCTTCCCTAGGTGCATTTTTGTTTCTTTTTAAATGTTTTTTTCTCCTCTGAATATGTGCTTTCTTTTGTTTGATATGTCCCAAAATATATTTTATCTCTAAATCTACTTTATGTATATACTTTTCTACCTCATTGTTTTCCCCTGTGACATAAAGAAGGTGACAACCAATAGATCTGTCAGGAAGGCATACAATCAGATCTGCAACAAAACGAAGTTCTATCAAAAAAAGCAGATGCATAGAATACATATTATTTCACCAGTTGGAAGAAATGCTGATGATTTTTGGAAATTGCTATTCATAATGCAAAAATTCCCCTTACATTTGATAGATAGTGTTTTAACTACTGCTATACTCAATTACAGTAAAGGTTCATTTTCTCACTGGTGCTATCCAGTGCGTTGTCCAGCATCCAGAGAAGTTTAAAATCCACCTATGTAGCTTATCTCCAGTGCTAAAATACTAATTGATAACTGGTACTTATTTCTTTCAGAATGAAGTATTTTAATGTTTGGACAAATCACAGTAGTAAGGTGTCCAAGATTGACTGAGTGTATGGAGTGGAGTTAGTACAACAGTTATTCATAAAACAGCCTAAAATCTGTCCGTGTGAATACCATATGTACATACAGTTTTTATAAATTTTGCTGTATACTTCAAATAAATATATTTCCAAAGAACATAAAATATTTCTGTTTGCATCTTGCTCCACATCTTGTATCTTGCCATTTATCTGAAAAGCACAGAATCATTCCAAAAGAAATATATCATTACATAAAAATCAGTCTTTGTACCAAAACCACTACAGTATTTTTCCTTTTTCTGCTATCTGAGGGAAAAATACAGGGGAAACATGGATTTCTGTAGTGTCCTTAGGATTCTGCATTTTGAAAAATGGAGTTTTAAGTGAAATTTCTTGGCTGACTAGGACTTGCTTCTCACTTCCACTTGCCTTTCATTGCATTGTTTTTGTTCTGCAGAAGTTTTAATTGTGGCTGATGGAGAGGGAAAAGAGCCTAGGTCTCAAATTATTACAGTACTCATAATTTACAATTAACAGCATAAATTTCACTCAAAAGCTTGGTAGAATCTGTTGAAATGCTTAGGATGCTTATGTGAAGTGTCCATTCTATGAAGCATCACTTGGCAAAGAGATGAGAGCATTTTGCATTGCTCTCAGATTCAGAAGGGCCCCAGAATCTAAAGCACATTACAGTAATCTGTTCAAGCACTAGCTCAAGGCAGGGGTTATTGTCACAAGGAGTGAAGCAAAACATGTATTGTGCACCCAGCCATCACTTGCCTGTTCAGAGTAATGCAGGGTCTATCAAAACCTTCTACCTGCCCAGCCATTTGAGAATGGCACTTGTGTCATTCTGTCACAGCTCCTGATATCATTTGAGCAGGGGCTTTTGCTGCTTTTCTTGCTAACCTGATCTCTGCTTTGCTTGGCTTAAGTTGCTTCTCAACAAATCTTTTTCTGAGGCCCAAGTTTGTCTTGACATTGAACAATTCGTTGTACTTGCTAAAGAAGCCCTTTAGATAAAAATAGGACTTATATTTCCTCCTGCCCTAATTTGTTATTGCTAGGTTTTTCTATCCTGGATTGTAGTTGAGATCCAGTTAAAAAATCCACTACATATCATAAAAAGTCACCTTGAAGGTATACTTAATTTGTTTTTGTTTCATTTTCATATTTTCTTGCTGAATTATAGTTACTTTGAGATTAACATATAATAGCAAAGAAAAAAAATATTAAGCCAGAAGAGCATTTATGTTCATGATTATAAGCCTCTACCTTTAAATCACTTATCCAACTTGATGACAGTTCTTTCATGCTCACTGTGTTACACATCTGATTTATAATTATTCCATTAAGAGACTCATTCAAATACAAGAGAAAAATTAAAGCATTTCTTTTCAAAAATCTGCATCTTTGGGTGCTGGGAATGAAAATCAGAGTTCCAGCCTTACCTAGCCCTTTATAGGACCATTATAACTTCTTACATTTCAGTAAAATGGTGTGTACTGCTTGTTTTTTTAACTGACCACAGTAATTTTTACTGGACCATGTCCAAAGTAGTGACCAGAACCATTCAGTGCAGAATACCACCAGCAGAATACCACTTCAGGTGAGGGGCTATCTGACAGGGAAAAGTTCTGATGGAATAAGAAATCTGTAGAGACCTTAATTTCACTGGCACATAAGCAGACCTGAAAATGTTTTATACCTGCTTTGATGATATACAGAAATTACTTTTAACTTAAGACCATCGAGATATGTATGAGGACAATTGCACTCAACTATGCACTCAGATTCAAGATTTTTGCTTTTTCTCCACCTTTGCTGACAGACAAACTTAGTCATATGACATTCTCATCCTATAACTCAGTTCTGTTATTAGTAGAAGAGAAATAAGAACATCCACATAATTTGCTAAATTTTAAAAAAGCAGAACTGATCCCCATGTTCACCATCTTTGATGCTGCAGTACCTGCATTTGTTACAGCCAAAGGAAAAAGTGCAGGATGAATACATTGTTCTGGAGACCCAGAAGGAGATGTTCAGAACTGTTTGCATCAGGACTCTCTTACAGTTGTGTAAAAACTGGCTTGGTTTGAAAAAGGGGACAAATTCTGTATATGCTATTTTTTTTTTCTGTTTTACATTTACTGCCATGAATATTTTGAATTCTCTGAAATAAGTATTTCAGATTTCTTTGGGGCAAGTTATGGGAATGAAGACTTACTGGATTTGTACTTGTTTATTTCTTTTGCAATCACAATCCCTGAATTATGCTGGTCATGTTTAGGTGTTTGATTCAGAAAAATAAATAAAGTTTGGCCCAGCAGTATATAATGTGATCTGTTTTGTCAAGGCCAGCATGCTTTTTTAAAATATTCAGCATGTTTTCTTGCTGAGAGCAAAAATAGCTAGCTCTATCCATAAGCTAGCTCAATAAGCTTAACTGAATTTGAATTTTTTTTATAATTATGCATTTTATTCAAATAGCAGCTACCAGTTAGGTCTGTTGTGCTAAGCAATGCATAAGCATGTGGTAAGAGGTTGTACCTGAGTCATAGAATGAATTATCTAGATACTTACCATAATCAACATGAATATAGATTGTATTAGTATAATGCAAATCAGGCTCAGTGGTCAGACAGGGTCCAACATTATTGCAGAATTAGAGTGATTTCCTAGTGGTACAAAATGCTATGAGAGAGAATATTTGACAGCAATTTACTTGTTACTGTTGTTTTTATTTATATATATGAAATATAAATACAAAATAATCAGCCTTGTATATATGTGTGTATTTTGAGTGATGTTGGCAATTTCAGATATTTCACAATCATTTAAATAATAAATGCTTTAATAATTTTCCTATTCTTGATTTATTTTCTATTTGTTACTGTTTTCTTATTATTCTTTTGGCTTTTTTTTAACTATTCAAATTATTTGCCAGAAAAACTTCAGAAAATATATTTTGTACTTCTATATTTGTTCTTCCTCTTCAATCAGTAGCTGCTACAAAACAGTATTATCTTATCACAACTAAGCCTAATTTCCAAAGGTAACTGTCTGTTAGGGCTCTGTTGCTCTTCAATGATCTGCTAGCCCACTCAGAATTTAATGTTCATCATCAGCAGCCATGTTAATCTATTTCTAACTGAGATGAAGAGGGAGACAAGAAAAATAAATCTTTGATGGAGGCACAAAGAAACTTTCAATAGAAAATAGTGATCCACACAGTAAAAGCTGGGAGCAGTGGGATATCAGCCAGATAGTGACTGCTTTATGTTTTAAATAATGCACATTAAAAGTAAGTTTGATGATTTAACTACAAAAACACTCCCTGCCCTTCTCTCTTTGTAGGAAAGTGGCATCTTGGGATGAACTGTGAAAGCAGTAATGACTTCTGTCACCACCCTCTCAGTCATGGATTTGATTACTTTTATGGCCTTCCCGTGACCAATTTTAGAGACTGCAAACCTGGCCAAGGCAGTGTATTTTTAAAAGGTGTTCAGAGAGACCTTGTCATCCCAGTCCAAATCGCTGGGATCGCCCTTGTGTCTTTGGCAGTAGTGCAGTACATTGGCCTTCTCAAAGTACCCTTTCAAGCACTGGGTTACTTCTTGTTAATAATCACAATTTCACTTGTGGTTTTGATTTTTTTCTTCTATCATTTTCGACAACTAAACTGCTTTTTAATGAGAGACCATCAGATTATCCAGCAGCCACTGTCCTATGAGAACCTTACTCAGAGACTGACAAAAGAAGCCATGAAGTTTATTGAAAGGTAGGTTTCTAAGTGTTGTAAGTTAATATTGGCATCTCATGATGACAGTGCTCCTGAAAATTAGGAAAAAAAGTGAGCTGGTGGGCACAGGGAATATGTTGTAATATATGTGATTGTAAGTTTTTTCCTTTAAAAGATGACATTAATCTTGTTGGTAGGAATGACTGTTTGGTTTCCTCCTGTCAGGTATGTAGCTAGTTTCTCTATAGAAAGGGAAATGTTTTATTCTTAAGAATTTCATGTAAATTGAAATGTGAAAAATATTTTGTGGTGTGACTTAATTCTGTGAAAGCACAATGCAGGGTCATAATTAACGGCTTTTCTAGAATGGGGAGATGTTCATCATTGAGTTGATGCATCCATTAAAAGGCATTCATATGGCTAACTTTTTAAGATACTGGCATTTTAGATGACTTTTATAACCGTAATTTTGAAAATATTTGATTTTCCAAAATTAGAGTGCTAGCTTCTGCATCTGGGACAGAATAACCCCAGGCACCCGGACAGGCTGGGAGTGACAGCTCTGTGGAGCAGGAGCTGGGGGTGCTGGTGGACAACCATCTGTCCATGAGCCAGCAGTGGGTCCTGGGGGCCAGGGAGGCCAGTGGGATCCTGGGGGGCATCAGGGAGAGCATTGCCAGCAGGGAGGTGATCCTGCCCTCTGCTCAGCCCTGCTGAGGCCACATCTGAAAAGTTGTATCCAGCTCTGGGATCCTGAGGACAAGAGAGACGCAGAGCTCCTGGAGGAGGTCCAGCAGAGGGCAATAAAGTTGATTAAGGGATTAGAGCATCTCTCTTATGAGAAAGTCTGAGGTATCTGGGCCTGTTCAGCCTCAAGAGGAGACATCTTAGAGAGAACCTCATCACTGTACATAAGTATCTGCAGGAAGGTGTCAAGAGGACAGACCCAGGCTCTGCTTGGTGGTGCCAAGCAATAGGACAAGAGGCAATGTGCAAAAGCTGATGCACAGGGAGTTCCAGGTGAACATGAGGAAGAACTTCTTTCTTGTGCAGGTGACAGTGCCCTGGAACAGTTAACCAGAGGGATTTTGTAGTCTCCCTCACTGGAGATATTTAAGAACTGTCTGGACATAATCCTGGGCCATATTCTCTGGGATGACCCTGAGGGAGGTTGGGCCAGATGATCCCACTGTTGTCCCTTCCAACTTTACCCATTCTGTGATTCTGTGAAACAAAAGGGTGTTTTGAAAACAGTGTTTTTAATAGCCATCTTATTGGGCCACCTAAACATTGGGTTACAAAACCATCCTAAATCATGGTTCATTTTTGCTAGGTCAGTTACTTTGTAATTGTTACCAAAGGGCTCTTAATGGGATTAAGTCAAAAAAGTATACATTTGTATATTCTAAAATAGAAATCAATATATTTACAGAAAAAAATATTTATTCAATTTAACTTCTGGAAAAAATATGTGTATGTATTTTTCTCCACCACTTTTGACACAAATTGTAGCATTTTTAAAAATACTAAATCAAGATAAAATCATATTCTAACATATAGAGTTACTATTATCCTGAATTTCTATTCAACACCCATGAATTACTATTCTTTAAAGTATGTAGCATTAGTTTCTGTGAATACATGCAAATGGTGTTGTTGCTGGATGAAAACACATACCAGGAATCTGCAGCTAAATTTTGTAGACTTAATGACTTACAGAGCAGCTGCTTCTAGCTGTTAGCAAGAAAAAATGTTTATCTAAAATCTTGATCTCATACGGCAATTTTTTATCATTCCCATCCTTATGAATATTTGATGTGGCTGTTTTTACATATTATACTGAAAAAATGGTTTTTATAACAAATTTCCTTAAATAAGTAAGTGTTCCCAACAATCAACATTTCCATAAGTATTTATAAATTAACTCAACCATCCTTATTTCCTCTTGGTGATGGGGATAGATATAAAGATGCCTTTTCAGATACATTGTAGATAATTTAACAGTGAAGTACTTTGTTATTACAAACACATGAACAAACACATTTGAAAATTGCTAAAAGATAACTTGCTTAGTGACCAAGCGTCTGGTGATTTCAAAAGACTCTCAAGTACATGAACTATTTGTTGGTATATTCTTCCACTATTTGCAAGTATATAAAGTGTCTGTAGTGATACTGTTATGGGTATCTATTAATGTTTCGCTAATTTCAATGCCATGACAATAAAATGGTTGCCTCAAAATAGGTGAGTTCAAGATGGAAATCGATGGTAGAAAGCTAGTAACTCTTTTAACTGTATTAATATGTGTAATGTGCACAGTGGTTACCCTGTAGATTAGTGCTGCTGTTTGACTCCAGTGTTTGGAGCTGGCAAAATAATGTGTAATCTAAGTCATCACAGCTTTGTTGACCCAGCTAGAGGTAAGTGATTTTACATCATTTAGGCACTTGGCCTCAAATGTCAGTGTAGTTTTCAGACAACACTGATGTTAAATTGAAGTCAAGGTTAATAGCACATATTCATAATTTACAACAAACTTTGTTACAGGAGTGCTGAATTACAGTGAGAATTATAACCCAGACTCTTCATAGTCAGTGTTATATTAGAGAATATCCAAACATATTAAAGTATTGAGAAGCAATTAGGGCATTTGAGCAATCTTAACTGTGCCCTTTAATGAATATATGCAAAGTATATGACCATAAACCTTACTCTTGGGGATATGAGTAATTGGATTAATATTCACTGATCTGCCCCTTGTGTTAGTGTGAGCAACAAAACCAATATTTGCTTTGACACACTAGTTCTGACATGATAGAGTTCATACCTGTTAAATCCAGAGCACCAGTAGACCATTGCTTTTATGATTAATCCACTGACTTTGGCCATTTGTAGGTGAATGGCCAATAAGAGGTAACCAGGTTGCAGAAGTGAAGGGCCACAAGTATTTTGAAAGTCATGGTGCTTAGCAGCATTCTTGTCATTCCAGTTCTTTCACCCTTTAGCCACATGTTTGAACACTGAACTTGTCACACAGTCTCCTTTTCTTTAGCTGACACATTAAGTAGCAAACTCAGTCATGTACGCTGTTAATCCTTGTGTACAATTGTACCTGAGAGCAAACAATCCTGAAGTTAAAAAATTCAAGCTTTCACCTTACCTGGTTCTGAATACACATTTTATCATCAAATTAAAATTATTAGATATCATCTGTCTTTTAGTTGGTTAAATAACTTTACAATAAATATACGATGAACCTCCAATCTTCACCAGCACTGATATTTCCTGTCAAGCTTTTTTTATGCTACTTTTATATGCAATGTATATGAACATATATTAATTTTCCAATGTTTTATCTATGTAAGTTTGTTTGCCCATTGCCTTTATTACCTCTAGAATTTCTTCGGAGTTCAGGTGATGGACTTCCACACATTCTCTTTTCTAGTTGTTTCTCTGTAATTTTCGGTTTTGTGACTTGTATAAGCATCAGATTCTTCAGAAGGAATAGGCAAAGAAGGAGAGGAAGTGGGGTAGACCTTTATGTTAAGAAATATTTTGATTATCCAGAGCTTAATGATGGTAGTGATGGGTTTGAGTGCTTAAGGTAAGAATCAGGGGATAGGCCAACAAGGTAGACACCAAGGTGGGAGTATGTCATGGACCACCCAGACAGGATGAAGAGGAAGACAAGATATTCTTTAAGCAGCTGGGAGAAGTCTCACAATTCCTGGCCTTTGTTCATGTGGGGAACTTCAGCTTACCAGAGCTAGAAATGCATTGCAGTGGACAGGAAACTGTGTGAGTGGTTCTTGGAGTGTATGGAAGACAAGTTCCTGATATAGCTGGTGAGTGAGCCAACCTGAGGAGGTGCTGGACCTGTTCTCTGTGCACAGGGAAAGACTGGTGGGTGCTGTAGTGGCAGGAGACTGTTTGGGCACAGAGACCACAAAATGAGAGTTTGTGATTCCCAGCAAAATAAGGAGAGGTCTTCCATAACTACTACCTCAGACTGCTGGATGGCCAATTTTGGCCTGTGATTCTATATAATCATTAGAATTTGTATTTTTAAAGTCTTATAATATCTTCATAGTGTACAGCTATGTGCTATTTTGCTTACTTTGGTCTGATCTTTAGAAAGGTGGTATTGTATTTTATCTTCCTTAATCTAGTATGCGCATATTACAATTTTTGTTTGTTCTTTAATGGACTGAAAGAGAGCAAATACAAAATTCAATGCCCAAAAATGGCACTGGAGAAGAATGTATGCAATTACATGTGTCAGATCTGGTGTGTGAAAACAGGTAGTAGTTTAGTTGCTTACCCTAATTGTAAGTGGGCAGGTCAGCTCTGTGTATGTTAATTCTAATTGCTTTTTCCTGAGAGGAAGTGTTTACATGTTGTAAACCTAACAGAATGCTCTCTTGGTATTACAATGTATTTGAAAGTCAAATGGGTGCTACTTATTTCATGTTAAATTCAATGTGGTTGTCACTCGTACATCTTCAGCATGCCTTTCAATGACCAGCTGCACAGAAAATCAAATTTTTCAAAATGCCAGGGTCTGTTTTCTGGTGCATCAGAAATTAACAACACAAAAATACCACTCTGTGATACAGAATACCTCTCTGAGAAATTTCTACACCTGATCACAACAAATAATAATATTTTTTAAAAGTCTAATGAAATCTGGTTTCTTGAAAACAGTATTTAAATACTAATATGATTATATTTAAAAACTGTGATGAAGGTGAATTTGAATCCTCTTGACTAGTTTTACCAGTCATAGATTGCATATGCATAATGTTCAACATATTATAACAGTTAATAAATTGTAAATTTTCTCCTTATCAATTCTATTTTAGTTCTTGAAACACTGTTGCAACACCTGTTCTAATTCTTTGTTAGCTACTGTAGCAGACTATGGTTTAGGGTTTTTCCATGTATCATTAGAGTTTTTCCATGTGTCATGTTGCACTGAAGTTACAGGTCTCAAATCCAGTGTTTTTATGAATCCTACAAGAAAATTCCTTATAGTTACAGCTAAATAAAAATTATAGTGAAGAATTTGTGTGTCTCTGTATGCATATAATGTATATGTGCACATATATTAGAAAATGTTGTAACTCGTAAGCTCTAACAACTCTACTAGATCTTTGTGCGTTTTCTCCCAGACCTCTGATTATGCCTTTTGAACAAGAAGGTAATAGGAATAAGGAGTGGGTTCATATAGGACTTTACCAAATCTTTGGATAATTTAAGAATTATTGGGGTCCTCACTAGTTCTGCAGTGATTGACAGACTGAATGGTCAATGGAACACTTCTAAAACAGAGGTGGATCTGTATGCTGGACTCCAAAGCTTTGTGGATGAGAGGGTTTAGTTATGAGTTTAGTTTGTACTAGATAATTTTTTTTTTTTTCTCCATGCTTACAAAATTTTCTTTCAGAGGGGGAGAAAAGGTTGTATAGAAGGGAAATAAAAACATATGTGAATTGTTTACCTTAAGTATTTAAAGGAAGCAATGAAGACATGAAATTGGAAAAGTAGAAGCATCTTATCTATTGGCATAGAAAAATTATTTAAAAAATGCAGATATAGTGGTAAAAAAATTCTACTTATAATATCTACTAGAAAGAGTCAGATTTTCTATATATTTACATTTTTCCTTCTCTCTCTGTTACATTTTCAACACCTTTTGTGGTTCGTATAAGTTATCCCCCAGAAGTCTGGAGTTCTTTTTCTGATTTTGAAAAAAATTGAAAATATGACATCTGTGTTTGAAGGTGTGTATTTTAAAACAGCAGGACAGAAACATCCATTCATAAATTCATTCAGACTAACAAGAATTTTAGCAATGTTAGCAGTCTGAACAAAACAAAATCCAGCATATAGAACAGTCCTGCTTTCGTACAACTGAGCCAAAATTTGGCTTTTCCTCCTGCAGGAACAAGATTAATGAAGTGTATTCATCCACTGCTATCACAAAGAGCACTGTCTTACTGGTGATCTAATCTGGAAGTAGAGGAGGCATCTGTGGGGAATAGCACTAATTAATTTATCCACTGGGGGTATACTGGATAAGAAGAATTTTTTAATAGAAGGAAAAGGACAGGAAAGGAAGTGTTATGTTTCTATCTGCTTGTGTTGACACAGTGGTGATTCACGTAGAGTACTGTGTCAAGGTGTGGCACAAGAAAGATGTGGACCTCTTACAGTGGGTCCAG
Source organism: Ammospiza caudacuta (assembly GCF_027887145.1). Classification (NCBI taxonomy): domain Eukaryota; kingdom Metazoa; phylum Chordata; class Aves; order Passeriformes; family Passerellidae; genus Ammospiza; species Ammospiza caudacuta. Next base: position 99,568,184 of record NC_080594.1, read on the forward strand.
AGGAGGATCAAGAAGATGATCAATGGGATGAAACTCCTTTCCTATGAGGACAGGCTGTAAAAGCTGAAGTTGTTCAGCATGGAGAAGGCTCAAGAGAGACCTCATGGTGGCCTTCCAGTACCTTGAGGGGGCTTATAAAAGGAGGGAGAGGGAATTTTTATAAGGACAGATAGTGGCAGGTGATAGTTTTAAACTGAAAGGAGGCAGGTTTAGATGAGATATTATGAAGAAATTCATTACTCTGAGAGTGGTGAAGCGCTGGAACTGGTAGAGCAGTTGCAGATGCCCCATCCCTGGAATTGTTCAAGGATTACCTGCTGGTCATGCTGGTTTTGTTGAGGCCTGGGATACAGTTGGCTTTGTGGGCTGCAAGCGTATATTTTGCCAGCTAATATGGAGCTTCTTGTCAACCAACACCCCCAAGTCCTTCCCCAAAATGCTCCCATTCCATTCTTCATCCAGCCAGCATTTGTGCTTGGGATTGACATAACTGTGGTGCATGCCTTTGCACTTGGCTTTGTTGACGTAATTAAATTTTCTTGGACTGAAATCTCGAACCTATCCAGGCACCTCTGAGTGATGTTCCTTCCCTGCAATGTGTCAACTGTGCCACTTAAGTGCACAGAAAAGCCCACAATTGCCCAAGGAATTTTCAGAGCAGCAAGCATTTAAAGCAGATTTGCAGGGGAAAAGTTAAAAGACTTGGGTTTGAAGCACAAAGTCAGATTAGCTTTAATTGCTCTCTCACACACTTTAAAGCTGTTTTTTATAGCTCAAGCCTGAGCTGAATCCTTGAGTAACTTAAAGACACCTCACTATACAAAAGAAAAACCTGGTACTTTGCAATGCAGACGAGTCACCAGCAATGTGATGCTTTAAGATGTTTTCAAGATGCATTAAAAGCACCCTGAAGAATATCTTATGTCAGATGTGTGTAATCTCTCTAGCTACTTGATAAATTGAAAAAACTGTGACTCATGTGAGGATGAAAAATCTCAAATTTTTTGAAAAGGAGATTCTCTGTGTTTGGGCTGTGTAAAAGATAGTGGAAATACATTTTTGAAAGAGCTGTTTTTTGAAGTGGTTCAGGAGTTAAGCTGTTATTGTCAAATTTCTCTCCTGCCTACTAGCTGGTATTGTCATTCCATTTTCAAGGCCAGAATAAAGGTATTTAGTCATGATTCTCCTCAAAGTGTTTTGGCAGGAGATAAATAGCTGCCTCTGATCTTTTAGAGGATATTAATGGGTGAGACACTTCTCCACCTGACAGCAAGCTGTCAATCAAAAGCTGCCAATTTTAGTTGGAAAAAAGAGAATGATGTAGTGCCCTTCCATATCAATTATTGATTTGATGACTCTTCATGAAAGTTAGATCTTTTCTGTGAATTCAACAAACAAAACAAACTTGAATATTATGTCTTGAAAAATAACATTTGTAATGGAAGCTGTTGATACTTTTAGCAAAGCAAGAAGACAGTTATGAGAATGCAGTGTCTCTATGGCATTAGAACAAGGTAGTTTGCATGAAAACTAAATATAGCCAGCAGTGTTAAGGTACAAAATAATTTTTTGTGGTGTTTTACCCTAGAATTTGTATATTAATCTCAATTCAGTGAACTGTGTTTAAGGAAAAAGTCAACAATAATCCTAGGAATTAAAAAATGCAAGTTGTAAAACAAAAATCATCTGCCTTGAAGTAAAGTTCTCTAGTGAAAGGTCAGTATTAGATTTATGTGTATATTAAATAAGTAACTTTTAAGTATATATCTTTTTTTACCTCAATTGGTGATATTTTCAACCTTTTTCATTGACTCAGGGATCTCTTGTTATTTGTTGCTAAAATTGTGAAAAGTTCTCACATATATGACCTTTCAAATAGCAACAAACAACTTCATGGGAAGTGTATCTTTTATGAAAAACATGTCTTAAATGTTTTGAATCAGTACTTTATATTAATAAACGTATACAGGATTTATGCACAAATGTTTGTGAGATAATTAAAATATTTTTTATTAATCTTCCACATGAAGAACTTTTTTTTTCCTCTGGGTTTCCTAAAAAATGAGAACTTTTTTATGAAGAAAAAATCCCCATCAGAAACACACTTATCAAGTGATTAACATGGATAAAAACTTATTCTGTGTTTATCTGTATATGCCACTAGAAAAAAAAGCTTTAATCATACAACTTGTGAAAAAAACAGATCCAACCAAGGAGAGAGGAAAGTGGATCATAAATATAGTAAATTAAACTTAATTATTTTTCTTTAAGAGAAAAGTATTGATATCAGATTAATATTTTGTACTAAAAAACTTTGTTTTGAAGTTCTAAATGTTAGGATTTTTTTGTTAATTTTGAAGGAGTGGTTTTTATGAGCATGCCTGTATTGGGGCTCCCCTCTTTAAAGGGTGGATGAACCAATTGCTTGAGGAAATACATGGTCTCCATTTGATGTTGATGTGAATCACAGGTATTACCCACCACAGTTTGGTGGGGGAAAATATGATAAATAAAATTAAAAGTAGTCTGCAATTAGCTGTGTGCTTTAAGGTGAGATCCAGAGAAGTTTTGTGGGTAGTGCTTTTGTGGTTCAGCTGATATTTACAATATGCATAATGTACTGCAAGTGCTGTTAGAGCATATAGCAGTAAATTTGGCTAGGATGGCACAATTTTAAATAAAGTAGTATAAATAATGCATAAGCAGAAGTACTTGTTTGAGCTGTGCTTTCACAGCCTGCTGGAATTGATCATAAATATCCTGTTGACAGATCATATGAACAGCAAAATTTACAGAGTCTATTTATTGCACTCTTTCTTTTGTATCTGTTTAGGAAATAGACAGAAGACAATGGAGACTGTTCATTACTCTGAGAACAAAAACTTTTATATTGGTATGACTTTGAGGTTATGGAGAGTCACATTCATACACATACAGAGCTTTAAAAGAAAAGAGGCTTGGTCATATACCTTAGTCTAGAATAAAGACACAGGTCCCCATAACAGTTTAGCTGATCAGCTTCCATGTGACTTTGTGAGGAAGGAAATTGTGTTTCACATGGATATATAGTGCTGAGGGTATGTTTTTGAACAGAAATTGTATTCAGGTTTTTAAAAATATCCTTGTAAAATGTGGAGAGATGTTTGTATATAGAAACTGCTAGATTCCTGCCTTTGAACAACAAGTCCTTTTCCAATATATATCACAAATAGTATTAAGATAGATGTTGTCATTTATTTTTGCACAAAAGAGTGGCATTTTTCCTGGGTGTGTGTTTATTCAAAATTATCCTGTAATCAATTACATTATTCCTTTTCAGCTTTATTTTTTGCTTTGGTGTCTGTTTTTTTGAGAGGTACAGGGAGCCTTTTTAAAAAAATTCTATTGAAGAAAGATTTATTTGAAAGATTATAAAATACTCTAAGAGTTTGTGATTTTGTTTTGCTTTGTTTTCCAGGAACACTGATACGCCATTTCTTCTTTTCCTGTCTTATCTTCATGTCCATACTGCTCTATATGCTTCAGAAAACTTCAAAGGAAAGAGCAAGCATGGTTTATATGGTGATGCAGTGGAGGAAATGGACTGGAGTGTAGGTATGTTACATGTGCTTCTAAAAGCAGTGGAAGGAATTCATGATGGCTTGTGTTCATGTTCACCAAATTGAGACCAGCAATTTGTGTCTATTGAATATCTGTCATACTTGTCCTTTATACTTAGGGAAAAGAAACAGTCATTTAGAAAGCACAATAATCTCAGCTTTTGCAATATCTACTTTATTGCCAAATTTATTGTGTCCTACAAAAGCAATTCCCTTCTTTGTGAAGGTGGTCTATGCAGCATGGACTTAGCAGAGATGTGGACTTCTGAAGCTGAGTAGTTAAATCCAACCCTCTGAGCTTCTGAGTGCATCTTGCATATTCAAATGATCCTTATAAAACAATCTATTATTTTAAAAAGTGACCATATGATATCAGAATCAAAATATTTTCAAATTAAGTATATAATATGCACTGTTGGAAAAACTAGTTTGCTAATTATTTCAGTGAGTTCTCTGAATCACTGAAATCACTGAGATCCACTTCTCTTTATGAAGAATAGTCCAAAAAAATGAGCTTGCCTTTTAGAGCCTTCCATTCTCTGAGACTGGAGAGGAATTGGTCCTTAAATCTTTCAGCAGGCTTCCTGTATATCTGGATGTATAGAAGTGTTTCTCTGATTTCACAGATAATCACCTGTGAAAACAAGTAACAGTTCATATTTGTAGATAATCATATGGTAGAAAAGCAGTACTGTAGGCACTAAAGATGACTCTACGGTCCTCCTTCCTGTAAAACCCAAGTTGGTTCTCTTCTCAGTACAAGTCAATGCAAATTGTCTTTCTTCAAGAAAGCTTTCTGACTAAATTGCTATAAACATGCATAAATTATGCCAGCATGAGCAGTTAAACATGTATTCTTTGCATATTTTGCATCAGGAAGTCTAGTTGAAGAAAGAGTGGGCAAAAGGCAGCACAGCATACTTAGTGATTTGTAATGTACTTATTGCAGTATTTATAGGAATAGGGAGAACTGTTGTGGGAAGCTGTAATATGCTTAGGAAGGGTTTTCAATATAGGAGATAACAGAACAATACTCTTTTGTAAATCATGTTTTGTAAAAAGAGAGCAAGTTTTGTTTTATTCCAGTTCTATCAACCCTGAATCTTTACCATGTCTATCAGTGGCCACCAGCATTTGGTCAATTGGGTCCTTGCATTAGATTAAAGAATGCATGTGTTATAATTTCTGTTTGCATCCACATTGTAGCAATCCACTGGACATCAGCTCGTTTTACTGTCTGTGTTTGATTTCCTGGGTTTTTTTTTTCTGTTGTGCAATACTTACTTTATTCCAGCCTAATTTTTTTTTTTTTTTTTTTTTTTTTTTTGCTGCTGCCATTACATTTTGCTGTTTCCTTGCTGCAAAGGAAGGAAAGTCTCCAGAGAGAGTCTCTAGGGTTTAAACAGCAAGTTGGAAAGCTGGGTAGCTGACATGTTGCTGTTTCAGGCTATTTAGTGATGCAGAGGTGGTAACAGGTTGAAAACCACTGCTCTTTTCCAGAATGACCACAAGTTCTTAGGAGATGTGTCAAATAAACCAACTGTAGGACAGAAGCATGCTATTTAAAAAGCTTGGGCTAAATCAGGGATTCAAGTTTAATGGTGATAATATAGGAAATTAGAACAAATTTCGAGAAGATACACAAGATTCCTCAGGTATTGTCCTTTTCTGGTCATTACACGAGCATCAGGGACAGCAGAGCTAGCTTAATCAGGAAACAGATCCACAGATCCACAACTGTCATTTGCTAGTATAAAAGTAACAATTTTTTTTTTTTCAGTTGGTCTCAGTTTTGGTTGTGTCTTGTAAGGTCTTCTTGATGAGAGATGGCATATTTGTTCCAGCGTGTAGAAAATATGTTTAGTTCCTCTGCTACTTTCTCCTCCATTATTAGCCTGATGAAAAAAAGTCAGGGCTGTCATTTCCAAATGAATCTGGAAGAATAATATACTTTTTTTTTTTCCAGTTGAAGGGAGTACTTATTTCCATTAACCTCCACTGAAAAGTCCAGTTTTAATGCATCAGCCATGTCAGAGAAAGTAGATTGATTCACTCTACGGCTGATGTCAGTAACCACTGTGTTCTTGAAAATGCCTCTGAAGAGTCTGCAGTAGAAAATGTTCTTAAGAAATTGTCTAGAAAAGATGAAAAGGTGGATACTGTGAGCTTTTCAGAAATGGAGATTTTATCATTCATTTGATAAAAATTAGTATTTATGCATGGATGAATGTAACTTGCAAGAGCAGTAAGAACAACATAGCCCAGATATAACACTATGCTGCAAGACTTCCTAAGTAAAGAAAATACAGCATATGAAGAAAACATGAGTGTATGGAAAACTACATTATAGAACAACATCAGAAATCTTTGACCTTTGGTAGGAAAAATACATGAACTTTCACTGAGTTCTAAAAGAAATTTACAGTGTTTTCTGCTGACTAAGTCATGTTGTGGAAGACCCTTGAGGATGAATAAAAAAAAAGGAGTAGAAAAGGAGTAGAAGTTGCAAGTAGAAGTACTACCAGGTACCAGTGATGCCATAAAGACATAAAGATTGAACAATGGAATGCAACTGAAATATTTTTCCTTATTTGAGAAGTCAGATGGAATCGGAAAGATTTAGGTGCCATTTCCAAGAGAGAAAGCAAAAGCTTTTCTTGTAAGATGGAAAAGTCCACTCCAGACTCAAAATTCTAAATACAAAACAGTTCCATTTTCATTTGTTTATTTATTGAAAATCAGTACCAAATAGGACAATTATTCAATCGTAAGGCAATCATCATGCTAGGAGGAGAAAAGCCCAAAAGACACATGAATAAAATACTTTTTTGAATATTTCATGTTTGTGACTTGTTAAACTAACGCTGAAGATTATGATTGCAATCCACGTCAAAAATCCAAAATACAAAGCCTCTTGATAAGCTTTGGGACATGTATGTCTATTGCTTTTTCATACTGATGTATGTATAGCAGAATTCAATGTTTAAAGCATTCACTGTTATAATGTCACTGCATGTGACATGCCTTAGAGAATTATTCTCTGGCTAATAACATTAATTTTCTTTCAATGTAGGCTAAGTACCTTATTAATTCTATTAATTATAATTCATATGAGAGCAGATGAAATAATCTTACAGTCTAAAAATGGAAAAAGAAATGATGAATGAATCAATGAATGCACTATCATCCTGTTCTTCCTTCCTGTATTCCCTTCTTTCATTCCTTCATTCCTGATTGAGTATAGGAAGAAAAATGGGTATGCTCAGAAATTGTTTTTGATGTAAATTGCATTACACTAATTTAATCCAAAACAGATCCCTGCAAAGAGTTTTGGAGCCCCCTGTAGACTTGCAAGCTGTGTGAAGACACTAATCCAACACCACTTTTGCAAATGGCTGGTTATTATTATGTTAGCAGCAGCAGAACTACGTCTCAGGTCTTCTTCCTTTGTAGGTCAATCCCAGCTGAAAGGTTTAAATGTAAAAAAGTCTCAGAAATTGTGGTCTGTCACATACTAGGTAACTGTAAAGTGAGGGCCTTGTCTGGATGTCTTTGTTATATGAATGTCCTGAAAGCTGAAAAACCTTAACTGCCTCTCTCCCATGGTCTTTTGACCTGTCTGTCGTGGGTTGACAGCCTTTATCCCAATAATGTCAACCCACGACACCTGTCTTAGGATCAAGTTAATATTACAAGAAAATATTATAAGTCATCTGATATTATTTATTTAGAAGGAAAGGAAAAGGGAAAAGTGGGAGGGAAAGGGAAAGGGAAAGGGAAAGGGAAAGGGAAAGGGAAAGGGAAAGGGAAAGGGAAAGGGAAAGGGAAAGATCCCAAACCATCTTAAATTTAACTTTTATTTTAAATACCTTAAAAGGTTGTATAGAATTTTATGGGAAGTGTGTTTTTTATAGGAATATGTTCCCAGTACCACTGAACAGTGTCCTGAAAAGGTTTGTAAGAAAGACTAGAGCAATTTTTAGTAGAAAAATCTGGGAGAGCTGTGACTGAAGCCCTATTCAACCTGGAGAAGAGAGTATTGTATTGACCTGAAGGAAGGGTGTAAAGAGAATGGGCTCAGGCTCTTCTCATTTCTGCCCAGTGGTGTGAAGAAATGGGCACAAATTGAAACATGTGAGGTTTCCTCTGAACATCAGGGAAAACTTTTTTACTCTGAGGATGATCACATGCTAACCGAGGTTGCCATAGGGGTGGTGAATTCTGGAGATGGTCCAGGGCTCCAAGTAGCCCTGTTTAAGGAGCAAGCTTGGGCAAGGTAGCCTCCAGAGGTCCCTTCCAACATCAATCATTCTGTGATTCTGTGAGATGCTGGAGAAAACAAAAAAAACCAAAAAACAATCTGTTCACTAAAATCAAATCATATTTGAAACAAAATCAAATACAACCTTTGAAAGTCAGTGTAGAGAAACAAAGGAACTCTGAAGCAAAGAGAAGCAAGATACTGTCATGATACTCTCCTCCCCTGCTCTTCTCTAGTGTGACCTCACCTGGAGCAGTGCACCCAGGCCCAGAGGAAAGCCACAGAAATGGTCAGAGGTCTGGAAACAATTCTTCTCTGAAGAAAGGCTGGAAGAGCTAAGGTTCTTTAACCAGGGGAGCTGAGATTGTTTAGCCTGGGGAGGGAAAGGTTCCAGGGTTACTGCTGCCTTTCAGTAGATAAAGAGGGCCTATAAAAAAGGTGGAGAGGGACTTGTTGCCAATGACTGTGTAGAGAAGAGAAGGGGCAGTTTTAAACTGAAAGAGAACAGGTTCAGGTTAGCTATTAGAAGTAATTGTTTGTGATGAGGGCAGTGAGACACTGGACCAAGTGACCCAAAGAAGCTGTGGGTCTCCCATCACTGGCAGTATTCAGGTTCAGGTTGTACAGGACTTGGAGTAATGTGGCAGGGAGATTGGACTGTATGATCTTTGAAGGTCCCTTCCAATACAAGCCATTTTTTGATTCTCCATTACTGGAGTGATTGACAAATTTTGAGGATGCTGATGACATCTTGAGTAGATTTTCCTTACAAGGAAATAATATCCCATATTTTTTTTTTAAGTAAAAGTAACTATGGAATTAAACCTTAGGTATCTGAAGAAATTGAACCTCACATGAGGAACATTTATGACTTGTTGAAGCATTTGCAATGCTCTGCAACACAACTCTCTGGGGTGACATATAGCCTGCACTGAAATGCAGCAAGACAGATGCAAAGCATGCTTTCTTCACTGAGAAAGGACAGCTGGGGTACAATCTAGGAGGACTATCTGAAAGTCAGACCACTTTTCATTTTTTTTTTTTATTCCACTGCTATCATTATTAAGAATTTTCTATAAATACATATCTTCACAAAGCGCTTTCAAAGACGAAGGGCAGAAACTCCACCAAGCCAACACCAGACTTTTGTGAAAAACATCTAATTTACTTATTCCCTAATGAGATTTCCTAGTGTTATAAAAGAGATTATATCAGTAAAATAATATGTGCAGGATTAAGCTGTGGTTCCTAATGTCTATACCACCCAATTGTGAGATGATGAAAACTAAATTCTTACACAGTTTTATCTGATGAATTTGTGCATGATTAAATAGTTAATATGCTAAGTATGTGAACTTGATCACATCCTTTCCTTCAATCTTTTTTCTGTTCTGGAATGGTGTATATGAAAGGTCTAAGTGAAAACCATTCCAATTTATTATAAACTATTTTTAATGACCCCTATGGCATCTTTCTCTCTTTTTAGTAATAGATGTAACACCAAGTAAATGAAAATAATGGTTTCAGATGCAAAACAAAAGTTACTTTGGAAAATGTAATATATTTAGGAGACAGAAAACTGAACTATGCCCAAAAGACTCATGGGAATTCTTGCTCTGATGAAAGTAACATAGTCTAATGCATTCAAAAAGCAAAGAGAAAAAAGGGAATTTTTTTTTTTTCACTTTTAAAAGTCATTGTTTTAAACTCACAATCCTTTAAGCTCTTAAAGTTGACTTATTATTTTTAATTACAAAGTAATTAAAATTTAATTTTAATATTTTTTTCAAGGTATTCTGGCTTAAACTTACATTAATAGGGGTTGGATGTTTAGGGTTTTTTGGGGGTTTTGTGGGCTTTTTTAATGTTCTTCCAAATACTGTACAGTAACTGTCTTCCTTCTGGTAACAGCATAGTATTATTAAATTTTATCAGAAAATCAATATTTCTTCTTTTACACAAAATTGTTAGTGGTTGTTATTTTGAATTTTCATGTCTTTGAATCACTTTGCAGTGTTTGTATACTTTGAACCTTTATTTAAAAACCTATTCTATAAGGGACAACCTGAAAATGTATCACAAATCTTCTGAGAATTCTGAATTGTATTAAAAATCAAAATAAACATTATTAATAAAATGAGAAGAAAAAAAGGGACAAATTCCTACTGCTTTAAGAAAAAAAATGACTGAGCTATCCTTTTTTTTTTCCAAGAAAAAATCCTGCACACCAAGATAAGCCTAATTTATCATGGTTTTTCACCTCATGTAGTCATTTGTAACAGAGCAACATTGATTAAAAAGGTAAGCAAAGGAGAATGATGCCACATGATCAGAAGCAGCAGATAAGCACCTATCTTATCCAGCTACTGTGAATGTGACATAATGTTGGCTGAGCCTCAAAACCAAAAAATAGAATTAATAATCTGGAGACGGATGCCTGATGCTCATAGTGCATTCCTTGACCTTGCTTTTCTGCATGTATACTGGTGTATATCTCAGATCTCTAAGGTTTAATATTAGGCTGGATTTCTTATCATAAAAGATGTTGAGCCAGCACCCTGAGGAAGAAGGTATCCAGCCAATACAGGTATTCTGTGACTAGGATAGAATTTTCCTACCCTGTCTTGCCATTCTGCTCTTATCCAAGCATTAATAGACTGTTTTTTCAGCTAAGACAGTAGTTAAGCTCTTGAAGCACATTCACTCTTTAGGTCACATCTGGGAAAATTGTCAGTGTGGGTGCAGATTAAAAACAGTTGTGGTTCTGCCTTTTATGATATGGATGCATTCCAGTTACAATCTGCTCTAAAACCCAAACCCATTTCATATGTCACTAAGCAGCAATGACTTTCAGTCACTACTGAATGGGACCAAATTTAGGAGGTGACTAGGTGATGAAGGACTCCTGTTTCCACTCTGATAAGCCTTCTGATCTACCTAATCCTCTTTAAGTATAGTTTCTTTTTGTATATCACATCTTTGTATACAGCAAAGCTCCTTCTCTGCACGTTATTTACAAGATTACAAGGCACATCCTAAGTCGCCAAAAGTAGCACTTTTTAATCAGTCATGTTCAAATAATGTCTTAGTACTCCATGATGGAAAAATTCAGGGTAATGTAGTTTGTGGTAATAGTGCTGTGTGGTTCAAAATTTGCTGCCAGCTGCTTAAGAGGTTTCATTTGCATCTGATACTGCAGAAGTTAAATTGTCAGAACTACGTGTGCTAGGGCACTGAGCATTTTTCTTTACAAAAATGTAATCATGTAATTTTCAAAAATGTAAAGGCTTTCTGTTAATTATGAAGCTCTTAAAATTCAGTTTATTGCAAAAACAGTGACTTGACATCTAACATTGTGTTATATCAAAATGGTGTAATCGGTGAAAGAAAATAAGCATTACTCTTAGACAAGCTAATTTCCATTAGTAAGAGAAAGCTCAAAGCCTGTTTTAGATAAAGTAGAAATAAGAATCCTGATGACTCCAAGCAGTGATAAATCCTAAGGAGGATAGGAAGTTCTCTAATGAAATGTGCAACCAACCTTTTGTTTCACCTTTGCCTCTGAAGTTTAATTTTACAAATAAATGGTATGGTTGGATTTTGCTCCTATCTTAAGGTGGGTAGGCAAAACCATTATCAGTGAGATTAGGAGCACAGCAAGATTAAGAACAATTCAGAACAATTAAGAACACAGATTTAAACCAAAATTGACCTGCAGGACTTCAAGTCAATATGGACAAAGGTCTGAGTATGAATATTCAGATAAAGGTTGCAATAAGGAAACAAAATGGGTCTAACTTTATTCAAATTGTAGATTATCTCCAAAATACAGACTGGAAAAACAGTTTTAAGGAAGCTGTTGAAGGTTTTGCTCATCGAGGGCCTTTGCATAGCAACCTTTTTTGACACAGATACTGTGAAGCTTTAAAAAAATTACATTTGCACTGTGCTAGAAAAACTCCACAGGAATTTAGTAAAACAGTCATCCAGAGCAAGGGATCAGGATGACAGACTTTACTCACTTTGGTGGAAGTGTTACTGTTGTCAGCCTTAATCTTCAGCGCTCAGGAACGTGACTTTTGCCATGTTTTTCTTCAGTAGATGAAGCATATCTGTGTAGGTATTTATGGAGCTTTTAATCATGGTTTTATAAAGAATGTGACTGTGCTAGAGAAGAAGGATGTTGCTGGTGGTAGTTGCATGTCTGTGAAAGAAGCCTTGACATGAAACTAAGGAACAAAGAGACTGAAAATGTCAAGGATTTTTTTTTAATCTGTGTGTTAAAACCGTCTAATCCACACCTCTTCCTTGTACCTTCAGATAGTTTTGTAGTGGATTACCCAGTGCCTTACCATAGATGATACAGCCGATAAATGCATACAAACATGCAGAAGGCACAAATGTAAGACTATGAAATCAAGTACTCAAAGATAGAAAAAGATCATTCTTCCTATGCTTGTCTTATGGTACAGTTTTCTAACATATGTTTACATGTCATTTCTTTTCCCATTGGACTCCTATCTCCTTATCAGAGTGCCTTCTTAATGAGCAGTTTCTCAACAGTAGGTATATTCCTCATTGTTAAATATGAGTTCTCATGTTTTATTTAACACGTGCTATTGAAGTTCTGTTTTGAAGACAGATACTTTGACATGTCTCATCTCTTCTGTGTCAGTACTTTGCTACAGTGTATAACAGATTTGCAAATAAGCATTTTCACAAAGCCTTTGTAAGACAGGGGAATCTCATTAATCTGTTTCCCAGAAGAAAAACTGAGACACAGAGATGATGTTCAGTTTTAACTCCTGAGATATAACTTTGTTGCTAGTTACCCACTAATCCAGATCTGATCTTTAGTAAAGGATTAGGACTTTAATTCAGCTGGCATGTGATTTGGGAAGGGGAAAAGTCATTGTTTTGACGGTCTTGATCCATGTTGGATGCTGGAAATGGTTAGAATGTGCACCTGGACGCAGGAACTCATGTCTTCTTCTGGTCCTGGGGACTAAATAGTGCTTTTTAAAGATAATTAAATATCTTTTTCTATATATGAACTATAATAATATGAACAGTTTCTGTGATGACTCAGGGAATGTCTTCCAGCCTTTTACTATTTTTTCATAGCTGGCTGCATATCAATTAGCTGTAGAAAAAACCCTAAAACTGATCATGTGCATTTCAGTTTCAGTGATGATATTGAGAAAACTAGAGATTCTTTTAAAATAATCCACAAAGTTCTTTTGGAGACAGATATGAAACATTTTCATGCTTCTTTGGAAATGTATTTTAATTTTTTTTGACACTGTTCTGCTTAAAAAAAGGTGATCTAATTCTGAGTGAAAGCAGTAATCATACAATAAAGCTTATGATAATATTCATTCTGTATTCTTCATCAACAGATTGGTTCCAATTAGTGAATTTTCCTGCAGAATTTCATACTATTGAATAACAAGGCTCAAATTCCAGGTGGTAATAAGCTCTTATTGATGAGGTTTATAGAACTGGCCTTTTATTGACTCTGGCTGATAATCTTTCAATGGTACATTTGACTGCTAAAACAACCACACTATATAATAGGCTGGGTGGTAATACTGCTAAAGATCATTATTTTTATAAAAATACTTGCTTATATTGCATTAAAGAAAGCTTTTCATTGCTTTCTATATAATAACAAAATATAATAATGAGATAAATAATGAATTTTTTAGGGCTAGGAAAAGCAGTAGAGTAGTGATGCAGTGACTAGTGAAAGGCAGTCTGGTAAAATGGTAATTTCGCTCTGGAGCTTTTCCCCTCGCCTCTTGATTGCAAAAAGGCATTTTTATTTCAATTTAGGATGCTGTTTAATAAAAACTGAAACTAAACCTTTATTTTTTCTTTTCTATCATTCTTTTTTAATACTGATGTTTGTGGGGTGAGGGTTGTGTGTTTCATAGTGTACTCAGGTTATTTTTTACTATTTTGAATGTTTTCTTTTTGTTTTTGCTTTCTTTTGACTCTGTATACACACTTCTATTTTTAAATCATTCTCTCTCCCTACCCATGAAACTTTCTTTATAACATTTCCTTATGAAGAGCATATTTCAGTAGCCCTGAGAACACTGAACTGATTTTGTATTACAGTAGTAAGCTCAATATCCAAAGGAACACCTGACCCCTAAGGGCTCAGTTGCTTACTTGGGATGAGCAAAAAAAGACTCCATGATAATAAAATTCTTGCCTTAGACCAGCATGAAGTTATATTCTACAGCTTTCGTGGATCTTGCAGCCTTATGATTCCACGAGAGGGGAGGCAGAGCATTCTTCTCTCCCTTACCTCCTTTTTTCCCAACCAGCTTCCAGAGAAAATAGAAAGAAGGAGAAAGAGGAGAAGAAGAGAGGAATCTTCCTTTTTCAACAAGTGTCCTTTTAGAAAACTACTGGATGGACTCGTCTGTAATGTCACTATTACATTACCTACAATTAAATGTAACTAACTTAGGTCCTTCAGTTTACATGGTTTTACAATACTGTTGCCATTTTACTGTTGTGAAGGTAAAGGATTTTGGGTTTTTAGGCTCTTGTATCTCAGTGGTTGAGATAGTTGTGGGTTAGAAATCAAACTTTCATTTCTTAGTCAGACTTGCATTGAAAAACAAAGCAGGAAACAAGAAATAATACAAATGTAACCTCATTTAAATCCTAAAGAAAAGAGTGGCCTAGGCCAAAAAAAGCAGTACAAACTTTGTCTTCCTGTGAATCCTAAGCTAACTTATGCCAGATGTTTGAAAGAAGTTAATAGTTCACGATGCCACATTATTTATAGTAAAGTCCAGGAAGATCCTAGTTGTACTAATGGGAAAAGTATAGCAAATATAGATTATTTCAATGTATAGTATATCGCTGTGTAAACAATAGCAAAGTGCTTCTAATCCAGAGTTCAGTTGATTTTGACATCACAAAATCACAGAGTATACATTAAGCAAGTAATAAATTAATACTTTTTTAAAAATTTACTTATAATTCAAATACATAATTTATCCTTTCCATTTGGCAGATTAAAAATTGGACACTGAGCCAACAGTGTGAATTTGCAGCCCAGAAAGCCAACCATGTCCTGGGCTGCATCTAAAGCAGTGTGGCCAGCAGGATGAGGGTGGTGAGTCTGCCCCACTGCTCTGCGCTTGCTAGATCCCACCTGGAGTGCTGCATCCAGCTCTGGGGTCTTCAGCACAGGAAAGGTGGGAGCCTCTCAGGAATGGCCTAGGGGAGGTTGGTGAAGATAAGCAGAGGGCTGGAGGAGCTCTCCAGTGAAGACAGACTGAGAGAGCTGGGCTGAGAGAGAGCCTGGAGAAGAGAAAGCTCTAGGGAGAATATTTAAAGGAAAATAAATTATAAGAAAGACTGGATACCAGTACTTGTAGTGATAGGGCAAGGGACAAAAATTTTAAACAGCAAAATGGTAGATTTAGATTGGACATTGGAAAGAAATATTGGACAATGAGGGTAGTAAGACACTGGTACGGGTTGCCCAGAAAAGTTGTGAATGCTGCATCATTGGAAGTGTTCAAAGCCAGATTTTAAGTAACCTGATCTAGTGACAGATGTCCCTTCCTAAGGCAGGCAGGTTGGACTAGATGATCTTTGAAGGCCGGTTCCAAACCAACATCAGGACAGAGTGAGACACAATGTAAACAGCACATCCTACAGAACAATGTTTGAACACCTTAGCAGGGTGTTATGAGCTAAGTGCTGCTATGATGGCTTTTTTATCAGCATTTTTTTAAGAGGCACAAAATTGGAAGTTGTCCTTAAAAAAAAAAAAAAAAGCCTAAAACCTTTCTACAGGACATATCCTAAATGTTCTTGCCTATTTAGTGCTGAAGTAGTCAAGCTCCATATCCTCAATTTCTCAGTCCAACTTTTGTGTGATACTGCTGCTGTTTGCCAGTCTTCTTGTGCAATAACCCCCAGGTGCTGCTCATAAAAAAATAGATGGCCTAGTTAAAGAGAGCTTTGAGAACTTTCTTGGCAAAAAATACTAGACAATAATATCACATTTACCTCTCAGAATGTAAACTGATTTTTGATGAGACCTTTAATTACTTCCCTGGTTATGTATTAACTTTAGTAATTCATGGTAAAATAGTTGAAAATAGCTGTTTTAAATAGGAGGAACTGGTATATTAAATCTATCATTGGGAAATGTATGCAAATACTCTATCCTACTGTTACCATATTTACTTATTGAATCTTGGTAACAATAGAGTCAGTTCCTGTATGTAGCCAGCCATACTTTTCCAGTGCCTTCTAAAGCAGAAATCTATTTGCTGGATTGTACTTCTCTCTGCATGTGGTACTGAAACACCAGTGTGTTACAGAGCTATTCATGTGAAATGTGAAGATTCCAAACATTTCCTGTTCAAAGACATCTGTTTATATACAAATTCTTAAATTTGATTTTATAGGTTCAGAAATTATTAGTTCATTTAAAAAAATACATTAATAGGGAGGAACTAACCCTCTACCTGCCTGTCTATCCATAGGAATAGTGCTATTCCATAAGTAACAAATGTGCTGCCTAGGGCCTTCATGTGGTTATTTGCCATCTGTTCTTTGGAGACTTTACCTTGGCAATAACTCCTCTCTTCCCCAAATAGTCTAATTACGGTTAGACTAATTTTTTCCAGGTATTTATGTAAATATTTCAGCTGATCTGTGGTGCTTTTGTCAATGATCCTTCCTCACTTCACATTTAGCCTTCAGATTTATCCTAAAAAACACATCTCACTGTGATCCATACATGCAAGGCAGAGCCCTTTCAGAATTCTGCCTTGCCTTCACACAGAAAAAATATATTGGTCCATTTTTGTAACTTCTCATTACAAACAAGATACACATAGCATTCATAGTGTTAAACCTTGGCAAACTCAGATTAATTATCAATTTAACATGTAACATACTCATTTTTGTTTTATTATTATATAAGTGAAAATCAGAGAAAAGGCAAAGAAAGGAGCCTAATGGTCTCAGGGCCCTCTCTGATCTCATGACTCCACCATGTCTTAGGGGCATCAAACACATGTTGGTCTAAGCAGAGTCCTTAAGTACTTCCAAACTAATTTAAAACAAAAATGGCATATTTTTCTTTCCAGGCCTCAGACCAGAAAAAGGCAGATTTTCTTCCTTATAGGCATCTGCTGTGCTACTTAATACTACTCTGAAACTTCAACAAAAATTCTTTTTGAATAGGCTGTGAATATTTTTCAAGAGCACTTAGATGAATTAAGGAATCAAAGTGCCATTTGATGAGATTGTGAGTAATCTTTTTGAGCTAGTAATCTATCATCAGTGAGGATGACCTGAAAAATTATTTGCCTTCCCTTCAAACAGGATCCTCTGGAATGGAAGTCAGCATATATATGTCATGTTTAACACACATACATATACCAGGGGGAAAAGGCACCAAATCATAATTTATGGCTCTCAGTGTATTTATTTGTTTTTTGGGTTTTTTTTTTCCTAAATTCTGAATGTCATCTAGAGAAGACAGAGTGGAGTCTACATCATTAGTGGAAAAGTCCCTTGAGACAATTTTCATAGTCAGGTTTGCTTTCTTATTGGTAGTAACAGTGTCTATACAGAGATTCATTATCAAGTAACTTGTTTTGGAGATGGTGATTTCACAGTAGGCTTTGAGTGTCTAGTAGCACTTAGGCACAGAATTTAGAGAAATAGGTGAATTAACAAGTGTGCATGGTGATCCTTGTGTCAAGGAGGAAAAAAAATGTGTATTGGTAGTGAGTTAATGCACACCTACTTTCATGTTAGATTAGATTTGCACAATTAAAATCAGAAAACCAGGAAATCAAATCTATTGAGATTTCATGATGAATATAATTTACTCTTGATAAAACTCCTCTTAACTGTATGGCATGTAATTTATAGCAAGTCTTTAAAACCTGCTTCCAAATTCAGCAAAGATTAAAAAAATTTGGCTGCTGAAAGATGATAAATGTTTATGCTCTAAGGTCAGCCAGTTTTTTACAGTTTGAATTTTACTTAATAAAAATGAAATAAACAACTGGCAAAGGCTTTGAAGTTTTTAGAAAAGTGCAGAGGATTTAAATGGGGGGTTAAATTTTTTTTTCCCTGCTTTACATTCTTCATAATTCTTCATACGTTAATCTGGCAAAATGTTGTCATTATGCATTTGCTTGTAGGACCAGATACATATTAAGTTTAAAACTTAGTCTGATATTTGTAAATGTTTAAACCTTTGAAGACATAGGAAAGAGTTTCTTTTATCATTCCCCATTTATGCAATCAATCACAACCAGCATATATTGGAATGGTCAAATACCCGAAGCCTTAAATTCACCTGACAGTCTAATTCAAAATTGAATAGTACCCCTCAGCTGTCACTACAGTTTGCCAAGGTCACACCTAAAGAAATCCCTTTCATAATTTGGAAGAAAACATGGGAGACCTCAAAGTGGGAAATGAGACAATGTATTTTTCATTATTCATCTTAGTTGTATGTGTGAAATGGCATCTTAGATATGTGCACAATGAAGATGCAAATTTACCCAAAAAGTTATCACAGCTGTCATGCAAAATGCAAATATAATGGACCCTCCTAAAATTGTGTGACCATTTATCATATTTTAGCATTTTAAGCAGGCTAAAAATCAAGATTTACTTTAGAAATACATTGACTTATGTTCAACAGCTGTAAGGTCTAAAAGTGAATTTCAAGCAATGCATTTATTAGCTAATTTAAATACTAATAAAGAAATAGCTACTGATTAGTTATACTTTTTGACCTGTAATAATCCATCATTAGTGCTGCAGTACAGGAAGCTTTTCCATCCTGCATTTGTCTCTATTGCTGCTATACTTACAGGTTTTCAGACACTTAACTCTGTACTTCATTATGCTCATGTATTTATACATATCTAAAATATCATTCCAAATTTCATATTTAAAAAAATATTTGAACCTATATGCATAAGAAAAATAAGAGATGTGGTACTCATTTCTAGGAAAAACCTTATGCATAAGTCAAAATTTATTTGATTTATTCAAAGTTGCTAAGAAGTGTGTGTACCTAATCTGCTCTGCGCTGTGCTGAAAATTTATCCTGAGGGTCTGAAAGACACATTATACTTATAAAACTGTATAAACAGTCACAACTGATTTGCAAGTTTGCAGCTACATGGCAATCCAAATCCAAACAAAAAGCAAGTTCACACTGATAGCTTAGCTGTCCACACCGAAGTTGCCTTGTTTTCTGATTAAAAGACTGCCCTGTTCTGAGCACTTCTGCCTATTTACTTGTCCCACTCTGAGTCTAGAGGAATGTAACAAAGAACTGTTGCTCTTCAGACTATCTGGGCCTAAGAACTTCTTATCTGATTTCTAGTGGGAGGTAGTTACATCTGGGGCAATTGCCTCACTTCATTTTGAAAATAATTGATAATTTTTGAGGCCAAATTCTTAGGATAGGTGAGCTGCATATGAAAATCCATCCTTTGTGTACGCTGTATGTAAATCCCACTCTCAGTGTATCTACAGCATACACAGCTGGAGCTTGATTTGGCCTGCTCTAGACTTCCATTGGAGGATTCATCAGTCCTAAAATGTTTAAAATTGCCAACAGTGGCAGGTCTGAACTGTCTTCTGAGCTGAAAAAAGACTGTCAGCACACCAGAAGAGACAAGAAACCCACTTCAGCTCTACTTTGATTCCTGACTGAATGCCCATTAGAAGTGTGAGTGCCTTAGTTGAATTCCCAGGATTTGTCCTTGAAATTAGACTTTGAAAGAAATCCAAGTCACAAAATCCAAGAGGGCTTTGCTATGGAAACATAAATATGTTAACTGTCCATGATTGGATTTACTGTAAATATGCATTCCTGATACAAATTAAAACACTAATATAGATGTATTTTTTCAGAACCAGATGCTACTTTTTGGCA
The DNA here is from genome assembly GCF_027887145.1 of Ammospiza caudacuta. NCBI lineage: Eukaryota > Metazoa > Chordata > Aves > Passeriformes > Passerellidae > Ammospiza > Ammospiza caudacuta. The sequence goes on from NC_080594.1 coordinate 99,588,003, forward strand.
GAATTTCCTGTTGACATTGAAGATCCCACTAACCTATCATAGCAGGAGCTAAGCACATTTGAGACTATGTACTTTTGGAGAAGATTTTGTTGTATGGATTGTTTCCATTGTGTAACTTTGGAAATAGTAGTGTGGTAGTACTGATTCAAGGCTTTGTACTGAATGTGCACTCTACTTTCTTTCTGCAGGAAGAACCTTATACCTTTTGCAATTAGTTATGCATCTATTAGTTGGTCTAGTCAGACTTGTTCTTCCTAGTGTTCACTCTCACCTTTGAGGTTCATATGCTGATGTCCTCCTTATGGAAATCACTTGTTTTCGAAGGCAGATATGTTCTGTTGACTGGCTAGATAATGTGCCATAGTACATTCTAATGCTTTGTTCTGCAATTTCCACTCTGTCGTGGTTGTGTTGTAGCTCTGAATGTTAAACAAGTTGTGTGCAGAGTTTATGTACTGTTCATCATATGTGCAGCCACTTCTTGTGTTGCCGTCAATAGTTTTATTATTTTTCATCTTTACCTCAAGTGTTGTACTCTATGACTAGGCCTGAAAGTGATAATTACTTCCCCACTGCAGAGACAAGCTGATTTACATATTTATCAAAGGAAACTGGATGGCTCTGAGCATACTATGGGAACATTTGCATATTTATAACTTGAAATGTACAAAAGCTAAAATTAAAATAGGGGTGTCTTGATCTTAGTTATAAGTTTGTTTTAATACAAAGGTTTTAGTCAGTGGATTTTGTAATCAGATCAATTAAAATGAAGTAATTTTTCTTCATCACAGAAAATCAACATAGAGATTAAAATCATTGTTAGCTGGTGAATGATGGTATGCTGAAGCTCAACATTAAGTTTTCATAAGGTGAAAATCTTAGCCTTTGAGCCCTGAAGAGATGATTAACTGTGGCAAAACCTTAAACTGCTATAGCAGAAAGGGGTTCCCAAGAGGTTTACTATGTGGTAAACCTATGGGTATATACTTGAAAGGCATCAATATATTTTCTGGGAGAAATGTGGGTTTCCAAATACTTATGCATGTAGCAATAATTTTTAGGATTTTATGCATTTATTCAACGGCTTGCATTCACAGAGGTGAATGCCTGGAGCTGACTACAAGTTGTGATTCTGGCTAATGGTGCTATTCAAAACCAAACATGAGCAGCAGTAGCAAATTCTAAACAGCAAATAAAAACAATAAAACCCCAACACAATCAAACTGCCTCTTCTTGGCAGTGATGTGATGGCTTATTTTCCCAGGCTGATCTGTTGGAAATCTTTGTTCAATAATTGTCTCAGTCTTGCTGTAAATTTCTGGATACAAGAGAGGCATGTGAAAGTTTACTGGAGTTGGAAAATAGTGTTAGATTATTAGGAATTTCCTTTACTGTCAGTTATCTCTTCCTGAGACAGATCCTCAACCCTCCTTCTGAAACATGTTTTTTCTTTGAATTTGGCAGACTGCTTTAAAGCTTTAATCACAAGTAGAAGCTATTTTTTTCTAATACCTAGATTACACAGAGGTATTCTATTTCCTCTAGCTTCTTATTCAAAATTTCAGCAATAGTCTAAATTATTTTGAATTAATACAAATAATATTTATTTCCCATTGACTTGAAATGTCAGTAAACTAATTTTTGAATAAAATGCATTTGTCCATATGCTTGCTTGACTAAAAACTTTAACAAATCAATGACACATTTGTAAGCACATTATTGTTTTTCAGTGTTTGTACCTTGTTTACAAATGAATAGTCATTTTTTAGAAACCCTATCTCTTCTTGTAGATGCATACATAGGAGCTTTACATGAGTCAAAACTCAGTAATTACGGTCATCATTAGCAAGGCTGGTTCAGCTGCCATTCAGGCTGTGCTGGAGAACTTGAAAAGCGGCATGGCGCTGTGTTTCCTTCCTAAGAACAGAGTCAATTGCTCTTCTCTCTTTCCCATGGCTATCACTCCACTGAAATTGGCATTTTCACCTTCAGAATGGAACAATTCTTTATAATTTTGCACAGCTTGAAGCAAGAATGGAGAGTAGAATACAGAGAGCACTCCTCAGTATATTTCACAAGGTTTCATTTAAATTTTGGAACACTGATGTACTAATTAAAACAAGTAACATCTTAACACAGCCCTCAATCTGTTTTGTATCTTAAAAATATATAAATGGAAGCAAAATGTCCAATGATATAACACCTTTGTTAGTCACCTACATTGCAGAATACATTCCTATAATGGCAGTGGTAGGAGTAGCTTGATCTGAAATTCTAGTTGCTAAATAGCAGCAGAAATTATGGAGCTCCATCAGCTAGATTGATTTGGATATTCAGAAATGTTGTCTTTCCAAATATGTTTTGTTAAAATCAGAAAAAAATAACTAGTACCATCCACACAGATCAGTACAGCAGTTAATTTTTCAGAATGTGACTTTCGAGCAAGGTATTTTAATTTAAACTCTTTCTTGTGTTAACGAGAGTTAAATCATTCAAATACACTTAAATTTGTCTTATATCCTGGTAACACACACTTTGCTGTTTATTTCCAATTTTCATTCTAGTAGGTGCTAGTGTTCAGGATCAAAATACAAATGGAAGGTATGCTTATGAGTGTGCTTTGACTGCCGTATTCTGGCAATACTCTTTTCTGAATTACCACTGTTAGTCCATCTGTACTGAAAAATGTTGCTGCTAAGATAAATTGTCATTTTAGTATTTGTTAGTTAAACCTTATGTATGCAATCCTCTGTGTTTTGAAATTCTTTTGAAGGAAATGGAAGTTTTACCATTGAATTTAACAATGGATGAGATTTTCTATGCATTTTATATGGCTGGGTTTTTTCTAAAGTGGGACATGTTTGAGTGTCAGTATTTAATATTTTTTTCAGAGAAAGATTAGTTACTCTACCTCATTAAAAAAATCATTATAATATCTTACATTTAATTTTATTATAAATTTTTAACTTTAATTATTTGTGATAGTGAGACAATTTTCATTGCTTCTCATGTCTTCCCAAATTATTTGGGAAATCAAAGTGGACATTATTGAATGATTGCCAGTGTCTTTGATCACCAGAGATCATGTTATATACTGGGTGCCATTCTCTCTTTATTTTCATTTTGGTTTATATACAAGATTAATTTGAAAGTTCAATTTCATCATGAACATGAGGTATGTAAAAAAAATATTGTTGTGCACATCACTGCACAGATATTTCTTTGCACAATACTATTTATTGTCATTGTATCATAAAATCATAGCTTGATGTAGGTTGGAAGGGAACTCTAAAGGTCACGTGGCTGAATACCTACATATAATTTACTAATTTATCTTTGTACTCTACATTTTTATCATTATTGGAGCATTTCCAAGTGATATTGCAATCACTTAACAAGTACATTCTCCAAACATTTCCGGAGCCAATGGGAAATTGCCTCGTTCTTTTCTGGCACTAAGTCCATCCACCTCATGCAGCAAGCGCATGGCTTGTCAGAAGGATCTGCGTGATTTTCCCTCAACCCACCAGCTTTAAAATGTCAGCCTTTGTAACAGATTTTCTCAGCTCTGTTGGGAAATTTCAACTCCCACGAGGCTTCAAAATTTACATAAACAAATTCTCCTACTCTTACATTTCTTCTTTGCTCCTACTTTACAAACAAGACCAACAGGTACCTACTTAAATTTAGCAGCTGATGTTCCTTTATTCTTGACCTAGTCATTTGAAAAATTATGACAGTCAACCATTTTAAAGAGACAGTTTTAAAATGATATAGCATTAAGAGGCAACTAGAAATAGTAGCAATAAAGTAAGGTAATTACTCCTAATCCAGAAAAAGAGCATAGCAGCAGAAACAGTGATTTGAAAACTATTTAGAAGGTTCTGTATTTCAGAGTTCTTATCTCATCCTCTTTGACACAATAATTAGGCATCAGATGATGAATTAATTCTTAGTGGTCAAGTTAGCAAATCAAAATTAACATTCAAATTGGACCATTCTTGGATGCTTAAGTAAAAGAATAAAGATAAAATACTTGTGAAGACAGAATTATCTTTATATGTTCTGAGATCCCTAAAGGACAGGTTCATTGTCAGGCTGATGTGAAGAATTATATTCTTAAGCTTTGGTCGCTTTCCAGGACCAATAATTTTACATTCCTAATCAGTATAAAGTCCACTGGAGCAAGTTACAAAGAGAAGCTTCACTCTCATTCATACAGAAACACACTTTAAAGAATTCAGTCTAAATAGGTTTCAGTGCAATTTATATAAATGCAAGGCCCTCCACATTGCCAAAGTAGTGTGAGGAGCCCTTTGTGAAAATGAAACATGAGCCTGTGGTGCCTAAGAGGTACAAGACATATGCCTGTTGGTGCTTCTTTTAAATGTGTACACCTAAGTGTGTTTATTACCTTGCATATTTTGAGTTTAGTTGATGTTTTTCCATATGTTGAGATATTAAGGGGCTAGTTATTAGGTTTGATAATGAAACCACAAATACTTTAAAGGTGCTGCATGCATTCTCTTACTTTTTTTTTTTTTTTTTTTGTCTTACTCTAACACTTGCACTGAGATTTTTGCCATGCTGCCTCTATGGGTTGCTAGGCAGCAAGGCTTTACCCCCAAACTGCGAGATCTACTCTGCGTGCTGAGACTCTTTCCTCAGTGTTACTAAATATCCTCAGTGGCTTGAATCTTCTTGCTGAGGGATTTCCTTGATTGAGAGCAACTGCTTCCAAAAGTCACTTGCTCTCTGTGGATTAGCCCTTTTCTCTGATGTGCAAAAATCCTCTCATACTGTTCTTCAAGAAACCCTGCAGCAACTGAGTCATGGTCCTGATTGCTACAAGCCCTCTGTGGTTGTGCCCTAGTATGCTGCATGTGCCTATTGCTGAGTATAAGAGAGTTTATGTGAAAAGTGGTCTCAAAAAGGCAAAGGGACACAAATATTTATATGTGCCAAGGCTAATGAAAAAGTCATTTATTCTCCAGCATCCAGAGGAAGGCAACAAGGCTGATGAAGGGCTTGGAACACAAGCCCTGTGAAGAACTGCTGAGGGAGATGGGGATGTTTAGCCTGGAAAACAGGAGACAGAGGAGTGACCTCATCACTCTCTACAACTCCCTGAAAGGTGGTTTTATTCAGGTGAGGGTTGGTCTCTTTCTCCTGGGAACAGCTGACGGAACGAGAGGACACAGTCTTAAGCTGTGCCAGAGCAGGTTTAGGTTAGAAGTCAGAAAAAAATTTTTCACTGAAAGAATGATTGGGCACTGGAATTGTCTGGCCAGGGAGATGGTGAAATCACCATCCTTGGACGTGTTTTATAAACAGACTGGGCATGGTACTCAGTGCCATGGTTTAGTTTATTAGGAAGTGTTAGGTTAGGTCATAGGTTGGACTTGATGATTTCAAAGGTCTCTTCCAACCTAGTTCATTCTGTGGTTCTTAAAGCTGTTCTTTATTTTTTTGGGTTTGTTTTTTTTTGTTTTTTTTTTCACCTAGGGCAAGTTCTGGATGTGCTGGAGAAGCATAATCTGAAGGACAAAACTCTTGTATACTTTACATCTGACCAAGGGGCTCATGGTGAAGAAATCTCCAGTGCTGGAGAAGTCCATGGAGGATACAATGGCATATATAAAGGTGAATATTCTCTGATTGTTCTTGAAAAATGCAAGAAAAAGCATCTCCTTGGGTTTGCACCAAAACTGTAATGTACTATGTGGCCAAGGTCAAAATCTTTGATCTATTTGAAATAAAGTAAGAATGTTTTTTTTATTCTTTTTAATGAAATTACAATTAGTCTTCTTGTTTCTTTATGAGAGATTAATTTCTTTTCATTCTTTCACTAGGTAGAGGCTGTGTAATTTGTTTTCCACTCATATTTCAGGGGTCAAGATCAAAGAAATCCAGCAATCTCATAGTAGTTGAGCCTGGGAGGTATCTCCCAAGGTCTGCAGTCCCAGCCCCTGCAGAGCAGGGTCAGCTGTAGCACATTGCTCAGGATTGTATCCAGATAAGTTATGAAAATGATGGAACTTCATAGCCTCCTTGGGCATCTTTCTCTAGTATTTGATCACACTCACCATAAAAAAACCTTTTTCTTATGTTTAAATGGAGTTTTCTGTGGTTTAGTTTGTGTCCATTGCCTCTTGTCCTGTCATTGGCTCCCCACTAAAAAGAGTCTACCTCTGTCCTCTTTACTCATATAAATCCATGTAATCTACCAATGGATAAGATCCTGGTAAGCATTTTCTTCTCCAGGATGAACATCTCTCTCAGCCTCTCCTCATATATTGAATACTCCAGTTGCTTAATCATTCATCACCTTCATTCAAACTCGTTCCAGTATGCCCATGTACCTTGTACTGGGGAGTTCTGCACCCGGACCCAGTGCTCCAGGTACGTCTCACCAGTGCTGAGCAGAGAGCAGGACTGGCTGGAAGAGTTCTTCCTGGTGCAGCACAGAGTGATGTTGTCCTTCATTGCCAGAAGGGCACATGCTGTCTCATGTTCAGCTGGTTGCTCCTTAGAACCCTCCAGTCCCTCTCTGCAGAGCTGCTTTCCAGCCAGTTACTCCCCAGCCTTTGCTTTGCTAGAGGTTGCTGCTGTGAAGATTCAGGACTTGGTATTTCATTTGCTGAACTTAATGGGGTTCCTTTTGGCCCATTTCTCCAACCCTATCAAAGTCCCTTTGAAAGGTAACACAATCTTCCACTCTTGCCGGATTTATATCAACTGCAAAACTTCAAAAAGGAAAAAATTCAGGCATATAAAGGAAGGTTTTCAAGCAGGAGGACCCCACAGTTTTTAGTCAGTAGGTATCTATCTGAGAAATGATCCTTACATTTTAAGAGAGCTTCAAAGAAAATGGTACACAAGAAAAACAAGGAATGCCAAAGGGATGATGTCTATCAGATGGGTCCCCGTGGGCTAACACCAGAGTGAAATGTATCTTGAATGTTAGCAGATAGACCTTGCATAGTGATTTAAGTAATTAAGGAACCATATGGTTACATATCTGTAGCCGTAGGCTCAGCCTGAGGTGTTTTAGAAGCTCTAAAAAATATTTGCCTTCTAGAGTGCCAGACATAAGGTACAGGATAAATTATAAGGAAGGAAAAAATACACTTGGGAATATGTCTTCTTGAAGAACTTTGATTAAATGGAGTCTTTCTCTCAAGCCTTGCACAATTTTGTATTCATATTTACAGTGCAGAGAAAAACTTGAAATATATCTTACCTGTATTAAGAAAAAAGTCTGATTGATAGGTTTAGTTGAGTAGTAATGGGGCTTATAAAAAAAAAGGAAAAAGTTTTGTAGTTTGCAATTAACACCTCTGCTGTGCTGACAAATGGGTTAGAAAATAATCACAATGTAAGAAAAAATTCTTATTTGATGAGAAACATTCTTAATAAAATAAAAAGAAATTAAAAGACCCATGCAATTAGTTGAATATACTTCTAATATTTTAAAATACAATTAATTCTGCTTTACATTCCACTTACTCCATCTCAAAATCAGTCCTTAATTTAACATGTATATTATGCATCATTTTCAAAAGGACTGAGGTAAAAATTATCAGTTAATTGCATAACTAGCAATTTTCATACATAGGAATTTGTTCATATTAAAAGTCGTGTGGTGAAAAGCATCTGTACATATTTGTCAGAGTTAATGAGAAACAGACCTGTGAAGCCCCAAGACTAGCAATGTGCCTAAAAAAGCAGGACAATCTTGATACTGCTTGTGCTTGTGTGTCAACACACCAAGAATTTCCTTTCTTTGGTGTGTAGTTTAAAAACCTGTGAAACACACACATCCTTTCTCCCTCCCTGTCTCAGCTAGTCAATCTCCACTACTTATCTTTTTGTCTCTGAGTGCTGCATGAATGCAAACATGAATCAAGGCACTTAACCCTCTCGTCAGAGCTGGAGCAATATACTCAGCAATAATTGGTTCTGCCCTGAAATCAAAGCTCTTAAGCAAACTCCGCAATTCTAACTCACTAATTTCTCTTGATACCTAGCCAAATAAGCACAATAATAAAATTTAAGAGGGGTTTGGATAGTTAAGCTAGTGCTGCAAAATGCAATGCAAAAAGGGGAAATTGCTGTTTGAAGGTTTTATTACTCTGGATCCTAACTACAGAACAGTCCACCATAAATCTGGATAGTTAGAAACCAGAGCTAACCAATTGCTGTCATACACAGTCTGGTTTATTTCTGCAGTATTCCTTTTTAGAAGACATTATATAGTAATACCGAAGTGATGGATCAAAATCTCCTTCCAGTGGCCTTCTTCTGATGGTTGGTTATGAGGATCTGTGTAGTAAATAGAATCCCTAAGGAGATCCTAATCCTAGACAGTATCACCTTGGTTTAAGATGTGAATTCTGAAAATTTAGATTCTACAAAGATTCTTAACATTAATTATATAAATTTTTATCATATAAAGATGAATTCCCACTTTGAGTCTTTCTAAAATCTCTGCATAGCCTCTATCACTTATCAATGAGAGAACAGTGCTTTCATTTACTATTATGAAATGGGACAGTTGCAAATTTCATGGAATATCTTGAAGTTTAATAATATGTTCTCACTAATATAGCATAAAGGAGGGGAAATTTAAAAATTTTCATAGCTTATCTTTGTTTTGTATACTTTTACTATGGGTCTTGGCGAAATTCAGAAAATAATTGGCTTTTCCATCTCTCTTACGATTTTTAATTGTTGAGTTTTTACTCATCCCTAATTTCTTATTATTTTCCTGTGTGAATTACTTCACTTTCAGAACTGAAGTAAATATACTAAAACAGTAAGGGGCTTAACACATTGTAGCTTTAAGATACCTTACGTTTGTTTTTTGAGTACTTTTGCAAAGGGTCACACAGACTGTTTATTCTCTCTTTTTGTTTCATCTTTTTGTTTTCTAGTCAGAATTTGATTCATGAAAATTCTTTGTCTCCTAAGCCATGATTAATATTGCAGTAACTTTTCCTGAAGGTCTTTGTCAAAGATCTTTCTAAGATTTAAATCTAGATACAGATTCTAAAACAAAAAATAGTGGCTATTTTAGTAAGAATTTCCTCGCAATTGAAGGACTTCATACCTGAACTCGTGAAGTACTCCTGGGATTTGTACAAGACACTATTAATATTTTAATTAAATTAAAAATAATAACAATTTAATTAATACATTAATATTAACAATTTTATATTGAAATATGGAAAGTAATAGGTGTAACTGAAGTATCTTATTAAAATTTTCTATGTAGTTTTTCCAGCTTTTTTTTTTCCAGTTCTGTAATATTTGTCTGTTGAAAGTCAGACGCTGGAACATTAAGGTATTGCTTGTATATATGATTTCCAGAATACCTGCACTGACTTCTCCTTAGGTGTTTTTCACTAGCTGCCTCACTGGAGCATGTCCATTTATGTAGTCACCATAGCTTTCATTTAGGAGCAGAAATAAGGTTAAGTTTTTCCAAATACTTTGGATTTGTACTTTCAAATAAGATGAGCAGAATAAATAAATGAAGAGAATTTCCTTTATATTAACAAGATGTGCAAGGTGACTGATTTAAAGGAAGCCATTATATTCTTCTTTGGTACTCTGAGATTTTGAACCAAAATATTTTGTTGTAATTTGTTACATGGCTTTGCAAGGGTCTTCAGGGTGAGAGAGATAGACGAGAATCTTGGCTTCATGATCAGAAGGCTGGGTTTATTATTTTATGATATATAATACATTATGACTATACTAAAAGGAATAAAGAGAAAAGTTCAGAAGCTGCTAAGCTAAGAATAGAATAGGAATCCCCAAAAAACAAGGGAGCTCTCTGTGAATCTGTCCCAGAGAACTTGGTTCCTGATTGGCCCTTAATTGTAAACATGGGACCTGGGCCAATCACAGTTGCACCTGTTGCATTTCACAGCAGCAGATAACCATTGTTTACATTCTTCTTCTGTGGCCTCAGCTTCCCAGAAGAGGGAAAATCCTAAAGAAAAGATTTTTATGAAAAGATGTCGGTGACAGTAATTTCTGTTTAGTTTCTTAGTAATTTCTTGAATTAGCCTTAGTGTGCTATCATATATGTAAATACATAATTTGTATCAATAAACAATGAAGGCAATTAAAAATTTTCTCTACACTTTTACTCACCATAGTATTTCACTGGCACATATGCAGACAGTACAAGTCCTCCCTCGCTATCACTTGTTGACATCTATCCCACTTTGTCACATACTGGATTTTCTGTTCAATCTCCTTACATCTTGCTGTCTTTTGGATGTGTACACTTTTCCTTTACCTCAGATCTGCATCAGAAATAGTTTTTCTTTGTACTTATGAAGCACTTAGGACAATACAGACACTTGGCTACTGTCATGCTACCAGAGTGGGTCAGAAGTCAGTGCAGAGTGGGTCTGTTGATAATGGAAGTGGAGCCAAACACTGATAAAGTCAAACTGTGTGAACAACATTCATTTCAAGTGTTTCGTGCCTTAGAAATAGGTATTATCATAGTTATTTTTTAATATCCATAAAAAATAATAATGTCTTATAAGGACTTAGGCCCTGATTTGTTTTTTAAAATCTGCTACAGATCTGTGAGATCAAAACAAGAAATTAATACCTATTTTCTTTTAAAATGTATTACTGTAAAAAAAAATTATATACTAGAGTGATAAGTTAGTTCAGCAGGGTTTCTTGAAGCTGTTAGTAAATCTTTTCATTCCTCTAAGCCACAGAGAAATCAAGCTGGCCATTACTTTGACCCCAGGAATCATGCTATGGCATATCTGGTGATATTTGTTTGAGTTTACTTTTCACTTGAAAGAAAGCAGTAGTTGACTTTTTTCAAATGTACTGTATTTTTATAGTCTCTCTGAAGTGATCCAGATTTTGAAATAATCAACCCATCTTTTAATTTTGACTGAAAGAAAAATATCCTCACAGATAATTTTCTTTGATTGAAGGAAATGTTAGATGAAAAACATCCAAATGAGCCATGTCTATTCCATTCACCTGTACAAGAATAGCTCAGAATAATATAAATAAAATTAACAAAAACAGTACAAGAAACAAGTTAAAAATCAGTAAGAGTAAACTTGTCATTGAAAATAAATTTTTGTTCAACTATTTTATAAAGTAAGCAATAGTAACCAGTCTTGATTGTTGATATTTGTGACATTAAGTCCAGTAGAGATGGGTGGAATAATGAATGTTGTGTTTATAATTCAAGAGAATAAATTGGGTCTGAAAGCTTTGTTTTTAGAAGAATATATGAAGGAAAGTGTAGTATGGTTATAATCCAGGTGATTTAAGAAAGTTGTTTCAAGTAGTTTTCATCATTCATCATTCATAATGTTAATGGTGATTTACTGCAGCGTTCCCCTTTATACATCATCCTTTGTAAAAGCTCTATTGCCAGAGTTAGGTAATAGCAGTCAATTTAAACCAGAGGGGGGAAAAAAAAAGATATATTTTTTTAGCTAAGATTTGAAATGAGGTTAAAGTGGAAATTTGACATCATGTTGTGGATGACTGCAAAGAGTTATGTCTGTATTTTGCCTGCTCCTGCAGATTTTTCAGGAAAGGTGAATGTAGGCTATTGTTCAATGTAACACTAAAGGGACAACTACTCAGAAAGCATAAATGGTGAAGCAGGAAAATACAGTCTCGTGTGTTTTGTGCTGCTTTAAAAACATTTTTTAAAGACCTCAAGAGAACAAAAATAACAAAAAGGTAAGTTGTCTAGATTTTGCAAGGCATATAGGCTACTAGGTTTCAGTCTTTTCTCTGTTTCAATGTTTTCAAGTCTGAGCAAAACTCAAAACTAATAAGCCATGTCCTTAAATATCAAGAGATTTTGTTTCAAAATAATTATATTTTTTGCATTTTTTAAAATTTTATTATATTAGCCATTTAGATATTTCTGTGTTTCAAGCATCAGTAGTAAGACCTTGATTATTTTTTTAAGGGAAAAAGAATGCAGATATCTTGAACAGAGTTTAACAGCTAGAGTTTTAAAGACGATAAATGTCCAGGGATTTGTAATCGTGTAATGGCATTAAGCACCTGCAGTCACTAAGCACAATTCTAGTAAAAATTAACACCTTGTAAGCAGAGATAATAGAAGACAGTCTTCTGCAATGACCTGTAATTCCTGCCCTGATTCCCTGTTATTCCCAGTCTCCAGAGATGTAAAAAAAAATTAGGCTCCAATTAGCCTTTTGAAAGGAAAACAGCAGTCACTTCTTCATAGAGGTAGGTAAGGAGAAAGCCCTGCTGTGGAATCCATTTTGCTTTTTCTACCTTACGGCAGGGCATCAGAGTTTGTGTACTGTTCCTTTGTACTTGAGTAATGTGCAATTTTTCTGTTCTTTTCTGCTGATTCAAGAAAATTGTACTGTGAACCTAAGAGCTGTGAAAGTGAACCAATATCTAAGTTTTAAGAATTGCAACATGTGTGAGAATCAGATTTACCACTTTGAAATTTCTCTGTCTTCAGAGTATACAGGAGAAAACAGTGTAACAAGACTTTATTTAAACATGGAGTCCAGTACATCCATCTAGTCTCTTACTAGACAGAGTATACAGAAATACTAGGCAGACATACAGAAATAAGGGGAACATCATAGCTAAAGCTACCAAAGTTATAGATCAACTCTTAGTGTTGTCTGTCTGTTGGTACCCTTCAGCCATAAAGTTGCTGTCATGTATACACAGAATTAGGATCTGTCTCATGAACTAAATCATATCCCTGGTGTATCTGTTCACTAAAAGTATGTTCATTTGAGGATATCTGTAATTTTAAGGCCTTATGCTTGTTTTGCTTGGATTAACCAACTCCCACTCAGCAGGATTTTCTATGCACCATAGCTCAGTCAGCTTATTAAACTTTCCTGCTGTGTAACACCTAATTCCCAACAAACTTTGAAAAGCATAAATGGCTGTTGTGCAGGGATTGAGTCATCTTTTCTACAGAAGATAGACATAAGATCTTGACAACTACACTGGTCTTGACCCAACAAGAACAACTGATCAGCATACTTTTGGGTGAACACTTTCTTTGGGTGACAGGTGTTCTATGTCCCACCAAATAACACTTTTTGAACTTAAATTTTCATTTTCTTTAGAGCTGTGTTTTGAAAATAATATTTTAATAGAATGTACACAAAAATTGGACATGCATCTCATTCTTGAGTAGGTAGCCACACACTTCATCATGAGAATGGAATTACATTTAACTCAGCAAGCACAATAAACTTTTAAGAGTGTTCCAGAATTCTAGAAGACAGACAATCCGGTAGAGATCTGATCTTGACATCATTTTCAAAAAAAACTTAAGCAAATATTATTGCTTGACATAAGGCTGAATATTAAAAAGTTGTAACTTTTCTGATGTCAGACTAGATGTGTCCCTGACTATTCAATACTATGAGTTCTGATAAAGCCTGTGAAAAAAATTAAGCAAAAATCTGATATAACAAGGAATCATGAACTAATGGTCCTTCAGTTACAAGAAAAGAAAAAGGTAAATTTATACAAAAAAGAGTTGTCTTTCTTGAAGTTACTACTTACCTTTACAAACAGTGAAAATCCTATAGAAAACCAGGTAGATTCTGAACCCCTTTTGCTGAAATGTTAAAGATCATTGAGAAGTCAATAAAACAGACAGCATGTATAACAAGGCCTGGGGTCAATACCAAAGGTATTGACATCTATGAGGTGTTTTGGGTGTTTAAGATGCTGAGGAAGCAGAACTTTTGAAATACTTTGTTGTAATAATTTTTGTTGTTATTGTTTGGTTGGTTTGGGTTTATTTTTTATTTTTTGGTTTTTTTTTTTTTTTTTTTTTTTAACTTGAAAAAGGGAGATACAGGAAGAAGATAGTCCTGTAGTAGTTTGGCCTGAACCATGAATTGCTATTTAATGGCAGAAGTCCAACCAATACATTTTTGTTTTTCCAGACATTTTAATGGTATAAAATTTCAATTTATGTCCAAATGGCCCTGACTGTGTTTAACCATATTCAAAACTCATCTGCTAAGCAGAGGTTTCTTTTTCAAGCACTATATTAATTTCAAAGGTCACTTTGAAGTGTTCTGCATAGTCACAACTGTGCAGGACATTGGTAATAGTATTTGTGATTCCTCTTCTTACAGAGCCAGGTCAATTTTTTATTCAGTAATGGGGAACATGCTGTCAGAGAATAAACCCGTTGCCCTTCTGCAAAAGGTGTTGGGAGGACTCAGCAGTGATGGATCTTGTAGAAACAGAAAATGACTGCAAGTCACTGTTGAAGGCAATCAGTGACAGTTCTAAACTAACACAGTTGCATTTGATGCAACTGTGTTAGTTTAGAACATAAAAAGTTCTTTACAGCATCCTGCAAGTTATCATCGCTGAAGTGAATTTCTTTATAATGCATTGAATTGAAGAATTCATTTACATACTTAAATTAGTACTTTCTTCTATATAAAGTCATTAAGCACCATTTTTAATAAAAAGTCATGTACCTTCTCTGGATTCATACTTCAGACATCTAAGTATAGCTCTTTTTTTATTTTTGGATTCCTGTTTGTTTGGGTTATAGGTTCACATATCTATAGGCTACACAGTCTAGGCCTACATGAAGATTCCAGTGAAATGCTCTTTAATCTCCACAACTACTTTTTTGGTGCAATTTAAATGCAATTTATAAGCTCTGTCTAATACATATTAGTAAATTTACAGAAAGAAAGTACTACAGAAGGTAGAAAATTAAGAATAGGACAGATTTGTCTAATGGAAAGATTCTAGCTAGACAGAATGTTTAATATTTGGAAATTGAATCTAATGGGGTGGAATTATCAAAGGAGAAACTGATTTCTCAGCAAACAAAACTAAATTTTTCAGGTGGAAAATCAACGAACTGGGAAGGAGGCATTCGTGTGCCAGGTCTTCTCCGTTGGCCTGGCGTGGTACAGGCTGGCGCCCATATTGATGAGCCAACCAGTAACATGGATATATTTCCTACCATAGTTAAACTTGCAAATGCACAGCTACCCTCTGACAGGTATGTTCTGTAGTCATCTCTGTTTTAGAGCAAGTGCCATGAGTGTTTTATTCATTCTGGTGATATCTATTAAGATAGAGTGAGAATGTAAATAAGAAACTAGGTTTTCTACTTGCAATATCATGTTGTCTCTCCATATTGACAGACTGATAATATTTTACAGAAATGTTGTATGTAAATACACTTAACTCACAAAACAAACACCAAAAAGACAACAGAATACCATCAGATCAATGTACTGTCAAATCAAACTTGGAATTACTTACTAAAAGCAAAAATGAATGTAACAAAAAAGGTCCTGTTCTGCATAAGTGAATTTGGTGGGAAAAGAAACTTTAAGTGTAAATTACTTTAAACTTCATGAGCTTAGCTGTGAACTGCTTAATATCCAAAACACATCAAAATGCCATCTATGTTTTTCTCACAGTTTTTTTGGAGTTTTTTGTTTTGTTTGTTTGGATTTTTTTCTCTGTACCTAGTAGTCAAAATAATCCCTTACAGGGTTTTGCAGCCTGATAAGAAAAGCCACTGGACTTCCACAATTCATAAGATGCCTTCTTGACACTGCTACATCCCCAGGCTTTATCTTGTTTGTGAGATTTCAGTGGCAGGGTGCCTCTGCCTAAATGGTGTCTCTCCAAATCCAGTGAGTGGAGAAACCTGTTGATATGCATGTGCTTTGAACACATTGATGACTCACAAACAGCTTTTGAGCACAAAGCATAAAGAGTCCACATGGGGAAGCCCACTGGTGAGCAGAGTCACTCTGCTAATGATTATTCATTGAGTGTTTGAAGGAAATGGCAGGGCAGGACAAGTCTAAGACATTAAAAATTAGTCAGGTTGGACCTGAGAGATGCTCTACAAGTAGTAATTCTGTCGAACCTCAGAAGTTCTGATTGTTCTTTATGTGGCAGATCTATCGCATTTTGTTTTCATATTGCTTGAGTGAATACTAAGTACTGATGTTTTCTTTGATCCCCTTTGTAGAAATTCAAATATAGTTGTGTAACTTCCACTTGTAGGTTGCTCCGCTGTGATTCTTCTGTGCTAGACTGATGCCATAAGTACTGTTTCATCTTAGGTCATAGAATAGCTTGAAGTACTTTTGTTCCAGCTGCTGGGTTCTTTTAGCTCCACTGAATTCTTCCTGAGAAATAAGAGAAGGTAATATAATTAATACTCTGTCACTGTGAGAAAGCAAGTTGAAAAGGAATGGAAGAGATGCTCCTAGTTAAAGAAAATAAATTAGTAATTGGAAAGCAAAGTCTCATGAATTCCTCTGAATCCAGCAGCTGAAGCAATGTTAGAGTACTGGAGACTTTTTTTCTGGAGATACCTTTTTCCCCATCAACAGAAGGTGTTCAATAGACATGCATCTGTTAATGAGCCAGCTTGCAAGATCAGCCTGTTACTCAGGAAAGGGAACATGAAAAACTGAAAGTGGGAAAGATTCTATTTTAACAGACCCCCACAGACAGGAATTCACCCAGATGGCAATTATCAGACAAGATAGCTTTCAAAATCCAGGAAGTTTTCCTCCCCATCATTTGAGAAAAGTCCTATTCTGAATGGCTTTGTTGCATACAATTGCTGGCAAGAATTCAATCATCACATGCAACTTAAAAAAGTAAACTTAGTACCTGTCTTGTAGTAGTTACACCACAGTAGTTACCCTATATTTTATGTAATGGTAATGAAATGATCATGTATGTAAAGGTAATGAAAATCAACATAGACCTTTTAGAACTTTTTATAAGTTTCAAAACAATTTTATGGTTTGTAGCTCAAAATGCTTGAGAAAGAATTACATGCTGATTTTTATATCAGCAAAAAGTAATTTCTGATAAGACTTACTGAAAAATTTGTAATTCATACAAGGTCAAAAATGCAGACTATGATTTCTCCCCAGCTGATGTCAGCAATTCAAAGGTTTAATATAGGGAAGCAGCTAAAAGTCTTGCTTGTTTTATAAGTCAGTTTTTATGTAAATTGACTGACTCCTTCAAAGCATGATCAAATTGTCCAGCAGCATTTAGAGAATTTATATATATTTATGCGTATATGTGTGTGTGTGTGTGTGTGTGTGTGTGTGTAGTTGATAAATGCATATTTAAACAGTAAATTTTCAAATTTGAAATTACCACTTCTGTCTTAAATTCTGGCATACAGAATATACTGAACAGAGAAATTACCACTACTACTGGGGATGCTAGCACAGAACAACATATTTTCTCTAGTTTTAGGGTTACTTCAGCCAGACTACTCCCAAAAACTTGAATGTGAAGGACTGTGTTGTAGCAGTTTATTCACTTATGTCTGTTTGCTTTCTCAGAAGTGAAAAAAAAGACTTGAGAGAACTATTCATAATGGCAAAATGTAAAATTGTTTCCTTAGGTAATGTAAACATCAAAGGGAAGAGCGCCTGAAGGTTTTTCTCCAATTGACCAATTGGAGGTGGCCATTCAGACTTGGGTTTTTTTAAGCAGCAGATGAGCAGAATTATCATATCTTATAGAAAAGTGAGATTTGAGTTATTTTATTGATTTTTAAATTCTTTCTTACTCAGGATTATTGATGGACATGATCTGCTACCTTTAGTTCAAGGAGAAATTACTCAATCTAAGCATGAATTTCTCTTTCACTACTGCAATGCATATTTAAATGCAGTACGCTGGCATCCAGGAAACAGTAAGTAAACTTGCCTGTTCACATTTTAAATATTTAATATAATTTTTATTGCAGCTTGAAAAGAACCAGGAGGAAGCCTTAGGCTATAGTAACAAAAAAGTTGTTTAAAATATCTAGCCTTTTTCCATCTCTTTCACTTTTGTCTTTGCTGTTACATTCCTATTCACCATTTTACTGTTTGTCATTATTTTTTTGTTATGTATTAATGTTGAATATGAATGCAATACTGAGATCTATGGTATCTGAAAATGTCCTTTTTTAAAAACCTTCATGAGAGAGAGTCTGTGTAACAGAATGAAGTAGTCAAGGTTGACACTTACATTGTCCTAAAAATGCACAGGTAATAGGATGGTTTGCTGAATAACAGCAAAAGTATGATGTCAGCCTGGCCATTTTTGTTAGTCAGATAACAACACGTAGAGGAATCCCTGAGTCAAAGTCATAATTATCCAATAAATGAATATAGTATTATAGAGTCCCTTTTCATGCTTTTTATGAATGACATAATTCTACTTTGTAGGCCAAGGAAAAAAGCATTTCTCACTGATATGCTCTTTTTAAACTAACAGCTCACTGTTTCTAGTAGCACCTTCCACATTAACCAAGGCATATATCCCTTTCTATAAAAATCTCTGTGCTGAATGAAATTAAACGCACATTTTGTCCCACCTCAGTTGACATTGAAAGTGATGACTTGTGTTACAGCTTCAAAATAATGATCCAAAACAAGCGTTGGTGTAGAATTTTTAAGTTATTTTTTTTATTTAAGTGTTGGGGGAAAGGACTTGTTTAATAGTTAATATGCAAACTTAAAGTACTTGGAAACTCTGTCTTCTTGGTCATCTGTAGGCTGACTCTCTACCTGTCTCGGACTTTAAACTAGGAGAAAGGAAATATTACATATAATATTTATTTACCATTACTGTGCCTCTGTGTCTTGCATTTGATAAATAATCATAGGGAAGAACCAAACAATCAGATCTAGAACCATTTTGTATCTGCTGTTGGATGAAGTTATTCTGCATCATGAGAGAAGTGGGCAAAGAAGCTGTTTTTTCTCAAACATATACCTTTGCAAGATGATATAACCCTTGTCTGAGGAAAGGATCATCTTTATTATTCACTGAAGGGGAATGTGATGGGAAATGAATATGAGCAACAGTGGGGGACTAGTCTACTGCATTAACTTGATGAGTAACAGCAATGTAGAGTGTGATTCATCCTTTCTCCAAGGCATTCAAATGATAAAGCCCACTCAGAACCTGGTGATGACATTTTCATAACCATGGGCTGGCTTTTGTACAGAAGGTTGTTGTGGTTCAATTCCAGACAGCAACTAAGACTGACAGAGCCATTCTGTGTCTCTTTCTGTGATGGGGAAGAGAACTGGAAGGGTAGAAGTGAGAAGACTCATTAGCTGAGATAAAGACATTTTAACAGATAAAACAAAAGCCACACTTGTCAGCTAAGCAAAATAAGGAATTAATTTATCATTTCCCATTACCAGGCAGGTGTTCAACCATCTCCAGGAAAGCTGGGCTCCATCACACATAGTGGTGACTTGGGAAAACACGTGTCATCCCTGAATATCCTTCCTTTCTTCTTATTTCTGCAGCTTTCCATGCTGAACATGCTGTCATTTGTTCTTGGATATGCCTTGGGTCAGTTGGGGTCAGCTGTCCCAGCAGTGCTCCCACCAAGTGCTCCTTGTGCATCCCCAGCCTACTCACTGGTGGGGTGGGGCAAGAGGCAGAAGAGCCTTGTCTGCTCAGTAATAAATAAAACATCCATGTCAACAACACTGTTTTCAGCACAAATGCAAAACACAGCCCCATATTAGCTGCTGTGAAGTAAATTGGCTCTATTTCACACAAAACAAGCACAAAGGTCTTTTGATATTCTGCCTTGTTAGCTTACATTGTAGTGAGAGTAGATAAGAGCCAGGTATTCCTCTCTATTGTCTTATGTACCAGTCCTCTGTGAGGGCTTCACACACTTCAGCACCTTCTGCACTTCTCTGGTAATGGGCCCTAACCCAAATGTCCAACTAGACTGCTCATTCCTTCATTAAACATGTCATTTATGTTAATTTCAAAGATGCAATTTTTGAAGAATAAAGCAACAACAGCTTAGAAGAGAAAGCTTACAACAGTTAAGGAAAATGTGACGTATGTGTTTATTGATTAAGGTACAAGGTAATGGTACATATACTGTGTGTATGCACTTACTATTGCATCTGTCATGAGATTTCTTACTATATTTATTTTCTGGGAAGTCTCAATTTGCATATCAGTGACAGCTTGCTTATTCCACTATTTTTTCTAGATGCTCAAAGTGTAGTATTAGCTTTGATCCTCAGAAAATCCTCAGCCAAATTCTGCCTATTTGGTCCCTTTTTAACTCCATCACCCCATACTTCCCTTAGTAACTTCATCTTTGTCCATTAGATTCTCAACTCCATTAGATTTTCACCATGCTTCAGTCCAGATCCCCTTTTTTTGGTTTAATTTTTGACTCTTATATATATATATGAAAAGGAAAATGTAGTGTATGTTAAATTTTTGGTAGTTGCACATCTTTCCTTTACTTGCAAGATTCTAGTCTGAGTTAAGCAGGCAGGTTTCTCACATCATTCAGGGAAGGTCAGAAACTTCAGAGTGAACAATTACCATTTTGCATTTATACATTTAGAGGCTAAGAATTCCTCATAACCAAATCAATACACATCTTCATTAAGTTATATTAGTTAGGCCAGTTATTGCATTCACAATGTACTTTCCCCTTGATCAGTCCTTTGAAGGAGCTTTTAGAGGATGTGTGCTATGCAATGATCTTCTCAAAAAAGTCTGCAGAATTAAAAACTTGTGTTTTCTAGAGAGTCGTGAGGAAAATAATCCCTTGGATTTTTTTCTCTTTTCTTTTTCTTTCTCTGCCACAGAAATAAGCTAACACCATTTTTTCTTCATGTCACTTTGACTCACATTTTACCTCATGCTAGAAAATAATGCACATAATCCTTCACATTCTGAATTTTAAAAAATGAATGAAATATCAGGCAAATTTTTTTTTGCTTTCACAGACTTGTGCATGCTGATACTTCACAGAATCACAGAGTTACAGAATAAGCTTAGTTGGAAAGGAACCACATCCTTCCAATCAATGGAAGGATCATTGAGTCCAACTTGCTGTAATTGCCTTGGAAGCAGCCAAGATATACAGTCCTAGTCCTTGAAGGATGATTTTCTGTTGTTTTGAAAGCTTATAAATGTTTGTAATGTAATGTATCTGTCAAAAATACAGAGGGAAAGACATGTAAAAAAGTAAAGTGATTTCCCATTATCAATACGTTTTCTGCACAGCTGCCTGGTATACCACAGAAGTACCAATATAGGAAAGCAACACCTTTAGAAAAAAAAACACTACATTTTCTTTCTTCCTAGTAGGGTGTAATCACCTTGTTTTTTTAAAGTATTGAGTATTTTCTTTTAATCATTAAGCATTTATATTGAAAATAAAACAGATGTAGGATCTGCCTTTACTTTCTTGAGCTGAGCCACCCAAAATTTTGTGTTGCTTTCTGTGATGTATGCCAGATGATACTTTGGCCTGTTTCAAGTCTGATCACATGTTCTTCTACTTGAGCAAGTTGACCAGTACTTTTGTATTTGATAACTTTATAATTTAACATAACTGAGTGCTAAAAAGCTACCAAGAGCACTGTCTCCAGAATATTACTGGCATATGAATCAGTACTACTAAAAATGCATTGCTATGACAACTTAATTATAAGGAGAGGATTAATCAGATACACAGCAAATCTATAGTTGAGTGAACTTCATCTTTCAAGTTGCACTGCTTATGTGCAAAATTTTGATTTGATAAGGAGAAAATATATTGTAATGCTGTGTAATAAATATTGAGAAATATAATGCAATGCAGTCTGCAGTATAAAGAAATAATGATCTTCACAGTATTTTCCTACTACTGATAAAAATATAATAATGTTTCTGATGAATGCTAGAGTGACTTTACTAGCAGCACTTCACTTTTCCTATTTCAAAATGGATTTAGTTCTTCAGTGTAGTATGTCATTCAGTAAACAAAAGACAAGGAGATTTTCTATGGGAAGTTCCATTGAAGCAGACTACACTGCAATGCCAAACTACCTAATTGTGCAAATATAAAGACTTTTAATGACAGTAGAAATTCACTGAGAAGCTTTATATAGAAGTTTCCCACTTTGCTTCAATTAACAAATAAGATACATTTCAATTATTGTTTATATTGATCTTCTTTAATGTTGTGAACTACCTCAATTTCTGAAATTATTTCAGCCAAATTCACCAGTGAGGGATTTTCTCTGTAGTATCACTGAATTCAAAGCTATTCTGATTCCTGGCTGTTGCTATATTCTCCAGCATCCAACAGTATTTAATGAGACATATTTTGTTTTATGGCTAGGGATTATAGGCGCTTCCTAGTCATTTTTCTACATTTTCAGCTGTAAAAATTGAAGGTGACAAACAAATAAAAAGTAAATGATAGAGAAATATTTTGGTTTGCAGTTTTCAGGCTGAATATATAGAATAAATTTACCAGAATAGTGTTTTGGGTTTTTTACGAGGTTCCTCCAGATTTAGTTTGACTAAACACATTGGAGTCATAATAAAGAGAGGACAAAACATAAAAAAATCTTCTCAGAAGCGTCATTTTGTAACAATTTCTGGTTTGGAAAAGCACAACCTTTCTTGTGAAATTGAGTTAAAATGGACCTGGTTTTGAAGGAATTAGACATGAGGAATACCTTCCACTTTTCCTTACCTCTCAAAAGCCCAATGTTATTCATGCCTTAAAGGGTAGTAAGGGTTACCTTATAAATTAAGGGGGCTTACATTATTTATAGTGCCATTCTTAGCTTAATTTTTTTGTAACTTCACATTCAGTGTTAATAGTTTAAAACTGTAAAATGAATTCATATGATGAAAGCACTGTCTTGTGAGCACAATATTATACTCTGACAAAAAACACAGGAGTTGGAGTTTAGACAAGTAACAGAAACTGGAAAACTTCTAAAAAGTTCTGGAACCAGCTTGAAATGTGTTTTTTTGCAGTCTGGTTCTCATTGTGAGGATAGGTGAATCTAGTGGTTGTCTCTAGCAAACAGTGTGTATATAATGTGTATATACACAGTCTAGCATTAATGTGTATATAAGGGAAATTTGAGAGTGTTATGTGGTGAAAAAACACTTGAAAATGCCTGTCCTTCCTTGTTTGATCCTCTTAGTGCAGCTAAGAAATATAATTATGCAGACATTCACTAAGTAAATGAACACTTCTCTTTGCTCTGAATTGGAAAGTATTAGAGTTTTTCCTAAGTACTTGATATTTTAAAGATCTGTCTTAATATTGCTTCCACTTTCTGAATATAAACAAGAAATTTCAAATCATGCATTCTTTAAAGCCTCATAAGCTTCTTTTTTATTACTTTCTTAGTAATAACAGAGGAAAATTTTCAGTGTGTTCTTTACCATAGTGTTGAAAAATGCTACAGCATCTTCATTTGTAAGATGTGGGAAGTGCTTGTCATACACAGAAGACCCATTGGCAGAACCCATACCCTTGACTAACTTCTTCCTATTCTTATTACTTGCTTCTCTGAGGAGCTTTTCCATTTTTGGTTTATTTGCCTTCTCTGTGGGGAATGAAGGACTTGGAAGATGTTACAGATTAGTAAACTCACATTGACCCTGAGAATGCCAACAGTTACAGTTGCTTTCATTGCTTAACAGTACAAATGAAGGAATACGTAATAGAAGCTTGATCCAGAAATTTCTTGTTTTGCAAAACATCTTCAAGGAGAGATACTACCATGTGGCTTCCACTGCTGTCAAGGAAACATTTTGTTTCCTTACAAAGAAGCATCTTTTTTTTAATCCAATCTTTTATCACACCAACCTTGTATCTTATCTCAGAAGATAACAGATGAGAAAGGATAAAATAGAAATAAACATTTAAAGGAGTAAAACTTTCCTGTTGTTGCAAAAAATTCTAGATTCCCAGCTAGAAAGAATAGACTTTTTCTTTAATTGTAGTAAAATTGATTCAGAGACATTTTTGTCTTAGAGGGCTGTTCCCCCAGTGAAGGACCATGGTAAATGTCCCTTGACAGTGGCATTATACACACAGACTTTCAGTGATCATATCAGAATGCTTTTTCTTCATATAAAAGTAGAAAATGTAACATACTGGTCTATTGAGTTCAAAATATCTTGACCTAAATTAGTAATGTTTTTAGTGAACACTAAAAGAGGTAGACAGGTTTCAATGATCCTATAATGGCAAAAGCATTTAAAGTAGATAATTCAGTGCTATTTAAACCTCAGCTTTAATGGTTTGCTGTCAAATATTTTGTCGTGCATTTGTGATGTGTACAAAAGTTAAATTTTAATGGATTTTTTCTGTATACCCCACAGCTAACACTTAAATACAAAAAGGTATCTGAGTTAGAGCAACTGTCTGATATATTTTTATTTATTTATAAATTTATCAGTAGTGAAAACAACAACCACATAAAAGACTAGGTAAAAATGCTCTGCAACTTTGAAAAACTAATTTCAGCATTCCAAGTTACATTAAAAGTGAGTGTTTAACAATATCTGGAGCAATACACTTCCAAAAATATCTTTAGCTCAATGTTGGATTTGAGCCTGCAGCATTTTGCATGTTACATTCAGAACATAGCGCTGATTCATCCTAATTTTAAAGTCGGATTCAAATGGCATATGTTGTCTTAGGCAATGTTCTTCAAGGGAAGTAGTTAATGCATGCACAACCCACGTGGAGTATTCTGGAGCATCCTCTAACCTCATATTATTACTCCTAGAAAATAAAACAAACCATATGTTTATTAGAGAAATTCCCTGGAAACTTGACTGTCAATAGTGAGGTGACTTCTCAGTATGACATGAAAGGCAGAAGAAATAAATGTAGAAGAAAGCAGTGAATATTTGCAGGCTCGGTGCACTTGGGCAATACTATGGTGGAGGCCAGTGTGCAATCTGTGGATGATGTGCACTCTGTACTCATGTAATTGCTTCTAAATTTAAGTTCTGCTCAGTACTTTGGACAGAAAACACAAGCAGAATTACTCAGTAATCAGTGAAACTGTTATCAACCTGAGAAAAGCTCACATCTCATACAAAGAGCGGTCTTTTTGTTCCTTTCAGACCATTTTATGTGGTCTCAAAATATCAGAGGGTATGTTACACATTGAATTTTTCAAGTATCTTTTCTTAAGGCATTTACAGTTTCTTAAAACTAAAAGTAAGGGAAAAAAAAAACACAGCAAAACACCAAACAGATTTCTATAACTTGTTACTTGTTGTGTCATCCTTAGTAGAGAAATTTTGTAGTGGATTTGTATGAAAGCTTTTTGAAACTGAAGGAGACTACATTTCACTTGTAGTTTTTTATCATAGTTCTTTCAATTACCTCCTAGTAGAAAAGCAAATTAGGTGAAATAGTATAAAATAGGTTCCTGCACATTGTGACATTTTTCACATTTATTCAAAGTTTTAACCCCAAATTTATTGAAAATAATTCTTCAGATGCAGTTCACTCGTATTCAGGAGAATTTTATGGCCTCATGGTTGTAGGTCTGTAAGGTGAACATTTCTGAGACTCAATTACTCAGTCCTCTTCAAGACTGACATTTTAAAGCAAAGTAGGTTTCTAGCATTCACAGTACAAGGAGGAAGTTAGAAATCATGGCTCACTCACAACATTAAAAGTCAACAAGACTATAAAACCTCAATAAAGATAATGAAAATTTAGTTCTTTGAATTAGCACTAATGCAATAAAGAAAGGGTGACCCTTTTAGTATTAAGAAATATTAGTCATCCTTAAGATAATTTTGTCATTACCAAGTGTGTGCTAATTTTTCATGTACAGCCTGTTATCTGTCTGTTGAACATTAACTTTTAAATGGTATTATATCACAGAAGCAAGATACTCAATCATCTCACTTGCTCAGTGAGTAGAGTCTTCAAGACTCCATAGAGTCTTCAAGATTAATTTAATTATATTATCTGGACTCTCTTCAATGCCATAGGATATTTAAAGGCAGTTAATCAGTCTGAAAGTGTTATCTTTCTGTATGGTCCTGTTTGGTGACAAATAGAGACTGAATCTCAGTCTTAAAAGCTTATAGTTACCTTAGCATTAGTTCATATCCTTGACAGAAAAACTACTTAGCCACAAAGCTTTATAGTGTAGACTCAAAAGCAATACCTTGGTTACTGTGTTGTTGATAATTGCACTTTGAATTTTCTACTCTAGCTCTTTGCAGAATTGAAATTTTGAAAGGTTTTAGTTGATTCACATGAACTTGGTTTTTTGTTTGCTTGTTTTTGTTTTGTTGTTGTTGTTGTGGGTTGGTTGTTTGGTGGGTTTTTTATCAAAGTTCCCCTCCCATTCCTATCCAATGCCAAGCTCCAAATACTTTATTATCTTCCAAAAGCCAACATTGTTAATTAATCACTTGGTGAAGCTATTAAAACAGTACTATGATACATAAACATAAAGCTAATTAGTGAGAGGTAATAACAAAGTATAAATGATTTAATGAAGATTTTGACTTTAGCAGTATGAAAATACAAGACTGAAATATTAGACAAGAAAGTATGAGTGAATAAATCTACCTGAGTGAAAAAATTACTTATTCTCTGAAAATGTTTTCTCAAAACTCTGGAATTTCTTTTGAATGCACTTTTAGAGCATTCTAGGATGCTCTGGGAAACACTGAAATTAGGATTCATTAGTTCTTCATGACCATGGTGCCTTAGAACTGCAAATCTTTTAGTTCCATCAGGGTCTAAGTCCACTTTATCCCACAGCTGGTCATGGAGGCACTTTCATGAACTTTCTCCACTTCTTCATCTCTCAAATTGTCCCAGTCTAGCAAATGGGATTTTGTTGCAACTACATTGCTGTTTGCTTTTATCATCTGTTACCTTTCTGTCTCAGACATTGTTGTTTTATGGAAAAATTCAATTCTTATCTACTGATAAAAAATGGAATTTGCTGTGCGGTAGGATATCGCTCTCTGTTTTATGCAACATATCTAAATTACAAGCTAAAACAATTCCTTTATTAGTATATATATGCATCAGGTGCTCTATATGAGATCATAGTTTTAGTATCTGATTTCTCAAAGCCTAACACTCAAAAATAATTATGATTAATAAATATTATATAAAATTTTAAGATTTTTGACTTACACCCGTAGAGGATGACACTGATAGCTCTATAATACTGAATGGTGGATTGCTTGTAGTATTTTTAGTTGACAATGGTTTTTTGACTCCGAAAAACAATGTAATTGTTACTAAAACCAATTTTCAGCTGTAGCCAGAGGCCCTAAGACCACATACCTTTATGATTCAGAAACAACTGGAGCTCTTGAACATTCAGGTCACATTTCAAAAAGCAACTTACAAGAACTCCAGAAATTAAATAAAACTTATCATTTTTTCTAGACAAAATCAGTTTCTTCAGTGAGGACTATTTGTATGTATGCTGTGAAGGCATGAGCTTATGTGAAAGTATGAGGACAAATACAGGTTTCACAGAAGTGGAGTTATGCTGTGAGAGGGAAGTTTTGCATTAAAGTTGGAAATTTCCTAAAAGACCTTAATATCATATGGAAGCTTTTATCCTAACAGAGCTGATCAGAATAAGAAGACCAAAGGTACAATCAGGAAAATAAGAGAGAGAGAAATGCAGCTATTATGTCACGCTGAAACTGAGGTTTTATATAACTGACTTTTTTTCAAAACAAATACAGAGACATGTAATTTTTTTTTTGAGTCTTGTTTGCAATGGTCAGTATTAAACTTTGAAGGAAAACTTTAGAACTTCATACATTTTATTTTATTTTTCATTCTCTAATTTTATGTTTTGAGTAAGGAAAATATTAATAATCTGATGCATTCTTTAGTGGCAGAAAATACATTATGTGACTTTAAATAGGGTTTATAATAAAATTAAATCTGTTTAAAGCATGAATTATGATACTTGAAATATTTGGATTATGGCATTTGAATTTTTCAAAATTAGCAAAAATTACCAATTCTTTTGCAACTAAATTCTATTAGATATTATACTTTGACAGTTTTCAGTTTTTTTCCAGGAAGTATTGCAAAGTTCATTAATGAGCTTATCTTAGCACAAGAGTAAGAACTGAACACAAATGTCCCAGTTCAGTTTCGCGGTCAATGGAAACATAATCAGTCTGTGGGTAGAAGAGCAACTGGGAATTGCAAAAAATTGTACAAGAGTACAGGTTGTTTCCTCATATGCTTCAGTTCATTCAGCTCTGCTCTAGTGGAGCTGTTGGGTCATTTAAAGGTTCTGGTGATTTCAAGAATGCTGAGTAACACCAAATACCAGAGCTGTGTTGTGACAACAGAAGGCTGGCTTAGAAAACCATACTGCTATTTAGAAAGAGGCCATAATAATCAAGAAAAAGCTGCTGAGAAATGCTTTAACTGGGTTTGGGAACATGGTACTAAATTGATAATACAAAGCCTCCTGA
Organism: Ammospiza caudacuta; assembly: GCF_027887145.1. Classification (NCBI taxonomy): domain Eukaryota; kingdom Metazoa; phylum Chordata; class Aves; order Passeriformes; family Passerellidae; genus Ammospiza; species Ammospiza caudacuta. The sequence goes on from NC_080594.1 coordinate 99,616,353, forward strand.
TAATAATCAAAGGCCTCATTCCCCTCCACCCCCCTCCTTTTATATTACCAAAATATTTGAGGTCTTCATATTGAAAGTGTTTCATATCTACCAATGGCTTTAAATGGTGATGACATACCGATTTTTGAAAAGAATTAGCCAAGCCAAGCCAAACCAAAACAGTAACCCTGAACTAAGATCAGAGAAGTATAGTTGAATGTTTAGCAAACAGCAGGTGGAACTAAAAAGAGTAAACATTCCACTTGTACTTCAGAAAATAATTTTTAATACATATCTTTCAAAGCATTTAATCCATGGGAAGTGTTTGTATTTCGAAGATAGAAAATATGAAAAAATCAACATTACTCTCTTAACACAGCTTAAATGTGAACAAGTTACAAATTTTTATCTCTTAATCAAGAAAATTAAGTATAAATTATTAGAATGTTTTAAAGTATTATTCCATTAGTGGGTATTTTTGAAACAAAGATGGGTGCAAGTGATTACAAGGACAATGTCTACATCTCAATCTTGATAAGTCTGTGTTATTACCATGGCATAGAGAACTCAGAAACAGATTTCTACTCCATTAACATGTGAAACTTAAGAGCTTGGCTAAGCCTGCCAATGCAATCTCTGCCTGGACTCACAAGAACAGTTCCTATGATATTTGGTAGTTTCTAACTAATTTCAAGCAATTTGTTCTCTTTGCAGACCAAATTGACCTCAGTTTTTTGGGGTTTTTTTTGCCATGCTGTATTGTTAGATTTTGCATTTCAGTTTCTACATACTTGAAAAAGCTTTGTGAGGACACATTGTGTCTCAGGGATGGAGAGGAGAAGCTTTAGGAAGGCTTAAACTATCTGCATTCTTGGACATCTGTACAGCAGTGTAATATGTCCGTATATGGGTATCTTACTCCTCCTGTAAATTTTGATCTGCTCTTGCAGAGCTAGCTGTGGAAGCAGAGGACCTTTTTTATGCTTAAAGTTTTGGTCTTTTTATATTTGATAGGTGACTAGTGATCCAAAGTTCTGAAGTTAAAACTAGACAGATCTATGAGATTCAGCAGGACAGGCAAAGCTTTCAAAGCGAGGGTGAAGATCTGGATGACAGGTAAATTGTTTGGCAGGTTCATCTGCCTGGTCTGACTATCACTTGAGTGCATTTTGGTTGGTAGACTTCCTAACTGAATTCCTAATTGAATTTCAGGTTCCTTTTTTTGTCTTCAGAGTCTAATTGCCAAGACCCCAGTTAAGAATTCCCTCTGGGTATCAATAAAAAGTTTAAGAGAGACTTATATCTTGGACATGTTCAGGGTAAATGACAGCTAGTTAGAGACTTCTTTGGAAATGTTATAGAAAGTGTGTTTTAATTAATCACAAGATGAAATCGAGGTAAATGTCTGTCAGTGTGCAGTGCACTATAGTATGAAGGAAGGATTAGTGCTGAATGCTAAACTAAACCTGGTTTACAGCTGAAAATAATTAATGTAATCCATTTTCTTTTCCATTGCAATGGATGAGGAATATGTGTAAGATTATTTGCTTTGTGAAGAACAACATAAAAATGCTTAGAAGGGGCCAGGGTAGTGAATAAAATAGAAAGATTTCCTAGTCTTTCCTGTTGCCATTACTATTGTCACAGATTTTATAGGGAGTATTTTGACAAAGAAACCAGCTAAAATTGAGAGATGGAGGCTGAGTTTGCAGAACTATGAATTAAAAATTTAATGTAAGATTCAACAGTCCAGAAAAAACTACCAGTATGCAGATGTTTCTATTTCATAATATCATGTCATTACTCTTAACTGCAGTGAGGAGGAAGGGCATATATAAAATTTATATCTGTCATGTAGTGCCAAAAGCACTTTGAGTTGGTCTGAGAAGGTACAATGTGTAACTGAATGACTTCAGACTGCAAACAGTTTTATATTCTATTTATTTATATCACTTCTTAAAATAAGAGGTTAGAGTCCTTAAAGGAAACCATAATGTATGGAAACATACTCTTACACCAGTAAAAGGTGTATTTTATGCTCAAGGATAAAGGTTTCTTTGTTTAACTTGTCTTTGTAATTGTCTTAACATATCTTAAACCTCATTGTGCTGCAAGAAGTAATAATAGGTGTTAGATTGAGTTTATGAGGTAAGTGCCCTCTTCAAAGATACTTTGAGGCTTGTTAGAATTATTAAATTGAATTGTATTGTTAGTAAAAAATAAAAGATCAAGCCAAAGGCAACAAACACATTTTCTACCCCCTCATTCACAGCAGTGGTCTACCTACTGTGCTACAGAAACCGGAGAGAAAAAAACTCCACCACTATTCCTTTTGCCACTCAGGTATCATCAAGACCCCTGGCCCTTTGTGACACTGACTGAAGTTCTAGCACTCTTGTATTTCTTACACAACAATCTGTAAGAAAATATAGCTCAGAGAATGAAGAACAGTGGCTGGAGTTCCATAGGTTCATTGCTGCATTCTTCCAATTTGAGATGAACTCACTCCATAGCTGATTACATACCAGCTCAGCATAGTGGGCATTGTGTAGGATTATCCTATGCTGATGAATCTCTCCAGAAGACCCAAGAGCTGGGAAGGTTTTGTTCAAATGCTGCACCCAGGTCCCTGCATCACACAGGTCAAAAGCACCTGGATTTACCTGGCTATATTAAGTAGTATTCCACATATACATGTACAAGCCATTAGAAGAAAAGGCAACAAGATGTTACCACTGAGATGCTGAGTAACTGAGGATGTTCGGAGGGAGAGGCTGTTGCTCAGCAGACATGGGTTTAATCTTCAGGGAGGTAAGCTGAATACTGATTTTTCTACAAGGCAGAGTTAGTTGTCCAGTGAACAGGACAGTTAGAGTTGGTGAAACTTGATTCAGGTAGCTTCTTCCTATAGGCCTTGAGACAACATTAAATTAATTCCTCACAGTATATCCAATAATATATATCAGTGTTGCAAAGAAATAAAACAGTTTTTATTAACTGTTTTATTAAGCAATAGCACAGGTGGCCAAAAAATAATTTACTCATTATTTTTCATAAATTGTTTGAAGTAGGAGATTTGATGGAAGTTGAGCAGCATATGCAGATCCTTGCTTAAGCAATTAGTTAAGCACACAGCATCTTCAGTCATAGAATACATTGTACTTTGCTAAATTTAAGCATGGAGTTATTATTTTAAGCTAATGTAGGACTACTTTGTTGAACTGAAGGCAAACAAGATTAAATAATCAGCAAATTCACAGGGATTCTAACATTCACTTCAGTGCACCACAACTCTACAATAGGTGTGGAAATGGAATTTAGAATAGACAATGCAAAAGGTAATTGAGGGATGGGGCAGGCCAAATGAACTGTGAGACAGTCATCTGTCCCAAAATCCTTATTTAAACTCCAGAAAAAGTTTGTGAAGGATTTGTATTTGAAAAAGTTAGTAGATAAAACACCAAGTGAAAGGAGTATGCCAATAAAATGTCTTTGTCTTCTGCAATAAAGGAAATGAATGATAGTAGCACAAAAGTTACAGCAGAAGACACCATACATCAGGAGAGCTCTTAGAAAATACATTGTGGAGAACAATTGTGCAGTGGCAGGGATGAATTAGATTACAAAAAGAAAATTCACTAGAAATACCAGAAATGAGATTTTGTCCCTGTTTTGTACAACTGGAACATAAGCAACTGTACATTTATATGAGCAAGATGCAGCATCTCATAAGCGGTGTTGATGTAGATGTGCTGTAGTTAGTGACTGCATTTCAAAGGTCATTGAATGACCATTAAGGATAAGTAAGGCTCATTTTAAAAAAGTATGCAGAAGTAACATATATATCAGCAAGGAAGGCAAACCTCTCTATTTTCTGGCCATGGCCACGTCAGTGATATTTATGGGTTTTACATGTGCTTGACAGGAGGAAATTTTTAGCACCCTACGGATGAACACAGTGATTTTCATGAGCAACAATGCCTTGTAGACAGATATCTTAAAAACAAAATTGAGGGTAGACGAGAAAACACTGGAGAGACAAGTTCAGCTTTCTAAGTGGGTGACACTGCATCCTGAAGGTCAGTCCAACAGAACTGTGAGTGACCCCTGCACTGACAGGGACTTTACTGACAGAGCAATGTCTTCCAGCACCTGAGCAGAAAGAGCAGAGCTGGGTGCTGGTAACAGACTCCACAGTAGCCCCAGTCCTGGCAAAGTGGTGAGTCAAGTTCAGGATCTACCCAGGGAGTGCAGTAAGGAGCAGGAGGAGATGAGAGCGCAGACTGAGCTAGAAGGAAGGCTGTAGCCTGGAGACATCCAGAGACAGGGCTGGGAACTGGCACTGCTGCACCCCTCAGGCAGGGACTGGTGGCCTTGGGCTGAGCTGAAATGGGAATCCTGGTCCGTGGGCAGGGTGCACAGATGAGGATCTACCTGAGGGCTGGGCAGGGCCAGTGAGGCTTTTTGGTGCCATCAGGACTCCTAACACCTTGGTTTTTTAGCAAACTCTGAAGATGGTGATGACAAGATGTACATGTATGCTATACTGTGTAGATGCCTCCAGCTGAGCTGACCTCAGCGAGTCGCTCTCATCAAAAGAGGAACAAGCATAGCTCTTCTCATCCTAAACACCTCTAACAAAGTTAAGAAGCAGATAAGTATAGGCTGGTAACTCACTTACATAAAGACCAGCACGTTGGTTGCAGTGATCCAAAATTAGGTGAGGTGACCAGATTGTCAGATTGAATGCTAAGTAGCAGCAAAGTGATGAGCAATAAATCCTATTTTAGTAACATGAATTTAAAAGTGGAGATGCCTTGCTAGCTTTTTCACATTCTGAAAAATAGTATTATTGTGCTAAGTGACAGGAAGAATACTATAGGAGGCTTTTGAAGTTGACTAGGAATTTTAGACTCAGGTAATTTATTTAGTGTAATTTTTTCTTTTAAATCACCAGAGAGTCAAAAAAGGGCCTGTCTACATATATAGATAAATAAGATAGTAATTAAAATGTGCAATAAAATGCAAAGAGTTAACTGGTTTTGGAACACAAAGCAGCATTGTATTCATTCATTAGTGTCATGAAAGAACTGACTGGAATGGTCAGAAAAATATTAAAATGCAAATCCTTACTTGAGTGGCAGTGTGATAAATATCTTTAAAATCTAATTAAGAAAGCGCCACTCACTATTCTTGTTCAATTTTCCTTTCAACACAAGACTGAAATTGTCATTTACATTGCCTGTCAGCTATCAGCTCTCTGGGAATCTTTTTACTTTTTCCACCACACAGGTGATGTTGGTGATGGGGCAGCTCTTGTTGTGGAAGCATAGGTGTCCCTTCACAAAATCACTTTAAAAAACTTCACAGTCTCATTTAAACCTCATTCCTTGTCACCAGACTTTGTCTTAATAGCAACACACAGAGGCAAAGTAATCTATCAAAGAAATTGCACAAAATCTTGTAGCAAAAAAGTAACAAGCTTCCATAGATACATAGAAATATCTTTCACTGATATTAGACATTTGCATATTATAATTTACAGCAAAGTTGTTTCTTGAGGTTTCCTCAAGAGTAGAAGACAAATGCTGCGGGCCACTTTTCTTGATTTGAGTGCTGCCATTCATGAAAAACATCGAAGTGTCAGTGTGATATGGATTAGTGTTTGTTCTCCACTGAAGGACTTAAATAGCATCAAGTATCTGATTCATAATATGTAGCACATGGGAAAAATTCACTTTTCCTTCAGTAATAACTCAGGAGTCTTCACATTACTTGCAGCACATTTTTGTTGGACAGAGAGCAGCCCCTTTCCCCCTCTGAACTGTGTCCTTTTACAGTGTTTTTCATCTTTTTCCTGTCTGTTTATTCATCTTGCTCTCTTTATTTCTCATCTCACTGACAGTGAATCCTCTTTTGATCCTCTTAATTGATCCAACCCTTGTGTGACTCTCCCTTCTGACACTGCAGAAGCTGTAATGAACTCTGACCCTCATGAGGGTTTTTCTGCCATTTGCCTTTTGTTTTTCTATCTTACAAGTTCCTTGACTTCCAGTGTTCTCTCTAGAGAATCCTCCTATTTTAGAAGTGGGTTTGGAGTTGGGTTTTTTTGTTGTTGATGATGATTTCTCAAAGATCTTTATGGTTTCTTTCTTTACTCATTTTATTTTTGATTATATAAAAATAAATATCTTTTTGCTCTGCATGAAACATCTAATCACTTACTACTGTTTCTTGCTGTAGTTCATTGCAACCTTTTGATATACTTGATTACTGAAGATATTTTGTTTCCCTGCTTCCTAACTTGCTTTATGAGCATCAACTTCACTCCATGTTTGCCCCCTTTGTTTTTTTCCCCCTCTCTCTGCCTGATCTTCCCCATGTCATGGAGGCACCACAATCAAGGAAAGCTTCCAAAAATCTCAAAATCATCTCCCAAATCCCTTCTTCATGTTCTGTGTTTCAACCACAGCCCTGGAGGAAGCAAAACAAGCATCAAATGTCATTTACCTAAACTATCTCATTAAGAATTTTAATATGCTATCTTGAGCCTCGTATCAGAGCAGCTGCAGTTGAATTTGGGTGACACAGTTATGGACATATTATTTGATAAGTGTGAAATAACATGACTGTCAAAAGAGAGAAGAGCATTTCTAGCATGAAGAGACACCAGGAAACAGTTTGTATCAAGCTCAAGAAAATTGACCTAATCACCTGATACAAATTTCTGCTCACAAATTTTAGGTAGGAAAGTGTTCCCCCTGACAGGCATGACAAATACTGTTAAAGTATTTTCTTGCCTTTGCTCTGCTCTGTGTTGGTGGCAGCAGAGTTATTGTTAGGCTCAGGCAGAGCTATTTATACCCTGGGATTTGCAGTGCTCCATTCCCTACCAGCATTCCCCTACTTATTCTGGGAGTAAGAGAGAGACTGAGAGAGATGTGAATAAAGAGAATGAAAAGAAATTATATACCATCCTTTAAAAAATACTGACGCTACTCCTGATCATAGCAAGAGCATGAAACAAACTTATTATCATAGTTATTTAAGCTGAAATGGAGACTTTTTTTTTCCCTTTATGCTTCTTGTCTTATTTTCACATCCCTTTGTCATGTTTTACATTGCAAGCTAAGGGGCAGGAATATGGCTGCAGTATGGAAGGCACAAGCCAGACTTCCTGTAAAACCCAAAACACAAAAACATAAACCAAAAAAACAAAAAAACAAGCCCCCCCCCAAAAAACCAAAAAACAAATACCAAAAAGCCCCAGTAAACCCCCCAAAAGACCCAACAAACAAACCCTGAAAATTCCAAAATTATTTTGTATTAATTGAATGACAAACCTAAGTAACCTTTTGTGAAAATGATGCTGGTATTTACATCTAAGTCCTCTATAAGGAACAGTTAAAACCTGTTTTTTCTCATCTGCATCCACAGGACATCTTTCTCTGTTCTTGATTCTCAGAGGAATACCATTACCTCAAACATGTCAATGTGAAAGAGAAAATACACTTCTAGAAATGTTCTTAGCAACAAATTTGTAATTCCTACCAGAGTCCCTGCTGATCATCTATAAGAGAACCTCCTGTGCTATGTCCTTTTCATGCTAGGGTTTTTAATTCAGGATTTTGAAGGGTTTTTGCATTGTTTGCTCAATATCAGGAAAATTGCAAATTTATGGTTTAACATTTTTTGTAATCTTTTACTAGTTTAATATTCTGGAAAATACATGCATTTTCTAACACAGGGATAAAAACTGCTGTCTCATATTTCAGATGCTAAACTAGACATACATCTTTACAATAAAACCAAATTTCAGCTATTGTGGGGGTTTTAAAAAAATATTTAGGACTGCCTGATACTGATATTTTTTACACCAAATTACTTGCAAATGTTCGCTTTCTTCAACTCAATTTTTTTTAGTTTCATAAAAGAAACTCCTTTGCTCAGTTGTCATCTATGCTTAACTTAATAAATTTTCAAATGTTTTTTTCAAAATTTTGCCTAAGCGACCTAGTAACTTTATAAAAATAAAAGTAAAATAAAATCATTCAACTAGCTAAGACACTTGTAAGGAAGAGTAATTCACCGTTTTCTTTGACTTTTTAAAGTAAAGAAAATTATTATTCAGTGTTCTTTGGCACAGCAAAAAAATTGAGGCAACTGCAGTTACAAAATTTCTATTTTTCATTTTTAAAGTAACTTTGAACAATCATTTCTCTGGTTTTAGATGTATATCTGGTAACTTAAATGTTAGGCATGATAGTAATTTTCATATTAATTATTTTGAATACTTCATTATCATTCATAATAATGATAAAAAAAAGCTGTGTCAACAGCTTATTTTTTGACATCCAAATTTTGAAAACTTTCTGAAGATAATCATTTATAAAAAAAATCTTGGGGATGGGTTTAGTTTTGGCTGATACCAACTTATCTAAAAATATTTGCAGAAATTGCTTAGGACTTCAATGGCATCTTTCTCCCATATGTTTGATTAGTATCAGAAAAAATGCTGTCTGAATCTTACAGATCTGTTCTTTTCACTCAGAAAAATTGCATCTACCTTATGAAAGAGGGAAATGATTGTACCAAATTTATTTTCTGTTAGTAAAATGCATTCCTGAAGGACAGGAAAAATAATCCAAATACAAAAAACACAGTTCTGAATAGGTTTCTCCTTGGGTTTTTCCATCTTTGGCAAAGTGTTTCTGCTTTGTTTCTAAGGGTGTTCTTAACTGATAAATTGATTACTGAAATAATGTTCTTAATCTCTTACTGACTCCCATGGAAAATGACTACCTGAAAATCAAGACTATTTTTTTTTCATAAGCAAAAACTAAGGCTTTTCTGTTTTAAAGAACTTCTTATATAGATTGAAAATGAGCAGGTTTTTTTGGGGTGTTTTTTTTCTGGTTTGGTTTAGTTTAGGTTTCTTTTTTGTGTGTGTGTGTGTGCCAACATTATCTTCTGTCTTCAGCATGCCATCAGCTGCTGTTCAGATGAACTGAAAATTACATGGACCATTCAGCAAATAAATATTCTTCAAACAAATCTTTAGCAGGTGTCTGGATTATTTCCATGAAATTGCTACAGATGGAATTTTTCTTCCAGAGCAATATGTATTCTTCCATGTTACTATCACCTAAGACATCTCAATATGAGGCATAACATTGCATTATAGCACTTCCTACTTTAGCAGCATAATTTCTCTACCCACAGATTCTTCCCTTTTAGGAATTCCTTCAACAAGAAACCACTGCAAATGATCAATCAATTCTTTTTGAAGGTGATGATGAAGAATTCAGGAAAGTAATTCTTTTTGATCTACTACAATTCAACAGATTATCTTGACTTTTAAACAGAATTCAGTGGAAGTTTCTCATACCACAGCACTTACTCTAGATAATGAGCTCAGTCATGAGATTTCTGTCTTCAGCAGTCTGAGCATGGTTTCAGTGTGTCTTGTATTTTTCCTGCAGCAGTTGCTCATTAAGGTTATTAGATATTCAAGAATGTGCAATCCTTTCAGGTTTACTGGATACTTAACACTGTAGGATTTTTTCTAAATATTTTTAAATCACTGCTACTGTTGTTTTTTTTTTATGGGGTTCACTCAAATACTGTAAGTTCTACGCAGTTCTTTATGCAAGTCTCTTCTAGCAACAATTGATTGTTGTAAACCAACATTGTATCGTTGTATATCGCTCAGTTGTTCTCCACCTACCCTGGGACATCATGTGCTGTCTTTTGACTGGTGCAACAAAATAACACTAGAAGATACCCAGACACTTAAAACAGCTATCTAAAAAAATATTTTTAAAAAGTAATTTTCATTATAAGAGCAATAAAGTTACAAATTTTTAAATTCTAATTGAGTATTTTTATTAGCTGTTGGAGAAATGCACATAGTCATAAAAATAATATGTGTCATTTCATTACAGTAACCAAATAGCATTGTCTTTGCTATTTAGAGCTATATATAGTTCTACAAGAATTTCACAACTGAAGCCTTTTCTGCATTGTTAAATGATCAAAGAGCTGAATATATGTGTTATCTGCTATGAATAAGATTAGCAGAGAACCTAAAAATTCTGAGTGAACTTAGAGAAAGCAGGAAGGATTCAATCTAATAACAAGAGTTATCTGAAGAAAGTAATTTTCAAGTAAGTTTCAGTTTTCATCTGCTACTGTTTAGAAATGATGAAAAGCATGAGTTGGAGTGTGGGAGTTGACAATGGCTACAGAGCACACCTGAGACACAGAAAAGTCTGTCTCGGTTTATGTTTCTCTGCTACACCCAAATGGCTCCCCTGAGTTCAAGCAGGGACCAGGTCCCCAATGTACAGTGGAGAACAGCCCTGTTTAACTTGTTCTTCTACAGAAAGAAGCAACACAATAATATGAGCCAAGGAAATGACAGTTGCTGCAAACCTATAAAGCTACTGTCATAGATTAAATGCAGTGAAAATGAACTCCAGGCAGTAAGACAACAATAGCTTCTATGCACGTCAACAACAGTTTATCAGAAAACCCCCATTTGCCATCAATGATTAAGAAGGGTGTTTTTATAACAGAAATGGCATCCCTATCCAGTGTGTCACTTCATCTTGAATATATTAATATATCTTACTGGGAGACTTTTATTTAATCTCAAGGCATCCACCAGTGTGTTGGAGCAACTATTGTTTGTGTGAGAGGATAAATAGCTGGGTAAAGGATAATAAAAGGAGTCTTCTAGGGAGATTGAACACTGAACAACTATGTTCATAGCAGATTTGCTTGGAATAATGACAACTCCTTTTAATTTGAAATTATTTAGAAGTACAACTTCTTTAATTTTTGTTTTCTTAACATGTAAAGGAAAGAGGTATTCTGAGAGCAAACTTACTGGACAGCTCAGAGAACTGGAAAATTGCAGTAAAATAGAACTGAAATTATTTGTGAAGCACTGGGGCAGGACCTTTAAGGGTGCTGCAGGCTTAGAGCCTTCCTGCTGTTTCAGAAGGGGCTTGATATACTTGGCTTTGGGGAAGCCCTGACAATTTTACTACTAACTTCACTGTGGAAGAGACATACAGTTATCTTTATGTAACAAGGGTTTACTATCCAGATGCTTTGGAGAACACAGGTACTGTTAATTACTGGGAGATTAATTTGATCCTTGTAGTTAACCTTCTGACAAAATGAGATTTTATGTCAGCTGAGAGACTGGAAGAGAGCTCTCTTTTTAATATCACGCCTTATACAGTTCATCAGCTTTTCTGATTAGAAGTCTGACAGTTCTAATGTCTCCTGGTATACTGCACTGGCTGCTCCTCAGCCACAGCCACTGACAGATTTGCTTTAGTTTTTATCATGCTTGGAAAAGAGGTGTTTAAAGTCTGCTGCTGCTTCTCCAGCACAGCATGCAGTTCCAGAAACACTGCTGCAGTACAACAGATAAACATTGCACAGGAACAGGCTTTGCACTCCCAGAGCTCAGTTTTTTGTGGCATTCTGTAGCTGCTTACCTGATAAAGTACCATCAGCTCTTCAGAGCACTAGCAGTGTCACACAGACACGAGATGATGTCACATATGCCTTGTCCCCAAACCCACACATGATTTTGGAACATGCTGTATGCTCAGCATGTAACAAAACCTAAACAAGTCTTTATTTTGTGTCGGGGAAAAAAAAATCATGGTGCAACTTTCTTATTTCTTTCTTTCGCCAGTTCTTACCTATATGGGCTGCTTGTACTGGCTTCCATTAATTCAGAATTCCCAATTTTGTGTTGCTGTCTGTAAGCCCTTCAGCAGACCTAGTGCTACAATGCCCAACACTAAAAAAAGTGGCTGAAAATTTTCTTTTCAATGTCATTCAGCACAAATATACCATGAAAGACCAATGTGTGGGAAGACAGCTTGACCACAAAGTTCTCATGTGCGTGGCCTTATTGGAATTTCTTGTAACTGACAGTTTAGTAGCCATATAATTTTTTTTCTGCTGACAACTTCTGTCAAGTTGTTATAGTGTTGTGAATCAAATTTTCAGGCTGGCAAGTGTTGCATGGTCTATGATGGCACACAGTGCACTGAATAATCAAGACCTTTGACTTTTTTATGTTTTTTATAATCCATCTTGCCAATTAAGCATGTCTGAGGAGCCTGAACCAATGCTTAGTACAGAATTACATGTCTTCTCAGAATAAAAATTCTAAATCTCAGCAAACAAGAGATACATTTCTTGGAAGTGTTTTGCACACAAGTTCAAAGAAATTTAAGTGGCAGAACTTGATTTTGTTTATTTTAATTCTAAGAAAACAAGAGACTTAATGCTAGACCAACCTTTCAAAATGTTACTGGAGGCAGATGAAGGAATGCCATATTATGCTATCTGACCTTATCTTGCTTTGCCTTCCTTAAAATTTCCTTTTGTTTTTTCCCAGTAAGACTGTGCCATTGCAGCTGTCACAGCCAGAGCCTTTTAAAACCTGCCGTGTCCCATTGTCTGTGCCAGCAAGTCACTCAGCCTTTAAAAGTCCTTCCCCTTTGCTGGCTTCCAAGAAGCATTTAGAGTCTTCTCCCAGTCTAATGTGTATAATAGCCATCACCTATCTGACCCTGATTTAAGTGGAGACCAAGTGAACTGGTAGTCCCCAGGCTCTGTCATTGAATTGGTTCCTAAAGGAAAAATCTTCTAATGTGAAAAATGCTGTGGAATAGAAGAAGTTGTAAAGAATCTTGAGGTCACCTACTGTCCTTTAAATCCATGCTATAGTCTAGCTCTGCAGCCTGTGACCCTTTAGTCTGCTGAAACATTTCTCTTTAAATCTGTTTTGATTCTTTAAAAGCTGAGTGAGATGTAGTTACATGTCATATACCAGTTTATCTCTGCTCTACCCATCCCACATTTTCTAGTGCCTTCCACTCTGTTGTACCATTGAATTGATTAATAAATATTAACTACTGTAGCACACATAAATCTTTGAAAGTCATTTACTAGGTTAACAGGCTTTCTGGGGCCTTAACAAAATTCAACAAAATACCAAAAAGAGATTTTTCACTCAGTATTTAAAAACTTGAGATGATAAAAAAATCACAATAGGGTGCTGAGAATGTAAATTACGGATGACTACAGTTTTCCAATGTTTTTATAGTCTCAAGGGCAGTTAATATGACATATAGATCTCAGTTGTTTAGTAATCTTCTTTTATTAAGAATGAGATACAGATTTTTCTTACTCTAATTAATTATTTTTTGTTCCATTTCTGAAGAACTATATGCTTCATTGGCTGTAGGAGGGTGGTGTGCTTCCCTGGAAGTTCTGTTCTGTTTCTGCCTTTCCTATTTGTTCTGTGATACTTGAGGAAAGTAGAAACAACTTTTTTGTTCACAGCTTTCTTGTTGTTTTCTGATCCTCCACTAACCTCTTTGAGGGTGCTTCTTGAAAGAACCAGCTGATATTTGCCTATTCTTATTCCAAGAAATAACTAGGATTTTCAAGCAGTGAAAGCACCAACTGCAGTTACATAGGAATGGGCAGTTCCATTTTCTGTACATAGAAAATTAAACTAAGAATGACCAGTCTATAAATGAAGAACTTTGGTCCTCATTTTGCGAAGCAGAACATCACCTAAGAGTTGTGCTACTGTAACTGTTATTTATAATTTATATTTGGAAAAATCATTTAGAAGCATAAGACAGGAATTTAACATCCATTATGCCTTTTCGTGTCATCCCATTTAATAAAATGAGTATCCAGGTGTTTGCAATGAGAACATGGGGCAGAAGACAATGGGTTAATACAACAAAGAGAGGAAGAAAGGGAAAAGGTAACAATGAAATTATTTAGATAAGCAAAATGAGAAGCAGACAGGGCCCAGCAGTAGGTAAATATAGTCAAGGGGCAAAAATACATTTTAATAAGCCATTAAGAAGACTTAGTATATATTTCTGCAAATCTTCTTAGCGCTGTTTATATAAAACTCAATGTTATTTAAAGTATTCTATAATTTGGTTAATCAGAATTCTTCCAAGGGAATGAAATTATCATAGTTGCTTCATAAATATGTGTAGCATGAAAATCATGATGTTTTGCTTATTTTTGCTTTGCTCAATCTTGTTTTAGTCTTTCAGTATGCTGCAGTTTTTGTTACAGAGTGTCTGTACTTTTTACCAAAAGACTGACTTCCCATGTTGGTGGAATTTCCTAAGACCAGGGAACTTCCATTTTGTTATTTTATCGCTTTATCACCAGCTGTTTTTGTGGCTGTAAATTGCAGGTGAATCTGTCTGGAAGGTCTTCTTCTTCACTCCCAACTTCAGTCCTGAGGGCTCCAATGGTTGCTATGATTCTCACGTTTGCTTCTGCCATGGAGGATTCATTACACGACACGATCCTCCGCTGCTCTTCGATCTGTCCAGAGACCCTGAGGAGAAAGTGCCACTGACTCCAGAAACTGAGAGCCGTTTCTACGAAGTCATCAGGGTCATACAACAAGCAGTAGACAACCACACCAGATCCCTGCATGCTGTTCCTAACCAGCTGTCATGGGACAACCTTCTCTGGAAGCCATGGCTCCAGCTCTGCTGCTCATCTCTCTTCCAGTCTTGTTACTGTGACTATGAATCAGGAGGGGGTTCGCTGCAGGTGCAATTGGGATAAATATGCTGTAATTCCCTTTCAAAAACTGGACCAGCTGAGTGTGAGTGTCTGACTTGAACTTGGGGTACAAGCCTTCAGAAGGTTTTGTTGTGTCGGTGGAGGACCAGTCTTCAAATACATATTGCAGTAGAAGAGAATTTCAGTCAAGAAAATGTGCCAGGAGAGGGAAGACACAACACACCTCCTCTGTCCTTATCACACAGCATGAAGGACACATTGCCATCCTCATATACACATGGGTAGAATTGTAGGCATTTTCTGTGGGTGATAATTTTCTAGACCTTCAGCCTGGGCTTTTGTCTTACACGGCAAAGAATTGACCGGTCAGTTCTGTCAATCACAACTACTAAATGCACACTTTCCTGTCCTTTTTACTAAGTGTTATCCATTAGTAGGACATAGCACTGAGTAATTGAAAACAGAGAGATAATAGTGGAGGGGTCCTCCTGTGGCAGTCAATTTGTAACTGATAAATAGGTTAAGAGCAGACTTGCAACAGATCTCTGTTAACAACCATGACAAATATGAAAAATCTGACAGCTTGCCAACAGTCTAACTTTGAATGTGCCATAAAAATGCACAGAGCTATGGTAGTAGAAGACCTTGTGTCTGTATTAAAATGATGCTCCCCAACATCCCTGCTGTCCTATTGCATGGCAGCAACCTTTGAATTGCACCAGCTGTGTGCTTGAGTGTGTACCACAAGTCTCCATATATATATATATATATATATATATATGCATAAATCCTTCAATCCCTGATATAGGCACACCCTTATGATTATATTCCAACTGATAAAAAGAAAAGATTTGGTCCGTACTTGATATATGAGTTCCAAATTCACATGATACTACAAATTTGTCTTTCACTTATTTGTCATAGCTATTCTTCCACTGATGAAAGTAATCACAAATAAATAAAATTTGGTCTTCCTTTAAATATCTTTGCCATCTTTTAAGCTCTCTGAATAGGATCTATCATCTTCTGAAAATAAGCTTGGGCTTGAGTACTTAAAGCCAAATATAACTGTCTCTGAGTTCTCAGCAAGGTCTTGGGAAATCTACTGTCCTCAAGGGCTAATTTTTGTATCCATTTTTATCTCTGTCTTATTCAGGCACATTTTCTTTCCCTTCTACAGGCAGACAAACTATTTTCTTTGGCAGATTGCAGATGAAAAGAAGATATCAGCAAAATACTAAAATGATTTGATGCCTGATAATAGAAGGTGACTTGCTCCTTATCAGAAAGCAGCAGTTAATTCCCACATTACAATGTATCAAAAGCTGTTTGGGGCAAAAGTGATCTGTGATGATAGTAATGCAGTAGCTTCAGTCAGCCAGCATTAAGGTTGTGACCCAGTTCTTGTAAGCTATTGAAGCCTTTCCTTTAAAAAATATATTGTGATAAATGGTATATTTCTCTGTCTGTAAAACCTAGGCTTTATTTGATTTTTCCATTGCAGTTTCATTCAAAATTTCATTCTCCACAATACCCAGAAGCCTCTCCTGGGAAATGTACTTATTCCTTGAAGTCCTATTTTTGATGTTTCACGTTGTGTTCATGATCTTAATTATGCCCTCAACAAACTCTCTGTAGGACGCAAAGCCCCGTGACCAATATTTATCACTGAATGTACTACATAACCTTAGGAAGAAAAATGCCTCTCATTTGAATACAAATATTCTTCCATGAGAGAAGCTGCCTTTCAATGTCATGGCAGAATCTGTGCATCCCAAATTTTTGGTCCTCACCATGTGGCCCTAGAACCCCTTGGGGCATGGCACTGGTGCCAGCGTGTCCCTCGTTGCAGCCAAAGGGCAGCACTCAGGCCCAGCTGTGGCCAGAGTGCAGAAACACCACGGTGTGGAGGGATGCTCCTTCCAACTCCCACAGCTCTGCCTCAGCTTACACAAAAGCTTTTCAGACAAGTACTCCCTAAGAAAATGGGGAAAAAAAGAAAAAAAGTGATGTGTTCAGTATACAGTGCTAACTCAGACAAGGGGTTTGGTGTCATTAGTTCTACTTTGTTTCCACAGTTTCTGGTCTGTGACCTTTGCACAGTACTAAATGTGTATTCTCAAGGACACCCACATTGACTGTTTTTTAATCAGGGAGACGCTGTGTTGCTATTATTTCTTTTTCTTTCTTTTTGCAGGTGCAAGAATTCTTTGTTCTGCTAGGCACAACAGCTGTTCTGTGCTGCTTGATCAAATATCAAAAATGATGGTTTTTCTATTGCTCTGATTTCTTCTTGCCTGAATATGATGTTTCTTTCATACCCCCCTTGGCTTTTGATGCCATCTTTCTAATCTCCTTTCTTAAAACATCCACGCCCTGAAATATATTTTCCATCTATTTCTTTGCCACTTTGCCACTCAGTCCTTCTGTTTGCTTGTCATATTGATTGTAATGGCTATTTTGCCTTAATCAATCAGAAAATGCAAAGTAGTCTTTGTCACAAAGTTTGACTTGTAAGGCTCCGTGACTCTGCTAACCTCCTGCTTATTTAAGATCCAACAGGAATTACCTTTGCATTATGAAATATAAGGAATTAAAACATACCTGAGATGTTGTTTAATGTAAATAATATAAAATATTTCTTTTTTGTGGCACAAAATTAATATTTTACAAAATTAATTTAGTACAATGTTTCATACTTTGACATAAGCAGTGAAATCTGAAATCCATTCTTAAAATTGTTCCCTCAAGAAAGATTCTGTGAATAACAGGGCAGTATTTTTCATATTCTTTGTTAATACCATTTCATTTAATACCTAAAATAAACCTTCCTTGTATTGCAAATGTATTATATCTTTCAGTACTATACCTTCTGTTCTGGAAATGGTGTGTCAGATCAGGGTAATTAAAGTACTCTTGTTTATCTGCAAAATAAAATGTGAAGGACAATATAACTTTTGTGTAATGGCACTGCTTGATCTAACAAGGAAAAGTTTTGTTTTTAACAGCAGGTTATTGATGGCATATACCTATTTCACAAATTACTAACAAGGAAGGCTCAAGGAGAGTGTGCTGCTCTGATACTTGGAAACTGACTTTCAATCTATCATTTAATGAGCACTGTTCTTGTAACATGGTGCCTGTTTATAGAATATGTCATTTTAAACAGGGAGTTCAGCTTCAGAGGGTAGTGTATTCCTCTACAGTATTGTTTAACAGTATCATGTCCTAATTTGTGACAGAGTCCCTGTACAGCCCAGAGCAAGTCATTTAACTCATTTCTCAGCTCCTCTGCTGCACTCAGGAGAGGAAAACAGTATTTCTCTAACTGCTGGGAATACTGAAAGAACAGAAAATGCTGAAAGCAGTAATCTGGTAAAGGTGAACTTTCTAGTGCCTTCTCTAAAGAACACGCAATTTAAAAGCTGGAAAAATAGGAATTAGAATATCCCCCTATATGAGGTTGTAGGTGATAGCCTTAACTTGAAGTTTGCAGGTGGGTTCTGTGTGTTATTTAGTGGGATTGTGATCTGGAGGAGAAAGAATAGATGGCTAAAAAAGGTACACACTTAGGATTCAGAGAAAGATTGAAGTCCCATTTTTATAATTATATTTACTCTCTTTTTTAGCAGTCAGGAAACTATGTGGGATAATAAATAATGTTTTTCCCTCAGGGACTGGATGTCACAGGTTCTCAGCTCTTAAAAATAGAGATGTCCCGACTTGCCTCCAATTATGGTCAGAAAAATCAAAAGTTAGAAAAAAAAGGGAAATAGGAGCTTTGGAGAGAGGTGTCAGCTTGCTTAAATCCAACTGAAAGTTTGCAGAGAACTAAGAGAATCTGTTCCATATACTTCACAGGTCAGTGAGAATCATCACTTGCCAGCAATCATTTATTTCACACTGTAGTAATGGGAAATCTGGATATTCAGATATGTGGACAATGTAAAAAATTTTACTTAAAATATCACTTGATACAGGAAAAAAGGGAAAAAGAAAGAAGAAGAGTGCAAGCATAGCTACAAAAATAATATGTTCTATTGAAGTATGTTTATTAAAAATTGTTTTAATTTATGTTTTTGACATCCATTACTACAATAATTTTTACTTACATTAGAACATAATAGTTCTGTGCTTAAGACATATCTTTTCTTCTTCTCTCTCATTTCCCTTTCCTCTGGCACTGCCTGTGCAGCATCCAAAATATGCAGTAAGGAGCAAGAGGCAGCCACCCTGCCCATATACACTACAAGCAGTGTGGTCAGACATGTGGGCAGGAGGAAAGGCTTGGGCAAAACTCTGCACTGGAACCACCAGGAAGCAAACAGTGTCTGGGGCTTACCTCCAATCTGAAGACAGAGATCTGGAAATTGACCCTGAGATTAGGTCATCTGGTTAAACTGGTTAAGCTGGTTAGAGAGCAGAGCTAATAACACCAGAGTTCAGGGCTGGATCCCCATGGGGGCCATTCACTGAAGGGCTGGACTTGATAATCCTTCTGGGTCCCTTCCAACTAAGAATATTCTGTGATTCTGTGAAATTGCTGGTTCCTCTGGGTCTGTCAGAGACTGCAGGTGACCAGGAGGAATGAGGTCCCATATGTGGCCAGCTGGACTGTCATGTGTTCTGCAACAGGGTCCTCCTGTGTCAGGATGTCAGGTGGAAATTAGTTGGGAACCCACAGGAGGCAGGACCTATGAATAATTGTACCAAGCAGACTGCTCCTGAATCATCGTACATGAGGTGACAGATCTTAGTCTGACACTCTAAGGCAGCAACAATCTCTCACGGTTTTTTGCTGGAGGACCAGAAGACCTGAGCCAGGCTCTAGGGATTCCCAGTTTACAGGCTGCTAAAACTGCAAATAAACAGAGAGTCCTGGAAACACCCTGGCAGATAAGGCTGACAGATATGGCTTTTCCATGCTCTTCTTCGTAGCTTTTATTTACATCAAATTAATAAGAATCTGCTTAGAATTCCACACGTACAGAAAACAAAGGATTGTGCAAATTTTTCTTAAGATCCACCCCTCCTTAATTTTATTCTGTGCGTTTGGTACTGAGAACAATGGGATTGTGCCAATGCAAGGCACAGCAACTGAAGATTTCTTATATATGTGGAAGATGCTGAATTTCAGACTCCCACTGGAGTTTGTGCCATACTGGTTAGTGAGATAACGACTGGTTTGATTATCTGTGCATCTCTAATTGCACTGTCAAGGTTATGAAACATTTCTGAGCTTGGGAGATGTGAATTATAGGTTTTGCCATGTTTATGCAGCATCTCCTGAATGCCTAAAAAACATTCCTTTAATATAAATAATGTTAGGTTCCCTATGTAGATTAATGTTAGTCTTATCTATTAGAAAATGGTGTTGCAGGTACTTTCCTTGGAAAATAAAGCTATATTAGAAGATAACAAATTTGGCATGTGGGGGTCAGCTCAGTTATAAAAACCCTCCAACGCTTTTTATTCTACCTTTATCCAATTATAAAGCCTTTTTATGCAGATAATACTTCATTTTACCTGATTTATGTGAAAAATACTGTGAAATAGTTTAAATTATAAGGCAGAGCTCTTCATTGTGACACTTATTTTAAGATAATTTGATACAAAGTTGCTCAGAGTAGCAATACTTATTACAAAGGATTAGATACAAAGCATCTCAAAAGCCTTATGGACTCAACTTGGGCTGTGAGAGAGTAACTTTGGCTTAATATGGTCTTTCCTGCTCACAAATTAAAAACAAAGTAATAAAGAAAAATCCTCAAACTTTAAGAATAGTTTTCCTGTACTGTTAATGATAAAAAGAATACTTGAAATTTGTGCTATGTTCAAGAATTTTTTTTTTCCCCTTATTTTTATCTTTTGTGTTATAGCTCCTCCTGCCAAGCAGACAGATGTATATTTATACTCAGATGTAGGAGAATGTGCTGATTGGTTTGTAAGTGTCAACCATGCATTGTCATATGCAATGCATTGGGAAGTAACTGATTAATGCCACTCCTCTGAAGACTGTTTAAACTTCAGGGTGATTGTTAGAATCAGAGTTTTAGATCCTAACATTTCCCTGTCTGATACCCATGAGAAACAGAGTAATTCAGAGATGTGTCATCACAGACCAAGCTTTCAAAAAGCATAATATTCTGCAAAATTAGCTGCCTCATACCCCATCCTTCTCCTCTATGAAATTTACCAAAAAAACATGGAAATCCTCTCTGATACTAAGCTTTATGCTACCAAATCACAACCCTCTTTGATTATCTTTCAAGAAAATTCAGCCACAAAAGACCAACCCCAGCAGATAAGCGCTCTGCCCTTTCTGGATTAATGACAAAAATTAATGCTAGAGCTCCAGCAGCTGCAGCAATGTGTACTAAAGGAATGCTGCCCACACTCAGTTTTTATGCACTTCATTCCAGGCTATGTAGAGAGTCTCCATCTTCACATATGAAACCTATGGTTCAGCTATCTCCTGTGTTTTTCCTTTTGCTCCCCAGATCCGTTTTTGGGGAATGTAGAAATCACAATGTAGAAAAGTGTACAGGCTGTCAATGAAAAAAAATAGCTCTTCATCCTCTGACTGTGCCACTGCATGGTCAAAAATTTTAAATCCAGCAAACTAAGAAGAGGGCAAAATTCTCTAGCGGTAAGGACACTCACCTGGGCTGTGGTGACAGCTTTACTATGAAACTTCAAGACTGATTAAGTGTTTCTAATCCCATGAGGTACACACATTGCCTCTGGAGCAGAGAGGGATATACCTTATGGCTATGAAGTCACTTTCTGTCTCCATTACTCACCACCTGACCTGGTGAGAATAGCAGTCTCTGCTTCAGAGCAGCAAAGCTCTTACGAAAAAGGCAGAAAGTACAGTGTACTTCTCCTTGCCCATCCTCTTCTCACACCCAGGCAGATGCTTAGGAATGCTTTGGTTTAACTGCACGTCCCATCTAGAAAAATGTCAAGAAGAGGAGGCTTGAAAGTATTATCTGTCTTCTTTGATCCCAGGCTTAGAAATACTGTGCTTGTGCAGAAAGAACCTCATTCTCACACTGCCAGTAGTGCTCTGAAAGTAGGATCAAAGTGCTTAGATGACATAGGGAGACTGTATTCCCTGCCTGCAGAAGAATTTAGAAACCACTGTAGGTAGAAATAGAGTTCTAGGTCTGAGATTTATTTAAGTTAGATGATGGAGATACCTGAGTTTGTCTCAATTTCTACCCAGGACAGACAAAACCAAGATGGGTAAATCCTAGCTTGTGTGGCTTTGTGGAGATTTTACTAGTCATGTCTAATAATGGGCTTTCCTTTTTTCTTAGGCAAAAAAAAAAAAAAAAGACATGGGATACAGTTTAAACAGCATAAACATTTAAACATTAAACTGTTTAAACTTTTAATAAAATTCCACAACACCTGTTTTTAGGGAGTAGAATCCAACTTCTTTCTTCTGCAATATTTGAAATATTTTTTAAGTAGGAAAGTATTTATGAAATTTAAAATGGATCATCATAGTCAGAATTTTGTGACCAAAAGCCTATTTTTCACTGAAAGCACTTTTTTAAAAGGATACATGTCTTTGTTTACTCGTTTGTTTCCTTGGGGTTTATTGGCATGGATCTTCCATTCTTTTTGTCTCTACCATGATCTGCAAGTAAGAAAAGAAAAATCTCATTGGAAGTACTTAAAAGAAGTGTCATCATTACAGAGGTCAGACAGTTTGTTTTTAAGATCATACTAGTCATTTTTATGCTGCTTTAATTATTTTACTGTGGTGAAATATTTCAGTTATAATAGAGTTTTGCTGACAGTAACTTAAGATATTTTCCAATTTACGTTTTCTTTTAACATTAGTTATGATTGTTTTGAAAGGACTTGAATTGAAGAATACTGCTGAACTTATGGAAAAAATGCCATGAAATTTAAAATGCAGCTTTCAACCTCTACTATGGTGGGTGTTTAAGTGTTAAAAAATTTACATTGTCATATGCATATGACACTTTTTCTATCTTCTTGTATCTTCAGAAATACTTTGCAGCCAAGCAAACATATAAACTGCACTGAATTATGCATGAAAAAATATTTTAGGGCTCCATCTGCCAGGCATTTTTTTGCAGTTTGTATCTTAAGTTTATGTTTACGCTGCTTTATATTAGGTATAAAACTAGTTGCAGCACTTTAATGGTTTTTATTTCAGAATATTCTGTATTATCACATGACTTGTAAGAACACAAGGAGAAACATCCTAGTACAGCAGGACATTTAAACAAAGTTTGCAGTTTCCACTGCATCCAGGAATTTTGCTGATTGAGACCATTGAAGAGAAGATTAAGCAATGTATAATATTTTGCTTATACTATCAATATATTTAATTTACTCTAAACCAAAAACATTTTGCCTGTTTTAATTGCCAGGTGTTTCCAACCTTTCCAATTCCATAATTTTAGGCAATGTCCATCAGATATTTGTAAGCTTGCCTCCAGCCTTGCTTTTTTTTGGAAAATGCAATGCAAGTTAATATTTTTTTCTGAGCTCTACAGCCAATTACTTCTGTTACTAGGATACTGTTTACCATAAAGATCATGATGTAGAATGTACTAGATAAAAAGGAATAAAAAACTAACAGAACAATGAAAAGCTTTCTGGGAGAATAAATCCAAAGGAATTGATGATCAGCTACTATCCAGCTATGATATGTACCTTTCTACATAGGTCACAAGAAGCAACTCTAAATCTGTTAGATTCCATTGTTAAAACAGAGGACAAAACTATTTTAATAAGAGGTGAAAGAAGCATTTTACACATGGAGATAGAAATGAGCTAAGCCCAGCACTAGCAACTCTTACATTGCCTTATGACTCCACAGATAAAATGCTGTTGAAAGGATATCAAATAAACTAACATCCAGGGAAAATGGATTCAAGTATAAAATATATGAATTTTTCAAGTAACCACAGAAAGGTATAAAAAAAATGTACACCAGCTCTGCTGTACTGGGATGTATATTGTATATTGATATATATTTGGAATTGTGTTTGAGAAGTTGTGGCAGTCTTGTGAAGTTTCCACTGATTGGAAAAGAGGGAACATAACCCCCATTTTTAAAAAGGGTAAGAAGGAATACACAGAGAGCTACAGGTCACCCAGTCTCACCTTTGTGCCTAGCAAGTTTATGGAGCAGATCCTCCTGGAAACTATGCTAAAGCACATGGAAAATAAAGAGATGATTGGTGACAGCTGGTACCTTCACTAAGGGCAAATCCTGTCTGACAAGTTTGGTGCTTGTCTGGGACAGGGTTACATCATTGGTGGTTGAGGGAGTAGTGACTGATCTCATCTGCCTGGACTTGTGCAAAACATTTGGCACTGTCCCACACAACATCCTGGTCTTCATACTGGAGAGATGTGGATTTGATAGATGGATCACTTGGCAGACAAGGGACTGGCTGGATGGTTGCTTTCAAATGGTTGTGGTCAGTGACTCAATGTCCAGGTGGAGACCAGTGACAAGGGTTGTTCCCCAGGGCCTGGTGTTCAGACCAGCTCTGTTTATTGCCTTTGTTGGCATCATGGGCTTGAGTGCAGGCCTGGGATTGAGTGCACTCTCAGCAGGTCTGCCAAAAAAGAGCAAGCTGTCAGGTGGGGTCAACATGCTGGAGAGAAGAGGTGCCATCCAGAGGGACCTGGAGAGGCTTGAGAGGAGAAAATCTTATGAAGTTCAACAAGGCCAAGTGCTAGGTCCTGCCTGTGGGTTGGGGCAATCTCAAGCACAAATACAGGTGGAAAATGGATTGAAAGCAGCTTAAGAAAGACTTGGTGGTGTTGGTTGACAAGAAGTTCAACATGACTGATCAATGTGTGCTTGCAGCCCAGAGAGCCAAGAGTGTCCTGGGCTGCATCCAAAGCAGTGTGGGCTGCAGGGAAGGTACTGGAATCTTCCCCACTGCTCTTCTCTGATGACACCCCACCTGTAGTACTGAGTCCTGGGGCCCCCAGCATAAGTAGGATATGGACATGTTGGGGTGGGTCCAGAGAAAGGTCACAAAGATGATAAGAGGGCTGGAACAGCTCTCCTGTGAAGACAGGGAGTGAGATTTGATGCTGTTGATCCTGGAGAATGCTCTATGCACACCTTTGAGCAGCCTTCCAGTCCCTAGAGGGGATTAAAGCTGGAGAAGGACATTTTACCAGGGCATGTAGTGATGGGAAAGAGGTAGTGGCTTTAAACAAAAAGAGAGCAGGTTTAGATGAGATATTAAAATTCTTTACAGTGAAGATGCTGAGACACTGGAACAGGTTGCTCAGAGAAGTTGTTGATACCTCAGCCCTGCAAGTGTTCAAGGCCAGGTTGAATGGGGCTTTGAGCAACCTGGTCAAGGGGAAGGTGTCCCTGCCTATGGCAAGAAGCTTGGAACTAGATGTATGTAAGGTCCCCTCCAAGCCAAAAGCTTCTGTCATCCTATAAAAAGATCTGTTTGACTTGGACAGCTATGAAGCCCTGTAATTGGTGGAGGAATTCCCTCTAAGTGCCTACTTTTTTTGTACATAAATTTAATGCAAAAATTACTTTGATGTTTGACAGAGGTATTTATTTATGTTAATTGTAAACAATAAAATTAAAGACATAGGTTTCCCCCTGCAATTTTGCTGAAAGAGAAATTCTCAAAGCTAATTGTAGAGGAAGAAGCAATCCAGAAGCACTGGTTTTGAAGTTGTTGATCTGGGACAGCATTGCCAGCAGCTTTTATGGTTAGTCTATTCTTATTCCCTGAATAAAATTAAATAAATACTTAAGTGTGATTTCACCAGACTATTTTGGTCAACGGTACAATAATATAATGTTACCAAATACTTTGACAAAGTAAATGTTGAGCCAGATAAGACATATTAATTTAAGAAACATGAGTGCCTCTAGCGATGAAGAAATTATTCATTACTTAACCTACTTTTAAATATGTTTGAACAAGCATCCAAGTTTTATTTGTGCCTTTTTTTAAATGAAAGACATTAATAGAAACTAATTCAGGTTTGTTGGAATAGATGCTATGATCCTAGACTGAAAATATATGTTATACATGTTTCTAATTCTGTTCAAATAACATTTGTGCTTAGGGACATGTAAGTTTGTTTTTGGTATGAATCACTAAGAGAATAATTGTGTGTTCTCATTTCTCTTCTCATTGTAACTCTGCTCTTTACCTACTTCCATTACAAGGTAACATCATGATCCTAAGTAGTGTCAAATAACATGTCAAATATAATGCCAAATTGCTGCTACTACTAAATAAAACTCTAAAGCCTATTAAAATTTAGCTTCCAAAGGAATAACATCACTTAGAATCATAAATTAATCCTTGTTCAGTTTTGTGCTTACAAGGTTAAACTGCAAAGCAGCAGCTGGATAAGCTCATTAAAAAAGTCTCATTCTATCTACATTAGCTGCACCAAAATATTAAGTACAGCCATATTTAAAACTGAAGTAATTTGATATTAGCAAAATATCAGACTCAGACTCACACACTTCTCTTACCGTTCTGCATGAATACTATGAGCATACATTTCCTTGCACTTCTTAATAATTATTGGCACTGGCTTCCTCAGATAATGCAACCAGATACAATCTGTCCAAAAAAAATTTTAACCAAAGGGTATGATTTCCTCTGGGCAGATAACTGTCTAAATGGGCTGGGGTCCTGATTGCTCGTTTCTGTTTCTAGCAATTCATAATTCATAGAAGAACACAATAGAGAATTCAGCAATGAACCCTCCAAAAAAACAAGGAAGGAAAGAGATATTTCTGAAGATTTTAGTGTGTCAATCTTTCTGGAAAAAAAAAATAGTGAAAAAAAAGTTCAGATTTGAAGCAGAAGACTCTCCAATCGTATGCATTATTAATTGCCTTAACAAAAACAGCATTTACTTGTCAACATTAATTAGAAAATTAAAAGGATATGAATCTGTTTAAGGAGTATCATATTAGGAAGTCTACCTAATGTAACTGATCATTTAGGAGATGATATGCAATTTTTAGTGGACCGTCTACAACTTTTACTAATCACCTTAGATGAAAATCAAGCCTAGTGATGATAGAAGGGCATGGTTTCTTTATCTATGTTTCAATATTAATTTGCATTTACTTTTGCATAATTGAAATTAATTAGAATAAATATGCATCAAATACTTAAGGAGTCAGTAACCTGATTTCAGCAGAAAGTTAAATTTCAGTTTCACAGAAATGTTTTCTGTAGTTTTGTTCTATTTCTGTCTATCAAATTTATGTACTCTTTATTCCATTGCAATTTTCCTCATTTTCATCATCAAAGAGAAGCAGCATTTTCTAAAGAAGAGATGAACACTGTTGCTAACTTTAAGAAGTGATTAACACAAGATATTCAGGGTGAAAATTCAATAAAGTGAGGGAATGAGGTTTAGGAAAAAGGTTTAATCACTACTTCAGAAGACCAATGCAAATAAGTGAATCTGCAGCTAAGTTTCCTTAACTGGTGGATGCCTCTAATATAACACCCTTAAATAATATAATTTCTTGTAAGGCTCCTCTACTCACCTCAACATGCCCTTTTATTCAACAATTCTTTAATTAGGGGAAGTCCTGCTAAACTTACAGCTGTGTAGTGATACTGATGATTTTTAAGACTTTCACTGCCCTAGTATTGGCAGCAGGGACAGCTGAGGTGGAGGCAGGAAAGGACACACGTGCAGAGGAAGGGATGGTATGGGCATGACTGGAGAGGTACCCACAAGCTGCATGAGGAGAAGACCTACCAGCAGAAATGTTGATGGTGAGGCAAAGGAAGAGTTGGAGGTATGATCAAAACACCAGAAAAAAATGAGAAATGCACCAGAGAAACAATGTAGTATTAACAAAGGTACTCCTTTCATCAAAGTAGAGAAGAGAGAAGTATCTCAGCCCTGAAAAGTAAACTGAAAACTTTGATTGGTCCTCTGAAGGTCAGTTTTTGTAAATGGACTACATGGTTTCCCTGCCTACCTACGCTTCTTATCCCTCATGATCAAAATATAAATGGTTCATGATTAATGCATTCAATGGTAGTCATTAAACACTAAACATTTTATAGGAAAGATTCTAGAGCCTTCCATGCAAAGAGAATTATCTAATTTATTTAAACTAATGAATTGATAGGAGGCCTTTGAAGGCAGGTACTGAAGCCACTGTGTGTTGCTACATGTTTAACTACATTGTCTGTCCTCAGCTTTTTCTCTGTGTCCTTGTATGAATAAGATTAAGTAACATTGACAGTTAAAAAGCCTTGATTCAACTTGCATAGATATATCTGGAGATCCATGCCAGACCTGAGTTCATTCAAGATGTTGCTTGACAACCTGATCCTTTGAACTCAATCTGTACTTGATCTTGCACCTCTGTGTTGCCATGGCTCCCAGATTAAATAACTAACTATTTTACCCTAAAGGCACACCAACAGCTTACATATTTGCAAAGAGGTCTTCCTGGTTGTGGTTTCAGGTCTGGAATACTGATCCACAAAATCTCATAATGCACAAGCATGCACATCATTAAGTCTCCTTTATAAACCTTCAGAATATTCTTTGGAAAAAAAAATAGAAAAGGATGTAACTGGAATTTCTAAAACTCCATTAAGATAATTGTTATGGTCTCCAAACTGTTAACCTTTATGATTATATCTTCCACAGTAGCTGTTAAAATGCTTCCTGAAATATGCCAGAAGAGGTGACATTGGCACTATTTTCTTCATTTTGCCACATCTTCAATGGGTAAAAGTGATTCTAATAAATCTTCACCAATAATTATGATCCCCTAAGAAAATATTGCTCCTATCTTTCTGCAAGATATAAGAATTGGTCAAGGTCATACCATTGTCACACCACATGAAGTGCACTTTGGAATATCATAAACAAAATACAACATCAAATAACAATACATGTCACATGTTAGGAATCTAGGTGCATAAATGTATTCCTAATGTAAGCAGCTTTTCTGCACAGAAAAGCAAGGTAATTTAAAGAGTAGCAGCAAAACATTTCTCTATGAAAGGCTGGAGCTGCAGGAGGTGATGGAAAGCTTTGTGATGAAGTACTTGAAAAGTCATGATTGTTAGCTACAGAATATACATTTTAAATTATTTTTCAAATGTTTGCCACATTAGTTTAGATTGAAACTGTGTGATATGCAGTCATGGTGGCAAACAGTTCTCAGCAATCACAATATTTTCAAAGAACTATCTGAAATGAAGCAAAATATTCATCTGAAATGGGGCATTTTGGTTTTTTTATTATGAAACTTTGAGTTGCATAATTAGAGAGGAAAACCAGACGATATAAATTTAATTGGATTTTATTTCAAATATTAACTATTTTGAGAAAAATATTTTTTCTTGATCAATTCCTTTTTCTTTCTTCATTTGTGTTCTTCCTCTTTTTATTTAGAATTTTTTTAAGATTATGAAAATTTGGACTTTTTCACTTTTTTTTTTTTATAAAAACATGAATGTGTTTTAATGAAAACCTTAAATTTTGACAAAAATCTCACTATCTTTCTTAAGTGGAAGATATAAGAACAATTTTACTGCTAAGTCAGTGTTGTCATTCATCTGTTTGCTATGGGTTAATGGTCTTGTGTATGTCCTGAAAACATTATTGCAGGGTAAAAGGAATGTATGTCTGATGCCTACAATCAAGGATATGAATCCATATATCAACTCATAACTAGAAGGGGACCATTTTTCAATTACCAAGTACTCCCAGCTATCTGTGACTTAACTCTGAGAGTTAGGTACCTTATGTTCTGCCATAAAATATAGCATTCTGCTGTAGTTCAACACTGCTTTAAGAAGGCATTTTTCAGCCAGTTTAGATTTTTATTTTCCCAGGAACACAAAGTTTTGTCTAAACTAAAGGGTGACCTTCCTTTGTGATATTTATTAATGCTCTGTGAGTATTCCCTGCCCTCTGCCACTGTGAAGTCTGGTTTTTTATAAAGGTTTTGGAGCATGCATTATTTCAGTGTTCGAGACACGTTATTGTTCCAGTGAATGTTTCAGTAGGGTGCTCTGTTACTGCCAGAGCACAGATAGCTCCCATTCAGCTCTGTGTTAGATAACACAGATTCTTGAACCAGATTACAGAAACAGAGAAAAACCATATGGCTGAGAAATTAGTCTCTATCATATGTAGTACTTTTACCACATTCATATCTTTGAATTTATAGGGTGTGCAAAGGCCTCTCACATAAAAGGTCCAAGACAGGGAGCAACCATATTCTTCATGCTGGAGGAGTCCATCAGATATAGTACTGATTCCTAATGATGAGAAAGAAGGGACTCTGGTGGAAGTGTTTCCCTGTGTTTCTGGTGGTTTTATCCTTGAAAAGCAAGATAGTACTGAAATAATACTGAGTAACACTGAAACAATGAAGATGAATTTCCAAATTAAAATCCAACTTTTCTGCGTTACTATAACACATGTGATCTTTTAAAGAACATCTGAAATTCCATTGTCGATCAGACTGTGTGAGTTCCTTACATCCACATTTTTTTGGCTGTTGATACTGTTTAAAAAAGTTTATTAAGTGTAATCTACTGCCCACATCAATACTAATATACTTAGCAGTAATCTGTGGTGTGTTGCAAGAGCTCTGATTCTCCTGCCTCCTCACTAGAAGCTTGTTTGCCATCAATCAAGTTGTCATGAAATGCCACTTTTTTTTCTTTTAATTCAAACATGATGCACAGAATCTCCTTATAAATTCAGCAGCAGGAACTCTGGAACTGTCAACCCCAGCACCAGGGTTTCCCCAAAAGGAGAGGTCCTTTTTCAACACAGCCATAAAGCCTTAACAAAACAGATAAGTAAGACAAAGTTATAGATTATGGCTTGGTTGCTGTGGGGTTTTTTTGGTTGGTTTTTTTGGTTTTTTTTGGCTTTTTTTGGTTTGTTTGTTTGTCTTGGTTTTTTTTTTTTTTTTAAATAGAATAATGTGCCAGCCCTGTTCTACCTGGGACAACCAGAATTACCAGCTCTGTCTCTTTGGTAATCAGTAACTGGAGGCAAGGCTGCTTTTTCAGCCCAAAAGTCAATCTTCAGTCTTGTGATTTCTAGTCCTTCAAACCATCACAGCCTTCCCCTGTGTGCTTCTTTTCTTTACTTCCTAGGAGCAGGCCACTTTTGGACACATTCCCCAGCAGAGCAGTATTTAGGGGCAAGGGCTGGAGGCTCTCTGCCACCATTATACTGAAGCAGGCAGCTCCAGGAATCTCTTTGCTCTTCCCCTTCCAGAAGTTTCAGTGTTCTCTGTTTCACCCATGCCTCGCATGTTTCAAGAGACACTCCATGTGACAGAGCAGAGGGATGGAAGGGAGGAAGTGAAAGGAGAAGGTAGCTTTAGGGTGATGGGACTTTTGGGGTTATCCCCACCAACTGTTTGTAAAAGGTTCAGCTGATACCTCTAACCCTGACCCATGTCCATGCCTGTCTGACACCTCCTCAGTGGAGGAGGAATACTTTGCCAGAGACCTTTCATTGACTATGTGTCGCCTACAGACTGGAGAGAGACCAAAATGTTTCTCACTGGCAGAGTTAAAGTAGAGGGGGTTGGTGTTTTCCCATCATAAGGGGCAAGCAGGTCAGAAGGAGATAGCCAAATGGTGTTGTTTCTTCAAGTCACACCCCGATATTTGGCAACTTTTAAGATCCATGTCATGCTAAACTGACCTGGCATATATGCCAGGGGATGTTTGCATTGCTTTATTAAACTTTGATAGTAGGTTTGAAGGAATATCAATCAAGTTAATCAAAGTATGAAAGAAACCTGAAAAGTGAGGATGTGAGGAATAGGAATTGGTTTAAATATAACCAGGAGGGAATAAAGAAAAAACTACTTGCTAAGGAAGACATCCCAAAATGCTTTCTGAAAGGTAAGAGTTTAAAATGCCAGCTTTAGTTTCCTCCCAAAAGAAGAAAATTAATTCAGACAGTAAGGGAGGCAACCCAGGCACTGGTGGGTCATAACCCCTATACAGCAGTTCTGGCTCGTGTTTAACTCCCTTTTCCTCAAAAAGACAGGATGGAATGAAATCTGTGTGAATGGGAACTTTAATTACTTTTTGTTTCTTATTTTAGTGGGGTGCACTGAGCCTACTACTCTGGGACGACTGTGTTGTGACAGCCATAATTGCCCTGGTGCTAACCCTAACATAGAGGGAAACTGGATTTTCTGATAAAAGATGCAAGACGCAGAAGGATGATTTCCCAGGTGTCTGAGAGGAGGCCATTACCCATGGAATGCAAATTTTATTTTAACTTTGATCTCAGTAGGAAGGATGCATTTGTATGACAAATTGAGGAAGCATCAAGTAAAGAGGATTAAACATATACAGAATATTAAGAAACTTTCAAATAGATGGAGGCATGGAGCTTTAACTTTTGGTTAAACTTGGTTTGTCCTTGGAAGTGCCCTGACTAGACAACTGAGTGTACAACAGCTACTGAGATATGTGTATGCTCAAGGAGGTAATTTTCATACAAAACCAGAGCAAAATGAGAACACTTTAAAACTCAGATTCTTGAATGGTAGCCTAGGAATGGATGGCACAATGCAGATGGGAGAGTGTGCTGAAACAGAATGCTTGAATGTTGGTAGGGCTTCCAATACTTTTGTCCAATTTGAGTACCTGTGTCATCTCTTTGATGAACAGTAGGAATTGCCTGTGATGTTACAGCTCAGATTTCCAATGGATCCTATGGCCTCTGGAGCTGACCAGAAAAATCACTGCAAAGACATGATTTTCCTGCATTGCCATGTTTCCTTCTCACTACAAAATCAGTTGGTTTTTTTTTTTTTTTGCAAGAGACCCTTCTAAGGATCTCCAAATAAGAAAATGGAATTTTCTAATGGTGAAGATGTGTTGGAATGAGTAAAAAAGAAAACTGGGGCTGTAGGATGTTGGTTGACATAGTTTTAGCTGAGGAGGAAGTGGGCAGACATCAGATGTCAGTGATGGCTATAATCAATGGTTGTATGCATACTGTGGTGGCTTTATGTCTGTCAGTCATCACCATGTTACTAAAAAAGGGATAAAAATCTGGGGTTAGTGTTGCTCAAAATAGAACTTAACGTGTTTCAATTTCCCTCCCGAAGATATTCTATGTTCTATCCTGAATGTGCAAAATGTGGGTTTTCTTGGGGGTATGTGTATTGGGGGAGATTGTTTCTTTCTCATTGCTGCTGGGGTTTTTTTCAGTCAATGGGACACTCATCTGCAATGAATATGAATTTTGACTTGTGCTTGAATTGCAAATTACAAGACTTAGATTATGAGATGTCTATGGTTTTTCCATGCCATCCAAACCTCTATCTCCTTGCTTACTTCACACAGCAAATTAATACTGAATCCTATAAAAGGTATGCATAACTCAAATAACCTTGATGTGAAAAAAGTCCTCTATATCCAGTGTTCCAAACTAGGTAATAAGATGCAGTATGCTAACTTGCAATAAAAATCAAGGAAAGCTTCTGATAAATGGATATAGACTGCAAATGTGTGTGGATGACTTTAAAAACACTCATTTAATATGTTTTATCAATTTTTCAATAGTTGATAATATTGGTCTTTATGGAATTGCTCATCTAACCATGGTAGCACAATAGCCCATACCATATAATCTTTACAAGACACCAGAAGAGCCCCAGAATCTTGTGGCCTTTTGGAGGCAGATGCAGTAAAAAACCAATAGTTTGTTGTTTTACATTTTTATCTCTCACCTCTCAATAATCTTCCTTGGTTTTTGTGCTAACATAATGCATTATCTGGTATAGCATCTCTGGCTTTGTGTTTACAGCACTCATAGAAAGTTATAATGGAGTTACCTTATTTGAAGGAGAAGGAAAATATGAATGTAAAACTGTATATACATTGACTGTAGCACCTCAATTTTGAGTTATTCTTTTGGTAATATTTGTATACATTTTGAAATGGTAATAAGAACAGAAAACTCCATTAAAAATCAGTTTTCAATTTGGTAATTTTACAGAGCACAATGTCAGTCATACAGCTCAAGAAGAGCAGTACCAAAGAAACTATGTAGTGGTGGAAGTCTCCTGTTTGAAATGTTTTTCTGTTGAAGAGAGAGGACCAAATACCTTGGAGAATTTTAGGCACTTAGAAGTCAGTTAATTTCAATTTAATCATAATTTCATAAATTTCAGTCTGTGGAACTTTAACATCTAAATGGCTTTGGGGATGTGAGTGAAAAAGACTCAACATATTAAATAACTATGTTCAGCCACACAGATTAACACCTATAAAATGTCTCTGGGCTAAACTTACTCAGCTGCAAAGGAGTCATAATTTTGCTTTATGGCATTACTTTAGAAGTTACTTTTCTTAATTAAACAGACAACTTCATTAGGTCATAGATTTTTTTTATCATATATGATTTAATGATGCTATCACAGAACAGCTGAGATGGGAAGGAACCTCCAGAGTTCATCTGATCCAACCCCCTGATCAAGCCAAGCCGTGCAGAGCCAGTTGCTAAGAGCCAGGTACTGTGGTATTTGAATATCTCCAAGGATGGAGTCCACAATATCCCCAGGCAATCTGTGCCAATGCTCAGTCACACCCACAGGAAAAAAAAGTGTTTCCTGATCCTCAGAGGGAACCTCCTGGTTCCACTTTGTGCCTGCTGACATGATTTCTGTCACTGGGTATCACTGAAGGAAGCCTGTATGCCTTACACTTATATTCTTATACCCAGAAATGTACATTTAAAAGACAAATATATACCCATAATTACCAATCCCAGATTTATCCTGCCTATCTTGTTTGGTGCATCATGGAATTGATACAATTGTCATAAATGGATATTTTTGAAGTTTTTGTTATGGGCAGTATAAATAAAAAATAGTTTATTTATTTTTATTTTTATTCTTTTTTATTATTATTCTTTTATATTTAATATTTCCTGTTTTCTCTAAGTAATTACTGCAGTGAAACAGTAATTCTGGTTCTGCAGATGCTTCCTCGAATTTGAGCTGTTTTCCCCACAAATAAAACATATATATCCTTCTATTCCAGAGCTGAGAGTGCCAAGATAGGTTCCAGCTGAAGTAAGGTATCACTTGTACTCTAGGACTTCTGTTTGGTTCCTGGATAAGAAAGTGTAAAGCTGGATGTTTAATGCAGCTTTTTAATTCCTGCAGACAGTGGAATGAGAGAGAGTCAGATGCTTCTAAAGGACTGCACATAAAGTTTCCCTTCCTTGAATACCATATCTGTTAAATTTTTGCTACAATTAGATTCAATCTCTTGATAGTTTTTGCTTGTTCATGTAGCTATACCAGTTTGATTCTTGCTAGGAAATACCTATAGGTATTTTTTCTTCCTTTACCATGTCCTAATCTCTACAGGCATTTGTACCTCTTTTTATGATGATGGTTCCTGCATGGACTTTTGTCCATGCTGGATTTGATGGAACAAATTGTTTTTGTTTCATGTAGCAGGTTTTTTATAAGTGTTGTTCATCCTCTGGATCAGTTTGTGCATTGCACCTGACAACTTTAGGATGTCAGATTTAAAATTGTCCTTCAGATTTCTCCTCTGCTTTTCATCAGTCACATGTTGGAAGAAAGGACTGCAGCACATAGTAAACAGCAGCAGCTGCAATAGCAACAGCAGCAGCAACAATGCAATTTTCCTGTCCATGCCTGTGATGATATATAAGATTGCTACTTGCAAAGTGCCAGCTGCTGGCACTTCTTTCCTTCTTGCCTAAAAGTGAAAGAAAAAGGGATTGAACAGATTATTTCTGTGACACACCACTTACTTCATAGATATTTCAGCAAATATAAGGGCACATTCCATAGCTGAATATATTTTACCCTTGGATACATTCAATTTGTATTCATTTTAGAATTTACTCTGTTAATTAGAAAAGGTTATAAGATTAATAAGTAGTCATTGCTAGTATATGCAATGGAATATAAGTTTCAGTTGATTTTTTTTCCCAAAGAGCCATTAGAGATTAGTTCATACAAATCATAGTGAGCAGTATATCCTATCTTTCAAAGCTGGTCTTTATGTTGATTTGTAATCTCTGAATAATTCCTAAAATCTCTGCTAGAAAAGCCAACACAAATCCAGCAAACCATACCCCACGAACAAAAAAACCGACACATTGAAATTTCATACGCTCTTCTTCTTGTAGAGTTAATTTTCAAGGAATTCTTTGTAGATATATAATGACAGCTTAGAAACACACAGAGAATACTATAGCCTGTGAAATTACTTTTATTTGTTACGAAAATGTAATATTAACTAGAGTCTGGGTTTTTTTTCCAGTTTCAGGGTATTAGAATGACCCTTGGCATGTGTTCCAGCCCCAGCCTACATCATGCTTGAGATTCACGATGATGACACTGACCCAGAAGGGCAAGGTGCTCTCTGTAGTTCAGCAAGATCAACGTGCCCAAATTTCAGCTGACAAAAAAGAAGGTCAGCCAGTGTCCTCTTCTTCGTGGCCCCCCAGAGTGGGGTTCACTACAGAATGGTGTCAGGATGACCTCTAGATAGGTGATTTCCTGATCAGATCACTCGGCTATATAAAAAGAGGCTCTCAAGATTCAGAGTTTTTGAAGCTGGGAGGTGAATGATCCACTACAGATGATCTCATCTTCACTGCAGGTGAAGAAGAGAGAATAAAATTTAATCATCCAACCTCTTACTTTTGCTATGGATGGAAGAGACAGGTCAGATTTTAGCTAGACCTGGAATCTTCTCACATGTCAGTCGTAGTTCAGTCACTTTAATTTACCGTGACATTTTCTTTGGCTGACACTGTGGGGAAAAAATTGCAGCTTTTCTAGATGTGTATGAACACAGACCCTGAAAAGAGCTCAGAAGCTCATCAACTCTCTCTGCTACCTGTAAATTATCTAGAGATTTCCTTTGACAAATTTTTAAAGAGAAAAAAATTATCGAAACCTATACTTTCCCACCAAACATGTTTATTTCAATATGTAGACATCTTTTAGATTAATAAAAACCCAAAAACCAAACCAAAAGCAATCAAAACAAAACAAAAAAAGAAAGGAAATATCCCTATGCAGACACCTAATTGTAGGTGTCAGTAATCTCAACGCCTACTAGCAGGTCAGCTCTTTCAGAAAATAAAATACATATTGGTATATCCTTTTGTACTCTGCCACATAGCTTTGGAAAACTTGTTGTTGTTGAGAGGGAGTCTAAAGGGCATGTCAAGCACTGTGAGTTTCATAAAATTAAAAGGTAAATTTTAGATGAATTTTTAATATTTTTTGAGTGGTTGCAATACATAACTTGCAAAAATTGTGCAAACTAGGATTTTAGCTGCACAAAATGCATTATGTTATTTGAAAAGACAGTCTGTGGGACTCTTAATAAATTATATTCAAACAAAAAATTCACTCCTGATTCTTTAAATGCTTTGATATCATAGAAGTTACTTGGTTAAGGAAATTAACATTAAAATTAACAAAGACAAATATTTATGTAATAAATGGAATTTGATAAATAATTTAGCTCCTGTAATTGTTATACCCCATATTTCATTAGTAAATATAAGGAATATTGAAAGCATGGGGAAAATTCTGCCTGAGGCAATTGAAACATTCAGTGGCACGATAATTAAATTAATATTAGAAAACAATTTTAGTTGTCCATTGAGTTACCCTTTATTCTGTTTATTGACTTTTACTTCCCTGATAACAAAACCTGTCTTTTTTCTCTTTACTTTTTGGTGCAAATTATTGTGGTGAAATATAAGCTCAGAAACATATGAACACATTCTCAGGAATTCAGTCAATGATCCTTCAGTCAATGATAAAAAATAGATCCTTTTAAACAAAACACTGTCTATCTTTTGAAGGCATGAAAATCTATGAGCATTGTGATCCCTTAAGTGTCCTCAAAACTTCATGTGTAAAAATAGTCTTTATTAAAAACATATCATAGTTCTTTATTATACTGTAACTTCTTACTGCTTTATATAAATACAGGTTGTAGAAATGTTATATTAGAAATTAAATATTAATACACAATGGGCTTTCAAAACACAAGCTTCAAAATGCAGTTCATATTTTACTTTTAGAGCTCAGCTGAAAATCCTTGTGACTTTTCAAAATAAATCTGAATGACCACTGGACAGTTTCATTTATGAGTAGAGGCTTTCCACATAATTCTGTGATGACATAACAATTAATAGACAGATTTTGCAATATAGTTTAAAAGCATCCAAACCTACTGGGACCTGGTTTATCCATCTGCAGTGCTGTGTCACTGAGTATATTGAATGATCAAGGACAAGGGGTTTTTTAACTGGGGACTAAACTTGCACAGATTTCAGTGAACACTTACAAAAATAATCAGTTAAGAGAGCTTTTGTGAAATGTTTGAAGGTTTATATGTACATTTGATTGTAATATGGCTACACGGTCATTTAAATAAAACTTTCCATTTTGTACTGAACCTGTATTAAATGAGATAATGAAAGCATCAGCTTGTTTGTAGTGGGCACAAGATAAACTAAGACTATGAATTATTTCTTCTGTTTCTAAATTATATTGGTTGTACTCTAAAATTCCATTTGAAAAAGAAGACATTGAGATCTCATGCAGGTTTTAGGAGGACACTAGAGAATATACATTTGCTTAATCATCAGGTTTAATCAGAGTGTCTGGTCGGGCAAGCACTGTTACCCACCTTGTCTTTCACAAATAGCTGTGCGGAACAGCATTATCAGGTGTCCATTTCTCCAGATGTTAAAGGTAAGGATCACCACAACATGCAGTTAAAAGGATTAAATTACCATCCCATATTATTAAAAAAAAAAAAACAGCAAGCCAACAATAGCTTCCTAAATGCCCATACCTGAAAATTAGCATGTTTTACAAAGGCTCTGATATTAGAGTTCTGAAAACAGAGGTTTAAGTTAATGGAGAACTGCCTGTACCTACACAGGAGTGTGCTGATAATTTTCAGTACTTAAGAAGCATAGACAAAGGAATTCAATCCTCACACTATAATCGTTCTTTTTGGAGATTATGCATACAACTTGTGTCATCCAAAGAAGCCACTTTCTCTTGGGTTTGAAAAATTTTTTAATACATCTCTGGGGAAGAACAACCCATCTGAGACATTACAAAGAGTAAATGAACTCACTTCCCATCTTCCATTGACAGGCAAAAGGGAACAATACAGGAGGAAGTAGGATTATAAGACTTGCTCCTCTATCATCTGTCTGTCTGACAGCAATAGGAGAGATCATTAACAACCCAGACCCCTAATAAGTCCTCAGATGGAGAGACTAAAAAGAGTGAGAAATGAGACACAGAGCAGCATTTCAGCTTTGGGAAGGATGTTAAGGAATCCCAGATGCTACATGAGAAACAGTTAAGAGAGAAACAGAGTTACTGGGTTCGCTCAGAAAAGAGCAATATTGATTGAGAGACTTAGGGGCAGAATTAACTGTTGGGCTAGGAGTGAACAGCTGTGTGTTCATTAAAGGCTTCCGTCTCTCTTGGTCACATGCACATACACACTTTTTCAATTTAAGTAGAAATTATTTCTGTTTCATGTTGCTGTTTGTTTTGCTGTTTTCCCAGCAGATATTTAAGATTATGAAACATGAGAAACTGGTCTTTTTTATTCTTATTTTTCATAGCCTCATTTTTTACTCTCATATTTTCATGTGATTACAGAAAGGTTCTGATTGAGGAGAGTTCATCTTTGGCAAAGATAAAAAAAACAAAAGCATTACCTCTCCTTTTATAGCAGAAAGCCACTGCATATGCATTTACATGTATAAAATGTTTCTGCCATAGGCACTTAAAATTATATCAATTCTCCTCTTTAATTTCATAAAATCTTCCCATGCCAACGCTTTACAGCCTTGTAAGCAGAAGCTGAGAGTGAAGGAGTGACCTGGTCCCCATGAAGCAGTGTGGTCTAGTGAGTGCACTTCTTCTAGAGAATCTATAAATGTCAAGACTGTTAACTATTTCACTGTTCATCAAAGCATGTCAGGAAAGTGAGAGAGTTTGTTCTCTGAAGAGGTGCTCCATCAGCTGTGACTGACAGCTCCTTTTTATACCACGGATTTATAGCTTTGGGGAGTGAATTTATTTACCTTTTTTTCCCTTTCCCCACTATTCCAGAGCCCAGCAGGACTCTGCAAGGCATCTGGCAGGACATGCCTCTGTTGTTATGAGACCAGGTTTCAGACACTCTCAACCAAGTTGTTTCCCACTTGAGTTTGGTCACAGACATGTGGTGCCCCTGAGAGGACACAGATCTGGAGCTGTTTGCTGTTCAGCTGGGGCACCCCTCAGATGGCTGGGGAGCTGGAGCCCACCCTTGCAGTTTTTGACATAGCTACACTTCTTTTGGGGAAAGCCCTGCCAGGTAGGAAGTTTCATGAGGCACAGTTTTCTGGTATCAGTGTCAGGTATTTCAACCTAGGACAAGTCAAGTCTGAACAGCCAAAATAGGGCTTATAAGCATGTTTCAGATACTGCTGCTGTCCTCATCCAAAAATTTCTGATAAGGGTAGTCTTTGAAGAATAATAATGTCCTGTTGCCCTCATTTAATGATTGTGCTAAATCAAAGTGCTAATATCTGAAAAATACTTTAAAAGTGTGACTCTTAAATTAAGATCATCTAAGGACTAGAAAATCTCTACACAAGACTCCTATGATGCATTATGGAGGAAAAAGTTCAAATGTGCCATCAAAAGACATATAATATGTTCTGAATAGAGTGCTACTAATGACTGTTGTGTATGCACGTAGCCACCATAGAAAAAAGCTTAGTTCTCTAGTTAGAAAATGCATGTTGGAAGATGGCAATCTTTTGTAAAGAGGAATGGGTTTGATTCTTACACTGGACTGCTGACCAAGGAGGTCCAGCTTTGTGCTGTTTGATCACAATGCTAATGTATATGTTTGTTTACCACAGTAAGCATCCTCACATTCAGAAATCTGACTGACAAAAGAAATATCAAGCTGGTCAAGCATTAAATTAATGTGTTTCCATAAGAAGAGAGTGCTAGATGTAAACTCTGGACCAGAGAGCTTGTGGCCAATGCAAAACATCTGCACCTGGTATGACATAAGTAGGGCAGAGCTGCTGAAATGTCTCGGAGATGAGATAGTGGCCAGTGGGGCAGGGCAAACCTCACATGGTAGAAGAAGGGAGACTGTAAGGACTGATTAGTGATAATAACAATTTACATATGTTCTCTGTTTTTTTGTTAAATGTTTTGATACTCCCCCAGCCATTCCTTTGCTCATGAGCAAACAGCCCATCCTTACACCAAGAGGTCAGAACTGCACCCACAGATGAAAGAGCAAAGTCATTCTGTCTCTGTCCACGCTGCTGCAAGTGCCCTGTTGTTCCTTCCAGCACTGGATCAGGAAACTGCACCATTCTGTTTTAAATGGAGAAAATGCTTGCACTTTTTTTGGAGAGTTCTTCACAGCCTTCTTTGAATTTTATCAAGGAGATTTCACAGTGACCAGAATTCCCATGGAGTCTTTTCTCCACCCACCCCCACAATGATTCCAGCGACACACCTTTTGCAAAGTGCCACCCAGGAAAAACAACCCCCTTATGCAATTGAAAGTATTGTTTCATCTTCAGTTTCTTGCTTTGCCAGAGGCCATGAGAGCTTATTATGAGCAGGTGCTGGTAGCCAAAGTCCTAGACTTTTCTTTATTATTTGTGTGCATTTACAACCTTCCTATGTGACAGTCGCATTTAGTCAGTGCTACAGGCAATCTCTGTCTGTACTTAAAATACCTTTAACAGCTACATGTAGGGAACAATCACAGGGGAAGGAAAAAAGGCATACAAAAGCAAAAGGAAACTTAGAAAGGAATTGGAACCAGAGGAATTTCTGGCTGGAGTTCTTTTATTACCTTAAAGGACACATATTTCGTGGAGCATGCAGGGTCTGCTTTTACTGATTCTATTTGTGTTGATATTCTGTCCGTTGCCATTGTTTGCTTAAAATAATTTCTCAGGAGATACCTGGTTTCAGCTGGAAGCAAATTTTAGCAAAGTAGCTCTGAAACTGAAAAATTGGATTATTCTCTACAGAAGACAACTAGTTTATAAAGCACATGAAATTTCTGTGAATCATGGCATTATATACTGGAGAGTATGACAAGTTCCTATAAACTCACAGACACAACCAAGAAATAGTGCTAAGAAAATATTTTGCTCTCTTTTCAAGCCTTCAGCTGGAAAGACTGGGGGGTAGTATCTTTTATGTCTTTTTCTGGTACTCACTAGAATGTTCACATTTAAAAGTTCTTTTATGTCCTTTCTTCCCAAAGTCCTTGTTGCACTTATTATCTCACAAAGTTTGCCTTATCCCCTTCCTGCCACCCTGTCACCACTTCAAAAATTGCTAAGCTAGGGCTGAGAAAAATAATTTGCTCTATGTAATCCCAAAGTGAAGACCTTAAACTGGCAAACAGAAACCAATTTATAACCTCTTTACAAACTATCCCTCCCTCTGTCTCCATTAGTTTCTGTAGATTTTCTGTGCTATAGGTGCTTATAAGTATTTTGACTGAGTGATCAGGTAGAAAGTGCAGTACAGTCCAGTTTTTCATTGGGCACCCACTGGACTGTCTAACCTGCCTGTTTCTGATACTGATCTAAATCCCAATTCATTTCCTCCTTTCACCACATCCTTGCTGCAGCTTTGAGATCATAATAGAAACAAGTTTCAGGATGTCCTACTTTCTTGAGGGATAAAATTTAGTATTTTCTTCATCCCAGAAGAATAGGATGGAGAGTAGATTGTAAGATTCGTGTTGATGCCTTTTCCGAGGTATTTTTATTTGTTCAACATATTGGCTCCCTGAGGAATTTTAAGTGTATTAGAAAGGAATGTAGAAAATAATGTGGTGTTCCTCATACCCAGTATAAGAAAGTATTTCATTGTATCCAATGTACAAAGAGATGATCATCATTTTCCCAGTCTTTTTACTCTCATGTTACAAGGCAAGAATAGCAGATGTATGTGCATCTTGCCCCTTATATCCCTGCAAGAGTGCCCACACATGCCCACATACTTTTTCTCATCTTTCCCTTACATATCTTATCTGAATTAAAAGAGGTTTTTTCTTTCTCTGTCCCTCAATTTATTCTGAACAAATATTTTCTATTCTGTCATAAAATCCATCAGTAACTGGGTTGTTGTAACCTGCCTAAGTACTCTTTTCTGGTGCTTCACTAAATTGTCTTAGCTCAAATAATTTCCCTCTAATTCCAAAGAGAATTTTAAAATGAAAGAAAGCACCCACACAAACTTCATTGCTTCCAAGTAATTTTTACCTTGCTCATCTCTGGCAAGATTCTTCTAACCTACATTTAGATGTCCATAAAAAAAAAAATCAAAGTTGTGCTGACTCTCATTGGCTCTTTCTACACTCAATGGAGAAAATGAGACATTTCTAGATTTACATTCTTTTGGCCTATTTTAGCTAATGAGTAAGATTAATCACAACCTGGAATTTCCTACTTCACTTGCTTAGCTAGAGAGGGACCTCATGTAAATTAAGACATAGAGCTAGATCTTTACATTTACTCTGGCAAGTTCTACCTAGAAGAGAACACAAAGAGCAATGTTACTATTTAATACTTCCTAATTTCTG
The DNA here is from genome assembly GCF_027887145.1 of Ammospiza caudacuta. Classification (NCBI taxonomy): domain Eukaryota; kingdom Metazoa; phylum Chordata; class Aves; order Passeriformes; family Passerellidae; genus Ammospiza; species Ammospiza caudacuta. The sequence goes on from NC_080594.1 coordinate 99,659,657, forward strand.
AATTAAAACCAATTCTTACCTATGGTATCCAGAATCAGCCCATAGCATCACCATAGCTGCTCAAACATACAAGATTAATCTGGTGTCTCACAGTCAGTTCAAGTATTAAAAAAAACCCCAATGAACAGGAGTAAAAAATAAATGGACATAAATTAAAGATGCCCAAGGTTTTTAGTAAAAGAATATTTCTGGACAATTACTATGATGAGACTGGAGAGCAGATGCATGAAAATGGGAAAAAGAAAATTCTCCTGATTCATATAATAAATGAAATAATGATCTGCTTTTGAAGAACCTAGAATTTAAATAAAAACTGAATTAAACTAAATAAATGGACTTATAGCTGTAAAAATAATTGTGGAGTAAACTTTCCAAACATTAATGTTTTTAGAGATGCAGTAGAGATGTGAGTGCCTCTAAAGTGATTGTCTGCACCCTTGGATTTGCCCTTTGTCTCTACTCATCTTACTGTGCAACAGTGGCACAAGCAGTTCAAGCCATCAGAAAGTAATGTAAAGACCTCAATCAAAAAACCCCTTGGGGGACATTCAAGCCAATGGCTGAAAAAAATAAGGAAAAAGAAGACACTTGCTTGTAAGTTTTCCCTTCATGCTGAGATAAATTTGCTCACAGTTTTGCAAAAACACAAAAAAAATTTAAAAACAGTCATAGTTGTCAGTCATTAAGTTAAGCATCCAGAGCTTTTCTTTTTCTTTTTTTAATGCAAAAATTCATGGAGTTTATACCTTTTTGTTTCAAATCTCCCTTTTTCTCACAAGCCTACCTTATTCAATACAAAAGAGACAAATTATGCAAAGAAAATTAGCAAATTTTCAATGTTTTTCTGTTATGCCTTTGAACAAAAGGTTCCACTCTACAAGGAAGAGGCTAGAGCCTGCTTCCAGCCAATATTTTCGTAACCATTTTCAATACGCACCTTGTAACAAGGTTTGAGAATAAGTGGAAAGCCTATTCAAGCATCTTCAGAAAATATTAGAAGAACATATTTTTCCACAGTATAAAATTTAAAATGAAAAGCCCTGATCAAGTTAAATAGTCAAATTCTTGCAAAACATTACATGCATACATCTGACCCAGGCTAACTCTATAACTACTTTTTCCTTTTTGTGGATACAAGATTTGAGTGAAAGACATCTGGGGAGCTCTGGGCTAGGATAATTTTTATCTGAATTAAAAATATGTAAAGACAACAGTACAGAAGGTAAATACTAGATACACTTTAGCAGAACTTGCTGCTTATTATTTCTTGTAGAGTTACTAAAAGTAGGGACTTTTTAAAGTAAAAGCCTGGCTTGCATATTTTTGCAGCTCACTTTGCTGAGAGGCACTGAGGCATCCTTGAGGCTGACTACTGGGAGTTCTGGAATACAAAAATAACTAGAGAAGTGTGCATTTGATTAACAAAAATAAACACCTCAGTAACTTCTGAACTGTGAATCAACAAATGAACACTACTTAGCTGTAAAAGATTGAGTTCTAAATGAAAAAAAAATATTTGCTGAATTTGTGATCACCCAGAAGAAATTTGCATTGCAGATAAGTGACACTTTGAAAGGGTCATATCAATTCTTGTGTGTGTTTCAACGCTGCTGAAGCTTAATTTATGTACTGTCATTGGAGAGAGGGAAGTATAATGGATTTTTAATTATTCCAACTTTCAAAGAGCAAATGGGAGGTAGTCCAGTTTCCAGACAAAGCAGGAAGAGAATTAAGAGTTATAAAGAGCAAATTACACAGCCATGCACTATTAAAATTTTCTTGGGAATGTAGCATTCCTATTTTTTAAAATGTTTAAGTTATTTTTTGATTCAGTCCCCAGGGTACAATGCTTTATCACATTTTTTCAAATGGTTTACAAGGTCGCATGCACCAAATTAACTCTGGTTCATTTATGTTCCCACATACCTCCTCACTTTTGGATAAGTAGGTTGATGTACCCTACAAAGGCAACAAAGTTTTGCCATTGCATTTAATATTTTGGGATTTTTTTCGAGTTCCTTGACTAAAGAAAGTAGAAAATTATTCACATGCTTTGAAAAAGTTCTTTGTTCTCAGGTCATGAAATAAGGTACATCATTAATGGGATTTTCAAGCTAAAGTTCTTTCTGCAACTGCTAGCACTTAGGATGAGAATTTAAAGAGCCAGATTGATAGTCTGGTTCTGGAAAATGATTGCATTGCTGTGGTTTTGAATCTTAAACATTTTTGTTCAGTAACAGTTGATTGATGAGAAGGTAGATAGCAGTGTTTTTCAATACTTCTTTTTATTTCTTTCTGTTCCCTAATAATGATCCAGCACCTAAAAAAGTCACAAAAAATCTTAATAATTTTGATTTGTACTTGAACCATCACAATGCACAGAACATTTTTCCTTCCTAAACCTACCAGAGCTTTATCAATAAAATTAATATTTAGCATATTCACTGCTCCCCCAATGCAAATCTTTCCAAGTCTTTTCTCTTTTCATCCTGGTTTCCACTGAAAGCACATGGGCTTTCATTAAAATAGGTAAATTTCTATCTGTTCCTTTTTTAATTCCATTCACCTAAATGATTAGACAGAGTTGGGTTGAAGTCTTTGAATAGTTTGAGCATTAGAAGATATCTATCTGGAGATCTTACAAGAAAATATTTTCTTGGAAATTTAGAGCTGTTCTGGTTTTGGTTCTGAAATGCTGCTACAAATCCTGTTGGTCTTTCATCATTTCCAGTTCCATCTGGAACCCATAAGGCAAATTTGCATACATAAAAATAAAATGTTATTTGAATATTTCATACCTTCATTAAAGGCTTGGTCTAATTTCAGGTCTAATCACAGATGAAACTCTAGTGGTGTTGGGGGACACTTAGATTTGGACTAGTTCATATCTAATTTTCATCATCTAGAAGACTGTGTTCTCTTGGGAAAAGACAATAATTAAAACTCTGCTACTTTTTCTCAAGATTATTGGGAAGTGAAACTAGAAGTAAATTGATTTGATTCAAATACTTGTTAAGCCTTTTAATAGGCTTTGAAGGACTACAATTAAGGGAAGATAAGAATTCAAAGTCAAAAAGTTTGCATGCACCTATTGCTGATAATTCATAAGATTTAGTGCAGAAACTTCTCCAGGAGAGCATAAGACTGGTTATGGACTGTCCAAATGAGTCTCTATATGGCAGTGACAGCTATGCTTCAACCATAAAGGAAATAAAATATGTTTTTATTACTGTGTTACAATTTTTGAAATAGATTGGTTTCATTGTTTTTTAGAACATTACTTCATTGTGTTTCACAGTAGAAAAATTCACACTGGGACCTTTAGAACACCCCTGGTGTCTGGAGAGCTTGGGCACAATTTAGAGGGCTTGCATTTGAGCTGTCTGGGAATCCACAGAAGGAAACCCACTACTTCCATTATTTTGAGTTATTAGTGTTTGGTTTCTTTATTTTTCTAATACATACACAGTGTGTAACAGTTTATTTCTTTTCTCAAATTAGATTTAACAGTAAATGATAGCAGTTTCACCAGAAATGTTCATATACCACAGAGACCATGGCCACATCTGCTATCAATAACATAAAGTAATATCTGGAACACTCCAGAGGCTACTAAAAGGGGAAACAACATCTACAGTATCGAGTTCTCAAACCAGAAAATTATGAAATGGCAACATCATAAAATCCACCTCTGTGAGTAATGGCAGTCATGGATACAAGTCTCAGGCTCAGCCTTAAATATAATCTATTACTTCTGCTCCTGCCATTCCCTGGTGGCTGCTGCTGCACTCTGCAGGATGCACAATGCAAGCTACCACAAATGTGTGTTTGCTGCTGCTGGTAGACTGTCTGTAAGAACAACAAATAAAAAGGAAAATCAGACATGTGCCACCCTTCCTGGGGACGTTTTCCAGGAGGTATTTCAACCTGCTTTGAGGGAAAAGTGTGAGATGACATCTCTGTATTTAGGAAATAGTGCTGGAGGTTGGACCTGGTGAAGTTCTTTGGGAATAGAAAAAAGAAAAATAGTTAGCTTCTTCTAGGGTTCAAGATTATGGCAGATAAGTGTGGTGAGGAGTTACTAATAATAACGCATATTTCAAAAATTAACTTTTAATCAAAAGAAATATTTTTGTCAAGCAAAACCACAGAATCTGAAGGTGAATGTATTTATGTTTACTTCTGAATATTTTTATAATTTTCTGCAACATTGCAGATAAAAAACATACTTAGTGTGGTTGGTGATTGCCCAGCCCTGTCAGCTGAAGTTCTACTTTACCAAATGTATCAAGAATTTACCTTGCAGGTGCACAGAGACTAGAAAAATAAGGACCAGGATAATGCAGTCAGTATGGGCTATTAAAAACTGCAGCACCTCCCACCACGTTACAGCTAACCCAGCCTCAGAAAGGTGAAAATTGTTTGCTTATACAAATACTTGTTGCTACAGAAATAAAGCTGGGAGAGATCTGCGCATTACATTACCATCATGCACAACTTTTAAAATAAAAGCGCCTATGAATAATGAGCAAGTTCTCTCAAGTCCTGGCTTGAAAACCCTGAACTTCTGTGATGCAAAAAATAAAAATGACAGGCATTTAAAAATGATGCTACAAAAGTGTACAGAGAGATAGCATAGGTGCTGAATGCTGTTGCCAGTGCAGTGACTTTACTGGCCTGCAAACATGCAGTTATCCTATAAGGAGCTGCCAGTGAGAATGAGGGATGAGAACCAGTCATGAGAATGGGCAATGGAGAATTTAATCAAGATTAAGCTGGGTTTTTTTTTGAGATACATAAGTGTGGTGGACATGCATTTTCATGATTCCAGTTTGCTTTTCTGATCTGGTATTTTTCAGGCAATATGTGACCACTTGGGTATTGTTCTATCAGGAGTAAGATTCTCCTTCTTGTAAATTTGGATGGGAAAAAGGCCTTTGGCATGGGTCTTCCACATCCTTTATATATGCTTGGTTTACTGGATGATGTGTACTGAATATTTGTGCCAACTATCTTCAGAAATCATCCAGTCTGATCCTGATAATCTCTCCTTTGGAAGCCAGTGCAGTTCCACTAAACTGCATCTCCTCTGGTTACATCACTGCCATGACAAGTGCAATTCTCCTCTTTTCAGGAGATTGACAAGGTTCATTCTCCTTTAACTAGTCTCAACCTAGTTATGGTACTTTAACTAATAACTGAGCGTTTTCTTACTGACACCAATAAAATTGATGAGAGTTAAAGATAAATTAAATTGCAGATGAAACCCTAGTGCCTCCACGGATTTGCTATCAATCATAGCAGGGTTGAGACTTCCTAAATAAAAAGAAAAATAAGGGAAAAAAAAGAAAGAAAAGAAAATAAAAGCTTGTGGAAATATGTCAAGTAAAAAATATGTTTTAATTTTCTTTTTGTCATCACTGGGATATTGTCATCCCCAAAGGCAACAAAGATCCTTATGACATATGATTGACAAAGTTATTGTCTTTCTGCCTGCACTCAGAAAAAAATCCCAAACACCACAACTGAATTTTTTAAGTCTGATTTTTGGCAAAATTTACAACATGAGCTGAAAGAGCATTTATAAAAAAAAAAAAAAAACACACCAAAAAAAACCCCCCAAAACAAAAACAAAAACAAAAAAACCAAACAAGATTATTTCTTTTTATTACCAAGGTCCATATCCCTGCCTGGATTTCTTTGTTTTTCTGATCAGGACATAGGAACAGACATCAGGATCAAGAAGCTAGCACATCAAAGCTGTTTTCAGTGTGTTGCAACTAGAAATTCAAAGAGTGATGCTATTACAGCAGAATACATTTAATCATTTCTATATCATGGTATGAACAGAGAACACACTTTAAAAATCACTTAATTGAAAACCTAGATGATCTGGCAATCTACAGAAATATTTACAAACAAAAATACAGACATTACAACTTGTAACCAAAATCTCATTAACAGAAATTTGCAGGGAATTGTTTAACACCAGAAACATGGTAAACCATGCTGAAAGGTGGGATTAAATTAATTAAAGCATGCTAGAGACCATTTTGTTTTTTCTCTGCTTCACTGGGGTGAACTGACTTTGTACCACATGTGAAAGATGTTCTGTTCTTTCATTTTACATCACTGTATGTGTGAACCTGCTGTGGAAATAGAGAGAATGCAAGAAGATGACCCTCCCTGGAGCTCAGAAGGCAGAGTGTCCCACTCTGTGGTGGTGTGGAAACTCCAAAACCTGCAATCTCTGCTGCTGTGCACACAGAGGGCTGATGACCCTTCTGTCAGTAAGATCTGTTTCTGTGTCCCCCAAGAAAAACTTCATAATCTAGGGAAAAAAAAGAGCCATAGAGTAAATTTCCGTGTTCTGACTTTTCTGTCTGTGGAGTGGTGCTCTCAGCAGATTGGAAGTGATTTAGATCCTGGTTTATTGAGATTACAGTGTAGCACTAACCAAAAGATCACCTAGAGGTGGCAACAGCATTCTTTCTCTGAAGAAACTCCATGAAAAACACATGGCTCTTGTATAATAAAATTTAAAGTTATATGTCAGTGAAATAGATTTAATGCAGAATGTCTCTAAAAACTTCTTAGAATTAGGAAGCAACACTTTTCCATTGCTTTAACATAATCTGACAACAAAATTTTGTATTAAACTGAAAATTAGAAAAATTTAATCAGAGAAGAACAGAAATCTGGTTCTTGGAAGTCAGCTGTGATTAAATAAATGTTAGGGAGCAAAGTCTTTGACAAATACCTCTGACAGCTAATTATTATGTTGCTTAAAAGTTTCTTCTTTCAAAGCAAGGTCAGTACAGGAGGATGTGTGAAAATGAATAAAAAGAAGGAGTTGTCATTCGACATTCTTTGCTATAAAATTAACAATATGCATTTATGGCAAGATTGGAACAGCACAAATGTAATACATTACATAAGCATCTTGGTTCATTTCATGATAAACTTTGCAGGAAAAGTGTCCACCCCCTAGACCATAAACTGCAATCATGTGTAGCGTTTACGATTTTTAGATTGTGGAATGGATAGGGGTATAAGGTAATGTGTAGCCTAATATACATACTAAAGTAGTTGGACAGTGGTTATTTATGTTGTTGACATTGTACAAGTTAAAAACAATTAAAATTTGTCATTACTCTAATGTGTACTCATATTCAAGTGATACAAAGAAAAGGAGTAAGCATTTTACTTTACCATAGGTTCTCTTGAGAATTATATAGTCACATATTCATGAACATGTGTAATTCCTTCTAAACGCATGGATTGAATTCTTTATTCTGTGAAATCACCAAACCATAGAATTAGTAGGGCTGGAAGGGACCTTAAAGATCTTTTCATTTCAATTCAGCTGCAGCTGGGAGGGAACCACTAAGACCAGGTTGCTCAGAGCCACAACTTGCCTGGTCTTGAGCATCTCCAGGGATGGGATATCCATCACCTCTCTGGGCCACTTGCTCCAGTGCCTCACTCCCTAACTAAAGCATTTCTTCCCTATATCTAATCTAAGTCTGCTCCCCTTCAGCTTAAGACCATTCTCTCCTGCTCTATCACTGCATGTCCTTGTGAAAAGCCCTCTCCTAAAATCATTAGCTATTTTTCAATTTTAACTCTGTGTATATATGAATGAATAAATCAGTTCAACTTTTACCCATAGACTTCATCAGCACCCTGAAGAAAAAGAAAAATTCTTTTAATAATATGAAGAATTGGAATTATGCATTTTTGGGATTTTTTGTACTACTATAAATTCTGTAAAGGGTAATGTAATTATTAGTCCTATTAACATAAAAAAAGTTGAATGAATGCCAGCAAACAAGAATTGGCAAGAATTCTCCTTCTAATGGATTGAAGCAGTTTCTCTTTGTCTCATTAACTCTGTTGATTGAACAAGTGAAGATGTGATATGTTTTCTGACAGTATCATGCAAAAGGATTAGCTTTATTCCATCACTGGTAAATAGGTTACCTTCAATTTTTATTTTTTTTTAATAATGAAAAAATAGCAAATAAGTAATTTGAATCCTTTGCATGCCTGAAAAATACATCTTTATCTGGTGCAAAACAAAATTATAAATAATTTATTTCACTAAATATTATGGCATCATATTATACAGAAAATGTCAGAATGAATAGTTAAATACATGCTACTAATGAATAAAGATATAAGCTGCTGACCCATTGAAGTAGCACACTCACAAAGTTGTGAAATCTTTTGGCATTGAAATTTTGTCACATTCAGAGTGGCATCACCTCATCCTAAGGTGTCTTCAGTATAGGTTTATTCAAGGATATCTAGACCTTTAATTTATTCAGTTGAGAGTTATTCAATGGCATCTGTGGCCTCCAGAGATTTATTCATTCCACAGTAAATCTGAATGTACATTTGATCAGATAACTGCATCCTAACCTCACATGCCCAGTTAGTCTGCTGTGAAGGAGACCCACACATGTTACTGGCATGTAAAAGTCAGTTTTCTAAATGGACCTCCCACTCTTATTGTAGGAATCACATAATCTTCTAAGAAAGTAAAAGGGGAATGCAGAGAACACCAGATTACTTTTTGTTAGCTTTTTGACAGTAGCCAAGCACCATTTCATACTATTAGTCATCCTGAGAGTGACAGTTGAAGAAAAATGGAAATGCATGTCTCTTTGCTTTAGCACTAGTATACATCGATGTATTAAAGTAGGTCAACACCAGAACTCACACTCCAGACTGATGAATATCAGGAAGAGAATAAAATGAACTCTGGAACTTGAATGACTGACAAAAAATAGTTTCAACAGAGAGAGTAAGAAGAAGTTTCAGTGTAAGGGTGTTTAAACTAACTATTATGTAAAACTCTTTTGATGTACTTTTTCTTGGACAGCTCTAATGGTGGACTTTCTTTTGTCTTAGATACTGACAATATAAAATTTAAGAGAATGCTTCACACCTCACACCAAACGTAACAGATCTTGTCAGCCAAAGCCATATGAGGCCAGGAATATAAAGGTCTGTCTCATGAATAGCAAGCAATTGGCTTTTGCTGCTTTGTGCTTGAAATAAAGGATAATGCTAGATTAGAACACTATATTTTTAAACACATACAAAAAATAACCAGCTTTAAAGGAAGGCAAATATAATGGGTTTATCAAATGAGTGGTTATCCTGCAGGAAGCATTTTACTGAAATTTGTGTAGTATTTCTCTCTCTAAATATCCTTTTTCTGAGAATGCAAAGAAATTTAACAATTTAAATGTAAAGAAATCAGTAGAAAAGTAAAAATAATATGAAAAAAGAAAAAAATTTCAAAAAGAATTACTAACATATCAAGGACACAAGGTATTTAGTACTGAAACACAATTAGATATTGTACATATTTTATGTGGAATTTAATACACGTATGTGTGTTTCTGTGTATACTTATTCTTCCTTGGATGAGCCATAAAAATTTCATTCTTTTAACTGTACGAAATGGAATAGATAATGGAAACAAGAAAGGAAATATATACATTCATAGAAGTGAATTAAGCAATTACTAGAACATAACGAGGCACTAAGTCATAATTCTTTTTGCTGAGACAAATTTTTTCTCAAAGGAGAGAAAACATCTGGTACTTAAGAGGCAGGGTTCTTGATTTTAGCATCTCTTCAGACACTCAGAGATCTTTTGGCATCTCTAAATGACAGAAAATGATCAGGAGTGACAGACTGACTATCCAGAATCAATGTATACTGTGAGCAGTGAAAACTACCACAAATGAAATAGAAATATCCCTGCTTACAGAGAAACCAAAGAAAACTAAATTGAAGAAATAATATTTGCAATTACTATATGATCACATCTGCATTTTGTCCACTCATACAAAATATCCTCCTGGCATCCTGTTCAGACTCTAAAAACGAGAGAAAAGCATGGATTATTTTGGGTTAGAAGCTAGGTTTCATAGCTTGAAAGAAAAATTTGCATTCTGAGGAAAGAGGACTCATTGTAAGTGTAACTACACAGGACAGATCTACAGTTTGGTTCTCATCTCTGGTGTAAACAGAGCATCAGAGAGGAAGAGGGAAAAGAAGATTTCTTAGTCCAGAAAGTTGTCTCCAGTTATGATTATCAAAGATTGCTTATGAAGAATCATTCGTGAACTGTATGGTTATGTCTACATCATTTAACTACAAAATAAGATTGTTGTGCTATAGTTCTGTTTGGTTGTATCCTATTATAGGAACAGTATCAAAATAGAGAGAGCTTTTTCTTTTTCTGAGATGGTTATGAAAGGGAAAAAATCCCAGTATGGTGAAATGATGCAAGTCTTTCACAGCTGTGGACTAGAGATAGTCTAGGAAACTGCAAGTCATTCAGACTGTTGACAGCTGATCCAATGATCAATGAAATAGCCCAAATCTGTGCTAGTAAGTTCCTGTATTCCCTAAAAGTGGGTAGACACAACCAAGATACGAGTGAGCTGTGGTCCATTCCCACTAGGAACCATGACTGGAAATTGTTTAGGAGACCATTGGTGGACAGTGTTCCAGAAACCAGAATGGACCCAGATTCCTGGGCTTGGGGAGGAAACTGTTCCAGGGACTGTTCACACAGACATACCTGGGGGCAGATTTCAAGACTTATGAGTCTGCTTTGTTTGCTTTGTCAAAGTCCCCCAATATACTGCTGATGTCATTTTTTTTCCTTCCTCCCACCATCTGGCTTGCACAAAATCTTTGTGGATCCCTTTTCCATTTCTTCAGCTCTTCTGCAAGTTTTTGTACTATTCCTGTTGCCTTCCCACCTCTCTATGTGACTGTAACATTGCCTCTTCTGCTACTCCTTATCATCATTTTCCACTGATTTTTGGGTTCCATTCTTAGCAGAACTGCACCACCACGTTGGGACCCTGGATGACACTGAGACACTCCAGTCTCTACACAAGTAATCAGTAGCCTAAAGCTGCTTCTGGCCTTATATGAAACAATTTACTTTTAATCTATTAACTGAAACTATTTGGTGAGGTTTCATGTTGCATCACACTTCATGTTGGGACTAGCAAGGAATGACCTGACTGAAAACCTCTATCTTAGGAGAGTACTAAAAACTTAACATTGTGATTTGAAGCAGTCTAAATAAATTGTATATCTGAGCAAGTGTAACAAGCTGAGTGCCTTAACAGTCCTTGGAAAACAAAAATAGGAATAAGCCCCTCCTGTGCCACGTGTTTTTTGGCAGGAGATATGCCCCTAAGTCAGCTCAGCAATAAACACTGGGTTGATGAGTCTTAGATCTTATTTATGGACTTTCCCAGCAGTGTGACTCATCAGGATCTAAGTTGTTCTTTTTGATCTCAATAGATTTGCTCTGTCTTTAAACTGTTAGATTGCCATTTTATGGTATGTACTTATGTGAGTTAGAAACAGTAGCAGGGAAAAACAACCAAATCTTATAAAAAAGCCTATCAGATTGTACCAGTGAACCTAAACTATCCTGGGTTTGAATAATGCTCTTTAAATAAACTGGCATCTTTGCTCTGCCTTCTGCAAAATTGAAGGCTTAAAATGAAAGTGTCTTCTGCAAATAACACACAAAATAATTTACATGAAATGACATGGTTTTTCTTATCCACATAAGCCCATCTGTGCAATACAGAATATGACAGAAATAGAGATTGTAAGGCAAGAGGGTAAAGCTATCTATCCACCACATCAATGTTCATGTAGTAGGCCAACTGAAGTAGCACATGAGCAATATAAAGCTTTGCCTATTCACTTGATGAGTGTGGTGGAACATATTCTGTGCCTTGGCTGGTCCATTTCTGAATTGATTTTGAAATAGTGTCACAGCTGATTTATGGTCTTGGTTAACCTGTACTGTAGGTTGTGCCTCTGGTTTCTTTAACATAGTTTATCCCACAGCATGCCAATATGGACATGAACAAATAAAGGTAGAGAGGACCCTTCAAAGCAGCTTTCTTCAACTAATTGCAATTAATTCCTATACAGCCATCATAAATCTGTACACTGAGCTTTTTATAGCATAGACTGGCAGAAGGCTGTCATTTTTGTGGTTATCCAGGCTCATATCCATAGAGAAGCTTGAGGAACTCTCTTTTGTTAAATTATAATTTGTGGAATCATTTTGTACATGGCAAACTGCATAGATCCAATACTTGCCTTTCCTTTGATATCTAGCTTTTGAGCCTGTTATGGAACAAGTATCTGGATTTCATTCGTTTCAGGACTAGCACAAGAATTCCTTCATATGTGTTTTACGAGTGGCTGAAATTGGCACAAGGGCAGACCAAATGGCAAATTTGCATTAAAGCTTTTGACTCCAGCTGTCCATTTGGTTCTGCAGATCAAAATAAAATATTTTTTTCCCTCTGTGTTACAAAATGTTCTTTGACCAGTAGGTGACACAGAATTGCAGTCCCAGAAGTAATACTGTATGGCAGCAGCCATTTAGCAATTCATAGCACAGACCAGAGAGTTGTTAGGACTGAGTGTTCTGATACAATTGATGATCTGTTTGTTGAGGTCTCTTCTTCATGCACAGAGTATTTATGATAACTGTTTAGACACAAAGACAGAGAGTTGCTAAAATCTCTTCCTTCTGTAGTAAAGGCTTATACTTTGAATTTCACTTGAAATAAACACTTCCTTTTGAGTTTGAAAACTGAATGAAATGCTGTACCTTTTTTTTTTCTTGTCCTGCTGTGCAGTTACTATGCCAAATATCTAGTCACAATCCCCTGTACTTTACTATAACAACAGAGGGAGACCTTCCATTTAAACGACATGATTTCCTAGGAAACTTGTTTTATCTCATAATTTGAATGCCTTCAAACCCCATGAAAGATCTACAGTTTGTACAATTCAGCTTTTTGAAGAGTCTTGTGACCTTGAGGCAGATCTTCAATGCTATGTGTTGTTGTGCTGGAATTGCAATCAATTTTAAATGCCCTAAATTCTAAGGATAAAAAGAAGTATAATATTTTAGTAGTGCTGTAGTGGTTTAGATATTTATAGTTACTTATAATGAGCAGAGATTGGAGTTTTATTAACCAGGTAACTGAATATTTGTTTGTTTAATTTATTGATGTTCCCACCCACTCTTGTTTTAGCAAAACAAATGTAACATGATAAATGAACAAAACAATGGTGAGATGATAATGTAGAATTTGTTGCCATTTTCTGAGTAATGAATTACATTCCCGAATGCCAGAACAATATACAGTCCAAAAATCAAGAGTGTATTTTTCTTCTACAAACCTCACAGAATCCAGAGACCTAATGTGAAATATCAAATAGTAAGCTATATGTTTTGTTTATATCTGTGTCCATATCTTTTTTAATAGCAGATGTGATCACATTGAATAATACCTTGTGCCTGAGAAACCCATCTATGAATTTATTTATGGATGAATATGCTTACCTACCTATCATTCAATTCTTTCCTTATTAACCATTACATGATAACACTTTCCATTTATTTCTCTTCTAATTAAAATACCCATGAGTTTATAATCTCATTCTGAAAATTCAGAAATGCATTTCTGTATAATCACAGAATAAGCTGAATTGGAAGAAACCCTCAAGGCTCTTGGAGTCCAACTCCTGACCCTGCACAAGACCATCCCCAGGAATTGCATCGTGTGCCCCAGACCATTGTTCAAACTCTTCTTGAACTCTGTCAGTTCTGGTGTTGTTACGGCTTCCCTGGGGAGCCCTTTCCAGTGCTCAACCACCCTCTGGGTGAAAAATCTTTTCCCTTATGTCCAACCTGAACCCCCCTGACGCAGCTTCAGGCCATTCCCTCAGGCCCTGTCGCTGATCCCCTCAGAGAAGAGGTCAGTGCCTGCCGCTCCTCTTCCCCTCATGGGGGAGCTGTAACTGCAGCGAGGCCTCCCCTCACTCTCCTCTCCTCCAGGCTGAACAGACCGAGTGCCCTCAGCTGCTCCTCCTGCGAGCTTCCTTAAGGCACAAGGAGACTGGGAGGTGATTTGACAGCCAGCCCTGTGTCATCATGGACAAGTCCTGTCTGACAAATCTAGTGGCCTTCTGTGATGGGGTGACTGCATCAGTGGACTAGGGAAGGGCTATAGATATCATTTATCTGGACTTCTGAAACGCCTTTGACACAGACCCCCAGAACATCTTACTCTCAAAATTGCTTGCTTTCTGTGTAAGTCTCTTCTGAATTCACTTGATTTTAAATGTCTATGTGGAAGAAATATTTATTTTCCAGAATTTTAGATCCTGTTGAAGAATTAAAATTCCATTTCCAAGATACATTTTTTGTCATGGTGTTCTCTTGTATTTCAAGCTAAACTTGCCTTGGCCAGAGGCTTATTTATCTCTTCTAAAGTGAACTTCACATTTTATCCTGGATAACATTTTACATCAACCTTTTACACATATAGACAGAAATAAAAACATGAACTGAGTGACCTCAAAGCTTCCCAAAATTCTTTCACCAACCCATTTGTTCACTGCACAAAGGTACATTAAGCATATCCTATTCTCTTTGTCTCAATGAACTCAGAGGAGGAGAGTAGCTACTCTTTTTTGGAACAAAAATATTTCTTTTTGTCATTTAGGCCTCTTTTCTTAATTAGTGGTGAGTACTTTTGGAAGATATGTCACTTCTGAGCCTCACTGCTGTTGATATAAATGTTTCTGCCCCTTGGCTGCCACTGGAAGCAGATGGTAGGCTGACAAGATCTATTTAAATTCTGAGTGCCTTGAAGGAAGTAAAAGCAGTAAAGGAAGGTAATTTGAAGCATGGGGAGTATAAATCATACCTTCATCAGCATAATTGTAAAACTAGGCTTTGATCCTGGAAGCAAAACTTCTCACACAGGAATCTGTACCTGATACCATCATATGTGGTGGTACTCTGTCAAAAAATCTCCAGTGCAGATCCTTTTCAAAAAGCCCCAAATGTTGCAAGCCTTTATCCTTCCTGAGATTAAAGGCTCTGTGTGTGTTAGCATCAACAGTCCCTTCAGCCCAGTATGACAGTTTTGACAATGATCATAAGCTGATGACTAGAGAATAGCATAAGAACAGGGGAATAATATATAGGGGCTTTCCTCTGAGTACTTCACTCAATCACTTAAATTCATGGATTCCACCAATTTTTTAGGTATTTCTTAATACTGGAAGATTTCTATTCCATGGTTCTGGTAGGAACCACTGCAATCTGCTGTTGCAATCACACACCTCATAGAAGACCACATTTATCATTTATTTTTAGGGTTGTTGGACAGACAGTGATCACCACATCTCAATGAAATGCAGTTGTCTGTGAGATGCCCAGATACCTCCTTTGGATACAAGGAGAAGCCAGCTTTGGCTGGGTTTCAAGCATAGGTACTTCAATTAGTTATCTAAGAATATGAATTCTGTAACTGACATTTGATTTTAGAAGACAGAGTAGTTGAGTTGTCTGTCAGGGCAATATACAGAAGAAATAGGAATAATATTATTTAGTGTTATAATAGTTGGGTATATGCCCCAGAAACACTTTACCAAGATATGCAAATTTTCCCAAGGTTATGACAAACAGCAATAAAACCCAGTTTCACATTTAAAGGGGTCACACTACTAACAGGCTAGCTCAAGTCTGATATCAGAAATCCAGAACAATTAACCTGAATTTTCCAGTATTCAATGAACAGCTTTTTGCCTTTTTGAGAAATTCTTTAATTAGCTTAAAAGCTAGCATATTCATCAACAGGAGAAAAATCCAAACAGATAAAGAAGATAATGCTATCTAATTCCTCATGCAATTATGAATTTATAAAATTTCACTCAAAGTATAATATTGTCAGTTCTTGCTGGGCAGCAAAGCCCAGTTTGAGCCAAACTGCTGTTACAGAAAGAGTTACTTCTGCCCATAGTTTGTTACATATGCTTCAGTCATGGTGTTCCTTTAGCCATTCCTTGTTCTGCTCCTGCATGCTGACCACGTGAGATAACCCAGCAGAGACACAAAGAGATTTTTATTTTGTACCTGACCAAATGTGGAATTCTTCTGAATACGAAATACAGTCTGTTGCCTTGTCTAACATACTGGTTTAGATCAAAAGAAACACATACCGAGACAAGATTCTTGATTTCTTTCAAAATTATCACCACTGAACCTTAGTTCCACAGACTATTACTTGAACGTACATGCCCACTTATTTCATTTACATTTAGAAATTGTTGATGGGCTGGATTTCTCCATGAAATTGTAATTAGAAATTTTCCATCATATCATGATAAGGCTCTCTTTAATTTTTTAAAATAATAACATTGTGTGTTAATCATATTAGAAATCAAAATATATAAAACAGAAACTTTTATTGTCTATTGTTTCCCTCACCTCTCTTCTCTAGTCAGAAAAAGCACTCCACCTTTTTTTGGATTGTCTCTGGAATTCTTAATGAGGAGAACAGAGGAAGCTTGTAAGTTTTGTTCTCATATTAGATCACAGCTATGAGCTTACACAAGATACTCTTCTTTGATGGTATTTACTTATGACTCTCCAGTTGAGACCACAAACATATTTTGTTAATTCATTTTTAGACAGTTTCAAAACTAGGAACTCTTATTATTATCAAGAAAAAGTGTAAATAATATTTGGGGAAAATTAAATAAGCATTATCCTAAATGGTTACTAATAAAATGAGAAAAAAGAGCAATTTGCTTGCATTGCACTAGGTCTATATTTCAATTTTTGCCCTAAAAAAATCAAAACCTAACCTGAGACTAAATATATCCTGGCAAAGTAAACCACATAAATCTCTGACAAAAATAGAGAATGAAACTGTTCTTTGATTTTTATATAAAAATGTTTTCTACCTATATATATAATTCAAAATAGTCATTAAAGAGATAAAAGAATTATTTTTTGCAGTTGTCTTTTAAGAATGAAATAAGAAAAATTTATTTTAATGAGATAATATTCAAAAATTACTCAAAAGAGAGATTGAAGGAGAAACTATCTAAACTTTTATAAAAGATAAAATAGTATGAAGTTTCAGAAGATTAAAAAAAATATGTTTAAGAATATTTAACAGGTACATCACTTTTTATTATGTAAGTATGCACACACATTTATAAGCCAATTTTATGGTACTTGCCAGCTTGACCAGTTACCTGGAGATCTTGCTAAAAGATGGAAGAAACCTGGCTCAAAAAACTTGTTCAATTACTGCAATAGTTTCATTTCCTGCAGAAGAAAAAAATATTTTACATGCTTTTAATTAAGTTAAAAGGCCAAAACTCTAAGACTACATCTAAGATCAGTTGATAAAGGTCAAAAATGTGTAGCATCAAGGTACATGCACACATATAAGACAAAAGTTTCCTCTACTGCAGTAAAATGCCTGGAAGTGGTGCCTCTGACACATCTGTACTCTGCAAAGGGAAGAGAGCAGTTAGACGAAGCCTTCTCCTCATCAAGGTGTCCATATGGTTCCAAGGAGGAAGGATTTCCACATACAGCTCCAGAGAAACTCCCTCAGGTGGGCACAATTCATACTCCACTGCTCACTGAGAGGATGATGTGGAGTAATTTTTGAAGTGTAGGTTGTGTGGCTTTGTTCAAGCAAGGAAAAACCTTTTCTTTTTGTTCTTGGATTAAGGGAGCAGGATGAAAAGGCATGAGGAAGTCAAAATCTGGTTATGACTGAGCCCTCAAATATAAATTTGTGTGGTGAATCTAGCCTTTTATAGTGACTTGGATGTAACTGGACTAAAACAAACATTTGTTTCAGGATGATTCTCACTTAGAAGTCAAAGTATTTTCTTTTGTTGCAGTCATTACATGAGTCAATCATTGAAAAGCTCAAATTAACAAAAAAAGTTAAGAATACATTACAGGAAAAAAACTGAGTGACCCAGTGCATTGCTTCACCTGCTCAAAGTGCTGTTTAGCTGAATAGAACTTGACAGTCGGGAAAATATATTGAGAATGAGATAAAGTTCTTGAGACTGGAAAGAGTTAGTTTGGTTAGTAAAATTTTATGTGATTATAAATGTCTTCAGAATTAATTTTCAGATAGTTTTTTGTTGAGAATTTTTTATTGGAAAGGCTCAGTAAAGAATCATGCAAATTTTTGGTTTGAACTGCAAATTTCGACTGCATTGAAAACAGGTGTAAAAATAAAAACTAGTGTTTGGAACTACTTACATCTCCAGCTGTCAGTTAGACTGGTAAATTGTGTCTTGTTATAATCCTAGTTTTAGGGTCAGAAGGCTACATGACCATCTACTCAAAACGCTTAAAACATCACTTATTAAAAAGATCTTGGCTCTTAGACTTTTAAAATACTTCTTAAGTCTAAATAGCTTCCACTGTGTGCATATAACTCCTTAAATACATCTTCCCATCATATGCACTACATTCCTGTACATCTTGGGATGATTTTAAGATACCGTATCCCCTACTTTTCCTTCATAAGGCTCCATTTGTTAGGAGTATTAATACAGATGAGATTTTTGCAGTTTCCAAGTCTCATTATATTCTTTTTTAAAATATCAGCCAGAACCATACTTATTGCAAAATAAACATCTGACATATAATTAGGAGACTATTCGAAAGCTCTCCCCTGCTCATTGTCATGGTTGATTATCTTAAAGGAAAAATTGTCTGGATGGAAGATCTGGCTTAAATGAAGTCAACAGCACACATCCTTTTGACAGGATTATGACCAAAATTTCCACAGGCTAAACTTCATTGAGGTAAAGTGAGATTTTTTTTAAGCAACCTAGACCCCCCCAAACTGCTTGCTTTTGACTAATCACCAAACCAGTTCTGACAACTTTGAAAATCACAACTGACACACAAACCTGGCAAACTCATATAATCACATTTAAGTGAACTTCTTCCAGTGAGGAAAAAATCCAACCCCAAGTTAAAAAGTAATAAAAATCTGTCACTGCTCAGTGCTGTCCAATTTCAGGCCCACTCTCTAGTTTTGAGGCATAGACATCTCCAGTTGCTGTCATGAAAATTTGTCCCAAATAGGTAAACTAGAGTGTGTTAAGGTAAAAAAAAAATGAAAATGTTGTCAAGTAAACACCCCTTCCTTGCACCTCATCATGTTATTGATCAACAGAAAGCATCCTTTGCACTTAGGGATTATAGTCTGGAATTTCCCAGAAGTTTTCTTTGGAAAATGGAGACAGATGAAGCCTGGGAATCTTCTACACCTCTAAGTATAAAGCACTAGATTTGAATACAGGGAAAAACATGTCAAACTCCTTTTTGCCAGATCTTAGTTTTCCCTTCCCTGAAGGGAAACTGAAAATCACAAGCTGGACTCTATTCAGAGTGCAAGGATGCTGTAAATTCTCCACCCCTCCTTTGAAGGCATTCTGCTGTCCAAGAAAGCACAGGACATTGAACCTGCCAGAGATCAAGAGCATGTGCAAGACTGATTAGACCAACAATTAGGGCATTCATCTGCCAAGGAAAATTCAAAGGTTCTGGTTTATAGTCTCAGACTTTTATCATTCATCCATACAGTCTTTCAGAATTAGAGATAATAGAGCAGGACGTGCTTAACCCAGGAGAAAGTACAGCAATTTTACAGTCCCTAGCAAGTTAACATCAGCAAACTGTGAGCACAGAAAATGTTTATGAGATTAAATACATTGTTCAGTTAATGATCTTTGTTGGCAGCAGACCCAGAATGAAGAATGCTTAATGGGTGTATGTAACTCCTGCTGACCAGCTCTGTGAAAGATCTGTGGTGATGACAGCCCTTAAGTGAAAATAGACATATGCATAATTTTCAGGACCTAAAATGCCTAATGGGAAACCACACCAGGGAGGATAATTCTCATAATTATAAACCTGTTATGTGAACTGTGCATAAGTAAACCTGAGAGACATAAAAGACTTATTAGGAAGAATCTGTGAATAAACAGTAGCAATGGTTATGGTTAAATGTCTACCTCCCTCTTTATTCCCTTATTCTGACAGAAGATACCTAATGATGTATATTTTATGTTTTGCTAAGACACTTCACAGTGTGATTGCTACTCTGTGTTTCAACAATACAATAATTGGCACCAGTCTTAAAATCAGGGTCCTAAATCCCCTACTATTTAAAATGTCATACTAAATCAATTTCATAAAATCAGAATAATAGAATCACAGATTCACAGAGTGGTTTGTATTGGAAAGGACCTTCAAAGATCACCTATCTCAACTCCCCTGACATGAGCAGGGACATTTTTCACTGGATCAGATTGTTTGAAGGCCACATCTAACCTGGCCTTAAGAACTTCTATGGAGGAAGCATCCACAAATTCTCTAGGCAAAATGGCCCAATATCTCACCACCTTTACAATAAAAAGTTCTTTTCTTACATCCCATCTTTAAGATTAAAATCCTTGCCCCTTGTCCTGTACTAGAGATCCTGAAAAAAACTATCTCTGTCTTCCTTATAAGCTGTCTTTTAGAAACCAAGCATGTCAGTTAGGTCTCCCCGAGCCTCCTTTTTCTCCAGACTAAACAAACCCACTTCTCTCGGCCTTTCTTCATGGGCCTTTAACAAGCCCACATCTTTTCTATGCTGAGGACTTGGATCTGAATGCAGAAGTCCAGGGAGAATCTCACCAGAGCAAAGTGCAGAATCCCCTCTGTCACCCTTCTGGCCATGCTGCTTTTGATGCAGCCCAGGCTACAGCTGACTTTCTGGTCTGCATCCCACATTGCTGTCTCATGACCCAGTTTGCATCCACCAATATCTCCAAGTCCTTGTCTGTAGGGCTGCTCACAATCCATTACCTCCCAGCTCATATTAATATGGGGGATTGCTCCATTGAGGTGTCCATCTTTGAACTTGGTCTTGAAGTTCATGAGGCTCACATGGACCTGCTCCTCAAGCCTTTCAAAGCATCTCTGGCTGGCATCTCATCCTCCAAGTGTGCCAGCACCCATGCAGCCATCTGCTAACATGCTGAGGGTGCTCTCAATCCCACTCTCATGTCATTAATAAAGATACTGATTCACATAAATCCTAATACTGCTCTTCGAGGGACACCGCTTCTTACTGATATCTGTTTGGACACTGAGCCATTGATCAAAACTTTTTGATGTGGTCATCCAGCCAATTCCTTATTCTTAACCTCTGTTTCTGATTAAGACTTTGAGTGACTTTGGAACCTGGTTATGGAGAGGGAAATCCATGTCATCAAGATTAATAAACCTTATACTTGAATATTTAAGTTCAAAATGTAATTTTCACTCAAATATTTGCAGAAAGTTATCACAAAATTGATATGCAGCCATAGATGTGACATTTTGAAAGAAATGTGTCAGCATTGTCATTCAAATGCATATTTAAAATTAAATGGCTTTGTACATTTTTATAATGCTTGTACATACGTCTGCATTTTGTGATTTTTCATCTTTATGTATGTCCTGGTTTCAGCTAGGGTAGAGTTCATTTCTTCTCAGTAGATGTTATAATGCTGTGTTTGGAATTCAGAATGAGAAGTGTTGATAAAACACTGATGTTTTCGTCTTTTGCTAAAAAAAAGTCAAGAACTACTTTTTTGTCTCATGCTCTGCCAGTGAGGAGGTAGCAAAAGAAACTGGGGGGGACCCTAGCTGGGACAGGTGACCCAAACTAACCAAAGGGATATTCCACACCATGGAATGTCATGCTCAGTATATAAAGTGAGCATGACATTCCTTAGAAGGGAGGCTGATCTGGGTTTGGGAAAGTGGGTCTGTCATCAGTCAGCAGGTGAAAAACAATTGTATTGTACATCACTTGCTTTTCCCCTTATTATTATTATTAATAGCATTATTTCTGTATATTTACTTTATTTTAGATTATTAAACTGCTCTTATCTCAATCTACAAGAGATATTCTCCTCCCCATTATCACTGTGTTGGATGGGGGAGAGGCAGGATGAGCAAGTGGCTGTGTGGTGCCTAATTTCCAGCTGGCCTTAAACCACAAAAATGTACAATAGTCAAGATTTCATATCATAGGATCTTGAAGTTAAGATGCATAATTGATGTTTAGGCTCTTAAGTATAAGATTTGGTTTTCAAGGAATGTTCATTAAACACAAACCAGCAAGATAAGCTGGTTCCTCACATTAAAAAATGTAGCAATCTAATAAGCATTTCATGTAAAGTAAGTTTTAGAAAATTGTCTCTAGAACTCCAAAATTAGTTGTGTACTGAAATCAGCCTTTCATGCCTAAATTTTAGAATCACTGAGCTAAGAAAATCAAAGCTAAGTAATGCCTTTGTAAGGATGCTTGTGCACTGTGAAAAAAAAGTTGTAATGATAAGATCATATGCTGTATTTATAGCGGAATGTCTTTATTTTCCACCCTTTATAACCAGTATATGCTTCTATCCCTTATTTTATGGCTCCTTAACCAAAGTTTGCTTCTGGGTTTTTCTTTAGCATTCATCACTACTGGATTTGGGAATGTAAACCTCTTTTAACGTATTATCCTAACTCTTCTGTCAAAGCAGTTCCACTGTGGACTGGAAGAGAAGAACAGGTAAGATAAGTGTGAAAATGTTGTGCAAGATCAGGTCCCTAATTTGACATCTCTGGTGTCTGTTATTGGCAGAACACTTATCACTGAATAGCAATTCTTATGTCCAAAAGTTAGCTCTTACTCACTGCTGTTTGTTACTGCTACTGAGCAGCCGGTCCATCAATTAGACACCAGATCATCAAGCTGAGCATTCAGAAAATAAGAAATACATAATAGTGATAATCTGTGAAGAGGTAGATTAACTGACTTGACATAGGAATTTTCCACAGAATCATTTGTTTGCTTTGACTAATGAGACCTTTTCTCTCTGCTTGCAATCACATTAGTCACTCAGTATGCTCTTTCTAAATTCAGCAACAAGAAAGCATTCTGCAATCAATGGCTCTCTTTACCACAAAAGCTGAATTTTTGACACAGAAGGTCTACTCTGCACATCCAATGAAGGAAAAAGAGAATAAAAAGTAGAAGGCAATAGGATACAGGGAGATCATGTAAAGGAAACCTCTATTCTGTTATACTTCGGAGATCATAATGTCCTAACAGATTTTAACAGGATGATGGCTGAAATCTCTACTCTGATATGCTTTGCATGAGTAAACAAAATTTCATAATATACCTAAAAAGCAAGCTGGAAAAACATAGATGTGATCAAAATTATACCCATTTTTAGGCAGAGAACTTGGGAGATATGAGTCACCTTTCACAGGTTTCTATAGTCTCTTTTTTTAGTCATACTGGAGAAATTGCAATCTAGATAAAATGCCTTTGTTAAGTCCTTGAAGAGGAAGAAAAATAAAAAAAAAATTTGATCCTTTATTTTGACAATGGTGTTGTTATAAAGTCATTATAATGAATATGTCTTATGATTTTTTTCATTTATGCTATTATTTCTGCTGTTGGGCAAAATTGTAAACTTCAGTATACTGGTAATTGTATAATTTTCTTAATATCTTTCTTGTTTTCACTTCCTTACCTTCCTTAGTGCATATTACAAGAAAATTCATGGACCTCCTTTGATACTTTTCATTTCTGAAAATCTGATGCATTAGTAGACTCTTCTGTTACAGAACTGGTGGGACTGAACATATCTAAAAATGAAACATCTAAATAATACAGGACATTCTAGCACATACTTGTCTCCCACAGAACACCTCTAATCTTATTTGCCAAAAGCTCTCACACTCTTGTCCAAATGATGAGCACTGTCTCACAGCTGGGTCTCACCAGGCAAAAATACAGTCCAGAGAAGGAAAAGGGAAGAAGGCTGATAGGAAATGTGAGGATTCTCGGGGGTAAGAGGAAAGATAGATAATGACATCTTGGCAAACTATGGCAAATATCCCATGGAAAAATCTTGCATTGCAAGGAGATATTTATTTTCTTGCAATCATTTATCTTTATGTATGTTTAGACAGGCTTTTGCAGGTGAAAAGGAGCCCATCCTAGTTAAATCTTGAGCAGAGTGGCAGTGGTGTGGATGCATTGCCACACAGCCAAGCCTGAACAGACTCATTGTCCTGTCAGCAGGATTCAGCACTACCCTGGACCAGGTGCCATGGTAACTGCATGGTGTAAGCACCTGTCTGGACTAAGCAAGCATTTTGTAGAACAACCCAGGGACTCAGTTACTGCAGATTTGAATATAAAGCTCACATTTATCTTCTCATAAATTTATTTGTGTTGTTAATACTTTATCTGCTTGTGGGAATTACCTACACCAGTATAGTCAGTGACCTAAGGTTCATGGGTATTGATTTCAATGTTTTCCTACACCACTGGTTTTTCAAGTGATCTTGGTCAATTCACCATGTTTGTGTTCCTCTAGAAAATAGAGAAAATAATTTTATTCTGCAACTCGAGGTTGGAAGAACGTTGAGGGTTTGTGAAGGTTTCAGATACTAAAAAGGGAATTCTTCTAATCATTTAATAAGCTTTTATACATTTTTCTTAGTATCCTTCTGAAGAATATATATTTTAGGATGCCAAAAGTAATGGAAAGGAGCAGACAAGAAACTAATGTTAAACAAATCTTTAGGAGAAAATGGATGGTCATGATAATAACGTGTGTGATGGTGTCTCAGTGGTGGAATCCATCCCCACATCCAGGGAGGAGCAGCCACATGGCCAAGGCAGCATGATGTGGTACAAACGTGGTGCATCAGACAGAGGCTGAAATTCCTTGGCTCCTTTCAGTTAGTACTGTAAATGCAACATCCTTCCAAGGGAGTGAAACCTAGGGAAAAATTCTCATCTGACACAACTTCATCACTTTTTTGTATTATACTGGGTATTGCTTAACATCACTGTGTTGTATACATCACTGGAGCTTTTTGTTTGTTTTGTTTGTTTGCTTGGTTGGAGTGGGTTTTTTGGTTTTTTTTTGTTTTGTTTTTTTTTTAATTCAAATAATTAATTTTGTTTTTCCATAGTGGTCAACTGTATACTTTTCATTCTGTGTTAATTTGAAAACATTCCCACTTAATCCATTCTCTATGTTGTTTGCAAATACATGAAAAATTCTCACATATGGAAATTATTTCTTAAGGATAATGCTCTAATCCAGATAATGCTCCTTGGAAGTACAACCTTTTAATAGTTACAATATGATGTGGTTTGGGTTTTTTACTTTGCTTCCAAGAAAAGAGTAGAATCCAGGGTTTTTTTGTGAGTCACGTAAAAGTTAGATGCAGTATCTTACTAAATTGAATATAATTGGTGCACATCTGTCCTTTTACGACTCTCAAAAGAACATTGTGCCTGTCAGACACAGTCTGTGATTTGTCAACTGAACTTATTTTATTTCTTATTAATGGATTATTTTTTTCAGTTGTTAAGTTAAATTCCCTAATTGCTATCTTCATTTTTTTTTTTCTCAGGGAAAGAACAATATTAAAATAACCTTGGTCATTTCCCTACATAATTTTTTATTGGCAAATAAAAAAATAACGAGACTTTCTTTTCATCTACTCATTTACAATGCCTTTTTTCTTCTACAAATCCATTTTCTTCCATTTGTCACTTCCCCTTTTACCCTATGTTTTATTCTCTATACATGCACTTCTGCTAAGACTTCTTCATCTTTGTTACTAGGTTATCCATCACAGCTGCCAGTGATTCCACCTTTTTTGGCAGCTGGCCTCCATCCCTTTATTCCATTATTAGATACTTTTGCCTTCTCAAGTACTAGGCACTCTCCACATCTAATAAACACTAATATACTTAGCAAAAGAAAAAATATTTTGGCTGAGATTATTTTCATGCAAAACAGAATAATTATCATGAAATCCAGAAACACCCATGGCTGAATATCTCCCCTAATATTATATATATGTATGTACATTTATATTATATTATATTATATTAATTATATTAATTATATTATATTATATTATATTATATTATATTATATTATATTATTAATTGGAGCCTAATTTTTGAGAAAATTTAAAATAGCAAAGCATAAGAACAGAGCAAACAAAACAGCCTGCAGCCATACAGGCACAGTTAACTTTGGACAAATAGTTACTTGCAATCCCTCATGAAAAATAACTATTCTCTTTGTCATCCACTCTGACTTTGCCATTAAATACTTAACACAAAATCAAACTCTTCAATAGGATTCATAGAAGAGAGTTTTTCTAGAACAAGGTAGAAGAAACAGAGATTTTTTTTGACAGCCCGACACTCAAATCCAAAGCTCAAATTGTAATCATTTGACAGAGTAACACCATTCAGAAGCTGTGATAACTCAGAATCTGCTTTGCTGCCAGTGGCTACCTGTCTGTTATTACTTTGCATTCAGGTTAAAAATCTGCTTTCACCAAGTCTGCCTCCCTTGGAAAAAGCCTCTAATATCAAGAACAGTTCCATTCACTTCAAATCCTTTTGGCTATCAGCCTTAAGAAGCTGGCATCTCTAACAAAGTGCATCCAACCCAATAAATGAAATATACTCTATATCACCTGCCAGCAGACCTCAGACCTTTGTTACTCATTCATATACATCAGGACAAAATGGGGAAAAGAGCAGAGCTGTCTTTGGAGAAATCCATCTTGGGTGACCATTTTGTTCTCTCTAGATAAGGAGAGATAAAGAAAGGGATATGAAGAATTCTTTAAGAGAAAAATATTATTAAGCTCTGATAATTTATAGGGTCTGGTTTTTCATTCAGATAATCTAAGAAAATGGGTGTCAAAGATCTTATTTCCATAATTTATGTATTTTCAACATTTCTTTCTAGCTTCCCATAATTCCTTATCATCAGTTTTAGTTCAAGTCTGGCATTGTTCAAGGTACTGCTGCTTAAACCGAGATGAAAATTCCTTTGGTACTTCTGCAAGTTTTTCTTGTCCACCAGTGAAGAGCATCAGGGAAGATATGATTGTATTGCTAGTATTTCGTGTTCTGCCTCTGATTTACTTACCTGCATCCATTTGTTCATTAACTTTATGAATATTTTTAGAAAGCAAACAAGGAAAGAAAAACTGCCAAGAGTGTGGCCAATATGGCTTACCTTTTTCATAATTTTTTTTCTCATTCTTTTATGAATTTCTCATTCTTTTATGAATTTAGGGACCCCAAGAAATATATTATCCAACTATGGGTACCAAGAATTTTTTTCTTCAGCATAGCCTGACATAAATTTGCTTATAAGAAGAAATAAAAGGAAGTGCATGTACTCTCAAAAAATATCTGCATAATCTTAAATTTGAGGAATGTTAAAATGGAAACAAACCTTTAGAGTTATTCATGAGGATCTCTACTCCTTACTATCTTCTAACATCACTAATACATGTGGACTGCTTCATCATATTACTCATTTGATTATCTTAAGTATTTACAAGAATGCAGGTTAAGATACAGTTTCAAGTTCATCTAGGACTACAGAAGGATTCCTCAATAAGTTATTATTGAAATGTGATCAATATTTCTCAGTTTAGACATGAGTGTCTAAGCAATTCATTGAATTACCATACCACCTGTCTTCTCCTTTCCTGCATTGTCTGATTTGTATCAAGAAATGTTTCTCGGTTTCATAAAAATTCACAAACTACATCTTGTTAAAAAATCAATGAGATAAAATAGCTGATCATATTACAATTTACATAACTGTTTATTATTTTTATTGATGACATGGATGAGGGTTTAGAGTCCTTTATTAGCAAATTTGCAGATGACTAAGCTGGGAACGTGTGTTGATCTGTTAGAGGGACAGAGGGCTTTGCAGAGGGACTTGGAACGGTTGGATGGATGGGCAGAATCCAATGGGATGAAGTTCAATAAGTCCAAGTGCCGAGTCCTGCACTTTGGCCACAATAACCCCCTGCAATGATATAAGCTGGGGACGGTGTGGCTGGACAGTGCTCAGGTGGAAAGGGACCTGGGGGTGCTGGTTGAACATGAGCCAGCAGTGTGCCCAGGTGGCCAAGAGGACCAATGCCATCCTGGCCAGTGTCAGGAACGGTGTGGCCAGCAGGAGCAGGGAGGTCATTCTTCCCCTGTACTCAGCACTGGTGAGGCCTCACCTGGAGTTTTGCGTCCAGTTCTGGGCCCCTCACTTTAGGAGGGACATTGAGATGCTTGAGCGTGTCCAAAGGAGAGCAACAAGGCTGGTGAGGGGCTTGGAACACAAGCCATATGAAGAACGACTGAGGGAGCTGGGGTTGTTCAGCCTGGAGAAAAGGAGACTCAGGGATGACCTTATCACTCTCTACAACTTCCTGAAGGGTGGCTGTGGTGAGCTGGGGTCGGTCTCTTTCTCCGGGCAACAACAGACAGAACAAGAGGACACAGTCTCAAGCTGTGCCAAGGGAGATGCAAGCTAGAATTAAGGAGGAAGTATTTTACAGAAAGAGTGGTCAAATACTGGAATCATCTACCCAGGGAGGTGGTAGAGTCACCATCCCTCGAAGAGTTTAAAAAAAGACTGGATGTGGCACTTGCTGCCATGATCTAGTTGAGGTGTTAGAACATGGGTTGGACTCGATGATCTTAAAGGTCTCTTCCAACCTAGAATTTCTGTGATTCTGTGATTCTGTGAACTGTAGATAAAATAGTAAATCACTGATAATATTAAAATATTAGAGTAACTTGATGAGATTACTTTGAAAAATGCTTTCCAATGTTGACTGATTTAGAATTTGGAGCATCCATTTTGCTTCATATCTCTTTCAGATTTATAGGGTCAGTCTGCCACAGAGTGCTGTAAGAGCAAAGAGATTCAGAGCCAGCCATTTCCAAAAGGATTTTTAGATTGCAGTTTCTGGGTGTCTGTGAAAGTTTAGCCTCATAAGACCTAAAGGTTAGCTTATATCATACTTTTCTGTTAAAATAACCTTTGGGATGCTGAGAAGTTGGCCATCTCTGTGCAGTAAAGCTGCCTACACATGGTCATTATTGCTCTTAGAATATATTTCAATGGTATTTCATTGCCAAGGAAAAGTTGCCTTTTATGAACAGTAATAGAAAAAACAGTCACAAGGCACCCCATCAAACTGGTTAAAATCAATCATGCATGAAGCAGTCCTCCAGATTCCACGTGTTCCTTGTATATTATATACAAGTATATTTGTACAATGTACCAACATTATTATCAAGGTTTCCCAGATCCAATGAAAGGAAATCAATAATTCATTAAATTTGCAATCTGGTATTTGCAACAATGAGCAACACTTCTCTCACATTTCTTTGAAGAGAAAAGAAAATGCTGGTTCAGGCACCTTTGTACTGGGTCAGCGCAGAGCACTAATGCAGGGGCTGAAGAAGTTCTGAGGAGAAGGACATGTGTGCATATTGTATGTGAAAATGAAGGTCCCTTCTCTTCATTTGTGGCACTTGTTTGTGTAATAGATTTTTCTGAATGCTTTCACAGAAGTCAATAA
Source organism: Ammospiza caudacuta (assembly GCF_027887145.1). NCBI lineage: Eukaryota > Metazoa > Chordata > Aves > Passeriformes > Passerellidae > Ammospiza > Ammospiza caudacuta. The sequence continues at coordinate 99,689,061 of NC_080594.1, forward strand.
ATGGCTTTGTGTTTCGTTTGATGTACTATCCACACAGACAACATCATTTAAATTCTGACAGTTCATGAACTGTCCTTTAAGACTCATGTGAAAGTGTTTTCCCCCCTCTCTGCTTCTTTGACATGTTTGGCATGCCAAAGTAATGTATATCTTAGCTATTTAAGGTTTTACTATAGGAGTGGAAATCTCCTTGGTAACAAATAATGCAACTGCTTTATTGTCTCATTCAGGAATTCTTTAAGATACAGCCATAAGTTAAACTAGAAGCTAAAATCTGTAAATAACTTGTACAATTCTGTGGCACAGATAAATTAGCATTCCCACTGTCCTTGGTAATTTTCTGAGACCTCTCACTGTGCCATTTTTATGGAGTTCTAAATTTCTCATCAATTCTTCTTTTTACTGTATATTTTTGAAGTAGGTTTCACTCTCTGTTGAAGCAGACAGATTGGAACATGTGGACATTTTTATTTTATTACGGTGAGTAATACAAGGAAAGGAAATTCTTGCATGTGACCTACTGCCATGATTTGCCCTGATGATGAGACCTTCTGGTGAATGGATGAAAGCAAATTGTTCTTTAGTCCCATTCTGTCTTATTTTCCTTTTGTACCGAGAAAGCTAACAAAATTTTTAACAAATCCAAACTGCTAAAGTATTTTCTATTATTTTTTTTACTCATTTTCTGATGTGGGAAATTAGGCCACTAGAAAGCAGACTGAGATCAATGCATTTCATATGCAGCATGAAGCAACCTTCCAAAAGTAATAGCTCGTATTTAATAATTAGAGCTTAGTAGTGGAAACTGATGTCTACTTTTAGAAGTCTTACTACTCCCCCTGAAGCAGTTATGCAATCTCTGATTTAAAACATAAAAAAATTTCCAGACATAAAGATTACCGAGAAGTAGTCTAACCATTGGTGAGGCAGCCTTTGAACACTGGTGCTGTGTCTCTGACCACCATTTAGAAGAGTTACATTTTAAAGTGTAAAAGTTTACTTCTTAAAAGAAAGAGCTAGTGAAAGGACATTTTTTTCCTCCAGTTTGTAAGTTTTATTCTTGTCCTTCACTGAAAAATTAGATAAGAATTAATTGAATATTATTAAACACTACCCCTATCTATTATTAAAAACTACCTCTATCTATGTTCTAGATAGCCTGTTGCAAATTGTTTATCCATTCCAGATGGGAGGCAGAAAGCAAACATTGCTTTCAAATTAGACTGACATAGCCTACAAGGATTGATTTTTTTTTTTTAAATCTGTCTTTTTTTGCAGTGATAGATTTCCTAGAGTCAGCTGAGGACCTGACTGTGAGGCAGATGGTATTTTCTTTCCAGGGCACATTTTGGCCTTTGGGAAAAAAGATTTAAGAAGCGAAAAGTAGCTTGTGTGGGGAAGCAATTGCAACCAGAGAAGAGAAGAGTGAGAATTTGTGAGAGAAACAGCCCAGCAGACACCAGCCTTGGTGAGGACCTTGGTGAGGCAGCTGTTTAGGTCCCTGGCAGGGCAGAGATCCACCTGCAGATGGAGATGGAGCATGTGGATGCCTGAAGGAGGTTGTCACCATGGGAAGACCATTCTGGGACAGGCTCCTGGCAGGACCTGGGCCCCGTGGAGAGAGGGGACCATGCTGGAGCAGGTTTGCTGACAGGGCCTGTGACCCTGTGGGGGACCCATGCTGGAGCAATTTGTTCCTGAAGGACTGCACCCCATGTTGGGGCAGCTTGTGCAGAACTGCAGTCTGTGTGAAGGACCCATGCTGGGGCCCTTGAGCCTATGGGGGGAGGAGGTAGAGAAAACTGGGAGTAAAGTTAAGCCCAGGAAGAAAGGAAGGCAGAGGAAAAGTCGAGGGTTTTTTTAATGTTTGGTTTTATTTCTCAGTATCTTACTCTGATTTGATTTGTAATAAAGTAAAATAATTTCTTTAAATTGAGTCTGTTTTACCAATGTCACGCAAGCCCAATACATGTATATGCTATTATCTATATGTTAAATTGGCTTGCATGTCTTCTTAGAGCTGATACCACTTAGAAGAAAGTAATTCACATTGGTAAATAATTCTGCACTGGGTTTTACAGTTTGTAGTTTGGTCATCAGAAAAGAAGACATGACTAAAACCCAGTGCTACTGGAAAAAGTGAATTATGTCAACCTTATATTGTAAATCACTTCAGGATCTGAATGCAAATAATTTCTAGCCAACCACATGCAGTCCATATTGAAATACAGGTTTCTTTTTTTAAATCTTCCTAAGCACTAGAAATATCAGTTAGGTAACCTAAAGTGTAGATTAAGGCTGCCACCTGTCCAGAACCTCATACATGATCAAATCATAGGTTTTATCATTTTATGGGAAAATAGTAAAAGTAGATGTGCTTTCAATAGAAAAACATATCACATATCTAAACATATTTTCTCTTGCACTGTGAAATGAACTCCAGCACTGAGATTGTTTCCCTCTTACAAACAAAATATCCAGTTTCTGTTATTAAAGGAAATGGATAACATTTAATGTTTTTCATTTTGCTATCCTCAGGGTAGCAGATATAAAAGGTCAACAGTGAAACCACTTTCTAATAAAAGATGATAAAATAGTCAATAAAAATGGAAATCAATGAAGGCCAGAGCACTTTCTCCTACCTACTGGTTTCTCTGAGCCCATAACACAACAGAACCTACACAAAGTTGTCAAATCTTCACAGAGCTCTGCATTGGCCAGAGGTGGATCTGGTGTTGGAGCCAGCTGGCATTGGGGCTGTTGGACACGGGGAAGCTTCTGGCAGCTTCACACAGAAGCCATTCATAGCCTTCCCTTGCACCCCTCCTCCAAAAAAAACCCAAAAAACCAAGCTTGCCATGTAAATCTAATGCATTACAACATAAATGCTGAATACCATAGTGAAAGAAGCACCTGTTATAATGAGAAACACTCATTGCAAGCAAGCAGCATTTGTCTGCTATGCTCCTGTGGTCTTTAGGCTGATTGTGGGACATTTACTCATCTGTCTACACCACAGCTGTGGAAAATCTCATCTTAATCATCAGTTTGCTCCCTGGCTGTACAGAACAACCAGGACTTGTGCAGAGCAACTTGCACATTTAGTCACTTGTTTTCAACCTGTTTCATCTTCCTATGTGCCAAGTCCACTTTCCAAGGTGTCTTAGAGCTGCATCTCTACCCTGTTCATGGTGACTCACCAAGTCAAATCTCTTCATTGTGCAAGCAGTGGGATTTGGACAGGTAATTTCAATGCTGTAGTAGCTATGGCTGCATAGAAATCCTTTCAGGCAATCCAGGTTTAGGCCTTGAATAACACACCATGAATTTCCACCCAGACAATATATGGCACTGTTAAGAATATCTAGGCAGCAAGTGAAAAATCCAGCATTGATAACTTCTTCCCTCTTTCCCTTAAATAGCCACAGAAAAATTGAGTGACTGTGATTTTCAGGCCTCTTTTTGCTTTGCTTTAATGGTGAAAATTGTAGCGGTTTTAAGATAATAAGCATGTAGAAAGCATTACAGTCTACAACAGCCTTAAAGATCATACCCCAAACTACCATAAAATATGTTAAGCTCCTCTTCCTGCTTGCACCTTACAGGAGCATCTAAGGGAAAAGTGGAGGGGAGAGGGAGTGGAATTCCAGTCAAATATGACATTAGAATATATTCAGGAGAGGAGCCTTAGGTGTTGTATCAAAAACAGCACAAAGATTTTGCAAGTATCAGCGCAAAGATTTTGCAAGTATTAGCAATGTCTGGACTTGCAAACTGCACCTTTCTTTATGGCCACTGCTTAATGGCATGTTTGCACAGAGCAGTTCTGCACAGCAGCACCTGAGGAGTGTAGGTGTGCTGCTGTGAAGGTAGTGCAGAAAGAAACACACAGAAACAAACAGAACTGCAATAGTGATATGCAAAGTAATTGTTTTTTTTCCAGACTGAGCTCCTACCTGGTAAAAAAAAAAAAGTTATATTAGTCATAAATCCAACAATGTTATTAGAGGATCATTGTTCAAGTCATAGAGCAGCTGTTGAACACCACTACCTTCAAATTTTTCTCTTCTTCTCGCTTGAACCACTACATTTAATAAAATAGGGTCTTCTGGACATATTTTTCATTCTATGAGTGTATTATAGTCCTTATCAGCCTGAAATCTTGAGGGGTTTTTTTTCTGTTTAAATACATTTAATTCATTTTATTTATTTATCCACCAAATCTTTTCATGATTGCATGGTAACATCCAAAGATAAAAAGTCTGAAGGTTAAAGCTATACTAAATCCATGGAATCAATAGCAAAAATAAAAATGTTATTTTCTTTTTTAAGGGTAAAAGAAGATGTAGTTGGCAGTTACATCTGAGTACAAAAGATCTTTTTAATGATAGATATGATCATAACATTTGAGATCTCCTACATTTACATTGATCTTTAACAGTTCTGTTTTAAAAGTCATAAATTTAACATCTACCTTATCTGTAGATTTTTATGTATTGCTTTCTTTTTGTATAAAAAAGTGTTATAATCTTCTTCCAGTCACTGAAATTTACTCATGTAAAAGCACTTTTTACCACAGTCTCTGAATGTAATAGTTTACAACATGCTGTTCACTAATACTTCAAAACTGCTAAACTGTATGATACAGACTTTTTATTACTTACTCTGTTGACAAAAATGTACTACAGACACCTTATAATTTAATGGCATTTTAATGAGGTATCATGCCATGAATTTATGTTTGATGCAGGTTGCCTAGCATATAATTAATAAGCACACAAATACACTTTGGTGAAAAGACTCAGACCCCATAGGAATGGCCACTTACAGATTGCAGCCTGATAAACAAGAGCTTCCTTGTTTCTGCTTTTCATACATGAAACAGTTTTCACAATAAACTTCAAGTGGTTTTCAATTCCAGTTCAATTTCTCCCTATATTATATTTATCAAGCTGCCTCAGCATGTCCTTCACCATGGAGTAAATCTTAAATGCACAAAAGCAGAACACCGCTGTCTCCATGGCACTTTTTAAATGACTGGCATATAAGGCGCCTACAAGTGCAGTGTATCTCAGCCCTGTTTTCCCCACAGACTGCACAGAGAAAAAAGCTTTGGAGCCACATTGTACCTGACCTCCTGCACCATTCTCCGTGTCTGTGAAATACCAAAATGGTAAGTGCTGTCATGAGTATAGAAAGAATTAATTCCTACAGATTTTTTTGATAGGATCATGAACTTCAATTGAAGCTTTCCTGTAGCTGGGATATCTGTAAGATCTTTTCTCCATATGAGTTCCCTAAGCTGTTCAACACCATGAGAGTTTCAACTGTAGTCTCCCACTTTACAGAGCAAGCAGAGAGCTGTTTCCCTCAGTATGATTGTCCTTTACTGGTTGTTTCTCTGTGTAATTGTGAAGCTTCAGTTGAGTGGATTTGGATACTATCAGGTTCAACAATTGGCCTACCCAAAGATGCTTCCATTTCCTCCCACTTCCCCTAAAATGCCAATCTCTCCCAATCAAATAAAGCTCATTCTCCTGGGAAGACTGGATAAAGGGAAATAAGTCAACATGTTTGAAAGTATCTCTAATAAATTAATCTGAAGGTAGATAATGGTGCTGTCTAAATTGCTTTCTGCTGCCTATTGTACCTCATGTCTAGGAATGGAAACATGAAAATTTAAGATTACTAAAGATTGCTTATTAACTGCCAAGCAGGTGGCAATGGGGTAGAATCTAATCAAAGATTAATTTCGGTGATTTCAGGACAGGAAGCAAGACCCATTTATTTTGCTTTAATATTTGATTAACTGGTTTTGCTTGGTTCTAATTTAGTATTTTAATTTTCCATAATCAGCACTTAGCTGTCAGGATGACAGGTGGGTTTAGGAACTAGAAAATTAAATTAATAAACCAGTTGCTTGGACTTACCTGTTTATCTATGGGATATCTGGCCTCAGAAAGTACTATCTTCTCCAGTACAAAGAAACTGGAAAGATGAAACAGTCTGGAAATAGCAGTGTACAATGTTTCATGCTGCCTGAAAATTCTATTATTTTCTTATCCAAAGTTTAAGGCTTTTTGTTAAAAAAACCAATGGAGAAGTAATTTAATAATGGAATGAAAATGCAAGACAGCATTCTCACACACTCCAGGCTTTTGAGTTGTAGTTTTTTTCTTCATTTTCTTCAAAATAGGGTTTTCCAACCTCAGACTGTCAAGGTCTTTCATTATAAAGGAAGGGAGACAAGGACATTTGTTTCTCAAAGGCTGAAAAACCTATGAGAACAGATCTTTATAACTTATTGAATTTGAATGGCCTCAGTGAAATGTTTTCAATTTGATGAATGATAAAGATGCTAGCTTAGAATTGGTTCTGGAACAGTCTACTGGGACTGACTGTTCTTATCAGATGGATGTTCTATTTATTCCAAGTTTTTGAAAGGCAAGTACAATTCTACTACGAGGTACAAACAGGAATAAGTTAGTATAATTGTTGACTAAGTAGACTATATTGAAAAAAAAAGTACTTTCTCTTTCCATATGCTTTTACAGGTATTTGCATTAATATTGCAAAATTTAGTGAGATTGGGACCCTAATGAGTTACATAGCACAAGTGTTCCTATTTAGAAAGATTTTATAAGACAAGAGACCATTTACAGTAATATTAATATACTATTACAGAAAATTACTTATTTTGCTTCTGAGATGGTCATCTCAGCACAAATTTATCAGAAATATCAGCTATGAACAGGTCCATGACCTGTCCAGAATCTGATTGAGCCTAAATATAAATCAACATTTCTCTGCAGACTGAATCATTTGCTACCCTTCTGCTCCCATAGCATGGCACCTGCTGTTGAAATGCACTTCAGCCTGATTCAGTTCCTTTCCATCTATCATCTTTTCTGATTTTCCTGTAAGGAGACTCACCACACTTCACTATTGCTGTCTATGGCAAAGACACATCTGCAGAGTGGTCAGGGTATGCTGTTGGGAATCATACCAAAAAGTCATCCTGGGCTGCATTTTGGTTTGTTGAGCTTTTAGAAGAAATCTAGCAAACTGTTTCAATGACAGTTCTTTTCTTGGATACCATTTACTTTCTACAGACCCTCTAGAAAGGGATCCTTGAGAGTCTTGAATGTCTCATTATGAGAAGAATACATTTGGCCTTGATAAAATTTAATGGAGATAATCACAGATGAAATGTAATATTCATTAGAAAGCAGCTGTCTGCACCCAAGGCCTTTGTTAAGGCTGACTTCAAATGTTTTGGTTGTCTGAAAGAATATGGCCAGCATCACATGGCACTATGCTTCTGATAGTGCAGCAGAAGGAAATGCTAACAGAAATTCAGGTTCAATATTGTTTCTGTTGCTGTTTGTGACACATAGCTATTTCTGAACATCTGTGTTATGATTCTGAGGTTTGGTCGGGGTTTTTGGTGCACTTTTTTCCAGAGCTGTAGGAATAAATTCCATCTGAGATTCTATTGAAACAGTTTTTCAGGGGACAACGTAGGGTCTTCCCAGACAGCCTCACCTTCCAACAGACTGGGCAGAGCTAGAGAGCTTTGAAGCTGCTCTGAACCCACTGTTGGAAACATCTGAAACTGAAGACACAACTTTAAACTGAGGGATGATGAAAAAGAGCTGACTGAGGCTTTGTCTGCACTGTGTTTTGTACCCACTCTGGCTCAAACTCAGGCTTGATCATGGAGGAAGGCTCCATCGGGCTCTGCCAGCACATCACTGGCTGTGCACGAATCTTAGCCCTAACACATCCACAGTGCTCCCCTACCCAATTCACTACCAGGCTACCTGTTCCTCTCCTCCAGCCTTGGCCCAGGTTTGGAGATAGAAATGCAGTGCAGGTGGTCATTAGATGGGGCTTCAGCACACTACAGTGTGGTGCAGCCAGCTCCAAGATTGTGTGTTAGAAGAGACATAACCTTGCAGCCTGTGCAGGGCATAAGAGGGAAATATTAATGGTTTCATCAGCCAAACAGGTCAAATAATGTATTAATAATAGATTTTAAAACTAGCCAATGAGGTAGAGGGATGAGTTAATTTAAGTCATTGAATGCCTCTGATTGAGGAATCTGTAGGCTGGCTGATACAGCAAACAAAAGATCAACAGAACTTTAGAGCCATGATGGAAGGATTCTTCTTCATTTTGTCTCCAGGTTTCCAGGTACAGGATATTTATGTTTGCCCAATTAAATTTTCTTTTCTTCTCTTAGAAATAAGTGGAATTTTACTTTAGAGATTATTTCAAAATAAAAAAAGGAAATGGAAAGCAATTAGTGAGAAAAGTTTTTCAGATAATCAGGTAAGATCAAGACAGCAGGTCAAAGACAAATGCAACAGAAAAATCCTCATGTGTTTGTACTGTAGCTTTCAGGTAAAGGTGAAGCCAACAGAATGCAAAATGGATTTATATAGTACAATGTCAAGCTGCCAGTGAACCACAGATAAAATCCCTTTAGTATAAACAGAGAGGATACATGAATTCCTAGGCTTTTAATGACAGGGTTTCTGCTCTTGGACAATGAGCAAATGACAGTCTAAAGCAGATTCAGTAAATAGATTTATATGAAATAGATTTAGTCAGAAGCATTCTTCCACCAGTAAAATAAATAATTCAATTAGCAAATGCTCACTCACCTTTATTATGTACAAATTGTTATATCATCAATACACCCTACACTAAGTATTCATCTGCATTGTCTGGCTAATAAAAATTCTTCTCCACAGGTACAGTGCTAGAGATTGCAAAGAACATCAGTCAGTAGAAGTGGCTTACAAATCAAACCTAGTGGGGCAAAGCACTTTATTAGTGTGCCTCTCATTCTGTGGCGTGTAGGATTACCCACATGCAACACTTGAGCTGTAAACATTTCCATTTGCAAAGGGTGATGGAAATAACTTCAGTAATGTACAATACCCATGCTCACTGCACCACAGCAACACTCAGCACCCTCATGTTTATCCTCACGGCAGTCGATAGGGCAGAACAGGGAACAGGTGAGGTGACATGACTGAAGCACAAATAGCTGGAACAGCTTCCTGCCTATGTTCTGGTAGCGTGTGGGATATTTTCCAACCCAGAAAATAACCTTATTAATGCACTTAAAGGCAGGCTGACCAAAGCCCTGGTTAATGTACGATCGAGAAAACTTCGGAATGAACCTAATTAGATTATACAGTTCTCTTCTATTTCAAACTTCCTCAGCTTTAGGGCATTGGGTAGAATTACTGATCTTTTAGTAAATTATTTCAAACATGCCTTGCTGCATTTTTCATTATGTAAAATATATCTCATGTAGCAGTGCATTCTATTTCAGCTCATTAATTCATGATCATTTTAATAGTAGGAAGGTTTTTTCCCCATCAGTGAAAGAGAAATCCTTCCACTTTTCCCAGTGGTAGGCAAAAGACTTGGATTGCCAGCTAATTTTTTCTATGTGCAATTCCATAAATACCCATATATTCTTTATGTCATGATTGCAGGGAGTTTCAAAATGTGCTGGGGAACATTCTCAAATAATAATTGAACATGGTTTCCCAATGATGAGGCAATAACACAAATTTGAGATAGTAATTTTTGCTTATTACTGGTTTAAATTCATAATGTGGCAACAGTTTGTTACATTGTTTTACTACCTTTCTTGTTTGTAGTAATAGATGTGTGTAATGGTGGCTCCTACAAGCAAATAATTTGAAGGAATATCACTGTGCTATAAAAAAGTATTTTTAAATGTTAGTGTATGATGATTCCCTTTGTTATAGTCTTTTCTGAATTCTTTTTAACAATGATTACTTACAGAGGACTGTATACACTGGGAGTTTGGGTCTTATATCTTTTATACCTAGAGTTTATATTAATATTTTAGAATCTTTCTCTGCTTTGGATGTTTTACCAAATTTGACTGTGAGAGCAGCAGATATTCATTAGAATTTGGTTTGGTACAGGTTTTGACTTAATCCAATAGGTATTAAGCCTAAATAGCCTGTGTTTTACTAAGATCATGCAGAGTATTCCACATGGCATGTAGATACCAGAACAGAAAGCCTTAGTCCCCATAGGTCTTGTGCTGCATCTGCCAGACAGTACAGACTTCTTGGCTGGCACTGCACCTGTATTCAAGTCTAGATGTCCATATGTGAGCTAGAAGTTCCCATCATACCCACCACAGGTCTGGCATATACAGTCATTGTATTGTAGAAAGTTATTTAACTCACTAGCCTGTAGATGCTTATATTTCACTGCATAGCTCACTTGAGTTCACAAGACTCAGTTGAGCACAGATGTTACCAGAGAGTAGAATTATTTTGCTTTATGTTGTACTGGAACAGCTGATTTGCAACACCTGCTTGTCTTTATATTTTCAAAAAAGAAATTTTCGTCAGATGTACTGACCTCTTAACTTGATGTTGGGTTTCGTAGCTGTTTTTTGCAAAATATTAAGCAGAATTATGACCCGTCAACAGGCTTATTTTTCTGGTTCTGGTTTGAATCCAGTCAAGATGCTGTTTTCTATGTCTCTTGCAAATACCTGTTCCTACTTGATTAGCCCAAATAGACAGATCTGCATGTTTTTACTATCTTTGTCTTCTGTGTAAATTTTCCATGTTAAATTGATGCTGGTTCTATCTACTGATCTGAGTTTGTTTTTCTGGGATAAACAAAATGTGTAGTGGTAAGCAATGTGCTTTAATACCTTGCAGATATTTCCGGTTATAGTTGGAATTTTTCTCCTTTAATTTATGACAGGTTTAATTAAAGTATTTTCCTTTGGTCTAATCATTATAACTTTAGTAATTCCAAGTTATTGCTTGAGCTCCTGTGTCATGTTCCGTGGACTGCTTAAAAAAATGTATCTTTCCATTTATGGAATATAGGGTTTATATTTTACAGCTACCTGTCATTTATGATTTTAGAACTGGTGGCTTCTATTAACTCTGACTTTTCTGTGTCATCCTTTAATTTCTTCTCTTAGTTTGAGTTTGTGCAGCTAGAGTTTATTTATCTTTCCGGTGTTTTTCTTCTGACCTTGAAGAGTCAATAAAAACTGTTTTCAGTTAAGTGTGGAAACATTGCTTCAGGCTTCTCTTCAAATATTTTTTGTCTCTTTTTCTTTTATATTCCTTCTTTTAGAGATTACATATTTGACCATATATTGCCACTTAATTGCTTTTATTTACTTTTATATTTGCATTCTTTTTGCTTGTTAACAATAGCTAGTTATTTAACGTGATATACAAGCATTCATAAAGAAAACCAGCCAGCCATTCACTTCCCCACATTCTTCATGCCCTTTTTAATACATGCAAGCATATCCAGTGTAATGAAAAATAAACTGTTTGTTTGAAATGGGGACAGGGCTTGGGTATGTTTGTTTTTCTGCTCCATTAGTCAGCTGGAAAAAGGAACAAACAGGTACTTATTTACTTCCTGAGTTGTTCTTTGCTTGCACCTCCTATTCAGATTGACTCAAAGCTTCCAACATGATGGAACCAAACACATTTCCATGCTGTAGTGTCCATTTTACAGTGGTAACCTTGGGCTGCCTGGAAACAATTTGTTAACCTCTAAATTTCATATTTCAGTTGTCAGCAATAGCATTAGTTGATCAACTGAAGTAAAATTCTGTCTTGGTTTTGGCTGGGATAAAGTTCTTTTTTCTTCTCAGCTGACAAAAAAAAATGGGATGGGATAAATGAAAGAGTGTTTTAAAGAGAAAGTGGAGCTAGTACAAAATGATCATGGAGAAACAGCCTTTCCTTGCCCTCACATTTTCCAGGCTATATTTAGCAATTTTATGTAGTAATCCTACTTGTAAAATGTTACAGAGAACCTGCCTTATGGGATCATAAAGTTCAGGAGTTGAGGTGATTGACTGAATAAAGTAGGGATGCTAATTCCTGAGACGTGCAGTGTGGCACAACTCCAGAGGAGCAGCCCGGGGGGCGGGATGCAGTACTGAGGCTGGGCAACGAGCCAGTGAACTGCATCATTGTAATTGCAGATGAAATAATAATTATTTGTGATAGCTTGCTAATCAGTGAAAGCATGGAAAAGGCTGCTGACAAGCACCATCAAGGTAATTAAGGTGAAGCATTGAATTTGCATAAATTTACACTTTGATCACTGTTCACAAGATACTGTCTCTTGAAATAGACTTGGCTGGTTTCAAGATGAGCACTAAATCAAAGCAAAGGAGTGCAATAACTGCACAGCATCAATAGTGCTTACAAAATACAGATGTACCTTACATAGGCAATTATCTAAAGAATCTATTGTCCTTATTCAAAGGATGATACTCAGGTTACTTTTTCAAATTACCAAATAGCCCTAGTTAGCAGTTGCCATTCTGGTTGTAACTCTTTAATGAATACAGGAAAATCATGGAGATGAGATGCTTGGAAAAGATCTCAGAACATTTGATTATTCACTTTTCTTAAAAAACCCCAACTTCTTAAGTGAGGACAGCTGAAGGTATCATTCCTCATATTATTTTGACATACATATGCAAGCTGTCTTGGAAAGATGTATTTAATATGTTTCTTTAGGAGCTGCAAATGTGATCCTTTCACAATCTTAGGCTCCAAGTCACCACCTCTGAGGGAAGGTTAAGCTCTAGTCCTTCAGGCTTCTGTGCAGGTTTCCTGAGCATCATCTGCCAGAGGAATTCTGGTGATGGGGCCTGCAGCCAGAGCTCTGTGGTCTGCCTCAGCTCCAGCTCTGTGATTCTTGTCCCCCTGGGAAAGAGCAACTGGTCTCTTGACAGTGAGGTCTCCTACAGGAAATAACAGTTTATGTAAAACAAAGGACTTTGAACTCTCCAAGCACGCATGCAAAGAGCAAAAATCTGGAGTGTACACATCTATTCACTCTTCCCTAAGGTTTATTACTTACTGGAAAAACCCTACTGAGACTTCTGCAGCTCTTCTTGCTGTCAACATTTCTCTACAGATCTTTCTGACAACTCATTTTCCACTCCCTTTTTTACTATGATTTTTTAAAAGCTTTTTTTTCCTTCCAGATTTAGGGGATCAACTTTTTAAAAATAGCAATAGGTTTGAAATTAATGATATTGTCAATAAGTTCTGAATATTTGGATTTATATTACATTTCTGTTTGCTCTGATTTTAACTATCATCCTACAGGAAATGCCTTTTTGTCCCTTGCTATGCATGTAATATTGATGTTCCTAAGTATATCAGAATTGAAATATCATAATGCAAATATTCTGTATGTGTCATGCAAGTAATCACATATAAACATGAAGTAATGGTTTAGATACTAAATAATTTTAGCTGCCCATTCTAGAATTTTTTTCTATTGCCTACTTGTGTTCTTACCTCATCTTCTACCTGAAGTTATACTGACTAAAATTAAAAGGCTATTAAAATTGTAACGTGCTGTAAAGTTTTTGCATCTTATTTATTTATTGCCTTTTATTTTATTTCTGACTCATACATGGTCATTCACTAAAAAACTTGTAAACTGTGCTGTCATGCTCTTGTCTCTTTTTTTTTTTAATTTTAGCCATGCAAAAAATATACCTCAATACAAAATTTTAGTAGAAATGCAATGTATTTGTCTAGTACAGAATGTGCTTGGCATGTTTTTATATTGTACTTATTTAGAAAGATGATCTCTTGAAGCTGTTGCTCTGACACAGCCATGGAGCACAGAGTTTGCTTTTGCAGTGCAGCAATAAACACAGCCAGTTAGGTACCTGAGATTTTATACCAAGACAGATCTCTTGGTTTGCTGCATTTATATTGTAGGCAACCTCACACACCAATTATTTGATTAAGAGTGAGTTTCATTATTGTATATAAGAACATTCCATGCACACCTCTCCTGGCGATGCACACACTGTACATGTATTAGAAGTGTCATCTGTTCTGTCGTTGTTCTTCACCTGTTTATTAATAAATAAATCAAGTTACTTTACAGAATACTAGAGAATTAGGACATGAGATACATACCAAATATTAAAGCTGCCTTCCCTACTATGAATCTGATGATCTTATCATTTAAATATAACTCAGAATTCATAGCTCAGATGAATGTAAAAAGTTTGTGGCAAATTTGATAACACTAGAAATATTTTGGAAATTCTGGTTTAAATGTCTGGCTCCAGTAAATATATAACAAATACATAATGGTTTCAACATGGCCAAGGTTTCATCGATAGTGTTCTGAACTATTTCTTTAAAATTCATCATTTAGCTTTTTGAACTCAGGATATCTTAGTTCTTTTTCTTTTTTTCCTTTTGCTAGTGGAATGAGATGTGGCAAGGAAAAGAAGAGAAGCCAGCATAAAATATACATAACAAAAGTGTGCGTATTTTTCATAGGGATTTTTTAATGAGGGATTAGTTACATAGGAGCTTTAGGGATTAATTAACCAATACCTAATTAAAGCAGGGTTCTAAAGTGGATTCTCTGTAAATCTGAAAGTCATGTTGAAGGAGAAAAAGTAGAAAAACGAAGTAATGTGCAGTGATGTAAAGTAATGGGTTGTTTCTAAACTGAGGCAATATATTACATCAAAAAGAACGGGGAAAAAACAGGAAAAGAATCTAGAAAAGTGGGAACAGGAGGTTGTTGATGTCTCTCTATTACTTTTGATTTTAATATATAAAATACCTTATTTTTCTGCCCCATACATTGACCTATGTTTACAAACTACACTTTAAAAAGTCATTTATTTGTACAGCAAAGCTTCCTGTAATGCAGACCAGAGCGTCTTGCTGTGTTTCTTCTTCACTGACTGAGGATGGGGGAAAAAACACATAAGAGGAGGCACAGATACCGAAGTCTACTGTCATTATTGCCCTTGATTATAAGTTCATTCTCTTCTGTGTATTATCCCCATTCTTGTATCAGTTTCTCTGACCTGATAATTTCACTGCATATTCATTCTGTACACTCTGTGCTCTGGTGCCTTTATTTAGAGTATTTTTGAGCACAGTCACTTAGAGTTTCATGATAGTGAAAACAAGATATTTTCTTAGAGGAGTAACATGAAAAATACTAGGGCTCTGTAAAATAACATCCATTTTTATTTTGATTTTTGGACTATTTTCCCAAGTAGCGTGTAAAACAGAGGCAGTATTTTTGGGGAGAAGGGAGGAACCCTGCATGGTCTTAAGCTTTTTATCTGAAAAGTAGCTTCAACAAAAATTATGAATCCAGATAATACTGTAGGTCCCTTTTTTCCTCCTTCCACCAATCTTAAGGTTAAAATGAGCTTTAATGCATTTTTATTTAAAGCACCTATATAGTATTGACTATAAAAATTCACCTTGCAATGCCTTCATTGAATCTAATAATTTTTGGATGAATAAGTACAGATTTTACATAGATAGTCTTAGCTCAAAAACTTTTATGAAGGTACCTCCATCATTTCTCCAGGGAAGTTTCTCAAAAGGTTAATCACTGCTAGAATATGTCCTTCTTCCCTTTTGAATGTGTCTACCTCCAATTTTAGCCCTTGAATTTTTTAATGGTTTTGGAGATTCATGGTCAGGTGGTTTTTCAGCATGGTGAAACTTTAAATCTTTGTCAAGGTCATTGTTCTTCCCAGGGTATTCAATAGTCTTTTGTCCCTCCATATTTATGTCTTTTCATCTGACTCTAGGAAAAATGGTAGCAGACAGAGCCCATTTTTCCTCTTTGATTGTGAACGTCTTAAAAATGGTTTGCCTCAGTTCAAAAATGCCCCCTGCTTTTATCTGTCACTTCACCAGTCCTTCGTAGTCTATAAACCTTGATGGAAAATTGCTTATATTTTCTTCACATCTCTGATGGAGACATTGAGCTGCATTGGATTGAGGCTCTATGTTCATTCTGTGATTTCCTATCAGTGATTACATTTTTCATCCACCAGTTATCACTTTGTCATCTATTGACTAGGTGCTACATTGATCTTGAATAGTGCTAATTCCTTTAATCAGAGTGCTGTGAGGAAAAACCCAGTTTTGCTGATCACATCAAAACCCAACAAAACCTAGCTCTTTTGATCAGAATTGACTAAACTAAAAATATATATAATCAAAGGAAAAATCTGTTGTTTAATGTAATATTTATCTGATTGTATAGAACAGTCACAGGCTACTGTTTGCACTGAAAAAGACAAGCAATGCCAACAAAAGCTACCATGATTGTGCTGCTGTCTAATGTAATGTGCTATATCTCTCTGGAATCAACACAGCACAGCTTTGCCTAACTAAATACAAGAGGAACGTATTCAGCTGTGAAAATATGTTCCATAGAATTAAAATTAGAGAATATACACTATATGTAGTTGAGAAGTAATGCCAGGTTGTGTTCTGCATATCTTGTGTTGTGAAATTTCACAAATTGAAATGCAGTGGTGGTCGACCCAGGAGTCTTGGTTACCTTTTCTTACTGTTACTTCAGAAAATGGGTTTTTTAAAAATTTTCTTTGTAGCAGTACCTTGTAGTGGTGATATATGCTTCAAAGACCCAACTATCTTATGGCAGTTGAATCAGAAAACTCAGGATATGGCACTTTTCTTTTAAATCCTCTTAAATAAAACTGACTTCAAACCAGGCATTAGGTGAAGTTTTGTCTATTGATTTAATTATCATTCTCCCTTATAATTCAGAATTAGAAGCAATACTATGATTTCCTCCACAGTCAATGTTCAAATTCATATTTGTGGTCAAAAGTTCATATTTAGCACATGCCAGGGATAACTGTAATTGTTACCTGTCTGGCTCAAAAATTTCTCTTTCCTTTTACACAGCGCAATGTCAACATTACTGGTACGATCTAACCATGAATAAACTAAACATGTGATCTTATTCCCCATGCCTTAGAGGTGGACTGTAGAGTTATACTGAAGTACCTAATTTCAAAGGCATTGCCAGCACCTGTCTTTGACAGAATTCCTTAAATCTACATATATATGAAAACACAAGCAGTAAAACTGATTGAAATAATTAAAACTGGTTGAAAATTTCTAGAAAATATCTTTTCAGTGATGTACAGCAACTGAAGGAATTGAAACACTCCATGAATATGTATAGATAACATTTTTTAATCCATGATTTATTTTTTTTATCAGTAAGAAAATAAATATGTTATTTACTATGTTGAATTTTTACTATTTTATTTTAGCATTAAAAAAAAAGTCAAAACAAAGCCAAAATTACCTTTACAGGCTCACTGGAAGTGTCAAAATTGCAATTGTCAACAAGAGAATGAGATTAGGAGAAGTACTGGCACAAAACTAGGGTAAAAGCCCTCTATGACTTCTCTGAACACCTCCTGGGGGTAAATGTGTATTTTATGACTGATTTTTCATCCCACCCTTTAGAGGAGTTCAGTTGTCTAAATTTAATAAAGAAGTTCAGGGAAATTTTTAATGTTAAAGTTGATCTTTAGGGAATGTTAAAATTCAAACAACTAATACCTTTATAGAGAAAGAAATATTCATTCCCTCACCCACTCTTGGTAACTACCATAATCATAGTGCTAACTGTGTGTTGGGTTTGATTTTCACACTCTGAGGACAAACTGCTCTAATTGGAAATAGACTTTGATGAACTACTTCACAGACAGAAAATTCACTCCTACCTGCATGATACTCCCAATTTCCTAAATTGACACTCTCACAGTTCAGTGAAGGAGTCTTCTGGAGGTACCTCCATCTGCACAATGTTTTCATGAACTTCTGGTTAAGGTGTGTCTGAAAAGATGGCTGAGGGTAAAATTAGAGGAAATTGAAAAGTTATATTTGCATCCTAAAAGGACTTGTAATGGCACAGAAATTACACGGTAAAATACAGTTGCAGCTACCTGGATGGCATGCAGTTGGCATGCTCAAAGGCTATTCCATGATAATTCCTCACACCCATGATCTGCATCCATTTCACCTGCCCAGGGAGATGGAGCAGAGAGGGGAGCAGAGTGGAGACACCGTGGCCAGGCCCTGTTGAAATCCTTGCAGGGAGGGCAGCTCGATGGTGCTTTGCAGCTGAGAAATGGCCCAGCACCTGTCAGCCAGGGCAGGCAGGGGAGATCTCCTGCTCCTGAGCCTGCAGCTGTGGTGAAATCACTCTCCTCCATCGAGCCACCCTCTGAACCAGCAGGACGGCTCAGTGAAGGGTCCCCATCATGGGATGCTGAGAGGCTGGTCAGGCACAGGATATCTGCTCTCCTGGGGCACTGACATACAAATCAAAGACTAAGGGTAGAGGAAATCTCCCTACACTTAGCGTTGAGGTAATCTCCCCTTTTCATGTGACAGAGTATAAATGAAACAATTAAGTATTTAAAGTCATTTGGGACAAATGGAGAGGGAAGTTCAAACCAGAGCAATTGTGTTGAAATACATAATTTAATAGATTAAGAAAACATGACTTTAATAAAGAGTTAAGGAAAGCCAGTGATTTTTTATACATGTATCTGGATATGTAAAGGGTTAAATGAGTAACGGGAAATGCTGCAACCAACAGGAAAAAGAACCTTTTCTTAGAATAGTATTTAAAGCAACTGTAAAGCTATTTCTAGTTTTAAAATTTATGTCAGTCAAACATACCTAAAAATAACTGTTATCCCCATAAAATTTGCAAATTATAAGATGAAAGAAGCATTGTTGACATGTGAAGCACTTACTTGCATTCACCTTCCACAGATTTCTCTAAAGTGTTCTGTCACAATCTTCAGCTAGTATGAGCTGGGGACATGTGTTCTGTTCTAGAAGAAAATACCATCTCTAACATGATCAGTGAACCAGATTTTTATTTAAGTACAAAACATTCATGGTCTATAAACTAGCAAAGTGCCTTTAAATTACCAACTTGAATAAGCACTTTGCAGAAGCAGAGTTCTGGCATTAGCAGCTGTTAGCACAATGTGGATGAGCAGCTAGCAAAAGATTAGACCTATTTACCTGTATTGTTTCCTGTTTAGAGTATCATTGCCATTGGTAATTTGAAGGAGCTTAAGGGAAGTGAGAAAGAGAAATAAAATACAAGCAAAGAATGGTATGATAGTAGAATAATCTGCAGAAAATACTCACAGAACAGAAAGCTATGTGATGGTTTTGAATATTTTTTTTTTATTGTTTGGAATTTTTTTTTTTGTCTCGGAAGGACATCCACTGCCCATGCTAACAGATAAACTAGTTTTGCTATGAGTCAAAAAAACCCTAAAAACCAAACCAAACCAAAAACATTACAAGGGTTATAGATGCAACAAAGAGACAATACTGTGTAAGATTTATTGATATTTGAACAGTAAATGTCAGGAAAAATATGACTGAAATTACAATCATACAGAAAATATAAACTAGACATATTTGCAGAGTAATGTGATGTCACATTTCTAGCTCATATGAGGGGGGCAATCTGCAAATAGATGAAGGTGTTTGGAATGGTTTGAGGAGAACTGGAAGGCCATAGATGTGCTCTGCATTTCTCCACCAGCCAGGTGGAAAGAGTGAGTAAAACTGATGTATACAGAACATTATTTTCCAAGTTGTTAATTTTAGAATAGGTGCTTTGTAGCCTTTGCACAAAAGGCATCATTAAAAAGCAATTAATGTTAACACAGTATTTTGTTTACAGTAATAAGATTGCTATCTACTGAACAACAATTGGATAATTATACCAGTTGGTATAATTATTGGTTGTACAGATGGGAGGGTTTAAAAGAAAATTACCTGATCAAATTCTGTTATTGAATTTTAATTCACTTTTGGACACTTTTATTTTCTGTCTGAAACACATAATCCTTGTTACTCAGTTTACTTTAAAAAGGTAAGAGCTTGTATAAACAATTGGGGCACAGAGTGAAACTGTCAGTCAGTGCTTCGTATTACTCAGCCTAACATGCACATCCAGTTATGAGGATGGACATTTTTACTAAGTCAAACATATCAATGACTAAAGCAAAAAAAAAAAAAATCACAGACTCACAGAAAATCGCCAAATGGGTGAGGCTGGAGGAGACTTTTGGGGGTAATCTGGTTCAATCCCATTGTTTAAACGTGGCCACTTGGAGCACATTGCCCACAACCATGTCCACATAACTTTTGAATATTTCTGAGGGAGACTCAGCCACCTCTCTGAGTAAATTGCTGCTGTTCTCAGTCAGCCTTGCAGTAAGAAAAAAAATGCATCCCGATGTTCATAGGAAACCTTCTGTGGGTAAGATTGTGTCCACAGTCAGTGCCTGCCTCCATCTCCTTTGTACCCTCCCTTTAAGTATTTATACATATGGTTAAGATCCCCCTTCATCCTTCTTGTCTGCAGGTGAAGAGCCCCAGCTCTCTCAACCTTTCTTCACATGTGAAATACTCCGGCACCTTAATCATCCTTGTGGCTCATTTGCCTTCTTTGCATCAATAGTCCATTACTGATTCATATCCAACCTGGTGTCCACCAGGACCCCCAGGTAATTTTCCCCTGAGCTGCTTTGCATCTGGGCTACCCCCAGCATCTATCAGTGCCTGGGATTGTTCCTCCTCAGACTCAGAACTTCCTGAGTTTTCTGAGCCCCTTTCTCCAACTGCTCAGGTTCCTCTGGATGGCAGCATGCCTCTCTGGCCATGATATCAGCTACTGCTCCCAGTTTGGTGTCACCTGCAAATTTGCTGAGGGTACACTGATCTGTCACCCTTACTGTTATGAACAGGTCAGGATGCAGTATTGACCCCTAAGATTCACTGCTGGTCACTGGCATCCAACCAGACTTGTATTGCTCATCTCCTCCATCTGACACAACAAATTCAGCCAGTCTTCAATCTACTTCACTCTTTGCTCATTCATCAGCAGCTCCTTCGTGGAACTGTTACAGGAGAGAGTATCACAGGCACTACTGTAGTTCAGGTAGACAACAGCCTCTGTTTCACCATGTCCACCAAGACAGTCACTTCATCAAAGGAGTTTACCGAGTTGCTAACACAGGACTTCCCATCAGTGAAGCAATGCTGAGTGCTCCTCATGGTTTGCTTGTCTTTAATGAGCCTGGAAATTATTTTCAAGATTAGCTGCTACAACACCTTTGTAGAGCTCAGTCAGGGTGACTAGCCTGTAGCTCCCTGGGTCCTCCTTCTTGCCCTTCTTGAAGACAGCAGTGACATTTGCTTTTGTCAAGTCTTCTGGTGCTTCTCCAAATCTCCCTGATTGATCAAATGTTATGAACAATGGCCTTAAAATGATTTCTCCTATCTCCCTCAGTGCTCATGGATGCATTCCATTAGGGCCCATGAATTTATCTTCCACCAAAAGTATGTGAAAACAAAACTTCCTGGAAGAATAAGTTTCCTGGCTTGTACATTTTCTGGATTATGTATCCTTTACTGCCTGTGAAGATGTGTCATTAATTTTCCCTTGTTATGGTTGTCTGGTAGAATTATCGGTTTCCCAGCATTGTTTACAGACCTCACATTAGGTCATTTGACCCAGTGTGCCAAACACTAAGCAGAATACAAATGAAATATCTGCATCTTCCAATCCAGGAGATCTCACAGTATCTAATGTATATTATTCTGAAAATACTAAATGGTTAAGAGTATTTCTGATTTCCCTTAACTTTTCATTTTGGTATTGTTTCAGTACTGTAAAATAATTTAACATTCTTAAGAGAACTGTCATATTAAAATAGAAAATTGCTCATAGTTAGTCCTGGTTTGTGTCTTTATTCTGACTTTCTGAAATTAAAGTATTGTGAAATAGAACAATTAGATGAAAAAATTAGATAAAATAATGCTTATTGTCATTATTACTAGACCAATATATTTTAGATACCGAAAAACATTGAAAATTAAAATAGAATAAAGCTTAGCTATATTATAGCTAGCAATACCAAATGCACATATTTGTGGGTTTATGTACAATACTAATTGATCAGTATTTCAAAAATTTATTGGGCTGCCAAGCTGGAAGACCTTCTCAGTGTCCCAAATATGTCCAGTATTGCTCAGACAATTAAGGTAACATATGTTTTAGCAATTGAGCCTCATCTCTGCACTTTTAGCTACATTCATGAATAAGGAAGACTTAAACATGTGTTTTTAACACCATAAATTGTCCATTTATATTTACAGTAGCAAATAAATGGCTCAGAATGAGTAAGAGTAACTCTTAGTGGCCCAGTAAGGAAGGAACCAAACCAACCAAAGAAAACCAATCAAAAAACTCACTACAAAACAAAAGGCCAAAAACCCCAAAAGCAGCACAAGGTTTGAGTTGCACGAAATGTCAGCCTCTAGAATAACCTTCCACACTCCCATATAACAATTGCTTCTCTAAAATGCAGCATCTAGTTGAGGTTTAGGTCTTTTCTTGTTTCTGCAAAATAGTCTTGTGATGAAAATACTGTAAGCAGGATCAAAATGTCTAGAATTCATGTCTTTCACTACATGAAACATTTTCAAAATAATTTAGTGTTAGTAGGAAGCGTTGGCATTCAAAAAAGTCTCAGATATTATTCAAGATGCCTTCTAAGGAGTGTCTCATCTGCATTATTACATCACAGGTGTTCCCTGTAGAAAGCCACCAAACCCCAGGTTTCACAAGTTTTACAAAACAGTATTTGATGTGGCCATACCAGAAAACCCAAGTGGAGAATCAAAATGATTAAAAGTGAAAGAACAAGAGCATTTGTTCAATTCAATACTCAGCTGTATGCAGACCTGTCAGTGTTATTGTTAAGCTATCCTGTCTCAGATCCAAATGTTTAGGTAAACAAAAACACAGCTCAAAAAGACACAGGAGATCTTTCTTTTTTCTGAAACTTTCTTTACAATAAATGTGAGATGAATAAAAGTGATTATGGCAAACATTAGAAACAATTTATGTGCAGAGTGTGAAGAAAGAGAAGAGACACTAGCTCAGGCATGTTTGGAGAGACATGAGCCAGAATTTATCCTTCATCTTTGGCTCGCTAATTGGTTTTCCACATTGGCAGTGAATAGAACTGGATTTCAGTGTCCTACATCTGAATACTGGGCTACTGAATATAAAAGTCAGCTAAATCTCCTCTAATCTTTGTTCAAAGTGCTGCCTGGCAGTGATCTTCTCACAACTATGAGGGGGATCACAGATGCCTGTCCTACAGAAGCAGTGTGGATGAGAACAGACAATGACTCTCTGGACTCTTGATCACATTAGCTCTCTATGTGCAGCCCTTTTCAAAAGAAACCATCCAAACAGCATTGAAAATAACCCTGGGTGCTCTCATTGATGAAGGTTCACATGTCTGAAGATACTTTTACAGAGGTAAGAAGTGCTTAAGCAAAGAAGTTGTGGACTTTTGCTGTGAGGTTGCAGGGACATAAAAAGCAAAATCTATGACTTAGGTAAATTTAACCATTCTTATATTTTAAATCAAGATCCAAAAACCAGATGTGATCCACTATTCTGAAGACATCTTTCCATAAAATTGTTTCTCTTCTGATGAAAGTCGCTTTGAAACCTGAGGCTTGGCCTCTGCATAGGTCATTCTACAGTTCCCGTCTGTCCATGTGCACTGAAATGGGAAGGGGTCGCACTTCACCTGATGGGCTGTTTTCCATACTGGCAGCCAGGTGTGGTCATGGTAAATTTTGGTTTCTTCTGGCTTTAAAATGCTAACCCCAGAACTGAAGACTGAGATCAGCTCAGTCTTACATGGACTAGAGATTAGAGCAATAGCCACAGGTTTCTTAAAACACTATGTTGCCTTACATTGAAATAAATGTTTCTAGCACTGAATGGTGCCTTAAGAAGAGTAGCTAACACTTTGTCATTTAAATTTCCTAAAACCCCCTAGAATCAGATTAATCCTTTTGCATTGATTTTTCCAGGATGCAAGCATATATATATATATATATATATATATATATGTAGCTCTCAACTAGCCTAGAGAAGAACGGGAAACAAAGTGGTTGCTGTTCAGGTTGACTTATTTCTGACAGATAAGAAGAACAGGAAACTTCTTTCAAAATTCTATTGGTTTAAAATCAAGGTCTATTTGAATAACACCATCATGAATCCCCAGAACACAAAATGGTTCCTTATTAACATAGGCCATATAACAGCAAGTGTTAGTACTAAAAGAATAAAATTTCTTCATTTGATTTCCAAATTTTTCACTTTAAGGTAAAAGGAAAAAAAGTATCTGATGGTGTATTATAAAATTTAAGGCAGCTCAACAGCTAGCAGCCAGTCAGGCACATTGAAACACAGAAAAGTAACAGACATTTATATTTAATTGATCTTATTGAGCCAAGAACAATATTTTAGAGAATACCTCCATTGTTCTGTGACAGAGGTCTTAACCGGGTGAACGGGATCGATCAGTGATGAGATTAAATGTAAATTGCTATTAAAGGTCTGCTACCAGCTGAGCAACTAAAAGAGAGAACTGTGATTAAATGGGTATGGTTACCCAGCTGAAAAAAGATTTGGGTCCTGCTGCTGAAGACTACTAATATATTTGCCCATTTTGCCTAGCATATAAAAATTACTGAAGAAATGGCAATGCTAGTGTTCCCTCATGGACCTGGAAAATGAGAACTTCCCTTCCCTGTTGTGAGGAGTAGTAGGTGAATATAGAGTACTGTAATTCACCATTTCAGACTCTGTAATGCAAGCATAGAAATCAGCAGCTAGAGGGAGGGAGAGCCCAGAGATCTTCTTTCACATAGACTCCAAATAAAAATTTCCTGTCAAGGAAGATAACAAAAAATCTTGATACATCTAACCACACAAACACACGAGTTCCTCAGGTGCTGGTGTGCCCCTGAAGAGGTATTAGTCAGACTTTCCATCATCCTGCCATATCCCATGCCGTGTCTTGCCAGTCTGCTAGTTGATCTGCTTCATAAACTTTCAATCACATGTTTAAACTAACTTGGCCTATTTTCCCTGAAGTAGGCCAGGGAGCAATCAAATTATATCAGCTGGCAAATCTGAGGCAATGGTCATCCTCAACCATTCACTCTCAGGGGCAATCAAACAAGTGATGGCCTGGAGCTGATAAACTTCTGCCATGGAGTAGCTGGAGCCAAAACAGGATGTGTAGTTTCATCTTAGTTAAAAATGTATAAAATTTTAAAAAACCCTCAAACCTTTATTTGGACACGTTTTCTTGTGTGCTCAATTTATAAATTAGCCACAACAGAAGAAATATTGAAAACAAACAAAATCTTGTGTCTGAAATCCTAATCTGATATTTATTGGGAACTGCAAATTCACCATCTATGATTCACTTTAGTTTTGATCAATACAAACAGCTTTTCTGCAGAAATGATGCTGAACTGGATGGACAGCAGATCTTTTTTAGGACATTCACAACATTCTTTTATCAGCAAATGTATTAATCATGAGGACCATTAGGAGAAAGCTGTGTCACATCCAAGATAAGTCAAGGCATAACAATTGAGATGTCCAGAGAAAAATTAGATAATCAGTCCTCCAGAATGACAGCAGTAATTGGGTGATATAAGATAAGCCCCTATCTAGTAAAGCAAGAATTTAGAAGACTAAAAAATAATTTTTTAAAGACTCATAAATTTAATTTTTGTTAAAGAAGGAAAAGGTTTCAATGATTTAACTGTTTTGTCAAGAATAAATTTTTCTTCAGTACCAGGAAATCTATTCCAGTGATTAACTACTATGGTAATTGAAAGTGCAACATCTCCCATAATTTAATCAAAGTAGACAATTATTTGTATTTCTTTCATTTCTAAATATTTAGAACCTGTAGCTTCTTAGATCATAAAGAACTGTGTTCTTGTCTTCTTTGTCTTAAATACAAACAGTAATAGATGACTCTAAACAGAGGGAAAATGAGGACAGGCATGTATGTCACTTCAGAAAATTATGAGCTAGAGATGTAATTGTTATCATGAGGAAGGAAGTGTTAAACTCCGAATTTGAGCCACATCACAATCAGGCTTAAAAAATGAACACAGATACAGCTGATTTATTGTCCATCCAGTGTAATATGCCTGCAACTCTCATTTTTTATCCAGGATTATATATGTTGAATTCACCTGAGGATATGTACAGCATTGCAGAAGGCAGGATACATGACAACACATGAAGAAATAAATCATGAAGATGCTTCATAATGTGTATTCCCAATCACTTACAGTTTTCTAAAAGTAAACAAGTAAGCACATTGCAATTTCTTTTTTGATCAATATCATACAAGTTTGCTGAGCACATGAAATTTTTCCTCTAAGAATTTGTTATACACTAATAAGGAATCTTCTAAAATTAATTTTACCATTGATTGTATAAAAATCAGGAAAAAGAAAACCCCTCCAAAAATCTGCAATTTGAAATTAGATGTTCTGTCCAGATCCACCATATTTTTTTTCTAACATTATACAAGAGCAAAAGTTGACAAAATATCATCATGCAACTTATATTGTGGAAGGCACAGAATATAACATGCCTACTCCTCCATAGATCACACCTTCAAAGTAATATCTGCTATAAAGACTTTGATAAATAGTTCTCTATCTATACCTCATTTTATATATATATAAATTATATATATATATAGACACACATACCTATGTATGCAATAGACAATAGATTAAACATCACAAGCATACTCTAATTTTGTGGGGTCCTGTATATCTCTAGCTTTTCTCCCTTCTTTCTCCAGGAATAACTTAGTTGCCACAGATCACCAGTGCCCTAGATTAATGACAAATATCTCTTTATCTCGTTACCTGAATATCATTTATCTAAAAAAGAAACTAGAATACAATTAAACAAAGAAGTATGCAAGGCACCAAAGGAAAATCAGTGGCTAAACCAGTTTATCAGAGTAAGATGTTGTTTTCACAGTGATTTATGTCTCAGAGCAAACATTGAGACTGCTTGCTGTGCTCACAGCCCTTTAAGAAGACAAAAGAGAAAATGTGCCAATCTAATAGTTCTGTGACTATCATGGAGAGTTGTTCCATTAGATACAATTTCACAGCAGCTTCCAATTTCTGTTTTATATGGCTGCTTAATGGTTTGTGGGGCTTTTTTGTTTGGGTTTTGGGTTTTTTTCACTCCAGTTATCAAATACAATACAGCAGCTATATTTTGAAATAGAATAGTTTAAAGAAAATGTTTAATACAATTCCCTTTTGCTAATAAAGAGGTAAAATAGTCAAACTGAAATACATTTATTTCTATTGAAAATAAAGCCAGTTTTATGAAGGTAGAACAGAATGGAAGCCTCAGGGTATTAATCTGGTGCTATACTGACATACTTTGGTACTTCAATAACAGGATGATGTTCAACATTTTGCTGACAATAATAGGTAAGATTAGATTTTTCTCATTTGAGTTGGGACTTGCTGGGAAGTGGCTGGTTCAAACGAAGTTTGTATCTTACCCAGCAGCACTCCAACCAGTTAGCATGACCAGCAAACTGGGAAGGATGGATGAAGAGAGGTCTGAGGTACTCAAAAATTTTGCTTAAGTCTTCTATGACAGCATTTCTTTCACATTTCTCAAGTAGTTGAACTGCAAAACAGGGGATCGGGGAGCAGAGTTGTGACCTATATAACAGAAGGTTGAGTTCATGACCTGAGGAACCTGAAAATTCATAAGTCTATACCTCTTTATACCAAAAAGAGGTATCCCAGAGTCTTGAGGGAGTTAGCTCATGTGGTCACCAAGCCACTCTCCTTGATATTTGATATGAGCTGTTCAGCATGGAAAACAGAAAACTCCAGAGAGACCTTACTGGGGCCTTTCAATACCTAAAGGAGGCTCTCAAAAGATAGGGACAGATTTTTAGCAGGGCCTGCTGTGATAGGTCAAGGAGCAATGGTTTTAAACTGAAAGTCTGTGTATTTAGACTAGATGCAGGGAAGAAATTTTTTCTGATGAAGGTGATGAAACACTGGAATAGGTTGCCCCATCCCTGGAAACATTCAAAGTCAGGTTGAATGGGGGGTTGTACAACCTGATCTAGTTGAACATCTCCCTTCTCATTACAGGGGGGATTGGACTATGTGACCTTTTAATCCTATGTGACCCTTCCAACCGAAGCTGTTCTATGTTTCTGTGATTAAAACCAGACAACTTTTTGTGGTTTAGGAGAGGTTTGTACACCAAAGCAGAAAAGTAACTACTACTAGGTGATCTGGCTGACACTAACTAATTTTTGTGCATATATGATCATTACCAATATGTCTTATCTATTTTCCTTTAAGAAATGCTCTCATAAAATCATCCATTACTTGAAACACCCAAGTTAATCTTTTGAGATCAAAACTTTCTCCCACCTTTCCTGGTTCACCAGCTTGGCATGGAATAAGTTGCATCTCTTTTTTCAGTGAGTTTTGAAATGAGAAAACAATGTTTCCCATTATATCTGGCTATTTCCAGTGCTCCAAAACAAATGACCACTGATAACAAGATAAACAACAAGCCTTTGGAGTGAATCCAGCATGAGATGTGAATATAAGCCACCAGAGCTACTGTTATTTATTATGCCTCCATTTCACTCCACTGAGCATGCTGACACAGCATTAATTAATAATCTATTCTGAATACAAAACCTCTGATACCACTTACATTATAATATTTTTATATCATGTTATATGTCATTAGAGTCGACATAATGATAATATCCACTTTGCAATGGAAATCATTGTAATAGAAAGAGCATTAAAACAACATGGTACATTAAAGTGTTATTTGATATATATTCACTGAAGTATTGCCAGAAGGCAGAACATAGTAGGATGAGTAGAAGGCTACAAATATCACTACTCTGACTCCATTAATATAAACATTATATCTATTTTGATTGTCTGTCTTACTGTCTTAAATCTTAACTTATTCCTTCATCATGTTCTCTGCAAATTGCTGCGTTTTTAAATACAGGCTCATGTTCTTATGAAGTTGCTTAAAATGCACAGAAATTTTAAGCGAATTCTAGGATTTGGACTTAATTTGTGAATGAAGAAGGATTTTTGGACCTTCTCATTACAGGGGTGACTGTCAGGACTGTGTGATATAAGCGATAAATTTCCAGGGATTCCCACAAGGAAGGAATTGCTCCCTGTGATAAAACATATGAGCCAGACTAGGACTATATCCCTTCTATTACAGTAAGTGAATTCTAGAACCCATTTGCTGTTTTCTAAGCTGTGCAGGCACTTTTGTAAGACAGAATGTCCAATCTTTTCTCAAGAAGAGAAAAATAAGTTCTTTTTCTATTTCAGTCCTTCACTTACCTGTCTGAAGTATTCAGTAGGATTTATTGTAGATCTTTAATATACAGATATGGTTCCTGTGTAGCTAGTGGCCACTGCCTAAAGGGGGTTAGGGCTTGTTGTGGGATGCACAGGGAAGAACACAGCCTTGCAGCCCAGTAAAACCTGTGCTATGACTGGTTGTGGTAGGTAAGCGTGAATCATCAAGCAACACGTGTCAAATCTCTGCAGATGCAGAGAATTATACAAATGAAGCTCACAGCTTGCTGCTATTTGATAATTTTAGCCCTGCCAGATCTGGCAGTCACATAAAAAGGATTACTCAGGGTACCATAGTCACACTTGGCTAGAACTTCTGTCAAACTGCCTCTAAATACATCATTAGGTAAAACAGTCACTTATCTTTGTCTTTTGTGGTGCAATGAACAATAAGCATCTGACTGCTTGTGTTTTTATGTTGTTCTCAGTGTGTGAATGTGTGCACCCATGCCTTTAGAAAATTCTGCACCTGGTGTTGTAAAGCACAGAGCAAATGCTGCAGTAGGTGGCCATCAATGCCTCGTGCTGAACATGTCCAGGTGTCGTTTCTCTCTTCTGGCCTCAAAAACAGAGGCCTCCATAGCAGATACACCTAAATGACAAATGGTTTGGTTAGTACTTCTGACAGCGCATACCCACCTGCATCCTTTCCTAGAGAAAAGAAAAATGTTTACAATTTAGATTCATTATGCACTTCTCAAGGGTTTTGTAACAAAGGCTATACAAATAAATGCTAATCTGTATAAATAAATTATCCTGACAAATAAAATATTTTGAATTATTATTATATTAAATATAAGTTTTAAGTCATTTGAAAATACTGTTTGCTGAGCTGCTTTGTACTAATTTCCAAGCCATAAATACAGAACTGAAACAGTTATTTTTTGCTTTGATGACGTAAAAAAATTGTTAAGAATAATTGTACTCCTACTCTTTAAAGCAGAGTACTGCGAGTATGTGGATGGAGGAGTTAAGCTTGGAAATCTGGATGCAGTTTCTCACTCTTAGCACAGATGCATCATGACCTTTACACATTGGCACAACAGTATAGGATTGTTGCTACACATTTTCTGAGAGACATTTGTCTCTATTCCTGTTCATTGAAGAACAAAACAAATTTGAAGTAAATAAAAATTTTAACTCTGCTTGAATCCAGAAGTACCTTTTTTTAAATTTTAAGGTATGTCATTACACCAATCTGTTTTATAACAACAGCTAGAAACCACATCCAAGATCAGAGTAAAAAGATGGCTCATTGTTTTACACTGATTTTTAATTATAATTAATTGCAACAGTAATTTAAGTTCATTAGAGCATCAATTTCCTAATGGCTAGATATATTTGAAATACAAAACTGTTGGTATGAAAGATAAAAGAAAGAACAAAAGTGAAAAGCTTTTTTTTTCTCTCAGGTAAAATAATGCCTATATTAATAACACTTTGTACAGGTGTAAAGGAGTTTAAATTATAATTTTATCTATTATACATATACTTACATTACATTACCTGACATCAGCTAGTTCAAATTTGTTAGGAGTAACAGATGGAAATCACCCTGAGGTTAATATCTCTTCTCTTCTGAACTGCCAGCTTCCATCAGGTTTTTATATCCTTAATTTCGGTATGCTGCTGCTTGCAAATTCACACTGTAAGCATTTTTCTTCCTTTTTTCCCCCTTATTTTTTGTGTGTGTGTATGTGTGTGTGTTTATATTCTTCAGTATATATCAAGGGAATTTTCTGCCTTTTTATTAATTATATTCACCATAATTGTGGTCGTATTCTTGTCCTCATGAGTCTGCTGTTTGATCACTCTTAGAAGCATTTGCTATCAGCTTTGCATTTCTCACAGCAAATACTCTGAACATATCTGTTCTTTGCACTTCATCCTTCAACATTATTTTGTTTTTCACTAAAACCTTGCCAGAAATCACATGACAGTTATTTTTCTGTGAAATGCTGAATGTTTAATCTCCTGTGTAAGACATTCAATGTATGCTTAAGGCACAAAATGTGTGTTCTTATCCTATGCAAGTATGAAAAGCTTCAAGTAGCTGATAATGTTGTACACTGGGGAAGTGAGCAATCTGCCGAAAACTAGGATGGGCTACACTGGAATATCCCATCCCTTTTTTGTAGTAGGGAGGCTGTAAGACAGTCAAGACTGCATTTTATCACCATCTAACAAATACTTAACATATGTTGAAGTCAAAGACATTTTTAGATACACAAATTTAAACCAATAAGTTCTTAAATAAAATATGCTGCACAATTTCACAGATTTTCAGAGAAGCAAAAATTGAACAAGATCTACTTCATTGTACACATCCTCTTCCTATTAGGAAAAATCTTTTAGACAGTAGCTCTTTAAAGCCCATGGAAAAAATCCTGAAGTGCAAAGCCTTGTTCAAAGCTCACATGCTATTCAATATCTCATCAAAACAAGATGTTGTGTATGTGTGTGTTTCTGTGAAAGATGACTAAACTTGAAAAGTATCAGATTTATTATCTCTGTGTTCTGTGGGAAACACACAGAAAACTTTATGTTGTCTGATAAGCTTAATCTTCAATATTCTTCTCAAAAGAATTTACCACTCTTGATATTACATATACTTCCAAGTCACCTAAAACTAGTTATGAAAAGTATATTCTTCAAAAAGAAAAGTGCTCAGAAAAACCTCATGGAAGAATTATGTGTGTTAGTATAAAACTCTTGTGCATGGATATTTAATATAGTTATTAATTACCCAGGCAACATTAAACTCTTTTTAACACTTGTCTGCAACACCAAGAATTACAGGGTTTACCCTGTAAAATTTCCATGGTTAAATCAGACATGAAACCACAAACTGGGTATTAAGTGGTTTGTGATGCAACATTCACTAAACACATCTTTAGCACTTGAATTGCTAGAATAACAGGTTTATGTTGTGGTTATCTCTGCCCAAGAGATAGGATTAAAGAAAAGACCCTTGGCCTTAGCCTTTCATGAACACATGCTGAGAGCAGACACATGATGGGAAACAAAAACTTTAGGTCATTCAGGTTCTGATGAGAACTACATGCTGGTGTTCATAGCTCATTGTAGCATTTTAGAAATTTTACCCCCACACATCCCTTCTTCTCAAATTATTCCAGACTCTTCCTTCCTCAGTTCTTGGTATAGTCATTCCAAACCCAGATTTTTAGGCTTTTTTGTTTAAGTTTCTACTCTTTTTTTTCCATTCTGCTTATATTTGTTGGAAAAAATAGCTTCACAAAACAAACCAGGTAAAATTAGGATGTTGAAAAATGTGGTCTGCACAATAAACACAGGTAGTTTCTGGGGCCCACAGAAACTCAGCTGTAGATTCAAAGATTTTCTATTGCCAGATTGAAGCACGACCAGTAGGACTGAAATCTTGGAAGATTTAAGAATTTTAAAGTTAACAAGTCTTCCAAGGGTTTGTGTGTACTGAAGTATTGAAAAAAAAGTCTTTAAATTTGACCTACTTGTGCAGGGTTTTTGGAACATAAAAAAAGAAGTCACATTTCCTACATAGCCCTTTCCCTACTGCTTTTCAAGGCCTTTTACTACAGGAGAAATAGAACCAGAATTATCAGACTACATGATACCATTTTTTTCTTTTACAATGGTAAAAAATATTTTCTTGTATTCCAATCCCTAAAAATGCCTGAATAGCTTTATTTATTTTTTTTTTTTGTTTTCTGTTTCTTTTAGTCAGCCTACAGGATGGGAAATTTCAGTCCAGATGGCTGAAGTTTGGCAAACTTATAAACAAGAGAAATCAGGGTCTTAAAATGGAAGTGATGGACAACATTACTAATTATGCATTCTATATTTATTTTGCCCAGCTGCCTCCTCTTTTCCATCCCCAAATAAAAATAACCAAGAAAACAGAAAATTGAATTTGGTAAAAGATTATGGGTTTGAAGCTTTGTTTTGAGGGAGGGATTAATGAAATCTTGTGCATTAATATCTAAACATACATTTAGGTAGCTATCTCCCCTGGACACTTCCATTTTTTCCACAACCTCTCTAAAATAGAATTGTTTGAGTTATTCAAATTATGCTAACGTTCTCTCTGTAGGTGTAAATGTTTGGCAGCTATGTGCATTCTAGAAGTGTTAACTCTTGTCCATTTGCTGTTGTATCTCAACTCCAGCTTGATAGGTTTACCACTTATGTGCAAAGTCAATGTCAAAACAAAGGGAAAAGTTATGTTGGTGGCACTCTGAACTTTCTGATTCTGGTTTCAGATAACTCATTTTACCATCTTCCTGTATTTCTGCTTTCTCTTTAGCACTGGAAGCTGACTGCAGCCCCTCTGTGAGCAGTCCATCAAGCACCCCCACACACTGACAGGCAAGCGCGTCCCTTCCTGGGGCCCGAGCGCCTCGCTGGCTCCACGCTGGAAGCACTTTTGATATTATGGTCTTTATTTGAACTTTTGAGGTCTGTGTTTGCTGGAGAAGATTTATACTCTGCATCTCAGATGTGGTAATATGGAAAAGCCGGAAAAAGACAGCCATGGAACCACAGCACCATCAAGTGACAATTGCCTCTGTCACTGTAAACTCTACCTCATGAGCACACATAGGTCATTTCACTTTTGTCTCTCACCCTCTTTTGGCCAAGGATATTTTAAAAAGTACATTTCTAACTGTCAAATAATTAAATTGAACCTATTTTTCTTAGTAAAGTGAAACTTTATTCCGTTAATGTTTTTGTATGATGTTTTTTGGAAATACTGTAATACATTTGGCTCAGGGTACATACCAAAGGCTGCATGGAGCTGACTGGGCTTCCTTTCCAGCCACTTTTCATACACAAGGTATTATTAGGCACATTATTTAGTGTTTCTATGCTTTAGCTCTCCTGAATGGAGTGACAAAATTGTAGTTACCCCTACTTTAAATGCAGCCATACAAATTAAATACATTATATCAAGGAACTATATAAGTCCAGTTCCTTTATAATACTTTTTATTTCCTTTCTGTTTCTCTAAGGAATTTATGGGGATTTAAACTGACAGTATTAGGTGTTGTGATCTTACCTAGACAAACAAAAGTATTCACAGGAATTTTCTCAAGTCCACACTGGCATTTTCAGTGGTTCAGATGTTCCATCAAATCTACAAAGCAGAGAACAGACCACATCAGGAATCAGCACAGGAATCAAAAGATGAGCATCAGTTCTTCTTTCATCAGGCCCTAAAGTGGACTAGAAGACACTAAAGGACCCCAGTTAGGCTTTGTGCTGAGTGAAGTGCAGAGGTGATTTTTTTCCACTTCTCCCACATCTGGAGCTTTCTAGCACCTGCTTTGATTCCACATGCAGAGAGACCCTTAAGCTGTGCTATATCAGGCCTTCAGAGGCCTTTGAGACTATGCCTTTTTCACATGTAGTCCTTCTGTTCACAGTAAAGGACAGGAAAATGGGGCAAAAATACCTTCATGTCACACTGAGATCCTTCTAGGCAGAATGTAAGCCTAAAATGACATTATCTTTTCCTATAGCATATCTCCTTCATAGATATTCTATCACATGAATGGAGAGGCATGACAACATGTATCATATGAGGTTTTTACTGCCCCAATATAACATAGAAGGAGGTTTTGCTGACCATTAATACTTTATATATGTGTGTACAGAGAGATACCTAAATATGTGGACAGGTTGTATATATATATATATATATACACACATACATTGTAACAACATACTAGGGTATTTTTCACTTTTATTACTCTCATGAGGTTTATTCACAGACATGACCACTAAATAGTGGAACAATAAGCAAGAACATCATAAATATCTTTACCACTAGAAGTAGATTCAGGACATGTCACCATTTCTGCCCATCCTTGGCTCTGGAGGAGTCAAAGTGAAGGGGAAAGTAATTTGAACTAATGGCTCTTAGACTGCCAGTAAGTAAATAATGTCAGACATTACCCATCGTCCTGAGGCCAAAATCTGCAATTCTGTTAATGTCCCAGGCAGTCTGACTGAATCAGAAACAAAAGAAGATTTTCACTTGCTCCCTCACTAGGTCCTTCTCTCTTGTTAAGTATCTAGGGCTTGGAACTTTCTGTGGGCAACATACACAGCTTCATCCAGATGGAATGTGGACATTTGGATGGCACCAACACCTCTGACTGTGAAAGGAAACAGGTCTTGCTTAAGCTAGAGCATTCTACAGAAGGTTTTGGAAATGGAGAAATGTATTCCTAAAATATAGTGAAAAAAATTCTACATCCTTTAGGAAAAATATTGATGTGTTGGTAATAAAAATCCAATATAAGATAGAAGAACCCAGCTTCCAAAAACTCTTTGTGTAGATTTCTGAAATACATGAGTCCCCACTATGTTCAATCTGTCTCTACATCTGGTCCCAAAACATGATTTGTGATTTTAATATGGTTGGTAAGACATAAGTTAATGTGTTTTTCTCCGCTAGAACTAAAGATTTAAAAAAAAATAGAGAGGGAATGTTTAAAAAGTATGTAAAATGAGAGACAGAGAATTTCCTGAGACAATAGCCCACAGCAATAATGGTTCTTACTCTTGCTGCCTACAGGTCAGTCCAACACATTTATGGTCTTTATACTTAATAGATGAGTCAAGTGGGGGGACCTCACTGTTACAACTATTTTCCTTCCTGAAATCCCATCCTGTTTTAATGCTGTTCACATTTTTCAAAATTATCATTTGAGCTTTTGCATTAAATTTTAGAGCAACAACTAAAAAGTAATTTTAAAAACCCCAAAACACGTAAGAGGAAAATTTGGGGGTTTTTTTGTTTGTTTGTTTGTCTATTTGTATGTTTGTTTTTCTAAAAATGCAGAAGTTTTTCTGGGAATCCAGTAATCACTGGCTTTTCTACAAGGCAGTCTTAGCTGCCTGTGTCACAGCACTCACATTAATTTTCCACTAAGAGAGATAATATTACAGGTGCTATGTGTTAAATAGCAGCCAAAAGTCTGAGTACTGAGTGTCTATAGCAGTTGTCTCTGTTTCCTCCTGCAGCATTTGTATCACTCTGATATTATGTGTAGAATGAAAGCTGGAAGCATAAAATCTCTCGAGTTGGAAGGGACCCACAAGGATTGTGGTGTCCAACTGCTGGCCCTGCCCAGGACAACCCTAGGAACCATACCATGTGCTGAGAACCTTTTCCAAATGCTTCTTATATTCTGTTAGGCTTCATGTTATAACCACATACTTGGGGAGCCAGAAGTTACAGTGCCCAATCCCACTCTGCACGAAGAATCTTCTCACAGTATCCACTCTAATTCTCCCCTGACACAGCTTCAGGCTGATTCTGTGATTCTATGGGATAAAAAGTCTATTTAGTCCTTGTGGAATAAGGCCCATAAGAGTATTTTTACTCTAGTGAGATTGGTTGCCAGTTTCTTCAACTCTTATAAATACATCTCTAGTGATGTGATATTTGATAGGTACTTTTTTTTATAATCCACATCTCTGAAAGAGCTGAAAGATCCTCCTCTCAGAGAGATCTAGGTACATATTTCTCAATGAATTTTTGTTTGGCAGGATGACAACTTCTTTTGCAGAGCACACTGAAGTTCTGGGGCTAGTGTTCCTCATTGGGCTATCTCCAAGAATGATGTAGGTACTGTGGTAGAGGGTTTTGCACCTTATCTTTGTAACGATGGCTCAGAAAAGATAGCTCAAAATTAAGGGTGCTACACCAAAGTATAGGCCAAAGAGCTCTAGGGTAGATGTGCTGCAATGAGACAGCAGAACATGCCATGGACTGGGAGGAAGACTGAAGCCACAGACCCTCCACTCTTCCTTGCTCTGAGGAAAGATGCAGGGTGGTTATTCCATGGATTGGAGCATTCTTATGAAAGTAAGCATGTGTGAATCAGTACAGGACAATTCTCTGGTGCAGTGGGAATAAAAAACATTATGTACTGCTTTTACCTGCTTCCCTGCAAAACTCAGGACACGCTGGTTTCCATTCTTAGGTTTGCTTATGCATTTTATACCTAACCATCTGTGTCAAAAATGCACAAGAAACATAGGATTGGGCACTGGATATCAGACATCCTTCTTTTATTCTCTTCCTCCCTCCTTAGTGCCTGGCAACACATTCCCATTCTCTGTCAAATTGTGCTATTCTTTTCCTGTGTTTTGGTAGAGTTGGACTGTCAATTACTGGGTACCCTCTTCCCCAGAACAGCCAGTCTTCTGTGCTTAGAAGGTTTGAGAACTTTGAACCTAGCTGTAGGGAGATCTGAAACTCCCTTTCTGTGTTGTGAAGGCATGTTTAGGTGAAACATGACTTTTCTAAGCCTCTTTCTTCCCTGCATTTACTGTGTGCTGGTTTTTGTTACACAGTAAAGCACACAAGCTAGATGCTTGTGGGAAAAAACAAAGGCTCTTCCAAAAGAAAGCTCTCTGGAATTCTCCACTGTCGTGACTATTGCTAGTTCCACAGTACAGCTCTTTGCCAGAGGTTAGTGCCAGCCGGTGTGGGCTTCTCAGAGGGAGCAGGGCAGCAGATGGTCACACTGGCCAAGGTCACACTGACCAAAGTCACACTGACCAAGGCAGCACCACCAGCACCCCCACGAGCTCCTCTGCACTGCTGCCTCTCACAGAGCCTTACTGAACGGGCTCACATTCCAATCAACCTGCTCAAATGTCTTCAGCAAAGGAATGATCTTTCAGACCTAAACACTGACCTTAACTTAATTTAGGAATGGAACTTTCAATTTTCTGACCTTTAAACCCAGAGTATTTCTCCCAGAGCAGCAGCTGACTTTTTAATTATAGAGTAAAAAGAAAAATAATTCATCTTAAGAAAATCAACATTGTGTTTATAAGGTTTTAGAAAATGAAGGATAGTAATTTAGATATACATATATTTATCTTAGGAAAAAATACAGAGCTCACATTTATCATGAGGGGTTCTTCTATTCCATTTGGAGTCTAAAGAAGTTAATGAATTGATTACAGTAATAACAGGAATAAATGAAATAAGTCATCCTGCAGAAATAGAAGTGGAAGTCTGAATTTAGTATTCTTACAGTACAATTTTTCCAGCTAATACCTATGTCTGTAACACATAGTTGAGAGGGAAATCCTACAAACATAATTAACATTGTCTGACAGGTCCCATCCAGTGTAATGGTGCATTCCTTCAGGCTAATTTTATAACATAAAACAAACAGATGGGAGGGGTCTGAGATCCCTGTGGCAGATGATTACTCACAAAGTTTCTAAGTCAATGGAATACTTAAAAATCAAAATCTTAATATTAGTTATTAACATGAATGAATGAACAAATTAATGAAATTGCTAAAGTAAGTGAAAAGTGCTAATCTAATTGTACTGTTCTGAGCTCGTGAGAACATTTTTTATCATTTAGGAACTGTTTCAGATTTTTCATTTTCTTCAAGAATCTACAAGATTCTTGTACTGATGATACTGGGAAATCAGAAATGTAATTTTAAGGTAAAGAGCTTGGGAAAAAGAGAGACTGAAAGAGGTTGCACAGCTAAGATTTCATAAGGAGACATTATTAGATTTGTTCATTAAATAAAAAGGACATCTTTATGGTACCATGGAATCATGATACTAGAAAGAATCATGCTATTTAAGGAGAGCATATTTTACCATTAAACCCACTTACAACCATACAGTTGGACAAGATTTCTTTTAAAAGTAATGAGTAGTTATAGATATATTAATATCTAACAATATCTCCTGATTTCTTGTAAATTAACATTATTCTTTGATTGTGTCAGATGTCCGTGCTTTATGAATTCCTTAGTTTCTAGGGTCTTTGAACTTAACCCCAAAGCTGAAATTAAATGAACTTTTAAAATTAAATCTGTTTCTTATTTTGAAGTTTATTTGTTCACGGCTTATGCAATCCACTCAATATTTTCCTAATTGAAGCATATAGATTTCAAGGAAAAATCTGTCATCAATTGTCGGAAATGGCTGCACTTTCAAAACACTATAACACTATAACAAGTCATCAGCGTTTTTCACATGTTTTTCAATCTCCAGATCTTGCCCACCAAAAGCTCCAAAGACACCCTTATCCAACTTCTTCTATGTGGGCTGGTCAAGTGAAAATATCAAAATGTGGAGCAGGAAGAATTCCCTGGAGAATATCTTGATCTCATTCTACTTGTTCTAATATAAAGGTAATGAAATTATGGAGACCTGCAGTGATACATGCCATTAATTGGAATATTATGCATCTTCAGCTTAGACTATTTGTAAATAAGATGGATGTCATAAAGCTCTCTAGAAATCTATCAAAGATTTTTTCATGCAAAGCAGTAAGGTGATCATTTTATACCAACCTTGCAGTTTTGAAATGTTCCATAAGAATCTCTTCAGCACATGGATCTCAATATACAGAGATTTCAGAATGCTTGAATGTGCTTATTTCCTTCTGTGTTTTCCTTCTAAAGTGATCTAGTGGAAATGATGCATAAGAGAAAAAAAAAATAGGGAGTTAAACAGAAATTATTACTCCTCCATAGTTTTGAAGCTAAATGGCTTCAAAGCTAAATGTGTGGAAGCATTTCTGTCTTGCTGCTGGACTGAGTCAGTTTTGGACAGTACTCAGCCTGGGTTAAGCTGGTAAAATCTGCTCCTCAAAGAGAGGAGCAAACCATATTGGCATTTTTAAAGTATCATTTTGATGCCAGGTGACAATGGCTCCTTTCAAAATGAGAAATGTAGGGCCACTGTATTGATCTTTCAATAGACATCAGTCCTCCTACAGTTGCAGAGCCTCCAGCTATAGCTCGTGTAGTACTGTGAACTTTTCTTCTGCAAAAATGCTGAAAATGGCCAAATGTACTTCTGCTTCTTTTTATTTTTTTTTATTTTAACAATGTTCTTGAATTTAGGGCAAAAAAAATCACTTAGAGATGCTATAAATAGCCCAGCATTCCAGATTTTATTAAGGCTTAGAAATCTCTCTACTAAAAATATAATTGTATTTTAAAATTTTATAATCATACTATAAAAATATAGATTTCATTCAAAATCATGTAATGGATTAAATCAGTTAATCACAAACACCATAGAAAGTAATTAGAGCTATTAATAGTAGATGGAAACATTTAAAATTCTACTGAGATCCAGAAACACTTAAAGAGAATGATATCTTCTCACAATGAGAACTCAAATTTGCACAAAGAAGTAGGGTCTTTCAGCATTATTTAGAGAAGTACTTCATACATTTTTTAAATAGCCCCTCTATGCTCCAAATTCTTGAATCAATCCTGCACATATTATTTATTCTCTCATAACATTGTATCTCAAATAAATACCTCAATATATAGAGTAGAATTTTAGGTTATTAAGATGACTACTAGTGCACTGTCAAATCATGGGCTGCCTCAGATATGATTTCTAAGAAACATGTTCATGATCAATTTCATAGTTTGCCAATTCAGCCATCCATATATATTATGAAAGAGGCAGCACTTGAGAAGGCTTTAAGGTAATCATATGTTATTCCAGATCTCCTTTCTCCTTGTGTTCTTTTGTAGAGTGAATGCTAATACAACTACAGGTGAAACAACATTTCAGGAATCAGGAATATAGCAAGTGTTTGTGTGTGTCCCTCTAGCATTCTATGAGATATAGGGGGAAAATAGAGGCCAGTTAGAAAATCAACTTGTAACAAAAAAAAAAAAAAAAAAAAAAAAAAAAAAAAAAAAAAAAAAAAAAAAAAAAAAACAAAACCCAAAAAACTAGAGAGGAATGGTTTGCAACATTACTGATCACTTAGAATTTTCTGATTTTTTAGAAAGGTTTTTAACACCTGATTATTTAGTAAAAAAGGATATCTCCATCTATGTTAGTCAGTAAAGAATTCCAAGGGTGTTATTATAAATTGCATGTCTCAGTGAAGGAAATAAACTGAAACTACAGCTAATACCATCCAAACTTATCATAACTAATATTTTTCTTTAATTTATCTCAAAAGTTCGAAATAACTGCCTAGGTGATCCCTATTTCAGCTTGTCTACTAATTATTTTATTCTTAAAGTGAATAGTTGTCAGGGATGTGTTGGAGTAATTCTTGACCTTGGAAGTCAAAAAACACAGTTGATTACTGTAAAGTCTAATTATCCCTTACAGGGATAGTCACAATTGCTAACTTTGCTTTGAAGAAATTAAGATCCTTGGTGGATACAAAGAAGGAAGATTACTCCAGGGGCTGAATTAGACCAGGTGGCTAACTTCTGATAGGTTTTAGCAAAGCACATGAGCAACCCTGATTTCTAGAAGAACAAGGCCCACAGACTCAGATGTACTGCTGATTTTTAACGTACAAGGCATAAATATCGATTTATGTCTGTCTTTCTGACAATGGTTTGCCTAATCCAGACCAGAATATGTTTAATTTCCTTTGCAGCAAGAGCACATTTCTGGCTCATATCCAGCCTGGTGTCCGCTGGGATCCCCAGGACTTTTTCTGCCAACCTGCTTTCCAGCTGTACAGCCCCTAGTGTGTATTGCTGCCTGGAGCTGTTCCTCCTCCAGTGCAGAATTTTTCACTTCCTCTTTGTCCTGGGTTGACTATATGATGCTTGTATCCCCAATCGTCTCATTTGGTTTATGCTGAATCATAAGTTTTGTACCTTTAAGAGTGTTCCAGAGAGTGAAGGGGGGGAGAGAAGAAGCGCGCAGTTCGTTTTCAGACACTCCACTCCTCCACATTCCTGCTCCTGGACTGTGTTGTCTGTGGATGAACAGACAGCGGGACAGAGCTCTTCTTTTGCTTTTTAGTTAGTTTTAGCTAGCTGAGGCAAAGAAGTGCCCTGGACTGGTTTTATCCCTTTTCTTTGGACCTCTTGAAACTGCTCTGGACTGAACACCCAGGAGAGCACCGGCAGCTGCAGCTGTGGCCCACCGGGCCGGGCCTGGCCTGCGACAATTCCAGCACCGGAGGGACTGATCAGAGACTGAGTGAGCTGAGCTTCAACCCGGGGTTTTCTCAGTTTGTCATCTCTTTTGGAGTGGCAAGGGGTCTCACTGTTCGATATTGTTTTGGTTTTATTGTTTAATAAACAGGTTTTTTCCACCTTTCTCCAAGGAGGTATTTTTTTCCTCCCAGACCAGTTGTGGGGAGGGGCTGATTGGATCTGCTTTTCCCACTGGAGTTCCTCTGGGGGATTCTTCCCCAAATTTGCTCTAAATCTGAACACTCTTGTTGAACCTCATGAGATTCCTGAGAGTCTGTTTCTCCAACTGTTGAGCTCCTTCTGGATGGCAGCACAACCCACTGACCCTGACATCAGCCACTCCTCCCAGTTTAATGTCATTTACAACCTTGCTGAGGGTACATTCTGCCACATCATTTGCATCATTAATAAAGATGTTAAACAGGAGTGGAGCCAGGACTGGGTTCATTAGCATACCTGTTCCAATTTATCAGTGACATACCACCAGTAGTATTAAGAAAAAAGTTCTGAATGTACTTAGACCTGAAAATATTTCACCTTCTGGATTCTTACAGCAATTCTCTGCAGCAATACTCAAAATTTCTCCAAGCTGAGGAATTCAAATGAATGAATTTAGTAGTAAAAATATAGAATCATAGGGAAAAAAAATAAGACAGGAAATAAAAAAGTAAAAAAGTAGTAATGAAGAAAATAATCTGCAGGCCTATTCAGTAACCTAAACCTTGCATCAAGGTAAGACATTTATTTCAGGTGACGTGTGTAGAACCCTGA
The DNA here is from genome assembly GCF_027887145.1 of Ammospiza caudacuta. Lineage (NCBI taxonomy): Eukaryota > Metazoa > Chordata > Aves > Passeriformes > Passerellidae > Ammospiza > Ammospiza caudacuta. Next base: position 99,732,067 of record NC_080594.1, read on the forward strand.
GGCTTTGAGGCCATAGCTCATTTGTGTTGTTAGACACTGAGACACACAGACAAATGAAAGATAGGGAAAATGTGAGAAAAGTGAAGAAATCCTGAGAGCAAAGGCAAGAAAGCTGTCAGGAAGTCATGCAGGGACATAAGCAGCTTACAGAGCCTATGAGCAAGTATAATGTCTCTAAGGGATATGACCTTAATAAATGCAGTCCATTACACCTTTAGAGTCAGTATAGCTTCAAAGCTATTTGCATGTAAATGATTGCATTTTCTGTCACCCAGTATTATCTGATGATAATAAAGCATAGCATTTTTTTTGTTGTTGCTGCTCATATGATTTATGCTCCAGTTTTGCCTAAAAGCTACAGAGAAGAGCTACTGAAGTTGGTATTCTACAGCAGAACTTGGTACTCTACAAAAATTGAAGATAAACAGATTCAACAAAACCATACTTTTGATTTTTTTTTCTCTGTATTTTCAGTATAAAAATGTGTTGCCTTAAGTAATACCCTACTTGGTTGTTTGCTAGAAGAATGTAATACATTCTATAGTTATCAAACACAGTGAGACTAACTAGGGTGACTATTGATTTAGGACAATCTGATGCTATGACACTGAGATAAGAATAAATGACTTTGTGGAGGGACTATATCATTAGCTACACAGAGATACACAGCTTTCCCCTAACGTTTTCCCACAGAGGGATGCCAATAAATAAAAAAACCTAAATAGTTGGCATTGAAAATTAATACAGTTACATTTGGAATGTCTGCTGCTGATGAATGGCAAATATTGTGATCCACATGCAATATTTTAAAAATTATTAGCATATGGATAATTAAATTGACAAAAGACATCAAAACAGAGGCAGAGAGCATTGATAAGAAAGATGAAGAAGTAGAAAAAACCATGCTCACAATCTCAAAAGAGTTATCATAGAATCATAGAATATGGTTAGTTGGAAAGGACTTTTCAGGATAATCAATTCCAACTCCTGCCCTGTGCAGGATTGGAATCACATCACCCCAATAATCACATCGTGTGCCTGAGAGTGTTGTCCAAACCCTTCACGGACTGTCAGGCTTGGTGCTGTAACCACTTCCCTGGAGAGCCTGTTTCAGTGCCTTAACATTCTTCAGGTAAAAGACCTTTTCCTGATATCCAACCTAAGCCTCCCTCTACTCACTTTCATGCCATGCCCTCAAGTCTTGTCACTGGTCATGAGAGTCAAGGGATCAGTACCTGCCCCTCCACCTCCCCTTGTAAGGACCTTGAAGACCACAATGAGGTTTCCCCTCAGCCTCCTCTTTTCCACTCTGAACAGACCAAGTGTCCTCAGCTGCTCCTCACACAGCTTCCCCTCCAGAACTCTCACTATTCTCATGGCCCTGTGTGGCCTCCTTAGCTCTGTATTACAAATAAGACATAATCAAGCTACACCTGAGCCCAATTTGATTTGCAAGTTGTGCAACCGTTCTCAAGTCTGAAGACATGGCCTACACCAGGTCAGTAACTTAGTTATGTCAGAGACTGAAGAGTTCTTAACTGAGGTATTAAGTCTGAGCTCCATCAGTTTTGTCCCTGTGCAACACATGCATTTAAATTATTTGTACTGGAGTACTTTCCTGAGAAATGGATGATTTAATCTTTTGTACTTATATGTATGGTAGCACTTTCTCTCCTTTCTAGCTCTGCTGTCTTGTCTGGTATGATAGACATCAAGCATGATTGTATTCAATGAAATCTTATTTGAATTGTCTTTCTGTACAGGACATGAACCTAATACTTTAGATTATATTCTAAGCTGTCATTCTTATTTGACCTAACACTTGAATCAAAATTCAGAATCCTGTAAAGGTTTCTTCCAAAACAGAAACTGCTGAATAACAGCCAAACTCTCTGTTCTCTAGACAAGAGAAAAAGTTCCCGTTTGTGGTGCCAAACTCCTTTCAGCCCACATTTAACCTGAAAGATGTCACTGCTGTGCCATCAGTTTTTATGATTGAATCTAGAGGTTTCCATTTGGCTCACTGCTGTCTTCTTCCATGTCTCCATCCTCCCCAGAGCTGTGCCTCATGGGCTCTGTTGGCCTTATCTGCAGTGTCTGCAAAGCTTTTCAGCTCTAGCTGTTCTACTCCTTCGTCAGACAGCATGTTCTGTCCTCAACTAGTGCTGTTAGAGGCTGAAAATAATAATGCAAATGAAAATTGATGGCTGACTTAAGTTAATATGGCAAGCTATGAACCAACACAGTTTCTGCAAAAAGTGCGTCCAGAAGAAGCAGAAAGAAAAAGCTCAAAGAAATAAGCTTTTCAGCCACTCTGGCTCTGTGATAACATGATTGCAGGTGAACACTTGATTAATACCCTCCTACATCACTCCTACAAAAACAAGGCAAAAAGCTGCCTTTGACCATGTAATTACCACAGTGTAAGTCTCAGAAGGGTGTCTCTGTTTTACCAGGATGTATACTTACCCTAAAGTTAGACACAATTATTGTCTCAGCTGTTCCAATCCTATGGAGAAATTTAAAGGCATTTAAAAAAGGAAATGAATGTGTTAGCCAGTATCAGTCGAGTATAACTCAGCCCACAGCATTAATATTCTTTAAACATCAACATGTGGTGAGTAGTAATTTAGGAGGAAAACATTTTGTGAAGACCAGTATAATGTAATTTTACCCATCAGTAAGCAATATAGCACATCCATGAAGATTATTTACATACTGACAGCTGGTCTGATAATGCCCTTGCCTCCCTGCCTATCACCTAGGCTGTGCCAACACAGCAAAACACTTAGTGCATAAATCTTAGCATTTAGCAATTTCAGCAGTTTTGGATGGTCAGAGGTGGCTTGTAAAGTCTCCATAAAATTTGCATGGCCAAAATTTTATTTGCAACATGCTGCTAGCTTCTTACAGCACAATGGTGTTGTGATTCCATCTGCCCTATGGCCATGCATGACTTTTCTTCTAGTGTAATCCTCTACTTCAAATGGCTTTATACCCTCTGCCTTATGTAGGAATATATCTGGTATTAAACCAGCTTTTGTAGCTGTGGACTCTTTTCATATTCCTAATCTGCTCAATAAATTGTTACTCCCTTTTACAGCTCAAGTAGTTATGGCAGCATAGTATTACATTTCATTTTATTCAGTGGACTGTGACAGCCCATAACTGTGACCTTTTTTTGTGGACATGCTTAAAGGTGTCAGGAATTACGACTTGTAGTGATCCACAAAAATGCTATTGCATTATCTCTTGATAATGTAAAGTAGCATATAATATATCATTGCTGTAATAACAGCCTTTCACTTGCTCCATTCTCTTCCTCTGTTTTCAAATGGTAAAATAACAAAACAGAATACAAATATATCAATTTGTAACAATTTTTTTTCTTTGTTTGTGAATTGAACTGGTGTTATTGATGCAAGCTATTGGCTTCTCTAGATAACCTATAATTTGAATGTATGCTTAAATTACAATTTTTCTCTAGGTTTAAGGACATCTGTAGAAACACTTCCTTTCCAGGCTACTCTGCACTCTTTCCATCAAATCTGACATAATAGATGTTTGAACATAAAAATCAATTGCATGATGTGTCTAGTGCTTTTCTTAGTTCAGAGAGCTTCTATAATTCATAGCTATAAGTCAAGCCATGTAAAACTATTTAAAATGACTAAAGATATAACCTCCTATAAAACTGCCATAACCCTTCCCTGCAGGTTATTTCAGTGTAAATTTTCTGTAACATATGGATGATCATCTGATCTTCATATATCTGAATATTTTGGAAATGAGAATGACTGTACACATCAGAGCTGATCTCCAAATATTGTACTGACTTTTTATTTAAATACATTTTTAAAATAAGTCAGGCAATTTTATTTATTCCTCTATAAATTATAAAAATTCTTGCTTATCTTGCTGTTCTTCCACAACAATTAAATCACAGAGAATGAATTAGTTGTAAAAACATTAATAAATTACTTAGTGAATTATTTTAGATTACTTAAATATAAAAAAAATATATATGATGGTCAAAATTTAAAAGGTCAAACCTGAAATGAGACACTTCTAATAAAAGGTCATAAATAAAACCAATTTTTTATCTCACTGTTTTCACCTTCATTGTCTCATTTGCGTGTAGAGTACCAGAATTTTTTCCTTTCTGCTCCCAGCCTGTTTTTCTAGATCTGTGTGGGCATTTTTTTCATTAACAGCTCTGCTGAATAACAGCTTCAGTTTTCACAAAAAAAGCTTCAAGCTGCCCCAGGAAGGCCAGCCTTCCTGGACAAATTTATTCCTTCTGCTGCTCAGAGATCTGTAGTTATCAACATTACATTGGAATATTTCAAATGCTTTTATTTTAGGTGTGCCTTTAGGGGTAAGAGTGAAAGACCATAGCTCATTTGCCAGGTGTGATCACTTAGGAGCCTTTCTCCTTCAAAGCACATGTCACAAGGGGCAAAAAAGATTAAAGTCTCTGATGCTCTTCTTTACACATGTAAAAAGATGCTGCCTATCTTCAGTTATTTTTTTCTTTTGTTGCCTTAATTATCAGCTTCCTGTGGGAAGCCAAAGTAATTTTCTTTAAAACAGAGTACAACATTAAACTTCATTTTTTCCCCTTTCTTTTTTTATTTTTTTCCCTTTAAGAGACCATTTAATCAGATCTGTGAAAGTGATGGGGGAGTATGCTAGTCTCTAACCTTGCAATTATTTTAAGACTTTTGAGCCTATACACAGCTATTCTCTGAATTCCTCGGTGCCTCTTACAATAAGGCTATTATGGCAAAGAACTTGACTGCATAGTTGCTACTCTTAATGTTTATTCACGAGGTTTTGCCTTTGAAATTAATTTTTAAGGTCAATCCGGGAACACTTATACATACAATTGTGTTTCCATGGGCTTCTTCACAATAACAATGTGCCACCCTGCAGCTCAGCACACCTTGTGGCTGGGCCAGTGGCACCTGCAGGAAAGGGCTGGCAGGAGCCCCATGAAAGTCAACAAGTGCCAAGCAGTGCCCTGGGGAGGGCAGGGTCCCTGCCATGGGACAGCCTGAGGAAAGAGGAGCCTTGGGGCTGTCATGGGCAGGGAGCTGGACACCAGCCCATGGCATGTCCTGGGGCAAAGCAGAGTCCTGGCTGCATGAACAAACATGGGCCACAGACTGAGGGAAGGGATTGTCCCCCTGCACATGGTGCTCCTCAGAGCACAGCCAGAGAAATTGTCCAGTTGTTGGAGTTCTGGATGCTGAGAATTTTACACTTTCTGTGCTGACAACTCTGACTCCCAGGAGAGCGCTGCATTTTAGCTGAGGCCATGGAAAAGGCTTCCAAAATTGATTGGTAGCACTGGAACTACAGGTGCGTAGCTGATTAGAAGTGTGTAACATCACAGGGTGGAAAACTTAGAGTTTGGGGGTTTGGAATACAGTAATATATATGAAGTAAGATGGAGGTCTTAGGGTGGAGGCAGGTTGTTCTTTATCTTCTTCCTCTTCCTGGGTTTGGGTAGTATTTTGTAATTGGACAGAAAAGTCCACATTGTTTACTTTGAGTGATTAGTTGTTGGGTTAAAAGTGAAAATAATTTGGGTGTCCTTTCTTAATTGGATCAAATTTAGCCTTAAAAGACCTTGTAACAAGAGATAGTTAGCCATTTTGTGCCTTGTTATTGAAAGACTGCAGAACTCTCTGCTCTGAGACTGTAACATAGATAAGAAATAATAAGCATCTAAGCCTGAACGTGAACTATGGTCTCAAGTGCCTTCAGTCCCAACCTTGACAGAGGTAGAAAAAAGAAGCTGAAAACCAGCATCCAGTCTTGGGGCCCAACACAGCAAACTCCTGGAGAAATGGGGGGAGATTGAGGGGGCTCTTTCTGATGGCTGTTCTGGAGCACTTGTTCCCTAATAGGAGGCTGAGGGAGCTGGGCTGGTTCAGCCTAGAGACAAGACAGATTTGGGAGCATCTGACAGACCCACATAGCCTGTGAGGAGACGTCATTGAGGGTGCTCCAAGATGTAGTGACGTCTCTGTGCTTGGAAGGATTTCAAGCCCTGGAACAAGCCATGAGCAGCCTGGCCCTGCTTTGGGTAAGCGGTTGATCTATAGATGTCATGAGGTCCCTTCCTGCCTGAAAGGCAAGAAGTTGCTACTCTGTCCTTCCACTTCTGATATAAACCAGGGATATCAGGGATAACGGTGCAGAAAGCTCTATCTTGAAGGAATAAAAATAATATTAGAATGGCACAGGTCTGGAAGTGTTAATAAAGATATTCATTACAGTCAGAAGTGGTGAAATCAGTAACTACACATCTGAAGAAAGAGAAATTTTATATGGTAACTAGTGACTTTGTTGGAAACAGAGAAATACAGTCAGTACTTTATTTTAACCAGTAAAACTGTATGTTATGCGAGGCCAGGTACATTTCATAAAAGTGCATGGCTAATGTATTTTCCATGAGGATTTACAGACATACTTCATAGTAACAAACATCAAAAGATGTTAAAGAGTATCACAGCTCACCATAGCTGTGACTGTACGCCCCTTCTGAACCAGCCAGGTTGCCTGACCCCAGGTGGGTGATGGTGACAGCACCATCTCTGGGAAACCAATCCTTGTTCTGTTGTCTTTGGCTCAATATTTGTACAGGTATAGGGAGAGAGGGGAAAAATTATGGAGCTGGAGAGTTTTCTTTTGTAGTGAATATGCTGCAAAATCTTAATAAATTTTGTCAAGACAGATATTTGTCAAAGATGTGAGAATTCATGTACCCTTTTTTTTCTGCATATCTCCATGTTTTTTCCTTCTTTGTTTCATGCATGATATTTTCCTTCTACATAAATACTACTTCTGTTTAGTTATATTGAGTGGAGTGTGTAGAGCTGAAAGCAAAGACTATTGCTTAAGGGTGAACTTGCTTGAAACCACGCTATATTGATGAAAACTCAAGAGGAAAAAAAGTATTTGTATATTATGTAACCCTTTTTCAAGCAACATGGATGAAGTCTGATAAGTATTCCTAGACAAAACCACTGAAAAGATTACTTTGCCTTTATGCAAAGAGAATATTTTCTTACTTTTCCAATTCTATTGCCCTGTTCATTGTATCTTTTTATTTTTATCATGTTTTGTTTTTTTTCCACAAGACACTTCCTAACTATTCCATTGTGGTCATTTCAGATGCTGTTGTGCATTTCAATGCACAACAGACAAGAAGCCTCTATTTGTATAATATGCCTGCTGGAGTGTACAAACCTTTATATATTTTCACTAAAATTATTAATATATATTTAATCAAAAGAATTTTAGTGCAAAAGTATTTTCATGTATCATTACTACATGTATTTTTAACTGCGCTTTTCTGGAGTGGATATCTGAAATACTTTAAAATTGAGGTTTGAACCACTCTTAATTTTATGTATGAGAAAATAAAAAGGGTGTCTTCAAGGAAAAATTTAAGCCACAAACATAAAATTAAACAAAGAATAACACCTGAAGCCTAATATTGAAATTCAGTTGCACAGTCTATTCTCTAGGTTCCTGAATTTGTTAAAAATCTCCCTGGCTGGTCTGCAAGGTCCCAGGACACCTGGTTTTGTGCTGAAGTCCCTGCTGTAGCTGTACAATGCAAGATAGGTTTCCTACCTGTCAGGGTCCGTCCTAGTGGACAGATGACCTGATGGTTCGTAGGAATGATCTCAGAGTGCAAAGACCAACACGGTACAAAGGGGTTTGCAGTGATAATCAAATCAAATGTGGTTTTATTGAAATAACTACAGCAAAAATGCGATAGAGGGATTAAGGGAGAGAAAAAGATAGAGAAAGAGAGAGAGAGAGAGAGAGGGGGGATATAGCTACCAATGCAGAGACGAAGTCCTTTGGTCCAGTCCAGCCGAGGGTCCGCCTGCTACACTGGGGAGATCTCAAAGGCTCTAGCTAACTCAGAGGTTTTTATTACTGAAAATTGTGAGGGGGGGAAACAGATACAATAGGGAACAGATGTAACAGGTAGTCTATGTTCTCAGCAGTAAATGAGCTTGATAGATGTAACAGGTAGTCTATGTTCTCAGCAGTAAGCGAGAGCCATTGTTTTCTTGCTCCAGTGGTCACAATCTGCAGGCATACATCTCTCTTCGGTCAGCTTGCCTCCCCACACACCTCCCCCGGGCTGGGGGTTTCAGTCCCAGTCCTTGGAAGGAGCAGAGGGGCCTTTTAGAAGTTTCATGTCTCAGTCCTTGATGGAAAAGCTTCTCACATCTCCGTCTGTCTGTCACGGTGGTTGTAAAACAGGTGAGGGTCTTCTGTGGGAGACCACCTGGAACTCAGGAGAAGTCCAGCCAGGCCGAGAGCTGGGACAACTTCCAAAGCTGCTATTGTTGCAAACGGGGCATGCTGCCCTCTTCTTAGCATACAGCAAACACTTCTGTGAAAACAATAGCTCAACACTGAGCTTTCAGGTCTCAGGGCCCATGGCATGTGACTTTTCTCCTTCAGAACTAGACATAGACGGGGGGGGGGGGGGGTCTTCTCTTCAGTGGTCTCCCAAGGATGATCGTGAGGCAGAAGAGGGAAAATTCTGACAGACTCTCACACGACCCCGTGACTCACGATTGTCTTGAAGGGATCTTCTTCAGCAGGGCTCTGGGATGTCGCTGATCACAGTCTTGCCGTACGCTGGTAGCATACCCGGAAAAGTAGAGACAGTATGACAGAGAGAGAGAAAAGAGAAAAGGAGGAAAAGAAAGGATAGGAAAAAGAAGGGGAGAAAAGGGAGACAATAAACAAACATATTTAATATTGATTATCATAACAATTTTCACAAATGGTTGATTAATTAAAACAATATTCTTTTTATAACAATTTCAAAGAAATGGGTAATTAATCAAAACAATATTATTTGTATAACAATTCAAAAAAATGGGTGAAACAAATCACAAATAATCAAAGTAAAGGCAATAAACAAATCTTAATATTAGCATTATCTTTAAAATAATTTTCTAAAACAATACACTAAAAATCCAAAGTAATTTTCACAAAATTCTAAAAGAAAATCAGGATTACTCTAAAACACATATGCTTGATTCATAATTGCTTTGTATCAAATGTCTTGGGGATTTCCATGGCGCAGGGGACATCAGCCAAATTATGTGCATTAACTATGGATGTCAATCTTGTCAGCTGTTTCACCATCTTCTAATTCATAATGACTAGGATTACTGATAAAATAAAACCAAACAGAATTAAAATCAAAAGGACAACAATGGGATGATACACACTGTTCAAGACACCTGTGGCAGTAGGAGACCATCCAAAAGAGTATCCCACCACCTGTGCTCAGCATCTTTCTCCACTCTTTCCATGACACGATGTATTTGTCTCACATTGTGATGAACAGTCACTGGAGTCTCCTGTCGACTTTCCTTGATCTTCTCCAGGATTTCAACCAAGTTCTCATGGAGCAGCAGTTGTCTTACCAAAGTAAGATTCATCTCAATAGGAGTAGGCATCAGCTTGTGAATCAGTGTGTAGTTGTATTGCAATAGTTAGTGAGAAGTGACTGGAGTTTCACAAGAAAAAATCACATCCTGAAATCTTAATAAAGTTACAAGCACAGAAATTTAAATGATATTTAGTATCTACTATAACATTTTATATGAGCACAAAATCACAAACAGTTCTAAAGCATTCACATCTATCTCCTATGTATATAAGAACTGTTTCAAAAGCCTCACTAGGACAAATCTCAAAATGACAGATATTTTGCTCTCTATCTTAACAAATGTCTTGAGCTATGATTGCATTGCTTTCACAAATGAGCCCTTGTTGTTCTCGGGCAATACAAGATTCCAAATTAATAGTTTACCATTTCTTACCAATTTGACGGGCCCATTCTCTGTGTTCAGAAAAAATAGAGAATGGCTCCATCGTAATTCAGTTCTAATGCTATAACAAGGAAAATCAAATGCACTGAGGCGTTGCGTATGGTTAACACAAAAACTGTGGCTGTATTTAAAATGGGATCACAGGTCAAAATTCGCTAGGTTCCACCAGGATTGGAATTCTCTTTCAAAGTCAGTGGCACTGTCCCAAATTATTTTCCGAATTTCAGTAGGAAAAGTGCCTTCTTCATCTTCTCTTAATAATTGAGGCAGCAACTGACTGCATCCATAATTGTGCCTGGATACAGCTGAGAGCCAAAGAAACATTGTTTTGTGTAGCACAAAGTGCATCAATTATCAATTTCTGATCATTTAATATGTTTGTGTTATGGTTTGACACTGGCACAAGGCCAAATGCCCCCATGAAAATACACCTTCTCCCCGGTGTCTGCTGTGAGATGTGACCAGGAATAAGCAAAGCAGGCTCCAGCTTAAACATAAAGAAAAGTTTATTAACTAAACTACACACAAACAATTACTAAACTACACACAAAAGAAAAAAGAAAACACGAGGAAAATTAAAACCTCACAAAAAACACTCTCCCCCTCCTCCCCCCTAAATTCCCAATACAATACATCCTCCAAAATCACCAATTCTGGGTCCAACACCACCCTTTAGAATGCTCAAACTTTCAGTTCCTCTAGAGGAGAGGGAGTCCTTCCATGTTGTGGTCGCCTTTTCCGTCCTTGTTCCGGTGCTCTCACCACCGAACAGGGATCAGGGCTGCTTCCAGGGTTGTCTTTTTAAGGATGCTTTGTCCAGTTCCAGAAAAGCACAGTATCTCACCTTCTCACCTTTGGGACATCTGTCCCCCCCATATTTTATATACCCCTGGGGCTGAGGGGTACCCACACTGAATCTTCTTTGGCACTGGGACATTTCTCCCCCTGGACTCAGTCTCTGTATCACACGGAAACATGGCTCTGTCCATGGCTACACGAAAGAGTCCAGCATAAAATGCCACTCCATCTTCTCCCTTCTTTCAACATCTCTCACTCTCTCTGTCTCTCTGGTCCAGATCTCCATCACTCGTTCATTTCCTTCGTCCTCCTCCACTCTTATCACTCATCTAGGAAGGGTTAATGCTCTGTAAGGTTTTCATTGTCCAAAAAGGGTTAAAAACTCCTCCAGGCACTGCACCCCCCCATCTCCTCAGCCGGGCTGCCTGCTGCCAGCACATGTTTACTGAGTTTCAAGATAACGACACAGGCTGCGCTCTCTCTCTCTGTCTGTCTCCAAGGGGGTGGGGGGGGAATGGCTGCCCGATGTCTCTTGGGGCTCCTTCACCCTTCCATCCTCCAAGGCCTCCTCACCCCCATCTCTGTCCAGGCCCAGGCCTACCGCATGGCTGCCCCTCTCAGCCCAGCAGCAGCAGCTGGACGGGGGAAGGGAGATCCGACCTCGGTCCCTCGAAGTCCCAAGAGAACCTCCCAGCGCCGAAGCTCTGCTTTTAACCCCTGTGTGGTCTCGGAGGTGTGTCCAAAATCCCACTGGCTACACCAGGTGCCAATATCAAAATCCAAGCACCCATTGGTTTGACCACAACATCCCAGAATTCCCACTTCTTCCTGGTCAAACCACCACAGTTTGATAGCAGCCACTGGTGTGTTCACAAAAGCCTATAAGAATGACTGCAGTGGTTGCTGTAATTTGATCAAATCTCTAATTGTGACAGCCAATTTATTCAAGTTCAATTAATTTACATGTTATGTGTAATATCATCACCTGGTGTTACCATAAAGGAAGGGAAAACATTATTTCTGTTGTCCATCATTAGTGTTATCATGGTTTAAAAGGTCTTCATGTCCCTCGGAGTTCTTCTGAAAAAGCAAACACAACAGACTCTGCCACGAATAGGCAGAAAAATTTAGAATAATGGAATTGTCAGAGAGGTTTTGAACAGCAGTGGTACTTCCCCTACAGCAGCAGGGAGTCCACCAAAAACAGGTTGTCCAGGGTAATGTCCTGGGTTCTTGAAATCATCTGGTCCCTGTAGTGAAGGAATTGTGCTTGGAGCTGTCTGGCAAAAAGCAGTGATTTTGGAACACTCATTTACCCCCCATCTATAGTAAGAGGTATGAGAAGTCCATTTAATCTTTTCACCTTCTGCCCTATCCTGCACACTTTTGACAGTAAAGTGAGAAACATTACCAGATTGAATTTCCTGTGGGTTTAGGAAAATCCCAAACCATCCTTGCATTGCTTTAACAGTATTATCTCCTGTAGATCTTTTAAAAGCATCAGCCTGGAGCAACACAAATATAAACATAGCATAGGACTTGGTGTTAATACAGACAAGAAAGTAATTCTGTCCCTCACTTTGGAAAAGACTCCAAACAGTTAACAGTTCCCCAACCTGGGCATTGTCCTGTTCCTCTCTGTTAGCAGAAGTGGGGGAGAGAGGAGGGGTTGCTTTAGTCACAGAGGCAGGTTTATTTTGTCTGCTACCCAAGCTGCCAGTTTCTTGGATTGCCCAGTTCTCCTCTACTTGCCTTGGGACCCAAGCCAACCACAAACACCCCTTCCCAGGTAGTGTACCTTTTCTCAGCATCTTTGAAACCACAGGAATAAAAACCAACAGGCTTTGTCAGACCCTCAGGACCCTGCTGCCAAATGTGTACTGAAGGTTGTGAGGAGGCAAATCCCCACTCCACCTGAAAGGGGTCTCTAGGATGGATAGGGTCCAGTGCCTGATGAGCTGTCCCTTCAAGAATCAGCAATTGCAATGTTTCCTTCTGAAAAGAAGTCCAATCCCATTTTATTCTTTTACTCAGCAAGTCATAAAAGGGAACATAAGGGTCATTCTGGTTACTAAGAAGTTTATCTGGTCTTTCTGTAGGAGACATAGCTACTATGGTTTTCTGAAGGAGAATTGCTGTAGGTTTAAGTGTTCCTGGAAGCCCTTGAGTTAAAGAGGTCATAATTTCAGGCTTTACAGGTGATTTCATTGGTGACTCAAAACCAGGAATTAATTTATTTTCATGAATTGTTTGCAGGCAGCCGGATTTGTGAATGTTTTCCAGGAGTTGGTCGGGGGTACTGACCAAAGGGTCTCTCCTTTCCAAGGGGTTAAGCCCCTCAGCCCAATGAGCTGCGTGCTGAGTTAGGGACCATGGGATGCGTCTGTCTGCTGTTGTTAGGAATACCCCATGTCTCCAGCACCCACCGGCTTCTTGTTCTGACAAAAGAATCTGATCTCCCCCAGTGAGAGACACTTGACAAATGTGTTCTGTTTCAGATTTTTGGGGGAGAAGCCCGTACTGCTTTGCAAGTTTTGTAAATTCAGTAGGTGTACGGGATTTCTTTAGTACTTTTGTGTGGGTTAAGATCTTCATTATTGATATAGTTGCATTCTGTTTTACTTAGAGGTTTTATGTTGTTACAGCAGTGTTTCCCACAATTTTTCATCGGGGTTAATTATTTTTGAGAACAATTTTGACTAGTGTGAGGAGTTTCTTTCTCCTCTGTTTCTTTTGGGGAATCAGAGTTCTGTGAATTTTTAACATGTTCCTCTCTCAGGGCAGCCTGTAACAAGTTATTTACATTTCTTTCTTCATCCAATTGTTTTTGCAAAACTTAGCTAGGTTTTGAAGGGAGTCTATGACAGCATTTTCCTCACTTTTTCGCTTAAAGCGAGTTTCTATGGCTGCTATGAGGCAGGCGCCCAAGACTGAGCAGAGGATGGTTTTATTTGTGCCCAGTTTGAATTTTGATTCATGTTGCAAAGAAGATATTCCATCAATAACATTTTCTAAGTTAAACCAATTGCAGCTTGCCCATTCTTCTCCCCCCGGAGAAAGTGTGTTATTGTATTTAGCAAGCAGAGCATAAAATTCATCTTTACCTTTTGCACTGAAGTTTTTAGTCATTTTGTGAGGGGAACAAAGCTACACCAGGGAGTTAACTTAAGTTACACAAATCACACAGCCTTTCAACTGTCCCCTTGCTTCCCCGGGTAGTTGAAGAGACAGGATCAGTCTTGGAGACTCTGTTTAGTTGCTTCAAATTTGTCTCTTCCTTCCCAGACAGTACAGATACGCACTCACATGAACACGCGCACACAAATGTTTTCTTTGTGAGGGGACCAGAACCTAGAACAGGGGGAAAGCCACTCAGCCTTCGCTGGGCTGCCCCTCACTCCTCTGTGTAGGTGAAGGGACAATATCTGTCTAAAAGGTACAGCTTAATTTCCTCAGGTCTGTCCCTTCCCTTTTAGACAGTCCAGGTACACAAATACAGCAGTAACAACAGTAACAGGTTCAGATTCAACTCAAGTACAACAGTAACAGGTTCAGATTCAACTCAAATACAACAGTAACAGCATCAATATCAATATCGGTATCATCATCAATATCAGGATCAGGAGCAGTATCAGTGTCGGTGTCAGTGCCAGTATCAGATCAGCAACAGTAGTGACAGTAACAATTTCCCCTGTTTATGCACTGAGAGATCTTTTGTGCCAATTCCGGAGACAGAGCACTCAATTTAGCATGAGATTTGCCTGCAAATCCCTTTGTCTACCAGAATCCTGTCCATGACGCCAATTTAATGTCAGGGTCCGTCCTAGTGGACAGATGACCTGATGGTTCGTAGGAATGATCTCAGAGTGCAAAGACCAACACGGTACAAAGGGGTTTGCAGTGATAATCAAATCAAATGTGGTTTTATTGAAATAACTACAGCAAAAATGCGATAGAGGGATTAAGGGAGAGAAAAAGATAGAGAAAGAGAGAGAGAGAGAGAGAGGGGGGATATAGCTACCAATGCAGAGACGAAGTCCTTTGGTCCAGTCCAGCCGAGGGTCCGCCTGCTACGCTGGGGAGATCTCAAAGGCTCTAGCTAACTCAGAGGTTTTTATTACTGAAAATTGTGAGGGGGGGAAACAGATACAATAGGGAACAGATGTAACAGGTAGTCTATGTTCTCAGCAGTAAATGAGCTTGATAGATGTAACAGGTAGTCTATGTTCTCAGCAGTAAGCGAGAGCCATTGTTTTCTTGCTCCAGTGGTCACAATCTGCAGGCATACATCTCTCTTCGGTCAGCTTGCCTCCCCACACACCTCCCCCGGGCTGGGGGTTTCAGTCCCAGTCCTTGGAAGGAGCAGAGGGGCCTTTTAGAAGTTTCATGTCTCAGTCCTTGATGGAAAAGCTTCTCACATCTCCGTCTGTCTGTCACGGTGGTTGTAAAACAGGTGAGGGTCTTCTGTGGGAGACCACCTGGAACTCAGGAGAAGTCCAGCCAGGCCGAGAGCTGGGACAACTTCCAAAGCTGCTATTGTTGCAAACGGGGCATGCTGCCCTCTTCTTAGCATACAGCAAACACTCCTGTGAAAACAATAGCTCAACACTGAGCTTTCAGGTCTCAGGGCCCATGGCATGTGACTTTTCTCCTTCAGAGCTAGATATAGACGGGGGGGTCTTCTCTTCAGTGGTCTCCCAAAGGCGATCGTGAGGCAGAAGAGGGAAAATTCTGACAGACTCTCACATTACCCTGCACTCCACTGCTACCCAAGGTCCTGATATAAAGCTGTGGAAGAAAGCTGACTTGCTGGAGACCCTAGTAGTGGCACAGGTGATCATCAATAGGGGTTGGACACCAATTGAAAGGATTATTTCCTTTGGAAGTACTCTGATACTACTAAAAGTAATTATGAGAAAGTTGAAAGCTACTCTGACAGATGCACTTCAGTGAGCATCCCTCCACTCACTTTCAGACAAACATCACCTGGTGATGTGGAGTGCATTGCAGGAGACAAGCTCTCCTGAGAAGCTGAGGCATTATTAGGGTCACAGCTTTATACTTTTTCTTCCTAAAAGACATCTTCAGCTTCTGCCACTACTGCATTATCATTACTTCTTACCATTCTGCATTATTATGATCTTTGCTGTCTTCATTTGCATGTTCTTGTGAGCCCACCCTGAAAGCTTTAAAAGTAATGACAGTTTTAGTAATCTGGTTTACAGGGTGTGCTAACAAGCTGCCTGATTTAGGCAAAGACTTGAAAGTGTTGAATGGATGCAAGAGGAGGCAGAAGGAAATTGAAACTTAAGTAATTGGTTTTACCTCCTTCCTCAGAAAGCGTGGTGAAAGGATGTCAGAAAGTTACCCATGGCAGCACTGAACTCAGAGCACTGAATGATTAAGCCTCTTCTCAGGATACTTAAGGTGTCATATATGTCTTGTAGAACATTTCAAACATATTAGTATTTTCTAGAAGCAACACTCCCTTGGGCAGAATTTCCAGTCTAGTTAGCAACATTTAACACTGCATTTATGGTTTTTTCTATTGCCAAAAATAACTCCACAAAAAATTAATTAGCAAAAGTTTAATCAATCATTTCACTGCTGCTATTAAGGGATTAGTATACAAGGGATTAGAAGATGTAGCCTACAGCTCCTGTTCAGAAGTGTAGCAACACATAGAAGCTCTGTTCTTTCACAGCTGCCTTTTGTGTCAACTTAATATGGCCTCATTATTTTCTTGCATTCTTTTTTCTCCATACCTGAGTGTTCCCCAAGCAGTTATAGCTATTTTATTTCTTAATGTTCATCTGGTCAGTATAGTGCCCGACCCTTCATTATCTGCAGGCATAGCCTCTATCCCTTGGCTTGCAGAATCCTTCAGCACAGATAAAAGCCAGTCAGTTCCTATTATTGTACCTTCCTATTTGGTGGAAAGAAATGGAAATAAACAAATTAATAATATATTTTTAGTTGTGCTTTCATTTTCATCAAGAACAAGCTTACCTGGTAGTGAGCTACAATATTTTTATAAAGTCAGGAAATCTTCCTGTAAGAAGCACAAACACAAGTACTGCTTAGAAGAAGGAACCATTATTTAACATACAAGGTTGTCCCATTATCCACAATAAGGTTGTCTTTCCTCTTTTACTAAGTGCCACCAAAAATGTGTTCTGATTACATTTTACTGCTAACAGTGTAGCAGAAATTATCACTGGTGGATATGCAAGATAATGTCAGAAAGCTATACCTGCAGTTTATCAAACAAAATTTTATAAATAAGGTGAAAAACAAAAAGTAAAAACAATTTAAAAATATCTAATAATATCTGCAAAGATTTTATTGTCATAGGTGAAGGGTAATTCCCAGTATCTATTTTAGTTCAAGGTTCTAATAGAACTGTTTTATGTTAAATAAAATTACATTAAAAGATGCAATAGATCCAAATACCGTAGTGCATTAACACTGGACAGTAATGCAGGGTGATAAAAGAGTCAGAAACTGAGAAGGTCTTTAGGATGGAAAGGTATATAGCCATGTCTGTGCCCTTAGCACACTATTTGTACATGGTATAATTGACTGAAACTTACACATTTGCAAAACCCCATTACCTTAATCAAAATAAAATCCATAGCAGAGGACATAGAAGTGTTTTCTTTAACATTTATCACAGATATTAATTTCTCATAGCAAGGCATTTCACATAACTTGCCTAAGCTGTCTGGGTCATCTATGTTGAGTCACTGGTTTGATAGCAAGTGATAATGATGGTTTTTCAGTGTTACTTCTGCCAGGGAGTGTTGGTCTAAGGTGTCAAAAAATAAATGAAAGTAAGGTGGAGATATGCCTGAAAAACAAATTGTGCCAAACTCCTATTTTAGTGTTTTAATTTGCTCTAGGAAATATACTCTTTGAATAAAATGTGACTTGACCTTCTTTTACAGCCATAACTTCAGAAACACTCTGATTTTACATCAAAGAGAAGTGATGTCATCTGGATTAATGGTAAGTCTAATAGTCCAGGTTGAACAGAGGTCTTCATTCATCAGATTAATGGAGTCATATTAATAATTAGTAAAAAAATAGATGAAGGTCTCTGATTTTCCTTTTTTGTTGTTACACTAAAAATTTGTATTTCTGTACAATCAAAACTAATTTAGATTGCTAGTATTGTTCCCTCAAGAAAAAACTGTTAGTAATAAATTTAAATCCCTTCAAGCATTCATCCACAGAATTTGCAGCCTCATACAGTTTCTCAAAAGTGTTTTAAGAAAAAAATATTTAAAAAAAAATTAACAGACTGGCTGGTTGTTATCAGCAACTGAAAACTGGCAAATACCTAAATATAAACTTCAGAAGCTGATTGCAGGCTGCTCTTTGACATTTAGCATAAGATGATTAATCATTAGATTGTTTCTATGAGGTAGATGACAGATATCTTACTATTACTGTAGCCTGAAGAAATTAAAAATAGATGTGGATATTAAACACAGCCTTTTGAACACAGGTTTCTAGCAACCCTGTTAAATTACAAGTGACATTAGCTATATTTGTTCTCACAATGTAAGCAGAATAATATAAATGTTTTATATTTGATATCTATGTCTATCCATCTTTCTCTCTCTATATATGTATATATATATACACATATACCTTAAATATTACTACCTAGCATTATGATCATGGATTCATTTGACAGATTTCTGTTGAATGACCTATTACACACAACATTCAACACATATTAGAGTATCTATTTCTAAGGACCTGAAGGGACCTGTTGCCAGAAAATACAACAATATAACTTGTATGATGTACCATTCAAACTTTTACTTTTGTTGGTGGTGTTGTTAGTACCTCCTACTAGCATAAATGAGAGAGCTCACTGCCAAGAAAAGGAAGCACACCTTCCTCATCTGCTTTCCTGCTCTTTCCCTCTAACTGTGCCAATCAACACATCCTGGTTTTGCCTAATGCGGGGTACTAATGATTTATCTAGTTAGCAGACCTCTGAGTTTCAGGGTACTCACCTGGTACTATTTATGATGAGTCTCTTCCTAGACTGGAGATGCCCCTGGAAATACCACAACTTTCAGTGTGATCTTCTGGTTTGCCTCCCATCAGACATCCCAGAAATATGATCACACTGAGAAACTGCAGTACTTGCCATACCTAACTTTGGTCTCTCTTTTTTGCATTCTGGGTGTGCATACATCACATTTCTACCAAAGAGAAGGTAAAAAGTGAAGTTCCTGCTAACTGAAGTCACATTAGAGCTTTTGCATCTTCGAGGCTCAGTCCACAGGATGTCATCTTTTCACTCAAAACTCTCTGGAGGATCTCAGGGTGCTCTGCAAAAGTGTTAGATGTGAAGTGACTTGTGTTCTGGGAGTTTTAAATATAATTATTCTTTCCTGGTACTCTATCAGGTCTAAACACATGAGTTCCTTTGAAAAAACTGTGATGTGCTCACCTCATGTGCTTGCGGCATCTGTTGGGCACTGCTGACTTATCTTCTGCTTGCTGAAAATCCTAGAGTCCTGCAGGCAGTGAAACATATCCAATGAACAAGGAAAACTGGTAGGCACTGGCTGTTTTTCCCAAATTTTACCCTTAGGAAGTCTTTTCAAGACAGAGAGGACCATGGATTTAGACATTTTTAGTGCATTATGGTATCACAGCAGAGATCTGAGCTACTGCTGACTAAACCTGGCAGAGAGTCAGAAGCAGCACGGGTCCCTGGTGCAGTGCTGGGCCCAGTGTGACAAACCCAGCTGCCAGGCTGATGCAGCTGAGCTGCTGCCAGCATCTTTGCATGGCTCCATCCTGGCCTACACAGACCTATCTGTTGGAGCTGGCACATCCCTGAACAGTTCTTCCTTCCTCACTTCATTTTTCTGTCACTTGATAATTATAATGCTGTGGTAAGAATGTTCTACAGCTATAGGGAATTACAGAATTTAGGCAAGTAGGTAGACAAGGGGATCAGGCCCTTAGTTGTTGTTTAGCATCTCTATGGATTGTTGACTTCATGGACCCATAAAAGGGATTACACTATATGAACCCATTGTCTAAACAAATCTGATAATTGTTTGAGCTGCTTCAGCTACATCAAATAGGAATATCAATCCCAATCATGTTCATCTAGAAGTGACAAGGACTAAAATGGAGTAGTTTCTCAAGTATCTTTCTTCTTGGGGTTTAGCAGGTCTTATTTAAGTAGTGCTGAGATTACACTCTTATGCATTCAGGAGCATAAAGCTTTTCAGAAATGTCTAGCAACACTGGTATTCTCCATACAGATACAGCAATGGCAGCAGTCAACTTCTATAAAGTTTCTCAGCTAATTTGATTTTTAGCATATACTTTTAGCAAAGCTGAAGGCCAGGCAAGTATCCAGAGACAGATTTATTGCTTCTTGCCTGAGCCATTACACAGACAGTAATTTTCAGCCAATAAAATAAAACAGTCCTTGAAACTGCTCTCTGCAATCTCTCAGGCAGGACCTTCAGGTCATATTTACACCATGATGAGAAGATTGAAGGACAGGTAAAACATTTTTTTCTTAACTTATAGAATGTGCAATGTAAAATTTTCCTGATTATGACAGAATGGTGATATTAAGCCCAAGATTTCTACTTCAGATTGCAAGTCTGCATCTCTAAGGAGCTGGGATCAGGTTTACAAGATCAGCACAGCAGCCTTGTTTGTGAATGTCACAGCTGTTATTGAATGTGCCAGCTCTGCACTGTAATGGTCTGTGTGACACCTGGAGGCAACAGATCACTGCATGAGGCTGGAGGGACAGAGGTCAATGCACCAACTTGTGCTCAAGCAATATCTGATATTTGCTCCTCATGTACAATTTGTGGAAATACTATTCCTTCCCTACAGACACTGGCAGCATTTTCCTAGACATCACAAAATGGCTGCTGCATCTGGACACATCATGTGCCAGAGAATGCACTAAATCTTGTGATTTCAGATCTTTCAGTGTTTCCATAAATGTAAGGACTATCATAATTCCCACCTCTGATTCATTTGCCCTATCCTTTTTCAATTTCAGTTTTTTAATGTAAATATCTTGGCAAACAAATCATGCCCTTTATTTAATTTCATTCCTTTTGCAGTCTCTTCATCCCTGTTTTTGCTAACACCAGTAAAATCAGAGTTTTATTAGTAATAAAACAGTATTTATGTAGTGGTCTAATGAATCTGTTCACATTATAGACCTGCTTTCTTCTTTTCAAACAGGAAGTGATTGCTTTTTCTTCTTCCAGTTCATCAAGCAAAGTGAGATTTTAAAAGACAAAAACATACACACAAAATAAGCTCTTTTGGCAGCATATTTCATTGCCCAGTCACAAAATGAATAAAAAGTAGATGCCTAAATACAGGCTTGTGGTTAACTTGTTCAGTGATAAAACATGCTCTTCAGCATCCTCTGTATATGTTCCCTAATTAGATCTCAGGGATGTTCTATTAAAACTTAAATTTGAGATTCTTAGATTGCGATGACATCCCAAGGTGTTATCTGAAAATACATCAGGACATGTTGCCCCTCTGAGATGCTCTGGTGAGATCCCATCTGGATCTGCATTCAGATTTGGGTCCTCAGCACACGAGAAGCATAGACCTGTTTGAATGGGTCCAAAAAAAATGACCAGAGGGATGGAGCAGCTCTCCTGTGAGGAAAGGCTGAGAGCTGGGGTTCTTCAGCCTGGAAAGATATCTGGGACATACAATTGCAGCATTTCAGTACTTACAGGGGCTTTGAAATAAGATAAAACCAAATATCTAATTAGAGTCTGTTGTGATAAGACAAAGGGTAATGGTTTTAAACTGAAAGAGGTTAGATTTAGACCAGATATAAATTTTATAGATATAAATTTCTATACTGTGATTTAGACGTTTAAAGGAAACATCATGGACAAAAGTTCTTATTTGAAAAAGCACTCGTACATGGTAAAATTAAAAGGTTTAAGGTTCTTAATCAACGACTGATACAATACAAGATACATAGGAGATGCTCTAACAGATAAATGAGAATTCTGGTGTGCCTTAAGGGGGAATTTCTTGGAAGAGCAATTAAATTATTTTGAATGGCATTATGGAATTCAAAATCTGGATGACTTTGAGAGAAGAGACTATGGTCTCTTCCATTTTGGAGTTCTTGGAAAAGGATATTGAAAAATAGGAAATAAATGCATCAATATTTTATGGTTTGATCTGTTAAGGCAGATTCCTGTGATGTGATATTGGATCTTAGGGTGAAGTCCTATGTAAAAAATGAGAGCTCCCTGGAGGTGTCTGTGCCTGTTTATAATCTACAGAAGATTCAGTGTGTTTACACCAGATATAGAAGTTTTTATTGCACACATCCCAATTAGGGAATAAATACTGCATCATTTGGCTACTAATATTGATTTTTGTCTGCACTGTCTGTTATCAATCTCAGACCATAGTTAATATGTGTGATTTTATCAGCATTGAGCCTATAGCTATTAAAAGATAAACAAAAAGGTCTTGTATAAAGCTTGTGAGGTTTTTCCTGTTCCTGTCAGTTTCTCTGTGCCTATAACAAAAAGCCACTGTTAAATATTTATGTTAAATGACTAGAAATTACTTTTTAGACCATCATAGATCAAGCCAAATAATGCAATCAAAGAAATAAACAATGTAAAGTGAGTGTTTATGAAAACAAAGAAAACACAAGTTTGTGTTATCTAATCTGATTTAACAAGAATCAACTGAGGGATGTTGAATGTTTTGAATATATGTATGATATTATGTTAAACATGACATAAATACTTCCCTATTTTCTTTTGCTTTCAAGCAGCTAAATAACTGCCTTTATTTTTTTGCAGGTATTCTTTTTCCGTTCACTGTCAGCAGATCTAAGACATAGTCTTCAGTGTCAAAAAGCAAATTTTTTCCTTTTTCATTGGCTTTAGGTTTCTGAGTATTTTTAATGGGTTTGTTAAATAGGAGCCTATTCCCCCTTTGACCATGTAGTTACAATCAGAAATGTAATATAAAACAAATTCATCTGGATAATTTTGTCCTGCATGCTAAATATTCCATGCCAGCTCTGTAAATGATTTTAGATTTTCAAAATCTGATATTCTGTCCTGCATCTTTTCTTCCTCTTTGTCAGCCTGTATGTGAAGAGAATTGGAACCTACCAGCTATGTAATTTGCTCTTTTTAAAAGCATTAGGCTGGATTTCTAAAGCAACAGGATTCATGTGGTTTTGTTGAGCTTCACTTTCACAGCTTTCACATCTTTCTTTTGCAGCGCAAAATTTAGACAATTAACAGACTAAAATCACAATGAAAAAGTCATTCTGGCTTTTCTTTTTCCATAGAATGACAAGGTTTTATGTTAATAGAAGTGTACACATTTGTTAATAATGATTGGATGTATCATTGTAAAGAGGTTTACTTGGTAAATCTAGGAGCGGAGAAAGACACTGAAGTTAATAGCATGAAAACATAGCTACTTAAGAATTAGAATTAATCCTTTCACTACATCAAATTAAATATCACCCTTCAGAAACTGCAGGACTCCGTGCTGTTAGATTAAGAACTCTGTGGTTGTAATTAGCATTTAGGAAAAATACTAATCAGAATATGATATATTGTAACTTGAGTGTATATGATGACATTAATGCATGAGTTTATTACTTCTGGTAGTAATCCCTTCTTTTTTATTATAAGTGGATTTTATACTTGAGAAAGTATTTCAGTTTTCAAAAGATAGTCCAAATGCATGATTCTGTTCTACCTATGATAATACTTTTATTGTATTTTTTGCTATGGTCGGTGTTTATCCTATCACATGAAATAGTACACTGGTACCCAGTGTAACCTGTCAGGCACTATGCTGTGTTTTATATTGCTCTGAAGAGCTCACAGGTGAAGGCAAGAGACCAACATCCCATTTACCACAAAGGGGTCCAGCAGTGGAGGGCAATAGCAAGAAGATGTTGTTCTATTTGAAAATGCACCACAGGGTGTTATGCAGTGGAGACATCTGTGTCTGAACTGGTCACCTGAGATCATTTTAGAGTAAAAGATAAGAGAAAAAAGAGGAAAAGGACAGTTAGAACACAACTTATACTAAGGCACACATCAAAATCAGATCAAATTAATTACACAGCAATTTTTTTTTCATTGGTTCTAAAGAAAATTTTGGGTAATTGGATCAGATGTAAACATCAATAGCTGAACTGAAATTAAATCCTATAATTTCTGTTCAATCACTCACAACTCTATTTAAAACTGTTTTAAATATGACACTGAATAGACAATAATCTGGCTTTGTGGAATGTTACAAATCTTCCAATTGCTGAATGAGATACCAAATATCTAATTTGTGCCTGGCAGACAGCACCTACTTTTTTGGGCTTAAAAATTGATTCCTTCTTGAGAGGTAATTATAAATCATCATAATCAAGGAAAATTCAGTAGTTGAGGGGAATATTCTGGGTAGAAAAATTCTCTGAATAGAGAAAACAGGTTTGAAAAGTAAAGAAAGCATAAAACTTCTGCAGTAGTTCTCAGAGCCTGGAATTTATCTCCTCTAGTTTTACACCTGACCTAATCAAATCAGAAACCTTACATAAGTATTCAGGGGAAATAAACTGTCACTTTTACTTGTCTGATTTATTTAAGATGTCTGGCATAAGTTATGGGATACTTGTGAAATTTTTTTTCCAAATGACTAACTGTCTAGAAAACCACAGCTACAGATATCAGAAGTTAAACTACTTGTAAACAATTTATTGAGGAAGAGATATGAAAGAAAATGGTAGAAGTGTAATACAAGTGCCTTGTAAGAGCAATAAGATGTTTTCAAATCTCTCTCCATGGGAAGCAGTTTCATGGCTAAGCAACACTTTTTGTAAATCTAGCAGAATCATAAATGTTTAGGATCAAAATTGGAACATCTTTTTGATGAAATGCTATCCCTCTTCTTTAATACTACCCTCTGATAAATATAAATGGAAAAAAAAAAAAAACCAAATAAACAAGTAAAAAGCTTTCAGCAGGAAGCTTCAGTCTGATAGTAGGTTTTTTCCATTTTCTAAACCAAGATTGCTATTTTCTCTACTCTTTCTTTTGGGGATTTTGTGTTTCCTGCTACTTTGATTGTAAAGAGATTGCGGTATATATATATCAACTGCTTTTCCTGTAACATTTAAGAAAAATAGGAATCCTCTAGAGCTTTGGTAGGAAATTTTTATGAAGCATTTGAAGAAAGGAAAAACACTTTGAATAAGGCAAAATATGTTAAAATTTCAGGATTTGGTAGATTGTAAAAGAAAAGCATATTCAGGCTCAAGGGGTTATTAGAAGATCTAAGAAATATTGCAGCTGCATAAACACCATATTTCAGCACAAAAGACATGGAATAAGATAAAAGGAATAAATGAGAAAAGGGCTAGGTCTTTTGCAGTACCTACTTTAATTAAGGGTGAAACCACTGTTGATTCACATGCACAGAAATTTACCATGCCAGGTGGGAGCTCTGCTAATACTCATGATAACTATAGATTGATTGATTTTATCTACATTAGCACGGCTTTTATTATGTAGTTATTTTATTTTGTTCAGATTGTTTTTCCTTTTGAAGCATATAATTACATTCTGAAGGGCTTACATGAGACTGTTAGTGTTATTGTGTAGGTTTTTTGATTCATTTATTTGGGCTATTTATCTCCAGTAATATTATTCATTAAATATGAAAATTGTAGAAGGTAAGAGCTAGAACAGCTTCCTGAATGGAACTATCATAGTTTGATGATATAAAAGAAAGAAATTTTATCATCTTTTGTCATTTTCAGAACTGAAATAGTTGCTGCATTCTTTACTTGTGTGGGTTTTTTTCTTTAAGAAAATAGGTCACGTATAAATATCAATATTTTCTGTAAAACGAAGTTAGCTTTTGCATCCAATGACATAAATTCTTTGTTAAACCATATAGAGCATTTAAAAGCAGAATAATATGTTTATGGAATTTTCCAAGTTCCTTTTAAACTCTCCATATTTCCTCAAGAGAGGTTTTTCTGATTTGGTTGGATTCATCTACCTATTTTCAGAAATGCACCCCTGTATATGTGTTTATCATGCTGTCATTATGATATAAACAAATTAGCTAGAAATCAGGATCATGACTTTTAAAGCTACTTTAATATTGTGCAGCACTAGGTGTGCATTTCATAGGAAAAAGGAAGACCTTGCTCTCTCCTTATCAGACTGCCTTTGTTTCTTCTATTTTTCTGTATAACCTTGTTGTTCAGTGAGGCCCCAAGCGGCCTTGAAGCTAACCCCTGTGAGAGGAGGAAACTGGTCTGACTGCTGCAGATTACAAAGTTCTGATGCCAGCAGTTCAGACAGTTTTTAATCCACTCACCTTCTCTTTTTCTAACCTGTACTTTTTCAGTTTGCCTATGACAATGTCACTGAAGTTGGTGTCAAAACCCTTGCTAGTCGAGACAAACAATATTCACTGTTCCCTTCTCATGCACAAAGACAGTCTCATCACAGAAAACCATCAGGCTGATTAGGCAAGATATTCCCTTTGATGACTCCCCAGTAACCATTTTTTTTTTTTTCCTTCATGGGTCTGGAAATTATTTATGGGAAGTTTTGCTCCATCACATTCAAAAGCATGAGCTGAGGTTGCCAAGTCTGTCCCTCCCTGAAGCTGCATTCTTTGCCTTATTGAGGTAGGGGCAACATTCTCTTCCTTCTAGTCCTCAGCAGTTACTCCAATGACCTTCCATAGATGCCAATGATGTCTCAGTGCCAACACTTGTGGGTGCATCCTGTCAGCTCACTTGGACTTATGTCTGTCCAGTGTTTTTAGACATTCCCTAGTCAGATACTTCTCCATGAGGGTTTCCTCCTTGATTCAAACTTTCTCCCTTGGCTCAGAGATCTCATATTCATGAAAACCAATCTTACAAGTAAGGACAAAGTCAAGGAAGGCATTTAGTATCTTGGCCTCAGTCAATGCTTTTTCATTCCCCCCAGGTCATCTGTCCCTGTTTCTGCCTCTTTTACACTTCATCTTCTGAATTTTGTCATTAATCCTTTCTTCATCTATGCAAGCCTCATGACAAATTTACTTTGCTTCCTGCTCATCAGTACAGACCATTCTTGAGCTTGGACCAGGTGATGTTGAATATCAACTCTTTTGGATTCTTCTCTCCAGGGCTGTATCTCATGGGATCCTTCCAAGAAAATACAGGAGCAGCACAAAATTTGTTTTTCTAAAATCGTGGCTTGAGATCCTGCTTTTTGCCTCTTCTTCAGGGAAAAGGTTCTTCAGGAGGAACCTTTTCTTCCTCACCAGCTTGTCTACAGCAGACACCCACAATATCACTGACCTTACTCTGCCTGAGCAATCCTGACTCACAGGCTCGGCTGACTCATCACCTGAGCCAAGACCAAGCTCAATACAACCACGCTTCTCTCCTATTTAAAGGGTGACTCTGTCTCCTTTCAGTCCCAGCCCATCCTCCCCAAAAATTCTGTAACCATTCAGGATAATTTAGTCTGTGAGAAACCTCAAAAGGTCTCTTGTTCAAGCTTCTGATGAAAGCAAAGCCAGCTCTAAGGTCAGAACCTGCTGCTGAGGTCTTTCTCCTCTCCAGCCTTGAAAACATCTGTAGAAGGAGCCTACATAAACTCCTGGAGTACCTATTCTGCTGCTCAACGATCCCTATGGTGAAAAATACTAATTTCAAGCTTAAAAAATAAAATATGTAACTTTTGTAACATTTAAAACTTTAATTTGAGAAATATAAACATTGTTAAAACATTAATAGACCGTGTTAAAATTTTTCTAATACATCATTTGAAAGAAATAATTTTATACAAACATATTTTAATTAAATTCATTAATTTTCTGCAAGCTTGTCACACTGAGATTCTTTCCCATCCATAAAAGTGATTCCACCAATAAGATCTGTGGAATATGGTATTTTCTCACTATAGTTTAGTTTTATATTGCTAAACATTGCATGCTTTTACCCCTTCCATCCTCATTTTAGAGAAAAAGTTAATGTTGTTTAGAAGAAGAATATTTTATAACTCCCCGTGGTGATTCATACATAATTTATATGTTCTTTCTCATTTTGTTTGCTGCCTTTCTTCAGGACTTACAATAGGTGCAGATGGATCCTCCTGAAAGGAGGTGACCAGAGAAGTGAAATTCACCTCTCTTGAGAGGAGAAAGGTGTACCTTAAATTTCACAGATTAGACGGAGACAGGTGCAATCCAATCCCTTTAACAGAGAGTTTCTTTGCACAGCCTGGATCTGACAAAAAGAAAATTCCTAGGGACTAAAATGTGCAGAGATCTGATGAGCTTTGTTTTAAACAAATTACTTTTGAGCCCTCTGATGAACAACTGAAATAGAATCTATGGCTTCCTTATCACTAGACCTTTCTGAAATCCTCTGCCTTTCCATCTATAAATATATACCATAATCAAGAAGGTAATTAATCCGATGTTCCCGTGAAGATGTTCTTGCAGCTCTGTACAGATAAATCACCTTTATCCAGAAACAACTGTAAGTAAATTAATATTTGATAGCAAGTAGGTCAAATTTTAAATGATAATTAGCCATAAAAGACATACAGACAGACACTACCTGTGAGGCAGTTTTTCATCATTCTTGAAAACACATCATACATTGATCAACTAAATCTCATGTCTACATTTGCCTCCCTTGAAAGCCTGGGTCCTGTGAACTGGACACGTCTCTACTGGGTCTAAGCATGATCATATTGTGCAATGCACAGACAAACATAAGCTCAGTGAGAGGAAAATTAAGCTCATCAAAGACTTGAATTGCCCTTTGGAGGGTTTAAAATTTTCTTTCAGCCTAAAGAAATCTAAGTGCAACTATAACCCCAACACAGGTGCTGAGAACATTTGTGATACCCAGGCTCTCAACACCTTTGAAAGGCAGGATCAACACTACTTGTAGACTTAAGACATTTACTGCCTGGACAAAGAAGCAAATCATCAGAGAGGGAAATTAAAGTATTGCACTTTAATTGCCATCTGTTCAGGCAAGTGAAATACAGCACAGGAATACCTAATTTATCCAAATAATTAAATTAATCTAGCCAAGAACACAGAATCTCCAAAATCTCCAGACTAGCTCATTTAGCACCCCAGAGATTAGTAATTTTTCACCCCTTGATAAAGTTGTTGTCTAGGCTTCAACCTCTTTGCAAAACAGCCATGCTGCTCTACAATCTACAAAAATGAACACATAAAACAGTAAATAAAAAGTAAATAAAAAGTAAATAAAATCTGAGTTCTTTGATAGATGCAAATTCCAGTTTCAGCTGGAGTTGGGCTACCTGCCATATTAAAGAAGTGTCATTAAAATCAGCCTGTTTCCTGTATGACAGCTATTACATGCTGCATAAAATCCCATTTCTCCTCCCTTTCATATGAAGTAATTGAATTTCAAACAGAGAAGTAAATAAGCTTCTTGGTGTCAGTTTAACATATCTCACCAAAACTGCTTTATGTGTTTGAACACTGAAATTGCTGGTCTGCTGAATTTTATATTCCCAGGACTCTAAAGCAGGATTTCGTTATTAAAGAAATATAACTTTTTAAATCAAAATTCTATTTATTTGTTGCTATTAAGAGCCTGACAGTCTATTTCAGTAAGAAATTAATCAATTGTATCTCAGTTTTGCACAACCTCTTTTTGTTCTGGAATATAAATCTTGACATAGGTAAATAGATAGGTTTTTGGATATTTTCCAGCACTCATATCATAACATTTAGATTTCTTTTTGTAGAAGGAAATAGTTTATACAAAATGACAGTTGTGAAGTTTTCAGGTTACTAACAGCTTGCTAAACCTGACTGAAAAAATGTCTTTAGTCTAGCAGTAGTAAGCCTCAGCAGTCCTGCAGGAGAAGGCTTATCTGTGCCAGCTTTGGAAACAGGGAAGGTGCTTTATTTCACCTCAGGTTAAGCATTTTAAGGATATATAATCCTAAAATTTTGCTCTACCTCCCATCGAAATACATAAATGCATGAACTGCATCCTACTTTTGCCTTCAACTCTACAATCTCTCTTGTACTGCACTGTGGGATGCAATGCTGGTTGTCTTGGAAGCCAGAGGACTGTGGAAGGACACACTGTGAAGGTTGTAAAATAAATTCATAATTGTGCATTGACGTGGAATGAAGGCACAAAGGACAGAAATCTGTGTGCATCTGAAACAAAACAGTTCTTTAAATTATTAAATTCAGTTAATTCATCTTACACAGCACTACAGTTAGTCTTCAAAATCCTATTTAAATTTTTATGACATTGCTTGTGATTGTGTCATGTAATTTATCATTGGGATTTGACAGTAACCAGGTTAAAAAAAAAAAAAAAAAGCATGCCCAGAAATATATATTTGGCTAATACCATCTGGAACAAAAATTCCCCAGCACAGCAATATGTTTTCTGATTGTGATTTTCTTAGGTGATTAAAACTACCTGTATTGATTTTTCCCCAAACTAAAGGAGCCTTCTCTGGCTTTTCTGTTGTAGTGGGCACATTGGGATAGCTCTGTGCACACTGGAAAAGTTTCCTGATTGACCTGGTACCAAAAACCAAGTAGCCCTACTGGGGTGACTATAGGGCTATTGCACTGAGCTGCATTTATGCAAATTCAAGTTATACAACTTAATGTGCAATGAAACACAAGAGGAGTAATGGTATGGGAAAAGTGTTGCAGCCTTGTTGAAAATTCCTCCCTCCACATGATCTGTTCTGAATAAAGGCAGTTTTCTGTTACAACAGACTGATTTTACCCACTGAGAGGTAAGGAATTAAGGAAAAATGTCAATGTAAAAATAAAGGATAACATCATTAGTTGTTGGTACCATCTGTAGTTTTTTACTGGACACTGAATCTCTTACATATGACTCATAACATTGGGAATATATAACAAAGGTTCGTTTAATTATTTGTCAGCAAATGTGCATTGACTGATTTTGATTTCATAAAAGTCATTTGGTAAAAATAAACAAAAGAAAAACCCACAGAAGGAGCATTCATAACGACTTAAACTATAGGCATGGATGGTATTTTTTCAGTCAGTAAAGAAAGGCCAACTGAGCCTAAAAGTCATTTTAGTCAGGACCAAAACTACTTGCAGATTCATCTCCTGTCAGTTCAGAGGGTGGCTTGAATGGAGGACAACAAAGGGTTTAGTAACACCAGGCTGGATGAAGCATTGAGCAACCTGTTCTAGTGGAAGATGTCCCTGCTCGTGGCAGGGGTGTGGGAAGTAGAGGATCTTTAATGTCCCTTCTAACCCAAACCATTCCATGATTCTTTGATTCAATGAGTACTTGAAATAATTTTTTATTAATTTTCCTTAATAAAAAGCAATGCTTTGTTTGTATACAATATAAAATATTAATTTGCTAAATGAGGAAAGGATACAGAATTAAATAAGCATTTTATATGATCTAGGTTGGAATTTTTGCTTCACTAAGAAGTATAGAGTTTGAATCAAGGTGAAGCAGAACAAAAGCCTCTGAAAGGGCAAGAGATAAACTGAGAGGATGATAGGTTTCAAAAGGCTTTTTAACAAATAATTGTTAAAGGGCAAAATCCATTATATGTTCAAGTCCCAGTGGGGTCAATGGGTTGTGAGGGATGCTCATACACCACTGAGAGCCTCAGATACACAACAGCTCAAATCAATCCTCTAATTTAAATGAGATTCTACAGAGAAGAAGTCCTCCAAAAATTATTACAAGGAAAGAAGAACACTTGTTTTGGGATCACAGATGTTCAGCACTTCATATTTTAAATATTAAATAATTCAGTCACACACATGGCAGAGATACTCTCTGTTCATTGGGAATTCTGCTAATATTTTTAATTATTGTTGAACTTCCATTACTAATAACTGCAATTCTGCTTCTGTCATTTTGTTGTTCTCTCCTTCATCAATGTAAATCACTGCTCTCTTCATTCTCTTCCTTCACTATCAAAATTTTTTCTACAGGAATACTATTTCTGATGAAAGACTGTAAGATTATTCCTACATTATATAAAATCAGTGACAAATGTGTTCATTTTGTCCCACCCTTACAAGGAATAAGGACCCAAGATTTTTAAGTGCCCACGGTTGAAATAGAACATTGCCAGTTGAAAGGGTCAAAAGAAAAAAGTTCACAAAGTTTTGTTAGAAAACTGCACACTTGGCATGGAAATTGGGATCTATTTTTCCCCTATCTTATATATATATATATATATATATATATATGTAATGACAGTAAAGATTTTTCCTTAATTCTAGACAGGGCATTCAGGGAATTAAACAAGTTTCTCCTGGATATGATTATCAAAAACTAAAGAGGACCTTTGGAAAAAGGAACTACAGATTAAACCCAAATACTTGCTCTACCCAATCAAATAAAACTACGGCAGTTAATTTCATTGTGCTCAGTATCTTAAAATCACTTAATCACAGGCCTGACTTGTGGTATGTGCAAAGTTCAATTAACTAATGCCATGAACTAACTGATAAAAGTTCACTAGAACTTTTGAAACATAATGAAAATTATGTAAGCAACAAAAAATATTCTTAATGTACTACATTAAATGTCATAGTAATGGCAGTGAGAGACTGCAGAGAAGAAGGTGAGTACTAAAGGGGTCTTGTGGGATTCTTCCTTTTGTGGTTAAACAAGGCAGAGCTATTTAAGTAAAGAACTTACCAAAATATTATTAATTTTTATTTCTGCTCCAGAATAAAGTTTCATTTGTTTTCTTTTCAAAATGTTAAATTTTCCTCAATTAATAAGGGGTTTATTATAGCTCTAGGTTATCTTATCTCAGGAAAAAGAAAAATATTTAGAGAGTAGCCAAAAAGTGGCAAAAAATGGAATTACTCTAGTATTATGATACAGAATATTACTCTAGTATTATGATATAATATG
Organism: Ammospiza caudacuta; assembly: GCF_027887145.1. Classification (NCBI taxonomy): domain Eukaryota; kingdom Metazoa; phylum Chordata; class Aves; order Passeriformes; family Passerellidae; genus Ammospiza; species Ammospiza caudacuta. Next base: position 99,764,749 of record NC_080594.1, read on the forward strand.
TACAGTATTATGATACTATTTTACATACAAACATGAAATGCATGTCTTTTTTCTATAACCTGAAATGATTAAAAAAATTAAATGGAACAATCTAATTTTGTGTCCAGTACAACTTAGTGAATAGAAAAAGTAAAATGGATGTAAGCTTTGGCTTATTCAGATGCTTTCAAACTTTGTTCTGGCACAGTCAGAGATAAATAGCAAGGCTGATGTTTTTGTCGTCATTCTCTCTGAAAATAGAACATGTTTACTGTGAACAGAATGACATTGTTTGCTGACTCCTGTAATGCTGCTCTTGTTTGAGAAAGGAGCAAATATAAAAGGAAAGTGGAATTGTGTTATGGTTCAGTGAAGTGGATTAGCAAACTGTGTAAATATGATGCACTGTTTGTTTAAAGAATTTCTGATCTATAAACACACAAGGCTAAACCCTGGTACTATTGAAGGCAGAGCCATAATTCTCAACTGACTTTACCAGGACCAAAGATTGGCTCAGCCTATTTTAATACCACAAAACTTCTCACTTCAGGAGAAAACTTGAATAGATTTTCTGTTTTCACAACTCAACTCTTCTATATCCTAAAATCATTGCTGAGAAGAGTGTGTGTAAGCTCCCCATGAAAACACTCTATAGACTTTTCCTCTAAGGAAACAAAGTCTGAGTCTGAATACACAGTATTTCTTCCCAGTATTTAATGAGTAGACTAGTAGATGCACAGAAGAACAGATGCACAGATTTTTTGATATCTTTTTCTAAACAGAATCAGCTAGTGACATATTTTTAAATATCAAGCAGCAAAATTACACTTCCACTGAAACACAAATTTTCTGCTATTTGCCTATTTTCTTATTTAATTTTATATTCAGTAGAGAAATAAAGGGATAAATAAGGCGATAAACAAAGAAACATACAAAAAGGACACATTTTATTATCTGAGAGGTTCATTTGAGCACCTTTAACTATGTGTAGCATAAAATTATTCTCTGTCCTTGGCAAATTTGTTCCCCCACAGAATTCTTGGAAAATTTGTCTCCCTAATGCCCTTTTATTCTTATTCAGTGGGGTTTTGTTTTTTTTTTTTTTTAATTAACCAACTTCACTATATCAGTTTTGGCTCTATTTTTTATCTGGCTGTGTTCTAGCATTCCTTTTCAGTCTTCTGTGATGGACATTCTCAAAAGGTTTCTCAAGCCCAGATAAGTGTCAACTTGTTCTCCTTTATCTCTGTAATCTGTGAACCTGTTCTCACACACAACAGTACAGTCCAGTCACGTCACTCACAGTGTTCTATAACATTGGCTTGCCATCCCTTAACATACATTTAGGCACACCATATCCTGTGAGGAAACAGAAGTTTGTACACTTTATGGAGCTAGAGAAGCATATCAGACCAGAGTCATTATGCTAACACATATAAATAGCCTTTATTTATGTAGGTTAGTGACTATTTAGATTTTCAGACTATTGGTGAAACCAAGTCTTTAAGCAAAACTATAATTTACAATTACTGGCAATTAAAGTACCTTAGTTATTTCATTACTTGTATGAAATTCACATTAGTTATATAATCAGAAATTAACCCATATTGTTTAAGGAATAGATTCTTTCCAAAATTACCCTTCCAGCAAGGTCTACGTAGGTAATGACATTCTGATATTCACACAGTATCATCTCAGGATCTTTTTAGGCCAAAGCTGGCTGGAACCTCAAAGAAAATGTCTATAGCAGACATTTTATGCATAGTTTTAGGGATAGTGATTTATCATTCCCATGTGTGTGTGTGTGTGTGTGTGTGTGTGTGCACATGTGTATCACCTGGTCTTTTAATAAGCTCAGGCATGAAGATATTTGGAAGTATTTGGAATCAATTCAGATATAAACTATGAAGCACCTAGGATAGTTAACTTGAGAAGATGTGGGAGAATGGAAAAGGAAATAGAGCATTATGGACACAAGAACCCTTTCAGAGGGAATGCTGGTAACAGCAAGAACACTTAAGGCCCACTGACCCTACAGAGTACAGACAAGAAGAAATAAAAAAAGGGATATAAAAATCAAGTGCCTCAAATGAATACCCAAGGTGCCCAAATGAACTTACAAGGACAAGGAATAGAAGGATAAGGTTTGTGGCAAATTTGAATGAGAAAGTTAGGAAGGATGCTTTTTTGTCCAGTTCGTATGAGCAGGAACAATTTCTCTGTCTTTCAAAATCTTCTCCACTATGACATAAATCTGTGTTTAGTGAGTCAGACTTTTTGATCATTTTCTTCTGTTATATACAGAGGGCTAAAAATAATAAAAAAAACCCATTTCATGAAAATTTTATGCCAGAGATATAGGAAATCATAACAGTATCATAAGATTTGGGTTTAATTTGATTTTTTAACACTTTTTTTACAGCTGTTGCAGGAGGCTTTAACCTGAAAACAGAAACAGCTTTAATTATACTTCTGCTCAGAAGAGGACATTGTTGCATTAGCAAAATGGTGTGGGAAGATTCAGGCGTGAAGGATGCAAGTGGCAGAGTTATTCACATTCTGAAGGAATATCTAAGTGACATTTTGGTCATAAGAACACTTTGGTATGAATAGAAAATAGGATTTTCTAGACTTCACCAAATTATAAGGCTAAAGAAAGAAATTGGAAATGTCCAAGTGTCTTGTCATATCTCCTAGCAAAAAATGAACAAAGCATATTTTATAATATTTCCATTTTTCAAAGACTAAAAAAAAGAATGAGAATGTTCTTCAAAAACAAGGTAAAAATTTGGTTTGTGAAAGCGTTACTATATAAAAGTATGGGCTTTTGGTACTTCTTACACAAAGACCTTGCTGGATATCTTTAGTTTGACAAGATAAATTGCGAGTGTTAGCATGAGGCATTGGTTTGTGTTAAAGATAAAAGATCTGTTCACAAAAAATTGCAGGAGCTAAAACCCTCTTTTACTATAAATAGTTTAATGCTGCAGAATTTTCTTGCCATCAAAAAAAGGTTTGCAAAGCTAAGTGTGACAACAGAGCTTAAATTCACACAGATGAAATCAAACAGCATTGGAAAATGGCTGAGCATGGTGATGAAGTGCCTGTAAGGAGGTCTGGCAGAAAAGCACTTTTCCAATAATGTGGAAAATGCCCAAGGTGCAAGCACACCAGGCAGATTATTGGCAACAATACACTCCAGGCATATAAATAAAATTCCTCTGTCATACTTTTTGCTGCCAAATTAGTACAGCAACTACACAGTAACTGACCCTTGCTTTTCTTTGGAGATCATAACTTATTGTCATCACTGGTGGTAAAAAAAGGAAAAAAAAGTCAAGCTATGCCTTTTTGTCTCTTTGTGTTAAGCAAAAATTAACTGCTATATTTCACACCTGAGCTTAACTGCACGCCTCTGTTGTACCCATGCCCAGCAAGCTACTAACAGTCAGACTGCAGTCCTCAGAAGTACAGGAATATTGTAACTTGCTGCTTGTTTCCAGCTGTGTGTCAGATCATGCTTTTAACTTCCTTTCTATGGATTCCAGGGAGAGAAGGATTGAATACAGCTTTGTGTGTGGAAGTCTTCTATTATAAATCATCCATGATATCTCAGCCCCTGAGTCCATCCTAACATTTTTGTTAGCAGAGTATGTCACTTGACTTGCAGCTTATAAGTCACTTTTGTATTCCAGAGCCAAAACCAATTTAGTTTTATTGTAGTTTACTACTACTGCTTAATTGTGGAGGATGGAGAGGTCCACTTCGCCTGTTAAAGAGAAGCACCAATATATTTATTGACATAAACAGCAATTTGATAGAAAAAGCCACAGTGGCTTTTTTTTTTTTTTTTTTTAATGTTTTAAGAACATTTGATGGCATTGTGCGCTGATTATTTACTGCATAGAGATAAGGATCAGACCCAGCTGTTAGGGACACTCTCCCATTGAGCCATGAGACTCAGAAAGGACCTCCTTGAACTCTAAACTCCTTCTGGGAAGGGAGTTTAGGTGCAGCTGGATCAAGGCTTAGTCCCAGACTCAGTCAATTTTTTCTGTTTAAAGGACTATGTGTGTACAGTCGACCCTTTATAACATTTAACTAAGATATCAAAGTTTAGCATCCTGATGATCATTTACCAAGAATCTTTTGTGGCAAGGAATCTCAGCCTCACAGAGTAACCCTGAGAAGTGCCCCTGCTCAAGGGAAGATCCCAGCCTGCAGACCATGGCCGTGCCGGGGAGATAATGAACCCTGGGCTGTCCACTATTTACGAGGCAAGATGATCTAGAGTAATATTTGCATACCAACCATGTTTTGGATGGCACATGCTCAACAAGCCCCCATCTGCTGATCAATATTGAAAGCTCTTAGCTGTTGTATTATATGTCTTCCCTGAGTTCAACTTAAGCCATCTGCAGCCATCATGTCCACCACTGGCTGCTATAGCTTAAGCAGAAAGGAGGAGAGCTGAGCACACTGCCACACTAATTCACCACTGCACTGATCTTAGTGGGGTCACACTACTACAAAAATCCTGAATTGTCACAGGATTTTTTCAATGTGCATTGCAGCAATATACAGTCTTAGTACACATTATTTTTCTTGTATTAGAGAGGAAAGGACGCTGTAGTCTTAAAATAGACCTCTTTTGATGTTGCTCCCAACAAACAGCAACCACATAAACAGAGAGAAAACCTTACATGTAAGTCATCATTAAGAAAACAAAGGGCACCTTAGTGTGAATTCCACCTCCACTGATCTGCTTCCTATAAGGAATATTGTGCATGTCCCCACATTTTATGCAGATTGTTAAATGCTTTTGGTCAGTAATTCTGGTTTTATATGACTACATAAACCAGAGTTGTTTACTTACTGCTTAATTAATTATTTGTTAATTATTTGCACGTTAGTTTAAGAGGTATGACTATCACAGTATGATAGACAGGTCTCTTACAGTCTCAGAAAGGATGATAAAGAAGATCCAGTTACTCAGGTTACCTAGTAGAGAAACCTCCCTGCATTCAGTTATTTCCCCTGTCACACCCAGTTTCTTCCACCACAAAACTTGACCACAGCCATAGCACTGTACTTTCTATAACACTTCCGAAACTGCATCCAGTAAGAACCGAAATACCTCCTAAATGTCACCACTTTTATATCATCAAAGTCAAGCAGAGGTCATGTCCTGAATAACGTTTCTCTCAAAGTGGTTTGACCTCTACTTTTGTCATCCTTCAATTTCCTGTTCATTCTCACAAATTGTTTTATACTTCTATACATTTCCTGCATTCAAATTTCAACAGTCTTGCAGCAATTTGTGGTGCTGTATGTATACGTCACTCAACAGTCTTCAAACATTACAGCTTTACAAGTGAAAGTCAGTTCACACAGTTCAGAAAGTGAAAGCACAGTTCACACTGTGCTTTTTATTTTTTTCCCATAGACAAATACACACCACAAAATGCTTTTGGTGGTGATCACTCCCTTATAAAAAACTACATTACTCTTAAAGTCAAAGGATTAATATGCTTCAATAAATCTCTTCAGGAGAAGTCAAATCACATGGACAAAAAGGAAAAATATTTTTTTTTTCTTAGCAAGACCAGGAGGACTGAGTTTGCATAGCATACTTGGAGAATGTAGAGTTTACCTGAAATGACAAATGGTTACTTCAGCCTTGGCATCCCCACAGTGACACTGACCTACAAAACCACAAATATATCTCACAGTGTGGAGCTTCTTTACATTCCCAGATGAGCTCCTGTGTAACATACACTTAGGTGCTACCTGCACCTGAGTCAGATATAGCAAATATGAAATTTTATTGGCTCAGGACCTCCAAGTTAAAAAGCTGAAGTATAGTACCAGCAAGGTTTAAAAACGAAGTAGCACTCTTTATCCACAGAGAGTTAATAACACAGAAAATAATTCTGCAGAAAAAAGTGGTAATAATATTTTAGAGATGGAAGAAAAGTTATAGTGGGCAACACATAAAACTGGTATAAATGACGAGACTTCACTTGTCAGTGCTCTTCATAAATCCTAAACTACGAAGCGCACCACAGCAGCCACACGCTGACAAAGAGTTAACCCATTGTAAATTTGATCTGAAGTTAAACTGGCTGAGGTCTACCACTTTGGAAGAGTACAGCAGTGGATGCTTCATCCGAGCTGAGCAAAGGTATCTTTGTATTTCCACAGGGACTGTCATGTACAGCCATAGACATGAAGGTACAAAGTGCACTCAGCACGTCAGGATGAAACATGCCACCATGCAAGAACATAAGTGGGTATGTTCTTCCTTGTTTTCATGATGGGCTACAGAAAGTGATTTAAAATAGGCTTTTGGATCTTCATTGACTTTAGACCCTTTCAAGATGGCTTATAGATGTAGAGATAATGATTATTAAAGTTATTATTCTTCTGTCTCAACAATACATATTCAGTATGCCACTATTTACCCCCACCAAAAAAAAAACCAAAACCTAAGTGCAAGATTCAGGAGTTTCATGCAGTGACCTTGCCTTTTGATGTTGCTTGAGCTCTGGCATCATGAACTGAAGGAGTGATTACAACCCGTAGGTCTTCTGAGCTCAGGAGTGCTGCTACCTGTAGTTTGATGCTGTATTTTTTATGAAAGGGAGCAGGCTTTTGTTCATGGGGAAACACTCCTGTCACGTACACTGTGACTGTCGCAGTGGTAGCAATCTTCCTGTGGGCAGGCAGATTGCACAGGTCAGCAGGGTGTACTTGCAAACTGCATCTTTTGACTGCAATGCAGAGGAGAACGCAGTTACTGTGAGAATGCTTATTTCTGTTTCCAAGTAAGAAAGGGGCTTTAAGCATTATTTATGATTTTCATCTAGTTGCTGTTCAAAATAAAATGCATCTTCTATTTTTCCTCATATCTGAGTTCTCCAACTTCAGACTAAATAATATGACCAGTAGGCTACAGAAGCACTCTCAACTCTCAGTGAGCTTAATACTCCCAGCAGTGTAAGAGCTCAGCTGTAACAGCAGCCATGGAGAGCATTTATCCCTCCTTACATCTGTAAATCTTATGTCAAGGGTACTCCACCGAGGCAGGAGAACTGTGGTTGAATTCTCTCACACAGAGCTGGGGACAGGACTAAGGACTGACTCTGGTCAGTGAGTTTGGAAGGCACATAATATTACATTTACAATCATATTCCTAAAGAAAATAATAAATTTGTCTTATCCATGACATTCAGAGAAAATTCACAGAAGATGAACTTCAAGCAAGTTTCTGAACTATAATTCCAAGTCCTATGAAGGCAACTCCCCTGCAGTCCTGAGTCAGTCACCAAAGACAAGGAGATACCAATACAGCCTGGACTAACTCTGTGCAGCTCCTATTTACTTAGTATGCCAGGCTAGGTAAATTATTCATCTGAGAAACAGAATTTTCATGACATGACATGTACCATGTCATTGTTTTTGAGACCAGGTGCTGAATTCCAGCCCAGGCCCTTTTGACTTGTGCTTTAAAAGTAAGTTGTACATCATCTCACAGTGAGAATCCATGTCATGTCCTGTTTCCAATTCCCAAGTGCCTACAAAGCATTTCCTTGCTTTGTAATACACTGTTTTTCTAATTTATATTTCATGTCAGAATATCCAATTTTTTTAATTGAGAAACTTTTGGCATTCAGTTTCTTTTCCTGGGAAAATTAATATAGAAGACTGCTCTTCAAGGAAAAAAAAAAAAAAAAAAAAAACACAAAAAACCAAAAACTAAATGCAACAATGAAAAAAGTCATAGCACGATCTCTTGGAGGCAATTCCATTTGTGACAACCACCAGACCTCTGAAAATTTTCAGCTATCTCTATACTCTCCAAGTATTTTAAGTGTGATGACATCTTCTCAGCACATTACATCCTCAACTTCTTAATTTAAGACTTCTGGTTATCTTATAAAAAGGAATGATTTATATCTAATTTTTTTGTTCTGCTTAGACTGTATGTCTTTCTGCATATTTCATAGTGAACTGAAATATGCAGAAAGACATGCACTACTTCATAGTGAAGTATAGAGTTCTGGTAAGGAGGTTTATTGTCCTACCACAAGCATTTGTTGATGAGTAATTACATGAGCTGGAGTCCTCTACTAGCTACACAGCTCCCTGTTTTCAGTCAAGAAGATTTTGCAGTGGGTACTTACTGCTCTGTTTCATTATCTACACTCTGATTCTCAGACAGAGCTTAACCACCACAAAGAGAAAGGAGCTGGCCTCCTTCACTGCATCTCGTTCTTCTCTGCCTTGCTACTTGACATGCAAGGTGTCCTTACTTTGTCAGACAAAAAGCAAGCTTGTGATTATTTCCCGTTTCCCCCAGATATACACAAAATGCTATTTTATAGCATTTTGTGTTGGTAGGTATTGAATACAGCTTGAGGCTGAATAGTTAGTCAATCTTGCTGTTGTGCATACAAATTAGCACATCCCTACATTTCCCCACAGACAAAAAGAGGGTAAATTATGGAACCAACTTGTCTGAACTTTGATTTGTCTATCTTCTTGTTTGCAGTCAATCACCACAGCTTGCTCTTGCTAGTGATGTTACAGCTGTGCTCCCAGAAAGATCAAAGACCATTACAGGACCATGCCCCTCTCACTCAGGCAGGCAGGGTGCTGATCACCAGAAAACACACCCAGCACAGGGTGCCCAAACCTGCCCATCCTCATCAGCTTGCACTAATTCATAATGACTCTAAGGAAACTGTATTCTGTAGGACAGAACATTCATTATCCTTTTTCCTTGTTATTTTCATTCAATGACAATTTGCTTATTATTTGACAAATGCTAAGTGAAAGGATATCTTACATAGTAGATGAGCTGGAGTTATTGTTTGAATAGTAAGAGCTTGTGATTGATATTCACACTGTGCAATAATTTCCTTAATCACATGTTTCTTTTCCCCATCAGACAATTATTATACCTATATAGAAATTTCAAAATGGCTTTGCAGCATCCCCCTGTGTGAATGCATATCTGAGTGAATATTTGTATGTAGGTTATTCACATCACAAATATTCACATCTGTTTTTTGAACAGAAGGATCATCTCAGATAATTGGTATTGAATTTGAATTAATATTTTGGAATAATTTTTTTTCAGTGTTTTCCCACCTTCTATTCAGATGGACACTGGGACTGATGAGATGACTAATACAAGACTACTATTTCTATATTTTCCTCCTGCAAAGATTTTCATGGACAAACATTCATACAAACAAGAACATAACTACTCAGAGTAATTGATTGCAAAATCTTCCTTGATATCCCCTTCCTCTTCTTCCTTATCTTTTACAAGCCTTCCATATATCTGTTGTTTTATTAAAGCAATTTTAATATTCATTGAAAGAAAAACTTATCAGTAAACAGGAAACTATAAACATATTGCTGTAAAATGATAATTGTCCATTGATAAATTAAAGCATTATGCATCTGACCATGTGCTAAGAGAACCACTGAAGCAAGGTGTCTCAGCTAATTCAGCAAATTAGTGGTGTTTACTGGTTTGAAAAAAAAATTAAAAACCAGGAACCACAGCTTTTTTCTCTCTCTCTCTCTCTATTTTTTTTTTTTTGTTTTGTTTCCTTGGTTGTTGTTTTTATAGCTTTTTGTTTGTTTGTTTGTGTGGTTTGTTTTTTGGGAGCTTCCTTTGTGTGTGTTTTTTAGGTTTTTTGTTTTGTTTTGTTTATCTTTCCCTGGTTCACCACATTTTAAATTGAACACAGAGATAATTCCTTTTCATATTTCATATTCCATTATTCTCTTTTGTTGCTTTATTTGCACTACTAGAGATATAATCTATACATTAGTAGAGATTATGCCTGGACTCCTTTTTAGGGTCAAATGCATCCTGTCTCATTTTCCCAGTTCCAAAGTGTAGCTGTTCAGTCCCAGGGGGGACAGAAGCTGAAGTGTAACCCCTGAGACACCAATATTTACTTTAATTAGGTACCTTTTCAGACCAATAGAGAGTGATACAGCTGCCTTTATGAAGTCCTATTTCAGTGGTTTCCTGTAACATTTATTTCCCCACCCCACCCCCATTCCTCTCAAGGATACATTTTAGTGCCTCTGAGCTTCAAATGAGAGTAAAAACTCCAGTACTGCTCACTTGGCTCTTGCCCAGTTGGCTCTGCTCTTTATGTGGGCAGAATAAGACACTCTCCCACAACCTAGAAGAGGACCTTGACTTGCAGCCAGCAGCTGAAGCCATAAATTTAACACTGTCATGGTTGCTGCTTCCTCTGAGGACATTCCTTTTTACCTCCCAGCACAAGCCCTGAGTATTGACAGAAGAAAGGTGGTCAGGGTGATGTGAGAATAAAGGGCAAGGTCCTTAACAAAGCCAGGATCCCATAGGGTTTGAGACCCAAAGTAACTATTCTGGGATCTACATTCCATTGCTGAGCCTGTTTGATCTTGGCTCATTAAGCAGGCAGAAAAATACTAACAAAATAACCTTTTAATGTTAATTCCTATTATTATGTGATTCTTAATTCTCTCAAAAACTTCAATCCCAATTAGGAAGCTACTACCATAAGATCCCCTATGGAAATATTATGAGATGTAAAGAACATAATAAAAAAAGCATGCCCATGGAAGAGTAACTAAAATAACTAAACACATGACAATCAACTTGGTACCTGGCCATGCTACCCTCAACAGTACTCCTGTCCTGCAGAGGATGTAAAAGAAAGTGTTGGTTGCTCAGCATTTCTTTTTTTCACATACCACTTCTGCTAGTAGTGGCAATAAGGTTCATACTCATATAACAGCTTTATCATTGTTACTACCTGTTCTGCAAGTTAAAAACATTTCTTACTTTGTTTGCACAGAGCTCACTGGGCTTTGTGCCTGTCAGTGTATTTCTGCTGATATTATAAGAAAAGGCCTTATTTAAGCTGGGCTGTGAGTAGAGCTCAATAAAGAGGAACAAGAGACTGATTTCATCATAAACACTTACATGCTCTTTAGATGGGATGAGAGCCTCTAGCTGGGGTCCAAGTAAGGGAACAAACCCTCAGAGTTGATAGGGCAGTTCCTGAAGCAGCAGATGTGGTCCCTTAAGCAGCATGGTTGGAAGATTGAGTGACATCTACAGCTATAGGCCCTGGCACTCAGCAAAGCCATGGAGCAGACTGAAGGCTGCTCAAGAGTTACATGTCCCCAGCCTAAATTCTCTATGAAACTTTTCCCTCTCCTTCTGTCTCTCACTTCTCTTGCCCTCCCTAACAGCTATTATCTTGTTTGAAGGGCTTAGCTCACTGCATTAGCTGCAAGCTTTGTCACACATTCAGCACTTCAAAATTCTTCTGCAGTAGCAATGAAAATGCTCAATTAAGTTCAGATGGGAAGAAGAGGAAAAGAGGAAAGAGGAGTTTATAAAGAATTGATTGTATTTAACATTATATAGGCATCTAATGCTGGTCAGAGGAAGGGTTATGCTCTATGAAGGCAGTACAAAGAAAATAAACAGACCAATTTTAGTTGGGAATAACTAGATCAGGACTAGCTCTCAGACGTGATCAAGATTCTTATTTCTTCTCTTTCTCTCCTGGACACGGGTTTCAAAATGAAAATAAAAGGCCCATTATTGCCCACTGGTGGTGGTATTCAGACATGCCAGCAAACAGTAGAAAAGCTATTTTCTAGGTTACTGTTACTGAAATATCTGGATGAAATGAAGAAAGAATGCTGCTACTAAGTCTCTTGTGCTCAGGCTAATGTCACAGGATTTATGGCTTTAATTTTTAATAATGAATCAGAATTAATGTGTTTGCAGAGCCATGCATGGCAGGGATATTATCTTCAGAGACCACAAGGCATATTAATCTAATAGGAACAAGCAGAAAAGAATACAGGTATTAAATCTAGATATAACATCTTAGAAGAAAAAAAACCCACAAAAGAAAAACAACTGCATTTGACTATGCTTTAGCTCCTGAAACAACAGTTCTTAACATAATCTTGGGGGGAAAGAACACCTATATGCAGATTTTCCTTCCGCAAATACTGGAGATCAATCTTTCTCACAAATTCCTGGAAGTTATCTATATTTTTAAAGCTTCAATAACTTTATTTACAGAGTTACAAATTATATTCAAGTACAGATTAAGCCTTTGCAGCACTCCATTTATTACAGCTATGTCCAGAAATGAGTTTCTTTTCCATAACCACAGTCTTAGCAAAAAAAATGAAGATATGAAGAGATTAGAAATTCAACAGTCAAAAACCCCAAACTATCTTAAATTTACTGCTTATAGGATTTAGATATTGAAACACAAAATTAATTTCATTGTTTGGCCTGTGTGCATTTTAGTAAGATCACTTATCCGAGGTTTTTACGAGTTTTGTTTCAGTAAGATTCAACCTTCTATGTGATTTGAGAGATTTTAAAAACAGCTTCCTTGTGAGGGTAAGAGGAGGGGCAGGTACTGATCTCTTCTCCCTGGTGATCAGTGACAGGACCTGACAGGATGCCGTGAACTTGTAACAGGGGATATTTAGGTCAGACATTAGAAAAAGGTGCTTCACCCAGAGGGCAGCTGGGCACTGGAACAGGTTCCTCAGGGAAGTGGTCGCAGCACCAAGCCTGGCTAAGCTCAAGAAGCATTTGGACAATATTCTTGGGCAAGTGGTGTGACTTTTGGGAGTGGTCCTGTGCAGGGCCAGAGGTTGCACTCAATGATCCTTTTGGGCTCCTTTTTTTTGGCTCTTTCCGAGTCAGCTGATTGTGTTATTCTGTGATTCCATGATAGACAAACAAAAATGTACATATACAACATAAAGTTCTAAAAAATTACTAAGTCTAAATTAATTAGTTAGTATATTAATCTTTGCTTTCTTTTTTTTTTTTTTTAATTGTAAAAAGTCTGTAGTTAGAAAGTAAAAAATCATCCTGTCTAGTATTCACCTTATTGAATTCTTATCAGGTTTTTCCCTGAGCATTTAATGTTTTCAGTTTCTGAGAGAAAATAATGATCTGTGGTTTATCATCCCTTCACATTCCAGGGAAGGATCTGGGACACTGCAGTAGGGACACCATTTCACTTTTAACATATTTTTACAATCAAGTACTTTAATGTGAAAATGTAACTTTCCCATTTAATATATTCGATCTGTCCAAGTTTTTAATCAATACAAATACATTCTCTGAAAAATCCTGTTAGGAATTATGAAGCACAATTTCCATAGACTGGAATTACAGGGTTTATGAGGAAAGTTCTGCTCAGGAAGGACTTTCAGAAATAGCCCTCAAGGAGAGGCATTTCAGCACTGAGTTGCACTGCCCAGAAAAGCCCTTTGCGACCAACTAAAATTGCAATTCTTTTCTTGTAAGACTTAACAACGGTATTATGTTCCAAGAAGCAATCATTCAAGTGCAGACAATTTAAACAGAGAGCTTTAAAGTGAAAAGGCTATGGAAGAATAAGGCCTGTAAAATGAAGGTGAAACAGCTAAGTAGAGAACTTGATATTTCCAGGACCAGCAATAAAGTATCTTATTTTCCTTTTGACCCCGGTCCACTTCATGATATTTGCGGCCAAGCAGAGTTGCCATCACACAGACCTTTGATTTTATTCTCTCGGCATGAGACATAGGGGCATACCTGGGGAAAGTGTATCCATGTCAGAAAAAACCCCAAAACATTATTTTGTTAGTTTCAGCAGGAGAAAGCAAAATATAACAATGCAAACAAAGGCTAAAGCTGGGCAACACATTTCGTATGAGTTTCCTATCAGCCAAAGAGCTGGGTTAAGAAATTACAACATTGGGGCACCCAGGATTAACTGTTTTTCCAGTGGTGTATAAAAGGGCTTGGGGTGTCAGGCAAAATAAGTAGCAGTCCAGAGAAACCTAAATTAGTAAGTGCTTTTTGAATTACCTTCCCCAAGATACCAGTCAGGGTCCAGTGGTCTTCCCAACACTATCACAAACTAGCTCCTTAATTACACCTCTTGCTCCACTGTCTCTGTCATGGTGTCTCCATTCAGATCCTTGTCATTACATTGATCCTGCTCTGCTCATCTTTTCCAGTCATTCTTTAGGGATTTTCTATGAAGACAGTAGTAAAGAAGATCCCTCCTCTTTATATTAATAGGAAACCACTGCTGGTCAGACTCCCTCTCTGCCTCCTCTTCCTATGCCCCCTGCAACATCCCCACCTCCAGCTGCTGCTGGATCAACCTGGCCAAGGAAAATGACAGAGCACGTCAACAGAGCCCACCAAGCGTGACCAGGAGCACTGTTTTACATTTAGGAAGACCAAAACAGCATATGAAACAAGTGGCATGGACTGTCACAAAGATGATCTATAAACTGAATCCTGCAAACTGATTACCAGTATCTTGTAAAACTTTTCAGCAGAGGGATTTTATCCAGACGTCCACTAAAGCTTTGCACACCTGCAGTTGTCTAAAAGTCTGCACTTTTCTTACTCTGCAAGAATTGTGAGTAGTGAACCCCCAAAACCAAAATGACTTTAACAGTCCTCTAAATACCAACTTTCTTTGAATTCTATATGATTAAAAAGAATGTAGCACCACCTCATTATCACTTACCTTAGTGACACTGTGTGAGTGTACAACAATTAGAAATCTTCCCTGATAATGAAAGAAATTTTCAGCATTTGATACTAAAATTCACCATACATTGTCTTCCATAGTGCCCTAAACCCCCCCACCTCAGAGTCTGTACCACAGGTTGCTCTGTATGTGTGTGGTTTATAATACAAGTATTATCCAATTAGAAGTGATAAACAAGAATTGGCAATTGGGGGAACCTTAAGAAATTTTCCACCCTATCTGAACAAAATGACTAAACTGCATGTGACAAGCTTGTAAATTAAAAATCTGAAAATTAAAAAAAAAACTTTATGACAAGTGTGTCATATGTAAGTCAAGGGGCACATAATTAGATATGCAGTCATTTTATTATATTTTTTTTCTGGCTCATAATGACTTTTTATCTTGAAAAGCTTTCTCACTTTGACATTTTCTGTAGAGTGGCCATGAAAGGAAGTGTTGAAACTTTGGCACTAAAGACTTGTAAAACTACTTGACAGAAATTACATAAACAAACTACCCTAGAAGAGGCTTGCAGGAGTTACATTTGGAAGTGGTAAAACCAATTAATTTCTGAAAACAACCTTTCTTTAATTGGACAGGAAGTCTTACTTTAATTATTTTTGTTTATTACATAAGTCATTTGTCTTTTCCTTGGAAATGAAAGATTACTCAGTTTAGGCAGTGAACTGATGAAAAATTTTATTGGGTTTACATGACAAGGTTTTGGTGGTGGTGGAGCTGCAGGGGTGCCCCTGGAAGAAGAGACAAGGAGATTCCCCTGTGTTGGATGTAACCATTCCTAAATGGACTCACCCCTGGTCAAAGCTGAGCCCATCAGTAATGTTGGTGACAGCTCGGTGATAACATGTTCAGAAAGGATAAAAATGCCACGCAGCTGCTGTGAGGGAGAAGAAGGCAAAAAAGTGGAAAAAAAAACTCTTCAGAAACCCAGGTGTGTGAAGGAGTGGGAGTAGGTGCTTCGGGTGCTGGAGCAGAGATTCCCCTGCAACCCAGGACAGGATTGTGAATAAAATCCTTCACCTGCAGTTCATGGAGGACCATGATGGAGCAGACATCCACCCAGAGAACTACATGGCTGAGCAGCTGGATGTGCCATGGAGGAAGATGCAGCCCATGGAGGGGAGCCCACACTGGAGCAGGTTCCTGGCAGGACCTGCTGCCCAAGGGGAAGCTCGCATGCTGCAGCAGTCTATTCCCAAAGAACTGTGGGGAACAATCCCATGCTAGAGCAGGGGAAAGGAGATGCAGTGGCAAAGTGTTCTGAGCTGACCACAATACTTGTTCCCCATTCCCTAGGCACTGTTTTGAGGGTAAGAGGTAGAAGAGTTGGGAATGATGGAAGTAGAGCCCAGGAAGCTGAGAGGGGACTGGTTTTGTTCCTTACCACCCTACTCTATTTTTGTTGTCAATAATATAAATTAGTCTTCCCCAAGTCTAGTGTTTTTCCTGTGATGATAATTGGTGAGTGACCTCCCTGTTGTTATCTTGTTTCACAAGCTTTTACATTGTATTTTGTCTCCCTGCCCTGCTGAGGAGGAGTGAGCAAACAGCTGGGTGGGCACTGGGCAGACAGCCAGGGTCAGGTCATTACAACAATATAAAGTTGAGGCATATTAATCTCTCTAGTTTGAGACTTGGGGGTGATCTCACCCATCTCTTCTATGTTTTCTCAGTTCAGTGTGCATAAATATACAGAATGAAATTGTCACTGCCTAAGACAAAGAACATTTCTCTTCAGCAGCCAGAAGAAATCCAGGCAGAAGAGTAGGTGTAGAAAAGAAGCAGATCCTAGTTTTAGCAATTCTTTCCAGCTTTCCTCCTTTCCTCTTCATCTGTCCTCTCTGACATATTTCTCTACACTTCCTGTCTTCCAGCCCATCTCTAAAATAGAAGCATTCCTTTCCCTATCTCTGTCCCTGCCACCTTGTTTGTCCCTCCAAGTGCAGAAGGAGCCCTTGGTCATTCAGACACAAGAAGAAAGAAAAGGCAGCAGGACAAAACTCCCAAGGGCCAAACTCAGCAAAACTCCTCAGGACCAAAGAAAAAGCCTTGTTAAATGACTCTTTTTGAGCTCCCCTCCAGATTTGTTTGTGACAAACACAGAAGCCTTGAAGAAATCACAGTAGGTCCCCATACTGTGCAGATATACTGAACTACAATCTCAAGATGATAGGATATTATCATTAAAGGCATTAATATAAAACAGCATAATATCATCTCAGGTTAGATCAGCACTATCTCACAGACACACCTGCACCCAGTCTGCCTCAAAACTTTCCTTGAGCAAAAGACATGTCCTTTAAAGCCTCAATGTGAAATGTCATAGCCAAGTTTTTGTTTCTATCTAAGCAGTGCAATTGACTCACTCTGAATGCTTAAGAAATAAATTTGAATTGCATTTATAACTCTCCTCAAAGAAAATATACATTTAAATATGTACAAATTTTTTTATGTAGACCAGTCCTAGATTTTATAGTTTTGTTTCACAGGAAAATATTTACCAACTTCTGATTGTCTTAATCCCCTTTCCAGTCTGTTTGTAATTCTGGAACCACATTACGATCTCACCAAGCTCTGCTTCCAGCATTGGCCACTGATACTCCTCTAAAGAATTGTACATTACAGCCATTACTGTACAGAATTGTACAGTCATTGGTGTGCCCTAAGTTAAACCCGTTTTCACGCTGAATAGAACATAATATTGTGCATGGTCATCCTTGATCACTGCAGACTGTTCCAGCTCCTCTGTGCTCATGGTTGTATAGCAAAATCCTACTTTAGTCATCATTCTCATCCAATAAATCCATACCACAGCTCCAATCTCCACCTGAGTGTATGTGTATTTCATAGAAGCCCTGATGAACCCTGATATCTACATTTTTCCACTTAGTAGAGGAAACTGCTGGAAAGCCCTAATTAGTGATTATGAAAGTTGTCAATATCTGCAATGCCATCAATCTGAGCAGTAAAATTGGGAATGTTTCCCTAGTCTTGCCATAACTGTGATTAAGTGGCAAAAGCTCTCAGATTTATAAAATGAAAGCAAAGTACACTGTAATATAAAACATACATGACATGAGAAATACTGAAGAATTTCACCAACTGCTGACAGAATTACATGTATGCAGAAATATTTTACTTCTTTTCCTCTTCTCAAAAATGCAGTTGCTGTGCTAATGGGTATGTGAGTCATGCTATGAACTCAAGGAAATGATGGGGCAAAAAAGTAAGACATACACTCCTGCCACTGAAGAAATAAGAAATTTAGGTTATTAAAATTCTTATAATGCCTCTGCCAGAAAATTCAGCCTTGAGTGATCAAAATCATTAGGGCTATTCTTTCACAAATCACACATAGAAAAAGCAAACCTTTCCAACTAATTTAATTACTGTCATGTCTCTCCTGGTATCTAAATTTTTCTTGCACTATTTCAACTATGTATTTCAGCTGTAGCAATTTGCTTTTTCATAGATAATATGTTCAGTTTTCTCCAGTAGTTTTTTGGGATGTGTTTGCTTTTGAGTTTTTTTATTATTTTTATTTTCTGGGATGTAAGGTTGGGGTTTCTTTTTAAATAATCCTGTGCTTTGGAACAGCAGAATGGCATGTATGTGTTTTTTCAAAGTATACAGCAGCATTAGACTCTATCACTCTTTGTTTTTTCATAAACTTTATGTAACTGCAGTTTTCTACCACTATTTATGATTTGGGATTAGTAACAGTTATTATATTTAAGTGTAAGTTTAGTTCCATTTATGTGTTCAGAATGAAAATAAAATTGGATTGAAATCTGATCCCAGATTCTTTATATTGCCTCCAACCTGAATAATTTTTGTGTTTTTTGTGATATTCTTCATCTAATTTTATTATCACTGAAAACCTTAGTTAATTTTCAAAGTGAGATATTAAATGTGGTATATTAATACTGCCACTGAAGTCTTACAGTGCTGAAAATAAATGGAGGGTTAATAATAGTTTTAAAAATTAAAAAAAGCAGTAAGAAGCAGAGAGTATTGAACTGGAAACTGATATAATTGATCCTCAGCCCAGAATCCTGTCTGTGGGGCTTGAATTAGCCCTTTCAGAAATGAAAAACAGATCACTTTTCCCTTTCCTTTTAGTATTATCATGGTAGTTTGCTGTATGCTAATGTATAAAAACACAGAGAAATTATTTTATAAGAGTGACATTTGAATCTTTCACCCCTCACATTTGTGGGTTTTGAACTGACTTCTTCCAACTCCCAGAAGAGATTTTATCCAACGAGCTGTGGGTGCATATGACCCTGCTGTTCTGCAAGGGAAGAGAGGAAGTGCTAGTTTAAGCTCAATGCTTATAGCGAATCCTACATTCTGCTCCCAGCTCCCTTTGTGCATTTTATTCAGATTATTTCAGGTAGTACACAAGAGAAGGACTCTTTAAAAAGTATTAAAAAAAAAGAAAAAAAGAAAAATCTACAGAAAGCATGTCAGTTATGGTGATTGTGCAAGCTAGACCCAGCTTCTAAGACTGACTATTTCTGAGAGCAGAAGCTCTAACCTCTCAAGAAACACTTTACTGCCCAAATCATTGTGCAAAGGCCAAGGCCTGATGGCAATTCCTGGGACCAAAGAAAGTCCCAAGGAAGCTTGGGGACAATACACCACCACACCCTTCTAAGCCTAAATAAAATGCTTTGCACTTCAGATGAAAATCCCTATGGACTTCTTATTCCACCGAGTATCACCTACTCTTCAATCAATTACTGATAGAGAGACACAGCTTCCAGATTCCTAGGCAAAAGTCTTGGGTTAGGTTTTTGACAAAAAAAAAAAAAAAATTACTAAATAATTAAAGTTATGGAAAGCAATTAGTTATTGAAATTTGTTGAATGTAACAATTTAAATTCCTGTATACATTATTTTTACAATTATTATTTCCCTTTGCATAGATTATTAAAGAAACACAAACTGTGGATAAGACTAGATGAACTTTAAAGGTCCCTTACAATCCAAACTATTCTATAATTCTATGAAATCTGTTATCTGATGTACACAATGGATCAGCCCCTACACTACAGTAGAATGGTTGTACCAAGATTTTTCATTAATCATTTTAACCTTCATTCTGCAAAGAAAAATACTAGCTTTATGCCTATTGAGAGATAAATCACTTCCAACAAATGACAGAAGCTAAGTGATAGTATCCAAGGCACTTGCATGTAAAGAAAAATTTCAAAGCTATAATGATTTTCTTATTTTGTGATCTCCATATATAGTTACACTGTGATGCACACAGTCACACTTGGTTTCTCCTCTTCATCAGATTCTGTCTTCATTTTCTTTAACAAGGACAGCAATCAACTGACATGGTAATTTTTTTTCATTAAAACTAAGCAGCTTTTTTAACCCACTTATTTTCAATTGTTCAGATGAGTTAGGAATCTCTTTGTCATTTTTAATCTATATTACAAGTAGATAGAATATCCAAATTATGTTGCTTGGTTCAAATGTTCCATAACATATTATTTTTCCCAATCTAGATAAAAGCCTGGTAAATAACTTTAAAAATGTATGGGTTTTAATCAGTTTGATGTTTCTGGCTACCACACATTTTATTATATTCCAATATTATATCCAGTCCACCTATGCAAAATATGCCTTGTAATTGTGTTAAGGAAAGTAGTGCTTAACATTAAACTGTATTTTGCTAAACATACTGTAGTTGATTTTTGCTAGTTTTACAGACTGTAATGCAGTACACCATATGGAAATAAATATTGTCTATTTTTGATCTGAACTATCAATATATTATTTCATGCCTACTGAAACTTATGGGTCAGTAATAACAGTACAATTTTTCCCATAATTGCTAAATATTTAATAATTGCTAATAAAATTAATAAATAATTGATATAGAGAAAAAAATAAGACTGTTTTGGCTAGTTTTATTGTTATTTCAGTGGCAAATTAAATCTTTTTGATGAATTTTCTGTGACAAATTTTGTAATCTTTTCAGTGAAATAAACCAGAGAAAAACTTCAAGGGTTGTGTGGTATCCAGTTTCCCATTCCAGAAGAGCATGTGCCTCCAGTAGGTTTCATTTCGTCTGTCAGCCTCCTAAAATAGCCTAGATTCCTTCACAGAATCAGAGAATGTTTGAGGTTGGAAGGGCCTTCCATAGCTCATTTGGGCTAAACAGCCTGCAAGGCCAGCCAGAGCCTATTGCCTGTCTCTGGGCACCACTAAAACCTGGCTCTGTGTTCTTTCAACTCCCCCTTCAGGTACATGTACACTTCCCTGTGAGCCTTCTTTTCTCCAGGCTAAGCAGTCAGATCTCTTCTCATAGGAGAGGTGCCCTAGTCCCTTCATCCCTTTACCTGACCCTTTGCTGGAGTTCCTCCAGTAGCTCCATATGCCTCTTGTGCTGTGGAGCTGAGAGCTCGACACAAGTACTTAGTGCTGGCCTCGCATGCGGGGTGGAAGGGAAGAACCTTGTTCTGATGGTAGCATATCTCCTAATGCAGCCCAGAATACCACTGGCCTTTGTTATTGCCTCACACTCAAGTGGTGTCCATAAGGAGCCTCAGATCCTTTTCTGTAAAGCTGCTTTCCATCTGTTTGCCTTTCCTGTTCTTGTGCCTGGAGTTTTTCTGTTCCAAATGTGGGACACTGCACTGTGACGGTGCTTGCAGAGGTCTCAGGATGAGGGAAGAGACAATTTTGTTGACTCTGTGTTTCAGAAGGCTTGATTTATTATTTTATTACATATATTATAATAAAAGTATACTAAAAGAATAGAAGAAAGGATTTCATCAGAAGGCTAGCTAAGAATAGAAAAAGAATGGAATGAAAACAAAAGCTTGTGTCTTGGACAGAGAGTCTGAGCTAGCTGACTGTGATTGGCCATTAATTAGAAACAACTGCATGAGAACAATCACAGATGCACCTGTTGCATTCCACAGCAGCAGATAATCATTGTTTACATTTTGTTCCTGAGGCCTCTTGGCTTCTCAGGAGAAAAAATCTTAAAGAAAAGATTTTTCATAAAATGTGTCTGTGACACTGCACTCCCTGTTGAACACCACAAAGTTCCTGTCAGCCCCTTTCCCCAGTTTGTTGAGGTTTTTCCGGACAGCTTTACAACAATGTGGCATATCAGAGACTCCTATTTAAGTCATCTGCAGACTTGCTGAGGGCACAACTCTGCCCCACCATTGAGATCATTGGACCCAGTATTGAACGCTGGTGTATAATGCCAGTTCAGGTACCAATAACATTTTGCACTGCCAGTCACCCCACTCTGTGCCCATCCAGTTAAGGTTTCAGTCCACCCCACTGCCTGCTCATTCAATCCATATCTCATCAGATTCTTCCTAAAGAACAAAGGGAGCACAGCACTGAAAGCCTCACTGAAGTCTAGGTAGAGAATGTCTTCTGCTTTCCCCTCATCCAGCAAGACATATTTCTTTGTAGATTACCTGACTGCTCACACATGGCTTCCCCTCTGTTGATCCATGCTAACTATTCCTTGCCACCTTTATGCCTTCTATTTCCTTGGAAATGGTTTCCAAGGCTAGTCATTCCATCATTTTCATGCAGGGAATGTAAACAGGAGCATTAAGAGCACCAGCTAAAGAACAGCATAGCTGTAACATTTGCAGTAATTTGCATTTCTGAGAAAATATTACACTGACAAAATTGGATCTTCAGCAATTTTTACCAGTTTGAAGGTTTCAATTCTGAGATTACTATTGAGTGAACCCATTAGTTTCTCTTCTGCCCATATATTAAAATAGATAATTATTTCATATTCAATATTTCATATTCTCATGAAGATAAAAATATTTTTCAGATGTTCTGATAATGAAGCCTCTATCAGATACTTATAAAAGTATAATGAAAGATAGTACCAAACACCATAAAAATAAACTAAAATCAATTGCTTAAATTCCATTTCTACATGAGTGTTTATTTTAATGATATACAGAGAAATACCTGCTAAGACATTTATATTCCTGCATTACCAATCTTGTTTCACATAGTATTCTAGCACATTCTAATTGAAAATTCCTTAAAATTTTAATAAAATAGTTCTGTACTTTTAAGCTTACAGGATTTCACTTAAATTGTAATTTAATTTTTTCTCCTGGTACACTTTTGTAATATTTAATGACATTTAGTAATACTTAGGAATATTTTGGCTATAAAAATGAATGATAGTAAGAAAACCGCTATGGCAGGATCACATGATGTTGAGCAAAACTCAAACAAAACATTTCACAGTTAATTGCTTATAAAATCAGATATATACTTCTACAATGTTTCAGAATTTACACTTTTTTTTCACCTTGGAATATTTTCCAGTTCAAACTGGAGTGGTACACAAAGTGAAAGCATTATTTTTGCCTAAGTTGATTGTACAAAGATTAATGATAACCTCATACACATCAGAGGTTGTGAATATGTTTCTTACCACTCTACACTAGAAATTAATGAGATTGCCTCCTGCACAGATTCCTCTTAAGCACTGACAAGACTGTACTAAAAAATTGAACTAGAAAAAGCAAGGCCTGTATCTAGGAAGGAGTACCATTCTTCTAATCTGGAAGCTGGTAGAATTCAAGAATTAGGCATCTGCACATGCTTTGTTTTAAAACCCAATGCCCATGATTTAGGGGATTCCCAAGTATTTATTCTAAAAATATTTTTTTAAATTAATGATGTATAGTTATAAAATTGTGAAATAAATTATTCCTGGTGCAATTTATCAGTTCAGAAAATATTCAGATCTCAGGGAAGGTACATTACAGAAGTCTCAGCTTCTGATAAAGAACTACCTTCCAGATGATTGCATTTTTGCTCTACAGTATTTTTTCATTCAATGGCAGTTCCATCTGCAAAATGCTATATATATTTTTTTTTCCTAAAAGTTAGAAGACATCAGTTTACAGAGAGAAAAAAAAACAAGGCAAACAGGAATCTTTTGCTGGAAAAAGGCACTTCAGTGTTTAAGAAGTTTCACAAGTTGGATGGGTCTCTTAGGGCTGCATTCCAGCTTGGCCTCATCTACCTCCTTGGCTTTCTTAGTATTAAAAAAATTAATCTAATTAATCTTAAATCATGACTACTCAGTGGAGATTCAGATTTCAAGGGCAAAAAACAAATAGATGAATATTAGCCAGCAAATAGCTCCACTGGACATAATGGAAAAGGCATTGCTTCAGGTGTACTGCCAGAGGAGTCCATGGCACTAACTGCACTATCAGCAAATAGAATATTAGAGCTAGTTTCTATTAGGCCATTATCATTTGATTTCATGTCAATCCAGCTACACTATAATCCCATATTTTGGAAAAACAACTGATTTCTTCTTTCTCAAGTAATGTACAATAAATTGTTTTTACATTCACACAACTATTTTTTCATCTTCTCTAAGAAGAGAAAATGAAAACTTCATCTTACTAACTAGATTGAGACCATGGTATTCAGTCCATTTGCAGCAGCTAATATTTTGGGACTAAATTTATTTCTTACTTTTATATCTGCTGCTATGGAGAAATATTGTAGATATATTTGTAACAATTTCAAAAACACTGCAGCCATTTCATCTCCTTTGGGGTTGTGTGCTGTATCTACCAGAAAAGCTGATACTGTAATTTACCCCCTGAAGTACACATTTTTAGTGCTCAGTGATCCATGGCAGTGTAACTATCAAACTAGGAGATTTAACAGAACCTAACTCGTGCAGCTCACCAATTAATGTGCAACCACTAATGGTATTCCCATCCTGACCACCTGTTTGGAAGGTGGTGGAAACCTTAGGTGGTTCTTACTTCATTTTTAACCACTCCCTGGGGTGAGTAGGAGACATTAGCAATAGTCACACTATTGAGAATGCAAAATCAAGCTTCAAAATTTAGAAAAGTTTTTGAGCTTTCACAGGGACAGTGAAAATATTAGTAAAAAAATCTGCATAATAATTTTCTTTGGGAAAAGTTCATTTGGACAAACAGAAATAAGTATTCAAAAAGATGATGTTCTATAATCTTGGATCAAGGACAAAGAATGAACATTTATTAATTTATTTTAGAATAATTTGGCACAAGACTGTCTGATCTTTGGCAGTCTGTCAGGATATTATAAATGTATATTTTTTGTCCACCATATTCTGATAATTTGGCCAATTTCTTACCCAGTTCTTTGACATGTTCTTTATAAGGTTTCCTTTACCTCTTTCTGCATTACCTGGGCTATTTCCTGTAAGTTTCTATGAAAGCACAATTAACAATGAAGCCAGGCAAATTCTTGGAATGCCCTTTCTTTATTAGAGTTTGTTTTCCCTACTCTTGGGAAGGCTGCAATGAGATTTTTCACCAGGAAGCATGCTCATGTAAACTTCTTGTGCAAATCCAAGAGAAAATTGACTGTTAGCTTTGAGGGGTGCAAAAATAATTGAAACAGAATGGAAGAATTGCAATAAATAAATCATACCTCATTGAGTTCATCTTCAGTAGTTGTATTTCCTGATCTGTAGAAGTCTCTAAAGCTGTATTAATTTTTATATGAACCACATGACCTTTTTCTGACTAATTATACTACTATTTTCCAGAATGTTATTAATTGTTTATTAAGATTTTTTTTAATATTTATTCTTGTTTAAAATTTATGTTTCCCAAGTTCAAGTTTTGTAGACTGTACCTATTTAGCTTATGTTGCTATATTGGACACTGCATATTGCACTTTGCAGCAGTAGGAGTCATGAAATGAAATCAAATTTTGCAACATGTTCTCATTTTGTATACTTACCTGGTTGATACCAGTGAACCTGGATACTTTTAGGTATTGGAACCCTTTGGATTCAGATATGATTGGAGTCAAATTCTTCAAAGACCATCTTCAAAAACTAGTACTTTTGAATTTTCTGTTTCACACTTGACAAGGCTGGTGGAAATGTGGAGAATATAGAATTAATTCTGTATCTAGATAAAGCATTATGTCTTTTTTATTGACTGCATAATTTGAAAATTATTATATTCCACAAGTGTGAATCAGGTTCTTTATTTTTTCTTATACATTTAGAATATTGACATAAAACAGCTAAATGCATTCGAATTATCTGTGTAGGCTAAATTATATAGGAATTCTGCAACAGCTCAAAATTACAGTAACCAATTCTGAATATATTTACTTAAGACTGAAGTGAAAATGTTCTATCATTTGAAAAGGCATCCATACATCCTTAACTCTGACTTGAATCAACATTTTTAAAGAACATAACCATTGTTATTCATGAATTACTGCTCTCAATAAAAATTATATCTGAATATGTAATTAATTAAAAACTGCCTTTTGACTATACCGAAGACTGCTCATTTTCTCCTTATTTTCCTCATCCCCTATTGTCCATTATTTATAGGAAAAAAACCCACATATAATTTCCTTTTTTGGTTTTGTTTAAATAAATACATGTTCCTTGAAATTGAGCAATGATTTTATTTAATACTTAAGTAAATACAAATGCCTTTCCAAAACAATTATCTTCAGTATGATTCAGTAAGCAACTACATCTCTGTCATTTAAACATTCAGCTACC
Source organism: Ammospiza caudacuta (assembly GCF_027887145.1). Taxonomy (NCBI): domain Eukaryota; kingdom Metazoa; phylum Chordata; class Aves; order Passeriformes; family Passerellidae; genus Ammospiza; species Ammospiza caudacuta. The sequence goes on from NC_080594.1 coordinate 99,790,933, forward strand.
ACAACAACACCTACTGTAATGATTAATTCATTACAAAGTTGTTTTTATTACTACTACTACTACTACTACTATTATTATTATTATTATTATTATTATTATTATTATTATTATTATTATTGCTGCCTATTCTAAGACCATTTAATTTTCCTGTTTTTCTAAGCTGTTTGCTTGGCAATTGAATAGGTTTAAGCACTCTCTGCCTGCCAAGGCTCCTTCTCATCTGGATCTTTGGGATTTGTCTGAGTGTGCCCTCCCTCCATCCAGGCTTTGTAACTATGGAAGTACAGGTGTCTCCTGCTGAAAAAAAAAATGCACAAGTGTAACAAACATTCAAAGCAACACAGTCTAAAAAGTATCTAAGAAAATGTTAATGATTACCACAGTATTGGATTGCAATCCTTTCAGAGATACAACAATTTTTATGGGGAATGCAGATCAAAAGGAGCTGTTCAGATAAAGACAGATGACTTTATCAATACTTTACCCTAAAAGTTATCATGACCGTTAAATTGTATATTCATATTAAGCACAAGAAGATTTTAGAAATCATTTGTCAGTCTCTGATGTGGAACATAACTAATGTTAGGCTATGCCAGCAGAATAATCACTACTACGAAAGCTTTATGCAACAATACAGGTTGTACAATTAAAGTAAAGTTACACTTATTGACACTATTTTTTGGGGGGAAGTTTCAAGAGAAGGAGTTTAGTACACAGGTTCTGGTGATAATGAGACTATTCCACCACTAAAAAGCCCGGCTGTCCTTTCTGTCTGAAATATTTCCCCATAATTTTTTTTTTACAATAAAAGTAATATCTAAAATTTGTTACTTGTGCATTTAAAAACTTGGATATTTATACATTAAATGTTCAAGGCCAGGTGGATAGGGCTTTGAGCAACCTGGTTTAGTGGAAGGTGTCCCTGCCCATGGCAGGCAAGTTAGAACTAGATAATCATTAAAATCCCTTCCAACCCAATGGTTCTATAGTATTTGCTGTAACTATTCTGTTGTTCTATAATATCCCTCTTGCATAAAATTTATTAAAATATACCTACTTCATTATTAAAGTTTTTTCACATATTTAGAAGGACAAATTAAAAATATCAAGTATATATGGTAAAACTGAGCTAAATTTTCATTAATGATGGCAAATTATTTTTCTTTTCAAATGGAAAAAGGTTTTTTTAAGAGTGAGCATGTAAATCTAAAAATTACCTTTAACCAAAAGTAATTCTTCCAATTCAGGTAACATCTTTATTCCATTGTTGTCCATTTTGTCCAATGACAAAAACAAATCATCTTTAATTTTGAAAATGAAGGGACTCCTATTCTATTGTATATTAATATTATTTTATTTATTTTAATAAATTTATATTATTTTATTAAATTTATATGGGACTGTAGTGGTTGAAAAACTTTGCTTCACTTCTGGTGTCTCCCTTTTCATTTTTTTTTCAAATTTAAAATTTTATTTGCTTATAAAGCAAATATTCGCTACATAGTAGCAAGGCAAATGAAGCATTTTACCAACTGCAATTTGATATTACCCAGAAAATATATGGTAATTGATAGATATGTACTTCTTTCTGTACACAGAAACATTAACAGATGCAGTCATTATGTTTAATATTCTGGGCATCTGCATGTGTCTGTTAGGGAAGCTAAACACAGCTTAAAAATGTGCAATATCTTTGCAGCTGTAGCATGCTGAGACAATAAACCAATAAGTATGAATTTAAGATAAACACAGGCTAATAATGACCCAGGAAAAAAACACAGCACTGTTCATTTATCAAAATATTTATACTACAAAAAATGGATACTAGGCTCCAGTGTCCTGCCAAATTCTAACTCCCTCAATGTGTAAAAGATGCACTTTATTGTCTTATATGAAACATAGACAAAACAACTATTTAATGACCACAAGTGATGTAAGAACTAAAGCAAATCAAATTGAAATCAAGGTTATTTTGTCCATCACTTTTGACAGACAATATTAACAACTAGAAACTTTAAAAAGCCATTTAACTAATGTGTTAAAAACTCTCTTTTGTTTTTAAATGACATGCCAATGACTCAGTTTTGACTCAAATACTCCTCCAGTTGTAAAATCACTCTGATTTTTTCCCTCAGCCAGAAGAATGTCACTGGCATTCACCAAGCAGAAAAGAGAAAAAACAAATCTTTTGTTCATGATCATTCAGTGTGCGTGTTTAAATGGAGACAAATGACCTTGAGATACAAGCCTGTGTGCAAGTACCTTGTATCATTCAGAGCTCAGAAGTGATCTCCTCTCCCTGCAGTAATTTTAAAACAAGTGTGCTTCAGTTTAAATGCTTATGCCCTCCAGCCAGCCTTGAGCAGAAACCTTCAATGAAGTTTTCATTTGAACCAAGAGGAAGAAATCTGAGTGCTAGAATAAATAAACGTGGTTCTTACAGTATTTCCTTGATTACTCTGTAAGAAATACTCTGGGGTGGCAGTATTTTCTCTTTGCCTCCTCTAGAGGAAAAAAGAGAGTAAAATATTGTCCTGATCATTTTCTCTATACTTTGGCAGATCTTACATCATCATATTGTGGTAAGTTGCATGTGTCTGCTTTCGGAGATACTGAATTAGTTTGCACATGAAGATGAATCTGCTTCTGAAGTGGATTTTTTTTATCCATTGTCATGCGTACAGAGGGACCAGCTTTGTGATACTATCTGTGCTGACTAGAATAAGTAAATGTTTCATTTAATCCTTTTCTTCCACAAACCCCATGAAATACCTGCCCCATGCAAGGAAGTCTGCAGGGATTGCTTTGGTGCACAGAAGGGCTGAAGAAGTGGAATTATGCAACACATCAAGGAGTATAACTTTGATAGGATTCACCTGATTTCAGACACGATTCCACTGAAGCAGAGGACATGGTCATCTTCCGAGTTTAATGCTGTTCTCATTTATACTCGTATAAATCCAAAGAAATTAGTGAAAATTGAATTAAAATATAATTATATATATATTTTTTTTTTTTTTTACATAGGATTTTATTTACAATTAATATACATATCACTCGAGATTATATGTGGTTATCCTCATTCTGAACATATTCAATTAAAAACTATTCTGAAATCTGAAAATTTTATCATTGTAATAAATCGTAAATCTTGGCCAAGGAGTTACAGGAATAAGTCTATATATTAAAGACAAATCATTAATAATATTTGAAGACTAATTAATGATCTTGGAGTTGAATTGTTTTTTAAATACCTCATCACCAAAGCAAACACCAAGGTAATCTGAAGATGTATAGAGTAAGATACTGCACTCATGATATTCCATTTGAATGTTGATGCTTTATTAGCTCCCATGAGTTGGTTCTAACCCAAACACTGCAGATGGGTTATATGCAAAACATGCCATTTTGCACTCAATTTCCTTTCACTGACTAAAACTCAGGTCTGGGTTTTGTTCTCTTATTTGTATTGCTGTGAAGAAGCTATAACTTCAGTAAAGTCCAAAGTCACACTTCTCAAAGGAAAGAAAATTAAAAGTGACCTTTGTTGAAGCTGCAAAGCAGTAACACAAGGAAAAGAAACTAATACAAAGTTTTGTTTTGCTCTTCTCTGTAGTAACCTATAGTTATCTTTTTTTCAAAGCAATTTCTGTATGCTGGAGTTCAAACCCAAGTTCAGTTTCAAGCTGTTCATTCTAGTGTAATTCCAATACTGCTGGCACTTCTGGAAAGCAGCCCAGGTGGGTATAAGAATAGTATACTGTAAAAAAAAGTAATTTTCCTGGTACACTGTAAGAGATCAGGTATTGCTGGCCTTTAAATATATATATATATTTATACAATAGAATTTATTTATCTTTCCAATTTTTATTATGTAGAGATACAGAAATACAACTCCTTCACTAAGACAGAACTTACCTTCTGATGCACAGATGAAAGACTATATTTGTAGACATGCAAATTAAATTATTCTCTTTCCACTGTAGTAGATGAAGTTTCTCTCCATTTGAATGCATATATTCTGTTATATACTGCATTGCTTTGAAATACAGTTCTTTTACAAGATGCTCATTTGTGCCCAGTGGTTCAGGGAATCACGCTGTTCCCTAGCTTCTGTGAGAAACAATGCTTTTCAATTCAAGAACTATAAACCCAAGACAAGCTATTACTGTCTGTCTACATTAGCTTGTCTTCTGTGCTTTGCAGCATATTTAACTACAAGCTGCATATCATATGGTTTAAAGAGAAAATATTCCATTCCAACACTTCAGATACTCTATCTTAATGAGGTAATCAGATTATCATCTGATGATGAAATAGCATCTTTAAGTGTCACTAGCAATCTGTGTGCATTTTGCAATGACAGTGTGAAAATATGTACTTCAGTGGATTTCCAACCCAAAGCATTTATGCATATCAAGGAAGTATGACACTTTTCCTAGAGAAAAGCTTTCAATAGAAGGGGTACATTTACCAGATTTTCTTTGTTCTTTGGTCCGTCTCAATAACTGAATATATACCTTTCAGTCAAAGCAATGCTCTACAAAGCCAAAGTGTGTGAAACATGAATATTTTTCACTTTCTTTCTACTTCCACAGTTTGGAAGCTATCTCAAAACTGGTTTAGTTTATGAGAATTGATAACCGTTCCTTAGGAAAACCAATTCTGAGTAGGCTGCAGACTGCAGGAAAAATGCACTGTAAGGACTTGGGGTCTTTAAACACAGTTGTGAAAATATCCTACTTGCTGTTCCTAGTACTCAAAATCAATGCACCAGGAAAAAAGGCAATACAAACTGGAGGTGGAGGCAGGAAGCTGGAAAGGGATTGTGCAGATTGGTAGACATGGGTTTGAATTACCTGCTGGCATACTTATGAATGGATGAGTGTTAGTAGGAGAGTCTGGAGAAACATGAATGACCTGCTAATTCCTTCTTTAGGCGTGAGTAGGGGAAAGATACAACTGTCAGACAAATAGGAGACAGAGGCGAGGGTTCAGTTCCTAAGTATAGGTAATGAGTGCCAATTAATTTTTCCCAAGAGTCTCCCTATCATAGAATTCTATACACTTCCCTGTCAAGAAGCATTGGATTGTAAACTTGTATAACACAAAAATAATTACTGTAATTTTTTTCTCTGTAATTATTTTGTGTTCCAGCAGCCTCTCCCTGACCCTGAGACTTCTGCTTATCTTTATTTCTTGCCAACACAAAGATATTGTCATTATTCCCAGAGAAGTTTTTCTCATCTTATGATAAAAACAACCATTGTGCATAAAGCGTAAATACAGAAAATAGTGCAGAATTTACTGTGTAAATACTGCAAACTATGCACAGATGAAAACTGATTCAGAAAGGGTTGTTTTGCACAAGATTTTGCATGAAATATTGTTTCTCTTCATTTTTTTTTTATTTTTGCAATGCAAAGTGTGTGTAAGAAAATTTCCAATGTGATTAAAACTGTCAAATCTGTTAGAGATACAACCATATGAGAGGACTGGCAACACACACAATGAAGCAGAAACATATGCTCATTTCTATCTGACAAAATAGACTAAAATTTAGGATAACATGATGTTAGCAATATCAGGCAATACAACAGAAGACAAAAAGCCAATACACTGCAATTTAAAAGAAGTTTGTGAGAACTTAAATATTGCTGTGTCTTAACTAGGACAAACCTTTTTAAATACTTACAAAAAAAGGCAGGAAAGATGACTGCTTAACTCAATAAAAAGTATTTATAGTTATTCTATGCTAAGAATAAGCCTAGGCCAGGTACATTTTCTTACTTTACATTCATCATTGTAGATTTCTCAGTGTATTCTGAAACAAATTTTAAGAGGAATAATATGAAAATGCAAGTATAGGAGACTTCTTGACAAAAAAAAGGATAATTCTTATGAGTAAATTAGATTCTTTATGAACTGAAAACACACCCTTTAAGACCAGGGCAGCAGAAGTGTGCTTTTGGTGCAACTTTTTAGAAAAATATTAATTTCTAAAAATGTGTTACAAGTCAACTTATCTGTACTTTACATTTTGGATTGCAATACATTCGATATTATATTCTGCTTAATGTTCTAGTGTGCTTAGTCAGTTTAGTATTGAAAGTGCACATTAGTGACAATGAGGAAGAAAGAAACAATCAGGTGAGCTCAGCTGAGATTGCCATACACACATGAGTCAGTGTTAATCAGTAATTCAGCCTCAGCAGTCGCAGCCTCTGGGCTGCTCTGCTGGGAATATTCACAGTTCTTGCTCTCTTTTTGTTCCCTCTGTTTAGGGAACATGGTCTGAAATATGCTTTTTCCATTTAAAGAGGCTGTATGAAAAGACCCACACTATGTTTTCCCATTACTATGGAGAATGAGGCATACATGTATGAAAAGTGGATTGCAAGCAGATAGAATAATTTTAGCTCCTTGCAGTTGATCTTGTAAATTGTTACAGTGCTCTCCCTACATGGCAGTTTAGGAACTCCACCTCTGAGCACAGTCACAACAATATGGACAGTTTTGACTGAGTGACTAAAAACCATTGCAGGTTTCATTGACTTTTTGGCACTTGAGTTGTTGGTAATGGAACTAGACAAAGCAATTGCAGAAGTTCAGCAACAGCCAAGTCCAGCAGAGTGATGACTGCTGCTAGAGTGACACTGGGGAGATTGTTCTGTAATGCTGGTCAGGCTGTAGGTCCTTGTGCCCAAAAACCACCACAGTTTGTCAGGGAGGGTCAGCTTACAATTTTCTGCATTATACTTCCAAATATTTTTGAAAGTAAGAAGGGCAACAGCAAGAATATTGCAACCTTGAACAATATGGACATAAAGAGTCAGGTTAGCAATTTTGGTTTTGTGGTTTTGTCTTTTTTTTTTTTCAATTGCATCCACTGTCCCATGTTGCAAATCAGCATGTTTCATTTAATTAAATAAACACTGTAAATACCAGATTTGACAAAGTAACCTCTAAAGAATATGAAGAATATATCTTATGTCTGCTAGAAGAATATGAACACAGCACAAAGCACATCCTCTGCAAAAATGGACTAATTGAATAATATTGGAACAAAGAGGGGAGATTCTGCCTGTAGTAAGAAACTTGATGATACAAGGGAGAGAAACCACCAATTAAAGAGTATGTTTATAGCATGTTAATTGCCAGTTCTGGGACCAATACATGTTAAGAACATTTAGAAGCCTTCTGATGACCCTCTGTGCCTAAAGCCCTTTCTTGCACATGCCATGCTTACAAGTCATCTGCTTCTCATAAAACCAGTGTTGCTGAGTAAGGTGAAAAATGTATCAAGCGGTAATAAAAGCTAATACCCTCTTAGGGGTGACTTATTTTGCAGATTTATAGATGCTATAAACCCTCACTGAAGATATACTCACAATGACTATGTTTTCCACAGTTCAAAGGTCTTCAAACATGGGTGGGCTGAGACCTCCTCACCCCAAGAGACATCATATGTGAATTGTGCATGAAATTTTTAGTAAGAATAACACACTGTAACCATCACAACTGTCATAAATGCCACATTTTCTGCACAACCAAGAGCCACACATGCCTTTGGCTGGGCCCTGAGCTTTCACAGCATCAAAATAAACTGCTGATCCAGTTGGCTGAGTACTTGGAGACTCCAAGGGGTAGCATAACACTAGCATTTTGCATAATCTGTGGAAATGAATAATTTCACCTGGTTTGGAGTCAGAACCATGCCTTCCTATATTGTTTTGATCCATTGGGCAATGAAAACAACACAGCCTGGTTCAAGATGCACAGAGAACTCCAGCTTACAGCCATTCCATCAGCTGCAGTATCAACTCTGCCTCATAAACAAGGTTTATTTCTCCCTGCCTAGAAAATTGGTTATTCCAGCCATTAGCTATCCAAGACAGATTTCACAGACAGCAGTACATAAGCTTGCTACTCACACAGCACAAAGAGACATTATTTCTTTTTATTGCAATGTTCTCTGTCATTCCCCTTGGAAATGTTATTTTCTTATAATATATACAGGTGAGGAGGCTTGAAATTAAGTAAAATTTTTTTTTTTCAATTTTTTTGATCAATCCCTTTCCTAACAAAGAACTGACGATGGGATGGTATGGAAAGGTTTTTTTTCTCTTCTCCAAACCCCAAAACTTTCAAGAAAAAAGACATTGGTTGTAATACACTTTTGTCATCATCTCTTCCCCTCCATTTTAACTCAGTACATTTCCTCTCACTCTCAGAAAGCTATCTGCAGAGAACAAAGGGTAGACGCAGGCCAAAAGAAGCTTCTTTAAACCTAACAGAAAAACTTCTGTAAGAATAGGCCAGTAGCTTCCTTCAAATGTTTTGCACTTTGGCATAAATGATTCTTATTTTTCTATGCCACTCTTCTTCCAAGAGACAGCCCATCTGCCCCCAAAACTGTAGCCTGTGTGGGAATAAGACTTTGAATAATCCCCTTTATCCGCCCCAAGAGAAAAAACATGTAAAAGTCAACAGAGCAAGGCAAGAGGCATACATCACAGAAAATACACAGGCAAAAGAAAGTGAACAAACCAATCATATAACTGTAAATAAACTCATATTACTATGACAAACCAAACATAATAAAAAAACCTAACCATACTGGATTTTCCACTACTCCTTCAAAAAGTGAACTAATACTCATCTAAAAATATGTAAACACAAGAACAACACGTGGCAAATACATTCAGAAACAGAGGGCAAAAGAAAACCAAGAAAAATACCTGAGGTCTCTACATGAGAAATCATTTGGCCCTGGTTATGCTGGGACCTGCAAAAGCTCTGCTCATCCTCTTTCTCTTTCCTGCATTGTCACACCATCTGTTCTTACTTACATCCTCTCTGCTATACTAATACAATTCCTCCAGGAATCAGGGGTATGTATCTTAATTCTGTGGTGTTTAAGAGAGGCTTGGAATCTCTCACCTCAAAACCATGGTCATCCCAAAGTGGTTAATTTCATTAACATATGGTCTTAGTCAATGCCCAATATTCAGCAACATGCAGTTCAGAAGCTTGTTTAAAGTATACATTTAATGATTAGATGGATGTAGTCCTTAAAAGCAGTATTTACACTTTCCTTGCACTGTGATTGTGGAGCACCTGTTTTAAGATCCTCAGGTTTTATTGTGCTGCTCTTAAAGGTACATTTTGTGGTATGAGATTTACAAATCCCATGACAGAAAAGTTAAAGAAAAAACAAGAGGCCACATTGAAATGTGCAACAAAAATAAATATGTACACCACAAAGCTCGTTAAATGAAGTTTTGATTTATCTGCTTTTTTTTTCCCACTGCTAAAAATCAAAAAAAACTCTGAACGAACAGGATGTACTGGGGCCCCCATGAAGGGGGAATAGCCTTAAGCTCAGGGAGGGCAGGTTTTGATTAGATATTAGGAATAAATTCTTTACTATGAGGGTTGGTGAGGCACTGGAACAGCTTGTCCACAGAGGGTGTGGACTCCCCATCCCTGGACATACCCAAGACAAGGCTGGATGGGGCTCTGAGCAACCTGGTCTGGTGGAATCTAGCAGATGCTTAAAATTTCTTTGGTTTTCTGACAAAATATTTCTGCAAATAATTAAAGTCAAAGAGTAAAGGTTGTTTTTATTTGTATATCACCAGTATTTTTTGTGTATGTATGAAATGTATGAAATGGAATGGAGCACGTTTGGGCATGTGCTCATGATTAAGCTCATTTCAATAGACCAGCACAGAGTAGTCATAAGCATCAGGACTACATGTTTACAAACACAAACATAATTTATGCAAAAAAGAAGCAGAACAGTGAATGTAAAAGAGCCCCAGCAAACCCAAACATTGTAAAGATGACAATGTGAGAAATTATGAATTATGGTAATTTGCAAATTGCACACAGAAATTGTATTCTTTTTACTAAATTGATACCCATAATTTTGCATGCAGCTGTATATGTCAAATGAGAGGACTGTTGAGCATGCTTTTGTGTAAAAATCGTAATATGAAGATGCATTCTGTAGAAATAATATATGGCACTGGGAAGAACTGATGGGTTGTAGGCAGCAAATTATAAAACAATGATAAAACAGATACAGTTATGTGCTTGAAAGCCTTCAGTGAGTACCATTCAAAACATAAATGTCACAGTTAGACACTCTGCAAATGGTAAATATATGTGCTAAAATGGCAAAAAAACTGAGCATGGCCATTAACATCTCAGAATGATTTTTAAGTTCTTATTCTAGCAGGTATCAGTGTCAATGACTGTGTGAACACAGTCTGTAAGTATCTATGCATATCAGACTAGCAGAACACTGATGGCAAATGATTAACAGCTGGAAACTATTACACATACCACTTTTCTTCTAATTTCTATCTTATAATTTAGGAGGCTTATTTCAGAATTTCAGGTTTGGGACATTTTTAATTACTCTGTGTTCTTATTTCAGTGGGGAGGGGGAAGGCATAGTTTTATACAAGATTTAAACTGCAGATATTGCAGAATATATGTACTAAAATTGAAGTTTTTTATTGGCAAAAAATAACATCTTTCATTAGATCCTAACTAAACTAGCAAATCCAAGTCATCTAGAACCTTTGGGTGAAGCCAAGACAGGCAGGAACATGGAAAAATGCAGACAAACTTTAGTGAGACATTTTACACTCCTGATTCAGCACAAGAATGGCTTTTTATTGTCTATTTTCTGCTCTGCAGAGGATAAAGAGGACAAAGACTTGCTGGTCCTTTCTGAATGACAACACATTTCCTTGCTTTTATCTTCTAATAAGTGAATAAAGCCAGATTTATTTATTTTTTAAATTTAATTTTTTATTAAATACTAAATGTTTTTTAAATAAACTATAAAAATTAAAGTATGCTTCAATAATTTTCAGTAGTAACTGAAATTACAGTGTACAGTAGCTAATTAGTAAATACAGCTTCAAGAATTTGGATGATTTCTAATGTAAGGTTATAGTACTATTAATAATATCTATGTTTCTTATAATTTTGTGAGTATGTCTTATCTTTTTGAACAGAATTAAATCTTAAATTTGAAAACAACTGCAGTATTGTCATAAGTATTCAGGTTCATTAAGATCATAATAGAAACAAAAACTATCATTGTGTTAACAACTGAATTACCTCATGATTGCTAGGTAAGATGAACCATAAAGTTCTAGTCTTTGGTGTTTTTTACTAATTAACTTACTATATATTCATTATTATCAGAATGTTATTCATCTTTTCTTTGGAAAGAAATATCTTCTCACTTGTTTTCACAGGAGGCATGCAATGAGCTTTTCTCCTTTTTTTTAGTCAAATTACCCATCCAAAGGCAGATATCTATCCCAGTGCATCTTCACTCACCATGTTCCCCTTTCTCTGGAAAGGAAGAATGCTTTCCTAACTGACTCTATCTAATCTTGGGTTTGTGTTTCACAGTAATGCTTTTTAGCTTTTAAATCTCTGATGGAAAGGGAAGTGAAATTGAGATTGATCTGCTGAAAGAAGACTACACCCGTTTATCAGATTTCTGCCTCACATTACCTCAGATTTACTCATTTTGCAGTCTACAGATTCAGTGGAAAAACAAAAACCAATCTCACTTTCCCCTGTCAATACCTCATCACCTTCTTTGTTTTTCATTTTCTGTGTTTCTTCTGTGCCTTGAGCATAAATATCTGTAAATCCATCCCTGGCAGGGCTGGACAAATGGAAAAGCAACACAATGCTCTGGCAATGGTCATTCAGTGCAGCAGGACCTTTGTGCCACTCTTCCAGTGTAATTTTTAACCACCACAGCTCCTCTTGGAAATAATTTTTCAAAAATGACACTCAAAGTAGCAGTTGTGATATATTTAATATATTAACCAAATAGAATAGATTATTTGATGGATTTTCTGCCTGGAAAATCATTATCCAATGTTAAAATGAGTCTCCAAAGCAGAATAATTTGTGAATTGTCATCTGGCAGAATCTTACTGCTGTGACCTACAGGTATGAAGAACTCAGTAAAATAGAAAGAAGCATTTTAATGACCTTTGAAATTATATACAAGGACTGGAATTGGTCACTGAGATGCTGTATACATCTAGACAATACTTGCTTCTCTGTAGATGCTGGTATGGTGAAAAGCAACCTGAAAGTTTCCTTAGACTTCTCCCTGTGCAATGAGCCTTTAAAGAACATGGTCTGTCTTGGAGGACAGAGTGATAGAAGACTTGTAAAGAGAAATTCAGATTAAAAAATCCTTTAAGCTTTTGTCAGGACATCTTGGGTTTGCCCATGGTGGGAGATGGCATATCCTGACAGCCAGGGCCCATCTTCTCCCAGCCAAACGTAGGGCAGCCATGGGGCACTGGGGTAGCCCCAGCCATCGGGGAAAGGGCTGGGATGTGTGCCAGGCGTGTGCCTGGCCAGGCAGGGCTGTGGGGAGCTGTGCCAGGCTCATTGTAGCTGTGTCTAGGCAGGGCTGTGGGGAGCCCGGCTCAGTGACGCCATGGCAGGGCTGTGGGGAGCTGTGCCTGGCTCAGTGAGGCCATGGCAGGGCTGTGGGGAGCTGTGCCTGGCTCAGTGAGGCCATGGCAGGGTTTTGAGGAGCTGTGCCCGGCTCAGTGAGGCCATGGCAGGGCTGTGGGGAGCTGTGTCTGGCTCAGTGAGGCCATGGCAGGGCTGTGGGGAGCTGTGTCCGGCTCAGTGAGGCCATGGCAGGGCTGTGGGGAGCTGTGTCTGGCTCAGTGAGGCCATGGCAGGGCAGTGAGGAGCTGTGCCTGGCTCAGCGACGCCATGGCAGGGCAGTGAGGAGCTGTGCCTGGCTCAGCGGGGCCATGGCAGGGCAGTGAGGAGCTGTGCCTGGCTCAGCGGGGCCATGGCAGGGCAGTGAGGAGCTGTGCCTGGCTCAGTGGGGCCATGGCAGGGCAGTGAGGAGCTGTGCCTGGCTCAGCGGGGCCATGGCAGGGCAGTGAGGAGCTGTGCCTGGCTCAGTGGGGCCATGGCAGGGCTTGGGGAGCTGTGGGGAGCTGTGTCCGGTTCAGCAGGGCCATGGCTGGGCTGAGCTGTGAGGGGCTGTGAGGAGCTGTGCCTGGCTCAGTGAGGCCATGGCAGGGCTGGGCCGTGGGGAGCTGTGGTGAGCCGTACCCAGCTCAGTGTGGCTGTGTCCAGGCAGGGTTGCAGGGAGCTGTGTGTGGCTCAGCAGGGCCATGGCAGGGCTGGGATGTGGGGAGCTGTGCCTGGTTCAGTGGGACCATGGCAGGGCTGGGCTGTGGGGAGCTGTGTCTGGCTCAGTGTGGCTGTGGGGAGCTGGGGACCAGCCCTGCTGCGGCACCACAGGCTGGAGCTGACGGGGGCTCCTGGACCTGGGCCGGGCAGGGAGAGCCTTGGAGGGCTGCTGGTGCCCTCAGAGACACAGGTGTTTTAAAATTTCTGTCACCAGTACTGTAAGAAATATCAGAATAAAAATGAAATAAAAGCAACTTCATCCACCTTATTTATTGGGTATGATGTCGTTTTGGGGAAGTCATTTTGCATAAGTCAGTCTGTAATAATGACAATTTAATAACAATTGTTAACAGCAATAACAATAATAATAGCTTTTAACTTCTTTACTACTTTCAGGCACCTGGCATGGTTCTTGGGCTTGCCCTGTGCAGTGCCAGGAGCTGGAATTCAATGATCTTTGTGGGTCCTTTCCAACTCAGGACATTGGATGATGACTAAAAAGGCCAAGTAGAAGTAAGTTAGAAGCTGCTGTGTTTCTATTTCATCAGCAGTACCATCAGTAAATTCTAAACCTCAAAATCTGTTTTGTTTTGGTTTTTCTTTTTACCTCTGACTTACAGGTATTTCTCCTATCCATGGTCATTTCTCATTGAAGTAACACATGAAGGAAAGAAATGGTGAACAGTCCCCACACCTCACATATGAGTATTTAATCCTTATTGCTTCTGAACTCCTACACTCCAAAAAGAGATGTCATGTTGAAGGCAGCTTTCAGGAGACAGAGAAGAGCAGGAAATTGTGGCTGTGGTTGAATAGCTGGCTCAGCAAAATTGCTGTCTGTGCACTTGCTGTCTCCATGCTGAACGTATCCCAACCAGTCTCAAACCTATTTGTTCAACAAATGGATTTCACAACAGGAGGACATATTGGCACAGCTTTCTTTGCATGCCCCACTAGTTATCTAATGATTTCAAAAGTAGGAAAGACAGGTTAATGGCAGCTTCTCAATTTTCAGTGCAGTCAGCGTCCTAAAAGACCATAAAGAGAGCATGTTCTAAGACTAGGAAGTTCTCTGAGACACCTGTGAGTTTTGCTGAGGAAATGAAGTCCAGTTCTAATCAATTTTTCAGAAATGCTTCTGGGTAATTTCCCTCAGAAACAATTCTGTCTGTGGATAGAGGAGCAACTCTGAGAAATGTAATCACAAAGAGCTATGATTTCTAGTGCAGAATCATAAGTTTCAATATTGGCCAGATGGTTCTAAATACATCATTTTCCGTGTGCTGCTTTCTAGGACAATTATTTCTCCCCTTACTGTGTAGAGAGAAATTAACTATTCATTTCATGCAATGTACTCCACTGGTCAAATTTCAAATCAATAGTTAAATATGGTATCATACAAGCAACAACATAGAATAAATATCCTCTCTTACTTTCAAGTTCTAATTCCTCTTATGGAACTCCTATTGAAATGGAAGTTGCATTCTCTGTTTGATGCAATAGTGTTGGCTGTGTGCGTAATGTGCATTTAAATTTTAGGACTAGAGATAAGTATTTTACCCTTTATTTGAACAGGAAAGGAATGTAAATCTTACTATGATATCCCTGATGACCCCATGGTAGCAATTGTGACAAAAGAAAACCTTGATAAAATGTACTAATGGAGAAAAAACCAAAATAAAAAGAAATAGAGTAAGAACCAGTTCTTGCATGTAGTTAATGGATAGTAATGTGCAAAATCTGTGATCCCACCACCAGATGCAATGTTTATCAGCTAGCAAAACCAGACAAACACAAAGCTGTTTACTTAAAAATAAAATTAAATAAAATGAAAGAAAAGAAAAGAAAAGAAAAGAAAAGAAAAGAAAAGAAAAGAAAAGAAAAGAAAAGAAAAGAAAAGAAAAGAAAAGAAAAGAAAAGAAAAGAAAAAAGAAAAGAAAAGAAAATGAAATAAAATAAAAATTCGTAACAAACTTTACAGTTAGCTAAAGAAAGTATTCTGGAACACTTCTCTAATACTGCCTTTAGAGGACTGTTAAATAAGTCACAAGCATGTTATTTGACAAATAACTTGTTCAGTATACTTTTCAAATAGAATTTTCTTGTAACATTTTGTTTTCACCAATCCTTAGCTCTGTTTATTAATTTTCTGACAAAAAAAGCATCTCTGAACTCAAAACTAGTACTTATCACAGAGTATTTATCAGCTATTGACACAAAGGTTCCAGAATGTTATGTGGAAGAAAGGTAACAAACAAACCACCTGTTTGGCGCTCAACTCATGCAGTCAAGGGTGCAGTCAAGGATGTCTTCATCCCACTAATGGCAACGTGGATGTCTCCAGGGAGTGTACATGGATAGTGCAGCCTCAGATGACTGCTGCACCAAACGCAAGTAAATCTTCAAGACAGTATTGAGAACACTAAACCAGATTCCTTAATCTTTGTCTTCAACTATGGCTTAAGTTATCACATTCTTTAATGGTTTCTTCATTGCCAGTATTGCCCAGCACAATGAACAACAGCTGGAATCACTGAGATTCAGTATGCTCCTTGTCCTTCACCTGTTTCCTGCACTCCTTTCCCAAAAAAATGACATAGGACAGGGCCTTTATCAAAATATTTCCTGTAATGTAATGCTGAAGATACTTCAGATCTTTGTGGCTGGGAAAGGGGGGAGAAAAAAATCCACAACAGTGCAAACTCAGGAGTTTCCAGTTTGATCTAAATAAGTCAGAAAGTTCTTTAAATATTAAGAGCCACAGCTGTTTTCCAAACTAATTTCCTGCTGGTCACATTGCTTCTGTCAAAAAAAGTGTTTCCTGTGGACTCTGAAGAATTCAGAGTACTTACATGCTGTGTGTTTGTGAACTGAATTGCTGAGAGACATTCTTTTTTTTCAGCAAGCAAGGGGAAATATAATCAAACCCTTTTAAAGCCAAAGGGCTAGCTACTGCAGTGAAATGAAAAACAGAGGGATTAATTAATTGTAACTCTTCCAATTTATCTTTTTTTTTGTTTTGTTTCCTAAACCATTTATTACATAACATTTAAAAGAATAAGCCTCTTCAGAGCATATAGAATATCACTTTCAGGATTAATGTTTTATATTTGCACATATTTACACTGAATTACTCATCTCCCATGTAAAATATAAAGGTATGTTGGCCTCATTCTTTGAGACTTTTTCTCTTCATCTTGTTGTTTCTGAATATAAATTCCAGAATGTAGTTCAAAATGAAAGATGATTCATATAATTTGTGTATATCTGAGACATTCATTCCTGCATGTAAAAATGCAAGAGAAAATCAATCTTCCAGTTATATTGCAGACGAATTATATATATGAGTGCAATAGTGAAACCAAGGGTAAGCATATGTTTGAAAATGACAAAAAAAAAAAAAAAGAAAGAATGACATGATATGCAGGGAAGAGAAGTGGCTGAGTAGAAAAAGTCTTTTGACAGTTGTTACATAATTAGCAGAACATCTCTTTAATGGTGCTAGTGGAAATATATTTAATAACTATAGTCTGTTCTACTTTTTCCTATGAAGCCTCCATTAAGTGGGTTCCTGGAAGATAAGGCTGAGATAAGAGAGTTTCTGAAAATGTAAAATTGGACATTTCAAAACTAGCAGCCTATTGTACTTTGGATATTTGTACCAAAGCGAAGGTTCAGTCTTTTCACATAACAGATACACTGGGATGGATTTTGTAACCTCCACAGGAGCAAGGAAAGTTTTGAAAATCTATTTCATTTCTTCACCTGCCTCTCTCTTGATTAAGAAAGAATGTGTAAAGGAACACTTTTTGTTTACCTGTTAATTTCCTTTGTCTTTTCCAGTTTGAGGTGCAAACTGGCATAATTCTTCCAGTATTTTTCCATTTTCTGCACAAAAGTAGTCACAGTTTTGAAATTAACATAGGGAGACATATTTATTACAACTGTTCACATTTCTCCAATTTTTATAATCAGAAATAATAATGTTGCTTCTCATATTCTGATACCTACCAATCCAGGTAAGTTTATGGCATAACTCTCCTTAAAGGACACCCCATCTGACTGGGTTCTAATCTAACTCACAACATCTTTCTGCATCATATTTAAAGCTTTGATCTCAGCTCACTGCAAGACTTGAACATCAAAACCCAAACAGATTGCTACTGGAATAGTAACTGCAATTTATTTTCCATGGTACTACTTAAATGATATTTTTTTGCTAAATTTAAAAGATTTTGCACCAGCTGAAGTAAAGGATTTAGTTATTTTTTCTGGTCCATGTCTTACCCAACTTTCACATGGATAATTAAATACTGGTATGCTTCTTCTCTCTACACTATGGAAATGTAGGTACCACTATAAATGAATCCTGACAAGGTGGAAAGATAAGCAAACATCTTGAAATTCATAAGGCCCTGAGTGCATGGGTCGTCAAATCTTAATTTAAACAAACTCAAAAACCGTATGTCCAAAGATTAGAAAACTCTTTGCAGTGTATTTTTTTTTAACCCTGGAACTCCTCTTTTTATACTAAGCAAAAAATACTCCAAAGGGGATCATTCACTTTAAAAAAATCTATCCCATATCTGTGCTATAAGGGTACCAACACTTCTGGTCTCATTTCCTTATCAATGTCATTGAGAACTGTCTACTTGATAAATCAACATTGGTGTCATAAACTGATATTCTGGATGGGTAGAAAATAATTGTTATTTCCCGGTTTCCCTAGATGCAAGTGTGTGAACAGGAAGAGCTGTGGGTGTGGCAGTAAAAGATAACTCAGTTTATGTGAAGTTTATGTTTTGATGTGGCATTTCGGAGCTGCTTTGCCTGCAAACCTCCTGTAAACACATGGTGTCTTTATCATCCTTGGGCCCAATGCATGTTCATTACAACTGGTGAATAAAGAAATTGATTAACACTATTTTTAAAAAAGGTGATAATTCCTTGTGGTATTTTCAGTTAAGACAGAATTCAGTTAAATGTGTAAGTCACAGCACTACCCAGAACTTTCTTTGGGAGACAGATCTCCTTTCAAGTCACTATTAGTTCTCTCCTCTGCTTTTCAGCATCATGATCTCATCAGATAAACACAAACACACACATAGAATAAAGTAAGGTTCAATGATCACAAAGGAAATATTAATAGAAAAACTACACGAAGGATTATATTATTAATTTAATTTTTTTTTTAATTTTCTAAACAAAGGAGAGTATACAATGTAATACAGAGAAATTCTTGTCTGTATCATTCAGTTGCAAGGCATATTATCATATTCAAAACTGAGGGAATGGACAGAGAAAATTACATATCCAAGTTTCCCTTAATAGGTAAAAATTAATGTAGACCTTTAGTAACTTTGAGAAAAGACAAAGAACTATTTCCTGTTATATCTGTAAATTGTATCTGACTTAGGAGTAAAGTTTATGTTTCCTAAAATATTTCTGTGTCTTCAATTAGTTTTCTTTTGTTTTGTTCTATTTGTATTTTGTTGTTGTTCTTGTTGATGTTGCTTTTAATCCTGTGTTGCTTTTCTTTTTTACTCCTTATATTTTGCATTCCAGCTGTCAAATTCAGAACACAGCTTATAACTTAAACATATTTGAAAATAAGAAAAGAAAGCTTAAATGCATGATGATAGAAAAGTGCAGAAAGACCTCACATCTGCTGAACTTACTTCAGTTTGTGAACTAAAGAGGCCTATAAGATATAACTGCTCATTCTCAGAAGTTACTTATTTAGCATGTAAAGAAACTGAAGTGCTAATGTTTTAAAATAAAAAAAAAACCCAAAACATAACCAAACACTCAACAAAACAATACACAAAAAGAGAGAGAATACAAAGTTTCAGAAAATTTCAGTTTCACGAAGTTAAGGAATTTGTTAGATTGATTTCAAAAAGGTCTTTAGTATTTCCTAAATACTACAAATTTATACATACAAAAACTGACTGGAAATTAAGGCTTAAGTCCTCGTCTTGTTGAAAGCAGAGGGAATACTTCTACTGATTAAGTCAGGGAAAAACCTGTCAGTTTTCTTAAAGTTTTCTGACAAAAATGTTCTTCCATACGATGCAAAGTTCTTTGTAAGTGAACTTAAAAATATGCATTCAGTACACACCTAATAGCAGAAAAGAAACTATCCTGTGCCTCTGAGTAGGAAGGTGTGTCAGTTCAGGTTTTGTACATGTATAAGAAATAAGAATAATAACTGTATATTTCTTTGTGTCACTTGAAAAATAGAAATCTGTTCAACAAGCATGCTGCATGGTTGTATTTCTTTTATGAAACAGATAAGGAGGAAACTGTAATTGTAGGAGATCTGCATTTGAATTTAAGACATTGTGTGACTGAGAATAACAGACAAAACAATGAAGTGATAAATTTTCTATATTCACTCACCTACTGAATTGAAGTCTTAAAATTGAGATGTATTTTGTAAGGCAAACTGAAAAACAAGGGAAAAACATCTTTCAGGGACTAAAATGGAATTGCCAGGGGATTTAAGAATTGTGTCAATTTAGATATAGCTTTTCAATAAAAAACTTGGCAAATATTTCATTGTCCTTGTTCTTCAATAGTGTTTGGTTAGTGAAGGATTTAGCTATCCTAACTGGTACTAGATAAGTCCACTTCAAACTAAAAACTATGAAAAGAGAATGGACTTCACAAAATTATTTATGAGATCCCTGTTGGTACACTAAGACAGGAAGGACTGATGCTATCAGGTAAATTTTCTGTTCTTCCACTCAGTAGAAGACAGCAAAGATCTATTCCAGTAATTCAAAAAGACCACTGAGTAGTCTTGTTTAGGAGGATAACAAGCCCAAGAGAAAAAGTCTGGAGTGAGTTCTCACTGATGCTACTCCAAAGCCCACTGCTTGCTTTCCACTCCCTTTCCATTCATTGATTTTCCTCACAGCCTCGAGTCCTGGACAGGGGTTTCAGTGCCACCCAAAAATCTCAGTATTTGCAACCAGAGCAGAAGCAGAGAGTGCAAGCTGAGCAGGTTTTAATCAGAACTGGTGACCATGAAATAATTTTCTGTACTAAATCTCTCCATCCCGTTCCCACTGGAAAATTGCTCATTTTTTCTTTTTTCTCTTTCTCCCTCTGCAGCCTCTGATCTTCTTTATTCATACACTCTAGTAAATACACAGTTCTATTGCAATGTTTGATATGATAGAGTTTTAGCCAGCTGAGGATTTTCTGCTTTCAAGATTACAGCACAATAGTTTCTAAAACACACAAAGGAGACAAACAGTGGTTCTCTATTGCTACTAATGAGCAGTCCACGGGGTTGTGTTATGCCACTGGCAAGCTACTCACAGTGCAGATAATGTGATTCACTTTAAGTTGACTTGACAGATTACTTTTATTTCATGTGCTGGGGTTTTTTGTTTGTTTGTTTGCTTGTTTGTATTTTGCTTTCACAGATCTGACTTACACCAGGACATCATGTCTCATGAATATTTCCCCTTAACATCAGATAGCACAGGTAATATCTGTGAGTGAGTGGAAAGGAGGGAGACAGAGAAGTGGGGATGTTTTCAAGGATATATTTTTCTTTTATGAGGCATGATATCTATTTTGTCTTTGCACCTACTGATTGCTATCAAACTTCAAATGCTACATCTTAGTTCCTTACCTACAGAATATTAAATTATGTAATATTAAGATTTAACTCCATTAGAGTTTGGGACAGTCACTTTAATCCATTGGAAAAGCAAGGCAAGGCATCCCAAAAGGAAATGCTTCCTTATCAAATTCTGCAGTAATACACATATCACAGAAAAGCTATTTTAGGTACAGATTGTTCCATATGCTACAGGGTACTTTATTTTGAACTATGTATTTCTATCACTTATTTCAAGGTAAAATTGGGAAAGATAACATGGAACTGAAATATTTCTGAGTGGTTTTTGTTGTTGGGTTTTTGGTGGTTTTTTCTGAGATGTAGAAAATGCTATTATTTGGTTTATTCTTCTTGGTGCATGCTCCCAAAATGAATCATTACCAAAGCACACGTGATTTCATGACTGAAAACATATTCAAGGGTAATTCCCACTAGAATCAGCACCTTTAAAATTGACTGCTTCACATTACATCTCTGCAGTGTGACAGTATTTAAATAGCAAAAAAATATGTACAGTAAGTATATACATACATGCATACATATATATATATATTTAAAAATACAGGAAGGTTTTATTTTACATGTTATCTTTACATGCTTTTTAAAATTTATTCCAGTAATTGAATCTTTCAGTGCAAAAAATGTTTTAGGATGAAATGCAGAGTGTTTCTTCCTGAAAATTTGATGCAACAATAAGAAATAAGATTCTTAAAGTTTTATTTAAAAATTCCTTGTGGCTAGTTCTTATTTCTAAATAAACTATCCAACCCATGGACAAGAGATATGAAGTCCTAACTTATACAGATCCTTCCACAACACTTGAAAATTATAATTAGTCTATTTTCAGAATTAATCACATTTCAGACAAAATGCAGATTTTATTTAAAGATTTAAAGAATTTTGCATTTCCAAGGGGTTTTTGCCTAAATTATAGCGACCATATCTCCTAGTGAAAGTGGTTATGTTTTTATGTACAGCCAGGAAGAACTTAGAATAAGTTTTCCACCTTCATGGACAGAGTTCTATGTGTACTTCACACAATAAATAGCAAGCAAATTGCCTTTAGAGAAAGGCATAAAAGAAGAAAAGAGCAAAGTAACAATATGTCCTTGTTTTCCTCCATGTTTCAATAAACAGGGCTAGTCAGTCCAGGTAATCAATATTAAATTCTATTAATTAAAATGTTATTTAATCCCTAGTTATTTAAGTTGAATCTCTGTGGACAGACAATGAATTGTTATATGTCATACAAACTCCATGCACCTACTTTTGGGTCAGCTTCAGAAGAAGTAGATTGCACAAAAAGCAAAGCTTGTGCAAGAAAAAATAAATATTTATGAGGTTATCAGAAATTAATGGTAATAAAATGGTATAAATTTTATAGCATCAAAATGAACTTAAATAGTGAGAGAACAATTCAGTCTTCCTGCTTCTTCTGCTTAAAAAGATTTTATGTCTTCGTGCATCATTATCCTTTGTTGCTACAAAAAGTTACATATAATGTCATTTCCTGCTCACACAACACAGCACAGGGAATATTAGCACTGGTGGGAAGGGAATACAGAGAGTTGTGTGGGATGTGAAACTATCATTGTTGCAGACCCATGAAAAACATCCACGTTGCTCTTAGACAAGAGACTGTCATCGTTGTGGAGTAATCAAACTGATAATTAAAGCTCCTTTCATGTTTATATATCAAGAGGAGTAAGTGCTCTAGGAATATTAAATACTAATGTAAAATTAATCTTATTGAATATTAAGATTAAATGGGGGGTTTAGAAGCTTGAAAATGATCATACTTCAGTTAAATTGCTGTAGCCATGGTATGGCACATTAGTAAACACAGAAAACAAATTTTTTGTTATAGTTCTTCTAGGTGAAAAACAAAACAACAATAAACAAACAACACCATTATCATCTAGTAATTAAATGATGACAGTACTCCCAAGGGTAGACAATTCTTCAAGATACAGGATTTCTGCCAAGAATGCCTTTAGAGGCTTATATAGCTTGATAGGTGTTGTTTGCCAAGCTGATGTGGTCTTTCACTGAACTTGTTTCATTAATTTGATGTGTGAGAAATAAATATTTGCTGTGCAATTAACTGGAGATTATTATGGTCTAATCGAACTTCCCCATAGAAACAAATGCTCAGCCCTACACATACATAAAAAGGACAGCACACTTGGTAGACAGATTGCAGCTGTGGGGAAAATAATGTTAAAGACATTTAATTGGGAAACAAAATTGATGCACATGTAATAGTTTTTGCATTTGCTTAACTGAAGCAGCTATGACAAAAATAACAGCTACCTTGTGTGCAGGTATGATATATGTCAAAGTCATACTGGTTCAGCCAGCAAAATTAACAAGCTTTTTTATAGAAACCACATGTCTGAAGTTTTATATTTATCTTATATATACAGTATTTTATAAAACTATTTGTGTCACTATATATTATGATAAATAAAAAGAAAGAAAGAACTGAAAAATATGTGCTGAAAATCATAGTACTTAATAGCCAAGGCTTTTTTTTTTTTTTTTTTAATGACATAGCAAAATAAATCAATATATTCACTGTATTACCTAGACTGCAAACCACTGGAAAAAGGAGTTTGACTCTTGCAGCAATACTTTTAGCCACTTGTCAACTGGGGGACTTCTGGTGATAGTACAATACAAACCCCATCATTTAAAGGCTATGAAGTTTTAAACTAAAATAAGTAACTAAGTAAACAGATTAAAAACTTTGCTACTTAGTAAGTAGTTAAGGGGGAGCCCTGGGTAGTAGCTTCTACTAACACTGCATTTCAGAACCAGTACATTCATAAGAAGACTAAGGCAACTTACTCAAAGTGAAAATGCATGAATAAAACTGAGAAAATGTCAAGCAGATTAATGTAATTAATTCTACCTCTAAAATATATAGAAATGTTCAGTCTACATCAAGGTACTTTAGGCATTCATTTAGGACCTATGGTCACCTTTTAAATTCTCCACACATCATTCTGTATTTTACGATCATCTGGGTATTTATGCTCAGTGTGGATAAAGAAGGAGAAACTGTACACCCAATTCAAGCAAAATAAGGTCAGAACAAAGGTAGCATTGAATTTTCACAAATATTTTCCTTCAATAGTATGAAACACAAACATTTAAACCATAAATCCAAATATATGCATCTAAATACAAGTCTATATACATAAATAGACATAGATATTATATGTGTTATAATAAAATGTTTTGGAATATCTAACATTTGAAACTTTTCCAAATGTCTCCATCTTTTTCAGGCCAGGCACCATCATAGGAAGTTCCTTGAAAGTCTTTAGATGCAACAACAAATAATCCTTACCACAGAAAGAAAGCTCAAACATCATAGTATAATGTAGGCAGAGAAGACATACAAAAGTACCTATCCCATA
This sequence comes from Ammospiza caudacuta, assembly GCF_027887145.1. Classification (NCBI taxonomy): domain Eukaryota; kingdom Metazoa; phylum Chordata; class Aves; order Passeriformes; family Passerellidae; genus Ammospiza; species Ammospiza caudacuta. The sequence continues at coordinate 99,815,212 of NC_080594.1, forward strand.
ATTTTTGAAGATTATTTTTGTCTGAAGACTCCCTTGTTAGTGCTCTAGGCAAAGTTAAAATGCCAAGCTATGTTAAAACATCAACCTTAATAGGTCTAGATCTGAACATCAGAGGTGACAAAATTAATAAGGCAATTAGAGGTGTCAGTTTTCTTCCTTCTATTTAAAACTTCTGGTAATATTGCAGCAAGACTTAGATTCCAGTTCTAAGGGCTTATAATCCTTTATTCCTGTTTTTTTGTTGTTTTTTTGTTGTTTGTTTTTTTTTTTTTTTAAGTGAGGCCCTGCCGTTTTCCTGCTGTGGCATTGTAAGCAACATGCATGCCTTGGTGCAGCGATGACTGGCCGGAGACCCTGTGACCTGGCTAGCTGAGAAGGTGGCCAACAGTCCCACTGCAGCAGGGGGTGTCAGCCCCGGTGGCAAGGCCCCAGGGCTGGCAGCTTCAAGCACCCCTCGGCAGTAATAGCCTTGGGCTGTGCCTGCAGGACGAGGTCTCGGGGTAGAGCTGCTGAATAGGGCGGAGCAGAAAAGAGCCGGACACTCTCTGGGGTCAAACGAGTTTAATGTCCCGGGGGGCGACCAGCAGGGAGTGACCGCGCGAGAAAAAAAAGTTGGGCATGGGATTATAAAGGGAGGTGGTAACTGGAGGTGGGATTTACAAAAAACCAATCAGGGGAAGTCAGGGGACGTGCTTAACATAATAGACTGTAAGGGAGAACTAATCGATACATTATAAAGGAGGGGCCCCGGGACCTCAGCCAATCACTACTCCCACTGAGAGGAACATTCTGGAAGACTGGGAGTGGTGGGGAGTGATTGACTGGGCCCAGGGAGGAGGGAAAATAATACATATTAGGAGATACAGGGTGGGGAAATTACATGACATGGGGGCAACCATAGCAACTAAGTAATAGACAGAAACTAGGGTGGGGAAAACTGGGAGGACAGAACCATCGTAACAAAGGGGGGGAAGAAACAGAACATACCAACACACCACAACATCTCCCCGTTTTTTGTTAAATAAAATTGAAAAGAACGGAAAAATCTGTACTAAAAGGTTCAAAAGGCTGGATTCCGGGGCTGATCAGTCCAGGCGTCTTCTTCTTCGAAACACAGCTCCTGGTGGTATAAGGGAGGCGCAGCGAGCTCTTCTTCATCTGCGGTTTCCTCTGCCTCCGAAGGATAGGTGTCTCCCTCTGCAGATTCTCCCGCTACCACCTGGTTGACACTTGGAGCTGTGATCTTATTAACGAGTCTTTGGACCAGCCCACGGACCAGCGAAAAGCAAATCAAAAGTAAAAATAAAACTAAAACAACTTTCATAACCGATTCTAGAACAGAACTGGCCCAACTGCCCAAGCCCCAGCCCTTAAAAATGTCCCTCAGCCAATCTGATGTTTCTTGCTCCATCCGATGGACTTGGTCTTTCATCTTCAGGATGGTGTGTCTGACGTTCTCAGCTCTTGATGACAAATTCATGCAGCAGAGGCCCTCAAACTCCTCACATTGATGATGATGGAGCAGCAATAGGAAATCTATTGCTGCCCTGTTCTGGAGTGTCGCCTTCCTTGTTATTTCCTCGTCTGTGAGGAGGTCGTATATAGCAGCCGAAGTCAAATTGGCTTGCTTAACCACCCAACACTCTAGGCGGCCCAATTCACCTAGAGACTTCGCCACTGATACCCACGGCAACAGAATGGTAAAAGCGACGGTTTTGGAATGGGACCAATGTGTAATTTCATCATCACAGTCTTCTGGGAGATCTTTAAGATCTCTTTTGGACCTGGCCAATTCTGCTGTGATGTTAGTCTTCTTCCAATTCACAATTTGAGTCATGTTGGGGGTAAACAGCGTCAGCTTGCCTAATGTGCACGGCCCTCCGATCAGACCAGAGGGGATGCCTGCCCACGCTCGGTCGCCACAAATTAAGAATGCTCCCCTGGGAAGGGCGTATGGGGTGCGGCCCGTGGTGGTGGGGCCGCTGATCTTTAAAATGGCCTTGCACCACTGGTAGGCTTGATATTCAGCTTTATTCTGTTGCACCACCTCACTGCCCTTCTCAATAGAGGAAAAGGTATACTCAAATTGAAAACAAATAGAGGAATTGGCGGAACCGAGCAGGTGGAGTTCAGTGGGCTCGGAGGGCAAAGGATCCAGCTTTACCACTCCGTCTCTCCAAGCGTTGCTGGAATCAAAACTAGGAAGGATAGTAAGACTCCGTGCCAAAATCGGGGAAAGGGCTGACTGAAAAGCGGAGGGGAATTCACCTGGAGAGAAAGGGATCCCCACAAGGCACGACGACATCGGGTCCTCTGCTGATGCTGCGTCGAGGCAGATATGATCTTGCCCTAACGCCTGAGCCAAGGTACGCCAGACATTCACCTTTGGCTGAGGGACGATCCACGCTGCCCAGGGTGGAAGGAGGAGGCAGAAAATCAGGAGATGTAAAGGAGCGCTTGGGCGCTGCCACAGTTGAGGGCTGAGCTGGGCCATTCTGGCGTGGTGTGGGCCAGGCAAAGGGAGACAAACTGAAAAAACAAAACAAGCATGGTTATAACTTAAATATTTTCTTAAAGAGATGGTTCTGTCTCAAAAAGTAAATTAAGTTCGGGGGAAGAATCTGAGACAGGGGAGGAAGGTCGGGAATCAAGAACGACTCGAAAAGGGGCGCGAATCAATGGTGGAGAGGAAGGGGACCCGGTCGGAGGGAACCTGTGGAGAAAATAAAGGTGAGAGAAAGTGAGAGGTTTCCTCCTCCGCCGCCAACATGCCTCCTGCACCTGTGGCACAGTCTCGGATGTTTTTGCCTGCTTGGGGAGGAAGGGCTTGACCCATTTTGATGGTATCCATTTCGGCCCTGAGGGAGTGGACACGCAAGCGTATCCCCTCCCCCAGGTAACCAGGTCATATGGCCCTTCCATCCGCCAGGTCTCCGGATCCCTTATCAGAACCGGAGGCCTGGCCTTCGGCTGCAGCTGTTGGTGACTGCCGAAGTGCCGGACAACTGGAGGATTCAGGTTGTCAAAAGAACAGTTTAGGAAGTTTAAGGTGTACAAAGCTCTCGACAACCGGACGTGGGGGGTCTCCACCTTCACTGCCGCACGTTGTTTCTCCAAGATCCTTTTCAGGCTCTGGTGGGCCCTCTCCACCATGGCTTGGCCTGTCGGGGAATAGGGGATGCCGGTCTTATGCTCTATTCCCCATTGTTGCAGGAAGCTCCGCAGCTCCTTGGAGGTATACGCTGGGCCGTTGTCAGTTTTTAAAGCCCTAGGGATGCCCAGGACAGCGAATGCCAGAAGCAAGTGCTTCTGGACATCCGCCGCCCTCTCACCTGTGTGGGCAGAGGCATAGATAGCTCCTGAGAAGGTATCGATGGAGACATGGACGTAACACAACCTCCCAAAGGATGGGATGTGTGTCACGTCCATCTGCCACACTTCACAGCTCGCCAAGCCCCTGGGGTTTGCCCCAGCTGCGATGGTAGGCATTTGATGGGCTTGGCACTGGGGACATGTGGCCACGATCGCCTTGGCCTGGTCCTGCGTAAGATGGAATTGCCTGACCAGGCCTGGTGCATTTTGGTGAAAGAGCTGATGGCTGATCTTAGCCTGGCCAAACACATCTGGGAGCGGGCCCACCGTGACAGCAGCCGCAGCCAAAGAATCAGCCCGACGGTTGCCCTCAGTGATGAACCCTGGCAGATCAGTGTGTGATCTTACATGCATTATAAAAAACGGATGCTCTCGGTGGGAGACTAATTCTACGAGTTTTGAGAGCAAATTAAACAATTTTTGGTTAGAGACCTCCTGCAGAACTGCTGATTCCGCTCTAGATACTACACCAGCCACATATGCGGAATCTGTGACCAAATTGAAGGGACCAGGAAACCTCTCAAATGCTCGGACGACTGCGTCTAATTCAGCTACTTGTGGAGAGGCCTCCACAATGGCAATATCAGCCTTCCACCGCTGAGTCTGAGGATCCCTCCAAGTCATTACAGACTTGTGGGATGCCCCGGACGCGTCGGTAAATATTGTCAGAGCATCTAGAGGCTTCTTACTCTGAATTCCCTTGATTGATAATTTAAACTCCGAATTAAAAAGTTTATGGGCCGGCCGATCGACCGCAACGCGGCCAGTGTAGCTGTCTAATGCGAATTGAAGCATTTCATTGGTTTCCAGCAGTTCATTAAAGGTCTTTAATTTGAGTTGGCCCGAAACCAATTGAATTGGAAGGTGAATGCATGCAAAATCACAGCCTGCCAGCTCCCTGATCCGAGATCTTGCCTTTCGGATCAGTTCGGCCATCAGCTCTTGTGGCCTTGTCATCCTTTTGGACCTGTGGTGGCTGAGGAACACCCACTCTATGATTAAGAGGGGGTCGCCCAGACCCTGGTCCTTTAAACTCTTGTCCCACTGATGGATCAAGCCGTGAAGATGTGGCAGCTTCCCCAGAATAATGAATTTAAATGGCAGGCCCGGATGGTAGCGGTGGGCCTGCCTGGCCGAAATGATTTTCTGAACCTTCTCCAGGGCTACCTGAGCCTCTGGGGTGAGTTCCCTAGGAGAACTCAGCTCCTCTCCCCCTTTCAATAAATTGAAAAGGGGGGCTAGGTCTTCTGTTGGTATACCTAACCAGGGTCTCACCCAATTTAAAGACCCACACAGTTGGTGAACATCCGCTAGGGTCTGGACTTTCGTCCGGATGGCCAATTTCTGCGGAACAATGGTCCGCTTGGTGATTTCAAGGCCCAGGTACCTCCAAGGTGGCATCCTTTGAATTTTTTCTGCTTGGAGCTCGAACCCTGCAGCAACCAACGCACTGGTTGTCAGGTCAAGCGCATGGGCAAGTAGATCATCTGTTGGGGCACAGATGAGGATGTCATCCATATAGTGATGTAACAGGACGACATCCCCGAGGGCTGTACGGACAGGAGACAGCAGCGAAGCAACATACCACTGGCAGATCACAGGACTATTCTTTAATCCTTGCGGAAGAACTCTCCAGTGATAGCGCTTGGCCGGGGACTCACGGTTGATGGAGGGAACCGTGAACGCAAAACGCGGGGCATCATCAGGATGCAGAGGAATTTGGAAAAAACAATCTTTTATGTCGATTATAACCAAATTCCAATTTTGGGGGAGCATTGTAGGGGATGGCATCCCTGGTTGGAGGGGACCCATGTCAATTATTTGTTCATTAATTTGGCGGAGATCGGTCAGGAGCCGCCACTTGTCTTTATTAGGTTTTTTGATAACAAACACTGGGGAGTTCCAAGGTGACATGGTCTCCACCAGGTTGCCTTTGAGCAGCTGCTCCTGAACGAGCTCATTGAGCGCCTTCAATTTTTGTTTATTAAGTGGCCACTGCACTACCTGTACTGGCTCATCTGATCGCCAGTCCAGCTTCCAGGTAGGGCGCTCCTCAGTGGCCACTGCCCGAAAAACCTGGGGAGCCTTTGGGAGGTCAATTCTGGCTCCCCATTGGGCTAGCAGGTCCCTTCCCCACAGGGGCTCGGTGTAATCTAAAACAAATGGGCGTACAGAAGCCAATTGCCCATCTGGCCCCGTAATTTGTACAATGCTCTTTGACTGCTTCGCCAATTTTAGACCCCCTACACCTTGTATGTGTCCGGCTGCGTTTTGCAAATCCCAATGTGACGGCCAATCCCTAGAGGGAATGATCGTCACATCTGCCCCTGTGTCCAGTAACCCCCGCACGATTTTACGGTCTGAGCCCAGGGACAGTTGACATGTCAGCCTGGGCTTTTCTCTTCCCACAACTTGGGCCCAAGCAACCGTTGGAGGTGAGGACCCCTTAGATGACTGGGAATCCTGTACCTCCTCCGGCACTGGAATGGCTTGGGCGATGATTTGGCCCTTGGGGAGAGAAAGCGGGGGCTGGACGCAGTACAGCCCTAATGCAAATCTGTCCCGGTCAGTTGTTACTAACCCCGGGACTATGTGAAGATTGAATGGTGTGTGTTTGGTGTCCCCAACAATGATCCACCTGCTACGTCCAAGTCTCCTCCAGCTGCCGGGATGTTGAATGTCGGCAGTCACCAGGTGGAAATCAGTGTCCGGGAGATGTATTTCGCGGGTCAGCTGCAGCCTAAAGGGAGAAAACGAAGAGGTGGTGGTTAAAGCAGGTTGAGGCTGAAGCCAACAGGTACAGTAAGTCAAGTCCGGTAAGGAAAAGTCAAGTCCAGTAGAGGCATGTGGCGGGCTTCTCCCTGTTCCCTCCTCCCTGCCTGGTGCAACCTTGCCCGCCTTATTTGTATCATGGCGCAGGGAGGGGCTGCGCTCGCTTTCTAGTTTTTTTGTTGTTTTACTTCCTGCTTCCCAGCAGGACACTCCTTCCTTTTAAATGTTAAAAATTCTTGCCGCAGTGGGCAGTCAGGCATCCAGTGCCCCGTTTTTCCACATAGATGACACGGGTGGGTCTCTGGATGTCTCCTTGCAGCTCCTGGGGTAGACGTTCCAGCTGCTGCCGCGCTGTAATCCTCCTCATCGGCGCTGGAGGTCGACGCGAACGCCACTGAGTTCCTCTTGTTCTTCAGCTTGGAGTCAGGCGCTCCTGGCAGTGGGACTTCTCGTGCCACGACCTCCATCATTTGCTCGATGGTAGGTCGTGGACTACGGGGGAGGGTTCGGATGGCTCTCCGGCATTCAGAGTTTGCGTTCTTGAACGCCATCCGCCGCAACAGGTTTTCTCTTTCTCCCTCCTCGGAAGCTTGAGTCTCCACGTATCTGTAAAGTCTTTCTAAAAAACGTAAATAGGACTCGTGTGGCCCCTGCTGGGGCTCTTCCTCGTCTTGCTGAGAGAAGACCGCTGGGAGCTTGAAAAAGGCCCTCTCTGCAGCCCGACAGGACTCGGTGATCTGCGTCGGGAAGAGCACCCGCGCCTGAATCGCCCCACTGGCCCATGCCCCTGTACCCACCAGATGATTCGTGGATATCAGTTGGCCATCTGCGTCATGTGCAGTCGCTTGGTTCTCCCAGAGAGCTGGGAGAACTTCCGCGACTTCCCTCCCCCACTCTACCGCCCAGGCCCTAAACTCCATAGGTCCTAAAAGGCTGGAAAAGAGAGCTCTCAGGTCAGCAGGGATCAGATCTCCCGGTGCAAGGGCCGAACAGAGAAGTCCCCGGAAATACTCCGATTCCCGGGAGTACTCTCTCTGGGCCTTGCACAGATCTTTGATCCGATCTTGTGCAATTGGCACCCACTGAGCCTGGGAGCTCCCCTCCCCGCTCAGGCGGTAGGTAACCGGGGCAGCTTCAAAAACAGGGGCTCGCCCTGGCTTCCAGTTACCCACACCCCCCCCCCCGGAACACAAAGCGTGGGAACCGGAAGGGAAGGCGTGGGAACCGGAAAGGAGGGAGGCAGAGGCGGGGCCTGGCATCTGGGAGGGGCCAGCTGATGGGCATGGTGGAACTGGAGGTGGCAGCTGGGTTTTCTCCGCCTCCAAAGTGGAGTCCGGAGGCGGGGCGGAGACAGGAGGCAGGGTGAAGGACGAGCTATTGAGGGGTGGAGCGCAGGGAGGAACAGAGGGTGGAGGCAGGGGAGGAAAGGGTGGATCTTGGGATAGGAAAGGATTTGACTGAGGGGTGAAGGGATTATGGGAAGGAGAAGAAAAATCGGCGGGAAAATGCACGTGGCCGCCCCCATCTTGGGCTCCATAGGAGCCATCTTGTGGAGGCGGTGGGACATTAACCGGGGGGACATTAAACAGAACACTCTTGGGAACGTCAACCGGGTACTGGGGAGGTTGGGAAAAGGGGTAGGAAAACCTGCTCCGAGGAGTCTGGCCAGGATCTCCTCGGAGTCCTCCTTTTGGAGGGCCAGGTCGGACCGATCGAGAGGGGGCAGAGGGAAGATGGAGCCTCTGCTGTGGGTTGGCCTTGAGGACCCCCCTCAAGGGCTCCGACCGAGGGACACGGGGTGAGGTAGACGGGGTAGGGACAACAGAACCGGGGGAACTGGGATTCAACCGCGACACTGATGAATTTTTTCGCAGTTCCCTCTGCTGAGACAACAATTGCAAAACTTTACCCGCCCAGTAAGCGGCCGGGTAAAGCTTTGCCTCCCCAGAGCTGACCTCTTGATCTAATTTTGCTAAAACAGCTTTCCAATAGAGAGGGTCTCTAATTTGCTCTGGGGTAGTGTTGGGGAACTGAGAAAAAATCCACTTTACTAAACTCTTTAAAGCAACCTTCGGGGGATCTAAACCTCCCCCAAGCAACAAACTTCTAACCTGGTGAAAGGCTCTTTTTAGAGGGGAGCTCTGACGCGCACCCATCGCGTAAATTAAAAGAAAACGACAGAGAAAGTAAAGAAAAGAGCACTCCTCTGATGACACTGACTGCCTAAACCGAAGTAAAAAAAACAACTAAAACAAGAACTGCCCGTCCGCCCGCTCCCACGCTGCCGCTTGCCTAGAAGACTGGTCCCAGAGCAGGCATGAGCCCCCAACAGCAAGACAGCAGGAAAGTGAAGGAAAAGAGGGGTTGGGAGCTGTCCCCAAAGCAGGGCTCAGGTCCCGGGAAGATTAAAAAGGTGGGAGGGAAGACCCCCAAGGCAGGGGCTTACCAATCAGACGAACGGCGAAAAGAAGATCCGGTAGAGGCAGAACTCCGCCCTCGGAGCTCTCCTTGGGTGAGAGGAGTTGTAGCTCCGGGTCCACCGGGAGCGCTGCTCCTATAATGGAGCCTGCTGCGACCGGTGGTAGATTAGTGTCCAGAGGTCCGATGACCTCGTCCACGGGGTCCGAGCAAGGGCCACGCGGTGGGCGCCAATCTGCAGCGATGACTGGCCGGAGACCCTGTGACCTGGCTAGCTGAGAAGGTGGCCAACAGTCCCACTGCAGCAGGGGGTGTCAGCCCCGGTGGCAAGGCCCCAGGGCTGGCAGCTTCAAGCACCCCTCGGCAGTAATAGCCTTGGGCTGTGCCTGCAGGACGAGGTCTCGGGGTAGAGCTGCTGAATAGGGCGGAGCAGAAAAGAGCCGGACACTCTCTGGGGTCAAACGAGTTTAATGTCCCGGGGGGCGACCAGCAGGGAGTGACCGCGCGAGAAAAAAAAGTTGGGCATGGGATTATAAAGGGAGGTGGTAACTGGAGGTGGGATTTACAAAAAACCAATCAGGGGAAGTCAGGGGACGTGCTTAACATAATAGACTGTAAGGGAGAACTAATCGATACATTATAAAGGAGGGGCCCCGGGACCTCAGCCAATCACTACTCCCACTGAGAGGAACATTCTGGAAGACTGGGAGTGGTGGGGAGTGATTGACTGGGCCCAGGGAGGAGGGAAAATAATACATATTAGGAGATACAGGGTGGGGAAATTACATGACATGGGGGCAACCATAGCAACTAAGTAATAGACAGAAACTAGGGTGGGGAAAACTGGGAGGACAGAACCATCGTAACAAAGGGGGGGAAGAAACAGAACATACCAACACACCACAACACCTTGGGATACATGTCCAGGTTTTCCTGGGAAGCAGCTCCTTTCCTGGCTTTAGCCTGTTTTATCCTCAGTCCTGAACTGAGGCCATCTGCAGGACCAAGGCTGGCTTTCAGCTACACAGAAAGTGAGAGGTGACAAAACAATGAAATTACCCCTCAAAACTAAATATTGAGGTAAGACATCCTCCAGACCTAGAGATGGGTAACAATAACCCAGCCAGTGTTTTATTGTCCCTGGGCGTGCCCATTCAGTTTTGTTGATATTTCTGAAACAAGTCAGGATTACCACACTAAACCTGAGGGCAGAGTAAGTCCAGCAGTGAGCAGGAAAGTTATTGATTCCTGGGATTAGATCTCTGTGGACACACAAAAAACCACACACACTGATTCACCCTGACATTAAAATAAAGCAGTAATATCTCTTTGTAGTTTCTGTAGTTCCTCCATAATCAGAATCTTACTCTGAAGTGCCTTGCAGAGCAAACAGCAACTTCACAGGAAAGCTCCATTATGCAAATTATGCAGCAGAGGTACAAGGATGTGCAAATCTTAGAGGGCACCTGTGTCTGAAACTATTCTTGCTGAAAAGGAGAAACAGAAGATTAATTTGCTATGGTATTTGCCACAAAATATTACAGTTTATGACTGATAACTGAACATCTTCACTGATAAAAGAGCTAATAGATAAAGTAAAGCAGATATTATATAGGTGTTAAGAAACATGATGATTCCCCTTAAAATAGTATTCTGCCACATGACACAATGAAAGCCTTTGTGATGTTACTCTTTATGATAAAGTAGCCCCAAAACCAATTCTGCCACTTAGGAAAAGAGCCATTCTTCTCCCTGGTTTTTAAAAAAGCCTGTCCCGCCAACCATAAAAACAATTAGCTTAGTGAATAGATCAAAGGAAGGCAGCCTCATTTAAGGCCCCATGAATGTCGTGGTTTCTTGGGTTAGATGTGTTATTTTTGAGGTTTCCCAGACAGGTCTATTTGCTTTCTGTTTACATTTGTTGCCACTGGGAACGACATACCTCTCATATCACAACTTCTATCTAACAACAAAGGTGGGGGCAGGCTGCCAACTAAATAAGGCAGTGACAGGACTCATTAGAAAATTCTAGGGCAATTGTGGCGATGATCAAGAAGAAGAGGACTATTATCATAAAATTATTAAATAATCCTTGATGTTATTGATAACTAACGCCAATAACATTACAACAAAAAAGGAGATGGACAGAGGGTAGAGGGGTGAACTGAAATTATGGGAAGTGGACATTTCTTTAAAAGACAGCTGTCTGGAAAATGTTGCCACCTTCTGAGTAGCTCTGGCAAGTCACCCTCATAAAACTCCTTGCACTGAGAAGGAGAAGCTTAAGACATGCCAAATTCTGACCAATTGGCTCTGCCTTTCTTTGAGAGCCAAATTCTAAAAGCCAGATAGATCTCTAATGAAAAATAAGATGCCGTATCTAACTGTATTCGAAAAATTTGTTAACGCTTTTCCAGTTTTATTATTGCAGAGAAAGATGGAAAACATAAAAAGACACTTTAAAACATTAAGCTTGCCCTTATTACACTGCACAGACATTTAAAACTCACTTTGCTACTTCTTTCTTCAGCAGTGGGCTCTGCTAATTTCAAAATTTCCCATCAGCCTCCATCATGCATAACACACTTTACAATCCCCTCACTTTACTTTCTTTCTATTTCTCCTTTTCTAACTTTTTTCTTTCCCTCTTCTCTCTACCTTTGCACCCTCCTCCTTTCTCCCTCTCTCTCTCTCCCTCCCTCATCTTCTCCTACTTCCTTTACCTTTACCTCCATAGACAAATACACTTTTTAAAGACAAGATCAGAAAAGTAAAGTAGGAATTTTTCACATAGATAATTTTTTTGCACTTTAATTAAGCTTCTACTTTTGCAGCATACATGTATTTGCAATGAAGTCTAAAATTAAAGAATCTTGGGCAACAAACACATTTTAACACTACAGAATATGATCATGTGGCAGGAAAAATGTTCAAGATTTTGTCAATCAGAAGTCACAGAGTCCATCTGTATTCACCATGCCTCTGAACCATTTTTTTTAATATGAAAATCATACTGCCTTCCTTGACACTTTAACATACCTCTCATCAAATGATGCTGGGGCTTATACTATTTGACTAGAAATCAATAGTCTCATCCTGAGACTATCTGTAGTGGCTATCATTCTGCTGATAAAGTTTTTTAGTCATTTACTTGAAGAAAACTATTATGAACAGTATCTGCAAATTGACTTCTAAATGCATAAACCAAACATAAATAAATTTTGGTGAATCACTTGTTATTTATCATCTTATATTTTCATTAAAAGACTCTTCCACACTGAACAAACAAAAGAACTAAATTAGATTTGTTTTATGTCATCAAGCTTGTAGAAATGCTGACAGATGCTGATCTGAACTCTGTTTATTAGGATCTGACAGGTGGGTTAGTTAACATCTGCCATCATTTGTCACCTGAGAGTGCTGTTACTGAGGTGTCACAAGGGCCAATGGCTGCTGTTTTAACAACACTTTTGTTTAAACAGCAAATGGAGGCAGAACAGGAATGAACAAATCCTTCAGCTACTGCCCCTGCTGCAGAAAACTTGGCTCCTAACGTGGCTGGCTATATTAAGTAATAGTTCCTAAAATTCCTCACATTTCTCATGTGAGAAGAATATTTAATTCAAGTTTCAAATACAAAAAAATGAACTGTTTCATTTATCACCACAGCAACAAATTAAATACTGTGACTATGAATAGCAACTTCTAAGGATTTCCTGTAACTCCTGTAACTTCCTGAAAGTACCAAGCTTTTTCCTTATGTTCAGTGCTCTGTCTTACAACATGGACATCTACATTTTTACTATTTCCTCTTTACTGCTATAAGTGAATGGGCTTTTATTAAATAGAGTTCCTGCAGCTCTCAGTGACATTCTTTTAGGAGCTTAAACATTACAATGTAACTGTAATGTTAACATATTTAAACTTCCAACATATAATATGTTATAATTGCTAATTTAAGAGTCTAAGAGTCTCCTCCCGGCCTACAAAAATAACACCAGCAAAATCCAAACAAAACAGTTACATAAAACCAACAAACAAAAAAACTGTGAGAAATTTTACATAGCTAAAAGACTCGGTGACAGTGTTGGGGCTGCTGGAGAACTGGCTTTTGTAAAAAGCCAGACTTCGCCTGCTTCTACCTGAACACCTTTACAACTTTGTTCAAGCAGAGGCTACCTATAATCTTCAGATGTCTTAGTAACACTAAAATGACAACACACCAAGAACATGAAAATGTTTCTCTCTGACATTGTATAAATAAATGAGAGGATGCAGTTGCTGCTCTGACACCACTTGGAAATCTACAGAATGAAAACAGAAAAAAAAAATCATCCCTCCTACTTTACAAAAGGTAAATTGAGACTCAAAAGTTTAAATGGTTCTGTAAAGATTATGTACTAACTTGTGCATTAGTTATTTGCTTGTGATGAAAATGTTTTTATATACTCTCCACAGCTAATTATCCACATTTCTACAATACTAAACTGATTAAATTGTTGTAAATGAACAAGAAAAAAAATTAGATGTTTCAGTGAATAGAAGCCTCTGGATCTAATTCAATACACATGGTCAATAAAAGAAATTAAACAATGCAATGTGCTTATCATAATCTAAATATGGTATAGGTGACAGAACTGTCTGAAAATGTGAATTGAAGTTGCATGTCATTAATACTTGGTTTGTTTATGTTTTCAAAAATCAATATAATTTAAAAGCTAATGATGTAAGAGACCAGAATAAGAGAACTATGTGCAATTCCATTACTTTTCTCACATTTGATTGCTCAAACATGACATAATAATCATATAAAAAGTACAAAATGCAATTGAAACAGAGAGGAAAGATGAGAAACAGAAATTATAGGTTGTCTACATTCATCTTTTCCAATCTCCTCAATCATCCGTCACATGATTACCTTACTTTCTATTAAATAGATAACTCTATTATTAAATGCTATTGAAGAGAATTTCAATAATGCTCGAACTTCCTTTTCAAAAGCAGGATTTGAAAACATCAGAAGAATCTTTGCCTTATCTTCTGAAGCATAAAGAAAAAAAACAGATGCTGACAGTGATTTTCTACTTGTGGAAAATGTATTTGTGCTCCTCAGTGAACAGAGAGGTATCGCAACAGACATGTAAAACTTCATCATTACTTCTTCATTCCAGATTCACCGAGTGTGACTGCCCGCAAAGATTCAAAAATTGTATCAACTCTGATTCTGGAACTATCTGCCTACTCTAAAACTAGCCAAAATCACATAACAGAGTTTTGGATATTCAGATTTCTGATAGATGGAAAGCCCATTAGACTAGCAGTGGAAAGCATCCATTTTCCTGTGGATTTTTGCTAGCATTAAACAAACAAACAAACAAAACAATCAAAAAGAAAAAAAACCCTAACCAATGAAAATCCCCTACACTAAGAGAGCAAATGAAAAATACCAAGCTTTATCTCTCCAGTCACTATCAGTGGTTTAACACACAGCATTTTCTCTGTTTCAGTTTGACAGTGTAACACATAAAACAATTGCTGTGTAATGTAACAACCAACCACTCTGCAGTTCAATCTCATGTGTGTATAAGAATTTGAATTACCACTCTTGCTATCCCATCTGTTTCTCTGATTGCAGCTGGCTTCTCCACAGGGATAGAAAACAGTCATTTAGTTCCCTCACTGTTAACACCTGTGATTGCTGCTGGCTGAGAACAAATGTGCTGGGCTGCTGAAAAAGTCATACTTGCTTCAAGGTCCTTACTCTTAGATGATCCTTAATTGCTGGATGACGGTAAAAGGTGGCCAGCACTGTAACCTAGGTAAAGTTATTAAAGTGAGAGACAAAGGCAGGCTGGGGATTGGAATTAGTTGATCTCTAAGGTCCCTTCCAACCTTAACCATTCTATGACTCTATAATATAAGCCTCTGTATATCACCCTGCCAATATAAAAAATACTGTTAGGAATCAGAGCCTTTATTCTCATACAGTAAAGCAATTCTTATCAGGTGATTTTATTTGTGCATCTGTAAAGAACATTAACGACTTTTACAGGAAAAAGTCTTTTTTTCTGTCTGGGAGCTGTAGACTGGGAACCACTGATCTAAAGATACATAAATGCATTTGGGTTTTTACATATATCTTTTGGATGATCTCTTCCTCTGTTTTAAAATGTAACATTTCATTCCTCTATCTCTCCTCTTTGCATGCTTTATTTCCATGCATGAAATATACTTTTTGTAGAGATAGAAACCCATGACTTGATATACAAGTGGTAGAATATCTAAATGTTGGTATAATGTGAGTGGAATTTGAAGGGCACAAACACAGGGCTAAGAGTGGTTGTCTTGTTATACATTCATCCATCAACACTGACATAAGCACTTAGAAAAACTATCAATACTTCAAGAACAGAGTTATATTTCAGACTTATATCCTGCACCTCAAATATTTTTTGAAGTTAATGGCAATTAAAACAAAATTAAAACTGTTAGGGAATGCTAGGTAATGAAATGACTTTCAATTGAAAGGGGAAAATTATAATATTCTGTTAAAGGAATTGCTCCAAAGAGAGTTAATATGTCTCAAGGTGAAACCAATAAACAGAAAGATCTCATAGTATTTTTATTCTTCCTGCCAACAGATGAAGAACACGTACATTAGGCTTGGTAAGTGTGTTGCTTACTTTTGATATGAGAAAGCAACTGTTGACTTGGCAGTGAACAGAGCTACTTCCGAAAAGGCTTCGTCTTTTCTGTTTCAAAGTTTCAAAGAACAGTTCTGATAAAAATGTCTTCTTTTGTATCTCATGTAAGGATTGACTTACACTTCACTTAGTCTTTTCTCTGGTCAGTGGGACTGTGAAGAGTAAGAGCATCTGCTCCCGAGTTTTCACTGTGGTGGCAGCATTCATGAGACTGAGAGACTGTTACAAGGACTGTTACAGGAAACTTTCTGCAATTTGAAAGGGTAAATTAGACTTCCAGATCTGGGGATCTCTGTTTTAAATACAGATGAGACCCAAGGGAAAAAAGATGGAGAAAAAACAACAAAGGAAGGGTGTTTTGACTCTATAATAACTTGATTTTTACTGTGTTCTGATGCTTTATGAAATGCAAAATTTCACCTTGGTAAGCTGAGGAGAGACTGTAGCTTCCATTTCTTAAGCAAGTGCTGTACAACATCAGGAAAAAACATGTTCATCACATATTTTTTGAAGCAGTTCAGAGCTGACCATGCACATTGAGAATACTCTGAACACATATCAGGGACTGGATCTCTACATGCAGTCTTAGAGGATCATATATAATTAGTGAAACTATGGAATTATGAGTTTCAGGTATCTCCAGGATCAGAATGTTGAACATTATGCCAGTTTCAATAGAAATATTTTGATTCATGCAGCCTGGTAGAATTTAGTGCCACTAGCCATGTTGAGTGATTTATTAGATTTAACAACTGTTTTGGATCTCTCTCTGCTGGATTCAAGAAAAGAACCTCCAGGACAACTAAGTCATCTTGATATATTGTGGACTCCTATGAGCTGGGCAGCTGAAGTGTCTCATAGTCTCCCTTACATGCAGTGGCAGGATCTCCATTGACTGTGGTGGCTGCTCAAATACCCTGTACACACACAGACAGCCAGATGAAAGTGTTTTAGTCTAAGCCTGTTCCATGCCTACTCAGAGAATACGGAAGAAGCCTCCAGAATGTGGAAGCGTGCTTCATCTAGAGGGAAAAGCATGCAGATGTGTCCACAGAGAGAAATGGTGACAGGTTCTACATAGATCTGTGTAGAAAGTATCATATTGCTTATGTCAAACTATTCTGATTAAACTAGCAGCCAAGATTCCACCCAGTAATGCTCATTAACAGTCAGTTTTCTTACTTGGATAACATTTCTTTTTAAAATTCAATCAAGGTATTTTCTTCTGATGATTTTGTTTAAACAGTAGATACTTTAAAATTTATCAGTAACACATAACACTCCTGGGGTAGATGACTTCACAAGCAATTTACTCTAATTTCCAAGCTGCAGATCCACTACTCACATGCACTAGCAGCATCTCTATCCATACCTGCTCCTCACAGAACGGTCTGGGCTGGAAGGGACCTTAAAGTTCATCTAGTTCCAACTCCCTGTCATAGACAGTGACACCTTTCACTAGACCAGGCTGCTCAGAGCTCTATCCAATCCAGGGATGGAGCAACTGAAGGGAACACTGCATAAATTTGGTATGCAGATTGCAAATGAATAAGGGTAATTTTAATTCACAGTGGTTAGTATAGAGATGTATACACGTGGTAAATAGTCTGGTGTTCATGGCATACTCTCTCTTGGCTATAAAAATCAGAAACTGCTAAATAATTAAAATAAGCTTGCAAATTGGGTCAAATAAGACTACATGCCCTTTCATATCCCATACGTGTTTTCATCCATTTCCTCTCCCAGTTTGAATGTAGGGTGCCATTAGAGTATTTGCTTTTCCCTTCTGAATTTCATTTATACTCCTGTATTTTCCTGTTTTTCCTTGAAAAGGATTGTGTAGTGACTTCAACTTCTTACTAGGACAGAAAATGTGTTGTTATGGAGACACCCAGCAGGAGCTTACATCCTTCTCTTTAACTGGGGAACCTGCAGGTTTGCTCAGAAGTTTTCAAGAACAGTCCCTGGTCATAAAGCAGCTTTGAAGTTAGGTAGGTTCTCTCAGTCTGTGCTATTCCTGCAACTCTCCCTCAGCTTGTACACCTGAGTAGAAAACACAGAGAAATCCTGAAGCCATACACACTCAGCAGAAACAAATCACATCCTCAATCGTCAGACAGTGCTGGATCCACATAATCTGTGTCATTTTTGTCTCATCTTTCTCAAATGTCTCCAGCCTCACCAGAGCAGCTATTCCAGAGGTCTTCTGTTTTTCACCATTAGGAAGATTTTATTGTGTTTGCCTGCTGTGTTGGACTCTATAATGAATAAATAATAAATTGAATGCAAGTTATGCTATTTGTTTAACATATGCTAAGGAGGTACCTATTTTAAGCTGCTCTATATTGTAAAGAAGCTGTTTTGGGCTAGTTGTCAAACTACAAGGCAGTTTTATTTCATGAAGCCACATTCACCTCCACTTTTAAAGACTTCATAAAATGCTTGATTATTTCTCACAGAAAAATACCTCCAAATGAGGATTGGTAAAGGATATTACTATCTGAGACCGACTTATTCCTCATGTCTTGTTATCCTGTTTCACTGCATCAGCTGGAAATTAGCACAGCATTTATTTTCTCATCTCTTGGTGATACTATTATCAAAAGAAATTATGTATGTGTTTTTCATTTAGCCACTACATAACTGTGCCACTCCTCCAGACTACAACCACAGAGCAGTGAGGCACTCAATTACATCCTCAACTATCACATAAGTCTTGGCATAGTGGAAAATAATGCTGATAATGGAGGGGCTACAGTCTATTCATTACATGGATCCATGTTTTTCTCCAGTCCTGTGGAAGAACAATAATCAAATGCAAATTAAGGCCTTTTTAATATCTATTGACATTTTTATGAGTCTATATCTAATCCTTCTTTTAGCAGAAAATTAGAACTGTACTTTTCAGGTAATCTGACTCAAATTTCTAAATTTCCTAGAATTACAGTTGAAGCCAGAATAAGAAACCACACAAGGACATGACATAAAATCTAAATGTGATTGTATTTATATGTTAGCATGTCTTTAATATCATCATAGACCCAATTCTTATTTTCATCGTGAGATGGTCCTGAAATAGATCTATGTACTGATCCTTAGGTATCTCAAAGTTATGCATTTATTTTTTAAGATTATAATGTCATTGCCCCATTCCTAACATGTTGGAAGTTTCAAATCTTAAAATCTTGTCTGCCAGCCATTTAATGCACAGGAAAAATATAAAATATTTAAAGATTAATATCACTTCTGTGCTAGAGAGTAAAAGTACTTTTTTTCAAGGGCATTTTAATAGTTCCTCTTCTATGTCATAAAAGAGCTTTTTTATATTTCATCTTATGTAAACTCTTCTTTATTTCAAATCTGTCATCATGTTTTCCCTGCCACAAGTTTCCCTTGCATAGCAAAGTACAAAAGTGATCTAATTTCTCTTCCTGACAGTGATTATGCCACATGCTTATCACTCCTATGGGACACAGCTTCTTCTCAAACATCTTTAATGAACAGAAAAAGAGACAAGCACAAGCTTGTCTGTATGAACACAGATCCTGGTGAGCCAAACCTTGAGGCTATGGCAGAATTTCAGCTCATTAGTAATTTTCTTTAGTATTTTAGAAAGATATTACCTACTTTTTGCCTTGTATACCAGTAAAACAGAAACTTCAAGCAATTAAAATAGAAATTTTTAATTATTTAGGTAGTCACAACTGTAGGTAAGCCTTTCTGTTTTCTGAATATTCAGCCTATAAAACAAAGTTTATTTATAGTCTGCAATTCTACTCAGTAGTATAGTTAAACACTATTGCAATACATATTATTAAGACCATGTTAAAGTTTATCACAACCAAATTAATTGAATCAAGATACCGAGATAAACAATGAAGCAACTTCGTTGCTGTATCAATAATTAAATTAATTTTCAGGAAAACAAAACAGAAATACCCCACCCCACTTGTTCTGATACTGAATAGCTGCTTAAATGCACATGTGAATCCCAGGCTGGCTTCATTAATTTATTTATGCTTGTCTTTGATCAGTTTTCTCTTCTTTCCTATTCAAGTCAGTATATTAAAGGGCTTTTGTCACTGTTTTTCAAAATATTATAGATAAAAGTAGAGTGTTATCTGAGGAGTTACAGTCTAATAACAGGAAATTTGCTGGTTTGCACTTCCTTTTTTTTCTCTATTTTACCTGGTTAGTTTCAGATATGATGAATTAAAAGCATATCCAATTAGAAATTCTTATATTCAAATGTTGGTAAAAATAATTAAATACATGTGTTTATCTGCTGATAACAAAATGAGGTAACACAATTAGTTGAGTTTTTTTTTCCCCTGGGATGTACCTTTGAATAAATGTAAATTGAAAGAATTTAATTCTTTAAGACATAAGTGCAAATTATTATTAGAGTATACAATCAGTAATAGAAGATCAGTTTAACAAAACAACTCTGAAAGTTACCACTGAGGAGACATCCTTACACAGCATCTACTGGAAAACTGGGGGGTTTGATTGTAGCCTAAATTTTATTTAAGGAATGTGCAATATTCCCATACCACATAAGAAAGCAGTGACTCTGAAAAGATACATTCCAAATAGAAAATCAGTTTACAGGGAATTCCCAGTAGGGCTCTTTGGAGGAATATTCTTGTATCTGTAAACAAGATGGAGGGACAAAAAAATAGAAATTCAATTCTTAACCCTGAATAAAGGGGTTTTAAAGGAGTCCTGCTTTAAATCACAACAGTTGCAAGACATTTTGGGTTTTTTTTGAAAAATTGTATCAGAAAATTATCCTATATAATGTATAAGTATCACCTTAAAAAAGGGGGGTGTGGGTAGTAAAGGGCTATAGAGGAGATGCAAGGCTATTTCAGTGATAAGAAGCTGAGGACAGAGCTCAGAATACAAATCAAGGCACATCCATTCCTGGTGACAGTGATTAGTCGTTGCAGCAGCTGACCATCAGCGTGTTGACTCTATCTCTCTATCTCTCAAAGCCTTCAGATCAAAGCTGGAGAGTCCCATGGAAGTTATCTCTTAGCCAAACTCAGACATTCAAATCTGTAGGCAGCGAGGCTGGGTAACAAGTTTTAACTAAGCTGAGGAATAATGGTTTTTGGGTAAAATTTAATAGTCTGTGTATGGAAGATGCTACAAGGACATTCACTAACCCAGTGGGCTCCTGTAAATCCAGAAGGTATAAATTAGAAAGTTAAACACATTGCCCTCTTTGCCACCATATAGGTCTTGGCAGCCAATGTTCACATGTCCTGGACTGCAGGATGATAATTAGACATTCAGCATCACTTCAGCAAAGAGAAATAATGTTTCCTCTGAATCATTCCTGTAGCACATTTGACTTCTCCAATTGGATCAATACTAGATAAAGCAAACTCATCGTGTGGTGTTTAAGGTGTAAATTGAACTTTGAGGAAAAACATCAGAAATTAGGTGTCTATTGCAAACTTTGCTGTATTACACCATAGGCACTACTCCCAACCTTAGAGAGTTTTAGCATTTTTTTTTCTTTTTTTTTTTGAGATGGGCAGTTTTGAGAAAATCTGCTCTACAAAACCAATCCTATTCCTAGTCATCTGAATAAAATTCTCAGAATGGAAAAATAAACCCAGGGGAGTTAAATCTGGAACTATATTAGAAGCTAAGATGTTGCAATGTTCAAAATGCCTGATGGTACACAGGTAAATAGTTACAGTGAATGAAACCACAAGAACCTCCCCTTAAAAACAAGATTAAAAACATGTTTTTAGCAGAGCTGGAATTAATTTTTCAGCTACTTGCTGAAAGCTCTGTCATCAGTAGTTTTGGATGAGGTTTTAAAATTTCTGCATTAGCAATATCAAGAAAATGATGCAATTTGGTATATTAATTATGACAACTTACTTCACTTACTTTGCTGGTAAGTAGGGATTTTTATCTTTACTTATTTATTTTTTTAATCTTTATTTATTCTATCCCAGAATTCACCAAACCCTAATTGAGGAACGGAATGCTAATTTAATAATCAAGGATGAAAATGTCATTTGCTCAGTTTTAGTCCTTAAACTCTTCAAAGTGCTGTTTTATGGAGGAAAATAAAAATAAGGGGGGAAAAAGTATTAAAATACTTAAAGTAGTAGATAGAAATTAAAAGTGCATCTGAAGCAAAATTAAAATTATATCTGAATGAAAAATTAGAAAATATGGATTCATAGCTATTTTTTTATAATTAGTTGAACTAACCAATATATTATTTCAGAATTTTTATAAAACTGTGTCTTGGAGAACTTTTAAAAGTTCATTTAAATGTAGTCACTTAAACTTTTAAAAGGTCATTTAAATGTAGTCACTTAAACCAAAGAATTTAAAAGAAAAAAAATGTAATTTTTTTAATGGCCTGATTAAAATGCAAATGATATTTCAGATATGAGCCATCTTTTTCACTTCACAAAGTTATCTACCTGTCCCTCATTCAACTGAGATGAGACTGGTTTTCTACAGGCAGTGAAATATTGCTTTTAATGTGATATATTGATGTTTTAAGATACTTTTGCCCAAATTAAAAGAGAGACCCAGAAACTTTTCTGGATTATTATTACTATTTTAAAAGATGTTTCACATTAGCTTCCAGGAATCTCTTTCAACAAAGACTCGCAGTTTCTGAAAACTTATTTCTAAGTAATTGTGTTCAAATTACATGCCTTTTCAATGGCATGTAGTGATAGGACAAGGGGTGACAGTTCTAAATGGAAAGAGCTAAGGTTTAGATTGGATCTTGAAAATGAGTATTTTACTGTGATGGTGGTGGAGCACTGGAACAGGTTGTCCAGAGAAGCTGTGACTGACCCATCCCTGAAAGCATTCAAGGCCATGTTGGATGGGGTTTTGAGCAACCTGATCTAGTGGAAGGTGGCCCTGCCCACGGCAGGAAGTTTGAACTAGATGAATTTTTAAGTCCCTCCTAACCCAAATCAATCTATGATACTATGAAATGACAAAAAGTCTAAAAAGGATGACTATAAAAACCCAGGAGTAAACCAGACATTTAAAAAATCTTATCATTTTGTTCTTATATATTTAAACAAAGTTTTATCTGCTCTTAGTAATGATTTTCCAATTTTTCATACTCCATATAAAAATGCATATGCAACTCAACAGACAAACCTGTTTCATTTGAAAGTAATTTTACAAATTCAAGGACATTTACAATGGAAACCTGGTTTTGTGGCTTCTCATAAGGCTGTAGCAAAACTGTTTCTTGCTTCACTGGAGTGCACCTTTCACTGTAGATGCCTGTAGCTGTGTATTCCTCTCTGTGCATCCATGTGTTGGCCACACCCCTGTTCCCTGCTGGCCAGGACCACCCTGCTGAGGAGAGATTGCTCTGTTTTACCTGCATGTGCTTTATTTACCTCCCCAGCCAGCAGCGGGCCGCAGCTCTCGGTCATGCAATACCCTGAAGATGCCAGCGTGCTCCTCAACTCCACGGTGTGGATGCTGTGTGTGTTTGAGTACCCCAGCGAGGAGAACGAGGAGCCAGTGGTCTACTGGAGGAAAGGTCCTGACTGCCACAACCAGCCGAGCCTCCAGTCGAGCCCCAGCACAGGCGGGACACAGGTGCAGATAACAACAAACATCCTCAGGGGGTTCTCCATCTTAAAACTGAGCAACGTTGACCAGAACGCCAGTAACTCCTATTTCTGTGATGTGATGCTAACAGAGAAAATACAGGGCAAATGTGGAAATGGCACCAAACTGACTGTGCATGGTAAGGAGCGTTTGGGAGTACAAAAAGGGGAGTGATAGAAAACAGAATTGATGTGTGCAAGAGGAAATAAATTTTCCTTCAGCCTCACTGACTTCTCTGCTACTGCTTGTGTCTGCCAAAAGACAGGTGTAAAGGAGCAGTGTACCATCACACAAGTAGGGGAGGGTAGGTACAACATTTGTTTGGTGCTAACAATTTATACAGCTGGACAGACTTCTCAGGGACAGTGAGTTTCTGTGGATCTAAACCAGTTCAGTTCACTGTCCTGCAGAACATTGACTATATATTTTATGAAATTCTAAATATTTATATATCAAAATACATGATATTTTGATGTCTGTATTTAGGCATTTCTTTTAATATTTTTTCTTAATATCTCCTCTGCAAACATTTGCTGAGTCTTTATGCCAATCTTATAAACATCCAAACCAAGCCCCTGATAACCACTTTTATAATTTTCTTCAGTCTTTATAAACAAATGGTCTCTTGAAAAATGTAGCTTGGGCTTTCTCTTCCAGTTTGTTAAAAAATGTATAGTAAATTCACACAGCAGTGTGACTGTTTTTAGAAACTGCACACAGAAGTAGGGATATGTGGCAGCAGAGCTCTCTTTCCATTTTGGTAAATGGTAAAATATTTTTGAATAATTTATACTTTCCCCCATCTTCTAATTATGAACTGAATTTCCAGAATTCCGCTGAGCATATGACCTCAGTGACTGATATACACAACTTCACGTAAGCCAAATTTCCTTTATGTGAACTTTCCAGAAAATCTGGTTAGCAAGTGCTAAAATGCCACAAAGCAGTTTTCTCATTCTAGATTTCACACTGTATTTGAAAATTGTCCAACAATTCTTCAGGGTTCCTGAAAAAAAAACAGTGATCAAGGAAATTCTATTGACAATTACACCTCATGTATATGTTAGTTTTAGCCTGAAAAAAAAGGAAGAAAAAGTTGTGTGAGACTTGGTAAGATAACTGTCTTTTACATTGCCTTTTCTACATAACAGATGTTTTCAGATATCCCACTTCTACTAAACAGAGAATCTTATTTACTTTCCATTGCATAAGTAATTTGCAACAGGTTCAGAAATCTCATGTCTGGAGTAAAAAGAGAGAAGCTTAACTCCTGAAAAATCAGTAAAAGAAAATGTGATGAAAACAAAGACAATCCCCCTTTGGTCAATTTTCACTAATTCTTTCAAATATTTAATTTTCCTTCTCTTTGTTCCAGATTTGAAATGCGAAGACTGTGCAACATCAGATAAGATCTGGTGGGTTTGGTGCCTTCTTCTTGGATATACCATCTTTGTCACCACATTTATCATAGCTTTTGGTGTAAGTAAAAACTTCAAAACCAAATAATACAAACCTAAAGATGGATAGCGTTCTCTGATGGAAAGAAACAATAAGCAAATGAGCCTGAATATTCACTGTGAAAAAGTAAAAAGTCCCTCTATTTTCTGTTAACTAAAGAGTTAGAAGTATAGCCCCCACCGTGTTTTGAGGGCACGGCATGAAAAAAAAAGGGAAGCTGTGACATACAAACAAATTGCAAGGGTTTTTTTTCTGAGCTTGCTGAAAACAGAGAAGCTATTTTCCCTATTGCTGGCTGATCTTTTTACTTTTGCCTGGAAACAAAAGAGGAAACAAATGCCTAAAGTGATTAGTAGTTTGAAACGCATCCTGCTTGCTTCATGCTTCCGAACACCAGCTTCTATTTTTATGATCTCCTCTGGACACATATCACTATCTTCTCATCTTTTATCTTACTCATGTTCTGTCCAACCAACCAGTCATGCCAGGGCTTTTTGCCCAACCCCACCCACTAGCTGGTTTGGGCCACTGTTGGACATTTACCTGGCCAGCAGTGCAGCACCCTGACAGCTGGGATACTTGGGAAAAATTTTGCAAGACAACAAAAAAACATTTGTTGGTATATACAAAAATGTCTAAATCTGGGGTGAGTTTTTATGCTTCCCATTGTATTTTAAAAATCCTTCACTCTTTTTTTGTCGTCGTTCAGTTCCCCACTTCAGGAAAAAACTTCATAGTAATTTTAATCAAGTAATTTTTATGGAACAAAATCTTAAAAAGACAGCTAATGAATAGTTCTACTTTGATCCTACTTGGTAATAATCTTCATGTAAATGAAACTATTTGGAAACAGACAAACCTTGTGGAAGCCAGCTGAGCTGTGCCATAACATGAGGCAAATGAGCATCACAAGTCCTTGAACGCATGGATGACACTACATTCCTGCCTAACCCTCAACAGTACAACATGCTCTACTTAAGTTTACAAGGTCTTTACCTGGAAGTGTAATTACAAATTATAATTGATGTGAGACCTCAAAAACTCCTTCTGCTTCACCAATACCTCTCCTCAAAGTTACTGTGGTAGAGACCCTTAAAAGTTAAAAAACGTGTGCTAAATTGGATCAAGAGGGAATAGGTACCAAACTTACACAGGCTTCTGAGAACAACTCAGCTCTGGAGGACTTACCATGGTTTAAACCAGTAGCTCTTCGAACTCTAGAGAGATGGATCTTTCAGACAGCCCAATCCTGACTGAAAGGCAGGATTTTCTTCACTGCTCTGTCTTTCTCAAATTGTGCTGCTTAAAGGTACAGCTACTTCAATTTTATTGAATCTGGTAACCGTTCTCTCTCTGCTGATACTGCCAGACAGCCAAAATCTTCATTGTCACAGAAGACTCAGCACCAGTGACATAACTTACAAGAATTAAAAGACATTTAGTTTATCTGATTGCCCTTCTAGGTCAAGGTTTGGGTTTTGTTTTCCTTAACAACTGGTTGTTAAGTACTGTTACCTCAAAGCCACAACAAAACGACAAATGTTCACAGAACTCAGGCAGTAGGCGACCAGACGTGACTATTGAGTGGCACAGTGAACTCGTTAAAGAGATGTGGTAAAAAGCCAAACCTTGCTGAAATACAACAACAGCACAAGCCTGACAAAGAATGTATTGCATCTGAACATACAAGGCATGCCAATCAAGTCTCTCCTGAAAGTAATCACTGTGACCACAATTAGCAAGCAGCAGCAGCAGTGACCTGGGATGGAGCTTGCTTTCTTCATAGTAGTCCAAATGGTGCTGTTTTGATTTGTGGTTAAAACAGTGTTGATTATCATGGCAGTGATTTGGCTGAGCAAAATGGTTGAATGGCATCAAGGCTTTCTCTGTTTCTCACTCTGCTGCTCCAAAGAGGAGGATGGGAGTGGGCAAGAGATGCTCAGCAGTAAAAGCTGGACTAGGGGAGTTGCTTTTGAGTCACCTATTGCTCAGAGACTGGCTGGGCATTGCTTTGCTGGATGGAGGTTGTGAGTGATTTCCTCTGCATTACTTGGGGTGTTTTGTTGTTTTGTTTGTTCGGTTTTTTGCTTTCTTCTTTTTTTTTTTTTCCTTTTTCCTCTCTCCTTCACCTGCTAGATTGTCTTTATATTGATGTGTGAGGTTTTTTTGTTTTTGTTCTTGATATTTTCTCCCCAGTCCCAATCTGGGGATGGAGAAGATAGCAATCAAGGCACTGTGCAGGTGCTTACCTGCTGGCTGGGCTAAACCTACAGCATAGAACAACACTGAAATTTATAAAGTCAGGAGCTTTTAAAGGTCATTTCTTTACTAAATGGCAAATGTTCTCTGTCATGAAAATGTACATTGTGTCAAAACCAGAATATAAACTAATAAAAGTGAGACTGGGTGACTCAAAGGTCCTTCTGCCCTTACAGTCCATTGCTTAAATCCAGTGTGCCATGGCTGATTAAAGGCAGCTTCCATACACACCTCAAAAACAAGTCTGGCCTGCCCCTTGTGAGTCTAAATCCCATTCAGCTGCTCCCTTGCTTCTTACTTCTGCTAAACTCTCTCAGAGCTTCCAAGTCTAGAGCAGGACACAGCAAGGCACCATCCCAACCCCACCTGTGCCTGACCGCTGCATCATTACAAGTGTTTGCTTGGGGATCCTCCCCAAAATAAGACATCTCCAAAAAACCCTGTCTGTACTACCTAATAATCAAGAATGAATAAAAATATCTCTCCCATCACTCCCATGCCCTATTTTTCCCAAAAGTAACAGCACACAAATATCTTGAAGGGTAATATTGGAAAATGGAGAAGCATTACATGAAGCCACTGGTACACAGTCAGACACACTTTCAGCCCATTTCTTGTGTACAATATGAATCACGCTTACTCTGCTACCTGTAAAGGCCTGGAATTCATCATATAAGATGCTAATTAACTGAAATTAATTATCTAAGACTGTAAGATATTAATTCTAAATAACTTTAACCCAAAATGTACCATCGGTATTCTGCTGTATCATCATGGCCCACACCTGGCTATTTTCCACTTTTTTAGTAAGTTAGAACCGAATAAGCTATAAAACAATAACTACATAGGTATTGTTAACTTAGCTTACATACTACTAACAATTTCGCTACTAAAATAATAGCTATTAACAGTCTATAAAATTAATGAAGTTGTAGTTAAAATTAATTTTCACATTTCATTTTGACTGTAATATGCATGACAACTTTTAAACTAATTCAGAATAAACATTGGACTGATATCCTAGTGAAGTTAGCCATCAGTTCTCTAAACAGATGAGGTTTCTGATGGAAACATTTCTACTGCCTAACAATGTATGTTGTGCCTATTGCAACAGATTCACCAGTGCCATACAAAGTGCAAGAATAAGTTGAGAAACAAAGATATCAGCACTACCATGCAAAGTGAATGGATCTACAACCAGCCATCACGACTAGTTAATAATGGGTTTAGTCAAGTATATGAAGATATGTCAATAATAAGAAGTCTATGTGACACGGGAAGGGAGATGATATGAAAAAGAAAGTGCATGCAGCTGTAACCAAGATACGAGCACGTGTGATGATACTTCTATCAAGGCAGAAAAGAAATATACATAAAAATCTCTCCATTAACCTGGAATACTTTTTGTTCATGTATTTATTTCAAGTTAAAGGACTTTTTACTCCACACAGCTACAAATGAAATCAGCATTAATGTATGTAACCAGCATTGAAATACTGTGAAAAGCTAAAAGTATTCAAACCTCTTTTCAATGCCAAAATATCGGACCATGTTTATTGGGTTTTTTCTACTTCAGACAAAAGCACAGTTATGATTTTGTTTTTTTCCAGCTTAAGGCCGCTTCTTTGCTTTAAAAATGTAGTTCTGTAAAACAGTATCTGTCCACTGTAATGACAGATTGTCACAGAGGAATTCCTCACATGCTCCCAGGGCACTGTCTGGCATTATTTCTAACTCCTTTCATATCCCCCACATTAACAAATCTCTGCAATTCCTTCTACTCTTAGCCATTTAGCCAGCTATGCCACCTTGTAATGCACATTTTCATTCCAAATTAAAATGCCTAATGTTGTTTTAAAAGTCACAGCTTATATGTTTTTAAAAGAAATATTAATTACCAAAATAATCTTGACAGGTAGGCTACATGGTATACTGCTGTAGGGCTTATTGCCATATCTGGGAACATCACAGAAATTATTTGGATTAAAAATGTGTATTTTAAACTTATCTTAAAGTATTTAGAATACTTGTGGAATCTAAGGAAATAATATAACTAAGATGCATAGAAAGAGATTATCATAATTTGCATGTACTTGAGGAAACGCAGTCTTGACATAGTTAAGTATGTGTGACTTGAAGGAAATGAATTTTTTTTCACAGTCAAATACTGCAAGCTGAATACTGTGTTTCAAAATTGCCTGCAATTGTAAATATGTAAAAGGAAACTTCATAGAATAAAATGGGAGGTTACAGCCTTACACTTTAATTGTGTTGTAAGAACGGATACATGCTTCTCACTGGATTCAGCTTCATCACTAGCTTTATTTTCTGGAATTCTTCCTTTCTGTAACAGTAAAAATGCCACATAATTTGAAAAAATTCATCTGTGCATTTGTTTCCTTTTGGTAAAAGTGCTGGCTACCATTCTTAGACAAAGTGAGACATGACTTTCAGAGGGGTCGACTGCAAGCATTCAGATAGGGAAGAACAATCATGAAGTATCTTTTTAAAAATTATTATTGCTATTTTTTGGACATGGGGAAGTAAACAATGGTCTTCCTCCTTCTCTATTTAAACTGGGAACTGTCTCCATTTGCAATCATACATATTCAGGCTTCCAGAGTCAGTAAATCGAATTTTAATTGTGGATGTAAATATGTAGTTAATTTCTTTTCCAGCAAAATTTATCTCTTAAGAAGCACTTCAGATTTCCTATTTTGAAACTCTTTAAAAATGAAACCCTTATTGCATATAATGCAATGCCTAATTTTTAATTTTAAAGGTAAAATTATAAATTGGGTTAAATATTAAGGGGTTAAATACACTGAATGTTTATACATTTAGCATAGAGCTTAAAGGGCAGATATAGCCATCCCACCATTTTGGATGTGAGGTGTGAAGTCTGTCTGAGGCACAGATGCAGTTCTTTGAAGAAAAGAACTGAAGGCAGCAGTCACTGAACCAGTCACCGCCAAGTACACAAAGCACAAAGAGGTCAATGCAGAGCCTTTCAGCTCTGACATTTGGTCAAAAACCGACAACAGTTCATACGTAATCCAGCACACATCTAGAAGGTGCATTTAAAAAGCCTCTAATTCAGATAACTCATATACCTCATTTGGGCTCTTTTCTTTAAACTTGATAACACTGCCTCCACTTCTGATCAAATGAAGGCCCTTCAAATGAAGGTCAGTGTGATTTCTGCAGTTTTTCACATGCTTCTCAGAAACGGCTGAAAGTTGCTTCGAAAGAAGTTGGACATAAACCTCCTGAAAGGTTAAAAATTCAGCAAATTCTGGGGAACTGAAAAAATGTAATATCTAATATGTTCTATCATCTGACACCAACAGCAAAGATACTACTTGTTATGCTCCAGTCAGACATCATGGGTTTTTATGGAAGTCTACCACAGAATGAAACATCAGGACCGAATTCAGAATTAATTTAGAACACAAATTCTTAATATTAAAAGTATGAAATATCCTTTTTTTTGATTTATGCTTTTTTAAAAAATGCATATTGTAGTGTTAAGAACATTAAGATTTATATGAAATATAAATGGACAACAGTAAGTCAAAGAATGACAGAACCACTGGTTGCAGGGGACCTCTGAAGATCATATATTACACCCTTACTGAAGACAGAAAAGGTTGGCCAAGACCTTATCCAGATGGCTTTTGAGTCTCTCCAAGGTCAGAGACTTTCCTAATACTTTGACAGACTCTTTTGTGTTTCTTGTTGCCTCTGATCCTGTCCCTGGGCACCAGTGAACAGGGCCTGGCTCTGCCATCCACAGGTATTTATACAAATTGATAAGATTCCCCTGATCCTTCTCCAGGATGCACACTCACAGCTCTCCCAGGCTCTCTAGTCCTTAATCATCTTCATGGGCTTGCAGATGACTCACTCCAGAAAGTCCATAATATTCCTATCCTGGGGAACCTAGAACTGGAGAATGCATTCCAGATCTGGTCCAGCATCTTCCAAGCCCACAGGAAGGACCCTCATCCTTGTACTGCTGGCAGTGATCTGCCTGATGCAGGGCAGGATGCTGCTGGATCCCTTGCCATGAAAGCGCATTGCTGGCTCATGGTCTTTTTGTTGTCCCTCAGTACACCTTAGCTAAGGTACATCTGTGCAAAGCAGATGCAGGAACTTGCCCGTTTCTTTGACAAACCTGAGAGATGCTCTTCAGTGCAATTCTGCAACCTGCCCAGACCCCTCTGGACCATGAGTACATCTTCAGCTACAGATGACTTAAAACAAGAACCTCAAGTTCTTGACCCAGTATCTGAGCCATGGAGTGAGTCTCAGCCCTCCGGGGACTGAAGGAGACAGAATTCCTGATAATTTTAGTAGGACTCAAGTTTACCTTCAAATCACTTAAATATACTCTTTCATAGGAAAAATGCAGATAAGCTAAAGGGAAATAGTAATTGAAACAGTAACTTCCAATGACTTTGTCTGGTATTAAGGATTATTTACACACCCTCAGCTTGACTTTAACAGTAATTACAGATATCAAGATGCATTCTGTGGAAAACTGGACAGAAAACACTTCATTAGACTCCAGAAAAATATATATAATAATAGCATGCATGCCATATAGTTTCCCTAGAGAAATGAAAGAAAATGGAAAAAAGGATTGAAATTAATGTTCATAAGAAGAGTGAGATAGGAGGAACAAAAGTATTGATATGCATATGAAAAACTGCTCTTGAAGAAATAAAATACCTGTCCAGGCATCAGATAGCCATGGATGTACCTACATTTGGATGATGGCATTATTGCTTGGCTTAGTATTCCCAGCCAATTAGTATTTGTGTTAACTAACAAAGTAGCTTGTCTATTTACACAGTGATCTTCATTTCCAATCTCTACACATCAACAAAGGTGACCAAAGTTTTCAAGATCAGAGCAGAGTTCAGAGTCCGGTCTTCTAGGAAAACAGAGGTCTTAGAAAATATAGACGCATTGCATTTCTGAAATACAGAAAATTATGAAATCCAAGAATAAGACAGTTTCCTAGGATTTGCATGTCTTACCTCTTTAAACACACTTCAGAATATATACAAACAAAAATGTAGCTTAGCATATCACCAGCATAATCTGAAGAAATATCAGCACAAATATGAACATGTGCTTTGTAATAAAAAGTATTTTCATTCTCATGAGAAAATACTACTTTAGACTGTCTCATATTCTAGATTTGACTGTGCTTGCACTAATGATTTTCAAAAGAATTCAGAAAATCTGAATCAAAAAAAACAAACCCAAAACAATGGTTTCCCAGACAACACAGCCAGCAGAACTACCAAGGTTTCAGCAAAAATGGAACCTTCTATTTAAATTATAAGTATTGCATGCAATCATCTTCATTGCAACGCTTATCAACAACATCATGGTACAAAGTTAGTATGGATTTTTGCACATTTCATCTCCTTTAGCTTTTTAAGGTATTAGTAACATTTTTTTAAAAATAGTTATGCAGCCTATTTGTATAGCAAGTCCATCAGAAGACAAAATTCTGTTGAGTGTAGGTTTCAGCTTCAGCCACACAAGGACTACACCTAAAACACATCTCAAAGAAGAGAAATAACAGAATCTATCTAGGCGGTATTCTTGAAATTAAAAAGCCAGTTATTTCATTGGGGTTTATTTTGACAAAGAGGTCACTAACTGATTTTCAACTCCACTTATTTAGGACTCAATAAAGAGGACTCTCTAATCTTAGGCATTTGTGAGAAAAATAAGGTGGCAAGGTTCCTTTTTCAGCACATCTGATTTATGACATTCTAACAGAAATCCCAGATATTACTCGGGACAGTTAGCTAGGAAAGATCTCTATTAACAGAAGAACTTGTAAAGTGGTAAAAACCCCCTGAACTTCCCCCATTCAAAGAGGATCATATTCACCCCTTGAAGAATACAACTATTGTAAACAGAAAACAAAATCCAAGAGGCTCTGATCTTCTTAGATATCTCAGTTCCTCTGAGTGAAAATAAGCTGTTTCAAGATTTCACCAGAATTCTAGGACAGTTATTACCATTCCATTGAATCAGAGACTTTGACCACAGCAGATGAACACGAAAGAAATTTTTTATAGCACTATCTACTGCTGCAATTCATGCTGGAAGCTATGCTCTGTACAACTGAGAATGCAAGTGGGCGAGGCACAGGTTACAAAGGCAGCTTCTTTCTAGTTTTACAGGCAAAAAATGCTATCCTAAGGTCTGGAAGTCATGCAAGCTATTCTGTACATCACTATCACTGTACACAGAACCTCACTCACGCTGTTCTAAAATGAATGTAAAGTGCTTCACATCAGTCTTTTTTATTTTTTTATTATCAAAAACAGTAATAAAATAATTAAATCCCTGCACTATGATTCCTAACTACATATTAATATAAATCTGGTGGTTAGTTGCTGAATAGGCTCTCAAACAGCTATAAAAGATTTTTTTTTCTTAGCCACAGGTTTTTCAGTTTTTAGAAATTCTAAATTTCATACATGCTTGAACCTCCAATTTTAACTTTTTTAAACTTTATAAATCAACTTAAGCTCCACACTTATAAACCAAACACACTTTGCTTTTACATAAACAGTTGCAGATTTTAGCATTTGGGCATTGAGACTGGAAGTCCTAAACTTAAGGTAGTCAATACAACATGAATGTTAAAATAATAAGGTATGTGAATCTGAGTTCATTACCCACTGACTCTCATCAACTACTCTCCAGTAGACTGACAGTAGATAATAAGATCATTACAGCATTCCAAGACACTTGTAAATAAACTCTTGACAGAAGTTTCAAGAAAATATATTTATTCAGTTTTGGCAGAGGAAGAAAACAATAAATATAACAATTTTTACACCCTTTTTATAAGTTATTTTAATATCACATTTCTGCTAAAAAATTTCAGGTAGTATTTAAAATTTTAAAAGAAGACATTCACTGAAGAAAGAACATTTAAAGTGAAAAAAATACATAAGAGTGCATATGTTTTATCTTCCTGTGTCTAGTACTTAATTTTCAGGACCTTTGGAACAGTGCAAGTTACATTTTAGTTCAATAACAATCTGAGCATTCAATTAATATGCAGAACTAATACACAGAAGTCTGTTACGTGAATAATACAGATGGTAATTTTTCATTATATAACATCAATTGTCCTCTCAAATAACACTGAAAAAGACCTTTCCAAATTTCTGTAATTATGACACTTTTTACAAGCTTTTTATAAATCCCACACTCAAGTCCCCAGCTGAAGCAAAATGAATCTAAGTGGCACCTCCTCAAAACAAGATATCCACCAGGCACGTCCAGCTCCTGCTCTGACATGTTTATACAGCTCCGTGGAGTGCAACTGATACTTTCTCAGCAGCAGCAGATCCAAATCCATTGGGATGCTTATTTTCATGAACAGCAACTGGGGCAGCAATCCCTGAGATTCTCTAGGATGCCTGTAGGTGTGTTTTGACATCCCTCATGTTTTGCTAATTTTCTGTGAGCTGTCTACTCAAACCAGTTTTCTTTCAATAAGAAGCGTACAGCATCATCAAAGCCATTTTGGTACAACGACTCCATTTTCTCCTGGTCTGGTGGGAACAAAGCTTGATTAAGCCTTATTAGGTTGGCCAGAGACAGCTGCAACAGAGCAAGAAGCTGTAAATTAGTTTATTAATGCAACTTATCCTGATGTGACTGTTGTGTCATCTGTTTCATGGAGCATATGTAAAATGGAAAGACTGGCATGGCTGTGTCTCCACCAGGAGTTAACCACGTCCAGGGTCACTGTGAGCGCCAGCACAGACTGGCACCAGCGCACACACACAGAGTCAAACTCACAGCATCCAAGACAGACTGGCTGCCTGTAACACTGTCCAAAGCTTCTGAAACACTTTAGCTTTGGAAACACTCCCAAAACTGTCTCACAGAGTGGTAGCTGGCACATGTTAAACTTGTGCAAGGAAAATTTTGACAACTTACTAGTGCAAACAAGCACATTCTTGGGAACATTCCCAGGCAATGTTTAACGTATGAGTACAAACGTAGCTTCTGCTACCAACAAATTAAGAACTACTCAGCATCTTAAGTGGTCACTCTGATAATGTCAAAGGATTTTGGAGCTTTATTCTTGAATAGAGATTTTATTAAATTGTTTACAACAAACTAAAGACATTATCTTTAATAACATTCTGAACAATTTCTTTACGTAATCAATACTTAGCCACATTATTATATACAATTTTTCAAAACAATATCAGAATCATCTTCATTATTTGAAGTAAGCAATTATTCAAATTCAGACACTAGGAGATGGAGAGACAGAAAACTATTCATATTCATATATAGATATATGAAGATGTGCAACTCTGCAGATTACAATATTGCTGAAATGAAATTGTTCTTAGTCATCATGTCTACAGCCCTAAAAGCGTAAGTGCTAAAATTTGTATAGTTTTAAATGTTGTGCCTGGGATTCTGCACAAGTTTGCACATTACCCCAGAAGCAATGTAACTGTACAATTAATTTTCTGTCTCTAAACTGAACTAATCACAAGCTCATTTTTCAGCCTCTAGATACAAAAGACAACCAAGAAATATACAGTAATTGCATATACTTCCAAGACACATGAAATCAATAATTTCATATTTTATGATCTTTAGCAAGTATTACCATGCTTAATATCTCTCTGTGAAATATTATAAAGATTCAAAAACTGGTCCAATTGAGAAAGGCATTACATAACACTAATTTTAGTAAAATTAAGTAAACATTAAAAACTGCCTAGAAAGAAAGTTTTAAACTAATTATTATTGTTAATCTTTCTTTCTAATGGAATATTGTTGACCACTTGGTCTATCACTATTCAATATTTTCTTTCAGCATGTTAAAAAAAGCAAAACTGTGGTTAAAGTTTGTGAGACAAAGGTTGCAAACACAGAAATGAAAATAACGAAAAGGAAGCAATAAAAATCAAGTCTCATATTTCAATATACAAAAATGTTTCTCCAACTTATAACAAAGCTTCTGGAAATGCATTGTAGTCACAAAAGTTCTCTTGAGCAATACAGTGACAAGTCATTGTATATACAATTTTAAATGTACAACTTAAACTTGTATTTTAAATTTAGTTAGAGCAACTGATTTCAGCAAATATGAGGAAATGTTCTGCAGCTGTCCTCTCCTGAGGTATTCCACTTTATTTTTTTCTATAAACATCTTGTGTAGTCAAAGACATCTGATATGTAAAGCAAACCTGGTATTATTTACACTGAAGAGCCTGATATAAATTGCTCAATTTTGTACTAGATCAATGCTTTTCAAACTTTCTTCTTTCCTCTACATTCTCCTTTCCTTGTGTTTAAGAAAAGGTTTACCTCCATTCGCAAAACAGAAAATGCCAAAACTTTATATAAGCTGATATATGAGCACAAAAGAAACCCTTAAATAGGAACACAACTTCAGAAATACTTTTTAGTGTTTTTAAGTTAATAAACAAGCAACTCACCATCATATCTTGTTTTGCTAATTTGACATACAGGTCCACACGCCCTTTATCTTGTGGACAGATATCCAACCGACCGCTGAAAGGGGAAATCGTCACCGTTCTTCCAACAGGCAAGATAGGAAGACCATTGGTAAGGCCACCATCAACCCACTTCTATTGGAAAACAGAAATATTTTCAAAGTAACACCAGCACAGTATGATCATAATGCAATACTTTACCCTTTTTGACCCTCCCTCCTTCACTCTCAAGAAAACTTACAAGTTTCCCTCTAAGAATATAATGAAAAAGCTTCAGTTTGTGTCAAGTATCAAAGAACGGACAATGTACACACAGAGATTTGAATCAATGAGCATTTAACATAATGTACAAATTTGGTGTAAGGTATTTATCAAGTTACTTATAGACTTTTTAGTTAATTAAAAAATAAAATGCCCCATATGGAATTTTTCTCAATGCATACATGAAAAGACAAGACTGTTAATGCTACACATAATGTATCGGATATTAATTATATAGCATATACTCTTCTAGAACATTATTCTGATTGACAACAGGAGCTGTTCAATTTGTACGTGTAGGTACTCTGACTGCAGAAGCTAAACCACAAACAACTCCTTTCCTCTTCTGTGATTTTTCTTCCAGAGCCTCATTTCTTCTTACATACACTACACGAGACAGCAGTAGCTGGAAAGTGGAAGGTAAAGGCGGAAAGGAGCTGAACAACTATGGCATAAGAGGGAGCAGACCTAATCCTGCTGCAGGAGTTGAGCAGAGTGAAGAATGAGATCTAGGGGCCAAATTCCATTCCAACATAAACAGGACAGCTGTGACATCTCTTGGTAATGTATTTATACCTTCCTATTTCTTTCTGTGTTACAGGCATAGCCCAAAATTCAACAGGGGTCTGCTGGCTAATTGGATTCACTGACACCATCCATGAGGTCTGTTGAGCAGATGCATCACACTGATCAGCTGATATGTATTGCTGTATCTGTAATTATAAAGCTGACAAGCTTTCTGATATAATGACTGCCTAGCTAGCAGCAAATACATATGATTTTGTGGGGCTTTTTGGCAGGGGGTCTGTGGAAGTTACTAAGGTTCTAGAGGCATCATTTGTATAAATGGGGAAGTGAAGTATCATCTATTTCTCATAAGGAAGAAATAGCCGTTTTCACGCTTTTAAAATTATTCTTAAAGTGTTCATATGTTTATGTAAGAGAAACAAAGAATCTGTAGGAGCTAGATTGAGTAAAGACAACTGTAAAAAGGTGTTCATATAAAAATACAAAATATAGTATTGAAGTTGCTTTCCCTTAAGATGAAGTAATTACACCATAAATGAAAAACATTTAAAAAGAAAGTTTGTAGCTCATTTAAAATTACCTGTCCTTTAAATTCCACTGGCTTAATTCCTGCATACACTGGTATAAAACTACTTGCTAGCAGGACCTAGAGCAAAGAAAGAATAGAGAAAAAAAAAGGCAAAGGAATTTAGAACTAATACATATTTCCATGCATATTTACCAGTCAATATATTAGTTTTACATAAATCCACTGTAATCTCAAAATGTTGTGGTATGTCAAAATGTGAATAAAATTATTCAATAGGGTTTGATTTTTTAAGACTTCACAGTGATAACTGTCTAAACAAAATATCGAATATTAACTCAACTATTAATGTGATTTAAGAGGAGATTCAACTTAGTTTTGCACAATTTGAAGTAATCTGTGGTTTTCAAGAAATTAAATATGCAGATGATGAAAAAAAAACAGTTTAAGAAGAAGCTGACCAACCCATTCTGCTGGCATATTAAAATAGTGTTTACTTTTCTAGTCCAATTTTCAAAGTTTCAATAACACCATGAATATCCTGGATTTTCACATATGTATTGGTTTTTTTTACCAACGTAGTATTAACAGACTACTATTTCCCCTACTGTAAGGCTTCATTGCTGCTTATAGCCATTCTTGATTTTTATTTTAGACCAGGTCACCTCTTATCTCATGTACAGCTGTGCAAATAAATATACCTTTCTATGAATTCATAGCAATGCCTCTGAGACAGTGTGGGTATCTCTATAC
Organism: Ammospiza caudacuta; assembly: GCF_027887145.1. NCBI lineage: Eukaryota > Metazoa > Chordata > Aves > Passeriformes > Passerellidae > Ammospiza > Ammospiza caudacuta. The sequence goes on from NC_080594.1 coordinate 99,853,425, forward strand.
CTGTGTATCCACCCACACATATATAAGCAACCAGCATACAGTATTTCCAGGAGAAAAGGTAAATGCATGGAAAAAGTGCAGTATGTCAGAATTTTTCATTCTGAATTTTTCATTCACTCAGCTAAATAGGGTGGATATGCACATGCTTGTGTGGTGGCACTGATGACCAATCTGGGGAACAGAAGCAGGTCACAAACTGGTGCATACACTGTGTGAAAGATGAAGAGGTGCAGAAAAAAAAAAAATCACAATCCATAGAGATTATGTAAGAAAATGCCTGAGCTTTTTTGGCTAGAATTACTTTTACAAAATTTAAGCTATTTTAATATCAGGCTCTTCTGTTTCCCTAACAAGTTTTAATAAAGACTGTATATGTATATGAAGTCTTCAACTTCCACTCTGAGAATGGTTTTCCTGCCTATTCATCTTCCTAGAGATGCAGAGCTTTGTCTGAGCTCATATAAAAAGGCTCTCTCTTTTCTAAAGTGAAACTGCAGCTATTTCTCTACCAAGCAGGCCTTTTGCTCACAAAAGTCTAAAACAAGATTCCCAAGTTCCTAATATCAGCCTATTCCCCAGCCCTGCACCTTTCCTCCTCTCTTCCTCGACTCCATCTCAATGACTTTGGTCCTTCTAAACTAAGAGAAATGCAGAAAAAAGATTTAGTGAATGGAGTCAAAACCAGGTGACTCCTGCAAAGTTTGAGGTCTTTTCAAGAAGACTGAAGAAAGCAGTTCTTCTTCTTAAAAAGTCACTGAGATCTCCTGAGTGAGGAGAGGCAGGACAAGTTTGAAAAACAAACACTTTCAGTATTTCCCACCAGTGTGGACTTCTAGGCACTATCTTACTTTCCCAAATTAAATATACCAGAGTTCTGTGCCTTGCTCCCTCACAAACACACAGACCATGACTCTCTTCCCCCTCAACTCCAGTTTAAGAACTGCAAGCCTACAAATGCTGATACAAGATGATTGTTTTATGGGAAGTCTGCTTTAAAACTGGGAGATTACTACCTGCCTTTCCAAGTCCACAGGGAATAGCAAAAAAAGATAAAAGCTTAACATTACATCAACACACATTCATTTTAGTCTTTAAGAAAGACTTTTGGAACTGTAAGGCTTGGTTGTTAAGCAATGAAGTTGAAAGATTTCTGGCAGGGGGTGCAGATGTTTTGCTACTTTTAAAACAATCTGCCCAGCAGTACCTTTATCCATGCCTTGGCTGTAGGTCATGCCTAGGCATGATGCAATAAAATAACCTAACAGGCTCTACCCTCCCTGATCCTGTGGCAGCCACCAGCACTCAAGAGAGCTGTACTCATGATACAGACAGAGCTGAAGGCATGCACAAAAACAGCTATTAGGAGCTGGACTGAAAGATCAGACAATATGAATATATTCCAATGAGCAGTTATGTGTAATTTTATTGCTATTATTCTAACCCGCCCTACTGATATCATTGAGAACAAAAGAATAGAACAGCAATGGCTACATCAATGAAAGAACTATTGAAATACTAGTAAAATGTACATATTTCCTGATATGTCAGGTCATCCTGATTCTTCTCATTGTCTCCAGGTTAGAAAATTTCACTGAAAAAGCACATAAAGAATAAAAATCTCCACACTTGATACTATAGCATACTATAGCTAGAAACAACAGTGCATAACTTGAGATAAACTCTTCACATAATTATATTGGCATGACAAAGTCCAGTAAATTGAGGACTATCCATGTAGAATATAATAGGGTCAAAATTTTAAAAAATATACTTTAAAGGCAAACTCCCAAAGCACACTTTGAGGTTTTGTTAGTAAGTGTCATTTTTTTAAAGTGGTAACTATAAAGAACTTGCTCTAAGCATCCACAAGGATAGAGAAAGAAAGAATTTCTTCTTATACTATTTCATCCTTTATTCTGATACATCTTATTATGTCTTCCACTAAGATACAATCAATTACTAGAAAGAACATCTGCTTCACATGCATCTGAATTGCTCTTACCATCTCTTATCAGCTTATGCAGACAATCCTCATCCAAATTTAAAATGTGGCATTCAGATGAAGAGAAGGACAGTGAAAGATATACTTTCCAGCTTATATAAAGTACTTAGCATTACATTATAAGTATCCACAAGCACCTGTAGGAATTGTTCCATTTTTTTAAACTTCCTTTACTTTCTTTTGTGATGAAACAATGATATCAGTAAAGAAAGAGATGCAAACATTTTTACAATATTTTGAGATTTTCCATTGTGTTCTCATATACTGCAACAATTAGCTACCTGTTACTTTCAGAAACACCTTGCCTACAAGATAGACCTTGAATAACCAATGAAGAAAACACACACAAACAACAAATACATTTTAGCAAAATTCGTGAAGCTATAGGATCGAATTCTGCTTTAAACATTGTTTATATTATGGTTTTAGCACCACTGGGAGTAGCATGGTTACCTGAATAAACCAGTGATTTTACTGTACAATTAATAATACACCCTTAAGCCTTGAAGAAATCTCTGAGTTTGTATTTACAACTGCCATATTCAACATGATTACCTTAATGACATCCTCCCTGGAGGCAAAATTTGAAACCAAGTGATTTTCCCCACTCTTGGAGTTGGTGACTGACACATAGAGCCGGTTCTCAGCTATCTCATGAACATCAGGAGGAAGAATAGACTCTATGCCCTCCCTAGAGGAAAGAAAATGCTCAGCATTACTCACCACTATTACTTAAAAGCCTTGCAAATGCATTAGGGGTGAGCACCCCACAGCACAGCAGAAATATGCACCCTCTCAATTTGCATTTGGAGAGCTCTCTAACACAAAAATGATCTTAGAGAAGCATTAAGATAGGTACCTAAGTGTTTTCATAAAATCATAACCAGGCGTTACTGCACCAAAGTTCAATCTTCTGACTTCCTGTGCAAATCCATAGGCAAAGTGCTTACATTTCTGGAAATGAAAAGCATTAACCATTAGGGATGTTTAAGTGATGGGAACCATGTTTAACTGCAGTACCTAAAATATACTAGAGGCTAAAGCTTTAAAAAAGAGTTATTAGATCAAACCAAAGGATTGTCCCAAGTATGCTTGGTTTGTAACAAGACATGCATAACAAAATGTCGATCTTTTGCTAAGGATTAATTTGTAAGAAAAAAAAAATTCCCTATTGAAAAAAAAAAAAAAACCTCTGAGAATACCACTCCAACAATCAAGCAAAGTTAAAAGCTATTTTTCTATATACTACCACTGCTAAATAATCAGTTCCCTAGATCATGCCATTACAAGAACAATCACTTAGTTCAAACCCTAAAGCCACCTTTTATTTTAAGGTCTGTTTCAGAACTTAAACTAGACACAAGTACCTTAAGATGCTTATAAACAGTAAGAAAAATAAAAAATACAGCAATTTCTTCTCACTAAAGCAAAAAACAGGGTACTAGCAAATACACATATTTAATTAATAAAATACAATGGAAGTATTTAATGAATGGAAAACTCAGATGGGTGGTACAGAAAGAAAATACACATCAGAAAAAACAGGTAACAGATTTCTGCACAGAGAACCTTTTACACAAGCTGAAATGGCCAGCATTAATGACTGCAAAAAAATAGCCTGAAGCATGAGTCACAAGAACTCCAAAGGGACAGTAAAAGAATTGGTATAATTTAGTTTTAGTCATAACATTCTGAAACAATGAATTATGATCCTAAGTGCTTAATACTCACTATTCAACATTTGTAATCCTTTTCTCATCCTTTCATGCAGGCTTTTCTAATGCTTTTAGAGACTTGGAAAAAAAACCTAAATTCAATCTTATGAACCTTCTGAAATAGGTACTTTATAAATTCACCCACATTCACCCATATAACCACACAAATAAAGATAATTTGGGTTTCCTAGATTATTAGGTCTGTGCATAAAGAACAAATATGTTGTTAATAACAAAAATCAATGACTGAGTGACTAAGTAAAGGAAAGGAGAAAAAAAGGAGAGATACATGAATGTATCCCACTGAGGAGGAATGCATTGAAAGAAAAGCAAGGAAGGAGGTAGGTGAGGATTAACATGTGATCAGAGCCATGAAGGAGTTAAACTTCCTCACACCACTTGTATGACAAAGCACTCAGCTAAGCAAAAGGCAGAAATGTAGTTCTTGCATCCACTTTCTTTATATTGCCTTTGAATAAATGCATCAAAAAGTTCACTAAGAGGTTCATATCTCTTAAAGAAACAATTATTTGTGATACTTAGCTTCACATTGGTTGGATTTGCACCTTTACCCCAGGAGATACTTGCCATTCCCAGCTTAAAGCCAATTAAGGCAGATTCAGATGCTTCTCTCTATGAATGCAAAATAAATCCACAAACCCTACACAGAAGCACCTCAGAACTACTATCCCTGTATCTAAGATGCTTAAACAAGGTTATGGGGAGCTAAGAGTACCAAACTAGGGAAATGACAGAAAACTACTTTCCACATTACAAGTTCCAAGAATGTACTGTGCCTAGAGTCTCAATTTCTGCTCTCAAAAGGGACAACTTCTTACAGCTATGATTGTTTTAGAATCTGAGTGCTAGAAGCTTTAAACAATACATCTACATGTTAAACAATCACTGAGGTCATGTTTAGAAATTGTAACTGCTTGTATTGAATTAAGCAAACTTGATATCAAACATGACCAAGGTAATTTTACAATAAATAGTTATTTACCTATAACTAAATAAGCCTACTTAGAATTCTCAAGTCCCACACCTTTACAGTGACAAAAATTCAATATATGACAGAAAAACATTTGGAAACTTAGAACAGCAACAGTCAAAACAATAAATCTTCAGTGCTACATTCTCTCCAAGATAAGGACAGGTTGCATTACAGCTTTGAGACTAGAAGATACAGAAAGTCCGAATTATGGCTTACCTAACATTGCCATCTCTGGGGGGAAAGTGATGGAGGGAAGAAATAAATAATTAACTGATTAGGAGCTACACTTGTGGATATAAAATATTTCAAGCTAGAATCATAGTAAAGATAATAATATCATTATCCTGATATGAAAAGCCAATTCTATTCAGTAAAGAAAACTGCCTTTACTTAAATTCCATGAGAATTAGAATTATTCCCACTGACAAAAGAACTCTCAATTTCCCATTTAAACACTGTAACAGAATAATTAAAAAGTACACAAAAAATAAAAGGACTAGAAAGTCCATGAAGCTTTGTTTAGCTTACAATAATATGACAAAATTTCAAGGAAAAATACAACAGACTCAATGTAATATACACTTAGCTTCCACATACAAAACCTAAAAACTATTCTAATATTTTTACTTAGAAAGATCTTTGTAAGTTGGACCAGGCTGAGAACAAGGACTCATACCCAGGGTCTGCAATAAGCAGAAAAATTTCCTTGGGCTAACAAAGGGCTGCCATGCTCACCACAGAGGAAATTAAAGTCAGAGGTATACATTATACCAGGCAAACTTGAAACTGAACTACCAGTCAGAGGTGACAGAAGGGGAGAAATGCCTGCACAGAATACAATGAGGTTTTCTCCACAACAGAGAGGAACTTGCCTAATACCAAGTCATATAAAGAATGCTTGCAGGGGAGTGGGATGGGGGAAAGAAGCCAGGGAAAAACCAACTGCTGAAAGAAGTAATGCTGCAAGCTGAGTTCATATCCCAGCAGAAACAACCAACAAACAAACAGAAAGATCAGTGGCAAAGTGGGGTTTTGCTGGGACTATTATTTGAATCACACGAAATGAAATAAGCAAGGCCTAGAGGAATTATCCAATGCTCACTTGGAACAAAATATAAGTGTAACTTAGATGAAAAATCTAACAGCCTGTTTTTCCCACAATAATGAAAAATAGTAAAGAAATACCAACATTTTCGCAATCCTGGTCCTCTACATTTATTAAGGCAAAGTCAATACCGACAGTTCAGGATGGCAAAGCAGCCTTAACCTGTGGGGAAAACCAAGCAAACAGATACCAAAAAGCCCCCTAATGCTCTCCAAGCAAACAGACACCCAAAAACCCCTAACGCTCTCCATGGAATCTGTAACATTGCAATCACTGTACAGAACCTTGGTGTCTCTGCAGGACACCACAGGCACTGTGAGAAAGGAGTGGCATCTCTGGAAACAAAACAACCCAGATGCATGTCAGAACAGAACGCTGTGAGGGTTAATCCCACTGGCTGCTATTAAGGCATGGGCTGAACTGAGTCTAAAGGAGATGCAAAAGCCTCTAATGCTGTTCAGTGGAGGACAGGCACCAAGAAAAAGATCTGAGCAGGTGGGAGCTGTTTATGAAGACACACTTCATCTACTATTTTCACCTCCTTTCAGAAAAGGTTAGAAGGGTGGTGCTACGCACTTGCTTAGCAAAGCCTATCTGTAACTACCAGAACAATGATTCACTTTGTAATGTACCATCATTAAGTGTACATTTTGGTATATTAAAGTATATCTGTTGCTTACAAATTAAGACTTACACACATAAGATTTGTATTTACCCAGCTTAAAATATAAGGTTCATATAAAATATTTTTATCATTAACATTTTTCCTCATGAGTCACAGATATGGTTAATGAAAACATGATACAAGAGTCCGGTTCCTAGCAAGCAACAAGAAGAAAAAAAGAAAGACACAAAACATTTTAATAAACTTAATGGAAGATGATCATACACAAAAATGTCCTCTGAAAATTATCATGGCCTATACCTACGAGTTTATTAATTTACCTCTATATTTTCTGGCACTGCTAACAAGACAGCGGCAGCCAGAGATCCCGCAGAAGCTCCCGCAAAAGCTTTCACATCTCTCAGTAACTTCTTACCATGCCTGTGGAAAGCAGCTGCTGCCCCCAAGTGGTAAATGCCCAGAAAGCCACAAGCTGCAAAGGACAGGTTGATGTGTCTCATCTGGGCTGCGGAAATAGTGTGTCACAGTCAGTCTTTTGCAATTTCTCTCGCAATGTACAGTTAATTTTCTTGCATAACGTACTCTAACTATATTAAAAAAACGCAAGTTATTTGAGAACAGTAAAAGCTTTTGATTACTAAATATATCAAACCATCAGCAGTTAGTTTAGCATCTCCAAAACTGAAAACAACTCTAAAATAATCCTTAGTACCCTTTTTTTAATAAATCAAAAATATATCATTTATATATAGCATAAATACATACTTTCATCTGATTCGTCAAAGAGTAGCTACACAAAAGTTATTAAAAAATACCTTGAAGGAGCAACCATTGTTAGCCACCTTTATCAAATTAATTATTAAACTGCTGGTTACTGTCTCATCATGTAGTGACAGGACTGGGAAAACAGATTCAAACTGAGAGAAAGTTAAGATTTGGATATTAGGAAGGAATTCTTTACTGTGAGGGTGGTGAGGCACTGGAACAGGTTGCCCAGAGATGGATACCCCATTTCTGGCAGTGTTCAGGGCCAGGCTGGATGGAGCTCTGAGCAACCTGGCCTAGTGGGAGGGGTCCCTGCCCATGGCAGGAAGGTTGGAATGAGATGATCTCTGAGGTGTCTCAAAGCCCAGGGCATTCTATGATTCTATAATCACACTCCCCCTTACACAAGCAGAGTTCTGAATCCATTATAATTCTCTAAAAGAGGAATTTTTTCCTGTCATCTTTGAAATTCATCTGCTTACTAGAATTATTAAGAGACTTTTTTAAAACTAGTAATTAGTTTAAAAAATAAACAAACATAAAGAATATTTTTGCTACAATTAAAGTAAGAAGGAATTAAAAAAAACCCACAAAGCAAAATACAAAGTACTAAATGTAGGAAAACACACACACACTCCAAAGGTGTCCAGGATAGAAATTTAAATTTAACAAGAAAACCCCACAAATAGGGAGCATAAGTTCAGATTATCAGGGATAGTTAATTAAATAAACAGAACACTGTGCAATTTATTAGCTCTTCTATTTCTGTAAATAACTACATAATGAAAGCAAGACATTCTACAGATTGTATTTTACACATGTAAGAGATATTGTACACATTATCTTAGTACTGAATTAAAAATAACACCCTACTGTACTTGGGTTCATCTCAATATGAATGGGAATAAAAGACAGAAACTGTTGTATCAGTCCTGAAGACAGGCAAACATACACAGCATCACATTTTTGTTAAAGATACCCCTTCATCTCTGAAATGGGAAGGCCAGGAAAGATGAGGAGAAGAAACAGCTTCCAAAACCATTAGATAAATGCCTAACCCAACTGCTTTACCTACAGCATGATTAAAATCAGACCTTATGATGTGACCAGGGTTTGCTATTTTACTGAGACAGCAACTCATTGTGCCAGGAAATATTTGATGCACCAGTTAGTCTGCTAAACCTCACACTTTATCAACTGTGCTGGAAACGCTTCCATACCCACTTGTAAGTAGGAATACCTGTAACAAATCTAACATATTTGTACTCATAGAAAGTAATAGAGGTTGGCTTTTGCTGTGACAATAGGAGAGAAAGACATTTGGAATGAAGAAAACTGATTTACTATTTTTGCAGAAAAGGATCTATTAATTTAAAGAAAAGTCCGTGTACTGAATAAAAGGTAAAAATCTTTACTCAAGATGCTACAGGAAAATAACAACCACAACTCTACTTTGTTGGGTTTTTTTTAATAAAGTGGAAGAAAATTAAAACAGTCTTTGAAGTATGATACCACAATATGCTTCCCTTCAGGATAGTTAAACTCTTGGGAGTTAAACCAGCTGCTGCAGCTGACTCCAAACCTTGTACAAATGAGGAGCAAAGATGCATTTGCACCACAGGCCACTCTGACAAAAAGGGGAAGCCAGTTAAAGCAACTGCATTCCTATGCAGGAATTGAAGAATCAACTCCCATTTCTATGCAAAACAGATCTCAAGATCAAGAAACTTCTAATATGAAGCACTATATGAAATAAAGATTATGTTTACATAGCTGATTGGTCAAAAAGTATGCAAAGTACAAGTTCACAAATACAAAGAATTACATCTAAGGGACCCATGTAATGTAACTAAGAAATGCAAGTGTAAGATAATAAGGTTATGTAAATCAAAATAAGTATATGGATGCTTATGTACATGTCGACACAGATTTAAACCTTCTACTAGGCTAATACTGCAAAAATGTATCTCTCCCTGCTGGAAAATAATTAAATGTTCACAAATAAAAGAGAACCACAAAAGAGTATCTAAAGTGTGGTTACAGTAAAAACTTAAGATTAAAAGCCTTTCTTAAAAAGAAAAATACCCTACAAATGTGGAAGAAAACTCATACTTCACTGTGTAAAGAAGGGCCAGGTACATTTTCTCTAAAGCAAGAACAGAAAAGGAGGTTATGTGAACTGAGGAAACTATTTGAATCTCAGATCAAAAACCACAGAACTTATCTGACTAAAGTCATATCCATACCCCCTCTTACACACCTTCATGAAGAAATTATAGTCTCTTAGACAAGCTCTGGTCTATCTAATTATCATCTACTGGGAGTTACCACTATTCTCTTTTCAGTGTCTGGATACATGGCATTCACTCTTTCATGTGAGTTAATTTCCTACCATTTAGATCCCACATTTTCCTGACTCCTACCCAAGAGACAGAAAAAGATTATTGAATGAGTATTCACATCAGTTACTTGACTGACAAAAGGATTCAGTGAGAGAACACACAAGAAGAAAAAACAGCACTAAGATTTCAAGTCAAGGAATACAGTTCAAGAATCCTGCTTGTCTACACTCTGTGAAGAGTAGATTAATTTCAAGTCCAAAAAGATTAAACTATTACAACGTAAAAAAAAGGTGATTTTTTTACTTTTAGTGAACAGAAGTACTTGGCCCACTGGATTTGGACGGCATACAATTCATTGTTTTACAGAGTCCCCAAGAGAACCTCAAATTAAGAGTAGCAAGAGCATAGCTGGGTTACCCAGACTAATTAGGATAAATCCCTAGGTATACATTAAGTATTTGTCATATACAAAAAAAAATTTTAAATTCCTCACTGTAAATGTTAATTGGCGGGTGACATTCATGCTCAAATGACAGATCCACTGGTTACATCTAGTTTCATGACTGAGAAATGGGGTATGCATATATACCCATCAAACCTTTTAATTATGTAAATAATGAGTGGGAAAAAAATCCTACATCATTCGAGTGACTTCTTGCCCAACATTCTTATGCTTAAAACATGGTCAGGTATGAGATCAAATTTGGTTGCTCAGGGCTTTACCCAGTTAACTTGAAAATCTTGCAATGTTTAGCTCCTAAGTGATACCTAGCATTTGTCTGTTGCTGGGTGAAACAATCAGGTCTTCTTTCATTTGTTCAGAATATTAAACTCAGCAGAGTATTGCAAATACCCAGCATTACAGAGAAGAAACAGAACATTATTATCTTCAATCCTGCATCCATCTGCAGGTAAGTGGGTGGAACTGAGGCCTCTTCAACAAACCTGTAAAAAAGCACTTAACCTACAAAGGATGCAGATGACAAAGATGAAACAGATAAATAAGAATCATGATTCTATAAGGAACTACTGCTCCACAGATACAGCTAAGCAATGCTGATTCACCTTGCAAACAGATCTCTGAATAAGACGAAAATATAAGAAAGCATTTTTAGATTAATGTCTTGTAAAATCAGAAAGGAAAGTAATAGAAAACTGGACACTTCAAAAAGAATTCTTGCAAATACATCATGGCATCATTCGATTTGCAAATTATAATGGTGTATTTCAGTCAAAGCATGATTCAAAAATCTCTTTTGCTTTGATGACATGAAAGATCCCTGCCCTTTTGATCAAAAAAGTATAGTATGATTATAAAAAATCCAAAGAGGAAACAGAGAGAAATTTCATTAAGTATACATTATGACTATTCCCTGACAATTTTTTAAAGAATAACAGAAATAGGGCATAGTCACATGTGGACACAAGCCCCTTCCTTCACCTGCTGGAGCAGAGAGCAGAAATCTTGCTATCTTAGAAAGAGTATGAAACACCTGTTTCACAAGACTTCAAAACAAATATTCTTAGAGTTTAACATAAATTGTGACTATTAAGGATATTAACACAAAGTTGTCATGTTGGCATGTCTTAAGATAATGTTTCAATGAACCCTGAAGATGGACAAGTACATTTCAGCTGGACAGTGCACATAATGTATGACATAAACAGGACAGAACAAACACTTCTGCCACTGCTTTTCAAAAAATATTGCCATCTTACATGATTGGCAAAATTCAAAACAAAGATTTCAACAGGCCAAGGGCATAGAAATGCTTCTGTTGTCTGCAAGAGAAAAAACAGAAGCGTAAGAAAAAATATGTACACGAAGAACACTGGGGCTGTTCAGTTTCATTATTTTGCAGATAATGCAGGAGCATTCAGGAATAAACATAAACCTAAGAGTGCCCTTTAAAAGATTACCACATCTGCAGGGAAAAAACAACCCAGTGGTGATTAAAAATCTCTGAGGGGTGGGGGCGTTTCTATTTACTCAGCAGTATTGCATCCTTTTGTAATGCAAACCTTTGAGGGAATGTATGTAAAAAGACAAAGCTGTACAGAAAAATTATGATACAGTAGCACACAGCTTTCTGAGGACAGCTTATTGTCTTCCTGATCGTCATGCACATGAAATAGCACAACAGTTTCTCATAGGGCTGCTTCCTGAGCAATGTAATTAAATAAACAATGTACCATCCCAGTGTCTTAACCTGTCATAACCACCTCCATGTCATCCCGTTTGTAAACAAAAGCTGAAAATGCCAAAGCAACTGAGTACAAACGCCTTTACAAACAAAATCTAAATATACATAGAATACAAATGACCAAGCACCCTGAAGCACAGGAGCTAAAATGTATCATGCACAACACCACATCTGAGGATAAGTTATTAGCAAAGAGTGACAAAACAAGCAGAGTCACAGCAAAAACAAACTGCTTAGCTCAGCAGCACCGCTAAAATAAAGGTCATGAAGGTAACTACTAATTTATCTGAATCAAAAATCACCACTGACACAAAAATCATTGTTTTTTCACATTTCTAATGGGGAAAAAAGTGCACTACCACAACAATTCACAGCCTTCAGTGAATATAAGAGTTTGATGAAGTTGAAGAAGAAAAATAATAAGTACATAATCTAACCAGCCATTAAGAACCTTAAGAAAATCATGAATTTTTGCAAACTATAACATTTACATATAATCCCCTTAAAATTAAAAAGAGAAAGACATCACACAACACAAAACTTTCAAATTAAGATGTCAACAGAGGGGCAGGGAAAGCTGACTTCCCCAGAAGAGGGTGGCAAAAAGTTCAATACCTTGTAATGAACGTTGTCTTCCATCACATACTCTACTGGGACTTTTTCCAACAGCTATTTTGGTTTCCTCTGCACTAGTATCCATTTTTCTATCAACTACGCATTGTTTATCATTTACCTTGGAAACCTGCAATCAGAGAGTCAGACATATTAAGATTAAAAAGGAAAATAACAGTAATATTATTTGACAGTAATACTATTTGACATTATTTGACAGTAACTGTTAAGTCATCTAGATTAATTTCGCAACTGCTCAGCCAACAGGAAATGAGTTCAAACCTCAATGTTCCACAACTTATGTCTGCAGCAATTTATATTTTAAAGATGAATTTCAATAGATATTGAAAAACACTGCCAATTGGATATGCCAGTATCAAAAATGAGATTTTTTCCTTTACCGCTATTTTTATTTACATCTACAGATTTTTTTTATAATCAAATTCTTCTGTTTTTATCCTCCCTTACCAATACACTTCCTCCCTAACCTCTGCTGCACAACTTGGCATCTGTAAGTAATTTTTCAGAGAATTCTGGTCCTATTCCTCACGTAACGATTGTCACTAACTAATCAGCCTGTCAGTTATCCTGCTCTACTATCTAGAGTACAGTTTGAAGAAAGTAAATGTTTCTCCCCAACTCAGAACTATCAGACTCAAAAATTCACTCTGAAACACTGGTACTCCAGCACTTATTGCTGCCTGCCCCTTTACCTTGATAAACTGAAGGCACCTTAAATTCATAATTAATGCTGCAAAATCAAAAGCTTAGCTCTGTAGAGTCTGAACTAAATTATTTTATCACTGTATTTACGCACACCACTTATGTCTTTAGAGAATCACAAAAATACTTACCTGGAATTTAGCCCTGTTATGTGGCACTCCTAAAGTGCAATAGCTTGGAATTCCAATCCAGAACTGCCACGTTTTGGGAAACATGCAACTACACAGTTGGCCTTCTTTCATCTGGAGCAACAGTATTTGAGCACTACAAAGCCTTTTGGCAGTCCACATTTTAGTAAAAGTGATCTCTGGATCCAGATGATATGGTAATCAAATAGATACTCGCAGTAGCTGGTTTACTATGAAGTTACCAAAGAAGCCATAAAAGCACTCAGCAAAAACTTTCTTTTAAGCATAACCTGTTTAAAAGACAGTACAAAAAAAAAAAAAAAAAAAAAAAAGTAGTTGAAAGGCTCTCATCAAGGTCCTGATATTGTAACAAGGCCCTTCTCACACCCACCAACCCGAAAATACAGAGGCATCAATAGCGGAAAAGTTTTGTTCAGCATTTCCTCTCTCTCCCTCTCACCAGCCCCCATCTGGTACCGTGTTGTTCACCACCGACTATAAAGTCAATTGTTCATTTCACAGACAGGAAGAACTAAAATTGTTAATAACAGAGAACCCCAAACAAACAAACTCTCCCTTAAGATTAACAACATGAATACACTGCTCCGTCTACCTCAGCTGAAAACTGTGTATGCAGTGATCCAGCAACTTCAACTCGCTCAGTAAAACAAAGTGCCGATGTCAAGATCCCAGTAAGAAGAGACTCTCCAGCATGCTGGCCGGTACAAGGCGAGCCTCGTCATCTTCTCTGTTACTAAGATAGCACAGGGCTTACTCACACACACGGAGCAAGCCTGGACCATAAAGAAAAATGTACGGAATTGTGCTCGTTCAGATGAAAAGCAGGTTCCTGCCTGACCACCACTGCAAATAACCCTATTGTGACCCTGTGGCAGCGAGCTCTCGGCGGAACACTGCCAACTTCAACTTAACCCCAAACAACAGGGAAGTGACTTAAAGGCGCTCTGTTTCATCTCGTGCGCCTGAGATCAAGCCTGTGGTGTACCTGGATTTCTCCTACCTCCACTTTTGTGCCGCAAACAACCAAAACAAGCAAGCGAAACAGCCGCAAAAGCGAGACAAGTTTTTTTTTAAAGCTAGCAAACACAGAACGCGAAGTGACAACCGCGCGGCGCACAACGCAAAGTGCAGCCACTGCGCCTTCCAACCTTGGACACTTACAGCAAGCGGGCGATTCCTGGGCGGGACACGGCCCTCCGGAGGCCAGGCACCTCAACCCCGTCCCGATCGCCCGCTGCCTCCCGCAGGCCTGCCCGGGGGCTAACGCGGCCCCCGCGAGGCAGCGGCGGCACTGCCCGGCGGCACCGCGCCCGCCTCGGCCCCACCTCCCCGGCAGCGGCCCCCGCGGCACCGCTGGACGCCGGCCAAGACCCGGAGGGCACGGCGAGCCCTGTCTGCCTCCTACCCCGAGCGCGCCTGCGCAGCGCGGGCCCGGCAGCGCTGGGAGGAGCGGCGGGGCCGGAGCCCGCGGCCCGTGAGGCGGCATCGCCCCGCCCTCGGCACCCGGCCGGCGGCGCTGGGGGTGCGGGCGGGCCCGGCCCGGCACGGCCCTCCGGGCGGTGTTGCTGCTGTCGTGTGGGCGGTGTCCGCACCCTGAGCGCCGCCCTTGTGCCGAGCGACGGGCCGGGTAACTGCCTCCTTTTGCTGACAAGGTGGCCTCAGGGCAATAAAGATTATAAAGATTACGGTGTTTTATCCCTTTTAAAGAAATTTCTTTTTCATTTTTTTTTTTTTTTTTTTTTTTTTTTTTTTGGTCAGGGTTTCCGTTTTACGAAGGTGAGTGCGCTCGCCCTCCTGTCAGGCCTGAGCCAGAGCAAGCAGGCACCCAGACTGAAGCTGCAGATGGATTCTGCAGCCAGCAGTGGAGGAGGAAAACATGCTGAGGGACGGCAAAGACGCCTGTGGAACAGAAGTATGGATGTGTGAACTGTCCATGGAGTCTGGCTGACTGGGGTTCAAACTAAACTTGTGAATAAACACTGTGTTAGATTTCACACAGATTTGTCTCCTTCACCTGTGGCATCCAGCCATTATCCGTGCTTTTTCTAGTATCTGGGAGATGCTGGGATGGATTTGGGATAGAAGGAGGTGCAGCTGTGTTGGTGGAACCTTGCCACCTTCTACAGGGTCTCTTCAGAGTTTAGCCAGCCTTTCAACTGTTAAAGGGCAATAGTTACAAAACAGCCCTCAGACTGTCTTACACCTCTTTACACCAGCAAAGACACCCTCTTGTGGAGTTACTGCCTGCTGATTTCATCATCCTGCACTCTTTCCCCATATTTACAGGATGGGATTTTAGATGAGAATGCCAGATGAGACCTAGAGGTCAAAACACCCACTTGCCTTAATTATAGCTGGAGTTCTAATTTTTAGTGTTCAGTACTGTGATTAAGGCCACATTTGCATCTAAATTAATACTCAGTTGACAGCTGTGGCAAGTCACAAACATGTCAGGAGGACCCTTATTCTTTTAGATGTGGACTAGTACATTAGATGTAGACAAGTACATTACTTAGCCTCCTGTTCCTGCCGTGGTCTGGTTGTCACACTCTGGTGTTTGGTCAGAGGTTATACTTGATGGTCTCAGAGGTCTTTTCCAGCCTCATTAATCTGTGATTCTTTGGCTCCCTAATTCAAACTCAGTTCATTCTGTTTCCCATTGCTAGATATGATCAGACCCTTATCCTTCCTTCAAGTGTCAAATCTTATTTCATCTGCTGCATTTAGGTAAATTTTTCCACATTCAACCTTTTTATAGGATGACATGCATCTTTCATTCTTTGCTCCTTTAGTAGTTGTTCTTTGGAATTCTCTGACATTTTCTTAAGAATAAAGTGCACCAAAGAAATCTAAGATGAGCTACATAAATGTTTAAGTGGCTTTAAAACATGGTGTTTGTCAGAACAGGTATTTTGGAGCACCCATATATTTAAGGAACAAGGCATTTAAAAGTGTGTGTAAAATAATTTCCCCAAAACAGTTTCAGCTAAAGGAGCAAAAGGAGCTTTCAGTAACAGCACTTTAACTTAGTTATATATTTGGTCAGCACAATTAACCTGGTTAGCTGTCAGGGGAGATTTGCATCCCAGAGGTATGTATGTTATTTGATATTGAGTTACTTTCTACAAATGTTCATATAGCTCATTAAAGAGCCCAGAAATTTTTTTTCCTTGTTTCTTCTCATATAACCAGACAGTTTGATATTTTCCCTCCTACTTTTTGACATCTTGGGTGGGATTTGTCAAAGGAATGCAGGCGTGGGATACAGTCTAGACATGGGTATTTGAGCTAGTCATTCTAAGCTGCTTCAATGGTCAGCAAAGAGAAAAAGACACTTTTGGAAAGGAATTAATTTCAGCACAGAGTACATTTTTGAAATATGTTAGATGCATCATTCTCTAAAACTGCTTATTTTTCTTTATTGACGTTGGGAAAGGTCTGAGAAGACCACCTCAGAGGTAAATGACTGCATTTTGCAAAAGGAGCCTCTGTCCTGGCAATGGTTTAGACTCTTTTTGGCTGCCAAATGCTGAGTCCACCATTACTAGAAATTCTGAGGTGAGATGAATTACTGTCTGGAAGCCAGAGAGCAAAACCTGAAACCATCCATTAAATAGAAAACTCAGTCAGAAAATGGACACTATAGAAAGGGAATGGCTCAGTGCTTTTAAATCACTCCATCTGATCACAATTTGTCTCCTTTCATTTCCTAACACTTCATTTAAAGTGTCTACTTTTGCGTTTCATCTTCTTCCTCTTGTCACAGCCTTTGGGGATGTCTGTGTTCAGGTTCACAGCTGCCATGCCCATGAAGAGTTTGCCCAAAAAATGTGGATGCTCCACCCTGGAAGTGTTCAGGGCCAGTTTGGATGGGGCCCTGAGCAGCCTGGTCTAGTGGAAGCTGTTCCTGCCTGGGGCAGGGTGGTTGGAACTAGCTGGTTTTTAAGGGTTTTTTGTAACCCAAACCAGTCCATGATTCTACTATTTTATTGCTCCTTTTGGAGATTTTAATTTGTTGTTTTCTTCTGTTAAATACAAGCTACTTGAGGTCAGCACAGGAATGAGAAGAGGTGTGTATGTAAGCAGTGAGAGGACTTAATCATCAGTGTTGATATATAGGCTACCATTAGTTTCCAAGTTCCAGTTTGATATGCAAGAACTTAAGGTTTTTTTGCATCTTTCACAGTCTGTAATACTTCAGCTTTAGGAGATTGATAAATTGCCACATTTTTGCCTGATTCCATATGAAATTATCTTTTTCTTCCCCACAGTCCTGTACTAACTTTGCAAAAATAATTTTTATTGGTAAAGATTTGGCTTGGTAAATATTTCAAAATCTTTATACTAATAATAACTTCCCTGTATTGCATAATCTGTTATATATTCAGTTAGAAGGAGTTCATTTTTTTTCATGTAGTTTTTTTTATCTTATCGCCATCTCTCTTCTTTTGAGCTATTATCTCACCTTATGTACAGATAGGCTTACATCATATCTGTACATAAGTATTTCCCATGCATCTACTACATTTAGCATGAGATGTTTTTAGTGCTTTTTGTAACAACATCTTTTGATGACTCATTAGGCAAATCATCACTCAGTTTGTTTTTTGTAATATGCCTTCTATCAATTTATTAGCGATTGTTAAGCTTATGAGAACAGGAGAACAGTAAAGAAAATTAATCCAAATAAACTAATGGTGTGAGTATAGAATGAATTAGTTAGGCCCCATTAATTCTTTGTACCTCCTGATTCAAAATCAAAAGGTCACAGCTGAGTTTGTAGACATAAAAAATGTTTGGATATTAAAATAGAGTTCTCAAGACATAATAAAGCATTTTCATCTCTGTTTTCTATTTCTATGCATGAAAAGGTCAAAAAACCAGATGAGACTTTGATTCCTGTACTTAGATGGGAATTTGAACTTTGAAAAAATTTTTTAAAAAGTAATTGAGGTAAAAGACAGACTCCTGAGTGAGGACATGAATGATTGCTTCAGCTTTTCGTGGGGAGATTTTTAATCTTCCTATGATCTATTATCTCCCCTCCATGTGGGAAGCTCCCCTTCAGCTTTGTATTTCCATTTGGCTGTGTGTGATGAGTCCAGACAGCCTCAAAGGGCTCACAAATGGTATTTAGCAACTGAAGGGACCTGTCCTCTCTTTCACCATGTAACTCACCTCAAGTGCACATAATCTCTTTTTACTATCTGCAGATACTATTAATTACACTGTCATTGACATTTACCTGAAACATCATCTTTTCTGCCTGAGACAGCATGAGACTGCGAGAAGAAAGGTATCTGTTGATTTACTATGGCAAAATATTCTTTTTTATCTAAAAAATTACCGGAAAATGTGGCAAATTCTGTGCAAGATGAGAAAAAAATACTGAGCAAGGAAATAGAAAAGGACTTTGAGCAACTGAATAAGAATTTCTGTAGGCAAGAGAAGAAAAAAATCATCTCATTACCAATTAATATTTTGATCTGTTTGGACATGTATGGTGTTGGTCAAACTTAAAATATCAGATTTATCTCTTCTGTGGCTCCATTGCTGCTTCAGCTCTATATTTCACTTCATATTTTATGCTTTTATATTTTAACCTTATTAGCTAATATCACTGTAAAATGTGTAAAGGACATTATTGTGTTGATAATTGGCAGCATCATTATAAGCTATAGAACAATTTTAGCATAAGGAAAAAACTTGTTAATTGAAACTTTTTTGCATTACTATAGTACTTGAAGGTCAGATTTGATTTGTACTCTATGATAGAGTGAAACCATAAATATGATGAGTTTGCATGACCTTTCTTAAGTATCTACCACCAGTCTCATAGAATGACTGCAGATTTACAGTAATTATCTGGTTAAATTACTTGAAGTTCCAGTAATAGACACATGCATAAATACAATATAGTCATGCAAAAAAGAGTTTAAAAAGGGAACAAAGTAGATGTGATATTTCTGTCCTTCAAAGCAACCTGCCTAAAGTTCACATGCTGAATGATTTGTGTATGTCCTCCACTTCCCAACCATGACTCCAAGATAACCATTACCAGACTCAAAGAAATTTAGTGAGGTAAAAAATCTTGAAATATCACCAGTTTAGTAATGTTTGCTCTAAACTGTCTAATGGTTACATGGCTCAAAAAATGGCAAGTTGAATCTGAATCTGCCACTCTGAAATATCTTTTCTAACGAAGACTGCTGTAGTAATATTTTCTGACAGATCTCACTGAATTTTCCTGAAAGGTAAAGGTGAACTAAGTGATTATTTTGATAATTCTATCTACCAGTGGCCCAAGATTTATAGGCAGGGATTTTGAGAAAATATTATCCAGTTTTCTGCCTGACTTAGTATATCCTGAAACAAGTGGAAGCTTCCTGCTGGGAATACAGGTATGATGAAGGTATGAGAGTTTAAATCAGAATTGTACGAAAACAATAAAAGAACCTTCTGCATCCATGAATTAATTTGTTTTGATATGGTTTTATAAATATTTCTAAGATGTGAATTTTAGACATAAAAATTCTTGCTTAGTCATACTATTTTTGATCTCACTTATGTGAGTTTGAAATGTGATTCAATTGAATGGACATTTAAATAGGTTAGCACCAACAGAAACTGTGGAAATGTACCTATCCTGAAATAGCTAAGTGATGGAAAGCTCATCTGAGTTGAAATGTTTTCCAGATGGGCAAGAGCTGGGTTTAGCATTAAGACCATTATCTAAATATGAAATCACTTGGTGGGAGGCCACTCTATACTACCAGAAGTGCCTTCCTTGGAATTTTTTCTAATGAAATGTTCATTTGAATTGTTTATCTCCTGTAGGTAAAACAGAATTGTTTGAGAAATTCTGGTGTCTTTGCATGTCAATGCTGTCTGACTATAATTTCTTCTATGTATCCTCAGGAGCCTTTGCACAGGCTTCATGGCTAATGCATAAGGGATATCACAGTTTTCCACTGGAGTGTGGGGAAGGGATCAAGACTTCCTGAATCCAGGTTACATGTGACAGCAAGCAGCTGCAGCTGCCATCAAATGACAAGTCTCTGACGCTGCTTGTTTGGAATCCTAAGCAGGAGCAATGAGATCTGCCCATGAGCCAGGACTTCTCCCTTCTCAGCCCAGACCCTTCTCATACTCGGACAGGGCTTTTCCCTCTGTAAACCCTGGGTGTGGGATCTCAGCACCTCAGGACTGATGTGCAGAGGGACTGAGACCACCCTTGGGGGGCTCAGGAGTCCTGGAATGTTGCCAGAAGTGTCTGGTGGCTGGACTTTGATCCTACACGGGAGGCGACACCTGTATGAGGATGGGAGGATTTCACTGGGGTAAATGGTGAAGGGATAAGTTAATTAGAGTGTAAGACACAGGGTTTAGGATTTCTGTACAGGGGGGTCTAAAGAAGTAAGATGGAGGAATTGGGGCGTGTCCTGTTCTTCTTCTTCTTCTTCTTGGCCTCCATCTTCTGTGGTGATGTTGGCACTTTGGGATTGGTTATTACTAAAAGTGCACTGGTCAATAAGGGTAAAAGGTATTGGGGAAAAATGATAAATATTGTATACGTAACTTTGAGTATAAAGATAGGTGACCGCCCCAGGGGCTCTCAGTGTGCTCATGGCTGGCTGCTGTGCAGACCTCTGTTGGGCCAAGAGAAAATCTTTTAGATAAACAATTAATAAACACCGAGACCGAGAAAAGATCTGGAGCCTCTTCTCGTCCTTTGAAGCGCGGGCGATCCAAGGCCACCCCGGGCCTTTCCAGGTCACCTAAACAGCCGTGAAACCGACACCTGGGGGAGACTGGAGAACTTCAGGAACTATAAAATAACGTCAGAGTGCAGGAATTCTTACAGGTGAAATCAAACTAAAAATATTTCTTTCCTTAAAGCACACTTTAAAATATCATAGTACTTTCAATACAATTTACTCTTTTATAACAGTTTTAAATGCTATAGATAGCTCCTGATGACTTTTGGCATCAATGTGTTATAAGTGCATGATTTCTGAATATAGCTTAATGGTAGGGTATTTTGCTCTAACTGGCAGTCATCCTTTTTAATATTTTTTCACTTTTGATAGTGATCCAATTTCCAATTTTTTGCCTGTAGTGTTTAACCTGGGAGACCTTCATGGACAAGAGGTAGTGATACCTCTCTGTTTAAATCAGTGTGTGCCCTCACTGATATTTTCATAGGAGTTAGACCATCTAAAAGGAAGATGGCCTTTTCCAGTTGTTTATTTACAATCTCATAGTTGCCTTCATCTGTATGTCTCACACACACACTGGTTTGAGTAGCTTTGATTATAACAGTCCCACATTCAGATTATACATATGCTTCTGGAAGTTTCTGAAGTGCAAATTGTCAGATACTGAAATGCTGTAAATTTATCATGTGGTCGTACAGGCTTTGCACTACAAGAAGGTTAAGCTTGTTCAGCAAAAAATCTGTGCCATTCTTGCCACTATCTGGGGCAAAAATCTTTTTTCATATTACCTTTTTTACTTGAAGCAATTACCTTTTTTACTAGGTTATCTTAGTTCTTTTCTCTTTGAGCTCTTTTTGCTACAAAAGATTTTTGCTTATCATCCTTTAGAGTCTGATTTATTGCATTTGAAATTGATATTACAGGTTTTATTTTGACAGTTTCTGGATATTTATGCTTTCCAATATAGTGAATCCAGGGGGAAATCATTCTCATCTTCTAATCTTGAGTTGTACAAAATGAAGAAATTTGTGTATTTTTTTCAATCTATGAGTCAAAAATCCTCAGATGGGATATCCCTCAATCATTTTATTCTGCTTCTGGAATAGCTCAAACTGTGTGCTAGGGTTCTGGGATAAATTTGATTGCAATTTTCAATTTCGCCATTGTATTTTCCTTTTCCATAAAATTAATCCCAGCCTGCCTAATTTCTGTTGTGTAGAATGGGAAAACTTTTATGACACTATAAATTTTAAAGACAAAAGAGAACAAAACTTTGAAGAAAAACAGAACTGAGATTAAGTTGTAACATTTAATAAGTATCTGTCTAAAAAAAATTTCCCTCAATAAGAAGGTCAACTAAGAGCAGAAATAATAGCAGTTATTTAATTTTTGATGTCAGAAATTGATCTGGGTATGATACAGTGCATGACTGGACTAAAAGGAAGGAAAGCTGATTTACTGGAACATATGAGCTCAGGGCTACATCACTGGGTGTTCTGAAAGGGTATGAGTATACCTTTACCAAAGTCTCAGTTTTCTCTGCCTTTCTATTTTGAATAAAAAATTTGTATAATTATAAATTAAGCCAAGGAAAAGTTAATAGGTTACTAGATTTCTAATTTTTAAGAAATTAACAAAAGACCGATGCTCTTTTATCATACTAGATCAAGACTTGTTCTTATTCCAGTTGTTATCTTGTAGCTGCTTGATATTCTGTGCTTATAAAGCTGGAGAGAAACATTTTCTAAGGTGTTTGATTAATTTTTAGCATTTTCAGTCAGAAAGAATGGATAGTTGCCTTTAGGCTAATTTCACTCAGACATGCTGCATTTTTTTGCTGATTTTTTCAAAGAAATGTAGTTAGGCGTCTTTCCTCTTTCAGCTTATGAAATGAAACAGCTCTTGAGCTGTTTGTAAGCAACAAATCAGCACATTTGACTTACGAGAAAGAAATTTTTTCAATTGTGCCCTTTCTGTTGTCAGTATGCTATAATTACTTAATGGAAATTCTATTTAACATATTTGCAGAATTTAACAGGTAGGAAACATGGCACTTAACTAATCAAATATTACCTGCCAACAACTGCGAAATCTCCCTGCTTTCTCTTTTTATGCTTCCTTAGTCAAGCTCCTAGCCTGTGAACAATTACCACAAATCCTTCAAATCACCTAGATTTAACAGTGCACTTGGTACAGAGCAGCAGTCACTCTGATCATACCAACCCCAGATGCTGCTGAGGGCACCAGGCCCACACCTGGATGTCAGGAATTCATGTGTCCTCCTTCTTTCTGACTGTCTGAAACCTGTCAAAGAGGGATGAGCACCTGCTATTTGTCACAGTATCTTCTGTAGGATAATGGTAATCACATAGTCAGTGGGTTTTCCTTTTTCCTTTTTTCTCCTGTTTTCTACATTATGAGTTGGTTTTGTTGTTTTGGGTTTGTTTTGGGTTTTGGTTTTTTTGGTTTTTATTTTTTTTAGATTTTTTTTTGGTTGGGTTTTGGTTTTTTTTCTGTGATTCAAACAGTATTTTCCAATTAGCAAGGGTTTTGGAAATCATAGGTTTATCAGATGAGATGCTTCCTCAAAGGGCTAAAGGAAATGCTGTGGAGAAACAGAGGATCTGTTATACCTGCAGGGGGCATTGCAATACAAAGAAAGGAGCAATGAAAGCTTCCAACTGAATTGTCTGATAACATTTTATGACATATGACTGTCAGATTTGGACTTGTCTTTTCTTTCAAAAGATGTCAAGGTTTTTTGAAGACATTAATGAATTTTTTTCATAGTTGTTTTGAAAGAGGTGTTAAATTGCAAGGATATTTTTCAGTGTTTTTGCACTTACTGATAGTGATGAAGAACATTGGGACAATGGTATTAAAATGGGACATAAAATGCCAGTAATTTTTTCTGTGGTATAGAAAAAGAGTTTGCAAATGATCCATTAATAACTTTTAAACTTCTTCACTAGTTTAATGAGTCGAATTAGTCCCTAATTATCATGAATCTCTCTATTTTATTTTTTTTTTTGCATGAGTACTTTTATTTATTAAAGAAAATGAGGCTTGGCATCTAAGCTGGCCAGAAATTCTAATATGAAATTTTACCTATTGTGCTATGCACATATTTGAGAGTGATGTTGGCTATCTTGTCATTCCTCATAGAATTCATTAATTATTTTTGATGAAGTCTTGTCTGTAGTAGTTTTTTTATAGTTTTATAATCTATGATGAGTGAAAGCAAGCTGATATGTAACTTCTGTTTCACACATGATAGGTGGAAATT
This sequence comes from Ammospiza caudacuta, assembly GCF_027887145.1. NCBI lineage: Eukaryota > Metazoa > Chordata > Aves > Passeriformes > Passerellidae > Ammospiza > Ammospiza caudacuta. Next base: position 99,877,665 of record NC_080594.1, read on the forward strand.
TATAAATATTGGGAATTATGGAATCACTCCTAAGATTAAATATGTACGTATATTTCTGTGTACAGCAGAATGTGATTTCAATCCTTTGTCAGCAATACCTCAACCTGTCTCTTCTTCTCAATTATGAAAAATTTCCTTAGAAGCAGGCAAAAATGCTGTATCTGTTAGCAAAGAAAGGAAGGTGACCAGACTTGAGATCTGTCACTGGGAGGAAAATCATGATTAGATAGAGTTACTAACCACTCATAAGGAAAAGACTTAGCCAAACTCAAGTACAGTAGACTGGCTGGTTTTGTAACTGCATGATTGACAGTACTTCTATGCAATTTCTGCTTATTTTACTCCCTTTCACTCCTAAAATGACATTTTTTGCCTTTCTTCCCTTCTCCCACTAGCAATCACATGGTAATGAATAACAAGGTTTAGTTGCAATGTGATTTATGATAGCAAACTGTTATTCTTTCAGAACGGAGTCAGTCATCTTTGCAAATTTTTTTGGATTCTGTTATACCCAAGTAAAATGGAAGACCTTTTGTTGGTAAAATATTCATAGATTAAAGGCTTAACTGAGAAGACGTTATTTTATTTCTAGGATTTATCAGCAAAGTGCTTATGAATGCTACTGATCTGTTGACTGCTTCTTTGTAGTCCTAAAGTAAAGATTTGACACCATGTTCCTGATATTCTGCATTTTTTGATAGATTCCCTGCATTGCATTAAGCATTATGTTCTTACAGCAGATCCTTATCTCTAGCTTTGTCAAAATTGAGTTCAAGGCCATTAGCATCCACTCACTGTATTTTTTTTCCTGTATGAGTTTTCAGTACTTTTGTTGCACTTTCTGTCACACTGTAAAAAAGAAAACAGTGGTCTGCTTTTTTGTCCATTTTCTTATCTCTTGACATTGTTCTAGGAAAAAGAAAAAACAGCATTGGAGCTGAATTGCTGTTAGGCATGGCAAACCACTTTATTTTCATATAATCTCCTCAAAAAGGAAAATCCTCTATCCACACTAACAATGTGACATTATCTATTTCAGATGTGCATTCAATTTATACAAATTTCTTAACTGACCTAACTTCCACAATTTTAGCCAGTGTAAGTACTTTACTTGTCATCTGTATTACATTAATAGCAGTCTAGAATGAAAGCAGATGTATTTTCTTTATTCTTAACAGAGCAACTGGTAATTCTCATAATTGTAAATGCTATGATGATCAAAAATAGGTTTCTATGACTAAGGTATCAGTTCCAAAATGAGAAAAATTATGAAGGATCTCAATAGCATTCACCAAATAAAAGCTAATGAAATAGTGAACAATATGAAACAGATTAATTCATAATTAGTTAAAGATTTACTTGCTTCATCTGGACATCACTTGTAATTGATGCAATAAGGCTTGTGCTTGGGAGGGCACAGATACTGCTAAGTTACTTAAGATGACAGAGAGAAGAGTCATCACCTTTTGACACATATTTGTTATAGTTTCCCTTTTGGTCTAGGAAGTGTTAAAGGTCAGGACCCTGGCATTCAGACCAAATCCCAAGAATTCATACTTGAAATTTTGACTTCAAATACATTTTCCACATTTACTGTGATTTGAAAACCCTTGCAAGGGTTATGTGAATAAGATAAGTAGTGCTTTCTTCGCGCAGGAATTGCAAGATCAAAAATCATAGAATTTTATGGACTCGAGGACTGAACATATACACCTGCTTATTTCTATTTCAAAGAATTTAGAAGGGTTTCAGCTATTATTTTCTCCTCCCATAACAAAAGGCTGACAAAGACAAATTTTCTTCACTTTTCTTGGCCACTTTTGGATATGTATCTTGTTATCAACACTTTTTAATTGTAAGTTACCTAACAAATTCTTCAATATTCAAATTTATTTTGCTAGAATAATGTGTACTTCAAAGGTACACAGATCAGGAAAGATGATTGGCTTAGGATGGTAAAAATGTCATTCCTTTATTACTGAATGCAAAAGGAATCTGAAAGCTCATGTTATAAAATCATCATGTCCTTAGCTATAAAATATTTGATCACTTGATGTGGAGCCAGATATGTGCATTCCTTGCCTTAGTCAGAGGGGGCAAACACACAAAGGCAGATGTGGATTTAATTTTCTAGTGACAAGTGGTTTGTTACTCCTAGATATTGCTCTAATATAATGTATACATAGAAAAACAATGTCAGATAGAAAGTTTGGGAAAATTTGGTTAAATTCATAAACCTGGAGTTAACCAGATTTAACCAGTTTAGTTTAAATAACTAAAATTCCCCCATCTTAATACTGCCAGGACTCTGGGAGAGATTCTTTTGTACCATCGCACAGAAAGATCTCTTGCAGTCAAAAATTGTTCTGTCTCAGATGAGAATGAAATATGAACCTTATTGACATTTTAAAACACCTTATTTAACAATTTCCACACAACTGCTATTGCTAAGGATGCAAGAATTTGCCACAATGGTGAAAAGTGATTTTCTATCGTGTTTTTTTACTGACAGCATGTTCAAATAACTACTCTGTCTTGGTGGTGATTACAACCTGGTCAGATCCTTACTTTGGCTAGTTTTCTGCAAGCTATAAAAGATAGCTTTCATTCCCAAGGTAGGGACTTAGCAGCTCCTGGGTTTTTTCTTCTTATTTTGTGAGAATTCAAGACAGACTTGATGCTGGAAAAAAGATTCTTTGTACCTTCAGCCAGACTCAGTCCACTGAGTTTATTACTTCCCTGTTACACTGCATTGCACTAGGTGGTGGTGGAAGCCAAAACAATATCTCTATCTCCACTTGGTATCATAAAATAGCCTAGTAACTTGGCTGAAGAGAAGGAACATAAGTAAAAAGATCATTTTATAGCCACAAACTTTCTGCTGAAAGATTTCATCTTGTTTTTGTAAACTGTGAATAGAAGAGATGGTCAGGATGTGATGAAGTTCTGAGGACTGAGCGCTGAAACAGGCTGCCCAAAGAGGTTGTCATGTCTCCTGCACTGAAGATACCCAAGAACAGTCTGGATTAAATTCTGTGCAGTGTTCAGGGATGACCCTGCTTGAGCAGGGAGATTGGACCAGATGATCCACTGTGATCCCTTCCAACTATACCAACTGTGATTCTGTGACCTGGCATGAGGAAAGGTGAGAACTACCAAAGGCTTGACAGGGTTAGGACATGTCAGATGATGAGAAAGAGAGAAATTCTTTCTTCATCCTAGTCTCTAAACCAGGTGTGGAATCAAGGAAATGAATCATTCAAAAGAGTTCTCAGACACATAGCTGTTACCACTCACTTGGTGAAAGATATTACTTTGTAGTTTGGTGCTGATGAGAGAGACAAGTGTAGACATTCCTGGCAGTCCAGCCCCTGGTATTTTACACCAGCACGGAAGGTAACCCCAAACTGCACAGCTCTGAGTATTCATCTGCAGGCAACTAAACCCTGCAGTCCATCAAATTCTCTCTCACTCAAGGAGACAATATATAGAATATCTGTTTTTTATTATATATTGTTTTTAAAGCATCTTCATTAATTTCTCTGCTCTTCTTCTCAGTGTTCATTTAATCCATTCCTCACTGTACACAAAGCAGGATCCTTCTCCCAGATGGAGTGTTCCCTGCTGAAAGCACCCACTACCATGGGGCAGAGTAATGGAAATGCTTCAGATACAGGTACAGGTCCAAGCACCGACAAAGTTTCTCCAGGAAATCTGAGAGGTTGTGTTTGGTGAACCACTTTTCAAGGTAGTAGTGATTCCTTCATTCCACCAAGAAAAGAAAGAGTAATTTGTAATCAGAAAGTGAAAGTGCATATTGCAAGGAAATTTCATACTTTGATATGAGACATATAGTCTTCCCTCTTAAAAATAGAACTAGATATTTCATAAAATAAAAAAGAGATTTTTCTTGTTCCTGGAATAGGTAGTCCCTTATTGGCCTTAAGAGCCTACTCTAGAAGGAGAACTACATTATGACCACATTTCTAAAACACATTCTTAAAGTTTACAAAGCTTTGTAGTATTTGTCTTCCATACTAAGAATTTATGTATTATCAACTGGTAACAATTTTCATAAAGAAAGAGCTGACTTATGACAGGCATATTATTAATAAGTTTGCCTGTATATGATTTGATCTTATATTTTAAAATTGCAATTATTGTCTCAGATTGTGAGGGACAAACACAGAAGAGTACAGTCAGTTTGTGACTATTGAGTAGGAATAGGGTATTCAGAAAAACAGGATGATCAGCATTCACACATTTACATGAAAGGTGTCACCTTTCCAGTCTAATTTTCAGGAAGACTTTCTCTTCAGAAAGGAGTTAAAACTTACTTATCACTAGAGACAGACATTTTGGCAGTCACAACTCATAAAAATTATTTCTTAAGCATAAAATTATAGAAAGAGCAAAATTACTTGCATTACTTGTGGTTGAAATGAAGAAAAAAATCCCTATTTTTGAATCTTACAATTGTTATAAAAATGTTATAAAAATATTTTTCACACCACAATTAATTTAGAGAAGTGTTAGTTTCTTTGCATTGTCTAACTTAGACTTCTCAGGGTAATGGTCTTTATTAATGTTGAACCCATATCCTACATACATGAAAGAGGAGAAAAAAACTTCCAGTTAGGATACCACTGGTTCAATTTGGAAGTATATAAACTGTAACATCATTTCTTCTCTGAGATTATTTTCACAAAATAAAAAATACCATACAGTTCCAGATATCTTAAGTTCTTATGGACATTTAGGCCTTTACAGGCTTTGCTATTGAACCAAGTGAAACTGTAAAATATTTGAAATATATTAATGACTTAAGACTTCTGTTTTCAATTAACACTGACTTTTCAATTGGCTGCCACATGACAAGAACTTTTTGTCATTTTAAACTTGTGGACATATCCTTACCACTATTTCAGCTCAACATAAACAATGTTTATAAATAAAAGCTGCATCTGGCAGCTGATATTTAATATGGATGATGTTGAGAACACCTGCATCCACCTCAAGTCTTTTTCCAAAGTGCAGTCTTAGATTCTCAAGGCAATATCATGTGCAATAACTTTTGTCCATGAGAAAGAGGGAAGTCATCTGGCTGCCATCCGAGGACCTCACTGAGATTGAGGTGACTGTTCACTCTCATCTGTGTTTACTTACCTGAAACAGCCTTGCAATAGTCAATTCCTGTTGTCCAATAGTATGCTCCCCCAGTTTCTTTTCCTAACAGGTTTTATGGTTAGGGTGCAGCCAAGTGAGCTGAGGTTGGGAACAGCAAGTCTGGGCCCTCCATTATGAAAGCCCCATCTCACAGAACCCAGTGAGGAAGCAATGCTGGAATTAGTATGGGTACCATGACCAGCCCAGAGCACTGTGTCCATCCAGGAAGGTCATGGTGACAACGAGGGCTGATTTCATCTCTCTAAATCAAATTCTTCTCTGAATTTGGCAAATTAGTCTTTAACTCTTGGTAACAATTTTAGGTCCTTCAGATAAACTTGCTATATGAGCATATGATGAAGCAAATTTCTATGGGGAGACTCAAAGGTACGTGCTTTATGAGAAAGTTTTGGTTTTGGATGTTCATCTTTTCTTGGAAAGATAACACTTGAATTAATCAGTGATTTCTTCAGAGCTTATGGCTCCTTATACTACATGCATTTGCTCTGAAAAAAATTTCATATACATTGTGGAAATTTTTCTGTTTAAGAGAAGGACATTTCCATGATGAGCACATAGTAGATAGGTTATTTTTCAGGAGGTGGCATTTTTAGGCCACAGTGGTTGGTTGAGACTTTGTTGACATCCAGGTGTTGTTGAAGAGCTAATCCAGTTGTAATGTGTGAACGTGTAATACGTGAGCCCTAGTTAGAGTGGAGTTGTTGGGCTCTAAGGGTGGACTTCACTGTGCAGGAACCCCCCAAATTCTCATGCCCTCATGACCTCCAGCCACTCATGCACCACGGCTGTTCTTGGGAACCTTTCACAGATTTAGCAGCCGTACTCTTCAGGTTGGTAACTCTTTTTTCTCATGACCCATCGACCTTTGGGTCCTCATGCGTTATGAGTATCCATGGGAACTTGATAGGCTGTTATCCTCACACAACACTTGGCCTAGAAGGTTTCTCTGAGTACTGTTTGGCAGTACAATGTGTTCAGCACTGAAGATTGACTTACCTTTCAAAAAAGAATTATGTGACAATGATAGGATTATTTTTATCATGTCTAATAGATTGATGTAAGATGAACTTAAAGCAATCCATATTCTAGAAATCTGGTGTTTTCTTAGGCAGCATTAAATATCCCTGTTTATCTCCCAAGAAAGGAAAAAAATTTGGTTTTCACTTTGGAAGAAAGAAGACTCATCAGCATATTATCAAAAGATGAAAAGAAGAAAATAATTTGCTTCCTCTTCAGCTTTTTAGCCATCTTAGTGAATATTATGACATGGGAAATGAGCCATACTACAGTTTCAATTAATTTTAGTGGAGAGATATTACTGTCTTGGGGATATTTAAGAGTTTTAAAGAAATAACAAAACATTTTTTACACAAATTCTGAGAGAAATACCATTCTACTGTCTTTAGTGAAGCCTTTTTAAGAGCTGCTTTTCATTAAGCATTTATACTATCTGCAAATTGTTGTAGGTTTTGTTAATCATCTCCATTTCATTGCTTATTTTCACTCCTGCAGCATTAATTATAGACCAAAATATCCATATAATGAAACTATGGTAAGGCAAAAATTACTTGTTTGGGATTATTGACCATGATATGTAGATCTGAGCTTTACCTTTTTTTCACTTCCATTTGTAGAAAAGGTTTTGCTTGTTAACAATGCTGTTTCTTTACCCTAGTTATTATGGAATATATAAATTTGAGCTGCCCTTTATGGCCCAGGTGCAGTTGCACATAATCTAATGCTATTATCAGCAAATAGATTTTCACACATTCTCTTGCTTCAACAGACAATGTTAGATTTATGTTTACAAGACAAAGGTTCTGCGTGTTTGATTAGGCAAGAGAATTAAAGATAAGATTGTATTCTTCACTGCTATATCCTGCGATATTGCAACACCTATTGCCACTGGCTTATCAGTGTAGGAAAAATATGTGTGCTTTTGTGAAACCCACTATTTTTCAGAGTGGAAGTCCAAAAATGAAGAACATCTTCTATTTGAGAATATGGATAGGTTTATAGTTGTAATCACCATTAGCAAAAAGAACTCAGAATCTCTGAACCTGAAAGAATTTATTGTGTGAAATATTAATTGTAGAAAAAGCATCTTGTACATTGTTTTTTATTATGAAGGTGTTTTTTGGTTTTCTGGCACTGCAGTGTTGCATATGGAATCTTTCATCCAGCTTCTTATCTTGAATGTTCATTATGTTAAAGATAGGCAGTAGGTGTCCTTTAAGGTTGTCAGTGTCTACAGAGAAATGAGGTCCAGTCTCTTCAGAAAAAAAAAAGAGAAAGAAAACCACAAATGCTTGAAAATGTTTCTCTAGATTATTCTGTCCTGATCCTCTATTCAGTTTCTCTGAGCAGCAAAAATTATTTTGGTGCTTGTATCTGCAGAGCCTTTATCATGTATAGTGAAAGTTTTCTACCACTTTTCATTGTAAGCAGGAATGTGTAAGAGGAAGATTTGGGGGGATTGGTGTGAGCATGAAGACAAGTGGAACGAGAGTAGAGATCCAAAACCTAAAAGCTAGCGGGTGTAAATCCCCCAGCTTCAGTGCAATTATGATGAATGACACCAATGCAGGTTTTCTATTTTTATTTTTAGGCTGTACAAGGTGAAAGTGGTTGACAAATTTCATGTCCTGCATATTTTTCTGGTTATCATTTAATTTTCTTTTCTTCTTGGATTTTATTTTATATTGAATGTATTTTCCTCATATAAATGAGAGTTTTTTTCAATATTCAGGACAGTACAGTTGCCTAAGAAACTTCAAAAGATGATTTAAATAAATACTTGATATCTCTGTCAGCTGCCCTAGTATATTGCTGATAGGAGGCCATTACATGGCTGAGATGTTCTATTTTAAATACTTGTTTGTTACTCTCTGATATACCCAAATCAACATTCAATTAATTTTTCTTGTTTGTCATTTAAATATTTTAAAAAATAGATTTTGTTTATTATTATGGAGGAATAATTCATCGAATGGAGAAAAAATATTCAGTAAAAAACAGTTGAGCTCCTTTCATCTATAATCATACTCTAACTCCTGGTGTGTTGAAAACCGTTTAAACCAATAAAATACAAGTTACTTAAGTAACTGTTTCAATTATGTGTTAACAGTCAATGGCTGCCAAGTAAGAAAACTGTGAAAGTGATCAGACACTGTCTCAGGCCTAATAAAGCTTCAAAGGCTAACCACATTATTGAAGTGATGAGGTGTTTAGACTTTAAAGCCCCACTCACAGCCTTCATCCTCAGTCTCTGTATTAGATTTCTAATGGACCTTTCTGTAAAAAAGGACTGAGGAACCTAAGTCTGACAAAAGATTAGCACGAGTGGAGTAGGTATGGGAGAGATCAAACTATGAGTGATTTAATCAAAATTATGTGAACTACAGATAAATTTTGACATGAAATATGATTATTTACATCAAGGAAAAGAAGAAGAAAATTATGGGAACATTTGAAAATAAAACATTGTTTTGTATGTTCTAAGGAAATCAATCATTTCATTAATGGTTGCTGCTCTGGCAGCTCTTAACATAAAACAAGCTCATCAGAAGCTTTGCCAGATAACCTCTGGCTCTTCTCAGAGTTTTTTTTAAAACATATAAATTCTACTTCATATGCAACTGTGACAGTCAAGCACAAAGAGTACAAATTTATAGCTACTGTTTCCTAAATTGGTAGACTTTTTCACTAACAATTTGGTAAATTATGAAACTGCAGTTATTTTCATGTTGAAGTTTTTCAAAGTTTCCTTTAACTGCTTCTCACAGAAGACTTTGCACAAAAGGAAAGTCCAAACAAAATTTTAAAGAAATCAAGAGGTTTTTTCTGTGTTAGACAGTTCAGAAATATTGTGTTTCCAGCTCTCAATTTTTTTTTTCAGTTATTCCACACATAGTTGTATTTAAAAGTAATTTACTGAGTAATCACTACTGTGTTAAAAGGGTGGGGATCACATACCTGAAATAATTTTAGACTATACCTCCTTTATTATTAATCATAACAAAGGAAGCAAATAACTCAGGAGAGGCTAAAACCTCATCATATTCAATTTAGCTTCACTCAGTGTTTCAGCCATTTTAATTGTTGAAAAGGCAGAGTGAAATAACTAACACTGGTCTGCAGGATCAGTTCACATCTAAAGTGTTATTAATTCTGCTTGCCATTTGGTGGGAGTCAATAAAGCTCTTTGCTGTTACGAGAGGATTGTTACGAGATGGAGAGTCTGGAATAAAAATAAAAGGAGTTACTAAGTCTCTTTGAAAAGTCATATGAGTGGTTTGGTTGAATACCAGGACTAAAAGGTTCTTCTGAGTAGAGCTTCTGGCTCAGAGAAGGTGGTGGAGAAGGGCCTGACCCTGAGAAGTGGTTCTGGCAAAGAGGAATGTGGCGTGGGCCATCATCTGCTTGCAGGTTCTGGACTTAGAAAATGGAAGAGGAATAGGCAAGAGACAGAAAAAAGATGCATAATCTGGAATATGCTATAGGCATGATAATGCAAGAAAATCTGTCTATTCAAAGTTGTTATCACACATATTCTTTGCCAAATTCAACCCACTTTCTTCCCAGGTGACATCAGCAATTTTGCTGTAAATCTGGGTTCACTGTAGCATTTGAACGCATCTTCCATTTCAGTTCTTCACAATGATTGTCTCTTATATTGATTATCTTACAATCAGGTTAGCCACACACATTTCTTGGCTGATCTGCTAGCAGGAATATATTCACTCACACTCTAGAGAATAAGGTGTTAATATGTATAGTATAAAATACAGATCAAGAGCCATGAGGAGCAATAAATCTATTTGGCACATTTTCTACTCTTTTCCCCTCAGAGCTTCAAGGTCAAACCAACTCCTAAACTGTACAAATTGTAGTTACAAATTGTAATTGTGTCCTCACTGTTCCAAAGATGGGTCTGGATGCTACAATCTGGGCTTAATTACAGGGGAGCCAGGAACCTTAAAAACTTTGAACACGTTGTACTGTGTAACTCTCCACATTATAGACACTCCCTCTCCTGCCCCCAAGTGATCCTCAAACACTTACTATAAATAAAACTTGATATGGTTAAGATATAACACATGGATATGTTATAGAAAGATGTCTTGTTCTACTTTACTGGTTTCTTGATTGTCACTCTCCTGAAACCTGCTTGTGGCTGCACCAAACCACTGAACACCTCCCAGGAGTTCTGCACTGAGTATGTTGTCTTTGTCATTTATGTTAATATCATAGATATATATGTACACATATGAAGCAAAATATTTAATCCAACCTTAATAAACTCTTCTGAGTTGTGTTCTGGCTTTCTAAGAAATTTGTTAATTTACAGTTTTTCTCAGCCTGGAAGAAATAAAGCACAACAAAGGCTGTTTAACACAGGTAGATCACTCAATCAGGTTTAAAATGTTAAGTATCAATCATTAATCAGCCAGTTTAAGCATGACATATTATTCTTTTCAATGTTAAATGTTGTGAGGAAGTTAACCAACACTTATTTTAAATAAAAATTATTTATTTTTACTTACTCGCTTTAGGACTTGCACGTGTTATTTTAAAATCCCTTGGGTATGAGAAGAATTTAAACCTAATTATGGCTTATTTAGTTTCTTTATAGAGCTAACAGTTTTCACTTCTGTGTCTTTACATTACCTGTGTAAGAAATTACCCTTCTTTGAAAGTAAAATTGTAAAAATAACCAAGTTTAAAACAAATAGCAAAATTATTACTTGCAGTATGTTACAACCTAAATGCTGAGTGAAAACTACACCCTCCCATGTACATTTTTGTGGAAATAGATTACTTTATTTTCCAAAGCCAAATTTTACTGTCATCCACACAATCTGTAAGCTTTGTATGGGTAACATATGCATAGTAAGCATCAGGATATTTTTATTTGGAATTTTTCTCTCAAATGTGTATTCAAGGAAGGACAAGGAAGTAAGCTTACAAGTGTAAGTTAGACCATGTTGAGTAAGAGATGAAGATGCTGGTAATCTTTTTTTTTACAAATTATATACAATTCCTACTTTTTATTTGCTGTCTCTTTATTTATTACTCTCTACAAATACCCGAAAGGAGATTGTAGCCATGTAGGGGCTGGTCTCCTTTCCCAGGCAACCAGCCACAGAACAAGAGTACAGAGTCTTAAGCTGCACCAGAGGAGGCTTTGGTTGGATATTAGGGAGAAATTCTTCACAGAGGAGGTGATTAGACACTTGAATGGGCTGCCCAGGGAGGTGGTGGAGTGACCATCCCCGAGGGTGCTTAAGGAAATTGTGGATGAGGCACTTGGTGCCATGGTCTAGCTGACACTTGGTGGTGTTTGGTCACAGTTTGGACTCCATGATCTCAAAGGTCTTTTCCTTGGTTCCTGCCAAACCTGATGGATTCAGTGATTCTGTCTTATAATTTCAAAATGAACTTGCATGACCCACAGTGCTAAATAAGCTCCGCCACACTCTGCAACCAGGACACACTGTAAAGAGCAGAAGTGAGGGGAAATTTTTACTTTTGAAAGACTTCTGTTAACTCACCCATTGGGATTAAAATTAAGAGTTTGTTAAAATGTTACAGCTTTGAACTGTATGGACATCTCTTTTTTTTCTGCTTTTCAAATTTCCTTGCTGATTTAAAAGACTTTTTTCTCTTAAGGCAGACAGTAGAGATACCTTAATTTCAGTAAGACTATTTGTAAGGGTTTGAGAAGACTCAGTCTGTCACCAACCCACTGAAAAGAAAGTGGGTTTTGAATAAAAGCATTCTTATGTGTCCTTTTTTATCTTCAGCCAGGCAAGTTTTAACTCACATCACAGTATTAATCTTTTCACCAATGTAGCCTCACAAGTGTGCTAGCCTAACCAATAAATTAAACAGGCTGAAACCTAGTCTCTGGCAGCAAGGCCAGCTGGCAGGCAGTGGTCTGTACCATACAATTAAACTTTGTTAGCCTCCAAAAGAGAGTGGTGGCAGGCAAAATAATTTTTTGGAACCATCCCTTGCATGTGCTTATCCCTGAAGCTGGCACATAAGTTCTTTGGGAGTGTAATATTTGTTTCATTTAAAAGTCTGGCAAGTCTCTTCTATCAATAGATGGTCAAGTCAGAGGACTCAAATCTGAGCTCTTGCTTTAAATACTTTGCTAGTACAGACATAACTGAAAATAGAGAACATAATATTTCCTTTAAAGCTGCCTTACAAAATAATGAGTTCTTCAAAGCAATCATTTCAGTCAGTAAAAAGCAGAGGTTGATGATAGAATAGGGAGGAGGCAAACTGCCATGTTGGTTTTAGCTGGGGGAAGTTGTGTATAGGTGTGTTTCAACACTTAACTCTTTGAAAAACAAACTTTACATTTTCCTCTGAATCAGTGGGCTGTTAGTATATATCAGGTAGTTTAGCCAAGCATTATGAAAACTTGCAAATTATACTCATAATTATTTTTAAATAATCCAAATCTGGATCCTATTTTGCAGTGTCTTGTTTCTCTAATTATGTTCCACTCCATATTGGTAAACAATCTATTTGAAAAATGTTACAAAAATCAGCACTACATAATAAAATTAACCTAAAAAATTAACTTGTAATTAATGTAAGGCCTTTTAAATATTTTTCCCCAAAAGAGAGTTGGAAGCTGGGTGGAGTCTAACCTATTTGAATCAACTGCATAATTGCTTGGAACATATGAAATTGTCCCCAAAATATGACTTTCAGAGAAAATGTCATGCCTTAAAGAAGTACATTATCAGACTACATTTTTTATTAGTTGCTTTTTTGTTTTTAATATTTAGAATATCAGAGTTATCTGAAAACTGAATCCCTGACTGAACTGTTTCAATCCCTGACTGAACTGTTAAAAAGAAGGCTCTTGCTGGTCTTTATAAGGAGCCATTTTTGTCTAAGAGGTCATTTTAAATTTCTCAAGTGCTGCTAATAAAGCAGAACTGCTAATGATTACACTTTGGTTTTTCTTTCAACTTCAAGAGTGAGCACAGAATACAGCTGAGTCAAAGTCACGGTGTGCAGATACAACAAGCCTGCAGTGGTAAGAAAAGTTTATCTTTGGTTTTCATAGAGGTGACCCAAATCATCCTTAATACTTCTGATTTACAGAGAAGAGGAGAGGGGAGAATTTCCTGGGTAGCACTTCCCTGAGGAAGATTCACACTTAGACTGATGGAAGGTCCCAGCTCTGAGTACCCCTTCCATTCCACTCCTTTCTATGCTGATGGAGTGCCCAAGTTTTTTAGGGGCAAATATGTAATTTTAAAGAGGTCTCTTCTTATTTGTGTATTCCAGTGACAGCTTAGGTTTTGGTTTTTAGAGGCAAAAAACCTTCTTTACTAAAACCATGGACCTGAACTCCAGCAACCTCTCTGGACAAGCTAAATATTAAAGCCAAAGTTATTCTGCAGTTGGTGCCCATAGGGCCGGATTTGTGAGGGATCCTCATCTAGCTGATTCCTATTTAGTGACAAACTTTCTCAGTCTGGAAGTACCTTTTCCTTCATTTTCCTTTGTACAAAGATGACTATCAGATTTGATTGCTAAATTTTGGTATACATTATAGGACATAATATGTAATCATCACTGTAAAGATTATTCATTTTGATAGATTTTTAAAAATATATATCTTCAGCAGTATAGTATTTTTATTACTTTTCAATTTGTTTTTGAAAAATAATCATTGATGTTTTGGATATAAATTTAATTTTGTTTCTTTGGTTTTGAAACCAGCAGAGTATTTTTTTTCCTAAATAATAAATGATAAGATTTTTTTGTTTTCTCTTCTAGGAAAGATAATTTGTAGCTTTAATCTTTTTAATAGCCTTTAAAAATGTCATAGAAATTTTGTCTCACAGCAGCAACAACAAAAAATTATGACTACAGCTTTTATGCATCATACATCAATCTGAAAATTTTCTGAATTAAAAATTTTCTAAAACTAAAATTTTCTGAACTAAAACTAAATATTAATTTCATTTCTTACATATCTTACATAGAAATATTTCCAGAAATACAAATCTTAATTAATGGGTTTTTTATTTGGAAGAAAGAACTTATCAATAACTGATTGACTTCTTGTTGAAATCCTATACCAAGTACTTGGCAAGAGCCTGTATAATAGCCTGGAACCTTGAGTCCCACAAGTTTTAATGCCTATTTCTGTAACTGTGTGCAAAAACCTAAAGTGACAAAAACCATAATTTGTATAGCCTGTAAATTATAAGCATTAAAAATCATGATATTTGATATTGTGTTGCGTGACAATCTATGGTGAGTTATTGTGTGTTTGTACTTTACCCCATGTTTTGTTTTCCCTGCCCACCCTGTTACCACTTGCCTTGGGATTTCAGACCTCTTGTCTTACAGCTCTGCTGTAAATATTTGACCTCTCATTTGTCTGTTTTCTCCTGCTGAGCCTTTTCCTCCTCTCATGCAAGTCAGCTGGGGAGGCAGCAGGCCGCGGAGCTGAGGCCTGCCAGGGGCAGCTGCCGGAGCTGTGCAGCACACACTGCCCCTCAGCAGGTCACATCCTGACACAGGGTGTCACCAGTGGGGCAGGTTCCGACTGAGGGAGATTTCTCCAGCACTGCTGAAAAGGACAAGGGTGGTTTTGCAGCCAGCTTGGTTTGGGGAAGGAGTAGTGAAATGAGGCAGAGGGTGTAGCACATTGTGTGCCTGGACTTAAAGGCTCAGTGTAAAATCTGCTCATGATGCTAGCTTTCAAAATTTGTTCTCCCCAGATGAAAAATGTACAATACCTCCAGCCTTTTAGGTATATTAAGAATCTTCCATTTTCCCCGCGTTCAACTCTGTTACACTGCAGGATGTTTTGACCTTTAAAAAGAAGATTATGAAAACAGTAGGCCAATAGCCTAGAGGACTTCTGCAATCCATATGGGTTTTTATTCTGCTTTGGTTAATGAAACAGTTGGAAAAAGAACAAAAGTGAAGGTTCAGATAGTTTCCTACCAGCTTGAGACATCACATCAATTTCTGGAAGAATATAAACTGAAGTAAGTGACTCACAGAAAAATACACTACTATACAGACAGGGGCATTTTCATTATTACAGCATATAAGTTGGATCACAGATCTGGTAGCTCTAACAAAATAAATATTTCTAAGTATTACACATGAGGAAAAAGCACCAGAAAAACAACAAACAAAGCAACCCAACTAAAGAATCCCCTCCAAAACCAAAACCAAAACCAAACCAAAACAAAAACCCACAAAAATTATTATTTTTTTCAATATAGCATTTAACACCATAAATTTCTCTAAACTAGTCTTTAAGTGGCCAGGATTGATTTAGCCCTACAATGGATCTCTCTGGCCTTTGTGCTGCCTGGGTAGAACAAGACACATTTGATAGGTGTTAGCAAGAGCTCTGCTCTTACAAACCCTTAGAGAACATCCTGCCAATGATGGTCCCCTAGTTTAGCTAAACTGTTTGTATGACCAAGGTCTGTTCCAGAGCCAACTGCTGGCACATTTTTTAAAATAAGGTTCTTATTTGCTCCTTCCTGACTGTCTTTAACTCCCAAAATCAGAGAAAACTTCTTATGTTTCCCATTACAATAACTTCCCAACAATGTTCTTACCATGCTTTCTTTGCACTCCTCATTAATTAATGAATAATAAATTTCTTTTGTTTCTTTGGCTCTTCTTCAGAAAGACTTGTTTTCTCCAGTCAACACATAGGCTTGGAGAACATTGCAAAATGGTTGTCCTCACTGGTCATTGGATGCCTGGCCTGTTATCATAAATTCTTATTATTAGCCTGGGCCAGCCGCTGGTTACTTCTGGAAGAAGCCATTTGGGCTTTTTGCTCGTAGTTTTTACCAGACAGTTATTCTTTACCACTGCCATGCAAGAGCCACTTCTGACATGCCTGGGGGAGATGGAGAATATCGCCAGCCAAACCATTCAGCTGAGTGAACCTCACTTCCCTTACCTGGAGAGAGCAAGGGAAGTGTTGATGTATCAGATCTACCATGATTTATTCCAACTCCACCAAAGTTAGCTGCCAGGCACTCTAACACAGGTACAGACTAATAATGTTTTTGTGATCTCCAAGGAAAATATTTATAAAAATATTTCTACATAGCCTTTTGTGGAATATTTAGCTGATAATTGGCTGAAAGCAGGCATATACTTTCTTGCCCAAACAAAAGAGAGACATTAAAAACTGTAAATAGAAAGTTATCTTGAAGACAAATTCTCTGTTACAGCATTTGGCAGAGACCTTCTTGCACTTCATCCCAAGATCACCACACAACTAAGGCATCAGAAAAATTGGTTAAATAAAGAGTTATTATGTTATGATCATTTAACAAAAAATATTCAATGTTTCTTCTAAATGCAAAATTTCTTTCCAATTAATTTTTATGTAGCTAGGGGAAGTAATTAAGATTAGAACTATGGAAGATTAGAAATCCATGGCAAATCCTAAAACTACATGAAATGCATTTCAGTATATGGGTCTCAATTCTTTATGACTGTGGTAACAGAAATTTGGATTGTCAAGCAGGCTATAAGAAAATCATATGTTTATATATTTATCTTTATTCATACTACAACTTTCACTTGACTATTGAAGCAGAAATCTACAATAAAAATCTCGGGGTTTAATTAATCCACTTCCCCGATTATAATCTGTCAAAAGTCTTAAGATAGCAAGTGAAATAATTTTTTTTATGTTGCATTTTGTTGCAACATACTTAATTATAAGAATTGTTCTTATACAAAATGTGTTTTCTAGTGTTTTGAACTCAGTTAGAAGCCGTTGGCTTCAGGCATTAGACAGAAGTTGCTGAGTAGTCTTTGAAAGCAGATAATCATCATTTATCTCAGCTTTACTCTGCTATTAGATTATAGTTAGCAGGAAAAAGAAAAAACTTGTGGAAAAGGCATTTGGCCATGAGACCTGAAGGTTCATTTTTTAATACCACCCATGGAAATTCTGGCTGTAAGTAACCTGGAGCCACTTCTGGAATTGCATTTGATGGTATTTACTCCAACAGTACAGATTTTTAAATAGTTTTTCTAACTTCATGGCTGCTTGAATCTCCATTATAAGAGATGATTAATATATATATATTTATTTTTTTAATCTGGAAGCCTTACTCCAGGACTGAACTGCAACCAGGGATCAGGAAAGACAGAAAAATTAAGTTTTTTTGTTTTGCAGAAAATAAGCATTTCACAGTCATTCTTCAAAGTTCACAGAAAAGAGAGAAGAAAATTCCATATGTGGGAGGATAATTTTGCTGAAAGCACTGTTCAGTACTAAAATGTCAAAGGGACTTTAAAGGCACAGCTGCTGTTCCACCACGGAAGAAAAAAACAACTAAAATCTTCACAGAGCATCTGTGGCCAGAGTGGAAAACATTAATGGGGGACTGAATTTATGAACAGATAGATTACAGCTTGAAGATAATCACAAGTTACAGGTATTCTTACTCACAATTTCAGCAGTTTGCATTAAATTTTTAACCTTTCCCCCAAAGAGAGTTGCTCCTGGGCAACCTGAAAGGCTAAAGCTGAAATTAAAAAAAATTTTTAAAGTCTCTAAATGTTCAGAGAGGTCTTTAGAAAAACTGCCTGTGAGTGCTCCCTGCTCTAGTGTTAGGAGAAAAGTGGAATTTAACCACCCAGGTCTGCTGCCACGGGGCTGAACACGGGACACGGTGGAACCCTTGGCTGCACTCACTGCCCGGACTGGCCGTGTTGGAGGGACAGGAGGAGCAGGGCTGGGACTGAGCACCAGCCCTCAGTCTGACTTGGCACAACCTGGTGGGACATGTTAAATAAGAAGACTAAAGCTTGGTATTTACATGGTGTACCAATTGCTTTAAAGACCCAAAGATCACCTTGGGAACATTTGAGTTCATAACCCAGGCTCCCTCAGCACATGTTACAGCTGGGAGAAGAGACTGCAATTTTTTCCCAGCAGATTTTCCCCAGATCTGTTACATAAGTCTGATACTGCCATTGCCAAGTATGTGAAGTAACATTTTGCTTTAAACTATCAGAGCTGCAGAAAATTTGCTGGAACACAGCTAAAAACTGCAACAAACTGATTTTTCACTTTGGCTTTTGAGGTGCCAACCACAGCAGATGGAAAAAGGGGTAGCTAACGAGTTTCATGTCTAAAACACAGCTTGCTCAGCCCACTGGTTGGTGGCCAACCTACTAAAATTGCCTCTGGTCAGAAGAAACTAAAAAACATAAAGTGATGCAGAACATAGAGTTTGCTGCAGTGGGTCTCTTAGTGTGCAAAGTTGCCCTCCCAGGGTTGGTGGTCCCAGTTCCAGGATGGAGCACCTGTTAACATCATCTCTCAAGACAAAATGTGCACAGACTTCCTGCGGAATAAGCAGCCTGTTTAGGCTGCAGGCTTACTGCACTGCGTGTACTTCATTATTATTATTCATGTTTTAATCGTTATTATTTTACAGTGCCGAAGAGGAATGTAGGGGTTTTGTCATTTGTTAAAGGCACAATTAGAAAAGCTAAGCTCAAAGGAGCAGCAGAGACAGATGGTATATTGGCAGTTAAATTCATAAAACTCTTCTCTTAAGTCTTGCCAGCGAGGAATAGCTTTTCTGCTTTTTCTGGTTTTTTCTTTTTCTTTTCCTTTTTTTTTGTTTTTCTGCTTTAAGGCACACAGTTTATTTCAAGATGAGTGTGCTGTAGTTGAGTGGGTAGGGAATGACGTGATTTGGTGTCTCAAGAGTTTTGACATTCAGAAAAAAAAGAAACTAAAATTATTTTGGCTGAGTCAAAAATCATTTATTCATATGGTCTTGCCACAGAGAAAGCTCTTCTAGTTTCTAAGCCAAATAATCTGTGCCATGTGTCCAGCTTTTCTCTTCTGTCTGTCACGTTTCTAGTTAACCTTGTTAACTGGCTTAGTGGAAAAACACTGGTGTAGTGTAACAGGGGCAGTGACCTGCCAGATGACCTATGCAGATCAGATGAAGAATATCAATTTCAGGGTTGATTGGGGGTGTGAATAGGACTACTGCTAATAAAAACTAGAGGTTTTTTTACAATCACAGCCTCACAGCAAAGCAGTAGCCTTCTGAGGAGCTGGGAGCTGAACCAAAAGTGCAGATGAGAATGCAAGTGCTCACATACCAGAGGGGAAAAAGTTTACTGAAAGGGCAAATAGTAAGGCTGTCAGAGAGCTAGGATTACTTGTTCAAATGGCATTCTGGGTTAGGAAGCAGCTGGTCTTAAATAAGCAAATAATGTTTAAAAATGAGTATTGTGCTCTGTAAATACGGTGATATACAGGAGTTACAGGATTTAACAACCAAAAGGATATTGAAGAGTTCTCTAGTTTTCTGCTGGTAAAACATGCAACCTGTGAACATATAAATAACATTACCTTACAATTCACAAGTATTATGTGAATGAAAACTGTATCCAGAAATATCTTTTTGGCATAGTCTAATTTGAATACACTTTTGCTCCTGGCAGTGGACCAAATTCTGCCAATTTATGTGTTAGAAGGTTTTGGAACAGCCCTGTTTTCTAGGTGAAGTATTTGAAGGCTCTGCTAAACTGCATACTGAGGTACCTTCTCTTAAGGACATATGATTTAGCTACACTAGTTTGGTGACCTCTTTTCTCTGGTGTCTCAACAGGACAGTTTGTCCTGCACACTTTTACTCAAGCACTGAATGGATGGGTGAAAACAGAGCCTCTCTCCTCATTCTCTCTGTGCACTGTGGAGAAGGGCCAGACATGCTTATGAGAATCTTTTCTTACTAACCTCCAGTGGGTTCTGTAGACCTGGTGGAAGCACATGTGGTTTAGATATTTTGGAAACAGGGAAAAAAGATAAAGACTTATTTTTATTCCATACCTTCCAGCCACTTTATAGAACAACTGGAAGTTTGCATTTATTCCAAAATGTAAAGGGACATAGCTCGTTTCAGAGAAGAAATTCTGTTTTGTCTTTCCCAGCCAACTAGTGGCTCCAGGCAATGGGAAGTATATGTGCTATACCACACAGGAAGAACTAGTACCAGTGAAATGATTAGTTGGTAAATCCCTACAAAAGAATCCCTGATTTTATCTCTACATTACTCTGCTTTCTTTCTTCAAAGGGGTCAAAAGCACAATTAACCATGCAGAAGTTTAACTAAGCTGTTCCCAGTTGGCTTCTGTAGAAACATGATGAGGAACCCAGGTCATTGCAGGGCCGTAGCTCCTATTGTCCCTTTTAAAATTCTTGATCATCCGAAATACATCTTTGCCATACATTTTCTCTCTATCATATCTGTGCAAAAGCCCCCACCAAGATGCCTCTCAGTTAGTTGTACCCTTGTTACAGTTTAGTTCAAATAGCTTGTGTCCTGCTCTGCTGTTTGTATCTCTGCCAAGTTACTCTCAGTCCTCTCTTTGCTGGAGGGCCTTTTCTTATTTTCAATTACTTAAACATATTTAAGTGTGTTAATAAAGCATGATAGAATTAAAAAAAAAAAAAGACAAAGAAAACAAAACCAAAATCCAAAACCAACTGCATTAAAAAAAAAAAAAAACACCCGCAAATTCTGTTGACATTAGTATGCACAGATTGATTCTGGCTTGTGCCAGGCAGAGACCCTCATGAGAGCTGCCTCCCTGACTGGATGCTCTCCAGAGAACTCTTTTAGCATTCCATTTTATGGGACCCCATATGCTGTAAATCTCTGGAGCCTGAGCACAGTGCTAGCACTGCTTCTGGCTGTGCACTCTTAAACGTGTTCTCCCCAAGTGCTTAGCTCACATATGACACCCTTCTGTGAAGTAGGACCCTACAGCTCAGTGCCAAGGCACAAAAGTCCATGTGGGCTGCCCTGATGTGGAATGGAAAACTATCTACCCTAGCAACAAAAGTCACATCCAAACACTGTAATTTTGTAATATGTCAATTTAATAGCATCATATCAGCTGGAGACCACAAATGGTGCATTGAAAGATTTCCCAAATTACCACAGCTTGTAGGAAAACATTTGACAGCTTGATTACAATAAATGATTACAGGCTAGATCAAGCATCAAGATTTAGAACCCTGCACTAAATATTAAAAATAAAACAAAACAAAGAAACAAACCACAAATTCCCCATAACAAACAACCCCATAACACTTTAGAATTTTAGAAAACCTTATATAAAGTGTGTGGGATATGTTGCTCATATATGAATTTTCCCAGTGAATGGAATCAAAGCGCGAATGGAGTTGCATTTACCCCAGTTTGGTACAAGTTCCATTCCCTCTGTTGCCAGTAAAGAAAACACTGAAAAGCTAAATATGTTTGCTCCCTGAAAAGGATCATTAGAGATCTACAATCCTCCATGGGCCTGAAGCTTCTGCTGAGAGGCACTGTAGACAAGAGCTTCCCTTATTGTACAGAAAATAGAAGAAAGCAGAGATTTTTTACTTCCCAGAAGAAGTAGAAATCTCTGTTCATTGTAATACGAGGAAACAGAAAGTTCCAGCTGGGAATAATCTGGGTACGTAATGTAAGATCAGAGAGGAAAGGTGTGTGTGCCTCTCCCCAGGTTTGAACCAGCATGCTGGAAGGAAACCTAAAGCAGGAGTTCCTGTGGGAGGGTTTAGAAGCCACTGGAGGGGAAGGAGGGAACGTGAGAAGACATCCAGGCTTGGCCCTGGTTGTATGGTTTCCCTACACAACTTTGCTTCCTGTGTACTGGGGAGAAGTTTGTAGATATCTTCATCCTTACCAGTGTTTTCAGGCACATTTTCAATGCCCACATTTAGGCTGAGAGATAAATTAGTACCAGAAAAATACTCTCAGTTCAGAAGCTGATAGGTGAAGACAAGCTTGTGTGCATTTTGCTGACAGCTAGCGTCCTCTATACTGAGTTGTCTTGCAACTAATTTTTAATTTCTTTCTGGGATTTCCCTCTAGTCAGACTATTTTTCTCAGTTGTGTTTTGTTTAATTTTGTTTTCCCTGAGTTCGAAGTTTCTGGTGTAGCATAGGAATACATAGCAGGGATATACCTAAATCATGAAATTGAGGGGTGGTACTGCATAAGATCCTGTGCAACATGAGTGCATCTGGGAGAAATCCCTGCTGCTCCATAGAGTCAAACCCTGGTTCTTTATTTTGCTTCTTCCCTGGTGGCTTTTGGGCTCAGTCCCCATGACAGATTTCCAGAACAATAAATATAAATTGTCTGTCTAAAAGGCTAAGCAGGGCACCCAATAGGAGGAAGGGTCTAAGGACCAGCAGGGTGGATCATCAGAGCTCCCATTCCTGGGTGAAGACCTGGTTTGGCAAAAGAGATGTGTCCATTGGAACTGTTGGCCTGCATGACCAACAGAGAGACCTGAAATGAGGCAAATGTTTTCAGAGTTTATTGTCAGTTTCAAAATTGATACCAAAATGCTTATATGACTTTGGATTAAAATAAGAGGTGCTTCACAGATTACCTTTCTGTTAAACATTTTACTAAAAAAAGATTGTTTTTAGGATGCTGAGACTCCTCTCATCCAATTTTAGAGTTATATATTTAACCTGTTCATAATTATGTATAATAAATGAGGAAAATACAGTCTTGTGTTTCTGAACTCTGAAGTAAAAGGCTCTTGTGGTATAACAGCATTAAAATACTATTGTTTAAATGAGTGTTAATTTAAAACTAAGAAGTGGTTAAATTCCTTTCATAATTTACAATATTCCTCCAGAGATATTTCTGATAAGGTTGTTGATGATACATAATATTTAAATGCAAACCACACACTAATCATTTACAAGAAGTACTACACACACAAAAATAAAATAAAAAGAAAAAAGATCCTGCCTGGATTAAAGAGGAATGGTTTTGTTTGGTTGGGTTTTTTTTGTATTTTGTTTTGTTTTGGTTTTTTTTTTTTGCAATAAAATATAATTCATTACAGAGGCTTATATTGTGCTTGCAGCTAGTTCAAAGGATCATGTACTTTTTTTAGCACTTTCATGTAAACAACTTAAATTCTTGCTCTTAGCAAATTGTATTTTTGTGGCGATGCATTGGGAATTTCATAAGACAATGAAGCATCATTATTCCTTGGGAACTTATATGTGTGTGTCCACACCTAGAACGTCCCAAAGCTTTTTGGTCAAATCAGCAAGAGGATGTGATGATCTTCAACATGTCAGAGATATGAATAATGGAAAAGGACCCTGGAGGAGGAAAGGAAGACCTTACTGGTGCCACATGTGGAGGAGAGTGTCGAATCTAAAAGCTGAGGGCCCACGTGTGAGGGAGGGGTTGGGAATGCCTTGATTGGCACTTGAAACATAGGAGACACCAGAGAATCCAGATGAGAGCTACAAAGTCACATGATGCCAGACTTCCTTAATTCTCATGAGGTTTGTAA
Organism: Ammospiza caudacuta; assembly: GCF_027887145.1. Classification (NCBI taxonomy): domain Eukaryota; kingdom Metazoa; phylum Chordata; class Aves; order Passeriformes; family Passerellidae; genus Ammospiza; species Ammospiza caudacuta. Next base: position 99,901,260 of record NC_080594.1, read on the forward strand.
AGGCCACAGATTTACAGAGAGGAGGAAAATTTCATCATGGTTAATTGCAAATAAACACTGAACTGCTGCAAGTGTCAGCTCTGTGCCTGAGTGCTCCAATAAATGTTTGGCCTCTGTAAGACTAGAGAGATGAGGAGTTCCCAGCTCAGATGTGAGGTGCATTACCAGTGTTACTTTAGCACAGACTTCAGTCTTTATTCTGTCTAATTTGCTACTAAAATGGGTTTATAACACTGAATGATCACTTAACTGTGCTGGCTTGCACTCCTTTCTGGTCAAAATGTTCTGAGTTACCCAGGATTTACATTTTTAAACCATCTAAATTAAACCGGCTTATTTTCCTCAACCTTGGGGATCCCTAATGTGTTTCACTCAAAATAGGATTAGAGCTTTCAAATAGTTTATCCCAAAAATCCAGGCTGGTTCATCTGAACTGTGAAAAGGAGGATTATCAGCAAATTGGTGACTGTGTCCAACAGCTGGTGAACAGCTGCCAACTGGTGACCCTGGCAGTGGGAACAGCTGTTTGCAGAACTCACCTGGTGATGCCCAACTTTCACTCACCCTTCCATCCTCGGAATGCAGTGTGGAAACTCCTCATCTCCTTTGGGCACCTTGAGAAGCAAAGCTTCTAGGAGGTAATGGTAATAGAAGTTTGTGGTGGGAATTAGTAAATTGGGTGTAGGCCTGTCCTTTGGGTGGTATACCCTAACCAGCCAATTTAGATAAGGTGACTAATGTTTAGAATACTAAATTAGGGAAGATAAATATCACTCTTCAGATATATTTATTCTGTTATTTTTACCTGTATATATGTGAGAATATCCATAAATATGTAATTATGGAAGATGTTTTCTCTGGACAACTTTGACTTTCAAAAAGTCCCAAGGATTTCAGAAAGAAAGGCTGCATTTACATTGTCTCTCAGCTAATCCTGCAAGAATGAAGGAGATAATGGATTTAAAGGTAATCTCTTGCTATTCTCTGACTTGGACAGATAGTGGAATCTTATCATCTTGTAGTCTTTGAAACAGAAGTATTTGTTCCAGAGAGAATTTTCATAATGATAAGAACACATTCTATTTCTTTAATCTCTATATCCTAAAATGACATTTTAAAATATACATGAGGAAATGTACAGTATGGCATTCCTATGTTGCTGTCTATATTTCCATGCATGTACATACATTTCCTATAGTTGGATCACATATTGTAATTTTTAGAAAAAAGTTACAAAAAATCAATATGTAGAGGGTTGTAAAGGACCATTAATGGCTGAAAATTCATCATTGTGCTTGATAGGGAAATAATTGTAACAAAAAAAAGTCTTTTTATACAATAACAACAAAAGATGGATTTTTTAGTATTTTCTGAATTTAAAAAAGTAATTATGAAACAGAGATTACTTTTTTTTTTAAATAGAGACAAATTTATATTTTAGAAGTGAGTAAAAAGAAGGATTTTGAGAAAATATTTTTATATGGTTGACAGCAAGAATATTTATTCATACTTGGGATTAAATTACATGTAAATTTGACTGTGAGGAGGGAAATGATCTTGCCTTTCTATGCAACATTATGTCCTGGTCTATTGTTCAATATGGAAGAATATTAAAATACAATGAGTATTCAAAGGATGCTCACAACATTATTTAAATTCAGATTAGCATAGGTTTTCCATTCATAAGAAAGGAGGATAAAAGATGACCTGTTTTCTGTTGGAGGACTTTTCAAGACTGATGATAAAGATATGACAAAATACTGTTGCTGGAAGTGAAAGTTACAAGACTTTAAACTTGGAAATGAGATGACATGCCTTAGCAGCATGGGAGTAGCAATGCAGCTAAACACCAAACATCAACATTGATGGCACTTGCCATTAGGGGCTTTAGAATCAGATTTCATGTCATTTGAAAGGATTTTATTTAAAAACAATTTTTTATGTTTTATGTGGTTGTATTTGAATCGGCATTTCTATGGCAGAAAGGGGAGGGAGGAAAGGGAGGGCTGTTGGGACAGTTCCTTTGCCTTTAAAATCTGTGGGTTTCATCCCCTCCCTTTGTGGTCACTCATATAGGACTTAAGATGTTGGGACTCAACTTTATTTAAAGTTGTCAATTAAAGAATTAAATCATTCTCTAAAGCTTAACAATTATTTGTTTCTCCACCTTTAGCTCCAGAGAAGTCTGCATATATCTGTTGAAAATTTGAAGGGTTTTTCCCCTCCTGCAAAATGAAATGCTAGCTGTTGTCAAAGATGAGGCAATTAACATCATAGTCCCATGTGTTAATAGGTTACACAGAACTTTAATTTTCACACAGCTGACTAGTGTTACTGATCACTGGGTTTAGGGTTATGGAGGGTTTGTTTATATGGTAAGTCTTGGTGAAGACGCATGGGTATGTTTCACTATATCTCACATGTCCACTCTCTGCCTCTTAGGACTTTGGTCCAACACTGATCTCCTCTCTGCTGGTGATGTGAAACTGAGTCCATCAAGTAATAAAATTACTTTGAATTCCTTTGGATGTAATACAAGTTTTCTGGATGAAACGGAACGATTTGTGATGTTCAATATAACAATTAAATCCCAGGCAAATTAAAAACAGGCATAAGAAATTATAAAACAGCAGTTGGCTACCCTAAATTCTTGTTCAAGAAGAAAACTTGAAGCCTAAATCCTCTCTCATCATTTCAAGTAATATTTCCTTACCACCTACTGCACCTTTTTATTTCTGTATGATGCTTCTAGAGATCTTCTGGAAAAGAGTGTTTGTAATTTCACTTCTGTCACATCTCTTTGGGAAGATTCCTTTCCTGGAAAGAAATTAATCTTAAAAAAGTTCTTATGAATGTTTCATTCAAAAATTACCAGCATTATGAGGGTTTTGCCTCTGAAGTAAGGGAAGTACAGTAGATGGGTCATTAACTGGATCTGGGAGGACAGTATGTACAGTCCTCTCTAATCCCTTTGCTTGATCCTCTAAAGCAAATGATAGTAACTCTGACTCTTCAGCTGTGACTTCTGAAGAGGTTAATCTCTTCCCTGAAGAGATTTGACCAGAACTTAATGGGCTGACTGAATTAATCTGATTCATCTAGGTATGCAGCATTTCTTTTCTTCAGTGTTTTTTCTTCTCTTAAAAGTCTCTGTCTGTCTTGATGTGCTGTTCGACACACGGGAGTAGACAGGTCTATTTTCAGGCAGTTGTTAGATCATATGATAAAAGATTTTGGAAAGGACAGTGAGGGACTGTATGAAAGAGGCAAGCCACCCTCTTGAAAAACAATATTTATCCTTTTCTTATACCAGAGATCAGCATTAGAGGAAGGGGGGGAGCTGCAATTTGGCTGTACAATCGGCTGTATGCAATTACATGCAAAGGAAAAAGATCTCTGGAGATGAGGAAACCAGGATCAGCTCCTGTACTGAACCCAGTGTCTATTATTGGTTTATTTTTGAAAGCATTCCTTCTGCACTCACTGCAGTTAAGATTTCACCATTACACTCAAGGCCAAGCTGACTGACCTGGTGCTGTTCTAGGAAGTATTATATTCTTACTGCATTTCTCTCCTGAGACAGATAATAGGTTCACATCCTGAAGGTGCACCTAAATCTTTGTGCTTCCAGCTTTCTGTCAAGCTGCCTAAGGCATGGATGAGAGTGTGAGGGCTTTAGCCTACTGAAGCACCGTCCATGGGCTCCCAGAATTTGGGTCTGTTTAATCCATCACGGTGAGACAAAGGCATCAGCCATTTAGCACAGACTGACTCTTCAAGGCTGGAAAAATGAGACTTAACCACACCATGGCTGTTCCTGTGTGGCCTCAGATGGCTACTTAAGCTCAAAAGGGGGAGGTTTCTGGGCATTTTAGAGAAATCAGTGCTGCAGCAATTCTATATTTATATGCTGAATGGCCTCCGTGGTCAGTAAATTCATGTATGAATAAGACAGGGTTTACCAATGACCGAGTCCCTCTTGCCTATTAAATCTATATGAATGTCAGTTACAAAATACATCAGCTACAACATGCAACCATATACATCTCAACAAAAAAAAAACTGAGGAGGGAAAGAGTGATTTTTTGGGGGGGTGAGGTATATAGCAGAACCTTCTGTCTGGTGAAAACCATGCATTTAAAGGAGTGCAAAAAAGTTTGCAGCTTAAACTTTTGTTTGAATGCCAGACCATTGAGAAGAGAAATAAATGCCACACTCACTGATGAAGAAATGTGAAGAAATACAAGTTCTGGCTGTCAGTGACTTCAGTAATTAATTCAGTTTTGAACACAGAGGTGTCCTTTGATACAAGGAATAGCTGATGATAAATTATTTCTCAGTGCAGATGAAATTTAACTAACTCAACAGAGTTGGCAACTCAACAGAAATTTATTTATTTAGATATTTATTTCATTACTAATCACATGAAGTGGTATTCTTTAATCTTAACCATACCTAAGTCAAGATGAGTTGTGCTATCAATTTCCAAGTATAAAGTTTCATCGTATGCAATGTATTTTTCTAGCAGTACTTTAACAAATATTTTTAGTTAGCAATAGGTACTTTTGCTTCTAGAAGAAATTGTCGTGGCTGACTTTGATTTGCCTAGTAACTCTCAGTTCACTGCATGATGGCTCCAGTCTTTGTTATTAATTTTCCTTGAACATTCATATGAAATTTTTTTTCATTTGATAGTATTTAAAAACTGTAAAAGTCACATAAAATTCCATTTAGCAATATATCTCATATAGTCTCATGTTCTTTATCTCTGGTGCATACTATTGCTCAGTTCCCACTGAGATGAATTTGTCCTTAGTTAGAATTACATTGGCTCACTCTGCCAGCTCTGGAAATGCCCAGATTAAAGCCAAAGGATGATCAGTGTGATGTCTTTATAAAATCAAACTTTATATCCACATATGAAGCCAAAGAGATTTACAGCTGTATATGTATGTGACAGACTGCACCTGTGACTTATTCCTAGTCTACTTCAAACCTTTTTTATCCCCTCCTTTTGCATATAAATGAATGACGTTGGCACCACTTTGGTAAAAAAACCACCAAAAAATACTGGTTATTTCCCAAGCATGTGGCCCATAACTATGATTAGTAACATGCAAAGCTTAAAAATTTAATGATTTCGTTGTTCCCTGTTCATTTCAGAACTGATCCTGTGTGTTCTAAAAAGCAATACCATGTCACCAGGAATCCATCTCAGAATGGCTGCCTGCCAATGCTGAAATAGACTAAAGATTTTTGAACACTGATTAATCTCAATCTGCCCCATACTGAAAGATGAGAATTAATAGCAGGCTTCCTCTCAAAAATCACATCGACACAATAATAGAACATAGAGAAGCATAACTATCTTTCACACAGATACTTTTCTTGCAGATGTTATTTCTCTTTCAAACCATTGCAAAGCAAATAAAACATGACAAACACTGCCATCTTAATTTAATTAAACCAAGAACTTGTCATAAAAACCCAGTAAGACACATAGAAATTTTCCAAAATTGTAAAGTCCAATTAATTGAAACATGTACAAACATGAAAAAGGTCAGTCATAAAAACTGGGCAGGTGATGTGGTTATATTCTTATAACAAGAGGTCAGAAGGCAACATTTGCTTTGTAGTGATAGCTGATTACAATTGCTCTCCCCCAGTTCCTGACTAACTTAGAAATATCCTGTAATCAGAATCTTACTAGATTTTAGCACTCAAGTATAGAAAGGCTCTTCAATGCTAATGCATTGTATGATCCAAAATATTTCCATACCAGAAATAAGAAAGGCAAACAGCTGAGGAGAAAAACCCTACAAACAAACATCATAAAACCAAACTCTAAAAAGAAGAAATCCAGTACAGTTTTTCAAAGACATCAGTGGGATAGAATGTTAAACACATATATCTGTAAATGCATACATTATTAACAGTGAAATCACTTATACTGTCAAATTAGGTGACAAAAATGAGTTAATTGGATTCCCTTCAACTGTTCAGAGCTCCCACTGTTGGCTTTAAGGAACCTCAGGCAGGAGAGGGAGCAAAAAAAATAGATACTGGGAAATTCCCATTAATTCTTAAAGCAGGAGATGACACGAGAGTGTTCTTCATTGCACAGAACTTTACATTTCACCCATCTTTCTTCCACTTTATGCCCTTGTTCCCTTACCTGCCCTATGAAGCAGAGCCATGCCCCATGTGTGGAAGAGCTCTCATCTGTGTCAATAGCAGTGGAGCCCTGGTCTGTAACTGCTCCTGTAGGAGAAACAATAGGTGGGGGTGATGGCCCTTGGCTCTCTGTGCTCCCGACCCGCTGATCTACACCTGGGTGTGAGGTGCAGGATCTGGAGACAATTAGGGATGGGCTGCTTCTCACTGCAGTAAGAAGGTCCTAATGGCCCTCACTGGCTTCAGCAGGGACCTCCTCATTTCCCTGCCCATGGCCCAGGAGCCCCATCTCAGCTCAGAAGCATGAGTCCATGGTCTCACGTGTAACCCTAAAGAGCAGCATGACATCCCACCCAAGTAAGGAATGATCACACAGGGAAAGACCAGAAAAACAATGGATTTCCTTCATTACTACAGGACCATGAGAATTCTATCTACTTTTTGGTGTTAATGCAGATACTTCTGCATAAAAACACTACGTAGGATTAAAATATAGATACTATAAAGGATTCAGAATATATTTTTGATCTTGGCTATGGTTTTAAACTCTTAAAATTCCAGCTCAGTGTCTTTTTTTTCCAGTTTAATATAACCTTGGCTTTCCATACAAATATTGCAAAAATCTATTCATTTTCAGCTATGTATTTATTATTTTATGCAGTCGTTTAAGGAGAACCATGTCTAAAACAAGAGTATTGTAAATTTTATCTGCATCTTTGCTTTGCCTTATGAGAAACAAATGGAAAACTGTCCATTCTCAGTCAGTTTAAACTGAATGAGGTTTTTATTTCAGCCACCAGCAGTCACACATAATTTTGAGCAATACTCTTGGTTCCCTAAATCAGAATAAAAACAACAGGGGGCTACTCTCAGGTGTCCCATTGTCAGGAAAGCAATTCCTTCATGTAGTCAGAATAAAGGAAACTTGGATATTCCCAACTAATATTAAGATTCCAATGTCAATATTCTTACATTTTAGTCTAAGTCAAATAAAATCCACTATTTGAATGAACTTTGGACGATCTGGAGTTTGTTTATTTATTTATTTAGTTTGTTTGTTTCACACATTGCTGAAATCACAGAAAAACAGTCAGAGAGGGAGATGGCAGCAATCCAAACCTAAGTTCTTGATATGAGAAGAAGCCATTGTGGCCTCATCTTCCAACTGTGGCTCTGTTTCATTTTCACTCTAAACTTTGAGCAGCCCGCACTTAAGGATTAGTTGAATCTGATTTAGGATGTTGCTTCTTTGGCTCAAATGGAATTTGAAATCATGGCATTTACTGAAAACAACTTTCTCCCAAACTTCTTCAGAAATCTATCTTTAAAATCTCCATAAAATAAACTATTTTTACATTTGCTTATCTATAAAATGAAATGCTTCTAGGCTGTGTGATCATACAGTTTGCACAATCTTTAAAAAATTAGTCATTACATCTACCAGATACTGTGTGCACGTATTTTACAAAACATTGCCCAATATGGCTTTGAAAATGCATGACTAGCAAAGAACTTAAAATGCAAACTGTCAAAGGCAGTTACACAAGAGAAGCACAAAATGTTTTATGTTTGTTTTTGCTTTGGTTTTCTCCATGAGCATTGAATATCCAATTCCTAGATGACAACACACAAACTGTATCTCACAGACTGCCAGTGGCAGTGGGATTTTGATGCTGTTACCACAGATATCTTAGCCAGATTAGATGCTGCAGGTCTCTTACCTGGCTCCCATCTGTAGAAGCGTAAATGTGTCTCTTGGTCCTATCACATCTGCTGGTCCTATGTGAACGTCTGACACACCAAAGGTTTGAAATATCATTTTAAGTTTGCATGCTTAGACAACTGAACTGCTCCTGGAGTGTGATGAGTAGAGCAGGAAACCCCACTGATTTTACTGAAGTCTGGGTCAGGTGCCTTGGTTAATTAAAAACCCTTTTCATTTTTTAATGAAGCATTCATTAAAAATGAACTGACCCCTGAGGGACATAATTTATACCCAGCATCCACCTGGACATAAGACTGTTGGTGTAGCCTGGTCCTTCAGGCCTCTGGCTTGGGACCAGTGCCCTGAGTACCTTAATCAATGACAGACAGTAAGATCAAGTGCACCCTCAGCAAGTTGCAGATGGCACAACACAGAGGGGTACAATTGATGAACCAGAGAAACCAGATACCATCCAGGGAAGGCTGTACAAACTTGAGAAGTGGGCCCATGAGGACCTCATGAAAATCAAAAATCCAAGTACAAGGTGCTGCATCTGGGTTAGGACCGCCCCCAGTATCAGTATGGGCCGGGGGATGAACTGATCTCTTGCATCAGTCTAAAAGACAGCATTGTTTTGTCTTTGTAATATGGTTCCTAATCCTATTTAAGTTTGTCCTGGAAAAGCTGTACATCTGATTTTTTTCCCCATTGTCTATTTTTCTTTCCACTAACTAATTTGTCAGCTTCTTTGTTTCTTCATTTTAATTTCTGGAGGAACCACCCTGTCAGAGGGTTAAAAAGCGAGAAAAGACAAAGCAGCTCCTGTCTAACTGAAGATATGCAAGAATTTGTAAAATTTCTTACTAGCACTACAAGGTAATATGTTGCATAGTTCATTCACATATAATACTGTGAAATTTAATATCATAAGGAATTTCTCACTAATGCAAAAAAACCCCTACCATACAACACTGTAAACTATATCCTTTCCTCTTCCCCCAGAATTAATGAAATAGGAATATTTTTGTTTCTGTGAATATTGGTGTGAAAATTAATAATGTCATAATTTAATTTTTTTATGACAATTTAATTTGTATTCACAATGGAACATCAGCACAGATCCTGTACCATTATAGAGAAGTACTGAAAAAGTAAGGTAGTTTCAAGAGTTTTCATGGAGGGATTAGCCTAGATTTACTGCAGCTGACAACAGTTTGCCACATAGTTTGCAGAATTAATTTTCTTTTTCAGCTATAAAGAATTCTGCTGATCAAGACTGTCTCTGTGGTATATAGCTAACAACTTATAACAAATGTTTCCATCTTTCAGTATATAATTCATAATAAATGCCCAAGATCACTCAGTAGTACACATAATTTTCATCTTTCAATCCCATTCACCTTTTACTAGTCTCTCTTGAGCAAGAGAGATATTTTGGCACTCAAACATTCTGACTTTTATTTTACTGAGAATTTAACTGATATTTTTTCAAACAGAAATAACAAACAGTAAGTTTTTTTAATTATTGCTTTAAACATCTCTGGCTCCATAAAATCCTGATGTCAGAGAAGTTGTGCTCCCTTTAGAAATAATACTTAAATTAGATTTTCCTCCTCAGTAGATAATCACACTAGTGATAGAAATGATAAAAAGACAGTGCAGGGAACACCTCCTTTTTCAAAATGAGATTGATTAGTGTTTGCTTTGCTGGAATACTGGAAAGTCCATATCTGCAGAAATACAAGGTTGCATCCTGAACATGAGATAGCATCTGAGCACCTCTGACAATTTATATCACCTATGATCTTCTATTCAAATATTATATTCATACATAACTGGTCATTCCATGGTAGGTATGAAACTATGCATCTTTAAGCACTGTTTTCCAAATGTTCTTATTTCTCCTATGTTAGCAATAATCATTAAGCACAAATAATGAAGCAGGATAAGCCTCATTACTCAGTATTCCTGCAAGCAAGTATTTTTTCTTTCCCTATGCTAGATATTTTCAGCAAGAATTACTTGGTATAGTCTTAAAAGAGCAGTTTAATTTTTTCACTCTTTTCATACAGCTCAAGAGGTTGGTTCAGGCAAGCATGAGAACCTGAATCCTGATTTACTTCAACACATTGCATTATCTGTGGAATTCCTGGGCTCCTCTTGACTCCCTGTATATTGATTTTCCTTCCCATCCTTCTCTCCATGACCAACTACAATTTTGTATGCCGTCTCTAGGCAAGCCTCCCACTCATCTGAAAACACACACATATTCACATCTGTCATTGTTTGGCATTTTTGTCTGAGGAGATGCAGATGTTTCTCCACAAAGAATTTCTGAAGAGGGTTCCACAGTTCTGAATTACCCTTGTAGAAAGCACACTCTCCTGATCTTCCTGTTTAAAGTTTAATTGCACTTTAATTTGTCTCAGGATCACTGATCTTTCCACCCTGGAGAATAATTGGTCTTGCTGTGAGTGTGGAAAGCTGAGCTTCACAAAGTTTCCCCAAACTTTCCTTAACTTGTGGCTATCTGTAAGCAAGTGTCTACACATCATTTAGTGGGAAGTTTTTCACTGAACCTGCCCTGAGTTTAGTCTTAAAATTAAAGCATATGCTGAGGGAAACTTCCAGAGAACTCCTTTGTCTTGAATGAAGATTTATGTAGGAGCTAAATATTTTTTGGTCTCATATCAACTGGGGCACTTTAGCTACCAAAAAATAAACAGTTTATGATTCTAGCTTACATATACAGATGCCTTTCTTCAACACTGCTACATTCTTCTTGTATGTGTTATTACTATAAAAACAACCTTCATATTAATCAAGGATTTTATAGGTGGCAAAATGAATACTAAATCCCATGGTTTTTTGTCTTGATTAGAATCCTATTAATAAAATAAAAAACAAAGAAAGAGATAATAAGGAAAATTTTCTGGGAAAGTATAATGTAAATAACTTTTTACTTCAGATTTGTGGGATAACAATTTGCCTAATGTGCTTTATTTCCCAGAATTGCCAGCTTTCAGTCCTAATGTATGTTGAGCTATATTAAATACCTATGTGTTAGTAGTGAAATAAAGCTTTATAAAATATAACAAATGCTTAAGGAGAATTTCTTTGGAATCACAGATATGGAGAGTATCAAGACTGTTTTCTGTCCACTAGACTATTCAAGATTTGTGGAATGCTCAACCTTTGTCAAATAAAGTCTAAGCTTACTTTTGATGATTAAACTCACATTGATTAGTGAATGCAGAGAGTTTGATTCATAGGTAGGCAGATGAATGTTCTTTCTAAATGAGAAAGAATGGCTGCTCTGAAAGAAACAGCTTACCATAATGTTCTTTTCTGTGCATTTCACTGCTTAGCAAAAGTACAAACTGGGACCCCTCACTTTTAATAAGGACACGTCTGAGAAGATGAATTAAGTCTCAGACAGAAGAGGTAGGTGAACTTGTCCTAACTGTGGGTGGTGCAGTAATTAAAACTCAGGGAAAGTGCACTTTCTGACAGTTCATTAGACAAAACAGTATGTGGAAAATGTTTTGTCATGTCTAATTGCTACAGCTGCTTGGATTTCTCTGTTATACTGAGACATCAGCTATTCATAAACCAGCAGGAGGAATTAATCTGCAAAAAATGTTCTTTTTATGTTACAGCTGTCCTTCTATGGAATCAATGCCTCCAGTCTTTAACAAAAAGCTTAACATAACTATGAGATAGAGCAAAAAAAGCAGTAGAAAATCTATATAAAGCAATAGTTTTAGAATTATTGAGTTGATCCAGTAACATTACTTCGGAGCATAATGCTGTCTGAGTGGGATTATATTGTGTAGTCTATCAAAATAATTTTTACTTATACATTACTAAGCAGTTCCAGATGTGGAATTTGAGCTAGAGCTACTGGTGCTGGAGCCTTCTTGTTTCATCTTACACTATGTAGAGAAGCTATCTTCAGTACATGGGTGAATCACAGTATAACAGCAGAAATAATATCAAGCTGATTTTCTGTATTTTCATTCATATTTTCCATTATACAGAATGTTAAGGTGAGATTTAGTTTTTCCATTATAAAATAAGTGGCAATTTGCAGCAGAGCAACTTTTGGGCTTAAGTTCATTATAGTTCAATCATTTTCATCACATCATATTTTGTCCTAGCTGAAGATTTCATGTGTATTTTCAGACACCTTTGGGATTTCAAAAGAAGTAACTGGAATGACATGAGACCAACTGAAATCACAGACTAATTTTTGTCTGCAAAACTGATTTCTGCTTTCCAATAGAGGTTGCATGGTTTGATATAGCACTGACCTGCAATTGTTTTTCATGTATTTACCATTATCAGGATTAGTTGATTCATATATTTTGGTGGAACTTCAGATATATCAGGTAATTATTAAACTCCTATTGAACATTGAATTATCTTTATCCATCAGTAGTTAAGATCTACTGGGAGATCCATACTGGGAGGTCCATACAGTGTCTTATCTACCTCAGTCTTTAGATTTCTTCTAATTCTAAGATTTTACTTCAGGAATTACTGAAGTGCATTCACATACTGCTTCATGCTCTGAGTCCTCTTCTTCAGCAGGATTGAGTTTGTTTGAAAATGACACTTTCCAGGAGAAAGAATTTTCATATGGGACTTGTAAACATGATTCTGGAAATTTATGGAATACAGGGGAAGCATCCTACATGTTGCATTTTACTGATGGTGTTGTGAAAAGTCAAAAATAATGATGATTTTATTAATAATAAAGAACAATAAATCAGATTCACAAAATTTCACTAACACTTTTGAAATTGATTCTTGTGTATAAAACTTAAAGTGAGATAATTGACACGGTTGATGGCTTCAGTAGCCAGCACTTTGCAAGTAGTTTTATGTAAAACTCATAAATCTTTTACATTCAGAGTCATCAGTGCCTTATGTAAAAAAAGGTTGGACTGATCTGTAGGAGATATTTGCACTCTCACATGGTGGATTAGTTGTGGTCTGGTGCCATTCCATGCAGTTACTGAAAGTGGAATGGAGTCAGCAAGTGCTTCCGCCAAGGAAGTGGTGGAGTCAGCATCCCTGGAAGTGCTCAAGAAACAACTGTTGGTGGCACTTAGGGCTGTGGTTGAGGTGATGGTGGCGGTCAGTCAAAGGTGGACGTGGTGATCTTGGAGGTCTTTCTGTCCCTAATAGCTCTATGCTTCTATGGATTAAAATCTTGGGGTATATAGTTGCGAAAGGAGACATTAGGAAAGTGAAGAGATATGATGTCGTTTCAAGAGATCCGGTGAATGCATGCATAAGAAATAGCTGTGATACAAAAATGTATGATTTCCAGAAGTATTCAGCATTGGTGAAAAAAATCCCATTGGTTTTAATAGCAGCAATACTAGGGTGGTACATTTGGAGAGACTGTTTTGAAAGAGAAGAAATTTATATTATGGCCAGTGCTAATAAAAGCCTCCAAAAAGGAATGATTCAGGCCTTGGAAACTCTGACTTATTCTCTTGAGAAGTTTTCTCTCTCCTTCAACTTTAGAAGAAAAAGCAAAAATTTTTCAGAGACTAATATTAAAAAAGAATGGAAGGGTTAGTGGTGTAAATAACTTCAGTGTTTGCTAAACAATGCTGAGAAGGCTTTATTCAATATTGTATGCATCAATATTTATGTCAAAATAACACCAACAACTTCAGTTAAACTCTACCAACATATGACAGTGATATATTTATGAACCATGCTAAAATTATTAAAAATTTTTAAAGGCTGCTTTGTTTCTACACAAGTATACAAAACAAGGATGAACGAACTCAGATGCCTCTTTTCTCAGCTATGTGGTAGAGAGAAAAAAACCTAAGTGGAAACGAATAGACGTGAATTATTGTGTTAATTTGGAATATACTGAGTCTAGCATTTTGGACTCAGTGAGTTAAAATGCTGTGTAAATTCTGTCTCACACTGAAGATGCTCCCATAGAGGTCAACTCTGTCTAGTCTAGCTGTGCAAGATGAACCTTGTGGCACAACAGATGACTTGCTGCTATGAACCTTGTGGCAGAAGAGATAACTTGCTGTTTATTTGCTTATAAACTAATCACAAACCACATCATCCTTATTTTAGGAACCAATAACCTATACTTGACACTTAGCAGCAATGATTAGGAACCTTTCCTGCCCTGTTATTAGTTATTTGGTATTTCAGGCAGTTCCATGTTGCTATTTTACCTTGAATTTGTCTTTAGTACTTCCATTTTGATTAATGCACCCTAACACAAAAAAATCCTCCATCTCCTTGGATGTCAGAGAGTACTGCACAGGGCTGCAAGTTATTAATTTCAGTGATTCTTCATCTTCTGAGTTTACTTTAAAGTTTTGTCTGTATCCTATCACCCTTCAGAAACAAAGCCACATTTCTTTGGTATTATTGATTCTTCATAAAACCCAATAGATTGTGTTACTCCCTGTCAAAAAGCTTAGATGGAGGGTTGCTACTTGTGAATTTTGGATATGAATTTAAAATTCTCAGTAAAGTGGCATTTTCACCTTTTTTTTTTTTTTTGTTCCTGCAGGCTGCCCCCTCCCCAGCCAAGTTTTATTTACATTCAAGACAAGTAAAGGTTTTGAACATAACAGCAGGAGGAATTAAACAACTCTGTGCTGAAGGAGTAGGATGAGGAATTTTGAAAGATTTTCAGGTTTAGGGTGGAAGCCAGACTACTGTATCCAATCTGCCTCTCAAATGCTCATCACAGTCCCAAGGTCAATCACTCTGACCAAGATAATGTGGTGGAGAACTGCATTTTACTTTTAAAACTGCTGGAGGTGGACATCTTAAATCTTTTCAATTTCTCCTTAAAAGTGCCAGTGCTTTCAATGTGCTTCTTAGTGGTGAAATTTACAGAGATTTATACTGTCATTCATTTTTTCTTTTTAAGGACTGGGAACAATGCACGACTGATGGGGTGAAGGATTTAAATACTTATATTATCCAAGTTCTAGTCATCATCAGTCAATGTCTACTGTAGGTTTCAAGGATAGTGATACTTTTAGAATCTAATAAAAAAAAAAAAAAGAAGGAAAAAGCACTGTCAGCAGCAAAAGCAATTGCTTATAGAAAATTAATATCCTGATAAAAACCCCACAAGAAATGAAAGTGTACCCATATTGTGAAACTGGATCTGTACAGACTTATTTGGACAACAGATGCCAAATACATGGAGGCTATGGCTATAGAAGCACAACTGGAGTGCAAATGCATGAATCCCATTTATATCAGCTTCTGTTACATTCAGCTGTTCTAGACAGAAACTGTGCTGTGTTTTTGTAGATGTAAAATATGCAGCCTTTACAGACATACGCACTTATTACACTACTGTAATAACAAATACAAAAGAATTACAGAATATAATACTGAAAATAATATATGTACATGATATAATGTCTTCCTTGCCGTCTTGTGTTTCTTTTATAGACTCATAGAATTGTTTGGGTTGGAAGGAACCTTAAGAATCATCTCGTTCCAGCACCCCTGTCATGAGCAGGGACACATTTCACAAGATCAGGTTGCTCAGGGCTCCAGCCAAGCTGGCCTTGAGCACTTACAGGAATGAGGCATCCATGACTTCTCTGGGCAATCTCTTCCAGTGCCTTTCCACCCTCACCGTAAAGAGTTTCTCCAAATTAGGGAGATTATTTCCTAATGCCTGATCTAAACCTCTCCTCTTTCACTTTAAAGTTATTCTCCCATATTCTACACCTACATGACCTTGTAAAAATTCCTTCTCTGACACTCTTGTAGGCCCCTTCCAGGTACTGAAAGGCCTCAATAAGATCTCCCCAGAGTCTTCTCCAGGCTGAACATTACCAGCTCTCCCAGCCTGTCTTCATAGGAGAGGTGTTCCATTCCTTATATCACCTTCATGGCCTTCTGGACTGGCTCCAAAAACTCAATTTTTTTCTTGTTCTGAGGACTTCAGAGCTGGAAACAATTATTAAAATTGGGAAATTATTAAGTTATTTATTATTATTAAATTAATTATTACTTTTTTTAAAATCTACCATGACTGTCAATTTCTTTTTTTAGCAGGAATAAAAATTGGAACAAAACTGAAGTGCCTGGAACATTTATTCTGAGCAGGGGCAACCAGTGAAACAGTGCGACATGACCCTGCAAAATCTGATCTAGTGGATGTCCTTACACTATACAAGTAATAAATTATCTCATATATGTTTAGATAGTGAGAAACTGCTATAGATATGTACATTTTGTGTTAAGCTGTAGATAAATGGGTTAAATTTAAATAGACAAGACTTAAACAGGCCAAAAGACACAGAAGACACCCTGAACTAGTTTCCTCCTTATATTTACAGACAAGTGTGTTCTCAATTTTATCTTTCTGATGAAAAGAATGAGAATTTTTTTTTAACCTGGCCATGTAATTCTAAAATCTGTAGAAAAAATACAGCCAATTTACTGAATGAAATAAATAATCTTAATGGAAGACCACTGAGAAAATTACTTCTCTGCAGTTTTTATAGTAGTTTAATTTCCTCTTCTATATACTATATTTTCCTCAGTGTTCACTGCAGATGAGCTATTTCACCACACAGAACTTCTAAAATAGGATTTATTATTTCTAACTTCCTTTTTAATTTGTTTTGGAAAACATCCTTAACTGCTCATAATTTTTCTCCGTCTCCCTTTTTTGGGCGTTTGAGTTGTGTTTTTCGAGCAACTAGATATTTAAAGATTTTAATGCACTTTTAAGCCTATTTCAAGAACATTCAATTTCCTCAGTGGGGTGATCAGTAACATTTCAAAGAGTGAATATCTAGAAGAGTATCTGGAATTACTGGTCGTTTGTGAGAATAAAATCCTATGCATAAAATCTTTTGTGAATTGACCATTCTGACTGGCATCATTTATGTGTGGGAGCTGTGGATTAAAGAAAGAGATGTCTTATCACAGGGTTCAAAAGTCAAGACAGAAGCAACTCCTCGGCCAAATGAGTTGAACCAAAAGTTGTTCTTCAGAGGGGGTTATGTCCGGGTCTGAATATAATTGTTTGGAACTCTCTCTCTGTTCCTTTTCTAAAATTGTCACATTTGCTTAACCCAATACCTCCCAAAGCAATAGTTCTTGGTAGTTTGTTTATTGGGGTTTATTTTTTGTATGTTTTGATTGTGGCTTTTTTTTTTTTTTTAACCTGCCTTTATTTTACCTCTACATTTATGAAACTGATTGTCTGGAGCCCATATCTGGTACAGCACATTGACTGTTCAGATGAAAGCAAATCCTACCCCATTACTACACACATACAGATTGATTTAACAAGCACAGATTAGAAAATAAACATATTCATAATGACACAGAATTTAGCTCTTCTATACAAATCTATTGGCATTTGTTACAGGGTTGTTAGAAGAGAAGCAATTCTACCTAACATTCATCCAAGAGATTACCATTCATTGCAATTGCATTATAGGGCTAGAGTTCTAACAGCCAAACAAATGTGTCCCCTGTTTTTCATTCCATTCATTTCCATTGCTGCTATTAAACAGCAATCAATATCAGATTATTGACATATTTAGCCAGCTCAAATTCTGTCTGAAAAAGAATTACATAAATGTCACTTGAAAGATTTTCATTTAAAATTAATTCCAAATTTTTTAGTTCACCTTTTCTGTTGGAGGAATCATTCTGCATGCAATTGCAGATGAACTGTGCATGTTCCAGATATACCTCCCTCTCACTCCTATTGGCTTCATTGTGGTTCAATTAGCCCCCATACAAAAAAAAAAAGTGGGAAAAAAGTGCTCATTTGTGCTTCAAGCACAAATGAAATCAAAGAATAAATTAGGCATTTATTTTGAACATAAATGTATTTGATTTGTGTTTTTGTTTTTTTTTTTTTTTTTTTTTTTGAAATGTCATACCCTAGTTTAATATACAATTGCTTTTTTGACCTGATCAGGTCTGACCATTCCAAAATCATTGCTTATTATACTATCTCATATAATTTTCCAACAAGTCAAGTACTTTGCTTCTTGACTGGTCTATATTCTAATTGGTAAAATGACAAGCTTATGAAAACCAAAAATTTCACACTGAGGAGGTAGATCACTGTTAGTGAACAGTATATCACAAAAATGAAAGTGCTTTAAGGAAAAATTTAAAAAGAGTTTCCTAAAATTTTGTCTCAAGCCCAAATGCATTACCAAAGTAAAGAAATTGAAAGCCTGAAGCAATACTGACTCTCATTATCTAGTCTGCTTTGCTGTTAGTTTGTAACTGTTTTTCCATTCTGTTTTTGATTCATGTTCCAGGCTCAAATGTCAGATAGGCTTCAGATTCTACAAATTATTATCCCTTCAAAATTTTACTAAATTTTTAAAGTGGTTTTGTAGAGTTCACTAATTTCCTTTTGCCTCCTGGGTGGCATCACATGGAATGTGGCTTGCATGGAAGTGGAGAGCACTTTTAATTGAAGGAAGGATGGGCGAGAATGTTAAACAAAAGGGTGGGGAGCTATGTTTTTAATTCTTGTTGACTGCACTGGTTGACAATGTTGAGGAAATGCAATTTCATCAGTAAGTCAATAAATTGTTAGAAGAAAGTAGTTGGAGATTTGGTATGCACAGATATGCAAGTGGAATTGCATTGTCTGTTGGGAGGTATTTATTTTATCTCATGCAGAGCAGAATTAGAAGGTGAAATAGCATCAAAAATTGTCAAGTCTAGAGACAGAGCTTTGCATGTTGTTTGACTCATTAGAGAAAATTAGTAAGGTAATGAGGCAGGCACCACTAAAGAAACACTTTGTATGACTGTATTTGTCTGGTGATAGATAATTTTATGTAATTTTTTGAGGCTTTAATCAGAATTGTGTTTTGAATACATAAACTTGTTAAAGCAACTCCAAAGCTGGCAAGAAAAGACAACATATGAAACAGAAAAAGTATGTAATCATTACATGGTGAAGAGTTGGAAGAATTCACTTAATAAATTGCAATCAAAACCAGCAGTAAAATATATTTGGTTATAGAAAAAAAAATCAAATTCCTCAAATACAACAAATATTTTGATCAGACTTTTAAAAATTCTTGGTTTTCTAAAAGCATTATTTTGATCAAATAGAATTTGCTCTTTGCAGAAATATCAGTATACTGTTAGCTGTTGACATATTAATAATGATAATGATAATGATAATGATAATAATAATAATAATAATAATAATATAAAAACAACTCAGGAAATAGCACCCTGCTTAATTTTATTATTGAAATAATATAGCATACTGCTTGCATTGATATCAGTATACGGTAATAGTAATAATAACATAATAGCAATCTAGCAATATCCTTCAAGTAAAGTTAGTTATTATTATACATGAGAAAGCAATGCCCTTGTAAACCAGGTTTATTTGGATTTGGAAAAATGATTTGAGATACTTACCCAGATACCCATTTTCCCAAAGTTTTAGGATTTATAACCTCCCAATTATCTTGCATTAACAATTTTTCTGCAAATTCCTTGTCTCCTGCTAAGCATGAAGACATTATAGAATCTGTGCAGCATTTTAATTCACCACAGTTCTGAATGCTTTTCTAAACTATCCTTAAATGTAAATCAAATGTGGAAATGAGATTTATATACAAATTACAAATTTTAATGCTTGGTCTAACTCTGAGCTTCTGAATATTCCACATGAGCTTAATCAGTGTTCAGTTATTTCTGTACCTATGTCTAGTATTTTGTCTCTAGATAGTCTTAAGCAGTTTAACATTGTTGGGAAAATATTTTCTTTTCTTTTCTTAACTTGGCTTTCCTTTCATAATCAAATTCTTAGCCAAGAATGATCCAAAGAACCTCCAACTGTTTCTGTCTAGTTAGTCATTATTTATTTATTTCATTGCATTTTAAGGACACCGCTTAGCAGTCCTTTGTTTTTCATCAGCCCCCAACCTAGATGGTTCAAACAAAAGAATATTGATGCAATACAATGACATATCCCTGCAGTGGGGGAGAGGAAAACCAATTTCCTACGCCAGCCCAGCAGGGGTGCTTCAGCAATGGACACTCTGCATGTTGTAATGACATCTTTCTATAAACAACTCCAGTTTTCAGCTCACCCACACACTTGGCTCTTCAGCTGCCTGGATAATTCAGAATCTTTCTTCTCTTTGCCTTTGGTCAAACCAATAAGTATTCTTACTCTTACATGATGGAGCAAGATGTAAAAGCAGGAATTGTCTATCTTTCCACCAAGAATGATCTGGATCCCTCTTCTCCTTCACCTGTCTTGCTGATAAAAGATGTAGCATGTTAAATCAGATTAAAGACCCATCTAGTTTAGTCCCTGATGATACCTCACATCAAATGCCTGAGGAAGAGTGACTGTGATCAAAAAGAAAATAGGAATAATTTCTAAGCAATTTTACAGTCATAATTTCTTTCTGAGAGAAATTATGACTTTCCATTTAATTGCCTTGTTAGAAATTTCTTTCTTATTTTCTTTCAGTCATTTTTTGAAGCAATACTTAATATCCACAAAATTATGTCATAAATTTTATGACATCAACTTTATGACTTTATGACATTTTGCTATTAATACTGCTGTGGGTACAGGGATTTTTGTAGATTATTATTCCAATTTATAAACTGTCCTTATTGTCCCTCCATTATCAGAAGAGGCAGGGTGAAAGGGAGGAGCTATTTGGAGTTTAGTTCCCAGCAGCTGTTAAAACCAGCACAATACTCCAAGTTATTTCAGGGGTTATGAAGGCCTGGAGTCATGTTTCTATAATGCAGTTTTGAAAAGTGGGTGCATATGTATAGCATGAAAAACTGTGTTTCATAAGTGCCTCGAACTTCTCTTACATGACTCAAATCAAAAGTTTTTCTAGTGGTTAGAGGTGAAAAAACCAATTTTTTTAAACGTGTATGAACTGAGCTAAGATGAAGCAATGTATACCTTACCACTAACAGCACATGAATGCACCAATTTTTTCACATAAATTTCTTTTTAGGCAATATTTTAGGGATTTAGAATATGCACTGTGAGTAATAATATTGTATATAAGAGTATTTCATCAAAACCAAAAAAAGTTTCAGCTTTGTTTGTTGGATGATCAATACTTACTTCTAGCTAAATTATATCTCTTATAAAAAAACTGGTTATTTCTCAGTCTTTGCTTAGGAATTATTTAAATTTCTGTAATTTTCTCAAAGATCTTAGACAATTATTTTAGAAAATAAATCAACAGATGTAATTTTTTTTATTTCTTCTGACTGAATTCAATCTCACCATAACAGCACATGCAATTTTGTAAAAATCATCAAGTGTTGACATAAATGGGAATGAACACCCATATAGTCCTAATTTTTTGTGGATTATCAGTCCAGTATGCATGTACTTTTAGGCTATATTAATTGCCCTTCTCACTGCTGACACCTATGCAGTCAGTGTAACTTTTCAAAAGGAAGAAGTCTGTCGGTCAGGTTATTTTTTTCATGATAACCAGATTACTGTTCCTGGACTCTATGGAAGCCTTCTTGTCAGGGCTTTCTTCTCACATTTTCACTTTTTTTACAGTTTGTATTCTAATTTTATAACATTTTGGAGCTGAATTCACCTGGGTTAGGAGAGCCCAAATTTACAATAAGATGGTAACGTGGGAGAGTAGAATGCTGTGTACACCCTTGCTCTTCCCAGTGGTTTTATAAAGGCTATTAATTCAAATTCAGGGTCTACCACATGGGTATTCAAATGTTTTTACTTCATTTACTTCAAAAACACTGTAAAACAGATGCTCAAACTAAAAATTTACAACTACTGTTCCTACAAATTCTAACACATTTTTTATTTGAGCTGCCCATCATTTTCATCATGTCCATAGTTTTGACAATACTTGTCTTAACATTTACCCAGAATCTGACTGTGTTCACTGTGCTGGAACAACTCCACTTGTCTAACACACTAAAATTTTCTGTTGTAAAAGTAATGCTTTCCTGCACATAAAAAAATTACTTGTGATTTGTTCTCAAAGCAATGAGAAGGAACATAAGAGGAACACATATAAAACTTGGCTAGGTCCAGTCTTCACTTTCTCTGTTGTAAACTTCTGTCAGGAGTTTAAAAGTCTATGTTTGAAAGGCTGTGAGAATTGGGATTATTCATCCTGGAAAAGAGGCTTCAGGATGACGTAGTAGCAGCCTTTCAGTACCTGAAGGGACTTTTCTACAGAAAAGATAAAAAGATATTATTTGGAAAGACACATAGTGACAGGACAAGGGGGAATGACTTCAAACTTGGTTATTAGAAAGGAATGGTTTACTGTGAGGGTGGTGAGACAGCGGAGCAGGCTGCCTGTGAGTGCCCCATTCCTGGAAAGGTTTGGGCCCTCAGAAGGGGCTCTGAGCAACCTGATTTAGTTAAAGGTGTCCCTGCCCCCACCAGGGGGTTGGAAACAAATGGTCTTTAAAGTCTCTTCCAACTTATGATTTTGTGATTCTGAGAAAACAAAAATATTCACTCTGTGCAGAACAGGAGAGAAAAGGAGGGCAAGAACAAAACTACATGGCAGATGTCAACAATTTTCCCTCATTTTCCAAAGTTAGAAGCTTAGATTTGGTGATTATGAGGACGTGGTAATTACTTTGCCTAAGGTTAGTTACCATTTGGTGCATAATGGCACAAAACTCTATCAACAAGTTCTTGACTTTTCCATACTTTAGTGCACATTTGAAACAACATCTAATTGCAAATTGTCAAATAAATTGAAACCAAATACACCATACAAGCCAAATTCTTCTTCTTTCTTTGACAGAATATAGGAATCTTAGAAGATTATTAACTTTTTATTTTTACTTTGAGTATTAATTTTTTTTTACTTGCTAAAAAAATCTTTTTATATATTTACAACTCTGTTAACAAATTGTTACATATCCTCATTGTTCTTTTAAAATTGATTTTATTGCAGGTTCTGAGTTTACTCAAAAAAGTCTGAATTTCTAAAAGCAGAATTGTACTTTACTCCTAGTCCATTTTAGGGCACTCCATCTTATTAGAACAGGCAGTGAATTGTCACTATTCACTGACGAGTCACAGCAGTGACTTCGGAATGTAAAATATAATGAAGTGGAATCCCAGGCTTATTAAAGAGTAAATGATTTTTTAAAAAACTTTTAGGCAACAGTTGTAAAGCCATAGATTTTCAGGAAACATTGATAGTACCTTAGACAATTTAGTACTTCGACATTTGTACTAGCACATACAACATTGACAGACAGGGGCTTATAATCTTAGATCAGGTAGTCTGATAATAAACTCATTTGTGGTCTGGCTCTGATGATCAGTCTCAGAATTCATTACAAACTAGCAAAATTCACTTCCTGGAGCAAAGGGTTTTTCCTAGACTTTGGGCTTGAGACAAACCAGAAGAACATTGTATTTCCTACAGGGTCAAAAGCTTTTCAAGCATACTGGCAGGTTAAAAGGAAAAAAATGATTTGTTCAAAACCAGAGTGGGATATTGCTCTTAGGGAATAAATATAAAAATATTCTTGGTAAATTTTAATGTTTGATGGAGAAAATAGACCCTTCAAAAGACCCAACAGAGATATAAAGCTATTTAGGAAAGCTAAGTACTGCATTTTCATTTTCTCTCCGCTATGAAAACATATTGTTTACAAGATAACTTCTGTGGTGTTAATTATATATTAAAAATTTTTTCTGGGGAAATATACTGTTACTTGACATAGTTATTTGCAACCTAAATCTGTGTATACTTTTTTTGATTAATAAATAGTAACTTAAAATCTTGCAAGTGAAGATTGTAAATTAGGATAAACAAAATTTTCTATTTTTTTCTCACTGATGATTCACATTTCCTTTTTTTCACTTGGGAATAAGACCTGAAATTTTGAAATTCAGAACACATGCCATAATTTTTACATAGGATTTCACTTTAGAAATAATTGTTTGCTTTTTTTCCACTGTTGTATGCAATAAATATAAATTTCCTTCTCTCAAGTAAATCCTATCATATTTTTGTAATTTGCATATTTATGGATATTATTTTTGCCTGAGATTGATTAAACAGTTTGAGATAGAGAGTAGTTCTGGGTTAACAGTGATTTTATACCTGACAGTACAAATCTTCATCTTTGCGGAAAATTAATTATCCCTTGAAAGACATACCAAGGTCTTCAGTGAGATAATTCTTAATATTTTGTTTGTGTTCTTGCTCCACTTGTGACCCTTCAGAGCCGCACAGGGATCCAAGAGAAGAGGAGCAGACATTACATTAAGTTTGGCTGTCCAAGTGACAGCGAGGAAACAAGAGGGAAAGCCAGCCAGCCTGGGGCCACCAAGCATCCAAATCCCATTTTATTAAAGATAGTTGGGAGAAATGTGTCAGTCAACACCATCGGTCCAGCAGGAGAATGTTACAGCCAGGAAGAATGGAAATACACCACTGAGTAACTTTCTGAAATATTCCGCCCGATACTGATTTTATTGACTGTATGGCAGGTAACAGAGAATAAAAAACTGTTGGTCATACATCCACTAAGGAACAGCAGGAGTTAACTATAACTCTTAAATAAGCACATTCATAGAATATTTTTAATATTGGTTAAAACCAAATAATGATTCTTATCCAAAGTTTATGGTGTTGATTTTTTCTCCCATTGCCTTCAAGAAATTTTCTGACTTCTGTTTTAGTTCTAATAATGGCCTAAAACTCAATTTCAAAACTGAAATCTTTCTCTTAGTCTACCTTGAATTCCTTGCTTACACATTCAGTTCTGAAGAAGGCCCTGTAATTTGCAGTTTTTAATCTCCTTCTCAAGAAATATTTCCAAGAAGATAAAAAGTTTCCAGAGCTGCTACTGAAATACGCAATTTGAAAGCCAAAATGAGAGTGGCAAGTAATGTGTCTGGGCCCTGGAATGGAAAATGGAAAAAGTATTATAAGAAAATCACCAGCAGCAATTTGAACTGTGAATTATGCTGTCAATAGTGCTCCCAAGATATGAGTACTAAATGCATTCTTCATGGCTCTCTATTTCACTGTTTCTTAGCTTCATAAAAAAAGCCTTTCAAAGCTTACAGACACCTAAAAAATCCAATTTAATTCCAGCACTTGATGATAAGAAGGGAAAACCTTACACTGAAGTTAGCAGAAATCTGTATATTTTCATCTGACAAAGTAAGAAAAGGGAGAAGAAACTACAGAGCAGGAGATCTTGAGGCATTTATGTAATTTCTTACTCTGAGAAAGGATAACATGAATCACAAATGTCACCTGAATTCCCTTACTCATCAACATTCACAGTGCAGATCAGACAAATCAGAGTCTTGGCTGACTGTTTATTTTCATTCATGTGATAAACATTTAGGCACTTGGGACTGGATTACTTAACAAGACACCCTTTAAGAAATCCTTTCTTTAGAACAGGAGCAAAATATCAAAAATCTATTCTTGTCATGTTAGTTAAACAGAGAGATGTGAAACAGAGAACTAGAATTTCTCTTTTGCGCAAGATATCTAGGCCAATGACAAAAAGAAGTAAACATGGTCAAACCTTGTTATTTTTGTATCAAAAAGGATGTTGGTCACTGAAATGCATCTTGTTGACATCAGCTTAAAAAGAAATAGTAACTTGCATCAAAATTCACAGTGCTGTACAATTACAAATCTAAATCTAAAGAAAAAGTTATGGGGATTTCTTTGACATAAACCAGCCATGCTGCTGAAAACATCCTTCAGGCTTTTATTTCAAGAAAAGCAGAACTCTTAGAAGCTCACAGCTATCAAATTCCTTACACATAAAATACAAATCAGTCTCAAAATGTCATCTACAGTGTATTTTGCTGCTTATTTTATACACCTGTGTTCCAGAAATTAAAAAATATAATGTCAGGTTCACACTGAAATAAAACTCACATTCCTTAGTGACTAATGTATTTAATTGCCATCCAGAACAAACATGATGAATGTTTAAAAACATCCTCTCATTTTAAATGAAGAAGTGGATTAAGGCTAATTGGAGTCTTATCAACCAAATGTTATCTACACATGAGGGACTGACTCTCTGTCTTCTTTCAACAGTTCTTCCTTTAAGTTAGATAATCTCTAAAACTGGTCTTCCTTTCACCACTTCTCAAATCCCTCTGCCCTACTTTTTGAGCTATTTCCAAAGACTTTAGCCACACTTATTTAAGCCCAAACTTGAAAGTTTAAGAACAAGCCAGGTAAATGTGATATGTGGCACTACAAAGTTTTATCATAGCCATTTGATAAATATATATATAAAATGTGTACTTCCACTATTAAATTTAAGTGCTGTTAATTAAAGCATTTGAATCTCATAAATCAAATATAATTTATCAGAAAGACTTCTTATATAATAACTACATAAACTTTGATAGATAAAAATTTTAAAATCCTAATTGATGAATTTTTTTCTGTAATTCTCTTATATTTTTAATTTAAATATTTTTGTATATTGGGAGGTGCCTTCCTTTAATCTTCATCCTGAAAACTTTCTGACAGCTTTGAATTTATTTTTGTTTCATATTTGTCTTATTTACATTATGAAATGAGATTAATCTTACCCTTTCATGCAGCTCTTTCAGGATTATTGATTAACCATTTTCCAAGTAGAAATGTTTTGTCAAAAGATCTTATTCAGGTGCATTAATAACAATGAACAAATCTTTACCTTCACCTTGTGGTCCTAAGAACTTTAAAAATAATTTACATTCCAGTCAGACTTTGAAAAAGCTTTTTTAAATTAGTTTCTAAGAATTTTTTTAATGGGAGATGTTATTTTCCTTCTTTTTCACTTCTCCCATATTTCTTTTCATTTTAAATTGTATTTGAAGTGAATGTTATGAGAAATAGGTAAAACTGAATGTTTTATCTCAGGAATTTCACTAAAATGAAGTTCCAAGTTACAGCATTTTTTTAAATCTCACAGAACTCTGCAGATGTTTTAGATACAGATGAAATAATGCATTAATCTCTCTAATAATTTTCAGTGGTTTAGACTCATTCCAAATGTTTGGATTCATCAGATTTTTAACACTCTGAAGTGTCCTGCAAAAATAACTTCTGTTGTTAATGCGCTGTTCTTCAGCTACCAGGGTAACAACACATCTCCAAACTGTTGCTTCAGCTACAGGGAAATGATTGAGCAAATATATTCTGCCTGGACAAAAATGCTGCTTAATGTTCCCTGAGAAACTGACATTATAGAGAAAACTTTAATACAGTCAGAAATATGGTTACTCCTACCACTTTTCTTCCTCATTTCAACCCCTACTACAGAATCCCGTCAACTCTAATTCAGGAAATATATACGAGTGAAGAAGAGCACCATGCTTGCTATAAAAACCCCAGCTGCTCATTTCATTAGAATTCAAGTTTTCACCTTCCAAGGGGATTCTTTGAACAGGAAGTACCATAGTTAAAGGTTCTGAAGTACACAATCATTGTCAGGAAGAACAAACAGAACATGTAAATTTTTCCAAATGGAAATAATCTGTGGAAAATTTTTCTTTTCTTGCTTAGGTTTCTAGGCTGCGTCCTTCTGTCTCCAGAGTGCCTGTAAGAGATCTCCCAGAACTGTTTTAAATGCTTTTGCTCTTCTCATCATCCACTTAGGATAAAGGTCAAAAAGGGATACAAAGAGAGGAACAATTTTACTCTTCTCTAGCTACCTCCAGATGACATAATAGAAGAAAGAAAAATATGGGAACAGCGAAGTTGGAAGTGATGAAAGACTGGGAGTCTTTGAGGCTGGTCCAGGGAGCGATGCAGTGGCCAGAAAGCCACTTCCCTTGGCTGAGCAGATCTGAAGACAGAACTCTCTGTGTAATTTCTTTACTTCTGTGTTTTGAACACTGCCTTTTGGAGCACATTGTAAATCACTCATGAACAATCCTAAAGCCAAAACAGTTTCCTGTTGAGAAAAAAATAGTCAACCTTAGTCATCACTCACCTAAAAAGTTACCTCCATTTAAATTATAAATCCTCCACTGGAAATGATCACTGTTTCTCAGTGTTTTACATTGAGAAACCCATAACCTAGCAGAGGAGCTTATAGGGTTTACTTTTAGCCCAATTCACAGCTTCTGGGTTTTGCATTCCTGTTCTAAGATCTAGTTTCTTCAGGAAAAAAGACCGATTTCAAGAGGTTCATTGGGAAAATACAGAGGACTTTTCTAGTTTATTCTTTGCTCTTCTTTTCTATGCTTAGTGTTGCTTTGCAGGTTTTAAGGGTATAGAAATATCAGTGCAGTCTTCACTGTTCTGGCCATGAAGCCATTCTGGCCATAAAGCTGTCTTTGTGGACTACCTTTCTGTACCAAACAGTGCTTTTATTATTTTTAAATCTAGAAAGTAAAAACTTTTTGTCTTCTTGGAACACATTTTAGATGACTAATATATACTAGAATTTTCTTAACAGAAAGAAATTAGATACCCTGTGCAATTAATTCAATAGAGTTTTGTAAAAAACTTCAGTTTTCTCATGGTTAAATGGCATTTTCACAAATTGAGTTAGGCACCAGCTTGTGCTAAATTTGGTACAAAGGGATTTAGGAAAAAGTTGTAAATTCAGTAGTTGCTCTTTGCCTTTTAAGCTCATCTAGAAGTTGACAAAGATTTAGTTAATATTTTTGTATAAATGAGTATAGATAAATAAGATGTGAAATGATAGCATTTCCAACATAAAAGACACATGACACTCTAATTCCCCGCACTCTTACTCCCCTTCTGCTGTTTGGTTTAAAATTCAAGTTGTTGTACCTGCAAATCCCAGAGTCCCTGTATACCTCACCTGCTATCTGGTGTTAACAGGAAGTGATTTCATGGTCTGAAATTTACATTTTTCTGTAACAATACAAGCACCGGGACTTAAATAAGAAACAAAACTAGGGAGACTGGAGTAAGAAATATCTTTTTCCTATGGGTGAGATCTGATTCTACATAAGCAAATGCCAGAATTTCATCTGGCTTCAGTAGTGCTTAAATTTTTTTCTCGAGGTATATAACAAAAATTGCTACTTTCTAGGTGTCTCTGTAGAATCTCCTGAACTGTCCATGGCATTTTTCCAAAGACCAAATCTGACTATCTGGTCTTAAATTGTTAAAAATTTAAACTTATTTTTTAAGAAAATTGTACATGGATGTAAGACATTATTTTACATGACAAGCTTGACTGGCGATTGTAGAGCCACCTTCATCTAACCTTTATGAGTTAGTGGCATACTGTTCTTAAATCTTGCTGCTCTGTTGCCCCCTCTCCACCAATGCCCCAAAGACAACAAAGCCAAGAACTCAAATGAGTGAAGAGCTTCTCTGTGTTCCTTCTCACTCTGTTACCCACTTTAACTTAGGAATGGTGTAGGCTTGGCTATTTGCAATTCCTGCATCATACCTTGAAAAAAATGACTTCCTTGTGCCCAACTCATTTCCTAGTAGACATAGTTTATGAGCCAAATCCACCACCTTAAGAGCCAGTAATTGCCCCTCTAAGTGAAACTGGCAATTTAATACAGAGAAGCCAATTACTAAATTGACTAAACAATTTCACTCTCATGCCATCTTTGCAGGTGGTCCTTCCAGGTCTTTCTTGAGAGACACTGGAAAGGCAGCCAGAATGTTACTCTCTCCTTTTCGTGTCCCTTTGGATAAATCAAGATGAAATGTCCTTCTTTGGTGGTCTTGCCCTTTATCCACTAAGCATAAAGCTAAATTCTGCACAGGTAAGGCTTCTGCAGGCATTAGAAAATAAATTTTACATTTCATCATTTTAATTTGCTTTGGCAAGGCTTTTTGTTTGAATGCTTCTCTCCCAAGGACAGCAAATTGAGACAATCTCACTCAGCAAAGAAAATTGAATTAGAAATAATTAAGGGAAAGTAGGGCAAGGTACTAAAATAAGTATAAAACTAAAGTCTGAACCTGAAACTTTACTCAGACTTAAACCTATGTGGGAATTGAAAAATTTTAAAAGTATTGAAACACTCACTGTGTGACAGTGCAGAAATACTTGTAACCAAGGGTGGGGATTTTGTTTCTGAGCCTTCTAAGAGAGTGTTTTCACTAAAACTGGCCAGAGATCTTTGAATATTGAAAATTTTTCTTATGTTGTAGAGTAATAAAAGAAACCTTTTGAAAGTTTCCCTGAGATTTTTTGCAGAATGTCCATTCTGAAAGGCTGGGCGGTTTACTTAACTTTTTTCTTCCTTCCTCAATGTTAATTTTTTTCACCAAAATCTGTATTTAATGTGAAAGATTTCAGATTTTACAAAGAATGAATTTTGATGGCAAGAAAACCCCATGCAAATTGTTGAAATTATTGCCACTAATTTTGCTGTGAAGGACACTGTAACAAATTACTGTCATTAGGTTCTTCGGTCAAGAAAGTTTTCTAGCTAACATATTCCAAATGAACTACTTTTATTCCATGAAAACAATGTTTCCAAAATGAAGTTCCCATGGAAAATTTTCAGACACTACCCACTTCAGAGTGAGAAAAATAAAAGCATAGACAAATCTTACATACTTTTACTCTTTTTTCCTCTATAATAGGAAAATAAAATCTAAGTAATGGCAAAATGAAACTAAAATAAAATGTTTTAACAAATAAGTCTTTAATGAAAATGGTATCTCAGTAACTATAAATGGTTATTGTCTGCATTACCTGCTTGTATTTCTTTTCAAGTGAAGGAATACATGGATGGAAAACTGTATGTCTGAGAATGGAAGAAGCTGAGGCTATAATTTAAAATCAGCAGAGATGCTATGAAGCAGCGCTGCTTCCCAGACTGAGGTGTAGACAAAAAAACAGATGTGGCCTGGATTGCCACTTAAGTGCAGTTAAAATGTTGGGGTTTGCTGTTTTGATCTCTTAACTGAGCCAATGATTCTGTAACAGTAGAATATCACTGACTTGCTTATGTTCCCTTAACAAAGGAACTGACGAGGAAGTATAATATCATATTTTGATTATTTTTCTGTTAGTATGAGTAGCTAATTTAAAAAGAAAGAAATTTTATGAGCTTCTATAATACTACTATTTAAAATATTTTTTGTTTTATGCCTCAATTGATTTTGTGCATACTATTTTCTCATATTCTGAGGAGTTGGGCACCTTTTTTCTACTTTTCTTTTCTTTTATAAAGAGCTTTTTCATGCCAGACTGCATTTTCCACCCTGCTGCAGCTGTAATTCATGTTCATTAAATAAAATAAAAGAAAAAAGTTTAAAAGAGAATGAGAGAAAGAGAGCTTAAAGAAATGACATATTTACTTATTTGGAGAATTTAATGCTTTCTGATATCATTACCTCTGTTAATAAAACATTTATTTAGTTAATGAAATCCAGGGCTTAATTTTCCTGGAAACAATTGTAAATGAACATGTTATGCAACAATCACACCAATTATGTCTGAGCTACAGAAACAAACATACATGACAGGACCAGCAATAACTAATAAATGCTAAGAAAATACAAAGGTGAAATAAATCATGAATACCAGTTTTCTACTTCAGGCAAAGACAAATGGTATCTAATTTCTCTTAATATATTATGCAGCACCCAAAGATGCTAACTGGATTTATTTGCTTATACTGAAAACAGAAAAAAAAATTGTTTGTGTTTTATATTCTTTTTTTTTAAATACATTTCATGTGTATGAGTATTAAATTCTAGAACCTATTTGCTCTTTAACATTCCCTCTTAGCCATAGAAACATTTCCTCTTGTTTAAAACAAGTCATATGATAGTGATAGCTACATATTGATTAGGATTAGGAAAATATTTACAGTTCCAGTTTCTTAAGTCATCTAATGGTAAGGACCTACATACAGCAGTTCTTATAAAATTTTAGTCCTAAATGGGAAAAAAATTGGACACAATCAGTTCCTCTGATGGAAATTTTACAAATGTAACTCTTCTATTGAGACTGGCATTGGTGTGAACGGCATGGAAAATGATCTCTCTTGGCTTTGCATTTTACTCAGAATTAACTCAAGGTCTGGAACACAGGCTTCCTGATGAACCATTTCTGAAATGCAGAAGGGATGAGGTATGAGGTTTTAGACAACAACTATAGCTCATTTCTTTGAGTTGGTTCCCCCAACTAATGTCTAGACACATAAAAGGAGACAGCTATTGAAATGCTGAGCACTGCACTGATTAACTTTTAAATGACTTGCTGCCTAGCTTGAGATGGATAAACAGGCTACAATGAATGGAGAGAATAATGACCAAAACTGGAATCCATGGGAGCCAGATTGTTGTGCAGGGAGTAGTTCAAAAATACCTAGAAGCAAATGGTGAGGATCAGTGATTGACTAAAGTCCCATTCAGGCAGTGACATTGGGATCTGCAATTAAGAGTTATGCTTCAAGGCTTTCAGCATCACTACATGTAAGAAGGCAATAGTTGCCAGATAGAGCAGGGTCCCCAGAGTGCAGGGGCTGTGACTGAGCTCTTGCAGAGAAGGTGTTTTTACAGGCTCGGGTGACAAGGGACAGCAGAGTCCCTTGGGAGGTGTGCAGGACCTTTGACAACTGCCCGGTGGCAGCTGGGCACCTGCAGGTTACCCAGGTTCCTTTGTACACTCCTGTCCTTGGGGAAGGTAGATATGTCTTTCTCCAATTTAGTAATCACAGCACCAGGTTTGATCCCGGACTTAAAATGTCTACATAAGATTTTGAGTTTAGTCCCAGTCTTTACTCGTGTGGTTGAAGTAGAGGAGACCTGTGGTACATCACTGTCTTTGAGGTGGCTTCAAACTTACAGATTTTACATATCCAAAAAATAATTATAATGAGTTTTCAAAAAAAAAATCTCCGTTTTCATCTTCTACATTTACAGCTGATGGGGCAAATATACCTGCTGATCTAACTGGAACTGCTGTTTTCTATACATAACTTTTGGAAAAGTTTACCTTAGAATTTCAAACGCAATTCCTTCTCACCTAGAGGTCAGGGCCTCTGCTGAAAAAAAAAAGTCCTATGAAGCTCTAGAGAGTTTCTTCTAAATTTATTGTCTCAAAAACTTTGGTCTTCCATCTCAGAATAATGAATAAGTATATTACTGAAAAAATTTACAGGCAAAATAATGTCAATGCTTCATAATGCTTAACTGACAAAATCATTATCTTGTCCTTGTTAGCAGATTAATTTTCACATCATCCTGGGAGCATGACAAGAATCATTATCTACATTTTACTGATTGAGAATGATTGCAGCCCACATTTTCCAATATGGTCCCTTATTTGCATGATTCATTTTATGAGGTAGCAGATCCCGCTCTCTTTTGAAGAGTTTATTTTCTACAACAGTTTTAAAGTCTTAAGAAATTTTTTTGCTGGATATCCAAAACTTTCTGAAAATGAAACTAGTTAACATATTTGAGAAATGTATTTAATCTGTATTTTGGAATCATAGGTAAAGAAATAGTGATAAAAAGATGCTAGAATTCAAGATGGTAGGAATTTCAAGTCCAGCTTCTACAAATTGACCTTACCTCTTACATGTTATGAAAAACATGAAGAAAGAAAGCAGATTAAGTTATAGGGAAAAAAAAATCTTAGAATTTTCTCATTTAAAAGCAGAAAAGGTGGTGAGACATCATAAGTCTTCTTGAAGTATGCCATAGAGCAAAATCTACAATCTTAAAGATGCTATTGTGGCCAGGTCATGGAAGTGCAAATATCTCATCTGGTACACACTACTTGTAACAGTGAAAATAGTGACCACCACAGTAAAAATACAAACAAAACAGGAAAAAAAAATTAATACTTCAGATAGCTTTAGAATTCACACCTTAGTCATTACTGCATATTCTGAAGTTTGATAACATCAAGATTTATATTTTTAAGAAGTAATCTTTAAATGTCAAAAGATGTGACATTCCCTTGCAGCTAATGAAGAAAATTGCTGTTCCTTGGTTATCCCATGTCTTAACAGCCTCCAAATTTTCACAAATAAGAAAATAAATGGTATCATATGAAGCACTAATGAAGCCAAAATGTGTCCTTTCTAAATCTGGTTTGGCTGGAGAATCCAGCTGGGAGCAGTGATAAGCATACAATTCTGTACATGCTGCTCTCATTCCTTGTCAGTGCTTTGAATAAACTCCCTACATACATAAAGCTTTGCACAGAAGCCTGTTTAACCTACTTGAAAAATTTTAACTTTTTTTTTCTTTTCCTCAAATTCTCTCATTTAAAAATCTTTTTTTTTCTTTTCAACCTCATCTTTGTGCCTTATGTTGACAAAAGCAGTGTTTATAAGAGATTTTGGAGGAGTTTTGGACAATAAGAAAAGGGAATCCTAAGAAAAAGCAGAAAGGAAAACTTAGTGATGACAATTGCATTTTTCTTCATATGAATAAAATAAAATTATGATAATATGCATTAAAGGGATAATTATTACTTAGTCACATAAATGTTTTTATATTTAAATAAACAATTTTAATTGATAATATTTGTTATAGTAATAATAATAATAATAAATATTCAATAATACATGCACATGGGATCCTATGAAATCAATATGTTTTATTGTTATTTTAATACTTTATTATAATTGTAGGCTATTTTAAAAAGTAAATAATGTTAAAAAATGCTATAACTTGGAGAGATGAGGATTTCTCTTCCTCCCAGAGTGAAAGTCCTGCCCAGTTGCAGAGCATTTTTGCAGGACACGTCAGCGTGGTACTATAATTAAATTAATGTATGGCATGAATGGAAGGGCCATATAGAGACAAAGGTTTCAGCAGTGCTCTCTGAGGAAAGGTAAGTGTAGGTGACAGCTGTAGCAGCAGAGGGTTTCAGTAGGTTTCACAAATCCCTTATGATGTTTGGGAGGGAAATAAGGGCTCTTTCATAGACTACTCATTTCTAGTGTTGGGGCTGGGGGGTGTACTCTTTTTTATCCTTTTTTTTTCTTCCAGGAAAGCTGTGTACAGTGTGTCACCAGTCCCCCACGAAGAGACAGCTGCTGTTGCTGTTACAATCACATTTTGTTGTTGTCATTGTTGGTGTTCTTAATTTGATTCTTATTGAAGAAGTGACAGTTTGATTTCACTTGCTTTTTAAATGAAAAGCTTGTCGAATGTATCCTGCAGGAGATAGTTTAATGAATCTAAAGAACTAAAATTCCCTGGTCTTTATTGTTATGAGTATTTCACATCTAATCTGTAGGAGGCAGCTGTGAAGAAAGGAGAATAAACAAAGGGAATGGTGTGTGAATCCAGAGACACATCTGACTCATTTTTACTCTGAGGCAGACTGAGGCCATGGGGACCTGCTCTCAGTAAGGAACAGGCAATCACATTAATGAAAACAAGAAAAGGGGAAACACCATGTTCTAATTGGAACCAATAACAAAATTTTCACTGGTTTGTATTGCAGCATGATTTTCCTTGGGTATTTTTTCCAAGGGTAGTTTTTGGGATCAGGAATAAACTGATGAGATAGGATACAAGCAGGATAGAAAGACAAGCTATTTCCCCATGAGGACAGTGAGGCAGCACTGCAGATCACCCTGAGAGTCTGTGCCACATCTGTACCTGAGGAATTTCAAACTCTGATTTGTCCAAGGCAGGACAGTCTGGACTGACCCCAGAACTGGCCCTGCTTTGGTTAGAGACCTCCTGGGATTTGGTTAGAGACCTCCTGAGGCCCCTTCACAGCTTTAATGGTTCTGTGATTTCTCAACAGAAATCACACCAAAGCTTTTTCATCAGCCATCATTAGTCATGATTTTACAGATCTTCATAAATATACAGAACAGTTTCTCAGCATGAATTGGAAACCTTAGTATTTCTTCTCTTTCACCAGTTTGAATTAATAACAATAATTTTGATTCTTTTAGCTTGGAATCTAATGGACTTTTTAATAAATCATTCTAGCCTATCATAGGTCTTCAGACTAATAGTTTGGGAAGGTAAATGATGGAGAACATTCTAGATGCTCTCTGTTGTGGTGGAAATTTGGCAGTGAAGACAAGTTGCATGAAAGAGTTAAAAATTGACAAAGCAGAGAATGATATGGACATCACCAAGGTTAATTTGGTAAGACAGAGTGAGTCTAAAACCAGACTTTGAAATACAAGTACAAATTAGTTGAGAAGAAAAATACTATAATAAAGTATTAAAAAATTTTACTGCCTAATATTAGTTTATTCATTATACTTCAACCATGCACAAGCTACAATTGGTTCCTCCATACCTACTCACCTTTTCATTAAGTCATTTTTATTTTGCTCTTATTGTATTTAGGATGACACCTACATTGTTCTCTGTGGATTGGTGGCACAGAACAGTGGCAGGACAGAGTATCACTCTTTGCCATTGATACTGAGACTTATCAGAGTCTGTAACAGGTTCTACCTGTAAACACCTCTTCACTCCCCCTTAGGAATAAGTAGGTCTGCTTTCTGTTGTGGGTCTGCTACGTACCATCTGTTGAAGGACACCTTTACCTTCCCATGTGCTGTAGCCACTGCAGTCCTCTCTGTGCTCCTCAGGAATGAAGTTGTGCTCTTCCTTGAGAAATGCCTTGGTGCATTATTGTCCTGGCTAAACCTTGCACCAACAATTCCACATTACATTGTTTAGGTCTTACTGGTCTTCTTTGTATGGTCTGTATTGGCTTACATTTATCACTAGGGGTACTGCTTTTATGAACACTGAAGTAGAAAACAGAGTAATTTTAATTTGCATCTTACTGTTTTGCTGTTCTAGGAGAGCCTAAATAGGAGAGTCCTATTTAGAAAATAAATTTTCTATGAGACAAAATTAATTTAAAAAATTACTTCATTATTTCTGGATAAATGAGAGGGGCTGTAAGAAGACCAAACATTGGTTCAGCTCATGACAGAAATTAGATACTAGCTTTGTTTCAGGAGATCACACAGTGCCTGATGCTCCTCAGAAGTCAGAAGTAATAAATATGTGGCTTCATGGTATGCAATTTAGAACCAGATAATGCATTCCAGATCTGCATCTTCTAGCCAATTTTGTTAGAGTCAGCTGTTCTTGGCTTTTGCTTTGCTCTCAGCAAAGCAAATATCTGGAGTCAGATATCCCATATCATCTGATAAACCATAACTCATTAAAATCCTTTTTGTCCTTAATATAGGCTCCATTTTGATCTTGTATGATTTGGGTTGTTGGGGTTTTTTTTGAGGGGTGGGATGATTGAGGGGAAGGATTTTGGGGTTTTGTTGGGTTTTGGGTTGTTGCGGGTATTTTCCCCCCTGCAGTTGACATAATGACGTGCAGTAATCCAAAACATTTCATTTTCTAGAAAACAAAACAAATATCCACCATCAGTCATTGTCATACCAATCTAGCACATCTTGTGCTCTGAAGTTTTTTAGCCAGTTTCTTCTATAAACACAGTTTATATAGATTTACATTTATGACTCTTGCCATTGATGAAAATGCTATTACTTCTCTCTCCAGAGGGATAGAGCTTAGTGTGTCAAAGCCATTATGTCATTCAGCTTCAAAAAACACATCTATGGTGTCATTAGTTCTGTGAAAAAACAAAGAAGAAAAACACTCAAAACCCCATGTAAAACCAAGAAAAAAATAGGAATGTGCTGGGGAAACCCAGAACACAGACAGGCCTTGAGTCAATACGGCCACTGGGTGTCATTGTTTACTCCACCATGCAACATTCATCCCTCTAAACATGAAATGCAGCTGGATGTAGACAAGTCTATCAGTCATTGTCTGAAACTGGTGATCTATTTAGTAACTAGCAAAGGATAAATACTTTTTTCTTTAAATGGAATAACCACATATATGTTAAAAGATCATCTATCTTACTTTGTCTTGTCCAATGATTTTTAGACATTGAAGTTTGTTTCTATAAACATGTCCATTAGTCCCTTTTCTTTTAAGCAAGCAGCTCTTTTTATAAATACATTTAATTTGTTGTAGAAAGGAATGACACCAAATCAATGATATTGCAAATTATAATTCAGAGATCAGACAGAATAAGATGCTGACAGTGGAAACATTTACTCTCCTCATGACATTTATCCTTCATTTGGAAAAGCCAGCCTACAAATGTTTGTTTCCATTATGCAATATTTCAGGTTATTTTGAAATAAGATCATTTGCTATTGAATAGTCCAACTACATTTCTAGGTCAGCACAATGAACTGAATTGTGTTTATTTTCACATCAATGAATCATGAATAAAATAAAACAGTTAGACTTTCAACTGGTAGTTTTTTTATGTAATGTCAAACATGATTTTACTAAGTCTGTGCTAAGCTAGAAGTCCTGGAGAGTGACAGATCAATTAAATCAGTTCCTTTCCAGTGTGCTCAACAGCTTTAATAGCTGATGGATAGGAAGACCAGTTCAAAAGTAGAAAGGATAATTCAGTCTCTGCTCAGACAGCAATAGACTCTTCAGTAGATCAAATGTGAGTGGACTGGAGTACCTAGATTCTTCTGGCTGCTGTGTGATATATTTGTAGCATGAATCATGCTCTGCATTAAATAGTCAAGATTTGCCAAAATTCAGTGCTTCCTGACATGTGAAATGCATCTCATACTTGCACAAATAAATAACTTCAGCACTTCAGTTCATTTACTTACTTTAAATGGCAACTGTTGATTTCTGTATAGCTGTGAGAATATTTCATAGCTGTTTTATGTTGATGTCAGAAGATAAATATTCACAAAACAAAAGAAAGAAAAAGGCTTGAAATAGTTATGCTTAAAGAGAGCAAAGGAGAAATTGAAAACAGCAAGAAAAGCATAAAATAAATAAAATTAATAATAAGAATGTTCCTTCTATCTTTACTTGTTAAGTTTGTCAGTGCTAAAGTATTTTCTCATAATAAATAAAAGTCCTTTACTATACGTTAAAAAAAAAAAAGGTTCTGATAGACTGAATTGTCTTAAGAAATAAAGGACAAATGCAGCCCTCTTCTCCTGCCTCCACTTTCATTCTCCATGCCCAGGACAGAGGTGTCTCTGTTTGAGGGCCAGTGGCTAGTTGGCTTACATAATGCAAACACTGTGAAAGACTCAATAGCCAGAGAGAGATTAATGAAACTGGTAGAATGCTAAAGGAAAGACCAAGGCGAGGAGGAATACCAGCCAAGAAGATCAGACCAAGGTATTCATTTAGCAAAGGTTTTGTGTCTGTGACAGTATTTTTGTCTACTCATTTTCCCATGAAACTATAGGTCAATCTGCATACACAGAAAATGACATTTTTAATCTATTTTGAATTATTTCCTCTGCACAGATTTCCTTTTAATTTGAAGACACTCCCACTATTAACTATTTCCATTTTCTTATTTCTCACTGGAATTGAGAGGAGGTTTTTTAATCAAACACATGGTTTATCTATATTTTCTGCTTTAATTTTTAATTTTATTTGCATGTCTAATTAAATATGAGGATTGGAAAGAAGCATGGATATATTTTTCCATTTCTTTTAGTGATAAACTACATTAAAACATTTATGTTTTCCCTCACTGCAGCTGGTTCATGACAATGTTCTTAAATCTTTGGCCATTCTTCTGGAAGCAGTCCTCAAGGATGGCAGTTCCATAAAGCTTAGAAGCATTTAGTATTGAACATATATTACATTATTGTAATTTCATTGTCACTGCATATTAGAAACCCTTTCATGTTTCTCTGTTTTT
This sequence comes from Ammospiza caudacuta, assembly GCF_027887145.1. Lineage (NCBI taxonomy): Eukaryota > Metazoa > Chordata > Aves > Passeriformes > Passerellidae > Ammospiza > Ammospiza caudacuta. Next base: position 99,940,849 of record NC_080594.1, read on the forward strand.
CTCAGTTTAATACCCTTGGGAATACATTTGGGAATAAGGCACACAGTAAAACCAGATTACATCTTAAATAGAGTAAAAAAGCTTCCACTCATTCATTGTATTGAAACAGTCTAATGATTAGAAATGGGAGGATTGGAAAATATTTGGACATTATTTGGAAAATATTTGTGACATTATTAACACTATGTAAATTTTAGAATAAAGTTCCTAATATTTATGAGAGAAGCTTTAAAAAGCAGCTGTCATCTCCTCAGCTCCATGTGGGTCTTGTTTCTGCTGCACAGAAGGTGGTGCAGACACCCTCAGCTCTCTCCTCTACTTTCTGCAGCCCAGACTGATTACAGACACTCCTGTCATTTGCTCTTAAAGAACCACTAACTAGAACAAAGCAAAATGCTGGCAAAAAGAGCATGAGAAGAAGAGTATGACACAAATTTAAGATTTGGAGTGAATATGTGCTTTGGACATGCTCTGTGCATGGACTTTGGTGAGCCAATCCAGAATTCAACAGTGCACTCTCCGGTTTAATAAAAGTATCAAATGAACAGCTATAAGGAGGCCAGTCCTATGAATTAGCTCATCTTAAGGATGCCTTGAATAACTTGTTTTTCTAAAAGGAACATATTTGAAAGGTCAAAGTCAGAAATTCACAGGCATACATATCTCATAAAAAAATAAACAAACCCAGACGAATAGCTGCTGCTAGAATAATGCTGAAGACTAAGTTCATGGACTAAGATTAAATAATGATCACTGTTTTCCAGATCACACTGGCAAAAGAGAAAAAATATTATTTAGTGTAGTTATTGCAGTCTTCAGTCAGAAGGATTATCTCAGAGATAAGCAGAATATTTGACCTGTCCTTGTCAGATAGACATGTTCAGTCATCTTTGAATTATTGTTTTATCAAATGAAAATACACCAAGTGCTTTCAACATCATCTGACCTGGAAACACTAGGCTGACAGTGATGCACTTCACCTATCAGACTGAGCTTCCAAAGAGTTTTTTACTGGCAATATGGGTTAAGTATCCATACAAGCATCTCTGTCAGCTCCTCAGTGGAATTTTCATTTTATTCCCAGATATTAAAACAGCTGATGGTGGGCAAAGAATAATGGCCATTAGTGTTATATGCCACCAACACACTGCCTAACAAATAAAGGTAAAATATACCTGCAAAAGCTTTTGTAAAATCTTGTACCCTCTTCATACTCAGCTGCTGCTCCCTGAGCAAAGAACATGCAAATAGTTAAATGCTGTTTTATTTCATTTTTCACTCATCAGTTTGTTTAAAAGTACACAGGAGACTTGTAATCTAGCAGCTCAGCAAATGAGAATAGATTTATTTTCCATGCAAGCTCAAAGTGTTTGTCATGGATAATGATTGAAATACCAGTGAAATACCAGGGCCTTGGAATGTCTTTTTTGATAAATGCACCCTTTAAAAACTGAGCTTCTGCTTGACATATCTGAGGGCATGTGAGTACCTGAGCATGTGTACACTTAATGAAATACAATTCCAAAAGCCTAGCTAACTATTACCCATATAGGTGCATATATAAAATTGCATTAGAGTAATTTCTTAGTTTTATTATCTCACCAAAATGCTGCTAGGTTGTATTTCCCTGAAAAACAGGAAAAATTAAAGACCATAAAAGAATATGAGAAATTTTCTCTTTCCCTCCCTCCTTCTCTCCCTCCCTTCCTCCCTTTATTACTTGTAATACACTTCTTTTATACCATCTGTGCTATTGTCTCCAATGGCAGCAATATCAGGTATTGTACACTTGCTAGCATGATAATTAATGATTAAACTGCTATAGCTGTTGTAGCCATAACCCTTATTTCCATGCAAAAGGGCAGCTCTGAGAAACCCCAAGTAAAATGGAATAAATTGTACCTTTTAGAACAGAAATACAGGACATCAAAAATTAGGGATTTTAGGCAAGGCCATACTAGACTATGACTTTCTGTCATACAAAAAGTTAAGGTTGCAGTAATTACATTACAGCTTTCTTCACAGAGTACAAAAGACATACAATAATTACCAGAACTGAGGAAATAAAAAAAAAATTATAATGAGTATTTATGGTGAGGAAATCTGGTTGTACCACTTGTACTGAAGTCCTCCAGAGTAACATAACTACTGTAGATGATTCTCCCACCCCAATCTTGGAAAAATATGCTTTGTGAATATTTTGGTTCTCTGAGTTCCTTAATGCAAATAGATACTCTCAAGCAATGAGCAAACAGAGTATCTGACAGATCTTCAAAACAATAATCAATGAGCTATGAAATTAATTTGCTATTTAAAAAAGAGATTAAAAATATCATGAAGTTACAGACTGGTGGCCAAACTTATCTGTAAATCCTTAAGCTTAATGGAAATCATAGGTCTTAACTTAAAAAAAAAATTGAATGATGAGCACCAAAATGCTTGCATAATCTTCTCTATAAACCCAACATATTTTGGGTTTATTCATGTTTATATCACAGATTTCCTGATCACATGCTGGTTTCCTTCTAAGAGCCTTAATGTTCTTATAAAATAAATCAGTAAAAGCCAATGTTTATCATTCACATCATCTGCTAAAAACAGATGCAAATGGAAAGCAAACTCTATTAGACTACCATAAGTGCTTTTTAAACAGTAGAAGTGCTTAGAAGTAGAACAGCAAAAGCATTTAGTGAGCATTAAGGGGTAGCTAGATTGCAAAATGCTACTTGATCCCCATACAAAGAACAATAGAAACTTAGGCTCTTAATTGCATTCTATTTTATTCAAATGCATGTGTTTTGTTCATTTTATCTAAATTTATGTATTTTATGCATGTCTGTATGGCAAAAGGCTGCTTCAATCAAAGATTTCAAAATGCAGAGCTTTATTTTATGGTGTAGTAGTTGAAGATTAGAAAGGATAAAAGGATGATCTTTCATGTCAAGGTTTATGCCATCAAATCACATGGATTTAGCCCATGTTTTTACTTGTATAGGAGCTATGGTGAAAGAAGACAATAAACCAAAACTAAAAAATTGTTGCTTTGTTTCATGTGACAGGAAAAGGAATGCATCACTTGTGTTAACAAACATTTCACTCACTGGCTGCCTTAATTGTAAAAAGTTCTATATGATTTTATGACCATGGATAACATTTATAATAACAGGCAATGAGAATTTAGCCTCATGCTTGTTCTACATGTCAGTCACTTTCTGTGGTGAAGAGATCTTTTTCTGTGCAAAATAATGTTCTTGTTATCATTTGTCTAAAAGCTTGTCTTTTGTATCACCAGGAACATTTACATCTTTCTAGAACAGTTGTGAGGCATTGCTATCAGTGAGTAATGACTCAGACTCAATATCATGAGATACATTAGACGTGATGGAACAGTGAATGGCATATTACAATTTTTTAAAATTTCTTTTGGTCTGCTTTAATTTCATATGATTTTACAGCTTTTAAAATATGATTGGCTTTCCCCTCAGTTATAGAGCATTAATTTTCCCATCTTTTAACATCACTCCCACTGGCCACTTTAAGTCTTTGGATAAAAAAAAGGAAAGGAGTATATCAGTGGCAGGATAAAGAGAAGTAAGAAAAAGGGTTTCCAGCCTTTAGCACATGACTCATGTTCTCATGGAGACTGACTCCACATGACAAGTGACTTGAGATAAAAAATGAAAATTAGTCCTTTCAGTATTCTAATATTTCCTATAGCAGAGCTTGGAAAGAGTATGGAACTGGAAACCTGAAGCAAAGTTATGTGACTCAACCCTGAATTTTGAAACCCTTGCTTTTTTAAATGTTAGAAAATGACACTTGTCTTAGAATATGGTACACTGTTTAAAAGCACTTGCACTGTCAGAGAACAGTATGTTCTCTTTAAGCTGTTCCTTGGAGAACATCTATTTTATTGAGCCTTGAATTGGAGTAACAAGTCATGTGAAGCTTGACCTAGATAGAGTCTCTTTGAGAAATCATTCAATGTAAAAAGTTAAAATTAATTTCTATCTAATTAAACACATGAAAAAATCTATTATCCATAGCAGATTTCTAATATTATGTCAATACCCTATTTATTTTTCTAGCCCTGGGTTGGTTCTACTCAGAAGAAAAGCTCTGATGCAGGGTTTCAACATCCTATGGGTGTGATTTTTTGGGTGTCTCTAATTTATACCACAGCCTGAAAATCCAGGACCCAGAGCAACTGCTTCTAGCTCTTCTATCTTCTTGCTGAGAAAACCAGTGACAGACTGATTCTTTCAGGCAACCTCAGGCCTCATCCTTCATCCTCAGTGCAGAAAAATGCAGAGTTGGAAGTGTGAACAAGCTCTGAGTTAGTTTTTCTTCCATGACGATTATTTATATGCTGGAGAAAAATGAGCTGCAGAGGTGCCATGAATACATAGTGTACAGACTGCAGTGTCAGAGAGATTCCTCTCTGTCCATGAAGGGAGCTTCAGAAAAAATCTGTCCTGTTGAGATAAGGAACCTAGACAATGGGCTGTGTGTGTCCAACTCTTACATCCAGGACCCAGGAATCCTCTAACTCTCATCACCAAGAAATATTTCTCATCGCCTGGAGCCTCTGAGACTCTGCCAAGGGGCTGACAGAGGTGACACGAGGGCTGGGGGTGACCTGTGCTGTTCTGAAGTACCAGCAGGAGACTGTGGGAGATAGGCTGGATCTCGACAAACAACTCTCTCTGTGTGCCAGCAACTGAATCTCAAACACAAATAAGGCACCACTGATTTCCTTTCCAGCCTGTCACTGTCACTTGCAGCATGTCTAAACAGAACTTCAGCTGACTGAGATAAATATTTTAACACAGAATTCTCCAGGAAGCTTCAGACCAATCATATAATAATGTTTTAGTATTTCATCTCATGGGAGGCAGTTTGCCTCACATTAAGGCAATCACTCAGTCTAAAAGAAGGTATTACTCCTCACACTTTCCTTGTTGCCAGGATAATAGCAAAAAAAAAGAGACTGCTCTCCTTGTTTCATGTCAGTCTTTGGCTGTGCCTTCATCTTTTCACAGACAGAGTATAATTCAAAGCAACTCCTACTGTGTCCTAACAGTGTCAAAGCCACTGTAAACTGAGCAACCATAGGCAACAGAATTAGCAGAGTAAAATATGATCTTTAAATAATTTTATGAAGTATGAATTGAACCCAACTTCCAACTTGTATGTGCCTTCACATCAAATGCAGTGTGGTTTCTTCCTGCAATAATATAAAATGAGTTGTGCCAGTCATTTGCAATTAAAAAATATTCTGTCCTATGCTGTTTAATTCTGAAAGGAAACTCAACCAACCAAGGTGTTGCACTAAAGCACAGGGAATGAGAAAAAGCAACAAGCCCAGGGCTGAACTGAAAACTTCCATTCTGATGCATCCCTTCAACCTCACTGAGTCCTACAGCACCCTCACTTCATGCTCTTGTACTTTGAAAGTGTACTTGCTTATCTTTCCAATTTTCTTTAGAAGGTGCTCAAGCATTTTAGAGAATCACAAATTTGCATGATTTTCTTTGCTCTGTTTTCTCCAGAGTCAAGGATGAATGCAGCCAGCTTCCTAAAGTCTGTTGAGAGATTTATATTTACTTCAGTTCCAGACATAACAGTTGAGAAACTGATGTATCAGGAAATCCAAATAATAAATCCCTTAGATAGAATAAAATGTAAGACCGTGGTCTTGTCTTTTAACTGAAAAGCAATTCCTGTAAGTTCAGAGACTGCTGATATGAATAAAGAATACTGAAATGGAAAAAGCATCAGAATTGTTTCCAAAGAATTAAGAAATTATTCCTATAGAGGATATTAGGTTTTATTTACATAATATGAAGTTTATAAATCTACATATAAATGTAATGTTTATATTTATATTTATATTTATATTTATATTTATATTATGTTGTACTATATGTATATACACACAAGATAAAGAGGACTTCTTTTCTTTTCTGTCTTTTCAATAAAAATTATACATGCACATTTTTCACCTCTAAGTGGCAATTCTACACCTCTGAAACAGGTAGATTCCTATGTAATATTAGATTTTAATAGATTATTATTACCACTTTTTTCTGTTTTTCTCTTCCTCCCTCTAGATATCTAGATACAATAGCTTTTATTTCTTTTCATTCAACATTTAGCAGCTTTACTTTGCTAGTTAACTTGGGTCTTCATTACCACAGTTTGTATCTGTATTTAGGTATCCCCCAAAAATTAGGAACTAAGATTTCAGATATTTAAATGGCATGATAAGATTCATAACTAAAGAATTTAGACTGAGGAGGTGAGAGGATTTAGTTTCAGGCTTTTTTATTAGCTTTTGTGCTGTTAAATTGTTATGTTTGGGGAGAAAGTAAAGGGCTACAGTCCATTATAGAAAAATCATGCCCTGCTCTTGGCACTTATATCCCAATTATATCCCAGTTTATGTTTTCAGCAGCACCTCTCTCTGTTTTAATTCCTCAAAGTCTCTATTTTATATAAAATCACACATTCAGGTAAACAAGTAGTAATTTGAGTATCATGTTACAGCCTAGTAAATGTACCCAAAGCGCAGGTCTGTCCCCAGGAGATGGATGGCTAAGAAAAGGATGAAGAAAAACTGTCTCTGTAGCAAACTATCTCACCCTGCATATGATACAGTACTGGTCTTCAACTGCACACTCTGTTTTTTTTTAAATGGGCCAGAAATTATTTTTTTCAGAGATGCAGCAACACGTGGCAGGGCATTCAAACCCTGAAATGGTGTGTCCAATGAGGCTTTGAGGTCTCTGTTCATGGAGATATTGAAAACCCAACCAGACACAGCCCTGAGGCTGAATTTTGTTTGAGTAGAAGGCTTGGCCTGCATGACATGCAGAGAGGACTTGCAGCTTCAGCTAGTCCATAATTCTGTGATTTGTTAGCTGTGTCAGAGCTTACAGTAGTTATTGATCTTATATGATTTGACAAAGTTTCTTTCCGGAGAATTCAAAAGTGTTTTTGCCTCTGAGCTTGTGACCTGTCACACAGGTTGAATAGATGAAAACAAAGCTGAATAGTGCAGTCAAAAATCAATATAAAGCAATGAGTATGCCTGATGGATATAACTATGAGTTAGTCATTCTTTCAGCTGTCTGGACTTGTAAAGCAAAAAAACCCCACAACCAACCTACCAAATTTACAGCCTGGAAAACAAGAGTTGCTAGAAAGAGGTTCCGAAACATTGCCAATAAATAAAAGGATATTTTTCCTACAAATATTTCCTTTCTGCTAAAAGACAGAAATGAGACTGAGTTTCCCAAGATGAGCTCTGAGACAATGGAAAGCATCCACTACAGGCTTGCCATGATTGTGAGGAGCATGAGACACACAACAACACAAGGAATGTTAGAGGGAGCTGGACGAGTTAGAAATTCTAAAGGATAAGGACTATGCTTGGGGTTGCTTGGGGTTATGAAGGCATAAAGAAAACTCATTTTGTTTGTGGGAAACAGTAAAAGAAAGTCTAATTGCCAGGTATTTCACTCAGGCTAGGAATAAATAGGTGTTCAATAGGAGAGTAGTGAACACTGGATCAGATTTTTAGAGCAGATCTGGACTCCCCATTTTGAATATTTTCAAGACTCATCTTGACATAGCCATGGATGGCTTGATAAGCCTGCACTTGACCACATGTATACACCTAATAACCCTTTTTTCTTCACATTACTTGAAAAAACTTGTAACTTTAGGATCTATAAAGCAGACACTGCAGCAACTAAGTCTTCTACAATGCAGGTGTTGATTTTCTTAATTAGTGACCACCAATAAAAGTTTTTGAAAGAAAATATTACGTGACATAGCCCAGACTGGTTTACAGTGCCTAAAATGAAATAGATTTATCTAAAAGACATATTTCTTTAAATACTCTTCTATCAAAGGCCCATTCTCAGTATAAGAAGGCAGACTGACAAATAGATATTCTGAAAAAGAAAAATTCCTTATTTTGAGAGCTGTGAGGAGATTAGATTAGAAGAAAGACCCCAACTACTCTAGTATTGACAGGAAAAAAAAGTTATACTGGAAAAAGTATACAAATGCAACTTTCTTAAAATAAGGTGTTTGAATAATTTTATTTATTGATTCAGACATTGAGGGGTGTTGGAGTGCTATTTTAATAATATCCTTTTACAAGGCTGAAAGGCTAATGTGCAGGTACCAAAAAGGTAATTCTGACATACACAGCCATTTAAGTTATTCACAGAATCTAATTTTAAGCATCTGATTTCCACTCCTTAATAAAGAGCCAGATTTTTATTCCTCCCTTGTTCAATGCTAGAAGGATATCCCTCTCAAAACCAATTCAGAACAGCAACAATGAAAGGATCTCCATCTCCATTATGAAGACAGACTAAAAGTAGCCTCTTAATTTATGGCCCCATGCAAAGCAGACATTTAAAGCTTACCCACTTTGGAATGACACTTGCATTTTCAAGTACTTTTTTTTATATCTTTACATAAGTACATTAGTATTTTGTGTCACTAAGGGCTCTTAAATGTATCTCTCCATTGTGTCAGCAAATGCTGCAGTTTATTTGTATGAACTGTAGCATAAAGATATATGACACATTTAAATGTATCCAGATTGGGAAACGTGACTGGTAGTGTATTTTAGTGGTCTTTCCACATGTGTACATGCATCTGAAGCCAATAACAAAAGGCTTTCCAGCTGTGACCAATACTTCACTTTCCATAATTTCCCATGAAATTCAACCCAAAATAATATTTATTACATTGAAAACTCATATTAATTTGTTGTCATATATGCTTATTGCATAGTCTTGAAAAAATTTGATCTTGGATTAGCCTTGAAATTTACAACCTATCAAGAATAGTTCTGTAAGTGAAAACATACAAACATAGAAAAGCAAGCCAGCAAAATTGCCTGGAACACCTAAAGGCTAACTAATCAACCAGAGTGAAAACTTTTAATTTCCTGAAATATTTTCAGTCTGAAAACAGGTTCTTTAAAACAGTTTTGAAGGATTAGATGCTTTTCACACAAAGTACAAAAACATATTTTACACCATGAGAATAGCAGAATTATGTGCTGAGTCAGGTTATTCTTTTGAAATATACAAGGAAAATATTTAGTGAATTAAGCTGAACAGGTGAACTTGTTTTTGAGTACTTTGATGACTATTTTTGAGTACTTATATGGTTATATATATTCTTGCATAGAGAATAAGAATGGGTAATGTAAATTCCTCTTGCACTCTGCATCTGTATCTCCTTCTTTTTAATCTCTTCTTCCCTATGCTTTTTTCTGTAGTAACTGGGAGTTATCCCAGTATTTCTCCTTTAAGTCACTCTCAAAGTGTCTTCAGATTAATCCAATACAGAAGTTAATTTCTGAGTTACTAGAGTGCTTTTAGATTCAAAGTGAGCATAATCACTTCTAGCTTGAAATCATAGAATGAAAGTCTAAGTAGACTGAGTGGCTGAGTGGATAAAAGAAATTTGCTCATTAGATCTGTCAGGGAAGGATTCAGCTTTGCTACTGTTGCTGAAACTGAAGATATTGGGTAAGAGGGAAGAGAGTGAAGGAAAGGCTGGACTTATGGCATACCTGCTGTTATATGGCATGTAGTGAAAATGGGGAAATTTAGCTTATAAAAATCACATGGACTGATCAAGCAGTGACATGGTTAACATCACTGAAAGGTAGGTGTGAATTGGTCTATACTGGAAGGAAGAAAATATAATTTATTTACCATGTGTGGTCACCTATTCCTCTTCCAAAGGACAGTATTCCTCTCGTGTATGAAAAATGAATGGGGATAATGGATCCTGATTATCAATCTCTCATGTCCCAAATACATTTTGAGAAATTTTCCTAAATAAACCAATTTCCACTCCTATTCAGCTCTGTTAAATTGTACAAAAGAACTGATTAAGTGCTTTGTGAAAAACTGAAATCAGCAATTAAGGTAAAATGAAGAGCTCAGTGCACTTTATGGAACTAGAAATTACCACCATTTAACAGAAGTGTTACTATATACCCATCCACATTATTTGAGACTATTAGGTTTGCATGGAATTTTGCTGCGGTTACATGAAGTTTTCTTCTCAGCTGAGTAGAAGAATTGACAATAACTTCTGCAAATCTCAGAACTGATCTGCTTTTGCCCTAGTGTATGTTTCAGAGAGCCAGAAATAAAAGCCAACAGAAACAATTCAGGACCAAAGTGATGCAAGGGCAATCACTCCAATCAGTCTGAAAAAAAAAAGAATGGGTTAAAAAACCCACAACTAAATCTGTAATATCTTTATATTCCTCTCCGTTTTCCTCTTTAGACTAAATAAGACAAGGTAAGCATGATTGTGTCCTTGCTGGCAGGTGATTTAGGATACACTTTGGATCCTTGTTATACATTCCTGAGTATGAAATCAGGACAGAATTTGAATTATATGATTTTTCTCCCATATATATATTGACTTGTGGCAAAATAATTTCTTTCAGGTTAAAACAAAGGACAATGTAAAAGCTGTCCATCACTCAGGAAGACAGCTGCTGCTACAGATTGCATAAGGTAACAAGAAGGAGAAGTTCAAGGTTTTGTGGAGGTTGATGAATGACTGAATATCCTTTGCTTCCATATTTTCTATGCAATTTTTTCACTTAAATGGTGAAACAACTCAAAACTGCAGCAGTTAACATGGCAAGTCACTTGGTGCAGTATCTGACAAGTCACAAGTCAAGGGGTTTTTTGTGTGGAGCAGGATTTGTGTTTGAGTTGAAAAAATTACACCACTGTGTATAAAAGGACAATATGCACAGTATGCTGTGCAATATTTACATGGAAACTGTAATAAATATTTCTCTTAGAGGCAATTTTTTGCAATAATACATCCTCAATGTTCTTTATTTAGTTGATATGTTTCATTATTAATATATAAGCAATATCAATGAAAATACTCTGTATCTGCTCTTTAAAAGTTTTAATAATGACCTAAACCTGTGTCAAATCCACACCTGCCCTTGGTTCCTCTGAAATGGTGAAATTAAAAAAGGAGAGTGAAAATATGTCAAAAAACATAATATAGAGCAAATTAGAAAAAATAAATATATGCAATTTGGTTTTCACATTTTTGAAAATACAGTGCATCACAGATGTTCATAAAAGAAAAAAAAGGATGTATTACCACAAGTTTAGATTTGTCATCATGTGAGTACCAGATGTGAAGATATTACCTTGCATTTTGATCTGTAGATGTAATTACAGATTTATGCAAAAAACAGAAGTGAAGTTTTTTAGAATCATCAAAAGGATTACTGAATAATTAAAAAACACTCCTATATACTCCTGCAAAGAAATTCTATAAAATGATTTGTCAATGAGTTGTGATTAATAGGCATCTGCAAATTACTCAAATAGTAGCATTTTCATGTTGTTTGGTGTTTTAATCCTTGAAATTATTTTCATAGAAATTAAGATCATTTTCCCACTTCATATAGTGTTAAGATCCCTGACAGTACACTACAAAAAAAGCTTTTATGTACTTCACAGCATTATTCAAGGTCAGGGACATATTCTGTCTGCACTTCATTGTCTAGACCATTTCTGCTGTAGCAGAGACAACAGAAATCAAACAGATGTGACAAGAGAAAGAAAAAATACCTTAGACACTTAGACATAACAGTGATGGAGAGGAATAGTCAAATTAGTATCAAAAATATACTGGTGTTATAACTGTCAGAAATTAGGTTTTAAAAAATATATATAGTCCTAGATTCTAAGCTAAAGCAAATTGGTATGGATGTCAATATAAATATATATGTGACACTTCTAATTAATTAGATTGCAAAATTAAGGACCTAAAATTTACAAAGTACTCCATGTTGAGAAAATATAGTCCATTTTATATTAATAACACTAGCTTTCAGGAATTAAGAAAACTGGTCAAAGGTATTTGTTTGTGACTTCCAGCTGAATTGAATCTCTTGAGTAATTAACTTTCATTTTATTCTTTCAGGACCTTCATTCAGCTGAGAAGTTGATCATGGTATTTTTGGCTAGTAAGCCAATTTATGGACAGTTGGAGTTTTTTTTTTGTTTTTTTTTTGTCAACAAAAATGCACTACATTTATATTAAAATAAAATTTAAAAATGCCTGAGGCAGATATAAATCTGGTCCTATAATGTTAGAATATCTTTTTTATAATATCTGTGCAGGTTATGCTGTAGTTGCACCTTAGTGGTGAGCATGTAAGTTATATATGTGTCATATCACAAACCTGCTGGAGAGGTGTTCAATGAAATTATAACACATTCAACATCTTCTCTTTTCTCTGAAACATTACTGAGTCATCCCTAGAAATAAAGTACTTATTTTCCACCTCTTATATGATAAGAAATTAATCTGAGAAGACTGTTGCAGGAACACGTATTTTGGATTTCTTGTGCCAATTGAATTTTGAAGCAGTTCATACAACTGAGCAGCTGTTCTGCTGCTCTGGTTTTGAAAGGGAGTAACAGAGTTGGCTTCAAAATCAAAACCAGGAAAACTGATGAGTTCTCATGAGTTTCCTTCAATTGCAGAAACCAATGACTCGTTGCTTATTACTCTTAGAATTTTGAACTCAGTTATGACAGGTTCATATCTATCTTAGAAGTTGTTTTTACATTGCTGTGGTTCACAGATAAGTTTTTAAAATGAAATCCTTGACATAGTTTCTCTCTTATCAAAACAAGTATTAAAATTACCATGACTTAAATTGAAAGGAAATAAATAATAGAAAGGAAATTGGTAAGAAATGAGCATATTTCTATTTCATAATAATGTTTCACTTAATTGATTCTCAGTTGGTACAGATTTTACTGTGAGGAGAAAGGGGTACTGTATTTATCCTTGATCACTTCTAGGAAAAAAGATCTAAGAATATTGAGTTAGGACGATGTAGTCAACACCATGACTTGAAATCAATGTGGCTTTTAAAACTGTATACTGCTTTAGGGAGTATGGACCCCAAAGCAGCAGAGGAAACAATTTCAAGTTGAGGATTAAAAAACAGATAGGAAAATTATGGGAATTTTCCAACTTCTACCATGCTCATTCTTACTAGTACTCCAGATATAACTATGAACTGTATTGAAAACTCAACTTGCAGTCCATTTTTGACTTTTTTTTTTTTGGTGATTCTTTTTTTTTTCATTTTTTTTCATCTGGTATACTTTAGGATCTGTACTAAAGGGCAAAGTTCTTCACTCTCTATTTTGTTTTTATTTTTAAATTTGGAGTAAAGTTTTCAGAGAAGCTAAACTGCTTGAGTTCATTGAATTTTTACTATGTATCAAAACAATAACATTATTTTAATTTCTGGAACTGAAAGGGACCTCAACCTACTTGTGCATGAAGCTTAATTTTTCAGATACTTGCATTGTATTATTTTCTCTTTCCATGTCCTGTCCTTGCCATGACATGACAAGGAGCTATACCTACTCCGTATGAAAACGTTTTAACAGCCTCTTTGAGCTAAGAAGTTTATTCAAATAACTGGTTTTCATTTATTCATATAGATATTCATATGTTGTATGTACTAGCTTTTGATCCAGCCTTCCCTATATCGTGTTTTGAGCTGTTTTTTTTTTCCTTCAGTCATTAGGAAATAACAAACTTTACTCACATCCATTTTGGCTTTTGTATTTGTAGGCTGAAGAAACAACGTATTTTTAATTCCATGTTCTAAATTAGCTTTCAGCCACTTATCATAGAAGTAATCCTTCCTTTTGCATTCTCACATTCCCAACCATTTTTTTTTCTTAAATATGAGTGGAATTGTATGTATGCTATTTTTGATATCTTGTCAGTAGTGTGTATGCTTCCCTTTTGTTACTGGATGTCTCTGTCAACTCTTCAGCACTCCCTTTTTTTTTTTTTTGACTTGTATTGTCATGGGAATACATAGTCCTCTATTGATCAACTCCTGCAATAGTTTTTCATTCAATTGCTCCCAACAACAAAGTTCGTTCTGCTTGCCATTTTCCATTTTGTGTTACTGATTTTCAGCTTGTATGTTTGTCTGCTCATAAATGGTTTCTATAAGAAGGAACTGTAAAGGTCACCTCATCCCACCCCCCTGCCATGGAGTGGGACACACTCTACTAGACCAGGTTGCTCAAAGCCCCATCCAACCTGGCTTTGAACATCCCCAGGGATAGGGTATCCACAACTTCTTGGGGCAACCTGTTCCTGAGGGTCTCATCTCCTTCAGGAAAGTTCTTCTTAATGTGTAATTGAAACTTGCTCTCCCTCAATTTAAAGCCATTACCCCTTGTCCTATCACTACATGTCCTTGTAAAAAGTCCCACTTCAGCTCTCTTGCAGACTTCCTTGAGGTACTGGAAGGTTCCCTAGAATCTTTTCTCCAGGTTAAACAATCCCAACTTTCTCAGTCTGTCTTCATAGGAGAGATGCTCCAGCCATCTGATCATTAAAATCATTAAGTTTTTCCTCTTTTATTGCACTCTTTTTTCAATAGAAGTTATCCTTTCTGAGTTGCTGCAGTCAAAATACAATACTATATTCCAGTTTTGGAGAGGGTTTTTTGTTTGTGGTTTATTGTTTGGTATTTTTATACAAGTATTTAATGTAAGTGTTGTGAAGTAGAACTATTAGTGTGTTTTCTAATGGCTTCCAAGAAATCATATTACCAGTTCAATGGTCGTCTATTAATTTATACATCTAATTAACTGTAATGAATGCAAGACACTTGCATGTGTAAACACTTCAGTTCTTTATGGTTTGTTTGGCAGAGCAAAAGTTCTTGATGCCAATCTTAATTAATGACTGTAGTGTAGATATTCATAATAATTTACTATAACTTCGACTTGGGGAGTTGTAAGATTTTCTGCATGTGATTTTCAGTTATGCAATGTATTTATCGAGGCTGTGTAATGAAAGACAGAAATTTTAGGGCAAGAGCCCATAAAAGTACAAATCTCTCTGACAGAAAAAAAATTAACATTGATCTGCAGAGCAGAATTTTGGTTTAGCTGTATCCATTAATTCTTGAATTTCTTGGAAATACACTCCAAGGACTTTGTCATTTTAACATTCTTACCTAGCAGTTAATATTGCACAGTGAATGGTTTGTGAGAACATATGTTTTCTCTTTTCAGTAGCTTTTTAGTCTCTGTTCCAGTTTTGCCTTCATTGCTGATACATTCTCTGCTATAATACAGTGAGGCATAATAAACATAAATTCTTAGCACTTTCTAGGGTGAATATTATTGTCAGGATATTGTTATACATTTTCCTTTTAGCTAGGGGCCTTCATTCCAATTCTCAGTACACTCAAGAGATCTCATTTGGATCTAATTTTGACTTAGGTTGGGTATATTTTCAGCAAAGCCCAATGAATATATTTGTAATGAAAGCACACACTGTACTGAGTGGGAAATGACATAATGCAAACAAATCTGTTGTCTTCAAAATAGCTGCAATATCTACAAATCAGCCTGAAAGTCACTGTGTTTTAGATTTTCTTCCTGTTGACATTAGGGGAGTTATATTTTCTGAAGCTTAGTGAATATAATAAATGCTGCCTGAAAAGATTTCAACAAATGTTTTTCATTACAAAAGTTAGAATGACAAGTAAGTGAGTATAGTGGATAGCAATAGTAATGCAAAAAAGACTATGCCCTCTGGGAGCCAAAATATTTATTTCTCATCTTCTTTTTCATTGAAGGAAAATGACTTGCCATATACTATGAAATTTGACAAAGGTGTAAATCCAATATGAGGTATATAACCCTGCAAGCTGAGTAAAATATAGCCCCTTTTCTTATATATATTTCTGTACTTAGAATTGTATCACAAGATAATTCAGGCTGTGAGGGACTTCGGGAGGTCTCCAGTCCAATCCTTTGCCACACTTCTCAGGACACGTCTTCCAGCCCTTGCATCAGTTATGTTGCCCTCCTCTGGATGCATTCAAGGACTTTCACATCCCTATTAAATTGTGGGGCCATAGTCTTATTAAGAAACAAGTTTGATAACAGATAGCTCTAATCATACCCTCAAAGTAGGAAATTAATTCCATCTGTAGAAAAAATATACATTTGTAAACCAATATAAACTTTTTACTAAGATAGGTTTTTGAAAAGATCATAATTATTTCGATGTTGTCTCAAAGGCAGTTCTTAGGTTTCATCAAAAGGACAATTTTTCACCAGCAGTTTATAAAACCTTTGATCAGTCTTAGAACTTTTTCCGCATATTCTTTTTCTGGCTGTAGAACACAAAGAAAACCAACATCTGACCTTCTTGGCTTGTATGTCATTATATTCAATTGATCAATCAGTAGAAAAGCAAGACTGAAAACTGCCAGAGAAAGATGGGATTAGCTCAGTTGGTCAGAACATATGATAATGCCAAGGTGCTAATAATGCCAGGGTTGTGGGTTTGTTTCCCATATGGGCATTCTCTTAAGAGTTGGTCTAAGTTGTACTTGATGATCCATGTGGGTCCCTTCCAAATCAGTATATTCTGTGATCCTGTGAAAATTCTAATTCAAGTGTCATTTCGGTGGACAGCTACAGCCTTAAGATAAATATTTAGGAGGAAATGTTACAGACACTAAGTTCTCTCTGTTGTCTCTTTTAAATTACAGAACCAAGAGTCAATGAGCATGGTTGACTCTAGAATTACTTCTCCAGAATTGGGTGGTTTTCTTCTGGCAATGTCAATTGCCATAATCCTAAAGATCCTAAATTTTTTATTAAACACACGATGTACTTTCAGGAATGTCAGGCCAGAAAATTATGTTTATGCAACACTTAACTTTAGAATCTTCTCAAGTGCCAGTGTCTACTTACCAAAAATCCACCAAATCTAAACCCCAAAATTATAATTTTAATTTTACCTTTCTGTTGTATATTACTTTAAATGCTGTGCAGTTGTTGTCTCAGAGATAATTTGCTCCACCCCTACAGCATAAAACCTGCCCAAGGATTCTGATGCTGGAATTACAAATAGTGCAAAAGGGCTTTTCCAGCTTTTTAGAAAATTATATCAAATAGACAACTAAAGACTTTCAAGATGTTTTGAAGACAAACTTACCTATTAATTATTATCAGATCTCATTATTTATCTCACAGTCAAAGGAAAACAGTTACTAGCAAGTCCAAATGTACTGTTTGACAATCTATCATGCAGGGTAATATAGTTGCAGGAAAACTATGGAAATGACCTTTTCAACATTTTTCTTGAAGTATTGCCTTGAACAGCTAAAATGATAAAGCACTGGCAGTCAACCCTAAAATCAAATGAAATCCACTGAGTGTAGGAACTGAAATAGGTCCAGGGAACCAGAGAAAATTACTCAATAGACCATTTTAGTCCCAAGCTTGTAGACAGTGACTTGAGATGGCAGGTGAACTGGTGTGAAAAAAACACAAACTCATCCTTAAGCTTTCTTCCAAAGCTTAAACCAAAATACTATTAAAATTCTGAAATGCCACTTTGTGGAATACCTAAAAGAAAACACCTTTTACCTCAGTCATTGATTTTGTTTGTGTGTAAATGCATACATACTCACAAAGCTGGGGTTTTTTCCTAATAGCAATGCAGATTTATCTGCATTTTACTAACAGACTTCTGGATTTAGTCTTCAGGAGTTGTAATCTACATTACTGACATTATTGAAAAGGGATTTATTTTGACATGTGCAAATATTTGTATATTATATGAACAATTACACTGACACGACTATATGTGCTTTTCTTTCAAACTTACAAAATTATTCTCTCTCTAAGAATAAACTGTAGTCATTATCACTATTATTTTTGTGCTGATGGCATAGTACTAACTATAAATACGAAAAGATCAAAAACAGTATAAAATATTACAAATAGAATATTGTTAAAAGTCAAAATGAATAAATGTATTTGGTGTAGGTGTTGCTGTGTTGGCAGTGCTGCAGGCATGTTCTCTGGGAGAAGAAACCAGGGATTGCCCCGTGCTGGACCTAGCTGGTTCCAGATGGCTTTAAACCAGACCCACTGCGGGACACAGAGGAGCCGTTCCCTGTGCCAGCCTCACCTGGGTCTGGGCAGGTCTGTCTGGAGCGCACGAGTGGGGGGGAGTCTGCCCAGGGGGAGGGAAAGCTGATGTTTTAATGTTTGTCTCTGCTCTTACCAGCTGAGTCTATCTCCCACAGACAAATCTGGTTTGACCTTGATGGTGTTGCAAGCGATATCCCTGTCTCTTTCTCAACCCCGTAGGTTTCTCATTCTTATTATCCTGTTTCTCTTCCCCCATCCTGCTGAGGAGACAGAGCAGCTGGCTGGGTATTTAACAGCTAGCCAAGGTTACCACAATAAGAAAATGTGCTACCACAATAAGAAAATTATTAACAACCTTGATGAGTATTCATACCAAGAAATGTGGCAAATGTGGCTGGTTTTCAGTTTTATCAGCAAGTGTTTGTGGATTTCTTTAAATAACATGAGCAACATGATTATTCCTAGACTCTTCTGATCTGCTGGCTAATGTCCATCTTTTGGGGATAGCTGAAAGATATAAATAGTAGGAGCTTATTGCTTTTTGACTCCAAATTTTACCATATCTTGTCTGTTTACTGTATACTTGACTTTTCCTATTCAGTCAGTCAATCACCAGCCCCAGAGGATGTTTACTTAGAACATTTTACCTCACTTAAATGTAGCCGTACTTTACAGATTTTTGCTCTGATTTGACAATGTAAAGATTTTTTGCATTTAATCACATGAAAATTTAATGGAAATCACCTTCCTTGAAGTACATGAGACGCAGAAGCAGATGCACACCCATGTGAACGCCACAGTGTTGTAACTGGACTTCTCAGCAGAACTTTCAACAATATTCTAGTGTCTAAGGACTCCCAACAAACTAAAAGTTTATATTAATTGTTCAGAAAATTAAAACATAATGATAGTTCTCTATTTTGTTAGGAAGAGTGTGGCTTTTATTGTTATTATATTGAGACATCTTTAAGTATAATATTTTATATGCTGCAAATTGATCTTTCAGGTTTCTTTGTATTGTTAACAGTTAACTGAACCAAATTTAAGTATTTTACTTAATTCATCTGTTCATTTGACTTAAAATCATGAAAAGATTTTTAAATTCTACAGCTATATCACTTTTTTCCTCTGGTGTTATATTTTAAAAAAGATATTTTTCAATTTATCAAACCAGGTAAACTAGACAAAGAATGAAAGTATTATTGCAGACAATAATAACTATGAAAAAGGAGAAAAGTTTTCATAATATTTTGATATTTAATCTTCTTCTTATTCATTTTCATATCTAGATATGTTACTTCAAAAGTTTAAGACCTCCAAAGTAGTACTTGGTTCAGAAGGGAGAAAAAGTACAAGAAAAACAAAATATCTCTTGTCTGCAATCAGATCACTTCTAGTATTCCTGGGTTTTCTTTCAGGTTAAAACCCCTGGAACATACAAAGACATGCTGTTTTCTCAGTTCCCTTCACAAGGATGTTTATTCCATGAGTTAGGAATAAGAGTATGCAAAGTAAATATTTTAGCTTTACAATTTTTTCGGGTTTTTTTTAAATATCCTTAATGGTAATACCACAAGTGAACTTTTCACTTTTCCTGAGTTGTATGCATGGAAATCTTGTATTAGCAATGTAAATATAAAATAAAATAGAAAACATCATAAATGACATATATGCATTGAACCATTCATGAATGTACGCTATACAACTTAATTATGTTTTTTTATAATAGACCAGGGAGAACAATCCATTGACCACATATAAAAATTCATCTTAGGGGGCAAGATTACATTACTGTGATTTTGTTTGGATGACATAATATGCTAGTTTGAATTCAAGTAAAATATAAGGCTGAAGAACATCAGTTAAAGCTATCAAACCTGAAACTACATGCCACAATAAATGAAAATAAAAGCAAAAATCTTGATTTTACACAGCAATAAGCTCCTTATATTTTATTAAAAAGACATGTGGTAGTCTGTCAAGTTTTTGTATTTTAAATTTAAAATAAAATTTATTGCATTTTTCCTTTTACAGAAATGGAAATTAAAAAAGTAAAAGCCTCTAACAATGGCATACACTTATTAAATATTATGATTTGTTTATTTCCTCAGAATAGATTTTTTACCCTAGCAAATCTTATTTTGAATAGAATAAAATATTTTTAAATGTTATAACATGGTCTATGTCAAATTCAAGGACTGACTTGCCTCACTAAAGTGTCATTGGAATACATTTCCATTTTTAATCTAGTGCAAGATTAGGCCATTGTCTTAAGTTGGAAACGGAGGTGTGTATTCTATTTACCATCTGTTAGAGATAGAGCAGTTATTTTCTCTTAATTGGGCAGCTTTCTTTATCTCTTCCACAACCAATCCTCCCTCCAGGGATACATCTGCTGATAAAGGACCATTGAGTGCCACAGCATGGCTGAGCAAATTACATCATCCCATTGTTAGAAGCTCCACCCAGAGGGAGGAGCCAAGCATTCCTACGTGGATATAATCAGAGGTTTGGAACAACAGAGACAGCCTTTTCCCACTGAATTCCCAGAGGAGCAGCTATCTTTTCCACTGGATTCCCAGAGGAAGACCAGACCCACCTACACCACCACTGGAGCTTCAGAGGGAAGCTCCACCCTTCTACAGGATCTCTGCTTAAACAGAACCACACCTGGCACTGCAAGAGGGCTGCAGCCACCATTTGAACAGACTGCTACCAACACCCTGACCAACCGGGTGTCAGGTCATATTCTGACTCTGTCATTGGGCTTTTTTTCTTTTTTGGTACTATTGCATTTGTATTTTTAATTTTCCTAGTAAAGAACTGTTATTCCTATTCCCATATTGTTGCCTGAGAGCCTCTTAATTTCAAAATTATAATAATTTGGAGGGAGAGAGTTCAAATTTTTAGTTTCAAGGGAGGCTCCTGCCTTCCTTAGCAGAAACCTGTCTTTTCAAGCCATGACAGGCATAAATATAAATGAGATGAAGCATAGAAGGTTTTGATTGCCTTTATACATAGGCACACCTAAACCATTTTTTCATAAATGATAATAAGTCACATTGTTGTAACTGTTGTCAATCAACTGTTTCCACAAATTGATAGCTTTTAATAATATACATTTTAGTAGAGTGTTCGAATTCTGTCATGAAGAATGATACAATATCTTCTAAACAATGAAATTTAAATAATTTAGATTTTATAAGAAAACTTTCTAAAGGCTTCCTGTTGCATCCTAATTTTGTCTCACGGCTAAGCTGGAGCAATGCTTTGATTGCTATGATTGTTGCAGATGAGTGTTTGGCCACTTAAAGATTCATTGTCAAAATTATTGACAAAAGCAAGGTTTAATATGAATTTGTGAAAGTGCAGCTTTACAGAGTTCAGTGGAAGGGTTCACTGTGTTACTACACAGGCTGAGGCACCCAGGAAGATCAGAAGAGAATTGATTCAGAAAGATTTTCACTGAAGCCGAGAATGCAAAAGAGGGGAAGGGTGTAAAAGATTTGGATGCAAAGACAAGAATGCAAAAGGTTGAGCAGCAATTAACCACTAAATACTTTAACATTTGGAAAACAATTCAGTAGAGTTCACTAAAATTATAACATTGACTTAACTATAGATTTGAGATAGTAACATTTATATCACAATCAATTCACATGCCCACAAGAAAAACAATGTGTATACCTATTTCTGTGTCTGTAAAAGTACCTATCAAAAATTCCACTCAGGTTTACTGAAATACATCATATCCCACTGCATTTCCCAACAGGCAAGGGCTGCACATTGAGGAGGGTGGAGATGTGTGTGAGGGGGGATCCTTGGCTTCCAGAATGGTTCCTCGAATACTGTGTGTGAGCCTGAGGGTCTGTGAGCTCTGAGCACTGCTGCTGCAGCCTGCTGTGGTCCAGAAGAGCTCAGAGGGCCTCACTTAGGAAAGCTCTCTACAGGCTCCCAAAGTAATTGAGTTTGGTCATGGGTAAGTTTCCATAAGCCCAGGCATGACTCCTGAGGTGCTTTCACACAGGGCAGTAACAATGGCACTGTTCCACTGAGGCTGCTGTGCACAATGGGACTGCCCCACTTGGCCTGTCAGTCAGGTACATGATTTCCTAAAACTACTAGGGGAAATTGCTTATCCTTTGTTTGCCATCTGGTTTAGGCATATATGATGTTTCTGGAGTGGGTTGTTCCCACTTCTACCACCTAAGAGCTCCTGGTATGACCAGGGCTCAGCTCATATGGTCAAGGGAAACTTCCCCACCCAGCTAGTCCAGTCAGGGCTGATCAGGAGCTTCTGAGATCACGGGCCAGAGATGCGGGCCAAGGGTGGACCACCTCAATGATATGGACTTCTAAATTATAAGTGTCATAGCTTCATTACTGTAGTTAACCAAAAAACTTTCAGCAAAAATGAATGTGATAGCTGGCGGTAATAAAGTAGTATTTCAGAGAATTCATTCTTTTTCAAGAAGGAATGCCAAATAGCAGCCATTACACACATTTTCTTTCAACAAGTGCACATATAGCTAATATACAATGATTCTTGTTTAAGAAAAATGACATATCTTTTAGATATAGAGAACTGAAACTGGTTTTCTCACCAATACTGTCAACACAAAAAAACCCCAGTGAAGTACTGTATTTTTTTAAATAGTGAAAGAAAACAAGAAATGTTCTTGTGTATAAAAAATTATTTTAATATTTTATTAATGTTTAGATTTGAAACATACACTTCTGCTTGTTAATCAGTACTAATAGACTTAAGTGGTGCCATACAAAACCTTGAAAAATTAATCTAAATGCATCTCTAAATGCCTCAACAGCTTTGAAAATCTTGTCCAGATGTAATCTCGAGATCTTTCCAAACAGGTGTCAGTGGTCCTATAAGTTGCTGAAATAGTAATTTCTGTGAAATATAGTTCTGTTTAAAATGGAAAAATATGGTGACAAAAGCAAGAAAAGCCACTCAAATAAAGCAAAGAAAAAAACCAACACCACAAGAAGCGCAAACCAACAAACTAACCAAAAACGAAAAAAAAACCCACTAAAAGAAAAAAGGAACTAACAATCCCAAACAAAAATAATGCACAACCTTATTAGGCCAGCAATCCCTTGTGTACATTGTACTGAGCTAGGAACAGATGTAGACCTCAGCATGCTGGAGACTTTGCCTTTCCAAATCTTCAAAAAAGACACACAGAGCCAGGCTCTGAGACACTGGTTTTATTAATGAGTTGCAAAGCCATACACAGTTACTGGTATAAGCTGCCAGTTATAAGAAAACTAGAAAAACTGACTTGGAATATTTATTAATGGCTTTTCCAAACATCTCCTCTAAAAAATTCCCTGATTTTTGACCCTAATTCCACAGAAGCACAGCTTTGCTAACTCTCTTTTCCTTCCCTGGGACCAAGAGCAAAGCAGCCAGTCCTTTGAGGCAGCAGGCTGAAATGATCCAAGGGGAGAAGCTGCATGATGCAGAAGGAGAAGCTGGATAAGTGTCAAGGAGGCAAGGGGGAACCAAATTGCTGTCTTCAATTAGCCAGTGGATTGCGGCAGGAGGGACAGAGCAAGATGCTTCCTGCAGGTACATGAGGAGTCAATGGACACGAGCTGCAATACAGTGAACTGTGATTCAATGTAAAATAAAAGTGCTTATCGTGAGGGTGGTCAGATCCTGCAACAGATTTCCATACAGATTGTGGGATCTCTGTCCTCAGAAACATTCAAAACTTGACCTGACAGTGTCCTGAGCAACCTGGCTTGCTTGTTATCTCTTGAGTAGCATGTTGGCCCAGATAACATTCAAGGAAACCTGAATTATTTTATGATTCTATTATATGCACTGATAGAACACATTTAAGTGCTGTCTATGAAAACAGAACTGCAGTTTTTAAGTTTATCTAAGGAATTATTTATTTATTTTGCACTTCCATGGCCCTGCAACATTTCTGGTAATGAAGAAAATTTTAAACGAAATAATGTTTTTCAAAATTACTAACTTTTAAGCTTGCATAGACCTAGATGATCCTTAAGGTCCCTTCCAACCTAAACCTTTCTATGATTCTATGAATATAAACTTAAGGGATTTTTTTTGTTCTTGAGAAAAAGGGAAATTACATTTATTTCCCCTTGTGTAAAGCAACTTTCAAAAAGAGATATTTTTCTTTGGTTTTTCCAGTTAAATATTTTAATGTAGATAACAAAGCCCCAGTTTTAATTTATTTGAAAATTTTATTCTAAGTGTTGTTAAAATAATCAATTACCTGAGGTAGTTTAATCAACAGCCTAGTGACACCAGATTCCTAGTGGTAGCTATCTAAGGGCCTGAGTGGAAGAAAAGAAAGGGCTAAACACATCAGATTTATTCTATCACAGCACAAGAAGCCTTGTGAAAGAGGAAAAATCATGTTCAGGGCACATAAAATGCCCACACAAACCTGGTTTCTTCAGGATTTATCCTGGTCCAGTTCTACATAATAAATATACTAATATCTGGCTGATACAGAATGCAATTATTAAATCTGGAGATCATACCAAGGCTGGCAGGACTGCCTGGAATATGTACAAAGAGTTTAACATCGTCTTGGAAATTGATGTGAAAAAGATGTAATTCACTACAGAGAACATATTGCTTTGCAGTCAGACATGTTACACTGGGGAAAAAAATCAGGTCTAGAAATTGAACTCTACTGATGTCAGTCCTTTATAAAATGACCTACAGGTTACAGTGGATCACAAGAACATGAGTCATCAATGTCACCCTCCTGTGAAAAGTGCAGATATTACACAGACAAATGATCTTTTTGCTCTGCTCTGCACTGACAAGACCTCAGCTGAGTATTTCTCTGTTTTTTGGCAGCCCTTCAAGAACCTTCTGAAACTACTGGAAAGACTCCAGAGAGGTTTGCAAAAAATTGCTACAGGAAAAATTGAACAAAATGGGAATGTTTAAATTAAAGATGAAAAGGCCACCTTGTTATGTGACAGCAGTGTTCAGGTACAAGATGTGCTGAACAGTTTGGCAATTTTTGTCTATATCAGTGTGGATATGACAAAAAGCAATGGACTACAAAACTATGTGAAAAATACTACTGAAATATTAGACGAGATTTTCTGGGGCATATTGTGGAGTCTCATTTGTGAGGGGTTTTCTAGGAAGGTTTAGGAACCATATGTCCTCCCTGATGGAACAGAGTTAGTTGAAAATTTGGTTTTGGCCTGTTCTGTCTCAGGAAGGTGGAAATCAGCCAGTCTTTCACTCTGGGCAGTGGCTTCTGGAGAGAAGGTAATGGATATTCCAGAAGATGAGAACCCTCAAAATAACAATAAAACAAGTTTTAGAATTCACACTCTTTCTCATCCTTAAGTCTTAAAGGAAAAGCAGCTTATTTACCTCTAATGTGAATTACAGACCTAATTTTTCACAGTTTTTTTGATATCAGCTCGCCTATATTACTTATCAGGGTTAAAATGCTGTTTTATCTAAAATTAGAGAAGCTGTTAGTGGAAAGAGAACAGCAGGAATGTCTCCTTCCCTCTCTCACTTTTAATCATATGTGTAGCAAAGAGTCTAAACCAGGAAATTTAGTTTGGTTTGACTACCACCCCCAGTGTTCAGAATAAAACACTAAACTGGCAAAGGAGCTGATTTTTTCATTCTTTTGTATAGCCATGGGGAATGTCAGAAATGTAATGAATAATAATCTGGCCCATGCCAGAGGGATGTCAACTGTTCCTGAAGAGGAGCAGCATTGTCTTGGGACAGGACAAAAAAAGTTACGTGTGGTACTGCATGTTATTTCAAATAATCCTCTCAGTTATCAATTTTACACAATTGCACTAAAACCCACCAAGAGATACATCTTCAATAAATACAGAACACAGCAGGCGCCATGGACACATTTTTTATAAGAGATCACCACTGAATGAAGATTATTGTTTGATTAAATTGACTGCCTGATGGTGAGGCTTCCAACAGATAAACACAGCCAAGAATTTAATCAACAAACTGCATCATATTTGCATCTATTCCACATTCTGTCTACTTAGAGAAAGAACAGATGCAGACTCAGTAGGAGTCAGAAGGCAAGGAATCAATAGGGAAATACTCTATTAAGAAGAAGTTTCTGAATTTATAATCCAACCTTGACCTAAATATGCTTAGATTCTCACTCTGATAGTTCTCTCAAACTGATGGTTTCCAAAATCCATATTCTCCCTATTTAACAATGTCCCTTTGCTGGCATCATTAGTCTAAGTGAAATGCTGAAATAAATTCTTTTTTTAAGCCCTTCTGACATATGCTAGTGCAGATGTTACTCTAAACAGCTAACCTCTGCCTGTGGTTTATTTTAGTGGTTAGCCTACATCTGCTTACAGGGATTTGCTGCCCAAAGTAAATAAATAAACAGGTCTGTTTCAATCCATCTAGGGCACAAAATTATAACTGTCAGACTCCTTCGTGAGGGAGGCACCAGACTGCAGGGTTTTTGCATGTGTGTCAGGAACAGCATTATCCTTTACTTTGGCATTCGAAGTTGTGCATGGGCTGGGGCACAGAAGCAGCTGTGCA
The DNA here is from genome assembly GCF_027887145.1 of Ammospiza caudacuta. Classification (NCBI taxonomy): domain Eukaryota; kingdom Metazoa; phylum Chordata; class Aves; order Passeriformes; family Passerellidae; genus Ammospiza; species Ammospiza caudacuta. The sequence goes on from NC_080594.1 coordinate 99,967,474, forward strand.
AAGGACAGCTGAATCACAGACCGGCTGTGTCAAAATGCCTCCAGCACCTTCTGCAGTGTTTTGCCACATCCTGCTTTCCTGGAAGCTGCATCACAAATGCAAGATATAGCAAATGGCTCCTCCTCTTGCTACCAATGCAGATGGGCTCCATCCTTGGCATCCCATTTTCCCTCCCCTTTTATACGGCCCAACCTGTCTGGTCTTAGTTTGGTAGCTTATTCCTGACAGTAAGAGTTATGGGGATGAGCATGGTTTGGTATTTACAGGATGTTCCTCCCCCTCTGTTCTTTGCAGTGAAATAAAAAAAAAAAAAAATCCCTCACTTTATGTACTGCTTTCTTCTTTAACAATTTCTTTGCATTGTTATTACATTGTTATTAAAAGCAAGGGCAATTCAGGAATAAGATCTTTACAGAAAACTGCAAGGAACAAGCAGCTACTTCTTACTTAAAATTAAAAAACAATGTAAGAAAAATACTATCAGCATATTCTTATAAAGAAGAAAAATACTTTCAATATATTCATTTAAAGAAGGATCTGCACAAAGTACTTAGTTACATGGATATGTTCGAAGCACAGAGATTTATGTAGAAAAATATATATAAAATATGCACCTGTAAATACACCCCACTGAATATATGCATGTGTGTATATATAGACTGTGCAAAACTAAATATATGGAAATATTTATATATAACTATGTATGGATATGTAAATTATATACTTTAATTAAAAAATACCTGGTTTTATATACACAATTTAATTTTGAGACTAGAACTGTAAAGGCTGTATTTGGAATAATTAAATGTATAGTAACAGACTACATAAAATAAATCTTAATGGATAATGAAGCCATAGCAGCCTAAGTGTATTTTATGTTATATGGTTTTGACCCTAACATAATAAGACCTTGCTGACCATCTTACATTGATCACAGAATTTTTTTTTCTGTGGGTGTGGGATCTATATTTTCACCACTGGATCACATGGTGAATGGATTTCTTGATTTTTTTCCAATGTCAGGACAGGAAAATTTAAACCTTTGCAATCTGAAAACTGTTTCAGAGTCGAGGCTGTTAGTTAACTGGACTGAAATTCAGTTGGAGGGATGCCTTCCATGAGGAAGGTTTATCTTTCTCAAGAAAGATTCAGCTACTCTAGGGGTGTGTTATTCACATGGAATTTGTAATGCTATAAGTGGGATCCCACAACAGTTAGTAGGAAGATACTCAGCCATTTTCACAGATGGGGTCAACTGGAGTCCACCCATCTTACAACAGGTGAGAAGAACATCCTCAGAAAATGATTCTCTCCTGGCATGGCCTCTAGCAGGACAAACCAATAATGGATGTGTGTGTCAGAGACAGAAGATTTCCAGATATTTAAAGCTGTCTGAGATTAATTCTTCCTTCAGTTGCCTAAACATTTTTATCTCCCCGGTGCCTGAATTTTCAGGTAAGGGGAAGCCCACCAAGTTCTCATTCTTTGGTGAAGGTGGATATATATGGGGATGCTTGTCTGCATTCCTTCAGCAGAGAAGAAATATAACCTAAATTGGTCAATTTTTTGTTCCTGAGTGAAATTTATAATCCGTACATTTATTATATTACATCCTCTTTTGTACTTTTTCCTTTATATTCAGCATAAAAAATAAGCAACTTTGCTACAAGTGAAAATTGTTTCTTATAAGGGTAGTTTTATGATATTTTATACATATGTGTAGGATTTTCTTCTCCTAATACACATTTTCCAGTTTAATTGGACTAATTATTGAACTTTTTCATACTTTTGATCATCAATTTTTGCTGCTGAGTGACTCCATCAAGTATGTAAACCTTCAGAAATGCTGATTTTCTTAACTTTCCTGAAGACTGGATTCAAGTTGCTTTTGGAAATCTGGTGGAATACATATAAAGGATTTTACTGTTTGTGGGGAAATAAAGGAAATGGGTTCTTTTTTGATTGGTTCCAAGGAAATATATGGCATAAAAATTTCAGGAGTCTGTTATCAATACTGACACGAAAATAGAAAGGTTTGGGTTGGAAGGAACCTTAAAGGTCATCTAGTTCCAACTCCTCCATCATGGGCAGGATCATCTTGCACTAGTCCAGGAAGCTCAAATATGCAAAAGCATATAAAAGCATATATACAAAAAATATATAAATACATAATGCAAAAGTAAAGTAAAAATAAATCATACACACTGTAAGATTTTATTTAACCAAATGGCTGAAAATCCAAATATATCAATAATATTATCAACAAGGAGTACAGAAAATTTAATAGTATGATCATGACTGAATGGTGAATTATACAATATTTTCTAAAATGAATGCAGTAGATACTTTATTCCAATATTTAGGAACAAAACTGGCCACAGCAGCTTTTTTCCTTTCAGAAAAAAATGCAGTATTATTCAGATAGCTCCTGTTTCAAGGCACCAAGACTAATTATTTTTTTATTTCAGTTTCTCTTGACAGAAGTAATAGCAGGTTTAGACAAATCTCATTTTAATTTGCTTTCTCTTTTTTTTGCTTTAACCTTTCCCACATCACTGCAGAGGTGAGACGCTGTAGCTGAACATAACTTCAATCTACTATTCTGTACTTACACAAAACCTCCTTTCTCTTTAAAAGTAATCTCAGGAAAAAATAAGTTGAAGTACTCAGAGTGTATTAACTTGCTGACTCAAGATCTGAATAATATCGGGTTGCTCTCATAAGCTGCTTGACCTATTGATGAACCAAAATACATGTTCAGATTAAAGTGAATGTCTGAATCCAATCAATAGTTTGAAATTTTCTGCTACATCAGGTTTGATGATGACTTTTCAAGCTGTACTATATCCTTTTGACAGATTAAATAAGTATATTCATAGATCTTGTGGCTTTGACAAACCAATCACTGGAAGGTGAGACATATATCTTATGCACCCAGAAGATCTTTGCCACATTGATTAGTTACCTCCAGGCACTGCAGCAAGAAAGCTTCACATTTAATGCCTGACTACTTCTGTCATAGGTGCCAAAAATATTGTGATAAAATGGTTTAGTGGATAATGCTCAAGCTTGTAATAAATAATTCTGATCACTGATGCCAAAAAGGAAATGGTTTGAGGATCCTGGTTATTTTTTAATAGTACTTTTTTATTTGACTGGTATTAAATTCAGTTGATGTATTGTTTACAGAAGGATGTGAGTGTAAAAATAGTTGGGCCCATCACTTTCAAAGTCTAGTCAATGTGAAACAGTATTTGGTGGGTTATTAGACTGTTCTACTCATGGAGGCTGTCACTGCTTCAGTACAGATGTGGAAGAATATGTGAAGTTGATATAAGAGAGCAAACACTGATGAAAAGACTAAGTGTGCAGACAAAGTATTTGATAGATGTTGCAAAGTGGGTTGCAATACTCCAAGTGAAAGATTACACTACTTGTTTCTTTCTTTCTCTCTCTCTCTTATTCACAGCAAAAAATATTTCACTAATCTAAAAATATTTAAATCAAAATTCCTTGATAGCTTACAGTAGTAAATATCTGAATGGCAATTGGTTTCCTATTGTGATTAAAATATTTTCTAGGGCTCTTCTTGTCTGTTGATAGAGCAAGAGATTCCTCAAGTCATAACAAGTAGTTTAGACATTTCAGAATGTTCTCTGAGTCCAAAAGAATTATTGAGAGAGCTACCAAGCCTTTACTAATTCAATTAAATTTTCCAAACTGCAAGGTTATTGGGACTTGCTTCATTATAGAAACAATTCTACTGTTTGTGCTTTATAGATGAGGATTTGTGATAAACTCAGCTTCTTTGTTGTTCCCTCTTTTGAACAGGATTCAAATACAGAGACAACTCAAGTAGTAGTTCTGGAAGGGCATTAGTATTAGAAGCACAACTCATATGGTTAAACTCTGAACATTTCTGCAAAGGAATGCTGTAATTTTCTATATTGCACATCACCTCTGACATTTTCAGACCAAGTACAAAGGAACACTTATGCCAGTGGCTGTGCACTGAGAGAGCAACCTCTTAGAAAGACTTTCAGCTCTAAGTAGATCAATTTTCTGGTGCTACAACAGTTTCTAGATTAATATAATCTCAGGGAAAATTAGGAGAATGTGTCCACCACACTCCGCAATGCGACAGATTTAATTTATGACAATTTCAGGGTCCCTTTCCCTTGGATATGTGATTTCACAAAAACCAATAAAAAAGTAATTCCTAGCATTTCAAATGGCTTTACCAGGATTTTGAAGGTAGACTAGAGCCTGGATACTCAGACCTTCCGGCACAGATATGCCTATAGTTCTTGTGCTTGCTACTTTGCTATGGGAGATAAGAACTGGTGCCGTAACAAATGAATAAACTCTGGTCCTGCAAGAGGCAACACAAATTCTTGTTTGAACGAAGCAGCACATTGAAATGAAGAATGAAGGTCTTTCATAGTACTTCTGACTGGAAATACAAAATTGTATAACACTGATCCTTTCTTTGAATCTTTCGAATTTACAGCATTTGCTAAACCTATAATGGGAACATTCTCAATCAGCCTTTTAGATTATTCTTCCTTGACTGCAAGCCTTTCTAGACATAGGAATATTTTTTCCATTGTTGTTTGTGAGAAAAATACAAATGAACTGTCTCATGCATATACAACACATTTAGGAGCAAATCCTAATCAGTAGCACACGTGTTCCATTCTATTATCTCCACAGCCTTTTGAGATGCATAAGTAGAGCCACAGACCAATCCTTCCATGGGGATCCAAGTCCGGAGGCAAGGTACATTAGGCAGCTATCTGACACAAGGAAATAGCTATTCTCTATCAGTCTGCCACAACACAAAAAATACATCTGGAATAAATCTTCACCTATGGAGTCAGTGCCTTGCTAATTCCAGAATGATTCTGCATACTTGGCTTGCATTTGAACCTCCGCCTGAGGAACTCAAAGCAGAAACTGATCACGAAGAATAAACCCAGAGTGGCTTAAATCCCTCCATGGCATAGAATAATTACCTCTGAAGCAAACCTTACGACTATTTCTGTTTGCCTTAAAAGGAACAACATCTGTATGATCCCATTGAAATATTTTATAGCAGTTCCTCTGTTTATATGAATTTTCAGAGGTGGAGAAAATTATGTAGAGTACTACAAAATGTAGTATCAGAGCATACAGAATTTCCAGTTTATGCAGTATATCACAGTAAGTAAGAATGTGGAGATGGCCTTCTAGTAAATATTAACAGGGCTGGTCAGAGCTAATCTACTAAAGCAGAAGCCTGTGCCATCCTACCCTTCCAAATATATTGAATACAGATAAGGAGAAAAAAAAAAGAAAAGTTATGATTTAAAAATTTTCTAGATGTGACAAGCACAGTACCAATATAAATTTTAAATAAATATAAATAGGAAACAATAAGAGGAAACAAAGCTTTGGTATACAAAGATTAAAAAGTCATATTTGGATCCTTCTTTTTCTCTGTGCAGTAGAGGTTTCTACTCCAAGTTCAAACATGATATAATTGTAATCAAAGTTATTATCTAATTGGTTTCTTTCAGTGCTTTTAAATGTGTTTTTACTTTCTTATTTACATTGAAAATTAGTTCTTTATTGTATCTTTCCAATTGATAATAGCATTTTTTTGAGAATTGCTACAAATTGTCTGTCGTATTACTGTATCTGGATGCATGCAGAAGTAGGACATTTCATCCTGCTAAAGGTAAGTGTTGATGTCAAAAAAGGCTAAGAGATGTGTTTGAGACTTAATTTCAAAAGACAAGTTATACTTTGACCTTTATTTTTCTCTTTTTGTGCAGCAACAAAGCATCATATTATCTGTTGGAGTTAATTAAAATGCAAATCAGACCTGTAACTCATGACACCATGTCAAGATACAACTGTAATTTGCCTTCTTCAAGGAAAATACCTCTGACATGATAAAAATATGAACTCTTTGGAATAACATATTTGGTGAACCAGCTTTTCAAGGGGAAGCCTTTCATTTTCCTCTTCTGTACTTGTATGAGACTGTGTCCAAAGTTGCCACCAAAAAGAAATTTGCTTATAGCAAATAAAGCTATAAGGCAAAGATTCTAAGCAAACCTATTCTTAGAGCCTTGAAGTTGTCCAGAAATTCAGATCAAATAATAAAACTTGAAAATGAAAAGAAAGCCTGCCAGACTGTATCAAGAATGTACTGCTGGGATGTTAATTTGTAGCTAGCTAGTTTAGTGAAAAATTCTCTAATATGTATAGTTTTCCAGCTTTAATAACTTTACACTATTTGTTGAGTGGTAGGTTTGATTTCAATTAAGTGGTAATTTGCTTTACATGCTCTTCCTAGGTGGTCTTGGAAGACCAGTTGTTTTATTAAATAGAAACACTCTGAAAAAGACCTGGCTTGAAAATAATTTTAAAATTTCTATTTAAAAAGGCAGTGTATTATTTTACAAGTTCCACACTTTTTATTGAGAAAATTACAGCCCTTTACAGGTGATTTAATTAAAATTGTCCATGAATGTAATGATGCATCATCACTATATGCTGCCAGCATAAAAGAATTCATTCCTGCTTCTTGCTTTGCCCATTCCTTGAGATGAAAAAGAACCTTGTAACATTGTAGGGCACTTCTGAAAATAAGATGATTAATCCAACTGGAATTCAGATTTATTAGTGGGAACCCAGTGCAAACTCCATACACTGTTTGGCTCAGAACACAGGCAGAAGGACCCTTGATTAACCACTAAATTTGAATGTAAATATGTTCCACTGATGCAAGGGGAAGGTTCCTGAGATGCCTATTGGACAAGGATTGGAACCCATAGCGGGTCACCCCCACTGTGAGCACAGCATATCTCCTGGCTGAGAGGTGCTTATCATAATGTTCACAGGGAATGTGGCTGCTGATGCCAGAGCTGGGGTTCATTGAGTCAGAGTTGGTTCATTGCAGATCTGGGCTGAAGGACAATGACATTTCTCTGCTTTGAACAATTTGGAGAGTAGGGCTTATGGCGAAGGAAGCACAATGAGTCATCAATAACAACATAAAAAATTATTTCCCCGTGATTTAGAATCCTTACCTTCGGCTATTGTCAGCTGAAAAGCCAACCAAGGCCCACTCATGACCGTGCCATAGCCCAAAATTTTGCTGGCCACTTGAATCTTTAACTGCAATTATAGTTATCATCAATATGGTTTGGAGGACTGCTTTCCTCCCATTTCCTGTGGAAAATACAAATTCAATGTTCATAATTCCTTCTGTACAAGGCAAAATATTTAGGGCATCAAAATAAACTAAATCTGTTTCCTACAGCAGAATTGAAGAAAAGAAGAATGCCTTCTGTTCAAATATATTCTAGGTTTCTCTTTTAATTCCCTGCATGATTTTAAAGAGGGCACTTGGTCTTTGCATAATTTTCCTTCCTGGAAAGTGAAGATAAGAAGTTCTCCTTTTTTCTCTTACTTTCCAATGTACTAAATTTTTAAAATAATAACTTAACATAGCATTAATAAAAGCAAATCTGCAACTTTATAGTTAGACATACAGCAACTTCATATTTGTTTTGCAGAAAAAACCCTTGAATTTTTCAAAGGTTTTAATAAGACTAATTTCAAATGCTTCTGCTATTTTTTAGCTGCAAAATTTTGCATAAAACAAAACCTTGACATTTTTTCACTGTCAAGATGTTTTTTAATTTTCTTACTCTTACACAGATGATAGAAGTTACAGTCGTACATAAAAGAGTCTGTAAGTTTATATGAGGGTGGTCCTAATCAGGAAGCCAAACATGTCATTCATGCATTCGGAAGGATTGGAAAGAACATGATTGTGTTTTTCCTTATGATAAATGTTTGTACTACTACCTTTACTATATTAATCACATACTTCATAACTTTCATAAATAATCTGCTTTATTCCAATTTTTTTTTTAATTTTAATATCTGTCTTAGAAATATTTAATGTATTTATTTAAGTCTCCTCTGAAAGACTGAAAGATGTCTGCAGTTAGAGATATCCTTGCTCTTTTGGGGTGTTAGCTTTGGAGCCTGGATTTTTTTCTCTTTTTTGCCTTGAAGTGTAGTTCACATCTTCACATCATCCAGAATTTTCACATAAATCCCCTGATATTGTTGCAACATCTTTTTTCTTGCCTTTCCTCTTTATCTTGCATACTACAATGAATTTTTTAGTTTGTGGTTGTGGCTTGTAGTTAGCATTATGTGGGAGAACAGCAGCACTTAGACCAGAGGCTCTAAGGACATTTACATCTCAAATTCTTTGTCCTGTGATGACAGAAAAAGAACTCAGTTGCTGAGGCATTTCTTTCAGTTTTGTGGTTTTGTATGGTATGATACTGTCAACATCAGGAGCTGAGAAATTATGTCATCTTTCAGCTTTTTCATGTGTCTCTCTTTTTTTCTGTTTTTGTAATAAGAATGATAGCAATAAAAATATTCAATAAAGAAAGGAAAAGCCAGCAATAAATACAGAATTTAAAAAAAAATCAATAACTGTTCAAGAGCCTGTGGTCTGAAAATTACAATTCCCTGTCTTGTCCATCATACTTTCTTTGTGACTGGAAAGATGACAGTGAAAAATATTTTTATTTCTATTTTTAATATGAACTGTACTTAAAATGACATTATTCCATTTAAGTTTCAGCATTGACAGTGCAAAACAAATATATAACTTATTTAAAGCCATAATTAATAATGCAAAATGTAACATGCCTAATCCACTACTGGTTTAGGTTCACAACTTATTAAAGCACTCTTTTCCATTGTATTTCTTGTTGCCATTCTCCAACTTGCTTCACATTAAGTTGTTAAAACTAATGTGGCATTTAATTCTATATAAAGATGAGATTGTAAAAACCCCAGGAGTGCCAGGGCCCCTGGGGAAGCAGCTGGGAGCCCAGAGCAGCCCTGGCACACAGGTGCAGCAGGGCCAGGGCAAGGCACAGCACAGGAGCAGGGCTGGGGTGGGGACATTGACCTCAGACAGTGACAGGGACAGGGACAGTGACACCTTAGAAACCCACAAAGCCTCAGAGAAACCTCAGCAGTGGTGTGCACCAAGGCGTGCCAGGATCCGGCCCACAGGCTGGGGTGAAAATGAAGACTGCTGAAATGAGTGGCCAGGGACAAACAAATGCTGTGACAAATAACCTCCTGTCACCATGATATTTTCTGAAAAATCCTCTTTGCCCACGATTTTCTCCTGGGAAGATGAGAAGCCTCAGAGAGGAATGAAAACAGTAATTATCTGATTGCTGCTCCTGTGTTTGCTGCTTTGGAATGTGGTTTGGACATTGTTTACCAACAGCTGCAAGTTTGATTGGTTCCATGTGAGTTGTTTTTAATTAATGGCCAATCACAGCCAGCTGTGACAGACTCTGAGGAGTCAGTCACGAGCTTTCATTATCATTCTTGTTAAGCCTTCTGATGAATCTTTTCTCTATTTCTTTTTATGGTTTTACTATTTCTGAGTATGGTCATAATATAATAAATATAATATAATATAATATAATATAATATAATATAATATAATATAATATAATATAATATAATATAATATAATATAATATAATATAATATAATATTCAGCCTTCTGAGAATGAGGGTCAGATTCTCATCTCTCACCTCATCCTGGGGACCTCACAAACACCACAACCTCCCAAAACCCTGGAACAGAGCTATTATAAAATATTTTACCACAGCACTACCTGAAGTCCTGATTGCAGTACTGATTGTGGAAAATAGTAAAGGTAAAAAGATTTCCAAAAAGCTGTAACAGCAGGCCTTAGAAACAGATAGAACAGAAAAGTTAGAACTAGTTGCAGGTGCAAAGTCTAAAAGTAGGAAAAGTTACAATAGTAGAGCAAGCAAGGACATAAAACAATAGCTTGAGTTTTAGGCTTGGCTAAGACGGGCCTTAAGACTGCAGAAAAATATGCTTAGCAAGATAGCAGAAGGTTTTAAGCTTAATAATGGTGTATTGTGTATTGTTAATAGAAGGTATACCAGCAAGTATTGTGTGAAGCAAGTGCACTTTTAGTGTGCTTTTAGTAATTGGCTAGAGCAATTGTCTGTAAGCTTTAGCAATATGCTATTGCTTAGAAAGTTTTTAAAATGCTCTGTAAAAAAGAAATCTTTGGCTGCTGCTGGCAAGACGTGAGCTGTTGCCATCTTCCTATTGTCTCCACCATGTAATGAGGCTGATGCTGCAATAAAAGCTCAAGGAATGTATCCCAGCAGTCCTGTCCTGCTCATGAAAAAACCTCCAAACACTGAACCTCCTGGCCACAAGGGTCTTACAGACTGAAAAAAGCCAGTGAGCAGAAAGACTAAAGTCATACCAAAGAACGCAGCAGCTTGATCAGCATGACCCAACACTATAAAGGCAAATGCAAAGGCAAGATGAATTTAGACTTTGGACCCCTTAAACCTCTGCATCTATTCTGTATTTGCAAAAAGTCAAGGTGCTTTCCAGACCAAGCCTGGTTTTTTGTATATTGCAGAAAGTCAAGGTGTTTTTCCAATTCAAGGCTGTTTTCAAATTAATAGATCACTGTGTTTCAGCTTTCTGAGCAGTATTTCATCTCAAGTCTGATGTTTTGTTATTTTACAAGGTCTTTTTGGGGAATGACTGCCTCTCTTTGGATGTATTAAATACTTAGGAAAATTTCAGATTTATTTGGAAGATTTATGAATGCCTAGTAATTCTCAGAATACATGCCCATGTAGCAAAAAACATACTCTAGACAATTTGCTTTGAAAAATCTAGCAAAAATTATTTCAATAGAATAGACAATACTAACTATATAAAACTAATATTTTTTCCAAAATGATCTAAAGGAAAACAAATCTGATCATTAGACAAGAAGATTGTGTTTTAAAATCATCATACCATAATATTTTCTTTGTGTTTTACACAATGACCATTATCCATAGGTATTGATATCTATAACATAGTGAGAATAATTTACAAGAGGTTAAAGATACGCAGAAAGAATATAGTCAGTATTGCTAAAAATATTAGGTGATGATTGCAATAATAATGATGTGTCATGATCTTCAAGATTATAATGTGGAAAAAAGGAAGAAAGTAAGGTTTAAGATTAAAAATAAATGTCAGAGTTCTGCAAAACATGTTTAAAGGTACACTGTCTTCCTCATGTTCAATACAAGATATAATGTTCAGAGTAAAAGAAGAAAACAGTTATTTCTTCCATTTCTGTATCTTCCTTCCAAAATTACTTCTCATAGGGCTTTCAGATGGAACAGCAAATGGGAATTCCTGATTCTCTAAAGCAATAATGTATCAACAACTTTTATGGGTCCTTTCCAGCTTGAGATATTGTACAAGTTCATGATTAAAAAATGACCCAACAACTTTTTTCTAATCAAAAACTGCAAAATAAAAGAAAGACAGAAGAAAGGAGTTTAATTTTTCCAGTCTCAGATGACAATTGAAGCTTAAACCACAAAAATTACTGTCACATGATGTCACTCTCAGCAAGTACCTTGAAAATAGAGTTATTGAAAACAAAATGAAATAAATTTTAAAAATAGTTTAAATTCATGTCGTGAGCTGTGAGAAGAGTAGCAACAGCATTACTAAATATGATCAGGGGCATGTATCATCTATGAGACTAGGGCTGCACAAAAAGTCTCCAAAACATAATTTATGCAACATTAAATTGTTATCTTTCTTAATTGTTAATAAGAAATTACATAATAACCAAAGCATTTTTCGTAAAAAGGTAAAACCAAGGAAGTATAGAAATGGATGACACATTTATAAGACCAAGTGTTGGTGTAGCAATATGTCAGGAAGATGTGGCATGAGGAAGAGTACCTCTAAAACATGAGATCCTTTTGATGTTAGCTGTGATGCCAGAGCCTAGTGAAGAATTCTCCTCTGTAACTTTTTCTATTTCCACATGCTCAGCAAAGGCATCAGGAGCAATGGCATGTACTGATCTAATGACAGGATTAAGAAGCTTGGAGTGACTATTAGCAAAGTGTTCTTTTAATACACCCCAGGTCATGTTCTAGCACTGCCTGGTACAAATCTACTTTGCACTGCCTGATGTGGGGCCTGGGCAGGAGCACTTATAGCAAACTCACTAGCTTTAATTTGGCTTCCTAGATCACAGTGAACTTTAAAACTTGGATATCTGAGCAAATATATTCCCAACAGTCATAACCAGGATTATACAGACAAGGCTTGTGTTTAGTTAATTGAGGAATTATGGTATAGGTGTGTGTACATCTGTACCATACAGGTATGTACAGTTTCACTGTTAGGCTGGAAACAACCTATGGAGCTCTAGATACACTCCCAGCCTCATTGCTTAGGCACTCACCTGCTTTAAAATCGTGTCTAGTTTATCTATGAAAGTATGGTAAACTTCAGCTCCTAATTCAGCCAGATGATATTTGGTTTTGCAAAACATAAATGTCTATTTCATGAAGCAGCTGTTGAAGCTCAGCTGCCCTTCTGTGGTGTCACCCACTGTGTCAGCTGCTTTCATACCTGGAGCAAGGAATGGGGATAACCAATCCCTTATACCTGAACATGTGCTGAACACGATTATTGCATTGGGTATGTACTGAGCTTAGGGTGACTGTACTTAGATGTACTTAACATCTGACAGATATTAATGGTTGATTCTACTTAGATGTACTTAATATCTGACAGATATTAATGGTAGCTAAATCTCGCTGTCTGTATGATAAATCATGTTAATTTTAGATTACACAAATAAAAATACTTAAATGAGGCCCTAAAGTAGGCAAATTCAGGATCTGGTTGCCTTTCTTTAAATAAAAAATTACTTTATCAGTAATCACATTTGCTTTGCTATCAAGGACAAAGTTATGTGTTTGCTTATAAAACTGCTAACAGGTTTCAGAGAGCTTCAGAAGCCAACTCAAATATATTTTTTTACATAAAAAATAAATATCAGGCACTTTCTAAAGCTATGAAAGAATTCTGTGACTCTGTAGTCACCAAACATGCCCTGCATCGGGCTGAAGTCCATCTCCACGACTGCTTGCTGAGGAGGGGGAGCAGGATCCTTGACTTTCTCACAGCCAGGGCAGGTGGAGGTCAGCTGGCTGTTCTGGAGCACCCACAGCAGGGATGCTCCCTGGACCTGCAATGAGCTGCTTGGAGACCTGCAGTGGCTCAGGGCAACGAGGAGAGGATCACGAGTGCCCTGCAGCCCATCTATGGTCTGACCTTACCTTTGCCAAGTGAGGGAGGCTTTTTGTCATTAGCTTAAATGAGAGGAGGAGTGCTATAATGATAATGAGCTGGGCACGTGGCTCAGGATTAGCCTCACCTAAAATAGTGCAGCGTATGCAAAGATCTAAAATGAGCATTTTTAAAAAACAAGCAGCTCATCCTCCCACAAAACATTCAATTTATATGAATTTAAGATATATGTTCTTTGTAATAAATGCCACCACCACAACAGGAACTATGTCCATGAACAAAGGCTCATCAGCTCATGGCTTACCAGTGCAAAGCATGAAAAGTTCTGCCTCCTTCTGATGTTAACTACTGATGTCCTTTACAGTATAATTACAACAGCAAAACTGAAGATTCAAGTGGCATTAATTTTGTCCTCTGAACAAAAAAATAGACCTCCTCCTAATCCCATGAAAAGCATGGATTTTCAAAATTTTTTAAATTGCCAGGGAACTGCTAAAGCATGCTTTCAGGGCACAAGTCAATACTTAGTACTGAATAAATACATCTCATTTTGTCTTTAAATTATTGACACACATGTTAAGGAAAAAAGCAGGTTATGCTGCTGTTTCAAGATAAGGATCTGACCTCCTTTTGTATCTTTGTTTATGTAACATCTGACATTGGGTTTTTTAAGCACTGTAAAAAAACCATACAAAGCATATAACTTATAAACACTTGTACAGTAAATATTTACAGCACAGAATATTAAACTGCAAAACAAAGCTACTGCAATAAATGTTTGCCTTTTTATATTATCTATTATCAAGAAAATGTGATTTTTCATTTATATCAGGGTATTGTCCCAAATTCATTCACACCATAAAGCAAAAGAGTGCTCTGGCAATGGCTCTATTTTGATGAATGCAAGATGCTTCTTTTTATTTCTTTTCTTTCCTTTTTTTTTTTCCCCTGAGAGCAAAATAAGAAATGGAATATGAATCAAAAAGGGGGGGGCGGGGATGTTAAACTTTGCAAGTAAAAGATTTATTGCTGTATTTTTATTTTAAGTTTTGCTGCAAACTTTACGATCTTTATAGGTTTTGATTTGTTTACAGACAGAGTCTCTACCATTGGCACCCTGACATTTTTTGTTTAATATAAACACTGTTTCTGACACCTTCTGGAGAAAGCATTGAAAATAAATAAAGACAGAAGATGCACATTTTTAAAAAGCCACTATTGAATATGTGCAAATAGACTTTCACAATGACCATTTCAACAGAAGGCTAAATGTGTTTGTTTGAATCCATGAATCATTTTTCCTTCCCTCCCCTTAAGATACAACCTATTTCATGTAGTTCAGCTGAATAAATTTTATAGTGGTAGGGAACTGAGAAATGCCAGCATCAAAACTTTAATAAACACAGCTTGAATCTTTGAAAATGAAGCTGTCAACCATGGTTTAGCCTGCATATGGCACATTTTGGGAAGAAAAATATCAGAGAAACAGTTTAAAGCATAATTTTTTTCACAAAGCAGGATTTTATTTATTGCTTGGGTTTTTTTTCCTATTTACTGCTGACTTAATTTTCCTCCTACCCTAGATGATGGTCCTGAAGTGCATAGTTTTCCAAAGTGTGGTATGGGATTGATTAGAACTGAAGTCTGACCTGCTGTGTGCCATTTCACAGCCTGACAAAGCCCTGCCCTGATTGGTCTGGGCTTACTGCTCCTTCTAAAAAGAAAGATTTTTGGCGAGTTAGAAAGTCTTTCTCAGATTTTTAATTCCTATTTTGAGAGTAACTGTTATCTTTCATGATGTCTGGATAGGTTTCATAACATTTTTCAGAATTAAGTTTCCTGTTTCTGAACAAAAGTTTGATGACTTTCCCTCTCTATTGGCAAAGGGAAGTGGTATTGGGGAAAAACAAGCATTTTGGGTTTTGGAAATAATTTTTTCTTTTCCTTTCCATGCAAGAAAAATTGCCCTTCATGATGGTTATTTTTTCTTAATAAATAATAAGGTATTGCATACAGAAAATGCTGCAGTATACATTATTAAAAGCAAATCATTAGGACAATAACCCCCATCTCTAAGGAATAATTTGAAGGGTATTATGCTGAAGTTCCAAGTGAACAAAAAGAAGTAGGAAATTTTATTTTGGCATTTGCCTGAAGAGAATTCATGGTACCTGAAAAATGAAAAGAGAAAGGAAAATTCTAATCAACAATATGTTAAAGCAGTAAGACATCAAAACCAAAAAATATTTTCTCTCTTCAGTTTTCCCTGTAGTCTCCTGAGTGTCCCATAAGCTGCTACCTCTCACCTGATTTCCCACCCTTGTGGTAAAGACCACCATCATCACCAAAAGCCCTTAAATCTATTTTTTCTGCTACTTTTTGGTCTTCTATTTGGCTTCCCTTCCAAATAGCAGTGGATGTCATATGTCGCTGCCAAAGTATGGCTAAAGTTCCAGAGATATGCAAACAGTTTAACTCTTAAAGATTATAAAGCAGGACCTATTGTAAGAAAAAATAGAGTAGCTTTTTAGGGTTTTTTAGTAAGATATCCCCAATTCATTAACTATTTGAAGCTCTTAATTCCATCATTCTGGAAGTCACAAGTGATTTAAAATGTTCTTAAACAGTAATGTCAGGAAGGTCTACTCTTACATGGGGTAAGTAGACCTTCCCTTTGTGAATAAGAGCTTAGAAAATCAGATTAAGTATTCTAATGCAAACAATTAATGTAATCACAACTTAAAAATAAACGCTTGCATAAACAAAAGGCAACTTGGTAACATCTGGTGGGTAGTCATGATTGAGAGAAGATTTGGACAAAGAGAGTAAGTATTAACCAGACTGGGTAGCTGCCCATCAGCATACTGTCTTCTGGTACCAATAGCAGAAGAATGAAATATTCATCAGGGAGGACACATCAAATCTCCACACTTCTGCTCATACATATATACATCTCCCTCTTTAATTGTCTTAGTCTAAAAACAGACGTAGCTTGCGTTACTTACAGTGGCTTAAGGCTGTATATGGCATTATTTGAAAGATAGTTCCTACTGCCTTTCATGTTCTGGTGTTGCAGGTCTGCTACTTGTGGCTGTGAACTTGTCTATTTCTGGCTGTACGTGGTTGTACTGCTGCAGGGGGTGCTTGCTAAACAGTTTATCAGTTTGGTGTTGAGCTAAAACAATTGCAACATCATGACAGTGTAATGAAACCAGGTCTGAAATTATCCAGTCTTTTGGGAAACTGCATTCAGCTACCATGAGTCATGTCTGTTTCCTTTTGAAAAGATCCCTACATTTTTGCAGTTCCTATAAGATCTTCACACAATTCCATTGTGAAGGAATAATTCCAAATATTGGTTACCAAAATTGCCTGTAAGCAATTCAAAGGGCAAGAGAGCATCTCAATATTGTAGCAGCGGTCCCCACCAGGGAATAATGAGCATTGTCTCCATGACTGCAGAAGGCTGATCAATCACTTTATTGTTACTACACTGTACTATACTGCACTACTAAGAAAAACCCATCACCCTTGCTAGACAGTCACGACACACACGTGGAGCCAATTGGTCAATGAATCTAAAATGCCATCACCAGAGTCCAATTAAGAAACCACTCTTTGGTAAACAATCTTCATAACACATTCCACATGTGCACAACAACAGGTGCAGCAAGTGGAGATAAGAATTGTTTCTCATTTTCTCTGAGCTTTCTCACAGTTTCTCACAGCTTCCCAGGAAAATCCTGGGAGAGAATTGTGTCTCTCTCTGTTCAGGGGATATGTGATTACCACATCTCAATTAGCATGATGGGGAATAAAAGCGTAAAGACACAATCCTGCAGCTTGGATTCTCATTTTATCTCTGCAACTGTAGTTTTCATGTATTCACCTCAGTACTTCAATGTCACCTTAGATTTTAAGTGGAGTATGAGTTTGTTCTAAGCCCAAAGGGAAAAAACTCAAGCAGACAAAAATCACAGCAGACAGGACATGCAATATAATGATATCAAGAAAAGCTCTCTTGAGACTTAAAGTCTAAATTGCATTCAATTTCTCATTCCAAAGCTGAAATAGTCCCTTAGAGAAGAGCATAAGGTTAGTGTTAGGTCTATGAGGTCATGTAGATGTACTCTGAAATAATTTATTAAGCCAAAGGGTGTATATGTGCAGCTACACACATCCATCCACCCTTCCTTCATTTTAGATACAGAACTTCATAGAGATTGCCTGGAAAATAATCAAAAGTACAAACTGAAGAAACAGCAGCCTTTCTATGACTCCCTTTACTATTGGAGGGAAGATGGGGTTTTACATCATGATTTGAATGCCAGCAAAGAGAGAACAGCTTCTGATAGGCAGCCACCTTCAGAGGCCTGGGTGCTCATCTCAAGGAGCCCCCTTTGCCACTTCATTAACCAAAAGAGGTAGATGAGCTTTCAAATGCATAGCAACAGCCACACAGAATTTTGGCTGCTATTTTTTTTCCTGAGGAAGAAGGAAAAAAAACAATGCCTAAGCCATCCTCATTTCAAAAATGCAATAGATGGCAGGTAACATTCATGGGCAAGATGTAGCTATGGTGCTAAAAAAGGTCTCATGAAATGATGCAACCTCTCCTGTAGAGTGACACTGAGCACACCAGGCATAGCAGGCAGGCAGGGGTCTGTCACCAGCTGCTTCTTCCTCTCCCCACCTCTGCAAATCCTGCCCTAGTTTCTCATCTAGCATGAGGCTTGCAGCACAGGCTGCTGCATTGTCACTTGTCAGCAGGATCTGAAAATGTTTAATATGGGCTTCACTGGGGAGTGGTCTCTAGCAATTTGGATTTGAAATGGTAAATCTGTAAGTGATGATAGTAAGCTCAGACAATAATGTTGCAGTCAGTAGACAGAGCAGAATTGAAATGGTCCTTGCACAGCAGTATTGCTACATTCAGAAATTTAAGTTAATGAAACAGCATTCTGGGACTCTGAACTCTATCAACAATTTACAGGCAAATGCTTGTAGTAAAAGGTTTTTAAATGGTCTTTATTACAGTTTCAGGTTGTTTCCCTTCATCTGTTACAGCCACCAGACTGCAATGCAGAAAGTATTCCCTCTCCTTTAAATTCCCTCCGAGAGATCAAAGTGAACCTGGTGGAGAAAAGTTGCAACCATTTCCAATGAAATCTTCACAACAGCAAATGACATTATCATACTGATTGCACTGAAGGTGCTGATTGCACTGTGAACCAGCACAGACACTTGAATCCAGAGCAAAGTGGATATCATATGTAAGTTACAACCATCCTGAAAGGACAACTGAAGTACCAGCATTCTCTCAAATAATTTTTGTAATCTTAAACAAATATAGTAGATTAGGTGATGAATCATAGAACCATCTATATGTTAATTTTCCACATATATGATCCCATGAACTAGAAGCTTCTAATGGTGTAGTGGTGACTGATGACTCTTGATCATCCCTAAAGTCAACACTCCCCAAAGACCTTTACTAGGTAGCAGAACTGGATGTCCAAAGCATGTGCTGCAACCCAATGTAGTCTGAAAATCTACTATCACTTCAGTTATCAAAGCTCATCTAAACTGCAGCAGAAAACACTTAAAGATTGTTTTCTGCACATAATGCAGTATTTTCACACCATACCTGGACATCCAATTTACTCTGTGTCTTTCAAAACACTTCTAGAACAAACTAGAAAACATAGTTTTCTATTTCATTGCTCCTGCTTCCTTTTAATTACTTAATTCTCTTTTTTCCTAACCTTGGTTTACTGTCCTAATTTCTTTAACACTTCCCTTGGCTTCTATTAAGTTCTCTGAAAGGTTTATGTGCTTTCTTGCTAGACAATTTCTTCCCACCTCCCATGGCTCTACTTTTAATAACACTGATACATTTCTCTGTGAATTTGTTGGTCTACGTTTCTTCTGGGTCTTTGATTTTTCACAGCAAATGGTGACTTTTATGAAGCTTTGTTATCACTGCCACAAATTCTCTGCAGAAAGCAATCAGCCCAGCTGCTAAATATGATCTTAGATGTCTCCAGTGCTTTTATTAATACTAGAATAAATAATTAAGTCCTTTTGTACATTTTGACAATATCTTCTGAAGGTGCAAATGACATTAGCATCAAATCTTTTTCCTTTTATCACATAATCTCTAGTATCACATAATTTGTTTGTTTTTTTTTTTTTTTCTCTAGACTTAAAATAAGGTTTTCCCTACTAATTTTGCCATTGATTTGTTGTGTGGGACTGTCTGATGTCTATTCCTTTATTCATGTCTCAGTTAAACTGGTGATAAAATGGCAGGGAAAATATGGGCTATGCTTAATTATAATGTCATGTTCATATTTTTATGACATGATCTTCTAAAAATATGCCATGTAACCAATCAATCTGGAATAGAGGAATAAACTGAACAAGACAGGAAAGACTGATATGATGGATTGTATTGATCCAGTAGTGCAGTGTACCACATTCTGATAGACTGGAAATGTTCCTGTTGTCACTCCCATTAGATACCATAACCACTGCCAAGTTCTGTTTAGAAAGGAAATCTAAGAAAGCAATAAATAGATAGCCCATATGACAAAATTATCAAATTATTTTGTCTTCATTTTGATGCAGCGTATGATAATAGGTCACTTGTGCTGCAACACCAATTTATTTTTGAAATAGCATTAGAACAGCATGCTGGATCAAGTCACATAAAGATGGTTATTGCCTGAAAGGGGAATCATCCTAGCACAAACAGTGTGAGGATTGTTAAAGGAAATAACATTAAACACATTTTAGCAATCAGTGACTACAGGAACTCTGCACCCACCATGTACTCATCACTGAGTGGCTTGTACTGATCATAATGTAGCTGTATTTTGAAAAGAGATTACAAGAAGATTAATAGTTTGGTGTTCTAATTTCATTACAGAAAGTACTCTCTGTCATAAAGATTGTGCTGGAAGAAAGTATAACATTATTTATGAGAAAATTTGACAAATGGGCAATCTAGGTGAACAGAGTTGGCAAGGTGGCACTTGGTAAGATTTAAATCTGTTGTGCTAAGGAAGCATCTGCCATGGAACGGCTCCCTCACAATGAGCTCTATTAATAACTTAGATTTGCCAGTGGCATATGGTGTTACAAAAATATATTTGAATGTTCACTTAGTTGCATGCCAGACTGCCACAGAAATTAGACTTGATTAATGTTGCCAATGGGACTATTACAGATTTTCAAGTTGCCTCTATTTATTCATCAGGTGCCCCATGTCAGTCTGTGCCTTCTATGAAAGAAAGACACAATATGCTCACAGCTTTAGATCCATATCAGTGCTTGTGTAGCTTAATAATTATTTGGTGGCATTTTATTTAGTTTTATTTCAGGTTTGGGATTTTTTTGGGGGGACTGAGAGTTTTGTTTTGTGCGATAGTATATTCCAAAAATCACGGAAAAGCCTCATCATCAGGAGTAAATCCAAATGCTTCAAACATTGTTCTGCTCAGGTTTGGACTGTCAGTTTATGAAGACAAGAGGCAATGGGCAGAAACTGATGCACAGGATCTACTCAAACATAAGGAAGACCTTCTTTACTGTGCAGATCACTGAGTACTGGAAGAGGTTGCCCAGAGAGGATGTGGAGTCTCACTCACTGGAGATATTAAGGAACCATCTGGACACAATCCTGTGCAATGTGCTCTGGGATGACCCTGCCTGAGCAGGAAGGTTGGACCAGATCATCTGCTGTGGTCACTTCCAATTTCCAATTACATTCTCTGATTCTGTAATATCACTGTGAACTGGCCAAGGATTGAAAAACTATCACAATAATTTTCCTGCACCATTATCAGGTGAATGAGGAGACCAGATCACTACTGAGATGCTGTTGTCCCATTAGAGAACAGATCTCAATGCTGATCAGCTCCACATATCAGATTTTGAAATGCAGGGTGTCTCAGGTGATGCATCTCAGGTTTGCTGTCTGTCACAGCAGAGTGCTTTACTCTCTGCAGAAGGCAGAGCTTAGGCATGCTGAAATACGTGGGCCACACTTTATCAGACCACTTCTACCATCTCTTAAATGATCTCAAATACAAAACTAGAAGACTACTATACTAACCTAAATGAAAATTTTAGGACTTGCCTAAAGTGAGAAGAAAATAGTTTATGACTGCTTGATTCATCTCTTTTCAGTGAAATTCCTATACTGATCCTTCACAGATCACTGGCCACAATTACCCCACCTGGGGTTTGCTGGCATTGAGGCACAAGTTCATGAGGACTGACTTCACAGAGGATATTTTATTTTTCTGGCAATTAACCACCCTGGCTTTAAAATTTTCAACCACTGCTTTCAAACTGCCTTCTGGCATCATGTATGTTTAAGTGTAAAACACAGAAGAGTCATTTGACACTCAGAGTCAAATATAGCTTTATTTTCCCCCTTCAGTGCAGGAGCTGTTAAAAGCAAAAACAACTTCCAGACCTGATCTTTCAATAATTTATTTAGAAAATAAAATATTCCCTTACATGTCTTTTAAACAAGTAGTTTTTTGTTGTTATTTAGTTTTTCTGTAATTATTTACGATAAAGATGAGTATACAGCAGTCACAGCACCACAGAACACTGTGTGGGAAATCTCTCTGCCACTTCCTTGTGTAGTTTGACTTCTAGGACATGACTGACTGTAATTCAGGACCATTAGTCTTGTGAGTGCTGGTGGTGGTTTCTGTGAAATCAAGAGTAGTCTCCATATTCAGAAACTACACTGATATTTCATGGCATTGAGGCACATGGAAAGACTGGACAGGACACACAAATATGCATAAATAGAGATTCTGCATTCAAGGTCATGATTCTTCATGGCAGTATGCAACATTTCTCTCAATTGCAATTCCTTAGATTCCAAGGACCAGGGAGGGAGGCTCAGAAAAGCAACAGCTTTCAATGACCATTTCTGGTATGGAATTAGCTCTCCAGTAGCATTGGTACAGCTGAAGTATGCAAATTCATTTCATAGCTTTATTGAAACTAGCAGTGTCCAGCATTTAATGATTTGTTTTCTCTTGCAGCAGGAGCAAATGAGCTGGTGGTATGTAAGAAATGTGAATGTGTCTGTTGATATCCCATTGATCTGGACACTAAGAGTGTTTCTTAGTTGTTTGTGTCCTGTCTGCAAGACAGCTGCTTTCTTTCAAGTATAAAAAGTTTCCTGTAAAAAGTTAACTCACATATTCACAATGAATATCCAAGGTTGTAGGCACGTTCTGCCAAGCCCATTATTATTAGGCATTACTCATTTTATGATTTTATTTTATTACCTGACACTATATTAGCATAATGTCTCCCTATACCCCAGAGCTTCACTGGGCAGAGGGTTGTACACTGACCTCCTGGGATCCCTTCCTGCCCGAGCTATCATGTGGTTCAGTGACATGATTTCTAACTCAGGGTTGCTGTCAGTGTTCCAATTCATGGTATACCACAGTTTTCTGAGCAAAGTGTTGGCTTTAAAACAGAGGGTATGTAGGACGGGCATCTACAGAAAAAGAAAAAATTATGCTAGTAGAATGTACTTTCCATTTGCTGCAGAATTTCCCTGTGACTTAACCAAATGATTTCAAAACAGAACATTGAGTAAAGTGTGCCTACTCACTTGTACACTCTGTTATTTTTCTTAATTTAGTCTGTTGCAAATATAATTTCCTATGGCTTAAAGAATGACACGGATAAGGATACTTAAAACTGTGTTTCACCAGTTTCACACATTATGTCTTAGTACAGTGGATTGATAAGTCTGCATAGCACTTCCTAGAATATAGGATTTGCATTGAATTCTTTCTGGCCTTGGGAACTTCCCCCCCTCCTCTTTGTCCCATCTCTCTAGAGAGGCATTCATTACACTGAGACAAACTGATGCAAATTATAATTTTTCACCTCAAAAAATAGACTGTGCAGTGCTTATTGTGCCTCTGTAAGAATTACAGAACTTCCACTCACTTCACTGCTACACCTGAAACTTAAATAAGTGACTTGTCTCTGCTTTTGCTTGGTTTCCCATCTGTAGTGCTGATATAGTCTCAGTTTTGTGTCTTTCAGGACTTATGGGAGCAGGAAGATGTGACAGTAAAGCAAAAAATGTAAATACATAAGGAGGAAAATGCAAAAAATTAATTTTTGGGCTGCCATCAGTGAGTGAAATCTGGTGTCAGTTGAAATGCCAACAGCAAATAATATAAGGGTTTTTATCATATTTTCAGCTGATGTATATTTAGTTAATGAGTTTTCTACAGCACCTACAATTTACTGGGCTAAGGATATTAAGTTATAAAGGTATTAATACCACCTCCTTCAGGAGGTCACATAAAAAGATTATTGTAGGAAATGCTGACACTTTTCCAGACACATGGAAAACAGAGTTCATTAAAAAAAACACTGCTGTTCCAAAACCAAGTTATCAGCAAGGGCATTTTTTCCCTAAAACCTTGTTTGTGTTCTGTTCTGAACCATTATTTCAGATATGCATGTCTCTAGTTTAAAATGGTCATTTGCCTGCTTTGAATGATATAAGGAGTAACCAAAAGCATGAAATTCCTTTTGATTAAATGAAACTGCCGAAAAAGTGCAACTAAATCTTTTCAGCTGAGACCAGTGTAACATCTGCTTTGCCTGCAAATTGTTTCCTTTAGCAGTTTGTTTTAACGAGTTGAAGCTTCTTACTTCAATTACTGGGGTTTGTTGTTGTTTTAGCAGAGGGAGGGGTGGACTCTGATACTTTATCACTCAATGGAATCTTTTTTTTAAATTAACCTATGTATGTACAGGCAGTATTTATAGAGGCATTTATCTTTGCATCGACACAGTTGTTAAACCAAGCAGCTTTAAAAACAGCAGAATTACTTTTATATGATTAGTGAGGGGTTTTTACCCATAGGTAAATATAAATAGCAATCCCCCTTGAGCCTTAGATATAGCTATGGAGCAGATGACAACTAAATAGGTGTCAGAATGAGCACTCTTTTCAGTTCTTTGCTTTCTTGATGTGTTTTGTTTTCACACTGAGGGAAAAAAATGACATAGGGAACAAAAAAGGGTTTGTCTCACTCTAAACTGTGAGTAGTTAATGAAACATGACCAAAGAGTAGGAAAAGTACAAATTATGGATACTTTTAAGTTATGGACTGCTGTGGATCACCAGAAAAGTAAAACTCAAGTGAATACCCACAGGAAGAAAAATTAATCATAGCTGTCTTCAGTACAGCCAAGGGAAGCAATCACTGCAAAGGATGCACTCCCCAAAATCACAGACAGGGATTTACTTTTGGAATAGTTCTAAATCTGTTCCCAGGTTCTCAGTGACCATTAGCAGTTCGATTGCCTGAAGAAGGAGCCTCCTGGTCTAGTTTCTGAGAGAAAACTTTTTCACATGCTCTGAAATGACTCATGATATCAAGGAAAGCAGTGGTAGTCAAAGGCCAACTGGGATATTCGCTTGAAAATTACACTCATGACCCTGACCTGAAATGCTGAATAGACAGACATTGTATTTCTAGGTTTTTTTAGTCCCAGAATGATGCTTGAAAGGAATATTTATAATAAAATAATCATCCATTCTACAAGTTTCTCTCCTGAAACACTTTGATGTCAGTCTCCTTTCTAGATAGAGAAGTTTCCAAAAAACAAACTATGATATTTGTTTGTTTTTTTTTTAATTTTGAGAGTGTTCTCTTTGATAAAGGATAATAGACTATACAACCTTTCAAATAAGACCAGGGCAAATATTTTCAAAAAAAGAATATTTGAGAGGTAAGCTTAAAGATGTTCAAGTATCTTGTCTATTGAGGCATTGGTTACTCCAGTTCCAGTTAAAAAAAGCAGCAGTTTTATATTTATCCCTTAACTTGCCAAAAGAATTTGCATTGTGGCTCTGTGTCAATAAGGACAGTGTGAACCTGTTTTCTTTTCCAGTGCAGATTCTTGGAGATTTTTTCCCTAAAATGTTGTTTAAACTTAGAGAAGCAATCAAGTCAGGAAAAACGTAGAGATTTTTTTTTTGTTTTGTTTTTTATTTATTTTATATGTCTGATTAGTTGCTTAGTTTTGGTGAGTATTATTTTTTGTTTGATATACTAACTCTTGGGAAATTATAAAATATATGGAAGAAATTATAAAATTTTTTGAGTTGGAAGGGACCATAAAGATCACCTAGTTGCAAGCCCCTAGCCTTGGGAGTGATGCCTTCTACTTGAACACTTTCAGGGAAGGGGCACCCAAAAGTTTTCTACGAAACCTCTGCCACTGCTCAGCATTCTGAAAGTAAAGAATTTCTCTTACTATCTTACCTAAACTTACACTTTTACAGTTTTCATGTATGATCCCTCATTCTATCACTGTATGCTCTTGTAAAAAGTCCCTCTCCAGCTCTGTTGCCAACCCCCTCCAGGTGCTGGAAGGCTGATACAAAGATTTCCCTGGAGCCTTCTGCTCTCCAGACTAACAGACCCAGCTGTCTCAGCCTGTCTCCGTAGGAGAAGAACTCCTTCCCTCTGATCATGCTGGTGACCATCCTTTGAACTCACTCCAACAGGTCCATGTCCTGCTTACGTGGAGGCTCCAGAGCTGGATGCAGCACTCCAGGTGGGGTGACACAAGAGCAGAGGGGCAGAATTATCTCCTTTTCCCTGCTGGCCACTCTGCTTTTGATGCAGCCCAGGATATGTTTGCCTCTCTGGGTAAGTGCACATTGCTGGGTCATACTGAACTTCTCATCCACCACCACCACCAAGTCCTGCTCCCCAGGGTTACTCAGCCCAGCCTACACTTGTCCTTGTATTTCCATGTTGTCTTTACAGGTATATTTTCCAGTCCTTGGCTAGGAAGGTGGTTGTCAATTATAACCACTGTAAAATTACAGCAAAACTACTTGGCTACAACAAATCATATAATAAGAAAAGGAAACCTAATTTGTTACTTGAAAGCTTCTCTCTAAAGCACTGTATTAATTACACTTGTAGTCAAGGGCAGTTCTCTATACAGCACAACCAAAGATGAAAGCAACATGTTAATTGCTAGGTTATTTGAGTGGGTTAAATCACCTACTAAGAATCAGCTAGCAAATGTTTTGTTCTCAATTATTAATACACTCAAATCTAACTGAGATTGTGTATAAACAAACACAACAGGAAAGGGGAGTTCAGGGGACCAGAAAAGTCTCATTCTGACTCAAGTGTTTGTGACATGGACTCACTTTTACTTGCACCTTTCAGAGGTAATGAAAATTCTTAATGACTTCCAGCAAACTGCTGGACAGAAACTAAAAAACTGTTTCCATCTCAAGTTTTTCAATGCATTTGTTTATTTTAAGATGAAGTGATTATTTTTCTTCCCTCTGGCTTCTTCTTTATGTGGTAAAGTTATTTTATTGCTGCTGGAAAATGCAGAATATATTACAGGACTCACAGGGATAGTTCTGCCAGAGATGAAACTGGAATTAACTCCAGAACAGCTTATACCTAATGCAGTGGCATCATATTTAGAAATCAGGTATCAATTTCAGTTTAAAGAAACAAATTGGACTACAAATTTTCCCATGATGTTGTTTAGTCAAGTGTATAATTTGATTTTTTACATTCATTATACCATATGGTTGGAAGTGTCACATATGGTTGGAAGTGTCAGCCAAAAGTCAAATGGCCATTCTTCCCCTACCTCATATCCCAGTTGTCCTGATATTTTAATCATTTTCTAGTATCCTACTGTGATGCTGGAATATTTATACTTGGATTTTCATATGCATATATACATATTTATGTGCAAAACATAATTTAATAAACTGTTTACATGCAGATTCAGAATCTGGCTTTGAAGGAAGGAACAAACATACATTTTTCATATCTGCATCAGGAGTTGTCAGTGTTTACTTTAGTCTAATTTATTCAATAAACTATGTCTTACAAATACTTTTAACATTGCACAGATGAAGCCTTAAAATAATTGTATGGATTGTTCAAAGATAATCCTCATGCATTGTCACTGTCCTGAATAGTATTACAGACTCAGATCCTGCAGGTATTTTATTCAAAATATATGTTTTATCCTGTCTGAGGTGTTATGCATCATCTGTGTGATATAGTCCTTAGTGGAAAGGAGATGATCACTGTTACTGTAAATACTTTCAGTGTTTTTTAGGCTGTTCTGTTATCTAGTTGTTATTAGAATGCTTAGAAATTGTGACAAACTCCATGACATTTTGAAAATTTAATCTATAACTGCCTTAAGTTAAGATGTATTTTGTATATTGAATAAAAGAGGAATTTGCCACAATATTTTCAGAATTCTTCATCAGTCTGGATTACTTTTTGGCTGCATGCAAAGTAAGACTCTAAATGAGCTGTTACATTTGGCTGTTAAAATTGCTGTGAAAGACTTCTTTTAATCTTAGTATGTCATGTTCATAAACAATGTTGTTTATGAACAAGACAAGAAATGGAGTCTTTTACTTGTAACTTACTTCTTGCATTCTCTCAGGAAAGATTTTCAGATGATGAGCAAAGAAAATAGACTGTATGCTTACAGAAAGAAGGAGTGACAAAGGCTTCAAAAATGTGAAAACATAACTAAATATAGCATATAACATTTTCCCATCTTCTCTATGAAAAAATTCCCATCTTTTACTTCTATGTGACAGCATGTTTACAAAAGTGTTAGCTTAATTTTCAAGTTGTCCAATTCTATCTTGTGCACTAGTGCACATAAGGCAAAAACTGATTTATTTTTGTCCTGGGGTGTTTCACTTTTTTATTTTTCTTTTTTTTTTTTTTAACTGTATGTGTTGAAATTCCATAGTATTTTCTTTATAGAGAATTCATTATTACTTAACTAAGGACAAAAGCTATAGAAACTAAACTTGCATAATTACCATTGAATTCTAATAGATTATTTACTTTGGCTTTCTCTTTTGCATAATTACCTATTAACTGGTGTTTTTTTCTATATAAAGCTCTACCTAAGCTAATTTAGCCTTTGACAGTCTTAGATAATTCTGGATTCAGAGTTTTATGAAAAATATTTGCTATCAGATTTGCTGCAACTTCAATTTGTTACTTCTTGTTTTTTGAATGAGCTAAGAGCAGCCAAGAGAAATATAAAATTCAGTGTAAAATGGTAAAATATTTATATATATATATGTTTTGGGCTTTTTTTAAAAATTTTCTTTTGTTATCCTCCACATCATTAGATTTCTAACCCATAAGATAGGAAGAGCCCATTCCTGGTGCAATGTGGACTGAGACTGGTGATTCAGCTCTCTCCAGATCTCCTTCCCTCTCTGAAGAAACATTTTTCAGTGTGAAACATTCTTTTTTCAGCTAAGTCTGAATATCAGCCCAGCCTCATCCTCTTACATAGCCCATCCACAGTGTAGTTTCTTTAAAGATATCTTTCTATCCAGTGTATTGAGTCCCTGTGAAATTTCCAGCTACCGTGTCTTCATCAGCACAATGCCAGCCCATGAGCTGACTGAATACTGAGATCATCACTTTCCTCACAAGGAGTGACAAGTCAGATGTCTCACTTGTCATGTTTTCTTCAATACAGCAGAGACCGTCTGAAGAGTATTCTTTTTTAGCAATACTCAGGTGACAAGCTGTATTTTTAGCTGTTGACCTTTTGTCAACAGATCAAAGAAAATGTCTCTGGGAAATCATCCAGCTACAGACAGCTGTGGGTATAGAAAAAAAAAGATGGAGATGATTTCCGGGGAAAGAGAGAGAGTGGTGGTTTATCAGTGGTGGTTTATCAGCCTCTTCAGCAGACAACTCACTAGGATATGGCCCAAAGACGAAACCATTTCCTCTTGACAACAAAGGTACACAGCTATTACAGCGTCCTGAGTGGGTCGCTGCTGGTGAGAGAGAGACGGACGAAAATCTTATTTCTTGATCAGAAGGCTGGATTTATTGATATATGATATATAATGCATTATGACTATACTAAATAGAATAAAGAGAGAAGTTTGCAGAGCTGCTGCTAGCTAAGCTAAGAATAGAAAGAAAAAAATCTCTAACAAAGTTGTGTCCAAGGACTCAGTCCCTAGCTTGCACTTTGTGATTGGCCCTTAATTATAAATATAGAAGCATGAGCCAATCAAGGTGCATCCCATTACATGTCACAGCAGCTGATAACAATTGTTTACATTCTCTTCTGAGGCCTCTGCCTTCCAGAAGACGCAGAAATCTGAAAGAAAGGATTTCTGTGAAAAAATGTCTGCGACACACAGCCTGTGTGCATATAGAATCAAAAGGTTATTTATCATAGAGGAACCTACAGACTATAGACAATCTGTTCAGGGTGAGATGCAGACATCAGATTTAAACCTCAGGGGATGGGTGATAGGACAAGGGGTAGTTGTTTTAACTGAAAGAAGGTGGGTTTAGATTCAATATTAGGAGGAAATTCTTCTTGACATAGGTGGTGAGGCATCGGCTCAGGTTGCCCAGAGAAGTGGAGGCAACCTGGGTTGGAGGGGGCTTTGAGCAATCTGATGTAGAGGAAGGTGTCCCTGTCTGTGGCACAGGGGATGGAACTAGACAGTCTTTAAGGACCCTTCCAACACAAAGTATTCCATCATTCCATACTTCCATGATCAGATATGAGATGTGTTGATCAGATGTGAGCTATGAGGCAGAGTTGCTCACTCCCAAGCTCCCCAAAGAGATGTGGCAGACCTGACCCATGCGACCAACACACTCAGGGCCTGCTCAGCTGCTCCTGTAGAGGCCATGTAGGAAGGCCTGTGCTATCCTGCATGCTCCCCAGGTGCTGCTTTAGGTTTTACAGAGCTTGTTTTATACTTGCCAGACTTGGGTTGCTGCCTTGGTTCTCACAGGAAACAGATTTGGACCATTTTTTCTAAATAACAAACTAATTCCTCTAAATAAGCAGGATCCCACTTTTCATTTTTTTTTTTAACAGAACCAGCTAATTATTTGGATGACGTCTTTCAGATGATATATTTCAGAAAAATAATAATAATCCCCGGGAGATTTCCTTTTGGCAGTAAATAATACTGCCAATTTTTTTGTTTGACACAGAATTATGATTTATTTTTAATTTAATTTCTGCTCCCAAAAAGTTTAGGAAGCCATCTACTGGGCTTTTTTTCTGAGGAATCTGAATTTTTTTGTTTATGTCACCTTTTGATTGTGTTTAATCCACTCTGAACTCTACATGCATTTTTATAAGCCCTCCATATTATTATATAAAAGTAATTGATATGGAATTTCTGGACAAATGTTAAGTGCATAAAAATGTTTGATGTGTTTTCCTAGTGAGATGCCAAGTTCATGTGAAATGACCAATGACAGGGAATTCTCCCACAAAGTACTCAGACTTGATAGTATCAAAAAGTTGATTTTATCTTGGGCAATCCAGAATGACGTCTCTTTAATCTTACTTTTAGGTATAGCTCTTGTATTTCCTATGGCCTATCCAGCATTTACACTGGTGCCAAACTAATATGGGAAATGCGGTTTTGGGGGCTTTTTTGTTGCTTATGAAGTCTTCTTGTTTTGCAGACCTAGTACAAAGGTCTGCAACAGAAAAATGCCAGACTGTGGGATATTTATTTTAGAAGCCTGGAGGAGGTACCAGGAAGGAAGGTATCCATATATTACAGGCAAAGGTAAGAGCTTTTCTATGCTCACAGCAAAAAGGAAGCCACAAGGTGACATTAGCACAGCACTAAAGCTGATGGATTTGGCTGCTCCAGAGGCTTTGCTTGTCTTCTATTTTTCAGCACCTTTTCAACTAAAAGCCCAGGTAAAATGTCAGTTAGAAGTGCATGCGATGAATATACAAAACCTGAATGGCCTTCAATGTACCTAGTCTGCTTGTTACAGATTCTTGTATGCATTTCAATGGGCTTTTACATATGAGATAAAATAGGAAAAGAGGCCATTGCCTCATTGCAATGAAAATTTGATTTCATTATAACACAAAGTCTGATTTGAGGACAAAAACTATGTTGCTTGTAGATAGAAAAACTGAAACAAAAATAAAAATGTGTAAAACTTATAAATCACAAAAATATATTAAAGATTCACTCCTCATTTTTCGTAGAACTACAGACATCCTCCCTGCTGAGGGCAGTGCTTTCTGAAGGGACATGAAGTCAATCCCTGTGGGCACTGCCAGGTGCCAGCTCTGTGCCTGGCTCTCCTTTCTGCCTGAACCCAAAGCCTCCACCCCGCTCCCAGCTTGTGCCTCTTGGGCAGCTCCGGGGAGGAACAGAGCCTGCAACCAGTATTGGCAGGGGGAAGCCTAGTGCCAAAAAGACAATACAGAAAGCAATTACAAAGACTTAAATAAAGTCTTGTTGTGTGAAAAAGGTGTCCTAGAAAAAGGGTGAGTACAGAAATTTTTCCCATCAGTGGTTTTATCTTTTCATTCAAACACACGCAAGATGAAATAGATGCCACCAGGATATCCAGTAATGAATAACATCACTGGTAAATGCTGTGTGGCCTTACTGAATTCTGATAGGAATCATGTCAATATCAAGCTAGCTGGCTTCTGTCCTGTGACCAATAATGCATTTTTCTTTTGCCAAGTCTGCTTTGTGTTGTCAATAAACCAGGTCATAGTTTCAAATAATTCTGTCTGTGAAATTTTAGTATTTCTCTCCTGCAACATACTTTGTTATTTGTTCTTCCATATTGTTAACAAAGCAAAAATCTTGGAGAAAGCTTTGAAGTCTCTCATTTGGCTTGAGACTTTTTCAAGTAATTTTCTTGCCCTTTTAAAAGGGCCACCTATATATAGCTGCTTTTCCATAAAGATAAAATCTCAAGGTAAAGTCTCAATTTTCATCTTTTTCATTCTGTCTATTTTATTTTTATAATGTCATTTTTGTTGTAATGAAGTAGACCTTGTTTAGGAAAAAAACCCAAACCCACCACCACCAAAAACCCCAACCCAACCCCTCTTGCTTTCACCAACCATAAAGTTGCTTCACCGTAAGTGAGGGAAAGCAGATATTAAAGTACTTCATAGATGAAATAATGTGTTTGCCCACTTCACCTTTATTAGAATGGAGAAACTCCAAAAGAAATATGTGGTATTTCAGTTTTATTGCTCCCTGTTTGATTTCGTCTCTGAGTTCTTCATAATTAATTTGACCTCATTGCTTTAATGAAGGTAATTCTTCAGAAATTCTGCAAATAAAATCTTGCATTGAAAACCTAAATAGCTCCTTTACATAAACAGGGATGTCAATAAAAGTTTACTAAAAATAAATTAGCAATTAAAAATCCAATTCAGCAAAACATCTAATTACACACTCACTTTGAGCATGTGTTTAATCTATAAATCCCAGGGGAATATAAGCAGAAATTTTCAAGTTAAAAATTGTGGGCCTAAAAAATAATTCTTAAATTACTATTATATCATAAAATCATGATATATTTTCATAAAATCTAAAAGAGAAAACAAGGGAAGCAAAAGAAATACTTCCTCAATTCTTCTGCCTTGCTCAAGGTACAAATAAAAAACCCTAAACAGGTAAGTTTACATGGCTTTATTTTGTGGATGGGTTTTCTTTCACTGCAGTAGCTTTTAGGGATATGATAAAGAAGCTGGAAAAAAGGTAGAAAATTATCTGGATTTCACTTCAAGTTGACTTAAATTTAGGCAATAAGATCTGCTGGCAATTTGAATTTGCAGTACAATCTCAGATATATTAAAGGCAGATTTTTGAATCAAACCAGGATCAATTTATTGCTAACCAGTAAAAAATGCTGATTTTTGACAGAAGTAATGTGTTTGCAGAACATCAATGCGGACAGAAGTAATGTGTTTGCAGATGGTCAGAAATCAAACTTCGACCAAATTTTTTTTATTAATTGTTCCCATAGAGTCACAAGATACAGCCATAATACAAAACATTGTTTTCTCCTGGAGAAAAACCCCACAAACTGTTGTAACTTTATATTTTTAGTTGCACATGAGCTCTGAAACTCCACAGGAAAATACAGATAGATCGTATCAGTGTTTTTAATTATCATGGTGCCTGGAAGGTCACAGCATTATTATTAGACTAACTAAGGATGAAAACTGGTAATATGGCACCATAAGATTCAGCCCCTTTTTTGAATTCGTCTTAGGGAACTAAAGTAGTCAGACCAGTCCTAGCACATATTAGTAATTTGATTTACATATGTGTTGAGATGTGAACTGACATAGTTACATGTTGGAAGACTTGGCTGTTGGGCAGGAGATCAGATCAAGTGGACAGCTACAAAGATAAGGACAAACTTACAGATTTCTTTTCTGGACAAATGACAATTGTTCAAGCAGAGCCCATAGGAAGTCCCAGAGTCAGAATCACAGGGTGACTGAGCACCTAGCCGATGTTCATTTCATATCAGATATTTGGTGTCACTCATTATATAATCCATACCTGCTGCAACAGCAAGTTTGTCCATATGTCCTATTTGATAACCTCTTTTACTTTTATTGCCTCCTGGGACTACTAAGCAAACAGAGAGAAGAGGGAAAACTTTCTGGCTGGTGAATGTGAAGTCTTCACACACTTCAGAAGTTCCTTCACAGCTCGTCTGACTTTACAGCAGCTATGGATGGAAAACAGCAACCCCTCTATAAACTTCACTGTAAATAATGACCTCCATATGCTTAAATAGCTTAAGGAATATTAACTCATTAGTGAGGATACTTAAATAGTGTGGTATGTGTGATGCTTAT
This sequence comes from Ammospiza caudacuta, assembly GCF_027887145.1. Taxonomy (NCBI): domain Eukaryota; kingdom Metazoa; phylum Chordata; class Aves; order Passeriformes; family Passerellidae; genus Ammospiza; species Ammospiza caudacuta. Next base: position 100,001,456 of record NC_080594.1, read on the forward strand.
ATTCAAGTGAATTCTTACCACTAAGCTATGCCATGTTTCAAGTAACACAATCATGTTCTCTACCATTAATAGAACAAAGCAGCTTGTTAACTATGATTTACATTCAAGCCTTTGCTTGATTAGTTAAGGGAAATATTTGTTCTTGGCCCATTGTCAGCTCTGTGATTGTGTATCAATGATGATAAGAAACTTTCACTGAGGTAAAGCTTTTGCCTGCCTAAAGATGACTTCATTTTGTGATACAATAAGTGCTGGTAGCTCCTGTTACAAACAGCATGAGTTCCTTTGTTTTCAGTGAGCATTAGTCAAGGATATGCCCCATCAGGAATCAAAAGCCAGAATTTATTAAAAAGTTAACACATAAAATATGAATTCTGATTGCTCAGTGATTTTATACAGATGTTCATCACTTAGTTTTTCAGATGATCAAGGAAACAAGAAGGAATCACTCCTACACAGGCCATAATAATTGTAATATTCATCTTCAAATGTAAGAGCTTGCGCTAGTCCAGATTCTGCAGTTCAGCACAATCTGAAAACTGAGTCTATTTCTGCAGGTATGGTTATGGGCCAAGCTGAGAGGAGACTTCTGTTGCATGGTTTGATTTTGATGCTTCACTTAACCAGAGTCAGATGAGACATTGAGGTAAGACTCAGATGATGCAGTCTCAGGTGATTTTATCAGTGTGATGCAGGATGGGCTGCAGGAGAAAACCATTCAGTGATGATGAATGTAAACACTCTGTGATGCTGAATGTAAGTTTGAGGAATGATTTTTAAAAGATTACTTTTGCCTTTAAAATTACTTTTATCTAATCTTGAAAAACATTTTTGAGCATCTTGATTTTTGAGCATCTTTACTTTTGCACCTAGACCTGCCCTTTGTGCCTGTCACATTCATTACCTGAGTTATCACTTTAAAGCCAAGGGATCCATCAAAGACTTGCAAGCATTCACCAACCTCTAACATATAAGCACTATGAATGGAATTTCAGTATGAAATATGGAATACCTGGTTTAAAACCAGAATGACAGATTTGCACAATACATGGAAATTCAGCTAAATATCAAGTTTATAATTAGAATTACTATTCTTTAATTTCACTCCACTCTCAATTTTCTGCCCTTCCTCTTTTAGTCTCATTAGTTGGTCCTCAGCTTACAATTTTCTGCTCCTTCATGTCTTCAAATATTCAGAGAAGTTCAGCTGAAGGCCATGGTTGGCACAACAGTACAATTTAGCCATGTGCTTGCCCAGACAAATGTGGATTATTTTATGCCTTGTATTTGAGCTCATTCTCCATTATCTCAATGTAATTATTCATTAAATACATCCATAACAGGATTTTTTTGATTCTAAAAAAAAATCACCAGTATTATTCAAAAGTATTCAAAAGTACCTTTTGGACTCTGCTTTCCAAAACAAATTTTAAAAAATTAAGATGCAAAATTGCTTAATATTATAAAGAAAACAAACAAACAAAAGAGCCTGCACATTGAACACCAGGCTCTGTCACACACCCATCTCTCTGACTACTGTAAGAGATTTTTATTCCAAGTGGTCTCTAATCATAATTTCCTGTATTTTCCTCTTTAAAAATAACCTTTCCCATTCTTAGCAGTTGAAGAAGTAAAGTGTATGCTTCTCTAATCAGTATAAGATAGGAACAGAAGAATAATTATATAGCAGAATGAAATAGTCCAGAACCGGCAGGAGGTTTCTTTATGTAGTAGTAGACTAATGAAAATTTTGGAATATAATATGATATATCACATTGTGATGGTTATGGATAGCTTCATTGTCAGTTAGAAAGACAGAAAGGAGATGTCTGTCCACTGAAAAAAGTATTATTAAAATCAGGCTCTAATTTCTCTGGGGAAAGATAGACAAGGTTTCTCAAATTAATAGATAGAAGGGATAGGTCCAACAGGGTTCTCATATGGTTATTATTTGCAAAACTTTGTCATGTGTTTTTCTAGACAAATAATCAGTGAGTCCAGCATGAGGCCAGGAAACATTACAAATACCTTTAACATGGTACTAGGCAGTTAGCTCAGTGATCTGAGCTCCTAAATGGCAGTTCCTTCATTGCTTTCACATTAGATGGGTGACAAGTTATCTGCTGCATAAACCACCTACGCTACGTTTCTCATGTAGGTGTCTTAATGCAGACAGAGCCTAATACAAGTAATGATTACAAATGGTTGTATCAGCCTTACCTTCTCTTCATTACCCCAGAATGATTTTCACCAGTCAGGCCTGATGACTGAAAAGTAAGTCAAATGTGCTTTCTAAAGAGCAGATATCTAACTTAAAGGTGAATTCCAACCTGACCAGAATCCTTGCAAGGCAGCAAAACTCCTGAGGGACAAAAAAGCAAGCTAATTGAAAACTTTATCACTACATATGAATGAGCAGAATTAGAGCTGCAGTTACTACCATTTAACAATTATTAAATATATTAGTCCATCACAGATTCCCAGTTCTCTCACTGAAAGATAGAATATCACAAATAAAATGCTGTATTCTGGTTCTTGTGTAGGCTTCTGATTTAGAAGCGGCCATTTATATCAGAGTAGAGGTTCAGACTTCCAATCTGAGAAAAAAAGACAGAATAATGGACATTTAAATTAATAAAAAAAATCCAAATTTCATTCTCAGAAAAATAGAAAACACTACAACTTTAGATATCGGTGCGCCTTTATAAAAATATATACATATACATGACACACAGAAAGCATGGACAGGAATAATCAATAGATGCTAATAAATTCAAATTCATTATTTTTTGGGGTAGTCCTAGTAGAAAATGTTGAATAACAACATCCTCTCTCAGATGTCCTTTCCTTCCTTTAAAGCTGCATTGCAAAATTAATCAAGCATTTGAGAAGTGTTATAATGAGCGGAACTGTAGTTTTTCGCTGGAGCATGCAAGTTGGGTTTCAAGTTAACCTTAGGCCGATACCCTCTGTCTCCTGGCAGAAATGGTGTCCTGACAAAGAGACCATCTCCTCTTAGAACACAGGCATTTGAAAACCTAGAAAAGGATGTAATATTTTAGATAATTTTGGAACACTTACTTGATTTTAACCTCCAACATGTTACTCTTGCACCTTGAATTTTTCTCAACACTAAAAATATAATATAAAGCTCTACATACATGGTCTTCATCCTTTGGAACAAATTTTCACTTTTTAAAATATATGATAGCTCCTTATTTTTATCAAATTTTTCACTATTTACATGGACCTTTATTGCAACCCATTTTACTTTGATTAGGTCTTATATAGTATATTATATATATAGTTTGATTAGGTTTTATATAGCATATTAAAACATATAGACACTATATTCAAACAGAGAGTAGCAAGGAGTCAGATCAGAATCATTATCTTCCAACACCTCATCTGGAATTCCACAATGAATAAACTGCTCTTGACAGTCTGTTCTTGCTGCTCTGCTCCTTTACAATATCTTGTCTCCCACACAGTTCACTTGCCGTAACCTTCCATACAAGTTCAAATTCCATTCACACCTATCTGAAATAACATACATAGCATTTCTGGGAAATTATACACTTCAAGGTGTCTGATATGCCATTACTGGAAGCAAACATTTTTTTAGGACTCTCTCATTCAAAACAATTTCAAAAGTTCCTGAATCCGAACACAAAACCTTTAGATAAAAATACTTAAGATTACTGAAGATGTAACACTGACACTGACAAAAGCATCTAAGCCACTGTCATTGAAAGCTCTTTTATAAAGGTGAAAGTTATTATTAAATACATATTTCAAGAGAGACAGTGTTTATGGCTTTAGGGTATGCCAGAAATCTGCATAAATTTTGAGAAATTAAAAGTGTCTACTAAAATATTGGAAGGACAATATTATTAATGCTGATGCACTGGAGAGGTAGAAACATGCTGTGCACCTGTTAGGGAATTTCTGAGTTTAGAGAAGCATATCCATTTCTGGTTTTAGACAAGCATATCCATGTAAGAAGCCCTTTTACACAAAGCTTTAGCCAAAAACTTCTGAATGGGTGCTTGGAGTTGTGGGAAGCTGGCAGCTGGGCAGACTGGATTAGAAATGCAAATTCATAGGGTTTTTTTCCTATTACCTTTCAACCTTTTTGTGCATCTTAGACCTCTCCCTGGGCTGAGATTCTGATTGTTACAGATTTAATTTGTTAATTTGTATGCCGTCATTTCTTCATTTCTGAGGTATGAAAATGTCCAATAGCTAAAGCTGGTAATTTTTAAATCTCATCAAATTCTTACTATCTATGTATGAATGAATTGAAAACATACCCTTCACTTATAGATAGGGAAAATGGGAGTCTCACTGTAAATCATTTCTAGTCTTGTATGTTCCAATCAATTTGGACATGGTAATTTGTATTTTCTGCAAACATCAGGTATTGTCTGTGGAAGTAATCTTAATGAATATAAATTTTGGTCTTCTTTACATATATTTTTATTCATGCATAAAGTTAGTCTGAAAGTAGATGATTGAAACACTGCAAAACCTGATTTCTCACTCTGTAATGCGCTGTAGTTGTCAAACTGTGTTTTTTCAGGCCTATTCTAGAGAATAGATAGCAAGCAAGTGAAAGACACACTTCAATGTTCCTCTTTCTCTGATCATTGAAATAATAAATATTGCCTGTTTCTACTTATAAAAATGGCACAGTTTTACATTTTAGTAGAGGGTTATTAATTGGAGTATACAATTTCCTTTTTAATAAACAAACCACTGCATAATTTAAAAGAGCCAGGAAAATTGTTTGACGCTATTATTAGTCAAACAATTTCAGAAAATACTATCCATAACCATAGTGGGTAGATGCAAAAAGTGGAAAATATGGTAATTTTCTGAAAAAGATTATTCTCAGACTGGATCCTTTTTTTCCCCCTAATCTAGAAATAATAGGGACAATTTAGACCATGCTTTGATGTTCAGAAGAGTCAATATCATAGCTGTTAAGACAGCTGATAGCTTAATGCCTTTGGCTTATTATCTTTAATTTCAGAAATACTCATCTTCTCACTGTGTAATGAGATTTCCCCCTCCATTAAAAATAGTTCAAACTAGCCTGTCTGTTAATCTAAAGATAAATCCTTAGGTGAATAAGGCATGACATAGAAAGTTCTGTCGTGTGATATGTATCAAAAATCACTTCAGGAAAAGTTTCAGACAGAAAATGAGAGCTCGTGAAATATTCTATAGTATAAAAGCTGTTACTTAAAATATGTTACCTTTGTGCCCCTCCCTTCATAAACTTAAATTTTCTTCATACTGTGAAAAGTGTTTTGGCAATTAATCAGAAAATACTTAATACCAGATCAGATAACAACCAGCAAGTAGGGGATTGTAAGAATTACCTCATGCAAGATGCCTGGAAAGATTGGAGTGAGGGAAGGAGGCAGGTTAGTTTGCTTCCAGTCTACTACATTTCCTTTAAAAAAAAAATCAGAAAAAATATGCTGTATTTCATTCTTAAACAAATTTTTAAAATTAAATCCATATTTATTTAATATGGCTGTAAACATGTAAATTAAACTTACTTAATGTAATTCTTTGTAGTTGTGGGACCCAGAACACTCATTTTTATTTTACATTGTCTTCAATATGTGCCATATCATCACAGTTAAATCATAAAAATTTTGTCCTTTTAATAAAAAACTTGTAAAAAATAAAAGTAGCTCAGAAGTGGTTTTTTGAGATGTCTAGCTCCTTTTGAGAATGGAAGAATTAATGCTGACAATGAAAAAGATCCTTAACAAGAGTAGCCATTTGTTTCCTTCTGTTTTCACTTGTGTGTGACGTTGTCTTTGCATGCTGTAAGACCCAAAAGGGATTTCATGCAATACCAGAAAAACAGAACAACTTAGAATAAATAATGATAGAAAATGTTTACCCACAAAGCAATGGTGGTTTCTGGCAATTTTTATATAATTAAAAAATCCCTATGAACCTTATATTTATGATTTTCCTTTTGTATTCATAGGTCTTTAGCAGCAGTCTTTACCATCAGGATTATTTCAATTCTAATTTTTAAAATCTGGACAGCTTGCAGAGTCTTCATATCTATTATAATTTTTAAAAGTTACCAAACAGCAATATAATTTCTCTAACTGATGGTATATTTAAGTATTATTCTGTTCTTATGCACACAATTTTTAAAAAATTTTCTAATAGTCCACAGTCACATCTAATTTATGTTTTAAAAGAAGTCAATGTTCTCACTATATGAGACAGTTCAGGAATTTCATCCAGCTTGGTAAAAAAACCTACTCTAAGCCTAACCCAGTCAAAAAGTAAAGAACAGTTGCCTAGAAAATAATGTAAGTAATAAGACTGAATCATTTCCAAAATAACTAACAGTGCTACTTTTAGGAAGGAGCCGGAGGGCTTTTCACCAATTTTTTAACTGAGATAAAATAGTACATAGGTAGATGTCTAAATAAGTGTTGTGATTTCCAGGTTTTCTATTTATAAAATGCTGAATAGAGAACAGCTTCTACTGGAATAAAATAGGATTGAGCATCTCTCATATCTGGTGACAAATGAATAACTTCTGCAATTTCCTAATGCAGTAGTGATTTTGACTTCCTTTTTCTACGTATGCCTCATTAAAATAAATTTTTTCCATATTTATTATAGTGATTAAGGGATGCACCAAATATGTGACCTCCATAATAGATGCCCTTATTTAAGAGGGTGGAAATTAGTCTATTCATCATTTCTGCCAAACTATCCAAAAATGAAAACTAAAGGAGTTTTTGAAACATTGTTCCGGGTTTAGTTTTGTTCTTTTGCTTTTCTTTAATCTTCAAGTTAAGATGTTTTTATAAACTGAAATATGGCCTATTTTAAAAAGCAATGAATCATCCTGGAACTGGCAAAAGCTCTCTCATCTTTAGGAAAGCTCAGAGAGTTTGCATATAAAGGAAGGAGGCATATTTCTACATGTTTTAGTATTTGAGGCAGGAAAAAAATTGTATCTTGATGATGAAGGAAACCGAAGGAAATCAAGATATCCTTTAAGTGCAGTTCAAGGGTACTTCTATGTTGTAGTGCCGCTTCTGCAAAAGAAGTTACCATGTTAAATCAGATGATAACTGGGTTCTGAGTCTTCTAAGAGAGCTCTTACTTCTGAGGCTTAGTCCTTCAAGCAAGCTTTTATATCTCTTCATATTTTTCCCCAAGCATGCAAGAAGTATCTCCAGCATTCATTTTCTGTCCATGGTATTCAATATGGTCTATTCATTTATCATTTGAAACAAATGCACAATAGTATCAGATTTAGTGTTCTTAGCAATGACTGTGCACTACTCTACATACAATCCAAAGAATATTGGTGTATGCCAATCCTGTGCAAGAACATTTTCACTTTTCTTTTTTTTAATAATTTTGTATAGATGGGCATGAAACTTTGATTCATATCTGACTTTATTTACAATTTAGCACACAGCAGCCAGATGAACCACTTGGTGGGTGTGTTGTGTGTATGTTGTGTGTGTGCGTATCTTGAAGTGAGTTTTATTGTTAGGATGGATAGAACACACACTCCTCATGTTCTGCTATAACTAGGTGAGAAATGACATGATTCTTTTACCACACGTTCCATGTAATAAACCTTAACTTCAAGCAAATGCAAGCTATAAAATTCTATTGATGGGCTTCCCAGATGTTGCCAGTTTTACTGTTTTAATAGATACCTTTCTTTTTTCAATATACTCTTTTTTTACTCTTTGACATATATCTTAAACAGAAAAGCCTGTCAAGTAACCAGCAGGGTGCAGATGATAAAGCCTGTTGTATCCTTTTACTACACCTTAGATGCCATAAACTATACACAGAGATCAACTGATGTATACAGCACTTACTATATTTAACATTGTACTGCTGATAGGTTTTTATAAATAAAGAACTTTAGATATTTCCCAAGTGCAAAGGTCACAAGATTAATATGCTGTAGGTTTCTATTGTGTAGCTGGCATGTGTTTGCAGCTTGGCTGTTACTCTTCTTTGAAGATGTCAAATGACACCACAAGGTTCACAATAAAATACAAGAATATGAGAAACTGGGTCTTCTGGGAAATGTCTTTTCATTTTGACTAATTAATTTTTGTTTTAATAAAAAGAAAAAATGCATTAAGAGAAGCTGAAAACAGAACAATTTATACCATATAGCGACCTCACACACACAAATTTGGAAGTCTTGGATGACTTTATTTTGTTTAAAACACACACTAATTGCTAACAATGGAAATGGATGCCTTACACATTGCTGTATTTCTTTCAGAATAAGACAGAAATCTTTGGCCATGTTTGATGAAGTAAAGCATTTAGAAAATGTCTTAAATAGAGAATGTCAATTCTGTATGTGCGTTCTTACTTAGAAGTGGGAATTACAAGTCACAAAATAACTTTTTTGTTTTCTTAACAAACTCCATATACAGATGAGTTTCTCACAAAAAGAATACAATCAAACCTAGGCCTAAACACAAGCAACATCTTCATAAATTATTTTAAACAGCTTCAAAAATGTTTCGGTTGCTGGGATCGAAGGACCCTCGCCAAGTTTGCTGATGGCACTAAGCAGGGTCACCAGGACGTGTCAGAAGGGTGAGCCATCTTACAGAAAGGACTGGACAAGGTGGAAGAGTGAGCTAACCAAGAACTCTATGAGCTTAAGTATTTCCAGAACTGGTAGCAGGACTTTATTAGGAGACCTATGGTCTATACTCCTGTACTGTGCTTGATTCACATCCAACACTACTGTAAATCCAAAATTCTAACATTCTAAAAAATGTCAGTGACTTGTAGTTCCTGCAAACTAATTGCAGATACAACACTATTGTCATAGCTGTGTTATAGTTACACCACAGAACGCTGCTGCTCTCCCCACTTTGAACAATTCTTTTATGTTATTCTTGTTGCTTAAATAAGGTGTTCAGGTTATCTTTACTGTTTCAAAGTTATAAAATCTCCTGTTCCCATTTTGGGCTACTCTTTGTCCTCTTGCAGTTACCTGTATTTAAACAATCATCTTCGGATCTCAGGGTGTTCAGGTCTCACAAACTGAATTTGTGTGAGGAAGACATGGAGAAACACAGTCATCATCATTGACCAGATGCCAAGTACCTACAAGTGGAAGGACAAAAAAAAGTTTAAGTTGATTTAAACATTACAAATAAACAAGACCAACAAAACTTACATCCCAGAAAACTGTCTGGGAAAATGCTCATGTGAGGACTGAACGAATGATCACACCTTTAAAAGAAACATCTTTGCAGATCAAATCAAAATTCACCATATATGGCTTGTTACCAATGTGATTTTATGACAAAAATCACAAATGAGACACTTTTGTTGGTGAGCAATGCAAACCATCCAATTTGTAAAAATTATTTAGCTTTTGCTTTTTTTTGCTAGCATTTGTTAGGGCAGTGAGGGTGGTGCTACTGTAATTAACAACTTTCTTTTAAGTTAAATCAAAATGCTGCAGTATGAGCTACAATGAGCTCTATCTTTCCTATTTTTTCTATTCTCTTTAGGAAAAAAAATATACATAAACCTGTAAGAGACATCACGCCATATGTAGTGATTTCCCTCTTATATTGTCTGTATATATTTTATACATATCCCTGTATACAAGAATTCCAGAAAATTCTTAGTGTCTGAGCAATAACTTTTAATTTTTTTTTTTTTTTGGGGGGGGAGGGTGTTAATATTACATTGTATTACATTGCATCACTTATAATAGTATTTAAAGTGTAATGACTTATGATTTTGCATATTTTTTATACAGGAATGCATGTTTTGTTTCACATTATATAATGAAAATATATTTACTATAGTAGTGATCAAAATTATTTGTAAATTTGTATCATCTACTAGAAGAGTACTAGCTGACTGAAAATCTCTTCTAAGTAGACTAAGAATGACTTTCATATTTCTCTAACTCATGGTTCTCACAAAGTACTCATTGCGGTGCTGAAGAATCCTAAAATTTGTATTTAGGAAAAAATATGAGACTCATGTTGAACTTTACTTTAAAAGAGATCTTTGATAACTCAAAGTAATTTGTTTCCTCAAAATCCCAAAGGAAGTATTTCACAAAGCAAAAACTAAATCTAGATTTCTTAAGCCCAAGTGTCTTGACTTAGCCCCAAGACCTGTTATATTCAAATCATTACCTTCCATGAATTATTTCTTTTGGGGTTATAGCAGGATATTTATTGCTTTAAATTGGACATTTAGACTCTTACAAAGCATCCCAGAGGTGTTGCTAATGCATCTGACATTTGCCCTTATTACTATCAGTTCAACATTGGTGCTTTCTGACATTAAAGATTTTACTGTACCTTGCACCAGGGCCGACTCAGTGTGCTTGTACAACACTCCATCACACTTATCTATACTCATGTATGTTATAGGTTATCTACAGCTCTACTGTACCATCTGTGGCTTACATACAACACAATTATTGTGGTGGTTTAATTTTATTTTCTACAGCAGTTTACATTTTAGCAAAAGTATAGAGTTCCAAAAATCAAAGAAAAAGTTAAATAAGAAAAGAAACACCACCTTGCAAGTATTTTACAGGTTTTATATCTGACTTTTAAGTCATTTATTCCATGCTGCATAGATGCTCATTCCTTCCTTATAAATACTCATTTTACCTTGTGGCATTATAAAGATATTGAAATAAATATAGTTATAATATAGTTAGAATATATATAGTAGAATAGAGTAGAATATATATATAATAACAACAATATATATAGTAAGAAACTGGAATAATTGAGTGAATCAGACACAATTTGAAGGCAGCCACTTAAGGAAAAAATTTATATTTGATAGGTCAAGAACCATAACCAATGGTAAAAAAGGCAATTTTTTGTAGGGTAAAAAGGCAATTTTCTTGACAGTTTCACAACTAATTTGATTTGAAGGCATGATACTAGTCCTTTTACTCAGTTTGCTGGGATCCAGGGAAGAAAGCTCCTTCTCCTCCTCCCTCTCCTCCCTCCCAGCAGCAGCTGTGGAAGATCATTGATACATCAGGCACAGACTTTGTTGTAATTTTTGAGGGATAACTATCAAGCTGTTATCATGAATGAAATTGAAGATTATTTATTCCCATACATTACCACACTAAATAGCAGGGATTGGAAGTGGAAAAAGGAGATTTTAACAGCATCTAGACAATTAATCAAGGTGAACTAGCATGGTTCTAAACTTGCCCAAATTATAAGCAAATAGCAAATATATCTTGTGTTGTTGTCTATAGCTTTAATTAAGCACACAGCTCAGTCTGGAATTTTGTTATTGCTCCAAGTCCCAGAGCACTCTCTCATTCCTGGAGAAATCCACCTGGAAGTTTTTCTTACTGACATAATAGCTGACAAATAGCTTCTTCCATGGACTGCAGCCAATGCAGACTATCCCTGTGAAACTGCTTTCATTTTCTCTTGACCTTTCACTGGAGGTTTGAAATTTCATCCTGTAATTATTCCTACCAGCATTTTCAAATGTGAGAGACCAAAAGATATCTAGGACATGCTTCAATGAATATATATTGAAGTCATCTAACTTTACCATTGAGGATTTCAGAGTAGAATAGGTGAGAACTTTATGCACAGAGCACTTCAAGGAGAAGTGAAATCAGTCTGTGGGTTTACAGAAAAAGAGAGGCCACTGGCAAGAACCACAGTTAGATTTCCAGCTCCTTTGATTTCAGGGGATTTCAGGATTGTATAAAGCTTTGTATATCTGAGTCAAAATTCTCCTGAGCCCATCTAATGGAGAATATAGAGCTTTTTAATTATGTTGAATCAGATAAAGATTCTTTTGTCCTTTCAAAAAGTGTCTCTGTATTTTCCCTGAAATGTACAGTACACAGCATGGTGGTTGGTTTCATCTCTTTCTCTGATGCAGTGGACATTATTACACACAAGGTAATGTTTCTGGCACAAGAAGGAATTGAACTCTTTAAGCAGTACAAATTGTATCAACGGGATACATATTAATTACACAGTCAGAAGTTATTGCTTCATTTACAGTTCATGATCACGAATGTATTTTATAATTTGTACTTGCAATCTAAACTACAACTGCATGATACTGCTCTGCATTCACCAAACATTTTTAAACAAACCTATATGCATATAGAGCAGAATCTCTACCTCTGTCAGCATTATGGTTTCATAGCCTGGGGGTTATATACAACTCTTCCAACAACATTTTTATTTTGCTCTTTTGACATTTTCATCTCTTCACAGCACCTTCTAGTTTTAAGTTGTGCTTACTAAACCTAGAACTGGAAATTAAAATATGTAGCAAAGTCTTGAGATGACAATCTGGTACCTACAATTGCAACATACACTTGTTTTCATATGCTATATTTTACACTGTAATAAATCTTATTGTCTGAACTGCTATTTCAAATGTAAACAAAAATAGAGTGGCAAAAAAACCAGAAAACTTTCTCAGTGTCAGCTTCAAAGTCTGTCCCATTATCTGCAGTTTTCTGAACCATGGTGATCTGACAGATAAAATTTCATACTTGAATTGTAAGAGTGTTTTATTTATCATCCATTGTCATTTTGTTTTTAACAGGTGAGAGCATGGAAAAAATCTGCAACTCTGTGTGAATATAGAGGGTATAGCTGGTGTGGTGCTATGTCTTGGATAATTCAGGGATGTTTTAGCTATTGCTGAGTAGTTCTTAAACAGCATCAAGGCCCTTCCGGTTTCTCACATTGTCTCACCTATCAGACTGGGATTCACAAGGAGCTGGGAGGGAACAGAATCTGGACAGCTGACCCCAAGGGATATCCCACACCGTGTGGTGTCATGCTCAGTGTGTAACTTAGGGTGAAGGAGGAGTAGGAAGAGGGGCCCTTGGAGTTACTGTGTTTGTCCTCACAACTAACCATTACAGCCTGCTAATGGGAATTAACTAATAAATTCCTGATTTTGCTTTAATGATACCTGCAGCTTTTGCTTTATCTCAACCCATGGGATGGTTAAAACCATCTTCTGCCCTTCCTTTTTTCTCTCCTATGCCCCTGTGGGAAAGTGAGGAGTAGCTGGGTGGGGCTGAGATGCCAACAGGGATTAAAGCACATGTGAGTACCTTGAAAGCCTTGTTTTTAGCAAAAGGAAATAAAAGTAAATTTTAATCTGAGAGAAGAAAAAATGTGTAGTCCCAAAAAAGTATGACTTTAAAAATCCAGAATACTTCCACATGCTTAACTGGTTTTCATGCTTTTATTCTTATAACTTCATGAAAATTAGCTCTATGAAACTTGGTATTTGCTATGAACCAGAGAATACAGCCTTTGAACTAAGTTTATTCTTAAATTTCCAGAAATCGTATTTATTCAAATGATTTTACAAGCATAAATGCCTTCAAGTATTTGATTCTCTCCTTACTATGCACATGGGCATTTGGGAACTCGGCTTTTAAAGCTTCACATGGAAAGACTTCAACACAGCCAACATTATTTTCCCCATCCCAAGAGAGATGTAATGGCATTTTGGCCTCTAAGTAGATCTCGTGAGCAACAATGCAATCAAAATATTTGATTTAAACAGCAAACACCATGTCTCTGATTAATAAGCACAGAATTGCACTGACAAAGTCAAAACAAACTAAAACCTACATAATTTGTTGAAACTATTACTGTAAGATACTGCAGCCTGAAATTTCATGAGATGCCACATGAGAAGTTTCAGTTTCATTGGTTGAGTGGACCTGATCCAAGTCAGCAGGGGAAAAATTCATCTCACCTAACCACAGGCATCTTGCCTCTAGATGTTGAACATAACTGAGTTATTCTCCTTAGGCTGCCATTCTGCTCCCCAGAAAGAAACATGCACCACAGCCTCTGATTCACCTATTTTGGATGTCTTTTTCATAATGACATTAAATCCTCATTCTTTTTCATAGTACATAAAGGAATATAGACAGCTAGCAAAGATGTATGTGTAAGCAGCAGACAACTTTTACTCACATAATTCCTAAATATTTGCGCTGCATACAGTTTTAGCTTTGGAACTATTAAGCTCTCTTTCATTTAAGTTTTAGACATGACCAAAACAGATATGATTATGTGACATAAGTACCATATGGCAAAGCAGTTCTCTAAAGAATGGGGATAAGGAAAATGGAAACATTTTAGGAGATGCAGCTATAACCAATCCTTGTTGGCAAGGGACTCTGGGGCAGCGGGAGACGTGAATGTCAGGGTTATGAACAGCAGGGGAGAAAGCTGTTTAAAGGAAAGAGAGAGAACCAAGAAAAGAGATGACTGTGTCTTTACCCTCATTCCACAGAAAGGGGCAAGGCTTTCTTATTTCCTAGTTAATTTCTCTTTAGATTGGTATCTAGCAAATGGAATAACAATTTGTCATGAATTTTATAAATAGGTAGAGTACCAACAAACTGTCTAGTTTAAGTCCAGAAATGTTCTCTCACTTTCTCTCGTTAGAGTGACAAAATTACTGACAAAAAGGTGACAAAATATATGTGCACAGTCTAGTTAGGGTGCAGACCTGTGTTAGGCATCCTTTTCTCCTGCACAGTGAATTTGCTTCCTTTCTAAGAAAGATTCACTTAACACATTAGTATAAATGCACTGGTTAGTGCCAGATGTGTTCTGTGTCACTGAAAGCTCTTCCAGGGAGTCCAGAAAGCCAACATTCAAGAGAGCCATTAAACTGCCTCCTCTACACAAAAGAGAGGGTGGCCTTCTGAATAGTGAAACGAAAATCGTTTCTCTCTAATGTCAACCCAGAGACTTAAATGTTTCATTTTACTGCACGAAATACAAGGCAGTGTAATTCTGTGAGATGCTATGAAGAAAAACCTAATATTTTTTAAAGATTTAAGCATTTTTGTTGAGAACTGGGGACTTGAATTGGGTTAAATATGAAAAAAGTACTGACACAGCAAGTGCTTTTAATTCATATGAAACTAGTGTTAAGCTTCACTTAATCATAATATTAAAAGAGTTCATGTCATAGTAGGACACTTTCACTTTTTGTGAACATAATGAAGTGTTCTTATCTTTGAAGTACATCAAAGTTTTCTGATTGAGAATAGACCTTTTTTCAGCACTTTCTTCTACTACAGTGACATAGAAATTTGAGGCAGAATATAACATTATCCTGTTAGGCTGAATTGACAGATTGATAATTAGTGAAGATGGAACAAACCTTCATGTTCAAAATCCTGCATCAATAAGCAAAATTGTTTGATGTATCATCGGTTACATTATGAGCTAAAGAATGGTTTCAATTTAAGTGGCTCCCCTGAATGCTCAGTCAGTTTGCACTTAAGATACATGAGGGAATTTTCTCAGAATGATGAATGTGAAATATTCATAGTGGGGCAAAAGCAAAACCATAATAACCCTTGCCCTCATCTGGATTGCTTTCTGCTTCTTTGACCAGTGACATCTGCAATCATGAAATGAACCATTATTTCTCTCCTTGGATCCAGTTCCTGAAAGCAGAGTCCCAGCTCTCTACCAGAATAATTTTCATTAAAATATCATCTTTTGGGCAGGATGATCCTGATGACACCAAGAGGTCTTTTGAACATCTTCTCCTAGGATCTTCACCCCTGTCCATGGGCCCAGAGCCCTCCCCAGCCTGACCCATCCCGTCACTGTCACTTCTGGAGGAAGAGGATGCATTGGCTGTGTCAATTGTTCCTGTCGGGCCAACCCCAGCACTGAGGCATCCCTCCTCACACCCAGCTGCTCCTTTGTCCCCATCCTGGGCTGCCCTAGCTGAGGAGGTACATTTTCCTTCTTCACTGCCAAGTGGGATCCTCATGCTCCCTGTGGAAGGGGTTACCCAGAGACTGAGGATGACCTCAGGATCCTTTTGGGGTCATTTTCTGGCACAGTCCTCCAGTGCCAGTGCTGCTTTGTATGAGCAGTGTCTTGTCTGTGCCAGCACCCCAGCCATGCCTGCTGCCTAGACAACTCCTGAATGTGGCAGCTCTCCTCCACCTGAGGATTATAACCCAGGAATGCAATTACACAACAGCCGCACCAAATCTATGATCCCTGGTTTTACCATGTCCTCACCCATCCACCTCAGCCCTGAGATCTGCAGCTGAGTGCAGCCCCATAAGATGCAGCCCTGACGTGCCCAGACCCCATAGCCCTGCCTGTGCCCTTGGCCCTGCCCCAGCAAAACAAGCCTTGCCTGAACCAGTGCACTCGAAGGAGCACAGCAACGTGGCTGATGGATTTAGGAGAGGGGAAGAAACCCTGCTGCCCACTACCTGCATAACTCCCCACTTCCCTGATCCCAGGAGAAAAGGTTTCCTTCAGACTCATCTCTGTGCCTTGACACATCCTAAGTCAGTACTCTTGAGAAGTAACCCAACAACAGTCCAGCACTGAGGCTGATCTGTCTCTAGCTCTCCTGTTGGACCCACATATCTTATCAAAAAGAAGTATGGGGATCTTAGCCTGGGAGAAGATCACAGACATGACAGTAGGGGACCAGGATCCATGCCTGTCCCCCCAGAACTTCTTGAATGCCTTCAGAGGCTTGGCCAAATTAAACAAGCTAAAGCTCTGATGATATCACAATTTGCTTCAAATCTGGCAAGGGAATGAGCAAAAAACTTTCTGCCCCAGAGATGGATACTGCAAACAGCCTGGTGTGCTACTTGGTCTCCCCAAAGCTCCATCCACCTTCCAGCACTCATTGATTTCAGCACAGAGCAGACGGCCTTGCAGGGATACAATGACCCAGCAACTGTGGACCTGTTCTCTTAGAAAGCTCATCAGGAAGCACTCATGGCTCCACAGACTCCTTACCTTGTCCTGTCCCATGATTCCTGCTGCTAGGGCCTCACTGACAGCACTACCTTGCTCACAGGCAGAAACTGGAAGGTGCTCATGGGGAGTAACACCAAACTCAGCAACTGGGAGCTGTGAGGACACGCCTTGCTGGCAGCAGAATTTGTTGGCAGGGCCTTGAGGGCAGCACCAGGATTAACTGTCCCTGCCAAGTCTGCCAGGGCTCCCCTACCCTGCCCACAGCCCCTGAGCTCAGCTCAGCTCAGGGCAGAATTATTCTAGCAGTTTTAATTAGCTGATATGGTCAGTAAACAAAACAAACACATAGGATAAGCAGAAATGCCTGAAATTTTAATGTTAATTTCCAGGATTTTATTTAATATATATTTTCTTCCAAGCTCCTTTCATGCTATAAAATGCTACTCACTGCTATAATAATATGCTGCAAACAATGATATTAAAGCTTTTTACAAAAGCGTTTCTTGCAATATTCTCAGCGCAAGGTAATAGCTAATAAAAAAATTCTTAATATGCCATAACAGAAAATACTGGCAATAAAGTAGAAACCATAGAGAATGTCACTCTTTATTGAATTTCCCCCTTCAATACAAATTTTAAGCTGTTTTTGCAAGATTGAATATCTTAATGTCCTCCATCTATAGAGCTTTGAATTGTTTGCAGTTGAGGCTGTTTTAAAGCAGTTAGTAGTAAAGTGCCTACTTCATCACTACTAAACCCAGCACACAAGCTGCTCTCAACTTTATGAAATCCTTTTTTGTCCTGCAATATTTGGGGTGGAGAAAGGAGAGAGAGGAAGCTAGAGGTGTGTTCAACAGAGGTCTTGGGTAGTTGGCAAAGAAATGTGTAATGATCTAGACTGTGCTTCTCAACATTTTCATCCTGGGCCAGTTCAGAGCATCATGTAGAGAAAGCTACAGGGAGAGATTGTAGAAATAGCCTGCAGGCACTTTAGGAGTCACAGTTTCTTGTACAGGACATTACTGTCTTATTTTTCTGAACAAAAAGTGGGGTGAATGCTGTCCTCATGCATTCAGGTGGATCCAGTTCTCAATAGTGCCCTCTCTACAGGAAATTTCCTAGTTATAACTCCTGAAGACAAAACAGTGTTGTGCAAGTCACAGCACCAGAACAACTGAAATAGGATTAGAGAAATTGAAAAGGGGTCTAATACAGTTCAGACAAAAGCAAGGCTTGAAACTCACTTTGTTCTCTGCAGAAGCATTGTACTAACTTAGGGAAGGGCGAGAATAAGTAAGAGAATAACTGGTTTAGTGGTTTCAGCAGATTGTACCAAATTCTCATTAAATTTTGATGATTTCATCTAATTAATTCCAAGGCACCTCTGCTGTGTATTCTCACAGGTTAAGCACATGCTTCCCTAAGAGGGCTGAGCAATCCAGTAGGCAGATATGCTGCAGTGAGCAGGACCATGAAGGAAGGTGAATGCTACCTGAGACACATTTTTCTTTGTGAGATGAAGAGGCAATATTTAAAGAAAGGCCACTCTTCAGTTTTCCTGTTGCCTGACACAATTGTTTTACTATCTGGGCAGCCTTTTACCTTTAGTGACTTGGTCTTATTTCTCAGGTTACCATAAATCACAACTTCCCTCCTTTTAAGTTAATAATTTTGTGAACTGCTACCACATTATTACAGACTGAAAGTTTTTCTATTGTGGCAAAACTTCCTATAAAAATTATCTCATCTTCTAAACAACAAATTTAATGCAGCCAGTTTCATTGCATGTCCTAAAAGGAAAAAAATGTAGTAACAAGATGTATGCCAGCACTCAGGGCAAGTACAAGCTGAGGTACAGCATATTCTGGTTTCTTTAACATTCAAAGCAGGGAAATATTCCACTTTATTTTTTATGCAGGAACTTATAGTTAAGTGAGCCACCTCAAAGCTGTCCAAAACCAAATAATCCAGGGATTTGCACTCTCTGCATCTGTTTTGGTTAAAACACATGTAGTGTTTTCCTGCCATGACAACAAACATGTCCATCCTGATTTCACTCTTGAGAGCGTGGAGAATGAAAAACATTAAATTACTATAACTGTAGGATGACAAGTGTTACAGAGAGGGTGAAAAAATTATCCATTGTTTAGAATCATAGATTTATTCTCAAGAAGAATGTACATTTGTTTCAGAAATTCTTCAGAAGCAGTTGCAGTTAGTGCCTTAAAATTATATTAAATTCCAAGCAATGTGAGGGGAAAAAAAATAGAACTATCTTTTTCATAGTTTGTTTTGGTATATTTTTACTCACTAGAGTGATTTGAGGGATTTTGATAGGAACAAATGGAAGACTGACAAATTTTCTCTTCACTTTTCATAGAAAAACTGAAATACAGCTGGAAAACATTAATACAAATTTGAAACAATAGTTTAAGGTGTTCCATTTGTAGATTAATTTATCTGTGCTTCAATGTTCATGTCAGCTGCTTATTCTGTAAATGGAAGTCAAAGTACAAGAGGGAATAAAAATGGAGGTGAGAAAGAAATTTGCTTTTATTTGAAAGAAATAGTTTTTGTCTTTGTTTTGAAAGATGCTGTCTATACTGAAAGATTTTCTTAAGATCTTCATTATTATTTGATATGTTTTCTTTCTGAAAGTCTAACTTCTGATAGTTAAAACACGGAATATATGAGCAGTATTTTGGGAAGGGTTTCTGCTGTGGAGTGGAATTTCATTTATCCAATCAACCTCTCAAATTCTACATTTTGCAGAAGATGTAGAAGCCCCACAATGGGATGTTGGCTCAGTTGTAACCTGGGGAAAAAGCACAGCCCACTGGAAGATCACCTGAGGTTTTCCAAACACCTTGATGGCACATCAGGTGTTGCAAGGAACTCTTAGGACCTCTAAGCCAGCTGAGCACTGCATTGGTCCAGATAAACACTACATAGCTTGAGAAAGCCACTGGGAGCCAGACAATTGAATATAATTAGAGTTGCGGATTATTCATATATAGTAGGTTAGGACATACACATTGAAAAATCAAAATATTTTCCAAATGCAGCACAACTACCTACTAGCAAGACAGCCTGAAACTTCAGCCACTGAGAAGCAAAACAGTGCTACTCTTTGATAGATAAACAGAGATTTAAAAAGATAACTCACAACCTTTTTTTTTTCTGTTGTGTACTGCATGCTGATCCTTTCTCACTGCTGTGTTTCTTGTAAACTTGGCAAAACAGAGATTCCTAGCTAAGATTTTATGTTTTGCCAGTGTCACAGAGTGATGAATTACTTGACTTGTCCTTAAAAATAGTTCCCCTTCAGAGCTTGGTCTTGAAGAATATAATTGTGATTGTCTGCAAAGAAAGTTGGGATTTCATTGGGAAATTTGGCAGCTACTCACAGTCCATTGAAAGCCAGGAGCATCTGTAGTGGCAGATTCTATAGTTTTCCCCTCTTGTGGCATTCATTCTCTGTTGGCAGCTACTCCAGATCTCCCTCTAGATTAGCCCAGTCCTCACCCAGCCACTCTTTCATTTCCCTGCAGTGCTTTGGTGGACAGAATATGAAGGGCTAAAGTGACAACAAGACACATTATGGGTCAAAATAAAGGCAATTTAACAGGAAAATCCAAAACATCTTATCACATGAAAAAAGTTACCTCCATCCCAAGCAGACAGTTTCAGTGTTTAGGAAAGCTACTTTGAGCTTTGGGGACTGGGTAGATTCCCCAAGACCATAGAGAATGGAAGAGTTTTCTTAGAAGCACAGAACAAAACGGGTGGGAAGTGACACTGGGAGGTGGCCCAAGGTGCTGTGCCAGCCAGGGCTTCCCTGTTCTGGGGTTTGGTCCCCTGTGCCTGCTCCTGTTCAGATCCTCTTTAGGCATGAACTAGTAAATGTAAAGGATAAAAATTGTCCATGTGGTTCCCAGAAGAGATACTTGATGACAGCATTTTTATATTTAAAATTTTGGTTTGGTTTAGTTTGTTTTTTGTCTTCCTAGCATAAAGGTAAAATTATATATGAACCAGAAACCTCCCAGTCAAAACTAGAATTTCCTTTCCAGATTTCACACTTGTGCATGCACGGAGCCATAAATAACTTCAGAATATGACTGCTTGTCATTAAGAGATGCTGAGAAAGATTTGTGATGAAATGTCTTCTGTCCAAAAATATGGTATATGACTGCTTTGCTAATCCCTGAACTGTTAAAAAGAATTTGTTTTGAGGGAAATGACTGATCTTCCCTAAACAAGTTTATTACATAGCACAGGTTTAATGTAGGGTGGAAGAAAGTAGAAAATTATTACAAATTGCTTTTAAAAAATTGAAAAATTATGTGAACAAAAGAAAAAATATCAGAACAGCTCTGATCTTCTTTGGTCTTAGGGAAATTAGAATTTACAGAAAGATGAACATGAGCAGCATTTGACCTTGTGTTTGTAACATATCATAGATGAAAATCTTCTGTTCCATAACTAAAATGTGTGATACCATTTTATTAGTTAAGCATTCATAACATAGTGCAAAAATAATAATATTGTCAGTGATACCTTATATGGATCAGTATTTCAAATAGTGTCCACTTGATTTTAATGTGTTCCTCCCCAAAAGTCCTGTCCCAAAGTGCAACTACAGCAACTTCAAAAATATAAGAAATAATGTCTTTAAACAAATTATGGTAAAGCTTTTCTGCTAAGAAGAAATGCATTTGAATGGTTGGTCATTTGTTACTATGTTTATTACTATGTTTATATCACGTTGAGAAAATAATAAATGACTAAAAACTGTTCTCAAATGGAGATGTGTTGAAAAACAGGGGCAGCTTCTTTTAAAGAGCTTCTGTAGATATTGCTGTAGTTTTTGGAGAAGATAAAAAATTATGAAAGTTATTTTTAATGTCACAAATAGAACAGTTTGTATGTCAGCATAAGGAATCCCAACCCCAGAAACTGCTGGGGTTGGGATTCCTTTCAACATTCCTTTCAACATTTTGGCAATCATACTACCACAATAAAGAAATTAGTATTGTATCTCAGAACTTCTTGATAAGGTTTTCTTAAAATTCCCTTCTCCTTGTTGCTGTAAAGGATTTGAATCCCTCTTCTCCTCATAAGCAACAGCTAATCCAAATTGTCCTGATATTGGTCTGAGAATTAAATGAGGCAGAAGTACTCAGAATTTTCATTTCTAATTCTGATGCCCTAGTTTTCTTTCAAAAATCCACTGTCTGTTTTGTACCACATGATTTTCATTTTCGTGTTGTCGTATAATTTCACAAGCAAAAATATACCACATATCAGCTTATTTCTGAATTGAAGCTGGTAGAGAAAACTCTTAATTGTACTTTTCTGCATCTTTAGATTCCACCTGAATTCTTCTAAGGTCATACTTCTTAGATCAGCTACAAATCATGAAAAAAAAAGGACTAATATGGCTACTGAATGATTAAAAATCATCTTTCTTTACCATCATATATTTTGAATTCTCCAAAATATTTCTTAGCAGATGGGTTACAGCACTTCTAGAGTGATAAAAGTACCTGCAAAATACCTACCAGAAGAAAAAGAAATCTACAGAATGGAGTTATATTTTAATTCATGTATGAATTAGTGAAATCATAGATCACTCCTATTGCTGCTCAATATGATGTGCATAGGATCGCATCTGGTCAAAATCATAATTCCCTTTGATTTCATTACTAACAATGAATTACTAACAGTCTGCACCCTGTTACCCTTCTTCCTTACACACCTCATAAAATCATTTTCATTTCAGATTATATTGACAGGAATGTAATTATATTAGGGATATTTAGGTCTATCTGGTCTTTTAAACAGCCATTGGTTACTGATAATTTTATGTCATAGTAGGAATTCAGAAATTTAAGTTGAGAAGGTCCTGGACCATCTAATGCCTCATGTAGTTGGAACATTTAAATATCAGTATACAGTGTACCATTTCTAGACCAATACTGCTGCTTAACATGTTTGTTTTTCACCCATTCAGAAAGACTTTAGTGAAAGCCCTGAGTTAAAAATGCCAAACCAGAATGATTTGCAAGGAATTGTATGGGAGAATAGTTTATCCAAATACCTTCCAATGCTAGGGACTGTGTGTGCCTATAGTCCTGGTGGAGTAATATGTTTCCATCTACCTACAGAGATACTTTTTTGTATGTTTAATAATAATAGGAACCTAGAGAGAAGTTGAAATATCTAATTTTTGGTCATGCCTCAAGTCATATTACTTACTTTGGTTTTGTTTGCTAAAGGTTTGCAGATTTGTTTTAAAATGTTAAAACAAAGTCTGTTAAATTATGTCCTTTCAAATATAGAGTCCAGAAGACATTTACAGTGGAGTCTGGATATGTTTGGATGGGCTCCCATAGCAGCTTCAGTGCTTTTAAACCTCTGCATTTCATATTCTTTGCACAAATCAAAGTTCAGACTAAGACTTTGGATAATACGATTTAGTTTCTGGAATCGTAGTAACTGTGTAAGGATTTAGTTTTCTCCATGGCAAATAGAACAGTAGATCCCAACAATCTTTTCCCCTGTTTTTTCATATTCTCATATTTCTAGAAAACAAAGGATGCTTTCAATCTTGGAAAAATATGAATTTATCTTTTGAAAAAGGAAGGCACTTCTTAACCTAGGGAGAAGAGAAAGGCAGTAACATTCCTCTCAAAGACATCCTACAACACTTATCTGTCCAGAAGGAATGAAATAAAATAATAAAAAGCATTTATTAACATTGAAAGAAGTAATTTTTTAGGCAATATGGAAATCTTGTTGCAGATGCAAGCCTGATGCTAATGAATCCATTTGTAAATTTGCAGTTCAAAGTAATGCAGAAATAAAACTAAATGCTACCGACCCATTACCTTCACAACAATAGACTTGGGTGTAGAAAAGATGGAAGAGAGCTCAGCTGGAGATAATAAAATACTCAACCCACGTGTGGTTAAAACTTCTTTGAGCTTTCAAAGGACTCAACAATAAAGGCTCCCCACTGGGATCCCTGATGCAATACATGCAATTCGTATTTCCAAGAGAAAGGAGCACTAAATACTCACTACAGATCCTGAGTGTCTGTGCCTGTGTTGACATATAGTTGTCTAGACTAAGCCTGCTTCATTACTTCCTGGAGAAATTTTAAATTCTGAATTCAACTGCAAAATTAAAATTATATTGTCTATGACAGAGTATTTCACATCTCTTTCACTCTTTTTACCCTTTTTGCATGTTCTTCCAGTTTCTTATGAAACCTCCATAATTCTGTGGTGGAAGGCATTAGATTAGTTATACATTAGATTTGGCTGGATGTATCTAAAATTCTCTAATGGAAGAGCTTCATTTGCAATAGTTTTAAATAAAAAAAACAATAATTCAGTTTCAACCCAGGTGACACACTTAACATATCATCTCTGCTTCACCATTTCACAGCCTTACAAAGCACTTTTCACGCACAGTTACTGTGCTTGTCCTCCTTACATTAACATGACACTGACAGTGCAAAGGGGGAAGTGTAAGGAGTGCATATATATAGAAGGATGACTTTTTTCTATTTAAAGGATAAGAGGGAAAGACAAGGCATTTGAAAAAAAAAAAAAGCTTATGGACTAGATATAAAAGAAGGAAGCAAAGGAGGAGAAAAAGTGACAAAGAGAAAAAAAGAAGAGTCTGTCTTCTCCTCATGCATGAGGCATAATAAGTTACAGATGAGAGGAGTGGAAATAATTGTTTTAAGAAAACATTTAAAAATCACTGTGGAAAAATAAAACTTTCAAAAATTTTAGCTTTCTCTATTAGGATATCTCAGACTTATGACCCTGTGACAAGTTGAGGTTGGCTTGATCTGTTTATAAATAAAACAAAGATCCAGTGGGGCCTTTTTGTATTCAGAGAGGATATAATACATTTTGCTTTATATTAGTTTGCACTGCTGTGCTGGCTGCGCATTTCAAAATTAGATTTGATGAAAGAAAACATGATGGCATTTCAAGAAGGGAATATAAAGTGAAAAGAAAACAGAACAATAGCTAGATTTAGTTTTATATTGTTTACTTGAAAAGTCTGAGTCTCTTAAGTGTCATCTTGTACATAGTATGGAAAACTTTTCATATTTTCTGCATCGTATGGTTACCTCTAACATATTCTGTTGACTCTAGAGAGATGTAGGTAAACTTATGCTCTGACTCAATGGCACTGAATCATGCATGGACATCTAGCAGGTGCCAAAGGCAGGTAAAAAGTATCAAGCATATCAAAACAATGCAGGTTAGCTCTTCTTTCAGGGCAGAAGGGAATAGCTGAGGCTGGAAGAGACCTCAGAGCATCCTCGGCCCAACCCCTTGCCAAAAATAGGGGCAGTTGTGGGCTCTGACCGGGCTGCTCAGAGCTTTGTCTATTTGAGACTTTCTGCTCAAGTCCAGTGGATCTTCAGCTTTGCTGACACCACTTCTGTATGCCTGGGAAATATTTATAGATTCCTGCTTCTAGCCCATGTGCTGCCTTTCTGCAGCAAGGCTCTAGCTATCCCAGCCAAGATAGTCTCCTGATATGGCTTGAAAAAAGATTATTAAAATTCATTTCTTTATAGTATTTATAAAAAATCGGCTTTTGACAGTAGAGAAAAGGGGTAAAATACAAAAAAAAAGCCACAAAACCAAATTAATAAATCAGCAAAAAACAATCCAGGAGAATAAATGTCCTTACTGAATGAAATTATCTTTTTTCCTGTTTCATGCCAATGCAAAATACATTTTGGTCACCGAATTCCCTGCTTTCATTGGATTCAAACCTGATAAAATAGCCTATTCATCTGTATGGTTTAATTTTAGATCTTCAGTGAGGTCCTTGGTCATCTCAGTAAAACATTACCCAAGTCCACATTACTATAAATAAAATTAGGCCCATGTTGCCCCAAATTAATCCATCTGAAGCACAAATGAGGATGCTCTGTCAATAAAGAGCACAAAGTAGGACAGATAACTAGGTCAAGCTATAAATATCACACTTTTCTTCCCAAGCACAAAGACAGACCATCCTTGCAGTAGGACAATGCTGTCCTTGAAGGCCTCCTGTATTTCCCAAGCTCCTCAGCCTTTGAGGGATTATATCTGAATGTCACCAATCATTTTTGTGAAAAAGCCAAAATCTGTTTTCCTGAAATGCAGAGTCTGCACCCTGTTACCCTTCTTCCTCACACACCTCAGGACCATCACCTTTGTTTAATATCACTGCACCCAAGGCTGCTGGACAAAATACCACAGATGTGGACTCACAAGGGCTGAGTAGACGGGCGGGATCACCTCAAGTTTATTAAAATTAATTATTTGAATTAATATATTAAAATTAGTTTGCTATATTTTTCCGCCAGTATAAGTTACCCTTAGTACAGTTTCAAATGGTTTACTTATCAACCCTCTCTATAAAGAAAGAAATAAAATATTCTGCGGTTCAGAGAAAGACTAATAAAGCGAAGTCTTGAATTTTAGACAGCTGGTTCTGCCCATATGTCCTTCAGGCTGCTCAAAAATCATCAAAACAAATGAAAATTGTATCTTAGATTTTAATTATAGATAATTTAGATGACCACTATAGGCTACCTACTCAGAGCTAGTCAGATAAAGGAAGGAATAGGATTCTTATAGAGCCTTCTCTTGCCCAGCCTGAACAATCCCAAAGGCTTTCAATCTCTCCTTACATGAAAAAACAAAAATTAGAAAATACAAACTTAGGTACACTATGCATTTAATTGCCTTACTGCATTTTGTGACATGGGTGGTTGGACTTGTTGCCATTCTGGAGTCATAACTGTAGTTATAATTAACTCAACTTTGATCCTGGAAGCACCTGTTGAGAAGTTGAGTATTTTTTGTTAGATATCTTGATTCTACATCCTTTATAGACTGACTTTTCACCAACCATATGAAATTACACAAGAGAAAGTATCGATTCTGCATCTGGGATGGGACAACCTTGGATGTACAGACGGACTGGCAAAGGAGATTCTGGAAAGCAGTGCCAGGAAAGGGACCTGGGGGTCCTGGTTGATGGCAAATTGACCATGAGCCAGCAGTGCCCTGGCAGCCAGGAGGGCCAGCCCTGTCCTGGGGGCATCAGGCACAGCATGGCCAGCTGGGCGAGGGAGGGGATTGTCCTGCTCTGCTCTGAGCTGGGGCAGCCTCACCTCGAGTGCTGGGGGCAGTTTTGGGTGCTGCAATGTAAGTGAGATATTAAAGTACTGTAGTGTCCAAAGGAGGATCATGAAGCTGTGAAGGGTCTTGAGAGGAAACTTTATGAGGAGCAGCTGAGGTCACTTGGTGTGCTCAGCCTGGAGGAGACTGAAGGCAAAGCTCACTGCAGTTGCAGCTTCCTTGTGAGGGCAAGAGGAGGGGAGGCACTGATCTGCTCTGTGTGGTGATCAGTGACGGGACCTGTGGAATGACCTGAAGTTCTGCCAGGGGAGGTTTAGATATTGGGGGAGTTTGGACAAAGAAAAGGTTCTTCACCCAGAGGGTGGTTGGGCACTGGAACAGCTCCCCAGGGAAGTGGTCACAGCACCAAACCTGACAGAATTCAAGTGTTTGGACAATGCCTTGGCACATGGTGGGACTCTTGGGGATGGCCCTGTGCCAGGCCAAGAGCTGGACCCTGATGATCCTTTTGGCTTCTTTCCAACTCTGTGATTCTGCGATTCCCTGCCTTATGGTAGAAATTAATTTTGTGTTACAGTGAATACAGAATATCCAATATTTTTAGCTGTAATTTCTGAAGTTTAAGATCTTGTAATAGTGACTTTGATTTCAATTAATGAAAATTAGCATTTAAATCATAATATACATTTGTTTTGTCCTACAAAATACTTCTTACATTTTCTGTCACAAATAGTTCTGTTATATTAAACGAATGTTATTTCACTTTGTTTTACAAAATATTATTCTTGGTGATAATGCAAGAGGTGTTGACATGACCTCTGCAGAGGTGTTGACATGACCAAGGATTACTTCTTCTGCCTCTGGAAGACTCTGACCTGTTTGTACCTAAAATACTCAGGAAAGGTATTAATGTCTGACATGGGGGGGGGGGGGGGGGGGGGGGGGTCCTGGGTAATAAATAAATGTATCTATATTTGACCAAATAAGTTAATTATTAAAAAAAAGCTAAGTTTTCTTGGTTGATACTGTATTTTCCTTATACAGTTTTGTTTCCAGTCTACTTGCACTTATGGTGTGATATTAATCTGACCACCCAGATACAGACAGCTTCTGTATGAGAAGAATGATTGTCCAGAAAAATAACTAGCAAAGTTTCCTGAAATATATTGCTTGTTTCTGGAGACAGAGAGTAAAGTTTTTCAACAAAATGGATAAATATAACTACCAAGAGAAAACTAAAAAGGGAAAACGAAACCTTTTATATTCTCTTTGTTTTAGAGGGGAAAAAAAAAAATAAGTAGAATGAAAAAGAAAGATATGATTTGTTCAGCTGGAAATAAGCTACCCCTATATAGAAAAATACTATACTTATTCTGCTTCTTTTTCTTCTATTTTTTTTTTTTTTGCACTATAATGTTCAGATCCAGCAGGTCAGCATGTTGATAAGGATTCAATCTAGTTCTCTGTGCACCAGGGAATTTACTTGCATGTTCTTTGAACTGAGATTAATAGCTTAGCTAACCCTTTCTGGTCCTGCCATTTTGCAATGCTTTTAGGAATATGCAGTTGAACACATTTCCCTATAGAGGCCTCTTCTACCTTCTACTTCTTGATGACTTTCACTGTTATTTTTTTATAACTGAAAGGGTTTGGATCCTACTCAGTTCAGATTTCGCTGCAGTTGACCTCCATAATAGAAGGAGAAAGTAAATTATTCTTTATTTCCAAATAAGACTGAATTGCTTCCTGGGTGAATGAACTTTTAATGGGAAAAAAATTGAAAGTCTAAAGAAATACAGACATATTTATAGGAATATAATATGTATTTAAGCTATCTTGTGCTGGCATTGGGTTTCTTGCACAGTACAACTCCTCTAGAAGGAAATATTCCCTTGTAGAGCTCAGCACTTCTACAGAAGGCTGCTGCAATGCCAGTCCAAGCACCTGAGAGCTGAGTGAGCCTTGGGTGAACATGCGCAGTGCATGGGTAGGATAGGACAATCCAGTTACTTGAGGAAATGCAGCAATTCTCTGCTTGATGTCAGAAGTCTTCACACCAACATTGGGACTGAGGCTTTTTGCTTCTTGATGAACAAATATGCAATTATGATGTCTTGTGGGGCTGCTTGGAAGAAATATCTCCTGAAATATCTTTTAAATTGGGAGATAACTTCATGTGTTCTCTCTGGCACATGAGCACGCAAAGAGAATCCTCAGAAAATCGTAGGCTGCACTTTGTGTGAGTAGAAGACAAATGCAATTTTACAGTTGATCTCAGTAGCAAGACAGAGAAGGAAATATCAAATGCAGTTTTGAAGCACCACTCCCTCCTTTTATATGGGCCAATCAAAATAAGAACAGAAATTTGCACAATTCTGAGCACAGACACATTGTATAGGAAACCCAGGTCTAAGGTATCAGTTCCCCAAGCAGCTGATGTTTCCCAAAGTGACAAGTCTGGCACATCTCTAGGTGTGATCCACAGGCCCCAAAAGTCAACTACTGTGCTTGCCATCTTACAATCTACTATTTTGAGCTATATACAAAGCTTGGAATTTGGAGTGCATAATGCTGGAAGGAAGAGCTACATTTTGACAGCTCATCTGCAATCAGATGTCATTAAGAGAGATAAAGCAGCATCCTAGGGGAACAGTGAGGCACAGCACAGAACAGCCATGGAAATTCCAGTGCTTTACTCAGTACATTTCCACATAATATAACACATGCAGGGACAAATTCCAAGGCTTAGTGCTTCAAGATGAAAATAAAATAAAATTAGGAAGGCTTCTTATGCTTGCTGCCAGATATGAAGGGGGGAGATGAGATTTCTCTCACTGCCATTGTGGGTCACTGAAGTGAGCAGTAATATTCACTACCAAGGCAAATGAGTGACAGTTATGATGGACAGTTTTGATTTTTTTAATGAGGTCATGTTATTTAGCACTGCACCTTTTGCCGTGGGCACATTTTTTACATATTACAGGAACAGATAACTATTCTTTTTTAAAGTGTCACCACTTACAGATTTTTTTTCCTTCAAGTCCAGAAAATATCAGGGGTCTGCTGCACTACAATAACCTGCTATAATTTTCAATCTGTACTTCAAAATATGTACTTTATAATAACGCCTGCTGCTTCTTCAGCTGAAAGAAACTGGTATGGCCTTTTCATTACAACAGAGAAAAGGGAAAACACACAAAAAAAAAGATCTCTTCCTATTCACTCTTGAACATGTAGCAAATATACAGTTTATCAAGTAATTACAGAGTTGCTCCCCAAACTGTTAAGAAACACTCCTGGACCTGGGAATGCAGTGAAGTAAGTCAAAAATAGTCACAATTATGGAGAAAGGCTTGTGTGAGCTAATGCAAGGAAGAGGTACTCAGGGTAATCAAATCGGTCAGATTGGTGCAAAACATCACCTTGAAGCAGTGAGTGTGCAATGGAGATTGTAGTTACCTCTGTTGTTTGCACTCAGTGTCCTTGGAGCAGCTTTTCCTCTTCTGCTGGGATAAAAATGTCTTTTGGCCAAAAGATTTCACAGATTAAAATCAAGCAATACCATATTTTAATACTCAGAAAATTACTTGGGTGTGAGAGGGTTAGAGATTCTCAGAGTGCCTTGAGCACTGCTGAAATCTGCTGAAATCTCCAGATACTCATGGAAAGTGATGAAGGAGCCCATATCCAAGTGTGGAGAACAGGACAGACATAAGTGACTAAGCAGCACAAAGAAAGTATGAACTTTCAAGAAAAATACCCAAATCCCAATAGACTCAGAGTGTTGTTATAGAGCTGGGGAGACAAACTAAATGCAGAATGGAATTATGGCAGTCAGACTTTACAGAGGCCAGAAAAATATTACCATCCTTTCCCCAATCCACTCACCTTCAAAATCCCCAAGGAAAAAACCATACCTGATTCCTGGGTCAATTTTGTTATATAAGTTCAGAGATCACTTACTGCAAAGCTCAGGGGAAGGAAAAAAAAGTTAAAAAGTTGCTTTCAAGGTATCTGGAAAGTCATGTAGTAGAGGGAAAAGGTCTGTGCAACATAACACATTTATTACGTGTTTCAAGGATACAATGTGCCTGGCTACAACACCCTGAGATGCTAGGGGCAGCATAGGTCAGTCATTCAGCAGGACAGGGCTTGAGACCAATTCCTGCCAAAGACAATACAGCTAGCTAATGTCCAGATCACTACTGCCAGTGGAATAACATATTGCTGCAGTTCAACAGGAATGTTTTGCAACAGAACTTGAGAAGTTATGTGCAAAAAGTCCATCTGGTACACTTGAGGGAAAGAAAGAAATCTTTCAAACACAATGTGACCATAGGCCACAAGAGAGAGGTTTTTGAGAGCTGCTGCTACTTGCCCCCAAATGGCTTCAGCATATGCTCTGCAACTCCATTGCCAGCAATTCGTTGTGAGTCAGAAAAATGAGTCTAGAATTCCCAACACTGGCTTTTTACTCAGAGTTGCCTTAGAGCATGGAAATACAACATCTGAGTGAGAGCTGGGTAGACAGAGAGCAAAGACATAAGAAACATAAACCAGAGCCATTATATGTGGCTGCAGGCTTGCATTTGGACTTTCAAAACTATGCTGCTGCTTCATCAAAAAGTCAGAAAACAAATCAAATTCCACAGAATCACGTTTATTAGTTTCATTTCTATGCTGCTGGAAAACATTAATAGTTATGTTTCACTGGAATGGGCGGCTTTTCTACCACTTCTGAATGATAACACAGGACCATAGAACACTTCAGTACACCAAGAAAAATGTTAAAAATGCTATCCTGTCTTTTCACATGGTCTGCTATTGCCAGCTCAATGATAGTGTTTCTGACTGTGATAAGGAATTTCAAAATGGGATGAGAATATGGGACACTTAAGGCAATGGTAAAGACATTGCCTTTGTGATAAAAACATAAATTGGAATGAAGGAATTTATGCTATTGCATGTGGTAGGGTGGTTACTTGCTGGCTTGTTTTCCTTTATTTCTCTTCATGGATATTTATTCCTACTTCATTTTAACCTAGCTTTTTTGAACATGTAAACAGGGTAGGGATTATACTGAAATAATGGTGTTTGTTCTATCCTCTCTTCCCTTCTCTACAAATTGGACTTACAAAGACTGCACTTGCAAGTTAATTTTATGATGGAACAAAGAATTCTTGAAACCTTAAATCAAAAAGAGAATTCTTTGTTTCTGGTTGAGACATGATGATTCAGGAAATTTTCATGTGTTCTGCCTGTTGAGCATTGCCCTTGCAAGTAAATACAATCCCAAACTTAGAACATCTGTCCCCTGAGGAAGTTAATATCAACACTAGGGAGTATTTAATCCCAAAGATGCATGTCTAGTGCATGAGAGGAAAGAATACAAAAGCTTGCTCAGTAGATGTTCTGGCAGTGAATCAAGCATCTACCTACTGAGAACATTGTGAACACTTCTGCACTATCAGTAGAAGTGATTTATATTCAGTATTCCTTACAGCTGAGGAATGAGCTGACATTGCAGACAAGTTTCTTCAAAATCCTTTCAGCAGGATGGAATTATGTCGAGACTTACCACAGGGCACCCCATACTATGTGAAACATCAATGTGGTCTCTAATATGCCTCATCACCAGCGTTTTCCGAGGACACTGCATCTATGCAGCCTCCAGAGAACAGGGCTCTGTGCTACAGGTACAGCAGCTGGATTGATGAGGCCAGCAGGCAACCCCAGGGCTGAGCCACTCTTGGCCTTGAGCCCCTTGAGCAGGCTGTGGAATCTCCCTCCTGTGAGGTATTCAAACATAAGCTATACAGACAAAATGCCATCTGCCCTAGTACAGTTGCCCCAGTTTCCATCAGAGGCTGGAGCAGAACAGCCCCTAGAGGTGCTCTTCCCTCCCCGTTTCTATAATTAATTTTGCAATACAGATTGCTGTTCCTCTCTGTATGGTGAGGAAGAGAGAGAGCACCAGAACATCTGTCCATACTAAAGGGCAACACTGTCCCAGAAGAAAAATCTTCTGGCTCACTTTAAATACGTGAAGGCTGAAAGTTGGAACAATGTTTTTAAGCATGAAAATGGTGGGATTCTGGTATAGTTTTTCAGTGGAAATAAATGAAGGAAAAACAGTAACTATTGTTAAGATGAGACTTAAGAAGTTTGTGAAGCTTATCTCATATTTGATGTAAAAGACTACATTTCAGTAATTCATGTCTCTGTGGTCGAGTGTATGTGTGCTGTGGGGATTAGTCACAGGAGAGTGTTTAGAAATTTGTAATTGTTCTGTAACCTTTGGTAAGACCCCAGTATCATGATTTATCTGTTCAATTCCTGGTATTGATCATGAATATATCATTTTGTATTTGCTAGTTAATAATGTGACATTAATAATTCATAAAAATCTTTGATACTTATTCGATCTACATTGTGTGTTGAGCAGTTTTCTCTTGCAACAGTGGTCACCTGTAAATTTTCTTTACACAAAATTATATCTCCAAGATCTGATTTCAGTCAAAAGACTCTTACTGCTTCTGACACTTTAGGTCAGATCCAAAATCATGACAAGTGAAGAAAAATATATTAACAGTGAACATATGGCAGGGGAAGCAAATTTTGTTTAAAAGAATGACTAGACAGATTGAAAGCCCTGATTCAGCATCAAAATAATAAATGCAATGATGCACTTTTACATCAATGCTGGCTCATGTTTGTTCACAAGATAAAGTACAGCTACCTATTAGGTGGTTGCTCAATATCACTTGCATTTCGCCTTCAGATTTTTCTAAAAAATCTTGGAAACTGATGAATGAAAACAAAGACATAATTTTAAAAGATTGAAAACATTATATAATGGATTTTCATTTTCTTTTTAAAATTTGCATTGTTTAGATATCTATTTTTGACCTTGCTTTTTTTGAAGAAAGTAAATCTCTGATATACAACATTCAAATTAGAAAGCAATTGCTACTTTAGATAATGATTTTACAACACAGTGATGCTTTTTTTTGGCACAACACACAGTTCAGAAGCTTCCCCATGCTTTGTACACATCAACTGAAGTGTAAGGAGTGAGTCATTGTCAGTTTTTTGGTTTTTACATGTTTACTGTACTGTGAAGTCGCCTGGTTTTGCTGTAGTCAGTCACTCACTTTCCAGAATTTGTCCAATACCACTTCTTAGGAATTTTGTCTTGCTTTTATGTGGTGGGGGAAGAGTATTCAGCCACATTCACTGCACTCTGCCAAAAGTCTGAGAAGAAACAATGGTGCTTTTCATTCTCAGAGACTACGCCTATACTAGCAGGATAGAAGCACTTTGAATTCCTGGCTCTGAGCTGGAATATCCCCCAATTACCTCCTGTTTCCATATGGGGCACAACCTGGGCATGCACCAACCTTCCCTCCTCATGTCCGGTTTTATGCTGGACAGAAATGTGGCTCCTGCAGCCAAAGGGAAGCCAAACAAGTCCTGGTCTGTGGGATCAGGTTCCCAGAGCACTCAGAGAGGGATGCAGGCAAAAGGACGGGACTCGCGGCTTGTTTTCCTCTTTAGAAATCTGAGTGCCTAAACCCACGTATTCCCTGTGAATTTAATACTAAATGCCAGCTCTTTCATATCTGAGGCTAAAATGAACACTTTTGAAGTAAAACACGCAAATGCTTTTACCTGTGAGGGATTAATTACTGCTCTAAGGGCACGGTCATATGGTCTAAAGAAACCAAGTCACTGAAATGTGGCGAGGCACTGCTTCTCAACTGAGCCATTGTATCAGACAACATGTGTGCATTTAGCATTTCTTCTCAGCTGTGAACTGAGACACATTCATCAAAGCTACAAAATCCAATGAGATATAGCACTTACAGCTACTGGGAAAATGCATGTGCACTGCAAATCACCCCAGGCCTTTTTCATTGAAATGTTGAGATTTAGGAATATTACAAGGATTGGACCAGCCAGAGGTCTTCTCCAGGGTGGCCTTCTCCCGTTCTCTCTCCCTTTTGTCCAACAGAGAGCTGGAAACAAACTATTTCAAATGTAAGCCTTTAAAAACCATATCCCAATCCTTTCATTTGCTCTTGGATGACTGCCATAATTGCATTGTTCCTACTCAGCAAGCATGGATCCCCCATATTTATTAACAGAGTACTTAGCTGTGCAGTGACATACAGCTCTCCAGAACGTTTCAACCTACTACTTATGTCTAATACTGCCTTTGCACATAACATTAGAGCAAATAATCACACTGTTTCCAAAGCAGCATAATAAAATTTAAAGTTCCACCACTATAAATTGCTTACAAACTTTTCTTGCTTGTGAGATTAACCCTTTGGTGACCTTCTTCTCTTTTCTGCTTCTGATCTTTTCTGCTCATTTTCTTAGTATGTGCACTCTTTGGAAGATGCCTGGTTAATTAGGAGTCCTGTGGGACTTGACCTGAAGGTCTTGATGGCTACTGAATTAATCTCTCCTCTCCAGGTAACCTAACTCAAATTTTAATCCCGATGCTTGAAGAGTTTTGTTTTGGGGATTTTTTGTTTTTCAGTTTGGTTTATGTTGGTTTTTTTTTCCCTCAAAATTTGAATTTGACAAGAAAAGCAAAGTTTTCACAGAAGGCCTCAGAGGTGCTGACAGGAGCTTGATTCAGCAGCTTCCAGCAATTTCCTTTCTTGATGTGGTGTAGATATCAAAAAAAAATTGTTCTTTATTCTCACAGGTTGCATGTTTATTGATAATGACTTTCTATAAAGATGTCTCTTAAATATGTGTATGCTTTTCAGTCAAAATGAATGATCCTTTTCTTTTTATTTCTGATTGTTTACCTTTAATATTATTTAATTACCTGTTGCAAGGGTCCTGGAAAGTATGGTTTATTCACATATTTGGCACTTCAGTGATATCAAGCCTAAAAAAGCATGATCTTTCTGATTTTGATGAACTGTAAACAGGTCTGATGTCTGAGGCCAGCCCCCATGATAGCCCCTGTGATGCTGGTGTCACTGTCGGGGAGATATTTGTCTATTTACTTTGTTTAAAAGCACTGGAGTCACAAATGAGGGTAAAAAGAGTAACCTTACACAATTGCAATACAAGAAGTAGTGGGATTCTGCCTAAGCACACTTTGAATCAACTGCTTTGAAGAAATTTTGACACTGCCATTTTTACTGTTTTGAAAATCAGCATTTATGTTTTTAAGTGCTGGGGACAATTCCAAGCTCTGTGATAAACTTTAGAATTAGGAAAAGGTCTTTGCTTGCAGTCCATTACTTAATCTGTTTTCCCTTGTGTCTTGTGATAACTGCAACTTAGGTTTGCTTTCCACAAGTCACCACACTTTACAGCTTAGATTTGGCCTGGGATGTGAGTTTAATAAATGGTATGGTGGAACAGAAAACCCCTGTGGTGAGGGAGGTGTGAAACAAGATTTCAGGCTTGTCAAGGGATTTTTTCCTCTTTGCAAGTCCTGAGTGGTCATTTTTCTCACTTCTTACAATACAGCACAGCTGGACAGTCATATCCTTATAGCAGAGGGCTGTGGAAATGGCACATTCTGTGATTTGTCTGGACAGGACTCTTTGCTTTCTTTTCCAAAACTTTTCGTAGTAGAAAGCCGATGTGTAATTCAGTCATTCATTTTCTTTCCAAGGTTTTGACAGCCTTTTTTTTTTCCTGATATAATTTTCTGACCTTTATTTCCTGAGGAGCTGCTGATGCCACTTGGTCTGTTCAGCTGGGAGAAGAGGAGACTGGGGAGATGTCACAGACATTTCTCCACAGAAATCCTTTCTTTCGGATTTCTGCGTCTTCGGGAGGCCAGAGGCCCCTGAAGACAAGGTAAACAATTATTATCAGCTGCTGGGGAATGCAACAGGGGCACCTATTTTGATTGGTGATTGGTTCATGTTTTATGTTTATAATTAAGGGCCAATCACCAGTACAAGCCCAGGGACTGAGTCCTTGGCCACAGCTTGGTTGTGGATTCTTTTCTATCTCTTCCTAGCTTAGCTAGCAGCTCTGCAAAACCTCTCTCTATATTCTATTTAGTATAGTCATAATGTATTATATATCATATATTAATAAATCAAGCCTTCTGATTCAAGAAACAAGATTCACCGTCTCTCTCTCACCAGCCACGCCCACTCAGGTGTGGTAATAGGGAGAGACCTCATTGAGGTCTGCAGCATCCTCACAAGGGAAGTGAAGGGGCAGGTACCAATCTCATCACTCTGGTGACCAGGGACAGGGCTTTGGGAAATGACCTGAAGCTGAGTCAGGGGAGGTTTAGGTTGGAAATCAAGAAAAAGTTTTCACACAGTGTGTGGTTGGCCCCTGGAACAGGCTGCCCAGGGAAGTGGTCACAGAACCAAGCCTGGCAGAGTTCAAGAAGTGTTTATACAATGCACTCAGGTACACAGTGTGATTCTTGTCATGTGCAAGGGCCCATGTTCTTGTCATGTGCAGGGACAAGAGTCAGACTTAGTGGTCCTGATGGGTCCCTTTCAATTTTCTTAAGCAAGCTTATTACCCCAGAAAGCATAATAGTGTTTTTAACATTTCTAACATTTACTCATGTACATTTACATCCCATTTAGAAAATTTAGCTTAGCAGTTTTTTACATCTACACCTATTGCTTAATACCTCTCTTAGTCTCAGGCAAAACAGACTGTGGAAAGAAGATTAATTGTGCTATGTTTTAATTAACTTTGTCTGTAAAACTCTCTCTAGCCATTGACTGAGAGCTTCCAGAAAGAATACTTATGTCCTAATCTAAAGTACTCACCTATGTGCTACTTCTTCACCATCAACTTCCTTTAAGTTCATTTTTCTAGGTGCTCACATTGTAGATTCCTGGAGTTGAAATGAGAAAAACTTTTTCTCCATCAGTCCTGCCAGTATCCCTAAAAGAAAAACCTAATTGCAATTAAAAGTCAATGTCAAAACTGACTTTTGGATACATCACCCTGACTCTTCACTGCAGTTGTTTAGTAAAAGCAGAACTCCCTCCCTAAACCCTCAGACTGCTGGAGCATCCTTGAGACATCCTCAGGCCTGGACAGGAGATATTTTAATGCAGATTCTGCTGCAGAAGGAGATGGATGACAAAGCAAAGCAATAGGACAAAACATTGAAAGAGAGTTCAAGTACTGTATTTGTAACTCTTCTAAGGAGTTACTGATTTTTCTGTTCTTCACCTTAGTGGCCTCACCTTTGAAAGATAGAAAAGGAAGCCTTGGAGGAGAACATTTAGCTCCTATCCTATTTCCTCAAATGATAAATTTAGAAGGCCAATGTGTCACGTGGGTGTATCATCACTGCAGCAGGAGTGAATCAGTAATGCAGAACAAAGTGTCATTACCTGGTTTGTCTTTTAATTCTAGCTTACTTCTGGATAAGTAGTAATGTGCTTCTACATCTGGATTAATTTTGCAAGCTGTTGATGTTTTGAAACAGTTATACATGAGAGAAATTAATTGTAATGGATTTGAACCGTTTAATTTTTTTTTTTTTTAAAGAAAGTACTTGTTCACTTCAAGGTGTCAACCCACACCTGAAATCACATCCTTATCCTCTTCCCCATGTTTCAAACACCTGAGTCTAGACTGCCAAAGGGACCCTTATGGTTCAGAAAGGGCCAATTCAGCACTTCAGTTTCCTTCAGATTCTGCCCATTCCAGTTGTTAGTCACAATCAACACTTGAACTTCTTTGATGAACCACAAACTGCACACTGAAAATTTTTGCTTCTCTTCACATAGTCTTACTATGTATTGATGTATTTCTGGTTGTTGAGTCTCCTGTATCATTAGGAATACTGTAGATGTATCACATAACACAGATTCATTGCCAGGACTTCTCAGACCTTTGAAAGACTGTAAGTCTAGCAAATAATTTCAGTTATAAAACAGGAGAGAGTCTGTGTTAGGGGTTTTTTTATTTGGGTTGGAGTTTGGGGTGATTTTGCTTTTTTCAGAATGGCAGGTGTATTTTTAATGAAATAGTACTTAGTGACAAGTATGTCAAAGTGATTCCCATATATTTTTTTCCTATAGTGCTCCTAAATTACACAGATTAATAGATGTCTGCCAAGATCAATTTAAATGCATGTTTATGGAAAGTTTATAATTTTACATATATGAAATGCATTTAAAAGTGACATGATCAAATCCACAGTCTTTTATCCTATTGTCACTCAAAATCACAGTTCACAGCTATATCCTTGTGGGACTAATTTATTTTCAATTAATTTTTAAACTGAGCGTGACCTGAAATATAATTTCAAATAACTGATGGGCTGGAGGCTATGTAGAATATGGGCATTTCATTAAGATGAAAATCAGACTTTGTATTCTAATATCCATAACAAACAAACTTTAAAAGAGTGAATACCAGTATTCTCAAGAATACTGCAATAGCTATTCAGAAGGAAAATATGTAATAAACTTGCACAGAAATAAAGACATAATCCCTCTTGCTATGTGAAGACTAGGTAAGGCACATTAATGTGCAAATAGAGCTTTTCCCTTTATTTTATACAGGAAGAATTTTGTGCCAAACAAATTGCCAACTCCAAACAGGGAACACATGAAATTTTCATTTGCCTTTTCTAAATTAAAAGATTTCACATTTATCATTAATTTAGTAACACAGGAAAACTAGGGCTGTAGGACTGATTTATCTGCTGGGTTCCTATTTCTGACAGCCGGACGAAGCCTCAGGCTTGTGAGGGCTCTGGATGTCATCACTGCCAGCAGCCTGCAGAGAGAGGGTGTTCTCCTTGGCTGGGGGGGAAGGAAATTCATTTACAAAAAGGAGTCTTATGTGGAAGACTCTTTTCCTCTGAAAAATAAAAATGGTCAGCCAAGCTGAAGCATCTAAGGATGCAAGTTTTCAATCTGAACACTCAGAGCTGCTTCTTTCTCTTTCACTGTGCTGTTTTTTCCCCCTCCCCAGTAAAAAGGTAATATACAACTCATCTTTGTGATTTGAGGAAGCAAAAGTTATTGTAGCAACTGAATGTGGATGATTATGTAAATTTATTATGTTAATATGTTTATTGTTTTTATGCTCATCTGCCTTTCTTATTCTACAGCTCAGGAAATCAAATAAATATTGCACTTTCAGGTTTTTCAGCTTCACTGTTCCATCCCATTTTCTACAGTTTTCAGTGGGATTCCATTTTAAAAAAACACACAAAAAAAACAACCCCACAAAAAACTAGACTGGCTGGGGATACCAAGAATGATACACTGCAACAATAAAAGTTAAAACAAACCCAAAACATTCTCTTTTAATTTACTAGAAAAATGTTCTTTAAGATCTCTTCCTTAATTACATTGGATACATCAAGGCCAGGTTCAGCGTCTGTCTTTATTTATTGGATCTCTCAGTGTGCCAAAGCAGTAGGATACGACTTTGGAGCTACTCCTTCACAAATAAGAGTATTTGGCAAATAGCATATCCAGACATTTTCCCACTGCACTGGTGCCATAGACACTTAACAGCATGTTCTGCTCTCCAGAACATTAACTTTTGCTATCTCTCCAGAATATCAGTTTTCATTTAGGGAATGTAGGTCCTTGGTATGTGCCTTTTCATCCAAAGTAGAATTATTTCCCTGTTATCTTCCTTTTAGTTGAGAATACAGACATTGATGGTTGTTCTTTGTCCCACTACATATAATCCTTATACTGAAACAACATAAAATACTAGGAAAAGTATGGAACAGCCCATGTTTTATTTTTCTATATTTCTCCTGAATTATGTCCTAGTTTTGTAGCTATTGATACAAATCCATGTGTGTAAAGAAATTACTTGAAGATGCTTCCTACTCATAAGCCAAAAATCATTCCAAAGATTAATAAAGTACCATGCCAAATTACTATTTTTGTGAGTCCAATAAGTGATTTTCACTTCATAATAACCAATTCTGTTATTAGCCTAGGATGTGATGTTTTACAGAGAAATGAACTAAAAATTATATCCACTAGTTAAGGTTGAATATCCTGAAATAAATAATGAATTAAAACAGCAGAGCCATGATGGTATTTTTAGAAAAAAAATCTTATTTCTCTCTAAAATCCAGAAAGGTCTGTCCCTGGCAGTGCCACTGGAGTTCTATTTCTGGCTGTGGGATAAATGGTGTTTTCCAAAGTCCCACCTCCCAGATACTCATCCTGGCAACAGGTAACTTCACATCCAGCCCAGGCCTGAGTCCTGCCTATTAAAATAGGTGCTCTTTCAGGTGAAAACCTGAAGACACATGGAGGCACTAACATCTTCCTGGATGGGATGTATCTGGGGAATAAGAGCCTGAGGCTCTCTCATCCAGCAGTTCAGACACAGCCTGAGCATCCAAAATGTGAAATACACTGAAGCAGAAGTCTGAGATGGCCCTTGCACAGTACTCCCATGATCACCTTCATAAAATTACAGCATAAAGATCAAAAGATTTTTCCTTCTCAAAAACAAAGCCAAGTAGAACAATTTTATTTTTATTTTCTTGTGGTTTTCTCCTTATTTTTTTTTGTTGGCCTTGCTAAGTGCGCAGTTACAGCAAATGATAGTCCTGTTTTAACCTCTGGCATTTAACTTATAGATCACAAATAGGCCAATATTTCATCTGTGACAGAAAAGATTCCTGGATGGTATGATGGAAAGAGCAGTTTCAAATTAATGTTACAATAATCAATAAAAATAAAGAAGAACCAGGGTATATGATGAGGGTCATGGATGTGAGAAAGTAGAGACCTACAGTCTGGCCTCAGCAGTGATAATTTTTGCAAATTTATTTATTTAGAGGGAGGCAGATCTATATTCTTCATGGTTCATTATCCTGGCAAGCACATGACCTACCACTGTAATTTGCAAGTGAGCATGATGTCATTTTAATGAAACATCAAACAGGGCAATTCAGAAGGAAATGCCTACTATAAAAGAGCTATTAAATAATACTTAGTAATTATGGAGTGATTTTCTACTTCAAAGCCCTTCACAAACAGTCAGTAATGAATTTGCATAACCTCTCTGTGAAGAGGAGGAGGAGGAAGAAGAGGAGGAATATCATTGTTCCTTTCTGCAAGCACAGAGCACAGAAACAGCTTGCCCAAGACTGCAGAGGCCATGGGCATCAAAGCCCAGATCAGAACCTGGAATCCAACGACTGTCAGACGTATTGCTACATCATCACATCAGGCTCTCAGCCTAGTAGGAGCCTTTAAAAAGTTCTTAATTTCTTTTAAATAAAGGCTAGTATTGATAACTCGGCCTCAACTACATGAAGTTAGCTCCTAATCATGGTTATTTTGCTGTCTTTGCACAAGGCTGTTCAGACTAGGATCTAACACCATGCCACCTCACAACCCACAAGCTTTCACCCTCAGGTCTTCTTACAAAAGAGTACCAGGGGAAGGGGGACACACCATGACCCTATCATGGTGGGCACTCAAAATGCACTTATATGTGCACTGAGACCCAGAACTCTGGAAACACTGCTATTTACCCCAGTTTAGAAATCCTGGTCATAACAGCCCCCACCCCACCCTGACAGGTGTCTGCAGCTCAGTCAAGAATGAATGTTGTAGCTGCTTGAATCTCCTAGGCTCTCACAGAATCACAGAACAGGTCATGTTGGAAGGGACCACAGTGGATGATCTGGTCCAACCTCTCTGATCTCATCCCAGAGCACATGGCACAGGATTACACCTAGGTGGTTCTTCAATATCTCCAGTGAGGGAAAATCCACACCCTCTCTGGGAAACCTGGTCCAGTGCTCAGCTGCCCGCAAAATAAAGAAGTTCCTCGCTTTCAGGTGCATTAGTTTCTGCCCATTGCCTCTTGTCCTAATGCTTGGACAAGACTGGCACCACCAATGTTGGCATCACTGAGCAGAGCCTGGCTCCATCCTCTTGACACCCTTCCTTCAGATACTTATGGACATCGATGAGGTTCCATCTCAGTCATGTCTTCTCAAGGCTGTAGAGGCAGAGGTCCCTCAGGTTTTCCTCATAAGAGAGATGCTCCTCCCTTGCCCTCCAGTCCCCCATGTCTCCCTTGCCTCAGGATCCCAGAGCTGGTCACAGCACTCCAGATGTGGCCTCAGCAGGGATGAGCAGAGGGCAGGATCACCTCCCTGCTGGCAATGCTCTCCCTGATGCCCCCCAGGATCCCACTGGCCTCCCTGGCCCCCAGGACCCACTGCTGGCTCATGGACAGATGGTTGTCCACCAGCACCCCCAGCTCCTGCTCCACAGAGCTGCTTTCCAGCAGGTCACTCCAGTCTGTGCTGGCACAGAGAGTTGTGCTTCCACTCTGCAGGATTCTGCATTTTCCCTTGCTGAACTTCAGGCAGTTCTTCTCTGCCCATCTCACCACCCTGTTGAAGTTCTTCTGAAGGGCTGCACAGTACTCTGGGGTATTGGCCACTCATCCCAAATTTGTTTCCACCGAACTTGCAGAAGAGGCATCTCCTCTTCATCCAAGTCATCAATGAAAAAGTCAATCCATCCTGGGCCCTGTATTGAATCCTGGGGGACACCACAAGTGACAGGCCCCAACTAGACCCTGTGTCACTGATTACAATCCTCTGGGATCTGCTGATCAGTCAATTCTCAATCCACCTCATTGTCCACTCATCCATTCCATACTTCCTGAGTTTGCTTATGAGGACGTTGTGAGAGACAATGTCAAAGGCCTTGCTGAAATCTAAAATATCTTTAAAGTAAGCAACAATGCAGTTAGCAATTAAGTTAGAAATTGTTAGCAACAATGCAGTCCACCATTTCTGCACAGTTTAGTTTAATACCAAAACATTGGTGTTTGGCACTGCCATGTAAGACCAGTGCCATTTGACATGCATGTAGTGATTGGCTGACATTCCCTACCCTAATGGTGGTGGCTGCTCTTAAAATCTCAAACCATCACTACTTGCAATGATTATGCTAGTTTTCTTTGCCCACAACAGGAGAAAATTTATCTATTTTGAAAAAGAACTAGTTTTCCCACTGTGTTAAATATCAGGAATTGTACTTTTTTTTTTTTTTTTCCAAACTTAGAATAGCAATATCTATGTGTATAGATAGAAATTCTCATTCAGGTTAATCTATCTATGTATCTCAGTCTTGAGAATACAATATAATATGTCATCCTTGACAATACTCTTAACAATTCATAATTCTATATTTGGGAATATATTTTAAAAAAAATTGAATGCAGGTGTTGCATTAAACAAATAGCAAAGGCTTTCTGATGAAGCTTCTGATGATCTATTTGGATTAGCAAAATAACAAGATACTCAGTCTTTTTTAGCATATCTTTCAATTTCTTTCTAAAAACCTTGAGATCTGCTTCTATATGAAAAAAGGCTCTCTTTATTTGGAC
Source organism: Ammospiza caudacuta (assembly GCF_027887145.1). Classification (NCBI taxonomy): domain Eukaryota; kingdom Metazoa; phylum Chordata; class Aves; order Passeriformes; family Passerellidae; genus Ammospiza; species Ammospiza caudacuta. Next base: position 100,045,833 of record NC_080594.1, read on the forward strand.
AGTTCACTGTGGAAAAAAACAACCCCAAAATTATTAACTGCAATTCAGTCCAAACATTTTTGAGGACCCAGAGGTCTGGATCTCACTGAAAACCTGCAGGTATTTCTATACATTAATCATCACTTTGTTTTTGTGCATATTCCTTGCACAGTGGTGAAAGGGAGCATGCTTAGGACATTATTTGCACTAACAGCAACAAGTGTTCCATGTGGCCACCAAAAAACAGCAACTGAGATAGATATTATAGAAATACTTAATAAAGACTATTTCTGAGATATATATATATATAAACAAATATATAAACACATCAATTAAAAACAACATATAAAATTTGAGATCCTTTCCTTTGAGATCCTTTCCTTTCTCCTCCTTACTAAGAGTAAAGCATTGAAAGCATTGTTTTATAACAAATCTGTGAACTGAGTAGAATTTTAGACAGAATGTATTTGCATGGGAAAGATTTAAATCTTACTTAAATATGATCATCATAAAGGAGTTGCAGGAAGGCTACCTGAAATAAAGTGTGCTCATTTATTTCAAGGATATGCTGCACTGGTTTAATGACTAGTCCTCACTGGGAAAGATCTGCCACCCTTTGGATCAGGTACAGATGAGTGATAAAGGTACAGATGGAATATATTTTAACACTCATTTCTGTGTTATGGGGTGGGGCATTTGGACCATATATGTACCAGAAAAGTAAGTATTTAATAACTCACCCAACAGCTGTCTCCTTACAAGAACAATGTCATTTAAATGGATGGAAGTAATGTATTTTAAATACTTTTGGAAATATATTCAGTGTGAATGTACCCTAAAGTATTACTAGCTTTCCCAAAAACTTATATTCATTTCAGTGAAATCTAAACTGGAAATTCCTGGAGCAGCTCAGTGCCTCATCTGCCTCTTCAGCTGTACCCTTCCAGGCTGCTGGAGTTCATCTTTCCTCCTGGAGCCTCGAATAAACAAGCCAGAGAGCACTCACAGCAAGACTCCACAATGAAATATTTGACTAAGGTTGGGACATCTGGGAAGAGTTTAGGGACAGCTTCAGGTCTGGAACTCTGTATTTGAAACAAAATAATTTTGTTTGGCACTTTTGGTCTTGATTTGAACTTTTGCTTTCTGCCAGCTGGGTAAATTCGTTCATGGCTGGGTTGTACAGTGGCGTCTGTGGTTTGCAGATGTATGTTCTTGTCCATCACTCTTCACTGACACACCCTGTATTGTCTTCTTCTCTTGGAAAAGGTCTGTACAGCTAAGGGGTTTTTTAGGCTTGAAAGCATTCTGAAATACAGATTTATTTTCATAATATAACATTTACATGCAGTAGCTAGTATCAATTGTTGTTTATTCTAAACTATTTCAGATTCTGAACCATCCATGCAACTGCCAATTTTTACCAGTTTCCTAATATTGGTATATTTTCTAAAATTTCTTAAAACCAAGATACAAGTATTCTGATTCTCTTGATTGGACTGTTTCCATTTTCTCAAAATCTTGTTTCCTGAAAGCAAATTATAAATAGAGAGGGTTTGGGTTATACTCCATTTTAACTGTATTTTTAATGTGGTTGTAACAATCACACCAGAGGCAATAATTTGGGAGGAATGTAGAAAAAGAAACAACCTGATTCTAATTTTCCTTTTCCCTAATTGGGTTTTGCAACACTAGAATGCAATTCCCTTTGTTTTTCAGAGCTTCATATCTATATAAACAAAACAGGCACATGATGACTTATCTATTGATTGACTAGTGAATTTGATGGTTGAAGGAAATTATGGTCAAAATTAAATATATCAATCAAACTCTAGGCCCTCAAAGGCATTGAGAACAATAGGAATTAGACTCTAAATCCTCTGAAGACCTAGGGGAAAATGGTATAAATAATGTAACTTTAAATTAAACTAATACATGATTAACAAAAATTCAAAATTTCCATATATAGTAAATGTATACAGTTGTAGTAATAGCTTGCCAAAAGCAGACTACTTGAGAAATCATAGGCTTTGGCTCTATAGAATTAATATCAGCTGTTTCCCTCTATTGACCTTTGCAAGATTACTTCCACTATATACTATTAAGGACAAAAATATATCTATAATTTGCCTCTACAAGAAGGTTATCACTCTGATGAGACCATTCCATTGTGCTTGGTCATAGCTTATAGGATCCCACATCAAAGGAGCTTGTATTGCACATGATACTTTCCATTGTTTTGCAGAAAACAAGCATGGGGGCATTTGTAGCAGACATTTTTCCTTAATGAAAATATACTGAACTCAGTAGCAATGAAAAGTAAACATTCATCACTGGTTCAATTTATATTAGACAGCCTTTACAGTCAACAGAATGAAAGAGGCATTTGCAGGGCTGGATTTACCTCATCCCAATGACTCACATGAATCTCATTGCAGGCATCTGGAATTAGACAGATGTGTCCCAACCTCAAGTCACAGGCCATGGTCTTCTTTGGATCAGGACCATCTGCAGAAATAGGAAACTCTCTCTTATGACTGTAAAACTGTGTGAGGCTTCACAACTGTGAACACTTAAGAACAGCTATAGGGAATGACAGCAGAGTGTCGCAGAGAACTCACTGGCAATTTTTTATTCCACATCTACATCAGTGGTGAGTGCCCAGTGCAGCCTTGCTCACTGAAACACCTCAGGTGCTAAGCTAAAATCCAGTGAGGCAAACACCAACCATGCCCAACTCATGATGTAAAGCTATAATTTGAATAAATCTCACTGAAAGCAATTTTCTTGCTCTCGTAATTCCCAGTAACAGGAACACTTCCATAATTTATCAACTATATATTTTTGCGCACTGTTCAGTTGAACTGTCTACTCAAAATGTTAGACAAAACTTTCTATTTCCCAGAACTTAGTTCTGGAAAATTCCAGATCCAAATAGTTTCAGACGTAAAAAATATTAATGTGATAGGAATTGTTATCATGTCTTAGGTGTAGAGAATATGGGAAATGGCAGCCAGCACACTGAGAGCCTACCTGAGAGAGGATTTAGAGTCTGAAAAGCTGCTTGAAATTTAGACAGTGGTCCATCACCTCTATTTTCCCACACTAACCATATGAATAAATCTTCATGCAAATTTTAAAGTCTGATAAACACTGTGTTGTGTGGATCTGCTCAGGGAAGGCTGAAAAGATATGGAACCAGTGGTTTTCCAGTAGGAGTCCAGTGGCCAAAATAGTCCTTCAGGAGGTGGGAGAGGCATAGCTCTAGAAGCTGTTCCACTCAGGAAGGTTATATTTCTGTCTCTTCCAAGGACCACCATAACTGCAAAACTTCATGGTCTCCCAACCAAAACATTTTTTTTTTTTTCATCTTTTCCCTCCAATGGAGAGGAACCAATACCAGAGTGGGTACCAGACAGAAAGCAAACAGCACTAAACTTGTTTGGGTGGAGCGGATGGGATCAGGAACTCAAGTAGGAGCTCCAGAAACATCCTTCCAAATTCTTCTCTGTGACAAGGGCCCCACAACCGCTACATCTTTATTTTTCCTCATTCTACTTAGTGATTTTGTTTAACTTCCCACACATACATCCATTCCAGATGACAGAAACAGCCCACAAAAAATGCATATAGATACTGAAGGCTTTTCCAACATTTATTTATTATCATTATTGACTAAAAAATAATTTTTTCAAATACTTTGAGATAATTTCAGTTTAGTACATAGGGACTTATTGCTAACGAAGCCGTGATACCATAAGTAACTTGAAAACTTGGGGTTTCTCTTCTTCTAAGGGAACAAAAGTGTCAGGAACAAAAGAGTCTGTGTTTTAAACTCAGCTCCTTTTGCCAAAGGCTGCATGGTCCTTTTCAGATAGAAATAAACCAAAAATGTTTTCATTCTACTTTTGGAAAAAAAAGTATGAATATTATAATTTAATATTAATTAAAAATACAATTAAATATTTCTTTTAATCCATTTTATAGTTTTATTCTTAGATATTTCCCCACAGATCAGTATATCCCCATGTTAGAACTAGTCACTCAAATGTGCATGTTTTTCCCAGATTAATTATATTGGCATTTGGTACGTATATGGATCCTTCTCTCTTCAGGGATTTAAAGTAATTTCTAAGGATACAGCCAAATACATCTACAAGGAACTCCAAATCTGACCCAGAACATTTCTGACCCTTGGAAATTGGGAAAAAAAAAATAGCTTTACTTACATGGATGTTATTTTATGACTGAAGAAAGATATGAGACTTTTAAAATACATTTCTTTATACATTAATCTTCAGGTTTAACACTGATGTCCTAATCATCCCCACTTAGCAATGATCTTAATAGGAACAAACTCAGTCCAAAATTCCTGACTGACAGAGACAGGAAAGTAGAGAATTCCATTCAGAAATTTCTGATATATTCAGAAGAATTACTTAATGTAATTATATTAGATGTTTCTTCAGCAATTTTAAGTTTCTTACCTTTTTGAGAGAGATTAGATCGAACATGGTGATTTCTTGAATTCTCTATTCACATGGCAGTTTGGATTTATAGCTTTCTAACAAACTATCAAGTCTAACTTGATGTTCCCATTGCCTTTTTTAATGAAAAGAATCTATTTTAAAACACATTAGAACATATTAAACCTATTAAATATCATATTAATATCTCTTTGCATTAAGAAACGCTTTTTGTTTTATAAGCCAGTTTAGTATTTAGTCTTCAAGAAAAGAGCAAGTGGGTGAATTCATTATGCTATTTTTAAAACTTGTTTTATTTTCCTAGAAACATGTTCCTTCCATATGGGCAAGATGACAGTTATAATAGTTACCAATATTTTTTACTATTTTTTTGCCTTTCCTGGAATATTTTTTTACTTTATTACATCAGTAGGAAAATCTAATTTTTTTTTGTGCACTTAAGTATATATACTAGAGTATATATATGTATTTTTAATTTATAGAATATCCTTATCAGACAAACATCCTCAGTGCAGTCAGAAGGAATGTGCTATAAATGATGCTTGGAATTGTCAAGGGAACAAGTTTTTATTTTAAGAATATATGATACTACTGAAACTTTTCTCTTTTTTTTTTCTTTTTTTTTTCTCCAGCAGACAAGGAGCAGGGAAGCATATTTTTCATTTTAAGCTTCAATCAGACTTCTAAGAATTTCTGTCTTTGAAGCACTCCCCCCACATCCTCCCCCATACTGGTCCCCAATCCAGAATGAAAAGCGTTTGTCTCCTGCTCTTGGATCACTTTCTTCTAGGATTTTCATAATGTTCCTGTCAACAAACTACATAAAGTATCAGACAAATCCTCTGTGGTTGGCTTCCATGAATCCATGACACTAATTTCCACTGCATCTTAATACTTATCTCCAAAGCTCTGATCACAGCTACCGCTTCAGAAAACAACAAAGAACATCAAGAGCCTCTTTAAAGAGGGGGAGAAAATCTGTTTTCTAGCTACTTTTTAAGATCGATGATATATTTTTCCAGTTTATTGACACTAAATGAGTTAAAGCTAATCAAGATTCCTCTGCCTCAAAACATTTGTTCCCAGCTTTCTGATTGATTTAGTCAACTATTTTTGGTTCTAAAATTTTGGTAAGTAGCCATGAATCTGGTTTCAATTGAGTGTCCCAAAGTGGCAGCAGTTGGGAAGTCAGTCATTTTTGTGATGTGTCTGTGCCCCATGAGGGAATCCTGACCTTTCTGTGTCTGTTTGCACGGGGCTCTTTCACACTTTGCAGCAGCTTGGATCACTCAGATGTCCTGAGTTCTATGCCCAACCCCCTAGCCCAAAGTAGGAAGATGAAAAGAGGAAAATGCTTTCTGTTTGGTTTTTCATCAGAGATAGTTTGTGACAAAAGAGACCATCTTCCACACCAAACAAAATGGTTTTGATTCTGTGATTTATTCTTTTGTCTAACATATTCTAAGTTATGTCTCTTTTTAACTGCTGCAACAAGATCTTTCATTTAAGAAGACCACAATTGCCTTCTAGAAAACCAAGATTTCCAACAGTTTTTAATAAAATAATTTTTTCCATAATTTTTAAAATGTATTTTGAATAAAAATATGCCAACGTTTTGAAATTTTTAGGAGCAACAAAGAACAGATTTTTCCTGAGAGCATTTTCTTACATTCTTCCCATTCACCCCCAAAGCACATTAAAAATATAACAAACCTATTTTGAAATCTGTACAAAATCAACCAGTAATGTTATTGAAGGTGCTGCCACTATGCATGCTGCTGAAATTTCTGATATTCACTGATATTTCAAATATTGTGAAGAACAAACCAGTTTTGGGGAAAGAATATTTCCATGTCTAATCTTACAGATCTTAGTTTTTGGAAGGCACTATTTATCCACAGAGCATTAATGTGATCTATTGATGAGATAGCATCATATAAGGAAGTTCCAAACATTTGGAATTACAGACAGAATGACAGATTTATTGCTACAATATTGGACAAGCCATATGCACAACATTTTGCATTCAAGACAATTAAATCCTTTCTAGTGATGCTCAGCACAGTAGTAGAAAGCCTCACCATCAGCCAGAAGGAAAATAACTTCTAGCTAAGGGCTAACACAGTTTTTACCCTTTCTAAATGAGCAAGTCACATCAACCAAAAAATATCTTGAGTTGATAACAGTAGAAAATAAGGAATAAAATTTCATAAAAAACTAATTTGGAAAAATGCCGTCTCAGACTGACAGAACACATCCATGATATTTAACAGATGCATTGTCATATTAACTTAAATTGAACAGTAAGTTTTGGTATCCTTACTACATACACAAGTATTTATTTTCATTTTGATTATGAATTTTCAGAATTTAAGACAACTTATTTGAAGGATCTTTATTCATTAAAGCAAATTGACTTTCAAGGCTTGTTTCAGAACAATTTAGATAGTTATTTATATCTAGGGTTTTGTTCATGAAATCAGTTATGGAGGTGGAACCGCTCCACTAAATCTGGCTTTGCAGTTTATCTCAGCAATCTCCCCATGATCTCAGAAGACACTTAAAGTCTTAATCTTCAATCTTCTATTTTTCTGGGTTTAGATGTGCAAAATCCCCAGGTGTCTGAATGGTTTACCTTATACCTGCACAGCAGCTCCCTTGACAACTTCAGACAGAAAACTTTGTAAACCCTGCACAAATTCTATTGACATTTTTCTCTGCCATCATTTTAGCTCTGCCTAAATATCTTTAACATTTGTCCAAGCCTTGCAGGAAAAGGACAGTGGAAATAAACAGAAAAGAGAGATGGCTATAAGGCAAGTCTGGAGGTTTTTTAATTAAAATTTAATAAATTAAATCAAAGCATTTATTAAACGAGAAAGGGAGAGAAAGGCTAAACAGGGAGCTAAGAAGAGTGGTTGCCAAGAATAAGGCACACATCCTGATTCTGTAAGGCCAGGTTGTTAGCAAAGAGGAGCTGAAGGGCTGAAGGAGCACGTGAGGAAAGTCAAGAGAGAGGTTTAGCTATTAAGATTTCATATATAGACCAACAAGTTCTTGGAAAGTATGAGGTTAAAAGGCCATAAGGTATTAAATATTTCAACTTGTGAGTCAGTTTTCTTGGACTTATCATGGAGATTTGCAATTTTTGGAAGAACTTGAGCCCAAAACATATTCCCAGTGCAAATAGCTTTCCTGGGGCATCTGTGAATGTCCTCATCAAAATCGCCTGAAACTTCATTAGATTCCTCTGCCTGCATTCCTCATCATATTTAGCTATTTAATAAGCCTTGAATTCCAAAGATATGCAAAAACACTTTTGGAGAATATGGAAAATTGTTTACAAGCTTCCTCATGAACTGGAAAATGTCTATGATTTTCCCTTTGCAAGCAGGACCTCAAGCTACATGTGGTTGATAGTACCTAAAGGTAAACGTACATCTGGCACTCACCACAGGCTACTAGGAATTTCTAATTGCTGTCTGTCCTCAGTGTTTCCCAGAACAATGTCTTGTGGGCATCATGCTACATGGAAGTTGTTGGAAGCAGAGAGCAGCTGTACACTCAGAGCACTTCTGCAAGACTGAGTTTTGAGAATTTCAATACAAACACAATATTTTGTTCATGAGTAACAGAAAAAGGTGTTCATGGGTGAGCACGGGGGAGACCTGCAGCGAGCAAGCATTAATGAGCATCTTGCATGCCTGAGGCTGCCCAGCTGTCCATGGCAAGCCAAACAGATACTGTGCATGACTGTCTGCCCTGGGAATATTGTTCTCTGGATAAGAGGAATGGGATGAAAACAGAGTTGATTAAATGAACTTTAGCTGTCTAATTTATAAAACTCACAAGGAAGACATTCTTGAGTCCCCATATATTCCATTTCTAGTTTTTCCTCAGGTAATCTAATATATAATATACAAGACAAATGCTAGGTGTGTTAGTCTCTCTGCTTTATTTTTTTCTAGGAATAAATATGTAGATCCTTCTAATTCCCCTAACCCTCCAAGTAAGGAATATCTTTTATTTATCACCAAGCCCCCTTCTCTTCTAGGGTTTATTTGTATTAATCTATAGCGTGCAGAAGAATTAAATGTACAGCAAAAAGCACCAAGGCAAGGCACTGTACTGGTGTCCACCATCAGTACAAGAGCTTGAGAATTTTCTTTCCCTTCCTTCTTTAGCTTCTCATTTAACTTACTTGTCCCTTCTGACATACACTAGGAGACACAGAGCTTGACAGTAAGGATGTGCATCCCATCCACACTTCCATGACAATCAGAAACAAGCCACTGTGTAGAAAGCAGCTGATAAGCCACCCCAACTTTGTCATGAGCCACAACCATGACAAAGGTCAACCCTGGCTGACCTTAAAACAGATTTCTGTGACAGCTCAAGCTCTTTTTCTGCTGCTCTACAGGATATGCACCTTAGTATGTCCCATTTCTTGCCTTATCTATATTTAAGGCATTAGAAAGTCTCCAGAGTTGCACAATATTCAAACATCAGGAGTGAGAAAATATTTCAGTCACTGCCCTTAAACCCACTTACCTGAAGGGTGGGGATTTGTCACTGCTGCTAAAGAGGGAACACACACTTTATATCCAGAAATCATTTGTATTCTTTTTCTCCTTGGAATTCTTTTCAGCTGGCATGAAATACTATTTTAAATTATTCTGCTGTTTTTCTTATTGTATTTCAAGACTTAAAATATCCAGTAGAAAAGCTCTGTACAACAGACTAGAGGCTGAAAATATATAGGACTGAACCTGACAAATCAGATTTAATCAACCTCCAGATTTTTCTCCAAAACAATCAATAAATTGTTGTCATCAGGCAACTAGAGAATATTTCTGTTGAAAAAAAGTACATTGAACAAAACGTTTGTCCTGAAATTTGGAAAAAAAATTTCTTGCCCTTTCATTTCAAGATGACTGGGATAATAAATCTACCTAAAATCAAAACAGGCAATGCAATAATCCCTTTTTAGTCCATCTTTATAGCCTTTTGTAGCCATGGGCAGATTTCACGCACATTTAACATTAAATCGATACCTCAAGCAGAATAAAACTCTTAAAGACTTAGGAAATGAACAGCTTGATAGGGGTGTGAAAGGTAATGTGATCGATTGTGGTGAGGCTGAAGGAGAAGTGAGGGAGAATTGGGCTGAGTTCAGCCGCCTTCAGATGAGCAATCAGTGCTGATTAACCTGCCAATTAACTCTGCATACACTGATCAGATGCACCACCACAGCTGATTCTCACTTAGTGAAAGTGTCATGGAGACCTGGGAAGCCACAAGGTGTATTGCAAAGCAGAGGAGACTTTGAGCCCAACCCCAGTGCAAACTCAGTTTTCTTCATATATTGCTCTTAAGACTGGTCTCAAAGAGCAAGGCTAAGAGAACAAAATTAAAACAACAGGGAAAAAAAAAATAGTTTAGAAGAAAGATGCTAATATTTTTGGATGCTAATTTGCTATAAACTAAGATAAAATCTTTGATATAGACTAAACTAAAATCTCTTTGGATTCTAATTTGATATAAACTAAAGTATTTGTACTGTTTTCATTCAGAAGAAATAAGGAGGCTCATTTGTTTTAGTATGACCCAAGCCAAATATTTCTTTCCACTTTTCCCTTTGTCTGCAGAATCAGTTATTCAGAGATAAGTGCATTATGTAGCTATTAACTACCATAAATAGCAGTGTCAAACACTCTGCCATAAAGTCCCGGGCTGCAGTTACAAACAGAATGTTTGCAAGGGGCATTGCACACAGCAGTGGGACAGCAGCTGAGCCCCACAGCACCTGTTCCTGTGCCACTGTACCTGACATTGCTAAAATATAATTTTATATTTAAGGGATGTGCTATTAATAGCAACAGTACCTACAAATCAATTTGGGAATCCAGGTATTAACCTTATAGAACAGAAAGTTTTAGTTTTCTTCCTGGATTTTTCTCTTTCTTCCTATTTGCAGTTTGGGAAACACCTCACAGAATGACAAGTTTATAGAAAATTCAGTGACCATAAGAATGTCAAGATGATATAAGTATAAATAAGAATAATGATTTTTCAACACTCAATTTAGCTTATATTGGCCTTTTTTCTTTACTGTGGATATAAAATCAGCTCTACATTCATGCTACTTAGGGTACAATGCTGGATGTAGTCTAGAAATTAATAAATTAAATAAGGTATTCTGTTTTCAAAGAGATTTTGAAATGCATAGATAATTTCATAATCACACCAAAAAAGTATGACAATTGGACATAAAATTGTACAGGCCACCTGGAATTAGAGATGGAAATGATGATTAGGTTGTGTTAGATATTTTTGTCAATATCATGGATGCATGATAGTCAAATTTTCAACTTTAGGTTGAGCATTATGAGGCTAGGAATGGAAATGCTATTTGGTTTTTGGACTTTTGATATGACACATATGTCAAGTAATCCTTAAAATGCAAATTTTTACATTTTCCTACCTGATAAGAATTATATAGCTTTCTAAGACGGAATGCATTCATTCAGTTCTACTTTAGACACATCGCAGCAGGGAAAATTTCATTTTACATAGAATGAAATAAAATTTCCGGTTACATATTTGTTATTTGTACTGTACAACTTCATATTGAAACACTGTCCACTTCCTTTGCAGCTGTGTTAATAACCTTCAGTACTATTCTATTTCAACTTTTTTCTTGTAGCCACTGAACCCTTTGCCCAGGATTGCATCCTATATCAAGGTGTTAATTTCAGAGCTATTATCATTAATTTTAGTTTAAAAAACAATAGTAATAATTTAATTTTAAAAGTCTTTCAAGTTTTGTTCCATTTTATGATGTTCTTTTTGGCTATGTATAATAAATGACTCTAAAGACTGAGATGCTAAAACAATGCCAGACTTAGCTAAGTTGATTTCCTCAGAAATCTGCATGTTTCTCCATTTGCCTAGCTACTGAGCTTTGTCAGAAGTATATTTTATGCATATGTTGAGAGAAGTCAAAAGGATTTTAAAAAGTCTTTAAAGATTGAATAACTATTTTTGAACATCTGTAATCTCCAAGCAATTCTCTCTAAATAGAAGTGCTTTGCACAAGAAATGGCTGCTGTAAAGTCCTCTGATATAGCAGAAGAAGATTAACTAGCTGTTTAAATTCCAGACTCCACTTAATGAAAAACATGGATGTTATAATATTCAGCTAAGCCAAAAGCCTAAAACCAGAAATATACATTCTCTTTTGAAGTATAAATTTTGAGTATGCTGTCAATGTGATCTTGGCTAACAATACAGTTTTAGATTCACTCAGACACAGTAAAATCAACTTTACCCTACAGAATACCATTAAAGTAATTCTGAATAAGAGTTCTAGGTGACACCTATTGGGATGAAAGTATCAAAAGCTACATGCTAGTGAAAGCATCACATTCCCTCCTAAAGCCATGTAAAATAACATTTTTAGAAAAAAACCCACTGCTTTTTCCTTTAATATAATTTTAATAGTCAAATTTAATGAAAATAGTTTTCCCTTACCAGTCAGCAATTTATGCTACATTGAAATTATTAACCCTAATTCATAATTTTATAGTGTTCCCACACATCTGACAACTATATATAATGATTTTATGGTAAAAAAATCACACAGTATGTCAAGATAGTCTTGTCTCATTAAAATAAATATCATGAAATAGGAACAAAATACATGTTGGAGTGTCTAATTGCTGTTATTTGTGTATTTATCCTTAGTCCAAGTTGCCCAACTGTTTTCTCTAGATCAATGGGCTCTATTAATCTACAGAGAATTACTATGAATTTAGCTAAAACACCTTTATTTTTACACTGCTCTTCTTTACACTTATTCTAAGAAAAAGGACATTTATTACTTTATATCATTTTTTTATTATCACACTTCTCAGAACTGGACAGAGTTATGCTGTTTGGCCCCAGTTCAAACACAGGAACATCCTTCTTTCTATGTAAATAGGGGTAACCTTGGAAGGCCTTATTGATGACAACATATCACCTTTCTATGTTTTCCTGCAGGAAAAAATTGTGCATCGTGCCAATGCCAAAGGAACTGTAAAAGTTCCCATATGGTTTTAACTATACAGAGTTCTTAAAATACAATGATATATTTTCTTGACTATAAGCCATTGAAATGGATTCTATCTAGAATGTCTTATTAATTTTTTCATTCTTGTTATAGTCTCATTGGCCTTGTTTTAAGAACTTTGCTCCAAAGTAATAAAAATCCCAGCCTGCTCTTAATTTGCTGTTTGAGGGTTTTTTCTCTTTTACCTCACACAGGACAAAGCCTCCAGCTTCCATTAATGTCTATTTGACAGGAAAATGAATAATGTTTTCTATCTCCATCTTTAGAAATACAGTGATAAATTTATGGTAAATGTCGGTCTGTTCTGAAATGCTGCCATGGTGCACCAAGATAAAAAATCTGCTTGCTCAGGAAAAATTATTAACAGACCATGAGAGAACAGTATATAACAAAAAAAAAAAAAAAAAAAAAAAAAAAAAAAAAAAAAAAAAAAAAAATTAGTCAGGATCTCATTTCACATCCTCTCATCACAATTCCATTTTTAAACATGTTATATAAGTTCTGGTACATAACTGAAAACCCCCAAACTTTCTAATTCTTAAGTCTTAACAGACAGTAATTAGGGCAAAATCTTCATGTCCTGTATGCCATATACAATGTATGCACATAACAGGGATAAAACTGTATCATGTATGTGTAGGCATGCATGAATTTTTCTTTACATATGTGTGTATAATGAAATAATTTCATTTAGTATTTAACATTAAAATCACGCTATTTACATGCATATCACGAATTTGTTTATGTCTTATAACAGTTCAACAGAAAGAGCTCAAAGCAAATACCTTGGAGTTCATGAGTCTGTTTTAAAAATAAGTTCTCTAAAACTCTGGGCATTTTTTAACAATATCAAATTTTGATTGACCAGAAAGTATTTACTAAAATACGGCACATTAAAAGAAGTTTTTCTAAAATTATTTCATTGAAATTTGGAAAGCACAATGAAATGTAACATGGTGTATTCATAGAAACATAGAATCATAGAATACCAGGTTGAAAGACACTTATTAGGATCATCCAGTCCAATCTTTTCTGTCAAAAACATGGTCTAGACAAGATGGTTTAGCATCCTGAGCAGCCATATCTTAGAAGGGTGCAATGTTGGATAATCCACCGTTTATGCAGGAGAAATTATTCCAATTGCTGATTATGAAAAATTCTCCTCTTTTGTTCATCAGTATCTCCCCAAGAGTAATTGATAATTAATCAGAGGTGGGGTTAAGGGATTTTGTTACAACCCTGCTCTTAAAAGGGTTAGTTTTGGCTTTAGACATTCTGTCAGTTCTAGTCTTGTTAAGCACACCTGCATGGAGGAGAGGTAGATGAAAACAGTGCTGTAGTTTCCATGACCTTGACAGAAGGGTGTTTCTTAAAAATATCTGTGTTCAGAGAAAGTGGTGAAATTTTCTGAATCTTGTGCAGAAATTAGAGAACTTTGCAGGCCCAGATTGAGCTGGGACTGTCAGAAGCACGTGTTGAAAAGAAATAAAATGTTTCCCAATTTCTGCATCTATACCAGCAGCCTCTGCAACCTCTGCCAGAGGAAGTAAAAACCTCTTTTAACACTAGCTAAGGAATAATATGAAGAAAGTTGTAGCCTCAAGGACGGTATGCCTCAAACTCTCAGCTTGAAGCCCTGTCCTAAGGACATACTCCATGACTTATAGAGTACTCCTCTGTACCAGGTTGTGATTCACAAAAGATGATTTTATCCTTTAAGAGCATTTTTTCATATTATGTATAAGTAATAAAATGCAAGAAATTACTTGTTCCAAATTAATTTATTTGTAGTTATTTCCAAAGTCAAGGGCTGTTGGATGGCTTTAATCCATGCTATAAATGACCTGATTGCAGTCAGTGGAGAGGAGCACATACATCCCTGTTGGGCCTCATTTTACCTATTTGATAAGCTCATTCCAGAATAAGAAAAACAGCCTCACAGGTGCTGTAGTAAGGACTTCTGTGATAGTCTAGGGAAAAAAACATAAAGTCAGAGGCCTCTTGGTCTGTTGTTTAAGTGACAGGGTGAATCCTATATTTTGCAGGGCAAATAATTCAGGATTCACCCTGTGCTATTCAGAATGAGAATGGAAGTCAATAGCTTGTTTATGATGCCTCTGCCTGAGCTACTGACATACTATCTCTAGTTTAAGTTAAATCTGTTATGCATATGTTCATAGCTGTCAACATCTATAGAAAAGGATGGTTTATTCCTTTCTGTGTTTGTGTGTGTGTGTATGAGTGGAGATATGTATTCTAACATTTATAAATAATTCTTATTTATATATATTTGTATATATTTATATATATTTATATATATTATATATATTATGCATGCTTTCTTCATCAGTTATCAATCAGTCTGACAATCAGTAAACTCATCTGCCCTTCCTTGCATTCCCAAAATTACAGAATTAATACATTCACTGGAGGAAGAGAAAAATTGTGAAATTCATTTTAATTGACTACTTTTTGACTGAAATAAATAAAGTCAATAAATGTATTCAAACTTAATTATTTATTTATTTACTACTGTGTTTGCCATGTAATCATTTCATTGTTACCCATGTGTGGTTGGATCAGCAGCAGAATATTTCCCTAAATTAAATGAAACTGCTCTGAGGTTATATATTTTCCTTGCTGCCCATTTGAACATACCTGCACACCAGATTACCTTTCCTACTTTAACGATTCTCTCCTAGTCAAACTGATTAGGCAATGTGACTGCTAATCTTTGGAGGCACCAGATGCCAATAATTCTTTCAACAGTGTAGTGGTAAGTATTGCAATTGGAAATTTGCTATTCATAATGCATACAAGTCTATCAGAATGATAAGTTTATATTAAACTCATTAAATCCCATCTTCTCCCATTTTATAGTTCAGTTGAGGAGTGAAAATACTTCAGCCAAATATTTCAAGCTTGTCTCCAAAGCTTTAAATCCACAAGTTAGAAAAAATCTGCTGAATACACAAAGCTCATAATGACTTCAATGATATTCCGGATTCCTGATATTTCTTAAGATTTATTTGCAATTCAAAACCTAATTTAAGGCAACTATGTATTTTTTAAAAGTCTGTTTTCATAGAGTGGAGTCTTCCAGACTGGCTTGTGACTAAGGTATTTCCCAAAAGGCTGCATAGCATTTGTGCACTAGAAAAAGTTACAAAGCACTTAGGAAAACAGGAATCACTAAATTTTCACTCTCTGTTTTATTAAATCCCATTTCAAAGTTACTGTGTCAAACATTTTCTCCCTCATTCCTGACATCCTCCCCTTTCCACCCAATAAAATATATCTCCTTTTTATCTCCTGCATTTTTTTCCTTCTGTCCATATACACTTCTGATTTTTGAGATTCTACTTTTCATTCTGTTTTCAGTTCTCCATGCTGAACTTCCTATGGCAAGAGAAAAATAGTATTTAATACTTTTTTAATTATTCAGGTGGTAAACAGGATTTTGTTCAGTTGCTCACAGCTGTTACAATCTCTATTACTTTGTTACTATTTTATACAAGATTCTCCAAATTCCTTCAGCTTTGTTCCAAAATAGTTCCCACTTACAGTGGGAGCCAGTGTTGCTGGCTCAATAAATCATTAGTCCTATTTTTATAAAATTCCTTAGGCCACTAGATCATGAGTTATTGCTCATATTTATAATATGTATGGTTGAAAATTGGACCCAGACTCATTGGGACATCCTAGACATCAGTTATTTATATCACCAAAAATTGATGCAGACTTGATATACTTTCATATCATAAGAAAAAAAGAAATGTTGATGTTATTATAGATGTGTCTTCATCTTACACATCCAAAAGCGTTTATAAAGAGAAAATCAGATGAGATAAATACCTCCTAAATAAGTTTACTACTACAACAATAACAACAACAACAACAACAACAACAACAACAACAACAACAACAACAACAACAACAACAACAAATAATAATAATAATAATAATAATAATAATAATAATAATAATAATAATAATAATCTAATAGATAAGCATCTCCAGAATCTCCACCCAAATTCAAATGATCAAGTTGTGCTCTTATTTAAAATTGCCTCATTTTTATATTGATTGGTTGTTATCCTACAGTTTGGTTTACATGGTTATAAATGATATTAAAGTAAAACATATTTCATACAAACTTTTAAATAGAAATTTGAAATTAAAAATGCATTGGTATGTTCATCAGCACAACAGTAATGATGACATTTGCTTTTACCACATAATACATTGCACATGGATAATAAATTATTAACTAGTTGAAAAAAAATGCACTCTATTTTATACAATTCTTCTCCTATTGTAGATATGTGTATGACTGCAGTGGAGAAATAGGGTGTCTAAGAATCACCATATAAGTGAGTTGTCTGTGACAGTGAATCTTAAAAAAATCTGTTTTCATGTGGAGTTCTGTAGACAACATTAGAAATGTGAAATAGCCAAAACTTCAATTTCAAAGTTTTTAATTAAAACTTCTTTTGATTGATCATGAGAAATAGAAATCTTAGGAAAACAGCACCTATAGTCAATCTTTCAATGTCTGTAATATTTTTTAAAATAATTTTCTTATTTTTTTCTTTTTTGGCCACCATACAATTTTTAGCCAGTATCAAGTACTTTCTGTCATTTTAGATTAATTACCTCAGTAATCTGACTGATGTGCCTCAGAATATCAAAAGAATCAAGTTGTGGTTGATCCTGAGATTCCATTTTAAATCTCCAGTGTACTTTTTCTGTAAGACTTCTGACTCCAGAGATAAAAGCACAGAAGGATTATAAGTGACAGTTAATCTGATAAGTATTTGGGGGTTAATATGAATGCATATTTAATATCCATGCATTTAATTCTGAATTATATTAATATGTAACTTTACTTTCCATAGTGATGTTATATACTAAAAAAATAGTTAGTAAATGACATTCTCTAGGTAATGTTTTTTCTTCTTTATATCCCCTGGGCTTTTGTAAAACTCTAGTAGTAAAGGATTAATTTTATTTCATACTTTCTGATTTGAAACTGATATTTCGTTAAATGGTGAATTTATAGATATCCCATTTGTATATTTTTCAGCCTCAGATTGCCTATTTTGATTACCTCCCAGTTTCCCAAATGAAGCCATGCTGAACCTGATTTAAAGCCTATTGAAATCAATGTGAAACATGTCATTTATTTTGATGAATTAATGTATAATAACACTTAGAAAGAAAAATACGCTAAGCAAAACTTTTCAATTAAACAAACCCCTCTATGATTCTATGTTTAGGGCTGTGTTTTGGGTTTTTTCTTAAAGAAAGAATTAAAATTTTCCAGCTTTTCTAATTATTTGAGAATCACTAGACTGAATAAGGTTATGTAAATGTTATGACTGTAAAGCAAAATCTTTGAAGTAGGGAGGTACCCTCCTAGTGAATTAAAAAATATATTCTACTATTTTGCATACATGTGTTATTTTTCTACACTGCATATTAGTATTAAAATTTGTATTAGGGAGTCATGTTAACATATCAGTCCAACTGTATGCCACAATACCAAATAAAAGCCCACTTTATCAACAAATAACACATTATCTATAATGCATTCATGTGATATGTATTTATGTCTTCAAGATCAAATAAAACTAGTTTAATACATTTTGCTTTCTATTTCTTCCTGCAGTTTGAACTTGCCAGATTTACACCGGAATAATATCTACTTTAGAATTCCAAATCAAACTTTTACTTATGATTCCATCTTTTCAAATATGAAATACAATGGGAAATTTAATAATTTTCTTGTTTATATCTTCTAGACTAAAGTTGTTTCTTTGTCTTTCAGATCTTTATATTAACAGATTAAATTTAGATCTTGTCACTGCATGGGCAATGATAGAAAAATGTCATGCACTAGAAAAAACTAATTTAAAAAATTCTAGTTAATGGAGTAACTAGTGAGTTATTTCAGTAAGTCACAGAAATAGAGCAGTGATTTTTCAGATGAGGTGAATAAGCACAGCTTATACGTGTTTGCATCAAATACAGGATAAACTCTAATTTTTATAGTTATATCAAATGAATTTGATTCTAGCATTTTACAGATTGAGTAATAATGAATACCTTCTGTGTCTTTGCCATGTCTCCTCCCACTTACTGCAAAAATTAACCCTGTTCTGGCTGGAAGCAGAACACCTGCATGTTGTCTTTTTAGTAGTTTTCTTTACATGAAAAGAGAAAGGTTTGGAGTTAGCAGGGCTGAGAACCAATCCACCAGAATATTCTATCACAAATAATAAAGAACAATTTACCTTTGCCATGAAGAATATTTAGTTTTTCATTACTGTGGCAGTACGGTAATTATAGACGGTAATTATAGATTAGTTGAGTATAGATTGGAATATGTTAACTTAGAAACTTGAAGATACTTAATGGAATATTTATGTCTAAATATAGATAAACTAATAAATCAATGGAATTTGCTGCCTCAGTTTACTCTGGGGTCATGCATACATATATAGTTAATGCATTAAATAGTAGATTTTCTAATTTAAATATGAAATTTTCTTGAAGAATACCTTTTCAGACCTGTCTTCCAAGATAACAGTGAAATACTCATTTAACCCTGTAGGACACTATTTCTTTTTTGTTGAATTAACTGATTAATCAGCCTGTGCTTTGTCATTTCAGTTCTACTCAAGCCTAGCTCACTGCTAGAACTTCATGCATGTTTTTAAAGGGAAAGTTCCATTTCTGAGATGCTTGCAATTTGAGAGGTAAATTAGCAGCTTAGCAAGTCATAACACAAGGTTAAGTTGTCATGGGCTGGATGCTGAATATGTGATCCAGCTATGTCAGTAACAGGATAAACAAACCACATTTTCAGTAAATTGGGAAGTTCCTCCTCTTTGAAAAAGATCTTTTAGGATGATCCCAGTTGTCACTGATAACATCTTTGCTGCATAGTGTAGATATTTTCAGACAACCTAGAGATTTAAATTCCCTTCTTATATATTCATTTTACTGGATATCTGACTCTACATTACCTAATGTTGCATTTAAATTAATGTTGACTACTTTTCCATTGTCTAAGGCTGGAGCTACTTTGGCTGCAGCTGGGACTGCAGTCTGGCTGCTGCTGCTGCTGCTGGAAGTGGCTTTGGGTTCTCTCCTAAGCTTTAAAGGCACAGGCACAGCAGAGAATTCAGAATTAGTTCTTATTGCAGTTAAGCAGCACTTCAGTAAACATTGCAATTTTTTTATTCTATATTTCATATTGAATAATAAGAAATGCATGTGCATTATTCGCTTGAAAAAGATTACATATCATACACTAGTAAGGGGTTTTTTATTTTCATTTAGGTTTTTTATCATCCTTTATTCTGAAACTTTTTTTCACTTGATTTCAACCATAGTTCTTTTCTTCATTGATTTTAAAGGCTATATGGTATTTTCAGTCTTACTGTATTATAGAAAGAGGGGGAAATAAAGAGGGGAAACCTGAAAATCTGAGACAGCTGTATAAAGAAAGATTATTACAGGATAAAAAGTAAAAATATCCTAAAAGTGAGCACAGGTGAATAGCTCCATGAGCATGCATATACTTATACCTCCTTAACACAGGCTAACTCTGTAGACCTAGAATATGTAATAGTTGATATATTTATTCACCTTAGTTGATATATTTATTCACATCTGTGAGTAAACATCCTGTCACTGGAGTTTACAAATTAAGTTGTTGGTTTTTCTTTTTGTGCTGTAAAAATCTGTGGAATACAGTTTGAAGCTCCTATCTTGTGAATATCTTCCACTTGCAGATGAAATGTGATCCTCTAGCAAGCATTAGAAACATTGCTGATCCTGCTTTAATATGTTGGATATTTTCTTATCAGAGTATAACCAGTGTGCAGTTGCAGATATCTCACTGTCTTTGTCTGACACCATTTCTCAGGATGCTCCATCCATGAAATCTCATCCCACATCTTTGGCAAATGGGTCACTTATCTTATGATAAGACACTGCTGTTCCTAACTCTTGGAGAGCTTTGAATCAGTGATGAGTGCAGCTCCAATATAAATTGCAGTGTCCATAAACAGTTTATCTTGCCATGATAAAATATGTCCCTGCAAAATTAAAGAATATCACAAGTCAGAACATGATTAGATTTCCATTTTTTATGATACCATCTGCAAGTACTGCAGAGTTTTGAAGTAAGGAAAAATAGAAAATTTATTTCCTTCCTGAAGGTGACTGATTTTTCAAATGGTACAAAACCTGCATGTTACAGGATCATACAGTTTAGGTTTCTGCTGCATTCTTTTAAGTATTTCATCTTCTAAAGCCTTGCTTACCTCTTTGGCCTTTGATTCAGAAAACCCTTGTGACTTACAATAGCTGGAACTAAGCACATACCATTACTTTGTCTATGATAAAAACTCATTTATATTTCTCTGTTTACTTCTGGAAATTAATACCTTAATACAGTGAAAAATGTGAGCGTTGTAAAAGGAGGTATTAGTGCTGCATGAAATAATCTGAAATATGTGTGTTTCTTGTGAATAATTAAAAGACAGCATCTTGCCCAGACATACCCAAATACTGGAGCTTTTTCACACAAGACCAGACATGGTTGTTAAATCACAGTTTATTTTTCTATGAATCTATCTCATCCCTTGGGCTATTCATGCTACAGTCAGTTAATATTCACCTTTGAAGACTAAACCTTATGTTTTCTAGTATGTAATAAAAAGTTTAAGGAAACTGATGATATTCTGCTGTTTTGGTGGAAAGAGGGTGTTGAACCTAAAATTTCTTTCAATAATAAATACACAATGACTCCTCATGTGGCTATCTACACAGAATATTGGACAATGTATTATCTCATGTTGGAATTAGACAGTGGAATTAGAAGCCAAGAATTCTTGAATTTTATGTATTGATCAGACAAAATTTACTCCACCCTCACTTCTGAGAAAGTCACTTAACTGTTGAATGCTTTTTTAATGTACATCCTCTAAAGTGTGGGCAATGGTAATTATTTTCTTCACAAAGTACTATGATAGTGAAAGAGTGTGCTTATTACTTGTTTGCTCATTTTTGGTTTTGCAAGAGACCTGTCTATAAATCTATAGCGTTTTTTTGAGTGTGATATCAGTGAACTAAAATTTCTTAAGTTATTCCTTGCTAGTAAAAGCATGAATGGGATTTTCTAGCAGAAGAGATGCTTGGGGAAAAGTCCCATAGGAATCAAAACAACAAACCTGTTTCGTTCATATTTGAATAAAGAGGAGACAAGCTGTGAATTTTTGGTTTCCTATCTCAAAAATTTGGAAGGTGCACTTTTTTGTTGCTCTCATTTCTATATAATCCTTCCATCTTCTGCATCTTGTTTATTTGAAGAAGAGAGTGTTACCCACTTGCTACAAGTTCAAAGTATTTTAAGTCAATATTTCCTCTTTGCCACAGGGAGAACAATTTAAAGACCAGAATTAATTACAAGTCTTGTGTGCAGCATGGATCGTGGTCATCATTGTACTACTGAGAAGATTTTTTTCACATCCCTACTCCATTTTTTAATATGTCCATATCTTCAATTCACACACCTAGACATTTTCATAACAATGGTAGACAAGAATGTCTCTTTTCCCTCTGTAGAAATATTCAGTTCAATTTCTCTGGGTTTTATTGTTAGTTTCTGCCTACTTTCACCATTTTCCCATTAATTTTTATTACACTTTTATTGTTATCTACCTTTACTCTTACCTTCTTTCAAATCCTCCTTTTTTTAGTTGTTTTTTAAAATATTTTTAATAATATTTTTCTTTCTTTCATACTCACAGCTCTACCTACGGAAGTAGTGAACTGAAATAGTGAATATTACATTCATTTTGAGGCTGCCGTGTCTGAAAATATCCAGTTCTTTTTCCTCTTGTAAGGCTTCAGAGCTCAGGATTTGTTTTTCAGGTAGCCCTGTCCCACGATGCTATCAATTAACCTATTATTTTATCAAGTTCACCTGGCTCCTGTGGAACACAATTTTGAGAAAAGCTGCTTGCATTGCAAAACTCGTGAAATCTTATCCATGAGCAGAGCCACTCTGTGAAAGGCCCAAAGCTGAATGGAAGGATCTGAGAAATAGTACATCAGTACATGGTAAAAAAGAGAATTTAATAACAGGACCAGGTGGTAGGACTTTGAACAGAAAGAGGGTAGATTTAGCTTGGATATTGTGAGGAAGATCATTCCTGTGAGGGTGGTGAAGGACTGGAACACATTGCCAGGAGAAGTCATGTTTGCCCCATCCCTGGATGTGCTCATGGCCGGGCTGGATGGGGCTTGGAGTAACCTGGTCCAGTGAAAGGCGTCCCTGCCCACAGCAGGGGCTTAGAACGAGGTGATCTTTAAGGTCCCTTCCAATCCAAACTATTCTATGATTCTATAATTCTATGAAAACAACACCAATGCTGGTTTCTGTACTTAGTGAAATATTTGTAAGGATTGTGAGCTCAGACACAAGCTATAAGGAATTACAGAAGTCCAGACAGGAATTCGAATGACTGGATCACCACAGCCAAAAAACCATCTGGTTTATGTGGTTTGGCTCTTTAATTAATCTCATTGTCTAGTTGAGAAATCCTGGGGGAGTAAAAAGTTTTAAGGTGATGTAATTTTATTTGCTAAGCTGTTTTTGTAATCTTGACCTGTTCTCTCAGAGTACACTGGAAGGGTCATTTTTTTGGGTTATTTTTTAAATAAATTTCTGTCTAATATCTACATTTTAAAGACAAAAGCTGGAAAAGAAAACATTCATGGTATGAAATAGAGTCTTTCCTTTGGTCAGGAGAAAGTTATTTTTCAGCATGTCCATTGCTCTCCATAGTTTGGACTATGAGCCATCTAGACATTTTGAAATCCAGTGGACCTGGAGATGGTTAGCATTAGGAGGTAATTTGGAATTAGTTTCTTGTAAACTATCCAGATTCTGATTTGTTTTAAAACAGATTAAAGATTTTCTGCAACAGTTGAGTAGGAATTACTCTTGTTGTAAACTATAAGCACATTCATTCAACAAATTTTATTGAATAGTCTATAAAGATCATAAATGTACAAATACTTCAAGGAAGAATTTATATCACCAATCATTTGACAGATTGCTGCAGGATCCTCTCTGTTCCTCTCAGGAAATATGTTTGCTTCAGGAATTGATACAGAGCAAAAACACAGACAGTTTTATACATCCCAGTCAAAACTTGCAAGCTTAAATTATATAGCTCTGCAGAAATATGTAAACCCTACTTGTTTGTTTTACAAACAGGCAGACAAAAAAACCACAGCTACAGATAACCAGTTCACTATTGTGTCTGAGATTCTTCAAAGATGAATTATAATGCAAGTCTCCTGTCCCACCACAAAACCTAAATGTCTGTTACATGAATAAGAACCAGTTATTAAAGAAAATAAAGAAACCAAAAAGTGCCCAAATTCCCAAACCAAGCTAAACTCAAACTGGAGCAATAATTCAATCATCTAAACTCAACATAAGAGGACACAAGCCCTATGAAATTTGGGTTCACAGTCCATTAAAATGTGAACAAGGCCATCCTAAATTAATGTAAGGGCTTGTATAGATGACAGAGCCTATAGAACTCTTTCATATAAAGCTACCTAAAAATACAAAACTGTCACAAAGGTTAGAGGCAACTGTTAGAGGGTGCAATGGGCAGAGAATGTTGAGTCCTGAAGAGCAGAATATTTAAACAACATGACTGAACATACATCTAGATTCAATTGCTACACAGATTGCATTTGCTCATAGTCTTTAGTGAGTAAGGGAAAGTGCACTCGGAGCACCTCCACTCAGGCCATCTGCTGCAGGGACCTCTCTTCCCAAAGTCTTGCCCTCCCTCAGCACTTTGTGCCAGAGGGAATGTCAGCATTATCTGACGTTCCAGCTGAGCTCATGAACACCCCCGGGAGCAATTCTGTCTTTTGCACCACAAGCAAAAGGCAATGAGTGTCCTGGGAGGTGGAACTGCAGTCTCCTGCAGGTGGGACTACAGCCAAATGCCACAGTTAGGAAAAGGCCATGGTTTGTAAATTCAAAGGATGTCCATGCAAAGTAGTTCAATTAGTTGACATCTTTGACTGTTTTTTTCTTCTTAAAAAATAATGCTGTAAAATCAATCAATCATTCATTTGAATAAATAAAATTTTTCTAATGCATATAAAATTACATACATATTACGGCACCACATTTAATTTAAATTTCATTAATAACTGTAGTGATTTTAAGTTTGTTACTGAAACAGCTCTGAAACTAAAAAATACCAGAACATTTTTTAATTTTTTTTCCTTTTTTTGTGATTTAATATGTACTGTGAAAAACTGTATTAACAGTATGACTTCCAAGATTGTATAGAGTACAACAATATTAAGCTAACATAGCAGTTACTAACAGAGAACAAAAATTGACAGATTCTTGACACATAGTGCTACTGCTGATGACAATTAGGGATCTGCCAAAAATTACAAACAGAGACAGGAGAAAATGCTGAGGATTTTCTTGGTTCTCTCTTAAATCCACTGTGTGGGAGAAGAAAAGCATAGAGGGACTTTCCAAACTTTGGAATTTGTATGAGGGAGTTTGTTTGATTATACACTCTACTTAATCTCAAATTCTTACAGGAGATACTTCTGAAAGGTATTTAGGAACACATATTTTTAATGAGCTATAATCTGTTTTAATGACCATGGTTTTAGGCAAAAAAAAAAAAAAAAATTATAAAAACAAATCCTTCAAGCTGTGCAGTGAGCATCCAGTATTCTACAGCTCAGGACAAGGCAAATGGCACTCTTATTTCAACTTGAAATATAATCATAAGTACCTGAAATGTTCCAAGGCTTGAAAAGTACTGTGGCAAATTTCTTTATACACATCTAAATAATCAGCAGGATTATATCATTAATTACAATTCAAGCATCTGATTGCAATCTGCATGCTGAAAAACTAGTAAACTAATCTATGATGAATTTCTCTTTAAAATATGCTGATAAGGAAATTTTTAAAATTCATCTCTGAAGGTAGTTTACTGAAAAAAAGACCAAAAAACAGAAATATGTGAAGTGAATCATATCTCCAAGTAAAAATGTCTGTGGGATCAGAATAGTACAAAACTTACTGGTAGCAGCAGTATAACAGTAAAAGAGAGGATTTCCATATCATAATAGAATGGTCATGTCGCAGACATTTTTTCACAGAAATCCATTTTTTAAGATTTCTGCGTCTTCTGGAAGGCAGAGGCCTCAGAAGAGAATGTAAACAATTGTTATCAGCTGATGTGGAATGCAACAGGGGCCTCTGTGATTGGTCTCATGTGCTTGTTTATAATTAAGGGCCAATCACAAAGTGCAACCTAGGGACAGAGTCCCTGGACACAACTTTGTTATAGAATTCTTTCTATTCTTAGGTCAGCAGCAGCTCTGCAAACTTTTCTCTTTATTTCTATTTAGTATAGTTATAATGTATTATATATCATAGATCAATAAATCCAGCCTTCTGATCAAGAAACGAGATTCTCGTCTTTCTCTCACCATGGAGACCTTCACCAGGTCCCTGTAATATGGCCAGAGATAAAACAGGCAGTTCTGAAACAGCCTGGCCTGCGTCTTTGTGCGTACATTACTACCTCCATTTTCAAGCTATTGTTCCAGATACTATGTTTACTTTTAAAGTAATTCTTTATGTCTGTGAAATGTCTCTAATATTTTTAAATCCTGGTTAATTTCCATTATGCTGAAACTTGTCCTCTGATTAGGATGCAGGGAGACCTGACCAGTTGACAGGTCCATGGGCTGATGATCAGTTTGTGCTCTTTGAGGTGGCAAACAGAAATTAACTTTCAATGCTTTCTCTGGAAATCATTACTTTATGTGCTGCTTCAAGTGCTCATAAGCCAGGATATGACAGGACAAAAATAATCTGCTTCTACAGAAGGAAAGATTTATTCTGATATATTTATCTGGTGCAGTAGGGTTCCTCCAACCTTGTTTTAGACATCAGCAATATACCAGTTGCCTAGGCCCAAGCATTAAATCTAGTTGACCTGAAAGCCAACTGCGAGAAACCCTTGTTTTTAAGGCATGATTAATCTAACTTATTTTAGCTCTGTGTGTTCAGATGATTTAAATTTTATATTCCAAGGGGTTTTCCTCTATTTAATGCCATTATATACTCTGTCATTTTTTTTCTGTTACAAGAAAACTTGTAACAAAGCAACAAATATAATATTTCCCATTTGATAGCAAATCAAAATGTTGCAATATTATTTTTATTTGCTGCTTTATATTGCATGCATATGAACTAACAAATTAGGTTTTCATTGCTAAGAAAACCAGCCCTTGTTTAATCATATGCTCACAAACCTAATTTTGTTTTCTGTCTGGCTCTCCAGGAGTACTGTGGTTTGGTGTGATGAAAGAAAGTGTGGAAAGAAAATCTTAAAGACTTCTTTTGATGGAACAACAACATTTAACCTACATGCCATGAAATCAAGCTCTATTTTATTCAGAGCTGGAATATGTTTGAATATTCGTCACACCTGGTCTAGTTTTCTCCACTCTGCAGACACACATATTTAAATTTCTTTTTTTTTCTCTCTTTTAAGAAAATGAGAAGCACAAATGCAGCACAAAATAAAATGAAGGTCCATAGCAAATAAATAAGACATTACGAACTAAAGTTACATTATTGAGGGAAAAGAAGACACAGAAGGCAGGAATACACCTTCAAAGATGCCCCATAACTAACTGATTGCTTTAAGCTGTTAAATATAACTTTCTCAGACTTTAGGGCATGTATGTAAGTTCCCCAATTCTGTTCTCTCCAAACTGTTAAATAAACTCATGAAATTTACCATCTTAAACAGCTGCAGATGTTAGCTTGCTTTGTTTTTCAGGTTGAGTTGTGACAGCAATGTCTATTTTCTTTGTGATTTGGATCTTCATATGTTGAAGTTAATAATTTTTAGGGTAGAGATATTTAACCATAATTTATCATATTTTCATATAAGCCAGTAGAGCTAGGACAGCTTAATTTATCTGAGGATTCCCAAAAGTTCATAACAAACTATTACATCAAATCTGGGGACTGAATTAAGTCTCCAAAGCGTGTGATGAATAGCTATAATCAACTCAAAATATAAATTTCCAGGCAAATCAGTTATAAACAGTTTCATATTGATTAAAAAAGAAATGAATATTCAAACATTGCAGAAACAAAATGAACACAATGAACCAGTAGAATAAAATGTAGAATTACACGCTGGTTTCCTGTCAAACATCCAGTAGGTAATGGCACCAGAGGGGATAGAATTTTTTCCCTTGGTTTTCTGTACCAAATATCAGCTAAACTTTTACTCTAAACTTTCCCATTTTGCTTTGCAGAAGTGTAAAACTTCTTCTGTCAATGTTAATGTCAAAGTCACAGCAATGAAGCAGTTAAAACACTGCTGGGAATATATCAATCAGATGGAGCATTTAGAAAAACATTAATTTGGGGTTTTTTTTATATTCTCTCCAGGATCTACTTTACAAGAAATCCTGTTTGTTGATAAAACCACTCAATCCAAGGGACAAATTGAAGCCATATTTCTCTCAGAGTGTTGTTTGGATCTCTCGAAATTGAGTTTTGTAAATAAAGAATCACTGAAAACTTGTCATTCTTCAACAGTAGAATTTAAACAGTTGAATTTCCCTGACAGTGAAACCAAATATTTAAGTTGTCTGAGTTGTCTCTACTCATAAAAATCTCTAAACAACTATTTACTGTTTTCTAATAATGACACCTGGAAAAGCTGTTATTTTGGCACTAAGACCAGAAGTATTACTGCCCTCTTCTAAGTCATGTACCAGAAGCCCAGAGATTTTATTTATCCATCAATGAAAACTGATTATGCTCTGGATTAAAAAATGTGAAATGTGCATCTGGTTATCCTGCAACACAAATCACCTACCACATCTTGTCATGAACCGTGGCAATTACTTGTCATTCTGTTGAAAAATCTCCCCCTACTACAGAGAGAGAAGGTGAATGAAAGCTAATTAGGGGGTTGATGATGACAGAAACAAAGCTGCAGAAGTCATGGCTGCAGACCTTTATTTTCAGGTACAATGTTCCCCAATCAAGTAACTTGAGGATTCAGGTAGCTTTTTTGTACTCTTCTTTCTAAGCACAATGGAGATTCTCTGAAATTCAATCAATAGACAAGATAGAATGTTTGTACAATTTTTAGAACTAATATTCTCTTATGAAGTTGGGTACTTCATCCCAAACCCAATGAATTACAAATCAAAAGATGTGCCTCAATTTAAGCAGTTGTGTGAGCTTTAAACCTTCAGAATTCATACATGTGTGCATGCTTAAACTTACACTAACAGTTAAAATCAGTTGTATGATTCAGAATTTAAAATTTTGGTGTGAGTTCTTCTTTTTCACTAAAGAATTATTTTCAGGTGCCCATCAATATTTGCACCACTGAAAACTAGACAACCCAACTGAAAGAAACACTTTGTTTTCACTAAGCTCTCTTTTCTGTTTAAATATGTTTTCCTGAGAAGAAAAGTTAAGCAATACTAAAAATCCAAACCTAGGACTCTCTTGTACAGATCCAGTTGTGTGGCAGGTGTGATTCAGAAATTGTAGCCATCAGGAGCACTCAATAACTGTAATATATTTATCAGGTTAAACACTATGTATAAAACTGTGCATTCCAAATAACACTGTGATATGTGGCTTGAGATATCTGAAGACATAATAGGGAGGATATGCTTTTATTTCAACAAGAACCACTTCCAAGTTCCATCAGGAAGAAAAACAGGGAGTTTACCTTTACCACCATACATTATAGTACTCCACTTGTTAAAACAAATGGGCTAAAGGCAAATTATCTAGCTGAAATAACTAAGTTCCACTAAATAAAAAACAAAAGAAAGTACTATGTTTGTTTGTTTGTTTTTTTTTTTTTTTGCAAAATAATAGACCAAGTACACACATTGAAATTTTTGGTACCCAAAAGATGTCAAATTTTTCTATCCCTTGAATGCTAAAAAATGCATGGAGAAGAGGAACTGGTGTGGTAGCATTTAATGGACTTCTCAGCCATAAAAACCTGAGTCTGGCCACATTACAAACTGATATTTATCCACAATCGTCAGTCACAAATCCAGTGTAATTGGTCAGGCAGTATAAAGGGGATTTATGTCAGTAGCTCTTAGGTCTCTATTGCACTGTATTGTGACTGCTCATTAAACAATCATTTTTTATACCTACCTATCTGTTATTTGGTTTAGGTTGTTACTATAAGAAGCTGTTCACCCAAGTGAAATAAAGCTCATGTAAGAAGATTCTTCTTATTTGTAAGTTCAGCAACCCAAAGAGTTTCCCCTTCAGAAAGGCACTTCTCTAGGACATTAAGAGAAGGAATACAAAAACATTTGCATGGATTCATCTTGTAAAAAAAAAAAATTACCTCCCCACCTTTGCAGCTATAAGGCCACTTCTGGGATTGGTAAGAATTTGTGTCAAATTTAGCATGATGATAATTCTGTAGGAATCTGGCACCTGTTGCATTATTCTGGAAAGGGTCAAACTGCCTTAAAATAGCCAATTATTATCTTCTATTTAACACTACATCCCCAGCAATACCATTGACTCCTCATGGTTCGAACATCAAAGCAAACAATGAAGTTCGTATTTTCTTTATGACATGTAAGGTCATGAAAACTTAATAATAAGATTCTGAGGAGGAATTCTTTCTCAACATCACATTTTAGTGTTTTTGAAAGTGTCTCCTTATACAAAACAATGTTCTTTTTTTTCTTATTACAGGAAATCAAAAGCTGTAACTACTAAGCTGTGGTCCAATAACAACATCTACTATTTTCAGAAATGTATGTTACAGTAAGAGTAATACACACAAAGAATTGAGAAACTCTAGGTGTTCTGAGCTTTGAAAGGATTCAGTGAGTTATTCTCTGGCAATGTTACAGGATACTTGTTTTTTCTTGAAGCCTTTGAAGTACTCAGACTCTAAACAGGTTAATGTTAAGTCAGAATACAAACCTGAATCCTGTCTAAAACACTTTTATGTTCTGCCCACATTCTACCAGCCAGAATAACATCAGTTTAAAGCAATCTTTAGTCACAGTAAAGAAAAGCAAGTCTATTTCACTTACCAAAGCTAGTGTGATTTTTCTTAGATTTATTTTTCTCTTTTACTAATGCTTTAATAAATCAAGTCTAATTTTTTTCCTAAAAATACACACACAGAAATCACTTGAATACCTCCTTCTTTGCCAGAAGAGAGTCAAGTTTTTTAGGGGGAGATTTCAAATCTGGTTTGAGTTTTTGAGAATATCATCAGTAATTTCAGAAATACATGATCTTCAGAGATTATTAAAGTTGTTTTGTCAGCAGTCCACTCCCACAGAATTTTTCAGGTGAGAAGAAAAGGAGAAAATAAAAATTAAGTGACAGACACTGTAAATCACAGATAAATTTAATTTGCAATATCAGTTTGGGGCAAGAAACTGAGAAGCAGGAAAACATGATACATTTTGCTGATGGAATCAATTTATGGGACCTAAAGTTTCAGCAGAGTGAAAAAGGACCAAGCAAGGAAAAGGTCAGAAAGCCAGCTGGAAAGAAATCATAAAGAGATAAGGAGTTAAGGAGTTTTCACAGGAGTATAGGAGCAACTGCCCAGTAAGGAGTTCAAGGATGTCTTCCACCCTTCCTCCTGTGGGGGCTCATTGTGTGGGCAGCAGCAGGAAAATAAAATATTCTGTGAGTATGGGTGTTATCACATATTACCCCTGGCAACAGGAGCAAGTCTTTGACTTAAATTATCAGTGTCATCTTAAACAGACTTCTGGCTAAATGATGCAATGCACTGAACTTTGCTGAGAAGTATTGCAGAAGGAAAGAAACTACTGGAATAAAGTAGGGAGAGAAAATGGAGGAAAATAATGAAAACGGGTGTAGAAAGGAGAAAAATATAGTTCTGCTATAGTTCCAGACAAACAAAACTATAAAAAGACATTAAGAGAGAAAAGACTCTCTTAAAATGTGCAGTGTATGTCTCCATATAACAGAGAAAGCTTTTTTTCTTACTTGTTTAGGACACCACAACTTTCTAGTGAAAAGTGCTCCAAAAATCATAAATTATTTTGTGGTTTTCTGCCTCACAAAAGCTTCCACTAAAGCAATAATCATAAAGCTGGTGTAAAGCTAGAAATCATACCTTTGTCCACAGAAGGAACAGAAACAAATGAGAAGGAAAAGCCTAAAAGATGTTTCACTGGGGATAGTATCAGGAGAGAAAAATAACCTGCAAGAAAGGTATGGCTGAAAAGAAATAAAAGTTGTTGTCATGGTGAAAAAGAAAGAAAGAGGTAAACACAAGTCCATGTTTTCCCATATGGGCTCTGATTGATGGCAATAAAAATTTGGCTGAGCCCATGAAACTTTGGCATGTCTCTATCATATATCTCAAACATTTTTATTCTTTTCCTTTAATTTTTCAGCAGCACTTTTAGTATATTTGTTTGGAGGCAAACATTTAAAATTATTCATAATAGGCAGAATTTTCTTCTTAAGGAAATTCCTTATATATAACCTATATAATATTTTCAGATTCCTCATTTTCCTCCATTATATTTACCTAACCCCTCTTTGTACCAGTCAGTTTCTTTGTGCTCTCTCACTACTATAAAAACCATTATTTAAGTATCTTCATATATAAATCCTTTCTGCCCTTCCTCCTTCAGGTGCACTCATCAAATGACTCCTAGAAAATTAATATTTTCTCGCACTGTAAGTTCAATGTGATGCCATCAGGTGGGAAAAAGAGACGGTTTCTAGCTGTTGTGAAAAGCAGATATTCTGAGTATGCCACGATAAATGAAACACATTATCAACAGAGAAACAGAGAAGGGAAATATTAACTTTTCATTGGCATGTTTTTAAGATGATCCAGCACAATCCAAAGAAGTGCAAATTCACGCTCAAAGGTCATCATTCATATTATTCTACCACTGCTATACTTAGGATAGTTCCTCTTACAGGTCAAAGAACACCAAAACATCTTTTGTGTGATGTATAAATACACCTCCTTACTCTGCAGGAAGAGGATAGGACAGGTTGCACTGTAGCAACTTTTTGAATGTGCTGATAGTGGGAGAAGAGAGGAAACATTAATGTTAAGCAGTAGTTTGGGGCAAGATTTTTTATTTCTTTTTATTTCTTTATGAGGTGAATGCATCAAGCCAGCTGTCTTTTTTTTTTTTTTACATATTTATGTTATGTTCAAATTATAACCTTCATTTCTAAGTCTCTGGTCTCAGTTGCAAAGGAAATCAGTGCAAGAAAAGATATCACTAGATGTTTGGTATGAACCCATCTCTAATCTCATACTTTCTAAGGAGATCTGGGCACCTAGTGTCGCATCTAGAAGAAGAGACTCATATTTCATTATGTTGTGGGTTGTAGAAACAGAGATCAGTTGTTCCAGTCTGGACAAGTAGAGGTTTCATTGAAAAGTTCTTTGGGACACTACATCTTTTTTAGGATTTTTATGTGGAGCAGTCGGTTTTCTGTGTGTCTGTCTCACAATCTGTGTTCCTAGCACTTCATTTTCCCAGCCTTGGGTAAGAAGAGAGACACCCATTTTTGGGGTATGCATTTTCAGGTTGTATTCTATTTGTACCAAATTTAAAAAAACATCATCTTACTCAAAATTTCACTCTGTTGCTCTTCTATTTTTAACCTTAGGCAGCTGAAAATCTGTCATTACCTAGCAGAATTCACTCTAAAATGAGTGATGGATGCTGCAAGTAATACAGCTATGACAGAATATAGCTCACTGTGCAGCCAAACCTGGCTGATAAACTAGGTAAGAACTCTGGCAGTGTGTCTCAACTGAGCTTCAAACCATCCTAGCAAATTCTGGGGACTGTGTCATGGTTCTGCTTTATCTATCACAGCCTCAGGGCTGTACAATAGTTCCCAAGCCTGCTCAAAATCTCAGCTGTCCTCTCTGTTGTCAGCTGCTGCTGCCCCACTGAATTCCTGCCTCACCTGAGTGCTTCTCTTGCTCCAGCCAGGCACATGACATTTAGAGATTGTAGGAATTCATGTCTCAGAGTGGAAAATGTAAGTGGCTCTCAAGCACACTCAAATATCAAAAGCAGACATTAGATTCCATGAGTGGAACAGTGAGTGAATTTGCACTGGGCCATGGAAACTTACAATCACATTTAATGCCTGGAGTTTTTTATGTTGTGACAGCATATAAGCTATGTTGGCATCCTTTTTTTCCTTTCCTAAGCTAGATGCTAGAAAGACATAACACACAAAGAAACAAAGAATAGTGCAGAGACATAAAAAATAGGTTCTCTAAATCTAAAATACAGCAAGGTTTGAATGCAATCTCTGTTATCATGTGCTTTGTATTCATCACCTTTCCTTGCATTTACAGTGTCCTTCTGAAAGCATAATTTCCTGAAGAATTTGTTCCTCTTTAAAGGTCAGACAGCTGGGTTGCTATCACACAAAGGACATTTGCAGAATAAGCTCTAACATTAATACATTCAAATGTCTTGTACATGTGTAGTCAGCTCTTTCTCACAAAAGAGGTCAAAGTAAAGCAAGCTTTCATGAAAAGATAGAAACATTTTATGGAAATAAAATTTATTCTATACAATTATAATGTATTTAATACTCCCACCTGTAGTACTGCTTCCCACCTGGATTACTGCATCCAGCTGTGGGGTCCCCCAGCACAGGAAGGACATGAATCAGTTGGAGTGGTCCTCCAGAGGAAGGCCACCAAGATGATTAGAGAGGTGGAGAACCTTTCCCATGAGAAAAAGCTTTGGGAATTGGGATGATTCAGCCCAGAGAAGTGAAGGCTCTGTGGAGACCTTACAGAAACCTTCCCATACCTAAAGGCAGCCTAAAAGAGGCTGGAGAGGGACTTTTTACAAAAGTATGGAAGGACAAGAAATATGGGCTTTAAACTGAAAGAGATTAGGTTTAGATTAGATACTGGGAACAAATTCTTTAATGTGAGGGGGGTGAGGCACGGGAACAGGTTATCCAGAGAAGATGTGGTTGCCACATTCCTGGCAGTGCTGATGGCCAGCTTGGATGGGGCTTTAAGCAACGTGGTCCAGTGAAAGGTGTCCCTGCTCGCGGCAGGGGGCTTGGAACCAGATGATTTTAAAGGTCCAGTCAATCCATGCCATCCTATGACTCTATGATAATTATATATACACACTGCCATTGAATGTAGAAACCAGAAACAAGATACCGTTTTTGAATGATCACTACCAAGGCTAACAGTAAATTTAGAAAATGTTAGGAAGAGGGACAGGGGACTACATAACCCACTGCTGATTTCACACAAGAGTAGCAGTGTTGAGCATTAGTGGGGACAGGGAGGGCATGAAAATGATCTGCAGGAGGAGGAGAAGTAACGATTAAGAAGTAGAGCAACCAAGTTATGAAGCAGGAATGAGCTGGCTTGTTAGGAGCGTGCTGCTGGAAGCCTTGAGAGAAAGCTGAGAAAGGGAGAGAAAGATGATATATCTCAGTGGGGTATAAAAGTTCATACCTGAACATGGGAGCTGTTCATGCACACTTCTATTTAGCAGCTGTCTTAATCAAAACAGTCTCGAAAATTGGAACAATTGCTTTAGAAATATATCTGTCCACTTAAAAACAGAAGTATCAACAAGAACAATAAAACTTCCACTGTCTCTTGGAAACACATACCTAGGAAATTCTCTTGCCAATAAACCAGTCTAGAAAAACAAAAAGTTTATCATAGGGCAGTTTTTATTAGCTTTGAAACAAAGAGAAATAAAGCTGATAGCGAACCAAGATGCATTCTTAGGAAGATGCATAATAAAAAAGATAACGACATGAAAAAAGCATGAAAAAGTGTGGATTTATTCCCTGCTTCAGGGAAAAGTTTTCCATCTAAACAATAAAAACCTCATTCCCAGAGAAAATACTGCTTTCAATATGCTGTATTTGAGCATATTCCCATTTCATGGTAAATGAATAATGCAAAATATAAATGGGAGTACTGCTATTGGTCGTTGAAGCTAATTAATTTTTGTACCTTATGCAGACATCGAGACCATTAGTCTGCACAACTGCATTTACTCTTAAAACTTGGGGGGCTGGGAGGTGGAGTCCCATACCTGTAGTGCTGACTTCCAACTAAATTAAACTCTTTCCGACACTATCAAAATAACATTTTATGCTTTGTACATTTCCAGTTTTGCTGAAAAACTGTTGTTCCTGACTTAAAGCCAAATCTGAACCTTTTTTTTTAACAGCTGGATACCCTTGTGACTAACTACTCAGGAGTGCTATTATTGTGTTCATTGCCAAACTCCTACACCATGCAGATAGAAGTGGGTTTTATTTCCTTCAGTTTCTGTTAAACTGACATGCATTCCACTCTCCTGACTGAGGCCTTTTCAAGTGGTAATTTCTTTAACAGCAAAGAAAAATCAATTCAAATTAAGACAGGAGTATGAGATCAAACTTTCTCATCATGTATTGCAAGCAATAAATCATTAAAAAGTTTATAACCCTAAATGGCATGGTATTTAGTGATTACCATGGTGGCATTACATTTAAAAGTGTGATAGCATAATCTGTACTCATAGTGCAGGCTTTCATGTTCTGTCTTAGCCTAACCTTGAAACACCTGAGATGTCTCCAGCACCTGCATGACTGCCTACCCATCTTCCTGGGCTTTAGGCAGACCTCTCTGTTGGAGCAGGCTTAATCTGCTGCTCCAAAAAATCCTCAAATCTCCTTTATAAACATATCACAGGTAGCATAGATACAGGATGTGAAGTCTGTCATCTAAGTCAAATGTCTTGTTTTACTGCTACTTCATGACCACTTCAATAGTGCTACAACACATACAGTGAGGAAAGAAATGCATAACAAACAGCAACATGAAATTATTCACAGTGGTGAATATAAATTTTGAATTAACCACCCCTAGAAACTAAATTTAAAGGACATGAATCCCACAGATTTTAAATAACCATTCTGTGATATCTAAATAAGTACAGGATTCACTGGAACATAGATCAGGAAAGGTCTCCAAGTGCAGCTATCAAGCATAAACACAAAGTTCTTCCTAACTAGCAGACATAAAGGTCATAATGAACAAGGATGGGCCCCTTATCTTTTTGAGAAAAAGTAGAAAAAGTTCCTGGGTCTTTTTGAAGTGGGAAAACTTGCATCAGCCGAAGAGAAAAAGACAAGCTGTACAGAATATAGACAGTTTCAATATTGCTATGCCTCTGTTACACCTCTGTTACGAGGTCCTATGTGACCTGGAGACAACTCTGAATTACCAAGCAGTAGGTCTAAGCACACAAATTTCCCATGAGGTCAAAAACATGTCTTTAAATTGTGAGTGAAAGAAAGTTTTCTGGAGATAGAATTAGCATTCAGTTGTGTTCAGTAAAGAAAGACTTCTTTGCTTATCAAAGGTATGAATACAGCTAAAAAGAGCAAGCTTAGCTGTGGTTGTGGGTTAGCCCTGGCTGCACTCCAGGTGCCCACCAAAGCTGTAAAGAGAAGAGAAAATATAGCAAAAGGCTTGTGGTTATGATAAAGGTAGGGAGTTACCCTCACTCACCAATTACCCTTGTGGCAAAACAGACTCAGCTTGGGAAAATTGGTTTAATTTATTACAACCAAATCAGAGTAGGGAGATGATGGATAAAACCAAACCTTAAAACTCTTTCCAACCACCCTTCCCTACTTTCCAGATTCAGCTTTATTTCCTATTGCTCTACCTCCTCTCTAACATCTGCACAGGGGAGTGGGGGCTGTGGTCAGTTCACCACACATTGTTTCTGCTGCTCCTTCCTCCTCAGCAGGAGGACTCATCACACCCTTCCCCTACTCCAGCATAGGAGAGAACCCACTAAAGAGTCCCCCATTAATTTCTCCAACGTAAGCAATTCCCACAGGCTGCAGTTCTTCACTCAGTACTCCAGCACTGGTCCCTCCCACAGGGTGC
This sequence comes from Ammospiza caudacuta, assembly GCF_027887145.1. Classification (NCBI taxonomy): domain Eukaryota; kingdom Metazoa; phylum Chordata; class Aves; order Passeriformes; family Passerellidae; genus Ammospiza; species Ammospiza caudacuta. The sequence continues at coordinate 100,083,515 of NC_080594.1, forward strand.
AGTTCTTCAGTATCCAGCTGCTCCAGCTTGGGTCCTCACAGGGTCAAAAACAGCACGGAGTTCTCTCTCCACAGACCCACAGGTCCTGCCACAAGCCTGCTCCAGCACAAGCTTTCCATGGGGTCACAGACTCCTCTGGGCATACACCTGCTCTGGCACAGGGCTGTCCATGGATTGCAGATGGATCGCAATGTCAACTTCCATAGGCTGCAGGGCCACACCAGCATCACAATGGGCTGCACCACGGGCTGCAGGGGAACCTCTGTTCCAACATCTGGAGCAACTCCTCTCCTCTCCTCTCCTCTCCTCTCCTCTCCTCTCCTCTCCTCTCCTCTCCTCTCCTCTCCTCTCCTCTCCTCTCCTCTCCTCTCCTCTCCTCTCCTCTCCTCTCCTCTCCTCTCCTCTCCTCTCCTCTCCTCTCCTCTCCTCTCCTCTCCTCTCCTCTCCTCTCCTCTCCTCTCCTCTCCTCTCCTCTCCTCTCCTCTCCTCTCCTCTCCTCTCCTCTCCTCTCCTCTCCTCTCCTCTCCTCTCCTCTCCTCTCCTCTCCTCTCCTTGCCAGAGCAGACAGCAACATGATATACTTCAAAGCAAATATTTCTATTAAGCCTCTTGTACAGTATAACTCCACAGTATAAACCTCATAGACCTTTCACATATGTTTATAATGTTCAAAATCATCAATATTTCAGAAATATTTTTTTACTTTGTTTAAAAACACTACAGATTAATGGAATGAGGCACATACCTTTTTTAGTAAAATGCCTAAAGGCTTTGGTTTTAAATTTTTTTTTACATTAATCTTTATTGCTACAAAGAATGATGGGTACATGATCACAACTGCTGACATGCTGCTTCATTTTTGTGAAGAGAAAAAAATGAGAATTTTCCTAGAATTTAAGTGGGAACATGAATTCTTTAAGTATCTCATTAAAGGCTATACTCAAGCATGTGAGTTTGATGGGACTTAGGCCGAGTTCATTGGCAGGTCCAAAGGAAAATTATTCATGGAAGTAGAGCTATCTAGGTAATTTGGAAGTTTTCAAGGCCATATTTGTCACTGTGCACAAATTTAAAATCTCCAAAGTTTTAAGACCAGATTTATTCTGCTGAGAAATTAATAGACTTCTAATGTGAAGAAAGATTATGTATTTCATAGCCTTTTCAAATTTAGTGTAGCTATTTGGAGTCACTTAGAATTTTGTACATTAGAATAATCTCCTTGGAGAAAGATTAGTAAATGGCATGCCAGAGATATACTCAAGGGCTCCTCTCCAGATCAAGTGATCCTAATGATTATCACCCAGATGTAAAAAAAAAAAAAAAAAGCATGGATATTACCATTAGGGAACTATGTATTAATTTCAAGATATTTAATAAACTAGAAAGTTTAGATTATTTTGCTCTAGAAACATTTCACCAATGAGTCATATGGTTGAAAGACTGCATCCTTGACTTTCTTTAATCTGTATGAGTTTGCACTAGCTGAAAATCAGATTCATCAGATTGGATTTCCTGTGCATTCTTGTTCTTGGTTTTAATTTAATTGCTCAGCCATAACATTACAATAAAATAGCTGATCTATAGCAAACCCATTCTTTTAGATGTGTAGTTTAAATTTTGTTTCCTCTAAATGGAGGCAACCTTCTCATATAACGAATTCTCTTTTACCTCCATTAACAACTAAAATCCATTAACTTCATTGAAACTAGTCATGTGTAGAACATTAAGCATGTATATATAATTTTTGCAGAATGTATCTAATTTTATTCTCATTAAAATATAAGAGTGCATTTTTGAGAAAAAGTGAAATTGGAACAAGTTTTATAAACTGCTCATTTTCAGCTGGGATAGAGTTAATTTTCTTCACAGTGGCTGGTATGGGGCTATATTTTGGATTCATGCTGAACACAGGATTGATAATATAGAGGTGGTTTTGATTTTGCTGAGCAGGGGTGGCAGAGCCAAGGCCTTTGCTGTTTCTCCTGCTGCCACACTGGGAAGGAGACTGGGAGTGCATGGGAGACTGAGAGGAGACCCAGCCAGGACAGGCGACCCCAGCTGACCAGAGGGATGCCCCAGACCATCTGACATCATGCTCAGCACATAAAGTGGGTAGAAGCAGGAGGAAGGGGGGACATCTGGAATGATGGTGTTTGTCTGCCCAAGTCACAGCTACACATGATGGGTGCCTGCTCTCCTGGAGATGGCTGAGCACCTGCCTGCCCATGGGAGGCAGTGAATTCTTTGTTTTGTTTTGCTTTGCTTCTGTGTGTGGCTTCTGCTTTCCCTATTAAACTGTCAGTATCTCAACCCACAAGTTTTCCTGCTTTTACCCTTCCAGTTCTCTCCCCAGTCTCTCTGGTGGGGCAGTGAGTGAGTGGCTCCACGGGGCTCAGCTGCTGGCTTGAGGTTAAACCCCAACAGTCCTTTTTGGTACCCAACATGATGCTAAAAGGGTTGAAGATAACAACAGATTCAACTGGGATACTCTAGTTTGAATTTATAGCTGTTAGTGTTGTTTAGCTGGTAATGAGCAGGCTCCTGTCCTTGCCATGGGGCTCACTTTTCTTGCTGCATATTAGAGTCTAGGGCTTTTTAGGGGCCACTTTTTGCTTTTGCTGCTTGCCTAGGGCTGTACTGCTGATCACTTACTGAATTGTGCCTGGGAATGTTTTGATAACTGTGGGATCTCAGCACCTCAGGACTGAGGTGCAGAGGGACTGAGACCACCCTTGGGGGGCTCGGGAGTCCTGGAATGTTGCCAGAAGTGTCTGGTGGCTGGACTTTGATCCTACACGGGAGACGACACCTGTATGAGGATGGGAGGATTTCACTGGGATAAATGGTGAAGGGATAAGTTAATTAGAGTGTAAGACACAGGGTTTAGGATTTCTGTACAGGGGGGTCTAAAGAAGTAAGATGGAGGAATTGGGGCGTGTCCTGTTCTTCTTCTTCTTCTTCTCGGCCTCCATCTTCTGTGGCGATGTTGGCACTTTGGGATTGGTTATTACTAAAAGTGCACTGGTCAATAAGGGTAAAAGGTATTGGGGAAAATTGATAAATATTGTATACGTAACTTTGAGTATAAAGATAGGTGACTGCCCCGGGGGCTCTCAGTGTGCTCATGGCTGGCTGCTGTGCAGACCTCTGTTGGGCTGAGAGAAAATCTTTTAGATAAACAATTAATAAACACCGAGACCGAGAAAAGATCTGGAGCCTCTTCTTGTCCTTTGAAGCGCGGGCTGTCCAAGGCCACCCCGGGCCTTTCCAGGTCACCTAAACAGAAAAAACCCGGCAGATAACAGCCATGGCAATGTTCCTGGGCTGGCAGGTGGCCAGGGTGTTGCTGTTTTCTGTGCTGCTTTGCCAGACAGGCTGGAACTGCAGTGTGAAGTTGAGTTGAAGGCACTGTGACATGTGAAAGAGTCCACATTGGACCAGAGATCCGCCTGAAGGCCATGCAGGGCCCCACACCAGAGCAGGTGGATGCCTGAATGAGGATGGGACTTAAGATCCTGTGGGGAGCCTGGGTTGGGGCAGGTTTGCTGGCAGGCCTTGTGACACCACAGGGAACAGTTTGTGAAGAACTCTGCCCATGGGAAAGATCCACGTTGGAGATGTTCAAGGAGAATTGTCTCCTGTGGGTGGCACCCCACGTGGGAGCAGGGGAAGCAGAGATTCCCCTGAAGCCTGTGGTGCAGACCATGGTGAAGCAGCTGTGCCCCCAGAGCCCAGGGAGGATGAGGACCATACAAATGAGGGCTCAAGCAGGAATTCTTCATTGTTAGTCAGGCTGGGAACAAAGGGAGGAGTTCATTCCAGTGTTAAACCAGATAATCTGGCCCAAAAGGACCAGGGTGGAGATTGCAATGGAGGGGCCTTTAAATTAAATAAGCCGTGATTTGAGTTGTGTGTTACAGGAATTAACACAGATTGTGTACTCTAGTGCACTTAGATGTACAACTCATAAAGCACTTGTAGTTTTTAATTTCAAAATATTTGAACTGTACTGGGAGACAGGATTAGGAGTCAGGACTATCCTACATGAACTGGATTACCACTGCACTGTGAAGTCTGCTATGCTGTTCAAGACCAAAGGTCCTGCACCATTTTAACAATTAGTGTGCTGACAAGGTGCTGTCTTGCTCTCAGTAAACATGATAACCTGAATTCCAGAGATGCTCATGACTGCCTTAGCCAGAAGTTCTCTTGAAACAACAGAAACCATCTACATTAGATGTGAATTCTCAGATGCATTGCTGAAATGTGGCAGGATTATTGATGTGGCTGAAGAGGAGGAAAAAAAAAAAAAAAGAGAAAGAATATTTTGTGACTTGATCTAGATTTGTTTCCAATGCTTTGCCTGTTAATATTGCATAACAAAGTCTTTTCATCTCTCTGGGAAATTATGAAACTTTAAAGCATTTTTTTCAGATTCTTTGCTGAGTAAAACTGTTTTACCATTGAATCAACAATTCAAAGCTTTTCTCCAGCTCAGAGGTTCAGAGATAAGTTGAAAAAAGCATTTTTACCATACAACGACAATGAAAGAAAATGTATTCAAGAACACAGCTTTAAATTACATATTTTCTGCAGTAAAAATAGCTCAGGAAGGAGAGGAGAGAGAAAATTTTCAGTTGCTAATTTGTGCATTACACAAAGGTATGAGTATATTTTAATTCTGTGTAATTTTTTATTAAGGAGAGAGAATTAAAATCTCCTTTTATCCAAAGCAATATTATGGTGTCTATGAAAATATAGCCTGAAGGCCAGATAATGCTAAATGAGGATCAGACTTCTCCTGCAGCCTCAGTACAGAAAGGTAGCTAGCTTTGATCTTCCAGTTATTTACTCAAACTGCCAAGGTTTTTTTAGCTCCTTGAAGATGGAGCAGATTTCAGCTACATTCATGTCAGGGGCCAGGGCTGAGCCTTAACCCCAGATGGGGATTGAACTCCCAACCTTCCAGTGCAAGGATATGTTTGTCTCCAGGTCACTTGCTTAAACATTGTGTCATGTACAAAGTCCTGTGCACCAGACAAAATTTATCTACTCAAGAAGCTACTCGTTTAGCTACTCATCTAGCTTATGCTCCTCAGTCAAGCCCACACAAACTGTAAGATCCAGCCCACCCCAAGCTGCTTTCACTTTTACAAGACACTTTGTTCCTCAACAGGTATTTTGACTGCTGTATTTTTAGATAAGTCATTTTTTGTAAAAGCTGTCTGTTATATTTGAGAGCACCCATCAGATGCTCTTCATAAGAGAAGCATAATTTGTTTGGGTTTCAACATTTTTAAAAAGAGTCCTCCATTTAATTGTCTGTTCATCATTCTGAATTTATTTCCTGACACCTTAGAAATTATTTATGCAAATCACTTGCTCACTTGTGTACCTCCTGCTATAATCTCTGGCCAAGTGCCATTTCTAATGCCAGACCTTTCTGTATCCCAACAATCTCATATTACTGTGGTCTTGGCTGCACTTCCCATACCAACATATCTTCTGGAGTATACAGGTTTCCACTTTAGTCTCCATCCTCAAATTCATGCTTCACAGAACCTCTCCACAACATCCTGCTGTGTTTTCAAACAATCCAAGTGTCAGGGCCACAAGCTCGTGCCAGTGAATGAAATCCCATATTTACCAGAGTCCAGAAGAGGAGAGTTTGGCCCTTGAGGGCATTGCAACAAGATCAGCAAGAGCTCAGTCTGACTCAGGAAGGGATTAGGGATGAATCCCTCATGTGCATAGCTGAGATGTGTCATGCACTGCCACTCTCAGCAGTGATGTGGACTTTGCTCAGTTGTGTTCAACAAGAAAGGGAAATAAGTTTTGGGAGAAAATAGAGTGAAGATACTTAAATGTCTGTGATCAAGTTGATAAATTATATCTGTAAGTATGGATTTCATGGAGCTTTCAGACAAATGGCTATCACTTAGCCATTATATTTTTCTACTAAAAAATCTTGAAAATCAGTATTTTGCATTTTTATAAACTATGAGCCACATTCTGCTATCTTCCTAATTGTTTAATTAATGTAGTATAAATTAAAAGTTTTTCATAATGATAGACCAAAATATAACCTTATATAGCCTTAACTTTCCCATGAGCAAGTTGCATTTTTTAAGGAAAAATAAATAGAATAAATCCTTTGATCAGTGAAGGGTTTTCTTAAGCTCAGAAACAGCATTAAGTTACAGTTCAAACTCTTACTTTCATGTGGGAGATATGAATGTGAAGAAAAATTGTACTGATCCTTTTTATTAAAAGGAACTATTCATCTAAGCACTGTATTGCAGTGTCTGAGCGCCGTAAAGAGTAACATTCTTCCCTGTTCAGCTGTAAGTCACAAGCAATGAGGAAAACCTCCAAAGATACACAAAAGATGTAGATGTTGGTCAGACTGAGTAGGATCATTATACCAACTCATACTTGGTTCAACTGGCAAAACAGAGTACTGGCCAAGTCCCACAGATGCCAAGAACTCAGAAAGAAGGCTTTGATGCACAGGCTACTTTCATGATTTTAATTAGTATTTATTTAGGAAATGTATTGCAGTCAGCTATGTAGAACACTTTCACAATATTCTATTTCACTAGAGCTGTGTTCTGAAGCTGATGCAATCTGGGCATGAGCTAAAAAGACCATGAAATAAATAATTCGATTGGTAGAGCAAAACGCAAAATGTGCTTATTCAGTGGTTTCTTAAATGGACAAACAAACCATATTTTGGTTGGAAGTAGTGTGTAAATTTCACTTCTTATTAAAAGATTTTTTTTGGTCTTTTTAATCTTTAAGAAGCAGTAGAATGGAATACTGTTATAATTCCATCCATGTGGAAAATACAAATTCACATTTAGAGCAGATGATTCTCGGGATGTTGCAGGAAATGCTTGGCATGTATTCACATACTCAGAATAGATATTTGAATACTTTAATATCAAAACAGGTGAGCAATTTTCAAGTTATTTAAATGTAGCTGGCAACCACCAAAGAGAAGACAGCAAGATTCTGTTGGTACACACTGTGGGACAGTGTGGGACAATCACTGGCACAGGATGCAAAACCTTCTCTGGATTTGAGAGCAGACTCTAAGAGGCAGCTATACATATCTGTACCATTAGTACCATTCTGCATCATTCCACAGTACTTGGGGATTTCCTACAGTGTTTTCAGATATTAAGAAATTCACCACAGAACAGCAGAACTGAGTGCTTCAGAGCTTCAAACAAACATAAATCATATAAAACATCCCTTTGAAAATATCTGTGAATGTGCCATTTTCCCCTAAAAGGATAGTGCTGATGGAGCTCATCTAAACATCTGGGCTAGTCCCTTCACAAGACTAGACTTCTGCACAACTGATGGAGAGAAACAACTCACCTAAGATATGCTCCTTTAAAATAAAAATATTAAAAAACTTCAAAAAACCCATTGAGTCAGATACAATCTCTCCTGAGAGCTTTCTTCAGTTGCAGGTTTGTTTGATGACTGATTCAAATTTAGAGCCAGGTTAAGGTGAGATAAATGTTGCTGTATGTGTGAAAAACATCAGATACAAGCTCACTGATCAAGAATTATGGTTGTAATGTAAGCCTATTTTTCTGCAGAAATTTTCCAAGAAGGATCAGACAAACTTTTCATGTAATCAGACCGATACTAAAGATATAAATCAGCTGAGTCTTTCGTTGCTATGAAAAACTGACTTTTAAAACACAGTTCCACTGTCTATGTTTCTGATAGTCTAAATCAGCTTTTTCTTTGAAGAAAATCTTTATTCCCAGTTGTTTTCAGTCTGGGTCTATTTGGATGGTTTTAAATTTTTCCAGTCCTCTGAATGTCTCACTGGCAATGCTGAAACACTGCTGTGGCCAGAGAGTCTGAAGCTCTTATAGAAGACAACAAATTTTTATTTGTTGTTTCAGCCACCAGTAAGTAAAGCATATTCAGAGGCATTTCTATTACACTTTGATGGTTCAATAATTTTGTCTTCCTGCTGGTCCTGTTAGCAGAATGACAAACATCTATGGCAGAAAGGTTTCAGGGTGATATCAACCAAAATGAGTAATTTCTTTATTTTTATTGCTCATGGGAGTTTCACTCATGGGCAATAAAAATAAATTTTATTTAAAAGATAAATTAAGTACTGGTTACTTTGCAATGCTGCTTTGCCAAACAATAAGGGCTCTTTCTTCTTGGGAGGCTGGAAAGACACAGGCATTAGTGGTTATGTTTACCTCATTAGATTTCACAGGCAAGTGCATACTAAAATGTGCAGATAGCAGCAGATCTAGCTGTCCAGAAGAATATGAAGAGCACAATTTTGGTCAGAGTTCAAGTTCACTCAAATGTTGTAACTGAACAACAATATAAGTCATAGTCCAGTCAGGGCAGATTTCTTAAGGGAAGTGGTTTACCACAATAACTTGATAGCAGTGTCACATCAGAAATATTTGGAAAATGTAACATTAACCAAGAATGTAATTCTGAGATGTCAAAGAATGTTTTGCCTAAGGATGTTTCAAACATCACAGTTGAAGCTACAAGAAAAGTGAAAGAAAAGACTTAGCAAGACTGCTGTCTCATATAAGAGTATGTTGGGGTTTTCCCATTGGCTTTAGCATAAAATGGAATAAGGAATATATCTCCAATTTATCCTACCCTTGATTCAAAGTCTATTGAAATCTGAGGGAAGACTGCTGTTATGTTCATGAGTGTGACCATGGGTTTGGGTATCAGGACCGACAGATCGCTGCTTGTGTTTGGGAAATCCTCTTCCCATTGCCTGTGTACCAGCCCCTGCAGAATAAAGAGAAGAGAAAAAAATGTGAAGAGCTGGGTGTCATGGCATGCTACAAGGATTGAGAGGTATTTTTCCTAGTGTCAGACAGGAGATCTCAAATCCTGGAAGAATTGAACCACTCTGTTCTTTGTTTGCTTTTCCTGATAAACACTCTAGCAGTGACTAGATGGTCTCATCAAATGATAACAAATTCAGCTGTCTAGCTCCCTAACTGGGACCCTCTGTGTATTACATTACTTACAGTATTTACATTGGATATTTCTCCCTGGCCACAAAAAGCATAAAGCTTTGTTACCATTAAACAGATAACCAGGGAAAAGTAATATAACTCAAAAGAAAGAAATATCCCCATAAAATTCTGCTTCTCATTTCACTGGCCCATAGCTGGGCCACAGAGTCTTATTTAATGCAATTCTAAAACTACAGACCTGGCTGTTCAGGTCTTGCCCCAGTCAGGGGTTGAAACTCTCTAAGGACAGAGACAGTATTGCCTCTCAGGGTGACCTTCTCCACTGCCTCACTCCCCATGGAAACAATGAAGAAAAAATTACTTTTATGCCCAGCATGAACCCCTTACAATCTGTATTTGTTGTCTCTTGCCCTCCCACCCCACACCACTGTGAGGCACCCAGCTCCATCTCCTCGATGACCCCTTGTAGATAAGCAGGGGCTATCAGTTGCCCCTGAAGCCATCACTTTTCCTGGATGATCCAGCCAAGATCTACAGGCCCCTCTTCACAGGAAAAGAGGTCCAGTCCCACTGCCTTGGGGACCATCCTCCAGACCTCATAATTTCTGCTGATTAAAACATTCTCTTAAGGATTTTGAATCTCTCCTTTCCCTAGAAGTTATAATTCCTTTCATGTTGTAGAGTGTTCATTAAGTTCATTTAATTCCTCCCCCATTTTATGTATCTGCTCCCCCCCATTTTGTGTAAAATGGTTCTGCCCTCCTCAGTTTTCCCGCCACAGCCCTGCCAGTTCTATTGTCAATCTGTTAGGTTATATAATTCCTCCTCCCCATTTTCCCTTATATGTATGCTTTTTCTCCTCCCTGGGCCAAGTCAATCACCCCCCACTCCACCTAGTGTTCCAGAAGCTTCTCCTCTTTGGGGATTGTGGTTGGCTGTGGTCCCGGGGCCCCTCCCATACCTGGTACCTATTGGGCTCTCCACTATGTCATTTGTGTTAAGCTCATCCCCTCTTCTCCCCCCATTGGTCTTCTGTAAACCCCTCCCGGGTCCACTCCTTCCCTTTATAACCCTTAAGCACCCTTTGTTCTGGGTCATTCGCTGGGACATCGTGGGCTTTCCAATAAACCAAGTTTAGCCCCCCGGCGAGTGTCCAGCTCCTTCCTTCTCGTCGTTTAGCAGCGATCCAGTCCGCAGCCAGCACAGCCTGAGGCCAGGACGCCAAAAGGGGGTTGGCACTTTATGCAGTTGGGGTGTCGGCCACCTCAGCTAGCCGGACTTCGCCTTAGTGGCCACATAATCACCGCTGCACTTTCATAAATTGTCTAAATTTCTGTGAGTGCTGTTTAATTCACTTAATCCACTTGAATCCATTCAAACTCAACACTGTATTTGTACAAAGAATATTTAAATACCAGACTAAAATACACAAAATTTTTAAGCTATAACATTTAAATATCAAAGTAAAATAAAAAAAGTAAAAAAAAGTTAAGCTTTAATTTTAATTTATAAACAACTGTAAACTTCAAAACTGTATCTATCCCATTCCAGGCACAAAACCTCATCGGAAAATGGCTGCAACTGCCAGTTACATGCATATTCCTACACTGTACATTCCCTCAAAATATCTTAAGCTGCTACATTATTTCATTTGCACTTTTCAGAGTAAACCCTACCCTGAAGCTCTTCCATTCAGCTCCAAACCTTCTGAGAAATTTTGCCACTCAACTATAAATAGCTGGCAATTTAGCTAACTGTGAAAATGCTGACATAACGTCAATGTTTGTGGGATAGAGTTAAAATGAGAAAGACCCTGGATAGTGCAATCATTGCCACTTGAGTAAATTAATTCAGTCCCTCAAGAGCTATATGGCAGCATGTAACTGTGGAATATATTTAAAGACCCAGAATAGAAATCTCGCTTGAGAAAAATGGAAAATTCAGGTAATTATAAGAATAGTTAAGGAAAGTGAGTTATTACTACAATTAATGGAGGAAAAAATCTCTTCTTGTCGCTGAAAATAATTTTTCAATTAGTAGGACTAGGAAGAAATTATAGCAAAAACATCTTTTCTGCTGTCAAAATGTGCGAAGAATTCCCATGGTTGGGTGTATTCCACAGGCTGGAGAGGTGGGTGCATGGGAACCTCATGCAGTTTAACGAGACCAAGTGCCAGGTGCTGCACCTGGTGTCAACACAGGCTGAGGGATGAAGGGTTCAAGAGCAGTCCTGCCAAGGAGGAGATGGGGGTGCTGGTGCATGAGAGGCTGAATATGAGCTGCCAGCATTCCCTTACACCCCAGAAAGCCAATTGTACCCTGGCTGCCTCCAAAGAGCGTGGCCTGCAGGGTGAGGGAAGGGATTCTGCCCCTCTGCTCCGCTCTGGTGAGATCCCACCTGGAGTGCTGCATCCAGCTCTGCAGTTCCCAACACAGAAAGGACATGGACCTGTTGGAGCAAGTCCAGAGGGAGCCACAAAGTTCATTAAGGGGATGGAGCACCTCTCCTGTGAGGAAAGACTGAGAGAATTGGGATTGTCAGCCTGGAAAGACTGAGAGAATTGGGATTGTCAACCTTCAGGGTGATGTAATTATGGCCTTCCAGTACCTGAACAGAATTTACAAGGAAGATGGGGCAAAACTATTTACAACAGTATCTAATGACAAGACAAGGGAAAATGGGTTTAAAAGGAAAGAGGATGTTTTAGATTAGGTATTAGGAAAATAATTCTTTACTGTGAGGGTGGTGAGGCACTGGAACACGTTGCCCAGAGAAGCTGTGGATGCTCCATCCCTGGAGACGTTCAAAGCCAGGTTGGGTGGGGCTCTGAGCAACCTGGTCTAGTGGAAGGTGTCCCTGCTCGTGGCAGGAGAGCTGGAATGAGATGATCTTTAAGGTCCCCTTCCAACCCAAATCATTCTATGAATCTATGGTTCTATGATATATTGATTAATCCAGCAATCTTTTTGTAAGCAGGATACCTATTGCAAGAATTAATGATTTGACAGGATAAAAATTTAACCCTGATTTATCAGCAGAGGTTAAAGAACACTGCTGTTAATGGAAACAATTACAAGAAGGAGGGTCAGAGGATTTGGTGTTGTTCCAAAAGTAGAAGTCTTTTCCACAATGGATCTGCTGGTCTTTACTGTTGTGTTGAGCTCAGCAGGTCAGGGTGTTTCCTGTATCTGTTTTTGATCCTTCTCGAAGACCAATTAGTAGAAACATGCTGAAGGGAAATAAACCACTGGTTTTTGTTCCTAAGACGACAATTGAACATGGAAATACTAGGAAATCTATGAACAGCCTCACCTCTCTTGAAAATTCTCTGGCTGTCTTTAAACTGTGTGGACATTGAGCCTAAGTCCTCAGCATTTACCCTGCAAAGTCCACACTACCTGAAACTGAGAGGGAGCCAGTACCATCTCTTAAGAGTTTCCTTTCCTGAGAAATTAATTACATGGTGGGAAATGTGGGCAATGAAGACGTCTAGGCTGAAGCAAGGAGTTGCAAAGCTCTGGGACAACATGGTCATTAATCACTTTTGCAATTCAGGAGGAAAGAACAGGGAATCTATGCTAATCTTCTCTCCAGTACATGCAACTGGTGATAAATGTGGAAAACTGTCTTCAGAAAGCAGCAAAAATCTCAAGGGATCTTTCAAATCAGTGTCCCAGAGACAGTAAATTCTGCAGCTTAGCCAAGTTTAAACTTCAAGAAGTGACTAGCAACATCAGATGGCTCAGTTTCTAATAATCAACTTCAGAAGTTTCAGCTAGATCTAGACATTTTGTGCAATAAGTATTCAAGTACAAGAATATCTCAAATCTTATCAAAGAGAAGCTGTGAGAAAAAGAATCAATAAGAGGAATAAGAAACACTCTCTCTATTCCAGCACAGTATTATAACAATATTTTCAGAAAATTTTACTAGTAGCATTAACTTAAATTATATAATTAAAGATATTTAGATAATAACAAATACTTGATTTTAATGTTGAAAGCACTTGAATAGGTAAAGCTATCCTTGTATTCTAGATGATCAAATTAGAAGATGCCATAAAAACATGATATTATGGTCACTATATATAATGCTATAATGTTTTGAAATGCTCTTTTTTTAAAAAAGGCATCTCACTACAGTCTATTTACCATACAATGGCTAATTATTTTTGCCTCCTATTTCAAGTTCTTGAGATAAAGACTTAGAATGTGTCATTCAGTTTCAGCTTATTTGAAGGGGCTTTTTCTTTCCTGAAAAATATGGAGCAGTTCAACCAATTTTAAAGGAATAACTTGTATTTAAATTGAATTAAAGTTCTCAGGATAAGACTGCATTCAGGAAAAAAAGGTAGTCTTTGTCTTGGAAATGCCCACAGAACTATCACAGATTTGCTGTAAGTTCATTCCTGTAATATATACAACAGCTTTTTATTTATTTTTTCCTCTTCCTCAAGAGTATTTATGGGGGGAAAAAAGTAGTGACATTTGTGTGAATGTAGATTTAGATGCACTGTTCCCACTGTTTCTTAGGATCAGAAAAACAAATCCTAAAAGTTCTGAGAGATTGTCTTCCCTGTTCCTCTTCTCCAGGTTAGGATAACCAGAATGCACACCATTCCTTCTATGGTGATCACACTGCTGACAATGGACATCACTTTAGGATGCCACAATTCCCATTCAGATGCTGATCTGTGTGTCACCAACCCTGTCACAGATGGCTTTTTGAGCCATCCTCACTGAAGATACCTCAGATCACCAAACTTCAAGAATAAGCTTCAGAATGGACTGAGAATATGAAATATTGACACCAATTATCATAGTGAAGGGTTCTCAGATAACTGTAGGTTGAAAGGTATTTGCAAAGAAGTGTTTTGATCAATGCATTTGTGAACACTAGTCTGTTCTCAGCTTAGGTGAGGAGATAAACCTGTTGCTGTGCTCATAGTGCACTACTGTGATTGATTGCAGTATTGGCAAGATTGATGCTTTAATTTTATTAAAAATGACATCAGAATATTACTTCCCATTTTTCATAAAAAGGAAGTTCGCTGTTGAATCAAATCATGTTTTGTTAGATTTATTCTTAATGAATTGTATGATAAAACAATTTGATGTTCATAAAGAATATGAAAGTTTTATTTCTTCAGGATGCCCTGACGAAAAAAGTTAAGATGCAGAAATGACTTCCAAAAATGGACAAAGGTGGGTCATTTTTTATAGAGATAAATAAGGTATGTAGAGAAAAATATCTTTCACCTATATGTTAAAACAACACTGTAAAAATATACTATACCACACTACAAATATTCACAATATTCTCTCTCATTAACAGTATTGGAAATTTGGAACAAGCTTATGCCAAGGACCTTAAAAATCAATAACTGCTTCCAAATGTGCTATGAAAATATCATTATGTCATTATGTATTCTATCAAAATCAAGGTTAGAAAAGCCAATTTTCTATAACAAAATTGTAAATTGTTAAGTGTTTAAGAAAAAAAAACACTGGCAAGTCACTGAGTATCACACATTCCATGACAACCTTAGGTTAAACTGTGACACATACCCCTCTTGCAAGCTTTAGGCTGTAGCTGTAACTTGCTAAATTGGTGTGATTCTAAAAGAAGTTATAATCCTTTGTTTCATTAACAGAAATAATGATAACAAATGTGTCAATTGTTACATTTAAATGCTGTAAACATTGTTTGTATCGGTTCAAATTTTATTTTTTATTTTAGAAAAAACATAATAGAGATAGAATTTAAACTATTCATAGAATTCCTTAGTAAAACATAGTGGGATGAGGAGTTATCAAATTAAATATATAAAAAGAAAATGTGGGAAACTTATCCTAAAGTATATCCTCCTATGTTCCAGTTGAAATCTCGAAGGAAACTTTTACTGGACGATTAATATATAGAAATGGCATTACATAATAAAAGAGATTATGAAGAAATTAAGCAAGTTCTAATTCAAATAAAGCTCTGAAAAATGTGAAAATTTTTGCACAAAGATTAAAAATAATGGACACAGAAAAATACAATTTACTTGCCAATTGTGAACACTGTCTTTCTCATACACTTATGAAAGTGCTACCTCAAAAATATATTTTCATTCCTCAAAGAGGTCAGCTTTAGTGTTTATAAGGAAAACCCAGCAGATATAGCCTATTTAAGTGTCCAGAAGTTATTTATTATAGGTCTTTACAGAAACTGAGCACTCATTAAATGAGAACCCATTTTATGCATCGATTTATGAATAGTTATATTGGAGGAAAATTACCATCAAAGTTTTGTATGCACCTATTCTGGGATACCTGTTATTTATTCTGTTTTGGATAAATTCTAAATGCAAGTGTAACAGAAGGTTGTATTTCCCAGAAAAAGCTTGTTCATAACCACAAGGAATGATATCTAAGCACAGAGTTGTAACAATACATACCTTCTTTGAACAGGCTAGTATACAGTAATACTGGACCTAACTTTTTTGTTTTTGCTTTTTTGGTTTTTATTTTTAATCTGATGAGCTTTTAAACTGCCATTGCTATTCACAATGTTTGTCTTGGAATGCATGGAAAATAAACCCCCACTATTCCACAACAATTATGTGAAGGAGAGTTCTCAGTGATCTCCTGTGTCACAGTTACTGTGTTGCTGAGGGTCTGGGCATTAGTGATGACAAACTCCCTCTGCCACCATGTTAAGATGGTATTCAAACTTCTTTTATTGTGACCCTCCATGTCCTTTTATTTTACTTCCTTTTTTTCCTTAATATCTCAATTTCTCTGTCTCACTATTCCTGTCCCATTTCTCCCTGAATATTCATTTCTGTTCTACAGAGGATCAATTATTTTTCTGGTATTTCTTTGCCTGAAAAATAACCCAAATCCCAGATTAAGAAGTACATGTATTGTAGAAACACATGCCAAAAAGCTCTAATTGCTTCTTCAATTTCCTGACAGTACTGCAAGCTTGGCACTGTGTAGATACAAAATGAGAATATATGAGCAGAGATAATAAAATAGTAGTTATAATTGTTGTAGCTGGTCACTGTTAAGGTCATAGTTCAAGAATATCAACAGGGGAAAATAATCTATAGATTTGTCTGCAGTTTTCATTTTTCTGCTTTACTTAAGCTTTATGAGAAAACACAATACAAATAAGGCTTAACAAAGCATACCACTAATCCACCAGGGTCTGGAAAAGTAGTAAGTTCTAGCAACATATTAATCTCACAGAAGAAAAAAAAAAAGAAATAAAGAGTATTTGTGCAGCTCAACCACTTACCATGACATTTTGAGTTTGTACCATACACTGTTTCATAATATTGTTTGATTGGACTTTGTCATGCATTTTAGGTTTCTTGCTGCCTGAATTTGTAATCCTAAATAAAGACTTACTTCTGATGGAGTTGTCACTGTTGCATACAAATTCTGCCACGATTTATTAACTAGCTTTTAAAACTGATTTCCCATGGATATGTCTGTGTTGAATCTCTTAGTGTTATTCAGCATCTTAGTGTATGTAGAAAAAGATGACTTCCAAGACAAAAAATTGACACTTCAGAGACAATGATTCAGAAATAGTGGATTTACTTGTTTATTTTTCTAGTATTATTTTAGGCCTTTTAACTATTGCAGTTAGGGTGTGTAAGCTTCTTAGCAGCTTTTATTTTTATTTTGAGTAAATACTATGCCTAGTTTCTAAGACAGAGCCTGATATTGTCAGTAGCCATCTCATCATTGAGAGATGGCTACTCTCTGCATCCAGAAATTCCACATGAGATTGCCTTTCCGCCAGGATACCTTGAGCTGAAATAATGTCTCACAAACAAGCTGGACTTCAATTTCTACTGAGTTCTCTGTCTTCCAAGGCTATTTTACTGGCTATTTTACTCTTGATTTGTTCTGCCAAGCTGGGTACCACATCTGTGCTCTGGTAAGTTGCTTTACTACTCTTCAGTGTGACAAGAGCAAATTATTTTGTCTGCATCTGCTGCTCCTTGCCATTCCTTCCCAGAGCACTCCTAGGCTGTGTTTCTGCTGCTCCTCCCGAAATGATGCTGCACTGGTACCCGTGGTACTGCTCTTCAGAAGCCAAGCACTGTTCTGGCAGCACTTAGTTATGCTGCAACATCTGAAGGAATCAGTCACATAAAATCTCAGTGAGGATATCTATCCAGCAAGCTAGCTGCATTCAGCAAAATTTAATTTAAGACTAATCAGATGTTTAAATTTTGATCTTTAAATGAGGTGAAATTCTTATCTGTAATTGGAGCTTAAAAACTATTTTTGTGTGCCAGTCAGCATTTTAAATATGTATGAAATTCAGAAGAGTTAGGTCAGCATTTATCTAAATTGAGTAAAATTGAGACAGAATTGCACAATTGTGATAAACTTTTACCTTCCCAAATTGCCCTCCCAGGTGGTTACAAGTACAGATATACTCAAACTAGTTCATTTCAAGCCTCAAATTAGGGGGCAGTCAACTGGTGCTCAAGCTAAACTGAAAAATCCACTTCTGCAGGATGATTTATTCACCTCTGAGCTCTGCTCTGCTGTGAAATCAGCAGTTCAGAACCAAGGAGACAAGTCAGACCAGGAGACAGATGCTGCAGAGGCGTAAACAGAAATCCTAGGGGTGCATTTGAAATACTGCAGCAATCCTTGCTCTCTCTTGATCTTTACATGCACAGGCTATAAATGCCCCTGACTGTGAGATGTACACCTGAAATGGGTTTCCCCATCCCACACCTCTGCAAAACCTGACAGGGATGGGAGTTGCATGTACATCTGCTTCTGTTCCCAGCTTACCAGGGGTTTAGAGGCAGTAAGGGCTGGATGGGCAGCGGGGAGCCTTGCAGAGAGCCTTGGTCAGATGGAAGGACCTTCCCCCTGCAGTTGGGGCTGGAGGAGCAGCAGAGAGCCTTGCTGGTCAGATGGAAGGACCTTCCTCACTCACCCAGGGCTCTGTGGGGCTCCTGCCCCAGCATGGAACTGCACCCAGGGGCACAGGGCTAGGTCTCTCCAGACTCTTGGTGTGATACCTCCTCTCACAGCGAGTTCTCTGGGCAGGAATCACTTCTGCTCCCACCTACCCACACACCTTCCCAGCGGGACCCACCTGTTGCTGAGATACTGAGTGAGCAACTTTCACAGCAGTTTCCAAAGAGGACATCTGCTCTACTTTTTCAAATTTTGCTTTCTTCACATACCCTCAATATAAGGTTTAAACATTCATGTAGTTTATGTCTTTGTCTTTGATCTTGAAGCAGCAAGTTTATTTCTTTATAATGCTCATAATTGAGTTAGGTGTTAAGGGAAAAGAAAAAGAAAAAAGAAAAAAGCACAGGATTATTTTCCCCACACTAAGAAATTTTCCCTATATCAACAACTGGGGGCATTTTCAGAGCTGATTTAGAAATGCACAAAATTCTCTCTTTGAACTTAAAAATTAACCTGACCTGGGTTTTTTGCTTCAGTGTTGGATGAGCTTGTCCTGTAGGGATGTTTACAGCAAGTAAACTTGAAATTCCCCTAATAGCTCCCAATGACTTGGAATGTTAAACTTTGACTGCAAAGATTTGCACAAAGATCCTACATAATAAATCAAATGGGTTGTTAAGCACTGTACCCAAAATACTTTCTTAGTGCACTACCTCAAAGACAATTTCTAACTCAGAAAGGAGATCTGACTTAGTTCACAGGCACAGCAGCAAATGAATGCATTCTTACCTTGTATGAATGTGCAGAGAATATTAACATTAACCTTTGCACTTAACACATAAATATGATGAAATACAACCTATATTAATTATTCCCCAGCTAAGATGTTAATTATGACCCAGTTTTCATAGGATAGAATTGTTTTAAATATGCTAAAGTACCCTTTTATATCTTTCTGGAAATTTCAAGTTTAGCCCAAGAAGTTTAAGTGACTATAATATATAGCAAGAATGTTGAAATTTATTGTTTTCTATGATTTTTTCAAGGTAGAATAATCCCTCATTATATGTTTGCATATTGCTCTATATGAGTAAGGCCTGATTTCAATTACAGTTCTAGTCACTACTCTAATTACTCATAATGGAATCAGGTAAAATACATGCTTTTTGGAGTTTCTATGGGTTTCATTAATGGTATACATTAAATATTTATGTAGGTTCCTTTCCATATCCACATAGGTAACACCACCATAAACGAGTACCATATGACTCACCAAATCTTTTTACTAATTGCTGTAATGCAATATCCCAAATTCTGCCTGTTTCCTGGTGAATCTTTGTACTGGAATACAGTTGTCATTCCCAAGGACTGAGCATGCGGAGGGCTTGGGTGTTTCTGATATTGGACAGCAATTCCTTTTACTGAACTGATGCATATTTAGGAAGTTACATTGTACTGATCTTTAACAGGGATCTTCAATCTTTAGCCCCCAGAGGTAGCTGAGGACTTGATGGAAACTAATCAAGTGTAATTGGGCTCCTAGTCACATGAGAACCTGTGCCCAGGTGTTTCAGCTATTCCTGAGGACAGATGTTTAAGGGATTATAAAAATGAACAAATAAAATAAAACTGTATTTATTGTTGCCTCCTTCACTTAAAATGTTATATACTAGTCTGAACCTTTTGTTCAGAAAGTAAATAATCTGGGTTTAGTTCCTGTTTCAGTCTAAGGATATTCATATCTCCCATCTACCTGAATTAGACATTCCATTAGTCTAAAAAGATAACCACTTGAAAATAAAAGGAAAAATAAAAAAAAAAAAAAATAAAACAAAACAAAACAAAACAAAACAAAAACAAACCAAACCAAACCAAAACCAAAAAAAAAAAAAAAAAAAAAAAAAAAACAGTACCCAACACCACACAAACCCACACAAACCAAGCCAAGCCCCACAGTCTTGGTGGCAGAAACCATACTCAAGCAGCCTCAGATGAACACTAGTACCAAGCTGTGGATTCTGGGAGCCCCAGCTCTGGTGAGAATGCCCAAACTGGATGGGGCATCATATCCCATCCTGCATGCTGAGCATCTGGCGGCAGCTCTCCAGTACTGACTGTTCAATGGGATACATTTCCCTCTCTCTTGTAATTTGCCAAGAACTCATTTGTTCTGAGAACTTTTAATTGTGTATAATGCCACATGTATTGGTGATGTTATTTCAAGTGACCAAATGGAGTTTGATCTAGTGGTTTTAATTTAGACCTAGCCAGATTTAGGTGAGTGCAAGGGAAACCAGCTTTTGAGGCCAGGCAGCCCAGCCAATGTGTACAGAGAGCTGCAGGCACAGGAGAACTCATTTGCCAGAGGGCTTCCAGTGTCAGGGAATTAATGAGGAAAGTTTCTCTCCATCATAATTTTCAATGAAAAAGCTTAAAACCATTTTGCAATTGACTATAAGTCACAAAGATATTATTACTAGAGTTACTGTATCAGACTCAGAGGTGCTCTCTAAATGAAAAAATAGTGCTTTTATTTTTCCTCTGGAGTGCACATATGATTGCCTTTATTCAGTCTGGGGTCTTTATGCTAGCACAGCATATTCTTTCATTCCTATTTACTCCCAGATGCTTTGTTAATTAAATTTACTTTGGAACTTATGAAAAACATTCTCCATATTTGCTGAGTCTTTTAGTAGGAGTGTTAACTCTTCCTTTGCCAAAGTATGCATAGCTTAACAGGTTTGAAGTAACCAATTCATAGTGTTAGCATGTGGTGGAGTATATGATAGGTTTGGTACACAAGAAAAATAGCAATAAAAAACTATAGTTTGAAAGCTGACAACAAATAAATAGCTTGTTTTAGTAGAAATTCTCACCCTTAATAAAAAACCATAATCTGCTTAAGACACCAAGAAATCAAGTTAACTTTATCATCTCATCTATCTGAATGTCTGTATTTCATATTTTGATGTTCTTTTTCTGTACAGCTTTGCTAGAAAATGTATTTAAAGTCAAACATAACATAAATGTAGCTGAAAGTCTTTTAATATGTTTTAAACCACTTGAGGTTGTACTATTAACAACTCTGTTTTTGTGGATTTTGAAACCAGTCTGACTTTTTAGATGCATAATATGAATGGAACTTTATACTAATTTACATGTAATTAGCATTGACATTTTATAAGGCTGATACAGTTTTATGCCTCTTTTGGTTGTCTGTTGTAAACAATCCTATAAAGAGAGCATTCTGACCTAGCACAGAACATACTGTGCTCCTGATTTTCACAAATCACATAACTATTTTTTGCCATGAATCTACTGCCATCAAAGAAGCACGAACAGAAACAGACACTGCTTTGCTTCAGTTTTACTGGGGCTTTGTACTTCTATCATATGTTGCTCCGTATCCTTTTTGTTATTTAGACTTGGATGAAATGAATACCAAATGCCACTAAATACAAGTGGAAACCTTTCACATTTATTCTGAAGTGGCTACAAAGGGTACTGAACAGTAGAGAATCAGACTGAGATTAAGCTTCTGTTTAACTTGCTATATAAATTCAAATGAAGTATAACTTTTTGAATTGAGAGTGAAAAGGACACTAAAATAGACTTCAAAGAGGGAAAAAGTGAAGAAAAGTTAACTCCCAACTGGAATTTCTGTAATGGCAATCCGTCTTTCTCACTGTGAATCACACCATGAGCATATGTCTCTCAGAACAGCCCCGCTGATTGCTGTGGAGCTGTAAGATTTGCATCAGCTTAGGATGTAACCCAGTATTTCAGTGTAGTATCTGCTAACAATTAGCCATTAATTATTTTACACAAACAAAGCCAAAGACATATTATTTTCATTTCCTCCATAAAGCTCCTTTTGGTTGCCTAATAACAGATGCCATGTATTTCCTCTGCCAAAATTGATGTTATATTGGCAACAGAGCAGGGAATCACACGTTCAAATTTTATGTAAAAACACTACTTTAATTAACATCTGGCCACTCCCAGAGACAATATACTAGACAATATGGATCTCTAGCCAGACTTGGTATGGCAAGCCCTACATTTCTAAATACTTCTCTTCATTTTTTATATTTCACAAGTATACTGAGGACTGTTGGCAATTAATTTTTGTGTTCCACAAAACGAAAACTTGTCCAGTATAGCTAGTGTTCAGCTAAAGTCTTTTTTGCTTTCTTCTAGATTTTAATGGGCACCAGAATAAAACTTTAAAAACACAGTTCTGTGGAGAGACATTGAACACACAATACATGCAAAAGATGAAATAAAGAAGATACCCAATTCTGTCCACTACTGAGGTCAAATAACAAACACCTGGTTAAGATATGGAAAAAAGACTGTCTCTTGTGATTTGTTCCTTTACACCAGAAAAATGCTGAGGCCTGTCAGGCACACTGACACCAGCCAATCTGGCTATTAGCACAACTGTTATAGTGAAATCATAAGTCTCTTGTGTTTCCTTCTTTTCCAGCCATAAAAAGGTGAGGCTTGGCTCACACTTATATCAAACACTACATTTAAATACTGTAGTTTATTTTCTCTTTAGGGAAATCACCCACCAGGGTCACCAGGCTAATCACAGCCCACTTTAAATCTTTGGAAATGGGAAGAATCTAGGAGTGAGAGAGGGAAAACAGACAGATACATTGTTAGTGACATTTCTCAGCTTTGTAACTTTTTTTCCCCTGAGATCTCTATGACCTTCCCAGCATCTTAGAAGGGATGATTCTGTGTCCACTGAGCTCCCATTTCCAAAAAACTGAGCCAAAATTTTCTGAAGAAGTTTAGCAATTTCTCTTTCCCTTTTATCCCTGCAGTTCATTTCTGCCTTTCTTTTCTTTCTTTTGTTCCAAGTGGTGTCTCACTGTCTGATCCATGAAAGCCTCCCCTCCCACCTTTTGGCAGTGGGAGCATAGCAACTGAGAGACACTCTTAATAATCATTCTGGCTGCTAAAGATCTTACTTGTTTCTTTCCAACTGGAAAGAGTAGGAATGTACCCAAAGAGTTTACATCTGACTAGAAGTTTATATGAGATACTGCAAGAAACAGCTAAATAAAAGCATTGTTCCAGTGAGACAACATTTCCTTACAGCATCTGCTAATTTTACTGAACCCAGGTATTAAAACAGCATTGCTCCAAACTGTTCTGAATTGCTTAATGGCCTGGATGAAAATAATTTTTCTAAAAACACACTCTGATTTCCATCCTAACAATTGCAATTACAGTTTTGACTTTTTTTTGTACATAATTACTAATTATTGTCTTGGTCTAGAAACACAAATGACTCTCGAGTTCAGTCTCTTCCAGTCACCCATAAGTTTATCCCACCCTCGATCATCCTGCTGCTGGGCGAGCTAACCAACAGCTACTCCTCCTTTGCAGGGTGCAGCATCACAGTCTGTCTTGAGGCTGTGAATCAAAGTCTCATCGACAAAGCAGACAAGAGACCGGCCCACAAACCAAAGCAGAAGATTATGCTGTTATTTTGAATGATGAGCTTCTCAGCAACTGCAGCTGGATTTAAACATATGATCCATTAAATATACATTCTTTAACATAGAGTACCCTTTGATGTTTAACTGGAAGGGATTTTTATGACTGAAATATGACATAATGCATAATGGTAATCTACAAAAATGAAAAATGGCATAAACTTAACAAAGAAAAGAATGTTGGAAATCTGAACCCACTATGAGTCTGGATTTACTTCTGTTGTCACTATGCTCTCTTTGCACGATCAGAGTAAGATAAAAGCAAAGTTGAATGTTCTTCAGACTTAAAAGATTTGTTCTTCATTTGAAGAAGGAATGGTGCAAAGTGAGAGATTTTTCTTGTGAGTAATCTCTATAGAGGTTTTACTTATTTGAAGCAAGACAGCAACAAACTTCATGCTATCAGCTTTGTCTAGAAGAATGATAATACACACTGTACCCTGCCTTTGAATTTACCTTCTGATGAATTTCTGACCTGTCTGGCAGCTAACTGTGTCCCAGACAATGCCTGTGTATATGGGGTTTGCTTTAGATAGGCGATTCCAATGTTTCTACAATGTTCTGGAAGAGATTTTAGGTGTGTGGCTGTAAATCACGTTTGCCACTTAGACCCATATTCAGAGAATGACTAATGGCCTGTCTCCTTTTGCAGAAAAGATGTAGCCTTCCTCTCTTTGAGATCTGAGAAGAGCCCAATTAATTCAAGCATTTTCTTATTCTCAGTCATGTGATTTTTATATTTTGGGAAATTCCTACCCCAGGTCTTTTTCTCCAAGGCAACACGATCTAGAAAGTTTATTCCAGACATTTGCCACAATTCAATGAGCTTAAATCCCTTTACTGGTGTGTTACACAACCTGTCTCTAAACAGCTCTCTCTGTATTTGCTGTGTATAGGTAAGTCAGAGAAGTTCTGGCTCCTGCTGCTTTGCATCTTCAAGATCCAGGTGCCATCTCACTGCTATTGACAGTTCAAGGGTAATTGTAATTGTTTGCAGATATTTTTACTGAGCATGTCTTGACCATGACACAGCAGAGAGCTTCATTCTCCTCAAAAGAGGGGTGGTCAGCTCTCACCTCAGAAGTCACCAGAGGCTGTGTGATCCCATTTTCTTGAATGCAAATTATAATCTAGTACAATAAATGACAATATTCGAAATAGAATGGCACTGTACATACAGGAAAAAAAGTCTCCTCTTAGTATATTTCAAATTTGTATATCATAAGTACCCATTTTTACTTCCAATAACATTATACTTCAATTTTCACAACCTTCAGCTTTGTTTTGAAAATGATACTAAAGTTAATATATTCCAATATATTTTATCATTAATTCATAAAACTCAATATACACAATTGCTACAATAACTTCACTGAATTATGAGTACTATAAAGGAAAGGCAATTATTTTTTTCATTCCAGCACATTTTGTTAACTGCAAGTAAGGAAGCAAGCAAAATTATGGCAATAGTAAGAAAAAACATAATTCAATTGACTTGAGTTTGAAGCTAAGCCTTAGTGGAATTGATATTTAACAAGCTTCTGTAAACTGAACAAGTGTGTTTATACAATACATTTTCAAATGTTGTATTTAAGTAATAATAATTAAAAATGTACAAAATTCTGTAAATTCAATGGTATTTAGGGAAGCTGGATTAGGACATAGACCTGAACTCAATTTCCCGTGTATATTTCTGAACCACACAAACATGAGTGCATGCACACATATGTGCACACACATGCAAAATCTCAGCATATACCATTCCTCATATAAATTATTCATACCTCACCTTTTGTCAAGACTCAACCCTTCAGTAGTGCTTATGACCTCTTATAAAGTTAACATTTTATTCAGAGATACAGCTTAATCTGGTTACACTAATTATGCCTGCTGAAATCCCTGACTGTGAGAATGCATACCTGATATATCTTTTCATACATATTGCTTTTTTTACCTTAGTTTCAGTAAGGTTTACATTCACTACCTTTCAATTATTTTTGTTATTATTTTTCACCCTTACACTCTTACATATTCTGTGATAAACACTGACATGTATGAGATTAATTTCTTTTGCCAGTATCATGGGGAAAAATACAACACAACTTTCTAACACTGTTCTTAGAGAAATTCAAGCATTCATTGAAGAATACCAATCATGAAAATTTTCATTCAGCATCTCATGTCTGTTTTATCCTTAATAAATCTTAGAAAACACCTGTTATTCTCCTGTGTGGATGATTGTCTGTATAAACAGAAAATAGAATGAAGCTTTCTATTTTCTCTTTGTGAAAGTTAAACTCTACTTGCAGTCATGATTTTTTTCCATTAGCATGCCCTTTTGCATGTTGCAGTCTTCTGCATATGGCTGTCCTTACAGCCAATCAGAGCAAGTCAACCAATGCATCCTGAAAAATTTTTTGTGATGTTTTAATCAGTCATTCTGAATTGCTGATGAACTGTCACAATTGCATTCACTGCCATGAAGTTCCCAATCTATGCAGAGATACGCTCTGCCTACATAAAAACACAATTCTGCTCTCATGACCACCTTGTCAGCTCTGTACCTCTTATACCTGTTATATTTTAAGTAATAAAAACAAATATTGTCCTTGTACAGAATGCTAATGGAACAGATCATCCTAGGTTCCATCACATACCTTTGCAGGACAACCAGGAAATCAGGTCTGGACAACACAGGGTTATGAAAGGCAGGGACTGCTTGAACAACCTGATCTTGTGACAAAGTGACCCTCTCTGTGGATGACAAAAAAGCTGTGGACACTGTCGACCTAGACTTCATTAAAGCATGTGACAGCATCTCCCACAGCACTGTCCTGGAGAAAATGGCTGCTCATGGCTTGGACAGGTGGGCTCTTCACTGTCTGGGTGGCTGGACCGAGAGGATGGTGGTGGATGGAAGAAAATCCAGTTCTAGTCCAGTCACTGGTGCTGTACCCCAGGGCTCAGTAATGGCGTCAGTCCTGTTTAATATCTTTGTCAATGATTTGGACAAGGAGTTTGAGTGCATCCTCAGTAAGTCTGCAGATGACCAAGTTAGGTGGAAGTGTTGATCTGCTGGAGGGCAGGTAGGCTCTGGCAGAGGAGCCTGGACAGGCTGGATCCATAGTAAGAGTAGAGCAGCATAAGGATCAACAAAGCAAAGTAACAGGTCCTTTTTCTGAGTTACAACAACCTCATGTGACATTTCAGGCTTGGAGAACAATGACTTGAGAGCTGCTCAGCTGAAAGGGACTTGGGGGTACTGTTTAAAAGCTAGCAGGATAGGAGCCAGCATGTGCCCAGGTGGCCACGAGCTCTGACCAGTGGCATCTCGGCCTGTATCAATAATACTGTAGCCAGTAGGACTAGGGGAGTGATTGTGTCACTGTAAACAGCATTGGTTTAAGCCACACCTTAAGAAATGTGTCCATTTCTGAGCCCCTCTCTTCAAAAAGTACATTGAGGTGCTGGGGCATGTTCAGACAAGGGCAGTGAAGCTGGTGAAGGGTCTAGAAAGAGTGTGCTCTGAGGACCAACTGAGGAAACTGGGTAATTTTGTCTGGAGAAGAGGAGGGGAGACCTCACTGCTCTCTACAGAGACCTGAAAGGAGGCTGTAGTGGCCTGGGGGTTGGTCCCTTCTGCTACGTCTCAAAGGAAAGAATGAGAGGAAATGGCCTTACGTTGTGCCATGGAAGGTTCAGATTGGGTATTAGAAAAACAGCTTTCACTGGAAGAGTGGTTAGGCATTGGAATAATTTGCCCAGGGAGGTGGTGGAGTGATTTCCAGAAGTGTTCGAGAGGCTCTGGATGTGGCACTTGGGGATGTGCCCCAACTTGGGTTTAGAGGTGATTGTGATGATGCTGGATTGATGGTTGAACTAGATGATCTTGAAGATCTGCATCTTCCTACTTTAATTATGTGATTCTGTGTATCTGTGATTCTGTGAAAGTGTTAAGACTGCAGAAAATATATAAAGGAATAAACTCATTACATTTGAAATGAACTGAGTAGTATTTGCAGCATTTCTATGAATAGACTACATTAAACTGAAAATTCTTCCAATTTATTTCAAATTTTTTGTGGTTGAAGCCATTTCTTTGTAGAATTTATTCAGATTCTTGGACTTTTTACTTTACAAGTCCTCTATAAATGCAAACTGTGTTTTTGTGAAGAACTGAGCAAAGAAAACTTTGTGTGTTTCCCAAGGTATCTAGAGCCAGCTGGATATACACTTGTTAAAATACATTCATCATTCTGTAAGTATTAACTATCATCAAGGTCCCAAGACAAAGCAATATTTCCTCTGTGTTGGCTAACAGTTAAAAATTGCAAGGACCCAGACTGCAAAGAATGAGACACAAGGAAAAAATTTACAAAAATATTCTCATTTGAGTCCAGATTTAAATATTTTAGATGGTATCAATAAAGCGCACGTCACTGGAAGAAAAACAGTGTGCAATCAACCAAACACATGTATATTTATCCCATGCCTAAATCCAAAACACACTATTGTACACCAGTGACACCCTCAGTAGGTCCCCAAACCCCAAAGTAACTGTGCACTTGAGTAGAAAGCCAGTTCTTTGTGGAAAGGAATATTTACATCACCTAACATTATCAAACTGATTAATGGGTCTCAGTCAGGAGGATGGTCTTGCCAATATCCATACAGAGACACGGAAAAGACATAGACTATTCCAAATATGTTCCTGCCCTGAATCACTGTATTTAGAGGAAAGAAAGGGAGAAACAAATTTAGGTGCCTAAAATTAGGCTGTGGAGATTCCTCATAGCAATCAAAAGGAACTTAGCCTGAATATGCAAACAAACATGGTGAAGTTTCCAATTTAAGAAAAATTAGATTGGATGAAACTCAAAAAACAGTCTGGAATAATTTTATGACTGAATATGTGCCTCTGATCTTAAAATTGGCCAAATTTTGATGAGGAACATAACAACTCACCTTCTAGCCCTGATGGTGTAGTTCCTGTATTTTCTGTAAATTTTGCCTTTAAAATCAAAATGGCAGACAACAATGCAAAATATGGGAAAAGGTGAAGAGGGTTAATTGGCTAAAGAAGAACAGAATTTGTAATAACTGTTCCTTAAAGCTCCCCTGACTCTGCTTTCAGTCTCCTTAATGAAATAATAAATGTATTTTTACAGATGTGCAATAGCATAAAATATAGAAATTAAAATATCATCTAAAGCATGGTGGCTTATTCACAAGGAGACTTCTGGTGAAAAAAGATCTCTGGGTTATAGGAGGGTAAGAATGAAGAGTCAATATGGTTTACAAATGCCCAGTGTGTGGGATAATTCGGCATGGGTAATCAGTAAAATCTCTACCTCATTAAATGAAAAACCTCAATGTGTAGACTTTTATAGGGGCTGATGAAGGAAGAATAAGCCTTATATTTTCTTTGTACCCTGTATTTTTCTCATAGACTCACGTGTTGCTGTACTTTTAACTATAGATAAATGTTTTAAGGGTTTTCCTAGCTGCAGATAAGGCTTATATACAGGTCAAATTATCTTTTAAAACACACAAATGTCCTTCACTCAAGGAGATCTATAGGTCATGGCAATCCTAGGCACATCTACAGGCTGAGTGGAGGTGACTGAGAGCAGCGCTGTGGAGAAGAACTTGGGGGTGATGTTGGATGAAAACCTCACCATGAGCTGGCAGTGCTGGCTCACAGCCCCGAGAGCCCGAGCTGCACCCAAAGCAGCGTGGCCTGCAGGTCAGAGGAGGGAATTCTTATGGAGGGGATTGACACCTGGCCTACAAGCAAAGGTGAGTTAATAGAAGAAATAACAATTGATGATTTTCCAGTGTATCCGTAGCAAGGAAGAAGACAAGGCTGTCAGCATGGAAATTGATTAGAAAAGATACATGAAAATTTTTTTAAGCTAGACTAGGCACCTAAGTAGATGCATATATGAGCCTTATTAAATTTCTATAAAACTTTTGCCAATTATATTGATGTTAATTGCTTTGCACCAGTGAATACAGTAAGTTACTGTGATGTAGTTAATGACTTAAGATCATGCTTTGTTAAGAGAATATAAGCTGAAGAACATGCAGAATAAAAAACTTTTTTCTTCTTGGACCCTGATCATGTGTGTATGCCATGTCTGGCCTAAGGGTGACAGATTCTCCTCCTCTACTCCTCTCTGATGAGATCACACTTGGAGTTCTTCATTCAGCTCTGGTTCCTCCAGCACAGGAAGGACATGGAAATGTTGGAGCAAGTCCAGAGGAGGGCCATGAAGTTGCTAAGAGGACTGGAGCACCTCCTCTACAAAGACAGGCTGAGAAAGCTGAGTCTGTTCAGCCTGGAGAAGAGGACGTTGTGTGGAGACCTCAAAGCGCTTTCTATTATCTGGAGGGAGCCAAGTGGGAAGCCAGAGAGGCTTCTCTTTATCAGGAACTGTAGTCATAGGACAAGTAGTCATGGGTACAAATTGAAAGAGGGGAAATTCAAGTTAGATATTAGGAAGAAATTTTTTACTGTGAGGGTGGTAAGGCACTGGAACAGGTTGCCCAGGGAGGCTGTGGATGTCCCAACCCTGGCAGTGTTCAAGGCAAGGTTGGATGAGCAACCTTTGAGCAACCTGGTCTAGTGGGAAGTGTCTCTGCCCTTGGCAGGGAAAGTTGGTACCAGATAATCTATAAGATCCCTTCAAACCTGAAAAATTCTATGATTTGGCACCATTATCCTGGCACAGACTTAGCAGAAAGAGACCTTCTGAATACCTGTTGGATGAAGTAATTCTTAACTTGCTTTAGAGGCTACTAAGCAAGTTCTTTCATAGGGATACAGGAAAGAAAGACATGTAATTCACTGTTGGGCTAAGAGCTGGGTTGATTTAAGAAGTTCCAAATCTGTGGATCGTGAAGAATATCTTTTGTAGATGGGATCAAAAATACCTGATGTGCCTGTTAACATGTATGTACAGATTAGGAAGGGGGTTGAAAAGTAATGTAACCTCCTATAAATAATTCCCTGCACTGTGTATTAATGATTTTAGATGCTGTAGCTCTGAGGATAAGAAACATGTTGCTGGTGCAGGTCAAAATGCTGCCAGGATGACCACTGTCATCTCCACACCTTCCCATTTCTGCCCTGTATGAAATCTAAACTTTCATTATTCTACCTGTGTATCACATTTAATGCATGCCTATTACATAGGATTCCCATATTAATTTTACAGGCATTTTTAATTTTCCTAGATTATTAAAAATCAATTAAAAAAAATAAAGCTGACTTTGTAGTTCTTAGTTCCTTCCTGCAATTTCTGTGGACACTGTTTATTCTGCTAGCGTCAAGCAGATCCCAGTGGTCTGTGTTGTACAGCAGGTCCTCCCATCCCTTCTCCATCTCCATTTTTCCAGAGGCATTTATAGATATTAAGACCAAACAAGTTCTAGCTTCTGGAGAATACATTCTCCCTGATTTACATGTGGCTGAGAGTCCTATATGTTTCCTATGTTCTCTTTACCTCTTTCCAAGACAAACCCAAGCTATTTTTATTTTGTATTTTGCCTTTTAGAGTTGTTTGCAGAGGGAAAGATACCAACATTTAAACTGTCTTTATGTCTGCATTAATTTCTCTGTCAGCTGCCAGTGGGTTTAGAGCAGTTTTGGAAACATTACTGTCTATGTTTGGGATGCTTTACCAACATAATGTGTGGAGACAGCCAGAGCTCTTTGACATGATGGATAGTAGGATGAAATTGAGAAGTGAAATGATTAATTATCATTCATCCAAATAAAAGAAAAACAGGTCTCCAAACGAAATGACAGGTTTAAAATGAAACATAACTCAGTTGCTGAATTCAGTGTCACAGGATACCATATGGCCGACAGAGTGAATAGTTTCAAAGAGTAAAATCCAAAGATAAGCTCCATCAGAGGCATCCAAATAGAGTAAAAAGAATGTCACCTCCACTTCAGAAGTTTTTAATCTTGTAATAACCAGAATCTGGGTTATATGATTTGTTGAACAGAATCAGCAATTCAGGGTACTGAGCTAATGGAGCTTCAGTCTGAACCATGCAGACCATCTTCATCTTCTTACTTTGCATGTGTAATGCAAGCAAGCAGTGTATTCTTCTTTTAATAGAGTCACTGTGATGGGCACAGATTTTTAGCTAAACAAGTCTGCTTTTACCCTGAAAAAGGCTTAATGCTTGTACCAAATTGAGAATGTGCTGTGCAGAAGTACAGTTTGTAGCTGTCACTGAGCACCCCTATCTGTGTGGTACTATCAGCAGCCAGCTCACATTTTTGGACCGTCATCTTCTGAGTCTCCTGTTTGCAAGCTGTGAACACTTTGCACAGTCATCAGATGACAATTCTGTAGCCTTCTACATTTATTAAGAGCAATTTAGGTTTACTAAATTTTTTTAAGTACCCTCACCTTATTTCCATATTTATTGCAAAACATGTCCTCTGCAGCTGATTTAAGTTTCTGAATCCTCTTATCTGCCTGTTATATTTTCAGTAATTTCTTGTAATGCTTTTGCTCTGTTCTCTCACATATTTTTAAGTAAGTATATGTTGTTCTGAGTAGGACATAAAATGTTTCCGCACTATGACCTCTGCTGTCAATCCACAGCTACGGTAAGAGCAATCTCTTATTTTCTAATCTAAAAATCAAGGGTCCCTTTCTTTGTTCACAGTATAGCAAGAAAAAAAAACCAAAAAGGAATATATTTCAAGTGTTTCACTGAATAAGCCATTACCTTGAATAAGGCTTTTGTGATGCCAATGCATGGTGACTCATATAATTCAGATGTGAAGCTAATATGCTGTTTGAAAATGTACCCGCTGCTGAGATGATTCCTAAACAGGGAGGCAAAGTGATTATTAGATAGGACAAGACATGAGCTGAATCACTGAAATGTGTGATAAAGAAATCTAAGCCTCTACAATTTGCCTGTCAAAAATGAAGCTTTTAATCAATTTAATCAGTGTAACAATATATTAGCTCAGCAGCCTGCCATCTCAG
Source organism: Ammospiza caudacuta (assembly GCF_027887145.1). Classification (NCBI taxonomy): domain Eukaryota; kingdom Metazoa; phylum Chordata; class Aves; order Passeriformes; family Passerellidae; genus Ammospiza; species Ammospiza caudacuta. The sequence continues at coordinate 100,115,990 of NC_080594.1, forward strand.
CATGTAATTTTAACTATAAAGAACATTCTACAAACACTATAAAGCACCAAAGTGCTCTTTAAAATGTCTCTAAAACAAAAACAAGGTTTTTAATAGCCTGTGTCAGCAGGACTAGAACAAATCACAGGAATGTAATGAAGAAGGCTTTTCTATTTCCCTTAAAAAAGGATTCTACAGTCCTTGCTAGATACTTTGACTACACCCTCATTCTTCTTTGGAGGCAAAATTTAACCTTGATTTGTCATCTTCTTTCCAAAATCTGACTATTTTCATGCCTCATCGAGCTACTTATACTAATCTTCATTAGCTCTCTCAGGGTACTGAAATCATCCATTCTTAATTCCAACAGTATCCTGGCATACACACTAAAACACAAAGGAATGTTATAAAACAGTATTAAGGGCAGTAAAAAAAACTCACCTTAAAACTGCACTGCAGGGCAGAATTAATTTTCATGGGAAAGTATTACTGTGTATTATCAGTAAGCTGAAAGAGCATGAAATCATCATTTATATTATTTTGTTGTTTTAAAACATTTCAATGAAGGAATTACCACCATTAACTTTCCCTCATGTTTTCAGTTTGCCATTGTCTCACTGTGAAAAATGCCTCCCCAGGCCTCCCACACACACAAGTCACCATGTATTTGAAAGTGAAGAAAGCTAAAGGATCAGACATGTATGTAAGATGGCTTGAGACAATAAATGGCATATATAAACACATTTATCTCTGTGACCATGAAAGCTTGCAGTAGTATTTTAATGCACTATGGTCTGCAAATTGAACTTTGGTTCATTTGTGTATCATAAATATACAGTTTTCTGTGTCCAGAAACACTATTTTCTGTTCTTCCACCTTCCAACTGAATTCCTTACCCACAATTATGGGAAAGGATGTCTTTGGCTTTAAACTTCTGTGATGAATTCTCTCTATTGGAAATTAAGCAAGGGAGCAGTGATGGAACCTTTCACAGGAATGGAAAAGTGTTCTGAGAATTGCCCTTCTATCAAGCTGAGTGTGAGAAGAACCCGATGAAAACTAGCCCCCAAAGAAAAGCATTTGTATCTTTGTTCTGTAAAAGGAGAAAATCATTTCTCAGTTCCCAAAGAAGGAGATAGCATGTGCAAAAGGGCAGCAGCTGCACCAGCACATTTAAACCTTAGAAATTTATCCAACTAGAGAAACAGATGTGAATTTGGAATAAATGTAAGGACACTTCCTCCTCAGTGCACTAGCAATAGGGACAAAAGGAAGCAGTAGATTAAATCCCAGGACTGCCATTTATGCCTAGGCAAAGCATATATGTGAATTACCACATTAAAGAAGAGGCACTGTAGGACTCTGTGAATCAGTTTAATCAGCAACAGCTTTCCTCCCAAATCAGTAGTTTTCAAGTTTAATAGAAACATTCAAAAAATAAAAATAAGTTTGTGGAGATAAAGCACACACAACCATACATCACAGTCAGTGCACAGGTTACTTTGAAAAAGTACTCCCCTATCAAGATGCAGCAACTGCTCTACCTGTAAAGTGCAGTGGAATCCTGGCATGTTTACTGCTTCATATTTATTGTGCAAGTCAGTAAGTTGCTTTGAGAAACCTCTGATCTTGTCATCAATTTTATAAAATGGGTTTTTCTGGGGTTCCATGAATCCCTGAAGTTTGCTGCTCTCTTGCAAGCAGCTACTAAGAAGTATGGCTTTCATTTTGTTCTTTCTTTCTTATCATGTGAGTACATATGAGAACATCTGTCAACACTGGTGAAAACAGCCAGAGTGCATTTGCTTCCATTATATGTATAACCCTTTTAGAGCAACTCAAATGTGCCTATTTCATAAATTTTAACAAGGTTGTTTAACCTTGAGCATAATTCTCTTCAAGGAGTTTGCTTGGTCTACTCTTGTTCCAGAGCTTTGCATTGTACAGCAATAAATACACAAATAAAGTTCTTATAATAGCCATTATTATACCACTGAATTGGGTAGTCAAACCAAACAAGATATTTCCTATTTACATGCTGTATTAATTTGATTGACCATAAACAATGTGTTAGCTCTGTCAAAATAGATCCCATAGCATCAAAAAACACATCTGGTAGGGATTCTAACATTCTAGGCACTATATCTCTTGCAAAATAATCCTTCCATATATCTATCAACAGCTAATTATTTTACACAGTTAATTAATTCAATTATTAGCCAAATATTTAAAATCCTTGGCTTAGTAAATCTTCATTTTCTCTAACAAGGGGTGAAGTTACACAATGTGTTCTCTCTGGTAGATGAGTTAGCTGAAGTTTATTTCCCCCTCCCTATTTTAGTGTTCATTCTCATGTTAATGCTATATTCATCATCCTTAATACAAAATCTTATGAGACTACAGTGTAAAACAGGTCACTTAGATGATTTTGAGTTCAAAAAACAAACAATGTAAAACATTACTGCATTTCTGCTTATGGTGCAGAACAAGTGAGAATACAAATGATTTTGGTGGAGGGCAGGAAAGCATTCAGAAATAAAAAAAAGCACTTCAAGATCTTGGACTGCAAACAGACTAAGGAGTTTTAAATATATGTGGTTCATTTCCCAGGAAAATGTTTTTATTATCTGCATGCAAAATATCTGAAAGGAGCCAGAAGTCAACCTGGTAAACCATTAGACAAGAGCACAGTGCCCACATGACTGGCAGTGGCAGGTTAGTTCTCTGCTGGGAACTCTCTGCCCTAAACTGACACAGATTTTTCCACTTTTTCATTCCAGTCACAAAACATAAACAAAGGCAAGCTTGGCAACACAGAGCTGAAAACACAAATATACTTGCTTAACTCAATGTCTAGTCATGAAAGAGTGGGTTTGCATTTATTTTGTCCTTTAGAGATCGGTTTTTTTCTTCTGGTGTCTCAGAATGGGCATAAAAACAAACACATTTGGGTTTAACGCTCCCTATAAATAGTAATGGCTCCCTACTCATGAGCTAACTTTTTGGAAACTGCCTATCTGAGGAAAAATTCTGTCTTTATCTGTGGTGATTAGGCCCTGGACTAAGTTTCCATTGGACACGTTGCTAGGGCCAGGTGAGTAACTTTTAGATATTTTCTGTTCAAGCATCTGAGTTGCCTCCCTGAATCTTTCTCTATTCTTGTGATCTTTGGACAGCTCAAGTGGAATGACTTCTAAAATGAAAGGTCTGAGAGACCTGTTGTTCCCTGAATCCTCTTTCTGGCCATTCTCGTAGGTGGGCATCACATTTGCTAACCTGCAGTCAACTGGAACCTTACAAGCTTGCCAGGACTGATGATAAATGGTGGAAAGAGCTCTGGGAGAAGTTCCACCAGCTCCCTCAGTGTGCTTGGGTGAATAACACCTGGCCTCATAAACTTGTGTGCATCTAAACATAATATTTGCTCCTTTTTTACTTACTTTGGGGACATTCTGGAAAACAAGCTCAGATGTAGAGGTAAAATACACTTTTACCTGGTCAAATGAAACCTACTCTCATGACACAGCTTCTATGCTGTGTACATTGCTCGTTTTCTTAGGTGTGTCTTACTATTTTAAAGCGACTCTTGAGCAGCCACATGACAATTAACATTGTAAAATTTTTTGACAGGAACAAACACAAAAAAGAGAACAAACCTATTTTTCACTTTACACTTGACTGAATTTTTCATTTGGAACTCATGGAGAGTTCAACATTCTAGGCTAATTGTTAGATTGTTAACGTATATATATTTGAAGAACTATATGTCTTTATATGGAGAGGATTAGACAGATTAGACATGTATTTATATTATATGCCCTTAAAATACTGTCTTTAATGCACAAAATCCTATGTATAAGCAATTGAGGTCTTTAAGACTTTTCAAATTACACTACACTGTAGCAAAAATAAAAACCTATATTAGGCTGATTTGTGTGCTTGCTTTTAAAGAAGGGTCTAAATTTTAAGAGGTTGAAGGAAAGATAGTCAATCAATGTTCTTTAGCCATTCAGCATTTCAAAATTTATATATTCTAAATATATTTCTAGCTTTTTTTCCTGCAGGTATTCATGGGAATACTAATACAAAAGATGCTATAAGCTAAATAGGAGCCTGGTAATTATTGTCTAAATGCTAGAATCACTGGATTTTGATTCTCTAGAAATTACAGTTACAGACAAATATGATGTGACTTACATGTCAGGTGCACCACGATATAAGCAATGACAAATCTTCAAATTAAAAATCAGAACAGTGCTATTCTAAAAGCTAGTTGTTTTTCATAGGTTCTTATTAATCCCTTTAAAATATATCTAGTGGCTTTGGTTTCAATCTATCAATCTATCACATGCACAGCAAACAGTCAGATTCTTAGTTTTATACATGAAAAAGGCAAAAATAAAGGGAAAAACATTACTTTGTCTTAAAATCTGCTATTTATCCCAGCTTCTGCAGCCCTGCCATTTGATGCTGTTCCTACAACTTCTGACCATTTTATGACATGATGCATTTATTCCATCTTCCATTCTATTGAGGCATTGGAGCAGAGATCCCTCCTCCTCACTGGAATGTGTAGACATCTGTTTTCTAGGCTCCTGCAAAACATTACACAGAGCTCTCCATGGATCTCTGACTCTATCAAAGTGGCCTGACATTCACTCTCTGACCACGAGGCTTCAGGTCATTTAATTTATAACTGTTCTTTCAGTTCAGGACTTCCTTCTCATGTCAAATCTTTCCTTAGTATAATCTGTCAAAGATGATTCTTGGTTAAGAGTTTTGATGAATGTACCAACTGTGTGTATTTTAATGTAATCATAAAAATTGAAGGTTTTCTGTTATGGGGCAAGAAAAACCTAAAAGCACAAAACCCACAATGTCTAGACATTCCTGTATATTTTTCTTGCAGAAACTGCAAATAATGATGACTGAACAGCATCTCAGTTAGAATCAGCAATGCAGAAAAAATGTTATTCTCCTTTTACAACAGATACATTAAATTTAGCTTCATGTTCATTCATATGTCAGCATGTTCATACATACTCTGATTATTAATGAAGTTCCATTTTTACTGATATAGTCAATAATTTTTTCATTGACTGATTTAGGAGAAAGAGAAGGAAAGCTTCAGAAAAAAGAAGCAAAATGATGCAACCCATGGAATGTTCCAGCCCCTGGCTGCCCTGCTCCTGGCTGGGCTGGGATGAGTCCTGGCTGACAGGCCCTGCCCTGATGCCTTCCATGGAGGGTCCCATGAGCCCTGAGTTGTGCTGGCAAATTAAGTTAATATGCAAATAAATGTATCAAACTTTAATATAAAGTTTTCCAGTAAATCTTCTCAATATAAAAGTGATTAAATCTCAATATACTTGCTCTTGTGGTTTTTTTGGACTGGGGGTTGGTTTGGTCGGTTGATTTATTTTGTTTTGGGGTGATGGGGTTTTTTTGGTTGGTTGGTTGGTTGGTTGGTTGGTTGGTTGGTTGGTTGGTTTTTTGGGGTTTTTTGTTATTGTTTTTGCTTTTGTTTCAGATGGCAATAAAGCAGAGGAGGTTGCATTGAGGGTTAGGTTTTTTTCCCAGGCTGGAAATATTTTTGTCTTTTTCTAACAAACTGCTTTTACCTGTGTCTTTGTATATTCATGGACATAATGAAATAAGTAATGCATCCATAAATTGAAAAGGATGCATTTAAAAAATTCAAATAATTTTTTACAAATTTCCATGAAACAGTAAAGTGCATTAAAAATAATGGTTTAAGGATTTCAACTAGAATGAAACCATGAAAACTGTGGGACAAATAAAGTATTCTTGCCGGAATATTAATCAAAAACAACTAAAAGAGCAAGTTTACCATCACATATAAATTGAGCTAATAATGAAAAAGCCTGTGACAGAACTATAATGAAAGCAACCAAAATGATAAATAAAATTATGCTAATATGAATTTTTTAATAGACCAATGGAAATATACCATGGACAATGAAGATATACAATTCAATCTGGAACTTGGTCTTCCAGTAGAGAGAAAAATATCCTCTTCAAGCAGGTGTCCATGTGGTGATTCCCAGCCAGCATTAAAGCAAATATATATGGATATAAATACATTTAAAGATAATATAAGTATGATGTACTATTTTAGACTTTGCCTTAATGTTTGTTATATGGAATATCACATTATATTTGAGGAAGTATAAACTCATTCAAAAAACGATAAGTTCATTCAAAATCCCAAGTGTGCTTTCTCTTCTGGATTTCCTTTCTAGCAGGACTGCAACCTAATCACTAAGTAGAATCACATATTCTACTTAGAATATAATCATATTCTACTAAGTAGAAGCATATATGAATCATATTTATCTCTAATTAATATCAAAAATTATTCCCAAACCATCATTCATCACCAACATAAACTACAGACGTACATTCTCATCTTAGTTATACATGTGGTCCAAATGTTCTGAGAGGACTCAGAATGAGGATTTAGAACAAGGACTCCTGTAGCTGTAGGAGATGGCATGACTGTTCAAAACTGAGCCTCCTCTAAAACAACCATGGGCACAGGTATTACCCAGGACTTCTGCAGACCAATGACACCTTTAAACACATTACACACAGAGAGCAAAATGTATATAGTGGTCCTTTCATTTTGGCCCAGCACAATTTATGCAATAAAGAAGCAATAAACCATGTAAAACTTCCACACCCTCTGTCCTTTCTGGCTTCTTTTTCCCAGACTGAAAGCCTTTCTGTCTTCTTTTTCCCATCTCTTCCGTAAGGACATTCACACAGTTCTAGTGCAAAGCTTAGGCTGGTATTCATAATCAATCCTGTTTACAGAACTTACATCCTAGGCAAAAATAGACATCACTTTTTGTTGTTGTTGTTGTTGTTATAACATTAACACATTTACTTTCCATATTGGATTGTCCAAATCCATTTGAGAAAGCAGTTAATATGGTTCATAATATGCTAACAGGAATCTAAACAATACATCATGTAATAACTGAGGCATTTACTTTCCTCATGTCTCAATTATTGTAAACTGATTCTGCTGGCAAAATAACAGATTTAAAGAATTCTGTTATGTTTGTTTCAGTATAAATCAAAACAAATCTGATGAAATGAAATTAGTTTTGCTGAAGTGAGATGGGTGTGAGTGAACACACAGAAATGAAAACCAAAGGTCTACTTTAAGTAACAAAAGCCTTTCTTTGATGCACATATTTCGAGATAGATAGATAGGTAGATAGATAGATAGATAGATAGATAGATAGATAGATAGATAGATAGATGGATGATAGACAGAGAAGCAGATACAAACATATGCATATGTATGAGATTTTTTTACATAAATATATGCATGCACACGCACATGTACTGATAGGTGAAAGTTTTGGCCCAGCCTTCTTGCTGGCCAACTACTTCTGATTCTGTTTGAGGAAGTTAAACAATTGAGGATCAAATATTCTTTTAAGAAAATTAAACCTATAGGTCAAATGGGCACACTTGGAGAGCAAAGAATGTTAAAAAAAGCAGCACATATGAAGAACAGTCTAGTGTCTGATGAACCCAAAAGCTCACCAACCAATCCAAACAGTGGGTTTTGAGAGTTTTGGGGAGTCATGTTTATATATATATATGTATTTATTGTTTTATCGTCCCATATGTATACAGAGCATGTAAAGATATAAAGTTCATCATGGGTTAAAATTACTACCGATTGGCATACTAAATTCCCTAGAAGTAGCACTAACATTTTAAGCATACTTACTGTACATATCGCAGCAATTAATATTAATGTACCAGTACTATATTAAAATGCATTCCATCAAGCTGGAATAAAGAAATCCCATAGTAACAAAATGGCCATTAAGTTTAAGGGTTTACACTCCGAGTGCACAGCCCTCAGACTTGAGGCCAATCTTGGAGAAAGGCAACAGAGAGTCTCTGCAACAGATAGATCTGGAAAAGTTTGACACATGTTCAAATGGTAAAGACTTTTCCTTGGAGAGATGCATGGATAACACGTGGGAGAGTGTAATAAAAAATTAAAACTTAAGTGCCATGGATAATGAAGTATAACTTGTTTTGAACTATTCAGGTATAAATGCACTGTAGGCTGTTGGAATCACCTACTAATGGGGCCTAAAGGGAAAAGTATTGAGAGAGGAAATCTGAAGATCTGTCTTTCAGGTAGACAAAATTGAGATGAGTTCTGTTCTAAGAAAGGAGCTCTGCTTCAAGTATGTGTCCCATAAAACTGCTAATGAAAGCATGAGCTAGTACTTTTCTCATTGCTATAAACTTAATAGGAAACAGATAGTTTTTGTTAGTTCATTTCAGTAACAACAGTCACCAGAAAGCTTCAGATTGTAATGACTTTGAATGACCTAGTAATTTAGTTGAGACTTAAAGAACTGACTAGACTAGAATTTAAGAAATTAAAATTACAATGCACGTCTTAGTCACTCATTTTTTCTGATGACTCCTCTGTCTTTAGAACCAGGCTTCAGCTAAAACTGGAGTATTACCCACTAGGGGAACATTTGTTGCACTATTTAGGCTGTTTTCTGGAAAAGAACAATTCATGTCTTGTTGATTGAACCACTCTTAGCTACTAATGTTTGGCAATACTCAAAGAATACAATAAAATAAACATTTTGATAAGTGCTAAGAGGCAGTCATGAAATTTCTTCCAAAGTCCTTATCTGGTGCACACATCTGGTCATGAAGAGAGCATTATGCAGGGATAGTTTTGTAAACATTTTACATCTACATGTAACAGTGTCTGACAGATGATATAGGTAAAGCTGTGCAAACACTTAAAACAGCCCAGCTGCAGCAACTGTCTCTGTGAAAACTGAAAAAAGACCTGATCAAAATACAGGGGAAAGTCAGCAGCAGCTGAGAAGAGCGAGCCTGAAAGACAGCAGAGATGTACTTGCAGCCCAGAAAGATAATCATGTCCCAGGCTGCATCAAAAAAACACAGACAGAGGGTTGAGGGAGGAGATGTTCCCCTTCTGCTGTACTCCCATGAGACCCCACCTGGAGTCCTGCATCTAGCTCAGGAGCCCACAACATAGCGAAATTGGGGACCTGGTGGAGTGAGTTGAGAGGAGGAACACAAAAATTATTAAAGGACTGGAGCCCTTCTCCTGTGAGGAAAGGCTGAACTGAGGTTGTTCAGACTGGAGAAGAGTGTGAACAACCGCAGCCTCCAGTCTGAACTGGAGAAGAGACCTCCCAAGGTCTCTCTGGGGAGACCTTATTGCAGCTTTTCAGTACTTAAACAGGGCTTAGGGAAAGATGGGGACAAAATTTTTAGCAAGGTTTATTGCAATAGGACAAGGAGTAATAGATTTAAACCAAAAAGTTGATTTAGACAAGAAATTTGAAAAAAACTTTTACAATGAGGAAACTAGAGAAGGTTGCCCAGGGAGGTGGTAGATACCCCAACCCTGGAAACAGTCAGGGTCAGGTTGGATGAGGCTTTGTGATCTGGTGGCAAATGTCTACACTCATTGTGGAGTGAATCAGCTCAATGACCTTTAAGAGCTTCTCCCAGCTCAAATTATTCTATGCTTCTACGATGATTCTATGATGAAAATGGATTAGTTTCCCCATCAGATCAAGAGTTTCCTCAGTGAAAAGCCAGTTTCCAAGCCTTACAAACTTCTTGCAAACTGTAATACGTTCCACCAAGAGGTACTGATGATGTGACATGAAAAATGAAGATTGTATCAAGGGAAAAGATATTTAATTTCAGCAGTTCCAGGCCCTGGAACTTGATCCATACTGTTAAACAAGCAGAATCTCTGGTATGTCCTGTGTATGTTTTTGACTTTCACATTTTACTCCCAAACCATTCTAACAACTAGACAAGAGTTGGCATGGGCTAGGACCCATCAACAACAAAGTCTGAGTGCAATCTCCCACTTTTGCAGGACAAGGTGGTTGAATATAACAAATGTGGTCTGTTCCACATCAGCTGTACACGTCTGTTCTCAGCCCATTTAGTGTTCAAGAGAAACAGACACACCTTACTGCAGGGAGATTCTGGTTAGATAAAAGGAAATTTTTTTATGGAGACAATGGTCAAACACTGGCCTAGTTTGCTTAGAGAAGCTCTGGGATCTATCTCCTTGAAGATTTCAAGATTTGAAAAAGCCCTCATCAACCTGATACACTCCAAGAGGGGAGTCGAATTAAATTGTGTCAAGAGCTCTCTTACAATATAAATTATTCTGTGATTTTGTGATTCATGTTCTGTTTCAAAATCCATATTAGTCTGTGCACACAGGTAAGGATAATTTCATCCAAAAACCCCATGATTTCTTAAACTGGCACTATATATCAGATGGATGAATTTTAAATTATTTTTATGAGACTAACTCATGCAATTTGAGTCCCAAACAAGACCATTATTGAAAGATGAAATGAGCAATATTATGTTACATAAGATAAACAATAAAATTTTGTGCATTAACTTAACAGAAACATCCAATCAACAAAAGAATTACATCTGGCAAACGTGTGAGAAAAAGTATGAAAAAACGTCAAGTTCAAAATGCAGCTGACAGGGATTTGAACAGCCCTCCATAACAGCCAGTTCACAACACCTCTAGCACTAGAAAACAGACCTGCACAGACAGGATCTTGGTCATGCATGAAATTTTATAGGTACACTTTTATTCTTTTAAAATTGTGATTTCAATTAGATTAGTATCTTAGGGTTCTCATTTTACTAAGCAGAATTTTCAAAAGTCCTGAAATATCTCAGCAAAATATGACCAATTTTCAAAAGTAACTAACTCACCTAAGAAGTATTTCCCACTAGAAGTCAAAATGGCCATTAATTTATACATTTTATGCAACACATTTTTATGTATGTGTATATGTGTATTTTCCTACTATCAGATTCTTCACCATGAAGTTGCACAAAAAGATTATGTATGTACTATCTCTGATGGTAAAAATATTGATTTTGATTGTAAATATATAAAAAACCAAACAGTCATTGCCAAATTCTTTCAAGATTTAAACAAATATCATGAAGAAGACAGATAATATCTTGCAATTGTATCTTGAAGTAAACATTATTTCATGCAGGTCTTATTTTTATTTTCACATGACATGACATGATTAAAAACACAGAAACATTAAGTGGAACTTATGTTTCTTATATTATATTGCCATCACTTGCTAGACTCTGACCAAATAAAAATACAAGATAAATTGTCTTTACCCATGAATCATTTACAAAGATTACAAAAGTTATTAATGATTGTATCACTTCTTGCTTACAGAGACCTTACTCACATGGATCACTGGGAAAGAAAACTACAACAGAAACTGTGTCAGTGAATATATGTCATCCTTAATCTGCAACTCTGCAAATGAACCAAGTCCACATACTGGTTACAAGCATGTTTTTCAACACTGGCAGGGTTGATGATTTAAAAAAAAAAGTTAATTAACATTAAGGAGTACTAATTAATTTTTTTTTTCTAATATACAGACCATAATAAACAAGACTTCACACAGAGGAGATTGTAAAGCTGAATGGTTAAAGTATTTCTTTCCCACTTTAATCTAGGAGAAGGAACATGCAGTCAGCTAAAACAGAGACCTAAAGGCTGGGGTCTGGTAGGGACCACTCATCTCTGTCCTGAAGCATTTCAGTCCCATTCCCCCTGACCTCTCTCCTTAGAGAACCTTTGGTTTGAATTCACCAGCAGTCCCTTTCTGACCGATTTTTGCCCTACAACTTCTTCATTAATTTGCATACCCTTTTTCTCCTTTAACTTTGTTTAAGCTTTTAGACAGTTGCATCCTACAATTTTCCTTCCTGAAATTATACCTCTAGAATGGTGTTGTATGCCACAAAACTAACCTTTCTGTGTGTTTTGCCTCTGTTTTTTTTATCTTTCTTTCACTATTTATTTGGACTGCAATAAGGTTATGAGGGGCATTGTAGTACCTAGTGCAATGTGCCCCAATTCCTGAGAGTTTACAAGTCACCAGAACTCAATAATAAAAATTGTGTCAAATTAATAAAATGTATCAAACTTATTATTTTCAAGACTAGGAAATAAAATCCTGGCTTTGAAAGGGCTAGCTTTGCAATACATGCCTACAATCAGCTTGACACTGTTGGTCCTATAAAGCACAGCTCCTCAGGGGAAATGCTGGAAAGGTTGTTTCACCAGAAGGAGAGCACTGGTAAAAAAGATTCTTTGGGGAGAAATAAAAAAAAAATAGGAGAAGAAAGAAATATTACTGAATCACCAAAGTCTTAAAGAAATTGTGTATTTTCCCATATATAAGAATATGTGTAAGAAAAATGCATCTGCTAAATTATGTATGAAACATGTAGGTTTCATACAGAGATACAAATTCTAGTCTGTCTGTTAAAACTGATCATTTTCTTCCCCACCCTTCTATTATGGGGCTTTAGAAAGTTATTATGCTGCCAAAGAGGATTAAACTGGATTTGAGATGCCCGATGGTCCTATTATTTCAAACATTTAGAAACAGCTTTTTGTTTTTGTTCAGCATTAAGAAAACTGACAACCTTCAACTTACCCTTCCTGCTGTGGTACACTGTGTAATGTCTGTAGCCTACTTAGCTGGGGCTGATTTTCATTTTCAACATTACAGAGAAAGACTATGAACATTCAGTTAAAGCTCATGTAAAATATAGCTTACTCTATCCAGCAATGTTAATCTTGGCCCCAATCCAGCAAAGCTCTTAATATTTCTTAATATTCTCATTACATTCAGCAGAAGAATTCAAAATCAAATATATAACTAAGCATGGAGCCAGTTCAAGGTTTTCAATATTATCTTTGTCATAACATTGAAAAGAGTAAAAACCAAAATAAACCAGAACATTATAAATCAGGAAGAATATAAGAAACATTTCTGATAATAGGTTAAAAAAAGAATACATGAGTTTATTTTTACTCTAATTGATATAACTTGGATATGGATTCTTAAACTAGAACTATTAATACTGATCTCCATTTGAAATGTCTTTCTCTCATCTGGAGAATCAGATGGCTTCCAGTGGATAATGCCAGGCTAAAGTTCTCTCTGGATACCTCTCTATTGCATTTTAAAAGGGCCAAAGGCTGAGGTCAGCACTGGACCACATGACCTTTAATGCCTAATTGTTCACAGCACTTCCTGGCTCCTGTTCCTTTTTGGAATACTCCAGCTTGCTCTCTCCAAGACAAATTTCTTACAGAGGTGGCTAGCCCTCAGCATTGTGGACCACAGCCAGCTGGCAGCAGTCTCCCTTTCAGCAAAAGATCCATCCCTGGACTTTTTTTAGCAATATAGATGGAACTTCAGCTTCCACACTTGGGGAATAGCTCAGTAAATTAAGTTCCCTTTGCAAGGTGCCTTGCTAAAGATCACTTCTTCCCCTACTTTTTGTCTTCATGATCTCTCTTCTATTTTAAAGGTTATGAAATCTTTGTAGCTCTATTCATGGATTTCTCAGTCTCTCTGTCTTTCTACAGCTAAAATAGGCTTTCAATCCTCTGCCTCAGGTTTGATAGAACTCCTGAAAACCTGGAAAAAAATTACTTTGAAAAGGACCAGTTTAGGTTTTAAGTAGCCCTCTAACTTAAAGGGATAGATAACCAAAACATAAAATTAGAATCTTTATGCCATCACCAAGTTCAGAAGTTGTTTTCATTCTTCCTGTCTTTTTCTTGACTGACTCTCAAAAGCAGAAATCAGATCATGAAACCAGACAAATGTTTCAGTCTGGTGAATATTTTGTGTGATATATTCTACAGCCCAGATAAGTCTTATCTAATAGTTAATGACAAACAAAATTACAGTAAATTTTCACATTCTTGATATGAACACATGAAACATGGCTAAACAATGAGAAGGAAAAAAATTCCAGAACAAGAAGAAAAACTTCCTTGGATGTCTTCCTGATGAGATGCAACATGATTTCCTTAAAGGTATTTCCAACAATCATATACTAGCTACCTCAGCCTGTTAGGAATTCCCATATACTCTCAATTTGTGTCTTGCACAGAAAACAAAGGCACTCTCCACATCCAGTTGTGCTCTTAGCTGTGTAGTCATGAAATTTGTGAAAAAGTTTTGCTGTAGTTTTGAATACAAATTATTTTTGACTGTGCACAGGGAGCAAATATCTTCTTCAACTGATTATAATTTGCAAAATAGTTTTAAGGGCAATGAGTGTACTGAGGAATAGCTGACACATGTCAAAAAAAAAAGATAACACAGTTATTTTTCTTGCAAAAGAAAAAGAAAGAAAACAAGGACTTTTTATACCTATCACCTTATTAAAAAGGACTTGAACTGCAAGATGGTGTCTTAAATAAATGGAAAATATCTCAGTAAAATAACTCAGCTATTACTTCATTTTACTGATTGTTTTGTAAGCAGAATAAAATGTTTATCTTTCACTCACATTAAAGTGAGTGAAAGAAGGTCCATATAAATTCTTGCCATTCAAAATGACATAATGGTAACAGTAGCTCTGAAAAATCATGAGAGATTATTCTTGAGCAATTGCTAGAAAATGGTGCATGTAATTATGGCAGGTTAAATAAAACAGATTAACACAAGGAGAGGAGTTATATGGGTATCATATGTGAGTGATGACATTATTTTTCCTTAATTTATTGACTTATATAAGATAACTTGTATTTTACCAGAAGTATACCAGTCATGAATGATGTAATATTGACTTTAAATATGTCTATCAACAGTTGTCAAGAAAATTATTATTTAGTGTAACCATGGTAATAGTCTTGGGAGACAAATATTACCCAAAAAAATGCCGTTAAATGAAACAAAAGCTAAATATTGAAACAAAAGCTAAATATTCTCATTGCTATGAATTTTCCATGCCAGGAATCTGGCAAAAATAACATTGTGTTTGCATACTTCAGGAATTGTTCATGAAGTATCCAAGTGAAAGTTTATATGTCAAGACATAAAATATGAAATGTCAGTCACATCACTGACATTGATGTGAGTTTTATCTTGCTTAACTGAAGGGACAAGCAGAAGCACTGCTTTCAGTTTCTGGCATTAGATACAATTTGCCATGCTGCTGAGGATCTTGGAATATGATATGCAATGTTCTGGACAGTAACTTCCACAGAAATATTTTATTTTTTCAAGGCACTAAGTCAAAAGGACATAAACACAGCTTATCTACCCCAGTGTCTCAAACTGAAAAGGCACAGCAATTTCATTCAGCCCAGCTCATCAGATAGGAACTGCAATTCCTTCTGGAAGGAAGATCATCAGAGAAGTTTAAGGTCAGATACTGTGAGAAAGCCAAACTTCTCAAAGAAAACAAGAGTTTCTAAGCAACATAAAGGGATACTGATTAATCAAGCCACCTAAACTCATCACACAAAAAGTAATTCTACAATCCTACATGTACTATCTCAAAGTAATAGATCATGAAATGTCTGGTATTCAGTCAAAATCAAACCATATACTAGTCTTGGAACTCTACCAAAGAAGCAAATATAAGACATAAGCAAGTTCAAAATGTTCCTTCAAAATATTTTTCTACTCTCAATCAAGATGAAATGAAATGATGGCTCCATCTCAGCTCTGTAAAACAAATGTCATCTTGCAGAAAGAACACTGAATATTTTCAGGAGTGCCTCTGTAGAGCCAAATGCAGTATCATTGTTTTTTCAAAGCAATCAAGATGACAAAGAAAGATTCTGACAGCAACAGAAAGCAAGGCTATTGCTGTGGTTAGTTTAACTCCTTCTGTGATATTCTGTAACAAAAAGAATAACACCTAAGCACATGGTGTGGGGTCAATGACATGCAGCTTCTATGCGTCAGAAAATATGCCCAGTAATCCAGAGCTGAGATTATTGAAATAAAATATTTTCAGGTTTGTAAATTGTTGTTTTTACATATTAATTTTTAAGAAATGTTTTTCACCCATGTTCACACAACCACTATAATAAACTGAATACGTTTCTTAATTCTTCTTATACATTACAATGATTACTGTTGGGGAGGGGAGAAGGTCAAAGTTCCCTCAGCCATCCCCCTCTAGCTGTCCTTTACTTTCCTGATATAGTTGTCAAACCACTACAAAAAAAGAATAAGCAGAGGGTGAGGGTAGAATGAGAATGGAACAGATGAAAATGTTTTACTTTATGAAAAAAGTTGATAGCATAGGAAAACAGATTATGACTTCCCAAGCTCATTTTAGCAAAGCAGATACATAACATAAATATAGCAATGCATTTAAATATAAATGCGTTTTCCACATGTACAGATTTTCAGAGTTACTGCAGTTTCATATTTCACAATTAGTGAAGTTACATATTTTACTTGTGAACAGAATTACCAAAATGGCTGTGTGTAGTTCATACAGACAGGGGCTTTCTGTGGTCCTAAGCATACCAGGAAAACTTCTTTAGCCCCTGTAAGAGCTCTTTTTTCCTTTGGTTAGCTTTTTGGACATTTGACCTCTAACCTAAACCTTTCTGCAGTAAGATGCTATCAAATCCTTCCTGAGTTATGAAAAAAAACATGGAAAAAATTTCTTTCTTTAGATTCTGTTATACACTTCATTCATCCTATCATTGTTTTCACTCTGCAAAGATATGTTAAGCTTTTTCCAAGGCCCCCAGGGAGCACAACATTATTACAATAACATTTGCTGAAAGGTCTCCAAAAGACCTCCTACACTGCAATTCCTAGTTGCCTGGCACATCCATGAGTTCTTTTAAATCATGTGTCTCAGCAAGTATTACACACAAACTCATTCATAACAAGTGAACTTGTTGGGTTTGGGGGCTCACTTTCTTTTATCACAGGTTGACATGTTGTTGAAATTAATCACAAGCTGTTTTCCCTAACGGCTTCTGCAGGGAAGTTGGGTATGTTGGAAATCCTATTGAGATTTGGTATAAAATATTAATGTCAATAGCAGCTGCTTTGTCTTATCATGCTATGTTGAGTTAAATAGTAAGGCAGTTAGTTACACTGGGAGTTTACCTGGCAAATAAACATATGATTTGTCATATTGTGATACATTGTATGGATGGGCCTAAATTATGATTTTATTTATCTTTCAAATGCAGTTTTTATTTCAATACACTTCTTGTTTTTCAGAACAAGCAACTATCTATGGCTCATGGTTCCTTCAAGGTCCCATGTCCATCCTTATGACCTTTATAGAATCTCATACCAGTAAATCAAACCCAGGCTGTTCTGAACTGCATTCAGAGCAAGAACATTTACATCTCATGACAGATCATTGGACTAATCTGTGAACCAAATTAAACTATTAGGTGGGTTCACAGAATAGTCTAATGTACGAAAGCTGAATTCTGTCCTCCAGCTGCAGAAACACAACAGCATAGAGCTTCAAGCAGAAATCATCTCGTGGTGTTTGTGTTCATTTACTTTGGTCCAGATGACCTGCTCATATTTTCTGAAGGCTGTCTAACGAGGAGGCGAGTGTTAAGAAAGAAACCTAAAATTGTTGTGTCTTTGGAATGCTGTTCTCATCAATATCTTTCCTAAGCTACTGATAGTTTAAATAGAAAATAGCTCATGCTCCAAGTGAATTAGGGATTCATCTGTTGTCTGAAGCTTGGCAAGCCATAATGGTCAGACAATGAGTATTATAACTAATGAATATTTAAAACCTAGCAGGGACCAAGGAAAATAAGAATTATTACAGAGACAAGGAGATGGAAAGTGAGCTGCCAACTTAGAAGGTGAAATTCATGTAAATGGGGCTTTGCACACATCAGAATTAATCTGGAGAACAGGGTGCTCTATATACATATTGCTGTTGTTTGCAACATTGAGAAAGAACAGTCTTTCATAGATCTCAAGCAATTTATAAAGAATCAGTTCTGCCCTGAGAAAAAAACTGAAAAATATCGATCAGACTCTCATTTTTGGAACAATCAAGGAACAGCTTCACCTGACAATGTGTGAGAAGTCACCTATGCTCTACAAAGTGATTATACTTAATATATTTTCCCCATTAAAAATTTCCTTTTTTTATGGTTGGATTTGGGGGAGGGGGGCCTGGTTTTTTGCTTGTTTTTTGTTTGTTTGTTTGCTTGCTTGCTTGATTAGATTTTGAGAGAGGTTGCATTTACTTAGCAGGGAAAAAGCCATACTTTAACATCATATCTTCTCAGCTGAAGAAATCCTCCTGCAGAATTAGTAAAAGAAAATAACCTGGTAATATATATTTATTGTTACATCATATGACTGCATTTTCTTCTAAACAGGAAGAACAGCATAGTATTAATTTAATGCATTAAAACCCCCAAACAATACTTCTATACACTGGGAAATTAGAAAAGCAGGAAGTTCTTGATGCTTGAAATGTTGCATATTCCAGTTCAAATTAAAACAGCTGAGACTTAAAAAGGAAACCTTTAAAACATTCAGATTCATAGTGCAAGTGATGACAGATTTATACTTGGGCTTCTGTATGTGTGTCCAAATGTGAGACTCAAGTGATTGAGCAATCCGAGCACAGTACACAAAATGGGCAACATAAAAAAATGTTTCCCTAAAACCGACTTTATATGATCCAAAATAAAGCATTAGCATCATAATAACAATAATAAGCAGGGCCTAGCAAGCTAACTGAAGAATTTATGCCTGCAAATGTGTCCCACATGTCTAATTTTGAAGTTGTAAACACAATTTTCCTACTGTGCTTTTTAACAGGATAAGTTAATACCTTGTTCTTTAATGCAAGAGATGCAACTTGTGGTCTAAGTCTGTGCTAGCTCTCTCACCTTAGTGGCAGAACAGTCCATTTTTTCTCTATCATCTTGTCCTTTGTAGCCATTCTGACTCTTATCAGACCATAAATCTAAAAAACTGATTTTCAACTCTGCCTCTATTCCATAACAAGCTTATATGCAATGGAGGATTTGAGAAAACAGGTGACTGTAATTGTTTCAACAGAAAAAGTGACTTGTCAGAATGGAGACTGCGAACATTCACCACTGTTAACATGGTGGAGAGAGATATTCACCAGAGGAAATATATAAGACTGGCTAAACCTGCTATCACTCATAGCCATTGAAATTACTCAAATCTATAAGGCAAATTATTTTAAGATATAACACAAATAAGAATGATAGTGAGAAAGGTGGGAGGCATTTTTTTCAGATAGAAAAGGAACTAAAATTAGTTTCCCAAATCCTAGATGAGAGCCACAAATGGAAATACAGTCAACAAAACTAAACTCCACTTTATTCTTGTCTTAAAAAATGTTATCTATAAAATCTCCCAATATTGTTTAATTTTTAAAAACCATCCCAGTTGGAGAAGGTTGGTTGTTATAAACCCAAAAGAGAAGTTATGAAAAGAAATGGTGTTAAAAAGCAAACATTCCTAATGTTTGCTGCTAGATTGGTTTAGATGCTCCTGACTCACCATACTGCCAGCTCTGAATCTTGTTCTGCACCACACTGCCCTCACACTCTACTTAGAACTAATATTTGTGCAGGACTTTTTCCTCCATCAGTTACCACACTGCAGATAATGTCAAGCCTCATAGGGATCCTTGTTGTCCTTTGGTAAATATGAGTGTAGAAGTCTTGATAACCTTCAACAGTACACTGTCTGATGGATATAAAAATATTTCATAAAGAGCTGAATGAAATGCTGTTCAGTGCTGTTTCTCCATCAGGGCTTTGTGGTTGGCAGAAAGTCATAATTTGTGAGAACAGAATGCAGCTGCAGTGAATATTAAGGGTTCTGAAAAACATCATTCCAATTATATATACTCTTAGCTGTTTTTCTTGCCAAATATGCCAGCCAGCTTCACTGGTCGTATTAATTGCCAGTTGAAAAAAAATATCTTTTTACTAGTACTTTAAATGGATTTCTGGATATGACTATGTAGGTTCACTGGAAGACCTGCAATGTTCCTCCCAACACCAATCATTCTATGATTCTAATGCTTATACTCGACTAATATAACTTGAACTGACCAGAAATTGTTTGATGGGGGCTATTTCTAGCCAGAACAGAACATTTTTTTACCCAGTAAACCTACAATGGCCTTCTAAAGCAGAAGATTCTCTAGTAGGGGTGGTCCATTTTACAGGATTTCCAGCATCTAGAAGAATCTAACTTTGCTCTTTCCATTTGGAAAGTTACAAAGCCAACACACAGGTGGCCAGGAAAGACTGGACTAACCTTCTCTAATTATGAACTGGCTGGGTCATTGGGAATGCCTGCTGGCATACATTATATTAGGCAACTGTTGGATGGTAATACAACACTGGCCACAGTTGATTTTTAAACACGTGGATTTGCACAAATCCCTAAGCATATAACAAAAACATAAACTTTGTACCAGAACTGTGTGCTATTGGAATCATGAATCATTTAGGTATCTCTGGCCTAATAGTGATCATTTGGAGTTCCTGCATATTCTCAACAGGAACTCCAGAGTAGCATTTTATATTTCTTCCAACAGCCACCACGTGTTTCCAATAAGAGCAGCAGTCTGCAGGTGCAGTTATCTTTTGCAGTACATAAATTTTAAGGAGACTGAATTCTTTGTCTCCCTTAACAAACACCTCTGAGACTTGCCATGCAGTTGAGACCTTGCCATTGAGGTGTCACCTCTGACCTGCAGTGCAACAGGCTGCAGAAGAAAGCAAACTCCCTGGTCTGCACAGAACACCTGCCTGAAACATCTGCAAGCAGCCAAGTCAGCAATTTAATGAACTGGCCTCCTCACAGCCCTGTGATTGCAATCACTCTGCAAGGATTCTTAAGGAAGCCAAAACTAAAAGTGCTCAAACAGTATGATTTATAACACCAAAATGTTCACCTTTTGCAGACTCAGTATGGTCAAACCTTATATTTCAGTTTGATGTAGACTGTTAAAAACACCAGTGCACTTGCCTGTTACATGCTAATGCTTCATGTACTTAGTGGCTTCATTCGTCTTTTTACCTATGGACTTGCACCCATTTGGAATACCCAGAGGAGGAAAAGCCCACTGTAAAGTCTTGGAAAGAAAACCTCTGTCCACCTGTGACAGTAATACTTCTGTCTGCTTATACAATGATCTGAGATTCCAGGATAAAACTGTTTGTACTTAAGAGTTTGCAAGTTTGCACAATCCAGGGCACTGTAAGGATGTAATATGTAAGCTCCAATAAAGTCCCACAGATCTGTGTTGTCTATCAAGCTTTCTAGGAACTCTACTGTGAATAGCATCTTCAGGGGGTTTTTGGCAGGGGAAGTGCTGGTTTGTTGGAGAGGGGGATGGTTCCTGAAAGGTAAACAGTATTCAGTGACACACATTTTGACATTTCAGAAGCATAGTCTACTTGGGAAAGTGTTCTGCTGTGGGAGCACACAAAGCTGCTTTGAAAGGCTTGTGGGTCACCTCTCCCTGTGTACCAGGGATGATGTACCTACCCTATGTACCTGTGTACCATTGTGTGTGCACAACGAAGTAAATGGCACCTGTCCCACAGCCCGTCACCACGTGTCTGTGCCTTGTGACAATCTTGGCAGAGATGAGCTCAGTAAGTGTAGCAACCACACCATATTCTGAGCAGTACATCTCCTTCTGAAGTTAGTAGTTCTCACTTGCTAAGGACCTGAAGTCACACTGAAATCAAGGAACAATTCTGGTAAGCAAAGAAGACTGCTCAGGATAGGGTCCAACATGCCTTTTCTATAAACACAGAATAATTATTCTTCCACTGCACAATGAGTAAAAAATTTCTGCTAAGCCTTTTCCAAATTATAAATCTTACTCAGTTATCTAGAGCATCCTAATTGAGTCATTAGCTCTTCCCACTTATCTGATCATTGCTCGTCTTATCTTTCCTATTTAGGCACAATTTTTTCTTTGCTTCTTTCTACTGCAAAAGTGCATGACATAGTCCATGCCTTTCAACATGCTATGACTGATAAGCCCCTAAGGTTCCTAGGATTTTAAATGTGGCAATCTTGCCTTTTGTAAGCCTCAGTTTTTTGAGGTCAGGCTCTTTATGTACTGCAAACTGTAATGTTGCAGAGTATAAATTGAATGTCCAGCCTTATTCTCTTAGATAAAATATTTTATCTGAATCTCTTAAAAACTGAGATTTATCCAATCATCCTCTATGGTAAGACCTGTAATGCTGATAACCTGACTGTTCCAGACAAGTCAATCTGCTGAAGGAACTGATGTTTCCTCTCTGTTAACTCTTGAAATTCATTCAAAGTAATCTAAGGCACAGGGTTGGCATAGCTCAGGTAGGAGGCTCAAAATACAGGCTCATTTTAACAAGTTGTAATGTCATGGTATGACAAAAGATCACTATTTATGCTTGCAGGTTCTTGAGATATCCTGCTCTATATAATTTGAAAATTAAATAAGTTTGCATGACTGAAAAACTCTTTAATATCATGGAAGAAGAAAAATCCATTAAAAAAAATGTTATTTACATAATCTGCAAAAGTTCCTTTCCAGCTCAGTTTTTAATGTACCAAACTGTCATGGTTTCTTGTAAGCATCCCTATGTTTTTATTCCTATTGTTCTGTTGTAAGAATGATTCAAACTTAAATAGGAACTCCTTTACTCTGATGGAAAAGATGTGAGCATCTAGGGACAGAGATGTCTGAGAATGAACAAATTTATAGGTTCCCAGTTCATTACATTTCAGGATAGATCTCTGTTAATGCCTTTCTTACCCACCCCAGTATTGGGTCTGGTGAAAATTATATCTGATAAATATCCCTAAGAAAAATAACAGAAAGACTGTCTTTCTCAAGTGAATCTCTAGACAAACAGTCATTTACAAGAGTAAATAATTAAGACAGTCTGCAGGACGTGTATCCACTACAAATTATCTAAATAAACTTCAAGTACTTCCAAAGAGTATGACTGACTTTATCCATATCCATGTCATATCCCCCAAAGGAATTTTTTTTCCTTCTTTTGAATGGAAGAGTTGTCCATTTTCTAGGACTGAAAAATCCTAATCCTGTCATTAGAACTCTAGCTCAGGGACCACTGCTGGCTCCTATAATGTTCAACATCCCCTGTAGTGTTCAACATTAATGATCTGAATAATGGGACTGTGTGTGCCCTCAGCAAGTTTGCACATGATTCACAGTTGGGAGGAGTGCTTCATACCAGATGGCTGTGCCATCATTCAGAGGAGCCTCAGAAGGATGGAGAAAGGAGCAGAAAAGAATGCATTAAGTTCAGCAAAGGGACAAGCAAAGTCCTCCACCTGAGGAGGAATAAGACCTGTACTTGTACAGGCTGATTGCAGAATGGCTTGAAAGAACCTTGACAAAAGACCTTTCAATCCAGGTGCACAACATGTTGTCCATGAATCTGTAGTGTGCTCTTGTGGCAATGAAAGCCAGTAGCAGCCTAGACTGTATTAGGCAAAACACGGTCAGCAGGTCCAGGAAAGTGATCTTTCCTCTTTGCTCAGCACTGGTGAGACTTATCCAGAGTGCTGGGATCAGTTTTGGGCTTCCCATTAAAAAACAGATGTAGGCATAGTGGAGTGAGTGCAGCAGAAGACCACAAAGGAGATTAAATGAATGGAACATCCTACACACAGGGAGTGGCTGAAGGTGCTGGGACTATTCTTCTGGGGAAGAGAATGTTCAGGGAGGATGTTACCCATGAGTGTGAATATGCAATAGGGAAAAAAAAGAGTGGGACAGACAGTTCTCAGTAGTATCCACTGAAGGGACAAAGGTATGAACATCAGTAAACTTTTTTACTGTGAGGGTGATTCAGCACCATAACAGCTGCCCAGGATGTTGGTGGAGTCTCTCTCTTTGGAGATACTCAAATCTGACTGGACACAGAACAGAGCAACCTGCTGTAATGGACTCTGCTTGAGCAGGAAAACTGGACTAAACAATCCCAAGAGACTCTACAACACAAATTTAACTATTCAGTGAAATTCTGAGTAACCTAGCCTTTTTATGTTAAAATTAAATGTTAGTTCTGGGATCCATTTTCAAATTACATGGGAAAAATGGCAAAGACAGCTGATCTTGGTATACTCTGACATCAGTATTAAAATCACTGACTCAGAAATATTAATAGCAATGTAATTTCTCTCTGTGCAATAAATTATCTGACTACATTAAGTATAGCAAGCCAGGTGGAGAAAACACCTCTGTCAGGTTGCCACTTATCCTCTCTACTTCAGGTTGTACTGTAGGGAAATGGGGAAAACAGAATTTGTTTTTCAGTTAGTAAAGGTTCATATAGGACCAATAAGTTTTTAAAGGATCTTTAATCTAATAATTTTAAAAACTGAGCAATAGTAGTCTAGCTTCTAGGGCATATATGGCCAGAGGAATAAGAACTTTTTTGAGCAAGCACTGGCATCTTCTTCCTCCCCAGGCAGCCAGGAGATTTAATTGTCTCCTTGAACACAAACTAAGGTGGAATAACTATGTTGGCTGTCCAAGCTGGATCTTTATGTACAGGCAAGTTTCATATAAGCCTCCTGATATGCAGTTATTAACAAAGTAACCCTTCTGCCCCTGCCACACCAGTAAGGGAAGTGATGCTTCCTTTGGTTTTATTTTAAAAATATATACTTGTTTATAAAACTTCAGCATGTTAAATTCTCTCTTTACTCCTTTGGAAGATTTACAGGTTAAAAGAGACTTTTACTGATGGCAAAGGCTGTGTTTCATTAACCATTATGGTCATGATAAAATGAAACAAAACCCTTTCATAGGATTCATTTCATCCAGTTTATCTTCCTCAGTTTGCAAGTTCTTCAGTTCTTTTAAAATTATACTACATAAAGCAGAAAGAAATAGTCATTGGAAACTAAAAGTATTTCACTGTACAGAATACAGAAATGAAAGACCATATTGTGAAAAGTGTATGAAGTAATTAGCACATTGAGCTGTTCTAAAAGCTGCTGGCAGTGTTTAGAGATTAAGTCAGTCTCTGGCATTGCTGATCACTATTATTTCAGAGTTGCACTTTTAAGGAAGGATTTTAATGAAAGGCTATGGGATTAGTAGCTGGGGAAGAAATAGTTTCTATTATTAAGTAGGTGTATAATCAAAGTCCATGTTGTTTGCAATGGCAACAAAAGCAGCATCGCTCTGGTAATGCAAATTGCTGGCTTTGCTTTCTGCTGAGCTTTTGCCTGCAAGTATGACTTTCAACAGCAGCCAGTTCACCTGTGAAATGGGAAAAAATGAATATTTTTCTTTGCAAAAGAACAGAACAAAATAATCCCAATTCAAGATGTAGCTCCAAGAAAGTCAGCAATTTTCTCTTGAAAAGGAATTTCAGAAAAATGTGTTGATTCCTGGAGGCGTGCCTCAATCCTTTCCCCGATTCCCCAATATTTTGTTTTCTCTTTGGAATTTGAATGAACTGTTGACATTCTTCTCACTGAAAATAGAATTTTTAATGTTTTCCCTTCTTAGTTTAGATATAAATGAAATATTTGGCAATCAGCGAGCCTGTTAAAGGCAAAGGTGTGAGTTACCAGGTACAGACTTTATCAGGACAATAAACATTAATATTTATGAAGCAGTTCACGAGAACAATGTAAGCAAACCATACTCAGAATCAGCAAATTTTCCCTTCTGTTTTCTATGTTTTTTTAGGTTAACACAGCTGTCTAAACACAAATACATATTGAAAAATAGATATTAAAAATCATTTAAACTTGCATAAAACAATTTCTGACTTTAGATGTGATGTACTAATTCACAAGAGTACATTGCTGTATATTCTTTGTATACCTAGGAAATACTAGGAAATCCCTAACTTAAGGATAATAAGAAATTCCAGATCATCATAAACTAGAATAAACATTAGAAAAAGATGTTTGTCATTTCCTCATTCCATCTGGTCATGTTAAAACAAAAAGTTAGATTTTGGAACACTTTTTTTACAGAAAAGTATACAGATTCCTATCAACACAAAAAATCTGTTTCTATGTGGACAGAATTAAATGCTGCTCAACTTTTGCTGTTTAAAGATTTCTCTCCTTGTTTTATTCTTCAGATTCCAATAGAGACCATTAAATTAATTTGAAATAATGACAGATCTCAGTGTCACCCAATCAGATATTGCAAATGCAATAAGAACCATTTTCCTTTGGGACAAGAAACATTCATTCTGGAGGTATCTTGGAAAGAAATTATTTTCAGGATACAAAATTAAAGATGAAAATAAAGGCTATGTTTTTTGTTTGTTTGATATGTTGCTGCAGGCAATCCTGTTAACCTTGATAATTTTGTAATATTTCTATCACTTTGTTCTCATACCTTTTATAATCTGGTGGGTAGTAAAGCAATTTGGAGTAAGCAAATGCTTTCTGTTTGCTTCTTTATGCCATCAGCATACAAAAAACCCCATTCATTAGAGAACTTTATTTCTTATTCAGATGAATTCTGAGATTTACCATTTTACAAAAACATATTCTGTATTCTCTGCCAGAATGAGGCAACAATTTTATCTCTGAACATAAGGTGAGCAGTTCCTTTAAATGCAAATATATGTAAAGAAACACTTCATACAGATTTAAGCCATAAACAAAGTTATTCTATTCATGACTTTATATTAAATCCTTATTAATATGGTAATGTCTTTTTAGGTACAAATGCAGTGCTTAGAATCAAAGTAAAGATTAAATAAAAGTAAATTACTCTGTCACAGCCTCAATCTTTTATAGATACTTTCCAGGTGACTAGTATGCCTGAATGTTAAACAGGGCAAATTTGAACCATTTGGAACTACTTGGAAATCCTTTCATCATTTTCTTAAAAGAAATGTGTCCCAAATAGTTCAGCACATCATTTTCTGGAAACCATTTAACTAATTTATAGAAACAAGACCACTGTTGAGAGTGTGGCCTGCATCTAACAGACATAATGATGCTGCCTTATGTTTTGTTCCTTCTGGAAACAATCAGTAACACACGTGCCAGGGATAATATTTACTACATGTTCAAAAAGTACCCAAACACCAGAGACACATGCATCTCATTGACTAGGTGGGGAGCATATATATAAATCTACAACAACAAGAGAGAATCATATCCTGATATACATAAAATATTTTATTTCAGTGGCTGGCAGTTTCAGATTATTTTTTTTATGTTATGAATCATGGTTCAAAAATACCATGGAGATAAAACATGAGAAAAAGAGGGGGCTGAGGTGAACTGAAAAGAGAAAGCTGCAGAGAAAAACAAAAGACAAATAGAAGACAAATTAAGAGTTTTCTGTGACAAATTTTCAGAGCTGCTAGAGATATTGAGCAGATATCAGTAATGAAATATCTCATTTCTACAAATTCAGTGTAATATGCAGACAAATTACACCTGTTAAAGATAAAACCAGGATATCTGAGAAGCACAAACTACTTTCCTGGAACTACTCATGGGATTAAGTGTACAATTTTGGGAAATTCAACAAAATCAATTCCCTAACAATTTTTTTCATAAATATTGTTGACAAGAACTTGCTTTCCTAAAATCTCCAATAAGCATTTTAGAAAACCAGCCACTTTTTCTACCTACTTCTAAAGCTTTTTCATCTCAATTAACAGAGGGATTTGGGGAACATTGCTGTATACAAAAGAAAAAGAATACTGAAGGCTGTATCAGTTGTACCTGATTATAAATATTTTGTTAGTGCCTTGTCAACTGTTATATGTGCCTGTGTACTACAAAATGTCTTTTGCTCTTGAATTTATTCTGCTTGCAAAGGATCTCAGCTCTTGTTGGAACTGGAAGATACTTTCCATTTGTCAGTGATGGACAGGCACAACACACAACATTATTGATAACAGCCTCTTTTGCACAAAGTATTTATGGGGATAAATCCTCCAGTGACAGGACTGGCAGCACAGTCTGCCTTTTAGTCCTTTGATGTAAGAAAATACATCCCTTCAGTAGTGTGATTTACTTTAGTATATATTCAGAATAACTACACATAGGTCAATAAGTTGAAGCAGATGCAAATCAGCATTTTGAGTCAGATTAAGCAGGTGAATTAAGCAGTAAAATGTACTTTTACATTGAGAAAATAGGCAGAAACCACAACTGACCAGCTACAGGCAGGGAAGAGAAGTTACAGTCTGAGGGGCCCACAGGTTGCCTTAGCATAAAATCAATGAGGGTTCAGATTTGATCACACCAGATGAAAGGATTAGTCCATCTGAGAAATGTCAGAGAAAACAAGATTACAGTGCATGTGATACATAAAGAACTGAGGGTTAAGTATGCAGAGGGCCTCTGCCAGGTCAGCTTGCTGTATCTGCTCTTTTTCTCTGAAGGCAGAGTAACCTACTAGCAAATCTTCACTGACAATGCACTAATAACTGTGTGTGTTATGGTTCACCTTAGAAGAATTATAAATGTTATATTGACAGCTGCAGCTTTAAAGTGTGATTAACACAGAATGAGATGTAGGTAAGTTAACAGAGGACTGGATGGCTGTGATAAATAAGCCCTACATGGCCTAGGAATGTTTGATCCACGAGATGAATGTAAGTGGCTGCTGCTGGGACTAGAGGACTGAGCCCACCACTCACCTGGGCTGCCCACCTTTCCCAGGGCCAGAGCAGGGAGGCTGACTCAGCCTTGCTGCTCAGAGTCCAGCACGGCACTTGTTCTCCCTGCTTCCTGCATCATCATTACTGTCGTGTGGTTTTTGTCCTAAACTCTCTGGAACAATGAGAGGATTGTGCTGTATCCCACTAGAGCGTTTTTACTGTAAAATGAGACTGGGGATAAGCGACACCGCTGGAGTTGCCATGTGGAGGGATGCTAGGGTGAGCCAGCAGGGGGACCTAAACGTGTGGTTTAACAGAGCACCCTCATTCCTCCTTTCTCTTGCCTCTGGAGAGTCCTGTCAAGGGAAACTTATCCAAACTCTGGGCTTTGCCCCAGGCCTTGCTAGCTGGAGTGATCCTACCTAGGGCAAGAAATAAACCAACAATTAAGTGATGTGGCTGTCAAGCACCTGGCACTGGACATTCTGACCTGGATGTCTTTCACAGCCATGGGGCCAGCATATGCATTTTCATTACCAAGCAATTCTGAGCATGTCCTGACAGAGAGCTCAAGATGGTTTTCTTAACTCCACTTACCCATCACAGGATCACAGAATGGTTGGGGTTGGAAGGGACCTCTGGAGGTCACCTGGACAAAGCCCCCTGCTCAAGTAGGACCATCTAGAGCTGTACATGCAGACTGTGTGCAGATAGCTTTTAAATATCTCCAAGGATGGGGATTTCACAATCTCCACAGGCAACCTGAGCCAGTGCTTAGTCACTCTCACCATGAAGAGCTATTTTCTGATATTCAGAGGGAAATAGTAGTTTAATAAGTTCGGGAGATACAACGGAATACATATTACCCTCCATTTGCAACACAGCATAAAATTCAAGCAGTATCTCAATCTTGCACCCTTCTAACAGGGGCATCAGTCACTAAGAACTGTTTAACATTAAAGAGGAATTAGTTTAATATATATTAGCACTTAAAAATCTTACATCAGACAAATTATTTTCTCAGAAATATTTGTAATAACATAAGCAACAGTAAATTTGCTCTAGTTTCACCTGGAAAATCTGCTTTGGAAGCATATTTTAGCTACATACAAAAGTAAGAGAGTCTTTACTTTTCAATTTACATCATTCCTATATAACTTAAAAAGAAAAATAAAACTTAAAAATCAATGGGACAAACATTTAATATTTATATTAACTGTTATTTTGTATGTGTATATATATATACATATATATATATACACACACCCCTTATGGTATGCATGTGTACACACACACATAGATAAAGTATGTTTCTAGATAAAGTAAGGCTTTATTGATCAACAAAAGTTGTCAAGGGGAATCTCTGACCTGGGTCAAGCTGATGAGGTAACACTGACAGGTCATGAATGTCAAGCCCTCTTTCAATTAACCCCACACCATGTGAGGGGTATTAGGTAATTACTGGTTTAGATGTGTCAGGGGGGATTAATCGTGTCCCTGTTAGCATTTAGACACTGAAGTAGTTGTGAGTGATACTGAATACTACTACAGCCTGTGACCTGTAACATGGTAAATACTGATACTAGAAATATTTTTAAGTATGTAAATTTCAGGTTTCCATCACTTAGCATGATGGCCAAAACACTGTAATCAGTCAATTGAACCTCCCTTCAAGGCTTCAGAGCTAGGGGTAAGCACACTACCATTTAATTAAAAGACTAGCTACAGACCCTTCTCCAAAGAGCATGGAAGTCAATGACTGATGAGAGCATTACCTGATGAAAAAAAAATATGTGTAGCCTTTAAAATTATTTACAGACAATAAACCTTAAACAAGTGCATATTATTCATGTACAAATATAAATGTATTCAATCTAACACATAACTAGTTTTTTTGTGGCTAATTTGTCTGCCTTTTCAAAATCCATCAGCATCTTGATTTTACTTAACAGAGAAAACTTATGTTCATAATTCCAACATTTATAAGCTTTCTGAGCAAGGCTACAAAGGTAATTTCACTGAATTTGGGCTCAGATTTGTTTTAATTCTTTCCCTACTAATATTCATTGGTTAAAAAAATTTAATTTGCCTATGTTAAAAGGCAAGAGGGTGGGAAATAAACATGAGAACAGGATGTTCTCAAAAGATGTTTCAAAATGTTTCAAAAGAATGTTTCAAAAGTTTTGTCTCTTCTTGGTTCTCATAGACTTTGGAGGCACAGTAGCTGGGTAAACACAGAAATGTAGTTACCAAACATTCAAGGGCATGACATTTACTACTGGCTTTTACTACTTTTTTACTACTACTTGATCAGAAAATTGTACCTCTATTAACGACTACACTTTAGACTCAAAGGCTATTTTTGTATTCCATTTTCAATATTAAGTTATAAAATATCAAGGCTATTTATCACTGCAACAAAATTCAACAGTCTGTATTATCATACACAAAGACTGCTGTCTTGATTTTGGATGGGATTTTGGGCTCATTTTCTTCCTAATAGCTGGTACATTTCTCATTTTCTTCCTAGCAGCTGACTGGGATGGTGCTCATTTTCTTCCTAGTAGCTGCTGTGTTTTGGATTCAGTATGAGAGTCTGTTAGTAACACAGTGATGTTTTAGTTGCTGCTGAGCTGTGCTCACATGAAGTTCAGCACTTTCCAGTTTCCCATGCACAGGCAGTGAGCAGGTGCACAGGAAGCCAGGAGGAGGCAGGGTCAGGAGAGCTGACCCAGACTGGCCAAAGGGATATTCCAAACCACAGAACATCATGCCAGTACATAAAGGGGGGGAGCTGGATGGGAGCTGCCCATCACTGCTTAAGGATGGGCTGGAAATTTGGCACTGGATGGTTTAGCAATTGTATTGTGCTCCACTTGTCTGTCTTGGGGGCTATCTCCCTCTCTCCTTCTCTTTTTTATGACAATTATTCTAAGTAGTAGTAGCAGTAGCATTACTATTATTATTGTTTCCTGCTTTTACTTTGTTTCAGTTATTATCCTGCTCTTATTTTGACCCACATGTTCTATTTTCTTCTGTGATTCTTTTCCTTATCCCTTCAGTGTTGGGGATGGGGAAATGAATTCACTTTAATGTGGCACTTAGCTGCCAGCTGGGGTTAAGCCACTAAATTGCTATAAGCAGATCCCTTCTGCATGATGGCTTTCTCCCAGTTATGACCTCTGAACAGTAGATTTCAGCCTCTTCAGCTGTCCCTGCCTCTGCTCAGGATAAGGAAATCTGGTGCTCTTCTTTCCCCATGAGTAAGTTCCTGTCCAGAAGCAAACCCAATTGTGGTGTGAGACACCAGTCAGAAATAGGCTTCTTTCTTTCACAGGAGAAAGGAGAACCCTGGTTACAAGGGGTAGCAAAAGTACCCTACTGATGGTTGTGTGCTTTGATAACAGCAAAGGACTTATAGCCTAAGACCTGGAAAATGAAATGTGGGAGGAGAAAATTCACAGCAGGTGAAAAGATGTACCTCTGGAAGAGAAGAGCAGTGGTTGTGTGTACGTACCCAGAAGAAATCTGAAATGCAAACCTCCACTAAGTTTTGGAGCAGGTCTTCCCCTCTGAGCAGCACAGGGCAGTGGCCAGAGTAAAGGCTCACAAGTAAACTACTACTTCTTTGAAAGAGAGAATGTAGTTTTTCATCAGTTTTACTAAAGTCACTGAAGTTACATCCATGACATTAGCATCCCTTAGTAGATGCGTCCTCACGAAAGAGTGTAGCAATGTTTGTAGGGGGAAAAGAGTGTTCTTCACCTAGAGCAGACTTAATGCTTTGAGTTTTTGTAACACAATAAATTAGATTGAAGGACTCAATTTTTCAGGGCACAACAAAAAGTTTCTGCTTGGATTAGCTCCTATTCAGTTTCTCATCTATATGCAAACACCTAGTGCAGAAAAAAAAACTAAAGCAGAACCATGAAAAAGCCTCAGAAGACACCTCTATATCCATCCCATTGTGACTTTCTGGGTTTTTATCCTGTACATGAGGAGGTCACTCTCAATGGCAACTCAGGGAATATATTTTGTCTAAAAAGGTTCTGTATCTAACATTTTTGCACCTGAAAATACCAGTTAATATAAACTAAAGACTTTGCCTCTGAAAGTTTGAATTTCTATGTATCTATAGTAAAAATGTTTTTTAAAACCAGAATATAATTGCCAGTAAAAGAAACAAGGTGAAGAATTACATCACAGAGCAGACTTACAGCTGCGTCTCCATCATTGCAAGGAGGAATTTGAACAATAAAATTTTCTTTTTTATGGGCTGGATGTCTGCTTTTCCATGGCCAGGCTTGTTCCCTTGTAGAATAAAGTATGGAAGTTCTCCAAACAATCCTTACTTTTTCTGGGTAGAGGATTTGATGGAGTGAGAGAGAAATTGTGTTCCCAGTTAGAGCTGTGCTTTACTAGCTACACTGAAGTAAAAAATAATGTCTTTCCCAAAACACATGAAGAGAAACAAAGTGGCTTATAACAATCCTTGCCAATGTTTTATTGCAAACACTAATGCAGCAGCATTATTGACCTCTTTTGACCTTTTGACCTTAGTTAACTACATCTTTAAAAAATACTATTTGCTCCATGAATTTTTCTCCATTAATGGCAGTAATTTTTAACCTTGTGGTATTTGTTCAGCATAGTTCAAACAGGAGTAAGGAGAAAATAAATGTTGTAAGCATAGCTGGTGGCATTATGAATACTGAGCTTTATCATTGTAAAAGATGTTTACAGATAGTATTTTTTTTCCTTTTTTTTTACTTTATATTATAAAAAAAATATTCTATCAGTTTGAGAAGAGAATAAAAGATTGTTATTTCTAATTTTAAATCATCAAAATTTTCAAACAAAATTCTAATCAGAAGTATCATTAAAGCATA
This sequence comes from Ammospiza caudacuta, assembly GCF_027887145.1. Lineage (NCBI taxonomy): Eukaryota > Metazoa > Chordata > Aves > Passeriformes > Passerellidae > Ammospiza > Ammospiza caudacuta. Next base: position 100,149,413 of record NC_080594.1, read on the forward strand.
TAAACAATTAGTCCATATTTTTTGCTAATCGCCTAAAATGAAAACAGTATGCATGTCATTAAGTATGTGACCTTTAGAAACACAATCTCTTCTTTCACCTAATGTCCCAGCTTCTTGCTTAGGTGTTGGCTTTAGTGACAGAAAGCCCAAATTTGATGACAGAATAAAAGGCTGAAAGCACCTAATTAATTGTAGCCATTAAAAGGTGCATATTTGTCCCTGCACACAATGCATATACTTATATTTTAACTGAGACAGAATCAACACCTCCATGTACTTTTAGACAGAATTATTTTAGGAAGCAAATTTCCATTTCAAAGCTTTTCCTTTTTTCTTCTAAGAGTGTGTCACAAGGATACATTTCTCCCTCTCCAGTTCTTTACACTAACACTGACTTTATCCACATTCTATCACACAGGGCTTTGCCCTTTTTTTCAAAACCAGAGAAACAGTACTCCACTGCTTTGGTTGCACTGCTCCTCACAGAAATTCTTCTTTATAATAAGAAGAATCCATTCATCTTGGTCTTGATTTTTGCATGCAAATGTGTTGCCTTTACAGTCTCAGAGCTAGAATATCCTAAAAGGCAGAAGTGATAGAATGTGGACTCTGCTAGAGGAACATCTCCATTCCAGTCACACTGATTCACTGAGCTGTTTGGGATACTAAATCTCCCAAGTACAAAATTAGTTGCAAAAGATATTAAGGTTATAAGGATATATTAAGTGTTTATTAAGATTATAAGGTTATATTAAGTGTTTTGTTCTAAGAGCAGTACCAACACAAAGCTCAGCTGCATTTGTGTCGTCAGAAACCACAGATTTTCTGCTTTCATTACAGTACTGACAACATCAGAGCTACCAGGGTCTATGAAGAGTAATATAGTTAATAGTGAAAGATTTTTTATCTGTAGCAAATGATGTACATGGCCCTAATAAAATGTACTGTTTCACAAATGGGAAATAACAAACCATCACATAATTCAGTGTGAAACAAAGCCTCAGGTAATTTGAGATTTCACATCAATCTAATGGCATTCATGAGCTAAAGAGCAATTTAATGGGAGGAAAGAAATGAAGAAAGGATAACACACCCACATTTGCAGGTTTTTTCAGTCAAAAAAGAAGTGAAAAAAATGTCTTTCAGATGTAAAGCAAGATAGAATATACTGCATATGGTGGTACTGTAACAACTGATGGACCAACACACTCTTCAGATATTTATCTACCTGATAAGACTGAGGCAGTTTTGGAAAAGTATTCAACTCTTCTATAGACTAAAGTGTTTGCTCTATCATGAATTAATATTAATTAAATCACTCAATATCTCCTAAACCTGGGTTGCCTTTTCAAAAAGGAAGAGGGGAAAAAAATCATTGTTTTGCATTAACTAAAATGTAATATGATTTGGCTGATGTTTATAAATTGTATTGCAATGTGATCAGTCCATTCCTTCCAAAAGTATTCCAAAACTCCACATGTCTATTCCTTGGATTAATAATAATTTTGTAGGAAAATAGAAGGCAAAAAGGTAGACATTTGAGAAACTAAACTAATCAAAGTGGTTTCTTTCAAAACTAACTTGATTTTTCTATACCAGACCTCAAAAAACTTAACTTCCATCTACCAGGTGTGCACATTTAAAGCTGTCTAGCTTTTTTACTGTGATACCAACAAGCAAGACATGCAACCTTAGTAATTACGAAGTACAGTGCAGCAATTTCTTGTGCTGATTAATCCTGCTATACTGGTATGTTGCTCTCTGAATCCAGTGGCCATGCCTTGCACTGAAATTCAGGTGGATTTCTTAACTTTTTTCCGAAATGCTGCAATGCAGAAATACTGAGATTTTGTAGGAAAATCTTAAGTTCCTTCAATGCCGTTCAAATCATTAAATCCTAACCTCTATATAGCCCTATTTTACCAGTTTCTGAAGTGGAACTAGATACCTTCATTAGCCTCTCAGCTAAGTATGCAAAACCTGAGTGTTGGCTAGTCCTCCCAGTACAGAGCACTTCTTATGAATAACTTGGGAAATATTCAGAGAGAAAATGGGCCTGGCTCTCAAATCATTCCAAAAATCTTCCCTTGCATCATAAAATCCCTGGATTCCTCCTCAGGCTGCTGCAATTTACAGGCTGCTTCAAGGATTCAGGGGAGAACAGTAATTGATTACTGCTTTCTTCTTTAGTTTTATTTTCCTTTTGTCCCTCCCTTGGGCTATGCAAAGCAATAATTTACAAAAGAATCTGGATTAAATGGCTCTGGAAAATATCCAGTTCACAAAGTGCAATAGCTATGAAAAACCATCATATCATTAATGGCCAGAAATAGCTATGTTATATATTTATTTTGCAATAGCAGCAGCAAGCTACATAAATGTTTCCTTACATGATTAATACATTAATCTATTATGTAATGAATGTCTGTGCTCACACTCCAGTAGTAAATATCCTTATAGTAACCTCTAAAAGTGGTTATAATACATATTAATATCATTTGAGCATGTTTAACTCCTTATGTTATGGAAATATCCTGAAATATTAACAGTCAATACCCTGTTTCTAATTCTAGAATTATTTATTGTAGTTAAAATACTGGTTTTTATTTGATGAGTATAGTGAACAGGGGTTGTGATATTGCTCAAAGATAGCACCTGAAGTCCGACAAATACCTGTGTGGATTTTTGCAACCAGCTGAATACCACTTTCATGATAGCAAAATTGACTTCTAGCCTCACTAGTTTGACTTGACCAATGAGCACACCTTCAGCATTTAGCACACAGTTTTTTCTTAGCTTCTGCTGAATAAAGGCTTGACAATAACCTTAACTGGAAGGGGAGGTTTCTCACTTCTACCGTTAATTTCTCTGCTGAAGGTAAGCTTCTTATTTAATACTCAGTGATGCGTATTTTTAAGAAGTTCAGTCAGTCTCTAGTCCACCAAGACCTTACAGAATGTTGGTGGACTAGAGACACTTAGAAAGGGGGGGAAGATATTGTCACAGGCCTGGAAGGTTATTTTAGATGGTAGTTCAAAGCATTTACAACAAAGCTCTAACATTTTTGCCATTTAACATTGTGGAGGTGAGTTTGGCAGACACAACATCTTCAATTCAAAGCCAAAGGCAAATGTATATATCTGTAGGGTTGTTCCATTCATGTTTTCATTAGCTCCAAAAAAATCTATTGCTTTATGCTTACTTTATACTATAGATAATAGAATCACTTCAGAAGAAGTAAGAATTCTTTAAATCATCCACAGAACTATCTTAATTAAGACATAGAAAAATTTTGTGGTCCCCATTTTTCTACTAAAAAGCTCTTCAGATTTCTCTTTCTCTTTCAGAAGGAGAGCAATGCCCTCGCTGGTAGAAGATAGTTTGCTGAACAAACTAACTTCTACTATTGTGCTCAGCAGTGCTGATGGTACGAATTCTCCAAACTGTTCCGAGATGAGTGAAGGAGTTATGGAAATGGAAGGAGAAAACTGAGTGGAGATGAGGTGAGTTAAAAATATTTTAGCATTTCTATGGCTCTAGAATAGAATATAGTGATTTTTTCCATAATTATAAAACTTCTATGTTTGAACCAGACGCACCTGCAGGGACCCATATGGCCTCCATTAACAGTAGTGGACTGCCAGTGTCTCTGTTGGCTCCTCAGCTCTGTGTGAGAAAGGGCAACAAAAAGAAAGGCATAGGTGTTTGTTAATGTGGGAGCTGCAGTGACAAATATAAAGGAATTAAGAAAATAAGAAAAAAACAGCAAGGAAAAACAAGTTCTATATAAACAACTATTTGAACATTCAGGGTAACAATATTCATTTCTTCAGGAGGAAAGGAAAATCATAGATTTAGACAGCTTTAATTTCATATGTTTCTTATACATCATTTGTAGAATACATCCTAACCAACCAAACTTTGGTTCTGATAGGGAAGTGGCTGTTAAAGATCAAGAAGTAAGGAAAAAGGGAAAGAAAGTAAATAAGAAAAACCCTCTCCTGGGTTACCTTTAGCATAAAACCCTTTAGCATTTGGGGTCCCAGATTATGTGGGTGTCAGCTATGGAGAATCATGCAGCATGAAACCAACTTTTCAGAAAAAACCCTCTTCCAAAACCCTAGCAGAGCTGGGAAACCTCCTTATCCCACATGTAAACAGAGCTGCTGTGCCATATTTGTTGGGACAGCAGTCCCTCCAGCTGGAATGGAATCAACATGCAGTCACTCCAAAATGCCTGGAGCAGTGATGTGGTATTTACTATTTGTGCTAATATTACAATTTGTAAGCAAAGTCTGAAGTTCCTGGAGTCACCTGTGGTTGTAGAAGTTTTGTTCACTGGGTTTTCCCAAAGCTTGGTGTATGCATGTGTAACAAATCAATGAGTTTTACCTACTCAATTATTTATATCCCTACAAAAAGCAGACACCCAGACCAATACTCTTCCTTCAACTTGAATGGAAAGATAACAGGGAAGCCAAATTTTTTGGTCATTTCATAAGCATTAAATTATCACTGGGATTTCTCAAGTTCCAAGGCCATCTTTGCCTTTACTAAAGGCTGCTCTGTTTTGCATATACACGAAGTCTCAAAGGATGAAATCTCTGCTTGTGCTTCTGGCAAAAAGGAAAAGCTTGGTCATTTGTGGTGATATAAAAGCTTAGGCCAGAGTTTTTAAGCACACAGGACAATACTTTCAGTAGTATTGTTAACCACAGAAAATTACAACAACAAAGAAGAAACAGCTCAGTGGGGTACATAAACACATGCCGGGGAAGAAAGGGATGCTTTTAAGAAATGAAGGAAGTTAATGTTTTGGGTTAATGATGATTTTCTGTAAATTCTTGGGAGGTCTAACTGTATTCTACGATCTTTGGTTTTTCATGATTGCAAAGCTTCTGAATCCCCACACATACACACAAAAAGCTGGTGGCATGTTCTATATAGCTGTGCAAAGAAGTGAAACTCTCTGTAGGAATAGCTCACAGTTTTCTCTGCATTCCAGTGAAGCCACCATTGGAATGCCATTGAGATCCTGGCATCTGTGGTTTTAGTAGGTGGTTGGATGGAAAAAAAGCATTTTGGGAGGCTCTACCCAGAAGACAGCTGTAGCAACACAGGGATTATCACAGTCAGCATTGCACATTTGCCTCACTCCACCCATGCATATGTGTTTACTAATGGAGTAATTAATTATTTTTTAAATATGTACTCATTGCTTGGTTGGTTTCATAATCAAAGACCTGAAAAGCAGAGTTTTTTTATATGGTAGGGTTTAGATTATCTGCCTTTATGCTTGTGTTTAGTGCTGTCCCTTCTCAGTATCCTATTAATCCACTGCTGTTTGAATCCCTCACCTCCTCTGCCCTGCTTTTGGTGCTGTCTTTCTCCCATCTTTTACTGCCCTTTGTTTGTTACAAATAAAACATGATCATGGGTACACATCTGCTGCTCTCATTTCATGATAACATCAGAATACTCCTTTCCCAGCAATGTGAAACCGACGGCAGTGAGAACTTTTTGTTGCATTTTTCTTCTTTTTTTGCACATCTTTTTGAATATTTGACAGTAATTGAGAAGAAGTCTTTTACATTACCACTGTTTTGAACAAGCAAGGTTTCTATTCCTTTCAAGATAAGAACAAAAAAATCTATTCTCTGGGCGCATTTTTGCTATTCTGCTCTGTAACGACAATATTGACTCTTCTCATGTCATTAGATCATCTACCTCAAGGCCAGGGCAATAAAAATGCTTAATTTGCCTCTCACCTAGCCTTGACATTTATTTTAAATATGTGATGTGTTATGGGAGAAGCACATATACCATCATCACCTCCCTTCATTTCAGATTATCCAAAATGCATATCCTTGCTCATGCTACCTTTACCCCTCTTTCCAGTAAGTTATTTCAGAGTTAAATCCTCTATTTAATTCCTAACTACCAGAAGCTAATAGTTTCTTTGCTTTTTGTTTTGTTTGCTCAGCTCTACTCTAATTCCCTGAATATACCCCATGGCCATCCCCTTCACCTGTTTTGCACAGTTAACAGTGCCAACTCTCTATTTATTGCCCTTTCTTCAACCCATTTTTCCAGTTATTGCCCTGTGTTTGCTGTTGCCGTCTGCCTGCTACAATTACATCTCACCTAAAAAAGTCTCTGTGCACACCTGAGTTGTAGATTGAGAGGTTTGTTTTGTTTGTTGGTTTGTTCATAAGTTTATTTACTGTCAAAGAAAATGGAAAAATTACCTGATTACTTCCTCTTACTCTGCATTTTTCAAGGTGGGAGAGGTAAATTAGTCTTGAGTAGAAATATAGAATGTTGTTGGCACTAAGCAACTTTTGCATATGTATTTATTAACTTTCACAGAGATACGTATTTAAGTGTAACAACCATAAAAGATTCTCACAGTTCCTTACTTTGCTTTGAATAAGCCTTTCATGTTATCAGCTATCATGTTATCAGTATCTGAGTCAGAAGTGAATCTGTTGCAGCTTTGGGGTAACTGAATAATGCTAAGATTACAGGGAATGCTGTTACCATTTGCATGCCCCTCTCATCAATTAAATAAATGAAGCCAATGAAACGACAAGCTAAGTAAAATGTTATCATCACAGCAGATTTTAGTCATGATTACATGCAAAAAAATCTGAAATACACTGCTTGGATCCTGAAATCATCTAATTGTCTTTGAATTTGCATTGGTTAACCTCAAGTTGTAAATTAATTAATTCTCCATGCAAGGAGACTTGTATCATATTTTGGCAAACATGAGTGCTGTTTATAATAATTTTATGAATGTAAATTAATTCTATTGTGCATTTGACAAATGTATTAGAATATAAGATGGCTAAATATGTGATAACTTCAACACCACATACTAGAACTATTAGATTCTAAAATATTTTTGAATATGCAGTCTTCTATACTAAGAGTATTTTCTATTACTGATAGTGTAATGCTAAATATGTACAAATTCATTTGAAAAATTAAAAATCTATAGGATCACACTTTTACTATCTATATGTATTATAAATAAATATACATATCCTCAAGTCCAATATTGTATACTTTCACCTTTCCTGAAAAGTTGGGTTTTTTTAATTAAAATTCTGGTGTAACCTACTTTGGTCTTACCCAGGGAAGAGTTTATGCCAAGAATCTGTAATGTGGAAATAATTAAATAAATAAAAGACCTGTAAAAACATAGATAAGAAGTCTTTTCCATCATGTATCCATTGACTATAAAGAAAGAATGGGAAATTCTGAATATTTTTTTTTTGCTTAACCATCTGTTATCAAATTTCACTCTTTTTTTGTCCTGCGACCTAAGTTGTCTGTTTGCTCTAATGAAGCTGAGCCATTCTGGGACACTGAGAGGACTGAAATGAAAGAACATGATGTAGTCAAAGGTTCTTATTTAATAAACCTTTATTAACCTCCTTCATGTTCCTCCTCATTATGTTGATTCCAATCTTAGGAAAGATTTAAAAATATATTCAGAGAAACTGCCTGCTGTGGAAAGGTTTGGCTTGTGAGGAATGTGGTGGTATGCCAACTCTTTCAGCATGGAAAGAGAAAAACTAAGAATACTTACCAATTAAGGTAATGTAATTCAGCAAGCCACAGCCAACTGCAAAATAATCCTGCTAAGAGTTAAATAGTGTAACAGAAACATAGGAGTGCAATCCTAGCAAGGATTTGTGAGAATCAGTTCCTATAAAACAACTTTACAATAAAATTAATTTGTGGCTGAAGACTTTCACCAAGGAAAGGAATACCTGGGAGGAAAAGAACTGCCTCACTCTTTATGCTGTGACCAGATAGCATAAACCAGCAGAGACTGAAGAAAACATTATTAAAGTCACTATTGAGCAAGAGGATAATGGAGTCTTGCAAAAATACACTTTAATTGGTAGCACCTTAAAGTCAAAATAGCCATGTTGATTTACAGTAGCTGAGACAGTAGAGTTTTATCTTCAAAGAACTCCAGCTGAAGGAGCTTTGAATTATATAGGACTAAAGTAATATTATTTCCCTCAAGACAGTTTTTTACTATAAGGGATGCTGCTACAGGGTGAATTTATTGATTGCATCTTTGGTGCTACTGGCTAAAAGGAAATGGCACTGTATTTTCTCATTGTAAGCTCAATTTTAAGGATTTCAACATCAGTGCTCTTGCCTTATGGAATGAAAGATGAACTTGTTAACTTGTTCTTGACCTTGAGGGATAACTGTCATAAAAAACATTGTTCCCCATACATAGATTAATATTTCTCCTGCCTTTCTGATTTCTAATGAGAATGCAAACCTTTCCCAATCAGGTCATGGCAGGAAGGATGTGTCCTTTTCTACCTTTAGAATTCCGTTCAGCAATAGTTTTAGATGTTTAACCCAGGCATGCTTGCATTCCTCTTTGGCTGGACCCCATCTGTGGGAAACTCAGATATAAAACACAATTCTGTCTTAATAACATTACTGTAGGTGACAGTGAATATTATGAGCATTATTGAAGGAAAAATATGTCTTCGCGTACTCTGAGAAGCTCTAGTAACTGTGGGAAGGTTAATAATATCCCTGGCATCCCAAATATTGGACGTCCACATCAAGCAGCAGAACTGAAAAAGTTGAAAATATCTGTGACATGATGCAAAAGTTAATCAGAGGTCAGAACAAAATTTTGCTGACCAGTTACATGTCTATTGAATTTCTGAATAAACAATACTCCCCTTGTTTTTTACTTTCATGCTTCAAACACAGCTCTAATCAATCCAATATCCTCAAACATGCTATGTTCTCTCTGTATTGATTTTTCTATTACCTGTTCAGAGAAAACAGCTTGGGATTGTACATTTGCTTCATACATATATAATTTTGTAAGAACATGTACTTCTTTCTCCTCCTGAATGTATGCAAATGGGGAAGACACCAGCTGTACTGTATACATAATAGTGGGATTGGTGAAGAAACTTGGGAGAGGAATCAGCAAGCAGAAGAGAGAAAAGATGACCAGAAGGGAATAATTTATCATGTAGTATAGATTGCTTGTTCTAGCAGCAGGCTTTAATTATCTTATTAAACTAATTAAATTTGGATTTTTTAAAAATATCCAATAAAGTAAAAAATTCTAGAATACAGAGTGAATACTTTTGAAATTTCCTCTCTTTACTTATTTTCTACTAAAAAAACACCTAAGAGCTTGTGAATATATTTATTGATGCATTATAGGATTTTAGGTAAAAATAAATCTCTAGTCAGACAAATTTATTACCTAAATAATAACCAAGAAATTGCTGTTATCTAGATATTCAGTAGGGCAAAAAATCAGGAAACAGCAAAATTCAGAGATTTATTCGCCAAAATTTATACAGCAACTTCGATGCTTTGAATGAAGCCCAAATATCTGTGTCTCTAGCCCTCAGAAAGAGGTTAGCTTTGCCTGCTGACAGGGCTGGTATCTGCAGCACTTGTGGTTTAATCCTGTGCAGCAGGGCTGTGCTGGGCTGCACTCCTTTGCCTACACCCATTTCTGCAGCGCGGCCTGAGGGACACAGCACTGCACAGCCAGGTGCCCACTGCTTTTTCCATGAATAAACAGCATTAAGGGAAAGGTCATACACAGACCTGACAGAAAAATTGCACAGAAGTGATGAAGCATGGAGAATTATCTAGTAATAGTGGAAACTCCTAGTCAGTACTGACCTTTCCTCAAGTGGCAATATTTCTAGCTGATGAATAACTGCAAACATGCAGTGCATATATATACACATTACCAAATCTTCGACTTTCTACCTGTTTTTTGTCTATTTCATCAATCCTTTTTCCTCTTCCACTGCATTTTTTCCATTAAAAGATACAAACCGAAATTATTTTTTCCCAAAGCTTTACTTAATTTACAAGAAATTTTAAATTTTTTTTACATTAAGCAAATAATGTATGACCTCCTGCAACATCAACTTTACATTCTGAGGTAAACAGTTTCTAAAATACATCTGGTATCTTTCATCTCTCAGTCATAACTTTGCTTCAAAACCAGTGAAAATATACCATGACCAGTTTAGATAACATTCCTGAAAAAGTAGAGTTGAGAGTAAAAATGAGAGTTGACTAACCTCTTATGGGTAAGAGGTTGAGGCTAGGATTTCTTTATTTAATAATAAAATTACTTATAGACATAAGAAACTCATGCCTAGATATCTATATATGTAAAAATTATCTTTCCATGTAATGAAAAACACCAAAGAAGCTTTTAAGTCTTGTACTCCAACACATCTGTTACACCAGTGCAATACTGATGCAGACAAAATTCAGTTTAAAAAAAAGCTACCATACATAGGACAGGCTCTTCTCAAGATCTCCATTTCATGCTATAAAGCAATTTTACACAAATACTCTACATTCAGTAAAGTCAAAGGAACTGCACTTAAAAGTACTGTGATTCTATGACCTCTTTCAATTTTAACAGCAGTCCTCTTAAAAATAAGACCATTTATAAAAGCAATCAGAAGCAATCTTGCACTAGTAACAGTACTGTTAGAATTATATGCACTGCTTCACCTATTTTCTGAGAAGTATAATAGCATATCCAGAGCTAGGAATTCAAGTCTAAATAGAAAAAAAAATTCATGTTGAAAGTCAGTAATTTTTGATTTAGCAGTAAGAGCTTCTTTGTTTCAAATAGTATTAAATATTGAAAATTGAAGAGAATAATTTATTTTAAAGAAGGGCTGATTCTGTAGATACCTACTTCAGTAATATAGGAGTTATTCTTTTTCCCTCTGCATTTGATATTCATTCCAAAAATTTCAATTTTCAGAATTTGTTTGACATTGCATTCCAGTCTTGCCCATGTTAATTTCAATATAAAGTTATCTGTCATCATTTTGCATTGAATAACTGTAATCATTTCAAATTTGGCAAATTGTGCTCTCCATCCTGCCATTTTTCCTTCAAGTCCTTTGGGAATCAATGAGAATAACTGTGCAGCGTATTGAAGGATACAACTAAAACGTTGCAGAAAAGATATGCAGGCATTTATGAGAAGAACTGGGAAAGCTTCTTTCAGGCAGAGTATTAACCTGCTTTCACTTTTCTTTCTAAGTGAAGTAGACACAGAGCTTTTCTTGGATCCTGGAGTGAGAACTGGTGCTCCACTGGCCAGGAGCACCAGATGCAATAGGTTATGGTGACACTGAGGCTTCAGCTGGGAACTGGAACAGGTCTGAGGATGCTCTTCAGGGACACTAAGTTTGAACAGTGAGACAGGTTCCTAAACTTTGAAACATGCAGCACAACGATTGAATGAAGAGCAATGTGTCGTGGATGGGACACAAAGTGCATGGATAGCAATCACAAAATGTGTGCAACTGATAGCTTTGCTGCTTTACACTGAAAACCAAACCTGGATGTAAAATGAAAGGCACTGCTGTAAGGTTAAAAAAATAGAGATGATTAATGCAATAAAAGCATTTTCATCCTTTTGGAATGACAACACATAGCAACCACTGCATGACTATTAGGATAAGTGTAACAGACTGGCAAACAAAATTAGCTCGAAATAGCTGATCAGATTTCTTGGAGACTTTCTCTCTGTCCATTTCATTTGTGTATCTACCCAGATAGCCACCTCTCTTGAAAAAATGTCTTTCAGGAATGAAGTAGGAGACTAGTCCTCGTATTTAATGCTGGCTGAGGCTTTCTAGCATTCCATTTAGCATTCACATTCTTGAAAACAAAATGAAATTAATAAAAATAGCTGTAGTTTATTTCAGTGCCTCTTAAGCCCTGGAAACCATATAGAATCTCTTCAAGGCAGGTTCCCGAGTGCTGTATTTTCTCCACTAATATAAAATACTTCCCAACTTTAATTTGAGTCCATTAGATATTCATCATCCTGCTTCTGCATTAGTCTTCAGCTTGCCTTTTCTGAGCAAACTATATCCGTCAATTATTAATGCTGCAATACATGCCAAACACCCAAGAAATTTTTAATCAACCAAATGTAATTTACAGCAAAATGCTGCCCATGCAATAAAGCCTCTGCTTCCTCCTAGTTAATGCCTACACTATCAAATATATTTGTTAACCAACCCATCATTCTCTTTTTTGTCCCTTCTCTGACCTTAAGGTAAATGTTGCTTTTTTTACCAATATTTAGAATTTTTTTAAGGGCAGAATAGCTCTTACCAATCTGGTGAGTTTTGTGAACCTGTCTCAATAAATCAGTAAACTAGAGAGAGAGGTGCAGGTCTTCTTTGTATCACAGGGTTTATGGAACATTATTCCGTGGTCAAGGCAGCTGACATTCTGCTGGCAGCACCATCTGTTCACAGACATATTTATCTCCATGTCACATCTGTCCCTAAGACTTGACCTTTTGATGAGCAGAATTAACAAAAAAGCCACCTGATCTCTTGACCCCTTCACCTCCCCATTCCAGATCCTTACAGTAGCTCCTAATCTGTGCAAACCCATTCCCAGTAGCGTTATAAACACCCACATGGAACACAAGCAAGGAGGAGTGTCCAGAAGGCTGGAGGATTCTTGGCAATATTTCAGTATCACCAAGGATTTGGGTTCCTCAGAGTGAACATCTCCTGCAATGTCAAGCCACATCAACAGTTGGGTCACATTGTCAGGCTCATCACCGCTGCCATTGGCAAATCCTGTAATCTCACAACAAAAGTGGTGTTACATGGTGCTCCTCATTCAACCTAATCCTTTAAATTCTAACTTCATGAGAATTTCACATTCTTCTCTTCCAACCTCTCTCTCTCTCCATTTCTCTCACTCTTTTAAAACTATAACTTTTCTATTTACAGGGGGAAAAAAAGCTCAAAAACATAAATATTGATTGTCAATAAACCAGAAGGTAAATTAAACTGGGAAAAAAAAAAAGCCAGAACAAAATGCAAAATGTAACCTCATGTTTTCTCTCTTTAGAAGAGTCTAGTACTATTTAAAGCATATATGACTGCTAATTCCAGTGATTATTTCACCAATGACAAATAAAAGCACTGTAGAATAAAAGGATCCAAACTCATCTATCCTTAGGGGGTAAGAGGTTGAAGAGAAGATTAAAGTCTTTAGTTAGAATCCTTTGCTTTAGGAAAACCTCTGGTTGAATTCCTGAAATATTTCCTGAAATAGACTCTATTAAAAAGTCCAAGTTTACAGTGAAATTAACTATACACATGGAGTGCAGTCCATAGACAATGTCATCCTTCAGAAGCATTTTAAGGGAAACCTAGTATAACATCAAGCCAATTTTTTTGTGACATAGTGATTAGCTGCTGTGAAGATGTTTCTTTTCTTAATTCTAGCATAAAGGTTTGTTGATGTATAAACAAGAAATTGAAAATTTTGCAACTGAGGTATACATGACAGTGTATTTTGTAATTGGAATTTTAAAAAATGTCTTGCAGCTACTAATTGTACTTTATCTTAAATGAGTAATGTAGAAGCATCACTGTCCACCCCAGGCAAAGTTCAAGATATCCAATGAAAAAATAGGGGAACAGCAGTCAACAAAAAGAAAAGGAAGCTCCCTAAAGAAACAAGGAACCCATAAAAATGCTCTCTAGAAGAGTGGACATCCCATGGCAGAATTATGGCTCTTAGGGGCAAGGCAGAGCACAGAAAGAGGACAGAGGCTCAGGCAACAGAAGCTGTCAACACCCAGGATGTGCCAAGGAAATGTCAGAAGGATTGTCTCTCAAAAAGAAAGAATTAGAAAAATCACCAAATTAAGGGTAAGTGGTTCACAGAACCAAGGATCTCTTTTCAAAGTCAACAATGATAAGCGGGTTTGGTTTGTTGTTTTCAAATCTGGCAGTGCTACTATTAAATTTAAAATGGATTTAAGGGCAGAGGTGACTGTAATTTGTAAAGAGACTTTGCAAGAGATGCTCCCTGGAACCAGATGGAGCAGTTACAGACAGAGTGCTCAGTAGCCCTGGGGACATGGGAGTTGCCTTGTTCAGTGCAAAGTCTACCTCAGTGACACAGGGAAGGCCTGTGCCTTCAGCAAACTCAGCACTAATAGGATTGCAGACACTGAAACCCTTAACTAAATCACAGTCATTGAGGAGATTAAAAGCAATTGGGAAAAGCTTGGCCTAAATCTGGAAATAATGGCCTAAAATCATGAAACAAGGGACCTTTTTTCATGCCTTTTGCTTGTTCGTATTTGCCATTCTTTCTGCTCATCTGGCTGAAGAACATGGAAACACCAAAGCAGCAGTCATTACTAAGCTGACATTGTAGTGGGCCTCTCAGAGTTGATGTTAGCCATCACTCAGCTAAGCCATGTTAACAGCATTAAATGTGTTAACAGTAATAAAATGTTGGTAAATAGCTGCAGTACTCAAACATGTCCACCTCACTGAAATGCTGCAATCAAATGCTTAAATGCTTCCAAACATTGTACAGTTGTTTTTCTCATTCCCATGATACATTAGAAACATTTTTCACAGACTGACAGTATAGATTTGCAGAAATGTTCTCTCCAAGTTTCTGACAGATTTTGTCACTTCATTCTTTATATATTTCCATAATTTTCTGATGTCTAAGTAATATGTTAAAGAAAAATAAGGTTCTTTGAATCATATTTTTTCACTTTTTACCTTATTAAAATATTTCTTCCTTCCCTTGAAGTCATTTTAATATAGGTTTCTTCCCACAGTGACTTCAGAAATTATCTTTACTCAAGATATGGATCTGTTCATTTAAAAGACAGCTAAGTATTCCATGGGAATATATGCTTATTCCATATGTATACTATCAGAGAGTGTACTATAATAATGATGGCATGTTGACATAGACCAGAATCAGCTTTCTTTGTTCCTTGCAGAGTGCTGTCCCCTGTCAGTGGCACAATTATTGTATTTGTGGGCAGCCTGGCTATACCTTGAGCAGTCCAAATGCACAGCAAAGAAGTGTGCAGGGAGACCAAAATTCACACCTGTCTTCCTTTGACTTCAGTCCCATTTAGTTTCCCAGCCACAGTGACACTCTGCACTGAGCTCCCAGAGTTGCAGCTCTGCATCTGCAGATGCCTGGGCCAATGGCAAACAGGCATTTCAATGAAACTTCCACAAACCCAAGTTCCATGGCAGAAGGCCTGCATGGATTCCAGCGTGATAGGATTCGTGCCAGTCTTCCTTGCATTGTGTCCACCCTCCCTCTCACCGAGTCTCCTCAGAAAGACACTGTGGGGGTGTGGGGGGCTCCCCTCTGCCCTTGCTGTGGACACACTCTGCTTCAACAGCAGGGGCACCTCCCTGTGACCAGGATGGCTTTACAACCTCTCTGCTCCCTTTGTCAAGGCTGTGCTTGTGCCATCATCGCACCTCTCCCAGCCGGGCTTAGTGGGCACCTCTGCGCTCAGTCTGTCTCCCCTTCTCACTCTATAGCTCTGCAGCAGGGCAAGCAGCCTTTCCACAGCATTTTCACTGAAGGCACTCCTTTCTTTCTGCTCCCAGCCAGCCACTCCCAGCCTCCCCAATATCCCCAAGCTTGAGGACACCCGTGACACAGGCAGAGCCAACTAGGGGCCCAGCACACTCTTGCTGTCATTATATTGCAAAGGTTCTGTATTGTTGTCTCCTTATTGCAAGAGTTTCATACCTCCTTGATGTTTCTTGCAGGCAGCCTCTTCCTTCTCACAGCAGCCATTTGACCGACCTCCCTCCCTCCCTCCCTCCCTGCCTCCCTGCCTCCCTGCCTCCCTGCCTGCCTGCCTCCCTGCCTCCCTGCCTCCCTGCCTCCCTGCCTGCCTGCCTACCTACCTGCCTGCCTGCCTGCCTACCTGCCTGCCTGCCTGCCTGCCTACCTGCCTGCCTGCCTGCCTGCCTGCCTGCCTGCCTACCTGCCTGCCTGCCTGCCTGCCTGCCTGCCTACCTGCCTGCCTACCTGCCTGCCTGCCTGCCTGCCTGCCTACCTGCCTACCTGCCTGCCTACCTGCCTGCCTGCCTGCCTGCCTGCCTGCCTGCCTGCCTACCTGCCTACCTGCCTGCCTGCCTGCCTGCCTACCTACCTACCTACCTACCTACCTACCTACCTACCTACCTACCTACCTACCTACCTACCCCCAGTTCCCCCAACCAACCAATCCATTCTTTTATAACACTCTTCTTCTCATTGGCTACCGCTGTGGCCTGTTAAAGTCAGGCCTGCTTCTAACCTCTAATAATTGGCTTAGCTGCAACTCTTTATGGGTAAGATTACTTTCTATGCTACCTTTATTTTCTTATATTCTATCCCCCTACACTCTGCCGCAACAACCTGACCCACTCCCCTCAGCTGAGCTGTCCTGAGCCCTCAGCGGTCTCCTCAGAAGCTCATACCCTGCCAAGAGAAATGTGCTACCTGACCAAGGAGTACAAAATTTTGGTAGCTGCAGTTCCTAAAATAGGTATATAAACGAAGCAACACAAATGGGCCATTGCCATCGTCAGTTTAACACTGAAAAACTCATTGAATGGTCAAAATGAAACTCATTCAATATGGTCAAATACCACATGAATCCTCATTCACACAGTTTTGCAAATTAAGCAACCAGTAAATTCTCTAGAAATATGGCTGATCAAGTTCTCATTTCTCAAGATCTGAGAGATAACTTATGTCTGACAAAAATATGTTGAGAAGTTGCAGGTTCCGTTTTCTTTTAGCTTCGCATTCCCAGGGACAGTGTGCAAAGGGTTTAATCACAAACATACTGAAAATAAAAGAATGTATAAGCTTTTTCTTTAAAAGAATTTTCTTTTATTTCTTTGTAATGACAGGCCCAATTGATGTTGTTTATGCCACATTTTTTTTTCAATACAATTTCCTTGATATTTAAGATGTCACTGCTTGCCTTACTGTTGTTTCACAAGTAATTAATGAGAGGATGTGGAATCCCCATTCTTCATTATTTCCAAAACATGAAAGGATAAGGCACTGAGCAACCCATCACCTGTGACAGAGATATTCTAGAGATTTTGAGGTTAGCTGAGATAAAAGAACAAGTCTCCTAGATAAAGCCTGGAGCTATGAAGACGCCGATTATGTTGTCTGACTCCTAGTTTCCCAACGACTGTATATAAAATTCTGAATTTTTTTTTTCACATGTTTTACAAAGTTACTGACAAATGTTACAAAATCACCTACAAAATAAATAGGGGATCACCTTAGGATTTTATCAAAGTTTTTCAGATGAACTGGGATCCATTTTACTCAGTGTGACATATTTAGTTAACCTGAACATTAATTATTCTTAATGGCAGTTATCAATGCAAATACGAGTTCCATCTATGCATTCATTTAATATTTAGGTATATGTGCTCACCACAGTTTCTTGTGGCCAGCATAGCTGATGTGTAGAAAGATAGATTTTCTATTCTACAAACAAAACTATATTGTGTACATAATAATTTAAATGAGATACAGCTGCAATTATTCTTTATATCAAAATACAAATCTTACATTGCTGACAATGTAATAAATAAAAGGAATCTTTTACTGAAATCTGCTATAAATACATTATATATACTATCTTAATGGATTTATTTTCTATTGGAAAGGTATCATAAACCTAAATTTTTACAGCATTAAGCAGTGAGGAGAAACATGCTTGCAGTGTGCCATGTAGGACTAAGACTAGTAACAGAGGCAAGTCCTTCACAACAAAAGTAATGCACACAGATCCACTATGGAGCAAAACTAAAATCCCCTTCAAGTTCAGGTTAAAAGGCAAGAGAAATTAACACCATCTTCAGACAATTAAAAAAATACAGGGTTCATTCACTAGAGTAAATCTTGTGTAAGCCCTGGTGACTCAGTCACTCATGAAGCACTTTCACCAATTAAATGCTGTCCTTGTGACAAGAGGTATTTCCCTCAAAGCACGGGAAAAATGTGTATGGATCTTCTTTGTGTACAGTATGATTCAATAAACACCAAGCAAAAATAACAGTTGTCAGTAACTGCTCTGAGAGGACAACTAGCACTTACCAGATTATTTTTTTCTTGCAAATTCCTGTTTCATGGTTAGTCTAGATCTTGAGGCGCATTAAGGGAAAATCTGAAATATTTACATTTCAAGCAAGTATTGCAGCACGTCTCAGAAAAGAAATTTAAAATATTAATTTGAATGTTTGCAGATGACTACAAATACTGGAATTAATACTAGAAATTGGATGTTGGCAAAGAAATTAATACATCAGGTGAGCAGAATATTTTTGTACCACCGATGCTCTTCTGTTCCCAGTGCCTCCTGTACCTTTCACTTACATAAAATGACAGCATGGAAACTCCAGCTCATCACTCTGCATCTACTCACAACTGTGCAGTCTGAGCCATTTAAATCAGGCAGTATTTTCTAAGTAAAATATAAGATTATTACAAAAATGTTGACTAATCATTACTAATCAGCCAACTCAGAGTTACTGTGAAAGACAGAAAATTCTCAACTATTGCACACATATTAATGCTGAACAGCTTGTGCAAAAGACAAGCAAGCTCTATTTGCTGTATAAATACATTTGCACACAAATATAAAGGGATATTTGTGTGCAGCATATTTGCCTACCTCTCCTGGAAAATGACAGTCCACTGCTTCCAAAGCTGATTTTCCATTGAGAAGAAACAGACCTGCTGAATGCAGCTCATTATTAAGTAACATGAATAAATCACCAGCACAGGTAAGGAACTGGGTACAGAAAGCATTCATAAATTCTTTAGTGGCTGTGCCTCACAGCACCCAGTAAATGCTTATAGCAAGGTGTGTATTAAATATTCAACTGCACTCCTGCCAGCACCTTGAGCAGGAGCAAGAAGGAAATTAAGCACAATGCAAAGGGGACACAGCAATTCACTGCTTGCACACTGGCTCTGTTTCAAAGCTTTCATTCTCACTGCTCTCCCTGGTGCTTCCTTACCCTCCAGGTGCTGCACTGCCACCGAGGGCTGCAGCCACTGTTTTGGCCCAAGGCCTCCCTCAAGGAGGCTGGCATAGATTCAGAAAATGTCAATACAACACCTGTAATCAGAAAATAGAAATGTGGAGGATTGGTTTTGTACTGGAACAAGTTTTCATTCTATTAATTTATTTTATGAAATGGCATCTTTTGAGTGTATTCTGGTTTTAGGTGCACAAAAGCCAGGTTGTACCACCCCCCAAAATGATGAATACTGTTCTATATGTAGTAAATTTGGTTTATTTCATATGCTTTATTTAATCCAGTCATTGTGTCCTTCATTCCAATGTAGAATAAAATACTTCTTTGAGGACATGGAAAGAGAAAATTAATTGCTCTTCTGAAATACAATGTATAGAACAACTCAACCATTTATTTTGACAACTTACCTATTCACCTATTCAGGTGATATATCATTCTTATCTGGCTTTACTGAACAACAACAGCAAATATTAAAGAAATAGCCCCACTTGCAGAGAAATTTAAAAATAGGGGTGTTTCTAAATATTGTTCATTTATGTAAGAAGAAAATCAAAACTAGAAATGTAAGCAGTTATTCTAATGAGACAGAAATACCAGGAAATTTTGGAAGTTTTCATCAAGTTAACAAAAAAGAAATGTTTATTAGGTAAGTCAAGAGGTATTCAAAGGTGCATCTCCAAACTAAGGATATTGCACCTGAGAATAACAGTGCATCTATGAGAATTTGAAACAGTTAAATATTTGTACCAAGATAGGTATTTATATTTGTTAAAAATACAAAATTTAAACCATGGGATACTGCACTTTAGAAGAGAAAACACTCCAAATCTAATGCATACACAGATGAGTTTCAGTCATGAAAATCTTGGCTTGCAGGATCAAGCCACTGGCAAAGATCCAACAACTTAATTAATTTAAGTTAGCATAACAAAAGGATCAACAAGTCTTCACTATGAACTATCCAGTTAGGCTAGAGAAAGGGCAAGCTCTTATGCATGATGTTTTACTTCTACTATTGGTTTAAATGTAAATGACTCAAATAATATTTAATTTGATTTTCCCAATATTTTGAAGACTATATAAAGAAAACAAAATGTTGTAGTAAAGACAGGGTAAAATGGTATGACTTCAGACACAATGAAATTTAGATGAAGCAGAGGTACTTGGTATGACACTGATTTTTCTTAGATGGCTCTATCTCTTCGACTCAAGAAAAGCAAAATTCTAAACTCTGTATGGAGGAGATAATGTAGCAATATTTTGATGTAGGATAGTTTATTACATAAACAGTATGTACAAATTCTAAACATGAAAATAGTGAGTAAAAGAAATCAGACTCTATTTACATTTGTATTTTTTTACAAAATGTTTTTACAAGTGTATATTTTTTCTCTAAATAACAGGACAAACACATAAGACCAATCTTTTTGTATTACATACATAAATAAATATTGACTTTAAATGACTGTTATAGGAACGTAATTTCTACAGCCAATTTGGGTAACAGAGAAGCATTTGTTACCTTTACTACAATATAATTAAGTAAAAAGGAAAAAATTTACATATAGATCTCTGTTAATTACTTTGTAAATAGTACCTTACTAATATATCAGTAGAGGTAATACAGTCGTTACATTTCATGCCCACAACTGAACAATGAGTTTTGGCATGCAAACCCACATATAATCATCAACATCTGCAGGTATCCATTTACATTTTTTTAAATAAAGGGTTTTTTTAATCATTGAAAACTACATGCAACAGATTAGTAGCATATTCCTGGTTAAAATGCACAAGTTTTGCATAACATTATTTTTAGTAATTGATGTTCACAGGTACTGATCAAAAGGGTAGGAACATACTTGGCACATAGTATAAGAAAATGAATTAATAAATAAGTCAATATCACTATGACATTTACATATAGACAAAAATAAAATTTTTTATGGTGTTTTACACAGAATTTAGAACTGTCTGGTTCCCCCACTTTGTTTTACAAGGCCCTGATTTAAGACATTATTCAAACAAACAAACTCTGACATCCATGCTTGATGCTTGATTTGAAGCATCACTAAAGCTCGTTCTTTACTGCACAGGTTTATTTCCATGCCACTGATATCCTTTGTGCCAACCTTCCTGAATCAGGACCTGCTTATTGGAAACTCTCCCTGACTGCAACTGGGAGTATGGAGATGAAAGTATTGTAAAATAAATTGACTCCATGTTAAGGTTTCTATACAGTTCTGCTAATAACAATTAGCAGAATTGCCAAATTCTCACTCACATTAGAAATGACTCTGTGTGTGACCATGCCAAATATCAGTGTCAGTATCAGCATTGCCACACCAGGTCCTCAGCTCCTTCTGAAGCCACTAAGTTGAGGATGTTCAGCATTTAAAGAATCAGACTTCTTACTTATTGTCTGTGTGCTATATGCTTAATGAATATTCAAGTTGGTGCACATGGATGACACAGCACAAGTTCTGTCTTATTTTCTCCTGCTCTATAAACAACTCAAAATTGGTCAAAAAAAAAAGATATAACAAGAACAAACCATTTTTTTCTTACACAAAAATCACCAGTGAACAAAAAAATCACTTCACAAAGCAGTTAGCAAAAATAGCATAATCTTATAATTCTCCTTTAAGAAATAAAGATAAACAAAATGCATCCTGAATTCAACTGACAAATCCATCAGAATCATGCACAGTAAATAATACATTAGTGTAAAGGTGCAGAGTATCTTAAAATATCCCAATATCTCTAATATCCTCCCAATATTAACTCTGAATTACACAACATCATTAGAGAAAATAAATCTTTAACTAGGGAATTAAGTAGCAAATTGCAACTCTATTGCTGAATTAAATGTTTAATGTGGCTTAGTCTAGTAAATTAGGACAATACCCTCTGTGATTCAGCAAACAAAGCTTTAGAATTAGGCACTGAAAACTTCAAATCTGTAGTGCTAATTTAAAAAAATAATCAGAAAATCACTCACAGCTGGGAATTTAACATGCATCCATGAGCTTTGTTGACTTTGTATTTTTCATTTTTGATTTGGAGAGTGACTTAAAAGGTGAGTTGATAAGATCATTTGTAGCAGGAAAAAATAATTTACATCTTAGTGGACTCAATATAATACATTTGATCACTAGATTTCTACTTTCAGCTTTTGGTTTTGATCAATCTAGTTCAGAAAGGGAAACCTCTCAGTGTTCTTCAAAAGTACTGTTACTTTGAACAGAAGAATGTCTCAGAGAGAACGGTACCAGCAAGCAGAAACCATTTTGATTCTTCACAGAAGGATGATTTCATGAGGACTCAGGGCTCCTAATTTACTGCTTATCTCCAGTGAATTGGCATCATTGTACCAAAGAGCAACATCTATTCTTTACAGTGTCACTATGAATGAAGTGTAATTTCATTAACACTAATCAAGTCAGTGTCAATTTGATCCAGCACAATTAGAACAGACTGTGATTGAAAGGTTTGCACAGAATTCTTCAGAGAAGACAGGTACTTTCCCTGATCCTGCTGATCCAGCAAACACTACAAAGATCACTTCTAGACTCCTCTATGCCCTGTGCAATCCAAATGTGAAAGCAGTGCTGCACACCAGTCCAATGCAAATTTCGTTTTCTTTGTAAAAACGTACACTCAAACACTCTCATCCTGACAAAAATATCTCAGACTCTTGCATTCTAAGAAAACTGAAAATAAACCTTTATACTACAGATTTTTGGAATAAGAACTCATCTGCTAATTTGCTAATGCATTTTGGAAAATAGAGGAAGGAATTCAAAGCACCATAACCTTTAATATATTTTAAGCTGTTGGTAAAGGCCTTTGCAAACCATGTAGCAATAGAAAAAGTCTGGAAAAATCCTTGGTCACTAAGTGAGAGACCAAGAGTGACCAATATCTAAAAACACATCAACCAAAATAGAAAAGAATGCAAAAGAGCCCTTTAAAATTGAAGGTAAAATTGTAAAAAAATTGTAATGAGCAAGTGATCAGAAATTTATGCAGATTCCTTCCCCTCTGTGGTATAAAGGCTGTAAACTTCAGTATAGACAAACTGAATATTTCATTAACATTCTATGATAAACATAGCTCTGATCCTCAGTTTCAGATAGGTATTTCTTCATACTTGCTTTTTCACAAAACAGGTTGTCATCAAAGCAAGGGAAATACACGTACCACTAATGTCCAAGCTCCTCTTATTGAATATCTCAGAAAAATATGCAGCACAGATGAGTCTGTATCATCTGCTGGTAGGAAAAGTGTCCACTTTGTCCAGTTGGAGTCAAGTTTTGAGGTACATTAGTATGATGTGATGATTCAAGGGGCAATGGAAATGGTGCCAAAGAATTCAGGAGCACTTTGAACATCTTGAACATTAAGAGCTGATTATGGGTATTTGTATGGATGTTTATTGGCAGATACTTTCCACCCTCTCAATAATAAATCCAAGCAGTTTCTGTTTACTATTGAGACATGTGTCTCTGTGTGACAAATTATTCTAGACAGTTTGTATTGCACAATAAGGCAATATGAATTCCCTTATGGTTAAAAAGGGCACCCTTCTGTCTAAATTTGAAAAATGAATTCAAATAAACTATAAGCCAATGTTTTCCAGATGCCAGAATATTGTCACATAATTCTTTCTGTAAGCAGAACAGCAAAATAGAGCCAATACATCCATCCTTCTGTTCTAAAGATCCACAGGGAAAAGAAATATGTGCATCAAAATTCAAAGCCAAAAAGTAGCTATACAGCTACTATAATAACAAATGTGCCTCATAATTTCAGTTTCTAAAACTTTAATGGTAACTATTCAGATTTTTAACTAGAAAATTGGTGTTTGTATTCAAGATAATATTATACTTTGAAATATTATGTATCAAAAAATTGTAAGTAAGATGTTTAAAGTTATTCTTCTAGAACCTATTAATTAACTGCATTCATTGCCATAGGTTTTAAACAATTCTATTAATTGTCATTTGTTTCTCTACAATGGTGTTTCTACCCTGTATATCCTTTAACTATTAACTGTATTAATAGAAGATCTACATGATAAAACATTACCACTTTAGACCAGATGGGTAATACATTTGTATCCTCCACAGTGACACTACAATTATTAAAAACTGGGTATTTCAAGGTTTCTGCTACTGTAATCTATTTTACTTATGTGCTCATTTCAGACAAATTGAGATATTCTTTAATAGCAAAACACACTAATCTTAAATTGGTGACAGACAGGGCTTTAAGTAAAAATTGATAACTTAAATTCATTAATGAGAACATCTTTCAAAAGTATGTATACATCACAGGACCTTGCAAATAGTAATACTGAATTCAAGAGGAGAAAAAGCTTTATACACTGCACCGTTTTAAGCTACTTTAAACACAATATGAAAACATTATAATGAACAGTATAATGAATATTTTCTCCCAGGTGTTGAGTTGGATATGGTCATCAGTTTGTTGAATAGTGCTGGTACTGAAATGATACTTGCTGTATGATTCATCCTGGTCATGGTGCAAACATTATTCTTCATGTCTAAACTACAGAGAAGTAGATACAGATCCTACAGGATGTTAGCTTCCATTGGAAAACTGGGTTCTCTGCTCCAAGAGATGTGTTGTTACCCAGCCCTCATTTGGGAGCTCAGTTTTTTTCTCTCAGTTATTTGTATAATCATCTGAAACAGTTTAATATTTCTCTGGGGATGGCTTGTAGTGATGTGGATGATGCTGCTTCAGATGAGGTCCTAAACAGAAGAACAGGAAATTATGCACATATCAAACCCTAGATACATAATGCCAACATTTATCCATACTGAAAAGGCTTTGTGAGACCTTCAGCTTTCAATCCTTCAGCTTTTAAGTGCTAAGTGTGTGCTGGCAACTATGTGTATGTTCAGTCCAGGCAACTTTAGTGGGCCTTTAAAAGGACAAAAATATTCAAGCAGACAGATTTTGAACTAATTGTATTTTTTATTTGGCTTTGCAACACTGAGCTGTATTTTTCAGAAACACATGAAGTGCTGGAAATAGCCATTAAGAGGTTTGCCTTCCTTTAGAAATATGTTTAAGCTCTAGCTATGCTGGACTGAGCGAACCCAGAAAAATCTAATCTTGAAAGCTACGTAATCACTCCAGGCTGCACCTGGAGGACAGACCAACTTTGAATCCCAAGGGCTATAGGCATAAGCCAAAGATCTGTGGCTGTAACAAATGGCAAATGTTAGACCACAGAAACTGATTGAGAGAAAGACTTGATTTGCTGATGGACAGTCATCAAGGGAAAAAAAGCCAGTATTTTCACACAGCTTAAGTTTATGGAATGCTATTGGAATCAGTAAAAGCTCTAAGGCTTGAGAAAGGTTTCCACTTTTCACATGTGGAAGACTGAAATTCTGTAACATGTCATGACCACATTTCGGAGGAGGTCAGTGCTTACTGTGGGGTGCAAACGGAGGAAGGTCGGGCGTGCGGAAGGATTTGATCATGGCTGGCCCTTCCCCTCCAGTCGTCAGCACCTGAACTTCCAAGCGGTACAGCATGGAGGGCCTCAGGTTGGGCACAGTGAGGATGTAGTGATCCTAAAATTAAACACATCCCTTCAATTCTCAGGCCATAGGAAAATAAAACATAGCTGCTCTGCTCACACACACCAGTGGTTTAAACAGGTACTATCACTGTCAGCAGCCACAAATTATTTTCATAGAATTGCGTTAAAAGGATTTAACATATGCATCACTTTGTTGAGTGAGTGTGTTTCGAATTTTTTGCCTGCCAGTCCCTTTGAACAGACACATTTTTAACCATAATACTATGGTTTCATGTGTACAAAGTTCAAGTTGTTACAGACTTTTATGGAAAGTGTGCTGATCACTTTCCATAAAAAGCTGATATGCCCATCACTAAAAACGAATCAAAATGTATTTTCCTAACCATTCCTTTTAACAAACATGTTCATTACATAAACTGGTTTTTATTTTGGATTTGCAAGTGGATTCTACTAATTGGTAATTTAAGTAGTGGCTGGCCTGGGGCCACTTCTGCAGCTTGTGGGAAAAAAAGGGTGACCACACTAATTTCAGATTTGTCCCAATTACACCATAAGAATTTGCCTTCTGCTCTTAAGGCATCATTTACGGCACGATGGATTCACTTTTCATTGCTTTTGTGGTCACTTAGACATGTGCTAAATAATTTCAAAGTAATTTCATAGAAAATTTCACATGGGAATACATCTAGCTAAAGACTCACAGACATTAAGGAATCAGAAGTTATTCACCTAAAACAAAATCAAAACTATAAATCATCTGCATTAAGTTGGAAGAAATCACTCTTCTTATTCTAAGCTGCAAAGGCCCAGGCCCAGGAAGGGGATAGCTGGAGAAGTGATGCTGGACAGTGAGGGCAGCAGGGTGTTCCTGCCACCAGCCAGGCTGGTCTGGCCAGAAATCCACAGGACAGGTGATTCAGGTTGGCACTGTACCTGCCCCATGAGGGGAAGCCAAAGCACAACGTGGGAATAACTTTGGTCATTCCTGTGGGATAATTTGCTGCTACTGCCAGAGCAGACAGTAAAAGGGAAAGGAAGAGAGAAAAAGTGGGGGGAAACATGTTTTTCTGGCAAATTAGCACATATTCTGAGATGGGGTTGCCTTTAACAGACCTGGCTGAGGCTGTTCCAAATCATATAAAATCCTGCATGGGTAGGGCAGAGAGAGGACTGCAGACATTGCACTTGTACACTCACTCTGCTCATCCAGCAACTCCAGCAGTTGGGCCCTGTGCATTTCAGCCCTGATTGTGTAAATACTACATTTTCAGTCAGAGTGAATGGTCCTTGGTATAAATGCCCTAAATCTTGGTGGTTTCTGAGGGACAGAAGACACTATTTCAGCTCAAATCAGAGGCTTCTGCAAGTTAACCAGGTGCTAAAAATAGACAGATACATATAGTGATAGATAATTAAAGGCATCTCCAGGCTCTACAGTTTAAAATGTTTGATGTATCATCAAGAAGAGTAGCTATGCTTTGTATCTCCATCAAGGAGGAAAAATTAATTCCTTCTCCAGCTTACCTGCAGAACCAGTGTTTGACATCTGTATCACCACTAAACATTGCAAATGAGGCACAGACACACAAACTTAGGGAGCCACTGGCAAAAGAAAGTAACAGACAACTTACTGCTGGCAGTATCTGTGACTGGGAAATGATGCTGTTGGGCAAACTGTTCTGCCGGCTCTCTGTGGTCACTTCTGCCCAAGTGACCTGAAACCCTGTCATGGGCTGGTGAAGGTCTGCCTTAGATATCTTCCAGGAAAAATGGCCAGTGATGTTACCTTCCTGAACAATGAAAGATGCAGATAGATTCTCGGGTTTGGCCAACACTTTGGGTAGAACTGGCACTACAAATTTGGAAAGCAAAAAAAGATAAGCTGAACTCTTACAGATAATCTTGAATAATATTAATTTCATTTCAGAAATCAAGGTCAGGCAGAGTTTTATTTCTATTGTTACAGACGAGGCAGTCAGCTTTCTACCATCACATTTTCAGTGTTAACCAAAAACCTGTTTGATATATTCCACTCACATTTGGGGCCAAATTTAAACTTCAGATAAAATGCTCTCAGCTGCAGGTACAGAAAAGAAAGCTACAGCATGTGAAGACCTAAGTGCCTCAGTCACAGGGAGCCATTCTCCTGCTCCTCATATTTCAGAATAGCTGAACTCAGACAGGAAGTTCTGGGGCCACAAGAAAATGCACAGAGTAGCACAGAACTCCATAATTCAGCCAAAGAGTAAAATTCATGCACTAAAACTGTAGTACAAGTTAACAGGGCACTCTGATTAGGGGAAGTTATACCTGAGTTACAGTTGCCCAGGAAGGCTGTAATGCTGGGAACGGTCAGGACAGGCATTAAGGAAATGGCAGTGAAGGCTAGCAGGGTTCTGGGTGACTTATGGAGCATGAGGGTACCCTTGGGAACAGGAGGGACCCAAGGTGAGAGGGCTTCCCTCCAACCAGAGAGAGAGGTATCCACACCTGGCAGTGCAAAGCCATGGCTGACCTGAGCCAGGACCAGCTGACCACAGAAATCCTTTCCAACTAATATATCCATAATTCTGCAACTTCCATAGCCCTCCAGTTACACATTGTGACAATGCTGGAAAAGATTAGAGGGTCTCTATTTCTTATTTGAGAGCAGAATTAACCTAAGCAAAATCAAACTGGAAAACCAGCTTGCATCTGCAGCAAAACATTAAAAAGATGAGTCATACCACCATAATCATGTTTACAGTGATCTTCCATCATTATAATAAATACAATGGGGAACCATTTTTCCTTACCAAAAAAAAAAAAACCACAACCATGCCATTACAGATATTTTTGTATGCTCACTACGATTACTCTTAATTGACAAAACAGTAATAATGTACTAGCCAAAATCAATGCTGTTGTGTATTTCTGTTGATTTTCACTTAAGCATTAGTGATATTTTTATTTGTTTTAAATCTCTCATTTTCTATCCTAAAACTGCTTTTTAAGACTCTCTTTTGGTGATTATAAATGCTTTTGGTACTATTTGGTAGTTCTGCAGATCTTGCCTTACCTCCTTCAGCAGGACAATTAATATGCTTGTGCTTTTTTTCTTTAAATGCAGAGCAAGGTGGGGTAACAAAGAAAGTACTCTCAGCCTTAAAACGACCTTTAGATTTTGCAGGCAGAACAGTTACTTTGTATTTGCATGAAAATGACAGGTCCTTCAGAATAATGTAGTTTTCCTACAACAAGAAAAACAAAAAGATCACATGCTGAAAATAGAGCCCAAAGGAAAAAAATATGAACAAATTGAAAAATAACTTTGGCAAAAGATTAAAAGTTCTCTCCACAAAAATATTTTCCTGGATGCTTAACACATGCCAATGTGGTTTTAACTCAGAGAAGAAAGCAAGTATTGTCAATGTCGTGATTATTTTCAGTAGTAAAATATATTAGTATGGTATTTGAATATGTCCTTCAATTCTACACAGTTCCTTCGACACACGGCATCAAAGCAACTGACTTCTAATATTTAGAACAGTCTCTGTGAATGATGGCAGTGGGGGTAGCAATGGGAGGATATAAATGCTAATCGAATTAAATAAATGTAAGAAAGCTGAGTTAAGCTGCTGTAAATGACAGGCTTCATCTATGTTTAACTTTTTAAAAGCACATTTAAAGTCAGCATTGCATTATGGATGCATATTTTTCCACTTGAGTACATTAAGTACTTCTATATTCTTATCAGGAAGAAAAACTCCACAGCTAAATACAAAGCAGAAGTCTCTATTTAAGGACAATGAGTGGAGAAGAAAACTTTACACAAAGTGTAAGTGCCCTTCTAAATTCTTTGCATTGCCTGAAGTACTTTCGAAAATTACAGTCTGAAGGCTTTAACACAAATCATATACGGAAAAAAATGTTTGATTGGTTGGCTTTTATCCTGAAAAAATCCCTAATAATATGTTACTGGCTAAGGTCAAAAGTCTTTTGCTACCTTTTAGATCTCTAATTCCCTTCAGAATCACTAATTTCCCAGGTTCTTCTGCATAACTCCCTCTTTTTTCTAATTGCAAATTAGTCCAACCTTCGCTTGGAAGGTCATTTTCATGGGACATACAAACTGGGCTGAGACTGGACTCTGACTTCCACCTGCTGGGAGAGTGTCCAACAGGTTTGATCTCTCCTTAAAATTGGGACAGGACTCTTTTTATTTATCATGACAGATTGGATGAATTACCATAAAATGACTGGAAATAAGGAAATGACTGGAAATAAATTCATTAATCCCACAATGCATTTGGACAGACGTCCAAACAGTCTTTCCTGACCTCTAGTGGAAATGAACTTCTTAAATGTTGTTTCTCCTATTTCCATAACATTATGTCAAAGTCATTTTTTAAATCCACCTCTGTCACAGACATCTTTTCATTAAAATCCTTTCGTTAGGATTTTTCCTGCTGAAGCTGAGAAGTTTCAGCAACAAAGTGTAAGCAGTGGTTATCTGCTGCTGTGGAATGCAACAGGTGGATCCGTGATTGGTCTCCTGTGGATGTTTGGATTTACTGACCACTCACAGCAAAGCTGGGTCTCACTCTCTGCTGAGACACAGATCTTTGTTATTCATTCTTTTCTATCTTAGCTTAGCTAGCCTTCTGAGAACTTTTACTTCTATTTCTTTTAGTATAGTCATAATGTAATATATATATCATAAAAGAATAAATCAAGCCTTCTGAACATGAGGTCAACATTCTCGCCTCTCCCTTCATCCTGCAACCCTTGTGACCACTGTCACACACCTCTAATTTGTTCTTTGCTGACCCCATGAAGCAGTAAATCTTATAAACTAACACCATCCTGTATGAGAAATCATGTCTTTTGATCTACTCCTTTACATGACATTAACATCCCGGAATTGATGGGGTAGTACAGATCAGGGTAAGAAGGAAAGGTGAATTGTGATTTTGTCCATTTTGCATAACAGACTAAACCAATTCTGATGCACCAATCACAAACTCTGTTGTTCAAATAATGTGTTATAGAGACAGATGACACTAGATTGCCATCAAATTGAGTAGGAAATACTGCCACTGCAATATATATTTGGGCTGCCATGTAGCTTACATGGAGCTTTTCTCCCCATCTGATATCTGTCTGACTTCCAGATTTAATATCCAGTATTTGTCACCAACAGTTCTTCTTTTCTTATCTATTATTCTCCTCAGGGAGAATAATCACCTGAAACTCATCTGCATGTCTAAAAGAAAACCTGATTTATTAATTACTATTATTACTGTTCAGTATTTGCACTGTGCTAAAGTCTTACATTATTAATTGCAGATAAAGCTCAGTGTTCTATATCTTGTAGAGATATAGAAGTACTTAGTTAAGAAGCTTGTCTGGTCTCATTTTCTGAATAACAACAAAAATAAATAAAATATTTTAGTCTAGTGTGTATTTAGGAAATCCAAGAAACCCAAAACCAGTCCAGAGACATAATTTTTATCTTTTGCCAAAGAGGAACATAGAAAAGAAAGCATCCTTACTGATCTAACAAACAGGGTAAAACACATTTTGTGTTATGTTACAGAACTATCCTTTCTCTTGCTGCCTAGGAACTACTCAGAGTCAAGCAGAGGGCTCAAAGGAGACTTACATAAGTCAGCTCTGTTACTTTCCTAAGTCCTTTGGTGTCATTGTGTGCACAGGACTCCAGTAACCAGTGAACCTGGAATTGATTCATGCTGATATCTAAATGATATAAAAAGAGAGGAAAAGACATATAAGTTTGTTTTCACCAAAAGACATAAAGTACATTTTCACCATTGCAACTCTTCTGGCTTCTCTGGATAAAAACAGAAGGAATTTTAAGTATTGTAGAGTTGGTAATTCCTCACTAAGCAATCTTTAATATAATGGAGAAAATATGATACACCAATGAAATTTAAACCTTGTATCAGCTAAAGGAGATAAAAAGTGAAATTTCATTTTCAGATATATTACCATATGCTGCTTACATTAAAAAAAAAGAATCTAAACTGAGCATTAAAAAAAAAATAATCTCAATGCTGCTACTTCTAATCATCCTGCAAATACTGAGACAGACTTGGTGTCAACTGTCTGACTGTTTATATTGTTAGAGCATTGCAATACTGCTGCCTGGCACTGCTTGAGAATTCTGTGCCTGAAAATATGAAAATATGCCTGTAAATCCCCAAGCTTTCTTCTTTCAGGATATGCCATAAAACCTTTAGTTCAGTATCTGTCCAAATAAAATTCTATTCTTGATTCTTATGAGTAATGCTGAAGGCTTAAGTTTACTCCCATTTAAATCAATGACAAAACCTGCTGCAGTACCAACAGTATAAGCTTTCAACTTATTTTCAGCTCTTCTAGCTTTTTGTCTAATAATGCCTGAATAAGGAAGAAAAACAAAGAGCAAAAAAGAATTGACAAAAGAAGGAAAACATTAGGTAGTGCAAGTAGTTCCTGACATTTTTCTGGATTTCATTCTCTATATAGGGGATGCAATATTATGCAAAATTATGTAATTATTAATTAGCTTGGTGTGACAGAATCACTAATGTGCCTGACTGTGGGTGTCAGGAGGGAAAACAAATGTCTCTGATGCCTTAAGGGCTGATCTGGTACTAGACTGCTATGAGCAGTCTAGATTCAGAAGAAAAGGATTGTAAACTAAAGAGAAAATTACTATTGTAGGAAAATAGCTGAAATGGCCCCTTGAAGTAGGTTTTTGCAGCAGCTGCTCTTCATAATAACATATATGCTTATTATTTTTGCAATTTCTTTAGAAACAATACTTCTTTCAAAAAGAAATCCATTAAAAAGTACATTTCCTGCTTTGTGATTGTTCCCTCTCATTTAAAATAAATAAAGAAATGGATGTGCTTTTGCTTATCTCTTCAGGTTTCCCCACTTGATGTGCCTACTGGATGAAGACAAAAACTCACAGTGCATTTATAAGTAGGTTTCATCTGATTTCATCTCTTCCAGTTGATTCTATTATCAAATATCACCTGCTCAATGATCTTTAAGATCTCTTCTGACCCAAACTATTCTATCATTCTCTGATTATTTTAAACTTTCTTCATGGGTGGACTGCTCTTTGCAAAGCTACAAAATGTGTATTTTTGCTTGTAATACTTTTCACTTGAAATCTAGAAATAAATCACTCTCCTCTGGCTAAACATTTATCCAAGCCAATTAAACCTTGTAATTGTCCAGCAGTGAGGGATCGGATAAAACACATCTCTAGGATAGGTCACAAAATACCACTACATGGGCAACTGGGAAAAGACAAATCCCAAGCATAAGACCTTAGAAGAGCTCAGCATTCAGATATATTGGTGTAGAGGTTTACTGGGCCTCTGCTCAGAAATGTAATTCAAGGTAGAATCGCAGAACCATCAAAGGGTTTGGTTTGGAAAAGACTTTGAGGATCCTTCAGTTCCAACCCCCTGCCATGGGCAGGGACACCTCCCACCAGACCAGGTTGCTCAATGCCCCATACAGCCTAGCCCTGTACACTGCCTGGGAAGGGAAAAATATTTATTTCCAGCTACTGCCACATTGGAATCCTCTTGTATTTTCAAGCAGGTCCACATCCCTTAATTATGTGAGCTTCTGCTCCCAAACAGTTCTTCTCTTCCTGCCTTCCTACTTCTTTCCTGCATTAGCAAACCCTTAGTAACCCACTTGTAAACACCTGCGGTTTCTGGTAACTTCTCTACTTGGAGAAAACAAAAATAGGTTAAAGAAGAATATATAAAATTAGAAATTCATTTTAAAAACCTATCAGCTTGTACTGTATACGTAGGGCGAAGTTTTCTTAATTCTTTTCCTAATTTTATTTGAGCTAATGAATCTTAAATTTGATAGTATTCTGGTAGTCTGATAACAACATACACTGAAATAACGGGATTTTTTAAGTTTTCAGTGAGTAAGTAGACGTTATCTGAAAAAGATTTTTGTATGACATGTACAAGTACATCAGCTGTTATAAACTGGAAGGCATCATGTCAGCCAGCAAGACTAAAACTTCTTCAGTTCTCACCTCTGTATTTATGATTGCTGCTATCTAAAAAAATAGAAGATACACAGGTTAAATGCCATGTGTTAAAAAAGAGAAATGTAAAAATAACTTGC
Source organism: Ammospiza caudacuta (assembly GCF_027887145.1). NCBI lineage: Eukaryota > Metazoa > Chordata > Aves > Passeriformes > Passerellidae > Ammospiza > Ammospiza caudacuta. The sequence continues at coordinate 100,183,091 of NC_080594.1, forward strand.
AACAAACCCCCTCCAATTTTCTCATTTTAAAAAAATCTGTCCTGTCAGTGTCTAAAGCCTGACTAATACTGTGCAATATAACAGAATAAAGTATGAAATACAATAAGGAAGTAGCTACTTCTTGAGACAGAAACTTTTTAAAAACAGGGAAAGGTGGGAACTTTTGTGATTAAATAAAGCTAGAACCCTGAAAAAGTCAAAGTGTATATGCATGCATGAAGTATGCACATGAAATGACAAGATTGTTTAAGAAATTACCTTTAATATTTTTAAAAGCACAAGAAGACAAAATGCATGAAATTATCTAAAAAGTCCAATAAGAAGCTGAGAAAAATTATTAGAATATGCTTTTGTCTCATAAAGTTGCTCATCAAGATCATTATTCTAAAGTTTTATGAAACATTAAAAAGCTGATTTTGTATTTACCACACATGCAAAAGAAAAGCCTCTCCCAGCCTCCTTTCAGCAATCTCACACTGTCCTACTGAGATCACTACTATAATTTTATTTAGATTTTTGGGTTTAGCTGTCCAATGCACCCTGAGGGATGGGTAATGGCTGAGCTGCACCCAGCTGAATGTCAGCCCCTGCCACCAGAGCCAAGGGCTCTGGATCCAGCTCAGCAAAGGTTCACACACTGAGCTCACAGCCACAGCTTTCTCCAAAAAGCCATCTGAGTAGTTAATATGAACAGAATATTCATTACCTAATGGGACTGATTTTGGAGAGTTTTATCAGAAAACTCAGCCATTCCTGCTATAATAAGTACAAAACACTGTCAAGAAATTGCCAGACTGCTTCAGTCTGCCTCCCTGGTATTTCAGATGTCACAGTATCAACCTCTTTCTGAATATCTGGAGTTTTCTTGATTCTAAATTTTCAATTATGAGTCTTTATAGAGCTTTTCAACTTCATTGTTCTCATGGTTAGAATGTCTATCATTTGATACTAGAAATAGTGATGCTTGCACAAACAGCAAGCATTCGTATTCCCCAGAACTGAAAATATTTGTATAGAAACAGTGAACCTGAAGGACATAATAAGTACTAGCACTTATTTCAGCAGCTCTAAGATTGTGAAATTAGTCAACAAATAGCCACTTAAGTACAAACAGCTGACTGCTTATTCAAATAATTATTTTATTTTAAATTTATATCAATAGAAAAAAAAAAAAAAGGCAATCCAGGACAATTGCTTTAAAAACCTCTTAATGATACTGACATGGAAACTATCTCCAGATGCCCAAGCTAAAGATTTTTCGGTCTGTAAGACAAATGCACATAACTAATCTTTTCAAATAAACTAATAGTTGAGGTTAATTACTATGACTGTGATTTTTAAAGTAGATTTTCTGAAGTATAAATTGACTTTCTAGACTTACGAAAAATGGCTGTACAGACACCACATGATCATGTTCTTAAAATCCCATGCACTCTTAGCTCTTTTGCTCAACAAGGGTATGCAGCTAACTTTGTTGGTCAGAAATCTTACATCTCTAATTAGAAATTTATGGCTCAAGGAATGCTTTAAAGCATGGTTTGTTTTTTTTTTTAATTTACCCCAAACTGCCTTTATTTTCACATGAGTAACTCTACTAAGCTCTCTATCAATAGTGTTTACAAAGATGTTCTTCATCAGATTTTTGTGCTTTCTCCCCCTCCCCAATTTAAATGCTTTAGTTCAATTTTAATAAAAGCAAATAAATAAAATTTTGATTTTTCTGGATGGAAAATGTGCATTTATTCTATATCTTCAAGCTGTAAAAACAGCTGAAAATTCTACTAATGCCAATGCCAACTACATGTGTTTACCACTTGGAAAACTTCAGGTTCATATGCAATATTTAAGCATCTTAAATTGATAGACCTCAACGTAGCCTAAGCCAACGCTGCACAAAAGTTATTAGGAATACTAAATCACCTCCCCACAGAACTTAAAGCTCTGAGTATCATTCAAAACAATAATCCAACAAAATTTCAGGTAATTCTGCAAGTTCTCCTAAATGGAACTTCTGGTTTAAATGGTCCTATAGTTTATTTTAAATAAACTACATTTTAAAGATTTTTTCTTTTATTTTTCTCATCTTTTTCAACCTCTTCCATGTTTCTGTTTTGTACAAATACATTGCTGCTGAATAATTTCATCTAATGTGGTTTCTTTTTTTACCATGCTACTGCAGACAGCTACTTTCTCTGCCTCAAATACTTTTTCTCCTTTATATTGCAGTTACTGTTCCAGGAGAGTGCCAAATTGACTCTCGCAAGGAGCCGAAGCTTTGTACCCAAAAAACTGGCATAGCAGGGGCATTTCAGCAGGGAAATTTGCTCATGCAGCCCAACATCATCAATATGGAGCTACCCCAGAAAACCAGCTAAGCAGAGATTTTATTTATTTCTTTGTATCCTGTGATCCACAGCAAGAAAATTGCAGCAGACTGTGTCAGGAACTGGGGCGAGTTCTGCCACTGGTGTGCTTGAGGTCTTTAGGCAAAGTACGTCATGGCTCCTTGTCTCTGTTCCACCCTGTCAAGTGGTGAAAATGATAACGGTGTGTGTTCTAGAAGTATTTCAGCTCTTGCATGTTATTCTGATGTGGGTCTCTACTATTTGGTAGAAAAATGCCAATTAATACCAGCTGTGACAGCGCTATTATGCAGGCAACTAAATTACAAAAAACTTGATAGAAGGAAAATCAAATGGGATTTGCTGGAAAACAAGGTTTCACAGCAGAATTGTTCAGCAACAGCAGCTCAAATTAAGGTTTAATTACAATAAAAATGTCTGGCATCAATAAACACGGCAACATCAAGGCGATTTCTGCATCATGACAGGACTGAAAGTAATTAACATGCAGAGTCTGATAGATTTTCCCATTAGAATAAAAAAAGGTATAAAAGTAAATTTTATAAAATAAGACATATGAAAACCTTTATCTGCTAGCATAAAATCAGTAATTTAATACAAATAACCAGCAGCTTTGAAATAAGTATTTCATTAAAAAAAAAAAGTTCTGTACTTTTTGTCGCAATACCTCAACAAACTGACTCCCTCCAAAATATTTACACATAATTAATATGCTAACTGTATGTCAAAAGGAGCTGTTATCAAAGCTTGGAAGATAATGAGCCATACGTAAACCTGTTGTCTTCATTCAAATTTCTTCAAACAGAATGCCATAAGGAGGATGAAATATCTCTGAACCTATTGAGCAAGAAAATTATTAAAATAATTTGTTTTGCGTGCAGCTAAAACTTTATTATATTTTGTTAGTTCTGATATTTCATCTAGCAAACCAAAATGATATTTTTGACATGTTTTTTTGTTTTTCTTTGCATACTAGCGAGATTGTTCTTACAAGCTTCTGAGAACAGGGGCCATTATTCAACAAAGCACTTGGGCATATGAACAGTCGTGTTAACTTCAATAGTTAAGGGTAGCTAAAGCATCAGGCCAGAAAATTTAGATAGAACCTAGCAAAAACAAGACACTAATGACCATCAAAACTGTGGTTAAAAGAACGTCTTGAACATGTCTTTGATGGTCTTAGACTAATAGGAAGAAAGACATATAAAAAAATTAAGTGATTTCCTTTCTGAATTACGTGTCCTGCAGCATTACTTCTCTAAAAATAGGCTAGAGCAAGGGGAAAATATTTTATATTTAATATCACAACACAGGGCAGAATCTGCTCAGGGCACATGAAGTACATGCCTCAGTATCTACAAGCTTGATTAATTGATTCTACTGTAAAGTCATAGTGTGATTTTTCAGAGCTCTGCATAAATCCTGTGTCAGTATAGCATCCAGGAAAAAATATTTACCTCACTGTATTGAATGGCAAAATTGTAGCAATGGTAAATGGTGAAATTAATGATGCCTTGCATAAATCAAAAGATATTATCAACTATGAAGTGCTTAAACACTTGTACAAATCAAAGGCTTCCTGAAGAAATGTTCCTGCTCTTTCTCCTCCCAGTACATAACCCTCTTTACAGATGGGCATCTATTACAACCCAGCACTTACTCCAACCCACCACCCCAGCAGAAGGATGAGCAGCAGTGTCTGCCCTGCAGCAGCACTTGCCTGCATTTCCACACCACAAACTAGAAAGGAAATATTTGACATTAATGTGATGAAGTGTCTGCTGCTCTCTCAGCCTCATGTTCATCTGTTTATTGGACAAATATTGTTTTCCATGTCTACACAGACATCTAATATATGCAGTTTACCATCAATGCTTTTTCCTGATGAAATTCAGTTGCTGGAGAGGTGCTGAAAAATATGCAGGGAAGGCTGAAATATGGACAAAATCCAAGTGAACAAATGAAGCAGTGTTATTTACTACTAGTTCCTTCAGTTTTGAAGACATGATTAGTGTGAAGTGATTCACATTGCCTTTTCTACATTTAAATAACAGCATGATGGAATATCAGTTTGGGAAGAGACACTTCAGTATACTGCAGAGAAGCAAAATATGATCTCAGTCAGTAGTAGATCATAACATTTATTCATTACTTCATATACTGGTTCATGAGCCATTGCATTACTCTGATTCATGGTGTCCAACATTTGCAATCTGAATCTAATGATAGGACAAGAAGAAATAATATAATAAGAAGTACTATTTTACTCATGGTACTTTAGCAAATGCAAAATGAGGTAAATGCAATTTACCTCCAAGTAATGTTAAAATGCTGCACTAATGTGCTTATGTATTGCAAGTCTCTCTGCACTCCCCTTTTCCTTGTAAAAACCACTTGTTTTGTCACAGGTGTTTTAGGTAAGTTCTCTTGAAAAAAAATAAATTATAACAGCTCTGTGTCTTTTGCTTCCTCTGCATTGATTCACCCGATGGTGTAAAAAAAAGAAAATCCAAAGTTCTTTTTGGTTATGAAATTCACAGTACTCGTGACACATCTTGAGAAAAAAAGCTTTTTAATAATCACCTATTCAAGCAGTATGTTTAAAAATAACACAAAAACCTTCAGCTGACATTTAAACTTCACTCAACAAACAATTCTTAAGAAGACAAACTATACTGTTTCCTGCTCTTACATGGAATATAAGCAGTTTCGATTAAATTACAAAGATTTTGTTTCTCACGTTATGCCATTTAAAACAAACTTTCTTTCTACAGAACACATTCTTTGTATAATAGAACAGTAAGCCTTTCCAAAAATGATATTAACAATTACTGTGTAATTTAAAGACAGGCCTGAGACACAGTATTTTTGTCCCTATCTGGACCTAGGAAGCCTCAAGGTTTGAAGATGTTTATATTGAGGGATTTAAGCCTGGGATCATCTCTAAGCCGGATTACCTCTACCCTTACTTATTTTCCCACACACAACATCCTATACAAAGTGAATTCAACAGTATCTCATTCTGGTTTTCCATTACAAGGAAATTTGCCTCTTGTAAGCTCCAAGTCTCACAATAGCTGCTTGTAGCCTGAATAGAGGCTTTCTACATTATTCCCTCATAGCTAGATTTTCAAAGCTAGCTAAGCATCCCAGACCTGAATTTAATGGAAAAGAAAAAAAACCCAAACAAACAAATCCAAGGCTCACCAAGGTTACACATACACTGAAAATGCCACCAGGTACTCTACCATTAACTTTAGACTTCTGTTTAACTTTGAAAAATAATTTAGACAAGCAGACTGTGTAAGTTTACTATATTGGGGGTAAGTAATCTTGGAATCTCACCCAATTCCTGAGCCAAAGTACAGACTCATCTTGCCCCTAATTCCACAGTGGGAAGAGAGGCAGGGATGGACCAGCTACTCCCTTCTCTCTCAGACCTCACGCAAAAGCCATACATGGGTAGGTTTGCATGCAGTGATCCACGGAGTTCCAAAACTGGACTTTCCTGATATGCATTATGGAACATCATACCAGGATGTTGCTTTGCTGAACTGGTATTCAAAAAATTTACTACATTATTCTGCAGCTTCTACATCTGCAGTTTAAGATTCATGTGTCTACGAGAAACAGAATACAGCAAAACCAGGTTAAATATCTATAAAATCATGTGCATACAGACAAGGTAAACAGAGCAAGAATTAAGATTCATATAAATGTGGAAGAGTTGGCTCCAAGACAAAAAAATAAAAGTGGTTCTACATAGAATGAGCACATAAAACTCAGGAACTTCATTACTCAGGATGTTTCAGACACCCTGAAACTTGGTGACTCTCATAGGACACTGGATATTATTGTGAAGATAAATTCATCAGAAGTGAATAAATACAGTGAAATCACACTGGGCTCAGGAATTTTGACCACCTAGAAGTTGTCTGAAGCTGGGACAGTAATATGCAGAAATGCTGTTACACTCTTGCCTTATTCTTATGCTCCTTTGGATTTGCTTTTGGCCACTGCCAAGGACAGAACACCTGTCGGGTGGGATCTTTGGTCTAGACTACTATGGATATTTTTGCATCTAGTTTATCGTCACAGGAGCAAAAGAAACTGACATTAACATCTCATTATCGTCATCAGCTGCATATATGGGTCATCTTAAAATTTAGATTATAATTTCAGTTTCAGAAACTGTTTTTCTGGTTTCTTTTCCTGCAACTCTACCTAGTCCTTCAAATAGTCCCGTTTCCTTCTCCTATTTGTAGTGTTTATGAGACTGGTTTTATGGCCACCTTATAAACCAGCTAATTAAAAATAGAGATTAAAAAGATGCACGTGGAGGAAAATTGACCCAGTTTACAAGAGGACACTCATTAGTTTAAACCACTTTCACCATAAGGATGATGACTCCCTGCTGACAGGTTAACCTGCCCTGGATCAAAAGATCAATGCTTCATCCAGAACTTAGGCAGGCTAAGAGAGTACTCATGAGCAGTTATTAGCCCATAGCTCATGAGAAGCATCCTGTAAACTGCTGAACCTCAGTACCTTTTACTCACAGAAGGAATGGTAGGATTGCTCCAGGTACGAGAGTGTAAGCCTGTGAGACAGAACTTTGACTTAATCTGACCTAGTGATACAGTTTGGGGAAAGGAGAGGAAGAGCTCAGCTGGTCAGAGCACGGTGCTAACAGTGCCAAGGTTGTGGGTCTGATCCCCATAAGGGCCATTCACCCAAGAGCTGGACTCAGTGATCCTTCTGGGTCCCTTCCTACCCAGAATATTCTGTGATTCCATATTTGGATTGTAAAAAGCTTGCCATTTTACCCCTCAATTATCAAGAGAGCTTCACATCAGACATTGCCATTGCCAAGTTTAGTGATACTATATATGTATGCATATATATTTATAAAAAGTACTGTGTTTGTTGTTAAAATAATTAGCTTTGTAAGTTGTGTTAATACTCAGGAAGTAATTAGAAGTTGAGAAAATTGTACTAGTCAGACACAGACATATTGAAGGTACATAAAGATGCTGAAAATGCATTTTGAAAATGCATTTTTTCCTGAAGAATTAAAAATCAGGCAAGAGTTTATTAATTAGTTGGCCAGTTAATTTCTTCGGCATCTCCAAGTGGATTGTCTTGATAAATGACTTTGCAATGGAATATTGGAAGTGTATCTGCAATCCAACTGCTGGTGTGCATTCCAGCTAATGATGGTCTATCTTTGGATTGAACTCACGGACCAGGTAATTTGCAATTACATTTCTATTTAAACTTTTCATGTAAGTTCAAAAGAAATCAGGGTTAAATGTCTATCAGTCACTAAATTAAGAATTAAAAGAAGACTTATTTTAAATGCATAAATTAAGGTAAATTAAAAGCACTTTCACAATGACTAAAGGTGTTCTGGATTATGATTCAGGTCATACTGAGGACTTGTGCACAGCCCAAACTACATAAATTAAAAAATTAACCAATAAATGTATAAAGTGTACAAATGTACAAACCAGTCCAGTACAGCCTTCAGCAAACACCAGCGGGTGCCAGTTAAGTAAAATCTGTGTTCTGTGCTGTCTGTGCTCTGGGAACTCAGTGGGTAGCTCTGATTTGACTTGTGATTATTTGATTTCCTGGCAGACTTTGAATCAATTCCAATTACATTCCTGAGACTAGCAGTTGGACAAACTTGCCTCTAAATCTCTCATACCAAGAGCTTTAACCACCTACCCTGAAAGGTCTGGAGGTTTGGAAGCAAGTGCAAGGCAACAAGTAATGGTTTTCTGTTCTGCCTGTGAAACCATGAAGAAATGCACTAAACTGTGCCTTTGGAAAGACTTTCCAATATTGTCCCATTTTCAGGGGAGATGCCACTGAGGTTGCCATCATTGTAAATGTAATTTTAAAACTTTTAAACTGGCCTCACTAATCAATTGCAGACTATCTGAGAATTTGAAAACCATCTGCTCTACCAAATTTTATTATTTGTGGTTGATGTTTTTCATGACTCCCACTAGTAACATTTTAAGTATTGTAAGTATTTCACATTTGGACAGAAACCAGGGTCCTATAGGCACTTCATAAAGCAAAACAAGCAGAACTGGAGACAGTCAGATGCTACCCTTTACATCCTTTTAAAAAAGGCAGAGAGATTTTTTTCCTGAAACTACATTAAGACAAGGTAAAGGAGAAAGACAAAGTTAGGGAGGGGTAGGAACCATAGGAACCACACAGACACTTCTGACAGGATGTTCTTTTAACTCCAGAATAATTTCCCATGATAAATAAAGCTTACAGCACTACCTATCTCCCCAGGCTCGATGCTGTGGAAGCCCATAAGATAGAGACATCTGAGTCAAGAGTAGTACATAAGGAAAAGCAAATTCTGTAATATCTGCCAGTGCATTTCTGAAGAGGTGATCTAGTTGAAGAGTCCTGTGCTTAGAGCCAGTTTACTAATTAAATCCCTAAGAACTAATGCATATTATGCATACCCACACAATCAGCCACTGCTGAGACAAAGTCCCTGTATTCTCCTGGAAGTCTGACGGCAATATATTAGTTTATACTTCACTATAATTTGTTGAAAGAACCATCTGGACCATAGTGATATCTTGAAGTACAAGTATTTTACTGCTACAATATCAATAATTAGAATATGGCCAGCTGCTCAAACACTAATCTGCCCAATGCAACAGCTAGTACCAAACCAAATAATGCTTTAGCGTTCAGCAAGTACTGCAGAATTCTTTACAGTAGGAGCTGGAAACTCCAACTGCCACTGAAGGATTTCTATACCCTCAATGGCCCTACTTGCATGAGAAAGGACCATTTGAATGTGTTATCAATGGGAAAGCTTTCACTTCAAAACCTGCCATATGAAATACCTTATTACAAACAAAGAGTCAGCACACACAGTCACTTCATTTATGTCCCTGAACTAAGTGAAAGTTAATTTTGTTTTCCTAAGATCTGGGTTTAAAAGCATTTGTGTTAGCTCTCTATTTGCTTTGCCATGCCTTGTATTTTATTCTTCTCAGTAATTTAATTCATTATTCTTGTTTGGTTGATTTATCAGACAATAGTAGATTTTCTGCCTCTTCCTGCCTTAAGTATTCTTTTTTCTTCTGCTTTAGCATTTACAGAAACACAAAGAAAGAAGCCTGAAGCCAAGTCTTAATGCATTTTAAATATTTGTCTTTTTAAGCAAAACCAAGAGGCAGATATATTGATTTTGAGTATCTAGAGGTACTTAAAATGTTTAATTTAAACAGGGGGAAGTAAATGCACATAGACTTAATTCAAAGAAAAGGAAGCTAAAGCTTTACCTGAGCAAGGAGAGTTGTATTACACTCAAATAACAGGCACTGAGAAAACAGTAGTGAAGGCAGAGTAATGACTTTAGAAAATATTGTTGTGACAAGCGCTTTGGAAAGAAATTACATTCTGATATTTTAGTGCATTATAATTATTGCAGCAAGTGATGGAAATTGATGCAGAGAGTTCATAAAAGGTGGGATTTTTTTTCTTATGTCTGTCTGGGCAAAATTTTATTTTCATATACAGATTTGCAGCAACTTGGTGGATTTTCAGCTAAGTCCAATACTCAGCTCTCTAGTTGCCCAACCACAGAAAAACAGAGAAAACTTCAGAATTTTTTATTTTCACACTTTCAGTCTTGATTACTGCACAATATACTGAGGTATATATTCTTAATCATCCCCAGTATCCAATCACTTTAAATAGGGGTTTCAGAGTGCATCCATTTTTGGTAACAGATGGTACTCTGTGACCTCAGCAACAAGGAGTTAAAAGTGATTTGTTTAATTTTATTTCACTATTTGATGATTTCTAATTTCACACATCAAGACAGCCAAAATATCTGGCCATGGAACACATTCTACTTTTCATTTACAAAAGGGGGATTCATGCTGCTTAAGGAATGTACTGTTTCTCTAATACCAGACCTAAGTGAAAGGCAGCAAGGAAAAGACATTTTTTCCTTCAGAAAGAAGCTATTATATTCATATACAACATGCTTTTGGATGGCTCTGTCTAGCAACATCATGTGCACTTGCTAAGTACCTTGTACTGCCTGAAGTGTGGAGGTATTTTTGCTAGCATACATCCTGAAGTGATGATTGTCACCATACCAAAGCACACAAACTGAAAGACTATTTCAGAAAGAGCTTTATTTTAATGTAAAGTCCAGATTCTACATTCCATTCATGCCTTATGCTTACTAAAGTTAATGGGACTTAAGAAATGACACTTGAAGAACAGGCCCAGATAAGTCTTTCCTCCTTACCAAATTGTGGCTCATTATGATGCATGTATATGTAAATCCATCCCCTTACTCAGACTTTTATTCTAACACTGTGTTCAGTTTCTGAGTACTGATATGCAGTCACTCCTTTGCTGTATAACAAACTCAGCAACAGTTTAGTTCAATAATAGTTTGCAACACCCCCTCTGATGCAGTTGTTGCACAGGACAGAGGTCTGATGAATTCTGTTTAGAAGGATGATATAAAACAGAGAGCTTTGGCCCTGATGGCATCACTGTGGTCCTTTCACTGCCTTCCCAGAGGCTCATCTGCAAAGTTCACTGAGGAAAACATCTTCAGTCATGGAGGAACTGTCTTTGAATAGTCAAGAGACATCACCATACCTTCTGTAAGTCATAAGGCACATTGCAATACACCTAGATGGCCTCTGCAGGTTTGTATTGATGGAGGATGGACTGAAAAAACAGTGACAATATCTGTTACAGGGCCTTACAGACAGAACTGAATAATTTGATTTAACTTCACAGTTAGTTTGACTTTGAGCAGATGGTTGCACCAGCTGCCCTCCAGAAGTCCCTCCTGCCCATTTCAACTCTTCTATGACTGACCTATATTTAGCTCCTTAGACTGAGCAAAACGATTCAAATTCAAAAGCAAAATAGCTTCTCAGCTAAAATGGGACCAATGAAAATAAAGAAATCATCTAAAACAACCTTAGGAGCATGTTTGTTTTTCTTTAAATGATATAAGCAATCCACACAGGTTTTTCCTTCTGTTTCTGTAATCTGTGGTATCCTGTGAGGCTACAGTGTTGGGACACAGTAAAAAACTCTTCTAGAGAGCCATCTTAATTTAGGAGGAAATTTTTAAAAAATTTAGAAAATCTCTGGTCTGCATAGAATATTATGACCACTGAATTAGGAATGCAATAAAAAACTGAGTAGTTATTAATATGGAAAAGTAGTAATGGTTTTTACTGAGAGAAAGACTGCTGTTATAGCAGGTATTAAAGTTTTCATTACAGCTAAAAGAAACAATTTCAACATAACAAGGGCAACTGTAGGGTTGAACAAAGTTCTGTAGATTTCAGCAAAGGCAGGGTCCTGCACCTGGGGAGGAACAGCCCTCTGTGCCAGCACAGACTGGAGTGACCTGCTGGAAAGCAGCTCTGTGGAGCCGGAGCTGGGGGTGCTGGTGGACAGCCATCTGTCCCTGAGCCAGCAGTGGGTCCTGGGGGCCAGGGAGGCCAGTGGGATCCTGGGGGGCATCAGGGAGAGCATTGCCAGCAGGGAGGTGATCCTGCCCTCTGCTCAGCCCTGCTGAGGCCACATCTGAGTGCTGTGTCCAGCTCTGGGATCCTCAGCACAGGAGGGAGATGGAGCTCCGAGGGCTGGTCCAGCGGAGGGCAAAGATGACTGAGGGACTGGAGCCTCTCATGAAGAAAGGCTGAGGTAGCTGGGCCCGTTCAGCCTAGAGAAGAGAGACTGAGGGGGGATCTTATCAATGCTTACAAAGGTCTCAAGGATGGGTATCAAGAAGATGGGGCCACGGTCTTTTCAGCTGTGCCCAGTGGCAGGGCAAGGGACAATGTGCAAAAACTGAAACAGAGAAATGTTCATCTAAGTGATGGTGACAAAACAAGTGTAACAGGATGCCCAAAAGGGTTGTGGACTCTCTTTCTCTGCAGATACTTGAAACCTGTCTGGATGTGATCCTGTGCAATCTACTCCAAGTGAACGGGCTTTAGCAGACAGCTTGGACTAGATCATCTCCAAAGGTCCTTTTAAAACCCAGCCATTCTGCAGTTCTGTGACAATATACTGGTTTAAATCTTCATATTAACAAAAACCCCATCCAAAATCTAAATAACATTTTTTTATTTCATCATCTCTGCAACCACATCCTGTTCATGTTATGAAGTCTAACACAGAAAATCCAAAAATACTTGAAAACTATACGAGACAAAGCAAAGACTACTACAACCAATTGAAATTTGATCAATTTACAAATGTCCAACATGTTTAATCTTGAGACATTTATTTCTTTAATTATTTTTTTATCATGGTAACTCTTACGCTTATCAACCTACTTATTTCACATGGTTTCATGCTGGCCTCGTAATTTTTCTGTTTTAAAGTTACACATTCTAATTTAGGACTATAGAATGGCTGTGTTTCTCCACCAAAAAAAAATGTTGATTTTTAATAGCAAACTGCACAAAAATGAGAACATTAGTGCAAACAACAGAGACTTCTGTGTTCACCCACTATGTAGCATACAAATATGTCAATTTTTTGGTCAGGAACTATTAGAACTCTAATTGCCTACCTGCAATAAAAACAGATGCCATGCCACTGAGCAGGCTCAGGTAAGGTCTCTTTCAGTATCTCCTATTATAGTTGCTGCACTCTACTACCTCCTACAAGTCCCTAAACACAATCTAGTGCAGTTCATAAAGGTGAAAGATGTGTGGGTTCAGTTCCCAGCACAGCTGTCTCAGTAACTGCTGTTTCTCATGAAGACAATGTGATTTTCCTGCTGTGTTCCTTGCACAGTCACACAGACCTGCTCTGCAGTAAATTGTTACTAACAAATTTACAGTACCTCATCCATGCACTACATAATCTCCAAACCCTTGCAAGAGCTTATAAAAGCTGCTGGCTCCTATATTTCAGTTCCACACAAGGCAATGTTCCTGCACAGTTACTGCATGTTCTGTCACCCCGAATACTGACATTTTCTTTTTTTTTTTAAAAAAAAAAGAAGGTAAGAGTGATGAACTGCCATATTCTGCCTCTCTTCATACACCTTTGCTATCACTGCTTGTTCTGCAGGAAAAAGGAAGGCATCTCCCACTGCAGGGCTGGGGCATGTACCTAAACACCCCAGTGCACCTCACAGAATTTGCCCCCACTCAGGGCCAAAATGGGTTTCTGGGTGTCCCCTTATGTCACTGGATGCACACAGCTCCACACAGGATGAGTCACTGTACACTCAATAACTCAGCAACTCAGTTAGTACACCCCTGGCACAAGGTGACAGCATGAAAATCCATGTCATTTTTGACAGGTCTGTGACATAGCTGTCTGTGACATTCTCCAATTCTAGAAATTACACCACTTTGAAATCCTCTTATTTCCAAACTTTGAGTCACTATAAGGATGCTGACTGCATTATTTCTTTTTATAGACATTTATAGCCTTTAATACAAATATTACCTCCAGGTATGTTGCAGACAGTGAGATTCTGCTCCAGATTTAGATGGTTTCTATGGTGCAATGCCTCTAAGTTCAATAACTATAATACCATTATAAATAGTGGCCATCTAGTTCAAGATATCTGTGTTGGAACAAGAATATTGCTGTTCTGCTCAGGATTTTCCCTCCGTTAAGTATAACTAACTTTGGCAAACTATTCACAAGGTGAATGTCAGTAGGGGTGTTGGCATTCTGGTCACAGGACACATGCTCTTTCTTCTGGCAGGAAAACAGCTGCAGCAGGATTGATTGTTCCACTGGGCTGAATCTGCAGACTGTGAGTTGCACAACCCTGTCTGACGCCTGTGGGAGACATCGTTGTCTCCTCATCTTTGAATCCTGCCCCTCACTTTTTTCAACACAGACTGCCAAGAATAGAACCTCAGCTCACAGGGAGACATTAGGCATCTCTAAGGTTTCTACAAATGAGCTGTCTAGGCTCCCCTCTGTCCTCAGTAAAGAAGAGAGGCATCTCCAGAGAGCAATTCTGCTGCTGTGGGGGATGGATTGCTACAGAAGTCACCTGCTTTTCTTTTCTAGCAATAAAAGAAGCTTGGACAATGAGTTGACATCTCACTTGCAGAGGCTAAAGTTCAAGGTGATCAGTCGTGACAAAGCTCAGAATATATAAGTCTCACTTTGGGTAACGAAAACCAGATTTTTTTTGTAAACTGAACATTCCTGATTAAAATTGACTCAACTTTTATATAAACTTTAAATTGTTCCAGCTTTCCATGAAACAACCCAAAAATGAAATATAAGGGGGAAAGGAAGAAAAAAGACCTAGCATAGCCAAGACAGGGACAAATATGCAAAATGTGCACATACTCAGCTGAAACAAAGCTTGCAGGTTTTAGGGAGGAATAAGGATGGATTTGAAAGTAATTGGCATAGCAGGGCCTGGAAGGTAACCATTTAAAAAGGCAGGCAAAGGATAAGAAGCAAAGGACACCTCTCACAATCCACAATATCCAGTGTGACATATTCCTATGTTACATAGCATAACTGAATATTAATACAGCCTGTCCTCTTTCAGGGTGATGCCACACACATCTAAACCCAAAAGCACTTAAATAATTCTGAAATTCTTTGAAAAATTCAAGATGAAAACGTGACTATCCACTTTGTAGCCCTTGAGTTCAAGCACAAGAATTGAATGGATTTAATTTAGTGGTATTGCTACACATGTAGATTGAGCCAAGCTAAAAAATGAACAGTGTGAGCACATTTTGAAATAACAGCATATGAGCCTTTATGGCTAAACTGGAGCAGCCTATATGCTCTTAGACAACAAGAAAGGAAAATCCCTTTTTTATTTCTGAATATGAATAGACACTATAAATTTATGTCATTTTCCTTTTGACTGGAGAAATAAACAATAAATTTGTTGTTAAGACTTTTCTGAAAACAAGAAGGATGCAGCCTAGAAGAAAACTAACTTCAAAATGTTTTCTGGCTGTGACCAACTATCCATTCTGTTCTAAATCAAGGTGACTGATAAAGTTTGGCATAAAGCTAAACATTCATATGTTCCTCAGAACTTTTGTGGGTAATGTCAAATTCTGCAATTTAAAACTTTACAGAGGTAATTCCTACCAAAATAAAAATTGTCTCAGCTCTATGAAGATTCAGTGTCCCAGCATGACTGACTATAATTTTTGGATAGCTAACTCATGTCATTTCCTCCTGTAAGACATACACACAGACATAACACAAAGAGGAGAGGCAATGTTTCTCTCCAATGTGAAGATGAAGGGATGAAAGGATGGGTGTAGGATTCTACTATGAATTACTTACAATATTGTGTTAATGGTTCCACAACTCTGAGATGGATGGGAAGAGTCCTCCTTAGAGAAAATAGTAAAGCAAAATTTGACAAACCTGTCTTCTTCCAGTAAACTTTGACCTGAAGTTGATTGTCCTGATAGAAGGGAGTTCCAATTTTAAGAAAACGAGTGGTTTTCCTTCTTTGAAAGGCTGGGTAAGGATCTACCAGTCCTTTCTGTGGTTTCCCAGCTGGTGTCCGTTCCTCTGCAATACACAGAACAACAAGGAAACTATTGAGTTAACTACAGGGCTGTATAATGGCTGTGCTAAATTTGGTGTAATTCAGAAAATAATAGTATCTTTATTTCAAATGATCTTATTTCAATTTCTTACCTAAATGAAATAAATATAAAGAATTAATGGCTGAAAAATCACTCATTTGAAATTCAGTCAAATTTAGAAAGTAACAAAAAAAATAAATATGTTTTCATAGGGAAATGTCTGTAAATTTTCTGAAGAGTAATAAGGAAATGGACTGTATTTATATCTCAAAGAACAAGAAATGTTAATACAAAGATTTTTTAAACAGGCACAGTATCTACTAGTAGTTCCCTCTAATACTTCACAGTCTTTATATTCATGCAGTGTTTGAACATGCACAAAATCCAAGGACAGCATTGAATGTAACCCACAGAGTGCCACATGTGGTTACTACATCAAAGTAAATATAGTCCTCTGGTATGCTATATATGAACACTGTGGTCAGATTAAAGATCTGTCTTGCCCACTTTCCTGTTCCCAGCAGTGAATGGTGAAGGCTTAGGAAAACATTGCAAGAGCAGAATTTTCTTTCAGCAATTCCCTTGGTGCTGTGTGCCTTGCTTCCAACAAGCAATTGCAATTGGATGTCCTTCATCAAGCATTTTCTTTGGTAAAAATTTATCATCATTTAGCAGGGTTGACAGTACTTATAGATATTTTCAGTTGAAAAGAAAGAAATGTTCATTCAAACTGCACTTTTCATTGCACACTTGCAAATGTATCTGATCTAATTAGGAGGATCAGATTATAACCAATGTATTTAATTCAATATTACACCTAAGTTAAAACTAAAGTGTCCAATAATAAGGAAGTGGCAAATTATTAACTACATACCTGAGAGAAAGAGGGAAAGATTTAGGTTTCAATAATTGCCAGGAGTAATATATAAACTTGAACATTTTGCCTTGTATGCAGCTTCAATTAAAACTGAGTTGCTTTATGGCCAAGTTTCACTGTCTTGGCCCTTTGCTGAATCTGATACAGTTTTTCATTTTGTTATTTTGTTTTATATTAAACTACCAAACTTAATTCTTTCTTAAGGTAACCATAAAGTTACTACTACCCAAATGAAAATGAAAAAGTTATAGAGAGAAGTACAAACTAAAATCTATTAGGTATTCCTCAATTTAAATTATTTTAATTTTATTAAATCTCTCCTTTGCTATCTCTGTCTGCTCCACTTCCACAAAAACCAGGACACCAGTTTAGAATATTTCTATATAAAGATCAAGCAAGAATCTTGCTACATTTCCCAGAAGTGAAGCACACAAATACAGTGAGGCAATGCCTTTCTGAGTGTGGGGAAATGTAATGCCAGAGGGCTGAGGTCAAGGCTCACAGAAATTGTAGGACTAAATTACTTCAGAGGGGTATGGGCTATCTCTATTCTGACAATAGGACCAGATACCCAAAAACCAGAGCTTAATTCCACACAGAGCCGAGTACCTGACAGTGGGACTTCAGCAAAATTGGCATGTTGCTTCTGGAATTATTTCCCAAAGTCCATGGAAGTCCCAAAATAAAGACAAGCCAAAGATGTCATGTCCTAGATAATACTTCAGGCAATTTTTTTTGTTTCTTTTTCATATGTCTCCATCTGCTTCTGAGTATTCTCAAAATTACATCAAGCAAGATTGGCTATGTACCTAACTCACCTGAGTGAGATATAGAAGATGAATTTGCATCTCCTCCAGGAGAGGTTTTTACTTGCTTTTCTATGTAAAATATAATCTAGCCATTTTAAAAAATGTCCAAAAAGGCCTAAATACATCTGTCATTGATAGAGTGCCCTATCAATTAAAGTGAGTGGTATCAGTGGTTTAGGTTCAAAGAATCTTGACTCCTTTACCTCATGGCTTTAAGAGAAGGGATGCTTAAATTTTTTCTATAAATTTATTACTGAAATACTCAAACAAATATGTGTTTTACTTGGTACAAGCACTGATTTGCAGTTAAAGAGAAAATACTGCTCATTAAATAAATGGATATTAAAAATTTGAACAGTCAAAATTCTTGAAGTAAACAAGATCAAAAAGATATTGTTCCCAATGTAGTTTTACTCTAGTTTAAAATACAATACAACAATTAATGAACTTTTTAGTACAAAAAAGTCACCCCAGTAAAGCAAAATAAAGCAGAAGGCATTAAAAAATCTGTACTAATTAGACATAAGTAGGTAGCAGATTTTTAGAAAAACTACTGATGGTCCATTTTCTGAAGCAAAATCATGGAGAGGGCAGGGTATCCAAGCAAAATTGTGGAAGGAATTTAAATCTAGTTGTGACAAGGAAAGGAAAGAGGTTCCACTGCAGTGGACAGATAATGATGAAGCAGTGGAGTCACATGTGAGGTATAGCATAAATTAACTCCATTTGGTGGGGAATTTATAAGTAATAACTCAGATGTGACCTGCATCAGATTCTGAAAAATGGTTTGAAGAAGGAAAACTGAATCAAAGATTTTCTCCAAACATAAACCCAGAGGTGATATAGACCAAGAAAGTCAGAACATTAGTGAGGCCACAGAGAGCTAATACAGACCTACCAGTGAAAGGATTTCTCAGAGAAAATATGAAATGGTACAAAAAACTACATGCTTGTATCTCAATTACTCACCTTCAGTTTAGAAGGCTTTTGTTGTATGGAAAGTCTTTATTTACTATCATGTTTAAAGATTATGGTGATCTGACCTAATATCAGGAGTACCAATAAAGCATGACAAAGGTCAGTTGATTAATTTTCTCTGCTGCCAAGATGGAAACACTTATAAAGCTATACTAATAATATAATGAGACAAAGAACTCACAAAGCTTGCCCATTTTCTCTCTGGCTAGTTGTATCCAATGGCATCTAGAATTTTCTCCCACTTAGCAGGACACAGACCAACCTCAGACAGATAAAACCTCACCATCAGGATTCTTTGATTTGACATAAACTCAGCTGTGAGCTGAGTTCTTACTTAAAGCTGTGATGTTGTGGTGACATGACAGTCAAGATGACTGCACTGAAAACTAAAAACCTTAAAGTTAGCACCAGGAGCCAGAACTTCACAGAAACTTTATTAAAATAAGCAGGAAATTGGGTAGGGGGACAATGTGGAAAAAAATTTTTGCTTGTTTATCTAGTGAAATTTGCAGGGGGGGAAAAAGAGAAGAAAAAAAAGCAGCAAACCCCACAAACAATTCTTAGGAAAAAACCAGCAAAATCTGAAATCTCTCAAACACCAATGATACTCCTCTACCAGAGCTCAATGGCTCACTGTATGCAATTTAACACCCAGTTCCCACAGTTATTTTTTCCTCTATTACCTCTCCTGTGTACATACAGAAAAAGAAGGAGAATTTAATGTGATAACTGCAAGAAGATTTTGATACCATGCACAGTCCTGCAAACTAAGCTCCTTTTCTAGGGGATGAAAAAAAGCACGGGTACAATCTAGGAGGGCCAATAAGGAAAAGGCAGAACTCTTTTACTTACATTGGGCTTCACTGAGGATTTAACTCAAACTGGCCTAATATAAAGACAGTGGAGACTCAAGCTGATATTTTGGTATGGATTTGAAGCAAAGACTACGTGCATGGAAGAGATGAAAACTTGACCTTCTGCTGTCTCTCAAGATGGCCCAAAAGAGTAGTAAAGATTAGTTTAAAAAGGAAAAAGAAGGATGCTTCAGCGTATTTTTTCTTCTTGATCTATTAATACCAACCACAGACAAGAAGGTCTGTGATAGCTAACAATCACATTACAATATTTTATGTATACCCAAACAGAATATGGCAACAACAGCAGTTGATCAGTGAGGTTGAAAGTAATTACAGATCTCTTATGAAAATGGCTACAAGTTTAAACTATGAGTGTACTTTAAAGAAAGAATGTAAATGAATACAAAATGAAATGGAGTCAGGACAGAATAATTAAAATCATATTCTTTAACATCTTATTTTCAGAACTCTGCTGTATTAGTTAATCAGCAATTGGGGCAGTAACTCAGTATTGTACTGTAACTGTATAAATAGCATTTAAACAAGGTTAAGATTCATGGTGTTCTGCCAGATTCAGATACAGTTTGCAATTACATTACTTAGCATGTGAGGTTCTAAAGACCTTTACACTATAATCTATCATCTGAACACCTTGAGATTTTAATTTGAATGTGGGTCCTATGTGTGCAATATTTTGAGAATGCATGGTTGACAGACATGGAATGTTTTAGATTCCCTAAAAGAAGAGTCAGTGTTTTATATATCAATTCATAGCAGACACAAGCTTTTGTGTTCCAAGAATCTGACTCAAAGGGCTACTAAAAATGGCCAGGATTTTGGAAAACATTGCAGGTTAATACTGTCCAGTTAAGACATATAAAAATGATTTTATTCCACCATTTAGAAACACAGTATCTATACCTGTATTGAATCTAACAAATATTAACACTACAGTTATGCAAAGGCTTCCATTTTCTTTGCAACTCTTTATTTTAGGTTAGTAGAGTCTGAGTCAAAGAATTAGGCAAAAATTGTCACCAATTTTTAAGTAAGAAATTTAACAAGAAAAGGGTACTCAACTTGACCAGGAGATGATCACTGTGCTATGGAACAGCCTACTTAAAGAAAATTATTTTTTTAAAATTTAAGATATTGTATAAAACATTCAAATTCCAGATAAAGGAGAGAGACAGCATTCAGGTGTTTGATTACTCACTATTATTCCTGATGTCCTGAGTCGTGCTAAAATGGAGAGAAACCTTTGCACTTTTTAGGCGTATCTGACCCCAACGTGTCACTGCCTGCAGCTCCACATTGTAGTTGCTGTTGGGTTGGAGCCCCTCCAGGACCACAAAATTTTGGGCCTATAATAGAATAAATATACAAAGCAATTATAATATTGCTGAAACACATGCCTTTATTAAAGGCAGACTTGTTATCTTAGGAACAAAACCTTTTTGAAGTTAGAAAACTCATATATAAATTTCAGAGCAAAATTTCCTTTCTGCAAAAGATTTCTTTAATTGGACTCTGTT
Organism: Ammospiza caudacuta; assembly: GCF_027887145.1. Taxonomy (NCBI): domain Eukaryota; kingdom Metazoa; phylum Chordata; class Aves; order Passeriformes; family Passerellidae; genus Ammospiza; species Ammospiza caudacuta. The sequence continues at coordinate 100,204,102 of NC_080594.1, forward strand.
CTTCTGTGTCATTTAAAAAATACTAACCTACTTGATGTTTGCATAATTTTGGCAATTTCTTGGCAATTCCATACCTATTGTTTAGGCAAAACCAATGAGGCTTTCTTCTATATAACAAGGTTTTTCTCTTATGCCAAAATCATTTTAGCAAAAGGGATTTAAGCACTTAATTCCACAATTTCTGTGTTTGAAAACTTTTTGCTAGAGACAGTCAGTCTGAAGATAGCTAAAGTCCAACATTTAATATTTTTTAATACATTCTATTTGTTTAAACTCTTGAAAATAAAAATTTAAAAAAACATGCACCACCTAAAAATACCCCCTCACTGGAAAGAACACTTCTTCTTCTGTAGAATGGAAAACAGAACAGAAAAAAAACAATTTCTAATGTCATGAAAGTGTACAAAATGGGGAAACAACAGATCAGGTTTATCGCTCTCCAGTCAAAAACCCATTCTTTAAGGCAAGGCACATGATATTGTAAAGAAGAGTCCGGCCTTCTCAGTCTTATATTTTATTTTGCTAGATTTAATTATAAAAATATCCTTCTAGTCCATATGCCAGGTTGAAGACATTACTCCATGTTTTTGTTAGAATTTCTTGTGCCTTTCAAGTTTGAAAGTCCATATAAAGTAAAAAAGATAACCATGTACCAAGGTAACCACCCTATATTTAACATTTAGGATGATAAAAGGAGATTGCCAGAAAGTATTTAGTATTATCTTTACTTGTTTAGTGCTGACATATTGATTATAACTTTTGATTAACAGTGTCAATATTGTAGTCAAACTAACTCAATGTCTACCTCGAGTGAATTCATATGGAAATCAGTAAGAAATTATTTGGGTTGGGCTACATCTAAAGGTAAAAACTGGACAAAAATAATCTTCAGTGGTCTTTAACAATTAAGAATTTTCCACCTTTCCTTTTTTTGTTTTTAAAATGTTCGTGCATTTGCCATTCTTTAGCCTAAGAGTTGCTACAATATTCAAATGACCACTGATTAGCAACATCATCTGGAATGTCCTGAATCTCACTGGCAGTGCTGTGCAGTTTCATGACATGCTGCAGAAGAAAAAGTACAAGTCAGGAGCAATATGAGAGATATTGTAAGAATCTGCCTTTTCTATAAGGCACCTTGTATTTCCCTATATTCAAGGTCAGAACTTTGTCTCAATTACCCTAATGTTCTAATGGACCTGGTTTAGTATTATTTCTATGTAGGAAGTGCCCTATGGAAAGGTGTTGAAGATTGCAATGCAAGATGTTTTCAATTACCATCTGTAGGGCAGATTATCTTTTGTCAAGTGGGCAGTTTGCTTTATCTCTCTCTTTGAGTGACTACATTCACACCTCCCTGGGGAGGGGACACCTGCTGATAACAGCTATTGAATGTCACTTCACGACTGATAAGAACTACAGCATCCCATTGTGAGATGCTCCGCCCAGAGGGAGGAGCCAAGCATTGCTACCCAGATATAATCCAGAGAATTTCGAGACACAGATTTCTCCATGGGATTCCCCAGAGGAACAGCAGCTGTCTCTTCTTCCATGGGATCTTTGGAGGAAGAATACATTCTTCTCTACAGGATCCCTGATCCAACAGAACCACACCTGACACTTCAGGAGGACTGCAGCCACATTTCCAATTGGACTGCTACCAACACGCTGACCAAGAGGGTGTCAGTGTTGTTCTAGTGTAGTGCATTATTTTACCCTTTTATTTATTAAAGAACTGTTATTTCCTGCTGCCATATTTTTTTTACGTGAGGGCCCCTTAATTTAAAATTTATAGCAATTCAGAGGGGTGGGGAGGGTTTACATTCTCCATTTCAGGGTAGGCTCCTGCCTTCCTTAGCAGACTCCTGTCTTTCCAAACCAAGACAAAAGGTATTAAAGACCCAGCTCAGTTTTAAAATTCTCTGGGGTTTCTGATGTACTGACTAGCTTGTAGAGAGAAAGCTCCCTGTTATCTTTAGGCTGAAGCCTCTTTCCTGAAGGTCTTTACCCAATGTAAGGTTTCTTGAGGAACACAAACTTTTCTGTGGAGCACAGTCCAATCCTACTCCTATCCTGCCACAATTATTTTTTTAAACAACAATAAAGAACTAACTTTCCTTTCTGTGCAAATTGACTTGCATGATTTCATCACACAGCCTTCACTGCCTTTATTTCTGTCATGGTTTGGTGACTGAGGGACAAAGGGGGAATTGTGTCCCTCTGACTGTCATTCATCACAGTGCAATGGGCAGACAGAGCCAAAACACAGTGTTAACATTGACATGGGGCCAAAGTCTCACTATCAAAAGCACTGAGAACCAAGTCATATCTAAGTGATTTCTGTTATTCCTATCTATTTCTATTAATTGCTCTAAAATAATATGCAATATCCTTAAGGATATCATAACAAGAAGTTTTTCTGTAAAGCAATATTTAACATATTACTCAGTAAACTCATAGGAACTAGCTGCTAAGGAAATATTGCCAGATCTTTGGCACAGGAGTTTATTTAAAGAGTTTTGTGTGGTTTTCCCTCAGACCTACCCTGACTGTTTAACGATTACTCTATGACTGTGTCACAAGTTTTACTTGCATAGTGAAAGAACAATGTGACAGACAATGACAGGCTTTCAAACAAAATAAACATTTTAAGAAGCACTAACTGAATAAGCCTAAATTTAGAGAACTAACAGCATTTAAATTTCATTCATCTTTCCTGAAAAATCTTATCGTATTTACCTGTATTCTAAGGCAGAAGTTTACTTCTCTCCCTGAGTTCAATGTAAGAAAAGAATTGAGAGATCAAAATATTCTATGGGCTTCATGATACTAAAAATTAGGACCACTATTTTACCAGTGGCTGAAATCACTGGAACTTATCACACATTTTATACTTACACTCTATTTTGCATAAACATAAACCATATTTCTGTCACAGTTACTGATTTCTTTCTTACCCCATCAGTGATCTTCCTTCTCTTTTTTTTTGCTGGAATTACATATTTGCTGTACGTCCAGCTCCAGAAGACTTTGTAGTGGTGCACTGGGATATCAGGCTCTTCTGGAAGATCCCAAGTAATCATTGCATTTACACTCCCATCATTGTTTGCACTGATATTGGCAATCCTGATATTAGATGGAGCTGGTGGAGCAGATGGATCTAGAATTTAGAAAAAAAATGAAAATATTTTAAGGGAAAAATCATCTTCATTAAGGTAAAGATTACCTTCTCCTCATGAATTTATGAGGCATTCACAAACTGGATTAAACACCCTAAATACACTGAGGAAAATCTGGGCAATGCCATCCTGTAACTGATATGGCTTCTTGTAAATTCTAGAAATTCAAATAAAATAAAATACTGAAATAAAAATTATGGGCTAGCATCTAGTTTGTCATTATTCTGTGTTGTTGACAGTACACAAATATTATGAAGCTTTATCAAAATGCACCAGACTACCAGTTTTCCTTCTGTCACTCACTTTAAATACACAGTGAGTATAAAATACTCAGTTGTACAAGTGGCCTTGTAGAGCCCCCACAGAACTGCATGGCTGAAACACTGAGTATCTTTTCATTGCCAGATAATTCTCAGATTATTAAATTATTTTTTGACATATTGAATCTTTCTTCAAATTTCTAATATTGATATCTACCGCCATGGGACACAAACACTTCCTTAGACTAAATGTAATTAAAGCATAATGATATATTACACTGTGGTAGAAATCTATAGGGGTTTTTTTAGAATGTCAAAAAGCAATTAGCTACCCCTTTGATTTATTTCACTATTCTAGTTCAATTCCTGGTCAATATCAACTGAGATTGTATTCCTTCAGTTGTCTTTGTGCTGACTCCAGAGTCAAGGACACACAACAGTCAGAGTTTGAATAAGATTAAATATTGAATCTTTTCCAATATTAAATGTGAGGTCCTCCTTGTGGATTCACTATATAATATCCTGGTCTCAAGTAATGTCAATCAATGAAGATTTTGCAACAATGCCTATGAAAGTCCAATTTGTTGTTTACTAATTCCTACTTTTTAATTCGATTTTTTAATTTTTACCCTTTTTTAAATATCTCTGTCAGCCAAAAAATGATGACAAAATACAAGGAACCTGCAAAAACAGGTTACATAGAAGTAAGCAGTGGGACTAAAAAAAAAAAATTAAAAGCATATCAGAAGAATAAAGGAAATTCATAGCAATTAAGACATGTTATGAATGTACAGCCACATGAGCCATCACTTATTTGCCAAAAATAAAACTGGAGGTGTGAGGAGAGGACATGATTCATTCACTTACTGTATGGTTCACCTGCATTATTTTAAATTGGTAAATGAGCTGTTAAATAAACATTCCAGACATACCTAATTCATCAGATAATCCCCATGACAAATGGTCTCACTGAAAAATTCTATCATTTACTTTATAAAAAAGACATATTCTGAATTAATAGACAGCATTTCCCTTTTAAACATCAGCATATGTGAAAAAATTACTTATTCCTGTTATTAAACAGGACTTTTGCTGAAATAACAATGGATATTCCTGTTCCCTCACACATTCCATTTTCGTTAAATAGTAATGGATGTCCCTGTTTCCTCACACATACAATCCAATCTAAATTTTGGCCATAAAAGTTCCAAAGCATACTTAAGAATTCTGGAAATTGAACATAATTTCCAAACAGTAATAATGCCTCCCTTCTCACTTGGGTTTTTTAATCCACTAGCAAGTCAGTTGTGTATATTTTTTCTGGCTTTGGAGAAGCACTGCTATTACACTTATTTCCTCACCTGTGAAGCTGCCAACCACTCCATCTTAAAGAATACTAAACCATTTATTCCAGAATTAAAGAAAAATTAGCTAAATAGTTTGTACTATTCTCTCATACAGTTTTTAATTTACTTCTGTTATTTTAAAGGTAAGTATAAAATGGAATTTAGGTAAACTAAATATAAACAGAATAATGATTCACATATATAAGACATTTATTAAGCATTCATCTGCACTGATTTAAAATGTTAGGGGCTTTTATATGTTATACGACATTATATTAGGGATATAAAACATTTATAACCTGAAGTGCAACATGATCATATTACTGTAGGTGAATTATTCAGGTTATCTTCCAGAAGTGCTATGCATCATGTATTATGTATACAAAACATATGGGATAAAATAAAAGTGTTTCAGAGAATATATCTTCCCAAATGGTCAGATATAAACAAAAACAATTCAACCTATAAAACATGTTTGTCCTCTTTCTGCATCTACAAGAGATAGAGAGTCATTTTAAAAAATATTTTAAAAAATGAAATAGCTCCTTTGGACAAAGTGTATTACATGATTAAAAACATTTTGAAGTTCTCTTCACCAATTTTTTGTAGGTCTAAAAACTAATGACCAAATTTAGGGTTTTTTTTCTTTTCAAATGTTTATATGTCCATTCCAGCAAAAGAAAGTAGTTAGAAAGAAATATGTGTGTACTGAAACCAACAGATCATTTCTTCTAAATTCTACAGCACCAGTGTATCTGTGCTTTCTATAATTGCACAGATTATTGAAAACATTATCAGTAGAATTTCTTCTGTGCTCACTTGACACAGTCCAGGCAGCAGAAAAAATGCTGATCCACATTTGAAAGAAAATCTATGAATGTTTCTACTTTGCTGTGTGAGAATACAAACATTACAATAAAAAGTATTGGGTAATTACAGTTAAGGATAGAAAGAATGTCCTCTTAGAAGGAATATACATGTGATATAATACAGCAATAGCAGATATTTTCCTGAGTGCCCTCTTTCTTCAAAGACTCTTTTGCAAGCCTCTCAAATGTCATACATAAAAAGGCCTTTGAACAAGAACAGTGGTGGTGGTAGAAGACAGAAAGGAGGAGATGTGCAGCTAACAGACATGAAAAGGTGAGACACTGAAAGTGTCTGAAAAACACATTTTCTATGAGAGCTTTATAAAAACTAGTAGATACATTAGGAAAATAATTAGCTATAAAAATATAAAATTTCAAAGATAAAACTTATTACAGTTTTGCATTTAATCCAAGGAAAAAAAATCCCGTCTTTTTGTATGGATGCATCAATAAAATATTTCATGGATTTGGGGTGTATTACCTGGAATATTAAGACACTCAGTGAGCATTTTATATCAGATTAGGATCCATTCCATATTAAGTATTTCAATACCACTATATAATTTATTAATCTATTTTGATATATTTCTGTGACATTCATCACCATTACAAATGACAGAATTATCATTTTGTAAGTTAAGAACTCAAGAATATTAATTATTTCTTCATTTGAAAGAATTTAGTTTCACCAGCAAAGCAGACATGTGAAAAGGAATAGCAGGGTAAAATAGTGTGATCTCTGTTAACAGGAAGAAAAACCAAACAACCCAAACCCCACATTAAAGAAAGCACTGAAAAACCCCTACACACAAAAAAACAAGAACCAAGAAAAACAAAAAAAAAAACCTGTGACATGTTTATGAGCATGCTCCTCTACAATGCATGCCAGCCAGTTACCACATAACAGATTAGTTGTTTTTTTGTGCGTTATTGAATGGAAAAGTCATGCTTCTACAAGGTGGTCTGTTATGCTCATGTCCATGTAGACATTAAAAGCACTATACAATTCATGCTAAAATACTTCAAGGTCTAATAACTGATACTGATTCATAAAGCTGCCTACATAAGGTGTTTGTTAACCCAACTATAAAGCTAAAGTGACGTTCTGCTGACTATAATGCCAATAGCCATCCTACTGTTATCTTCATGTACCTGTGATCCCTTTGACTGACTGCCCACGTGTATAATTCAGATACACAGATGTAAAATTACTGGAATGAAAACTGCTGCCAATTTTTCGAATGCAAAGTACTGGTATTTTATATACATGAATTTATCTGAGTGTTAAATCAAATTCTTTGGTTTGCAGAAAGAGTGATGCTGGTCGCAGCTTTTCCTTTCAGTTTATACAAATAAACTACAAGTCATTCTATATATCCCGGAATTTGGCACAGACAGCTGTCCTCAAATCCTAAAAAATTCTGGTCTCAGCAGCCTGACAAGTAAATCGCTTCTCACTGCTAGAAATGATAGCTTCATTAGGTCAAGGCTGAAGCTGCTGTTCCAGCACATGGGATAAGTACTTCATTTGTCTGGATTGTGTTTGGCTTGAGTATACCCAAGGGACTTAAATTCCTGTCTTGCTGGCTACTCAGCCATCACAAGCAAAATTCTGTCTCCAGTCCCCAAAAGGGAGGATCTCTTGCTGCAAATAAAGGAAAGAAAGAAAACACTCACATCATCACCATTTCAAAATTAACATCTTCCCACACTCATATTTGTGAACATATTAATAGTTTATATTTTCCAAAATTCTTTAAATCAATAGTATTTTCAAACACCTTTGCAAAACCTTAAAAAACAGTATGGACTAGCAAAACACATGAATCACATCATACACTGCTTCAGTGCACTTTGTCTTTCAATGTGGCAACTGGAGTGAAAACAGTAAATGATCTAGAATGGGTGTCAGAGAGGGGAATAATGGCATTGGAATCAGAATTCTCATTCTGAGCTGTAAAACTGAGAGCAAGTGTGATAATAATTTAAAGCGTTTTTTTTTTTTAGCATTTTTCCGGACTTAAAATAGGTCTCCCACTGCTATCTTTCAAACATGAGACCTTCCAACTCTAAAAGTCTGCTGAAGCTACTCTACAGACAAGTTTCCAACCATTAAACAGTTCCAGGGTGTAAGCAGGAGGACTGGCTCTGCCCGATGGAAATGGCACACATAAACCAGCTGTGCAACAGCATAAAAAAATCATTGGTCTCAAAGGAGCAACAGAAAGAGTTTTATTGCCATGAGTGGGTGTCTGTTCTGGTTTTTCTAACACTCAGTAATGTATGCATGAAATCACATCCAGCCTGGTACTTATGTGCTGTGAAAACAATGTTGTCTGCTTCCTTTTGCTTGACAATCTATCCAGTGTATGCTGGCAATTGCCCACATGGTGAAGCTAAAAGCCTTTAGCAGAGGTGGAAGGGTCAGATATGGTTTGGGCTCATTGTGTTGATCTTCTTGTCTCTGGAAATGGCACAGCACCTACAGACCAGTGAGATAATATATGACATAGAAATGCCTAACACTGAGTCCTAGAGTTAACTAAGTCTCTGGTACTGAGAATTCATTCCCATCACAAATTATAAAAAGCTAGGGAAAAAATAGCTTAGTTACTCTGAACCAAATGCAACAAATTAAAAATTGTATTACTAGTGCCAAGCAGCTTCTGACCAGTCAGGTTAAGCTATCCAGTGCCTGCTTACTGGAAGAAAAACACAGGTAGTTTTCATCCAAGGAGACTAATTTATGGATTCTAGGAACAGTTCTCTCCTGCTTCCAGAAGAAAGGAAACAGCTTGGAGAGAGCCAGTCTAAATATGAATAGAAGGATATTTGTATCTTCATGGATCAAAAATGTTCTGTCAGGTATTCAGTTACTTTTATTTATTGCTGTTATTGGAAGTTGTTGCCACTCAATTAAAGATAAAAGGAAAGCACACAAAATTTAAAAATACTGAAAAAAGAAGTGGAAACCACTGCCAAAATAGCAGAATATTTTGATCAATTTCAGTTGAAAGTATCAATGTAAAAGTCCATGTGCACAGTTCCAGTCATATGAAAGAATCCACTCTCTATGTGCAACATTCACTTAATTTTCCAGCCACTCCATCGCAGACTGATCTAGTCCAACCTGTGTTTTTGTAATTTTGGAGTCACATGTCGGCAAAACAAAGCTCCACTTTATTCCCTGTGAAGGGTCATGTCAGACCAGTACATGCAAACCCTTTGTTTACTTTATAAAAAATAAATAAACAGAGTTTAAAAAGGAGCTCTGCTTAAGCTTTGAATATTCCAGAAATTCTCAGCCATGTCACTTTATTTACTATTTACAAATTAATGCCAACAAATTAATGTTCATCCTAGATGAACACATGAGGCAGTATAAAACAGCTAATAAACCATAAACCTTCACCTCAAATGTTTATAGCAAAGAAGTATCCAAAGGTGCAGTAGATCAGACCTCAAAACACAATTAGATGAAGAATGGCAAGTTGAAATGCTTGATGAAATATTCATGTTTTCCTTTTTTTGTCTTTTTCATGACTGAGAAATTAAATTACTTTGGAAAATGAAGAGTTTTATTTAGTGATAAATAAGTTAATGGTAATTACCGCAGAAGACTTAAAATCATTTTGAACAAAACAAAACCTTATTTTGCTGTGTCTACTTAGAGAGCATGTTTTTTGCATTTTCAAAAAGACAAAACAGTATAAAAAGTATTCTGGTAACCAGACAAAAAATTCTCTCTCTGAGTAATTACAGCACGTTTTTGAATATTCCTCTTAACATCTTAAAATATTTAGTGACAGAGACTTTGTGGTGCCATACTTCTTCCTAGAAGAAGATTAAATATCATGTTTGTCCCCCTTTAGAGGAAAAAACAAACCCAAATAATTTTCTATTCATTATTACTTATGAGCAATTGGTAAAAGTTCAGTATCTTGCGTGAGAAACTGTCTTAGGAATTACTGTCATGTTTCCTGATCAAAGGGTTTATTTTTGAAGAAACCTACTGCTAAGTTTGACCAAGATAATAATCTTCTCTTAGTCTTGGCACAACAGGGTGAAGTGAAACACTGATGTGAAATTCTGTCCACACTTCACACAAACACAGCACAGACAGGCAGCAAACTTCCAAAGGTGATGTGCCAAAATCCACTTTTCTTTTCCAAACTGGAGGTTAAATGTGCCTGTAGGAGCTCAGCAGGGGCCAGTAGATGCTGGCACTCAAAAAACTAGGCACATCTGAGCAGCAGTTTCTTGCCTCTCTACCAGGCAGGAGCTGTCATTTCCCACTGAGCTCCAAAGTAGTAATTAAATGTTCGTGTGACACTCACTGCTACCACTCTGACGGCTCACCTGGGGATATGGAGGCTCAAAGACACAACAGGAGCATCCCAGTGTCTTTCCCAGCAGTCAGCACCCAGCAGCACCTTCATGTGAGTCACCTGGAGTGACTGCACATTTCATCTGGCAAACTCACATCTTTATAACACCACTGGCAGCTCCACAGCCCCCAGAATGGCCAAATGAGCTGCCAGCACAGGCTGATGGGGGCTAACTGAACTCCCTGCTGCTTGTCTGTCAATTCACAATCCTCTGCCAGGGGCAGGAGCCCAGATTTGAAAACAGTTATTTTGAGAGTTACAGAAGCCTTTTGAAGAAGGCTGGCTACATACTTGCTGCCATTATCAAAATTTTGGTTTATCAGGTAAGAACAGGCAGAGGTACTGCTGAATCCCACTGCCCTTGTCACAAAGCCCTAAAAGTGCTCTCCATCTCCACTAGACAGCCATGAGCAGTTCTCAAGGACAGCAAGTGCTTCAGGGGTAGGTGCAGAGACCACAAGAGGACTCTGGTATTCAAGTAATGATTTCAAAATCACAAGTTCCTGAAACACAAATTACTGCCAGCTGGGAGACTATTCTGAAGAAATACCCCTATGCGCTTATCCTGATCTTACATTGTTATCCAGAAACCCACCTGTGGCTGGGGGCAGATTCTGGGCTAAAGAGACCGCCAGGATGACTTAGCATGGACATTCTTACATTCATTACCAAGGGTGCTTTTTGAGCATGGCTAGCACACCCAGAAGGGGGCCAATTTTTTTGAAAGTTATACAAATCCTGCCTGAAAATGTCATGTTGAAGTCAAAACCTCGGTGCTACCATGACATACCTTTCTGTAATTGTAGTAATGGTGGCTTCAAGCAGAATAGTTGGAAAATATTTACAAATCCAATAAAACAACTGTCAATGATCTCAATTTAAAAGAAAGTTGGTGTCAGATTCAGCAACAAACTGCTGTATCTGCTGAATTGCTGTTGAAGAAGAGAAAAGTACTGTTGCTCAAGAGTTCTTACAGTAAACTCAGCTCAAAGGAACTGTATTATTTTATGTTTCTGAAATTGTATGCTACTTAAGTATCATAGCTCTTAAAATAATACTTCTTTTATGCATGAAAAGGTTTGTGGTCACAGAAGTAACAGGACAGCTATGCCAGCCAACCTTCCTACCACAAATACGGCTAGAGCACAAAAAAATTATTTAGACTAACATATAGTTATTCAGTAAGTGATTAAAACTTCCATACCAGCAAAAGCATTTGCATGCCTCTATAAATGCACCACCAAAAAGATCCTTTTCTAGGACTGACTATGGCCAAACAGAAAGCTAAAAGCCAGCACAGGAACTCAAAGATGGCAACAGCTTGTACTGCAAGATAATTCAGTCTGCACGAAGAGGAGGAAATACAATCCTCAAAGTATGCAAAGTTATACCAGCATAAAGATTCTGTCACTACTAAAATAACAAAAAGTCTTTCTATTAGAAACTGCTTCTATTAGCAGAGTGAAGAGTGCTGGATCTCATTCTTTGGCACTAAAGTCGACTAGTGTCGTCTGGATATGCCCACATTATTGACTGCCTTTAAGAGAGGGTGACCACATCCAGATCATCTGTCTAATGGGTATAATTTCTGGCCTGTGCTAACCCCAATACTATGCCTAAGAGTCATCTGGGAAAATTCTTCTCCATGTTGGTCAAAAGCACACCAGGGAGAATGCCAGGAACTTCACAGGATGGGAGAACTGTTTCTATCTCCTCCATCCCTCATGTACCATTTACTGGTACAGAAATAATTTTCAAAGTTATTTTATTGCCCAAACAGTTGGAAAACCAGAAATATCAACAAAAATTCCTACAATACTTTGTGGATCATCAGGCATGCCTTTGTAATGAACAGAAACACGCTGCTTTGCATTTATGCTCTTTTTTATTCTTAAGCATTTACAATTATTTCTAGCAAGGGGAGTTCTATTAACAGGGTCCAAAGTTCCATCAAAACAATGCTGCTACAATTATTTAGATACAGGCAACAAAATATACCAATACTCTATTAAATATATGACAATAACATACTTCTCATAATTAAAAAAGAAGGAGATAAACCTCTTGGATTAACACACTGAAACCCAAGTTCTTCCCTATTTCATGGTCAGGGTCGTGAAGTTTGATACGAATCATGTGGAAAATATTTCAAAGGAGTTTTATTCATAGACATCCTTGCTGATAAAAGAATAATGACATTCAGCTTTTAATTTGTTTGCTGACTTCAAACAAATCTCACACCATTTCTAAAGCAAGTGACAAAACGACTCAAAAACCCACCTGCTCAAAACCCTCTGCCACAAAAGCAGGCAGACCAGGCTGTGCTGCAGGTGGGGGTGACAGGAAGGTGGCAGCTCGAGGAACACTCACCTCGGGAGGAGCGGAAGTGCTTGCTGGGCGCAGTGAAGCCCCTGGTGCCGTGCACGTTCACAGCGGCCACGCGGAACTGGTACCAGCGGCTGGCGCGGGTGTCCGGCAGCCGAACGCGCTCCTCTGTGGTCTGGGGGGAAAATGTCACACTTACACTGCTTATCCTGACAAGGTCACCTGCCATCTGCTGTGCAACACCCCAGTATCGGTCTGGCTGAGCATCACAGGCTGCATGCAGCCACCTCACCTGACCCCAGCCACCACTCTGCACTGCAAAGCGTTTACAGCTGTGAGCAAAATGAGAAAACCATCCAATTTTACAGTGCATTGCAGGTTTCTTCTGGAAAAAGTAGCCTTTAGAAAATAGGTAAAGTGCTGTTAAATTCACACAATTAGTTCTGCAGTTATCACAACCTTCAAGCCAGTGTTTAGGGTCTCACTGTTCAGGTGATATTTCAGGGAACTCGTTGCCCCAGGTGACAGGACTGATTTCTTCAAATCTCAATTCTCAGAGAATTAGGGGTCCAAAATAGCTTAATGAAATCCAGTGCTGTGAGAACCCACTTTTTCTAGTTCATAGGAAACACAAAACTCTCAGATAATGAATGTAAGCCTTTTTCACATCTTTGGCACTTAGGTCAAAAAGACACTTACAGCCTTAACTCTTCCCTGAAGACTTTTCTCAGGTCATAGGAGCTGACCTTTTCTCCAACAACACCTACTGAGATTGCCAGTGTCTTGAGTTCAATTTCCAAATCCTGAGGGGAGAACCACTGAAATATGACTAAGCATAGATACAATCTGAACCCTTTCAGTAGCAAGTGCTTTACAGATTCTTATTCTGAGCCCTGCTGTCTTCCATTTTTTACCCCATTAAACTTTTGAAGAACTATCTTTTGCATTCTTTCTTTTTTTTTCCCCTAAGGTACAAACACCAGAACTGAACACAGCCTCCTGATAACCACTGAATCACCTCCAGCTACAGAAGATGTGGCATTTTTATAGAACTCATCAAAAACATATCCACTTGGAATTTTTACTTTTACAATTACCTCTCAATTATCCAGTTTTCAATTTACTTTAATATGTCATGTTTACTACATTTTGATTTAATTCTTTCATCAAAGTAACACAAGAACCCGAACCAGATGTCATATACATGTCTAAATACATTATACAATCATCACTGACTACCATTACTGACCAAACATGCAAGCTCATTAAAAATGTAGTTGTACCAATTTATATTTACAAGCTCTGTTTTATACAAGTTCAAGAAGTCACCTTTCCTGTATATGATTCAACATTACTTGTAATGATACTAAGTAGCTTCCAAAAAAAGGCAAAACATAATTTCTGCTTCTTGCTCCACTTTAAATCTGCGTAAGAAATCAGAAGCTGCTGACATAACTCAGATAACCAGAAACTGAGGAATTTGCTTCAGCTCTTCAGGAATGGCCTTTTAGAGCCCTGATAAATAAAATTTGTAGGTGTTATTCTCCACTTAGTCTCTTCATTTGGTGACAAACAAAATTTAGGGAAACAATTATCTCATTTGTGTGTGCATGTAGGGAAAGGAGACCCTTTCTAACCCATATTATTGACTCTCTCAGACTGCTGAGTGTTGTAGACTCCGAGTCCATCACATATTGCTGCTACTCAGAGTCCCTCTCCATTCAGACCACTCTCTTCTCAACTTAAGCAGGGGTAACAATCCTGACAGTCAACCTCACCTCCTTTCCCTTTTTAACCTTTATGTTACTTGTAGAGTGAATTATCCAAGGTTTGCCCCAGGGAAGAAAGAGCCTACCTGAAACAACTTTTGCAATTATTTTTATTTTATGGAGTACTCAAATATCCTATTTTTTTCCAACAGCCAGCTCCTCTATTGCTGCAACTGAAAACAGGTTTGGGGCCAATATATAATTGTAAATAACTAATTACAGTCTTCAGGGGTTTTAAAAACATGTTTGCTGAACTTTGTAACAAGGCAAGCATAATCTGAATACACTTAATGCCAAATTCCTCAAAAGAGTGTTATTTGTCACTGGTTCATATTCTGTTGATTAAAAGAAAGTGTTTCAGTAGTATCAATTTCCCATGGCAACCACAAAATAATGTAAAACCAAACAAACTGTCAATCCATAATGCCAAAATTATTTTAACTTATGAACATGCCTTGGGCCTATTACTTTCATAATTCATTTTGTTGGCCAAGCTCCTGCTAAGCTCAATGGCATGCAGGAGGTCTACCTCCAACCACCATGATATAAACCACTTGGCACCTCTAAGTACCTTTTACATAGAATTAATAAATTTCTAGAAATAACTAAGTACTGCTGAGATATCTTACATTACCTTAATGCTATAACTATTTTTTTGTTTCATTGCTTTAGTTTAGTTAGTTCTCACTACTTAAGTATTTTTGGAGCTGCAGTCCAAATAATATTCAGAGTTCTTTCAATATCTTTCACATTAATTTAAACCCACTAAAAGCTATGCTGAGTGGTTCCAAACAACTAATGGTTAAATTTCATCACACACCTAAAATTCTGTCTGAATATGAAAGAAAAAACCAACACTTTTAAAGAATTTTTAAGAATCATAAATAAAAGACAAAAGGAAAAAATCACCACTCAAATCATTACAGAATCATAATTACCATTTATTTGGCATTGTTTAGTTATAAGATGAATGTTTGGAAGGTAGCTTCATATTCTAACAGGTGTTTTATTTGGAATAAAATAATAAATTAGTCCTCAAACAAAATAACTGGCCAACATGTCCACCTTCAGTATCATGCAAAGTTCAATGAAGACAAGGGAAAATCCCTATTAATTACATTCAATACAACTTCATATAAGAGCAGCATGTAATCTCAATGACATAAGCTGGACAATACACATAATACCTTGACATTAATTCTCAAGAGCTCATTTTAGGTTCAAGGGACAACAGGCCACCTCCCATGGCCAGAAAGCAGAACAAGGTTGGGCTTTTTGTGAGAACTTCACAGAGATTTGACAAGAACTGCTCCATTTAAGAAGCACTGAAAATTCTATTCCTCTTACAGCAGCTCTTAACTGTTCAAATCCTGAGCCCTTTCCTGTAAGTAGTCTCCTCATCCTGTCCTTCAAAAGGGGATTATCTGTTATTGTCTTCAACACAGCTACAGAAATCTTCCTCTGCTGCTCCTACAACTGAGTAATGATCAAGAGCATCCCAGAGCATGGATGACCTATCTTCAATTCCAACCTTTGTATGAGAGGCAAGGGGAAGATATTCCCTAGCACCCTGGATGTTGCATGCTACTTAGAATTATGACCTCATATATAACTATAACTATATATATAACTATGTTTTATATTTACATCCAAAACTGTTCCTTGGAGAAAGAAAGGCTGAAAGTTAGAATTTCTTGTAAGGAAAAGGTGGGATTTACTACAACTGGAAGGGAGAAGAAAAGAGAATGTCTCACCCAGCAGCATAGCAGTTTGACAATTCAGGTGGCATTCTCGTGTCAACACTACAGACAGTGTATATATGTTATGTATATACATTAAAAATTGGTGCAAAGAACTCTTCGCAGCGAAGACTTGCACAGAGGACTCTCCTCTATCCAAGGATTACAGTAATGGACAGTTTCACTGTGCTCATTCCCCACTATGAATCCTGGACTCCTCCCTGTAGCACAAACATTTAATAGAAATAGGAGAGTACAGTCTTACCCTGCTGAGTTCACAGCTCAAAACCTTTGGAAACAACACATTGATAAAAGAATTTGCATTTCAAAAAGTGAAGGGATACCACCCAGGGTATCAGAAAAGCTGAGCTTCTGTTTCCTGTGATACAACAGAAATTCTGAGTGTTGTATCCACTACTCTAACAAAGGACAGCAGATCTGCCCTACTTCATGTGAATACAATCCCACACAAGGTGGGTTCATTTCTCTGCTTACCAAAGCAAGTCTCCCCTGGGAGATGGAGAAAGAAACCTTTAGTGTACAGGACTGGTGGTTAGCTCCATCCAGCAGGTATTTCTCACTGTCAAGGGCTGAGAACTTCCTTGTGATCCTCAGAACCAGAATTTTAGGTGTTTCAGAAGCTTTCTTTTTGAAGATTAGCTGTCCACAGAGTTTATGCAATTGCAAGGTGAAGCACTCAGGTCTGTCACAATCAAGCTATCAGTAAATACTGCCCCTTATTTGTTTTAGTAATGGACTAGACTGATGAATGTACTTCATCACTGTCTGCCCACATGTGTATATATGTATATATGCGCGTGTGTGTGTACACATTACATCCATTCACACAACACAGACATGCTCTGTCTGAAAATAACTGGCCTGGTATATTTTAATCAACTTTATTATATTATAGTAATATGATTAAATAGCTGAATTTCCAATGTAAACAGTAATGCTACTATTTTTAGAGAGAATTAGTACCAAATGGAATGGTAAGTCTGTTCACATGACATGCAGCATTTCCATAGGATAATGCAGCATGTCCTGCTCAGCTGGCTAAATCTTAAGTTACAGTACTGTAGGAAACTTCACATAAAACTTGGGACAATCTACATCACAGCCAGCTTGGCCAACTAGCATCTTAGTTATCATAGTTTTTATATTAACCAATGGAATTAGTCAAATGGTTAATCATATCAAATTTACCCCAAAATACGCAGTTAAAAACTAAAGCAGTTTAGTTATTATACATTAAAAATCCCTTCCTGCAGAAGTGAGAAATAACTAAAATAATTTTCAATATGTTTGCATTCCTATATAATTGGAGAGCAAAATAGTATACTAATAGATTGTGCCTTCTTCCTTAAAAAGAAAACATAAAGATGACACAAAAAACATGGCACAATAATAAACAATTTTTTTCAAAATTATTGTTTCAATACAAAATCAAAATTTCTACCCAACATGAGAAATTACTTGCAAATTAGCTCCACTAAGGCCAATAAAATACATCAAGTTTTTTTTTTTAATTTAAACCCCATTTTTTCTTGGACAGACAAAAAAATATTAGATGAGTAACTCTGATGAAACATTATGAAATTTCTTATAAGAAAATGCAAACAATAACTTTGTTTATGCTACATATGTGTATAAACATAGAGAAATTCAGATCCTCACCCACAGCCTTTTTTATCTTTGGTTACTCTTTGCACAATCTCTATCTTAAGTTGCAGAGTAAAGCAAAAGGCTGAATCATCTGCCCTGGACTGAGATGCTCCAGGAATTTTCAGATAAATGGCTGAGCTCTTCTCAGTCTTTGTCTACAATTAAGGGCTCATACCTCAATGTTTTGGAATCATACAAGAAAAACATCTCAGTTACACAGACAAGGGAAGCCTGGAGGCTGTGCACACAATCACTGCAGTCAAACTGGATATCCTTGCTGCTGATATTGCAAAATAAATTCTATCACATTTGGCAGACAAATTTGATTGCCTGGTGGGATGTCTAAAACTACAAGCACCATGGAGGTACACAACTCTCTAAAGACAGAAATTCTGATTACTAGCACCCCTCAAGGGTGCCCAGCCTGCATGTCCCATAAGGTATACACAGTTCACAAAGCCAGTCAGGCATCCTGAAGTGTGCTCTGAGCTGACATTCCCAGTGGGGTCCACCACACAGTCAAATTCGTGTCTCCTGTGATGCAGAAGGGACAGGGAAGTTGTCAGAAAGATTTCAGTCGGAGGAGGCTTCTCCTGCCACAGTGATTAACTCAGCCCCTTCTGCCTGCATTCACCAGACCCCAGGAAAGGCAGCTGTCAGGCTTCTCCTTGCTCTAGCACAGGAACACGTTCCTGAAACACTCTCCTGCAGATGCACTGCAAGGCAAGGGTTCATGTACGTTCAGCCACTGTGGAGCACCTACAGTGCATG
Organism: Ammospiza caudacuta; assembly: GCF_027887145.1. Lineage (NCBI taxonomy): Eukaryota > Metazoa > Chordata > Aves > Passeriformes > Passerellidae > Ammospiza > Ammospiza caudacuta. The sequence continues at coordinate 100,222,416 of NC_080594.1, forward strand.
TTCCCAGAAATGTGCACGAGGTCTGGGATGAGAAATAGCAGAGCACTGTGCTCCCTTTGCAGCCTGGATTCACCAGCCACTGCAGCTGAGCCTCTACAGCCTATCACATCCACATGGTTCAGTAACAGAGAGGAGTAATTCAGATCTGGCACATTCTCACTACTTGCTATTTTCCTTGCAACAAAGGCAGGAGCTTGTTTCCTGGAATGGAGAATGCAGGTTCCAAGACCTGCACCTCAACTGAGAGATCAGAAGCCACTGTGACCTGATCAGTTTTGTACATGCTCCCATGGGCTTGCACAAGCAAGGTTTCCTGCCAGGGTCTGCTGCAGGGGGCTTTTCCTGAGCAAGACTACAACATAGTGACAGCTCCCTCTAGCACCATGCTGGAGCTAAGAAATTCACTTCTGAGTGTTCAGCCTCACAAGCTTCATGTTTTTATAAGACAGCATTTTCCAACACAATCTGAATTGAGAATGAGCACAAACTGTCACAGAATTTAAATCCCTTACTCTATTTTGTGGATGGTTCTACTTATTCTCTCTTTCCTTTTTTTCCTAGCTATAATGATATTTTGCAGATCTTTTCAAAATCAGCATTTTACTTTTCTTGTCAGCAGGGATAAGGGTGAAGCAGTAAGATAAACGACTGGAACTCTGCCATCCAGGTGGACTGTCAGCATGGTAAAAAACAGATTGAAACTGGGAAAGAACTAAGTGAAAATTTATGCTCTGTTGGCTGCTTCTCATTAAGAAACATTCGCTCATGAATCTTACATTTTAATCTGGATTGCACTGAGTGATAAGAGCATGACATCATAGACTTTTCTGAATTGGGAGGGTCACACCTGAGAAAAACAACTTTACAAAGAATAAAGGTTTTAGTAATTTTTTTCACTCTGTTTTTTTTTTTAGCCTTGTTTTTTGTTTTTTTGGTTTGTTTTCTTTTAATAAATAGCCTTTTCACCAGCTTGTTTTTTTAACTTTTGACAAGAATCAAGCCATGCCTTGGACACTGTGCAATGAGTCCCACTAAACTCAGAACGACTATGTCCCTAATGTGCTTCCTTGAATGGATTTTGGTCTCTAATTCTACATTTTTCAAGAGATTTGTGACATTCTGAGACTAGATCCATATTGCTTACAAAGAACTGACCTGTGCCACAGTTTGCCAGTTCGTAGCATCATCCTCACTTGGATGGATCCCTTGATTCCACCTCCTCTGAACAACATAGATCACAGGCTCAATGGAAATATTGAATTTTGAAGACCACTTCACCTCCAGGTCTCCAGACTGATGTTCTATGAATTTTAATTCTTTCCGGGGTTTCAGTGGAACACCTGTAGTAGGAATGCACAGATAAAAATATATGAGTAATTTACAAGATATGATTAAGCCATTTGTAGATGAAGCTGTATAAAAAATAATTGAAAAAAAGATTGTTTGCCAGAGAAAATGCCAAAAAGGGAGGAATGATAAGCATGGAAGTTTCAGAACAGTTCCTAGCTAACCCATCTCTGTTAACATTAAAATTTGTTTCAAAAAAAATCTTCAAAATTATTTATTTATTTCATTAAAAAACTGAAGGACATGAAAGTTGTAAACAAAAACTGACTTTACAGAGAACATTTGCCCAACAAAACCGGGAGAAAGATCCCTTTGTTCCCAAGCAGAATCAGCTGTACCTGTTGTTCAGTTTTTCACCCAATTTTTCCTTAAACACATTTAGTAACAAAATTTCCATAGCATCACACAGTAGTCTATTTCACTACTTGTCTATTCTTGCTACAAGAAAGTTCTCTCACTGCCTTGTTTAGGCTCCTCAGCTGCATCAGGAACTCAGTAGTGGTCCAAGATGTTTGTGGATCATGGGGAACAAATTCTTTCTGTTATCTGTGGAGAAGCTTTCCGTGTACCACAAGACTGTTATCGTGCTTCTGAATGTTTTCTTCTTCAGTCTAATAACCTCAGTGCACTCCATTTCCCTTTAATTTCAGTGTTCCCAGACCCCTGTGCATTCTTGCAGCTCCCTCTGCAGATTCTCCAGCTTTGAGCCCTTCTCCAGAGACAAGCCTAAAACTGGACACAGACTGTGTCTAAGCTCTCAGCAGTGCAGACCAGTGAAGTGTGATTATTTCATACATCTTGCATTTGTCTGATGTACTTTAGAAAGCTGTTTGCTTCTCCGTGGCTGCATGATCTTATTGACTCACATGCTGCAGCTGTACTGCATGATGTGTCCCTCTCCACTCTTCCCTAAAGAGCTAGGAAAGGTAATTTCAAGACATCTTGGAATAGATATGTTATGTATATTGCCAAATTGTTGCATTTCAGAGAAAAAGATATATTTCTAAAATATTACTGTAATTTCTCATTACACAGTGACACCAAAAGACGCTTATTTATGTTGTTATACTGCCAGTAATATCACCTTTCTGAAAACATCTGCAGTAGCTTGAAGGAGAAAACAATTCTTCAAATTGGATATCTTTTGATTAAATCAACAAATCAAGTGCTAGCTACGTTTCTCTAGACAGAGATTAGGAATATTTATTTTTGAGTGTGCAGCATTTTGTCACTTGAGGATATGTCACAATAAGATCTCTGTGTTGACATATAAACCTTCTTAGCAAGTTATCATATGCACTTTAGTTATTTTGTTGTTTCAATGACTGTCCACATAAGCCACCTGCATGTGTTGGTTAGAGAAATTGTTTCCTACTCAAACTGCCACAGATGACTTAGTACCGAAATTTCCTCAAGTGAACAAACCACTTTTACATTTTAAGGCGTGTTCTTATAAACCTGAGTATACAAGGACCTAAAAGTAAATGAAAATCATCTTGTAGATCTTCAAGAAACCTAAAATCCACCTGAAAAAAAAAATACAGTACCTAAATGTGGCTATCACAGTAGTTTAGACCCTGGACATCCTTCAATAGCCTAAGGTCATAGCCTAACATAATGAACATTACTTTGGATTTCCATATTTGCAAATCCTTCTTTAGTTATGATACACAACAATCCCACAATTTGCATGTTCAGAAAACTTCCATCTGCTTTGCATTAGGGGCAGTTGGATTCACTTGATTGCAAGGATCTCGGTGTTATGTAATCATGTGCAGATGGAGCACGGCAGCACAAACAGTGAGAGCACGGCACAAGTGCACTTTAAAATACTTCTGTGGAACCAGCACCATCAGTTTAATATCCAGATGTGAAGATCCAATTACTCTTCAATGTGCCTTTTCTTATGTAAGTGGTCAGCCCCTATTTTCATGCTGGAACAAACTAGCTCTCAGTCTGCAGTGCTCCAAAGTTTGCATTAGTCCAAAGTCTGCAGTGCTTAACCAAAGAATTCAAATCACTGATCGCTGTATGTGTGCCATAGCAGAGTCCAGGAAAAATGGTTCTAAAGGTGTCTTTCAAATAGCACATGCATCTCAGTGCCATGAAAAGTAGCTGCACATTGGTGTGTCATGAAAACCTGTATCTTAAACATTGGTTCCCCCAGAATTCAAAACGTCTCCATTGGAGTGCCTTGTAAAGGGTACATCCATGGCATCAACACAATTGCACACACAGTTCTGCAAGCACTCAGAGATGAGCACATTTAAAACTGTACACTATGTTTATAATACAAAACTATTTTGCTTTAAGCATGAAGAGTCATAAAAGTGTGGGTGACCATCTGACCCCAGTTATCCTACCATAATCTTGCCACATCATCAGACCCTTTGAATGTCCAAATCTTCCCTTCACAACTTATCTACACAGATTTGCAGAGACACTTTCTCAAGTCCTTCACTAGTTAGAGACAGTGTAAAGAAGGGGGGGGGGGTGAGGCCATAAGAGTAGGAGAGAACATTTGATATCTCCACTAAAGGGATATAAATATGTGAAGACTACATAACCAATTAGTAATACTCCCAACAGAGATGCAAATTTACTTGTTACATTAATCCAAAAGCATTTGTAATATGTCCTTGGTAGCAGTGTACTTATATTAACTTGGGTTTTTTTTTAGGATTTGACTTAAGCACTCAGTATTAGAGAGCAAATTAGTCCAGTAATCCAACAGATCAGATGGGAATTTTACATCTACTGTTGTAACTAATCTCCAGCACTTGATCAACAGTGAAACTATGGAAACTTCTGCAGACTCTTAGATTCAATCTGAGTTCATTTTCAAGCTGTGAGCGCTGTCAAAATGATAAGAATAAGTACTGAACTTATTCACTAGATCTTAGTCATGCTTGCAGAGTTTGCTCTTCCTTAGTGACAGGAAGGTCATTTACCCCTGGAGGAAATGAATAGCAAGGCTGCTCCACTTCTATTTGTCTTTTGTTGCAGCAAGACAGGTTGAAGAGGCTAATTAGCTGAATTCATCGGCTGAGAAGGCAGTAGGGTACAGAGCTTGCCCTTCCTCTGCAAGACATATATGCTCTTACAAGCCAGCACCTCCTGCAGATCGGTGATAAGATGTTAGGGAAGGTTAGTTCTGCTCCCATTTAATCAGGCCAAACAGAGGAGACCTTCCAGTGTGTGGTTACAGAATGTACCACATCCTGTCATATGCTCTGTCAGCTCCAGGAGAATCTAATCTTGTTTTATTTGCTTGCTTGTTTTTACCTTCTCCAGTTATTATATTTACTGGAATGCTTTGCAGTTGTGGCATGGAGCTTGAACGCGTAAATCATTACACACACAACATGAATGCCTCTCTACCACTCTGGTCATTTGTCTCAGTAAGACAAAAGAAACAAGTAAGTGATCCATTTTAATAGCTTTCATTTTGAAAGGTGCTATATGTTGGTGTGTACCAATTCCTTAGAGTTTTAAAGGGGCTGCTCTAAAGCATCCTGCAGACAAGACAGTTTCCTTTCTGAACACACTGAAAAAGATTTATTAACATTTTAGTTAAAATAATTAACTTAAAAATAAATTCACCATCTTCTTCACCCATTTTATATGTTTCCATCCACATTTGGAAATAAGCATGGATTCAAACCTAAGCCTGGAGCTTAGATCAGGGTTCAGCTGATTAGACTCCCACAGAGAGCCCACTCTATCTGAATAATAAGTGAATAACTGAATAATATTTATTTTTTATCACTGACATAAGAAGATTTTATTCTTGTACAAAAACACCAAGCATGTGGTAAAAGAATATTCTTTTCACAAATGCTTATTTTTCTGCATTAGGAGAACATTTTTCAAATATTTAAGTATATAAAGCTTTTTTAAATTCCAGTAAATTAAACTCTGAAATTTGTCTAAGCAAAAAATTTCTTGGTTTATATTATCTTTTCTAAGGATGTCAAAGAAAAGGTTTATTCACAGAATCTCAGGACTCAAATCAATTACATTTTTTTAATAAGATTGCCTTAGATTCAAATAATGAATTAATATACATCTGTATGCAGATATTATAATCTTGCACTATATTGTTCTGTGTTGATTTTTCTTTAACCAGATTATTTCACAGTTCCTACTTGGTAGTCCCATCTGCTTGTCTTGTAGACAAAAATGTTATTTCTGATTACCTGAACTGTTTACCATTAAATATTTTCCTGCTGCATTCTCTCTCATCGGCATCAAATAAAGTGAGATTTCACCTAAATTGGCAAAGCTTGTTCTGCTTAAGCTGACTCAGCCACAAATTTACATTCCACAGATTTCCAGACATGGGCTTCACAAGGAGGGAAAAAAATCAGAAATTGAAGCAACATTTCTCTCTGGTTTTCCACCCTTTCACTGTGCAGCCACATCTCTACAAGTACCTCTCCTTTTTCTTCCTATCCATACAAACTCCCAGCAAATGGGAGTCCTGGTTTACCAGGAGACTTCACCATGGCCTGAAGTTGTTAGCCCAGTATGAGTACATATTAATAATCTCTACCTTTATAGAGATTTTTTGGAATTTGGCACGTGTGACCACATCCATTGGAACAGCATTTCTTCACTCCAGAACATTCAATATCAGCTTCACAGCTTTCAACACAGGCAGCTGCAAAACCACTGGCCTTCTCAGGTGCTGGGCAGTCCCCTTGCTTCACAGACAGGATGTACTTAAGGAATTCACAGCTAGTTAGGCATTCATAATTCTTCTTGGGGAAAAGAGGCTAAAAAGAAAACAGAAGAAGGGTATGTTTTCAACAGGAACAATGAAAAAGAAAACATCCCAACCAAACCCCATCAAAGAAAAAATGTTATAAATTTTCCAAGACCTCCTAAAGGATTATTCAGATTTCCAGCTTTTGCAAGACTTGCAAGACTATCCCTGAATATTTATATATTCAAGCCACTTCTGAGAAAGCATTCCAAGTACAGAATGATGAAGTCCCTCAAGTAAGACCACCATATTTAATGGAACTGTGTTGTTTATATCTGCCAGCTTTCCCTTGTTTTCCTCACATTGACTGGCTATAAAGTTGCTCAATGACAGATTAAAAACACTCTCAAAACAAAGGGGAAGCAATGGTCAGACAGTCTGCTGTTTTTGGACTACCCCACATTCTTTTCTCTGTACTTTACAACACTTTCCCCACAATATCTGATGTAATGCCATTCTAGATAAATAAGAGAAATGTTGTTTCATTATACTGTTTGAACTAAGTTGGCTAAGACAAGATTTTGCAGCATCTTTATGTTCTTGCCAGCATAGTAGTAATTGTATAATTCTTCATGGAACTGCATTTATTGATAAAATGATCAGCAGAAAATAAAAATTAAAATAAGCTTTAAAGATATTGATTAAAAATCAAAGTGAATGCTACTTACTAGAGAAATCTAGTCCTAGATATTTAAGAAGATGCTTCAATGCACAGACATTTCACAGCATATGTTACACTCAGAGGTTTGCAAGGTCCACTTAAAAGAGTATTTAAAATAGCTTCTACAACCCTGAGAGAATATGGTGTGTGACATGGAAATTACATTTCCTCTTAGTTTAGTTTGGTGCAGAACCAGCTGAAGTGATTCCCTCAGAATGACTGCAGCATGTAAGTGGCATTGTCTGCAGCTGGTCCTGCCATACCACAGCAACCAAAAACCTTCCACCCTGACAGATCTGATTTACAGGCTCCTGTGCCTACACAGGAGTTACAACCCACTCTCTATATCCAACAAGGCACGTAACTTCTAAAACTTCTTCCATATTCAAATGTTTTATTTTCTTGTTTTTACTCTTCCCATATTTCTGGTGAAACGAGGAAGCCTTGGCTATTACAGAGGCCCAGGTGTTTCACAGACAATTCTCTAAAGTCGCTGTGGCACAAGAATGTATCCCTACATTAGCTCTTCCATTTTTCATACAGAACAGTCCAGAATCTTGAACCAAGCTTTCAGGCATGGATTTGGGTGTTACAGGCTTTAACCAGCCTAAACGCTGCAAAAAATAGCAATCTCTATGCCTTCTACAGACCCCAGTGACTCTTGGAAATGCACTCCTGCTTTTCTCCCCATTGGAATGCACCTGATGCCATGGTTAACCAGTTAAAAAGCTAAATGAGTAGGAAACTAAGTTTACAGGGAAAAAAAAAAAAAAAAAACAAAAACAAAAATAAGGAATCAGATAAATTGTCCCTCAGACATAAGGTTCCCTTTTAACATTCAGTAATACACTCATTTGGTAAATAAGAAGTAACACATGAAGCAGGAACTTTGAGAAACACAAATTGCTAAATTGTTGCTTCCAGATTTTTTACAAAATGCAGAAAGATTGAAAACACTCTCACAGGAAAACAGCCTTCTTTCACTCAATCAATGTCTATGGAGTATGCATGAGTCTGAGATAAAGGAAAGTGATCCCGGGCTTTTGTGTTTGAAGCTAATTTCAAATCCTAAAACATCACAAATTTGCAGCTACTTAATTAAAAATGTTATAGCTCCCTGAGGCATAATACGTCCCCAAGGCTTCTCCTCCTCACCCTATTTCACAGCTCATTTTTCAGTTAGCTGCTAAATGTGCTGCTCCTCATTATGGGCCTTTGAAGTTCTAAATTTAGCTTTAACCACAAAACACTAATCAAAGAAGGATGCTCACTGTTTTTAGCTACAATAGAACAGTGTTCTACAAATGTTTTCCTTTTCAACCAATTTTATACAAATTTTCACCCATATCTGGAAACACATAGTCTGAGTGAAGAGCGATATACAAGAACAACAAAAATTAGATCCACCAAAACTGCTTTTTTACAGTACTCTAGAATTTGTATTTGCGAAAGTAGCAAATAATCTGAGATAAAAAATTCTTGCAAGGCTTGGTTTCCATGAGAAACTTTTATTTTGTCTTCTGTGGTAGCTACATAGATCAGTAATTTAGTAATCCCTTTTAACACATATTTTTTTAGTTGAAATTACAGCTTTTTCTAATCATCTTCATGATGCTTACAATAATTTAAACATAGGACATTCTCTTATACCAGAAAAAAGTGTCCACAGTAAAGAGAAGGAGTTAAATCAGTGTACCAGTAAGATCATTATATCAAGTAAGGTAATTTCTATTTTTTTACAGGAAAATATTAAAGTCTTCCTAAGAACTCACTTTCATAGACTTGAATATATTTGAACCTTTTCTGTAATAAGGCAAATTTCTATTAAGCTGATACTTCCATTTTGAACTAAAAACCACTTAAGAACTGCAACAGATCACTTCCACCAACTCAGAGCCATGTTTCAAATCTAATAAAAAATCTCCTTCTTTGTTCTAGTTTGACTGATTCAAGTTTGCTTCTTCACAGATTATTGTGATAGATGGTGCAAAAATAGTTTTCAAAACATTTGCTCTTGAATAATTCCATATTTTGATATTAGTCTTCTGAACTTCAGTTACTCCTGGGGAACTACTCTTCTGTAAATCAGACTGACTTTCACATACAGAAAAGTCATCTGTTCTAGCTATCCTGCACAAGAATTTTTCACACAATAACATTTTATCTTTTAAACAAAGATTGTCTTCCTTGCACATGGTCAGAAAAGATAAAAGGGCAAGTGGTAGAAATAGCAGCTTAGAGAAGGGATGTCAGAGCACCTTCTGAGAGATGCTATGTGTGACTGGATTGAGTCTTTACAAGTCCAGATAAATCATTTGGTCAGAAAAAAAATTTAACTCAAAATTAATATAGCTACATTCTTAAATGTGTATCCTTTCAACTAAAGGCACATGCTGCCAAAATACCATGGTTTTCAGCTGTCTCCTTGAAGCCAATAATTTAAATTAAAGAGGCTGCTAGAACAAAGTGAGAAAGCGTGCCCTTGGGCTGACCTACCTCGCAGAAGCTTTGGCAATGGTTTTCCTTCAGGTCCCAGGACTCTTTGCAGGGCTCCAGGCACTAGGAAGAATCAGGAGGCAGAGAAGTGTCAGAAAGAGAATGAAATAAACAACCACAAATAACCTTATTTCTTCTCCAGTTTTTCGGCCCACAGGAAGTTAATAATCCACTTCTCCTGGGGATAAAATTGTGTCAATGAGTCATGGTGTCAAAACAAGGTCATGAGAAGTCATGGTTAGATCACAAGAAATATTTTCAGTATTTCTTACAGTACAAGGCAATTGACTCACTTGTCTATTATGCCATCCTACTTTCCAACTTACTGGATGTAGGTCTTAATACCAACACCATGTTGCTGGATCACAGACACTGCCAAAAGCACTACTCTAAACTACAAGAAAGTGAAATATTTTCCTCACTGACCAGCCTAAAGTAGACAGGCACATTTCCTTCCCAAGCAAGAAACTATTTCATCAGGTTGTGGAATAAACTCAGCAGAGGTTAAAACACTATTTCTGTATAAATGGATAATGTTCACTGGTCTGTTAGCAAAATCACCTTATTTCAAGTACCATATCATCATTATTTCACCTTCAACCTCTGTTGCAATAGTTACACACAGAGCTGAGATACAGAGCTAAGCTTCACACAGCATAAAGCAAAATCACACTGTTAAGAGCATTTACAACAACTGAAACATAAATTTAAATTCACATCCAGAAATCTTTTCTCTACCTTTGTTAAACATAAAATGTTGAAAAATACTAGCATTGTTGGGAGCTAATGATACCTACTCCTCCTGGTAATAGTGGAAAGATACTTATTGTACCAAAACTAAAGACCTTTGACATGCAATGCAGTATTTATGTAGTTTCCTTTTATGCACGGTATTAGATTGGATCAATATACATTTATGCTATTCAAAATCAAACATGAATACATATAGGCTGCACCTCAGTGGTCCACTTGTATCATCAATAAAAACAATAGTGTTTTAAAATTAAGCATTTTTCTTACTAGCAACACAGCCTAAAAATGTAATAAAACCATTAGTCACAGAGGCTACATATTTCAGAAAAAAGATACCACTTCAGCATTTTCTTTTAATATATATATATATATATATATATATATATTAATATTTTAGACTCAGTTTCTAGCTCTTCAAAATTCACATGCTGTATACAGATTAATTAGAGGATACATTATAAAATGTCACTGAAGTCAGTAAATTCAATTAATTCCACAGTGTTGTTCCTCCTGTGGTATAGATACTGCACATGAGCTCAATTCCCTGTCATGTAATTTTACAGTTCTCCTGTTCAATGAATTTAGTCCAAAAATTACTGAGATATAAGTGGTTTAAGCAGAAAATGAGAGACGGATGCCCAAGACTGCCAGGTTTGTTCAAGGTGTTTGTACCAGTCTGTATCTCCAGTGCAAATAAGGCTGCAGCACCTGACACCTCCTCTGGCTGCACTCTGTTTCAAAAGCCGCTCAGGACAGCCCAGGCTGATTTCACTGGGCCCCAGCAGCTCCTGCCTCAGGGCAGGCACAGACAACGGGCACCCTCAAGAGACAATGGCCCTAGAAGCTCTGCCTCGGGCACAGACAATGGGCATCTTCAAGGGAGGATGGACGAGATGAACCAGGCCTGAGCAGCACCCTGCAGTCCAACTGCTCTTGGAATACGTCAAGGAAAAGAGATGATGGAGCCTGTCATAAGGCCTGCAGAGACTCTTACAGACTCTGGTTAGGGTACACACTTACCTAAACACTTACATAAAAATAATCTCCCTACTCCTGCTGTATGAGGAGTCCCCAGAGCACTGGGCCAGCCTGGCAGCATGGGCAGCTGCAGAAGCCAACAGCCTGCCTCTAGTAGAGCTGTACGATTGCACCATGTTGGGTGAGGAGACTGGAGCTGTACCATGGCACCATGTTGGGTGAGGAGACTGGAGCTCTACCATGGCACCATGTTGGGTGAGGAGACTGGAGCTGTACCATGGCACCATGATGGGTGAGAAGACTGGAGCTCTACCATGGCACCATGATGGGTGAGGAGAGTGGAGCTCTACCATGGCACTATTTCAGGTGAAGACACTGGAGCTGTATCAGTACACTATTTTGGGTGAGGATGGTGGAGCTGTACCATGGCACCATGTTGGGTGAGGAGTAGCTGCTAGCAGACTAGCAACAAAAAAGGTGCCAAGATCTGGAACTGTCTTGCTGAAGAGATAGCCATTAACCTTGCAATAGTAGAGATGAAGACACCTCACAAACACAGGTTTGTAGGGGAATAGAACATAAGTAAATAAAGGTAGTATAGAAAGTAATCTTACCCCTAAAGAGTTGCAGCTAGCCAATTATTAAGGATTAGGAGCAGGCCTGATGTTAACAGGCCACAGCTGTAGCCAATAATAAGAAGAGTGTTATAAAAGAGTGGATTGGTTGGCTGAGGGGAGCTTGAGTCAGTTGCTGCTGTGAGGACAAGGAAGAGTCAGTGCCTGGAGGAGCTACCTGTGAGAAACATCAAGGAGGTATGAAACTCTAGCAATATGGAACCCTTGCAATGTAATGGCAATAGAACTCTTGCACTATAATGACAACACAGGTCTGTGCATTTCTCCTCTTGGCTAACTTGTTATGAAGGTTATTCTACTTCCCTAAAGTGGGAAGTAGAAACATTGAAAGCTTGGATCCAAGTCTCACCTTTGAGTCTTTGACTTAAAATGAAAATGAGCTGAGATCCCTCCCACTGCCTGGTGATCTGATTCAGAATTAGGAGAAATCTGGGCAGAGAGCAGCTGGTTTGGGCTCTACTTTATCTAATAAAAAATACCTTGCAGACATTGCCACCTGCCCACAGAAGCTAGGCTGAGGCATGAAGATGGCAGACCTCCAGCAGGCAGCAGGGCAGTGGCACAGGGAGCATCCCGGCCATCCATTTGGCAGGTGCCACTAGTCCCTTGGAGCCACCACCCACCCTGCCCTGGCACCACATGTGGGCTCTGCCCTGCTGAGGCAGGATGAGATGTGGGGCACAGCACTGAACATTAGGGGACAGTGGCACTGGTCAGTAGATCATGGGGGTCAATCACAGCGGCCTTGATAACTCAAATCCTCCTAAAGGGCTTGTTTCATCAAACACAGTGCTTAAATCTGGAACTTGGAGGCTTTATTTCCTCATCCAGACTACTGCAGAGTGATTATTTTCTACTAAGTAATTGTATCAAAAGCCAAAATTGCTAATAGAGAGCACCCCAGTATTTGTCATCCCTCAAAATTTGAGGGGACGGAGGGTGTGTACATGCACACACTCTCACAGATACAAATCTATGCATAATATATTACTACAGACCTGCTGGTATTTAGACCGCATAAAATCGGAAACAAGGAGCAAAATACTCTTTCATTCAAGGAAAATGGGTTGTGATTGCTTTAAAATATTTTGAGTTGAATTTTTTATTTCATCTTTAAAACAAATGTGTATTTATTTAAGGGCCATGTTAGAGAATTCTTTTCTGTTCGAATTTTTAATCTATAAATAAAGCAACCAGGAGATCAGCATATGATGCATGCCATTTACATTAGTTACTAAAGGGGTTTTCAAAATTAAGTCTACTAACACTTTTGCTTAGGAAATGATGCCTTTGATCTGAGTGGAAGAGAACTGCACCGACAGAGCACTTTTCAGAATCTAATGAATTGCAAAACATTATTTAAGTACTGAAATACATATTTATTCAATTACTATATATTTATTAAAATATATTTAAATTAAATGGCTGTAAATTACATATTTTTAACTTTTATACAGCAAAAAAAATTATTTGTCAGAGTAGAAGAGACTATCCTCAATATTTTTGTCTGAAAAGGCTTTTTACTTCATCAGAGTAGAAACTAAGACATATGCAATCTGTCATAAAAACAACAGAATCTAAATATTACAACTGGACTATAATTATCCTTTTCATTGTAATTCACCATTGCCACTGCTTCCAACAGCAAGTTCAGAAATTATTGGTTTATGTTTATAATACATATACAATATAAGTGCTTTGCTGTCCTATGGAACTTAAATATATGGAACTTAGATGGTTGGGAGAAAAAAAAAAGAAACAAAAACAGCTTTTACTGGACAATCTCCTAATAACTGGCCATGCATGAGAACAAGTACCTGAAAAATGCATTTGCTCACTATCAGACACTACCTAGATAACAGAGTCAGGAATTTACCCAGAGTCAAAGGAGACTATGCTGTTCATCAGTCCCAGAGATAATTATTTTGTGATGGGTACATTTAAATATACAATTGCAGCCAATGGAACCACGAGAAAAGTGATTTTGAATATGGAAATCTCAGCACAGGGGCAGTAAACACAACATAAAACAGAAACAGGCAGCAAGAGAGAAATAACTATTTTGATATTTGGGCTTTTTACACATCTTTAATGTTTCAAAGATGTTTAAAAACATCTTAAAGATGTTTAAAAAGCATCTGTTTCTCAAAAATCAGGTTGTGAGATGTCTGAAGAACAGTAAATGGACATTTACGTAGTTCAAACCAATGAATACCACAGTAGCTTGGTGAAAAATATTAGGAGTCTGGATGCCCATTTGAGGAATGTACAACATTTTTGTCAATTCATTTTATAAAAATCTATTTGCACATTTGTCTCTCCTGAGTTAACTCATGTCCTAAACTTTTAGATGAGTATAAAATGAAGTACTTGCATTCTGCATATTAAAATGAAAGAAGTGTTTGGTTCTGAAACTGAAGTTAGACACACTTTATTAAAGATCCTTTTTTTTTTTTTTAATCTGCAGTTTAAATCTCTTCCCCAAAAACCACAGATGTGACTGTATGTTATAAAATTAAAAGCTCAACAAAAGGTCAACAGGACTATATGCAGTAAGAATTTCAAGAATGAAGAATCCTGCACAGGCAGGTAGGTAAATCTCATTGCCCCAGTGGATCATTCCCAGTGCTCTCCAATACCCACTCTCTTGGGCAGCTCAACTGATTCAAAGGCTGCTCATGAGCACTGCTCCATGTGAGTAACTCATGGTATAACACATGGTATTGCACTCAGCTTGTGGGCACCTTTCTTTGAGACCAAGTGCCAAAGACGAGGCATTGCAGCACTTGAGCTATTTCAGCAATTTCAGGTGCTCATACACCCTATCAGGTCAGGCACCCCCTGAACACATCTGTCTTGTTTAAAATAAACTATTACCAGTAAAGCTGATCTAAAAAATCAGTTACTCAGTCTGAAAAAAATCCATGAACCCCAAGAGAAGGGTTCAACTGCAGAATCAGTAGCTGCCATACTGGCTTGCAGGTTGATGTATGCTGTTCAAGAAGCCTCTGAGCATTTTGTGAGATCCATTTTATGCCAGGTCAGCCTCTTGCTTCTCTCTTTTCCCTCTCCTCTCTCATTAGCAGAATGAATCATCAGAGCACTAGTCATCAGCTTTCTAGAACTCGGTGTGATATTGTGACATTTTAGCTCTGTCCTGGTTTAAGCTGGGACAGAGTTAATTCTGTTCACAGTATTAAAATGGCATATGCTTTGGATTTGTGCTGGCAGCAGTGCTGATAACACAGGGATGTTTCTGATGCTGCTGAGCAGTGCTTAAAAATACTTACACACAGCATCAAGGCCTTTTCTGCTTCTCACCCCATCCCACCAGGGAGGGCTGGGGGTGCAGGAGTTGGGAGGGGACACAGCAGGGACAGGTGATCCCAACCAATCCGAGGGATATCTATCCTATGCCACAGGGCATCCTGCTGAGCACATAACGATGGGGAGGAAGGAAGGGCAGGGCATTCAGAGGGATGGCTTCTGTCCCCCCAAGTCACTGTCACATGTGATAGAGCCTGGCTTTCCTGAAGATGGCTCAACACCTGCCTGTTCATGGGAAACAGTGAGTGAATTGTTTTGCTTTGTTCAGATGCACAACTTTACCTATAAAACTCTGTTTATCTCAAACCACAAGCTTTATCACTTTTCTGAATCTCTACCCCCATCCCATCATGGGGGGAACTGATGAGAGGCTGTGTGGGGCTTGGTTGTCTACTCAGTTTAAACCACAGCCAACTCCTAAATACAGTTACACAATGTAGACTGGGAGAGGCCTACATATCTTCAAAACTTTGAAAGCCTAATGGAAACAGCTGTGAAACATAATCTTTTTGTGTAAAATAGTAGTTTCATGTGGCTACCTGGAGTTACTCCTCTGTTTATGTTAAAAAGGTTCTCATGAGAATTACACTAGTAATATATTTCCCTTGTAGCTGAATAAACAAAAGGGTTAAATGACAGAGAATGGTTCCCTGTCTGTGCTGCCTCTTTTCCCTCCTGTAGGTCAGTGAGCATCACGATTTGGTGAAAGGGAGTGATTTTGTATTCAAGGATCAAGTCTTAATTAAATTAGTTACAGTTGGGGTTTTTCTGTGACATTATCATGTACACTGGGAATCCAGCTGATACTGTCTAAAAGTATTGCTAATTGTAGAGCTGGTTTTGAATGAAAGCCAGGTCCTGGGTTTTAAATCGTTAAGGGGTTTTAGATTTCTTGAAATGTGTTTTTTATTGTTCTGTATTGATGACATCCTGATGTGATTGTGATAGGATAGATGATAAGGAACAGGTTGCTAATGTGGAATTTATCATCTGCAAGTACTACTTTATTCTAATTAATGAGTGTTTATATCCATATATAAAGAAAAGGAAAAATCCTTCATTTGTAACCAACATTTAGACAGTCTAATCTTATGCTTTAGGGCTAGCAATGATTGTGTTGTACATTTTAGAAGTCTACTGCTGATAACAAGGAAACAACAAAATGGCTGGCACAGAAATGAAGGGAATGGTGTCTCTGTTGGAGGTGCAGTTACAGCTACCTTAACTATTCTGAATCCTCAACAACTGTAAGGTAAAACAATGAAGCACAAACCTCCAGGGTCCTAGAGCTGCAATTACAGACTGACAGGGACAAGGAACAGCAGCCACATGGCCACCATCACATCAGATTGTAACACACCACACAAGGGTGCACCTGCAGGTTGGGATTCATCTGAGATGGACACACCAAAAATCTTCCCTGGTAATTCTCATGGGACCTCATGCAAAGCAACTTGGCATTAAAAGTGCCCAGGGTTAGGTTGTAGGAATGCAGCATTTTGTCTTGAGCACTAACATCAAAACATAACAGGGAGTATAAGCTATTCAGCCCTGACCTTAGTCAAAAGGGTATTTCCTGGCAGATTTTGCTATATCCCTTATGAAAACAGTAACAAAACTGTATAAGAGAGATACAAAACATATTATATATGCTACTGATATTTATTTTTAATAATTCTTATCTAATGAGGATGACATATACAACCTGCAGGTGAAATACAGAACTTAAGATGTACCACTTACTTTAGATAAGAAATACTTTTTAAAATTGCATTTCTAAACCAGCATTAAGAAGTTTAACTTCTGTTTTCACATCCAAGAAGTGTGCTCTCAAGGAAAGGGTTTCTGCAGATGGGACTGTCAGTGTCTCATAGCAGTCCATTACAACCTTCACCTCACCAAGCCATGCAGAACATACCTATATGTATTTTCCAATTACAAAATTCTGAAGGACATAGAAAAAAAATTGTTCAAAATAATATCCAGATAAGTAAGAGAAGGAGAATACACTGACACATTTCATTGAAGCTCTATTTTGCTACTTTAGCAGAGATGTGGTCAAAACCTTGAGTACAGCCCTGCTCACTCAGCCTCATACAAGGCTTAGAAACACAGCTAGTGAAGCAACCTACAGCAGTTTTAGCTGCAACTGTCTCCTGTCTGTTACCAGCACTTTGGAGAGTGGCCTGGTCATTCAAATGATTACTTCAGAGCAGAATGGAGCGTTTCTGAGAAATTCAACTGGGTGCAAAGTTGAGCAGCATACTTTAAACTGCTATAGCAAATAGCTGCATTTGGTGTGTATTTATTTTACTTGGGTGTGGAGGGACTGAAAGCACACACAGAGACAGGCATTACCACTCTCCACAGTTATGCAAACTTACCAGTATCAAGTTAGGACTTAGAGTAAGGGAAATATTCAGAAGAGCCAATAGTTGGTTATCTAACAAAAACATGAGCTTGCAACATTTATTTTTCTTAATTGCCCAGTTCATTTCAGTGCACAGCATCAGGGTGCCAGTCCCACAATATTAACTGTCAGCAATTTGAGTTACTGAGTACCTTCAATACCCTAAGCAAATAAAGGAAGCCTTATGACCTATAGGATCTAACTAGGAACAATACCAGTATTTCCTGGAACAGAGATAGGGAAAGGGCTAGTCACAGTATATCAGTTAAGTCTGTCAGACCTTTAAATATACAAAGTAGCATTACAGGCTTTGTTCCTAAAATTATGGCACCAGAAAGACCAAGACCATTGCCAAGAACTTCAGGTCAAATATTCTGCAAGTCCATGTAGCCTTTGTTGTTAATTCCCAAAATTAAACAGAAAGTAAAAGGTGCCATAAAAGTTGTACACATACTAAAGGCAAGAATCACTGAAAGTGTTGAAAAAGGAACTGTTTTGACATTAAATATTTGAGAAGTAAATTACTACTAAAAAAATAAATTAAAAAATAGAAAAAGAAAGAGGGGAAGTCATACTATTGCACTTCAGCTGAAATGTAGCACTTTCAACCATAATCCTTTTAGAATGAAAAAAATTTTCAACTCTGACAGCTTGGTATCTATCTGTATAGCTCAGTTGTCTGGCATGTCAAATTTTGCCAGCAGAAGTGTTTGTTTGAAAAGACAGAATAATCCTAAGACTCATTTCTATGTTTCTATTCTTTGTTACCTAGTCAAAATCATGGCCAGCAATGTCAACAGAAAGTTGGCTCCCAAACATTTGTTCATTCCTGACCAGTTCTTGTCAAAATTTGTTTACAAAGTTTTGTACCAGCATATGAAACCAGCATATGTACTTTCTTCTCTTTTTCTGCCTCATAACCTGAAGTTTAACAGTCACCAAAGAACAATTTGAGATCTTATTTTGCCTGATTTTGAAACATGGAATTGAACTCAAATTTCCTACATTCAAGATTAATCTCCTAAACATAAGAGTATTTGATGGAGCCTTCTCTCCCCTGTTGAAGTTGTTTCCTCTTGTATAAGCAATGAGTTCTTCTCTAGAAGAGAGACTTGAATGTCAACCCTTCACCATGAAGAGGTATGCCCTAGCAGCATTCCTGATCCTCCTGGAGTTCTTTTGAAATGCTTAGAATAGACACAAAATATTTTGGCTCTTTCTCAGTGCCATAGGTGTTCCACCACCACTTCTTTGCTACAGAGATAATACTCTCTTATACTCCCTTCTTTTTTTCACATCTTTGATTCACCTACCAACCTACTATGGACTTAAAATTGTTTTTCTAATTACCTCTATTCAAGTGTTGCCTCAAAGACCATTTCCCTATCCTTCTGTTACCTTGCTTCTATGTGCTGCATCAAGAGCCAGCTACTTTGGGGTTTTTTTCAACCCTTTCCTAGCCCTTATTCTAAATCTCCACATTCTGAGTTTTCACCCATCAAGATTTAAGGCATAGAATTGGCAAAATGCTATGAAGCAGCAAGTCAAGCCTGGAGCACAAGTGCACACACAAAATACATACTGCAGCAATGAGCATAAATTATTTTAAATCCAACTAAGAGTGATACTTTAAAAACATTAAGAAGCTCTCTGTAACAGTCTCCTTCTGATAGTGGTAATAGCTTTAATTGCTTAGTGCCTTCCTGCTTCTTTCTGTGCTGTTGCTTACATACAGACTTCTTTGGCAGTGTAGCTACTGTATTAATGAACAATGAAATGAGCTCCCTCAATTAAACAATATTAGCAGTTTTGCTTCTCTGTCCAAACTTTCTTCAGGCTGCAGCCCTGCTGTGCAGTTTACCAGTAAACTGATTTGCCATGTTTGCATCTGTTCCACCAATCTGTCATAGATCAGTCAACCTTTTCCTTTATGCTTTTAAAGCTTCTCCAAGATTGCATCTGGAACTTACACAGTAAGCAACGCAACAAGAAAATTTCCACCTGTACGTCCCTACTGTTTCTAGGTCACTGTTCCCTGCCACCCTCCCATGCAGATAGAATAAAAATAACAGTAAGATTTACTGCTACAAACAACACAAGACTGCAAAATGTGACAGCTTTTTCATTCCAGACATTAGAATTGTGGAAGGATTTTCACCAGTTGTTTCCAGCAGCAGTGATAGTGCTCAGCTCACAGATAACTTTATAGTTGCACTTGATGACCTTAAAGGTCTATTCCAACATAAATGACTCTATGATTCTATAAAAATAAGCCCATCTTATGTACTAAAACGTCTCTCTCATAAACTGCCTTTTCATTTTCTAATAGTTGACCATTTGCTTTAGTGATTTCATAATACTTATAAAGTAAAAGTGAACATAAATATTTTGACATTTTATATATGTAAAGAATTTCCATTGAGAAAACATCATTCTTTTAATTTTAAACAGACAAGGGAAAGCCTCTTCAAGCTGGCACTTTCCCCTTCCAATCTGTTACAAGGCAGCTTCAGAAAGCCACACACAGTCTTGTTATAAACACCATCTTGCTGTGCAACTTAAAGTGTCTGTCAGAGCAGCGCTGTTCTCTCCAAGAAAAGTCAATTTTTTTGTTGCCATTTTATAAATGAGTTAAACTAGTGAACTCTTCTGATAACAGATGACTTGCCTTATACATCACCCTGCAAATTCACACATACATTTCTGAATGAGGGAGCCGCAACTAAATGTTCTTTTTTGCTTGTATCCACCACAGTTCTATGGTTTTATAGACCACCGAACAATCAGAGAGGACAAAAAAAAAAGGGAGGCCCTCTTTGTCTAAATCGTTACTTTGTTTCTCTCCCCTGGCCTTCCATTTCCCTCCCAGCAGTACCACCACCATCAGAAGCGACATATTCCGCATTACTAAGCAGCAAGAGCCATGGGGCTTTTCACTTCCAATTTCACGGCACAATAAAATGCAGTGGTTGTTTCACTGGGGGACCTGAAAAGCCTTCCTTTGTGGGGCTGCTCTGACCGCCAGCTCCAGCATCACACGCTGGCAGCGGGCATCTGTGCGCGCCTCTCCACGCAATTATGGCAAAAGGGGGAGCAAAAGCAACAGAAACATTAAATAGGAGGTTGTCTAGGAAAAAAAAAATTAATCCCCTACTCTGAAGCATGCGTTCTACTGCCTGGCCTAAAGAGTCTTAAATATATCTCTTGTCCACCTCATTGACAGACCAATCATTCTAATAATAGTAACTCAAGAAAGTTTTCATTGTGCTCAGAAGTTATGCTTGTTGTAGATTAAAATCTATTGACCTAAAGTAGACTGATGATCTAAGAGGAAGGAAAAAAAATCTAAGGACAATAAATTTGGATATTTTTAAATGTCAGAGTAAACCAGTGAAGATGAACAGCAATAACAAACAAATATGGTGCTCCTACAGGTACTTTTAGAATTGCATTTTATTTATGTAATAGAAATACTGCCTAATTCTATAAAAGTAGAAGCTATAATTCAATTGATCCCAAGTACAACAAGAAGAAAAAGGCAAAAAGGTAGAGGAAATTCTGACAAGTTTTCTACATTTATCTTGGCTTTTTTCAGATATATTCCCTCTATACACTGAATGTTTTTCTGTCCCATCTTTAGAAACTCTATTGTATTCATTGAATCTTTTGTGAAACGACAATGTGAATCCTTTCACAATAATCTCTTAATGTATCTTAACACAATCTAATGAAACATTGAAATTACTAAAATTCTTGTATTTTACATGGTAATTCATAAAATAAACACTGCTTGGAAATATTTTAAAGGTTAGATAGTTTCACATATTAGCTGAGGGGGAAAAATTAAATCTAAAATAGCTGTTTTGTTTCAAATTCTTTCAAGTTATTAAAAAATGCCTTCTCTCCTATTATTTTTCAATGCCTGACACACATGAGCAAGGGGGACTACAGATCCATACAAAATTTCTTTATTTCTAATTGTTACAGGTTTTTTAGGTTATGGTTATGTGATGAGCATAAACAAATCTAAATCCATAATGCTATCAAAACATGGGCAGTCCTGAACTGAGACTAGCTCCTACTAACCTACTCCTTTTGATGTAAATGTGCTAAAAGAGGCATTCTAGATGAAAAAATGACCAGTTTTTAGGTAAGCAAACTTCCCCATTCAACTCACTTTGTAGTCTCATAAAAATCAGATGTCTGGGTTGGGGACTTGGGCTAAAAAGAAAGAGAGGAGTCTGTAAACACCTCTTTAACTGAGAGTCTGAACTTAAAACAGCTTAAGCCAGCCATAAAACCACAGTCTAAAAGCCAGCTAATATCTGATTTTCCCTCCGAGGCTGAGTAATGAAGGTTAACATTATGGTGCTGAGAGGTAAGCAGGACAAACTGGCAGCTGAGTTAATAAATAAATAGTTCTGATTAAACTGTCATAGAACATAAACTGTTATATCAAACTTCAGCCTTCTGCTGGAAGAATCGAGCTGGATACATTTTCCCTGTCAATAGTCTGGGACAGACTACTGGGCATTTCCACTTCCATTTGTACTTCCAAGGCAGATGGGAAGACAATTTGGCTGTCCAGACTGTCACAGACTGTCACAGACTGTCACAGACTGTCACAGACTGTCTGTACTCCTCAGCAGTACACTCTGCTTTCAGTGCACATGAATTTTATAGTTCACCTCTGCAGCTCAAACAGGCATCACTACATTTCATCACTGTATAAACTTAGATTGATAACTGGGCAAACAAAATTCTTCTCAAATTTGAAATTTAGCTGATATGTATCACACATCATTCCTAAAAGCACTCTAGAATTGTGACTCAATAGGTATGGGGGTTCTTTTAGCTTTAACTTGACAGCTATGTATTTTAATTAATTATCCACTGATTTCAAATGTTATTCAAACACACTGATCTTTCCTGTCATGAACTGCAATACATAAATGCAAAGAGAGTAATACACTTCTAGACATCCTAAGGTGAGCTATCACAGTGTGCAGATGTAAAGATGATGAAATGATCTTTAACACTTGAACTTGATGATCTTTCCAACCTAACTGATTCTATGATTGTTGGAAATGGAATATAATTGTGATAAAGGTGATGCTGTAGCACAGTAAAAAAATGTTCATTGGCCTTTGGGATATGTAATGCTTCACCTGGTTTTCTGGCATTCATCTTAACAGGGCTCTTGAGCAAGTTCTCAGAGGAATCAGAGAGTAAGATTATGGAAGTGAATTGGCATTAAGCCCCAGAGAACAACTGTCTTGAAAGCAGCACATTGCATAGCACTATGCTGGCAGATGAAATGGATAGCTTGCCTTTTTATGCAAATATATGCAAGGAAAGGCACACTAGTTAATGAACTACAGCCAAAGGGTCTGAACCAGAAGTCATAATTCCAGATTAAATCAGCACAGATTGCAGGTGCCCACCAATCTCAGGAACTGACTCCCTCTGATAGCTCAGAGGCATCCTAAATCTCACACTAAGGCATGTCTAGATAAGAGTACCAGAATGCTCAGTGTGGTATAGCAAGCATGCAGCTGTGAGCTGGCCTGTACTTACTGTCATTGTCAACTGCAAAATTTGACAATCCTGAAAAATCTTTACTTGAGAACTCTGGAGTTGCAGCAGCTCTAACTGGATGATTTTTTTTTTACCACACATCTCAATAAAAAACAGGGTTAGGTTGGGCAGGAGTGATAAGATGGCAGGTTGGAAGACTCCCTGCAATTGGAAGAAAGAAAACAATGGCACAATTGATGAGGGAAACAGAAAAGGGGAGCTGAAAACACAGTCATACAAACCTTTCTGTGTGAAGTCATCTGTAAGGACTGCAGTACATCCTCGAGGGTAAATTAATGTGTAAACAAATACTGCAGCTTTTCACTCAGGATATTAGCATGTTTTTTATTTTCTAATAGTATTATTTTCTCTATAGCTCTTTTAATGAAATCTTCTAGGGATTTTCTTTTATTAATTAAAATCTTCTTTTGAAACCAAACATCAGGAAAGAAAGTACCAAGGACCATTGCCCATTCACAGATATCTATACCCAAAATAATGGGTAGCTTGCAGCTGCTATTCCTGAAAGCCAGACTTTTTCTTAGGTATCTCAACCTGCCAGCCCCACATGGAGGCCTCCAGAACTCTAAAGAGGCTCCAATGGAACCAGGAGTTCATTTGTAAATAACCATATGTCCCCTCTGCAGGATTCAGTCTCAGATATCTGAGCTGCATGAGACAGATGAGGCAGGGACTGAACTTGTCACTGGCTGAGGGGGATCTCACCAATGCAGTCAATGGCAAGTGAAAAACCACCCAGTGGGTGACACCCTGGTGTTTCCTACAGGGCAGGATAATTATCTCTCTGGAGGTTACTAATTTGATCCTTGTTGACAACAGTCTGGATATCTCCATCACATAATAGCTGTAGAGAATTCAAGATTCAGGTGTCTGAATCTCAAATCCTATCAGTGATCAAAGTACTGTTAATTTGATTGGCACGGTGCAATTATAGTGTTGAGTAACCACTTCTTACCCAGCAACTGTAATACTTCAGAATATTCCTGAAAACAGAATACTGTAACAACTATTTCAGGCAGACATTTATAATCCCGTAGCTATATTCTGTTTCTTAAATACAAAAAGACTCAGAAAAGTAGATAGAAAGAAAACTTCTCAAGAAGAGACTTCTGTCCAAGACATAAAATATAATCTGTTTCACCACCAGTCACGTGATTTTACATGCTACATAATTTTTCTCATACTTATTCCCTCAACCGAATTTTAATTTATATAATTTAATATTGCTGTAATATTTTCAAATATTTCAAATATGTTTAGGCCTATATATGGAACCAACAAGACACTAGTTTTTGCTTATTCAAGCAAATTATCTTTGTCTTTTTATTTTTTCCACATTACTTCTTTGGGCAAATTGCTGGAGGTTAATATATAAGCACCTTAGGGTAACCATCCTATATTTGTATGAATAAATGCATCAATTGATAATGTATAATAAAAACTAATTCTCTATTTTCACCAATCTCAGTAAAAGTTAGATAAAAGTTTCCTACTACCATGAAAAATTGTCATGGCCTAGAGACAAAACTACTAGTACACTGAAAATATTTATAGAATTACTTGTAACATAAAATAGATATACAGTCTGTATTGTTAATGCCAATTGTTACAAACCAAATCAGGAAAAAACAACCCTTTTAGGGAACAGCTCAAAAAGTTTTGACTAGAGGTTTTAGATACATGAGAATGAAGAATATTTCAGGATTTGACAACTAAAAACATCTGAATAATGCCTGACTGAAGAAATATAATCCCTCTGTTCTGCATTTTACAATTGCCTAATGGAACGCTATAAAAGTCTACATGCATCTGACAAATGTGCTCTTCAAGTATCCTAAAATTGCTTACACATTCATATAGAAACAATCTCAGTATCAGAGACCTAATTTTGTGCTTCAATTAAAACATGCAATCTTCATTAAAATTAGTAGAAGCTGTCTAGGCAATCAAGGAGACAGATTTTGGCTCAAAGTATCTTAAGAATAATTTATGTATTTGGCACAAATTCCAAAACAACATTTAGGCCAAACCACTTACATAAACAATCTTTCTAGTCATATTCTTACAAAAGGCAAGAGCAGTAACAGCTGTCACAGCTCATTGTCCAAACACATCCATCTCTTTTTAATTTTAACCTCTTAGACTAATCTATACCTGAATTTTTAAGACACTTCAAATAATGTCTTTTTTAGTTTCCTTCTATGAATATAATTTTCCTTCAGACATTTAGAAGTAGCTTAAAGATTCTATTATTCTAAATTGGGTTCATTACAGTAGATGTACTTCTTTCTCACTCCTTTAATGCATTTTCTTGCTCAGTGTAACTACTGCATGATGATGACCAACAAAGATGAACAAATACATCAAGATGTTTCCAGCATAAGTGCTTTTCCAGGAAGGGAGCATCACTGTAGGCAGGCATGGACTTCATCTGTGTTAGCAAATCTAAACTTCTTGAGAGTATCTCAGGCTTTATTTTGGTTACTACGACACATGATACATACAAAGTCATTCTAATCTAGACAAATACCATAAAATGTGCTCTTAAAGGCAGAGCCTATTACAGTTATGTTGAAACAGTCTGTGCCAGTAAAAGCCCTTTTATACCACTGTAATTACATCCCTGTAAGTATTTTGATGGAGAAGTATTGAAAAGCTCTATACTGCCAAACCAGCTTCTGATAAAATTCTGTATTTGTCTCCTCTCCTGGACCTGTATGGCAAAGGGATGGTGTTAAGGCCATTCAAAGTAGTCTTTAAAGTAGAATACTTCTAGCCAAAAACCTCTATAACTCAGTTCTGGAAAAATGTCACCATATCTCTTCAGGCACAAATCCAATCCAAGAAGTTGAAGAGAAAAAACATACCAGCCTCATCTGTAATGCATTTTAAGTTAATTTATTAGCACTAACTGTTCTCCAGTAACTGACTTGCACTGCAAATACTATAATCTAAGGCTTTCTTTTAAGAGCTTTATTTTATTTCCTTCATGGATACTTTTGGCACATTTTGCCCTTTCCCACTGTAATAGTAGAACTAAACTTCATTTACTCTGCAAACTTCCATGTAATATCTCAGAAGAAAAAAAATACTCTGAAGTTTGTTATGTACCGTATTAATAACCCAAACTGCTCCAGTCATTCCCAAGAAGGACAATCAATCATTACATTTCCTACATGAGTGTCCAAAAGCTATTTCCTCCATCACAGCATTTTAGTGCCTTTTTTCTAAATGACAACTACCTTACAGCAAGATTTCCTTTTAAAAAATAAGAAGAAATGTAGCTTTAAAAGCTTGACTAAAACTTTTGTATGCCTCTCACTTAACCTTTGCTGTTTGCTTTGTAAAGACACCATCTCTATTCCCACACTGACTTTAATGAGTTGGACAACACTGTTGTTCTGTTTTCATGTCACTTGATTTGTGCTTGGTTGGAATGGCTCTACAAGAAGCAAGGCACTGGAAGGTAAAGCCCACTACAGGTCTTGTACTGATACAGAAAAGAGCCTTATGGACAGCCCACCTCAAAATTAATTGTCTTGGAAATTTTCTTTTTTCCTCATCTTTTTACTAAACAAAAAAAAAAAAAAAAAAGGTATTTTAAAGTGACCATTAAGTGAATAAAAAAGGAAACACTAATGCTTTTTTCTCCTGCATTTAGAAGATGTGAACTGCTGAATAATAATAATAATCCTGAAAAATAATCCTGAAAGAAAGGAGTATTGTATTTTAAAATAATAAAGCATTATTTGCCCTATTTTTGCTCAAGTTCTCAAATACAGACACGTAAATTTGGGCAATCTGAGAGTTAGAAAATGTACTCACAAAGAAGACACTAACGTCACCATGCTGCTTATGACTGGTCTAACAAACAAATTTTCACACAGAAATTAAAATTTATTCATTAAATCATTTTTATACTGTTTAATTTGCTACTAATTCAGGCAAAAAGCTTATACACTTTAAGGCTGGACAATAGTGTTTGCAGTAATATATATTGCATATATCTCAACTTCTTACTTTATCTTCAAACTGACACCTGTATTACTTTATTTTCAAACTGACACCTGTATTAAGAAGCAAAGTCAAGCTATTTATTCTAATGTCACATGTCCCCTCTGAAAGCAAGAAGTGATGGGACGTGGAGAATTTGGAGGGATATGGGAATATGGGACTTGGAGGTTTCAGTTCTGGCCTCCATGGTCTGCAGCAAGAATTTCCAAATTTCAGCTGAGCTGTGAACTGTCCTTGCCTTTTACCACTCTACAATATCTCACCCTCCATGCCAACTACACACTCTGCTCTGTGTCTTCACAAGAGTTTTAGGCATATGCAACTGTTTTCAGAAATTCTCTTTAAAAAAAGCTCAAAAGTTTCTCAAGTGCTTCTCAGCAACATGAAAACTCCAGTCTGAAGGACAGAGAAAAATATCTCATCTTTCTTAAAACTGATATTTTGGTAGAGAGCAAAAAATATAAATTAACAGATCTTTATCAAACACTGAAAAGCTTAAAATGGAAGAAATAAAGATATATCACTGGCCAAATGAAAATCAATCAGAGGAAGGACAAGGAATTGCATTCTGAAAACTCTATCATAAAAATAATTTTTTTTAAACACAAGTAGCCAATAAGGTTTAGAATCAAAGCCAACTGACATCAATGATATCTGCATTTACTTCAGCAGGCTTTCAATACAGCTATAATTGCTTTAATTGAGTCTTGAAAGATAACTTCTGATCATATCATACATGTCATGATAATAGATAGTTGAAAATTGAGACTATTAATCACAAAAGGTCTTTTTCCCCACTCATTTACCATCTCTGTTGTTTAATGAATTAATTTTCTGCAAATACCTATCCAAGTTTGCATTATTTCATCGGCAGCTTCTAAAGTAAAAGTTTTACATTGTTCAACTCTCTTTATGCACTTGTTTACTCGAGGTGTGAAACAGTTTCCCCTTTAAAGAAAAGTTGCAATTCTGTCCTACCATTTCTTTCCACTGCAATTAGTTTTACATTTTATGAGGGAAGGATTAGTAGATCATTTTTTCCACAGAGGAGCACATTTTCAGCATAATGTCAAAATATGAAACATTCAAAACTTTGTTTACTAAACTTCAGCAATTTTAAAGCAATAAATATTGTATACAAATGTATTTTATTTTAAAAATATCTATAAAGTGGTGATTTTATTATCTTGTTTCCTCATAGTTCTTGTCTATACCTTTCAACAAGTACCTAAATTATTGCACAGGATTTAACAGTGAACTTTGTCTGCTGAAGTTTCTTAATGCAGAATACCCAAATTTCTACAAGTCTACAACTGTTCTGGTTTTTAGACCTTTTTACCACTTTCAAAAATATTGTGTTTAATTACTAATATTGTCTGTTAAACCTGATGGTAACTTTATTAGCATAACTTCTAGGTGTTGCATTCACACATTTATAATAAAGAACTGTTCACAGAAAATGTGTCCAGCTCAAACTACAGTTCTTAATTGCTGAAGTAGATCCAAATTAGCATTCACAGGCTGCATTTCCCTAACAACAGGTTTCAGGCTGAAAAAAATTTGTAATTCAAAAAGGATTTTGGTCAATAGATTCTGAGCATACAAAACATGTTTGGCACTTAAAAATTCCAAGACCTGTTGAAAACCTAACTTATGAGTTAACATTTTCTCATTTCCTGTTATTTTTCTGTGAAATACCGTAAAATGGTTGCACGATTTGATAAAAGATGGAATTATTCCCAGACATTCAATTTGGACTAGGTTTATTGATAATATCTGATGAAATCTTAATCTATATTTACAACAGTTCCTTACTTTGCCTCCAAATGATGTAATATCATTATAGTTTAATAAACAGGAAAAGATGTTGAGAAAAATAATCTTATGTAAATTTGAAACACACCAGACTCCTCTTCAAAATGTTTGTCTTTACATATATATAGATTATAAGTATAGCTTCTGCAATATGTTGATTCCAGCAACAGAGGCAGGAAAAATTTATGTTGATACACTGATTAATTATATAATTGTGTCTAGTACTGAATAAGCATAAATTACATGCAATTACATTTTCATGAGGATTTATGGTACATAGCAAGCAATGAGATTTTTAAAAACTTAACAGGACTTTCCTTTTAAAAAAATAGAAAAGCGCATACCCAACAGTTTATATTTTCCCATGTTTGGTTGTTTTTGAAAGTCTAAAATATGTAGAGATGATATGATGGGAGCAATATGTGATATTAGTACTTCTGCACTGCACCATACTTCTACAAAAGTGCTGAAGAAGCTCCTGAAATAGCTCTCAAAGAATTTAAAATGCGATTTCGCCTATGAAGTCAGTTTATTATTTATTTGGGCAATAGATGACTTCTCTTGATTTGCACTCCAGAAGAAGAAGAGTGAACCAACAGACCCATCAAGTTACCGTCACAGAAGAGATGCCCACCACCAGTCTGGCCCTCACCTTAAGTCCTCTCTCCCTCCCTCTTTCCCCTCAAGCCTGCCCCGCCGGCTTGATGCCCTCACCCAACACTCCTGCACACCCATCAGCTGCTCCAGCCGTATCCGCCTGGTTGGAATCAGTGCTTGCTAACAAGATTTTAGGGATGCAGGGAATCTGACAGCAACAGAAGCTTCCTGCAAGAAGGAAATTGTGCCTGGATAAAGACCTGCCCGTGTGTGTCTGCAGGGAGACTCTGGATTCTCAGGGAAGAGAGCTGCCTGCACGTGGGGAACAACACTCCAGAAGATTCTGCTGTTCTGTGCCTTTCCCAGATGAAAGATTTTCCTCTGAAGGGTAAAATTGCTTCAAATAATTTCCCGATCACATGGAAACAGATTCAAGTATTATCTCAGCCCTGAGAATAAATTAATGCAATGTCCCAGTCTGGGATTTAGGACACAGCAAGAATTTCTCCCTAAAAGCTTGAAGGTGTCACTTTGTCACAGCTACAGCGCCTTTTGTGCATCACAAGGCACATAAGTTTCATCTGTATTTTTATTTTGAATTTGTCTTATTGCATATTTTTGTTAGGCAGGCAAACTGCTGCCGCATTAATTCTGTCTGTTGATTGAAAAAAACATGGAAAATCATGTAAAGAAATTTTTAAGTCAATTTTAGTATAAATACTCTGAAACTGAAACAACAATATATTAACTTCACTTCTTATTTTCTGAGTCATACAATGTGTTTTGCATATTGTCATAATTTTAGGAGACATGCCATCTAGGAAAAAGCAAGATCCACAGATCAAAGACTTGGCAGACAACTTTGTAGGTTATTTCATTATGTAACCACCCTTCTATGCTAACTCCAAAAGCAAAAGAGCTGCTACAGATGGTTTCTGATGTCAATTCTTTCCTCATTGCAATTGTAAGACACATTAGAACAATTGACAGCTTAAATAATATCCAGCCAGGCCAGACCTGCTTTGCTTTTAATGAAAATTAGAAGAATGATCATTATGGGCTTACCCAAATCATCCCCCACCTTGCATATTTAAAAAAGTTTGCTATGATTGTTTCCACCACTCAACTGACATACAGGATGCTTCAGTATTAAATTATTCAATCTGAACTCTAAATTAGATTTGTCTTAGACTCACTCTGTAGCTCTTCAGTCTCTTACAGCTGATTTAAATATGAACATGAAAGCCAGTTTTTTACTGAAGCTAAGAAAACACAGGAGAGCACCATAAAATAGAGCAGAAGTTTTAGTTTCACAGGGAAGAGAGGAAAATAATTTGATTTCTCATGAACCTTATTATTGTATCTTTTACATTCTGGATCACAATATAGGAAATAAACACGATCCTTTCATAACATTTCACAACTCCATCATCAACTTCAACCACCATCACTAAAAAGACTGAGATGATTTACAAAGCAGAATGTGACAGCTTCAGTCAAGATGGCAAGGACTTAGACAGAGGTGAAAGCAGGAAAAATACTATGTAGGCCACCAATCCACCAGTCATTTTCTTATTCCATTATGCCAACTGTTATCCAAAGACATTACACCCATAAAGTGCAAGAAGTTCACTGTCTAATTTTAGCCATGTAGGAGTTAACTACAATCAACACAGTCAATGTTCACAACAGACAGGTACATATTTTAAATTGAAATTAACTTATCAAATATTATTAAGAAGACATTAATTTGAAACAATCTATTAGAACAGTTGATATGTAAGAAGAATCAAGCTCTTTATCTATCTAGGTGTAGTGCTGGAAATAGAAAAACTATAGCAGATTTTTTTCACTCCTACCAGTTTATCATGGTGTCAGTTATTGTCCAAAAGAAGGGGAAAAAGCCAGAATTAATCCAAAATGCAAATCTAGCCAAAAAGGAACATATGTTACATTATAACACATGGAATAGTCCATAAACATGCCACTAAAGCTTCCACTTTGGGAAAGTCATTTATACCATAGTGTAATCCTTCACCTACTTAGCACAATAAAATGTAAACACTGATATAATTAGAAGAAACTGTGAAAAAGGTTGATAATTTTCTTGGTAGAGAGTATAATGAGTCTTTTGAATTGCTGTGTTATTTGCTACTCTTTCTTTCTTCCTTGTACTAGACCAGCTGCCATGAAAAATTATTATAAAATTCAGTGGTAATAAATATCCAAGATACTAGTGACCAGCAACCTACCTGCCTGCATGAGTAGCCTAAAAATAACTTTCCTGACTTATTATTACTTGGAAAAAAAAAACCCCAAAGCAATAAAAGCAATATAAAACTAGGAGTAACATTTGACAAGAACTTAAGCCTTCCTTCCACCAGAGCTGCCCTTGGATACTATTCTGTTAATGTGTTGTGTACTCATATTTCTTTCTTTCCTGTCTCTCATTGCTGATTTACATAAATTCATACCAGACTTGAGCTGGTGCAGACTCCTAACAAAGACACTAGACAGTATAAGCTTCCTGAGCTCACTGAAATATTTCATTCTACAAGAATGGGAGGTGTATATTGTACCATTTTACAGATCCAGGGAATACAGAGAGCACAGAACTTGCCAAGACAACTTAAAGTTTATCAGCAATAAGAATGTGCATTTCTCAACTGCAGGTAAATCAAAAGAAACTTACTCCTACCTGAGTTACAGTTCCCTGTAAGTACCTATAAGTTCCCTATAAGCAACTTATCATTTAAAATAATCTTCTGTCCCTGGGTGACAGCACAGACATCCCAAGGCTGAAGTACTACATTCAGATTTTGCTCTGGTGACCCCCATATCCCACCTCTGTCTTCTGTTGTGCTCTCTGCAGAACAGTATACTGTACCCTGAGATTTCCTCAAGCAGGTAAGTCTTTTGACTTCTTCCAATCAAAATTAAGCTGCTTATCAAAAACTGTAAATTTGTCCAGATTAAATTCTTTTGACTGAAACTGGTTAGGATGTGCTCATTGCAGCAGCAAAGTAAAGAAGCAGTAATCATGGGGATAGTGCAGGGTGGAAAGAAATGATAACCAGCTGGGGGACAACCACCTCTTCCTGTGGTACTGTAAGAACCCTAGAAAGCACAGTGCACAAACCAGAATCTGCAGTGCAGCTTGAAGGAAAGGTATGGATTGTACTAGAAGGAGAATTTACCTGGTTAGCACTGCACTAACCTGACCTCTGAGCAATTGCTAAGTGAATGCTCACTGTGAGACAGCCCAGCCAACTGAACTACAAAAATGGTAAGAGAACAGGTTGAAGGTAAATTACAAGTTTCAAAGGAGAGGAGAAAAAGTGATTGATTTACTTCTCATCCAAGGACTTAAGGCAGCCTCTCACAAGTAAGTGTGAATGCAAATCAAAAAAAAAAGGACATAATTCAACAAGGTAGCTAGTGTGCAAATTAACACTGGATAACTCTCTGTAATTGTAACAATATGGTCATATCATAACTCAGTTTAGAGTAATTAATATTTTTTTCTGTATTCCTCTTACAACTATGAATTCCAAAAATGCATTAGTGTCCCCTTATGAATAAAGTCACCTGCAATCATAAAGTGACGAAATAACTATCAGTCCTACCTGCAATATTCCTTACTGATGTAGGCTGCAAAGAATTAAATGATACTTTCTTGCAGCTCAAAAAACAGCCTGTGCAAACCTAAAATTAGCACATCCCCCTCCTCCAAGGTGTTTTATCCATTCCTTTAAAATATTCACATCAACCTGAATATGAATTAAATGCAGCTTCTCTTATTTTTCTCTCTTAAACAAAATCTGCATTTCAAAGGAAACAGACATTTTTATGTTGGATAATGAAGAGAGTATCTGCCTACTCATCCTTTTGTGTTTCACATTTCTTATCTCCTCTTTTCAATTTTTCTTCTTAAATCCCTTAATTTGGCTGGTAAGAAATGTGTTGTCCAAATAAGCACATATTATAAACAATCACAGGGTCTGTTTTCTAATTTGTATAGTACTTCAAGATGATATCTATAGCAACTTCATGGAACAGTTAAAGCTGGAAATAATCTCTGGAGAGGATCTAGTCCAAATCCCTCTGCTCAAAGTCCACTAGTTGTTCCAAACAGAAAGAAAAGACTGTTGCTATTTTATATGCTTTTATGCTACAGAGAAGGGTCATTCTTTGATTATATTAGAATCCTACATACACAAAAGCTCCATAAGAAACAATTCCTTTGTTTGCCATGCAAATAAAAATTATTCAACAAAAGACTACAGCACAATACATAAAAAGTAACTACAATTACAGATATGCTCAGCCTTCACAGGGTGTCTGTTTCACCATAGAACAGAAGCACCAGAACAAAAGTAACAGCAGAGATAAATTAAATGATACTGTCATAAAAAGCCACCAAACTGCTGTGTTTTAAGGGTTGCCCAAGGCCATGATGTGGGAATGTTTCAGTGTGGGTACAACTGCAACAGCCAATACTTGAGGATGCAATTTTAGACATGAATTAGATACTGGACAAAAAGATAACGAAACATTAGGCATTTAGTAATTTTTTTACTGTAATTCTGACTAACTAGATATATCAGTTACTAACAGATATTTAATCTATTGTATAAATAGCAACAACAACTTTGGTGTCATCCTAGTGTTTTAGACAGACGTAATTCTTCAGTAAGATAGAGTTTATACATGCATAGACATTTTATCCGGACATTATTGCAAATAGCACTCTACAGTTTCTAGGAGCTCAGGCTGTAATTCTCTGTAGTATTTCTGCATCACCAAAGAAACACAAGTCCTGAAGTAGTAAGAACTACTCCAAGTAGAGCCACCAGTGTTTAGCTCCAGAATTAAACTCTCTGCAAAGATGGTGCTGCAAGTCCAATGAACTTCAGTGCTGTTACCATACTGACACTGTCAGATAAAATTACACTGACTTCCTTGGGGACTGGATTTTTACCTGAAAAACACAGTAGATAAAGCATGTACAAGTATTTCTAAATTGGGGCCCCAGTGGAGAAATCTGATGGATGATTACAAATTTAACAGATTTCTAGTTTTTCACTGCAGCCTCCCACTGTACAGTCGCTTTCAAAAAAAGTTTTCTCTCATAATATCCCAATGGCTGTCATTATTTTGGAAGCCTTATTACATTCACTGGCCATGCTTTATAAAAACATATACTCTAAAACAAAAATGAAAATCAGGATGACTCGCCAACTGGGTTGCAAGCAAAAAAAAAAAAAAAACCAGAGTTTGAAAATATTGTGTAATGTTAAAGAAACAAGCAGACAAAAACTTCACAGGAACTAATGTATTTACTAAGATGAGCAGTTTGTTTTACTCATTTCAGAAGCTCAAAGAGAGGCAAAAGTCCCAAACAATTTTCTCAGTGTGCCACAGGCTATCGTCCCCCCTAGTATAAAAGCAACAGTCTGTGAAGCAGCAAAAATAAGAACAGATACAGGGAGAAAAAAATAAATCTGCACTTAGAACCAACTAAAAATCACAGTTTTCAAACAAAAATTATTCCCTTCTGGGGAGAAAAGGATGCCTCTACTTCTCTGAATGAAATACTGGACTCAGGGAAAGGCAGTTAAATTTTTTCAGGGAAGCGACACTAGAGAATGGAAGCTGCAAGACGAGTTGAGATGATAAGTAGGACATCTGCAAGCAGAAAATGCCAAATGTTTGTACTTCTTTTCTTCCTTTTCACAGCAACTCAAATGATCAAAGGCACATGCTTGTAAATGCTAGCAAAGTCATGACAAGGGTTAAGACTAATCCACACAGCTGAAGAATCAAAAGATTCTCCAAACATATAGCCCTTTAAAATTAGAATTTAAGCAAGTGGAAATTAGAAAGCAGGACAGATTAGCATCTTTGAGAATTGTGTATTCCTACTCAATCAGATGCTTGTTCATATAGATAACACAGCAGAAATACAAGGGAAAATATTTTATCACTCACAGACACCCATTTCAACTTTGTTATTTGCTCCAAGCTCAGATACGGGACAAAATAACCAGATTTGAAATATGAATTCTGTATAAAACTGATATTTGGTAAAAACATCCACCACAAACCCGTCACAAAGAATGAATATGTATGTGTTATCCCAGCTGTAGCCTGCAACTGCCAAATAGAAAAATTGCAAGTTTGAAGCCCACGTGCAAAATCTTCAATGCTGAAATTGCTGGAGGAAGACTTTGCATGACTGCAGTTTCTTGAGTTTCACCAAAATTTTGCCTGGATACAAAGTAAGGAAAGACCCAGGAAATTGCTGCACTGGATTTGTTTGCTGGGATGTGTGACCAGACAAAGGCCTCTGGATTCAGGTCTCAACAAAAGCCTCCTGGGCCAGGTAACTGAATGTCACTGCCAATGTCAATTCTCTTGCCTCAGTGAGAATAAAAATTACTTGTTTTCAAATAAATATCTAGACACATACACACAGCATTGACAATTTGCATACTGCATTACAAATCTCAGGCATTAAATGAACAAGTTCAGAGCATAGAAACTTGTGAAAAAAGCAGGGAAAGTTTCACTGCTTTCAGGAAAAGTCAGGAACTATGGTATCAGAACAGATTTAGATAATTAACATCTTAAAAACATATCACATTATGATATGTTTTCTTTACATTATTAGATCTAGGGATATCTGAAAATTCTGATATTCCACATAAAGGCTGACTAAGGGAGCCAGGCTGGTTTATCTGCACTTGGACTGAAATTCTCATTTGTTTCACAATTTTCTTTCAAACAGATTTCTGACAAGTTTTTATAATTTCTGTCTCTATAAATCAAGCATCATTAATGTATTTGCCACATATTCTGCACATAGAATATAACAAGAATAATAATTTTAAAAAACAACATTTTTTGGGAGATCCAACTACATGCGCTAATGTTCTCTACTGAAGGGCCCAAGCAAAAAAAAAAAAAGAACCTTTAAGATTCCTTTAAAGAAATGAAAAGAATAAATCCCCTGAAGGTTGTCTCTTAATGTGTTTTTCCTTAAATTAGTGCTAGAGAATGTTGGAAGGGGAGCAGTGTTGTGTCCCACTCACTCCTTGTTTTCCTTTGTGGGAGCACGCTATTGTACAATAAAAATGTCTTTTCAGTAATTTGTCATCTGCTTTGAAATCATTCCTTTCAATATAACCTTTTGTTAAGATCAGGCAATAGAACACATCTCCTTCCGCAGAAAGACACAGATTAAATTTCTAGTACACATTGGGTGGATGAGTTCTACTGCCAAATTGTATTTCATTAACATTAACACAGATGAGGACATTTGACACACTTATACCTTGTATAAAAGTCTGAGTTAGTACAAATTATCACGTTTGTATTCTCAAGCTTAAACTCAGTACCACAAGCTCCTCCTAAAACTGGTATAATTTGACAAATGTTAAACTTCATAATTTTACAAAATTATTTCTGCTTATTCCCTTTGTATATATATATATATGTATTGAAGAGGAGAAAGCAAATAGAGCATATTTTGACTTAGAACCTAAAATCATGTCTTCTTTTCACCTATTCCAATGTTCCCTGTGAAGTGGCAGCCCTATCATAACCCTTATTTCCAAACAATTTCCCATTATTGGAAGTCCTGCATAAAAAGACTCTGCAAGCTTGGGCTTTTATGACTGCCCTACCACCCATATTTCACAAGTCTGAAGAAAGTTTAGAAACCTACTTCTTTACAGAAAAATGTCCCTCCGCTGTTCGTGGTCAGATATTTCAACTACGTCTCATGTCCCGATGTGCAGAGCCCATGCTGCTAATGCCCACACTTGTGCATATAAATCTCTAATCTGTCAATCCAGCTGCCTGTGAATAGTCTATTTAGGTTGGGTTTAAAGCAGTGGGAAGTCGACCTACACGAGAGAGCTCCCTTGTAAAATGCCCGGAGGTCAGTGTTATTATCTCTGTGGGCTGCCAATGGTGCATTTGTTCCACCCTGTGTATGAGTCACTCATTTATAATAAGCTCCACTGCTCTTTGAAAGCTCTGGGAGGGATGGGTACAGCAGCTTATCTTCTGTCAATTGGCTGAAGCATAAGACTACTCCAAAAAGAGATGTCCTCAGTATTTAACTGCTCAACTAGAAGATGATTTAACTTTGTTATAAATAAATTAGAGACCTTACACCCAAATCCCAGCAGAAGTATGCTGTAATCCCACTTTCTATTCAGACTGCCACTTAGCCATATACTTCCCTCACTTTTGAAGTTCTCGTTGTTTATAAAAACCTGCTGAAGATGTGTATAGTCAATAGCAACTTTCCATTAAAAGCAAAAGTAGTTACTAAAGCCAGTCTAAGCAATTAAATTACAACTACATTATGCAGATGTAATTCTAGATCAAATAATTTCTCTTTCAAACATAGGATTTAAATAATGCAAATTAAACAAGCTCAGTGTTCAACTGAAAGTAAGATACCTGCAGATTTAGGTTCAAATTTTCCAGATGCAAAACCCCTATGTGGTTTCAACAGAGTAGAACATTTCTCTTTTATAGGTTTCTTAAGGGAGTGAGAGAGGAAGGTGAAAGGAAAACACAATAAAACAAAACTATTTCTGCATTCCTGCAATCACTGACATTTGTAAATGGCTGTGAGATTCATGCAAAACACTATTCTTGTACTCAACATACTTGTAAAACATATTTACACATAGCCATGTATAAATTTTAATACAGAACTATCATTTAAATGTTTCATACACACTTCTGATGAGGCAGTCTTGTTAGTCTTGGAATTCCTTCCACAATTTAGCTGCTGCTGTTTTTTTCCTAAATTATTCCATCTCTCTGAGGTCTCTCCTTAAAAGACTATCTACCTGTTATCTTTATAAGTTGTGGCATTTTTAGATAGTGGACTATAGACTGAAGGAGAAGTTAGTTAAAGCTTTCTTAATACAAGAGACAAAGGTGTCAAGACACATAAATTTCTGTGGCTTTGTCTTGAAAAGATACATTGCAATACAACTTGTCAGCCTGACAATTCTTCCAGGCTTTGTTTACTGTTCTTGCAACATTCACAGAAAATGAGATCACCAATCAGACAAGGTCAGAATATCAAGCTATTCAAATGCTGGATAAAATATAGCACTGAGCATGCAAAGTGAATGTCATACATCATTACAGAGAGCTCAGATTACTGTAGGCACACAGTACCATGCTTCAGTACTAGATGGATTTAATGCAACATCTACCACTTTGACAGACCACCCCAAAAGAACTACATATATAATTCATTTAAAGTTTTAAAAAATTTATTTCCTTTATTAGTGTTATGGAGCCATGAAAAAATGCATTATCGTTTTGAGTATCCATCTTTTTCATTTTGCAATATATTTCTAAAACTTATTCATGTCCTTTCCTTGTTATGTGATGCCTCCTTTCAATTCAAGTACCAAATGTGGAGTCATTTGCAAAGCTGAAACAGTAGAATACAAACAAGGGGCAGAAAGGTCAAAATAGGCCTGACATCTTTACAGGCCTGTCTTCTCACTGACAGATTTCCCAAAACATACTGTGCTTCTTGTTAAGCAAGTGTCACCAGTTTCTTTATTGTCTTCTTCCAAGGTGTTAAACAGCTCTGTACTGTTTGATAACCTGTCATCACCCAACAAATGTTAGCAATAAAGAAAAAATGCACTAGCTTTCTGTGACAGCATAATAAAACATACTCAAGAGCTTTTGCCTAGACTCACTATTTGATAAAACTAAAATAAAAAGTACAACTAGATTGAGGTTTTTCAGCCTTTCCCCAGGATAAAAAACCCAATAATCCAAACTATAATGCACTTAAAATGTCACCCCAGTCTAACTGATCAATTTAGAGAGTTTCTGTGCAAACATGAAATACACGTGCTACACACACAATTGTTTGAATTGCACTGACCTACCCAGAAAACTGACAACTGTGGGAGTAAAAATACCTTCACATTATTACAGTATGGCACTTTCTTTCTTTCTTCCTTCAATTCCATGGTGAAAAACTTCTTTTTTTATTTTTTTTTTTAATTTTTTTAATAAGAGCTAGACAATTAAAACCACAACTCATTTTTTTAAGAAGAAGGTGTGGTAGGCAGATGGCAGAGGTGCAAAAAGCCTCCACTAGGATCCTGCTGGCAGGGCAGGAATGGTCCCTGACATTTGTTGGTAAAGATGCAAGTATGTGATCTGCCTACACTACTATGCTGCCTGCTCATTGCTCTTTCACCACCCTTCTGTGCCCTTACTTTTTTTTTTTTTGTAACAGAGCACCATGAATGTCTTTAAACATTTTTATTTAATCTGCAAAAAGTAGAAGTTTAAATAGCCATTAAGTGCACTTACGAGTCACTAACCCTTTTAAATCAGTATTGCATCTGACAATCTTTCTACCATAGAACCAGTAAAAAGGGGAAAGAAAAGCTGAATTTCTAATTAATTCAATCCTCCCTTATTAGTGATTAAAAACATTCATGTATATGAATAGTGTTTGCAAATCTATTTTGCTGTAGTTGTTGTCAGGATAAAAATCTTTAAAGTACTGCCTGTAGATACCCCCACTTCCTTACAATAACTACTTTCAAGTGTATTATGAAGTAAATTTGCATAATGTTGGACCCCAGGAATAATGAGGACAAATAAGCCTTTCCCTGAAGATGATGATGACCTACTTACTTGCCATTTAAGGAATTAAAGTCCTCAATCTGCAATACTTTCAAACATTAATTAAACCAAGAAAACAGGAAAATCTGATGATTTCCCCTACAGATGGATATTACTTGAATGAAGTGCACACTGTGATTTTTTGCACCACTATTAATATTTAGCAAAAAATGTATCTCCACAATAAAGCTACACCAATTTAGTTTTCCTGGTTTCAGTTTATTTATTGGGAGGGGTAGAAATTGAAAGAAAAAAGTAAGGCAAGAAAGCTACGAACTAAATATATATATTTTTTTAAACCACTCATTTGTTATTCAAATATGTTATTTAACTATAGCATAATTTTAAAATATTCAGTTATGATACAGAAAGATTTAATTCATCTTTTGAAAAAAATAAGCAATTGAAAGGGGATTCTTTTATGTATCATGACCCCACCAAAAACATAGGTTACAACTATCACAGGAGTTGTATTTGACACAAATTGAAACATGACTTTGGATGAGGAAATTGTACAGCAGGAGAAGCTGAACTCTAAAGAAACACAATAGTTCTGTCATGCAGATACCTTCAACAATAAATAGGAAAGGAAAATAGAATACTGAATAATATATGAGCAGAATAGATCAGCAGTGGAATGGTGTTGAACACTGAAAAAATAATGTCTCTAAGAAACATTTGCTGAGCCAGGTTTGGTAGTGTCTTCAATGATTTAAATAGTTACTCATCAGCTCTATTGTCTCAGCGCTTCTTTAGATATAAATCCTAACATTTCAAAAATCTCACCCAAAAAACTGCAGTTCCCTCCCTTACTCCTGGCTCTTTAGGAGCTTAGACCTGCCTCCTGGTGAGTGAATAATGATATTCCCAGATATCACTCAACAATATGGTCCAGAACCAAAGAAAAGCTAACAAGTGCAGCCAGACTGAGCTCTGCCTGCTGGGTCTGACCATACCTCCCATGAGCATTCCTGCAAGCAAACCAGGTTAGTTCTCCTGCCAGAAAACTGCACGGACCAGGCCAGGGATGTGTCTGGTGCTCTGCATTCTGTTCTCAGGCCAAACAGAAAGAATTCCAGATTTAGGAAAAGCACACATTACAATCCATGTAATGTTAAAGCCTGATTTAAGTGGACAAAAGTTGAAAAAAAATCATAAAGTGGTAAGTACTGTTTAACCAATATTTTGTTGTGTACTAGGGTTAACAGGGTGGTCATATTTATGTAAAATGAAAAAACAAATTAAGTCTATTTCCCTCCTGAGGGTGCGCAAAGTTCAGTGATTAACAATGCAGGTAAATGTTTCACATAAATTTAAAAAATGAAAATATTTCATTCCTACTATGAAACCACTTTAAAATCTGATTCTTCATTCCTAGCTCTGGAAAATTTCTACTGTTTTTGGAGGGTGCAGTTCAAATCCCCAGTGCTGTAACTCAGTTTTCTTTTCCTGCTCATACCCTGATTTATTGTGGAATTTGAAATTTAATGGATTTTAGATATAACAATATCACGTCTGTGGGAAAAATAGTCAGCCGTATTCTTTATTCAAAGTCAAGGGCTGCAAACTCTGAAATTCTTTGGAACCCATGGGTTCTGCAACTTAAAGCAAACAGAGTATTCAATATATTGAGGAAAAGTTCCTTGTTCAGTCTTCTGGTTCATACTCCAAAGTAAAAAAATTCCTTTACAGATTTAATTACAGCAATCCTTTAATTTCTAAATACATAAGCTGAAAACACCTACCTGAAACAACAAATCCATTTTGTACACACATACACCAGCATCAAAACAAGGCTGAATAGTTATCCATGTCTCCTTTCATTTCAGTGTAGGGGATCCTGCTGGCATTCCTGCACGGGCAACTCCTTACACTGAACATGAACACAAAATGCTGCTTCACATCTTCCATATGGATTAAATGCATATGTCAACATTCAATAAATATGGCTATGATTTCCCTTTCACTTTACACCCCAAGTATTTGTTCCCTAGTTTAAAATGAGATGCAAACCAAATGTAAATTAGACTGCAGGAAATTGCCTTTAGAACCATTGCAGACTTCAGAAGTTTATGGTATCAGAAAAAAAAGACCTGAATATTTTCTTGTCACTATCTCCATGTTGGGACTTCTATCTGTACAGCTACATGCTTCCACTATGCACTTAAATTCCTTAGGCCACAGAAATAGCTAAAAATATTTGATATGACTAAGATCAGAATGTATGCTTGTAATCCATATAGTAGATGTGAATATTATGGAAGAACTGTAAGAACCAATTACCTTTCTGACCCATTCACCTGAGACCATACCCTGAACTGACTTTAAGCCGAACTTTTTAAGGAAATTCAGTAAGGAGATCTACTTAACATTCATAGCACAAAACCCGCTCTTTAACACTGCACCCTTTCAGAAGCATTTTTGTCTGTTGTGCACAGAGAGTTATTCTAATATACAGTCAGTGCTAAATGGCAATTAACTCTTCAGCATCTGATTAAATACCACAGTTAGTGTTACAAAATAAAACCTGCAATTTCTGTTTAAGGACAGACCATGCCTCTGTGCTCAGACAGCTTTCCAATTCTTTGCAGGCACTCAAAAGTAGAAAAGAGTCATAGCTCTCACTTCCAGCCTAATGCTTTCCTTACACTTCAATGAATGTGTGGAGGAAAGGGCACTTACATCCCTGCCTGTCTGCCTCAAAGACAGTTGCCTCTCTCTCAGCACATCTACCCAAGCACACTTTTATATCTCCTGCAATGTTAGAGTAATGCAGAAACTCCGAGGGAGGTCACTTGAAAAAGCACAATCTTAACTATAGATGGGTGCAAAGGTTGTTGAAAGTCAGTTTTTTTTACTTCAGTGCGTTTTGAATAATGCCCTGGCGCTAGTCAAGCAAAACTCTTTTTGAAGTCACAGATAAGATACAGACATATGTCCCTTTCCAGTGGCTTGAATGTATTTTATTACTACATTAAATGTCAAAACAAATACATTTTGTCTTTGTCACTTAACTAGAGCTGTACTTGACCTAACTTTGCAATTGTCCCCCAAAGAGGAGAAAAGGACCATACATTTGAACAGTCTATTACAGCCTGTTTTGCACTACAAATTAATTAGGTTAATGAAATGCAATGTAATAAGATAAAATCAATTAATTAATTAAAATTTAAGATAAAATTAAGATTCTCATCTCAACTGCAAATTTATAAATTTTGTACAGATTCTCTGACATATTTAAGTTATTCAAATTTCTTAATAGTAATTCAGGCCGTCGAGCTTTGGAAACTAAGAATGTATTTGGGAAATCAAAATCTCAAATACACTTTCATGTCACATATTCCCCTCTGCATATAGCATGGAAAGTTATTGAAAGATAAGAAAAAAAATACATACAAGCTTTGAGCAAACTGAGTGGTGAGAGACTTGGTAAAACTGAAGATTTTGGAATACAAATCTGTTACTTGTTTTCAAGAAGATTTACTGCTAATTCATCTTAATCTCAGTAGTAGTGTCTGTCTTTACTGTTTGGCCAGTGTTGCTCCAATTATAATCATCCTTCTGTTAGATGTTACTTAATCAACTGCTTTTTAGATGACAAAAATTTACAGTTGATTAGACTGAATAGCTGCATTCGTATTTCAAAAGTTTCTAGGAACGGATTATTTCTGTGCTCAAATACCTCTAAATAAAGGATTCTGCAGTCTGAATGTCCTTGGATTTTGAAGTGTTCACTGAAGCAGATAAAGCTAAGTTAAAGAAGCATTTAGTGCTTCAGCACACCAGCTTCAATAATATCTTGTGTTTATATGTGAGCACCCCCATGCACACATTTCTCCCTTTAGCTGCAGTCTATGTCTCTATTTACCACAGTGTATGCAGATTTAAAGTCTAAAGCCAGCACTGGCTTTTCTGAGAACAGACTTGAGACTGCTATGCTATCACCCTCAAAGCCAGTGTTGGCACAATTCAGTCATTCATGACAA
Source organism: Ammospiza caudacuta (assembly GCF_027887145.1). NCBI lineage: Eukaryota > Metazoa > Chordata > Aves > Passeriformes > Passerellidae > Ammospiza > Ammospiza caudacuta. Next base: position 100,266,496 of record NC_080594.1, read on the forward strand.
TTTTGTGTCCTTTCTCCGTGAAAGAGGGTTACTTAATCTTCAGCTGGTTATGCTGAACACTGGCTCAGTTTGCTCAGTATTCAGGAGTTCAAATTTCAAACAGCACAGTGATCAGAGTTCATTATCGCCTTAGAACAGATACAACTGGCCAAAAGAACAAGCTCCAAAGAACCAAACTTTTCTCTAAAGCCATGCTGAAGATCAATGAGAACCTCAGCATTCCTCATTAACAAAACCTGAGCTACAGGGACATAAAACCAATCTGAGCCTTTCCTTCCTATCCCTCATAGGGGCTCTGGCAGTCGTGATAATCTTTTAACAAGGGGAAAAAAGAAAGTAACTTGATTCTAACCATTTTTACTAGAGACAGAAAGTTATCAGCAGCATCATTCAGAGTCAAGGCCAAGCAAAACACCTTCCATAAAGTCCTGAGGTCTGTTCTTCCAAGGCAAAAAAATTTAAGGTGCACAAAACTGCAAGCAGCAAGAGCTGAGAAGCCAAAACTAGCATTCTGAAAAGGATGTATCCTTTATGTTGCACAGTATCACACAAAAAAAAAGTAATAGGGTTTAAGGAAGTTTACTTTATACCTACAGGTTTACTTATCTATTAAGCATCCAGCTGGCAACACAAGTGTTAGACTGGAAGGATGACTGATGTGATCCAATATAGCAGCTGTAAAGAATATGAACTTCATGTTCACTTATTCCACGTTCACTTCATTTATTTCATGTTCTAACACAACTGTTTTTTCAATACCCAAAAAAATAAAACTTGATACTTACAAATATAGAGCAATACATCAGAGTATTACAGAGTACTGCAAATATTGTTCACAGTATTGTTGTTGATTTAAATTCTGTTTATTTGTCAGTTCTCAAGGCCCGTAGGAACAAAGGGATTCCTGTAATCACAAACACTTATACATTAATGCTTTCATATAAACACAAACACTGAATCACAAAGCTCTTTCTTCTATTTCCCCAAACACAAATATCCAGAAACTTCAGTCACCCTATTTATTACCTAGTACAGCTTTAATCATCTAACCACTATGGTTCTCTCAGTTCCCTCTACCTTTTTATAGCTGAATATAAAAGAAATCAAATAATGCATGAGAATGCAAACTATAAATATCACATCTGCCTGATTTCTTAGATGCTCATGACTTTTTATCTATTTAGCAGAACAATAATCTTATTGATCAATTCTTATGAATTCCAATTCTATTAAATGGTTTTACCTTAGGTTTTACTAGATGAAAGAAAAAACAATCTGTCTAGCAGATCAAGAAAGAAATTTTTATTCATTCCTTCTTAGACAAAAAACCAAAACATTCATTACCTCACCCTTTTATGGGTGCCACTTAAATACCACTATTCTTGCTAAACTTTACAATGCTATCCCTATCCTGCTCTAGCTTTATTGTGTAAACAACAGTGGCTCAACACATTTTCCAGCAGAGATGTGACTTTCTGGCTAAGAAACATAGAATGTTTCAGCTACTTCAGGCTAATGATCTCTCAAATGCACACTAATATGTTTGATAGAAGTCTCTCAGCATGTGTGCACAGAATGCTTAACATAAGAATAACACTACTGTGGGCAGGGCAAATCGCTGACACCGTCTCAGACTGAGTTAGATGCTGGAGGCACAAATTAAAACTATGAGCTTTCATTTCAGTGGGCTTTGACAGATGGAAGACTGCATCAAATCTCTAATTGTTTAAACCATTAACTCATCTTTCCACCTGCATTATCTCTGCAAAGAGCTCAGCTGGAAGCCTGAAAATTGCTGGAATACGGAATTCAGGAGTGTATATTATACTCTAAATAGAAAGTAAACTGTCTTTTTGGGGTAGTCAAACAGTATGTTTATTTGGCTGCAGAATCTGTAAACTGTTTATCTTTATTTTCACATTTTCCTCTCAGTTCTGAAAACTCATGAAATAGCCTTTCAGCCTTCTCACAGAATCAATCTATCAGGGACCACTGCCTTGGCCACTGGGAACAAGAAAGTTGTATTGCAATTCACAGTGAGTTATGATGATGCCCATTTATCTCCACTCCTTGGTAAATGCCACAGCGCATGCAGCTCTAAATTATGCCTGCTGGTCGCTTGACTTTCAGCTGCCGACAAAAAAAAACCACCTTCTGTAAGGAGCTGTAAAAAAAAATAAATTATGCCTACATCACAAACTCTTGAAATGCCTTTCCCAGTCATTTCATCCCCCTTGCCCCCGCCACCTTAGGTCTAAAATACATTTTTCACTAAGCCAGCATCAATGCAGGACTCTCCCCTTTCAGGTTACTCTCAGCAGCAATCAGCTCTGTTGTTTTTATAGGGAAGCACCTGTTGTATGCACAGCACTCCCAAGTGCTTGAGAAGAACAGCCTTGGAACTGTGGAGCTCACACTGTAAAAACAAACCTGAAAATTGGAGCTGGAACAGCAAAAGCTATGCATTTACATCCAATTTAACAAGAATGGCCACTGGAAGGCAATGGGACTTTAAGGACAGGAGCTTTGCAAATGGCAGTAGGAATGAGTCATTTGGGGCTTAGAAAGCATAAGCAGAAAAGAAGAAGAACACATTGGGCAAAGAATTTCATTAAGGGGCTGGAGCATCTGCCATATGCAGACAAGTGCAGATACCTGGGACTGATGAGCCTGGAGAAAAATGTTCAGAGGGATCTTACTTATGTTTATAAATATCCACTGAGATGCAATGAAAAGGAGGCAGCCAGGCTCTTCTCTGTCATGCCTATGGACTAAACAAGAGGCCATAAGCACAAATCACAAAACAAGAAATACCAAAACTCTTTTACTGTGAAAATATTGACATAGGCTTCCAAGAGAGGTTGTGGTCTTTACTTATGGAGATACTCAAATTCCAACTGGATGTAGTTCTGGACAACCTTCTCTGGTTGACCCTTCATTAAAAGACGTAAAAGGGTTTTCCAACAACCTCACTGATTCTTTGATAGATTTATAAGAAACAGATCCATAGGTACACAGAATACTGACACTAGTGGAGAGACAGAGACAAAATATCACATAAAAATTTTAGAAGGTAAGTTAAGGAGAGACAGAAAATCTCAACACAGGAATTATGTAAAGATCTGAAAGTTAAATCCAAGAGCAAAGGTCGAGTCAGTGAAGGAATTCAAAACACAACATAGAACCCTTTATTGCTATTTACAAAAAGAACAAACCTCCAGTGCAAAGTTATTACGCTTGAAGTACTTCAGTCAGCCTTGCAGATTATTTTCTTAGGCCAGGTTTTGATAGTATTTCATCTATCCAGTAGTTCTTAAACCCACATATAGCAGTTAGGGAAAGATTGATCAGGAAATTTAATGGTTATTGTAATGCTTTAACCAAGTTAGTTAATCAGTGATATGAAGAGGCAGACTGGGATACAATGTTCATGGACTACTGAAGTTTACAGTCCTGAGGGATATGGGTCTGGCAAAGAATAAGGTCAGGACCCTAAATATTAGGAAAGTAAACTTCCAGCTCTTCAAGATGTTAGTCAACAGAACTCCCTGGGAAAGCTACTCTAAAGGACAAGGGACCAGAAAAGAGCTGGCAGATCTTTAAGGATGTGTTCCATACAGCAAAAGAACTCTCAATCTCCAAGTGTAAAAAATCAAGAAAGGATAGCAAGGGACCTGCATAGATGAGTGGAGACCTTCTGGTCAAGGTAAAGGACAAGAAGGAAATGCACAGGCAGTGGAAGTATGCACACCTATCCTGGCAAGAAGCGTTAGGGAGAAGGCTGAGGTATTCCACATTTTTCCTCTCAGACTCAGAGACAACCTTTTTATCCCCATGCCTCCCAAGTGGATGGGCTGCAAGAGGGGGACTGGAGGAGCAAAGTCAGTCCACCTGTAACCACAGATCAGCCCATAACCACCTGAGGAACTGGAACATGCATGGGCTATGGGACCTGATGAGATGCATTCCAGAGACCTGAGGGAATCGGCTGATGTAGTTGCCATAATTGAAAAGTCATAGCAGTTAAGCATAGGTGAAGATCCAGGTAGCAGGAAAAAGGGAAACACTATACCCAGCTTTGAAAAAGGTAGAAAGAAGGACTCTGGGAACTACTAACCTGCCAGCTTCATCTCTGTGCCTGGGAAATCATGGAACAGATCCTTCTGGAAGCTATGCTAAGGCACATGCAGGATAGGGAGGTGATTTGAGATACACAGCATGGCTTGGTTTAACCAGGCTTTTAACATGGTCTCTCACAACATGCCTCTCTCCAAATTAGAGAGATGGATTTGATAGTTGGACTCCTTGGTAGAAGAGAATGTAGTTGGCTGGTCTCATCTAGAGGGTGGTGTTCCCTAGAGGTCACCAGACCCCTGGGCATCAGTACAGCTTACTGTTGTCATCTGCGGCACAGCAGGACTGAGGGGGCCCTAAGCAAGACCCTCTGCAGATGACACCAAGCTGTGTGGTGTGACTGACATGCCTGATGCCATCCAGAGGGCACTGGACAAGTTAAATGTGGGCCCATGAGAATTTTATGAGTATCAACAAGTGCAAAGTGATGACCTAGGCAAGACCATCCTTTGTATCAATACAGGCTGGGGGATGAAGGGATTGAGAGCTTCCCTATGGAAAAGGACTTAAGGGTAGTGGTGGGTGAAAAGCTGGATATGAGCCCACAGGGTGCACTTGATCAAACTGCATCCTGGGCTGCACCAAATGCAGTCATCAACTGACTGAGGGAGGTGATTCTGTCCCTCTACTCTGCTCCAGTGGGACCCCACCTGGAGTGCTGCTTCCAGCTCTGGGCTCCTCAGCACAGGAAACGTGCCCCTGTTAGAGCTGGTCCAGAGGTGGGCCACAAAAATGATCAAATGGGAGAAGCACCTCTTCCAGCAGCAAAGCTGACTGACTACCTGCGTTGGAAATAAGCTGAATTATGTTTTAGATGAAATCTATACATTACAGACACTACTTCATCCTGTATATAACCTGTACCTCATAATGCTTTAAAATAATCACTTAGGTAACTCATATCATAACAAATATGATTAGTTGGATGGGAAAAGGAGGAATAAGCCCAAAATAGGTTATATTTGCCTACCTACAGGCCTAACTCATGTGAAAATATTATTTAAAGACAATCTGAAGATGACAAGCATGAATATATTTTTTGTACTATTTTGCCAAACACTTGGCTCTGATGGAAGACTTTAGGCCAGATGCATAAGAAAACTAGATCCATCAGTTTCCAGCTTTAACTGTCTTTCCCCAACCAGACAATAACCTCTGCAGAGATTCTATTTTTAATTCTTCTGCTGAGCCAGCTGTTGGCAACAGAAACTGGGGTTTTATGTAGTCATGTATGGGGAAAAAAGAAGGGAGTGTCTGTTTGTCTGGTTCTCTCCCCAGATAAGCTTTTTACCCCTGTGGTGTCTAGGAATGAGTAGAGCAGATGAGATCCAGGTGCTGGTCCAACAACTGTGTTAAGAAATACTGAGCCCAGCTCAATCCAGCCCACTTTCTTTTTCAGCCTCTCCACTTTGCAGTTCTACTTCCTCATGCCATTGTTTATGAGTCCACCTTTGCATTACTCAGCAAGTCTGACAGGCTGCCAGCAACCTACTGGTAAAGTAAAAGAAATGCTAAATTTTAACTTTCATTGCCTAGACCAAATATGAATGGAACCTCAGTACACAAACAATTCTATAACGTGTACTATCAATCCTAATGAGTGTGTCAATGCAAGTGGAAATATTTATGTGGCTCCTGGGAACGTGGAGGGCTGAAGAGTATGTGTGAAATGCCTCTACACAAACACAGTCTGAATCCATTCACCTTGTCCCAAAATGGCAACAGGGCCACAGCTTTCTAGCAGCACAGTGGCTTCCAACTCCTCCTGTCTGCTACCCCCACTGCATGCACTGGTGTAAAGGCACCTCAGCTGGCCTGTCAGCCAGTTGCCTTCCTAAAGGAACACCCCTTAATCCTTTGAGATAATTCTCTGGTGTTTCCCTGTTGGTTTCTGTTACATTAGGAATCCCTGGCTTGTCTCCGTAAGACTGCAAGTGCATTGCAGTGTGGCCAGCACATTTCAGAGTCACTGGCAGAGGGTCCTGTCGCACATTGTCCCTTCAACCTTCACTTCCCTTCCCACAGGTCACCAGGCACACCTCCTCCCCTATCATAACTAGTTTAAAGCTCTATTAATGAGCCCCTCTGGTTCCCAAGCAGCAACTCTCCTCCCTGAGAAAGGTGAGTCCTTACTGGTACAAGCACGCCTGGTGCTGCACAGACCATTCCATGGTGAAAAAACCCCAAAATTTTGGTGGTGATACCAGCCACAGAACCACGCAGTAATAGACTCAGCCCATCTGTTTCTTCCAATGTTGCTGCCTTCAACTGGAAGTAGAGAGGAAATAGTAACTTGTGCCTCAGATTCCCTTGCCAAACATTCTAAAGTCCTTTTTGATCATCCTTGGACTACATGTTGCCACTTCATCATCTCCTATGTGGAAAATCAGTAATGAGTAGTAGTCTCAGGACCCCTCCAGGGTAGGAAGTTTCCAGGCGGCATCCCTACCCAGGCCCCCAGGAAGGCAGCAGACATTCCCTGCTGGCAATGCTCTCCCTGATGCCCCCCAGGATCCCACTGGCCTCCCTGGCCCCCAGGACCCACTGCTGGCTCATGGACAGATGGCTGTCCACCAGCACCCCCAGCTCCTGCTCCACAGAGCTGCTTTCCAGCAGGTCACTCCAGTCTGTGCTGGCACAGAGGGCTGTTCCTCCCCAGATGCAGGACCCTGCCTTTGCTGAACTTCACACAGTTCTTCCCTGCCCATCCTGTCAAGGTCCTTCTTGAAGGGCTCACAGCGCTCTGGAGTACTGGCCACTCCTCACAGCTTTCTGTTGTCACTTGTGGGAACTCAGCACATCCCTCTGGATGTTCAGAGTTGCCAAGAACCCTCTTGGGGGGCCCGGAGACTCTGGCATATTGCCCAGAACACCTGGTGGCTTGATTTTGATCCTTCTAACGAAGTGCCACCCATGTAGGAAGACATGAGAGCCACACAAGTTTGAATGGTGCAAGAATGATGTGTTCACAGGGTGAAAATATAGATTTTAGAATTTTTGGTATGGGGGTTATAGGGACAAGATGGAGGAACCAGGGCGTGTCCAGTCCTTCTTTCTTCTTCTTGTTCTCCATTTTCTGCTGTGAAGTTGGCACTTGGGGATTGGTTTAGAATAGAAGTGCACTGTCTAACATATGTGATAGATATTGGCAATTAAAAATAAACATGATATCCATAGTAGTATAAAAGACAACTCCGCCTCAGGGGCGGTGGAGAGTGCTCGTGGCTACCTTGCTGAACAGATCTGGGCTGGGCAGAGAGAAAAATTTTTTAGATAAGAAATAATAAGCAACCTGAAGACCAGAAAGTGAAGAGTCCAGACTCATTCTTTGGAGCACGGGCTGTCTCAGAAACATCACACGCATCTCGGGGCAGAGACCAAACAGCCAAACCCGAGAGTCACTGAACTTGCTGAGGAGGCATCTGCCCTCTCATCCAAGTCACTGATGAAAAGAGAAACAATACTGGGTCAGTATTGAACCCTGGGGGACACCACAAGTGACAGGCCCTAGCCAGACCCTGTGCCTCATTACATCCCTCTGCGATTTGCCAGTCAGTCAGTTCCCAGTCCATCCGCTCCTTCCTTCCTGAGTTAGTTTTTGAGGATATTGTGAGAAAGTGTCAAAAGCCTGGCTGAAATTGAGGTAGAAATTATCCACTGCATTTCCCCATCCACCCATGCAAGTTGTCTCATTGTAGAAGGCCATCAGGTTGGTCAAGGACTACTCCTGATAATCTACTTGTCATCCATGTGGAGATGGACTTCAGCGTGAGGCACTCCACCACTTTCCCAGGGACTGAGATGAGGCTGACTGGTTGTTAGGTTCCCTAGGTCCTCCTTCTTGCCTCTTCCGAAGGCTGGGCTGACATCTGTTTTCTTCCAGTCCTCAGGCACTTCCCCTGATTGCCACAAGCGTTCAAAGGCGATTGTGTTTGACCTACTTATGGTGTTCACCACGTCTCTCAGCACTCGTGGGTGCATCCCATCAGAGCCCATGCAGTCACAGATGTTAAGGGTTCTCTAACCCAATCCTCCCTAACCAAGGGAAAGTCTTCCTTACAACAAACTCCTTTACCCAGATCTCCTGTGTCAGATATTCCTGAAGGCTGGTCTTGTCAATGAAAACTGATGCAAGGAAGGTTCAGCAACTCTGCCTTCTCCTTGTCCTCTGTTACCACAGTCCCCATTCCATTAATTCCAGATGTGTCTTAGCCTTCCTTGCCTCATTTCTACTCACTCTGACAACCTCTCTGCATTCATTCCAAGTGGCCTGACCCTGCTTCCATCTCCTATGTATTTCCTACTTACCTTGAAGTAATGACATGAGTTCTTCATTCAGGTCTCTTGTCCACTTTGCCCTTTTTCTTGCTCACCAGGATGCATCATTCTTGAACCTTACAGAAGTGATCCTTAAGATCAACTAGCTCTTCTGGACCCCTCTTCCCCACAGGATCTGTTCCCACAGGATTCCTCCAAGAGGACCCCTAAAGAGGCTAAAGCTTGCTCTCCTGAAGTCCACGCTTGCTTGCTGCCCTGCCTCCTTCTTGCCTAACACTGAATTCCACAACCTCATGGTCACTGCAGCCAAGGCTGCCCCCAGCCTTTTATCTCCAGCAAGGCCTTCCATGTTAGTTGTGTAAGGTGGCACACCATTCCTTGTGGAATCTTCCAGCACCTGTCACACTCATACAAACCTCCTCCACCGAGGGGCTGAGAAGAAGTAAAAGGAATTTGCATTTTTAAAAGGTTAACTGAATTCTCTGCATCACTTTGAAAATTTTGGCTAGCTAAAGTAATTGTTTTAACTTTGCATTGCAAAACACAAAAAATCAAAGCCATGCTGAAAAGACAACATTATGCTTAAGTTTAGCTCTGCTAACAATTTGGCCAAGTTTACATTTATTTATTTTCTAAATATGGCAAAGCTGCTTTCTTAAGGAAAATATATTACCTTCCTAAGAAAGAATGAGAAACGTAGGGTAACATAACTGCAAAGCACATTTTAAGTAATTTAAAACTTAAATTATCATTGTTTCGTAATACAATATTAATTTGTAGCATTCTTACACTGGTTTCAAGATACTGATTCAATTTTAAGGCAAAATTCATGTCAGCTTATATACACCTTATGTGGATTCAATAAACTTGTGAGTGACTCAGAGAGATAATCTTATAACCTCTGCCCTGCTTTAAAACCTGGACTACTTTTCTTGTGTGATTCCTTCTTTGTTGGGCAGACACAAACCATTGGAAAACCCTTCCAAGTACTTACTACAGTAGGCTTTGCAACCAAATTTTTTAAAAACTGTATCAGAATCACTATGGAACGAGTGATGGGTCACTATGGAACAAGGCCCTCATGCTTTCCTGAAAAGGCAATTCAGTTAACATGAAATATGTACTTGGTACATCTGTTTGGGGTTTTCAAGAAGAATTTTAAGAATTATAAGATTTCCTTGCAGAAGTGAAATCCTTAGCAGTGTGACACAGCTAATAGGAAATGTTCCATTCCATCATTTTCTTATATTGACACTGTTATACCCTGTATTTTAATACTGATAAAAGCAACCAACTGTTCTGTTTTATTTACCTGCAACAGAACAGTCAAAAAATCAGCCAATTTCCAACCCCTTTTATGTCAGGGACGCTAGATCAGCAAACGTGTAACTTCATTCTTTAAATGTACACAAGAAATTAACAAGGGTTAAAATCAAGGGTTAGCATCAGCATTTAACATCGACTGCATTATTGAAACAATGCAAAACAATGCTACTTAGATTTAATTCCATTTTCAGTACAACCTTCATGAATAAAAAAGCCTAAATTATTGTTGAAACACATTTTTAGGACCTTTAGGCAAATTTCCAGTGAATGCATCTTCCATGAGATTTATGAACAGTCAGCAACAAATGTGCAATTCCACTTGAGCTGAACTCACTAAAGCTCCCAAATTGTTGCTGCTTCCATCCAGGCACCATACAAAGACCCTTCGACAGGAGAATCAGTTGACAATTAGCCCATTTACCCTTTAGGCTTCCAGGGTTTAAATGCTAGCATAGGAAAGGGCATTAGGAGAGTCACCGTGATTTGTGTCAGGAATACTTTCCAAGAAACTCAGGTTCAAGATAAAAATTAAATGCCCAAACTGAATGAAATACTGAATATTGAAATACCCTGGTACTGTTGGAGGAAGATTTTTTAATTATTGACAGTTTTACTCTGACCAAAAATACTGAAAAAACCACAAATGAGACACCAGTTTCTAGCCAGTGTAAACTTTCTTAAAATGACAGAATTATGTTGGTTTAACTGTGCTTGATACGTATCCTCCAACATGGTTCCTTTGTCCTGAAAGAGTAAATCACTTGGTTTTAATTTTTGATATTTTAATACAGGTTGAGGTTTCCAAATAAAATATAAACAGACACTTTTGAAAACAGGCGAAGAAGAAAAGCACTTAATCTACAGACAAGAGACTGAAAGCAGATAGGTTACATAAATGAGAGAGGAAAAAGCAGACTTACCTTTGAACACTGTTTATGATTCTGGCACCAAGCAAGTGATCCATTGTTCTGAAAGACAAAAGAAATGTACATGAATGATAATATTTCTTTCAGACTAGACATAATCTCCCTAACATATTTAAATGGAACACACCATGCAGTTCTGCTCAGAAAATGATGATGTGCCACAACGTAAGTACCAATCCTGACTCCTGGTCCCTTTTGTGGAGTTAAAGGCTCACACAAGTGTAAAGTGAACATTAAAAAGTTAGGAAAGCATTTCAGCAGGCAAATTTGGTAGAAAACTGAACAAAGTCGTCTTTCCGTCCATCTTTGTAAACACGTGCTGTCTAGAATTGCTAAGTTGTAGACAAAAGGCAGTACTTGCATTTAAGAAATTGATATAGATTATTAGTGATTCATGAAAAGTCCATTAGTTGCATTTCAATATTGCACAACGTTTAAAACAACTTGTCAAGCAAAGATAATGAACAACCTTTAAGTAAATGGAAAATTCAATTAAAGGCAGTATGAGTTTCCCAAAAGACACTTGTGCCAGTTTTATTTTATATTTTTGATAATAAAGTGTGTTTCCAAGATAAGGAAACAGTATAGCCCTGATTTATCCCAACTGCAGTAAAACAACCAATACAGTATAACATGCAAAATAATAATTTAAGCTAAAGGAAAACACAATAAGAAGAGAAAGAGAAGTATGGAACCGGCACAGGGATAAACAGCAACTTGTTGCTTTTCCCAAGATGTTTCTGAAAGGTCAATTTTGGAAAAAACTCACAGCTCAGAAGTGTATGTTTGTGGTGTTAAAAGATGAAACAAAATAATGATTTACTTTCTGTATGGTGGAAGATTGAAACAACATCAGGAAGACCTAAATGACTGAACAGGAGAAAAGGAGTACAAACCCTGCAATACACCTTAAGATCAGTGTGAGGACATTATATGTATGTATTTCTTCCATCATTTATAAGTCCATTCTCTAGAAACAGAATGGCTGAAGATTCTGGTCAATCTATTGTTCACAATTAGGCTACAATTGTCAGTCTATGAGGGAGTAAAAGGACACCCTTTCACAGGAATTAGGCAAGGTATTCCCATAGGGAATGTGACTGCAGTATTCAGTCACTGTTGGCACCAGCTATACATCTGGAAATCAGTTTCCAAGGAGGAGGAATTCAGGTAGGCCAGAATGCAAAGTACTAATATAGCAGCACAGTATCTTTTTCTCTTTCTCTTTTTTTCTTCTTTATTCTTTTTTTATTAAAGAGTGATACAAATAATGGAATAATATACATATGTTACATATGTTGGTTTCATCTGGCATAATTTCTTCACAATAGCTATAGTCTATGCTTTGGATTTGTGCTGGAAGCAGTGTTGATAACATGGGGATGCTTTTGACACTGCTGAGCAGTGCTTACAAATGCTTACAAACAGCATCAAGGCTTTTCCTGCTCCTCACCCCATCCCACCAGGGAGGGCTGGGGGTGCACAAGGAGCTGGGAGGGGACACAGCAGGGACAGGTGGTCCCAAGTGACCAAAGGGATATTCCATACAATATGGTATCCTACTCGACATATAATGCCAAAGGGAGGAGGAGGAAGGGATGGATATTTGGAGTGATGGTGTTTGTCTTCCCAAATCACCACTATGCATGACAAAGGGGATGGCTGAACATCTGGGAAATAGCAAAAAATTTCCTTACTTTGCTTGTGTGCATGGTTTTGCTTTACCTATTAAACTGTCTTTATCACAAGCCATGAGGTTTTTCTACCTTTACTGCTCTGATACTCTCCCCAGTCCCACCCATGGATCAACTGAGTGAGCATATGCCAAGCTTAGTTGCCAGCTAGCTCTTAACCACAATAATACAAAACGTTTTATGTATAAAACTCACACAGATAAAATAAAAATAAAAATTATTCTCTCAATATACAATTCAGAAGAAGAAACAGATACATTAGAATCATTGTAATGGAGACAACCACCATATTTTTCCAAAGTGCAGCGTTTGTAAGCTTGAATACAGGGATTTGCTACCACAACTATGAAGCCCATGCTTTGAAGCTGGATCTTGCTTTGTGAATGTTTAAAAAGATCATGTTTGTGCATGCCTTCATACAAGTATGTAGTCATTTGTTCACAAAGTTTCCAAGACATGGCGAGTAGGTCAAGGGAAGGGATTGTCCTCTTTTAATCTGCTCTCATGAGCCACACATGGAGAACTGCATGCAGTTCTGGGATCCTCAGGACAAGAAAGTCAGGGACCTGTTGGGGAGGGTCCAGGGAAAGGCCACCAAAATTATCTGAGGATCAGAGCACCTTTCAATAAAGGCTGAGACGTTTGGGGTTGTTCAGCCTGGAGAAGACAATGATTCTCCAGAGAGACCTCATTGCAGCCTTTCATTATATAAAGGGGACTTGCAGGAAAGGCAGAGTGACCAAGGCCTGTAGGGACAGAACAAAGGGCAACAGATGAAAACAGAGAGTGCAGATTTAGATTGGATCATAAAAAGTTTCTTCCCTAGAAAAGGGTGGTAAGATACTGGAACAGGTTGCCCAGAGAAGTCGATGTTCCATCACTGGAACTGTTCAATGACCAACATGATCTCATGGAAGATCCCAGGGCAGGAGGGATGAACTAGATGATCTTTAAAGATCCCTTCCAATTTCCATCATTTTCTGACTTCAATAATCGCCATAGTCAGAATCACAGAGTGGTTTGGCATTCACCACAACTCTTACTCTGAACTTCAGAAAATTCATATGTGTCTTTTTTTCATATGAGCTGAAATGCTAACAATATCTACTCCTCTATTACCAAGAAAGCTATGGAGATAATAAATATAAAGACATACCCACTCTTTTTAACTCCTTTCACTAATTTGCAGTTATTTAGGAGCATTTTAAAACAATCAGTTCATAACATTTAATTTCAATATTTTATTAAAATTTATTTTATCTTCTAGCAGATTACCATGCAATACTACTTAATTTTATAATACCATTTTTATCTGTCATTATGGTAAAATTTAGCTAAAACTGAGATTCAGCATAAGATTAGCTAACTATGAGCATCATATGAGGTCCAAGCCCTTTGGAAAGAGACATAAATAAAAGAAATAAAACTTTAGAATAGCTGTAAATAACATAAGCTAGTGGGAATTCTTTAGTATTCCTCTCAATGCTGTATTAGGATTTATTATTTCCATTTACAAATCTAGCCAGCAGCAATGTTAAAACAATATTTTATGTGCTAGTTTCAATTTATCCCCCTTTCTTCTTCACATAAAATGTGACAGAAGTAGCTGATTGCAATAACAGATCAGTAGCAGCTCACCACTTTGTTTCAGTTATACTACTTTCCACTGAACTAGAAAAAGTAGCTCTGCTTTTAAATTAGATTTGTTACTTGAGACAATAAAGCCATAAATGTCCAGATGTGTGGTTCCCCTACTTGATAATTTCAACATCTACAACTGTTTTCATTTCTCTACTGACACCGATTAGTACTTGAGTTAAAAAGGAAGTCTATCAAAATGTAAAACTATTGTTTACCAACTTCAACTACATAAAAACTAACATGATGTGAATGATCTTGCATTGTATAAGGAAAAACAAATTCTACAGGCTTCCTTTGAATAGCAAGGTATCAGAGCAAGCACAAACTCAAATGAAGGCTCCCCTCCACTCTGCATCTTAACACATGGTTAATCACAAACATTCAGCTGTGATTATTGCTCGTGCCAGTGTATCTGGCTGAAACCCTAATTTCAAATAATCAGCAATTTGTGTTTTATCTGTAGCATTTTACATGCTCCCACATTCCATTCTCAATTCTCTCATGTCTGGTTTTCTTCAAACCCAATTCTGACTTGACTTATGCCAGTGAGACTTTGACTTCATCTTTAGTGGTGGCTTCAATCTGCAGTGCAGAAATGGCCTCAAGGAAGACTTAAATACCATTTTTCCTACCCATTTATAAGCCTTGCACAGCCTTTCTTCAGGGTAACCTTGAAGCATCCTAATCTGCATGCTGAAGAGAGCAAACTGCACTCCACAGGGCAAACTCCAAGCATCCGCATCTTGCCAGGCCTGACCCATCATATGGAAGATGTCAGGCAGAGGAAACTAAAGCAGTCTCCAACAGCACAGAGGAGATGGATTAGAGGAACTCAGGGCTCAGAACCGGAGCCCCACACACTTTGAATCTGCCAGGAAGGAAATGGCAGACAAACTTCAAGAATCAGACCTTCAAAGACCAGGGCTGTTTGACATGTACGAGAAAAAGAGCTTACAAAAGCAAAAACAGGAGAGGGGAAAAAAACTAAAACAAAACAACAGATAAATATTACAAGACTCATAGGATTACAAGACCATACTAAGAGATTCATTCCAGCAAGTACTTGTGCACACTTGATTTCCTTTGTAAAACTACAAATGCCCTTCATCCTTAACAGGTAAGACAAACATCTCTATTCTGTCTTGAAAAAAGGAAAGCTGTGCAGCATCTCTTGTAAAAAAAAAATACACGTAGAGTAGCAAGAAAAATCAATCTTCTTCTACCTACAGTAGGCCCCATGGTGGGGGAAGTTAATAACACTCATAAGCAAGTACAAACTGGTCTTTAGTTGGAGCAATGTCAAAAAAAAACCAAACAACAAAACAGTATCAAATTACTTAATTTGCATCTCTGTCCATAGTTATGTCAGGAGATACAACCCTTCTTTTGAAATGCCAGACATGAGCTATGAAAATTAACTAGCCACTTCATGCTATGACAGCAGCTGCATATCTATTATCAGTTGTGGAAGTCTCTTCTCCCCTGCCCAATCTTCAATCCACATTTGTGTGAAACCACCGTATCTCAGAAGTGGCCTCTCCTGACAACCTCACTGATTCTTTCAAAATGACAAAAAAGCATAGAAATAAACCTTTTAAACAACAGTACCCACTGCAGTAAAATAGAACATCTGAGTAGAAAAATCAGTAACTGCTGCAATGAAGAATTTAAAAAGAGGCTCCCAACATACATTTTCTGTATCCTATCAAAAATCTTAACAGCATGAAGTTAAAAGCAACAGTAAAGTATAACTTGTGTTTAACATACATTTCCTGACTGCATGGTCACTGTGGCACAAATTAATACAGGTACTTATCTATGTCACTGTTGCGTGTCCCCAGGCCCAGCTCTGAAATGTGGAACTAAGGTGAAAAATGGAATCAACAAAATCAAACTGGCATCCCAGCTCCAAATACAAAATATGCACTCAGGAATGAATTTCAGATAAGTCTGTACACTTAGTAGTGAGAGATATCAAAACCAACAGTCAGGAAATGCCAAAGAGAAATTTATTTCTTAAAGCCCTTCTATCAAAACTAAACACAAACTTGTAGTAAATGTATGGGCAGGGGAACCACAGCACCACCTCTCCTGGTCTATGGTATTTAGTTATGGTTTTGTATATAAATAACAGAAAGAGATTTTTTCTTTGAAAATAATGCAGGAAAAAGAAAAGAGGACACCCTGTTACACAACACTAAGAACACCTACCCCAGAAGTCTTTCACCAAGTTACAGCAAATTTAAGCCCTTATGCACTTTGAGATGACTCAGCAACAGGCTAGAGAGGAGACTAAAACCTGGCCAGTGAAACCAAACCACTCTGCAGAAATGAGTAGAAAGAGAAATGTAGAAACAGGAGAAACATGGAGCTGCAGGTGGTGAAGGAGAAAGTTATGAAGTTCAAAAGCAAGGTCCACCTCAGAAACAAAACTGGCTCTTTCAAGGGCAACTTACACAAACATATTTTTAGCATTGTTTCTACTACATGCTTGTCCAGTGTATGTCAAATTTGAAGACCATCCACTGGAGAAGCCATGGATAGAAAAAGAACAGTATGAGATTAAAATGGCCATAAAATACAACAAAATAGCAGTAATATTCCAATAGTAATATTCTGGTTCCTTGGCTTCTGTTCAGCAAAAAAAAAAAAAAAAAGGAAGGAAATACAAACAACTGAAATTAGTACATTTTCCTCTTTATATAGTTTCTGATTTCACGGTACATTGTATTTTACAGAAATAATTCCCTTAGTAAGGGATTTCTGTTGCCTTATAACGGTTCTAATAAAGAACAAAACTGGAAAAAGTAAGCATCAAATAATAAATTGAATGTTACTATGTAGCTTTGAGCTATTCCCATCTGTTCTGTCAGCAGATCCCAGGAAGAAGAGATCAGCACCTTCCTCTCCATTTCCCTTTTCAGATAGAGAGCAATGAGGTCACCCTTCAGCCTCCTCCTCTCCAAACTAGACAAGCCCAAAGTCCTCAGCCACACTTCTCAGGACATCTTCCAGCCCTGTCACTGGCTTTGTTGCCCTCCTCTGGGAGCATTCAAGGACTTTCACATCCTTATTAAATTGTGGGGCCCAGAACTGCACAGAGCACTCTGGGTGAGGCTGCACCAGTGCTGAATACAGAGGGATAATCACCATTTTGAGCAGCTGGTGGTGCTGTGTTTGATGCACTCCAGGATGTGATTTTCCCTCTGGGCTGCTTTGGAACCCTGCTGATTCCCATTCAGCCTGATGCTGATCAGCCACCCCAGATCTTTTTCTGCAGGGCTGCTCTCCAACTCCTCCTCTGCCAGTTTATACTTGTGCCCAGCATTATGCAGAATCCAACATTTTTTACTTGTCAAATTTCATTCTATTAACCACTGCCCAATGTTCTAACCTATCTAGATCCCTGTGCAAGGCCTCACATCCCTCAAAAGAACCAACAGCACCTCCCAATTTGCTATCATCAGCAAATCTGCACTAATGTTGCATTCACCTGCTGCACCCAGAGCACTGATAAATGCATTGAACAGAGCTGGTCTGGAACCAAACCCTGAGGAGCACCAGTGACGGACAGACACCTGCCAGGTGTGCCCCCATTGATTACAACCCTTGAGCCCTGTCCTTCAGCCAGTTCTCCCAGCACACCATGAGCCCACTGATCCCACAGCTGTCCCTGGCATTCCCTGAGCTCATCTTTGGCCATGCCTGAGGCTGTTGATGCTCCTGCACCAGCACCCAGCTCTGCCCAGCCCCCAGAGAGGCCACAGCCTGCAGTGAGGTCACCCCAGCCCTGGGAGCCAGCCCAGGCTCAGACTGACGGACTGAGCTTTAAGGTCCAAAATAACATCTTCATTTCGTCCTGATGTGTAAGTAACGTCCTTAGACTTTATTCTAGTTAGCAAAAGCACAAAGCAAAATTTCAACACCAAAACCAAATAAAGATCACCCGAACAAGAGGAAACAAAAAAGCATATAAAACCTACCAGAACAAAACAAAACAGAACAGCAACAAAAAATACTGCATAGGACTCTAATGTGAGAAAACAAACAGCACTTAGCACCATATTAGTCACACTGTTTAATATATTATTATCAGATAACTTTAGGACTGTGTTATATAAACACATGTAGAAATCCAGCATTAAGCTTGACTATGTACATATATTTCCTCTGCCATCTTTTAATGGCATACAACTCTTAAAAAAAAAACACGAAAAAAAACCAAAACCACCAAGCAGCAGTATCCCAAAAAAAAAAAAGACACTGAGGGCAAAAACACATTTTGGAACAAACACCTGAAGTTATTCTGTTACTGTAACTAACTACTAGAATTCCTCACAACTAAATCAAATATAAAATGCCCTTAGAGGAAGCCATTTTTATAACACAGATGTTTAAACCACAGAAAAGTCAATGCTGGTTACTGGTTAATCCAAAGTAATTAAGTTAAAGAGATGACTGAATGCAAGAAATGCTTGTAAAACTGATCATCCTAAAAATTCCTTCCCTGAATTTGCAACTATAAACCAAAATTAAATTATCACGGGTCACAGTGTGACTCACACTGACACCTAATTTTAAACATCTGGATTTGACACCAGGAAATGGTATCACAAATAATTTTTTAGGAAGTCTTAGTCAGGTTTTCTTTTGGATTTATGCTGACAGTGACATCATCTGTAATTTGCTGGCTCCTATCACAAGATATGCTGGGTCCTCCTGTAGACAGATGGCTACAAATAGAACTATATTGACCTAAACTTTGAGCTGATATTTCCTACTCAGTTTATACAAAGTCAAACTTTATTGCTGTTGCAGACCAAAATATTAAAAGATACAACTTCACATACACCAAAAACAGAAAAAAATAGACCAGAGTAACTAGAAAAGAAATTAAGAAAATCACCAACCATCACCTGTATCGCAACACACAACACTATTTGTTCTCTGGCTGTCATCATTAGTAGGTTCCTAGAAAGACAACCATCAAAATCCAAAATCCATCACCAATGAAGCAGCAAAAGATGGAGATTGGTACTTTTGAAAATAGACTATGCACTGCTTTGATTAAATTTACATCTCTGAGTATGGGACACCTTTCCTCTTTTTAGAGCACTGTCTTCTCAAATGCACAGAAAAACTACTAGATAAACACAAGCTGTAAAAACAAATGAGCACGGGGATCCTTGTGTCTCCACACACTTGTGAGTTATGACTGCCTTCTTGTGGTTTCACAGACTTCACTCTTACCACTTCTAAGACTGATCTCAACTGAGGTCTTATTCTGTTTAGCAGAAGTCTTTACCAATCTGTAAAAGAATCCAGATGCAATAAACTTCACTTCTCCCTGCAACAGGAGGAATTAAACAAACAGACACCAACTTGAAGCTATTAAAGTTATATATTGAATCTCAAACTATATTTGGGCCAAATTTCAAATACATTTTTTGGGATTAAGTAATCCAGTTCAAGTGAACAGAAACTAGTCTAACAGCATTAATATGGGAAGCAAAAGATAGCTTATCAACTACTTGTTCATAGGCTCTACTTCAAAATCCCCACCCTTTTGAAATGCTAATGCACCTCTTCTGTTGTGTCATAAACTTGATTTTCTATAAATATGAAATAATGAGATAATAAAAGTATGTGCTGGCTCGAGGATGTGACAGAAGTGTAGCCTTGGGAAATTAACACCAAAAGCACAAAATATGTTCTAAAAATGTAATGCTTGCTTATGTAAAATACAACATAAATGTAGATATATACAATCTACTTTGTATTTGAAAAAAATACAACTGGTTCTCAATATACTGTAGGATATTGCATGCTGCTTTGAATGCTGATTTGGTTTTATAACTGAAAACTACAGTCTAATTACTATTCTGTATAATTATAAGATTACTGGTTAGTTGGGTGACTCCCAAAGCATGTGATGTGGTATGTTTATCACAGGCTGCATTTGCCTCCACTGCCTACCAACAGAGCATTCCACAATCACCTACAAACTCCCTAGGAAGTCATGTGGACCACAGAAACACATCTATTGAGCAAAACACCTGGGCTTGATGGGCTTGATGTATGCACTACACATATTTCAACTCTCCCCTTTCCTTCAACTAATTCTAGTCTGGTGCCACAGACACAATGCCCATTAGTTGCTAAAGCACATTACATCCCTCTGGATTATCTCTCCCAGTTATGTTAATCCTGAAGAAATTCAGTGCATGAACTCTCAGACTGGTCCATAAAGAGAAAGAAAAGGTGATCATGATATGAAGAGACTCACTCCCAAAACAAACTTTGATCTACATTAAAACACTAATGTGACGTAGTATCTCAGACATTTCTAACATCTCCCAAACACACAAGAGTAGTAATTCAGTGCTTCCTATTAGACTTAATTTTCCTCAAAAGCCACAGTTTCAGAGACAGTGAGGGCAGCTTTCCCTTCTGGACTTGCAAAATGCTTAAGATTCTGTTGTCTCACATCCTTAAGAAACTAATTACACATACACAACAAGAATAACAACCATGCATTTTTATATCAACTAAAATGTCCATTATATATAGGCTAACCATAAAATACACAAACACAGAATAGTCCATGCATGTTGCATTGTCATGGAGTAAGTTCTGATCCCAAAAACTGCTAAATGCATTTTACTGCAGCACATACTGGCCATGTGAAGTTTCACTGCATTTTCTCCTATTCTGTTCTGGCAGTATGAGAGGGACATCATTAGAGACCACACTTGTAACTTTGGCAAGAGTATGGATACACACACCTGTCCTTCAAACTTAGCAGCTCTTCAGTGGCCATGTTACTATGACTCAGTCAGGTACCATCAAATTACACATTCACATTCTTGGGCTTAACATATTATCTATTTCCAATATAATGCCATGAAATTCACATGATAAATTTCAGGAATGTATTTCCTTTTTCTTTGGCATGTGTTACCAGTTTACAATTCACTAAATATTTCAAGCCACAGTAGCAGCCACATCCCCACAAGCTGATGGATACATATATTTTAATTTCCCTTTTAAAGGAACACAAAAATATACAAATTCCATGAAGCACCTCTCTCAACATAGAATATTTGTGACAAGTATCTCCTTATTCCTATTGTCTTGATGTATTACTATAAAACTTTTCCTCTTTGAAGGCAATAAGCCCAATAAACATAATTGCCAATATGAATACTGTGTTTCACTATCTTTTAATACTTTTAAAACATCTAGTAAATTATAATCTCAGCAGTAACATTTAGCACAAATAACAATCCTACAGATGAAATATGCAGCCTAAAATTTGACCACAATTATTCATTGGTAGCTCCAGAGACCTATTAATATTTGTAACATTTTTTATACAAAAATAATGTTTTGGAGGAATTATTAAAGTACATAGCAAAGCTCTCAAAAGTAAGAAGTGTAAAATTTAACACAGTCCTTGGAAGTCTAAGAGTTGTGTAAACAGTCTTTGGGGATTTTTGTTCCCTTTTCCAAAGAAAAACAAAAATTTTTCACTTCACCTGTCTCAGTGAGTGAAGCACACCTCACCAGACCTGGGATTTCCTAAAAACATTCGCAAAAGAGTTGTGGCCATTCATGAATTAGAGATTTTGTCAAATAAAAATTAGTCTTGGGACTTAAACAGAATAGCCTATCTGAACCAAACCCAAAATATTGTTAGAACTTACACACACACAAAAAAAAGTCTTTCACCACAACAGATAAAGCAGCATTTCAGAAAAAAAAAAGTATTATTTCCCTGATATATTTTAATTATTAATATTTTCATACATCTGCCTTCACTGTAGATGCTGCAGGGAGACAGAAAAGATGTAATGGGTGCAGTTTAATAAGGCCACAATTTATTGCTTCCTCTCCAAAGCACAGCTCAACAAAAATCTTATCAGACAGGTTAACACTCTTCTCTCCATTGCTCCTATTTCTTTGTTCCTTGGCTGTCCCTTCCCAACCCAGCCCTCGCTTCTGCAGAAGGCCAACACACAGGGCTGCCAAATGAAGCCTGTCATAAAGACTGGGAGATGCCAGTGGCCTCTGCTCAGATACCCCACATGCCATCACATGCCATCACTTTCTGGACACCCTCCTCCCAGCAGAGTCACACAAGCAGAGGAACTCCTGGTGCCCTTCCCCAGACCAGTCAGTGCTGCTGTCTTTCCCCAGCTCCCAGACCTGCAATCCCTGTTGGTGCTCGTGTGCACACCACATCCTCACTCCTTTCCTGTTTTAAGGAATGGTAACAGATTGCACAACAGCAGAAGTTGCAATGACATTGTGGTGACAATGGATGAAAAACAGACCTCAAGTGAAGGAGCACCCTGAAGGGTGGGTGAGTCTTTCCCATTCCACTTGAAATTTAACACATCTGCTAACCTGATCCTAGCAGAGACCCACTGGCCCTGCAACACTGACAGTACATTCCTGACAGAAACAACCTTTTAATACAAGTTACAATAGATTCTTCCCATTTTCTTAGAGGCTTTTTCCAGTTTAAGAACTATATGCTACAAGAAATGTATATTCCATGGGACAATTGCTGCAGTCCATTGTTCTAGACCACTGTCGCAGACATCTTTTTCACTAAAAATCCTTTCTTTAGGATTTTCCCTTCTGGGAAGCTGAGGCCCCAGAAAAAGAATATAAACAATGGTTATCTGCTGCTGTGGAATGCAACAGGTGGATTCCTGATTGGGCCATCTTGGATGTTTATAATTAATGGCCAATCAAGGACTGAGCTATCTCGGACAGAGTCCGAGAGAGCTGCCTTTGTTATCATTCATTCTTTTCTATTCTTAGCTTAGCTAGGTTCTGAGGAAACCTTTTCCTTTCTTTTTCTTTTAGTATAGTTATAATGTAATAATATGTATCATAAAATAATAAATCAAGCCTTCTGAACATGGAGTCAACATTTTCATCTCTTCCCTCATCCAAAAACCCCTGTGACCACGGTCACAGACCACCTTGCAAGCAACCTAAGACTGTGAAAGGACTGATGAGAGAGAGAAGAAATCAACATTAAATTATACTGATAACAATATACTAAAACTACTCATACAATTCAAGGTGCAGGGGTATTAACTTGATCTTTCTTCACCGACAATCTTCAGTGGAAAATTTATGTTGCTTCATCACATTGCCATAAAATTTCCCACAAACATAAAAGCACTTCATATGTCAGGTTTTCAGAATACAGTCTAACTAACTAATGAAGACATTCCATAAAAGGAAAATAAATCTCCCTTGAAGGCAGAACTGAAGCATTTGTCATTAACACATCTGGTTACCAGAGACATAGCTGTTATGCAGAACAAGCATTTGCTGACAGGTCCATCATGTTTCAGACCTTCCTGGCACCAGGTGAAAGAGCTAAAAATTAAATCAGGTTAATTTGCATTGAAGTTATTGAAAGGCTTGTAACATGAGAGATGTCAAAGCACAGCCTAAGTCCCTACCCAAGCCACATAATTTTAAAGCCTTCAGTTAATGTAAACAATTGGATATGGAATTTCACAGAATTCCACTGCAGGAATCACACCAGTTGTCAAGCCCAGCATTTGCTTTTTATATCTTTAATCTAAATCAACAGCCACAAAGAAAACCATTGTAATATATATCCTTAAGCTCTAAAATGTGGATGACTGCAGTTAATACCAGTTGTCAATAACCTGTACTATCAGCAGGCATTTTATATTAAGGTTCTGTTTCTTTCTTAAATCACCATTTTCTGCAGAACTGACAAATACTTCTGTTGTTCCTTTTTGGAAAGTTGCTGATACTGGTGGTATGCTCCAGGAATTCTGTCCCAGTTCTAAACTTTCCCTCCATTTTACTAGCCTTGTCACCTGTGTAAAGCAACTAAGAAAGAAAGACAGTGAAGGGGGTTCTGGTACTTCAAGTAGATTGATAATATTCAAGATTCTTTTTCATTGCACTGAGGAGCTCTGCTCGATTTACTTTCTCAGTGGGAAGTTCATGGGTGAGAACAAGTTAACTGAGGCTCGATCTATACCAGATAGATCTCCTAGGTATGACTAAGCATCTTAGAGGCATAAAAATTTGACATCTGCTCCTATTATTAAGAGAACATGCCATGCCTGCTGATGAAACTTAAAGGGATACTTTGGAATCTCTGACAGCACCTGGATACATGGAGTAATAATCAGGAACTGGGCAGTATCTAATCTTTAAAAAAAAAATTGTCTACTGTCTTCAGAGGTACTTAGCTCCAGTTACATTAAATTGCTTCTACCTTCCCTTGTCATCTGAAAGAATCTCTTCTACAAATATTTAAAGGTGCTTTACATCTAGCATATATCTGGCAATTCAGTTTTACTCTGTCCTAATGGCATTGTGTCATTTACTACCACTGAACTGAAAAAAATGTCATGACACAATAAGATGATATTTAACAAATTCAAGTTAATTGCCTTTAAAGAGCATACTGAGAACTTTTTGGGTTTTTTATCTATAAACTGTAAACAGGTATTTCTATTATATTTTCACTGACCTAAGCTTGTTTCCATTGAAACTGTGGGGTGCATTACTATCAAATGCAGAGATATCAGACTCGGGCCAGAAACAAAAACTCGCGAAAAATCCCATCCTAGGCTACTAATTACATGAATGGAAGAATCAATGAGTATCAGTCAGAAATCTGAAAGATCCCCAGTTAAAGTAAACAACATGAGCCTACCCTACATTAATTTGTAAAGCTCTTCAGTTTTTAAAACTAACCAAGTCGTGTTTTCTATTCCAAAACAAAGGCAGCCAGCATATATCCTTTAGGAAACTGTAAATGTTCACTTTTCTACAATTTGGAAAACAGCTAAGGTTAAAGTTAACTTTCAAGTTTAGTTCACACTGCTGCTCTTTTTTTCTACATAAGGACAGTTTTGAACACAGGAAGAAGACTTGAAATAATTATTGTTCTCTGTTCCACATCAATTGCCACTGAAAATTCTGGCTTTGATGCTGTCCAGTGCTCAAACGCACGGGTGTGAATCTATGAATAATCAAAATCTTTTACAAGATGAACTAATATTCTGCATGTGCAGCATGTGTGCATTTCTACTCCACTTGGTCAGTGAGGACCCACTAGACAGAAAACCCATGAAACTTACCAGAAAGCTCCTGTCTTTCACATTGTGTATTCAACTTTTTAACCTAAAGAAAAAATCCAGCAATAAGCTCCTAGCTGTAAAAATCTACATCTTCTTTCCTTATCTATCCTGACAAACACGTCCCATAGCTGCTACTAAGTACTATATGAAGTGACACACTCTTCATTAATTGGATTATTTTTACCTCTTTGTGTCAGTTTGTCTAAGCCCAAATGTTTCTTCCACCTACTGCATATCCACACTGACCAATGTTTGGCTAATTCTTGATCTCAGTTCACAGTTGCATAGAAGGAAATTTCAAAGCAGAAGAAAGCCTCAAGCTCTTTTAGTTCCAGTTCCCTTCCCAAAATTGTTAGGTACAAATTAAATGTCAACATATTATAGACTCTTTGTAACTAATTAAAATGGGGGCAGATAATGGTGTGATTCATTATTGTCTAGTTGTAGTTACACATTAACATGATTTTATTGTTGCCAAAGGAGCTACAACCATCACTTAATCGAAAAAGAAAAAAAAAAAAGCCACACAGTTGAAATAGTTTATACATAGGGAAATGAATTCTGGGGAAGAGAATGACAAATAGTCACTGTATTGAGACATCATCATCATAATAATACATTGTTATCACCCCTTCCTTACTATTTGCTGCTTCACATATCTGTTTGGCCATGTGCTAAATTCAAAGGAAATCCAAAGTCTTACAGAGCAGAGGTCAAAAAAATGAATTTGTAGTGTCTAGGTCCAAAAATGCCCTGAGGCCTGGCTGGAATGTTCCAGTCATTAGCAGTTAGAAAATATGATCAGTTAAATACAAATGACATATTGCTCTATGCTCATGGCCTAAATCACTAGCTGAGAAATCACATTCATGTACATGAACTGAGATTGCTTTTCCTTCTTTTTTTTAATATAAATTACTGTGAAGATAACTTCCCTAAAGAGTAATATATTAAAAAAAGAAAAACAGACCTATGCTTCTAAATTCTCATAAAAATGGCAGGGAGAGTTGAACTACGTTTGCACTAGACTAAATGAGTACATTATTCTCACCCAATCTTCACCAGCAGCCTCAATTTCTGACTGTCTGGATACAAGACATTTGCTCCAAAGCAATTCTATTTCCTTCATATTATCTTTTACAGGATCCATGACAGCTAGATTGCTGAAAAAATAGGCTTCACTACCTTGGCCAGGTCTGCAGTTTCAGCTGTGACCACTTGAGGAATTACAGTGGCAGCAGTTTGTCTGAGCTCTGACATGAAATACCATGTCAGCTAGAACTTTGTTGTGAATTTTCATAATGGCCTTTCCTCTTCAATGAAGACAAAAGGATTTTCAAAACATGTTTACTATATTTCAAAAAAGAAATATTAATTTTGTTAAACCAAGTAAAATTTCAAGCAGCTGAGAAAGGACAGAAATAAAACATGTTCACAAGGAACAGTTACAAACAACTCTTCCTACAGACCCATTACATCTGTTCTCTGCTTCCATAATTCCTTAATTTCAATTAATTGTGTAACAGGAAATTTTACAGTGCGCTCTACTCTCACATAATTTCTCCTTCCAGTATTGCAATCCTGCTAGAGTCCCCCTACCTCCACCTTTCTCCATTCTGAGATTCTGTCCCTTTTCTTGCTTTTCCTATAAGTTCTGAAGACATGTGCTCCTCAGCAATCTCAGCTGCTCATCAGGGGAGTCCTGTCCTTTGCAAGCTTGAGACAAGTCTCTTCTTTTTTAAGGAATGTAACTGCATATGTGTGTACATAACTTTGATGTCACATCTCTTTGACAGACTACAGAGACACATTGGTGAAAATGTTATTCACAGAAGACAACAGAAATGCGATTAAAACTTTGGACTGGGGTTGTTCCCCAAATCTGATATTATTTTCAGTGGATAGAATGTGTGCTTCTTTTTAATCAGAAATGAAAAGAACAGTACTCTGCTTTCAAGTTTAAAGGGTCCACTTACCTTTCAACACCCCCAGTTCTTCATCTCGGTGTCCTGAGACCTCTTGGTCATCAAAAGATCGAAAAACAGATACAACTGGAGCTGGAACACCCAGTTCCAAAGCAGAAAGTGGAGTTCACAGCACTCTACTGACTACATGGACCTAGTGTTCACACATGGACCTGCTCCAGCTGAAATCAACAGAAGGCTTTTCATGGACTTCAAAGGTTTTTGAAGTATAAAGCCTTATAAGGCTCAGCTGTGGGAGAGATCAAAAAATGAAGATTCTTGGTGTAAACTCCTGGGCAAGGAGTTTTAGCACAAGGTTTACATTTGCTAGGCACCAGCTACTAAATATCAATACGAATGTGTCTGTCTTCTGTAGGATGCTGCTGATACTCAGTCATTATTCCTACTTTCAATCTTTAAAGACATGGATGCTAATTTATACCACCTCTCTTTTTCTGTTTACAAAAGTTGGCTATGTACTCCAATCCAGCTAGTTGGATAGAGTAAAAATTCACATAGAATGGCCAGTGGAGATGCAGGTCAGAATGTGAAGAACAATTTCTATTGGTAAACACAAATTTAGCACTCAATCTTAAGAAGATGCCCTTTACAAAATGACAAAGGATGAGCATCTGGAAAATCAGTCTGCTTTTCAAGTTGTCTCAGAAATCTAACATTTTGGGGTTTTTTTCCTTATACAACACTTACTAAATCAAACACATTTTAATTAAGTTCAGAGCACTTGTTCATTACAGAGACAACCCATATTCAGACAACAAATAATGCTTTAATAATAGTTTTAATTTGAACACTACCCATCTGAAAAACCTTTTGCTCAGTATTAAGTGACTATATCTTCCAATGGAAAAAGATTTACATTTTAGAACTGACAGCGTTTTTCTTTGAGAAGTTTTCTAATGCTTTTCAAAAGCAGCATTCCCCCCCCTCACCAACATGACTGTGACATTTAAACTACTCTTTGCTCATATTTTCTATATCTAAAATGTCTGCTTTAAAACCTATTAGTAATCAGTATTGGGTTTATTGCATCTGGTATCCAGCACATTTACCAAATTAACAGCAATTTTAATTTTACAAACATAACCATAAAGAAATTGTTTTCTTTATATATAGGAATACACAAGTAAACATGAGAAAAACATCTTGGCAACTCCTATTGTTCAGTACAATTCCTCACCATCCACTTGTATTTTCATACCGTTCACTTGATTTGCATTTAAACTTACACTTGAGACACAGACAAGTATTTTAATTTAGGACAGCAATGAGCAAATCTGAGTAATCAAAGCCTCTAGAAAACAATGACCAGGCCATGTAAACCCCTGCACTCACATCAACTATGCAAGCATCCTCTGAGGGCAAAGAGATTTGGGTCTGGTTGTGAGAAAGTGAAAACTCCCACTTAGGGAGGTTCATACCAGACCAGGTTACAACAGCAAAGACTAACTATGGCTCAATTACACAATACAGTGAATAATGCAACTGTTTTCACTAGCTGCAACCATTGTTATTCAAAACAAACCTTTCATTTTCACAGGTTTTACCCAAGATTCTGTTGGATCTGTGCACCTTTTGTTCATGACTGCAGATCTAGATAATCAGGGCACACCAAAAGCCAGAATAATTATCCAGATCATATGCCATATGAACATCAAAAACAGGAGAAGGATTGGGCCTCTAATGAGTTTTGAGAAAAACAAAGTAATGACAAATGCTACAATTTGTCTGTGGAAATAAATTAGGAGCAGTGTGCTTTGCAAGACACATGAAAGTCAGAATTACTTAACACAAGGGTTATTTTTGGAAAGGAGACGAGTACTGAAACAGCAACAAAAGCAGATGGCACACATCCTCACATTTAGAAAGGGTTGTGAACATGTCCCAAGAGAACTAAGCAAACTCAGTGCCTGGGCAGCCTGTCCATTGGAACTGAAACATTCTGGGAATAAGACACCACATAGCTCACTACAGAAGTACCACATATCTTTTCAAAAGATTTAATAAAAACAATTTATAGTTTCAGAATTATTTGAGACAGTTACAATAAATGGTTTCTTCATGATTTCCAGCTTCTCTACAGCAGAGCACAGAGAGACACAAGCATCCTGGACTTTCAGCCTGGCCCTCACTTTCCCAGCTGGGACCCATTGCAGATTATTGCAGGTGCAGTCACTTCAGAGTTACAGGCAATTTGAAGGCAGATGTGCTGGCACTGAGACAACCAGCTTCCTGACTTGTAGGTGAAATCTGGTATTGCTTATCTAGAGGTAATCACTTGCACATTATTTGCTTGCAGATATAAAATCTGAGAACCTTTTATTACTCACTTAAAAGAATTGCCTGTTTTTCTTCAAAAACTTTAGTTGTCCTGAAAGGCAAGAGTCCTTCTACAACACTAAAAACAACCTCCTACCACCATATAGTTATCAGTCATTCAATATAACAAACTTCTAAGGCCTTACTCTTCCCTTTTACAGCTACTAAACACTATGCAACATATGGCTCTATTAGCTTAAAACAATATTTTTCCATACTTTCAAAAACAATTTTGAGTTAGCCTTGGCTCATCTAGCTTAGTACTAATTCCTAAGTACTAAATCATAGTATATTACTATTAGATTTACACTAAATCACATTTACAAGAGGTAATTTCTCTCTAATTTCCTTCCATATATCACAAAACTGGCTTACCACTTGAAGGATGTCTATGTTGTATCAAAATTTTCAGCTACAATTCATCCACTTTACAAGTAAGTCAACATGAACAGAGCACCTCTGTGACCAAGGTCACCCACGGTGTTGCCTGCATGTTTCTAATCAGTGCCCATTTTAACCAGTTTAAACAATCTCTCATGAGCCTGTTCAAGCAGCAATCACAATGGATCACAAAACATGTATACATCTCCATGTACCTGGACTTTCCCCTGATGAATAAAGAAATGGATTTGCTAAGATTCAATTTAATGCTGAGGATTACCCCCTCAAAAAAATTTAAAACTATAGTGAGATGTACCAATATCTAAAAGGATGGAAAAAAAATTGATTTAGCATTGATTAGCATTGTAGTTTTAATGCACTGACAATCATAAATGGTCATATATGAACTCATGCAAGAAAATCTAAATCATGAAAATTAATTTAGAAGCAAGTAACAGGCAGGCATTATATCCTTAAAATGGATATCAGTAAACAGTACTTAGCAGGGATTATATCCTTAAAATGTAGCCAATCCTGTTCTCTGTTCTAGTCACTCCTCCACACCTGGAGTGCTAGGTCCAGTATTGGGCCCCCCATTGCATGGAAAGAGATGGACTTAGTGGAGAGAGCTGAGAAAAGGGATAGTCATATCTCTCACATGAGAAGAGGCTAAAAGAATTGGGAAGGTTTAGTCTGGAATGGAAAAGCCTCATTGATAGTTTCTCATCAATGTTTGTAAGTACCTGATGGGAGAGAGTAAAGAAAATGAAGCCAGACTCTTCTCAGTGAAGCCCAGTAACAGCACAAGAGGCAATGGACACATGTGAAACATGGGAAACTTAATCTGAACATGAGAAAACACCCCTGTTGTTACTGTGAGGGTGGGTAAATGCTAGAACAAGTTGCCAGGAGGAGCTGTTCAGCCTCAGCATACATTCTGTGAGCATATGGCTGTAACCTTCCAGTGACACCACACCACAACCACAGGCAATTTTACTGGCAACTACTCCAAATTCCTAGGACATGTTCTACCACCCTCTCAGCTTTTGACCCAGTAAACAAGACTGACCAGTCCTGTGCCTTAGGTAAATTATCAAGTTGCACATATTACCCAGGAAGACACTTGAGCTTGAGAGGTCTACAACAGATCCCAGCTAAGACAAAGATCAACGAGTCCACAGGTCAAAGTAAAGTTTGCACACCATAACATTTTTAGCCTAAGTAGTTACACTGATCTTCAAGCTCTTATTCACAAAGAAAATTTTAATCATGCCAGTTTTAAAACATGTCTCAGATGGCTGGCAATAGAGATTAAAATCCAAATTGTTTTTTCACTCAACTTGAAAACATAACACTAAAAAGGTCACTGCCATGCCTGGTCCCCCAAAACAGAACAAGTTCATCCACAACTAATATCACAAATGGGAAAGGCTACACCCACAGATAGCAATGCAAGGAGTTTAGTCTCACTCCAGTAAAACAGACAGGATATGCAGAAAAGCTCTACCAAAACTAATCTGAGAGTTCAGGCCTCTTGTCCAGCTGGCTGTATGAGGTCCTGGTTTATACCCACACCCTTTTCAAAAAAAGAAAAAATTTGTGCAGTAACTGATCTCATCTTCATGGGGCTTAACCTATTGTGATAAATGACTATAAAACCAGACTCACAAACTTTGAATACATCAAATTAAAATTTGTACCTTTCTCCTGGAGATCAACTAAAACACTGAGACAGAAACTGCCTTAATAAGAAAATGTTGAGGAAAGAACATGCCCAATGACATCACTGTACAACTTCTGTCCCAAAAATAGTATGCCTTTTTCCACATAGGATTCAGAGTCTTGAGGTTTCTTATGGAGCCAGACACCTTAGTCCTTCCTCTCATTTCAGAGTAGAGGAGGAAAACTGCCCTGCCCATCTTATAAGGGCACTATATTAACACTCAGGCATGCTCTTTTAGATAACAGCCAAATGCACACAATGCTGATTATGGTACAGGACTTCAAGGTTCAAATCTACACCTACTCCTAAGCAGGCCATTTGATGGTAAAGCTCCAGCTTACTGGAAGAGCATTCCTGCCATCCTCCCCTGTTCAGGTGTTTTAGAGAGAATTTTGTCAGAAAAAGAAGCACAGCACTAGGAACTCTGCTTTATCAAGGCACTGACCCAAGAGCATGGACAGGCTACAGTGAATTACTCCCTCATACATGTTTTGCAGCAGTCAAACCCCAAACAGTCAACACCCAAAAGATTTAAAATAAGTACTCTGAACATAAGGCTAAAGAGATGAGCTCTCTTTGCCCTTACTCTTTCTGGTTACAGGTCAATGAATGCTTCACTCTGTCCAGGGGCCTGAGTTACACAGTTGGGATAAAAATGCTTTCTCTCATCTGCAAAATTTCAGAGCAAGCTAAAGCCACTACTGAACACATTCCAGTAAGACAGAAGTGATATGTTGAAGTCTCTTCATTTAGTGATTAAACATAATTCTCTACTGTGGATGAGCATGTAATCAATACATTTTTATATAAAAGAAAAATCCACTATGACCCCTCCTGATTATAATTGTTTTTGATTGCTCAGGATGAAAGGCCTTTGTACTAGCATGCTCTCTGTGAAAGATCATGGCCTGGAAATAGGCCCTAGATATAAAACACACACATTTCATTGGGTCTAGGACCCACGTAGTGCATAACTCCCATAATGATCTCATGTATCCCTTGGTACAACCTCTACATGGAACTTCCCAACACCACCAGAACTGGAAAACCCCCCAGCCATGGAGATTTTATAGGAATAAGCAGGCATCTGTGTCCCTCCAACAAGTACTCTGAAGATCAAAGATTTTTGATTTAGGTGACTGATTCTTCTTCTAGCCCACATCAATAGTCTACATGGAATAAAAAAAATATATTGCTTCACCTATGCTTCACTTCAAATAATTTCTACTGGCATTGTCTACTGACAATGTACATTTAAAATAGGCTTAGAATTGCTTCCCAGGTGTAAATTAACAAATAGGCTTTTTAGAAAGAATACCTCTCTTGAAACTTTAAAAAATAAGGACAGTAAAGCAAAATGGGTGAAACTTCTCTGGGGGGGATCAATTAAAATCCCTTGTGAACACTTAAAAGTTGGAAATACATTAGCTGCCATTCAAACAAGAGCCAGAAGGTACAGAATTAACCCAGACATCCTATTCATACTACCCGATTCGCTTTAAAAAGTTGTTAGTAATGTGATTTTAGTGCCATAAACTACATGAAATTGAGTCTCTGCGAAGTTTTGGGGACATCATCTCTTGCACAGCCTGTCCAGCTGCTGTCCCCCTAACCCCCACCACTGAGGCTGCAGCTAAAGCAGGGCTGAGAAAGGAGTGGGTCAGTCTTTCAATTCTTGCCTAACTGGGAGACACTAGAGTTCCTTCCTGCTCTGATTGGGAAGAGCTAGTGTTTAGTTTGCTTCAAAGGTTGAATCAGATTACAAGATAAGTGGACATCTGAAATGAAAAGAGCTCCAGAAATTGCTACCAGTTGAGATGAAAAGGGGAGGGGAATGGCCAGAAGGAGGGAGCAGAGAAAGGAATGGAACATCATACCCTTTAGCCCACATGGAATTATCTGGCCCAAATGTGCACATCCTACACTGTTTTATCAGTCTCCTGTGAGAACACTGGATGCCTGATGTACTTTAAAACTCTCCTCCTTTTCCTCATTATAAGACAATGGAGAGCTTAACTTTTATAAACGAGAGCACTTTATCTTCCAAACATTACAGTCGTTTCATGTCTAACAGGAGTTTAATCCGTAGTAATTAAGATAAATTACCACATGCTTTAGCAGGTTGAGGTTAAAACTCTGAGATTTTCAATTGATTACAAAAAAAAAACAGCCAGTTATCAAGTCCTAACTGAGTAATTCCCTACTTATTTTACTCTAGCTAATTAAAATGTAATCACGATTGTGTGCAGTGTGCATTCTGTCAGCAGTTTTACGTTGAAAAAGAAATTTTGTCAAGAACACACACAAAAAAAAAAACAAACCCAAGAAAAAAAACCCTTTCGCTGTGAAACTGGCTTGGTCTAAACTGCCTCTTTAGCCACTGAAACTGTAAAACAAGTAAGTTACAACTGCTTGACAACGCAATAAAAAACCCTGACCGCTCTCCGAGATAATGAGCTGTATTAATGGGTATGCTCCTTTCAGGCCATCCCGGGATGCACGGAGCGCTGACAGCGGCCAGGCCAGGCCAGGGCCGCCCCTTCTCCGCTCGGCTCGGGTCGCAAGCCCGGTCCCTTCAACCCAAACCCGGCTGCAGGCACCCAACCAACTCCCTGCTGCCCTTACAACGCGCACACTCCGCTCTCCTTTAACATTCCCTCTGGTTTTGTCTTTTTAAATCGGTTTATCCTGAAATGCCTCTGAGACCTGCTTTTGGTGCCGACACCCTTGCCCCGAACATAACTTCACCCGAGGCGCTCTGCTCGGACGTTCCCGGCGCCTCAGGGACCGGCACGCCGGGGTGAGCGAGCGGCGCGTCCCCGAGGGCCGAGGGCGCTCCCTCCGCTCCGAGCTGCCCTGCCCTTCCCCAAGGGGCTGCGGCTCTGGGGACGGAGAACGGCTCACAGCTCGGAAGGGTTTCCGTCATTTGGATAAATTCGAGGAGGTTTAATATTTGCGCAGTGAAGAACAGGTGGGGAAAGGGAAAGGTGCGCGCGTAACTAGAAGAGGGGGAAGGACGGGCAGACACTCGCTGCTCTTGCACTAGCCGCGCACTGCTTCCAGCTTTCATTTCAAGCCCCGCAGGTCTCCCGCCACTTCAATTCCATTTCTCCCCACTTTATCCCTGTTCGTGCCGTTAGCCAAATATGTGCCTCTCTATCCCAGGCGGAAAAGAAAAAACACAGCGTTACCCCCACCTTCACCTTCCAGGACGTCAGAACCAAGTATAACACGTTCACGATTATCGCTCTTGAAAAACAGGCTCAAACTTTCCCACCGGGCTGGGGAAGCGAGCCACCTGCGGCGGCCGGCTGGCGCACCGGCGCTCAGGCAGGCGGAGCCCGCGGGATCGCCGCCCGCCCTCGGCAGGAGAGCGCACGGCCGGCCCGGGAGCTCCGCGTCGCGCCCGCCCCACCGCCCGGACACCACCGGAGACAACGGCCGGGAGCGCCGGGCACCTGCCAGGAGCCCCAGGACCCGCCAGGCGGGGAGCCCGGCCGGCACCCACAGGCACCGACGGGGCTCAGCGCTGCCGCGGGGCCGTGCCCACCTGCTCGGCGCCTCCAGGTGCTGCCCATCCCCTGGGGCTGCCGTCCCCAAGCTCGCCAACCCCAGCCCCAGTCTCGGCCGTCCTTTCCACCCCCATCCCGCGCTCCGGGAGACACCCGCTCTCCGGACGGTGGCAGAGGCTCCCTGCGCCGTGCCATGCCCCTACCTGGAAATGCTTGAAGAAGGCGGAGATGCGGGTGATCTGGAGGCTCAGGCACCTGGAGGTGCATCTGGCGGCGGCGAAAGCCTCGTCCTGCCTTCGGGCGGCGGCCCCCGGCCCGTCGGGGCTGCCGCAGGCGGCCGTCACCCAGAGGAGCAGGGCGAGGGACACGCCGGGCGCCCTCCGCACCATCGCTCCGCGGGAGAGGAGGGCAGAGGGGCGGCCGGGGGGCTGCGGGCGCCGGGGTGAGCTGGCTGCCGCTCGCTGGGCTGGTGCCGGGCAGCGCCGGGGAAGGACACCTCCGCGCCGCAGAAACTACACAAGAAAGTTCAATCATTCAACTCCCCTCACCCCCGTCCTCCCTCCCGCCCGCCCCGGCCCACGGCCCTCCCCCGGCGGCAGCGGGCGGGCCGATGCCGGCAGAGCCGCGCCATTGGCTGCGCCGAGCGCCGGCGGCGGCGGGCGGGCCCCGGCCGTGCCCGCGGGCAGCGCCGTGCGGCCCCAGCCTGCCCGCCCTCACTGCCTCCCTCCCTGCCGCCCGCACGCCGTCACCTGCGGGCACGGCCGGCCGCGGAGCCGCACGACCTGTCCCCACACACAGGCGTGGGGCTGGCTGGGCGCCAGGGAACACCCTGGTTAAGTCTCTTTTCAAAAATTGATTTTTAAAAGAAGAAATAAAAGGACAGGGAAGCGAGAACGGAGGGAAATCACTTTTTGAAACTGGGTGTTTCTTGCAGAGTAACGCTGCTGTGAGCGCTCGTCCCAAGGTGACACACATACAGGCTCCTCTGAAGAGTTATTTAAAAATGAAAATCTACAAGTCATTAGTGCAAATATCTCTGTGTAATAGGTGCAGAGATTAAAACAGCACCTTGAGCTGTAAAATGGCCCCCATACAGTAAATATCAGCCTAACATCCTTTCCCTCTTGCCGTCGGCTCCGGGGCCGGAGCGTGTGCCGCAGGATGTAGCGCAGAGGTTGCCTACCACATTCCTCTCCCTGTGCGCCCTGCGTGCACTCCTCCCGGCTCAAGTATGTGCTGCCAGAAGGAGCCAGTGGATCGTTTCTCACCAGAGCCTGTGGATTGAGCCTCCTGAACTTGAAAATCCCACGGCTGTATGAGCTGAAATAAGCTAAAACTCTTAGGCCATTTCAGGAGTTAGTACTAGGTCAGTTACTATTATAAGTAGTAGTGTGGTGTGGTTACCAAACCCTGTATTAAAAAGGCTTCAGGAGGCATCTTTACTGGAACAAGTTCAAGTATAAGTTGTGTTCACTAAGAAAGTCATCTAAAATCTCATAAAAGTCTGCAAGATCTTCAACCCTTCTGGCTGGTACTAATTTTACAGGGCTATAATTTTTCTACGAATGTTCCTATTTATACAAATGTGAAATAAAAACATATTCCCCAATGTTATTCTCACCAGGCTATATGCATACATCTTTTGTGCACTTGTATATCAGAAATTCAAAGTATAAAAAAGTATAGTGATTTCCTATTTCCAACTAGGAAATCACTTGTCAAATTCTACCCATATATCCTAGCTATAGTTTTAGTGTTTCACCACAAAATTAAGGCACAGATTAAGAAAAGATTTCTTGTCAGAAGTATTGCTAACATACAAACACACCAAAAAGTAAGGCACATTTTAGTTTAGATGCTGCTTTGCAGCTTGTGGTCTCTCTTGTCAGCTGTCAGAAATCTTCACTTGAGAAAAGCCAGCAGGCCAGAGTCAGCCCTGCCAGTGTTACCAAGTGGAGGTGACACTTTGTGCCCTTGGATGCTTGAGGGGGCACAGCTGCCAAAAGGCGAGGTCACCTGCCACGTCCTGGCACAGAGGGTGCCCTGCTGTCTGCACTGCTCACCATACTCTGCCAGCTGTTTTGGAAATGCCCTGGTTCATCAAGGGAAACCATCTCAGCTACACCTCCTGAAGGGGCATGGGTTGGACCTGATGATCTTGAAGGTCTCTTCCCACCTAGTCATTCTGTGAATTCTGTCAATTCTGTGTAGCTTCCTCATTTTTGCAGCTGGAATGGTTACCTTTCCTCTTGTAGTGAGCAGACATCATAAGGGGTTCACAAATAAATGCTTTTATTAATTCTGACTGGTATCTCACCATTAGAAAACTGGTTACTTTGCCTGATCCAGCATCTCTATATTCAAAAAGTAAAAACAGCACATGACAGAACAACACATAAATAAATCCACAGTCTTAGCAATGTTATGACAAATAGTGGTGACCCCATTCAGGCCTCAGTATTAACTTCAGGACTTCCCACTTTCTAGTTGAATCTTTTAAATAGTTTCTCTTAAGCCTTGACTAAAACTTTTGCAACTTTTTCCTTGAGTCATGAAAAGAAAATTGCTTTGTTGATTCATAGTGTTTACAGGTACACTGAATGCATTGAACTTTTACCATAGATAATAAGAACTGCCTGGAAAAAAAAAATGTAACTTTCTGTAAATCAGATGCAAATCTAGAAAAGCTAGAAAATTCATTAGATATATCCCTTTCATGTTACTACTAATGCCTTTTATGTCATATATATGACATACCCCCAGTTTTAAGTAAAAGGGTATGAACCCTGTTTCTTTTCTTTTAAAAAGTCTGGTAGCAAAGGGCATAGAGCCCTTAATGATTAAAAAGATAGTGAATACACAGTTTGCTCAGTTGCTTTTGTTTGAAAGTTCATGGTTACAGAGATCATCAGTGTAGTCACTAAATTCCTTCCCAGTAAGGGCTGACTTGGTTAGCACACAAAAGACTGGCTGTTCACTTCCAGTAAAACTGTAGTCACACAGGTCCTGTTCCCTATGTGGAGATTATGAAACAGGCTCGGTAGCTCAGGAATTTAGAGGTAATTAAAACCCACTGTGGACTAGGTGTCTGCTAGACCAAAGGGATAGATATGGAAGTTTGTAAATATACTCATTTTAAAGATGTTAATAATTTGGCTACAGAATAAAGAAAATTGGAAATAAATGATGTGTACATTTCAACCAACCTGTAAATATAATTATGGTTTTTGACCAGATAAATAGATGCATTAATACATTCATACGTTTTACTCACTCTTTTTTTCTCAATAAATTGCATTACATATTCCTTTTTTATTAGAAATAGTAGAATTAGTGCTAACAAATTTTTGCGAGAGCAGAGTATTAATTTTGTGCTAAAAATATCCGCATTATTTTTCTGCCTGTGCTCCTGAAGAGTCTGACAATGTTCAAATGAGGTTTTCCGCAAGCCAGGGGCTGTTTTTTCACAGGAGACAGCGCCACATGCTGGCATTGCGGGGCGAAAGCCACCGGGCATTGTGCCGGTTCAGTTCTGGTTAATGAGCTGGGTTTAATCGATTCTGAATTAACATAGCT
The DNA here is from genome assembly GCF_027887145.1 of Ammospiza caudacuta. NCBI lineage: Eukaryota > Metazoa > Chordata > Aves > Passeriformes > Passerellidae > Ammospiza > Ammospiza caudacuta. The sequence goes on from NC_080594.1 coordinate 100,305,144, forward strand.
TCATCTGAAAGAATTGCTTCTTACTCTATAGGGAACTGTCAACATCAGGTTCTAATTTCAGGCAAAAAAAAATAAAAGAGATACTGTTAATGTTAAAAATATTTATTGTTTTCATATAAACCACTGTATTTTAGCTCACGGATTTAGTTTATTGTATTGAATCATCCTGATATGCCATTTATTACTCAATTGTCTTTATCTTTAACTGTGTTACATCAAAAATGATCATAGCTCTGGGTACCATATAATCCCCCAAATCCTCTTCAGGAAGTCGGCGTGCAGGGGTGCCTCTCCAAAGTGCCTATGGAGGCCATATGGGGAGTAAAGACAGTGAGCCAGGGATCCATCTGCAGGGCCAGGATCTTGTCAGGACCAGGGAGACACGGTGGGATGGATCCCATGACTGAAGTGCTGCCATGGAAGAATGTTTGTCTTGTAAGAAGGACAGGGGGAGCAGGGGGAGTTGCCCATTGTGAGAGGTCAATTTGGAGCATGGGGAGCTCAGTCTGGGGGTGGATGGAGAAGGGAGATGAACACATAAGGGTTAGGATTAACCCTTATTACCACATAAAAGAGGACAGGTAAAGGTGATGTTACATTGGGTGTCTGCCATAGGCCACCTCACTAGGCCCCCAGTTCTTAGGCCCTGGTCCTCATGAGGGACTTCAACCACCCCAACATTGGCTGGAGGGACAAGACAGCAAGGCATAAGCAATCCAGGCACCTGGAGTGTGTTGTTGGTAGCTTCCTCCTCTGAGAGACAAGAGGAGGCAACAAGAACAAGTGATCTGCTGGACTTCATACCAACATGGAAGTGCTTGTTGAGATGTGAAAGTCGAGGGCACTCTTGGTGGCAGACACTATGAGATGTTCAAAATCTTGAGGGCAGGGAGGAGAGGAAAACTGAGTTCAAAGCCCAGCAGAGTATATTTGCCCTTTTCAAAGATCTGTTTGGAAGAATCCTATGAGGTAAGGTCTTGGGGAGAAGAGAGACTCAAAAAAGTAATTTAATATTTAGGGATCACCTTCACCAATCTCAAAGCAGTCCACCCCATGAACAGAAAGGAAGGCAAAAATGCCAGAACTCTGAGGATGAACAAGGAGATCCTAGCAATGCTCAGACGCAGAATGGAAGCATACAGAGGGTGGAAACAAGGAACAGTAAGTGGGAAGAATACAGAAACATTGAGAACCCAGGGATCAAGCTAAAGCTCAAATGGAATTGAATCTGCCCAGAGATTTCAAGAACAAGAAAGGCTTCTATAAGTACATGGGAGACAAATATAAGACTAAGGAAAATATAGGACCATTGCCTAATGAGACAGGGGACTTGATTAAACTGAATGTTGCCTTTGCCCCAGACTTTATTATCATGACCAGCCCTCAGGAATGGCATTTCCAAAGAGCAGGGGGAAGGCTGAAGCAAGGAATATGTCACCTTGTCAGAAGAGGATCAGGTCAGTGAACATAAAAGTAAACTGTCCATGATTAAGTCAATGGAACCTGACAGGATGCACCCACAAGTGTTGAGGGAGCTGGCAGATATCATGGTGAAGCCACTTCTGGTAATCTTTGATCACTCACTGGGAGAAATGCCCAAAGACCGGAGAAAAGCAAATGTGACTTCTATCTTCAGAAAGGCGAAGGAGGACAACCTCAGGAACTGCAGGCCAAGCAGTTTCACTTTGATCCCTGGGAAGGTGATGGAGCAGTTAAGCCAAAAATACATTTTCAGGCACACTTCCTTAATTCTGAACATCTTTAGTGACTTGGCTGGTGGAGTAGGGTGTACCCTGAACAAATTTGCTGATGACACAAAGGAGGGACGAGTGGCTGATAAACCAGTGAGCTGTTCTGCCATCCAGAAAAAGTTCAACAGGTTGGAAAAATGGGCTGTCAGGAATGTCATTAAGTTCAACAAGGGGAAGTAGAAACTCCTGTACCTGGGGAAGAACAGCTCCATACACAGGTATAAATGCTGACGACCACCCATCAGGAAAGCAGCTTGATAGGAAAGGTTCTGGGGGTCCTGATGGAGTTCAATATGTGCTAGCAAAATGCCCTGACAGAAAAAAAAAAAAAGAGTGACAGATATTTCTGTCTAGGGTAAAGTATTGCAAGCAGATCCATAGTGGTCATCCTTTCCTCCCCATCAGCACCAGAGAGACAAGGACATAATGGACAGCATCCAGTAAGGGCCCTGAAGATGCTGAAGAAACTGGAGCATCTCTCTTATGAGGGAAGGCAAAGACAACTGAGGCTGTTTGGGCAATAGAAGAGAGCGGGGAACCTTAATGAGTATAAAATCCACAGGGACACTGGCTGTTTTCAATGGTGTCCAGTGACAGGACCAGAGGCAGTGGACACAAATTGAAAACTGAGGAGCTTTCCTGTGAACATCAGGAAACACTTTCTTTCTGTGAGGGTGGTCAAGCACTGATGCAGGTTGCCTAGAGAGGTTGTGACATCTCCATCCTTGAAGATACTCCAAAGGTGTCTGGACCTGGTACTGATCACCTGGCTGTGTCCCTGCTTGGGCAGGGGAGTTCGACCAGATGACTTGCAGATGTCCTTTCAATCCGTCTGTGATTTGAACAGTACAATAACTGAACAAACAAATGTTTTCTCAATTACACTTCCCAAATGGAAAAGAAATTTAAATAAAAATGTTCACTTTAAATGTTTGCCTTGATTCCTGGCCCTAGTCTTCACTGAAGTCTGCAGGTACTTTTTAGAAGTATTTATTTAATGCAGAGGTACAACTATATTTGAGCATGATGGGTCTTTTGAATAACCATGGTCTATTTGTTTTGTAAATGAATTCATTGCCAGAGATTAAAGACATTTTTATATGTCCCAATTACAGTGCATGTTTAGTTCACTAATTCAGGACACACACAAGGAAGGAAATATATATATAAAAGATATAAAATAATTTAGTTAGAGTATTAGGTATATTTTTAACTGTATTAACTGAACGTATAGACTTAATAAAATGTTGGGAGATGGCCAAGTCACCTATAATTTCTTGATTGTTTTCTTGCAAGCAGCAGTTCAACAAAGAAATTGTAATAACTAGAACTCTGCTAGACACCAGTCCTTATTCTTCTTTCTGAGCTTTGAAATCAGTCTATAGTTTCCTATAGTTTTCTGCTGCTCAAGGGAAAATTGGAAATTACCATGGAAAATTAAGGATTTTGAAAGATGCTTCCACAAAACCATTTCTTTTTTCAAGTAAAACAATGGGAGCCAGAACAGACATTGAAAGAATTAATTTGTGCCAGAAGTTATGCCATCTGAGGACAAATGTTAATGCTTGTGAATGGGAGGAGGAGAAATATTTCTTATGGCTTTGAACATTTCTTCAAGGTTTGAATACAACTCCATTCCTTTGGTAAGGACTGCATAGTAAATCTTTTTTCCCCAGGGATTCTCATGGGTGGTCTATATCATTCCTTCTTCATTTGATCCCTGAAGTTAATGACCTTCTCCAACTCCTTCTGAGAAATAGTATTTTGCATAGTCCTAGATCAAGCCTGTGAGTAAATTCAGGAAATCCATCTCTGTGCCTCATAAAGCTGATATTCTTCATTCATAGATTGAGTCCTTATAATAATACTTTCTCCTGGGAGCAATTCAATAGGAATTTTCTGCATCACCACTTCCTCTTGACCAAGGGAAATCAGTAATTGGTAGTACGAATATTAGTAGAGCAGTATCAGTCATAGTGGATGGCAGGATGAAGTGAGGATTCACTGTTCCAAAAATCTCATCATTTGTGTATAAATAAGAGGAAATAGATGTCTATCCAAAGATTTTGAGGAAACAGGAAACCAATTAGCTAATTTTGAATATGTAGTAAGTCTCATATTGCGTGTTTGAGACACACAAGAGCAGTCAGGTCTGTGGAGGGGTTTGAAGCAAAATGATGGGATAGTTTTAGTGAGATTATTCCCAGGTTTAAGAAACATAACAGAAAGCATGAGGATGCTTATTTTAAAATTTAGGAATGAAAAATAATTGCTGATATCATCAGTTGTCTCTAAGAAGGATTGAGTTTTTCAGTGTTGAGCTACAACCTTATGGTCTGTCTTCATGCAGTCCAGAAGAGAAGCAAATTCAGAAATACAAAGAAAGACAAGATAACTCAAACAGAAGGCTTGCCTGCTGCTGGCAAATAAATATTTGCTACTACATCAAGAGCAGAGAAAAGAAGTCACAATGGAAAATGATAGGAGTTTAGCTCCATGGATGAATATAAAGGACCGAATATTAGAGACATTATGCCAAAGAATTCAGATTTAGACAAACTTATTTTCAAGAAGCCAGGATCAACCCCTTAGACTCCAAGATGCTGCTCAAGTGATGATCCTGAATAAGGTTTCATGCACGACACTAAAGAAAGAAGACTAAATGAGATTAATTAGGAAAATGTTGTGCTTGAGACACCCATAAAAAAGGGTCAGGGGCAAACTGCTGTTAGTTGAATGAACATACTTATTTCCTCCCAGGCACTCTCATCTTCTTCAGGGTCACACAGAATAGGGCAAAGCCAACCTTCACTCATTCCAAATCTGTGTCTTCAACTAGTTTGCAAAAATAAGTTTTCCAATAAAAATATATCTTACTGGCATCTTCCCAGCTGCTTCTTGTCACTTCAGTCATTTGATCTGATTTCTGGTTTCAAACAGTCCACAATTCTTCATCTTGTGTTTTGTAAATGCCTTACTTCTGATTGTACTAGAGCATATTTTTAAACAGGCACCCCTCTTTATATCAGGAGAGAAAACAATGTAAAAAGCAGCATATCCTTAGGGAAATTTTTTTCTGTTATTGTCTTAAATTAAGAATGTGTACCTTATTTCTAGTCTGACTGCAGTATTTATTAATGTTTGAACATTGAACTTTTTTTTCCCACCTTTTGGATAGATGAAGACTTCCTTTCACTTTGAAATCCCCCTGAAGACAGGTCAAGATGTATCTGAAGCTAAATCTGGGACACAAGGAGGTTTCCCTGCAGACCACTATTAACTTATTAACTTCTTTTATAAATGAAACAAACTGAAATTTCTTTGTGAAATGTTTGCTGTATTGCAGATTCTGTAAATCTGTTTGTTTCAGAGACTTTCCAACCTTGGGGTGTATAAGGATTGGACATTTTGATTCTAGTAATGCAGTCTAATACCATACAGACGAAATATGGTATCTATAATCTCTTTATTTGTCTTCAATTTATGCAGTTAAGAGCTGGATTAGTCTTAGTCACTATATTTTGCTGGGAGCTCATGTTCAGTTGGTTACTCACCAGACCCCAAAGGCTTTCAGAGACAAAGGCTTTCCAAGAAACATTTATGTCTGTGAGTGTGACCTACTTTCTGTGTTCCTAGATGCACAATCTTGCATATGGCAGCATTAAAATGCATGATGTTTAAAAATGAATTCAGATTACTGAGTGATTCAGAATTCTGCATATATTATTTATCACTTGAGTCAATAATCATGTCACATGGAAACTTTGTAAAAATTGATTTTATTATGTGTTTCTAATCACCAATGCATAAACTAAATAACACTGAGTCCAGAACAGACAACACTAAACTCATTAATTTGTTAAGATTTTTCATTTCCAATTAGTTTTGGAGAGAGTATAATTATAAAGATATTTTTCTGGTCTACATAGCACTAATGTTTTACACTGGTTGTTACTGAATGTCAAATTTTAGTTAGAAAGTCACATAATAAAAGTGACATGCCCTTGACACTGCCTTTCCCAATCAGATTTGTAATCACCTAAAAAGACAAAATCAGATTTGCTTTTTATGAGTATGAATTTTTTTTACATGCATTTATCAATGTAATTCTTTACTGTACTTTCCATTATTGCTTTTGCCAGGGAAAGACAGACCTATTGATAGACCCTCTTGGGCTTGAAATCCGTCAATGGATGTGTGTGGTGTCTGAAAAATTGTAATAATTCTTTTTAATTAGCCTCACTCCTAAGCAACCACCCAGCCTATTACATGACACATATCAGTTGTCAACTGATTGTCAGCTTCAGGATTTATTTGCAAATTATTTAAGGAAACATCATTCCAGATACCAGAATTGCAACATAATTAATTGATTTAATTACATTTTTTTAAACATATCTAGCTAATAATAATGAAGTCTCTATATTCCTGTTCAATGTCTGCAGTGGCATTTTTTGAATACAAAATAGTTAAAAGAAAGGCATGATATGTAAAAACATTGTGTTCCCTTGAATTAAGAGGAAACCTTTTGATTGAGAGGTTGAGAGGTTGTTGTTTGTGTACTCTGTCCTTCAACTTAAAATAACACCAAAAGTGAAAGAATGAAAAATGACAATAAGTCAATGACTTCAGTAGAAGCTGATCCTTCAAATTCGTTTTTATGGAATTCCCTCTCTAAGATTTTAAATATGGAATAATTAAGAATATTGTTCACAGTCTTTTCTTCAAGGTTAATTGATTTTGAAGTTAATAGGACAATCCATAGCAATTTTTTTGCCTGTGTACCAAATATTTTATTAATTGTACTAAAAATGATTAAGTATGTAACTGTGCTACTGCATGTGCAGACACACACATATGAGGAAAAACTCCTAAGTGTATTGAAGGACTCCAGAAAAGTTGCTTTCTTTGCCTCTTTTCAATTGGTAATAAATTTCAGTGGTGTTTTTCCTTGTACCACTCAGAAGAACAGAGTCTGGTGAAAGTTGTATGACTCTCTGTCATACCAGAACTGAGGGGGATGTGACCAAACACAATATAAACAGGAATATCAGTACTGTGAGAGACAATTGCTCACTTTGAAAATTTAGAAAGGTTTATTAAACCTTAACAAAAATACAACAAAGGACTACATAAGGAAAAAGCTGCAGTGCTGGGAACTGCCCCTTGTGCACACCATGTGCCCAGTTCATCTTCCAGATGGATGCTCAGTCTTTTATACCCCTGGGGTTGCACCAGCCAGCCCTGGCCCCTCCCAAAGTCTGTCAGTCAGCTCTTCTTTGCCATTTTATCGATGGAAACTGCTTTCTTGTCACTGGATTGGAGGTCAGGTGTTGCCATGCTGCACCCCCTAAGCACCAAGCTTTTCCATTCCCAGCTGCCCCATGCCAGGGACACCTGTGCAGCTTCTTTGTACCTGTGCTAGACAGCCCAGGCTGTCTGATGGCAACAATACAGGGGGGAAAGGGAGCTGTGGGGAGAACAGAGGACATCTAAACTACAATAACACAACTATACAGCACTAAAGCTTTTCCTAATATTCACACAATAGTTATTTTTTAATTGTGAGAGTCAATAATCTCATTATCCATCTATAAAAGTACTGATATGCACCCTCCAATGTCTTCAAATATTATTTTAAGAAAATACTCCAGTGATCTCTGCTGGTTTGTCAGTCCTCAGCATGTGTTGGTGCCTTCTTCCTTTTCAGGTGCAATGCTTGTTTTATTTCTTGAGATTCCTGTTGGGCCCTTCCTCCATCCTGCCTGAATCCCTTTGGATGGTGGTGCTGCCCTTCATCACATTTACTGTTTTCCCAAATTTGAGGTCGAGGTCACTTGCAACCTGGGTGAAAGTGCACTCCATTACCACCTCAGGTCACTGATAAAGCTGTTGAACCTGACAGCTCGCAGTGCAGAGCCCCGTGGTGTCCTCTTGTCACAGGCAGCCACGTGGAGAGCTCCCCTGGCCACCCATCCCTGACACCCAACAAGATTTTTGCCATATTCCTGTCCAGCCATGGGCTGTGATGGTCTAATTTGGCTCAAAGAAGTAATTAGTTATGGCATAGCTAGACATGTGAAATGAGCCTGTCAAATGTCAAAAATGCATCCCCTATTACTACTAAGCAGAATTCCTTCTGCTTACCTCCAAGGCTAATTTTGAACTGTGGCTCTCAAGCAACACGATTGGTTTGTCTGATTTGTCTTTACAAATGTCACTGAGCAGATGGATTTTGGCAGCTTGTCCAGTATCAGTGTATGTACTTAAGATATTGGGTACTCATCAGGCTTTCAGTAGCAAGAACTATTAGTTATAGGAACTTCCAATTTCTCTTGGCTAAGAGAAAAAAGTCCTTCTTTATTTTTCCCCCACAAAACCTCTGAAAATTTGGTTCAGAGTTTGAAGCAGTCAGAGCTTAATAGGGAAAGAGTGATACAGTGTGGTGGCTGTCCCACAGCATACATTCCAATGCTTTAAACATTTTGTGCAGAGTTGATGCCACTGCATACCCAAATTAAATAGAGAAACAAAGGCTTGTTTACAGCCAGCTGAACTGATCAGAATTCTTTCAGGTAAATGTATGTCATTGAAAAATATGCTTTTATATAGAATGGAAATGTTTTTGAAAGATTTAATTTTAACTAAAATTTTCTAGGTAAAGAGAGCTTTGAAAAGAAAACATGAAGCAGTTAGATACTTACATTAAATAATCTCCTGTTTGGGTTTGTAATTAAGTGTTTTACACAAGGGGGAAAAAAAAAAGAGGACCAGTGTTAGAAAAATGCCAGAATCAGTTTAGGGGTTGATTTAAAGAAAAATAAAATATTTCTTTTTTTTTTCTTACTGTCACATGCCAGTAGCAGTGCTGTAGGTGAATATCCTGCTGCTTATATGCCATGAACTAATAATTATAAAAAACCCCCACATAGGATGAATTTTGCAAATCTACCAAATTAACAAAAAAAATATTACTTCAGCTTGTTTTTTCATTTTAGCTAAGCAAAAATTACCTCAAAATTATATGTTTTCCCCATTTCTGTTTCTAGGAGGATTTTTTTAAGGTTTAATTTTAGTTCCAAATCAGAATGAAAACCTTTTTTGAAGTACTACAATTTCAATTTGAATTAGACTGCCAAGAATTTAAAAGGCCTGTCCTTAGTCTTATCAAAAACTGTTTCATAGTTTTAATATCTAGGAAAAGACGTATTTGTGTCTGACATTTCTGATGTCCTGGTGATCTGAAGCAAGATGAGGCTCCTCAGAGAATATTTGGGTTTTGTACAACTCTTTAATCTTCTCTAATTTAATTGAGAAGCTGGACTGATACTGCTCTGGGCTGAATGTTTAGCATTTCTTTGGACACTTTTACCCATTTGTATCTGGTCTGTTCACTCTACCTGAAAATATCCTTCCCTACCCACTGCTCACTTAACAAAGTAAATCACAATTTTAATGTTTGTTACTGCAATGACAAATCCTGTTCAATTATATCATGGTCTTGACAGGAAATCCCATTTTTCCTGACCTTCAGATTATTTGTGTAGTTTTCCCACTTGTGTAATGTGCAGCCCTGTTTAATAAGGCCTGTCTGATCATCTGTATTGCTATGAAGACTTTAAAAGCAGAAAGACAATGTGCTCGTCAAATGTTTTATCCCTACCAAAATTCTATGGTTGTCATGGTAACTATGAAAAGGAAGGAGAAAAGGAAAAGTAGGTTCTGATTTTCTTAAAAGATATTATTTCATGGCTTTTTGAAATAATGTTATGAGAAAATGCTGCGCTTTTCTCAGTGCTTTGTAAGGCAAAAAAGAATTGGTCCTAATTTTTACAATCAGAAAAAAAACCCCAAATAATGTTTTATGCTCATTAGAAATGACATCAAATCTTCATTCCATTTCAGTCTTCCTAGCCCAGGGCATTCCTGACAAAATAAAAATCTCAATTCAACCTGTGTATTTTAATAGCAGAAAACCCTTTCATGAGCATTATAGTTTTAGTTTTTGAGAGCTTTTTTATTATGTTTTCCTACCTTCTTGATCACCTTATCATCACAAAGGTGATATTTTTCACTCTCTTAAAATAAATTATAATGACTTTGAGTAAGCTAGATCTCTTCTTAGTGACAAATTACATTGTGTTAAAGGGCTGCATGACAATTTAGGATACAAACCATTCTAAAAACCTATGGATTTTACTGAAGTTTTTTTTTTTTTTTTTTTTTTTTTTTCAGAATTGGGTAAAGTACCCCTCATTTTCTAATTTACCTAGTTATTCTAAAATAAGCCTAGTCAATGTTAAATGAGTGACAGGATCAGATTGCAAAAGAAAAAGTTTCTTCCCATTTTCAATTTAAGGAAAGCTTTTTCTTTTAAAGTATTCAACTTCCAGTAGTCCATTTATTTTTACATTCAGACATATAGTTTCTTTCTATGTTGAGTCTTTCCATCTCCAAAAACTTCTTGGAAATGGTCATATGAAAAATCTATGCAACTGCTAAATAATTGTACCATTTTGTCACTGTTGAAGAAAAGTATCAAGAGTCACACTCAGAGTATTTGGAATTTACCTTCATTTTGACATAAAGGGAACTGCAGGGAAACTGTCCTAAAGACACAGGAAGTCGAGCTATAATGGTCTGTATGGTTCTTAGTTTCCACGAAAAACATCTACCAGCGTAGCCCAAAACTGTTTGTGAGCTTCGAATGAGTCATGTGTCTACTTTAACAACTATTGGAGAGGCGTTTTCATGCCAATTTGTTGCATCACACTGGAGATATTTAATTAGTTCTTTGTGGGAAATGGATTTGTAGACAATTCTCAAAGCCTGACAGAAGGCTCACATAGTGTGCATCTGTATGCAAACTCTGAGATAGGAAGTGCTGACTGAGAAATGCCATGGAATAGGACAGACATTGTCGAGAGAGAAATGGAACTAGAAATAAGTTTCAAAAGATGGCCTTGCAACTAAGACTAGATACTTTAGAGAAATGAAACTATAAAAGATACATTGTAGTAGGACCCATGAAGGGTAATTTTAGATTATTTGCTTTAAAGCACTTGCAGTATAGTGTAGCAAAAGCTGATGAACCAAGAAATGCTTGTAATTTATTGTAATTGAGAAATAGCTGGCTTCTGATTGTGATGGCGTGAATTATAACACCTGTATTGTCTCACCCTTCACATGAGACTAAAAGTAGAATAAGTTTTTTAAATGCCTCTCAGTTGCCCCATCTCTGGGTCAAAAAAATGCTTAATCCATCAGTTCCTCTTGGCTTGTTGCTCCCCATTGAACTCAGGAGGATTCAGCCCTTATGTGACAATGGCATACGCTACTGTGACTGAATCTAAGTGAGCCACTTGCCTGGAACACAGTATTTCTGCAATTCCTGTGATACATCTATGTAAAGATTTGATTGAATGATTCAACTCTTTTAAAATTGAGGTATATATTTCCAATAGAAGATGACAGCTTCATCTTTGTGGCCTTTGTGTACCACCTGAGGGAGAAATCCTGTGGAAAACGTGAGATTTGATTGCGCAGCTAAATGCGTTAGCATGATAATAATGAGAAATAGATACAAATACTTGTAAGAGTCATTTTGATTTTTTCAGTTTTGATATTTTTGTAATTCCTAGTTTAGAATGCTTGAACTTATGATTTTAATATCATTTGGTTTAGATGAAGCTTTATGGCATATAGTATATTAATATCTAAAATTCCTTTGCTCACTAGTTGTCCTGTATCTTCAATAAATACTTTTAAATAGAATTTATAAAACATGGATGTAAAATGAAGTACATGACAACATAAGAGTCATATTATAAAGGGGCCTTCTGCAGAAAAACTTGAATCTAGTAATTCCCATCTGATGCAGTTTAAATGTGAATCTAATGCTCTTTGAAGTCTCTGTGTATTGAGAAGCAGGGTACATTATCCCAGGTGAGATTTATCCCCAATATAAGATAATGAAGTTAATATAAGAGCTGACTGCATGAAGAAATAGTTTTGGAGAATATCGTGGGAGCTGAAAAAGAAGCTAGGGCTTTAATATGTGTCACAAAGTACTTCTGTGTGTCTTAGAGATTCTTTGCTGCATGTTCTTCCTACACTGTAGCAAAGCTATTGTCTCTACTCTGAGCATCTTTCCTCCTTTCCCTGCCCACCTCTCCATTTCCAGAACTAAATATACATTTCAGATACTCCAATCCCTGGGATGACGACTGTCTTAGATACACATGCTTCATTAAAAAATTAATTTTTGTTACCAAAAAAAAAATTCTTTGGAACGGTCAGAGACTTGACAAACTTAGGCTTCTCTTCTGCTGAGTTTTCTGCTGTAACCCTGAGCAATTCTTATAACTGTCCTGTGCTTCATTTCCACATCTTCACAAAGAAGCCAACAGTTCTTTCTATTCCACAGAAACGATATGAAGAGAAGTGATGACATACAATGTGAAAAATCTATCCAAGGAAGAGTGATATTCATTTACTTGCTTGTTTAATACATATGTCTATTTTTCAGCTGCTCATTTCTTGTTTTCTTCATAGTCATTGGAAATAAAGAAGTATGTCCAGGGCACAACTTTTCTCATCCTAAAGGCAACATTGAAAATAAGTGAGCTGAGCAATGTGTGTGTTCCTCTCCCCACATTCCTCCTCCATAGGAAATCTCAGGTGTAGGTGTGCAAATGTCTGTAGCTGCAGGTGTTTGGTCAGATTACTCAGTGAAAGAACTCCAAGTTTCTCATAATAAGGAAGTTCTATTGAATTCAAGAGAGTGCTTGCAAGCTGAATCACTGCTTATCACAGAATGAGAGAAAATAATCTGAAAGAGACTTCAGGAGGTCATCAACTCTAAGCTTTTGTCCACAGGCAAAATCAACTGTACCAACTCTGATAGATGTTTACCTACCCTGTCCTTTGCCTTACAGATTTCCATGCAGATAAAGTGTGGGCAGTTACCCAGGCAAAGGTGTACCATCATCTGAGTGTAAGTTAAATGCCCATTACTAAAGTTTTTATCTCTATAAAAGTCATATGTTATAGACATGTAGGAAGATTTAATGTGTTTCAGTATTTTGCTCGTTTATAATGGTGAGGGAGGCAGTGTGGCTTTCTATGCACACCTTGAAAATTCAAACCCAACTGTCACCTGTACTCTTGAGAAAATCTATATAAGATGTTATTTTTTTATCAGAAAAAGAACTGTGGGTTACATTTTCAGCCAGGAGCTCTACTCCTTTTATGCATTCCTATTTACTTTCAAAAAACCAGACATCTCTGCAAATGTCTTTCTGAGAGGTACTTTCTTTTATAAATACTCTTATTGAAGTCATGAGTGTACTTGTAGATTAAATCTCTGCCTATCACAGAAAGAGAGAAAAACAGTCTGAAAGAGACCTCAGGAGGTCTTCTACTCTATGCTTTTGCCCACAGGCAAAATCAACTGCACCTGTCAACTCTGATAGATGCTTACCTGACTTGTCCTTAGAGATTTCCAAAGACTGCAACTCTAAAATCTCTTCAGGCAATCTGTTTGAGTGTTGTCATGATCCATGTTATTAGAAAGTTCTGCATAGTATCTATCTTAAATCTTCCAAGCTGTAATTCAAAACCATTAGTTCAGTTTCCATCCTCTCTAGGCAGGGAGAACTGATTATTTTATTCTTCATTCCTGAAGTATTTTACATTCTTGCAGATCACAACAATACCATCCTTCTTTATCTGTTTTGTTGTTTGTTTTTTTTTCTTGAAGCATTCATAGTGGAACAGTTTTTCAGTTCCTCCTTTAGAGGTTTTCAGTTTTGGGTTTTTTTGGAAGTGCTTTTGTCCATGTTTTAAATAGAAAATATAGGGGCATCCTTCCAGTGTTAGTGTATATCAGGTGTGGGTCCCAAGGTTTTGGCATCAGGAAGGAGATACAGGAGTGGCCTCTGTGAGGAGACCAGGGGCTGTCCTGTGCTGGACACAGCAGTTTCCAGCTGGATCTGTAACAAACCAACCAGGAGACAGTGCTGGCTGGTGCCCTTGGCAAAGCACATTTAATGAAGAGCAAAACACCACATAGCAATGAGGAGTGAGGGAAAAAAAAAAAAAAAAAAGAGAAAGGAAGGGAAACAGGTACTGGAGCACATTCCCTTGTGGCCTGTGTAACCATGCTGTTCTTTTATTCACACTGCAGCCCATGGAGGACCCAATGTTGGAGCAGGTTTATCCTGAAGGCCTGCAGCCCATGGAGAGGAGCTGTTCCGAACAAGGGAAAAGTATGAGGTGGAAGAAGCAGCAGAGAGAAGCCATTATGCACTGATCACAGTCTCCATCACCATTCCCCACTTTCCTTGCAAAACCTGGTGAGGGAGGAGGTCAAGGCATTGGAAATGAGGAAGCAAAGTTGAATCTGGGGGGGAAAAGTGCCTGGGAGAAAGGTGTTTTATTTTTGTATCTCACCATCTGGTTAAAGTTTTAATTGTTGAAAAATTAAGTTGATTTTTCCAAAACGGAGTTTGTTTTGCTTGTGATACTAATTGGTAAGTGGTCTCCTTATCTTTATCTCCACCCACGAGTGTTTAAAGGTTGTTTATTTCCCTGTCCTACAGAGGAATGGGAGTGAGAGAGCAGCTGGGAGGGTGTCTGGAAGTTACCCAAAATCAACTCACCATATTCCCACTACAGCATAGTCTTAAACATTTTCCCTGCTTTTTAAATACATTTTATATATTTAATGTAAAATAAGTCCTTTCCAATCCTATCTTTCTATTGCAACTCCATATCTAAAAAAAAAATACAAAATATAATTCAAGCAACTGGACTTTCCTATGCAGAACTCAAAAATTTAAACCAGCCATCTAAAACCCTAAAAGTTCAGATCATCAACGATTTCACCTGCAAGAAGTAAGCCAAACAATGCTACTTATTTTAGTTTAGAAACATTAGTCATTACCAAAAATTAGATTATAAATCCATCCCTCTCTCCCAATGGTTATATTTCTGATTATGTTAATTAAGAAGTCTCAATTAACCAAGATGTTATTTCAGCCATCCATTTAGAAAGGAAATAAAAATGTTCAAAAGAGTAGGAGTTTTTTTTTTTACTTTATTGCTTTATTTAGTTTAGAAAGAAATTACAAAATTTTAAAGTCAGAAAGAATTTTGCTCATATACCATACCATAATGATAATGGTATTATATTGTTTTAAAAAATAATCTTTCAATACAATTTCGAGTCTAAAATGATGCTGTAAATCTGAAGTTCATTTTAAGCATTTTATCTTAGAAGTATATTGAGATTTCATAAAACAAATAAGAAATTGGGCTACAAAGAAAGAAATTGCCTCATCATTCATCCTTCATAATTAGCATGGTTGGGTTTTATAAATTAATATATGCATTCCTGGCTCTTCTTACTTCAGTGTAATAGTGTTGAGAAAGGTGACAGATTTACAGTGGGGAAAAAAAATTGTAATACAGTTTCTTTCCTGTAAGTTATTTATGACAAGATAGTTAATATGAAGCCCTAGGAAGTGCAATTTGTATGGGTTTATTGATTAAAGTAAAATTATAGCACAGGGACAGTAGAGTAAGGCATATTCTTGAGGAACAGATGATGAACAAGATCTGTGACATAATTTGTGTTTCGGTCTCATCATCAATCTATTGAAATATGTTCCAAAAACTCACAAAAGGCCTAGGTTTCTCCATGACATTTCTGGTGATGTTACAGTCAGCACTTCATAGAACCATGGAATGGTTTGTTTGGAAGGGGCTTTTAAAGGTTATAGACCAACCCTCCACCATGGGCAGGGGCACCATCCGCTACACCATTTTCCTCAAACCCCATTGACTGTGGCCTTGAAGTTTTCCAAGGATGGGGCACCCACAACTCCCTGGGAACCTCATTCCAGTTTCTTACAACCAACGTTTTTTCCTTATGTCCAATCTAAACCTACTCTGTTCCAGTCTAAAACTGTTGCCCCATGTCCTGTCTCCACAACTCTTCCCTGACCTCAGCACCTGCAGGGCTGTGTCTCTCACATGTTCTCACTCTTGTTTCTCTCACATGTTCCCACTCCCATCTCCTGGCTGCTGTTGACAGCAGTCTCAGTCAGCTTCTTAGATATGTTATCCCAGACATGCTTCCACTGTCCCTGGTGGACTCCCTTGGGCAGCAGCAAGTCCATCTTGGAACTACCTGGCTTTGGGTTCCTCCAACATGGGCAAAGCTCCTTGGGTTCTTCTCACAGAAGTCCCCTCTGCTTCCCCATGCAAGACCAAAACACAAGTACTGTCCAACTTCTCATCCAACAATATCCCCAAGTTCTCTGCAAGGATGGTCTCAATCCTATCATTACCCATTCTGTGCTGGTGATTGCCCTGCCCAGGTGCAGGACCTTGCACTTGGCCTTATTGAATTTCATGCAGGCCCACCTCTCAAACCTCTCAAGGTCCCTCTGGAGGGTATTCCTTCCCTGCAGCATACCAACCACGCAAATCAGCTTGGTGCCATCCACTACTTGAGGAAAAAAATTGTTACAGAATGACAGAATCACAAAATTAGTAGGTTGGAAGGGACCTCTGTGGTTCATGTGGTCCAACATCCCTGCTCCAGCAGGGTCATCCCAGAGCACATTGCGCAGAATTCCATCCAGATGGTTCTTGAATATTTCCTGTAAAGGAGACTCCACATCCTCTCTGGACAACCTGTTCCAGTGCTTGGTCACCCACACAGGAAAGAAGTTCTTCCTCATATTCAGCTGGAACTTCCTGTGCTTCAGTTTCTGCCCATTGCCTCTTGTCCAACTGTTTGGCACTACCAAGCAGAGCCTGGTTCTGTCCTCTTGACATCTCCCTGCAGATACTTAGTGATGAGGTTCTCTCTCAGCTGTCTCTTCTCAAGGCTGAATAGGCCCAGCTACCTCAGCCTTTCCTCATAAGGGGCTCCAGTCTCTCAATCATCCTTCTTGCCCTCCACTGGACCAGCTCCAGGAGCTCCATCTCCCTCCTGTGCTGAGGATCCCAGAGCTGGACACAGCACTCAGATGTGTCCTCAGCAGGGCTGAGCAGAGGGCAGGATCACCTCCCTGCTGGCAATGCTCTCCCTGATGCCCCCCAGGATCCCACTGGCCTCCCTGGCCCCCAGGACCCACTGCTGGCTCATGGACAGATGGCTGTCCACCAGCACCCCCAGCTCCTGCTCCACAGAGCTGCTTTCCAGCAGGTCACTCCAGTCTGTGCTGGCACAGAGGGCTGTTCCTCCCCAGGTGCAGGAAAAAACACTGCATTTGTCTTTGCTAATTTTCAGACTGTTTTTTCCTTGGCTGAACCTGCTGTAGCTGTTTGGTTTTTTTTTTCCATTAGACTGCAGGTGCAGTCTGAGAAGTTCTGTACACTGAAGTGGAGTTTTAGGCTTTAAATGAGTGCATATAAGGTTTTGCCGTTAGTTTCAAAGCCTTTTTTGGTTTGTTGCATTGCTGTTTAACTTATGCCTGACAAAGGAGTATCAAAGAGCATGATATTAAAGAGCATTGAATGTTAAATTATACAACAAATAATTGTGAAATTCTTAATGAAAGCTTTACGGCTGGATTTTTGTTTTTATCACAGAATAAATAGCTTTGCTTTTTTGGAATCATTCCAGTCAGTCCAAAATATTCTCTGAGAGAATTCATTCTGCAAAAAATTATGCCTTCATCCTATATTACTTTAGAAAGCTATTTTTTACCTCAAGCATATATGTCATGATTCTCTGCCATGTTCTGATCTAAGAGCACTTTCACAGGCTCCACTGGGACTCCACTAACTTCACCATTTCAAGTCCATAAAGAAGATTTAAACCAGATCCTATAAATTTGAGTGTTGTACAAATATAATGCTTGTCTGATGGCTACTACTCCACTTCTCTTCATACAGTGTAACTTAGTAAGATGATCTCAGCCAAGGGCAATTTTTTTATGCAGATAGAATCCGAGTCTGGGAGTTAGTAACCTTATTCTCTGTTCCCAGATATGTTTCAGATTTACTGTGCAGCCATAATTAGATGTGATATTCTGTCTGTGCTTTGGATTGCTGTTTGCACAAGGACAATAATGCTTCTTTACCTTGGACAACCTTTCCAAGATATATGTGTAAAAACTATGTATCTGGTGTTTACTCACCTCTTATTACCTAAGGATAGCATCACCATAGCAGGCATCTATTACAGTAAGATTCCATGACTTTTATCTGTCTTCTGTAGTATTTAGGAGTGCTCATGGATTTTGCTTTTGGAAGGACTTGGTATCTTCCAATGGAAACAACATTATATGCTACAGCTATCACAGCTGCAACATGAGATAGAAACCCATGTTGGAATTTAAGTTTTTGCTTTGTATGCTCCAGGTTTTCTTGTCTAATTATTCATATCTGTCAGTGCTTTCTGCATGTCGAGTGAAATCTTGCATCAAACTGAAAAGTTTTTGATGTGGTGTGTTCCTTTATTGTCTTGTTATAGCCAACATTTAGCTTTCTAGCTTTATATACTTCAACTATCTTTCTAGCTTTATATACTTCATAAAATAATGATGTAAGCATTGCCTAATACAGTTCTGCTCTTGTTCTGTGGATTTTGTTGCGGGTACAGTGATAATTGGTCTCGTCATGTTTCTTTCAGAGTTCTTCACCACATGCTATTCCCAACTATTTCATGCTGTATTTTATATTCCTTTCCAGCCAGGTTAATAGGTCTACTCATAATAACCTTTTAAACCTACATAGTGTCTATATTTGGAACTTATATTATTCCTTTTGTCAATATCTCCTCAAGCATACGTTGTGCAAAGAAGCTGCATATCACAGTTAAATACTCAAGCACTTTCTGACTTACCTTTGCCTACATTTATGTTTTTCACTTCCTTCCTTTGGCATTGGTATCCCTACTCTTTTTCCTGCTGTGTACATAATTATCTGTTCTGTTATTGAAATGCACATCAGAAGTCAGCATTTGCAGCGACATTTAAGATTTTGCAAAGTTTTCCTATTCTGCAAATACAGAACAACAACACTTTTTCTGCCACAATGCTTTGGAGGAAAGCCAGTCTTTTGGATGGTGATGACTGGTATTTTATTTTACAGTTCACACAACTGCAGTTCCTACAGTAGCACACCAGAGACAAAAAGCAACTCATAAATATGGACTGCTGCTACCCAGTATGTTTTTATATTCATTACTTTTGATATTTAAGAGTTATGACGTACATATAATAGTTTAATAAATTAAATGGTTCACACTTTTGGGTACCTTTTGTCCTTTGTTCCAATAAGAAAAAAAATTAGATTCTCTGACTTATTAAATGCATTTCATCCTTCAGAGAAGGAGCACCTCTAATGCACAGTGTGCCACAAATCCTTCCTCTCTCTTGCAGTTAGTGAGCTTTGGGAAGATGCCAGACTGGGAGCAGAGGTGCCCAGAGGCAGAAAATCAGATTTACAGTCTGTACACACCACATGTGCAAAAACTGCCCTCAGGCTCTCCTTTGAGGGGTGCAGCTGGCCTTGGACACTCAGAGAGCCTGCAGGAAGGCCTGGAAGCTGTCTTATATGGTGACTCTGCTGGACTTTTGGGACTACAATGGATATCTGCAGCAAAGGCAGAAACTACATAGGGAAGATGGATTACTGAGATAATGTCCCCTACAAAGATTTTATTCCCTTGCCTCTAACCCTCCAAAGTTAAATGCCTTTATCTACAGCACTTAGCCTTCAACTAACAATTCAGTCAGAGCCAGAAGACCATGAACACCAAAGGATGAGATATCTTTTTAAAAAGACATTTTAATAAAGAAGAAATTAGGTAAAGCACAATTGCTATGCCCTTCATAGGATAAATGGGGCAAATGCTGCAGTGGCACAGGCAATCCAGACTATTAGAAATGAAGTTCTGTTCCTACATTGCTGCACATGGTTCTTTATGGTTCCAGTGGAGGAACACGGTAAGCAGCAAGAGCTGAAAGTTCTGCATTTAGTGGATCAGAGACCTTCTGGATAAGGAAGCAATTTCTACTAGTGGAGTGAATACCTTTTATTTGAGCACAAGTTTTGTCATCCCACTCCAGTTGTTCTGACTGATGAAAATATAACAAACTCCTAAGTGCTGATCAAGGTTTATCTAAAGGTCAGGCTGAATTCTTAAAAGAAATCCTGAATCTGTTTGGTATCAAATTATCTGTACAAAAGGCTTCGGACTCTTTCTCATACAGTTACTATTAAAATATGGCCTCAAAACTAAATGAAATAATGTTCAGCTTTGTGTCTGAAACTATTAGAAAAAGAAAACCATAGCAGTAATGGAGGAAAGGATAATCTATCATCTGTTCTTCAAGATGAATGTCATATATTCTCCTTTGCTGTAAAGTAGCTTATGGGATACTGCATTGTCTTCTGCATTTCATTAAGGCACTTTTACAGCAGTCTCTGAAATTCACCTAGAGCTAGTCCTGACAGGGAGTTCTGACCTTTTGATGGCTGTAGTTCTGCCTGTAAAGTAAGCTAATGGTTAACCTCATTCCCAGTGGGCAAGTGTCCATAGTGCAAAGCCCAGCAGTGCTCAGCAAATCTGGGTCAAATCCTCAACTGGTGCAAATCATCATTGGTTCACCAAGTCACTATGCATCAGCTGAAATTTAATTTAGCCTCACTAAAGGCAATAATGAAACTCATATTACTACCAGTGAAACCAGGATTTTACACTTCAGATTCAGCTAATATCAAGTCAAGATAGTAATACTATTATAAAATAAATTTTGAATTTAAATGTGGTAATATGCCACTTAGAGCAGCTAGGTGCTTTCATTTGGAAAGCGCTTCTAGCTCTACTGTGTAATAACAGGGCTTTTGTGCAGAGATCTTTGCATTCGCCCATGCAGCAAATGCTGTGTATGACTTGGGCTCAAACCTGATAAAAAAGGAGATCTTGAACCCTTCTCCCCTTATAACATGTCATGGTGGGGAGCATGAATTTAGTGTCTGGTTGAAATCACACAGAACACATTTTCCAGTGACTGTCTGGCATCTCATCTCTCTGGTTCCTTGGCTGTGACACATCAGTTGAAAAATCAGAGAAAACCTTGCTGCTGCACTTCCTGCTGCACTGGCCAAGTGCCGATGTCCTGGCAGGGCAGCAGGACATGGGGCAAGCCCTCTTCTCTCTCTTCTCTCTCCTCTTCTCTCCTGTCACTGGTGACATTGATTTTGGGATTTAGGTCTTCTCATATAAATGTAGTCTCTTCCCCAACACCTATTTTTTATTACATCTTATCTCTTTGTCTACTGTTGAGCCTCTTCTCCAAACTGTGTTAAGAATTTGCATGGAAACACTTTAACATAAAAGACATGTAAAGTGGCATGGTTTTGAAGTGCTTGACATTTAGTGCTTTCTTCTGCATTTCTGTTCATCTCTTTTTGTTTTCCATAACAACTAGCTCCTTTTCCCTCCAAATGTCATTCTGCCAAACATCTTGAGTCATGACCTTTATGAGTTAGACAAACTGAGCAACCAGAAATACACAGCCAAAACCAGTAACTTTTAGATGTATGTACATACACAGAATGATGCAGCTGTAGAACACTTACAATGAAGTTTGATTATTTCTATATAGTAGTATAGATCATATCATATCAACTGTTGAAGGGTCTCCAAAATTATATTCACTGCAGCCCACATATGTGCAGGTGATGCATTAGTCTATTTAGAAGTAAGGATGACATAAAATGCTGGATAGTTTTGCATGAAGAGCTTAAAGTATTATCATTATAAATATATTTGATTATATGTAAGTTATACTGAAAATAAATCCATCTTAATTAATATTTCTTCTCTGATTTTAACGGTTCCGGAGACTCAAGCCAGTTGCAATATAATTATGACCAGTTTTTCAAATAAGGACAAAAACTGGAAGCTTTTGCAGGAAAAAAAATAAAACAAACTAATAAAGAAATTACTTTTATAAAATATATCCATTTTCCCCCATAAAGTTTCCCTGATTGATTTGCAGTAAATCAGTACCTAATTTTTTTCAACCAGTAAGAAATATTTTTTATTTTTATTGATTTTTCTTTTTTTTTCTTTATTGCCACTGGATTTAATTTAAAGTATTCTGTGGGATTAGACAGTTTTCTTGTTGAAAAATGGATGAGAATAATTTACTCTTTATAAATTTCCAGTATTGAGAATAATTTGAAATACTATAGAGCTGGAAAAAGGAACAGAAAGATGAAAGTGATGAGTAATTAACATAGATTTCAATGAACTGACAGCAATAAAATTAAGATTGATGTATAAATGTTCCAAGGGTAGATTTCTTTGTTGTGACTGAGAAATAAAACATAAATTTTAGCTCAGACCAAAACCCAAAATTTGTTTAAGAGACTGAAATGACAAATAAAATTAAAAATAGGGGAAAAAATCACTTGTCTATGTGGGTTTTTTTTTCTTTCTAGCTATATCATGGATGTAATAAAATCTATTTCCCTTCTGTACAAATTTTGACTTCAGTGAGATTAATGATATCTTTCTGTTAGGAAAAACAGAACAAAAAAATTTTCAAGAAAAATATATTTTAAAAAAATATATAAAAATACAGTCTACATCAAAGTTATGAAGGGAAATAACCTCTTCCATTAAAATATAAAATCAACTCACAACTAATTACAATTAAGAGTTAAAATAATGTTCACAGGATTATTACACAATATTGCTGATAAATTACATGTAAATACCTGGAATTCCTGCCTTTTCTGATGTATGAATTTCAGGAAGTCCTTAGCAGTCAGTATGTCAGATTTTCTTCTGAGGTACTGCTTTTGGAAAGTAAGGATTCCATCTTCATAATTTCTGATCATCAGATGTCATCTGCTTGAATCCTGCTGGGAATATCTCAGACCTTTAGGACTACCCTAAAAAGGATTTTTATGGTTTAAGGTATATTGCAGACCTTTGTGATCAAGAAAACCAAAACAAAACCAACATCTGATGATCACCACATCACAGTTAAGATCTGACCACTGTCCCAAAATGGAATTTATTCCATATGTACAGAGCACCTGGGCCTGCAGCACATAACCAATATCTGTGACTTAGAAAGCTCAAATCACATATGCTTGAAATAAATGTCAGACAAGAGGAAAAGCACAACTTCATCATTTAATGATAAAACACAAAGCATTCAGGTGCAGCAGGTGCATTTAGCAATCTATCAGTAATTCATTGCCCCAACAAAGCTTGCTTAGTGTAAAAGGTCAGGACCATTCCCTCATGGATTTGTAGGTATTTGCTGGTGACTAAAGACAGAACAAAAAAACAGAACATGTTTTTAGCATTGTTGCATTTAAAAGCAAAATTGCATTTTAAGCACATGCATTTCAAACTGTTACATTCTCTCCTTTTTACCTTTCAGGTGACAAGATATGGTACTTTGCAGTCATTTATTTCTGCAGAAATACAGAGGTGGCTCAGTGTGTCTGTTAGATGCTGCACCGTACATGTCGTATATCATCTAAGCCATGTCAGAGGCTGTGTCAAGGGCCTCAGCCTAATCTTCGTCTGCATTGCTGAAAGTTAGATGCCCTTACCACCCTCAGCAATATGTAATAAAAGTGATAATTCCGCCCACAGTTTCACTTCATATACCAGCTTTTACTTAGATCATGTTATACTTTTTAGGAATTTCCCTGAAAGTATTTTTTCTACAGTATTTAAAATACAAGGCCAAACTGAATTATTACTTTTATTATTGTTGTTGTTGTATTATCTCAAGGTTGCATTTGATCAAATTCATAAGTAAAATTTAAGTCATTTTTAATAATACTTTTGTGTCCTGAAACACTCATTTCAGTGTTTCAACTTGTTATTTGTAGGTAGAATTAAAATAATTTTCATATGAAAAATGAAACCCATTTCTTCACATTTTAGCTATTTTTTCCTTAATCATTCCTATTTTCTTTTTAATTTGTGCTAATTTTTTTTTGTTTGTTTACTAATTGTTATTATCTGGATTGAGTGAAATGTGCATAAAATATTATTCTTGCTTTAACACATTCTACATGGTGTTGTTTAGTTTGGCAAAAATAGTTCTAGAACAGAACTGATAGCCAAAAAAAAGATTAGATAATAACTAAAATTGCAAAGCAAGCTGACCTAAAGGAGTCTTGGGATTGAATCTGCTTAAATTAGAAATATTGATGAACATCATGAAAAAAAATCTAATCAAGATATCTGTAGAAAAAAAGAATTTAAAGGTGATTACATAACAAAGTAATCCAAACTTCATGAACATCTGTGTGAAATAATTTACTCTGAACTTGAACTTTGTAAATTATAAATTTTATCCATTCAACTGTTGCTGCCACACTGATTTGAAGACTGAGAAATTCACCTATTATCAGAGGGGTTACATTACAGCCATATTTAGAATAATGAATGCTGTCAGCTTGTTGAGAAGCATAAACCTCCCAACAGTCTTGGGAATTCAAGCTGTGGAACAAAATCTGTTATTGACATTAGTGGAAAAAATTGAGCCTGTGCATTGGTACTTCCAGAGAATTTTACTCTTTCTTAGAATTCCAAAAATAACCAAGCCTTCAGAAGAATCCAGTACCTGTGGAAACTACACTAAGAAAATGTTCCTAATACTGCTTTATATAACACCTTGCAAGTATCCCTAATGATAGAAGCTGTTATTGACAACAATACTAGAGAGATATGAACATAATATTGAAATATCTTCATATCTATTATCTCCTTACTCAGCTGCTTATCATTTTTGCAAAAAGAAGTGATTCCCCTCAGTCAGAGGAAAAATGGAATTTACTAATACATAAACTGTAGTTACATTCCCAGAACCAATCCTTCTCTCAGAGGAGAAAAATGGTATTAATTACACATGCACTCCAGTCGATTTTTAAAGTTATTTTATTCTGAAATTATTTCTGCATTCCCAAAATGCCTAAAGCTATTAAATAAATTTTCCCAGAACTGCATTAATATTCTCTAGTGAAAATGAGGAAGAACTAGTGTTAGCAGTTAGATATATTACCAGAACATAAATACTTCTACTAAGGTAACAGAAATTAAAGAAGTAGTTATAAAAGAAGAGGTGGTACTAGGCAAAATTATCTGTCAAGGCTAAATCTGTCATGGTAGATAAAAAATGTACAAAGGTGTTAAATTCTAGCACAGTACTACGAGTAGGGGGAAAAAAGCAAATTCAGACTCCTGTAGATGTTGATGGCAATGGGAAATACATCTCACTCTTTATGAAGAATGTTGTTTTGTATGTGCAGTACAGTGCAGTCTCCCATGGCACCTCATTCATACAGTTTTTCAGCTACTCAAATCAGCCTTGCAAACTTAACAATTCCATTATTATCTGTCCAAGTCTTGCAGAATTTAAGCGTTTTAAATTAAATTGCTGAAGAGTCCATTTCTGACATGTTTCTAACATGTGTCTAAGTAAAAAAGCTTTCTAACCTTTTTTACTGCATATGGAGTATTAGACATATCCAATAATGTATTTTGTGTTTTTTTGATATTCAATATGAGAAAAAAAAATGGAAGCAAGTCTCTTAAAATATCCCCAGGGATTTGTCATTAAAATCTAGTTAATAGATGGGCATATCTAAAATGCACTTGAGTTGATAAACCATATTTGAATTTAATTAAAATGGGAGGAGGTCCATGTTAAGTAAAATTTTTTATTCCTTATGAAAGATTTAGCAGTTCTTGTCTAAAGCTGATTGGAAAACAATAATACTCAATTTATGATAATAATTGATATATCCTGGCTACATAATCTATAGCATTGGCCCCATCACTGCTGGGGTTTTTCCTGTGTTGTTGGTTCTTTGCTTTAATGCCCTACATCTCTGAACTGTGGGCCATGATAAGCTGCACAGAAGTAATGGTCAGTTCAGTATACCCTCTGCTGCCACACCAGAGTATCTCAGATTCCTCTTTTTTAAGACACTATGCTTAGTCTCCATTTTCTATTCCTTTTTTCCCCTCTAAGTATTACTTACAAGAAGACAAAAGAACTTTGTTGTCATCATGTCTCTTAGAGGTAATGTAAAACTAAGCAGTTTGCAGGGTTTTCCACTAATCTGAAACTGCCAGGACATCAAGATTACAGAAAGGCAGCTGTTGTGTTTCTTTTCTCTTATGAAATTAAAATAAGGTGGGAGAATGATAGTAGTAGAACAAAATACCTAAAATAGATTGCATTATACAGTTATTTTCCCTCTGTTTTGGTTTTTTTTTTTTTTTCCATTGTAGGGCAGATAAAGAGACATTCATATTATTCCTCAAAAACAGTTCATTATAACATGGTGAACAAATGAGTGAATGAGTGAATAGGAAACAGAGACCTTTATGGAAGCATAATCCCAAAGGCGAAATTAAGTTTTACCTAGTTCTATGTTAGGAACTTCTATGTTTATGAAGTTTTTTCCTGACTGAACATTTAGACTCCAAGACATCTTGTCTCTAAAGCCCTCAGGTCTCAATTCACACAGATTATGTTGGAAAGTATTTAGAGAATTTTTGTGGGAAACAACTTTAAATGAGTCTTTCTTATTTTATTAGAACCAAAATCTTTGGAGTCCTCTGGATACACTCAGAGTCAGCTTCTGTAGCAAGCTGAATACTGCTGTCAGTTATAGTTTAGTATTTTTTATATTTTGGAAAATTTGTGCCAGAACTCATTTTTGGTTGAAATTTCTTCTTTGTTTCTGTAACTGTTTATTTTTAACCTCACTGCTTTCCATTCTAAACCTGGAAGACTGTATATTTCTTAACTGTTGTCTCCCTAGGGAACCCCTTTTCTCTTGCTTCTTTGTCACCGTCCCATAAGATATTTTAATAATGAAATTGAAATTACATGGGTTAAAGGAGTTTTAATACCTTTATATTACATATTTTATATTTTAATATATTTAAAATGTAGCCAAAGCTTATTCCAAATAAATGTTTAGAAATTCAACACCAATGCCACTTGCATGCTTTCCTTAGTTTATCCATCAAGTATTTTTTCACTGTGTTCCTTGAAAGTATATAGATGGTTTGTCATTGCCATGAATTTTCATTGCCCATTTCAAATAACAATTACTCCTCACAACTCCCTGATAAAGAAGAAAAATTTTCTCTTGTCCTCTATTAAAAAAAAAAAAATCATTGTTTTATTACTTCCATTTACAGCTGCAGGTGAGTAGCTAAATTCCATTATCAGCCCTCAGAACATTAACAGCATACTGACAGCCTGGACAGTAACCCCTGATTCCATTTCAGTTTTTCTAACCCATGGCTTTCTAATCATGAAGATTATTCTTCTTATAGGTGTTGAAAACAGAAACTATTTCATTTCAGATGCCTTGAAAATCCTCTGCTATTTCTCTATTTGAAATAACTGAGAAATTTCAAAGGGAGGTGATAGGGAGCTTATAGAGTTGATCCTCAGTTCAACCATTTTACACAGCTGAAACTCAGCTGTAAGTCAACCTATAAAAGTCGCTGACTATGTCCTGTCATGAAACAAGCAGCCACAGTATCTCATCATTCAGGATCTTTCATTAATTGAAGCATCCGTTGTTATTATTTCTCTGCCTTTATTTCTCTATTATGCAGCAAAAAAAAACAACCAAAAAAACCAAAAAAACCCCAAAACAAGTTAGCCCTTCTAATACACAGAGAAGCATGCAAATAAGAATCAGCATTTTACCTATTCAGAAAGGTACACAGAGAGAAACAGTGCATGCAGAAAGTACAGAAAGGTTTGTTTGGGGTTTTTTGTGTTTTATTTTCCCTTCTCTAAAAAAGTTTATCCACTTTACAAAGTAGGTGAATGACCATACCCATTCTGGATCAGCTGTACTTTCCACTTCATTTATTTTACCCTCTTAACCACAGTTACTGCTGAAAAGAAGTGCCTTAAAACAAAATGGAAGAAAGGCCAAAAAAGTCACCCAGAATGAAAACAAGTTCTTTGAGATGGCAATCCAGTATATGCTTGAAGACCAGGAGTCCAGAGACATTATTCTGTGAGAGAAATTAGAATATTGTTTCTGTACATGAAATATCTTGAGTTTTCTGATTTGAGTCAAATGACACTTACAGGTTATTTTAGGTGTCACTCAGAACCACTTTCAAAAAGCCTGAGGAGCAAACACAGCCGTCTTTGATATAAAATTATGTCAGCATTCCATTTTGGCACTGGTGCGTGACGTGCATGGGGGACTCTCAGCAAAGCCAGGAGACAGACTCTAAAAGACCACCTAACTTTTATTAAACTTGAGTTTTCTCCTCATTCCCTGCTTTAGTCCCCAAACTGCCCCATGAGGAAAGCACACATCCTTCAGCTTCCCTGAGGACAAGGGGTAGCACACAGCGGCACAGTGCAGCTCTGCTGAGATGGAGGTACAGGAACTGTTGCTCTCCTGACTGGGAACCTCAAAGACACCCTCTGGTATGAATTAGTGCAGATGAACAGATAAACAGAAAGAATTAATATTGATTTTCATGTCTACATTCAGAGATGTATAGGTGTGAGTACAGTTGTTTACCCAGGCATCTCTGAGGTTCACAGTGTGAGCTGAGGTGGGTTTGAACAATTTTGTTTGTTTGTTTCAGTGGTCCAGATAGTAGAGCTGGATATTTATGCTAAGAAATTTGGACTAAGATATTAATTACAACATTTCTATATACTGTGAAAAATACATGTTGTCAAATGGCCTGATTTTATTATTTTGTAGGGGTATGTGATTTTGATACAGAATTTTAATAAGCCTCTGATTTAGTGCTACATTATAATTTGTGGTGTACCATTGAAGCAAGAGTAACCCTAAATATAGTTGTCAGTGAAGCTTCACTTTTTTGTAATAGAAAAAAGTGTTTTCTATTCTGTTTATTTTTAAATTAATAATAAAAAATATTATTTGGTGGATTTGGATCTATTTTCTTGGCTTGCAGTCACATTCTACTTAAAATGTTTCATCATTAAAACGTCCTACAAATAGAGTGTGTTAAGTATGGAAGTTTGAAATATTTTTTTTCCTGCAATATGTAGATGCTGTCAATTTCATATATAATATATGGGGTGACTAAAATATTTACTGAGAATCTTTAATATTTACTGATAATGTGATATTATCAGTAAATAATATCTGATTATTTACTGATAATATAAGTATCAGGTTGTTGCTTTATTTAAGTGGAAGGGGAAGGTTTTCTTTGAGTGTAAGTCAGTGTTGGGAACTGCTGTGAGAGTCAACATTCAGAAAACAAGATAAAATGCAGAAAAAAATCCCTCTACATCCATATCTACTGGGACTTTTGCCATATTCAAATCTGTCAAAGGGGGGATTGGGGTGGTGGTGTGTTTTTTCATTGATTTTAATGGAAGAAAAAAGAGCTTGTAAGTAAGATTGTGGCAGAGAACAGTAGAAGAGAGCAGTATTTTATGTTTTTCTGTGCTAGGTGACAGCAATACTCAAGGAACACAGAGTAGGAAGAATTGGATTTGCAAGTGCAGCTCATGTACAAATCAAGATCTTCTACAGCATAATGAACTACACATATGTATATTTATCTTATATAGACTAAAACTGAAAGATACTATGGTTTTGTGCCAGCTACAAAAAGAAACCCAACAACATAATTTTGCAATTAAAAAGAGGAAGTGACAGTTTGTTGTTGAAAGATCTTTGGTTGGATATGGAGTACTTTTAATTAAATCTTAAATCAGAAGGAGGAAGATGTTCCTGGTGGCATAAATACAACCGAAAGAAGCTAAGAGTATTATTTTTGGGGGGGGTTTGTTGGGTTCTGGTTCGTTTATTTATTGGTTTGGTGAGGGGTGGGGTGGTGTTTACATGAAGGTGAATTGCATTTCAATTCATTCAAAGATGCAAACCAACTGGAGTGCAAAACTTCAAAAATTGCATAGTGCTACTATGCAGAGGGGGTGGGAGCGGAGGCACTGGGGAATGCACTGTGTTGTTGTACTGGAAAAACAAATGCCAGAAAAATCAGTCCTTGCATCAGGAGAACAAAAATGAAGTTGTGTCAGAACTTCACAGAGTCTCCTGTGGGTGATGCATTACAGATCCCAGAAATACCTTTCCTTTCTAGGCACACAGCACTGTCCTCCATCACCATACCCATGATTGCTGTCACTAAAGCCAGCTTGGTTGTCCCTTAGCCCTTTTAGGGGTGTTTTCCCTTGACCTCAGTGCCAGCTCACTGCTTTGACCAGTCTGTATTTCCTGAAACCATTGATACACCTCATCATTCTTAACAGATAACTCCAGAATTTTAAATTTCTGGATAAATGAGAGGTGCTATTAAACCTCATCTTCTCTTTGCTCTCTCAGTTTTTCTGGAAATAATTTCTAAGCAATTGGATCCTGTAGTCACTTGCCCTTTTGAGAACTGGCTTTGTTAAGTAGAAAAATTGACATTGCTGTAATTCTTAGCCTGTGGAGAGAGATGACCTTACATAAACCTATAAATGTCAAATTCTGGAAAGAATAGAGGCAGCTCTGTGGGATAGTTTCAGTCAACTATATATGTTATTTCACAAATTCAGACTAAACATAGAATTGGAAAAAATGCGGTCAAAAAGAATTTGTCTATTAAATCTTATTACTGGAGAGATATAATGTGACACTATGTTTCAATGTGATTATGACATAAAACCTAGCTTGGACTTAATAAAAATAGGATAAAGAGCTAACTTCCTGGGTTCCAGCACCAAACTGGGAGAGAATTTGTAGATTTCTGCTGAATAAAGATGCAAAGTAAGACATTAGCTATTGCAATGAAACAGGAGTGGAATATCTTCCTTTATTGCTCCTGTTTTCTTTTCATGATCAGCAATTGCCTTGATTGTGATGACATGCTTTTGAAGTGTGTAGGGATAGACAAGAGAAAAGAGGAAAATTTCTTCTATCAGCATGTTGAAGGGAAAGATGAAAAAGTATGTGAAGAACGAGCACATTCAAATTCTTATTGCAGACTATTCAGTCCTTTTCTATCAGTTTCTGAAATATTTCTGTTTATAGCAAAAGTGATAATTTGGGTATTTAATGCAATTAACTTAAACTCTGGCTTGCTTTAACTCATGTTAATCAGAAGAAGTTGCCATAATTACTAGTTTTCAATGTGTCTAATTAAAATTAATTTTCAGACTTAGGGACATGAAATGTTAACTTGACATTTTATACAATTTGACAATATAATACAACTTTGAAGCCCTTTTAAAAATTATTTTTATGGTGATATTTTAAGTTAATTTTATTCCTATAAGAATATGATCTATTGCTGCAGATTATTATAACTAAGGTTTGAAAATATTTTCTGTCTTAAGTATCCAAGTGCTGTTTTATATCCTGAAACACTAGCAATAGAGACCATTTTTTTATTTACTTAAAGTAAACCATTTATCTCTCATCTTTGCTGCTAATTGACTAAAGTGAAAATTCATCTGGAAGGTTTTATGTGTTTGCTGATGACTTTCAGAGAATGCTTATAATTGCCATTCATTGAAATGAGGATGCCATCCATAGTACCAGCAGGTTTTCCCACGCTGTTTCTGACCTGCAGGATCCCTGCTGCTCCACTGTTTGGCTTTTCTTAAGCAAAGACCACCAGTTGTGTTAAATTATTCTGTAGTGTGTGTCTGAGGAATAATGTTGATTTCTGTGCCTGAAATATATCCCTCTCCATTGACATAAGATGACTACATAAATCTTCCATCTAATTTTTTACATGGAAGCTCTATTTTGAAAAGAAAACCTTCTAAAATCTTGCTTCCAAGGAACTTGTTTAATAGAATGTGCTGCATTGCACTTGTTTAGTAGAGCATGCTTGGTTATAAAATGTTTGCTGTATTTCTTCTACTATGTTTGCATAGGAAAAACAGTCACATAGTCAAATAAACTTAAGAACAAGTATCTTCATTAATACAGTTTTACAGAGAGCAGATTTCATCTATTGTTTTTAAAGCTAAAGTGTCTTGACATGGCCAAACCCATGAAAGCCATGTTACAATTTCCATGCTGCTTATAAATCTACTTTAAGTGTTTAGAAAGGATCTGATCTCACATTTGAACTTTTGTCAGTATAAGATAATAACATATACTACTGCTGCTTGTCATTTCTGTCTAATGAATAAATTTGTTTGAAGACACCCATATCACCAAAAAATATAAAAATCCCTATTCCTCCTTTTTAGGAAAACATGATTAGTATAAAGAAATTCATTAAAATTTCTAGGAGGTTATTTAGAGCCTTAAGACTCAATTTCCAAAATAACTGCTTTTTGTTTTCTCATTCAGCATATACTTGCTTATAATAAGTTGTCTAGGTTTTCACAGCTGTTCTGTATTTATAGTCTAAAGGGAAATTCACTTGTCAGGGATGGTATGACAAAGAAATGTTCCATATGTGCATTTTATTCTTAGGTGTATTTTCTTATTAGCCAACAAAATGTCAAGAAATACAGTTTGAAACCATTTAACAGCCCACAAACAGAGCCTGTAGGGTTTTTGGTTTTTTTTTTTGTGGCATATCTCAACCAATTGAGAAATGATCTGCAGTTTTGTTAAAGAAGTGTAAAATTTTACTGACCTTTCAGACCTTTTGGGACTCTTCACTCGATTTCTGGAACTCTTGGAGTGGCCAGATGGAAATCATCCACTTCAGTGTGGCAAGGGAGAACTGTAATAAATCTTCTACTTGTCATCAAAATTTTCTGGGCAGCATCTTCAAGACAATGCATGAACTTCTCTGTTTTCTCCTTGTTCTTTCCCAGGATAAAATGTACACTGCATCATAAGGACTTGTAAGGAAACTTTAACCTAATATTCCAAAATTCCCAAAAGCCTGAGGCTCCCCAGCCCTGTTTTCAGGAGGGAAGCTGCAATGAGGAGTGTGTTTCTGGCAGCCTCTGCTGGGATGGCCTCTGTGCCCAGGTTTGCTTTAATGTGTGGGCCAGGCATGGACATAAGTGAAAGTCTTGGTATCATTCTTGCTTTTTGTAGGCACAGAAAATGAGCCAGCATATTACAGCAGAGATGTGCTGATGACAGAGATTCCTAGAGTAAATGGGACCTGGAAAGAATTATTCATGACCTTTGACATTTTTCATATACATCTTTGCCTGTCTAATATATTATCCACAGGAATAAGTTCCTATTGCATTGCCAAAAGGCAGTCATAATGAAAATGGCAGTTTTATTTTAACTTACCTTAGGGCTGCCAGACAAGTAATAATTACTGAGACATTTATTGGTGGATGGTTTTGGTTGGTTTTTTTTTTTTTTTTTACTAGAGAGTAATGTAGCAGCAAAATGAATTACACGTTATTTGTGTAAGCTATAATAGAATCATCTCTGAACTGACATGTGTCTTGCCAGTTATGAAAGATAAAAAGCATGGCAATATCCACTAGAAAGATCAAACTTTATTTCCTGATTTTCCTTTGGCAAAAGATGTGGATTAGATCATTTGATCAAAGTGAAAGCAAGAAGTACAACCCCCCAGAAAGCCACGTTAGCAAGTAATTATCAGGAACCCCAAGGCAAACCAGGTCCCAAATAGCAGACTTCAGTGTTAGGCAAAACTTCTCTATTATCTAAAAATTAGGATTGAGTTGATTTTTCTGCCCTGGTTGTCTCTAATGGTTTCTCTCCAGAGATGTTTATCTTCCATTACAGTCAATAAATAAAATCTAAGCAAGCAAAAGAAAAAGGCTGAAATTAGGTGAGATGAATCTCACTTCAGCTCTCAAGAACCTAAGGGCTCTCTAGCTGCCTTTCTCCTGGGACTGGTACTGGACTATGGCATTAAAATGTGATCCCTGCAATTATGTTGAATGAACAAATGTCATCAGTGCATAGTGGAGAATAAATAACTATTTACAGTAATAGGTAATATTTCTGCTGCCTGGTAATGTTCTACATGGAAAGCTATCCTCTTGTAGTAGATAGCGTAGCACTAAACATTGTTAGTGCCCAGTACTGAGAAAAGGTACTTGTGTAAAGAAATGTTTGGATATTTTTGCCACTCTCTGCCTAGAATGAATGTAATTTACAAACAGCATTGCCAAAATAATCCCTACTTGTATGAATTAAGCTGCGAAAAACTCAGTTTTATTGAGCTGTCTCCTTCCAATTATTTATTACTACTGAAACCAATTAAATAATACATTTAAGCTTTTGCAGTTTATCTATAACCATATCTCTGCTGTTAATAGGCTCCACAATAAAACATCCCAGATATACCAGTTACAAGCACAGCTCAAGATTCCTAAAAACCATATTTTTATTTGGTATCATACACAATGCTGGTGGAAGTGTATCAGAGAAGAGTAATTTTCCAAGCATTTAGGAACATGTCAAGAGAAATAGCTAGAAGTGTTTAGATTAAACATTTAAGTTACAGCTTGCTTAAGTAAGTGGCTGAAAGTTTTATTGGACTGCAGCAGTTATGATGCAAAAAAACCTCACAAACTCCTTGCTTCCTTAAGAATTACTCTATAAACTCACTGTGTGGACAGCTGCTGCCCAGAGCAGTCGCCTGTGAGCAGGCAGCTCCTTTTGGCTCCTAATGGTGTGTCATTTCCAGCACACCATGGCTGAACATTGTGCCCTATGGATCTGATTATTCAGAGTGTGAATCCATACCAAACCCTGGCTCACCTCCAGCCCAGAGATGTCCTGACATCTCTTCTGCTGATCCCTGAGTTTGCTTTTGGTGCAGGACAGCCAGAACCTTTCTGAAGGTCAGTGCCCAGGCCTTATTCACTCTCCAGTAATTCAAGTTCTGCACCTTTGCTTAAAACAATTGAAGAAGGAAAGGAGGGGTTTTCTTGAGGGGTTTACTTGTGGAACAAGTTTCACAGAACAGTCAAACTCTGAAAGAGTCTTAAGCACAGATCATTGTCAGGGTTGACCTAAAATGTGATTCCAGTGAAGATATGTTCTCACTTATTTTTATAAAGTTTTTATAATGTAAGTCATCAGCAAATACCCCACCTCCCCTAACAATGTAATTAAACTCTTTAAAATGTGGTATATTAACAGCCTGGCAAATACATTTATCTTCTCTTCACCACTTACCTGACTTGCTAAAGGTTTTTAATAATGCCAAAAGTAATAGGACCTGAATAATTCATGTCCAGATTAGATATGCATTAATGATCCCAGTGTAGTTAACTGGAAAACTGGGATCTAGCTTAGTGTATGCTTAGAGCAATAAAACACTTTGAAGGCTACTCTGACTGTAACTGCTAGGCTCAATAAAGCTGAGTCACTGAAAAGGAGTGATTTAATCTTTCCTGTTTACCCTCTCTGAAGTACTCTGCTTGCAGAACTGCTGCATTAAAGGAGCACTTTCCTTTACATGGTCAAATAATCAGATTTTTGCTAACATTATTTGCAAAATGCAATCATTTAATCATACCTTTCCCAGCGAAACTGATTACGTGCATTTCCTGTATCAGACTGCTTAAAATTTAAAAAGTTTGATAATTTACCTATAGATTGAAAATTAATCGGGCTGTAGCTTCCTGAGCATTGTCTCTAATTTTTAGCACAGTTTCAGCAGAGAGCTAACCGTATCCAGATAAGGCTGTCTTTGGAATGAAAGGACGAGATCTATTACAAGCAAAGGAACAAAAAAAAAAAAAAAAAAAAAAAAAAAAAAAAAAAAAAAAAAAAAAAACACCAAAACCACAAACAAACCAACCCCCCCCCCCAAAATTACAGAAACCCCCCGAGCCGGGTGTGCTGCCGGTTTGGGGCTGCAGGTGGCGCTGCGCCCCCGGCTCTGCCGCACCGGCGCTGCCCCCGCGCTCCTGCCCGGCGCTCACGAGCAGCGAAAGGAATTCGCGCTCAGCCTTAAAATTCTCTTCAGTTTAGTGGCCTGGCGTTATTCTCTCCAGTCACAGAAACCTCTCTTTTGTTCTCCTTCAGCGCTGTTGACGATTTCATATCATGCTTTAAGGCTATAAACTTGTATAGCAGCAAACCTCTCTGACTGCCGTGTTGCTGCTGCACCATCACTGAGGTGAACCTATCTGCTATTTTTGGCTGGGATAGAATCAGTGTGGGGCTCTGTTTTGGGTCAGTGCTGAACACAGAGTTGATGATATAGAGATGTTTTTGTTATTGCTGAGCGGTGCTCACACAGAGCCAAGGCCTGTGCTGATTTTCCTGCTGCCACACTGGCAAGGAAACTGGGCGTGCATGGGGAATTAGGAGGGGACACAGCCGGGACAAGTGACCCCAGCTGACAGGAGGGATATCCTAGACCATATGACATCATGCTCAGTATATAAAGTGGGGGGAAGAAGAAGAAGGGAAGGGGCAGCATTGGAAGTGATGGCCTTTTGCTCCCAGTATGAAACCATCTGTTTCTCAGCTCATACATTTTCTAGGGTTTATGCTTTCCACTCTCTCCCTGACCCTAGTGACGGGGCAGTGCGCAGGTGGCTGTGTGAGGCTTGGCTGCTGGCTGGGGTGAAACCACGACAAAATCTTACCACATTTCTTTGTAACAATCCTGTATACTCTAAATAGGTTAATTTATCCCTTCTTCACCATTTCTGTCCCTTAGTTTGTGAGCAATTGAGAGTCTATGACAGTGGCAGACCAAAATATATAGGTGGTACAGCAAGTGCCCCATTTTGCTTGCATGCAGCCATTTTCACCCTAAGGCAGCCCAAGTGCTCAGTGCAGACCAGGGGCTGAATGAAGGAACAGATGGCTTGTGTCAGCACTGCTTGGCCCAAGCAAGGGCACTAAGGAGCCAGCAGAAGGCAGTCATCTTTGTCCCTTCTCAATTCATCTTTGTCCCTTCTCAATTCAGTTTGTTCTTCACTCCACAGTAAGATTCAAGATCACATTTGACATTGATTCTGAGCACTGTAGCCTAGATAAGAATATGAGGAGTAGTAATAAGGAAGGAGGAAAGAATATACAGCATTTTTCTTATTTTTATATCTATGCAGTAGTGATGCTATAATGTTTCAATTTGAAATAGTTCTCAGTTACAGACACTATAGTTATAATTTTATAATAAAACCCTAAAGTGGATGGCTGTGTAAATTTTACCACAGTAACAGGACAGCTATAGAATAATGGAACATAATAGTTTGGAAGGAACCTCTGAGGTTATCCACTCAACCCCCTGCTCAAAGCTGGCCCAGCTTACACCAGGTTGCTCAAGCTCTTGCACAGTTGGATTCTGACTGCCTACAAGAATTCAAATTTTACACCTTCACTGTGCATCTCTTTCCAGTCTGTGACCACCTTCATGCCCTTCTTTGCTACCAGGCTGCAGGGCTGACTCATGCTCATCTTTGTGCACCAGGTTTCCTTGGGCAATTCCCAGCCTGTGCTAGTGCAGGAGCTGGCTCTCCCCAGCCAGGACAGGACTTGCATTTGCCTGTGCTGAAATTCACGTGGTCCCTCTCAGTTTGCCAAGGTTCCCCACAGATGGTAGCCCTGCCTGCTGTGTCCAACACCACCTCTAATTTACACTCGCCCCAAAATATCTGTGTCTCATTGCCCAGATCATGACTGCCTGGTTTGAGGGATGCTCCAAAAGTTCACTGGAATAGTAATGAGGAAAGGTAAATTGAGGGGTGTAGGAAGCAATTTAAGGGTGCCCACAAAGGGCTGTTCAGAAAAGAATAATGCTCAGTTGGCAGAGAGGTGGCTGATAGAGAGCAGAGTGCAGATTACTGATCCTGAGGTTCAAGAGGCAAACAAATGGTGAAGATCTGGAATGAAAATAGTTGGGCAATGGTTGGAAACACAGCTGGGACAGCACTGTACAAAATGGGAAGAGGAGGCAAGTACTTTTATATTTTTAGCAAAGGAAATCAGTTCATATTAAACCACTCAGTATTTGATGATATTTTTGTTCAGTTAATGAACTAAAAGTATTGTTTCTTTCTTAATGCCTATTAAAGTACTAGAGTGTGTCAGTATCACACAAACTCATAAGGGTTAAAAAGAAAAGTCTCTAAAGCCCCAGATTGTTCACATTTCAATACTGTGACTGGGTATCCTGTATCAGATAAAAGAAAAACATTCCTCTGGAAAGGAACAACCCTCCCTGTCTTGGTAAATGCTAAATCTGTCTTCTATTTAAAATGTAGCCAAGCTCTTCAATGAGATGGAGTTTCAGTTCACTTGCAGCAAATGTGAAGCAATACTCTGCTTGTTTTTTCCTTCTAGAGTCAGTATTACCAATGAATTTTCTTCCATTACAATATGCTTAAACTTGTGTTTTCTCCATTGGACAAAATTATCTCTGTAACTGGAGATATTGAGCTTCCCTTAGGTCTATGTGATTTCTAATTATTAGCTTTCCTTCAAAGAGACATGAAAGTTAAAACACGGAAGAGCACTGTCCTATTCCCAACCTTAGATCTGAGTGATAGGAAGTTACTGGGCAAGTAAATGAAAGCAATGATTTTAACTCTGTCAATATTGGGCAAAATTTGTATAGAGGTCCCTTTAAATAGGGAAAAATATTCAAATCAGATGATGGTTATAAGTGGAAGTACACACAGATTAACAATAAGAAGGGGAGACAGTTTGTTCAGGAAATCCTCAATTTTTTGCTTTGAGAACATTGTTTTGTCTCTTTCCTCATGATTTTCAGTTTCTGAACTTGACTCTTAATCAATTATTTAAATCAGAAATAATGTGCAGACAAAATTGCATGTGCATAAAAGGAAGAAAGCCACTGGTAAATCCAGTTGTATAAAATAGTAACACACTGCTTTAGGAGCTAACACTATTTCCTAATGCATCTAGACAAAAGTCATTTTCTTTGACCTGAGTTTCTCAGTGGGAACTCAGATCCCTAAAAGCCCTTTTTTAGTCTCATTCAACACTTTTCATTGAAACTCTTAAGGATCAAATGAAGCAGCTAATTTCAATTACGATTTTAAGTTTCTAATGATCTGACATTTGAAATAAAACCAGAAATCTTGCAAACAAGGCCTGAATGGGTTTCTCTCAAATCTGTTGGTATTCACCAATGTGAGGGCTGAATTGGGCCCTTAATTCACTTTATTATAAAATGGACAAGACTGTCTCACAAGACATTCTTGTAAGCATTACACTAAGCTCTCTGTCCTACATATCATCTTAACCTATATTGCATTCCTCTGTTAATTGATGAGAAGAAAACTGCTTTGATTTTTAAACATCAACTGTACTTTTACACCATCAAATTTAAAAAACCCAACACATCAGGAGGCAAACGAAATTTATCTGAAACCTTCATGACTTTTGAATTAGAACTTCTTCAATCAATATGATATGTGTAATAGATTGATTGAAGACATTCACCAAATAGTCCCAAACTGCAGACTTGAATCTCTGTAAATCTGTCATGTGAAAAATGAAGCATGCTTTTGTCTTAAACTAAACGGAGCTATTCCTGCACTGACAAAGATTAATGTTGAGTTGCAAAATGCTGCCTAGACTGCTAGGCTATTTGTGATGAGATCTTGATATCTTAACTTCAGGAATTAGCCTCCTGCTCTATTGGACCTTTCTTTTGAGCAGAGGTGGGATTAGACTAGGGACTTTCAAAACCCTTAAATCCTGTGATCTGTTTCAATCATGTCAGATACATTTTGTTACTGTCCCAGGTGCCTTCTTTATGCACACACCGAGGATTACCATCCTGTTTAATGACTTTGGTTGAATGGAATCCTTATCCTCTCCTCAGCCTCTTTACAGCCTCACATATTGATGTAACCAACCTGCAGCTGCTCCAGCTTCCTCCAGCAATGATCAGAGCTCTTCCTCATCCATCTATAAATATAACATCATAAGATTACTGTTGGCCAAGGATGAAAGGGACAAAAGTCTCTTCAAGCTCACCTTACCAATATCTGCTCTCTTCCCTGCCCATGTTCAGTACATGTGTCAGTGGCATGCTTCAATGTCATCGTTTATCTCTCATTGCAGAATCTTTATTTTGGCACTGTCTAGAGAGTTGAGTTGATTTTCTGCTAAAAGATATTAAGAATTATGCTACTTGGTAACAAAACAGTCAATCCTTCTCAACAGCACTGCCCTGAGACAAATTGTATCATAATATTTTTGTATAGAATATGAGCCTTATTATGTATTAAAATCTGTGTACTAATTGACACACTCAGACAAAATCAGTTTTGGTAACTCAAAAGTCTCAATAACACCAGTAAAATGATTAATCTAAACCATCACATTTAAAAATAAAAAGACTAGAGTGGGTATATTTTGGTGTTCATCAGTCAAAGTCAATGATATTTATTGAAGTGCCATAGTTAGATAAAGCTCTCAGATTAAACAGGATGGACTTCCTTTCCTCTCTTTATATTTCTTGTCTTCAACTTGCTCTTATTATATCTTCAAATATTATCTTCAAGAATAAAATAAATTAGGAACTGTTCTGCACCAGACATACATTTTAATGGACACAGGCTTGTCAGTCCAGATACCTTTGGAAAAGCAATTGTTGGAATGACAGTTTGCATCCTATAAAGTGTCATATGGCACAGATTATTTTAATTAGATGATAGACAAGAGTTTGCATTCTGTGGAACAATTAGCAATCCTGGAGCTTGCTTTCATTCCTGTGTGGGGACCTGAAACCTCTAGCCCAGTGGGCTTCACTTTGAGACCATGTTATAGGAGAGAATTAAAACCTAAACAATACTATTTTAGATGGTAATTAAACCAACAATCCACTGACTGGTGATATTGTAGTCTGTTGCTTGGCAACTGCTAGGAGCTGACAAATGAATTCTTTCTTTTAGACTGATATTAATTGCCTCATTTTATTAAGTTAGACAAAAAAAGAAACAAACAGCATTACAATGAATTTAAAAGTTAAGGCAACAGAAGATAATCTGAGGAGAGATACAGGATTTAATCACATAAAAGGAAAACAGCTAGAACAGAACAAGGGAGAGGAGAGGAGAGAAGGTTTTAAACAGGATGCCTAAAATATGTTGGTCTTCAGTGTGGGAACATTGATGTAGCAATCATACTGCTTGATTGATTTGTTTGGTTTGGTTTGTGCTTTGCTTTTTGGGGTTTTTTTAGCCTGGAAAAGCTACCTTTTGACAAAATAATCTGTTTTGATGCAATGATTTTTTTCTATAAATATAGACCTCAATTTGCATAAGAATTTTTTTGGTCTAATATTGAAGATCCTTCAGAGTAATCTTAACCTAAAAATCTCATTAAGAATATTTATTTAAACAATCTTTGAATGAATAAGGAAAAGTGAATTCAGGTACTTGCTCTAACCAGAGTAGAACAAAAACTTGGACTGGATCTTCATTAATGAAGGTGATTTTATGCCACATTGCAATAACATCCTCTCCTGCCTTCCAAGGCTTTAAAATGTTGCTCTATTTCCAAAATTACTTTCTGCATAATTTTTCATGCTGCTTATTGGGGAATTCCAAAGATCACCTTCTGCAGTGAACAGGACAATTTGTAATTAGCTGAGATGATGAACATGGCTAGACTTTGCCAAAAAAGAGCAGCTTTCATATAGCTCAAATAATTCATTTAATTAGTTCACCTGATTATTTGGGTTAAAGGAAAGAAAACAAAAACATGTTATAGTGCAGGCACATTAACTACAATATAATTAGTGTAATTGTAATGTGATTATAATGCAGTTGTAATTTGTTAAAAATTATTTTGGCTAATGTATCTGAATTAAAAGTCTAATAGAAGTTCACTTGATAGTTTCATCTTCTGTATAACACAAGAGAAACTCCTTGTCCATTGCTTCAGTTGTCTCATATTTTTGGTTTTGTTTCTCTGAAGGAACTGGGCAAAGATCCCTGATATTCCATTGATATTGCAATAAGGATGTCCAGTCAACTGCTTGATCAGAACATCTCCTTGTGTGGAACCAGTGGTTTTGTCATGAGAAGGGGATTTGGATTGATCTTCTCTTCTACTGCATAAAATGTGTTCAGGCTTAGTGAGTCCAAGTTATGTTGATTCCTTAACACAACTTTAGGTGATTCCTGATATGATTGGCAAAAGGACAAGGATGTGCCAGTGCTGAGCACCACATTCCTGGGTCATTCCAGGGGCCAAAGTTGCAGCCAAAGCTGAAGGCCAGTCTGCTGAGGGAGTGAGGCAGGGGGGGAAGACAGCATCCCTGCTGCAAAGAAATGTTAGCTTAGTGTCTCTCATTTAACCCTAGAGTTAGGCCAAGGATGAGAGAAGGTGCTCAAGTAAAATCAGATTTCATGCCTAAAATGATGTCTGG
The DNA here is from genome assembly GCF_027887145.1 of Ammospiza caudacuta. Classification (NCBI taxonomy): domain Eukaryota; kingdom Metazoa; phylum Chordata; class Aves; order Passeriformes; family Passerellidae; genus Ammospiza; species Ammospiza caudacuta. Next base: position 100,347,231 of record NC_080594.1, read on the forward strand.
GATTTAGGTGCTCCCTGGCTTACTCTTTTTCCCATAGTGTTGCTAAGAGGAGTTGCTGTCACTCACCTTTAGACAAAGTGTCTTAACTTGATTTGAGGTGAGCCAAATGAGCTCAAGGGCTCATTACTTGTGTCCCAAATGAGCATCCTAAGTGCTGCAAAGAATTCCCATCCTCTCTCCACTGCCCTGCCAGGCAGGGTGAGGGAGCACCAAAGGAGTCTGATCCAACTGCCCACTGGAAAAGGCACTCTGCTGGGAAGAGGGAGCAGTGAAGCGCTCTGAGAGGCTGCTGCACTTTTTCCCATGACTTTTCAATGGGAAAAAAACCAAAACAGTTGTGGGAGCAGGAGCCAGGTCTTCATGGATTGCATATATCTCCAGTGCAGCTCACTAGAGAGTGTTATGCCTTTTCCTGGAGACAGCAAGAATTGGAGCACTGTCTTGAAAGTTTAAATACCAAAGGAGAGCTTTGGAATAACCTGCAGGAATGAATGACCTCCCAAGTTTCCATGAGAAAGGTGCTGGAATGCATCTTGAAAGAGATGGGTTTCTATCCTTTTCTAAAGCTCCTGACCTCAATGGTATCTTGTGAAAAAGAGAATTGCAAGAATGCAAGAGAAGCTGTGGTCTGTCAATTCTACTTATTTCTCTGTATATGGAATTAAGTTACTAATTAGGGTAGGGAGCCGTAGGAGAAGTCACACGCTCTTTTGGCCTGAAGATCTTAAAATTAAAAATACTTGAAAAGACATTCTTAACACAGAACTGGGAACTAACTGGTTGTGGCTGTACACAAGGAAGCGTTCATTATTTTCAGTTTCCAAAATATCTTTATCCTTAGTATTTCAAGATTCTTGCTAGTACTTAGATGGAAAAATACCATTAAAAGTAAATAGGTTATACTGAGGGAAATTTTTTAGCGTGAAGTATTCAATCTCTTGCCAGAACTTAATGAAATTTATGATGTGAGAATGTCTACCAGCTGAAAAAAAAAACCAACCTTAACCCCAATTTTTTTTGGCTGTAACAATTATGTAATAAAATAACCTTCGGCGTAGCTACATCTGATTTTCACAGGCACCACACACACAATGCATAGAGAAAGGACTTGCTATGTGTGGGAGACCTGTGATGATTTTCTTGTGTAGAAGTAGCTAGTCCAGCCTTTCTTTGACAGTTGTTCCCAGCTGTATACATGGAGTGGATCTCTTATACCTAACTGAAAATTCTTTGACTGGATGAGTAAAAGCCCACAGGTCTTTAATGACACTCTGCCGCTCCACTCCATAGGACAGCAACTTCTGTTTGTGAAGAGCACTTTCTGTGCAGGCACTTCAGCTGATGTGGTCCTCACAGAAATCCCAGGATATTCCCAGACTTGGGTGGATCCAGCCTGGAGCCAGGCACTTGCAGAGTTCTGAGCTGAGGTGGGCACCACCTGCCTTCCTGGCTTCAGTGAGGCAGTAGCAGCCCTTGCTGCTCAAATAGGAAAAACCTCAGGAAAGGGCATTATGCAGATGATCAAGAAGAATGAATCAGAAATGTGGGCTTTGTCAGTTGCTGTGAAAAGCATATTCTTCTGCATGATGAAGAAAACTCAGTATATGGAAAAATATTATTATTTAATGAACTCCCATTGTCATTCTCATTTGAAGTTGCTAATGAAGCTGAAGTCAATATTCTTTGTCTGTTCAGTAAAGTAAATTCTTCATCTTGACAGTCCAAGATTGCCAGTGGGTAGACACAGATTTGTGAGAAGAACTAAATGGTGTTTACTGTGGTGACTGATTATCTCCTGAAGAATCATGTGTTTTTCTCCAACAGTAGAGGATATAATTTAATTAGACTGTTATTTTAAATGTTCTGACTTTTTTTAATGCATTAACTTATGGCCTGTGGCTGATAGAAAAGAAATTAACGCTGACTCCTTTGAGTGTGGAATGAATTGCAGTTTGCAAGGGGAGAAAATTAATTATAAATGCCTGCTATTTAAGTTTTCCAGATTCAGATGATAAATGAAGCAATTATTACATGTCAAGTATATAAACAGTAATTCGTCAACATTTCAGCTTATTAATTCTAACATTTGCCATTCCATGTAGCATATTTATCATGTTTTATTGCTTGTTGATGAAAAATCTAGCTTAGTTCCCTCAATTATCTTTACACAGCTGCATAATGAAGCAACAAAGTAAGGATGTATATCACAGTCCTGAATGCCATGAAAGGGCTCTTGTTTGTCTTGGCTTGAGCTCAGAATAAAGCACTGAGACCTGAGCCTGGCCCAGCTACAGGTGTTCCTCATTTCAACTTCCCAGCCTTGCTTTCAAGGTGTTCTGCTGCCATGCTCCTGATTGCACATCAAAATCCATTTCTTATCAATAGGCTTGAGCCTGTTAATATGTGACTCAAGCCCCACTGATTCATTCTGCCTGGGTGCTCCTTTCTGCTCTTTCTAACCCATCTCTGTTAGAGCTGGACTGGGAGAGCTCCATCATTTTCAGATCTGTCTCTGAAATCCTGGTGCTCTAATGCACTCCCCAAAAACTCTGCATTGGCATGTGTGACCCATTTCCTTTCACCTTTTCGTTCTGAAACATCTATCTAATCCAGGATTCTCCAAATTTTGCCTTATGGTCTGAAAAGAAGGCTTAAACTCCCTCTTGACTAAGACAGAGATGTTTGCTAATGGTCTATTTATGGAGCTGTTGTAAAATCTTCCTGTTCTGCACTGCTGCTTCAGTCTGGAGGGCCTTCTGGTTCAGGGTGTCAAAATGCAGAAGCTTGGCCATGGATGTGGATAGATCACAAGTCAGACAGTCTGGGTTTCCTAACAGCTTTTTGCTGCTGTGTGATATGTGACTAATTGTTTTTTATATCCCAGGGTGAAATTCTGACCCAAGTTACACTGGTGGAAAACTGCCATGGCTTTAACTTCTGGTGTTTTGTTATTCTTTCACAAGACTAGCCAAACCAGGTTCTGGGCTGCAATAAACACAGTAAAGAGATGCCAAATGAATTTCAAGGAAATGGAAAATTTAAAAGCACATTTTACAAACCAATCACTTTGGGAAAGGCATGAATGCTGGCAGTTGCAGACAAGGCTACCATAAACTCATTCTAGGCTTACCTGTAATCAAATGTCTTCATCAATAAACTGTAAGTCTTCTAGCCTTAAAGCTGTATCAGCCCCTAGGACCATTTATCCACAAACACACGGTGCATGTGCGTTATGGAATAAACAAAAAAACCTGCACAGAAACACACATTTGTGCCAGGCACCTTTGCACCAAGAGTCTTGATCTTATTCCCCTGTTGACAAGACTGAGGCTGAAGCAGACCATGCTTGACCAGGGTGATGTGGTTTGTGATTTGTCCTGGAGTCACACAAAACCCAGTTCTGCTGGGCCATCCACCCTCAGAGCCATGTGCATGGCACTTCTCTCTAGACTTATCTTATGGGTGTTAAGTCCCGCCTTAAGAACAGCTGAAGTCCTTCCCCTGCATGAAGGGAGTGCTTAATAACTTTTAGCTTTTTTCCCTGTTTCAACATGTAACACATTAGAAACTATGACACATCAAGTAACTGACATTGCTCTGATGCATTCATGAGCAAAGTAATTTAACTTGTTTGTGTGCAATACCTTTATATTTGTTGTGAAACAGTATGTTTATAGGAGCTGCCACAATGTTGTCAGAATGGGATGAACTGGCACCAGAGTCTAACAATATCATATAAAAGCAACATTTGATTTAGTGATCATATACATCAGTCTCACTTGCCCTGATAAGTTTAGCAGACATGCAGAGAAACAGTTTTAAACAGAAACTTAGAAAGAAATACTCATATTATAAGATTAGTATATATTTTTTGAATAGTAAAAGAAAAAAAGCCCATACAAAACATTAAGAGCATTATACTTGAGAATACATGGAACAAATGACAAGCTGACAGTTTGTTCAGAAGGCTGCACAGGACAGTAGTAAAAATAGAGTGGAGGATGTCATAACACTTGATATTGTGGGATCTCAGCACCTCAGGACTGATGTGCAGAGGGACCGAGACCACCCTTGTGGGGCTCGGGAGTCCTGGAATGTTGCCAGAAGTGTCTGGTGGCTGGACTTTGATCCTACACGGGAGACGACACCTGTATGAGGATGGGAGGATTTCACTGGGATAAATGGTGAAGGGATAAGTTAATTAGAGTGTAAGACACAGGGTTTAGGATTTCTGTACAGGGGGGTCTAAAGAAGTAAGATGGAGGAATTGGGGCGTGTCCTGTCCTTCTTCTTCTTCTCGGCCTCCATCTTCTGTGGTGATGTTGGCACTTTGGGATTGGTTATTACTAAAGGTGTACTGGTCAATAAGGGTGAAAGGTATTGGGGGAAATAGGTAAATATTGTATACGTAATTTTGAGTATAAAGATAGGTGACCGCCCCGAGGGCTCTCAGTGTGCTCATGGCTGGCTGCTGTGCAGACCTCTGTTGGGCCAAGAGAAAATATTTTAGATAAAAAACTAATAAACACTGAAGACCGAGAAAAAACTTGAAGCCTCTTCTCGTCCTTTGAAGCGCGGGCTGTCCAAGGCCACCCCAGGCCTTTCCAGGTCATTGAAACAGCCGAGAAACCGACAGATATCCCAAAATAAATTATGGGCTTATGAACAGAACTTTTTAGTTGACAATCTCAAGTTTATTCCATACTTCCACCCATTGTCTTGGGGTCAAACAAATGTTACCTTTTTAATAACAGCTTCTTTCCAGATCTTGCTGTAGTTCAAAGAACCATGTGCAGATGTTCAAGGTTACTTTCCTGCAAGAGACAGGGAAATTATTACATTTCTCTTAAGAAAATAGAATCTTCTCTACATTTGCCTAATATATGTATTAGTCTGTGCTGCCTGGGTTATCTCACAATAAAATAAAATCTTGGAGGCTATGTCAGTATATGGAGAGTCACTGAGATATTCACTGTGTAACCAGGCATTGTGATCTAACCCCAGCTGAGAGCTAGATGCCATGGAGCCACTTGCTCACACACCTGTAAATAAATCCCCTGGGTAATAATAATAACAATAATAATAATAATAATTAATAAAAAGGAGACAACAAAAAGAGAGAGAGAGAAATAAAACACAGAAAAAGAAGTGATGCACAATCTAATTGCTCACCCCTTGCTGAGCAATGTCCAGACAATCCCTGAGCCATGAGAGGCAGCTCCCAGCCAGCTCCTCCCAGTTTTATACTGGGCATGATGTTCTGTGGTGTAGAATAACCCTTGGGCCAGTTTGTGTCAGCTGTCCTGGCCCTGCTTCCTGCTGGCTTCTTGTACGCCTATCCACTGGCAGAGCATATGAAACTGATAAGTCTTTACTTGGGGTAAGCAACAAGTAAAGCATTGGTGTGTTATCAACATTGGACTGTAACAGCTACTAGAAAGAAAGAAAATGAATAAAATTTCTATTCCACAAAACCAGGACACTAGGAATGAGAAATAAAAGAGTTTAATTTCTCTTTTAAATTCCTGTACACTCTAAGAATATCACATATAGGTATCTCTGAGATGATTACCTTGTTTTGAAGAATCAGAATTTGTTTAAATTTCTTCTTCTCTGCAGTAGTATTTCAGCTTGTATGTTTTAATGAGAACTGAAACAAATGTTGACTTTCATCTGGATAGTATGTGAAGCATGCTTTGCAGATGCACATGACCCTACTCAATTTAACTGGCATTAGCAGTGTTTGAGGATGATTTAGATGTCCTCTGCTGACTCAGTTAGGAAGCATGCTAGAAAAGCAGAGAATCATGTGCTTATCTTGTACCCTCCTGTGGTACCTCCAGTGCTCTACTTGCTGCTGCTTTTTTTTGATTGATATATCTGACTACTTCAGTCCATGCAGGGGGATCTCTATACACTCAGCTGGAAGATAGAGGTATCTCCTAGGAGATGGGATAGAAATATTTTAATAAGAATATTGTATTTAAAAAAAAATCCTTGCAGTAAATAAATCAACTTTGGTTTGGTTTGGTTGTTTGGTTTTTGAATGGATACACTGATTTTTACGGAGATAATTATCTTGCACAGAATCAGCACCTTCAGCTACAGTAAAGAATACTTTCCATGCAGCCTCAGTCCAATTAAGAGTTCTAACTCTCCATTTGAAAAGGTAATCAAAATTTCATAGCAAAAATCTAAGACTGATATTTATCCAAGCTGTTCTCATTTGGACCTGGACAAGAAAATGAGAGAAAATCTGTCAGAATCTGAAGGGTATTGAAGGGAGACCACTTCAGATATTTCTGAGCATAAATCAACTCACTAGCTAAATTAAGGTGTCCGTACTGTGCAACTTCAGCTCACTCAAAATGCAAAGCCTGGGGTTTTTTGGTAGTCCTTCCAGCAAAAACAGTCTCAAAATAAAAATGCATAAATCCATTCCAGTCTGGGCTGCCTGCAGGGATGTGAGAGAAATAAAACATCCCAACAAGATGAATTTATGACATCTGGAGCGGGCTCAGTACAATGAGGTTTGGACCAAAGACTGCATGACCACTTGCTGAGCTGTCCACAGTGACAGTGAGCAGAGAAGGAACATAGCAAACCTTTTACCTAATAATTGAGCAAATAGTCTAGATATTTTTTTAACAAAACTATTTTGAAAAATATTTCAGTAACAGCTAAAAAATGTGACTAATAAAATCTCTAATTTTGTCCAGGAGCATTTGCAGTAAGTCACAAGAAATGCAGCTTCTATCCTCTCTGTATACTTTTATCAGCACAGAAATAAAACAGGTAATTTACAAAATGCCAAAAAATTGCTTGCCAGAACAGAACAACTCTATTTTTGTGCTTGGTTGAAGGTCTTTTGTTATCTTCTTAAGGGGTGGGAACAAGAATAGCATTCTGCTGAATGTCAAAACAGCTTGACAAATTTTTTAGCAGCATTACAAAGTCATGATCTGCTTTCGGTATTGACAAAATTAAAGGTATTATGGAAAAGGTAAATATTCTATATTCCAACCAATATGGGTTGAGTGAATTTGACTTTTGGAATTTCTTGCACACTATGAAAAGGAAATATCATGAATATTAATCCTGTCTCTAGGTTAAAGAAGGAGCAGAAATACTGCAAATTAGATTTATCAATATTGAATACAGAAGTAATTTAAATTCTAAACATGTTTTACTCTTTACAATATTTGATGTAGAAGTCACATACCTGTCTCCTTATACAAAGAGAAAAAATAAGTGATCTCTTTTTTTATATGCTTCCTCAAAAGTCTTTAACAGCATCTGGATTAAAAAAAACCCCAAATTCACAAATAATTTTGACAGCAGGAAGCATCAAGCATAAGAATACCTGGATTTTAACTGATATATCTGATATAAATCCTTTCCTTTTGGTGTTTGGATTTGCTAAATCTTGTCCTTCAGTGCAGTCTAGTTTTAAAAGTTCTTATTCTGTCAGAATCTTTACAATCAAAATTCAAAATAATAATTTTGTTTAAGCCCAGAAACTGGTTCAGGATAGTTTAGCAACCTCTCATTTAGAGAGAAAATCCATTGAGAGGGGAAGAGTAAAGACAGAATGGAAGTTTTCCAAGAATCAATAAATGTTTAGGAAAGTACTGGAGATGAGAATGTGTAAAATTGTTATCAAGCCTCCATGTTGGTGCACTTATTCACTTGTTCTTGGAAATGTGGAAGTCAGAGGGAAAGGGTTTGGTTTTCTGATGTGGATCCAGGTGAATGTAAGAGATTTACCATATCACTAAGAAATGGCTTTTCTGAAAAATATAGAGAATATCCCAGAGGAGCCTTGGTTTGCAATATGATCTGGAAAAACACTGTACCTCCTTTGTAACTTGGTGCCATGAAAACTGAGTTACCTGCAGGAATTACACTCATAACTAATGTTGAGTTTAAGGTATGCAGTACCTTCATTAATGTGCAATTAACTGTCCCTATGAAAGAGAGGAGGAAAGCAAGCTGGGCTTTATCTTGAATTCAGTTATTTGAGAAGTGGTTTTCAAAAAAGTCAACACCAGCATTCCCACAGCCATAGATACAAATCTACATGGAGCTCATGTCCTCCTTATTTACTTTTTTAGGTGTATGGTGGGTTTCTAATCTCCTCAGAAGTTACTTTTCTACAGCAATTTGTAAAAAAGTCCTGAAGCTGCTCTGAAAATCTTTCCTCCCAAAAGAATGTAACAGTGACAGCTAAGAACCCAGAGGCCCACCTGCCTGGCTGCATTCTGCAGGTGACACCTCTCTGCACAAGTAGGTTTTTTGACACCTGGCAGACAGTGCCAGCAGTGGGCAGGAGCTTTGCGTGGACTGTGGGATGTGTCCCGCCCTGGCAAGGTGTACCATGACACCTGGGTGCCTCAGAACTCCTTATCAGGGGATCAGTCTGCTTCTCCATCCAGAGGAGCTGCTTGGCTGTGTAATTTCTAAGAGTCCCTGTTTTGGTTTTGCTTTATCTGGCTGGAGTGTGGAGGGGGACAACGCGAAGTGGAGAGGCTCCAGCTCCCACCTTGCCAGCTGCTGGCCCTGGAGAGCTCTCCCTGCAGCAGAGCCCCTTCCTCACTGGCCCCATGGGTGTCCCTTAAGCACTGGGCATGGATGGTGTCAAGGGATGTTTCACTTTAGCTGCAGGCTAAAGTGAAGATGTGGCTAGGAAAGCAGCAGGTGAGCTCACAAGAGGAGAAGTTCTTGTGCATATTTGGCAAATTGCAGGCCATTAGGCTTGATTCAATATTGGTTGTTAATCCAGGACTGCTGTTCTTTCCTCCTCAGACTGGTGCAAACATAAGGAATAATGCAAGTCCACTCATGAGGAGAAGTTTTCAGGGGATTAATGTCTCAGGCATTAAACAGATCTCAAGAGTATTATTATTCACATCAGGTCAAGGAGCACTTTGAAGGCTGCTCTTGATCTCATGTAGGACCTTCTTCCCTGTAGCTGCAGCCTGACAGATCTCTGCACTTGTGTTTCCCAGTCTCCAGATTAATGGTTTTCTGAGTATTTGAATTTGCCTTTCTAGTTTCATCTTTTCATAATGTTGCAATATATTTTCTCATCTAGACAGTATCAGCTTAGCTGGCTCCAAAGAAGTAGTCATGGATAAATACAGTTTCTTTAATAAAATTTTCACTGTAAAATAACAAATTATTAAGCATTATCTCCATTGTATTTCTCTTTATATTTAGCCCATTTTATGTAGCCAGAGTTCAAAGTGTGCAGTTTTTGATAATCAAACACTAATTAAAAAATTCTGTTTCATAAAGTGTAATCATAGAATGCTTTGGATTGGAATGGTCCTTACAGACATACAGACAGTGTCATTCCAGTCCCCCTGCCATGGACAGGGACACTTCCCACTAGACCAGGTTGTTCAGAGCTCCATTCAAGCTGGCCTTGAATACTCACAGAGATGGGGCATCCACAACTTCTCTGGACAACCCATTCTAGTGCTTCACCAATCTCATAGTAAAGAATTTCTTCCTAACATCTAATTTAAATCATCTCTCTTTCAGTGTAAAGCCATTCCCCTTGTCCTGTCGCTGCATGTCCTTGTAAATAATCTGTCTATATGTCTCCTGCAGGGTCCCTTCAGGTACTGAAAGGACAGAAGATGGTGACTCCAAAGCCTTCTCTTGCCCAGGCTAGACAAACAGCCTTCCCTCATAGGAGAGGTGCTTCATGCCTTGGATCAACTTGGTGGCCTGTAATTAACACAATCACATGGGAAAATGCAGAACAAATCCTATTTTTTCTCTTTAGTGTTGGAAACAGGTTAATGATGAGCTACTGGAATAAGAGTCTGTTTTAAGTCCAGCTGGAGGTAGAGCACCTCACTGCCACTCATCTGACCCATCTTTTCTTTCCCTCCCACTTCAGTGGAATGAGGAGGAGCATTGAAGTAAAACTTGTATGTTGAGATAAGACCAGTGGAATAATTAAAAATTAAGTAAAATACAAAAATAATGGTAAACAGTAATAATGATAATGAAAAGGGAAAAAACCCAACACATGATGCACAGTGCAATTGCTCACCTCCTTCTGACAGAGCCCTCTTCCCAAACCCAGATCAGCCAACCTTTCAGGCAATTCCCCCAGTTTATACACAGGGCATGATGCTCTGTGGTGTGGAATATCCCTTTGGTTAGTTCAGGTCACCTGTCCCAGCTGTGCTTCCCCCAGTTTGTTTTTTTTTTTTTTTTTTTTTTTTTTGTCCTTGCTTAGGATAAACATGATTTAGCAAAAAAAAAAAAAAAAAAAAAACCTTCAGTGTGTTATCAATGCTATTTGCGTTCTGAATCCGAAAGAGAGCGTTGTGGCAGGCACTGGGAAGGCATTCAGTGTGTGGAGCCAGGGCAGAGCTGCTCCAGGTGGGCACAATCCGCTCCCGGTCCCGGGGCCGCTCCGCATCCTCCGCCCAGCCCGGAGCATCCCGATCCCTGCCCCAGCCGGAGCATCCCGATCCATCCCTGCCCCAGCCCGGAATATCCCGATTCCAGCCCGGAGCATCCCCATCCCTGCCCCAGCGCGGAGCATCCCCATCCCTGTCCCAACCCGGAGCATCCCCATCCCTGCCCGGAGCATCCCCATCCCCATCCCGGCCCTTCCCCGCTAGATGGGGCTGCGAGGCACGGCATGAGCTCAAAGGCAGCCTCTGGTGGGAGGGAAAACACACTTTCCTGAGGAAAACCCAAAATGACAGCGGCAAAAATGCTTGCAAATGTCCTGGAGTTCTGGTAGATGCCTTGCAAAAAGCATGTCCCGTTTCCAGTGCGTGAATTTTGTGGCATCTATACCTCACTGTAGTTTTCTGAGGACTGTTTGGAAGGAAGGGCTATATTCTCAAAAGAGCGCAGAATTTTATTTCCATAGCTGTCAGTTTACTAAAAATTGAGAATGTGAACATGCTTGCAGGCATTCTGCAGGAAAAATTAATTACACAGGCTGAACTTCTGATATTTTTTGCAGCTTCTTGAAAAATGTGAATTTATTTACATCTGAGACTTTCTCTTTTATTCTCAACCAGATCTAACACTACAGTGTTTCCGGTCAGCAAGACAAGCTTTAGAATGCTTGCATATATAAAAAAAATATTGTTTAAGTACCTTTTATTATGGACTAGTTAATGTTACGCAACTTAGTGAGTTGTTTATTGAAATAGCTGTTTTCCCATCCACTCCATGAAAAAAGAGACTGCACAGCTGGGGATGTTAGCTGGTACACAGTCTTTTTCAATGTTATTTCAATGACAGCTTTGGGTTGGTGGTTGAAAGAAAAATATTTTCCAGCACAGCTAGTTGAAGAGCCAAGGCCATGACAAAATTGTTTAGCAGTAAAAGAACTGACTTTTAGAGACTCTTTAAAAGAAGCCTGAAGCAACTTAGAGGCACAATGTCATATCAGATAGTAGCACCACTTTTTTAACCAGCAAATAAAGCTATTTTGATGATGCCAGCTCAATAATTGTTTTGCAATAGCTAAATGCAATGATATCAGCATTTTCAGAGTCTGTGAGACTGGTTTCCTTTATGCTGCTATGATACCATATTATTATTTGATATGATATACTCTATCAGGAACCAGCATAGGAATAATGGTCAAGAGTAAAAATGATTAATTCAAATGAAGAAAATCTTCTCTTTTCAAAAAAATACTGTTTATCACACAGTTTTCCTCTGAAAAGAGACCCTGTGAATCTGATATCTGTAAGTTTTATGTTTACTGTCTTTCAAGAGCTCCAGTATCAAAAATGGTTACTTTCCAAGCTGTTTGCTTTTCCTAACTGCTATTTCTTCAAACTAATCTATGGTACAGACTGATTTCCTGGGCCTCAGAAATAAAACACAAAGGTGATTTTTGCAGAAGATACTGAAGATGATTTTTGTAAGGGTCCAGTTTGTACAGCCCATTGCCAAGCTGATGAGGGTAAATAGGTACACGGGAGGCATCAGACCAAATCATTTTCATGGGAATGGGTAAAGCACAATAAACTCTGTCTGCTTATCAAAAGTGCCAATAGAGGTCATTGCCATTTTTCACTAACATTTAGAGAATCAAGCTCAAGGTCCTTTGTTTGGATCCTTTGGCTGAGTTACCTTCATCCCTGGAGATCTGGAGGTCTCCAAACTCCACCAAGGACCCAGGACCCTGAGTCCAGCTGGCTCTGAGGAGAGGCAGGGCAGCCCAACCAGATCCAGCTGTGCTCTTCCATGGAGCCAGGGCTTTATCCCACAGGCTCTTGATGCATTCAGCTGTTCAGTGTGGTTTATCTACATTTGAGAAATTCAGTCGTACTGCTACAGGGCCATAAGGGTCTGGGGCACATGGGGTCAGTGCAGCAACATTTGATGCTGTTACAAAATGGAGCTTCTAAGAAATTTGTAGTTCTCAGGAAACTTTGAATAATATCACTTGATCAGATGATTTAGAGTGAAATCAAATTTTGAAATGCAATTTGTCATGAATTAGAAACCCTTCTTCTCTGCAGTGAAGACATCTTCTGCCACTAACACAAGAAAGCAAGAATTTATATACCAGGTTATCATTAGGGTTAGAAGGGGTTGCCTTAAATTTACTTGACCCAGGAAAAGCAAGCTCAAGTTCAGATTGTTTAAGACAAAAGCAAAGAAACAGCTAAAGAATATAAAAAATTCCAAAAAAATTTATAATTCTCTGCTCTACATTTAAATAATCCTATTTTCTACCATATTTTGTGTCCTTGTCTTTTCCCACTCTGGTAATTACCTCTTTAACCATTTCCCTTGGGAACAGACAATGTTCTGTAGGCACATGGTACTGAGGGAAACAAATGCACACTGGTGTAATCCCCTTGAAACACCACACTAGGTATGATGGCACAAAACAGCACTAAAGAGTTTTAGCAAAACAGAGCAAGAACTCATATTCCTTTCTATTCTGCACATATGTATTTCCTATGGCATATATGCAAGAAATGAAAAGCTCTTTTATTAACAATCCACTCATACAATATTATTCTTTGTTAGCTTAAGTTTCCAGTGTGAAAATTTAAAAATATATATATATGCTTAATATTTAGATATTTATGTGCTATAAATTTTTTTTTTTTACATACTTAATTCACCTACTGACAGGCTTTGTATACTAATGCAAATTAAAGATAACTGTTGCTGGTTTATGACATGCAAAGTTCTTATCGTTTGTTAAAAACAGCTGGACCAAAAGATCACAAAAATGATGTGGTTGCCTTTCCCTGGAAAGAGAGTCTGTCATGCAATATCATGAGGTGATAAATGAATTTGCTATAAATGAATCAGTGTGACCAAAATCAGTACAATTCCTGAAGGAACATCAGCCCAGACTGACCAGTTTTATCTGGCTCATATTAACATACAAAGTATGCCCATGGGTGAATTTAACAAAATTCATTCTTGCACTGTAAGCTATCTTTACCTAGAGACTACCTTTACCCAGAGCAAAGATCACTCTCTTCAACATCTAAATAAAATCTCTTCTGCTTTGTGACAGGACAATAAAGGTTGATTCAGAACATTTGATACATGCTAATTTAGAAAACAAGAGGAAATTGTTTTCTAGGAATATCCATTTAAACGTCTTTCACAAACGTCACAGATATTACGTTTCTCAAGAACAAGAGATTTAACACTGCATCTGCAGTATATTTTTAAAAACACCTGAGGTGTGTAAAATGCACTGGTTCTCTAATAGCAAAAACATAGAACTAGGAGGGCCCTGAAACAGTCAAAGATATTTGCTGCCACTGAGTATTTAGGCATTGGCAAGAATTAAAAGAAGTTTCTTAAGCAAGCAATTACCTTACTGACAATTTTTACACTACTTTGCATTTCCTTTAAATGTCTTCAAAACTCCCCCAGTCACCACAACTGTGTATTTCTACAGGTGCCAGCAGGACTTTGCATAATTCTTTGTCTCTGTCTATGGTGGGGCTGTGGGATGTTGGCTGTGATTTGTTGAATGAGCAAATTAATCTGTGGGTGACTGTATGTTTTTAAGGACCCCCTCACCATGGTGACATATGATTTACTTAGTGCATGAGTTAATGGTAGTTTCAAAGCTATAACCTGGGCTACTGAAATTAGAATTCACAGCTTTCAAATTCTGTCCAAACAAGCTCGGTCAACATTAGCTGCCATTTTTATTGACAAGCAAACAGAATCTCTTGATTGTCAAATTTGAGCTTAGCTTCATCAAGCATGATTTGTTCTTCACCTCCCAGCTCTGGATGTGCAGGTGGATGACAAGCACAGTGGGAAACAGGCATGGATGGGCCACATTTAATCCTCTTCTTTCCCTCCTCCTCTTAAAGCTAGATACTACTATTTTGTCTGCAGCTACTTTGTTCTTTATTCTATTTCTAATATCTCTACATCCTGAGGCTCTTCCAGTTTAGTACTGATGTATCTCAGAGCCCAGATTTACTTCCAGACCCTTCAAGATTCGTTTCTTCAACTTATGATCTGTATAAGGAAAAAAATTATTTCAGTCAGCAGAGGACAGAGTTGTCAGCTTCTTTTCAGTGTATAAATGGCATCTGCTGGACAAGATCCCTTTCTGCCAGGTTAACCTATGGACAAGGCTCAGGTGTGGCAGTGTTACCAGTCTGTAAGTTGTATCTGGTACACCTGTTTTATTACTTGCTTGGTGTTCTGCCCTTTTGCAGGGCTTCTGGGAGTACCAGGCATCACTAGAACCACAGTGTAATTTACACCAGGTCACTGATGCTCAGAATAATATTGGGTTGTTTGCTCCTCCACTTGTTTCAGGAAGCATTGCAGTGATCTGGCAGCAGCAGTGCTTGCCTTAGCTGTATGATGCCTCCCTAGTAAATACAAAGGCAGAAAAGGAAGGTAGCACCTCTTTCAGGAGAACTATTTTATTTTTAACTTGAGAACCCAACCATGTGAGCAGGGTTGACAACAGGGATGTCACAAACCACATTACTAGTAGTAAACAGGATTCTGAAGTGCCAAAGAATGAGCTTAAGTTAAAGCTTACCCTAACCTTGTCAAGGTCACAGAGGTGTGATGCTGCCTTCATCTCTGTAGGAGATCTCATATTTCTGAGGGTATTTGCTGTTGTTTTGGAGAGCAAATGCAAGATTTTCAGCCCTGAAAATAATACACAGCATAAGCAGCTGGGGACAGCTGAAACTGTTGTTAATGTCTTGTTAAATGGATACTGTTAAATATGATAAGTACTTTCCAGGAAAAATTTTATGGAAAAATTTTGCTCAGATATTGCCATGCTGTCACAAAAGGGAGCATATACCGAAGAATTCATAGCTTGGTCCACACTGTCAAATGTTCACTGCTAAAAAGAGACATAAATAATGTAAAAATTGATTCTCATGTGGGAACGTTCCTTGACTCATTGAAGTATCTATCATGCCTTCCTTCCTTTTTGTATAAGACCTTTGAATTAGATGTGCACTGTTGAAAACATTTCTGCAAGTGTCTTGTGAAATCAGTTGTTGTCTGTAGAGAGATATGGAGATGCTTAGTATGCATTGCCAT
Organism: Ammospiza caudacuta; assembly: GCF_027887145.1. Taxonomy (NCBI): domain Eukaryota; kingdom Metazoa; phylum Chordata; class Aves; order Passeriformes; family Passerellidae; genus Ammospiza; species Ammospiza caudacuta. The sequence goes on from NC_080594.1 coordinate 100,362,795, forward strand.
AAGCAAAGTGTGGAGACAGACCTTGTGCAGTGCCAAACTAAATAACCACAGTAAATGGAGTCATTATTAAGTCAATCCTTAAAACTTAAAATGTAGATATTCCTGCTGAACCAGAAACCCTGTGTCACTTGCGTCACCATAGCTTTAAAGCTAGAGAGAGTGCTCTAACAAAACCTAACTGGAAAGAAGAATTTGATCATGAAAAGCAGTGATTCTATTTTCAGAAAGGTACCATATACTCTTTTCCCTGAAAAAAAAAGTATTTACTACAGTAAGCTCTGAAAAAAATGGCTAAACAAAGCTGCCCTCAGCTCAACCAGCAACATTGTGATTCCTGTAACACACTCCAAATGGCTTCTAACTGTGGTAAATTCCTTATGTTATAAATCCAGCTGAGTTGTCAAAAGTAGTACTTCTGAGAATAGATGGAGAAGGAAAAGAAGACTACTAAGTAAGGTAACAGCAGTTTGTAGGTGGAAAGTACAAATAAGAAGGAATGGTTATGAGGCAAGTAAGAAATTAGTTGAAAGGATAAAAACCCTTAAAAGGCTGCCTCTAATGCAGCCTCTATTGTTTCTATCTTGTCAAGTATTCATGTTGATAAATCATGTGTGGCTGGAGTGAGAACCCTGGTCTGAGGGAATTGCTCTCTAGAAACATTCAGCTGCCTCCCACAGCCAGTGGCTCAGTTCACTTCTCTTTTATGCAGTTCTGCATTGAGAATGTGCTCACTCCTTGCAGTGAGCAAGCTACAGCACGCAAAGAATCTCTCTTACTGGAGAGTTTTGATTTTTTTTTTCTCAAGTTTTAAAAAATTTCTCACGTTCTGCAAAAATAACATTTGATACAGAAAACTAAAATGTGAGAGATCCCAGAATGACCTCTATCAAGAGCTCGGTGTACATCATGTATATGACATTCAATGTAGCAATGCACATACCATCCATGACAATGTTAAATTGGCAAGGAATACAAATAACAATAATAACAAGGGCTTCTACAGATACATTGACCAGAAAAATAAACTTATTCATATAGAAGTCCTCTAAAAAGTTCTAATTGTGGTAAACAAATGCTTTCTGACCTTTTCTTTTCAATTTTGCAAAAAAAAAAAAAAAAAAAAAAAAGTCCCATCTGAGCTATTTGTCTCAGTATCGGCTACAGATAACGCAGAAACAGGCTCCTCTAGAGTACCAATCATTAAACCTGCAACAGTACTCAAAAATAGATCAGATAATTTGTACCTTCTCTCCACCACCTACAAAGAGAAGACAGATTAGTCATTTAGAACATGTCTGTAAATAGACAAAAATGAATCCTACCCCCAATTTTCTATTAAGTCTGTTGTCCCTAACTAAAATATTGTAATTTTCTGTGTCCTACAATCTCTCTGTGCTGGCTAGAAAAATTATAGGGTTTTTTTAAGAATGGTTATGTTTATGCTTGCCACCTAGTAAAATTGGGTACAGCTCTCTCAGCAATAGTGTAATATAAATAAATGCATGTGTTAGCCAAAAAGCTTAAAAATTGCTAAGCATCAATTCCAGTATCTAAAAAAGTAGCTTTATTAGGTAATAGGCAGTTGCATACAAAATCCTGCTTACAAAATCAAAAATTGAAAGGTAGGGGGAAAGCAGCTGTCTCATTAAAAGTTTTTGTATCTGTAACACAGTGTTTCCAAACTTCTGCAGGGAGCACTTTTGGATAGATTACTAGCAAATAAACATTTTAATCGATCTCTTCTTACTTATATTCCTAACATAATCCTGGAAATCTGTTTTGAGTTCTTCTGCTTCATTTTTCTTTCTTCAGGGACTTCTCTCTCTTCCATGGGATTTTTATATTCCTTGTCATTCTCTCTTTTTTGTTCTTTTGCTTGAGCCCTCCTTCCTCATATTGTCTCTGGAAATTTGGATTAACACTTATGTCATGAAGTCACCAAGAAAGCTTCCATAGCAATTTCATGTAAGTTTCTTCACTGATTTCCATAGATGCTTCCCCATTATAGCAAAAAAAGAGCAAGATGATAGGGAAAACAGCTTTCATACTGCAGTTCATAGTCAGTTCAGTTCTCCTGGAGAGAAGGTTCACTCTTAGAGTAAAAAAATGCCCAGCATTTTTGGGAAGTTGTCCTCCAAAAGGCTTTCTAAGGTTCCCCTCTAGAGATAAGGCAAAATTTGAAAACAAATCACCAAATTAAATCAAATTAATGGGTACAAATATGCTGAAAAGCTTCACATTTATAACATGTAAAACAAATCTTTATCCAATAGTGTGGAGAAGTATTAAGGAATACATTATTTCCTACAGGCAAACACAAGGCTCTGATTACACAAACCCATCTCTTTCTAAGCCATTGCCTTGCTTCTGGTGCAATTTCCATTTTGAAAAACCATCTTATGAAATATCCTTGCATGCAGGGAACTTGTTTGGATTCACTAAGGTTAGTGCTTCAATTCCTTGTGGAATAAGGAACACGTGTCAGCTCTGTTTGCCTTCAGGCCAATGAAAAGGAATCTGTCCATGGAAATTAGATAATTTCTTAGCAATATAATTTAAACATTCCTCTCTTCTCCCCATATTATGAAATATTGCATTAAGCACTGCAAGATGAAAATCAGAAGTAGCTCAGACATTCTAGTTGGCTTGCTGACTATGTATTATTTTCCAAGTCCATGCAAATTACTAACAGAAAAAAACAGCATTCAAGATAAGCTCTTGACTTATTCATAAGAGATAAGAGATTATAAAGTTAACTGTATTTTCTAGTTTTCTGTCACAATGCCCCAGCAAAAACATTGCAAACATGAAACCTACCAGATTCTGGATGAGTCTGAAATGACCTAGCTCTGATAAAACCCACAGAGCTTTGCCTGAGCAAAGCAAGCCTCACACAACAAACCAAACAACCAACAACAAGAAAATCCCAAACCACAACCAATTAAATTGAATTAAAATATCTGTGTCTTTCTGGGGCGATGTCCAAAATCAGCTTGGAATTGGATTTGGGAATGCTGACCTCTACAGATTTTTCCATGGCAGGTCATGAGCATTAGAGGATGCGTGAGTACTAGTCATCATCTGCCAGTTCAAGGTGCTTCCAGGCTCAAGAGCATTTATTCTATTAGGAAAGTTTCAGGAATTTTGAGAACCTGCTGTCTCAAACTCTGATTTAGCATATGCCTTATAATAATAACAGCAATGCAGAAACAATACAGGTAAAGTTTAACAGGCTGCCTTTGGAAGCCCTCGCTGTAATATTGCTCTCTAAGAGACAATCCCTTCTGGTATTTCCTGTGGAGTAGGTAACTCCCCTTCCTCCATCCTGCCCCCAGTCTAGGAAAACATCTTGTCTGGTTCTTTATATCTGGGAAAAGTCCAAATAATCATCCCAGGGAATAATAACAATAAAAGGATATTTCTGATCCCCGCAGGAGAATGTACAGTAACTCTTCAATTGATAACTTACATTGTCTGTATGAAGTATGTAAGTCTTCTAAAATAAATTACTAATAGTACTTTTAAAAGCTAAATTACTAATGGTACTTTTTAAACCATGCATTTCCCTTATTTAAAATATGTACAAAGAGAGACAGAGACAGATGTATGTATAGACGTTCGTATATTCAAAATGGTCCCAAATAAAAATAGTAGTATAAGATAATCCTAAAATTTATTGCTTTTGGAGTGCAGTGCTTCATCCAATCCTCAATATGCTTAATAGATCTTTATACACTAAGAAGAAAATTCAGACCTTTCCTTCCTTGGAATTTCTTTTACTTTGAACAGATTTTCATATTTCATTTGATACTATCTACTGACCTGGTTTTCCATGTATGCCTTAACCTTTTTAATTGATCTCCTCATTGCCCAAAGCATAGTATTGCAATTCTACAATCTGTTTTTCACTTTGCATAAAAAAAAATTCCTTAACTACTCAGGAAGTTATTGAACAGCATAAACAGCAGACTAATCACAAAGTTGATTTACATTTTTAATCCTTTGGTTGTAGAGCATTACTCTTCCTTACATCAGAAAATAAATTTGATAATTGTGGAACCAAGACTTTATCACTGCTAACATTCTTTTGGGAGCTCTATTAAGAACTTTGGTGTAACAACACAAAAAATAGCGCCACAAGGAAAATGCAGAAAATGTAGTGAGAGTTTCCAGGGAGTTCTAAGGCCACATCTTAAAATCTCAGTGAATCAAATCTCAGGGCCATTTTCTATTATAACAGTCTTGCAGCAGACTGATCTGACAGAAATGATAATACATTGGGATATCTGGTTGTGACAGATTATTGACTTTCATTGTGTGTGGGTGCCTTTGTATCTTTTTTGATCAGAGCTTTAGGTACTCTGTGTGAGTTAAATGTTAACACAAGCTGTCTTTGCAACAGCTGTTTTATTGGTTTTGCTTAGTCCAGTGATGTACTCAGAAATCATCCAATTGCAAACCACTGAGGTAAGGTGAAGGATATGAACAGACTAATATGGAAAACTACACAAGTGAAAACTGAAAGAGGGAAGCATTATTAATTACAGTATTGGCGTGTTCAATATAGACACATATTTTAATACTGATAAAATTTGAAGAAGTTTAGCAGGCCAGGTCAAAACTGGCCACTTGTCACAGCAGCATATGTTAAATTGTCACCAACTCACTTGGTATTGTCAGGAAACATTATTCAAAGATAATATTATTTTCTTATGACCTAGGAATTATAAGAATTATTTTTCTTTTCTCATGTTTTCTATTAAAAATATTAACCATTCCAAATGATTTCTGCTTTCTGTCTGGAACTGATATTGTAGAGTTTCTGTCTGTGCTTATGTCTCAATGCTCAGAGGCTGGCGGTCTAAACATGTAAATGTACATTTTAATAAGCCAGAAACCCTTAAAAAAGGCAACACAGAACAAGTTAATAACATTTTCATGTAAAATTTGTCAATTGTTCCTGTTTTCTTTCTGAGCTGATAAAAACCTGCTGGAACATCCAAACTACTGAGGCAGCTGAGACACAGGGATGCCACTTCATCTTCAGATCTGTATGGAGCTTGAGGAGGAAAGTGTGAATACTTCCTTGCTCCATTTGAGTCAATTTAGCCATTTTCATTCAAATTTCTTGTTAATCTCTGATCTCTAACTACTGCAAGCGAGAAGTGTGGAACCAGAGTGTAGGTCAAGTGTGGGAAAGTGCTCATTCCCCTGCATGCCTGAGGCTTTCATTGATAATACTTTAAAATTATGCTATTTTCCTCGTGACTGATTTCAGTCTGTTTTTAATGACAGCAGTTTAAGAAATCATTTTTATTTTAGTCACAACTCAAGTCCAGGTTGAGCTTCAAAAGCAGAGCAATCCCTGTCAAGTGGCAAGAAACCGTGAAATATAATTAGAATTACTGGTAGCCTGTACTCAGAAAAGACTTAAACCAGAATTATGTAATTATTTTTCTTCAGAAGAGCTTGTTGGCTGGATTTACTTTCCTATTAAATCCAAGAATAGAGTAAGTCTTCTACCACACTCTGTCAAACAGCAGTACAGAATTTGGTAAAAGAATTTCATTGACTTTAACTCTGCCTTGCTCTGGCTGTTTTTGTGCCTAGGGAGAGTAGGGGTCTTTGCATTTCTTTTCTCTCCATTTCTTTCTCATTATCTCTCTATCTTCAAGATAGGAAGCTCCCTTAGACGTTTTCTACACACTCATGGCAAAACCCCTAACTCTAGTCTCCAATCACACATTAATCCTCAGATAATCTCTCCTCATGCCAGGATTCTCACATGGGGCAATGTTTTACTATTTTAGCTTGAATCAGAGCTTCAGGAGAGGCCTTTGTTCTCATGGAACTGCTCCTGCTCCTCATTGCTGAGGGGCACAAACGCTCCACAGACACCAACCAGCACAGCACTTCTGTCAAGCACACCAGCCTCATCTCAGTTTGCCAATGGAGCAAACTTGCAGAGGGAAAGAGATTAAACATAGGTCATCATTTTTGCCAGGGGGGTAACTGGACCCCAAAAATTCTGACCCTTAGTTGCTCACTTACCTGTGTCCAAATGGAAAAGAGAGGGTCCATCAGTTAATACATGAGTCTGTTCCAGCTGCAAATGCCAAACTCAGTCTTATGATGGGTCATTCCTGATGTATTTGAGCAAGTTTATCCCAAGTTATTATGACTCATTTTCTGCCTTTTTTTTTTATTTTAAATATGTCTGTTACACTTTCTGTACTAGAGATTGCTACCTTTCAAAGAAAAATAGCATGCAGTGATTATTTGAAGCTAGGAGGAATACTGATGCAGTATCTCAGTGTATTATAAAAAAATGCTGATTTCAGAGTCACAATGAGAGTAATACATTCAGAACCTTTACCTTTATAGAAGGAGATAGGTAGTTATTAGTTTTGAAGACACAAAATATATTTTCCATTACATGTATTAGACAATTCACAACATGAATTCTAAGACTCAACATGTCTTAGAATATTCAAGTCTATATTTCAATATTTTTCAGTAATCTGTGTACCTACAGGGTTTATTGATCCGTATTTCTGATTTTTCCCTGTGTGTACTTGGAAATAGAACCTCACATCTGAGGCTTCTTGGAGGCCCAGTAAGAATGAATTAATCAAGTAAAAATGAATGTTTTCAAATATTCCTCAAAGGATTTGCACCATAGTAATTGTGATCTTAATTTTAATTGTATAAATGTAAATGGGCTCAATTACCCAATTAAAATTTTTGTCTTCCCAGCCACCTTTGCTGGGAATTCACAGGCAAAAATCTTGGGTTCATGTTGGATTTCTGCCACCTTCTACTTTTTTTGCTTGCAGTAAAGGTTTTTCCAGTCTGCTGTGAGCTGTCAGCAATTCAGATTGTGCCCTCAGTGCAAAACTGCATGAGTTCACCCAGACTGACTGAACTTTGAGTCATGAGGTTAAAACCCAGCCTGTGAATGACGTGGTGGGTGGGAGACCTCATTTCCCCTCCCCATATCAGAAGGTAAACACCCATTACATTTCTGCTCTTCAAAACTCACAGAAACGAGCATCAGTAGAAGCCCTGCCATCAAATAAGGAAATAAAATTAATAATATACAATATGCAACAAAAGGAATGTAATGAGAAAACATCTTTCTGAAGCAATTTTTGCAATAAAACAGGATATGCAGGTAAGGAATATTCCTGAAGAACTTCATCCGCTGTGTGGCTGTAGAGCATTGCAATTCAAGGAGTGATAAAATAGCAATTTCCTCACACTTACTCATTAATACACTTCAGCTCAGCTTTGATACGGCTGAATTGATTCTTACTGCAGAATTCAAATAAATGTTGAGGCGTTCTCCTGAGATATTCAGCCACATCACTATGTTGCATATAAAACTGTAACCAGAAAGGGCCTCAAAAGTGTGTTTTGCCTCCAAGCAAATTTTTTAGAACTATAGGCAACTGACATTTGTTTCCCTTTCAATTTTTATATAGCTAAACTGCTTATCAATATTTGCTCTTCCCATTTAACTGCTTGAATATTAGCTCTGCCTGTTTTTTGTATCAAAAAATAAAAGCAACATATACACATACTCTTTTATACACATGAAGTTTCCCCCTTCATCTCCTTCAACCTGAGCTAAAATTTTGTTTCCCCATCATTACTTTGCCCATTTTTAAAAGTTTGATTCCATTTTCCTAGATATTTAAAAAGAAATGTGTTTTAAAAGAACTTTTCCTCATTAAATGTCAACAAAAGAAGATGCTTTGACATGGTGAAATGAAATGTTAGTTTAATTTTTATATCAGTTCCATCAGCTTTTCTGCCTAAATTAAATAATAAATCCACTTTATAAATATTATTAGTGTGATTGTTCTAACTATTTTTTCAGGGGATTTACCATTTATTTTTAAAAAATCTTCATACATAAATGGATATTTCTTAAGATGTAATTTGGGGAAATTTAAGTTATAAGAGCTTCAGAAAAAGGATTTTATTTTTATAATGCATCATTTGCCTCTATGATGCCATTGAAGCAATGAATCATAATTACAAAATTTGTAAGACATAAGAAAAAATGTTTAGTTCTTTTCTAAATATCATAAAATATTTAGCCTCCAGATACACTCAAGAAAATGACATCTTATCAAGGGCAACTAGTGTTATTAATCAAAGTGACATTTGAATAAATGGCTTTGACTTTATACACAAGAACAATACAGATGATCTGCAGATTCCAGTTGTTTATCACGCTGCAGTATTTTGTTTAATGCCATTACCTTGTCACTGATTCACTGGATGCAAGCTACTTATCATTTCAAGGCTTATTCTAATGGCAAAATATGAAATGAGAACCTTATGAATATTCAGAGTCTTTCCCCATGGCACTAACTGAGGTCTATTTATGGCTGTGATTTATGAGGCTTATGAGCACAGCTAGAATTTTAGCTCAACATTAACATTCCTTCTATGCATGACATGACAGTTTATAGTTCACAGCATCTCTGCATCACATTCACTGGTAAATATAAATGATTTTTTTTTAAATCCATTCATTTAAGATAAAAATAATCTATCTAAACCTGTAAGCTCAGTTCTCATGTACAATTGTGTAAGGGGGAGGGACAAGAAGAGATCGTGGGGAGACAGCTCACTGAAACCTATCCCTGGAAAACATCCAAAGTCTTCTGATTCCCAGCCAAACCAAGAGCAGTGTCCAGCTGCGATGCTCCCCACTAGCAGGAAGGAGTGAGAATGCAATAACAGAATCCAGGTAAAGCTGCTGTTTCTGTGCCTTATGCTTGGTACATCCCTGCAGTCCCGTCCCAGGTGCAACCTCAGCACACACAGGCAGGTTTGCATTTGGCTGCAGGGACAACTTCCATGGATGTCAGTGGATCTCCTATGCCTGGATGGCTGCCACAGCCAGCAGGAGAGTCAGTGTTTGCCCACAGCTAAGGGGGAAGAAAATAGGGATAGAGGGTGAGAGCAAGGGCAGGAAACACTGGACTGCTGCTTTGGGAGTGCCTGCACCAGAAAAGCAGAGAGCTTTGATGTCCAGTTGGACAAGGAAGCAGAAGAAACAGGCACAGCTTGGAGGAAGGAGTCTGTTATTAAACAGACTGGATGTGCTGAGGTAATCAAGTGAAAGGGATTTTATGAAAGGAAAACTGTTAATCAACAATAACCATAGGAGAAGAATGGTTCTTTACCTATGTGTCACATAGGTAAAGACTGGAGTTTGTAATGATTACAGGAATGCATTAGGCACTCAGTTTGGCCTTTTGGGTTGGGGCTTTCAATTCTTCAATGCAGACAAGTATTTTCCACAGCTAGGAATAAGATTTAAGCAGGGAATAGAGAAGTTTCTGGGGGCATTCAGATCTCAAGTGGCAGGTTTGGCTATTCCAATGCTGCTCTGGTGTAAGTTTATTACAAAATCTACCTTTAGGAGAAAAGATTATTGGTTTCTTCCTAGGCACATTTGTAGGGCCACTGTTATTATTTTTAATCTAAAATTCAATTTTACATTGATATTTTTTGGAAAAATTTTCTCCTCTTCATTAATATTGTCATTCCTCACTTTCCAAGAAACACCTTTGTATTTTGTCTTTCAGAATTGCTCTTTTTAAAAATTTTACTCCAGGAACCTCAGGCACTAAACTCCCTGTTTCTCCTACTTTCCCCTCAAGGCACATTGTCTGGCTTTAAGGCTTTGTTGCAGGTTTTTATTTTACTAAACATTAGTGGCAAATGGCTTTTGGACTGCAGCATCTGAAGCAGACCTTCCATGGCCCTACTGGAAGGCTGTTTGCAAGACCCCATAACTCAGATTGGATACAGATAAATTTTGGTTATTTCTGGGCCCCTGCCTTTGCTATTCTCATCATCACAGCAGAGGTCTACAGAAAAACCCAACTGTGATAGATGGTCAGGAGGTTCTATGGATTTTGGTATGCCCTGAGGAGAATGATCTTAGAAACCACATGCCCCAGGGGATATCCAGTGTATCCCAGCCAGTCATAGGTCTGAATGCAAGGTACTTGTTGTCTTGCAAAAAGAGTTACAGGCTGTATCTAATCCATGTAATTTGAGGACTCACTGCACCTCACAAAGGCCAAAAGCAGAATTTTCATGAACCTAACTCCTCACTTGGTTCTCTTTAAAGTGTTACAAGGGATTTAAAATTTAACACTGATCAGGAGGCCAAGTAGCTCTTCACAGACGTGTAGCATTACAGCTGTCTGTTTGTAACCACAGAAAGCAGATATGTCTCAGAGAAATTAAATTGTGACTGTCCAGTTGAAATAGTCTGTCCTCTGTAAATAGAGCTAGAGGTAGAATCTCCAGATTTTTTATCCTGTGACAGCCAATGATTTCAGTAATTTGGGGCATCCAGACAGACTTCAGAAATTTCACTAAGTTACAGGTCTTTTCATCATGATCTCCCCACCTGCAATGGATTTTATGGGCTTTACTCATGCCAACCCAAAGATGCTTTAAATATTGCATAATTCAGCTTTTCAGGGTGGGTTAAGTTAAGAGGCATGAACTAAAGAAGACTTCAAAAATAGTTTGAATGGAAAATTCATGCTTATCTCTGGCAGAATATAGACATATTTCTACATTTATATTGATGTGCAGCTAATAATATTTTATGCTTAAGGAATCATTACTCACATTGGAAAATTAATAGGAAGTCTAGGCTGGAGGAGTGATTTTGAAAATAAAACTGTATTGAGGGATAAGAAATCATTGATCATTGATTTCATGCTTGTATAACGGTAAAAACAGAAGCAATTTTATTGAACATAATTTTATGAGTGTACACAGCAGAAATAAACCTCCTGCTTAGGCTTAATGGCTTCTGACTCGTCACAAGTAAACAATAATTACAGAGAGTGCTAAATGTTGGTTTAAAGAAGCAGAGATGAGGGCCTCTAATTGTGTCACTTTCCTGGCCTTTATCCTTAAAATATCAGGTTCTTCTTTACTTATAGCCATGATGGTAAGATTTTTGTGGATTCATGCCCCTGGAAGTCATGAATAGAGCCAGCAGATTATTTGCTCCTAACTTATATTTGTAATTGCACAGAAAATAATGTCTCATTCTTTCTAAAACATGTCACATTCATATTTTTTTCTATAATACTTTTCTTTAAATATGGTGTTTAAATATCAAGGTCCCTGCACAGAGACCTCTTGAAACACAGAATTTTCTATTCTTAGAAAATTAAAACCCCATAATCATAAATTGTTCCCTACAATTGTGCAGCTCTGATCCCATCTGTTCTGTGAAAGGGAGAGAAATCTGACCTTCAATTCATTCTCTCTCCTTTTTTTTATTTTCTGTTTCCCCTTTTTTTTTACCTCCTCCTTTATTTGGCTTGTGCCTACAGGAATGCTTGTCAAGAGCTGTCCTCTGGTGCCACCCCTGCTGACACTGAAGTCTTCAAACATAACCAGCTAATGAGAGAAAGTGTCACAAGGAGAGGAGAGACATTAACTTAGGGATTTCTCTACAGTGTTTGAGGAGACTGAGAGTGTATATGGAGGACTATAAGAAAAGCCCAAGTATTGTGATGCCCTGGTGGTCCCTTCTTTGCTGCTTTGCTCCTGGCACCGTGGCCAAAGTGGATCAGCTCCTGAAGGCATGGTCATAATACTCACAGACATAAACAGGAAGCAATGCTCATTAAAAACAGACATTCCTCATTACCAGTGTTAAAAGTAATTGATAATAGAAGCTTTAGATAAAAGGAAAAAGAAAACAAATGTGAGTTCATAATATGAATAGAGGTTGACACACACTCTATTATTATCCAGAGAAGTTAGTATCCAAGCAGGAGGACCCAAAGGCAGAACTATTCCAGAAGCAATTTTTCCTTAAAGAGACAATATAAATGTACCTTTTCAACAACTACCATTAAATAAGTAATCTGCTGGGATACTCCTACATTGTAGAAGAGAGCTGCCCCATGCAGCTATCAGGTCTTGAAAGATGCAGTAATTTGTGACTAGCAAACAGGGATCAAAAGTTGAGAAGCAAATCTGAGAATATTTTTAGCTTTCAGGCTAATAGCTAAATGTTTTGGACAAGTGGAAAGTAAGACAGTGTGCCAAGTCAAGTCCTGAAAGTGAATCACAGCAGTCTTCATCTGCAGTACACAATTTAATTTTTTTTTTTTTTTAATGTAAGTCAAGAGGTTAATAAACAAAAGAAATACTGCAGAGACCAGAAAAGTATATTAAAAGCACAGATGTGCAGATATGGTGGTAAAATCCCAATGAAGGGACAAGGTTAGGTACTGCTCTATCTCTGTGCACAGTAATGGTAAATATGTATTCATATCTCCTGCATCACTTCTGCCTTGAAGTAAGGCATCCTGAACTGCTAACCAGAACTGTGATAGATATGAAACACAAATTAAAACAATCATATTGTAATCTGTCAGAGAAACAAGCAGGAACTGAAGAATGAGACTGTGCATGGAGTATATTAATGCAGCACAAAATGGCAAGAAATGAAATTATTTGGAAAGCTCAGAGGCACCAGATGCAGAGACACAGCAGCACACAATTAGGTAGTTGCACGCCAAACAGACAGCAGGACACTGATGAATGCACCAACTACAGTGAGTTCTGGCATTGTGGAAAAGGAAAAAAACCAAACCAAGCCAAGCCAAACCAAACCAAACCAAACCAAACCAAACCAAACCAAACCAAGAAAAACTAAATCACAAACAAATTTAAATTACACAGACAAAAGAAAATTCAGAAAATATGAATTGCAAGTACATAATCAAGCAGAAGTACACAGGCTTAAACTTCAGAAATGCCATAGCCTTCAGTTAAACTACCAGTGAATACATGACCTAATAATACTGGGAATGTGACAAGAAAATTTCTATGAATAAGCACAAGAGCTAAAATATGTTTTTTTAAAAAGCCACATAATGACAGCATGCCTTTAGCAGCATTGTGAGCCTGTTGGGTACTGCAGTCCCTGTCCCAGAGACAGCAGGGGTGTGGTGGCTCTTAGGGCACACACTGGCACCTCCTGCAGTCATAGTCTGGTTGCTTCTCATTGCAGGAGCCTCCACTTGGTGATTCAGGGTCTTGGTTCTTGTTTGTGTTTGTATAAATTCAGAAAGAAAAGAACAAAAGAAAGCAAGAGACACTGCTGAGGTCAGGGTTCCCAGAAGATGGGTAAGTACTGCAGCAATTATTCAGATGCATAGGTCCAAATTGTTTAAACAAAGCAGTGATTAAATGTTACTACACAGAAAATACTAAGAAAGATGGAAAATTACACTTCAGCACTTCAGTGAAAAAAGACTGATTTTGACAAATTATATTGTGTGAGAAATCCAATTGCCTTGCTACAAGTTGAACATTAATGTTGCTCAAAGGAAAAAATTGTGAGGAAAACTATTGGTAACAGTACTAAATAAAGCCATATCTATATTGCAAGTCAGTGAGTGTTCTGCTGGCTTTAGGAAATACCCATGGAGAGACATGACAAAAGCATTGCTTATAAGGACTACAGTGGGCCAAATCTTTCAGAAGAAATCAGGAAATTAAAGTAAAATTAAAGATGGAATTTTATTTAACGGCAATATCATATTCAGTACACTCGTTAATCTCCTGCTGTAACATGATTCTAAAAAAAAACACAAGCAACATTAGCACAATGTAGTGGGCACATGGGCCTAAAAATGTGAAAGAAATTCAGGAATAATACTTTCTTTCAGGTGCATGCAAATGTTTTGGGGCATAGAGTAGACAGAGATGCAAGAGCTGTAGTTACCTCAGCCAAGCTCTGTTAACTCTAACTGGGACAATGAAAAAAAAAGTAAATTAAACAATATCTTTCTTTCTCTAAATAAATACAAATTCTCCATTCTGATCATACCTGTTTTTTCTCAATTTCTTTCCACAGGAAAATATCTGATGAAATCAACAGAGTTTATAAATTCCCATAACTTCAGGGAAAATTTGCTGTCAAACGTATTCCTGTTGAAACAACTCTAACATACTTGAGAACATGAGTCCAAAGAGCTGACAATCATCACACAGAGCAAAACCAGCTTCTTTGGTCTGCTATTTAGGTTTCTGAGGACCAGGTAAACTCCAATACAAGACCACAGTGACTGTTTTAGACCCAGAAATGAACCACTTCAGGCACAGAGTGCCCAGCTGCATAGTTTTGGTTTGCAAGCATTGCAACAAACAGGCAGCCTAATGGCCACATCCAACAATATCACACTTTGGCAGGGAGGGTTGGGTTAAAAGAAGTTAAAGAAAGCACACAAAACAAAGCCTCTCCCTGATGAAATAGAGCTTTCAGCCATGGTCTTAACCTCTGTACAATGTTGGATGTTAAAATTTTTGTCTGCCTTGCTGTTACAGAGTTTTGCCTTACTACAGCTGGGTGTAACAAAAAGAGATGCTGAAAAGTCAAAATCAGTGTGTGCAAACCTGACAAAGTTACTGGGGGGTTGGTGGGGTTTTTTTAGGATAAACAATATATTTGGAATGAAACCGTGTATTAAACAAAAGCTGCATAGTTATTCACATGTCATGGCAGAAGACCTTTATATGTCTTATAAAAAATAAGTATTTACAAATCTCTAACAGAAGACAGAAATGCAGGGGAGGAAGTACACATTTGTCTGAGACTGAGATGCAGGATGGGCAGTGACACAGCCCAATCCCAGCAAGCAGCAGAGACCAGCGTGTCATCACCCAGGTAACCTGGATAAAGCAAGGGGTCTTTAATCCTTCCTGAATGACAGATTGAAAATTTTGTCCGAATAATTATACCTTGGGCACAGAATATGAACCTTTAGAATAAAAAAAACAAAACAGCTTAATTTACAAACAAATCATGATTTAATTACTGTTAAAAAATAGAAAGAGATAGTGAGAGAGAGAAAGGGACATTTACTGCAGGTTTGTTTTTTCAGTGATAAAACTTCTGAGCATATCTAGGTTGCTACATAGATTAGAAGGTTATTAAATACATTATGATGTTAGTCATGTTAAGATTTACTGCTTCAAGCTAGATATATTTTGCTTCCTTTCTAGAAAACATTTCAAAGTAAACTTTAGGCAATGGTGTGACCTTTGGAATAAAACATTAACAAACAAATGGTAAAGAGTGATTCCAAGCAGGTACGAGGTTTTTTTGGAGAATGTTTTCTGTTGTACAAAGTGTATCAAGTGTTGCATTCTGGATGAGGAAAATAGAGGGAGTGAGAATTTCCTCCCATAAACACTTTACCTTCCACATCAGGTTCAGAAGGAGCATTGTAGTACTGACATTACAGCAAGAGCTCTTCTTGTGACAGAGTCAGTGCTGAATTCTGTTCCTGATACTCATAAACAACACTTGGTAACTTGCTGGAATGGAAAAAGTGTTTCTACAGAGCACTTCAGGGACTCTGGTCCTACTTATCTGTAATAAATTCAGGGTCAGCAAAAGGCTTGTATGAATATATGGTATGCATTCAGGCCCATGTGTCTTCTCTCAGATACAAGCTCCATTCACAGCATCACTCCCACAAGCCTCTGTCCCTTCCAGCCAGTAATGGGGATATATCTGCACACATCTGCATGGATGAATTACAAAGAAAATAAACTAGGCAAAGAGGTGATGCATTTTTTCACAGATTTGTTTGCTATTTCAAACAAATACCCTCTTGCTGTACAGAAGTACTGGTAATAAAACCAGAGAGTTTGTTAATTAATTAGATATTAATTTCTTTTTACAGGGCGTTATGGACTGGCTGCTTCAGCCTCTTATGGTCTGTCTTGCATTTCTAAGCATTCCAAAGACCCAGGCTAGCCCTGGGGATCTGTCCTGGCTCTTGGCTGCTCTGAGCATCAGCACAGCTCTCCTGCACAGCCTGCTACAAAATACAACGTGGTGCTCAGTGTGAGAGCACAGAAATAACACGTAGGCAAGTGGAAAAAGGAAGCAAGGACAAGGTATTTATGCTACTGAGTAGCAGCCTCAGGTGCATTGCCTGCCTAGTTCCTTTTTCTGTAAATGTGAAAGATTTGATCAGAAGGTCTTGAATTGGAGAAGTCTAAAGAACAGGAGTTTCATCTTTATCAATGGTCTTGCATTATGTCATTCCACCTACTCTGGAAAGTAGACTGCAGCCGAAACCAATGCTACTCATCATTGTTTTATGTGTTGTGTATCCACGAGATAAACAGGCAAGAAACCAGGACAGATTTTCTTTTAATGCAGAACAAAGTACCAACTCATATTCAAATCAAGGAGAATAGTTATTCTAACAGAATTAAGTAATATTATTTTGTTTTGTGCTCCCACAGACAGAAAATTCAGTAATGTGCCTTGTAGCAGTAGCAAAGAACTTTCAATATTGTTTCTATATGTGCATGTATTTAAAATAATTCTGTAATTGCTATGTAAAGTTCTGTAAACTTTTCAACATAACATCAACCTATTTCTTTCCCAGGCCCGTATAAAAATATTGCCTCACACATTAAAAAAAATAAATAGAAGGTAATGCAGAAAAAGGCATTAACTAAACTAAATTACATTTAGTGTGAAAGGAAGGAAAGACACAGTTAAAAGGAGAAAGTAGGAAAGAATATTTTCTCTCTGGTAACTATGTCTGCCAGATACTAGCTACTGCTGCAGTCATATTCTTGAACTAGATAAACTAATGATTTTTCCCTGTCTCAAAACTTGCTGGAATTCAGTGGTCATTTTGTATAAGTTTTTGGTTTGTTTGAAGTGTCAGATTTTCATGTATCTTCTGGCAAGGATCAATAATTACCATCCCCTTTTCCACATTAAAGATATAAAGCAAGTAGGCTGTTCTTCACAGCTCAGGATGCAACATGGCACAGTAATAAAACCCGCCATATTTACACAAGTACAATAGAAAGAAAAATATGATATAAAATATTGTACTGAAAATTTGGAACATTCCTATGTGTTTCTAAAAGGGTACATGAAACTTGCAGAAAAAGTGAGCAGCAGGGTGAAGAACATGAAGAAACAAAAGATGTTAAAGCCTGATTCACAGTGAAAGTTACTTTGTGTTTTACTTTTTCTTTGTAGAAGAAAAAAATACAGATTATATCTTTCTATGTTTTTAAAAATAGAACAGAATGTTCTTTTGCAAGGTATATATGGCAGTATTTTTCTCTGTTGGATGTCTAGTTTTAAACTGAGTATCAGACATGCTTATTATATAGATTTGCCATTTCAAAGTGGGAAGAAAGTCAAAATAACAGTACCAATCCTCAACCTTAGTGAAAAATGACATTCCAGGAGACTGTGCTGCATGGTAGGTAGCCCAGTTGTGTGGGGATGAGGGAAGTGGGCTGATGATCTTCAGGGAAATGAGTCCTCCAAAGGTCTCCCGTGGAGAGTGTTTAACCACTGCCCTGAAGGCAGGATGAGGCAGCAAATGGCTCTTGCACCCTGGATGTGGTCAGGATCTTGGAATTTGGTCCCTATGCCTCAGCTTGATTAGCCACATCTCTCTATGTTTTCTGCTGCAATTCATGCTTTGTCTTTAATCTTTAAACAGGTTAGGAAGAATGGGTCCTGCATACCGCTGATGGTCATGACTAAAATATAAATATGTGCATATAAGTTCAGGGGCTGGGGAGTAAAGCAGGGATCCTGTGGAAAGAGATGTCCTTTATGTGTTTTCTCTCACTCTACACTCCTCCTTCTGGGGATGTGATAGCTCTGACAGGTTCTTCAAAGCACATGAAGCATCACTGCTTGCTAGCCATGAGATAATTACCCAATTAGACCTGGACTAACTCTGAATAGAGCCCATCTGTGGTCTTTGCCTATCACATGACTGAGCTCCAGCCAGGATACAAAAGCGAGTTGATTGCAGTTATTTTAAGTGTTTCCTTGCACCACCCCTGGGTCTCTGCAGATGCCATGACCAGCTGTGTGTGAGCTGCCTGGTCAGCTCTGTCAGACCCAGCTGAGGTGAAAAGGACCAAGGCCCTCTGAAGAAGAATAACTAAAGAAGCAACACTACACATTTCCCCAATGTACTCAACAAGATTTCTGTGACCCAAGCTGAAGTCTGACAGACTCTCTGGATTCTCACTCATTCAGTCAGTGACCTGTCTATGGACACCTGGAGCTTATGTGGTAATGGATAAAAGAACCCCCCTTATACTTGCTGGTAATGGCTCACTAATTCCTAGGTTGAGAGAGGCACCTCCATTGACAGCCTTGAAACTGGGGTCATTTGTTTTTCCTAGCCTGAACCAGAATAAGACTACTGACAAGAAGCCAGCTGGGTTTTCTATTAAAAACAGGTAGAGATTCTATTGCTACATTTTTTTAATGTTTAATGAGATGGATTTATTTCAAGTTCAGCATTATAAAGAATACCCAGATCAAAAATCCACTTTGTAGCGAGGGAGTTCATTAGCATCACTAACAGAAGATAACAGAAGAATTTTCTTCTTAAATTCACTATGAACCTACTTAATTTTTCTGTCTTGAATTTATTCAAAGCTCAGCTTCATTTGAAGCAGGATCAGTAATAATCAATCCAACTCTGTTTATGAATTTGTCCATGTGGTCCTTACACATTCAGAAGACTGTCCTCACTAGCTGTTTTACCTTTCTAAAATGGTAAACAAATAGCTTTAACAGATTTTATACAAGGAGGATCTTTTCATCCTCCTACACACCAGCCACACTTCCAGGAAGGACTGAATTCAAGCTGTACACTAAATCAGAGTCAGTGGTGCTGTGCTTCCTTCCCAGAAATGCTGTTAGAGAGAGTGGTACTTCCAGGAATGCTATTGCAAAAGCATGGCTACAACCCAGCTGTTTGGTAAAGACACAGCTTAGAGTCAGACTCTGCTCTAAGAGCTCCTGCTCCATCCTCTAGCCCTGCCTACACCCAGCTAGAAATCCCCATCCTCTCTCCCCAAAACCCAGACTTCTGCTTCCTTTAGGGTTTGGGGTGTCTGGGAAGGCAGGGAAAAGCTATTCATCTTGTGCCTGTTGCACCTACAGCAAAGCCAACAATGGATTTGGTATAAGCCAACACGTTCAGGGACTGGGAGAAGGCTGTGTGGCTCTGGGGCTGATCCACTTTATGTGAGAGCCAGGGGTAGTGGAGGAGATGAGAATCTGAGCTGCTCATGGCATATCTGATTTGGCTTGATAGACATTTCTGTCATACATATTTGCCAATTGTGTCTCCAATGGTTTTTACACCTCATGAGGAAAAAGGGACAATCCATGGAAAAACTTACTGCATCTGGATGTCTGTGTCTAAGGAGAGATTTCACTCTGAAGATTTCTTTAATGGAAAACTGTATAGGTTGTAATTGCTCATCATTAAACATGTCTGTACTGCCTTAAAATATACAGTTGTGTATTCTATTAGGTTACCATACATCAAAATATTTCATTTGACAAAAGATTTTGGCAGCAAAATACTCATGCAGTTGCTCAGGCTCCAGAAAGTGCTGTAGCAAGTCCCATGGCACTTCATTCAGTTTTACCTAAAAATATCCTTTCTGCATCACCACAGAAGGAAAGTAAATTTTCAGGAGCGTGATATATAAATGTGTACATGACATCAAAATTCACTTACAGCCATATCCTAACTTGCATGCTTGTGAAAAGGAATGAAAATTAGTTTATTTAAATCGTGGATGAAATATTCATCAAAATAACATCAGTAATTTCCACACATCAGTTATTAATACTAATGGAGAAAGTCACTCTGGAGTGACTCCCATGCGAGACAATCAGCTTGAACCAGGCTGAACCAATTTGGAATAAACAAGATATTCCTCCACTGCTCTGATTGTGAATTTATCTGCTTTTTCCCTAGATGAAATAAATTAACAACTGAAGTGTGTTCAGCCTATGTAGGTCACCGAGTTGATGTGCTACCTACTGCAGTCTCCTGCAAGGATTCATTTTTCACTGCTGAGCAGCTGTGACAATCCCTCTGCACTGGAGTAGTGTCTCCAGAATGCAGCATTAAAAGCACTGCTGGCTGCTTCTTCCCAACAAGAGCCAAAACCAGACGAGCAGGTGTCTGTCACATCCCTGAGATGGGGCTCTGAGATGCTGTTCCAGATTCCAGCTGCAGCATTTGCTACAGATATTCTGGGGCACTGCAAAATGTGCTGTCATTCTCATTTCTCCAGCAGTGTGGGTGTAAATAATGTGCCCACATTAGTGAAGCTCAGGGGATCTCCATGGAAACATTTAATCGCTGACATTTAAGCTCCCTGCGCTGATAAAGGAAGCAGCTGACTCCTGACCTATTACTAACAGTTTATCAAGGTGGGAAGCAAGATTTTTTTTCCTTGACCTGGCTAGAAATGATGCAGTGACAGCAAATGCAACGGTATCCTTCCTCCTTTCCCTCTTCCCTCTCCTAGGCATAACCTGCTGTTCTACAATTGGATTTTTCTTGACCTTTTCTCATTTGTATCCCATTGAGACAATGTGGGATAGCACTGACTAAGGAGATGTCAACCTCCCAGCCCACCTGCTCAAGTAGCATAAGTAACTTGTTTTGGATTGTAAAAGTAATTAGATTATGCAAGGGAAAACCGAAGACTCTTCTAGAAAGTTACATTAAAGTGACATTGCGTTGACAACAGCATCTGAAGCATTCACACACTCTTCCTCTGATCAATCCAAATATCAACCCAACTTCCAGCTGTCCCATGCAAGACAGGAATTGCCTTTCTCTAGGCATTGCTGGACGTTCACTGCATTCTGGGTTTGTATTGTTGCCTCATCCCAAGCACAACCCATTTGTGCCAGAAACCATGATGTGCCGGTAGTTAGATCAGACTAAACTTTTCATCAATCAGCAGCTCAACCAAACCCCTCACTCCCAGACCCCAGAGTACTGAGTGCACAAACCACAGATCCCTGTCAGCTGCAGCTCTCTGCCAAGACTTCCTGCTCAGAGAAGCCAAGCCCACCATCCACCAGAGATACCCTCTCTGGTGTTAAAGCAACAGCCAATCCTTTGAAAAAATCCTTCAGTGTGCTGCTGCTGGCTTCATTTTGAACTAACAAGCTTCTAAAGTAACACCTTACAAGTCTGAGACCCAGTGTTCCCTTCCACTCAGTTTCCACTGAGACAGTGGAATCCTGATGGCAAACCCCTGTGATCAACCATCCTCCATCCAACCGTTAATTAGTCACAGTTTCAGTCACACTTTTGTGACTGGGGTTTTTTGCTGGCTTTGTGTTATGCTTCATTAGAAAATAAGGTTTGGGTTAAAGAAAAACTGTTGAATATCTGGCTTGTCTTTCGCAGAAAACTCACATAATTCTTCCACTGGTTTTATTCACTTTCCAGAATGATCTAGAGTATTTCTTCTCACTGTGGTAACCATATTTAGTTCCTGTTACACCTGGCATGAATGACTGGCTGCAGAGAAGATAGCCTGACATCACTGCATCATACAAATCAAAGGCTGATAACCGCTTGACCCATGCTCTGTTGTCCTCATAAAACAAACCATTGCATATAGGTTGCAAAGAGCACTTTCATTTACCACCTTTGTTATTTTTATGGCACTTACTTATTCATGTGGTGGGGTAGACATTTGTCTGCTTTTAAACTTTCTTGTTACTGACTTGTAGGCTTAGAGTCTGTTAAAGGCTG
Source organism: Ammospiza caudacuta (assembly GCF_027887145.1). NCBI lineage: Eukaryota > Metazoa > Chordata > Aves > Passeriformes > Passerellidae > Ammospiza > Ammospiza caudacuta. The sequence continues at coordinate 100,384,469 of NC_080594.1, forward strand.
GCTCCAGCACAGTGTCAGTTTAAGTCCCCACAGGGACCACAGATTGGTTCAGGTAACAGGGTGCTCTCCTGCATCTGCAGTAGACCCATCTCCTAATCTTGAAGCAAGATGTTTGGCCATGTTTTGTTTCTGTTGTAGGATAGATGGGATATAAAAATCTTTATGTAGAAAATATTATTCATTAGAGGGATCAATGTTATCAAAAACTAATAGCTTTACCTCCTATCTCTGAACAGCAATAGTGAAAGCAGGTGTTGCTTGCACTGACAGTGCAATTGATACAAGGAAGATCTGATGGAAAATGGAAGGTTTCTTCCTCTTCTAGCTAACATCCATTAAAACATATTAATGTATACCAGCGATGGTTGGTATTCTTCTTAGTTCCTGCTTTTGGAATTCATAATCCAAGCAAGCATTTATCACAAAACTTTTTTCATTAACATAACACTAGGGACTTTTAAATGCTTAGAATAGGCTGCTTTACCCATATCAGAGGTGTATAAACACCATCAAAGAAGTGTCCCCATTGGCTGTCAAAAGATGAATACATACCATCATGCTGATTAGCAGAATTTGACTACTTAGAGTAGGCTACACATACATTTCAGTGTTGAAGGTTCTGACTTCAAATGCAGCTTGAAATGCAATCAGCCAGTGTCACTCACATGCCACTTCCCTCTGATTTTGTACCTCATGGAGCTAAAGGACTTGCTTTCTGATCTTATTGCAAGAGGCTTCATTCAGAAGCACTAGGTTTTTATTTGAAAGCTACATGCTTGTTCTGAGTTTCTGCTCTCTCTTATTACTGAGATTGATTTTCAATTTTTATTTCATTAAGAGTGTGTCCTTGGATGGTTGGAGTTTTTTAATTGATTTATGTTTAATTGCTATACCTTAGATATTCCTCAAGTGTTTGGAGACGTAATCTAGGCCATTGAAAAAATGTTTCTTGGCTACAGCAGAGGTAAGAAATTAATTTATTATTTAACATTTGTGTACTCTCTTTATCACCAGCAATTACCATTATGTGGGAGGGCTGTTGGGATAGAAGGAAAAAGCTTGATAAATCAACATGCTGGAACCTTAAATGCTGAATTCTGCATTAGGAACAGAGAATTGGTTCTGCTCCTGCTTCCAGCTGTTATTAATCCTGACATTTCAAAACTCTTTTAGCACACACTGTTTTAACCTCCTGAAGTTTAAATACATTTAACATTCTCCCCTCCCCTGTTCCCAATAATGGCTGTAGTGTGTGATTTTGTTTTATCTCAGTAATCATATCCTTCTCTCTCTGAGAACAAACTCAGCCCAGCACCCTGGATACAGGCGTAGGAAGAGCAGGCTTATCTGTTTGTACAGAATGTGCCATTGCTTGTTATCATAGAGCTAAGGCTACTTAACATCATTTAAATCACAATTCATATTGCAAAATACAAGTTATAGTGTTGTGACCTCATAAGGCTAAATGCCATTGATTATTTTCAAAATGACCAACTGATGTTTAAAAACAGATTCTGGAGAGAAAAAAATAGAAAAGGAAACATTTTCATAATAGCATACATCAGTTGCTAGTCTTGACAGTAAGTACCTAAGCTTGTGAGGATTTTAAAAACATTCATTATGTCCCAGACTGTGTTTTTTCCTGCCTACATCCTTCCACATGGAGGCCCAGCTGCCAAATTATTTTTGTATGTTAGCTAGGCAAACTGAATCCTAAATTTCTTTCAATGTTCTATTTCATTACAGGACTATACAAAATTTAGAGTAAGGATACACGTCAGAGAAATGTTTCTAAAGGACATTCCCCCTCTGGAGGGATACACTTGAGGAAAGCCTTGAAATGCTGCTCTCACAGCTTTAAAACAAACTCCTGAGCTCAGATCAGTAAACACTGCCTCTGTTAATTGCAGTGGGACAATGACTGTGAAAATAGGATTTACATTGCTTAGGCTGCCAGACATGCAGCCTTGGGAAAAGCTGCACATAGCAGCAGCAACAGCCAGTGTGACATTCTGCTTCCTGTTGGCAGACTGGGGTTATAAAGCTGTGGAAAAACAATTTTATTTGTGACAGGAGCTGCCCAAAGGGACAATGAGGAATATCTGGATGACAAAATGAAGAAGAAAGAAATGAAAAACCTTCAAGACACTTTATATTTGATGCAATTACTGCCATAAACCAGGAAAGAGATTACTTCTTTCCTAGAAAATAAATAGAGTTTTGATATGTCCTAGAAAATAAAGAGGTATAAAAGTGACAATAGTTCTGGGAAACAATTACAATTCTAGAAGTGAGAATGTCTGTATAGCATTCAGGAATTCACCCATATCAGACCATTTAAAATGTGTTTAACAAATTCGGTAGTGTGGCACAACTATAGCAAGATAACACTCACACAGAACAGGTAAAATCCAGAGGAGCAAACACAACAGGAATAGGGCACACAGCAGCAGGGAGGAAAACACACAGGCATCAGTAGGAAAACTGAAATAAAGGTTTGTCTTTTAAATCCCTCATTTTCAGGCGTTTGGATGCTGCAGTATGAAGCAATTTCATTCAGAAAGGTTTCAAAAGCCAGAGAAATCTTCCCAAGATAGCTGTCCATGCCCTCGCTTTAAGGAGTGTGGCAGGACCTCCTTTGCTCTTCAGGAAGGAGGAGCTGCTCTCTTTCTCCTATTCCACTTTCTTGACACCCATTAAAGATCATCTGAGTGGTAGAAATTGGGGGCTTAAGATTAATATCCCTTTTGGGTAAATGAGATCTGGGTTCCTTTCAGATCCATGGGATGATTTCAACAGTGGCTGGACATTAAAACAGAAAATCAATCACTAAATATGTGAAAATAGTTGAGTTTAAAAGGGGAGGGGCTCACAAGGGTCAGAATTTGATCCTTAGCCCCATGGGCCTATAAAGCCTCCTGCTTCAGCATATAGGGTTTCCCTGACACAACCCTGGTGTAACACAGGAGTGCATTAGGCCTCTGGCATTTTGATATTTAGCAGGTGTGCCTGGATAATAGGCAGTTTAACCAACACCACTGCTCTGATTTCACTTTTCTCAGCAGCAGTTGCTGGTCAGTCCATTCATCCAGTGTTATGATTGCCCCTCTGAAGGCATATGAGAGTTAACCTTCCATTGACTTCAATAGCGTGAGCTGGAGTCAGCATAAGGAAAGGGAGCGGGTGGGTCTCTGCAGGTCAGACTTACTGGAACTGTAACATCTGGATTTAAAGGGCATCATCTCAAACTCACATCTGTGCAATTCTGGTGGCATTCTATAGGGAACACAGATATTTATAGAAGGAAGGTAGGGGGACCCTTGATTATGCCATTAGCAGATGGCATTTAGTTCAAAATTAGAGGGAGAGGAAAGTATCATTAATCAAAAGTGACCTTTATTAAGCTTTTTATTACTTAAGCTGGAGCTTTGACTGTTGTTACTGTAAGGACATTTCTATATCCAATATTTATGAAAAGGTTTTTTTTCAGATGTCTTGAGGTAGAAAAATCCATTTTTATTAAATTACTTCCTGGGGATTAAAGTAATGCTTCCAAAACCATGTGTACTCAAATATGTCAGTAATATTTTTCCATGAGTTTTTTATAGAGAACTATGTGGGTTTTTTTAAAAATAAGAAACAAATGGCATCAATAACTTAAGTATCTTAATTACGCTGGTGTTTTGAGAGCTACACTAATAAGTTCAACATAATGCTATAGAAAACATCTGAAAGACAATGCTCATTCAATATGGTTATTGACACAATGTGTGTGGCATAATGCAATATACTTCTTAGTACAATCCATTCTAGACAGCATCTAGCCAGAAATTTTACCAATTTGCAACATAACTCTTGCTCTGTGTAAGACTAAACGCAAACTAGAAAAAAAACTGAATTATTTTCTGGGCCATGCTTAACAGTGGTGTAAGTTATTTATGTTGACAGAGTGCCCAGAATCTGCTACTAAAATCAAGTAACCATTTAACAGGTGCTATAAAAAGCTCATTTGAAGTAACTTCTGTTCAAAACTCCTTGTCAGCTGAGACTTACAGGCTGGGGGAGGGCTGAGATGGCACCAGTACTTATGGGGACAAAGCCATGGCTGAAACAGAGGAGTCAATAGATGAGTCTGATAAAGAACCTCTATGTCCTTTCTGTTCCATACACACATTTTAAAATATTTTGTTCATTTCCCTTAATAAAAGATCATGGGTTTTTGGTTCCACTAAGCCATTTCCATTTGTGGTAGTACCTGAAATTGATGTTGTCCTCAGACAGCATGGGTGGGAAAAACAACGGCAAAGGCAGAGTGTCTGAGCAGCTGCATGAGAAAAGCTTCTTTTTTGTTGAGGACAGACGAGCTGCAGTCAGCATCTGAGTCACTTCGCCTTTGCGTGCCTGGACTCTTCAACCTGTCAAGTAATTTGTCATGCTCCTTAAGAAATATTGACTGTATTAAAAGCTTGCAGAATCTGGAATCAGAGCCTGAGAAGAACTTTGGATTTGAAGTTCAGTACAAAACACCATGTGTGTTTTGTTCTGGGTTTTGTCCTTGTCTTTCTGGGCTAGAAACTTTTTCAGGTTCTGCCTAGCATTTGTAACCTCTATTACACGGCAGGCTTTTTGTGTCCTCCAAAGCTTGACTGAGTTCAAGAAGCTTGATTATGAATTAATTGGGATTTTTTTTTCATATTTGCATCTCAGGCAAGGAGTGTTATAATCACTTGTACATCTGTGCTGTGATTTCCCTTATTAGATCCTGTTTACATTTTTTGCGCATTTCAAGTTCCCAATGCAAATTCTTCTGCACGGCAGCTGTTAGCTGTGAAAGCTGTTTGCTGTGTGTCCTGAATCTTCCTGTCTAGTCCTACTAATTGTCTGAAATGCCAGCAAAAACATTGCATGGTAGTTCTGCTTTTTAAGAATATGATGATCTGAAAGCTCTAAATTCCCACCAACTACATATTTGTTACATATATGCTATTTCATGCTACATATTTATTTAAATGTAAATCTAGTATTGTCACAATGACTTTCCTGTGTCTTCTTGGGCACAAATAGTCCAAAGTTAAACATAATGATCATGTATTTACCTGTGCTAAGTAAATCCATGTAAATTAAATTTATCTTAGAGGACAGAATTTGCAGAGAAAAGCATGTAGAGCTGTTGAGGAGAGTGTGCTTGAATCACAGGATAGACTGGTGGATCACTGCTGGGCTGAGTAGGAACAGTCCAAGAATATGCCTAGTCATCCCAAATCAGTGACTGATCCCAGAGTTTTCAGAAAACTATGAAATGTGCACAGTACCTGTTCAGGGATGCACCTGTATAGCATAGCAGCCAAAGGAAAGGCCACGCCAACATCAGGCATGCTCTGATACACAGTGTTGTTGCAGCTGTTAGGTTAATTCTTTATTAAAAGCTATAATTTTAGTTAAAACCCTAATTTTTTCCTAAATGGTAAAGGATATGTTTTCTTAACATTTTGGACATGTTGATTTATGCTCTTGTATCTAGATTGTATGGGAAGGCTGGATATATGTGCTGGTACTGATACATTAATTCCTCTGCAAACATAATGACTTACCAGGCTCTTCATCCACAGAGCAATTTAAAATTATGTCTGGTACAATTTACAGTCTGTGGAAAAGAGGTAGCACCAGAAAAATGAATTATTCTTGTGCTCCTGCTTTGTTAGTTTTGAATCAAAACAACATTTGATTCAAAGAACTTTTTTGGGTCTTAGAGTAAGATCAATGTAAAAAGCATATTCAGTTTTACATCAAATGAAATAATATGTCAAAAAAATCTTTACCCATTTGGTAAGTGGGATTGTAAGAAAAAATACATGCATTGCTCCTGTTGGGCATATATTTCTGAGTCACTCACTGCTTTCATAATTTTCTTCAGTTTTCATCAGTTTCTTTTAAATAGCTGCAGTCTTTCATATCTGAGACCTTTTCTGAGGCCCTCCTAACCATCATTATGTCTGCATTAATAGTTCAAAGATCTAATGGCAACACTCATGAGACATGGCAGATAGTAATAAGAGACAGAAACAGAGCCAGTAGGAGGCACCACAGCTCCACTTTTCTTTGTATCCAAAATAATCCATGAATAGAACTTGGATTATTGGCCAACTGTTTTATCGATGTGCTTTATATTGATGTAACGATACTTGGGGTTTGCAGTCTTAAAAGAATTTGAAGTCCACATGTTTTGAATATCTTTCTCGGTTTGGCAATTCTCTGCAAGTGATTCTGGGAAACGACAGGGGAGGCAGAGAGAAAGTCTGAAGTTCAGCTTCTAATTTTCCTCTAGTCTCCCTCCTGACAGTCACATAGACAAAGAAAACAAATGTGTCTGACAAGGTTAGGAGAATTACTCTCTTTAAATAGCACCTGATTCAGGACCTAGCTATGCATCTATTTAAGTGGCAATTTGAAGTTTTCTTCATCATCTGAATTTGAGACTTAGACTAATATTGCTGCTAAAATACCAGTTACTCCATAGTCAGAGTCATCTAGATATTTCTGGATTTCAAATCCTTCAAATCTTTCACTTTTAAAATATAAACAGCATGACTGAGAAGTGTTTACATTTTAACTCCCCAGAAGTGACGTCACAACAATAGTTGTCACAGTGTTGTGGATGACAATGTTATGAATTCAGAGTTATAGCAATGTGTCCTTCCCAGGACAATGTTTGAATCCAAACTCCTGTAGATTTCACCCTCATAACAGCATTCCTCATGAGGAACCATGCAACTTAAATGTAGCTGCAGTGAGATTTGATCACTGGCAAATGGTAATTTTTGATTTGATGGAATCCTCATCATGTATGTGCTTGTGATTATTCAATCCATAGTCATTTCCAGAATAACTCAGCCTTTAACACATTGACCATCTTGAAATGATCTGTTGTCTTGCTTTCTGGAAAACCTGGCCTCAGGCTGAAGCCTTATCACAAGTCTATCCTCGATTACCCCATTGCAGATTTCTCCTCTGGAACTGGACACTTAAGGGCTTCTTTTACAGGTCTAAATTGCACTAAAATGTAGCAGCTCTTGAGGTACTTTAGGAAGTTGAATGAGTCCAGCTACCGTATCACATATTTCCACATGAGTTGATTTTCTATGTTCTCAACTAGTTTGATTGCTATCTGTAATACAACATTTTTAAAAATCAGCTCAATTTCCTCTGCAAGCTCTGTAGATGTACATTTGAACACCAACTCAGTCACAGCACCCACCATCTGCAGAACAAAAAGAATAATTTGTAGGTAGGTACAGAGGAGAGGTGGATTGCCATGAGGTGTGTAAACCATGGTCATTCTGCAAAGGTACTACAACATTCTGCATCAGCTGCAGCTCTCTGAACATCAGCAGCTTTGCCTCCACAGACACTTATTGTCATCAGCAGCAGTAACAAGGCAAGAGTGAACCAGTCAAGCTAAACCATCATCTGCCAAGAGAGAGTTTCTACCTATTGTCTGCCATTTTCCTTCCCATATTATATAAATGGCCAAGATCTTCCTAGTGTTGTTGCAGGGGGTGCACACTCTGTATCTTCCTTTCATATTCTGAAAAAAGAAGGCAATATGTGAATCTAACTTTTTCTGTGTACTAGGAGGGGTTCTGTATTATCATATCTTGTTACCTTCAAGTCCCTCTACTTTTTGCTAGATTTCTTTTTATATGTGAATATAAAAATATTTTTAAAGGGAATTTCATTGTTTGTTCAAAGGAAACCAAGACTTCCTATCTCTTTCTCTTCAGATAAGGCTGTTCAATAGCCAGGACCCATCTGCCACAATCTTTTCAGATTTGCAAGGCCCAAGACTACCACGCAACACAAAAGAGAGCAAATTTGTACATTTGACTAATCTAGATATTCCTATTGTCATTGTGTTTCAGATTCTGGTAATGTACTTGCAGAAGAGTCATAGCCATGAATGATTTTCTCCACAGAACTGCTGGTTGAAAAGTATCTCTAGAGATCTCCTAGTCCAACCTGCCACTTGAACCAGTGAATATTCCCAGTATCAAAAATTCTTGACCTTGTCTAGTCAAATCTTGCAAAGGAGGATGGAACTAGCTGATCTCCACAGGTTCCTTCCTACCCCAACTGTTCTGTGATTCTGGGTAATAAACAAAATTCTCAGAAATTATTTCTGTAGGTCGCATGTCCTAGATCCTTGAATATCCTGAAAATCCACTGTTTCACACTGTCCACTTTCCACACAAGCCCTTTTGAAATGGGAGAACAAAAACTGAACCCACTATTGCAGAGGTGGATTCCCGATGACAAAGTAGAGGGGTACACTCTTTTTCCCCACTCTGCAGACCATAATCCCCCTACTGAAGCTTATCCATAGTTTTCTTTATTTGCACTGAGAGCACGTTCTTGGCTCATATTCACCCAAGAGTCCACTCTACTGACCTTGCCACCAGGAATTTCAGGTCCTTTTCAGCAAGTCAGTGGCCAGCTCATCCTGCCTCAGCCTGTACCAATGAGTGGAATTCCCATCCTGGTTTCAGGCCTTCGTACATCTTGGTGACTCCAGCAGGTGTCTGTTGGCCTCCTCAGACTTCACAGGGTCTCTCTAGGTTAGAACTCTGCAATTCATCGTGTTGGCCAATGCCCCTGATCTGTGAATTCTCTGAGAATGGTTTGTGTGTCACCACTCAGGCTGTTTCTGAGGACAATGAACAGTGTTGATGGACAGACTACAAGCTTACTCTGCCTGTCACCATCTGCCAGCCAGACATGAAGCCACTGATGACTGCCTTCCATGGCAGCCAGTCCAGACAGGTTCCTAGCAGCCCATTTGCCCTGCTCACACCTCCTGAGCTGACGAGTGAATACTGTGAGATACAGTGTCAAAAACCTCAGTGAAATCAATGCTCATTAAAATCATAGCTCTCTCCTTATCCACATTGCCAATTATTTTTCTAAAGAAGGCCACAGCCATGGGGTTGGTTAAGCAAGAGTTGCCCTTGATAAATCTGTGTTGACTGTTCCTAATTACTTTCTTGTCCCTCACAAGCTTGGACATGGATTTCAATAGAATGTGCTCCACAGTTTTCCCAGGGACTGAATGGAGGATGACTAATCTATAGATCCCTGGATCCTCCACCTTACCATTTTTGGAAACAGGCATTGAGTTAGCCTTTTTCCACTTAGAAGACTTTCCCTTTTGCCTCTCCTTTTCACAGATGATGATGATATCACCATTGCATCCACAATGTCTGCCAGCATTTCTATGTAAATTCCATAATTTTCATAGATCATGAGCTCAGCTTCTCTAAGGAATCCCTAACATATTTTTCCTCCACTACTTTCTGCACTCCCCCTTCTAAAACTCTGCTGATAAATGTGGAGGTCTAGAAGGAGGTTTTGTTTGCCAGTCTAAGTAGGCACTGAGTACTTCCAATATTTTCCACATTATTCATTGTTGTCCCCTCTAGTCATCAATGCATCCATACTTTTTCCTGGGTTTTCTTTTACTAATAGCATGACTGAAAAGTGCCTTGTTGTAGTGCTAAATGTGTCTTACACATCTGAGCTCCAGACAGGCTCTGGCCTTCCTGATTTTGTCCCTAAGCACCCAGGCAATATTTTAACTTTTTTTCCCCCCCCCTGTACTTTCTTCTACCTCTTGTATATTTCCTTTCTCTGTTTTACTTCAGTAAGTTTCTGCCTTCTTGGCCAAGCATAGCTTCTGCCAAAATTCCCAGCCTTCCTGCACTTGAATATGGTTAACTCATGAGATTTCAACAAGTTCTTGAAAAATCAGCCAGTATTTTTTACCAGAGAATAAGTATGCACAACTTTAGCTGGAGATTATATGTACTATGACTTGCCTTCATTTCCCTCAAATATTAAAAAAAAGCTTCTGTGAGTGGTAGAAACAATATTCTGTTTAATTACCCAATTAAACAGCTTTTCTTCTTAAAATAACAGCTGCACTATACTTCAAATAGGCATATGTTATAGCACCAGAAGGAGGTACTGTAACTATATATAGGAAGAGGAAGGGGGGGTGGAATGTATGTACATTCACTGAGTATAGGAAATTCTTCCCATCCTTTTCGGATTTGGACAGAGAAGAGTTTTGCATTTAGCCCTTGCCTTCCCTGTTTCAGGGGCCACATCACCCCAAGAGTTAGTCTGTCACTCAGCTGCCCATTGAGTCCTGAGCTATCTGAACCCTAGGAAAATCTCCCATGCCCTTGGAGGGGGAAACTCACCTTTCTTCAGTGCGTGGGAAGAGCTCCCATCGTTGCACCTGCACAAAGCCTCTCCCTTGCTGCCACAGCTGGTGCAGTGCTGCAGCCCAGGCTGTGTGCCTGTGTGACACTTGGCACACACTGCTCCCCCTCTGTCCCACAGAGAAATCCAGCACATCTTGTAGGCCCTGCTTGTTCCAGCTGACGCCTGCCTCCCTTTTCTCACTGCAACATTCCAAACCCAACAAACACCTCCATGGCTGTGCAGCTGCACCATAACCTTAGCTGAGGAGTAGTGGCCATTGCTTCATAATAAGAGTAAAATCATTATTCTGCCTTAGAATGGAAAATGAAATTCTGAACATTCCAAAGCAGTTTGTATGGCTGTTGTTTTCACCCTCTTACACAGCACTCTCTCTTGTAGATATTGAAAGCCAACATAACTAGCAGAAGATGCAACATAAATGAATATTTGCAACAGGCAAGGACTACAAATTCCTGCCAAAATAGTAAAACAATCATTTTGTGGTGGTGGGATAACAGAAGGATAATCAAACACCCACTTTACATGCCCGATCTCTGCAGTTATTGAGAGAAGGAGAACAGTAAGCTGATCTTTATTGTTACCTGGAACGTGATGGTGTAAGCAGAATATGCAGCAAGGGAGAAAGGGTGATGCAGCTGAGAACCATGGAAGGTGAAATCGCTTTGATTTAGAGAAGGAATTATTTCTGCTGCCCAAGAGATGTCTCTAATCTTCCATTCTGAATCACAAGAAACCATCCTGTTAGCAAAAACTAGAGGATGAACTCTGTCATTTTGGCAAACATGGTGCCAATGTTTAATATTATCTAAGCTGGGATAACATCCTTGTACTTAGGGAATACAATACAGTATTTGAAGGCAAAGAGTTGTTAGCTGGTGTCAGCATGAAACTGGAAACATATCATAGAGAAAAATGTGATCTTTATCTGCTGTGGTTAACAGGTTAACAGTGTGAGGTGAATTTGCATTTATATTAGCAGTACTTTTCCAAATATAGATCATAAGAAACTAGTAAGAAAAGTCATGAGGGAGGTATGAAGACTGGTCAGGGAAAATGGATTAATAATGGGTAGTAAGTGGGCCCCTGAAGGATCATAATAAATGATAAAGAATTCTCCAGGCAGAATATGACAGATGAGTTTGCCTGGAGCTATTTTCTATTTAACATTTATATTAGTGATTTAGAAATTGATTTGATATGGAGTGCATCAAAATTTATAGATGACAAAAGCAGGAGGATTTTTAAAGTTGATACTTGGACGACATGAAGGGCTTACAAAAAGAATTTAATGAGGATGCAAAACCAAGCCAGCATGTGGAATTTAATGTTGCCACATGGAAGAGATACACTCAGAGAGACTGCAAAATGCCTCTGGTGTTGTACCTTGAAAAGTACTGTTTGTGAAAAACAGAATTCACAAGAGGGTTCCTTAGACTTTTGTGACTTTCTTTAGTCTTGCTTAAATTCCCTGAATGGTGGTAAATATTCCTTTTAAGAACCCTCTGCAGCACTTATTTCGGTGGTTATTTTGATTCTCATCTCAGTCTTATGTTGTTGCTTGATGTGGTACAAGAAATATCATTTTTATATGAATCATGCTTTTTAAGCACTCACACCTACTATGCTCAAACATATATCAAAAAAATATCATAAAAGACTTTTCTATTTTAAATGCTTTGGGTTTAGAGAGTGAGAATATAAAGAGGAATTATGACAGATGCTGTAGAAGAAAACTGTCAAGATTGCTCTCACTCCAATGAGGAAATGAGATCCTCTTTTTGACTAGTTGACTTGGTAGGATATATATTAACTCTATTTTTATGATGAAGTGTTGCTTTAGGGGGGAGTTAGTCACCCCAGGACAGCAGCTGAGTACAGCACAAAACTGCACGCTTTTCTTGCTTTAGAAGAGTTATGTGTCCGTACAAAGTACCTAGTAACAGAGCTGAATGTGGTGGTTTACTCTGCCAAAAATAAAATTTAACTAAAGGCACTTCAGAAAACTTAACTTCTTATGATACATTGTGTCCAAACTGTAGGATTCTCAGAACACCTGGGCATTGCTGCTGTAACTCTTAAGAAAACAAGTCCTGTTACAAAGCTCATTAGTTATCCTATCCTGGCCATGATAAAACCTTTGCATGAACTGACAAAAATAAAGTGTGAAATGAGACTGAGTCAAATTCCAAAGTATGACTGTAAGAAATGCCATACAGGACTAGACAAGGACCAGGGTACGAATCCTCATTTAACTGGCAATGGCCCACAAGGGCATTTGAGAGCAAAGCAGATCTGAATTGATTCACATTCCATGGCAAATATGGTTCAAATATGTCCTCAGTCATAATTGATGTTTGTTTTTTTAACTAGTGCCTCTTCAGAGCTTATTATATTCCTTCTGGATGAATATCAGATTAGAACAGAATATTTCAGGAGGAAAGGACTTAGAACTGTACCTAGTCCAACTGCCTGAACAATTCAAGGCTGACAGAAAGTTTAAGGTGGTTATTAAGGGCATTGCCCAAATGCCTCCTAGATGCTGTCAGGCTTGGGGCATCAACTTGGATGTCTCTTCTAGTGTTTGACCATCCTCTTGGTAAATAAGTGCTTCCTAATGTCCAGTCTAAACATCTTCTACTGCCTCTTTGGAGCATTCCCACCCAGTGTCCTCTGACTGGATTCCAAGGAGAAGAGATCAGCACCTCCCTTTCCATGCCTCCTGCTCAGGAAGCCTTTGAGAGCAACTGTCAGAAATGGTGGCAAATCCTCTGTGATAACATATTTAAGAAGGAAAAAAAAAAAGTGATGTTGCAGATGTAATTGCAGCCAGAGAAGGAGAGAGAACATGTGAGAGGTACAACTCTGCAGACATTGGGTCAATGGAGAAGGAGAGGCAGGATGTGCTCCAGGTGCCAGAGCTGAGATTCCTTTGCCGTGTGTGGTGATGCCCATGATGGAGCACCTGAGCCCCTGCAGCACACAGAGACCAACGGGGATGCAGAGATCCACCTGCAGCCCATGGAGGAGACCCACAGTGGAGCAGGTGGGGGCCTGAAAGAATCCGTGACCCCATGGGAGGCCCGTGCTGGAACAGAGTCCTGGCAGGGACCTGCAGACCCGTGGGGAGAGGAGCCCACGCTGGAAGAGGATTCCTGGTAGGACCTGTGATCCCATGGCAGACCCACGCTGGAGCAGGCTGCTCTTGAAGGACTGCACTCCTTGAAAGAGTGGCCCACGTTGGAGCAGTTTGTGGAGAGCTGCCTCTGTGACATGTACACATATTGGACAAGTTTGTGGAGAACTCTCCCATGGGAAGGACCCTATGCTGGAGAAGGGGAAGGACTTCTCTGCCAGAGAAGTGGCAGAAATAACCTGTGGTGAATTGACTGTAAACCCATCCCCATCTCCCTGTGCTGCTGGGGGAGAAGGAGGGAGAGCTGATAAGGAAGCAGAAGTGGTGGGAAGGTGTTTCTAAGGTCTTATTTTACTTCTCATTATCCAGCTCTGATTTTGCTGGTAAAAAATTCAATTAATATCTCTAATTTGAGTCTGTTTTGCCTGTGACAGTATTTGATGAGTGATCTCTCTCAGTTCTTATCTCAGCCCCTGAACCCTTTGCTATATTTTCACTCCCCTGTCCAGCTGCTGAGGGGAGAGACAGAGAGGCTTGGATGGATGTTTGGCATCCGGCCAGGATCAACCTACTACCCTCGGATCCAAAGGGTAAAATTGTTGTGGCTTGTGATCACATCTAAAAGTTCTCTTTTTCATGTGTTACTCTTCCTTAATCAAGGACCTGACATAGAGATCTCAAATCAGAGTTACTGATTCCCAGTAGAACAGCATGGAAATTGATATTTACAAGTTCAGATAAAATTTACAGCATCTCCAGAGGTTTGTGGAACCTCCAGCTCTAATGGCAAGTGGTTTTGGAGATCTCTTTTTCTCTGCAGGGCGTATTGTGAGGAGTTATGCTTTTTAAAGGCCCATGGAGTACACCTCTTTCTCTTCATTTAGACATCTTTAAGTATTAATTCCATTGTTTTTCTCCTTATTTTTGTATCTGAAATTTGGTTAATAGTGTGCTATACTGGTGACTCTTTCTGAATTAGCTTTTATAATCTGTTTCAGAGCTGTCTTCTGTCGTGTTTCCCCAAGCACAGGCAAGGAGGAATTATAAATTCATTTATGCTAAGCAATGCTTTCCTGTTCAAATAGCACCCACAGGTTTTTATCGTGGATACAGGCATAATATGGTAATGTAGGAGAGGGATTCTTGTGCCAGTCACATCCCAGCTTGCAAGAAAGGAGAGAAACCTTGCTTCTTCCTTCCACACAAATGGTGGCGCATCAGGATGGTGGCAGCACAGTTTTTTCAATCAGCACAGAAAAAAACTTGAATTTACCTCTCCTCTGGTACATCCTGAGAAGCACTTCATGATACCATCACAATTTACCAATTACCCACAATTTATGCTTTCCCTTTCTCCTCCAGCTCACCCAAAATGCAGAGTGCCTCCTCCACCTGGGGTTACACCAGAGGGCTACAAAATACCTCCAAGCAGATAGATCACAGTGATTTTGACAGACATGAATTTCCACTTTTCTTGGGGGGAGTTAAAAGTCCATGCTAAAGATAAGGAATTAAACTATTACTTTAAAAATGAAGTAAAATGTCTATTGTATAATGCACACTGACTTCTTTCCAACCAAGCATAAAATTTTTTTAAAGCTGATTTCTGTTCCTGTATTCTCAGTGTCAGTGGTGATAATGCAGCATTCAAAGAAAAGAAGTGATAGAAACTTTGTTTGGTTGTTTCTAGAGAAAAAGAAGGCCAAATTGAAAATTCAAGTATAATTTAACAAAAAATAAGAAGAAAAGGAAAAGGTATATAAAAAAAGGAAAATACTGTCATGAGTATTAAATGGTGTATGATAAGATAATGTTGGTAATGCATCATTAATTTAATCATATTGTGGATGATGGAACTAAAGCAGAAACATGGAACATGAAGAAAGAATGTTAATTGAAAAAAGAACAAAATTTTTAATCAAAGAATAAGAAACTCATAAATGACAAGATTAATGATAACAAAAACACAAATCAGAAGTTCCAGGGTTGCCTTGGAAGCAATTAGTTACCATCCTGGAAGGTTGTGCAACAATCAGCCTCTAATGTACTTAATGGGCTTAAAGGTCATTTCCCACCCTCAACAATTCTTCATAATTCACTTCAGACACAATAGAAAAATAACTGGAATATTTGACTGAGTATTACCTACTGAGGCATAAATTCTTCATTTCTGATAGGGTTTTTAGATAACTCAAAGCATTTTCAGATAACTGATTTGCATATTAATGTGTCTTTCATTGAGCATATTGGGCTCAATGGAAAATTTGGGGGGAAAAAAACCATTTGTTCATCATTATATTTTAAAAGTGGAAGAGAAATGAGGGAAAAATGAGGACAGAGAAAGATGAAGACTTCAGAGAAAGATGAAAGCTTCTTCCATAGCTATTCTGCCACTGTAAAGAGTGAAATCCAGAGACAGTCCATTCCCTTCCACAAATAAGCAGACCTCGGCCCCAAAGCCTAAACTCAAACCCAAATTCTCAAGTTTATTTCTGGCTTTAGAACCTGTAAAACCTTCTCACAAGCCTTAAACGTCTCCCAGACTTCTGAGTCTTTAAATCCAGATTTGAATATAAGCTTGCTCCTACTGCTGAGATATAGCTCCCAAAAATGTCTTCACCATTTTCAAGATTTCTTTTAAGCTAGTGTGGAAAAATGAAGATAAAACATTAGATTCCTACACATGCTTACTCCCATTAGGGAACCAAGAAACCAAAACACTTATTTATCCATATATTCACTTTGGAAATGGCTCACAGCACATTGTATCTCGCTTGCTTGAGATAGTTACTACTGATCCAAATGCAGAAATCCAAGAGTGACCTAGGACACGAATGGAAGCCTTGAGAGTAGGCATAATCACATCTGTAAAGGAAATTAAAAAATGGTTTTTTGCATTAATAGCAAAAACAGGGGCAAGGAAAACCTCAATTCTTTATTAGACATGATGGGGAATACAGTCAGCAAAAGCAAAGATGAAGCTGAGGTACTTTTACACCTTCTTTTCTTTGGTTTTCAACAAGAAAGGTTTTAAGACAGGTCACCATCAGGACAGGTGACCTTCTCAGCTAATAGATGGCCAGATGGTCAGGGAGCAGAAGAGCCCCCCTGTAATCCAGGGGGAAGCAGTTAGAGACCAGCTGAGTCCCATAGATGCTCACAAGTCCATGGGACCAGATGGAATCCATCCTAGGGTGATGAGGGAGCTGGCAGAAGAGTTCAACAGGCCACTCTTGATGATTTATTATCAGTCCTGGCTAGCTGAGGAAATCCCAGATGACTGGAAGCTGGCCAAAGTGGCAACCATCCATAAGAGGGCTGGAAGGAAAATCTGGGAAACTACAGGCCTGTCCGCCTGACCTCAGGGCACAGCGAAGTTATAGAACAGACCATCCTGAGTGCAATCACAGAGCACCTACAGGACAGCCAGGTATCAGACCCAGGCAGCATGGGTTTAGGAGGGGCGGGTCCTGCCTGACCAACCTGATCTCCTTTCATGACCAGGTGACCTGCCTGGTGGATGCAGGAAGGGCTGTTGTTATTGCGTACCTGGACCTCAGCAAGCCTTTGACACTGTCTCCCACAGCACACTCCTGGAAAAGCTGCAACCCATGGCTGGGACAGGAGCACTCTGTGCTGGGTTAGGAGCTGGCTGGATGGCCGGGCCCAGAGAGTGATGGTGAATGGTGCTGCATCCAGCTGGGGGCCAGGCACCAGTGGTGTCCCTCAGGGCTCTGTGCTGGGGCCAGTCCTGTTGAACACCTTTTGTGATGATCTGTATGCGAGGATTGAATGTGCCATTAACAAATTTGGAGATGATCCCAAGTTGGGCACGAAAGTTGATCTGCTGGAGGGTAGGAGGGCCCTGCAAAGGTATTGGACAGGCCGTGTTTATGGGCTGAGTCCAACAATATCAGGTTTAACAAGTCCAATAGTCCAATAGTACCAGGTCCTGCACTTTGGCCACAAGTCCCTGCAGCACTACAGGCTGGGGATGCTGTGGCTGGACAATGCCCAGGCAGAAAGGGACCTGGGGGCACTGGGTGACAGCCAGATGAACATGAGCCAGCAGAGTGCCCTGGTGGCCAAGAGGGCCAAGGGCATCCTGGCCTGGATCAGCAACAGTGTGGCCAGCAGGAGCAGGGCAGGGATTCTTCGCCTATAGGCAGCACTGGTTAGGTTGCACCTTGAGTCCTGTGTCAATTTCTGGGCCCCCAAATTAGGAAATATGCTGAACTGCTGGAGCATGTCCAGAGAAGAGCAAAAAGGCCAGTGAAGGGTCTGGAACACAAGTCCTGTGAGGAGTGGCTGAGGGAGCTGGGGGTGTTTAGCTTGGAGAGGACAAGGCTCAGGGGAGATCTCATCATTCTCTACGTATCTGTGAAAGGTGATGGTAGCCAGGCGAGGGTCAGCCTCTTCTCCCAGGCAACCAGAGACAGGACAAAAAAGATGATTGGGCATTGAAATGGGCTGCTCAGCAAAGTGGTGGAGTTACCATTCCTGGTTCCTGGAAATGTTTACGAAAAGACTGGATTTGGCACTTAGTGCCAGCTGAATAGGCTGGACTGCAACTTGCATGCTTTCAAGTTGGAGTAACAGCTCATGACACATTAGATTTTCCTTTACTTCACCTCCTCAAATAATCCTTCAATCACATGAAACTCTTATCAAAGTTCCTATGCATAGATTAAGTTGTATGAGTCTGAGTCTGTAGATTTTGCCATGAAGAACTATGAGCATATTGTAGCTGCATTTATTATTTTGTCTATTTTGGCTTTATTTACTGAAAAAGCTATATTTTTCTTTGATTTGCATAAAGTGCCAATGGCAATATTTTGTTTTATACTGGTAACCTGCATTTTAAAAATGTGCTGTTTGATTTTCTTAGGAACTGTGGAAGCTGATGTCCCAGCAGTAAAATAATATTTTTAATGGTGTTATTTATTTTGTCTGAGACATCAAATGACAGAGTTTTTTTTTATATATTATTATTAGACACACGAATGAAAATGCTTTTCCTTATATTTGTATAAAGCATTCTTTTTTTATGCTGTAATTGCTGGCTTACATTGACTCTTCTGTAGTGAGCTCATTTGGCATTTGTACTATCTCCTACTTTCTGATAAAGATGGATTTGCATAACTATGAAGAAGATCAACTGGAAGGTTGTGTTTAAGTAATAAGAACAAATATATATAATGCTGTTTAAGTCATGTGTGTGACAGTGCACTTCATCTCACGAGACAGGAGGGAAGCAAAATGGATTAACAGAATCCACTGGCAAAGCAGGAAGAGGGGAAATCTGGCAGAGGGTGTCTGTCCTACTCTGGGCACAGCTGAGCAGCTTCTGTGCCTGCTGCAGGAGGTGAGTCACTGCCTGGAGAGGGATGAGGGGGCAGGCAGGGAGTTGTGTGGAAGCACAGGGAGGCATCTCCTGCAAACCCAGCTAGGAATTGTCTCCAGACTGCCTCCCGCTGTGGACATGGCTTGGATGATGCTTCCTTTACCCTCTTTGCTGGCTTGGGCACCCAGAGGAGACCGGCATGTCAGTGTCAGTGCATAACTAACTGCTGCAAGGAGACTGAGGCGGGTCAGATGGATCCAAGGGTCCTATCAGTTTTGTGCAAGGTCTGTGAGCTGGCCACTCAGCCCAGCTCTGCTTCACACTCGGATGCCACAGACCAGGCCACCAGCATCAGGGTTGCCTCATGCCAGTGATCAAATCAGTTGGGTTGGGATTAAAATAAAAAGCTGGACTCATTTCAGAGCAGGAGCAGGGCACCTCCCAGAGCTGTCAGTGGCAGGCTGGTCACTCCCCTTTGGGCAGCAGCGTCTGCACTGTGTGTCACCAGCAGCCATGCAAAGACAGCTCCCTTCGGATTGCAAATTCTCTTTAGTTTTACAGCACTGTTCTAGCTCTCTGGTCCGAATGAAAAAGACATGCAAGGTCATGTTTTCCCTTTATTTGAAAAAGTTAAGGACCATGAAAACTCAAGTGCTCCTTTTCTGTTTTTAACTGAGCTGATTTAATCTTACTGTCAGATAAAATCTATATTAAATGCTTCTACCCATACAGTGGTTTAAATCGGAAATTATTCTTTTTGCACTGTACTTTCTTCAGCAGAGTTTCAGAGGATTTGATGGATCAGACCAAAGCCTTTTATCAGATGACATTTTCTGCATTTGACTTGCCAGTTGATAAATCCCTGCAGTACTACCTTCAAGAGAAATGAAAGTTGATTGTTCCCCCCGTTGCCTTCTCACAGCCCCCCTTTCCTTCTCTAGAAAAGCAATGTCATCTTGATTGATGAAAGTATCATTTAATCCTCCTTCTCTCTAAGGTTTGCACAAGCTGTCCCTTTTTAAAACAAATATTGCTAATTTAGCATTTATTGAAGTAGCAGTTCAAACACTACAAAATTCATAAAGCACTAAATTTCAACATCTCTCCTTCTTTAAGAAAATGAAGCTATGTCAAAAGACTTGGCACTAGATATATTATGTGCAGTTTAAAGAATGTTTTCTAAATCTTTAGGGAGTGCTATGCATATAATATACTTTAAATATTTTATTTTGTTATGGGAGGATAGTCCTTTATACCTGGCAGAATGGACTTTTCAACAGAGGAAATAAGAAAACTGATAGTAGATCAGTTCTGATAGTAGATGTTCACATTAAAGAATAAGAACAAAATATTTTCTATATGTGTAGCAGCAAATTTTAGGATGACAGGGAAAAATGTTTGATATTTAAAATACCAGACACTATGAGGTATGTAGCCAGATGGAACAATTACATAAATTAAATTAATTCAGTAGTAAAACTAAACAAGTTTATGTCTCCAGGTATTGAGTGTTCCCATTCCCAATGCAGTCCCATGAAATCAATAGGAAGTTCTATAATTTCAGGCCTTGGAGATGATCTCTTCTGATCAATTTGTTGACTGCTGTGAGCTGCTTTCCACTCAAAAGCAGCTCTCACACTCTTGTTCTTGCTGCTTTTGCTCCCAGCAGCCTGGTGATGTTTAAAATTACTGCAGTAGTGGCAACAATTAAATAAAAACATCTGAGAGGTTCCAACTTATTACAAAACTCTAGACTCATGGAATCATTTCCTGCTTCACCAGACGTAAACCACTTATTTTTCTGTAGACATCTTCAAAGGGAAATGCTGAAAGTTATTAAATAAACCGTATTATTGCTTAGGATTAATTAGCAGATGGCTTAATGATATGCACTGGTAATTGCTACTGCTTGCACATATTTGATTATACTTTATTACCATAATTGTGTTTAAAATACATCATAGCCATTGATATTTTGTGTTATGTTTATAATTGGTTAACAATTTCCCTGAGAATTATGAGTTTTGTGGGGATTGCTATCTTGTTATGTTCTATGTCAAAAGGAATTTCAGGCAGCTTTTTTCATCCTGGTTAAATAAAGATATATTCAAAATATAGATTAGGGATAGCTATGTGCAGTGGTTATAATGATCATTTTGAACCAGTTTAGTCCATCACACTTTCATAAAATTAATTCACTGTTTCACGAGTGTTTGCAAATGATAATCATCCTCTTGTCTGACTAGTTTTATTGAAAATGAATATTGCAGTAATGTAATTTTTCAAGTCTTCAGACACAGCCTCAATGTTCCAAACTGATTCACGCTATGAATGAATCTCAGTGCCTAAAAATACTTATGTAGTGTTAAGGAAGTATTGGAAAACATCATGACACTTCATTTCTTACAAAAATTAATCTGCCTTTGGGTCCAAGACAAATATATTTTTGCAGTGATATAAATTGCAAAAATTCAGTTCACTAATTCACAACACAAAATTCAGTTCACTAATTCACAACACAATTCAAAACACAAAAAGTGTTTTGCACACACACATCCCAAAAAAACCCCAAAACCAAGAACAAACAAAAAAACCCCAACAATCAAACACTCCAAAAAGGTATATTAAAGGTCTACACTTAAGAAGACAAGATTTGCAATAAGGATTTCTGTCCTTAATTTATGCCATTGTGCAGCATGAATTGAGCAAAAATAAATGCTGCTCTCTAACTTTCCTTAAAATTCTTTTTAAATCTAACCAAACAGCAAATAAGAAAAAAAATAGTCATTTATTAATCTTTTAAAGCAGTTTGAATTTTTTTACAGCTCTTTGAAAAGTTATTAAAGAAAATTGATAACCATTATGTCACAGTTTCATTATTTCTACTAAAACAAAAACCATCAAAGAGTAAGGAAATATAAAAAAGACATACTGGCCAATTCTTATTAGAAAAATGGAGGCTAAATACTCTATGTCTAAATAACTCAGTGATCCATAAAATTGAATGAACATGAAAAATAAAAATTAGCTCTTCCTGTCACATGTTTTGATTTCTGCCATGAAGCAGAAGGCCAAAGCCAACAAATTACTGGGACTTCTGTTACTTTCTTATTCACAAAGAGGAATCAGGAAGATTTACAGCTCTCCCCTGTTTGAGAGCCTGGATGTGGACAAGGTGCATGATTGGAAAACCCCTTGGATTTCAGAGGCAGAGGACAAATGTCTCTGGTTTAAAAAAATATGTCTCAATTATACAGCACTGACTAATATATTAGCACTGACTAATAAGCACTGTGGTTCTGTTTCATTTTTCATTACTGCCAGGCTGTTTCCCCAGTCACAGAGAGATCATCATCCCAAAGGTGTTCAATTCACAAATATCTGTAAGCCCATTCCAGGATTTCAGTTGCAGGTAAGGTATGTGCCAATGTAGCTGATTTCAATTTTGAAAGAAATTAATTTGGATTTAACACTTTAAAGCACATACTGTGTCTTGGAGAATCATACAACTTTAGAAAAAAATCTGTTTATTTATAGAAATTAAGAGGATCATTGGTTTTCTTTGTTTTACCTCATCCATACACTTCTACTCAGACAATTCTTGGTTTATTTTCTCTTATCTATTTCCCACTGACAAATAACTGATGATATAAACCAAAAAATGGAAATACTCTCTATCATATATTCACAGATTAGGCTGCAGCTTTCATTGGATTGTACTAGTACCTCAAAGCCTTCCTTTTATTCAGCTGTATTATGTATAAAATGACCTATTAGAGAACAGAATGTCCCTGATGCTTTCAGCATAATCATAAATCCATATTTAGCTATGGAATTTTGTTCCAAATATGCTGAGCACCTCTGGCGTTCACTAAAGCCCCTATAATGAAAATAATCAGACTGAGAATAGTACCAAGGAGATTTAGATGCATTAGTTTTGAGAAACACCTTTGAAAATGGCAACTACAAATTTTAATAGTCCTATACAGCAGCCATGTAATTAACATCATTCCAAAAATATTCATTACTATGCAGTTTTCGTGTCCCTTTTAACTAAGATTTGGTATCACTCCTGTTGCCTGCAGAGGACTTTTATTTTTGAAGTTTCTATGGGAATAATATCTGAGGCATCATCAGTACAAGGAAATGGTAACAGCAATTTGTTTTAGATCAAAAATGAAATCCCAATCTGAAGCAACTCTAGGAATATTCTCCTTCTTATAAGAATATAAGGCAGGCATTTAAAATATTTTAAGGAATGCCACTGAAATCTCATAGCAGGATTTCATTACTTGCTTTCACTTTTTATTACTGTCCACTCAGTAGTTGTCCTTGAGGAGGAGAGTTTTGCAGACTCCCTTACTTTGAATAACTCCACATCCCAGTAAAATTTAACATAGATTGAGTGAGCAGAGGTGTATATTGATGCAGAGCAGCACTTCTCACACAAGAGTCTATAAAACTGTGTGGCAATACTGTGCTGCCTAAAGGGCCATCAGAGAAACTGGAGGTAAGAAAGCTGCTCAAGTCTACCCCTTTCACCATCCAAGCCAAACACAGGAATAATCAAGAGCAGTCAGTCCTTTATTCCCAAAGTATCTCTGTTTTCCTTCCCTCACTTAGGTGATTGCCATTCATAGTTCTCATTTTAGGTTATAAAGATATATTTTATATGGCATTTATAACCCAGAGTCAGAAAAATGCTGTTTTGATTTGAATGGGTCATTCTCAAAATGTAACTAAACTACTTAAAAGCATGCACCATTTAATAGATCATATAAATAATGCAGGTGGCCTTTGGGGGAAAAATTATAGCAGGCAATAATTATTTTGTCTGGCATGGTTCAATTCCAATCTTAGATTTCACTGCCATTAATTAAATGACTTTGTCAGCAAAAGTGTTATCAAAATTACACACACAATTTCCAACCGTTGGCAGTGTAAACTCTCTTAAGGGGTGATTGGAACTGGACAACAAAAGGAATTATTGTCATGGCTCAATGCAATTTAAAGTACATATTATGATTTAATTTCTCACAGCCAGCTTGAGTGGGGGTATTAGGAGTAAACAGGTCTCTATAAATGGTATGAATAAGGGGGTGGAGCACATCTGTTTTCAGGCTTTCCTTTCCCAATTTCTCTCTGTTGCCTAAAGGCACGACTAAGAGGAAGAGTGTTGCATTTTTAGCCCAATTTTTTTTCCATGCGCTGGGTAAGTGGATTGGCAACAGAGCAGCTCTTAGTGCCTGGGTGGTTTGAGCTGCAGTAGCTGTGTTTTCACTAGCAAGTAGTGTGGCCCCCAGAAACCCATCAGGAAAGCCAGATGGGGCTTTGGTACTGAGGACATGATGAAAACCCTGTACTAACTTTGGAGACTTTCATTTTGGACTAGCTCTAGTCTCACTTGTATTCCAAATGCACCTGCCTTTAGGAGTTTGTGCAACAAATGGACTCCTTGAGTCTGTCTTTCCATTTTGTTTCACCCAAAAAGACACTGCTACTCTGCATGATCCAAGAGGATGATGATGCAGTGCAAATCAGTGCCCAAGGCAAGGGATGAGCAGGGCATTTGCTTCAACTCACGTGAACAGAAACATTAACTCATATGCACATGGCTACTCCAGGAATAAACTGTTTGCCAAAGCTAAATGGCCAAAAAATTTCTTTTTCTAGCCATTTGTACTGATTGTCAGTCTGTCTCTTCTACCCAGTGACATTAAACCACTGCAAATTTTAATCAAAGAGGAAGGTGTTGCGTTCTGAGGTGAGCAGAGGACACTGTCCTGCAGCTGGGGCCCTTCTCAAGTGACAGCAGACAGCTCCTCCTCACTCAATGACTCTGCTGGATTCCACACTTACTAGCCAAGATCCTTATTTTGTTCACCTAACCTATTCCCTTGTACACAATTAAGTGTCTTTAAACAGAAAATGGTGGATTATTTAGAATAACTTCTCTTTTACACAAGCAATCCAAGGATGTTATCTCTTTTGAATGTATACATGAAATATTCTGTCTTGTGTGCTATAAAAGGCTTTCATATTTAAAGGACTTTTTAAGGGATGCTATTGTCCATTCTTTCTCAGCGGAAATGAGTTGTTTTCTAAGAGTCATGTGGACAAAAAGGTCAACAGTAACTTCAAGTTACTTTAAAACCTGGAGGGAGCAGAACATTTTCAAAATTTAAGACAGAGTTGTCGTAGTAGAATTGAGATTTTTATTAAATACTGCTCTTTCCTAGAGAGGAGGTAGCTAATAGAGTGACCATGATTGCACTTACTTCCCCTACACCTATGTGTCATTTTACACTGATCCTGTATAATTTCCCAGGCCTTAAGTTCAGGGAGCTTGCCAGGTATTTTGCAAAATCACAAGAATTTGACTTTTCTAGAAACTCAAGTCTTGACAATTTCACCATTTCTCTTCTTCCTTAGATAGATATAAACATTGACTGAGTGAATTTGCACCCACCACAAGCTCCAACATTTCATTGTTTCTTCCTTTCCCCAGTTTTCTTATTCTTTCCTCAGTTGAGGCATTATTTTTCTTCCAGAAGAAGAATAGGTTGGAAACTCTAGTGATTCACACCTTATTTCTTCTGCCCTCTGTGATTCAAAGAGTCTCATTACTTAGGAAGAATGTGAGATAGAAATCTCAGACCCCAGCAAAGTAAAATAGAGTGGTTTTGTGCTTTGAGTAACAGGAGTCAATGGAGTATGTCATACTTTTCTGCAGTATTCTTAGTCTCTCTCCACAACCTAACTTCAGTAATACACCAGCTAAAATACACAGCAGAATGTTGCCTATAAACCCAATATAGATGTGCATTACACTATTTAAGGGGTTGACAGGGTTTGACATTGTGTACAAAATTTCCTTGAAGGAATGAACTGGGTTTCAACAGTTACATAATCAGTAGTAATGTGAAAAACAACATGTGTGCCTGGTTTATTTTCATGTGGTGTTTTCCAAGTGGTGAAGGTTACAGCAGTTCACATTCCCTGACTGCTCTCTGAGATTAACTGCAGAGAGTCTCCAAAGAAATCAGCTCTCAGGGAGCAGTGAGAGATGGCTGCTCTCTGTGAAAAGGGAGGAGACAAAGGGCAGCTGGAATGGACGGGGCCATGGGCTGTGGGCAGCATGAAAAGGGGCAGCAGAAATGGGGCCATGGGCTGTGGGCAGCATGGGACACCATGGCAGGGGTGGGCAAGGACAGAAAGGACTGGGGGTGCCCTCAGGGCACTGACATCTGGTCAATGATCCAAAGACAGTGCAAATTTTAGCATTTGTTATAAGCAACAGCAAAAGAGAGAAATGCTGTTATGATGTTGCACAGTGCCTGCGTGGTGCTCCCGCGCCCCAAAAGGCTCATGGGCAGTCCTGCTCCACTGCTGGGAGGGACCCTGGGGCTGCAGAGGGCAGCAGGTGTGATCACAGGAATGTGGCAGCTTCCAATATGGGGACAAACCAGGCAAGATAGTATTTTATCTGGAAAAAAGAAATGACTATGAGTGAAATTTGCAGAGACAGAGGTGTATTAAATTAAAAACTTTAGAACTCATAAAACAAGAGCCAGTGGAGATTTCAGGACCCACAATGCAGCAAGGTTACAACAAAGAATTTTGTTTTCAGTGTGCAAAGAGAAAGCTGTGGAAATCATTGCCACAGGATATTTGAGAGAACAATAAAGTAAGTGAGTCTTAAAAGGGATTAGTCAAACTCAAAAAGGATCATGTGACCAAGGCTTCCTAACATGAGTTACAATCTTTGTCCCTAGACCCTAAACTATCACCTGCTGTAAGGCTTATGCCTGTCATTTCCATCATATCATATCATATATTCAGTTGGACACCTTCAGGGAAAAGGCACAGGTTAGTTTGGTTCAACCTGACAGCTTTTATTTTCTCATATCTCTTTGATGAACAGAGATTCAGATCCTCCTCTTTGATCTTGTGTCTCATCAGTGTCTCAACTTCTCAAATCCTACTGTGGACAAGTGGGAGCTCAAAACAAGCCATGTCCTGTGAGAGGCTTTGTCTCAAGATGGTATGTGTACATCAGAATGGTCTGGCACAGAGCAAACTCCAGCACAAACCTGATTAAAGGCTACCTCCAGAGTCTGTAGAAGGAGTTGGTTTTCTGACATCTCTTCCTATAGCATTATTCAGAAAGATGTGTAGGTATGTATTTGTGTAGTCAAAGATAATAAATTTCCAGCACTGGGAGTACCAAGCCCCTGAGGTTTTGGTTTTTTTTTAATTAATCCATCTGCAAATAAAACTCCTAGTAAGTTAGGCCAGCTCCAGCAAATAGGCCTGTTTCAGCCAAGTGAGCCAAGTGGCAATACTTGCAATCTGCATATCTGACTGAATTCATGCTGTCAAACATCTATTATGTGGAACATTGCTCTCAAGCCAAGCAACATACAGACATGTTAATTATCTGTCTTGTTCATCCTTCCCTCAAGCAATGTTTTAATGAAAGCCTCAGGCAACCCCTGACTTTCTAAACACCTTATTGACTAGATACTGCATTTTTTTAATGTTCAAAAATGAGGGGAGGAAAAAACCCCTACTTTTCTTTTTTCTCTACCCAGTAATCTTCTTTTGTCAGATTCAGAGTAAGAAGCACAGACTCTGCCCCCTGAAAGCAGCCCTGAACCATAAAATCACATCAGTCTCATAGCTGAAGCAGCAGGATGTGTCTCTAGTTTACTTTTTTCTGTACTCACAAAGTAGGGTAAATGCGCTCTGAGCTGCTCCTTCAGACAGCCAACATGCCTGTATTTCTTATGGTCGCATCCAAAGTGGGCAATATTGGGCAATTTAAATTTCCTCCTCTGCCTCAGTTCCTTCTCCTATGAAATAGCAGATAGTAAAATTGATCTGTATGGAGGAGACAAAAAAGTTTAGGTTCAGGGATAAGGTGTGATATATTTGAGCTGTCAGGTATTTAAGTACCAATAGCCATGAGAAATGCAGGTTTGGTTTGCTGCTGAAATTTCTCTTTTATCTTCCTCAGAGACATTTATATGTTTTTCCTTTTCTTTCTTTATTTTTGTTTACATATTATTCACTTTTGCAATCTATTTCTCCTTAAGGTGGTTTAGTTATGCAAGAAAATCTGGAGTACAAGGTACTGGTCAATAAATTCCAGGAAATACTCATTCCATCTCATTTGGTCTTTTTTTTCAGTAGGGCTGCAATCACCATCACTGTTCACTTTGCAAGTAATTTAATGGTTGACTTCCTTTTCATAAGGGTCTTCATTGTCAAGTATGTTCTCCAATTAATTATTTATTGACCTACCAGTTCAACTATATTTGCAATGTAAACATATAAGTTTATTTTCTTCATTTAATGGTGGTGGGATATGTGCATTGAGCATGTCTGGAAAGTGCCATTTTACTTTTTCAAGAAGCTTTGTTCTGTAGAGAGAAGAAAATTGTGTGTCAGGCAGTGTCCTGGACTCTGCGTGGGAAGGGAGCAATTTCCAGCCCTATCCTACAGTGCTGAATTTATCTGAGAGGAATTTCAGCACACAGTGCAAGGCAATAGCCTGAAGTGTCATGTCAGATAGTTGGATCAAAATTCAAGACTAAAATACATCAGCCTGGAAAATGCAGGGAAACTTCATCATCCTTGAGCTGGAGGAAAGCCAATTATCTCTTAAAGTGATTTCCTTCCAGAGCTGCCCCTCCAAAGACCCCGCTCCTCTTGCTTCTGTCCTCATTGCCCCTGGTGGGTGGCACAGGACTGTCAGAGCCAAAGATTGCTCAGGGATTGCTCTTTCTGTTTTTTTGGGCTCCTGCTGTCCCCTGCCTTGCACACTGGTGTGACAGGAGCCATTCAGATTTGGTCACAGAGAGTGTGAGAAGCTCACAGCCCTCTCCTTGGAGTTTTCAAGTGCTTCCCATGCACTTATTCTGCTGTGAATCTGCTCTCAATGCCATTGCTCCACACCCAGATTTTGGGAAAATCTGTCAGCACTGGGGTACAGGTCTCCTGCATATGACTGGAAAAACTCTAGGCAATGCCAGTGGTGAAAATAGACCATCCTTCCTGTGACCCCTTTTTGCACTGAGCTGAGTGTAATCTTTAGAGGCACCACAGTTGCCGTATAAAGTGTGCAGTAAGAAAAGAGCTATGTTCTTATTGTTTAAGAAATTTAACTTCATAAATTGCAGTCCCTTTAAATATACAGACACATACACTAGAAAAACATTTTCTAAATGTCACGGCAGCACTACTT
Organism: Ammospiza caudacuta; assembly: GCF_027887145.1. Classification (NCBI taxonomy): domain Eukaryota; kingdom Metazoa; phylum Chordata; class Aves; order Passeriformes; family Passerellidae; genus Ammospiza; species Ammospiza caudacuta. Next base: position 100,413,476 of record NC_080594.1, read on the forward strand.
CTTTAGAAAGATGCATGTATCTTGTTCTGTAAAGGAAAGAGTGGGGAGGGAGCTGACAACTCATTACTCTTGTACAATAAAAAAAGGAATGCTGTATTACTTGACTGTGTGAGGTATTTTTAAACTAAAATATAATAGTTCACATTTTATGGCACTTCTCTCAAGTCAAAGGGAAGAGTGACAAGATTCTTGAACTTTAGTGAAAAATAAAATCCTGTGATGCTCTTACCTGAAGCTTCTTAGCCCTTCCACAGGCTATTGCCATCCCAAGGCTTGAAAGGAATAAAACAGGTAGGATTGGAGATGATTCATTCTGGTTTCGACTTGGCCATTGTGTGGATTCCATCCAGCACTTTTAAAGTTGCTTTGACAACTTCCCCATCTCCTAAACTCATAATTGAATGTTCATTCCGTGAAATATCAGACAATGTCACAGCACTGATTCTCCTTGGCTTGCATTTAGCACACCATGATGAGACCCAAAAAGCTCTGCTTTCACATAAATGAATGAGATTCATTGACCTTAAGTGAAATGGAAACAGACTCCATCTTTTAAGCCGGTGAAACACATGCCTGAATTCAGGACATCTTTGGTTGATCATCTCATCCTGCTGACCAGTTCCTAAGCAGAGCAACTTGGGAACCTGCATTCAGCTCAGCCTTGTAAGCCACAATTTTTGTCCCACAGGTCCCTTTTCCAAACAGATTGGAGGGTGAAAGGGTGAAATGCTTTTCTTCACCCACAAGATTCTTGTGGTAAAGGATAAGTTTATTCCCCATAATACAAATCTTAATAGTTTTTGAAAATGATACATCCTTTATGCTGTGCTCTGATACTGCATTTTTGCAGCTGGTTTACAAGTTACTTCCCAGAGATAATTTTCATGGAGACTCGGTATTCAATTTTAAAATTATTTCACTGTCCCTGCTAATGCAGGAATGCTTCCCTGTCTTGCTCACTGCACTGAAGAGCATCCCATCCTAAAAGATGGACAAGTCCAGGTAGGATGTGTGAGACCAAGAATTTTGACAGACACCTCCCGTCCCTTTCCTAAATCTCTCAGTCTACTTGTCCAAAAACAGAGACTGAAAATTGTTGTTGTTAGACAGCTGCTCAGCAAACCTCCATGAAGTTAAGAGAGCTTTTCAAGCTGATTACACTGGCATATGAGGTCCCCTCCCATAAGCTGAGACAAAGAATCATTTCATCTGAATTTCCTTTCCAAATGGCCTGAAGCGCTCCCATTAGCTACTAGAAAGCTAAAATGGTTCTTAGTCTGATTCTGAGATTTCTTTTTTTTTTCTTTGCACATGTGCACTCCACTTAAAAATTCTGGAGTTCTGAACTGAATTGCTCTGCAATAGATTTGCCTACCTGTGGTGATAACTTCTGTCATGAACACGTGTTAAGGGTAGGAATTCCTCCGTTTAAGTCCCAGTTGTGAGGATACTGATATTTTCTTTCCTCAGCCTTCCTGTTTTATTCTTAGACCAGACACATTTCTGTGACATTTGATTGCCTGAACATTATTTGTTGTCCATGACTGGACAACCGCCAGGTTGCCATTGTCCTCTGAGTAAATAACTTCAGATTTAATGAAAAATACACATTACAACAGGACCCAGTTCAGGAAAAAAACTTTCAAACATATAATAAAAAATATTTTCTTTTGAAACAAACCTACAGCAAAAATGGCCATTTTAATTTTGAACTTTCAAATTCAAAAATAAATAAAAATTACATTTGTTTTATATTTTGGAATAATTTATAGAATTAAAAATAGAGTAGCTTCTAAGATAAAAGTCCAAGAGTTAAAGATGAGGATGAGGACTCTTATGAGATTTTCCTCCACATTTACTTTCATATGATCCCATGGACTGAACCCCTGCTAATGTCAGAAGGGTGTTACTTATGCTATCTCTTCCCATTCAAAATTGATCTGAAAGGACCTAGAAATCCCTGCATAACAAAAACTGAAGCCTGGTCAGTGGAGACAAATGGGAGGTTTTGCTTCCAAGGTGTCCATCTGATCTGACCAAAACCACAAACAGGTGTATCCAAGGGAGAGTGTGATCTCTCAAATCAGCATTTCCTGTGGTGTTCCCATGCTCTCATTTTACTCAGTATAAGACTTTAATGACTCAAAACTGTGTTATGAATTTAGGAGGTTTACCATTAAAGAACAATGACCAGCTATTTAGAGCAACTGTTGGAAAGAAGGTGGATTGAGGAATTTTGTGATACATATGCTTCTAAGGCACATATCAGACATTGAGCATTGAGCTGCATGGCAGGGGTTTTTGCTTTTTTGATTTTTGCTTTGTCCTGTACATAGCATTGAAGGATAAATAATAATGAGTTGGAGAATATGTACAAGGTGGTCCATCATACCTTCTTGTTTCTAATTTTGCAGGAATTTCTCTGTAGAGTAAAATTTTGGTATCTGGTTCTTTGTTTTCTTTTAATAGCACTAGCAGCCATAGTGTTGTCCTGGTTACAATCATGCATGGGCTTAGAAATATATCACAGGAATTTTCAAGCATGAGAGCTATCCCATTGATGCAGTGGGGTGGTGGAACAAAGCTGTAACAGCAGAAAGTTCAGTAGCTGCCTTCTACTTATGCACTGGTTACATATGGAGATAAAGCAAAATTGTCTGTAACAACTTCAGACACAGTCTGTGTTTCTGTCACACTGTTTTCAGGTGTGACAGTTTTTAAAGGTCATATCTCTCTCACTAAGGGAAAACTTCTTTATGCCTTTTTCCTTTTAGTTTGTTGTAAGCCAAACTCAGACCCTGTATTGTTTACAGAGATGAGAGGCTGCATGATATGACAGAAAAACAAAGCTGTTATTTTTAAGATCTCAGCTCAGAGCAAGTTGACTCCTTGAACAAGATTATCCTCTCCTGTGATCTTTAAGAACACACAGCAAAATGCCTACATTTTAAATTCTAAGTAGCTTCATAACTTTTTTTCCTTTATTTTCCAGTACTTCAGAAGATATTTATTTCACGTCAGTTTCTGGGATTTCCCACTGCCTTCAATTTCTAGAATGTATGGAGAAGTGGATTGCAGTTTACATTTTAGAAGCCAGGAGTTATTGTGTTAGATTGCCTAAATAGTTTGCCTTGCTATCAGCACATTGGTTTCTAGGAAGCCATTACTGTTACAAACTGTTTCTGCAAGAAAAACCACATCTCCTTCCTTTTTCTCTCCTGGCCACCCACAGTGTGAAGGAAGCCCTGTGCTTTAAATAATGCTTTTCCCTGAGAGCAATGAAACAGCATATTCCCATATGAAAATCTGTCTGTGCCTCATGGGTTAGTGTCCATCACAAAGGCATCACTGCAGGATAATGTATATGCAGTGCCTGATAAAATTGTGAAGAAAATTATTCTGGCAGGTATTGAAAACACCTGAAAGACAACACAGTCACTTGTCACAGCCAGCATGGCTTCCTGAGAGAAAAGTCCTGCTTATCAAATTTGATTTCCTTTTATGACAAGGTAACCCACCTAGTTGATCAAGGAAGCCATTTGATGTCATCTTTCTGGATTTCAGTAAAGCTTTCAATATTCTCTCTCACAGGATCCTTCTGGAAAAACTGTCCAGCACACAGCTGGATAAACACATCATGTGATGGGAGAGAAGCTGGCTCATGGGTCAGGCACAAAGGGTTACAGTGAAGGGTGACCTCAGGCTGGTGACCTGTCACTAGTGGGGCTCCATCCTCCGCCCTGTGCTCTTCAACATCTTCATAAATAATGTGGACCCAGGACTGGAAGGGACACTAATTAATTTCACAGACAATACAAAACCAGAAGGAGCTGTAGATTCCCCAAAAGGCAGGGAGGCCCTGCAGAGAGACCTTGACAAATTAGAGGGCTGGGCAGTCCCCAGCTGTATAAATTTTAACAAGGGAAATTCCTGGATTTTACACCTGTGGTGGGGCAACCCTGGATTTACAAAAAAAACTGAGGAATGAGAGGCTGGAAAGCAGTGCCAGGAAAGGGACCTGGGGCTCCTGCTCAGTGGCAACCTGAACATGAGCCAGCAGTGCCCGGGCAGCCAGGAGGGCCAGCCCTGTCCTGGGGGCATCAGGCACAGCATGGCCAGCTGGGCAAGGGAGGGGATTGTCCTGCTCTGCTCTGAGCTGGGGTGGCCTCACCTCGAGTGCTGGGGGCAGTTCTGGGTGCCACAATAAAAGAACACATTAAACTATTAGAGAGTGTCCAAAGGAGGGCAACAAGGATGGTGCTGTAACCTCACTGCAGTTACAGCTTCCTCCTGAGAGGAAGAGGAGGGGCAGGCACTGATCTCTTCTCTCTGGTGATCGGTGACAGGACCCTGGGAACGGCCTGAAGTTGTGTCAGGGGAGGTTTAGCTTGGCTGTTAGAAAAAGCTTCTTCACCCAGACTGTGCTTGGGCACTGCTTGGGCTCCTCAGAGGAGTGGTCACAGCACTGAGCCTGACAGGGTTGAAGTTTGGTGTTTGTGATATGGTGTGAGTCCTGGAGATGGCCAGGAGCAGGGCTCGATGATCCTTGTGGGTCCCTTCCAACTCAGCATATTCTATGATTCAGGGATAATCAAGCAACAGGGCAAAACAACATAAATTTTGTGGAGTTGATGTATTTAATTTTGTTTTCACCACCAAAGATTAATTCATAGGAACATAAAAAGATGAATTTTATCACTTCTTCTGAGTGAATGATGACAAGAAAGATTGATGAAAAAAGGATTATGTCTATCCCAGGAAGGAAATGGAACATACCAGTGATTTGCTAACACCATACGTGTTCTTTTAAACCTTGCAGAGAATTCTCCTTGTCGAAATGCCTTTCTATATACCATGGTGTTTAAATTTTCTGTTTGAAAGGGCCTATTTTAAGTTGAATTTTAATTATTTTAAATAATTTTAGGTTCAATAAATAGAATAAATGGGGTTCCAATTCAATAGGAAATCTTTTTACAACTTTTCTATCTCATCAACATTTAAACTTCTTTTTGAAAATTTGCTTTTTGCCTCTTGATTCCACCAATTTTCCCTGTTTAGGAACAGAACGAAAATACTTTCTACCCACTTTTATTCCTGATAAAATCGAAACCTTGTCATATGAAAATTGTAAATGTTGTTCTGCAAAAACTCCTGTTCTTCATCTGCATTAGAGTCTTTTCCAGATTACATCTAAAGGTACAATTACTGCCACCCAGGCTTGTTTTTTAGTACTCTGTTACACCTCATCATCAGTAACACTCTTAATGCAGAATTCATGGGTGGATGGGGATGCAGTAGGTCTAATCTTTTCTCACCATCCTTCCTTCTACATGAGATAGCAATACAGTGGTCCTGCTCCAGTAACAGCTTTCCTTATTGTGTCGATCATCTCAGAGCACCACTGTTTCAAACACTGCAAAAATATGTAGAAAATACTTATTTCTATGTGTTTCTCTAAGATCAAGTTATGCTACCCTTGTTCTGCCATGTCCGTATCACCTGTGCTGGGATTGCCCAATGTGGGATGTTGTTTGTAACAAGGGCAAATGTTGGCAAAGGACATGCTTGGACAAACATCACTTGAGAACAAATCAGCCAAGAAGTGCATGTGGTCCATGACTAAGGCAATCTTTTCTTTGCTCACTGATTATACCTTGGAGTCCATTTGTTTACCTGTACCTTCAAATGCAGCACTGTGGTTGATCAAGGAGATATCCAGCTATTTTAGAAAAACATGCCTGGATTATTCTTTTCTCTCTGATCTTCTGCAGCAGTAATTTCTCTATAGTGACAGCACTCCAGAATTTTAAAGCCCTTAATCATAATCAAGTTTTTTTTTAATATTGGCTCACTATGAATGACTGAGTTATAAAACCTACTGTTGTTAATGTATTAGTCATGTTCTTGAAAACCAAGTGATGATGTCTATTAATGGCTTAGCTACAAAGTAAGTATTTTGCATTATTAAAACACTGGTACATATATTTATGGATTACTGTAACAATCAATAAAGCAACAAAGTAAAGAAGAAAAGAAGAAAATGACAAGACAGAGCCATGAGGTTTTATTTATGTATTATCTCTGTCTCAAAAAACTAGCATGTCCTGTGGGATTTAAACTTTGAGCAGGAAAAAAATATATAAACTGGTTTTGAACACACAAGAAACAGATTTATAAACTGCAGAAAATGGAGTACATATCTCCTCATATTTCCAAAAAGACAAACTTACATTTTCTCTTATATGAATGCATCTATAATTCTGTTTGCATCAAGAGTTAATCGTGTAGGTAGAGGGAATGTCCCTTTCTATCACTTTTAAAATCAGTCTTCTGACTAAAAGTAAATTAAAAAATGAAATTATGAACAAAAAACCCAAACCCACAAGAACACATAATTCAGATCTAGGTCCAATCTTTTTCCATGGAAATTTTTACATTCAGAAGGTTATGCAAAACTGTCCTCTTTGGAAGTTTTAAAGTGAATTCTGTTTGAGTGTCCATGGTTAATAGATGTCCTCATACAGTAAAGAATAAAGCCATCTTGGGAACAAGCTCTCTTTTTTCTATTAAACAGTGCTTTATTCCATGGACAAACTTACTGGCTAGACCAGCAGATGGTGGGTGTGAAATATCTGTGTTACATATCCTACTTTCTCTTCAAGAAAATAATAATTTGCATGAGTTTCTGGGATCTTTCACTTTTATAGATTTTAGAGACATTTATGAAGAGAGTGGAAATAACCAGAGTGCATCCCATCACAGGGCACATCTTCAACAATGGCAGAAAAGTACAACCATTAAATTCATTGTGTGAAGGAGAATTTTCTGATCATTTTAAAGGCTGAAAAGCATGTAATTATGACTGATTCTCATTTCAATTGCACTTCTCCTATATGATTAATATAAAAAATTGTTAACAAAATTTCTTGTCAGACACCTTGGCTGCAGGAAGGTGGAACCAATAGGCGACTTGTTGAACTTGGACTGGAAAAAGGTTCCACCTCATCACCAACTTGTTTGCAGTTTCTAAGACTTAACATCTGAGGTGACAGTGACTAACTTTTCTAGACTCCTGAGCTGTTGTACACTCTGCTTTAAAAATCAAGTTCACATTTAATCAGCTGCAGATATTAAGAGAACCCTGCTATAAATAAATAATTTATTGTGTCAATATCAAGCTCTTATTTTTTTCTTCTAAGCAAATTTGAAACATCTTGTCAGATTGGTGTGAAATTCACTCAGGAGAGTCAACAAACTGAATTCTCATAATTTGGGTTCAATCAGATGAAACACAATGACTCATGGTTTTTTACATTTACATTTAATTACTACTCCAGAAAGTGCTAAATTGGCAAAGGTGTGCTGCTGATTTGGGTAAATTTTATGTTCAGTGTTGAGCCCTCTTCAATGTTGCTATTTCATATTCAGATCAAATGTATTTTTCAACAGGATTTTTTTCCAGAAAATTATTTTTCCCATTCAGTCTCTTTTCTCTTTGCTACATTGTATCCTAAAGCATAAGCACTTGTAAAGGTTACTGAGGAAAATATAAGGCATAGATAGAAGGAGAAGCCTTAAAGGTTTCTACTGATTTGAGAGGTGTGTTTATCCTGTACTCCATTTTGGGGCAAGAAACATCTCTGATCCACCTAAAAACTTTCAGGCCAGGAGAAGTCACCATGCATGTAATCCCATTTGAATAACCAATATTCAAGAATTTTCAATCACATTAAGAATGGAAAGACAGAAAATTGGATCAGAGAAATAAAATAAAAATGGTTTTCTCTGAACAAATATGTCAGAAATACCATAATACCACAGGTTAGAAAAGAATTCAAGAGGAGAAAAGATGATTTGGAAGAACAGCACTTAAATTGCCTATTAATCCACAAGTTTTATACTGTGATATAGTCCATCCTAGGAATTTTTCATCCTGGGGCTCTTTGTGGTTAATTCATGTAGTTGCATGAAGGCTGAATGGCTGATTAATATGGAGAAACAGAGTAGGCTAGAGAGATTTTTAAAAATAGAGGGAAAGGAGGCAAAAGCTTTAAAATTACAAGGGAGGGTATAGGTGTCCAGAAGCAAGGGAGGGAGCAGGGAGGGGAAGGGAGGAAAGTGGAATTATTTATGAGACTCATGGATTGTCTTAAAAAATTAGCCAGCCTACTATTTCCTGAGAAGAACGTCTTGCCATAAGTAAGGCTATATTTTCTTTTTAAAAAAGGGAAATTAAAGGAAGGATAAAATTCTGCATCTGTTGAAGCATTGGTATCTGCATCATCAGGTCCAAAGGGACTAGACTCCAATGCATATTTTGGATATGATCATCATTATTCAAATGGTTATAAAATATATCTATATCTAGGGGATGAAATCTAGCTGATGAGGTGATACTGGAGTTCAGAGTTCAACTGATGATGTGTTAAGAATTTTAGCCTTAAAGAAATAATCTTTTCTGACATGACCAGTGTATATTAGATTATTTCATTCTAAACCTTTGCCAGCATTAAGTTAATACAGAACAAGGAAATGCAGGTAAAAGAAAATAGTTTCTGTCTTGACAGTCAACCCAAGAGGTCAGTAATTACCCTGCAAATTATCTATGAATTTCATCTACCTCCAATATAGCAAATTGCACCAGTAAGGTCGTTGGTTATAAAATTTTATGTTTCTATGAAATTACAAAAGAAAAACTAAAGAATAAAAATACCATTATATTTGAGTAGCTGATTTTTCTGCTTTGTTTATTATAAGAGCTTGTTTCAAATGCCAAACTTTAATCTTTCACTGATTTAAAAAAAGAAACCTGGAAAGAATAAAAAGGATTTGCATAAATTTAAAATGTGACTAGCAGGTACACTTCATAAGTGTATTAAAATGCTCTCAGTGTGTGTTAAACACAAATGTGTTACATTGTACTCCTGGAGAATCAGCTGCATTTGACATTTTATAAAGGCTTTGTTAGAATCCAGCCGAGCAATTCAACATTTAAATTAAACTATAGATAACGCAAGATTCTATGAACATTTCAAAGATCCTTTGCCCCTAACAAAGTTCACAACTTTTATGTGCTTCTCAAGTTGAAGTTTTGTTTACCATCCCAGTACTAAACAACATTAAATATGGACACTCTTGCCTGTTGCTGCCTTTGTTTGTGCATGCACTGTAATTTCTGTTTCTGTGTGTGTTCTCTGGGAATATACAAAAGGAAAACATCTCATATCAAGCACAACCCTTGACATGTACATCATATGCAGAATTTACCAGAAGCATCATAATAAGGATTTTTCAGCAGGAGCTTGTGCTGGACATTACAAGAGCAAAAATTAACCAAACAAGTACATCTTCTCTGATTTATATTACTTCTTTGCCAAGCATGAATCATAGACAGTCTATAGATTTTTAAAGTTCATATCATTTCCATCAGGCACCCAGTATACTTTTGTCATAAGGCAAACAAGTGCTGGTATTGCCACTGAATTACTGTACCTGGTCATGAAATCACTGTTCAAAAGGGCCACTAAAACAGTGAAAGGGGTTCTCAGGGGAGACACACAATGGGGAAACACAAAACAGAGAAAAAATAAACAAACCCCACAACATTTTATTTAATCACTTTGAAAAGAAGATTAAGGGGTGACCATATTCCCTCATCCAGGAACAGAAATTTGTTCATCTGTTCTGTTTTTAACAATGAAAGCAAAACTAATTTCCCTTTTTGGTTTTTTTTTTTTTTTTTTGAAAACTCAATAGCAGCTCTATTCCTGATCTCTGGACTGGATTTTTAGTTTTCTTTGAATTTTGAATTATGATTAATTCCAAATTTGTCATCTGTATTATAGACTAAGTGATTCCTGCAGTAACATTTACAGTTTTGGTCTAGAAGCTATTTATTTCTCTAAACTACAGCCCATTGGAGGTCAAAGTGAGTACTGTTTGGTTTATGAAATAAAAATTTATCCTCTGAGATAACCATGTATTCATTAAAATGTCTGAGAAAGCTCTCCCACAATGGGCCATCACATTTCTCTTTCCAATTCCTCTGGAATATCAAAGCTGATGGGTTGAAGAAAGCATTTGCTTTAAGGTTTGCACATGCTTCAGGCACACAGAGCCTGACTTTGCTGGACTTTTAGCATTTCTACATGTATTTTTTGTAGGCTACACTAGTCTAGAATGTCTGCTTAGGGTTCTGTGCATATGCACACATACAGATGGCAAGTTGAAAGTGAGAATCACTTTAATTCTTAGTAAGTACAAAGCTGCTCTGTATTACACTAGGGTATTAATCTGTCATATGCAATCAACCTGCATAAACTGTGCTCTGAACTCAATCCTTCTTCACCAACTCCTGTCTTCACTTTAATTCTGTCAGCTGCAGGTAATTTAATAGCAGCTTCTCTTAATCACCAGAGTAATTTCATTTTGGAATAAGGAAAAGCTGTGGTAAGAGGCTTTTCCCACTTTCTTTGGTAGCAGAATTAATTCTTTGGGTCTACACAATCGATTAAATGCCCATCATTGTTTATGGTGTTTCCTTAGATGGACTTTCAATCAATACAGACATCCCTTTCACCTGTGCTGCCACAAATCATGGCATTTGCTTCTAAATTTTAACCCTGAACAATGAACTGAGCATGGGAAACAGACAGGCTTCTATTTGGGAGGATAATTTGAGATTGAAGCCTTGTAAAGAAGGAGGATGGCACAAAAGGGCTTTAGGCAGGCTACAGTTCATGCCTACTCTACTGTCACATGCATTTCTTTGGCAGAATTGCCAGGCAATAACCAAATGGTGAAGACCATAATGCAGGGGAAGATATTCTGTGAAGCAGCTTTGATTGGTACCACCTCAGCTCATTTGTCTCCTACAAGAGAGAAGACTTGGACCAGGGATGGTGTGGAACAGCTCCAGCCATCTGGTGCTCTGTGGAAATAGAGAATTTATCTGGCTCGTGTTGAGCTTCTCTGAGACGGACTTCAAGTGCTGTCTGTCATTTAGCAAAACTTTCTAAGGCTGCTAAATACATACTTCTGCTTCTTTTCCTTTTGCTTCCTCCACACCTCCATGTATGTGAATGTAACATTGCTCAGCACTTTAAATAATCTCCAGGCAGAGGTGCAGTTTGGATTTGGTTTGGTTTTTGCTGGGATCTGAGAGAGGCTGTTTAAATATACAGGAAACATGACTGAAAAGAAAACTTGACCAAAGATGGGTGTGACAAAATGAAAGGAGCCTTGGGAGTCAGATTTTAGCTCATTATGTCAGTACAGATTTCCAGCTGGAACTGTTGCTAGAAGCTCAATTTTTCTGTGAATTGTCAGGACTTTATGTATCCTTCTAAATGAAACAAAAGATTGTCAGGAGGATGCTGCTCCAATGTCAATTTTTTCTGAAGTAGCCTGTAATACCCCAAATTTTGATCAAATGAGTTCTAAGAACATAGCAATATTATGGCATCTCAACTGTCCTCTACAGTGGTGAATAAATTTGCTGAGATTTTACTTAAGCATTTAAAAAAAATAAGGAGGATAGGATTTCTCAGTGGAGCAAGAGCTCCCAGGATGTCTGCATCCTTCAGTCTTTTATGCTCAGGACAGGCAATTCCCTTCCTACAGAAACTATTTATACACAAAATTTATTAATGAATGACATTAGCTTTGCTCACCATGTGTTCTAGCAGCAAAGGTGAGAAAAGCAGCATAGTCAGAAAGTGTAGAGCTGCATTAATTGTGCTCCACATGAGTGCTTGTGTTAGCAGACAGCAAACGAGATCTCACACATCTCTAATTGGTCTGCAGCCAGTGGCAGGGCCCGGGCAGACACAGACCCTCTGTTTCCAGCCCCTGAGCTGCGGCAGTTCTGCACAGGGAGAGCCTTCAGCCTCTTTCCCAACCCTGCTATTAAAAAGTCTCTTTGTGCAACCCTGTGGTTTAAGTATTTTAACTTAAGGCCTAGGCAGAAAATATTCAGTAGTCCCCATCCTTTTTTTGTATATTTCCAACTTTTAATTCTTGACAGAGGATGATGTAATCTTACAATGTGATGTCAGGCTTAAATGATAAGTGTAGACTAATAAACGTAACATACTGATTTTTATTTTATTCATCTCCACCCTGCAATTATAAAAACAATGATTAGTGATTAGAAAATAAGCTTATCATTGTTTTACTTATGGACCATAATTAATGAATCTGTTTTTCAGTGAATAATTGCAGTAATCAACTGGAAATAATAGTAGAAGCACACAGTAAATAGGTCAGATTAAGTAAAATTTTAAATGTATGTTCCAAGATGTCTCTCAAACAACTTCTGTCTCATGGGTTATATGGCATTTCCATGCTGACTCATATTTTCTTCTCTTCATGTTTATGTCTGAAATTCAAACACAGGTTTATGATAACCTCTTTGGGCAATTAACTCATTCTTAATAGAGACAACTCCCCGTTTGCAGGGGTTCCCTCTTCTTCAGTATAGGAATGTGTATAAAAATATGAAATAACAGATTTTATGATTCTTTTTGAAGGTGACTGATTTTTCTTCTCTGCATATTCCAACAAAATAGTGAAATACTCTTGTGGTTTTACATGTTAGCATAAAATTAATACATCTTCAATTTGCCCACAGTAGAAATTTAGAAGATGTAAAATGAACTTCCACATGTGCCAAAAGCTACTGCCAGGCACCAGTGGCAGTCTGATGAGTACATAAAATTACTTTGAGACTGATGTACACTTAAACATAATCACTGACTCTTCAGACAGACTTTTTGTGGACCTCTGTTTGAAACAAACAAAAAAAGACAGAAAAATGAGAGTTTTCCCTCAAGGGGACACATCAAGGAAAGGAAAACAGCATTTGCTAGTACTGGCTGATCTTAAATCAGCCAAAGAACTTAAAACATGCCAAGTAATGCTGGACAACTTGATTTTTAACTCATAAGCCTTGAAAAATGACAAAACCAGAATTTAATCTGCATGTTGGTAACCTTTAGGTTAAATCAATTATCTGGATTAAATTTTTGCAGTTTGCTAGGGGGTATCATGCCTCTGCCTTTTGTAAGAGCTTTCTTTTTTCATTCTTAAAGATTTGTGTAAAAATTATTATTTGAGCATTTTGGATTTTGCTGTCACAAGCCTCAGTTAGCATGACTGCCCCTACAGTTTGCTGCTGATTTTATTAACACCTTTCAACTGCTCCCAAAGTTTTCACAATTTTTGAAGCTTACCCACAGTATGTAATAAAGCAAAAGTGCAGACATCCTCAAAGTAGCATTAACCCAAGCTATTATTTCTTCAAGGTCTATTATTCTCTGGTCAAGAATCTTCACAGTTCAGAAGCAGAGCTTGCTGGTGTAGAGCCAGAACTCACCCAAGGCAGCATATCCTGCGACTGGAGCTGGATCAGACCATGCCAGAACAACAACTGAAAGATACCAAGCACCAATGAGCCACAGCAACTGTCAGTAAATTCTCAACATGCTCATGGGCATTATTTACCTTCTTGTTCCCCTTGTTCCTGTCAGCAATGCCTGTTGAGTGGCATGAAGAATTGCTTGGGATGCAAGCTGCCTTTCCCAGGGCAGCTAATCCTCATCCAGGCACCAGAAATCTCTTCCTCTCTTCTGATGTGGTTTGGTTTGTTGTTTTCATGTTTTAGGTCTCTATTTATCCACAGGTAAGTGTATTTAACCCTAATTTCATAACCTCAGGAATTAAAGTAAACCATCTGTGGGAATGATAGGTAGGAAGAAAATAAATTGCTAGATAACAACAGTTCTCTTACATATTTGTCCCCTAACCTTATTAATATCAACTAATGCTGGAGATGCAACAACCTGGTTTTTATTTTGTTTGTTACAAGGCATCATTTTCAAAACTATTTGTAAACTCTTATTCAGTCATTTGCAAACACTGACAAATCAGAAGTTGCCTGCTCTGAAGGACAGAGCAGGAAGATCTATTCGATGGTTGCAGTTGCAACAAACACCTCAACAGCAACAAAAAAAGAGGAAACAAAAGGAGTCCCCAGCAATTTAATTCTTGCAACAGAAAGAAACAATTTTCCTCTCTTCAGAAATTCATGATGAGGTAGCTTCTGCAAAGCTCCCCACCCACAGCAAAGCTCCTTGCATCAGGAAAAACTGAAATCTTGTTAACCTGTGCTAAACATAGTCTGCTTCAATGGGAGGCAGGAAGGGCTTCTAAAGGCACAAATGCCATCTCTACAAAGCTCTCTCCCCAGGCTGCTGAGGTCCCCAGGTTAATACATATAAATAGTGCTTTTGATTTATGATACAGACAGCTGTAACAGATGAATGGCTTTAATTTACCAAGCCAAAAAAAAAATCAGCATTTCAAAAAAAAATTCTTTCCCTGCCACTGCAACTGAGAAGGCTTAGTGAGGCTTATGTGAGCTCTGCAGCAGATCCATGACCCAGAGGAGCTGTGGCTGGCCACACCAAAAATGATGGCTGGTTCCTGTGTCTGTTAGTAAAGGTGTCACATATCCTGCAGAGGGAATCAGAGAACACAGTACATAAATCCCTGATAGTATTTTAAATATCTGTTTGAAATGACAAGTAGAGGAATTTGATTCAAAAATCAGCCTCTCTTGTCCCTAATTAGTCTCACCAAAATCTTGCATGGGAGATGAAAGCTGGAGAGATATTTCTTCAGTTCTTATAGCTTTTACCAGCTGTTTTTTGGAAAATACTAAGCATTCTTAAATCCATTGAAATAAACCAGAATTCTTTCAATTGCAAGGATAAAGGGCACATATGAAATGCTGCCTAAAAATCTGACAGCTTTACAAAGCAAAGGCACCAGATGGATAACCCCTGGCTATATCCAGCCTCAAAGGAAAATTCTCCTGTCCACTGGCCTGTTTCCATCCCCCATGCTCTGAAAGGTAATCAGGTGAAGTAAGGAAATCATCTTTATCCTGCTTGCTTTTCCCACTGGCAGTGCTCACAGCCTGTAAGCACACATTGATCTGCTGCAGGCTGTGTCACCTGAGATATGTGAGTACCCATTCCTAAGCAGCTTTGAGCAGATCTATCTGCAACTCCTTGTGTTTCCCATTTTTTGTTTGAGAATGCAGCGCTTCGTCAGCCCGATGTGGTTTGGGGTTTTTTCTGTGATTACCTTCAGATGTCTGCCCTCCCCCTATTCCAGCTGGAGTTTAGAAGCCACAATCACCAGCAGACCCAAGGGCTTTCAGTTTGTCTCTGCTGCAGTTTCTCAGTCACCAGAGCAACAAAATATCAAAGCCCTCATTGTGTAAAACTACCAGCAAGAGCAAACAATCCAGTGTTCTTTTCCCAGTGGTGATACTGTGGAGTTGTGATTCCTGAGGTATCCTTGGCAATATTATTTTATGAGAAGACATAGCATGTTTAACTAGGAAAGCACTTGATTCTTCTCAAATGAGAGGACGCCTAGGAGGCCTTTGCTGCTTTTCTTCTTTTGTTTCCATCAAGAAAGATAACAGTGACAAAAGTTGAGCATCTTAACATTGCCAATCTTACTAAATACATTAACTTCATTTATTAAGCTCTCCACAGATGCTTAGTTTATTATCATATATCAGTCCCAAGCCACTTAGAATCACAAATTAAAAGATTGAGTCATCAGTGCAACTTCTAGTCACAAGATTTGGTTTTAATTTTTTTGGCAGGGATCACAGGATGATGCTATTAAATATGGCCATGAAGAAAAAGGACATTTTCATGTCCTTTTAGACTTGCAAATTCTTCTTTATTGCAAAAGAGATACTATGATAAAGTAGTAGGCATTTGAGACTTTTTCTCAGATTTTTTTTTTCTTAAATGGTATTTGTAATCATTACCTCAGTTCCAGGTATGGGATACAGTTTCTTATAAAATTTAAAATTTTCTTTAAAAGTTCTTAGTCTGACAGAGTCATTTGACGCTGAAGCAGGTACTTAAGGGTGCACAGTCCCACACAACTTTATTTGCATCATTCCAGTTCAAAGTTTGTGAATGAAAAGGTCAATGTATAGCATATTTTTGTTATTCTTGCAAGTGACCAATAACCTAAAATTTTTTAAAAATTGAAACCTCACTGCAGAGGAAATAGATCTGCTCTATAATCTTCACAGTGAATCTGGGTTTCATTTTACTACACTGGTTTAATAGCTTATTACAGCAATCCAGCTGGTGTTCCAGGAATAGATCACTTTGCTGCTATGAGTGGGATTTTTTTTGTTCTCACATTTATCAAATATTCTGGCCAGCTGGCAATCTTTGCTTACTTGGCTCTATACTACACCAGTCCTAGTGAGTGCAAATAATCTATAAAACCTTGATGTGGGGGATTAGATGGGTTCTAAGAGGACATCTGTGAAAACATGGGTGAAAACCTTGGAGACTTGTGCAGACACTTGCCAATGGTGTGTCTGCTGCTTTTCCACATGGCTGTGAATTATGTAATGACACAAAGTAATGCACTTGCCTTTGGAGAGACAGAGAAAATGAATTGAAAACACATAATTAAACTGCACAGGAATATGATTTTCCAACATGCAGGATACTATGCAAAACCTGCCTATAAAAACCAAATTAAATACTTTTTTCCCCCCTACTTTTAGTTTTCCATCCAGAGCAGAGTTGGGAATATTCTTTTCAGAGGTTTAACTGGTACTTTGGCATTCTGCTCTGTCGGCCCAGTAAATATCATCAACCTCTAAGGAACATGATAAACATGAGAAATTTTGCTAAACTGGGTATAAAGAATTTTACCAGGAAGTATAGTGAAACAAAAACCAAACACAAAAAAACCCACAGTCTGGGCTACTAAAATAACTGTTGAAGAGAATAAATATTTTTGGCTTACTTATTACTTTTCATCCTTATTTAGAACACTAACAGGTGAGGATTTTTACTAAATGAAGGAAATTATAAATGTATTAGTCTCACAGTCTGAAGCAGTGTTATGAAGGTCTAAACCTTCATAAAAACCTTTAAATACATTAGTGGTGCACCTAAGTGAGATTTTGACTGAAAAGAAAATAGAAATATGTTGTCATTACAGTGCAATCGCTCCATGTTGCTTGAGTTTCCTACCTCTTTGATGGCTCTCGTAGTCAGCTCCTCTAGGCACTGACTCTTCCTGGTCCTCACAGCAGCAACTGACTCCAATTCCCGCCAATCCACTCTTTTATAACACTTATTCTCATTGGCTACAGGTGTGGCCTGTTAACATCAGGCCTGCTCCCAATCTTTAGTAATTGTCTCAGCTGCAACTCTTTAGGGGATAAGATTACTTTCTATACTGCCTTTATTTACCCATATTCTATTCCGCTACAGAAATATACTGATGAGCATCACAAATTGACCTGTCAGAAGTCTAGAAAACTTCCACATAAGACTCAGGTACTGTTGCATAAAGGAGAAATGAAAGCTTGAAAGGGAGGAATTCAGTTCAGCAACGAGAGTCTGGCTTTAAAGGGTTTATGTGTGGGTGTCTAAGTTCACAGCACAGGCTGTAGGTGCCAGGCAACAGAGCTGGAAAGCATCCCACGGACAGTACCCACCAGCATCACTCAGCTCTCACAGCACAGGTGCCAAGCACTCTTATTCTGCACCCTGAGGGGTCCTGCCTGGCCTGGCCCTCCCAGCCTGAAGGACCTGGAGCACCTTTAGCTCTGCTGTCACACCCACCAGCCCTGCCTCCAGCCAGGGCCAGCAGTGATGCAGGACAGCAGAGCTCCCAGCTGTTCTGACAACCCAGGATTTTGAACTCTGCGGTAATAGGTGGTACAACTCTGCTGAGCTCTACTGAGAACACAAAGGTTTCACCCATTAATGGTCAAAGCTCAGCAGGAGTGCTTCTGGGGCTTATGGTTCCACTCGAGGGCAGCCCAAATGAAACTAGACACCTTGGTTTAAGGAGCTGAATTTCTTTCTGGATGAATGAATGGTGAATTGAATTTCTCTGCTGATTTTCATTGCCCAGAACTTTTCTTAATATAGCACCAACCTGACCACGAGGAGATCCCAAATGTGTCTTATTTTGGAAATAAATTCCCACTCTACCCCACCAATAATGTCCAAACATAATACTGAAAAATATGCAGTGGGAACTGAACCGGTGTTCCACTAATTGAAGCTTAGGAGCATGTGTAACATATGGACAGGGTAATTAGCAAGTTAAAATGTGCATGATAAAAGATGATAGCCAATAGAGAAGGCATGATGCACTCTGTATGGCACTGAATGCACTCCATTAAGAAGAGGAATATAGCTCAAATTTGGTAGTTAGACCCTACTGTGTGCCCTGTCAAAAATGTTATGCTTGTCCATCACACTGACAAGGCTCTGAATAAAAATAACCTGTATTAAAAAGAGGCAGTGATGAAGTAAATTGTGCTGATAGGGAGTGTTAAAAATGCCTCATCTCTAGAAGAAATGGGTTTGGAAACAGGCTTACTGTGGTTGCCAAAGGAAGAGCTGCCTTTAGGTTGGGAGGCATTGACTGAGCCTCCAGAAGGGCCAGGACAGCTCACGTGCTGCTGGGGAGGAAAGGGATGTACCCTGAAGAAAATCACAATGTTTGTGAACACCCTGCTTGCTTGAAAGCTGCTACAAACTTTGTTTTCTAAAACAAGCCAAAGTAAAAAGTGAATTAAGCACTTGTAATTTCCAAGACTGTGCTCACACTGCCTGATGTCAGTCAGTCCTTGTACTCATCATCTATGGAATATAATTCAACAAAAATTCTTGAGATCAGACAGGTCCAGTTTGGGTTATGTCATAGACCCACTGACCAAAGAGACCAAACACCCAGATGTCCAAAGAGATGCTGCCTGAAAGCCTTTCTGAATCCCTCCCCTCGTTCTTCCCTGCCAAGCTGCCAAACACTTTGTGTCCTCTCACCCCAGCCATGGGTGCACCAAGGGTCCTGTGTCCTTGCTGCCAGCCTCCCAGAGATTTGGCTGTCACCCTCCAGGGGCATTTAAACACAGCAGTGGGCTGCCCAAGGGGGTCACCCTCCCTGGCAGCGTTCAAGAAATGACTGGATGTGGCATTGGGTGCCATGGCCTGGCTGGCAGGGTGGCAATCGGCCAAAGGTTGGACTCAGTTACCCCAGAGGTCCTTCACAACCTAAATGATTCTGTGATTTCCCACACTGTTGGTGAACTTCAGCAGTCTGCAGGTGTCCACAGCGCAGGAGCTCCCTCAGAAGCAGCCAGGAGCACCTGGAGCTTGGTAATTCTTGATAGGTCTTAGGGGAGCTGCTGGCAGGGAGACTGAGGTACCTTTTGTCCCTGTGAGCTGGGCTATCTCCCAAGCAGCAAGATGTATTTGGATATTTTTCTCAGAATAAAATATATATAGTTTCATTAATGGATGAGTAATAATCCTAAATTTCAGCTTTACTGAAGTGCTTGTATCACCTGGGGCATAACAGATATTTTGCAGGGATTTTTTTCAGTGTCATCTCTAATGACATCTCTAATGACATCCACTCTATGTCTTGTACTGTTTCATGACTCCAAAGAAATTATGAATATGTTTTAGTATTTCTTTTCAATCTTCCTGCATAGTGGAAGAGAGCAAATGCACACAAAAAAAAAAAAAAATCAAAAAAAAAAAAAAAATCTGACCTTCTTAAAAATCTAAACCAAAATTAAATTACAGAATATGGTTTTAAAATCAAATTAAAGGGGACGATAAATGTTAAGCTAATATAAAAGAGACTAGGAATATCTTTAGAAAATAAATGGTTTTTATTGTCTTTAGGATTTTCTTTTTTGCCTATTAAGTATGAACATCCCAAATGTATGCTATGATGCATTTCTCCCCAGTCCTCACTCCAAAATAAAGAATTTTCCATGTTATGTTGGGCAGTAGGTTTTGTTTATTTAAAGGAATCTGGGAAAGCTGTTTTCATAAATTGCTCCTTTTTGATAGCAAATATAATGTACAGAGCACTACCAGGAAACTTAACAATCTTTAAATTTTAGCAGCATCATTGCCACTAATAATCCTTGCCACTCATACCACATGCATTTTGTCCAATAATTCTTTAGAGTCATGTTCATCTACGTACTTTCCAACTGCACAAGTAAATATTTGCCAGAAATAAAAAGGAAAGGAAATGTTTTGGCCCACCAACAGCCTAACCCTAATGGACCAATGATCATTTGAAATCTTATAGAATGTGTCTTCCTGGTTTTCCTTGCTTCTTGCTGTTCAGTGCAACTTATAGAGGGGAATTAAAAAAAAAAAAGACAAATTACCATTAAGCCAAAAATTAAATATTGATCCAAGTGGAAAATCGCTTTAGCTCTGTTTGTGAAGAAAGAAGCAAGATTTTCTGCCAGACAAAGGACAGGTCAATGTTGGGAATCAGCACAGGCTGCTCAGTTGAACTATTCATTGAAATAATTACATCTTCAGGGGATTGCATTTATCTATGAAGAACATGACAATCTCTGAATTAAATGTAAATTTCTTAGAACAGAGGATAGGTACTTTCAGCCTACAAGAGGGTGATACATGAAATGCAAAGAGAAACCAGTATGTCTTTGTCATTTTTCCTGTTTGTAGTTTTCAAGTATACTTATTTTGTCTACTGACATTTTTTTATAAAATAACATCATCCTCAAAATTAAATGAGCTTTGAAATTCTGTAGTTTAAACTTTTCTGTAGTCAGGACTATTGTGACAGAGGTTTAGGGTTTTTTCCTTACTGAGAGGTTACCAAATCTCATATTATCAAATATATCCCATCCACTTTAGATAAAAAATACTTACTATTTGGTCTGAATTGCCAAGATGTTGAAGGGCATTGATGTGTGAGAGAACTGAAAACAAAAATTTAGTCCAAGCAGGAAAGATAACAAGTTTTATTGTTATAAACAATAAAAAAACTTTCCCCCAAGATACTTCATCATGTTAACAAATAAAAAAATCTCTTCTTTTGCAATTTTTATGTGCCAGAAATATGTATCAGGGATAAAGTGAAAGCATGAGTACTCTCTCTAAAAGCAGGGACATCTTGTAAAGCTTAGACACAGATCTGACGTTCCAGAGGCCAAAAACTGGAATGTGTCACTTTTGTGGACTGGGACTATCAACAAGCAGGCTTTTCTTATTTTTTATCTCATTAGCTAAGAAAAATACACATATTGCATAGTCTAGTCTCTGAGAAGTTTTAGCTAACCGTGCTTTCTCCTTCTGTAATACATTCCCTTCCAAACATTCTGAAGCTTTTTTTAGTTATACAAAAGACAAAGCACCAATGTCTTCTACAGTATACTGTGAAGATGCTGATAGGTCTGAAGTCCCTAAGGTCAGTTAGAAAATCTGTTTATTATTAGCTTGTACTGCTCATTAAAACATATACACAATTTTTAATATACACATATTTTTTAAGCTTTTTTCCATCCTACTCCTTTTCCAACATTTATTTCCTCAACCTTTTCATTTACGTGGTTAAATTCACACACAGGACTGAATTTTCAAATTGTTTTATCATGGTTTCAGCTATGTGTCTCCCATTGACTCCTTAATGAGAGCAATCTTGAAAAAATTCCCTAATAGTTTTATAAAAATGTTGCCTTCTGCTGCTTTCTCTCTCTGAGTGATGAGTGCTGTGATTGCAGGGGTGGGAGGTAAGAGACAGATAATAAGAAATTTCAACTCAAAGTATCTTGATGACATGTGAAAGATGAATTGAAAATGCTTTAGTTTAGAAATTAGTTTTCATGGCTTTTAAGGTGATGGATGAGATGACTTTGAACTGGATCTACCTAGCAGTGGTCACTGTGCTGGAGCAGCAGAAGGCATGCAGGGTGAGGGTGGGCGTGCTGCACTCCAGGGTTATCCACCCATCTATTTAAATACTTCTGAACAGCTAAAGTTATCACATTGATAGGATGTAAATACAGGTAAATGGTATTTTGCAAAATTATTCCTTTTTATAAGAAAAGGGAGATCTTGTTATAAATTGAACCTGCTGCAGCTTTTAGGCACCAGTTCCAGGAGGACAGGGTAGATAAAAGGCAGGCACACATGGGGAAGATGAGAGGAAAGGAAAAGTGGTGAGTGCAGGGGTGGACATCAAAGGCAACCCCAAATCCACAAGAGCCTCAGGGAAGAAACTCATCTGAGGCTTGGCAGAACAGGGTTCAAGTCTTTGGTCTTCTGGTTCAAATAAGTTTGTACTTGGATTCCCCATGTTACTTGGTTGTACTCAAACACTTTTGCTCTGTATGAAGGAGAGCCGGGGAAGGGCAGGCCAAATCAGTGAAACCCTCACACCCTTGTGCTTCTCTGTGATGTGCAAGACCCTGCAGAGAGCTTTGCTCTCAGCTGATCATTCTGAGATGACATAGGAATCAGTCTCTCTGTCTTTCATTTTTCTCTTATGAAAAGCTTTTAGAGGTTCATCCCAATGTGGATTAGGATTTTTTTTTGTTTTGTCTTGATAACTTTATCAGAGTGGAGAAAAGCTTGTCCACATAGTTTTATGCGCAAGTATTTAATTTTCACCTCAGGACTTTAATATCACTCAGAAATCGGAACTGGAGATCCAGACTCAGATACATTTCAGGTCACTCTGAAATTAAGCTAATTATCTTGATGAATATTTAGTTAAAGATCATTAGGTTTGTTATAAATTATCCTACACTTTCATTGTTTGGAACAATGAAATTTTTATTGCTTTCCTTCCAGTCAATTCTATTTTCAAAGCCTTGCAAATTAATTTTGGTTCTGCCTTTTAGTGCTAAAAGTTTACAGGAAGCAACAGTGAAAAGGAAGAATCATGCCTGGTGTTTTCACTGTCAAAGTGCAACAGTCAAGCAGGGATACTGATGGAGATCCCCATTTCCCTGCCCCAGCTAGGTGGCATTTTGGCAGCACCAGGGCTCAGGCATGGCTGGTGATGCATCCCCAAGTCTTGTATTGTAACCACACCTAATGAGGCAGCTAACTCAGACTTCTGCTTAAAAGTAAGGTCAATTATGTTTTAATGACATCCTCAGGCAGCCCATTCTACTGCTCGTCTGTATTTCTGTAACTGGAATGCTTTCCTAAATGTCTAATTAGAACCTCCCTTACCACAACCTAAACCCCTTGCATTCTTTTCCAAAATGCCTTATTCCTTCCTATAAACAGCAGCCTGGCTCTCTTTCCCAAATCCCTTCTTGCTTTTCCAGATATATCAAAGTAACATATACAACACCACAGGATTAGTTTTTTCCAGACTTAGTGGGTGCCAATAAGGCAAATAGTTGTGGCAAACCTTGTTTGTCCAGTGCTTCTCACCCACTGCAACATCCTGGTCTTTCCCAGCAAGGAAGGAAAGTGACTGCCTGTATTGGAATGCCAACCTAGTGCTGAAGGCTCAGAAACACAGGTGAGACATGTCCAGACTAATACAAGCAAGCAAATTACAAGGGCTTTTATCTTTTTTCCTTTTTCCCTGAAGTGTTTTGGGCTATAAACTGCTGGCAGCACATACCACTATATAATGATGTTGTGGATGCTTCCACCATGAGATACATTTTTGTATCCTTGAGATGTAAAGTCTGTTCTGTATTTTGTGAGTGGGAAACATCTCAAGGGATTCTGACAGAAGGGTTTTCCTCCTGCTATCTTACTCAAACGTTCATTTTCCTGTACCATAATTTGGAATTGGTTCCTGTGACATTCTTCCACTTCAAATACAATTAGAGTACAATCATATTATCTTCCTATCATTTGTTGAGTATTATGCTGTCATTTGACCTAAAGTGGCTATCTAAGACTGAGATCTCAAACACAGGTGAAAAGGCCAGGGGAGGAAATGGCAATCTGACTGCTGGAAAGATAACACAGTAATTTCTTACACATACTTTAAAAATAGTGGTTGTAGCATCAGTTTTAATGGGACTTAATCTGATCAGAAAGAGAAGTTTAAAAGTACTTATATTCAGGAATGATAGTGTTCCAATGGATGGGGTATTCTTCTTTCTTTCTTTCTTTCTTTCTTTCTTTCTTTCTTTCTTTCTTTCTTTCTTTCTTTCTTTCTTTCTTTCTTTCTTTCTTTCTTTCTTTCTTTCTTTCTTTCTTTCTTTCTTTCTTTCTTTCTTTCTTTCTTTCTTTCTTTCTTTCTTTCTTTCTTTCTTTCTTTCTTTCTTTCTTTCTTTCTTTCTTTCTTTCTTTCTTTCTTCTTCTTTCTTCTCTTCCTTCCTTTCTCTTCCTTCCTTCCTTCCTTCCTTCCTTCCTTCCTTCTCCTTCCTTCCTTCCTTCCTTCCTTCCTTCCTTCCTTCCTTCCTTCCTTCCTTCCTTCCTTCCTTCCTTCCTTCCTTCCTTCCTTCCTTCCTTCCTTCCTTCCTTCCTTCCTTCCTTCCTTCCTTCCTTCCTTCCTTCCTTCCTTCCTTCCTTCCTTCCTTCCTTCCTTCCTTCCTTCCTTCCTTCCTTCCTTCCTTCCTTCCTTTTCGGGATTAGGATTATTGTATTAGAGCTCATGCCCCATCTTTGACAGAAGGGACTAAGGACAAACCCCCAGTGGTAGCACTGGTGGGAGCCCAGAAAGTGCCTGTAGCTGGAAGAGCTGCTGGGAAGCAGCTTGTGGAGAGCACTGCTTCTTTTTTAATGCCTTATGGAATTTTCTAGCACACAGTCTGGCTCTTTTTGTTATCTGCCAGCAGATCTCTGAATGCATGACCCATAGCAAAATCTACTTACAGGGTGAAAAACCTGACTATCAGTTAGTGTTAAGCTGATTTAAAAAAAACAACTAAAAACCCAAAACAACAAGCTAGTGCTTGGGGAGAGAGAATGTTGTCTTTGAGGGCTTTTTTTTCCCCCTTTAAAAGACTCTAATCATGTTCCACTTCAGTCTGAGCATTAAATTAGAAGGCGCAAGTGAAAGAATGAATATTTACAGAAAAAAATAATGGAAAGATTCCTAGAATAATTCAAACACATTAGTTGTGATAATTAACCATTAAAGAAAAATACTAGTAGCACCACAAATTAATAGCATTATAAATATTCATAATTCAAAGCCTTTTAAAACAGTTTATTGTGCAGAATACTAATTTAAATCTAACCCCATTTTAAAAATCAGAATATTCAGTCAGGCTTAAAAATGAATATGTAATATTTTTTAGAAACAGGATGTGCAGACTCAAATGGCATACATTTAGCCTTCTGGAATGAAGTTTCTGTAGCAGTCCAGAGAGTATCACTGTGAGGGGAAGGTTTGTAGAAGTGGCCAGAAGAATCAGACTAGGCCAGGTCTGTCCCCACCAAAAGGAGAGTACAATGGTGATCTTAGAAATTCATCCCACCTGGGGTTTTTCCAAGAGGTGGGCATGGACCTGAGATGAAAAGGGATGTGGTGCCCATGTGTGTGTCACTGTCACTCAGGTTTGGCTTTGTCTCTGAATTCAGAGTTGATTGTGTCTCAGCCAAAGCCCTTCCCTGGGGCTCTGGCACCCCCTCTGACATCCCAACACACAAGCAGAATGGAATAGGAATATGGTGAGACAAGCATTTGGTGAGGGACACATCTGGCTGTACTTGATGGTGAGACCTGCTAAGGTCAAAGCCTAAAACCCAGGTCCTTGCCCAATGCAGGTGGAGCAGCATCAAGAAGAGAGCACATCCTCCTGTTTGGAATAGCACCCAATGAGCAGTAAAGGAGAGCTCCTGCTCCAGCAGTGAGATTTTCCCTGTGTCTCAACATCACCTGAGAAAGCCTCCACATGGGGGTCATCTAGCCCTGCAGTTGAAGAAAACTTGCTGTCTGGAAAGGGTCACATCCTGCTATTTATCTTTTATATGTATGAGTGTTATTGTTTATCAATTGATCATATGGAAGTATTGATTGTAGATTGTTAATATATCAGGAGACCTTCATGGTTGTTATACAATTTGTATTTGTTAGCCTCCTCATAGCTATTTAGTTGTTTTAGTAAATCCACAAGAAAATACAACCTGAAGATCCATGTAGCTCAGACAGAATTATGAAGCAATTTGGGCACTCTTTTTCTCTAAAAGCTCAGGCACATGAATCTGTGTGGAGGAATGGCTACGTGACAAAGACCACACAGACATGCTCTGGATATCTGATCAAGAATTGGGAAAGTACCAGACCCAGCTAATCTGAGTCCCTGAGGGCTGCAAGGACACCGTGTCCTTGAGCATAGCTGTGGTACAATAACAAGGTGTTGTAGTTGAGACATGAGAAAAAGAGGATGTAAGTCATAAGGAATGAGGAAGTAAGAGAAGAGCTGATATCTATAGTATAACCAATAGACTGCTTGGCTTACAGAATATGTATGAGCTTATTACTTATTGTGCATAAATATCTGATGCTCTCATCAATAAACAAATCTTGATGATCACTCATATTGAGCATCCAAGTTCTCCCTCACCACGACAAATGTGCACAGATACAGGTCTGGACAGCTCTGAAAATGTGGGTGTTGGATTAAAGTATTACAGGAATTACTGATCACCCGTCCCATGCCCCACTGAAGCTTTACTGCTCCATGGCAGCAGAGATGTTTCATGGCAGTTCTTGTGGGGATAAAGAGGCAGGAATGTTTCATGGCAGTTCTTGTGGGGATAAAGAGGCAGGAATGTTTCATGGCAGTTCTTGTGGGGATAAAGAGGCAGGAATGGTTTTTGGCAGTTCTTGTGGGGATAAGGAGGCAGGAATGTTTCATGGCAGTTCTTGTGGGGACAAAGAGGCAGGAATGTTTCATGGCAGTTCTTGTGGGGACAGAGGCAGGAATGTTTCATGGCAGTTCTTGTGGGGATAAAGAGGCAGGAATGTTTCATGGCAGTTCTTGTGGGGATAAAAAGGCAGCTCTGCTGCAGGCTGCTCAGAGAGATTTATTGCAGGTACATTGAGAGGATAAAAGCAGAGGTCTCTGCTGCAGGAAAGCCCTGCAGAGATCAGCCCTGGGGTCTCCAGGAGATCCCTCCTGGCAGCACTGGGGGCTGGGATGCTCCCACCCCCCTGCACACCTTTGTCTTGTCAGGCAGCTCTGTCCCAGGCCAGCTGTTGTCTCCCTGAGAGCACAGCTGGCTGCAGCATGCTTCCTCTGGCCAAAGCATGCAGAAATGGGCAAGAATTTCTCTCCTGATGCAGTGATTTTGCCTCACAGCCCCCAGCTTTTTGGCTGGAAAAGAAACCTCTGTGGTTATTAGAGGGGGATTCAGGGAGACAACCTGGCCAGAGGTGCTCTGCAGTAGAACAATCTCAGGCTATTGATCCTGGCTCCACTCTTGAACTTAATTTGGAGATTTGAAGGCATAAAAATCCATTCTGGTACATTGATCTGATTTCCTGTATATCCAGGGTATGCAACTTTATCCATTAAATAAATTCTGAGTTAGGTATTTTTATGTTGCTGGAAGTATGGCAGGGAGGAGTTCCTTCTTGGCTGAAAGAGTCATTTCCAAAGAAATCTGGGACTGGAGTGTTGGTGCAGCACTCCCCTGTTACAGACAAAGAAGTTCCTTACAAGCCCTATTTGTCTGGGTTTGCCCCCAAAAACAAAGTATCTTGTTCTTAAAACATGCCAAAACAACTTTCTTTCTATTAAGTTTTTACTGAAAAATTATGCTGATCCCAGATTAACTCAATGAGGATAAATTGGTTTAGTCTAACAGTTGCAGCATATGAAATATACTAACTCCAAATGATAAAGGATTAGCCTTTAAAAATATACAAATTGATTTCTTGGTTTCCTCTTTTTAAACCTAGAATGTCATTAATATCTACAGCACAAATAACACAGATAAATTGCTTCCTCATTTTTTCTTCTACAAAATGTCATGCTTTCATCCAGCCTAAGATGGAAGGGAGGATATATTTGCCTCTTTTTACAATTTAAAGTATAAATGCTCACAGTCAGAGCTGCTAAGTGTTCCCACATGTAAAACAGGTACCTTCTAAGAACAATGACTCATCATTATTTCAGTGATGGCTGTATTTTAAAAATACAATATAGCATAGCCACAGGAAATATTTATATTATTTAAATAAGAAATGGTTATTATAAAGCTCTGGTTTTAGATAACAAGTGCTAGAATTTGTCTCATCTGGGACAGGAGGGAGCACTTTTAATTATCTCCTTGTGTAGAAATCAGTACATCCATCTGCCTTATATGTCACAAATATTTCTTGCAATGTAGGCAACACTTCTGCACCAGGAATCTTTGCAGAGAAGAGAAAGCAGCTTTAGAAGGGACTGCAAGTCCTGAAGGAGATGACTGTCACAGGAGCAGCTGCCAGTAAATCCTGCCTGATGCCTGTGTGCTCCCCAGATCTCCAGGATATATGTCTGCTTTTCAAACAAGATGTGTCAGAGTCGTTTTCCTTTTATTTCTGCAGAAGAAGTGAAGGTGCTACTTTAGGTAGAGCAAAAAGCTTTCTTTTCATAATTCATGGAGACCATTTAAATCTCTAAACATGTCAAAATTAAAATTGTACCTATGTCAGCATTACAAAGATATAGATCTTGGCCATTTGGGGTGAGTGAGTTTTTCTGCACTGACCTTAAAAGTTTCCTTCTCCAGGAGAACACAGGGTGTGGCTCTGGGGGATCTGTCCTTCCAGCTTTAACTCTGCCTATTCTCTGCATCTCAAGGATTGGGGAAGAAGAAAAGCCAGAGGTGGAAGAGTCAAGAAAGAAATGCATAGTTGTTTTGGTCTTTTCCTTCCTCCCTAACAACTGTCTTCTACAAAGCTGGTAAAAATGACACCACATAGCCCAGGAGGACAGGGAGTACCCTAGAGCTGCCACCATGGTTTACCATGCAAATAGGCTGGGGTTTTGCCAATTTTTGTTACCAGTGAGCCTTCCAGCTCTCACAGGGGGTGAAATTCATTGAAACTGGTGGGCGTAGCTATTGCTCTTGTAACAGTTCCAGCTGTGCAGGGAAGCAGTTAAATGGGGGTTTGTTCAGTAAGGCACAAACAGATACTAGACCACAAGTGCCAAAGAGTGTGACATATGAATCCAGGCTATGGTACTCCCTGGAGATTATCATTGGCATGAGATAAGCAGGAAGAAAAGCTCAGTAATTACTAGTGGGGACATAGTAGAAACAAGTAATACAGTGGAAATTTGTGCACTAAATACTATTTGCAAAGCTGTAAGCAAGGATGTTCAAGCTAGAAACAGGAATTCCACAAGGGCACTTTGACCATCTTCTTGTGAAGCTGGTGGGGAGATGTCCCACCTAATGAGAGTAAAACCTTTGTCTCTGCTCTCTCAGCAGAAGCAGAAATTAATTTGAGGATAATTTTACAAATACATGTATCAGATATTTTCAAGATCCACAGAGCTGTCACACCACAGCCTTTCCCATAATTTAACTATACATATACAGGTGAAGAATAATTTGCAGTGGGGCATTTTTCTGATGACTACTTGAAATGCATTTCATTCATATACCCACAGAACAAAATGTTCATTAAAAATGTCCACCAGGAAATTGAATTATAAGCACATCAAGAGGTGGAAGTTCTCAAAATCAAGATAATATGCAAAATCGTGATGTGTTATTCTCAGAGGATACCACATTTGGACAAAGATCTAACTTTCCAATTCTGCCATATGCTTTCTTTTCCATTCTTACCTTTTTTATGTATGCTAAATTGCATAAAGAACCACATTTCTAAAACCTGAAGTGTCCCAAAAGACTCAATTCATATACAGCATCATGAATTATAGAGCAGCTTGAATCCCTTAAGAAGAAGACCTCTGCATCTAATGCAGTATTAGATGCATTAGATACTTTAGATACTTTTGATAATTTAGATACTGCATTAGATGCATTAGATCCTTTGCCAGATATAGATATATATGATCCTTTGCCAGATTCAGCCCCTCTCCAGTACCTTCCTATTTGTCAGAAGATTCCGGTAATGCCAGACACTCATAAGACAAAGGCTGAATGTCTTATACTAATACTTAGGTATACCACATCTACACCAGAATTTAGACCACAGTAATGCCCTTACATCTGATTATGGTTCACAAAGAATTGACATATTTATAACAGCATGGTGCATTTAAACTAATAAAAGAATCTGGATGTTTTTGTTTGGTTGGTTTTGGATTTTTTTACTCCTTTAAAGTTTCTTTAATGGTATCTTGTGACAGTGTTCACAGGGGTTCTTGGATGAGGGGAGAGACGAGAATGTTGACTCTATGTTCAGAAGGTTTGATTTATTATTTTATGATATATATTACATTAAAACTATACTAAAAAGAATAGAAGGAAAGGTTTCCTCTTAAGGCTAAGAATAGAAAAGAATGAATAACAAAGGTCTGTGGCTCGGACAGAGAGTCTAAGCTATTTGGTCTGTGGTTGGCCATTAACTGTAAACATTCAAGATGGCTCAATCAAAAATCTACTTGATCCATTCCACAGCAGCAGATAACCATTGTTTACATTTTTTTTCTGAGGCTTCAGCTCCTTAGAAGGAAAAAATGTCAAGAGAAGATTTTTAGTGAAAAGATGTCTGCGACAGTATCTTTTCTTGGAAAAAAGTGTGCTCTCATATTACTAGTGTTGTGAAGTGTAACTAGTTATTATTATCTAGTTTTTAGTTTGCTCATATTCTCTGCATAATAGTTTATGTTGTCTTCTGGTTCATGCTGTGAGGTCAGCTGTGGAGGTGATTTCATCTGACTCTAGACTGCCTTGGCAAGGGGCTGAATTTTTGTTTTGTTTGTTCTGTGAAAAGAGGGTATTCCCACAGATGATCTAATATTGCAGCTCAGCTCTTAGAACACTTGTAGCACTTGTCATTTGTCATGAGAAACATCTGAGGAGTATTAGCAGCCTCCTGGCTGCAGTGAATTATTTTTCATGCCATTTCCATGACCTCATTTCCATGGAGACCCCTATTTCTCATTACAAGGGTTCTCCCCCCTGTTTTCATGCTGTTACATGAGAACTATAAAGTCCTTTCAGCCTGTGTAGTATTTAATGAGGGAGTTCTGGTTCTAAAATAACTAGTCAACAATGAAAGCTCTATCTGAAAAGCCAGGAAGTGTAGGGAAAAAGTGAATAATTGCCAAAAAATCCATTTTAATTAGTTTTTGCTAAGAAAATTAAGGAAACCATTTTAGACAAGCAGTTAGAAATAGAAATTTAGAAGAAAATGAGTTACTATTCTGAATGATGCCCAAATGGAAAGTAGCTTTGTTATTTTAAGCAGAGGAACATCACCTTGGTTCATTCATCACCTTGAGCTGAAGCCTATGCCTCCATGAGGGGAGAGATACATGGCATCCAGCTAAAACACTTAGTGTCAGGAGCAGAGAATTGAGAGGATTCCTGTAATACAGCAATGCTGCACATCCTCATACATTGGCTAAGACCAGCTTTGGTAGAGTGGTGAAAGAAACCCTTTATTTAAAATATTTTTTTTAAAAACCCACAACAAAATAATTTTTTTTTTAAAAATCAATGGCAAAAAAACCCCCACCCATCAAACAAACAAAAAAGGAAACATATTCCCTTATCAAAGAAAAGGTGCCAAAAGCACACTGGCACACATTAGGTAGGAGAAGATAGCCAAGTACATATTACCGAGGAATGCCTAAATAATGGAAATAGATGCTATGACTCAAGGTACATTCACTTGGTTTAATTAAGCCTCCTTCCAGAATTGTGAAATAATTTCTAGAATACAGACTAACAATTCATGAGAAAAGGTTGTAAATAAGATGTGTCTTGGAACAGTCAGCTGCTTCCTTAATGGAATTAGCAGAAAATGCTGGTGAAATGAGTGGGTAACATAAAACTGGGAAAAGTTTTGTATGATTGTATGTATGTATGATTGGGATATGATTTGAAGAGAAGTGAACAAGAATACTCAGAGTAAGAATGGCTCAATAATTAAATAGCAATGTAAAAAGAGAATTTGAACATCAAGATCAAATGTTATGAAAAGAGAACTTGCCAGTTAAGAGCAATGGTGAGGATAAAGAAACTGTGAGGTCTGTTGGCCAGAGATGTGTACAAGCAGCAGTGGCATGTGGCAATGAATGGGATAAATTAAATCACTGGGAATGGTGGGAAAACACTTCCAGTGCAGACAGGGAGTGATGAATAGTGCCATAGACTTCACAGTGAGATGCAATCTAAGGTCTGGTCACTGTTGCCAAGGAAAGATTAATTAAGACAGAAACAAACCTAGGGAGGTTGCATGAGCAATGTGAGCACAAGAACAAATATATGCCCATACATTTATTTAGGCTGAACACTGACAGTGAATTCAGCAAGCAGAGCTCACAGGAGGAACAGTGGCCAGGTAATGAGCCTGGTTTCACATTTGGAATCTGGACCACAGTTTTCAGAAACACCAGAGAACAGGAGCAGCATTTCAGACCTGCCATGTTCCAGCTCTTGGGACTTGACATGTTCTTCTGCTGCCTTGTTAAAATCATTTAATATGGCAAAAAGGGAAACTAAAATACAATAGTTCTTTCTTATGGAAAACTTATATCTCAAATTCTCTGCAAATTTTCTCTGAAACTTCCCAAAAAATATCAGACAATTGTCGTCACCAGCTATAAGCATACAAATATCAAAAAAGGTAGATAGATTTAGATAAACATTATATAGATGTGTTTAGATAAACATTGTATTTGTAGACACTTAAAATATAATATATATGTATAAATAGAATACATATATATAGATATATACATCTCAGCTATAAATAATAGCTCACTAGGATAGGAGCTCCTATCCTACCCTACCCTAATATTTCTAAATATATAAAAGTAATTGTTACTAATTGCAAATCTTTTTCTCCAAGGATTTTGGTACAATAAAATTTTTTCAAAACCTGAAAATAGGATCATATTCTAAGAATACTTGGTAATATTTACATAGTAAATACTTAAATTCTTATTATGACAGAAATACTCAGGATCTGCACTGAAAGTTTAATAAAAACTAAGAAGATACCACATTGAAATTCCTGTTTTTTCATTAATATCCAAACTTTCAAAATTGTCATTCACCATCTTTCTTGTGTCTTCATCCAGCTCTATTTTACTCATTATCTCTCTTTCAGCACTGACATTTTCAACACTGTCATACAGAGTATGTCTTTTTGTCATAAGGAAGGAAATGGAAATCCATTCAACAGAGACACTGCTGTTTTTTTCTTTATCTGCAGTGATACTTAGGGTATCAAGCAGGGATCAATACCTGTTTCATTGCACTGGCTGCTCTGTGGACAGCAGCAGAGAGGCAGCTCCTTTCCTGAGAGCTCTCTTCATGACACACAGGCTGAATAAAGAGGCAAAAGAAGGAAAGGAGGACAGTTAACCGCAAAGGCATGTACTTGCATTATTATTCTAATCATTCACTGCTTTATTTTGCAATGCATCATCAACTCTCTTAATCTCTTTATATATTATTAGTTAATAGCTCTGTATTAGCAATTCTTTTTGCTCCTGAAAGAACAAGGAAAGAATATGGAGATTTGGCTTCTGTCTCTGACATTTTAGTGCAGACCTGGGAAATGCACTTACTAAGGTATTTTCTCACAGCACACTCTGATTATTTTCTTATGTATTTCATCTGGAAACAGCACCAAAAAAATTTGTTAATTAATATTATCAAAATAGTCAAATCATTCAGCAGACACTATTCCACTATTCCTGCAGCAGCAACAGCAGCAGCCCCATTCCCAGGATGGACTTCCTGCAGTACTTTCATGCACCAAGGTCCTTTGGGCAGCTCTCCCTTGCTGTTCCTCAGGTTCAGGTACATAACAGGGGCTGTGTGAGGACTGGGAGGTTTCCTCTCCTTTGGCATAGCAGAGTCATAAGAACAGTCAGTATTTAAAAATCATCTGCAAAGACAGAGAGAACTGGGGATATCACAAAAATCAACAGAAGGCACAACAAAATATAAAAGGCTGCTGCGAAGTCAAAAGGAATAATTTGTGCTCCACATCCATGATGAATAGGACAAAAAATAGAACTGAATTTCTACTCTCTATCCTTATCTCCTTCTTGTTCCTTCCTTCCCAACCATCAGGTCCGTGTGATCTCGCCTAGGATTTGAGTCTTGCTTGATTTGCCATGAGGTGGAAGGGGGACAAATTTACCCTCTTAGTGCACAGTCAAAGCTGTCAGTGTGATACGAAGGGTGGGAGCTGGAAAAGAAGTGAAATCTGTGCCGCCCCTCGGGCTACAAAGTGAATGTTGCATTTGTGAGCATCAGCTGGGCCTCCAGGGTGACTGTATCAGATGAAACATAAACAACAGGATCCAACGTGACAGATCAGAAATTAAAAACTAAAGCTGTCTGAGCAATTTACAGCAGTGGGTGGTTTTATCCTGGCTTTTTCTTTCAGACAAGAAAAGCCTTCCTTGCATGAAATTATTGTGGGAGTCTGAGCACAGTCCTGGGCTTTCATGAATGTAACAACAGGTATTTTTCTACAGTATTCTTAGGGTATTTAGATGCTTTGGGCCCTTCTTTTTCTCTCTTTTTTTTTTTCCTCTTTATTTTAATTCAAGTTATATTTATGCTTCATTTGAAGAAAATCAGATGCAAATTTTCATGGTTTGTGTACCTCATTATCTTACACATATTTTCTTGTGGCGTGCTCATCACACTCTTACTTGAGTCTCCTCAAATGGTGCATTGAGCAACTTGAGTGAGAGCTGTTTGTTTTGCCTCCTTTCATATATTTTTGAGAGATGTTTCCTGACTATTTGGCTTCATGTTTCAATGCTATACACAAATGGTTTCTGCTAGTAAATACACACTGCTTTAAGAGCAGCACAGACAATTCATACTTGTGCCTGACTGATGTAGGGTAGGTGCTGGCAGTCCTGTGGGAATTATTTCATAGCCTCTGGAACTTCAACAGGAGTCACTCCTCTGTCTGTCAAGATTGGTCTCGCTTGAAGAAAGCTGCATCGGGAAAAGGTACTGGTCATTATCCTTTTCCTCAAACTTTGGGTGATCATTCGCAGTTACCAAATACTTCTTGTGGAAGACTACAAAAGAAAAATAAAAAAGAAGACTAAAATATTGATTTTTTTTTTCTTGTCAAACATATTAATTTGAAAAGATCACAGTATTGGGGATGTAAGTACAGCAAGGAACACAGAGACCTTGGAGTGCCCTACAAGTGTTCTGTTTGCTATTCCAGTTACTTCTCAATTTATCCATGTCATTCTGCGATAAATCTTCAGATTCAGAGAGCCAAATTCTGACAGAGACATGAGATTTTGTCAGTGTCTACAGCAGCAAGATGCCCTGCACAAAAGGAGCAGATCAGCAGGAACCACTGGTGCAGGGGATCCCCCCCCTGCTCTGCAAGCCTGTGGAGGCAGGGCGTGGAGGAGTGACCCCAGCCAGCAGCCAAGCACCCACACAGCTGCTTTTCCAATTCCCACTCCCAGGGGGACACCGGAGAGGACAGGAAAAGCAAAAGCAATTAAACTTTTGGGTCAGGACAAGATAAACAGGTGAAGGGGAAAAGAAAAAAAAAGCGATGCAAAAGCAATGACTCACCAGCTGTCACAGGCAGTGCCCTGCCAGGCTCCAAGGGATAGCCACCCTGGAAGATGAAAACTCCCTTTCTTCTTCCACTACCCCAGATTTTACTGCTGAGCATGAAGCTCTATGGTACAGTATATAATTTTGACCAGTTTGGGTCAGCTGTCCTGGCTGTGACTCCTCCCATCCTCTTGCTCACCTCCAGATGACTTTCTGGAAGGACAGAGTGAAAACACCAAGCATTGACCTGGTGTCCAGCTGCCATTCAGCAAAAATTGATGTGTGCTCAACAGAGGTTAAGGCACAAATCCAAAAAGCACCGTAGAGTCTGTTGTGAAAAAATTTACTCCATCCAAGCCAGACTCAGCATGGGGACAGGGCAATGTGACTTCAGAGTAGCTCTTGCAGCTCCATGAGGATGTCTATTATCAGCTGGACCATCTCCTGAAGGTGATCTTCTGGAGGATATCTTACATCTCAGTTTCATCTGAAAGACAGCTGGCTCATGCACCCTTGAACCAGTGTAAAATCTGACCCTGAGCTGGGTAAACCTTTCAGAAGAGCACAGCTCACCTGAGCTGCAGCACTAATGTGGAAAGCAGGGGCTTGTTCCAGCCAGCAGCCAGCCCTGTGCCACCTCCTGAGAGATGTGACACAGCAAGGTTCAGCTTGGGATTCTTGTGGCCACCATTCATCACCAGCCCTCATGCAAATGGGCATCTGAGCTGGGAAAACAGACTGGTAGTGACAGTGTGAGATCAACTTTTCTGCTCTCCCTGAGAAGCAGGAATTGCCAGCAATTGGCAGCTCTAACAACTGGAAACTGTGTCAAAAAAAACTTTACTGAAGAAAAAATTATATTCTTTCAGAAGTCTAGGTGGGAGAAAATAACTCCAGGATGTGTTATGACCTAGAAAGGAGAGTTTTGTGGGCTTGCTTAATTTTATGAGGGTTTTTCATTCTTTTTTATTTTTGTTTCTTATTTTTTTTAAGTGAGGCAAATTGGGAGGGATTGCATGAACCCAGCTGCCTGTAAAAGAGGCAGCTTTGCTGTGCTATTGATACAGGGGTTTCTCAGGGGGTGGATGAGAGCATTTATATGTATTCCTCTGCAAAACTGAAGAGTATCCAGAGCACATCCAGGAACACAGCAAAAATTGCTTGCTCTGTCATATGCATAATTTTGTCAGGCTTTGAAATCAAAGAGCAAGAAGATGGTTATCCCTTCTGATACACTGCTTCAAAACATAGACCTCTTTGAGAGAGAGGCTCTGTTTTAATCCCCCTAGAGAGGTTTCTGTGGGGAGACAAACCAGCTAACAAGCTCCATTGCTTATTGCAGCCACTTTCTGTTCTTCTGCAAGGGTCACCTGGCTGTGTGAGCAGGGCCAGAGACCCAGCAGTCGTCTCCCAGGGGGGCTCCCAAGGCAGGGCAGTGTGACCAAGGGAAATACTGCCCAGGGAAATACTGCAAATGATGCATGGTCTGCATTGCACACTGTCATATTGCCAGCAAGCTGCCAAGGGGTTTTGTTTGGTTTTGTTTTTCCTGTGGGTATGTATGGAGACCTGTCTGTTACAATATAGATTCTTTATGAGAAATAATTAGGCACAGAAAGGGCCCAAGGGAAGCCAGGGGAGATAATCTTAGCCAGGATGTCCCAGTGCAATTAGGATGTCTCAGAGACAGTGTATATGCTAATGAGCATCTTCTGTGTTATCACTTCATTACTCCTGCCTTAAACAGGAGAAAATAATTTCTTCATGCTTTTTACATCTGGAGTGTAAAATAAAGAAGACAAAAAAAAAAAAAAAAAAAAAACAAAAAAAAAAAAAACAGAACCCAAAATCAAAACCAACCAAACCAAAAAACCCATCCAAACCAAAAAACCACAATCAAGCCAACAAACAAAATAACCCCAAACAACCAAACAAGTAGTGTGAGCAATTCATTTCCTTGGACAGGGTTAACCCTTTCCTTATCTCATTATTATTGAGATGTCTTGATCAGTTTAGTAATCTCACTAGTCCTGCGGAAAATGGCAAGGACTGTACCAAAGGCACACCACATCTCTTCTATTACACCAGAGGGACAGACCTAATCATAGCAAAAGGTACTTTTTACCTTATTAGAGCAGGAAAGTCTCATAGAAAAAGACATGATCTGATGCAAACAGCCAGCCTGGATACCTGTAAAGAATATCTCATTGCTACAGCACACTCAGCTAGCTAGAGAGTATTAGGAGAAAAAACCCCAACATTATGAGCAAAAATAAGTATGCCTCTAATGAGGTCATTTCTTTTTACCTTATATCAATAAACAAAGAAGGAAAAGCATAAATAGAATGGTGTCATGTATTAACTGCTTCTGAAACAGAATTATCTTTTAGGTGTCCTTAAAATGGTTCTGAAATGTCTCCTGGCTTTTTTACAATGACATAAGGCACTTGGGACTGGATGGCAAGATGATTCCTACAGATAAAAAGGCTGCTGTTGTCACTCTCTGACAGCTCAGATTTAGGTTGCAAGCCCTTCAGTGCAGCGACCTTCATGATGGTTTGTGTCTACATAGACCAGCCACCATAATTCTGTTCTGTTTCTCAAATAATGGAAAAGGAAGCATGAATCTAGTGGATGTCACTTTCTCCTAAACAGAGAAAGAAAAGGAAAAAAAAAAAAAGAAAAATAAAAAAACAGTTACAAATTTGTTTACAGAAAGCATGAAACACTTAAAATCCTAAGTGATGGAAAAAAACCTTTATGATTAGCTCACACAAACCCTGCACTCTCACTGCTGCTCATATTGGTAGAGATGCCACCTGTCAGGCTGAAAAGGCAATAAAGTACAAAGAGAGTTATTAAGGATGTCAAAAGAGAGTTTACAGCTACCAGCCTCATACTCTCATCTGCACAAAAGCAAGACTAGCAGCTCAGTTTTGATGAAACCAATACTGATAGGAAAATATCTTCCACTGCTCAGAGGAGACAAGAGAACAGGAGAGAGAGTTTAAAATGCAGCCTCAAAAACCCTTTTCAACTGATGCGGGCAATTAAAACTTCATAGGACAATGCCTCAGAAATGCTGGGGTTAAAATGCACCTGCCCTGTCCATGCCCTGAAGCAGAATGCATTGCAACAAACACAAGGACTGCATTAACTGCAGTGCTGCATTTCTGTATCCCACCTTGCTGTTTTCCTGGTTAAACACAGTGGTGTCTGTACTTCCCAGCACTTTCAGCATACCAAATTCTGAGGTGATGCTTTACAGCCCAGCTACCATTATGTCCAGAGCATTTCCTAGGGGTTATTTCTGTGTTTCTAAGGCTGTAGGGGAAGAGCTTGTAGTGGAGGATGTCTGGTTGTTTATGCTAATTAGAGGCTTGAATCACCCTTGGTAAATTGTTTTCATTTTGCAAAATACCCCTTTCCCAAATTTTCAGTCCCTCTTCTGCTTCTGCTCTTCATGCAGCAAGGATAAGGAGAAGGAAACATCCTGACACAAAGTCAGCCAAATAATGTCATTAATCACATTACCCTTCAAAGTCAAACTGAGCTGGTTTTATCCCCCCTCAGCTTTTTCCCAGATTGTACCATTTCCTTTGAGGTCTGGGTCAGCACAACTCTCTACATCAGCTCTTTCCAAAGTGCACAATCCTCCCCAGCTCCCAAGACATTGAGGCAATTCCCTTAGAAGCCTGGAGAAGGGAGGAGAGCAAATGTCCTCAAGGGGAAAGAAGGATCCTTTTTCCCTGGGTGTCCTGATACTGTGGAATATTCTTCTGCACTGGAAGGATGACTCTTCCTTTCACCATCAAAAAAATCCCTTTCATCTGAGAGGGGAGCAGGGCTGCCAGCCCCCTCAGCACCACCTGTGTATGTTCCCAGTCGAGCAGTCTGGGCTGGGAAAATGAGGCACTTGTGTGAGTGGGTGCTGTGGCTGCCATCAGCTGTAATTGTGAAAATTGGTGTATTCATTGCTTGTGTCTTGTGGCCAGGAAATGAATCACCTTTCTGTTTCATAACTCTAGTCTGCCAGACATCATTTTTAAGATGTACCTAGTCAAATAACCAAAAATTACACAAATCTCCCATTTTGGCTGCAGCCACCACAGAGCTGCTTACAGACATGTGTCTCCTGTGCTGTATCATCACCCCTCGGGAGTCCCTCCTTGCTCCTTCCACCAGCTCTTCCAGTGGATGGGGACAGCCTTCCTTTGCTCCTTCCTTGTCATTGTCTCCATCCTCCTTGCTTTCTTGTGCAGCAAAGTGCTCCTCAGCTTCATGCTGCAGTCAACCTCTCTCTCCATTTCACCCAGTGACACTGACTGAGGTTTCCCTTATTGTATCCTTCATGAGGGAGCCCTGAGTTAGGTGAGGGGGACAGAAAACATTGAGATTCCTGTGTGGAGCTCCCTCTCTCCCACTGTACCTTTGCATTTTCATCTGAACTTCCCTAGTCATATCTCTGAATCCTACCTTCTGCTGGGTAATGTTTCATACAGAAATACTTCCATAAAACCTTTCTCATGAGTAACAGATCCCTTTAAATTATTTATACAGGCATTCCCAGCAGCTCTTCTCCTGTTTGGGTCAAGATATCAAACTAAACAGAGCATTGCCTTGGTGTCTCACTGTGCCCTTTATACTGCTTCCGGTTGGGTTAGGTTTCCTCACCAGTTTTAGTCTTCACAATAAACATGGTTATGTTTGGTGGCCAAATACTACTGACAAAGCACAACATAGTTGCTTTTGTTTGTTGCCATTTTCTCTTCTTTATTTATATTTCTAGAGAATATCACAACAGTTTGATAACCTCCTGGTGATTATCTAGTAAGAGCTTTAGTTGATAATTAGGTGTTATTTACAGATTATAAATATCCCCTTATAGATTTTTGACTCAAGTAGGTAAAGATACCAAATATATATAGAATTAAATTTAAGCAATTTTGGTTTAATACCATGGTAAATAATAACTAGAGGTTTATCAGAGATCAGATGCTACCTGCTGAGCTGGCAGCAAAATGAAAGCAATTCCAATTCTGACGCTTTTAAGAAGAGCATAGACTTTCTCTCAAGTCTTCTTTCTTGAGACTTACTGCAATCAAACATGTCTGACTTATGAACCTCCATGTTTCCTGCAGATCCTTAAAACAGCTCAGTACATATATCCTTCATAGAGCAGTCCTCTCCGAGGATGCTGGAAATACAAGGATGCTTACAGTGTGGTCCAAGGTTTATGCCAACAGCACTGAAGAACAATTATTTAATCATGTGACTGTTTTTCTTTTCAATATATATTTCAGGTCTTTGAAATAAGCAAGTAGATTAGCTATCAGCATTTCCTAGTATGAATTATTATGAAAGATGATTATAGTTTGAAGGAAGGAACTATTTTTCTGTTTTCTGAGATTTGAAATAAATGGCAGAAAAAAAAAAGCAAAACAAAACAAAAAAAGCATAAAGCATCCAGGGCAATTTGTTTCCATTCATGCCAAAATAACAATACCTGACTATAGATAAATTACTGCAAACCTTTTTTTCA
This sequence comes from Ammospiza caudacuta, assembly GCF_027887145.1. Lineage (NCBI taxonomy): Eukaryota > Metazoa > Chordata > Aves > Passeriformes > Passerellidae > Ammospiza > Ammospiza caudacuta. The sequence goes on from NC_080594.1 coordinate 100,454,552, forward strand.
CTTTGTCATGGAAGGAGGAAGCCTGTGTACCTTTCCCCGTTCAATTTTACTTAGTGTATCATCCTGGCAAGCTAAAAAAGTATAGAGACATTATTATTTTGAATGATCCTATTATTTTTCCCCCAAAATTTCTTTAACTGGCAAATGTTCTTCCTTTTTTTTAATGTGTTTAGAAAAAGAATGCTCCTGTTCTATGTGTCTTTCCAAATTCACTAAGTTCATACCCTTTTCCAGAGCAAATACACAGAAAGCTTTCAAAATATGAATACAGATACAGTAAGAATACTGAGATGGGATTTGGGAGAGAGCTCTTCAATGAAGTATCAAACTGTTACCCTAGCAACCTTCCATCAGAAGCCTGGGTTTTTAATACTCCCAAAGATGTATTATTTTGGGAGGGGATATAGAAAATGAACAGAGAGTCAGAAACAGAAAGAACTTAAGTAATTTTTAATATCATGCTATTGATATTGTCAGTATCTCATCCCTTTTTATCCTCAGCAGAACAGTTTTCCTGCCATGTGGCTCCTTCCTCAGCTGAAGGAGGAGAAGTCACGGCCATGGATGTGCCTGGAACTGTGCTCCACCATCACTCACTGAACACTCCCATTCAAAGATACAAAAGGCCCCAGCGACTTCAAGTTGCACTTGCACAATGAAATATACAGCAAACACACTTGGGAACAGCTCAGATCCTATGCTGGAAGTTAATGATTACGATTGTTAATAACTCCTAGATTTATTTGTGTAAAAGTCTTTCTGTAATGATTTTCAATCACTTGTAATCTGGCGGGTCATAATTGCTGAGGCTATATTCTTGTGTTAAATTGTCTTAAAAGAGTTTATTTATAATTGTGTGAACTCTCTTGACATTTCTGTGATGATTTTCTTGTTTGGAAAAATCCAAGACTCAGAAGTTCCTTAAAGAATAAAGGTCCTTTAAAAAATAGGTTTTTTTCTTGAAGAGATAAAAAGGTGAAGTGATGGATTTGCATGGCACACTAAACTAAAATGTATTGACTTACTGCTAAGTCTAGATCTTTGACAAATGCTGGATGCTGTTCAACGTGAAGCATTTATGTTGAATCAGATTCCTTGCTTTTGATGCACCCCTAAGTTGGGCAATGTATCATGGACACTGAAGAAGTGCACCCAGCAAAAATAATTGTGTAGGAGTTCCTGGGTTTGGGAGACAAGGAACCAGTCTCATTATCACAAATTTAGAATTATACTTTAAAACCATTCAGAACTCTCACTGTTTAGGGCCTTACAACATTGTCCTAGGAAGCGCTCAGACTCTGCATGTCCCTGTTGTCAGGAAGAGCTGGCTGAGAGCTGGCTGCAATGTGCAAGGGGCCAGCATGGCAGCCCAAACCTGCCCAAAGCTCCCTGCAGCCTGTCCTGTCCTTTTCCACTCTCAGGCTGCCTGCAGGTTGTTTAAGCCATCATCCTTGATCTCCTCTCATTAGGTGATGTGCATCACTTCTGTCCTCCTTAGCCCTTTACTCTGCCTTTTAGGCTCCACCTCATGCTCACACCTACGTAGTTTCCCTGCAGAATGTCCCCTGCACATTTGCCAGACACTGATGGGAGGTATTTTCTTCCCAGAACTCCCTCCCTATCCCCCTTGCGTCCCTCAGTTAAATTACCTGAAAAATCTCTCAGTCAAGCAGCAGGGGATAACAAACTCCAAATGACCCATGCAGTGTTTGCTGCCATGGTTATGCACATTGCTGGAGAAGTGAGGGTTGGAAAGGGAGACCTGAATCAGGTACAAAAGACATAGTAATTTTGCAAGCAGATTTTGGGGCAGAAGAAAGTGCAATAAGAATGTCAGACAATGCCTCCAGGTTAATTATGCCCTAGATTAATTATGATGGAAATTTCAATCTATGAAACTTTAAAAACGAAAAGAAAAAAAAAAAGAAAAAAAACCAAAAACCAAAACAAAACAAAAAACCAAAAACGAACAAACAAAAAAAACCACAACAAAAAACAAATTAAACCAGTAGCAAACTAAGTATTCCAAAGCTAAGCCATGTCTATTACATAAAGTCCATAAGGGACAGCATGCATGAGATGTGTTGGAAATTATGTGGTACCTATGCTGTAATTTAAAAGCCATTAATAAGGTTTAACTAAAGAATAATTCTTTAAAAGCTGGAGAGATGCCTTGGATTCCTGTTTCAGCTCCACTAACACAACAGCACTATGTGAATTTGGTGAGTCATCTCTGCAAGCAGGAGCAGCCCCTAAGTGGAATGCAGAGAAATCAGAGTGCTCAGTCCAGCATAATGAAAAAAAACAACTGTTACTAGAGAGTACTAAATAAGCAAATAAAAACTAATCTTGTTATATAACTGTTGCAGGATCATGTACTTTCATTTCCATAACAAAAGAAAGAAAACAGTCAAAACCAGGAGGAGGCTAAATGTATTAGTAAAATAGAATCTGACAGATGTCCCTGAAATTATTTGAACAGTCAGGTGACAACTGTAGCAACCAATATGCAGAGAGAAGAAAATGTTTGTATCAATATTAGCACTTGCTATTCTCCCTGATTACAAAATACATGGAAATGTAAAAATTCTTCCAACCTACTGACTTTGTGCATTTTTAAACATCATCAGCCTTGATGAACCAAACATATCAAAACTGAAGCTTAAAAGCTGAATTTAGAGATTTAGAGCCACTGTCTTCATGAAACAAACAAACAAACCCAGTTTGCTTTATTGGGTGCTTATAATGTTCCAAATTTAGATTATTTGTATACACAGCCTTCATAAAAGCACATTTGCAATATGCATAAATCACTTATAAGGCAACCACCAGCTGAACCTACCTTCTCCACAGGAGTACCTCCAATGACGCTGTTGAAATGAAAGGCAGATTCACTGCACATCCTTATCATTTCCCTGCTGGGAACCCTTTGGGCCTGCTCTGTGAGAATGTTTAATTACATTTGCAAAATCCTTGTCTTGGCTTGTGTGGGCTTGCACAGGGCTCCACCTTGGAAAGCATGGCCACTCCTGGCCACATCTGCAGCAGTACTGCATGACCAACACTCAGCTGCCTAAGGGGGCCTTGCATGCCTTATTTTCACTCTGAACCTGTCCCCCTTCCATTTCCAACATCTGTATCTTTTTATTACACACTGTTGGGTGAAGTATTATCAAAATGTCATTCCCCATACAACCACAGATCAGCTTAACTTCCCATTTTCCCTGAACAGAAGAGGAACAGAGATCTCTTACCCAAGATTTTGTTTGAATTCGTGACATAGGTCAAGACTCCATCCCTCCAGTCTTCAAGGCTGGACAACCAGGCAGTTTTTAAGTTGCTACTGTGTCTAATGATTGTGTTGCACCCTAAAGTCTTCATTTAAATGTGCTTGATATAATATTAAATTATTTTTGGAAGACAGTATATTATGCTGATGTTAACATAAGTCATATCCGCAAGAATATACCAAATTATTTAATGCTAATTTGATTGCCATTATTAATTGTTCTGTTTATCCCCATTATTTAATAGCCATTTATACTGGCCACTACATTATTTTGTTTGATGTAACTGAAGAATTTACATCTGCCTTAGCATCATATTTATTCCATGAAATTCAGACATAACAATAACTAGATTTCTTTCAAAGGCATTTTCAAATTAATATTTATGACCGAGAAGGTCCCCTACACAGCTTTCCCAATATTTTAGGCAGAAAGCATAGCTACCTAATTAAAGAATTAGTGAGCAAAAAACATCTAGGAAACCAAATTAATTTAGAAAATAAGCAGGTTTTGATGGATAAACTTGGGTTTTTTAGAGATGTATTTTCAGGAAAAAACTCCCACTTCCTCCTAAATCATTTATGTTGGTACATCATAATATCATTTTACGATGAAATCCAGGGGAAAGGAAAAGCAGAAAAAACACATGAAAGGTTTTCCCCCTGAGATATTTCCATAATTATTTTATGGCAAAAAGCTGTATGGGAGTGAGGTGATGTGCTTTGGAGCTGCTCTTTGAAGCTTTCAGCAGCAAGTGGCTTCCTCCCCAGCATGTGTTTTAAATGTTTTGCTGGATTACAGTCCACCTGCACAGAACTGCTCTGACCTTTTTACCCCTCCAATATTTTAAACATTTGACCTGCTTTCCTTCCTGCAGTTTTGCTTCCGAGGGTACTCTTGAAATAATTATGTAAATATCATCTTAATGCATTTTCAGTGCCACGTGCATTTTCAGGCCCCTTATGATGCTATCTTTGCACAATGCCAGAAAAACATGAACCAGATGTGCTGAACACAAAATACAACAGCAAGGATTTCCCTCACAGCAATCATGATATGCAGGTTCTTAAAGCTTGCCATGAAGTAATAAGGCTAATTTTAATGCAAGAATATAACACAGGTAATAGAGTTTGAAATGTATTAAAGATGTATATTCATATTTACTGTGCTGAGTAATACTGGGCTACAAGAAAACACTTCAATGATGCAATAAAATCAAACACAAAATTTCCTTGTCATTCTAAAATTTGCCACTACCATTAAGGATTTATTTCATATTCATGGGTAGTTGATTTTCTGCATTCATTTATTATATAAGTACAGTATAAAGGTGACTAGCACAAGCTGAGCTGCAGACTGCTGGCATCCCACATAATTGCATATTGACATTCATTAGTCAGTTGACTCTTGAAATTGTGCTAACAGACTAAACACTAGTTCTATATTTGATTGCTGAAGACCTTTGGCTTAGACCTCCTGGGTGAAAACACAACCAAGTCTTTCAGTCAAAGTGTCTCTTGCTTGTGACAAATTGTTTATGTGTGTTGGACTCTTCCCTGAACAGCATCATCTCTTCACAATCCCACTCCATACTCAAAAGTGAGAACAGTGCTGGCTCCATTCTATTACTCTTCAGCAAAGAAGCTTGTTTCTATCAATCTTCTTTATCATTTGACTTGCTTAATATACTGACCAGTGAGAGGAGCCAGGCTGGAACTGAGGCCCTTAACCTATCCTGAAGTTGACAGAGTGAAGCAGGGCTCTGCAGACAGTCCTATGCCAGGTACCCAAGTCTTTTCCCCAGTAACACTCATGGCAAGTGAACTGCCCCTTCTCTTCTTCTGTATCAAACCCACAAACACAGTAAGAATATGAATGACAGCTGCAGCGACTACAGCTCCTACTAAAGTCACATTATATGGAATATGTCCTGTGATTTGACCCAGTAAGATATAAGGTGAGGCAGTGCTGGTGGTACCTATCTTTCCATGTAGATCTCCTCAGTCACTCATCATTTGTAAAGAGGTCTTTATCATAACGGCCTTGCAAACTTTAGGGGTTTTTAGAAATAGCATGAACACTGTGACTGCAAAGAGGACAAAAAGGTGTAAAAATCTGTGAGAGAATTGCCAGAAAATGTCAGTTTGACTCAATGCATTAAACTCTTAAAGGTATAATATTAAAGCATTCTTTTATAGATTTTTGCAGAGACATTGAGAGCTTCTGCTTAGTGGCTTCAGACCATTTTTCTCCTTTCACTTTTTAATTATGTTTATACTGGGCCTGAGCCTTGCCCCATAAAACCTGCCACAGACTTGGATGGTTATTCTATCTTTTGATGAAATGTTGGGGTTGGCCACGAGCTCCCAAGCATCTGCCATTTGACCTTGGTGAATTACAGCTGGATTAGGCATGCCATGTTTTATTTGCTTAATGGTAGCTGCCTTAGAGAAATCTGCACTCTAGTGCACAGACTTCTTTCGTTGTTCATGACTCAAACTCTGCTGAAACTTCTCAGGATTGCTCTTAGCACCAAGACTAAACTTTAAACAAAACTCATTAAAAGACCCTGTGATGGACAAGTCAATCTGTAGTAGAGTATCCTCACACCACAGTTTTCATATCTTTAATAGGATGAAATTTTCTAAGGCTGAAAGAATAATTTTAACACATCTTAGAAGTCTGCCATAACCATATGGATTTGTAATATATACACTTCTTATCTTAGTTTTGGTTATATGACTATAATAGAACTTAAACACATTTCTGAATTGGTGTTGGACATGTCTGATTTAGACTAAGGTAATGTCTATTGACAATCTTTCTTTATGACAGAAAGAGAAAAATCATTGCTGTGACCTATGAGTCAGTGACTAAACAACGCTGAGTTTTGATAGGGATTTGACATGGCTCTGAGAGACTGGCAAAATTTAGATAGATGATGCAGGGTTATAGTCTTGCAGTACGAATGAAAAGGGAAGAGAAACATGGCAATATATCAAATTCTGATTCTCTGAAATTCTTTGAATTTCCACTGAATTAAATAGGACCAGAATGCCATCCTACCTATTAATGTGTATGCTATTTTTTCTTGATGGAGGATGGGGGTCAGGGGTGAGAAATGCATTAATTCTACAAGTCAAGCTTACAGTAGTTGGGCAAATCAAAAGTCAGAATCCTCAATGCTGGTTTTTTATGCAAACCTGATACAGTCCCTGCTAACACTGCTACACAATATTATTTCCATGGTATCCCTATCTGGTTCAAACTGAAGAGATTAACAGGTACAGATTATAGTAATGACTACAAGGTTTAAAAAATATTTGTAGTAGAAACAGGTAGTCAGCTTAGAATCTAATTATAAGGTAGAATCTAATTATAAGGACTGTTGGATAACATATTTTGTGACTCCAAGTCACAAAAATGTTTTCCAGTTATCTTCACAAAACACCTCTGAAACCAAATCCACATTCCTACAAGCCTGGCTTGATTTCAAGCCTCAAGGCAACATTTTAGCTCCTCTCTTCTGTTCCTTTTCTCCAAGCCCTGACTTCACAGATAAATAACCTTAGAAGGGAACCTTAAGTAGAAGGTGAAAGTAGGCAAAGAGAAGCCTGTGGAACACAAAGAGCTTGGTCTATGCAGAAAGGAAATTAGGCATTTCTTAAGCTGGTCTGGTTCTCCAAGCTCTTTCCTCTTGCCAGCACTGGGTCATCACCTGTGCTGCCCTCCACAGCCCCACCTTGTGCTGCTCAACAGCCTCAATAATCTTGTGTTCTGCTGGACCACTTAGGCTGGCAATAGCTTTTTGCCTTGTAAGCAAACAAACTGTGTTTACCTTCTTCCAAGCTTTTCCTTCTTCCATTTGAAATAAATAGCATTTTAATTTTGAATACGAGTGAAACTTAACACAGAAAAAAAATGTGCTTAAAGATGAAGGGAGATGCCCACCACTCTATTGACTTTTTTTGCCCTTTCCCTGCAGAAGTTGTTTCTGTCAATTTATTTTCATTACAGCTGAGCAAAATGGGAAGGAAAAAGCAGGTTGACACAGATGGTTGTCAGCCAAGTGATGACTGCAGCTGAGAATGACTGTACAAAAATATACAGCTTGCTAAACTGTGTATTGTTTGGCTTCCATGTGTATCAAATGTCAAAAGAAATAAAAATTGGAGGTTATATTTAGAACTCTTTTTTTAAGATTGTTAAATTATTGTAAAATGGAAGAGTGGTCATCTGTAAAGGAATGTAATTGAAGAAAACAGAAAATTGAATTAATCCTGCATCCAAAACATGAAAACAGAACACAGAATAGCCTCTTAAATACAAATCTAACCCCTTAAATGAATGATCTGGTTTGAGAGTTATTTGGGTCTTTTACAAGTGCTGAGAACCCCCAGTCCTATTGAGGTCACCCAGAGAGGAGTATTTGAAAGTCAGACAAAGTTAAAGGTCTGGATGAAGATTTTTGAACCCCACTTTGAGACTTCTGTTTTTAAAGGACCACTTGGATCACACAACTGACCACATTGTACTTTAATAGACTAAACAAACTCAGTGAGGAGAAATATTTAAAATAAGCTAAAATAGTCTTCCTAGAGTTTGTCAGAGTGCTGCCAACTTCAGGGTGGGGGCAGGCTTTGTCCACACAGGAAAGCTGCAGGGTTTTAAAAACAATTAATCTTATTTTAACTTAGATCTGTGTTGAACCAAGGCTAAGCCTAATGCAGGCACACTGAGATCGATTGCAATGTTGCCTGTGTCATTAGCTAATTTAAATGTACATGCATTAGCAGATTGCATCAGTTCACCTAGATTGATCTTTAAATTGCCTTGTCTAAAGTTGGGCCTTTTCTGGGGAGCCAAGGTTCTCATTTTGAAGAGAGGGCTGCCAAAGCCACTTACCCTTCTCCTACCTGTCACCTCTGCAGAGTACTGCCCAAATCAGTCAGTAAATACCCAAGTTATCTGTACAATCACTGATCAACACACCAACTAATACTCACAAAGCTGTGTAAGAGTATTCCCAGGAGAAAAGCCATTGAGTTATACCCATCACTACTACCCTTCTACTGAGATTAGTTAAATTTTACCAGGCATATCTTTGGACCATAACAGACATAAATATTGTTAGCATATGTTTTGTAGTCAGAACTTAGGTAACTAAGTCAGTGATGACTTTTGAATATTTGAATTTTTTTTCTGTTCTTGAACTGCTGCCTCTGTGAACTCCAAAGACTGACAACCAAGCATAAACTAATTTTAAATTGTGTGGCCTTTCCCTACCAGCTTTCAGAGCAGTGTAATCTCACCTTCATTCTAGCGGGGTAAAAATCAGGTACAGAGAATAAGTGTGAGATAATGAATTCCTCTTACTTTCCTTGATCATTAATAAATGAGGTTATTTACCTCATTGACTCCTGGAATTAGTTGTGACACAACACCTTTATATAATCAGTTTGTTCTGAAAACCTGATAATAGGAACCCATCTGCTTAGAGACATAAAGGAGAATTCATTATATGCCCAGTAATTACTTTCAATGCAACATAAAGAGATTGCATGCACAGCTTCTTAGAGTTAAACATGCTGTCAAAAAGAACACCTTGATGTGTAGGAAGAAGAGTTCAAAAATGTCATAGCTAATAACAACATTTAAAGATTTTAACAGGAAAAATTTGTATTGTTCCTAATTGTCCTTGTCCCTAAGTGCAGAGAAACCAAACTCTTTGTGCAGATTCAAAAAATCTGCTCCTGAGTGCCTCTACTGTAGACAAATCCTTTCTCTATCTACCTATATTATGACAATGTATAAAATGTACATTTCCCTTTAAAAGAAGAAAGGACAAAATGTCATGTTTGATGCTTAATTGTTGTGGCTGTGGCTGTCCCCAAAGCTGGCAAAGCCTCCGATGCTGCATCAGGATTTTATATGCAATTGAACATCAAATGTTAAGGCCACAAGAGGAATACTATAGGCTCCCAAGCAAGTATTTTCTGTTTCTTTTCAAGGAGAACAAGACCAAAGCCTTGAAGGATGAAGTGAAATGAGTTGGGTTAAGTGTGAAAAGCAGGTGAGTGGAACTTAATCTGTAAGGAGATGGAAAAGGAGAAAATACCAACCCTTTGATCTCCCTGACATACTATCCAGATGGCCCTTGCTAATTATATTTCCCCTTGTGGTTTTAGTTACCAAACATGTACAAATATTTACAGTGGACAAAAGTACAGCTCTGTTTAAATGTCACTTTTTAATTGTGTTTAATCCATGGAATAGTACAAGTCCAGCAATTTTCTGATCATATTTTCACTTTATGAGCTGAAGTTCTCCCATTTCTTTTCCCACTTCCATTCCATTTCTTTATATCTTTCATTCTAATGAAACATGGCATGCTAAGAGACTGTTATTCTTGGAAATCATGAGGGGTTTTAAACTGCCTAAATATTCCTTTCAGCCAGGAATAAAGTTGCAAAGACAATTAGCATGCTTGAGGTTAAAAATATAGTTAAGTGGTTTGTCAGATCAGGCTTTAAATACGATTTTATGCCAATAAATTTGAGATACTCTTCTTTGACTTGGCTCTCTGCATCTAAGACTTTCGTGCTCAGTAAAAACAAAGCTATTCTGAATACAGTGCTGCAAGGATTTGCTGGAGAATTCTGTAGCAGCTAGATTTTCTGAAAGATAATACCTCCTAAACATTATTAAATACCACTGTCCCAGAGGATTTACCTCTTGAGGACATGTTGAATATAACTAGTCAGCCTTGACAGAACTCTCAGCCTAATGATATTTTCCCTTCTTTTTTAATCATACAATGAAAGCTCTCACACTTGATGCAATTAAATATCCAATGACACTTTAAAAACAATAATGTTATGATAGAATCTTGACAAAACTACAAGTATAATCCTGTCTCCACTGGGACCAATGGCAAAGCTTCCACTGTCTTCCTTGAGGCCAGGATTTTGCTCATATCTAAGGTCATTACATTCTGCCTGTATAAATTCATCTTACATTTACAATTTTTATTGTCAAAGGGATGATCAAACCCACACTAGGGCTGGTAGAAAGCCAACTGCTGTGTAAATTTGCCATGAGCAAATATATTACTTTTTCCCAGTCTTTCTCTAAGGACTGCATACTTTCTACCCTTTCTTGCTCATGACCAGGTCTTGGAGAAGCACACTGACAAATTTCCCTGAAATTGAGAGGGAAAAAGCATTCCCAAGACAGTTCATCTGTGACAGGGGTGAGATGGAGGAAGGAACAGCTATGAGAAGGCTTTACTGTCACAGTTTGGGACCCCAGGGACTGCAGGGGTAGTAAGACACTGGAACAGAGAAGCTGTGGATGCCCCATCATTAGAAGTGTTATGGTCAGCCTGGAGGATGCTTTGAGGAACCTGATCTGGTGAAACTTGAGGTCCCCTCCAACCTAAATCATTCTGTGCTCCTGTGCATCTATGATTTCTCAAAGGTTCCCAAAATCCAGCAGATCCCTTCTGCGCTGATTCTGTGTGCTGCTCCCACCCCTGTCCCCGCCAGACCAGTCCTGCCCTTGCTGCCTCCTTCACTTGGTCCATCATTCATCCCCAAATTCTCCTTCCCTGGAGGAAAAGTGCATGCAAAAGAGGTGCAGATGTCATCATGCTTTGAGAGAGGAAATGTGTTACAGGCAGCTTGAAAAGTGTGGATCTAGCCTGTGCTCCTTACCCTGGAGTTTACAAGATTCCTGGATGCTTCCTGAATTCAGCTCAATTTTTTGCTTAGCATTAAATGTGGCATAAATTATTATTTATAGCTAGTAACACTGAACTCAGTAATGTTTTCAAATCCTTTAAAGAAATTCAGAAAGATGTGGTTAAAAACAACTTTCTACATTAATTGCTGCATTTTAATGTTGTTTGTTTTAAAATAAGCCTGTGAGTTTGTACACTCTCTTTTGGTGTAATATGTTCTGCAATTAAATACAGTTGAAGAAAAATTATTAATAGATGAATGAGCTTCTAATATTAGCTGATATCAACTGTCTAGTCTGTTAATCAGAAAGAATGACGGATGGTCACACGGGGGTGTTGGAGATATTGGATATGCAAGCTGTACTGCCATCTAACTATGACTGAGTTTTATCTTACTTATTTCAGTATAAAAATTAGCCTTGGTAGTTTCCCTGTGTCAGATAAAAACCTTGAGGTATCACCTCTCTCTCCAGGAGGGCTTTTTTGCTCCTCTGTCCCAGACAGTAAAGAGGGTCCATCCAAACACTGTTTTACAATTCTGCAGTCTGACCTACAACAGTTGACAAAATCTAATAGATTGGAAACTGCCCTCCCATTCATCAAGGACTGCTAAAATAAAAATAGAAACCAAGGCAGTACCTAGCAGATTTGGCCATGTGGATGTTAGTTTGAAGCATGTCATAACTATTAGATGCTTCACTCTCATTAAACCTCTGGTGCAATCTTTCTTCCTCTGTGATGAATGTCACTATGAATGAAAGAAAACGAGAAGGACATCAAAGCTGGAAATCATTCTGAGTATTTATTACTTGAATGATATTTCCAACTCAAAGAAAATTTCTAGTTCTAAAAAATGCTAATGATCAGTAGAAGGAAAAATCCTTGGAGGATATTTGCAATTCACTGTCTGGGGAATTTAATCTCACAATTTAGCTAGAAAGAAACAATTATCTAAATCCACCTATGCCATTCTGAATATTTACCTGCTGAAGTTGGCTGACAGAGATAAAACAAAACCATGTGCAGCTTTTATTTAAAAAGAAATCCATAAAGAAGTTTCCGAAACCCAAAGGGCAAAATCCAGGCATATTTTAATCATTTAGGAGCAGAGCCAGGTTCATACCAATATGATTCTGAGTTCCCTGTGTTCTCTTTCAAAGCCTTTCCTGCCAATTTATGAACTAAAAAACAAATCTCAACATAATTTTAGGAAATTAATTTGAGAATAGCATAGCAGTTATGTTTGTAAGAATTTATTCATCTAATTATTCAGGTCAACAACAGGTATATCTGCTGTTTTGAAGAAATATGATTGCAGACTACAGTCTGTCTCCCAGACCCAATAAAGGAAAGCCTTTCTTATATCTGGGTTGGATGAGTTTCTACCCTTTTCAACAAACAAATCAGATCCACTGGGAATACAGATCAGTGTATATGGTGTTTTATTCTAAGCTCATAAATCCTTGACAGATAACCACAAGAAAGATGACATTTCAAACCCAAAGTGTCTGCAAATGAAGAAACTGCCCTGTGAGGACTTTTTCCAATTCCCCCCAACAGAGGTTACATTTGGAGAATAAACAGTTTTTCAGCTTGTAAGATGTCATGAGGTCTCCCTTCACTGTTCTGCCAGCCCCTTTGTGTATTCAATTTTAATGTCTTAAGCAATTTTCCCCATTCAGGACCAGACCCATCAAATACTTTCAGGTAAGAAGATTGTTATCTTCAGCTGTGACAGGAGGCTACAATGTCATCACAGAATTAGATTTTATTTTTCTCATGTCATTGCATAACCTGACACGTCAACATGAGTTCATTCAACTTAGTTTATCCTTCACTGGTTTGGAATGGATATTAGCAGGAAGTCAAAATATATTTTCCTATTATTGTTTTTAAACTCCTCAGTTCTGTGGTTTTTGTTCTGGCAGTTTGGAAATATACAGCCCTTTTAAAATTTTTGATCATTTTCCAAAGCCTTTTTTGATTCTTGATAGAGTCTGGAATTTTGGGCTTTTGCCCATAAAATTTCATCAGATATTGGTATTGAAACTGTAACTATCTTTTCATTCCATAGAAAATGCCTCATGTGCAGTTGTACTGCTGCTATCACCATGTACCAGGATCAATCTGAGAAAATCACCCTCACATTTTATTTTGTAGTAATGCAGTTATCAAAGAAGGCAACTTTACGTAAGTCCTCACAATTCTCTGTAATCCTTCAAAAACAATTTCCAAATGTATCCACCAGACCAAAATATGAAATAAAACACTTTGAGCTTGATACTGCCCTGACTATGCATACACACCTCTCCCTTAGACTCAAGAGTTAGGTCCACTTGCATTGGATTTTATTTCATTTTTTTTCCCCACCTCAAAAAAAGAGAATATTGATGACAGAACTGCCATCATCATGAGCATGAGGTTTAATTTTCAAAGGGATCAATACTTTTTTCACCTTTATATAGACAAACACATGAAGAGTTTTTTGAGGTACATGTTGTGTGATCAGTAGCACTATAGCAATAATTTTGATGTAATTCAATTTATAAACCTACCTGCTGATTTTATAAAGTTAAATAAGAGATAATTTTAAACACCAAGCAATTTCAAGCTAACCCTGTGAAATATCCAGAATTTAGAGAACCATGTCATATACCATCAGCAGTTTTGGTAGGACTTTGCTTTTTGGGGGATGAAGGGAAGGACAGAAAGGTCAAAGACTAAATCCCAGGGTTGCAGAGGGAGGTCAGTGGGGTCAGAAGGATTTGCTGCTTTCACAAAGGACACTACAATCAGTAATCTGCTGTCATGCTGCATGTACTGCTCTTTAAGCACATTTGACACTGACGCATGGGAAGCAATCTGAGTGGAGAGCTAAAAAGGCAGTTACTTCAAACATATGAATAGTGCACTGGAGTGATGATGTGAAAATAGATTTAAGACCAAAATAAACACCAAATCAAAACAGAAGAAAACACTAATTACCACTATAGATGGCAAGCCACTTATACAGATGATGCTAGAGCAAACCCACTTCAATTATAAAATTAGTATCATTAGTCTCACCACAATTTGAATAAAAAGTCATAAAATCAAGGAGCTGCAGACATTGTCTGACTAGCATCAGACACTGCCTACCTGAATGAGCATCCACCCATCTCATTTGATTCATTAATCTAAAGACTCTGTCTCCTGCAAGCTGCATCAACCCTAACAAAATTAGGTATTTGGTTAGCAATGATCTTTGAATAAGTAAATCAGAAAGGATATGAGAGCTCAGATTTTTAGCTAATCTGCAGAACTAAAAAATACTGTGAGTTTATGTGGTTGATTTTCACATGGACAATATTAGATCAGTCAGAAGGGCTCAGGCTTCCCCCAGCCCAGCGCTAATTGCAGCCCTGTCATTAGGGTTTTAATTGAATGTCAGTGATGGGGGAGGAGGAGTCAACGCCCCAGGAGGGGCACACTGAGTACCCAAGCCTGGCTCATTCCTTGAGTCCCTTTCCAGATGGGTTTGTATTCTAATGCAGCTGCTTGCTTCTTACCTCACAGACATAAATACTCACCTGAGCTGAATTCATCTACCCAGATGAAGACCAGTATTTAAAAACAATCTATCTGGACATAAATGAGTTTATTCTGCAGCCTTCTCTTCTTTGTACCTCCATGAAGTATGAAATATTTCCACAGACGTTTGCTCAGACTTCTCTGTTGACACATTGCTCTCCCATGTGTCACACCAATATCCTGCTGTGTTGATATGACTGTTGTCAGAAGAATGCCGTGGCAAATACAGCTGAGAGGCAAAAGTTGATCTGAAGAGATGTAGATCTTCACATCCTTTGAGAGAGGATTCTGAGAGCATTGCCCTTTCATTTATAAAAATGCAAAAAAGAAAAAGCCCTTTAAGAATGTACACAGAATTCTGTGCTTATATATGACAATGCCACCTGGGTTTTTTCAACTGAGTATTTATGGGGCATTTTGTTCCCTTGTGAGAAGAATAAACATGCCTGAAACCAGCCCAGAGCACAGGCTCAGACTGCTCAAGATGCTCAAAGGTGGGAAAAGCCCTGGGGAGCTGCCCCTGGCAGTGTTTCCACAAGGAGTGAGAAGGATGGAGGCTTGACTCCACAGGAGTCACTGCTTTTATTGGGGCTAAGCTTTTCTCCCTGATTTCTGCACCCAAAGTTACCTAGGGTTTTTTAAAATCCTTTTTCTCTTTTTTAATTGTAGTAAAACTCTGAACTTTCCAAGTTCCAAGAGGTATACTCTATATATACTATATAGTGTGTATATATATACTATGTAGTATATATATACTATGTAGTGTATATACACTATATATAGTATAGACTAGGCTGCAAGCTTTAAAGTCAGCCAAACCAGATCTCTATTTTACATTGGCAGGAGCATAGGTGCTTTGTTTTTCAAGTCACTTTCATGGCTTAATAGTCCCAGTCAAAAGTGACACATCTCACTCTTTTGGTCACACAAACAAATTAAAAGGAAAAAGAACTTAAAATTGCAGCTAAGATTTGGGAGGGGGAGGGTGACTCTCTATCCTGTTGCCTCTGCAAAAAGGATATTTGTATTGATTCTTTCCTTAAGAGTAATTGAATTAAAATAATTTCACTCATCCCTATTCCCTCTCTTTTGAGCCGTATCAGATGAGATATTGGACACTGGGAAATGCACTTTGCCTGTTACTCAGCAGTGCTCAAAATGCCTAACAATGCCAGACTTTAGCTGGGTGAAATCTGAAACTGAATGTTTCAAGGGACCATTATTACTAATGGGCTTTTTTATTAGAAATCAAATAAAAATGGCAGGAATTTAAAGTGCAAGGAAGAGAGGCACTGAAGTTTGTGAGTAACATTAAAGAATAATATTACAGTTTTATGAGATACTTTTGTCAGGTTACAGCTCATCACAGAATAGGCACTGAGAATTTTCAAAAACATCCAAGCATCTCAGAAACACAGTGTAGACTTCCAAACTGAAATATGGCTTTAGCAGTCTAATTTAAAGTGTCTGCTTAAAATACACTGACCCCCATGATGCAGTCTTGCTGCTAAGTCACAGGAGAAAATGTCAAAGGCTGGGAACAGAATCCAGCAAGTCTGAGGCATCCCTTGAAAATATTTATCTGTCAATACCTACACATCCCTCTGCTAAGGGATCCCATCTCAGGGTGCAGCCTCACCCCTGAGCACACTGCACAAGCACCCACAGGAGCCACCTCTCCTGCCGGGAGGCTGAGGCTGGGGCTGGCATCTGAACGTGCACCCTTCACTTTTGAGCACCTAAAGTTTCAGATACATCCTGTGCCTGTAGTCCCAAACCCCTAAATACATTTTAGAATTTCATAACAAAAGGCAGAGATGCTTCACTGCAGTGCAAAACACGGAGCTGAAAGGCTGATAGAGCTTCAAACTGCTGCCACTGATGGAACTGCTAAGAACTAAATTATACAGAAACCACTCTAAACCTCCCTAGCGCAGATGAGTAAAATAATACTCTCTTCAGTACAGCCACTTGCATATTTCAGCAATACCAAGAAAAACAAGTTCTTTCCTGTCATTTGTGAAAATTTGTTGTGAACCCAGGCAGAAACTCACAGTACACAGCCTGAGTATATTTACCAGTACACTGTCATTGTTGCTTGGACAATATATGCAAAAAATTTTCCAAATAATTTACAAGATTTATGTCACCCTGCTGCCTATTTTTCTTTGAAAACAAGATGGAAAGCTCTACTGTATTATTACAACTTCTCCTTCAAAGGTGCAGGTATAATTATTGGAACCAAACTCACATTTTCACAGCCACTCTGTAAATGCACATCTTCTTGTCATTGTGAAGATACATGACATATATCAAGTTGTCTTTATATTCTTCTTCCTGAAATTTAACATACCTACAAAACACACCCTACTGTGAGGATGTGGGGAACCTATGAAAGCAAATGAACCAGACCAATCCTGGCTGCTTAGAGACTCATGAACCATGCTGGTACCTGGAGAAAATCCAGCAAGAGAAGGAATAATGTGATCTTCTGCAATGCATTCTTATTTTTAAGAGAGGGAACATTCACCTCATCCTTTAATTGGGACTCTCCAACACATAATCTAGGTATCTTTGAATCTTGATTGCCTCAATAATCTTATCAGCCTTAGAGATCTTAAAATCAGTATGTCCTTCATTTACCTAATCTTTGACTGGGGATAGTATGAAGTTTTTTGACAGCCTTGAAGGTGCTCACAGCCAATTTAAGTTTTCAATCAATCCATTTAACCCATTCATGTTATTCTGCTTGCAATATATATCTTTGGAAAGAAATTAGAAACTGTACCATGCTTAGATATTTTTAGATGTGAAAATAGCAGAATGATGTCTAATACCAAGAACATTATGTGATCACTAGGTGTAACCAAACAATTTCACTATTGAGAAAATATCGTCTTGATCATAAGGCTTTCTTTTAGCATTTTGTGCTGGGAAGTGAATCTAACAATTCAGTGTTAAAATTTTAAAAAAAAAGTAGGAAAATAGCTACTGATTAAATAGCTGAAAATATAAAAGGAAATATGGATTTGTCACTTCTAACATTTGCATGGATATGTTCCCATATAAACACCAACTCTGCTACTATCCATATATATCCTATATCCATTTTTTATTATCCATAAAAAATCAGTTTCATGCCTTGAGAAGGCCTGAAAGCTAAAGTATTCCTGAATGTATTTATCCTGTAGATTTTTCAGATGTCCAGTTTTGTTTGCTTTCTCAGGCAGTGTTGCATTCAGCTTCAGTAACTTGGGGACTCAGGTGGGAAAATCTGACACAGGCTACAATAATAAATGTTGAAGAGTGATGACATGCATCTGCTGGGTTGCTTGGAGTGGCTCTGGGCAGCTGATGCCAAGGCTGAGGATGGCTCTGGCTGTGCTGATGAGCAGGGCACAGGAAGGGCTGCAGCAGATGAGCCACGGTGTCACCCAGGCTGGGGACCTGTCCCTGCCAGCAGCAGCAGCAGCAGCAGTGAGTAACCAGGAAAAGCGAGAGCCCAGCAAGGATGCAGCCCCTGAGCTTGCAGCAGCCAGGCTTTGAGGGACTGTGTTGTGCATGTTAGATTTAACAATTGCTGTAACCTGAAAGTGGTTTTGACCTCTGCAGATCCCATGGAAGAGTTGCATGGCATCACTATGTCTGGTCACTAAAAATAGTGTTTTCTTTAGTTGTCTCAAGAGACATCATAGTTCTTCTTTGAAAAACAGTGAATTGTTGCTGCTTGTTAACCCTCTCTTCCTGCCTTGTCATATTCCCCTTGCAGTTGCCTTTTCCCAAGCCTTTCTTCTAGGACTCCCCCAATTCAGGTACAGACAGAGCCTGGTTTTGGTTTGCTCAACAAATATAATTTCTCTTACACATGCAAACCTTAAAATTTTTCTGTCATTTCACTGATCAGTACAGTATATATGCACTTCATTGCATGCTATTATCTTTCTGTTACTCTCTGAATCATCATCACATTTGATGTATCTTGAGACTGTGATGACACTTTTTTATTAACAGCAAGCTTCATCATCTCACTGTTCATCCCCTCTGTAGAAAACAGGGAAATATGTGGAGAGAACACTCCTTCCACTTACAAGACTGGCTGTTTGATTTCAGGCCAATCTCCTAATATAACTACTCTCCCACACTGAAATTGTTGGCAGTGTAACCAGCATGGAAATCAAATGTGAAGATCTGTCACCATTATGTTTCTTGTAGCTATTCACTAGACAGCTAGGAGGCTTTTTGCTTCTTCAAGGAAGGACTCCAGAAAGCCAAGGTCCTTTGGGTAACCTCTTGCAAGTGTAGAGATCATCTATTTCCAACCATATTGAGTGAGAACAGAAGATGCTCATCAGTAACCAGAATATTTGATTTCACCATTATGTTCCCTGAAGTCAGCTGTCAAGTCTAAGCCAGTCATTTAGACGACCTCTTTCATCAGGAGGAGAATGATTTCTTCAGAAGACAACTCATTTCACCCTTGGACAGACATCATGAATGATCCCATGGAAGGACAGTCCTTATCCACTTTCACTGAAATAAAGGGATCCACATAATTTGAATAAACTGTAGACAGTACAGTGAGTCTCACCATATATGCTTGCAGTAGAAGAAATATCACTGGACACAGATATAACAGCATCACCATAAAGCATAATTCACAGTAAAAGGAAATTTGTTAAGGGCAGCAGCTGTAATACAGGTGAGTGCTGCTCTGTGACCTCATACATCTTCCTCCAGTGCCCTCTGAACTGCTCTCCCCCATCGCTCTTTGTGTCTTTTTTTCCCTGACTGACTGAAATGCAGCCCACACCACACTCTGCACCACAATCCACGCGTATTGACTGGTGGGTCAATATGAGCTGTCAGGTGACTGGCACAGTGCTTGATCCTAAACTGATGTCTTTCCTCGTTAGAATTTGTTCCTTTTCCTCCAGTCTACTGTAAAATTTTGTATATATATAAAAATAGTAGAAACCCCTTGTTCCCTTTTAGATGCAACCAAAGTTATCTAATGGATTTCAAAGTTACAGACACAGTTTCATAAGCCTTAATACACTGGGAAGTCAAGCAAAAAAAGTATGTCTCAGGAGTAATAAACCATCTATTTCCAACATTATCTGTCATGTATTCTCCTTCCATCCTTTTCCTATAGTGCCCCCTTTTCAGAAAGCCAAGATGGGTGATTGTAGAGAGTCTATGAAATACATCTCTAAACTGAGAAACAAGGTCAAGTTTGATCTTGAGTTTTTCTGATAGAGACTGAATTATTAAAAGGCTATTGTCTGCTTTAGAGTGACATTCTGTCTGAACATATTGTACTTTGCACAGTTCATGAAGAAAATCAAATGTAATACATCTTAAATAAAAATAGCCCCATCTTTGAAGCTGCTAACCCTGTTCATTTGATAATATTTTATCCATACTCCATTTTACTGCTTTCACTACACAATTAGTCGGTTGATTCCCCAGGCTGTGTTTGTGGACATTTCATGTGGCAGCAGGGAAGAGAAAAGATTTAATATATACATTTTTAAAAGGAAAAGAAAAAGTCACTGACAGATCCAGTTGCAGTTAATGTAAATTGCATTTTATAAAAACAATTAGTTTGCAAATAGAAGAGGTCCTAAAGTTGTTTCCTTCTCTTTCCAACTTTTTAAATGCTCTTCAAAACATAATTAGCCAGCATTATTCTCATAATTGCAAACTATAATATCTTAATAAGTCCTTCTCATTCATACAGGTGTAGGGAAATCACATGTGTTACTTGGAAGATAAGTTGATTTCTCTCTCTTGGGAAATTTTTTATATACAAGGAGCTTTTTGTTTGTTTTCTTAGAGTGTCTGACATAATATTTTCACATACATTTAAATTGATTTCTCTGAAGGAGAAGTGAACGGGAAGAATATATTAATCTGTAGAATTTTCCTCCCATGATGTAGTAGATGGTTTTTGTCCCTCTTTAAATATTTTAGCATATACTTTATTTTTCACTTTGCATTTTAAAGTGTTTGCAATTTGGATTTCCTCATCAGAAAAGAAATCATTGCTGGACTCTGAGAGTGTGTGTGTGCGTGTGTGCGTGTGTGTGTGTGTGTGTGTGTGTGTGTGTGTGTGTGCACAGTCTGTGACTCACTGGGGATTTTGTTACATATTAAAATTCAGGCTCAGATTATTTCTTGTTCTGAAATAAGATGTCTGCATGAGCAATGAAATTCAGAGATCAGGAGAATGTTTTCCTGACTCTCAGAATGTCATGTTTGCACTGTTTCTAGTGTGATTTTCTAAAATTCCCCAAGGGTAGTGAAATTTCATTTCTCCAATACATATGTGTTGAATTGGCATAGTGGTGAATGCCCTGCCTGGCTGACCCTACAGCTGCTTCACTGCTGTTGTGCCATCCCAGGGCCTCCACACAGTTTCAGTGCCGGCAGAGAGCTTTTGTCACTCCCTACATTGTCACCTGCTCTGCAAACTGCAGGCAGCAGGACTGATGTCTTCTGCAGAGTAAGGATCTCTTTGCCCAGGGACAAGAAATAAAGGTTCAGAGATTCCTGGGGATATACTGTTATCATAAGGACATTTTTGAAAAGTCTTGTACTAGACTAGCTGCTTGACCTCAAAACTGCTAATCCAACTTACAGTGCCTGTGCAGAAGAAAGTTTCAGATGTCTTCTCCACTAAACTCCAGGATCACAAAGAATTATTAGATCATGTCAATATCACTGCCCTCACTTCACATGTGAGTCACTGGAACGCGTTGCCCAGAGCAGTGGTGGATTTCCAATCCCTGGAAGCATTCCAGGCCAGGCTGGATGAAGCAACCTGGTCTATTGGCAGGTTCCATGCCCATGGCAGGGATTTTGGAACCTGATGATCTTTAGATCTCTTCCAACACAACCATTCTAGGATTCCATGACTATTGCAAGGGATTGACCAGACTTTAGTCCCACAGCAGTAAGAAGGAGCAGACATAGATTCACCCTCCAGAACTGGTGACATTTCAGGAGCTCTACAAACAGAAAGGAAGGAAAACCTTAAAGCAGTGCAAAAGCCAAGGCAGACACAAGACAAGTGGGAAGATCAGACACTGCCATGGACACTCAGCCTCTGGAGAACCTGGGCCTCCATGTCTGTAGATACCAGCACTAGAAGTTTGCAGAGGAGAACTGCTCACCTGAACTCTGTTCATTAAAGTCACAGTGTTCATTTAAAAAAAGAAAAAGGTCCTGCTTGTTGTGAAATTCCCTCAGCTTTATTTATTTTTAAGTGCAAAGCAAGGTATCATTGCATCTGAGGAGCTGCCGTTTCTGAGCTTCATGCCTGGTCCCATCTGGTAAAAATACTGACCACAGAGGGTGACTCTCTCCCAGATCAGGTTCCATGTGTATTCCATGTTCCATGTATTTGAACATTCTCAGCCTTCCACCAGAAACCATCACAGCTCCCAGCCCACCTTGCAATCCTTCCCTTTGAACAGAGCCCAGTGACTACCTCAGCCTTTGCACACACATTCACTTTAGAAAACCTTATCACGAAAACATGTTGGGGAAAGAATGTTAAATTTGATGAAGGCCAGATACAGCTACTCTATCTAATTCCTAGTTTTGCCTTTTTTGGACACCACAGCTTTCATGTGATTTTATTAATTGCCTTTAAAAGCATTCCACCTTCACATGCATGGCATATTTTACAGTTGCCCTTTCAAGTACTAAGCACAGGATTTCCATACAGTTTTAATCTGTCTTTATGTACATAGAATCTGGCTGAATGCCATTAGGAAATAAATAGGTTGCATCACATCGGTAAGTCAGAAATATGAGATATTGTCTGCCTTTCAAGTTGAGAGCTCTGTGCATGTCTGCAGGGATAAAAGCAAACAGAATTTGAGCTCCAAGTGCCCCATGGGGGTGTTAGCACTCCAGCACAGAGCTGCTGTGCCACCCACGCTCTGCACGCACCCCACGATGAAAGGGAGGGCATGGGAGCCCAGTCCAGCGTGTCCTGTGGGGTTCACAGAATATTGGCACACCATTCCAACCAGTAAATCCCAGCAAGACACTGCAGCAGTGCATTGAGGGATGTGATGTCAAGTAGCACATGAGGCAACACAAAAAAAACCGTTTATCATCTTTATGGGTTCTCAGTGTTCCTAAGAATGACAGCTTGAAATTACAGCGGAGAGAGCAGGGCACAGAGAGACAGATGAAGGACTGGGAAAAAAACTCACAACTTTACTTGTGCTGCTGTGTCTTCAGTGTTGCAGACACAGCTCTTCCGTTGGAAGTTAAAAATTGTTTCTGAGAGCCCCTTTTCTTGCTCCAGCTCAGTTGCTGTCTCACTATTAAACCTCTCAAGCCTTCTGAAGGATAATTTGACTTATATTTTTAAAAATCATGTATTTGAAAGCTTTAAGGCAAAAACCTACACGTATTTGAAACAAAATACTTCAAAGTACAAGAGTTTGAAATTATAATTTCAAATTATTTCACTGATGTCTTTATTTTTGTTTAGCCTTAATGTTGCTTCTAACATCTTCTTATTCATGATACCACTGAGCTAGAACTTCAGTTAAAAAATAGCTTTACCCAGTGGAAATATATTTTCTGAAAATTTCCCTAGACAAGCTTGACATAGTGAAAAACTTCAGGACTTCAGAACTTCAGAAGAAGACTTCAATGATTTTTAAGATTTTGTATTTTTAATAAGAAACCATACCACTTGAAACATTGCCTCTGTCTTTAAAATTCATCAGGAAAAGTTACATTAGGATTAAAAGTATGGAATACTCCATGAGGAGACCCATCATATGTTAAAATGATTGTATGAAATATTTTATCAATTCATTTTTAGATTTTCTGTTAGAAACACATTAAACGCTGCACAAAACATAAAACACACTGTGCACATAAAGTCACTGCAAATATTTAAAAATTATCTCCATTCACCCCAGTAGAAGGCACCTCTTACTTAGCAGCCATTCCAGAGCAAGTCTTCTGCAAATGCACAGCAGAGAAAAGGAGCTCTCTCCAGCCCGGCCCTGAGCTCACTCCCAATTTCCCACACCTGCCAGCCTGGATCTCTCAGCTCTACAGCCCAGGGGCCTCCATGGGGTCTCCTCGGTGCACACTTAACAAACCCCTTAGGTACCATTGGCTGTTGTGAGGACCCTAAAAGATCAATTTGCTGCTCCTCTGGGAGACCCTCTCTGTTCCTTTGGCAGATGGAGTGCCCTGCACACTGTGCAGCTATGATCTGAGGCTGAAGTGCTCAGCAATCTCCACCTTGCCAGAGAACCTCAGCCCCTGCTCTTTGATCTCCCCAAAGCAGCAGTGTTCCTGCAGCTGCTCTGGCTTTTGTTAAAGAGTTCATTTCTTTGTAACCAATTGTTCAGTGGAAGTTTTCACCCATCAAGAGAATTTTTTTTTCTGCAATCCTGCAAACTATTTTTAGTTGCTTTGAGGCTCATTGCCATCACCCTGGACCAAAAACAGTCTGAAACAGAGCCAGAAAAATGATTTCATATTCCTTTATGCTCTTTTCCTCTCCACTGCTATTCTCCCAGTAGGTCTGCTGCAGAGAGATGGTGGCACTGCTGTACCAAAGACCAACTGGTAATGGTGCTGGAATTATTTGCTAGCAAATGCATGAACCAGAAGTGGTGGAAACAGAACCCTGAGAACAACCCAGATCCTGATACCATCACTGCTCCAATTTGACCTTGGCACATGATCTGCAGTGCACTGAGTGCAGTGACCAAAAACCCAGCACCTCATGCTGAGGCTGTTCCTGCAGTTTGTACTGACCAAGTCACCACAGAGCAGATTTCATCTGTACTCTACCAGTGTCAACAGCTCCAGAAGAAAGGGGTCATGTGGTCCTCAGCACTTTACTGAAGAGAACATCTTGTTTTCTGTCCACTGACACTCAGTGTTGTGGCAGCTGAAGAAATACAGGAAATAGCCATGGGCCAGGTACAGTCATAAAAAGAATAATCTCCTTCCTATCATCACTAAAAAGAGATCATTAAGACATTTTTAATTTTCTTGGCAAAGGCAAAAGGTTGAGTCCTCTGACATTATATATCATTGGTACTGACCGATTTACAGCACCTTAAGAGAAAGTATTTGGCCAGGTCAATAAAATATATGTCTGTCAAAGATGTAAATTGGGAATTCATGGAGCCAGCACCGCTGTCAGGGAAGGTGGAGAGTGTGGGAAGTACTTGGCTGGCCAGCCTTTGATTTCCACACACAGTGAGCTCTGCCATCAGCGTGCCCTAACAATAAATAATGGTGTTTGTCAATACACACAGGCAGAGCCTAACAGAAGCCTGGAGTCATTAAGTGTTATTGTGTTACAGGGCACAGCAGAGTGCATACACTTCTGTATTTATATTTCTGTCTACAGTCAATAAATCAGAATCTGTCATACCTGCATTATCCAAGCCATCTGCTTTACCACATTAAAAAAAATGAGTAGGTGGGAAAAAACTTATGATAGCTTCTTTTTTTTTTCCCGTTCCTGTTGCTAGAGAAACCAATTCTTTAAAGTATTTTCTGATGTCTGAAAAGGAAGCTGTCATGTTCCCCTTCCCCCACAAAAAGCCTGAAATGGTCTGTGTTTTATGATAGTGCTATAGCTGCTGGAAGAAGGGGAGAAGAAATCAAAAGCACTCATTTTTTCACCTCTTCAACTGACTTGTTGACTGACCTTGGGCAAATTGTTAGGGGCTCCTGTGAGTATCAGCTATATTAGGGAGTCATAACAAGTGGAGAGCATAACATTGGAAAGAATGATGCCCTTCAGAGGCTGACTGAAGTTGTAAAGCAGAGCATTTGTATGTTTTTAAAGTGCCCATGCTGTCTTCAGCTGCAGACCTGGGTGTTGCTATCTTTAGTGGGATTGGTTCATCTCTGTTAAAATATTTTGGTCCAAACAAAATCAAATTAACGAGTGTTGAAGAAAAACAAATAAAGAAAGAAAAAAAAACCAAAACAAAACACCATAAAAAAAACCCTCAAAACAAACCCACACTTTCTTTTTTTCCTCCCCAGCCTGTGAAAGTGACAGATAAAATTATTTATTCCCTCTGTCAGCTTTTACACATATAGGACTAATAGGTGTACTAATAGGTACAAATAGGACTAATAGGTGTACTAATGTTGCAGTGCTAGGAAAAGAGTTAGTTACTGTTGGCAAGTCCTTGGAGCTCCATACATAAATTTGTATAATTGTGAAATAATATAATTGATAGTGCTCTCTTTGGAGTTTTTTGTCTATCCTCCATTAATTGGCAATGATTTTGTATAAGATGGCAGGATGCACTGCTCAAATGACCTGTAAAAGAGGTCACACAAACCCAAATAATATTCCCAACTACCGACTACTGTAGATTTTAAAACTTGCTATTCTTAAGTTTCTGCCACTATTTATCCCTCCTCCTATAACTGCAAAGACCATTTAAAAAATTATTAATCAAGTACTATCTGATCTTGTCATTAATCTGAGATATGGTTGCCAAAGGAAAGGATATCAATTTTGTGAAACCCTCTTTTTACTGTCTTCTTTACTCTTTTCAATATCAAATTAAAAGAAAACAAACAAACAAACCAATAGAATAGGCATTAGAAAAACAAGAACAGTTTCAGCCTATCCTTGTACAACAATTTACTCACTTTATTTCAGGATCATGTGGAGGAAAGTTTCATATTTAAATTTGTTCTCTGTTTTGGGAGGCAAGATTACAAACTGCATCACATTAACTTCACAACTTAAACAGGTGTCATAGAGAGAACTGATTTTACCTTGTTAGGTCCATGTGGTACTCACTAGCTTTTCACCATGCAAGACTTCCAGACTTTTTGAATTCTAAGAATTCTTCACCACCTTAAAGACTCATGATTTTCTTCTGGAAGCTGGGTTAGATGGGATTTTTGTTCCCAGCCCAGACAGGCCCTGGCCATATAGTATTTTGGCAGAATTTCTAGCTGGACAAAAGTGAAAGACAATTAATTTGATAACCCTGTTATTGTCTTGATGTACGTATAACCCGCTATAAAGCACATGCAAATAAAAGAAAACTCCAACAGAACACAGTGACCAAAGAAAGGAACATAGCCCAAATATAGCAGCACACAATGTTTTAATGCAGTTTATTACCATTCATATTACCTTTCTAAATTTTTTGTATTTTCTTAAAAAAATATTTCGAGGACTTTGTCTGTACTGCATGTGACATTTAGGGATCTGTGAGCATGAAAATGTGAAAGCTGAAGACTGATTTCTACTAACCTGAATGGCTGCAGGGCCAGCTTATAAGATTATCATGTAGCAGAAGTTTTTCTCTTAATGTCCCATTAGTGGGTGAAGGTGCAACAAACTTTAGTCAAGGAATATTATTCACTGTGCCATTCCCTATTTCCATTAAAATTAAATGAAACATTTAAGCCCATTCAGAATTCTGTGTGGGTTCATACATGCGCATGGGTGTGTGAATACGTGTGAAAAGAAAGGCTTACAAACACTCTGGAAAGGAGATAGGATCAAATGAAATGCAATTGAAAAAAACCCAGAAAATCGGCAGATTTAGTGTCTTCAAGAGATGGTCTGTGAGGACGTGAGTTGCAGTGCAAAGGACCAAAACATGCCCAAACGAAGCTCACAGAAGTTGCAAAAGCAGGGGAAAATGTCGAGGAGGAAGGCACAACTTGGAGGGGAAGATATGAGGGACATGGCATGGATACTTAAAAAAAAAAAAAAAAATTCCCAACATCAAGCCCATAAAAAGGCAGCCCATATACCATCAAGTGCAGGGACATGCACCAAAGCTTGTCCAAATTGATCCCCGCTGATGGCCAAAACAGAAAAGAAGGACCTACAAACACTCTGGAATGGAGATACCATCAAAGGAATTGCAATTGGAGGGAAAAAAAAGAAGTTCTGGAAATTTTGTGACTACAAGAAAATGGACCGGGATTCTATCCAGCGCAGTGCAAAGGACCAAAACAGGCCAAAACTAAGCTCGCAGAAGCTGCAAAAGCAGGGCAAAAACTCAAGGAGGAAGACACAGCTTGGAGGGGAAGGTATGAGGGACATGCTATGGATAGTCAAAAAAAGAAAACAAAATTTTCACAAAGTCAAAGCCATGCAAAGGCATGGCATGCCATCAAGTGCAGGGACATGCACCAAAGATTCCCCTATTGGTCCCCATTGAAATCGCAAGATTCCGTTTCCCTTTCTGAAAGGAAATTTCTTCAATTTCTAACTAATGCCTAGACTCAAAGTGAGAGAGATGGAAACATTTCTGAAGAGTGTTTGGCAGGTTTTTGATTACACTTTAAGAATGAACCCACACTAATTATACACCTTCTAAGTAATTTGCCATCTAAAAAATATTAAGTTTTAATACATAGATTTTAAAATATTTAAAATATACTACCCCACATTTTAAAGTTTAGTAGCGTATCCTAAGAACCAAGGGTGACTTTCATAACAGAAAATATTATTGCTTTGGGAATAAAGGAGAAAAAATATCTTTGGTTCTCCCTGAATGTGCTTTGCACCACAGTTTAAGATCCTAAGGCTAAGTCTTCTTTCAATTACCCTGGCACAACCCTATTGGAGTCTATGAATATGAAAAAGCCTAAAGGGCTGCAGAATTTGCCCCTTAATATCTACACAAACTTCATTTATCAAGATTTCTCACTTTCACCAATCCTTTCAACATAATAAGTGAAGTCCATTAAAAATTGTTCCATATTCTCACTACATAAAATAAAACTTTTTCTTACCCTTTTACCCTATTATATATTGGGGAAAATGTGTTCAATATTTTTTGAAATTTGTCTTAATCAGAATGAAGTTCGGCCTTTGTGGTGGGGATTCTATTTTCACCAAACCTCCTAAGAAGAGAAGCATTATTTACTACATATTGCTGCACACATTTAAGCAAGTTAATGCACTTGTAGATCTACACTATATGTTTATTTGAAAATGCACTTGCTATCTGAAACACTCCAGCTTCTGACTTCTTAAATTAAGTTGAAGTTTTTAATTTCCATTAGGTTTTCTAGAACACCTTACAGCTGGAGATGGCTGAGTGGTGGCATTACATTGAGCATCCCTGACAAACTTAACCTTTTTTTTCCTGTTAACTAGTCACCAAGACAAGTGATATTTCAAAAAATCTGTGTGTTTTCACAGTGAATAATCCACACAATATTAATTTCAGATGCTGCATTGTGAATTATATTGTGTTCATCTGCCTACACTGCCATTGATTTACTGGTATAAATTTATTACCACTATTCATTACAAGATTCCCCTGGGATATCTTTTGGTTTAATTCAGTACTGAGGACCAAACCCTTTTCCTAAAGACAGTGGAATTAACAAAAGTGAACCTTTTATTTCATATGGAGCTGAGAAAATCTTTCCCCCTTTTGCAGAGGAGCTGCATGCACGTGTGGCTACGTGCAGGAATGGTGTGTTTTCAATCGCTCCCTGGTGCTCAGGAGGGGAAGGCTCAATTGCCCTGCTCACCCCAACCTGCTGTGATGGTGGGCAGGACCCTTATCCCACCATTCCTCCATTCATCATCTGCTAGACGGGTTTTATGACAACCAAAGGTTGTGAAGTGCTTGATAATCTTATAATTGCAGCCCTCACTAAATTCTTACGACAGAAGGAGAACAAGAGAGTCCCTGACAGAGAGCTCAAAAAAATAGAAAGTACAGGAGCAGTGCTGTATGGAAAGGCAAGGGCTGCTTCCCACTCCATCATCTGTTGAACACATGTGAATTCCACCGTGAGAGGTGACTTAGGGATACCTCTGTGCTCTCCTTTGGCACAAATGTCAAAAGAAGATAAGATACATTTGGTGCTACACGCAGCAGTGACTCATTAGGATGGATGCCCCTGAATGCCCATCATCCCAGTAGCCTTTCACCTACAAGGTGGAGACACAGCAAGAGTCTCAAAAAACCTCACATGTAAAGGAAAAATGAGCGAGTGGGTCATCTCTTCTGTTTTGACTTATTTGATGAGGTTAATCTAGTCTATATGAAGACTTCTTGGAGCTCTTCTTAACTACTTTTTTTACAAAGTCTTCAAGTTTTCTATTTGTAGATAAAAATAGATGAGTGTTTTCCACAAGTAGCTTTGCTTTTTAAAATGTTTTAACACAGTTTAAATGTGGATTTATTGTTTCACTCTTGCGAGTTTATCTAGAAAGTTCTTTTTTTACATTAAAGTAACATTGTCATACTACACACACAAAGGGGTTTTTTCCTGGATCTGAAAAAAATACACACGTCATTGGAATCTCTTTGCAAGATCTACTTTCTATGTTTAAAAATAATTAACTGTTTAATTCAGAACCAGCTCCACTTGCTATCTTCAGTGAGGGAGACTCCACAACTTTTCTCACAGGAGCAGCTCTGTGCCAGCCTCACCAGCCTTGCAGAGCATGCTTTTAGGGCAGGTCAGAGTAGAAACTATGGGCACTTCAGCATAGCACAGACACCAGGAAGCATCCATGCACCTCTTACAGTCTCAGGGCTTCCTGCAGAATTCTGGTTTCCCATTCCAAGGGATGCTGCAGGTCAGATATCTCAGGAACTCCAGTTTCAGCTGATCTCCCTCCTGCTGGGGCCTCCATGGAACATGTATCCCAAGCTGTAGTAATTAACACTGCAGAGCAGAGCACTGCTGTTCTCTAGGTCCATAAATGGTGATGCCAATGTCTACATCTGATACAAGAGAGAGAGAAATATCTGCAGCAAGAAGGAGGAAAGGGATCTGCTTCTTGTTCTTTGAATACAGATTCCTCTTCCTTCACCGATAAAGGAAGCAGCTTGCAAATGTTAAACCACTTGCAAACTTCCACTTTTTGGAAAACTATTAGGTGGTAAACCTTTCTTTAGCTATTTTTCCTATTAAATTATGCTAAATAAGCATGTCTATTGAAGTTGTGAACAGATTCACAGACACACACAATGTGTCGAAATATCAGCTGATTCCATAGAATAAACTTAAGCACTTAATTTTGTTCCATACCATGCAAAGCTTCCTTTTGGGTATTGAGTTTTAGTGTGACAAGTCCAAGTCTCTTAGCATTTCACATCTCTTTGAGCAGTGAGAACCCTCAAATAGTTTTTCCAGCAGGAAGAAGCAAAAATGTATTTTTCCAGGAAAGGGTATTTCAAACATGTCTCAGTTTGAGTTTTAACAGTATTTTTAATGCTAATAACAAAGAATATATTTTGGCACGTGGCAGCTGCAGGCCCTGATGGACAGTTAATGAAAGATAAGGAGGATTCATTGCATGGAAAAAATTATTATTGAACAACTGAACCATTGCTTTTTACACCTTGGCCTTCCAGTCCTAATGTGAGCCAAATGTGACATCTCAATCCAAAAGGCATATAGTATTTTACAGATGTCTAAGGAACTAAATGGTCGTGTATATCAGTTTTCCTGTGGCATTTGCTCTTAATAGCAATTGATCTGAAACCAAATGCATGTTACAGCAATTAAGCTGACAGAAACAATGTAAAAGTCTGGTACTTTCAGAGATTCCCATTCTTCCAATGTGGGACAAAAAACCCAGAGTAATGCAATAAAGCAAATTCCAGCTTTCCAAATGCTGCATATTGGGCATCTGCAATTTGCTTGACAGCATTGGAGGCCTAAAGTTTTAACTAATACATGAAGGAATGCTTCATCTCTGTTTTAATGAATACCTGTCCCATAACTTAAAGTAAGGACAATCCTACTAACATAATTATTGTTTGTTAATGTGAATGAACATGGGAGGAAAGGTGAAGGCAGCAGCACACAGCATCATTCTGTGGTCAGCTGCTTGTCAGGTGACTTGCACAGTGTGATTTCCTGTGTTTCTGTGGTTTTATGCACTTTTTGACTGGTTTACTTTACTATGCTATTGCCAATTCTCCCAGCTCAGCTACCTCCAGCTTTTGGCTTCAGTTCTGCAAACACTCCATTCTCATGCCTAAATTCCTTCATGTGAGGAACTCCTGCTGAAGCCACCATAACTATTCAGGTGCATAGTTATACTTGCAGAGAAACAAGTGGAGGCTCAGGGTCTTGGAAGGAAATATGCAATGAATAAATGAAATATGAGTTTGTAAGAGAAGCAGTCATGCCTACCATGATTGCAGCTGAGCAACTGCTATTCTGCTCATGTATAATGGATGCTGCACTGTGAAAACACATGGTGCCCTGTCTCTTGCCATCTCACTCAGCCTCTTTTTTTTCCCTGAGAAATTTTAAGATGAAATCAGAAAATATGTCCAATAGCATATCATTGTATCACTTAATGTAGTTTCAAAGAGTATCTTCATAAGCCAGGGACTATTTAGAGAAGCTATTATACTTTTTTAAGCTTGCCCTCCAAGATGCTGCCCAGAATCACTTTGGCATGTCAAGCTGTGCACTCGGAATGCCTGCAAACTCTCACATGGTGCACTTCCAGAAGTTAATGCATTTGCCCTATGGACATCACTCATAAAGCAAAGTCAGAAATTTTTTTTCTAAAATACAGAAAAAACCCCAACATTGTCATTTGGAGACCACCATTTAGCAGCAGCTTTAGTGTTTAGCTACCATTCTCTCTTTGAGCTCAATTATGCAATTTCACCTTTAAAGCAGACGTCTGTTAGAAGTGTGTCTTTTGTGGCATTGGACAGAAGAACTGGACCTAGCAACCCCAAATACAGCCTGAGAAACATAACAAATTAACATTTACCAAAGCCCCAGGGGATCCTTATTACATAGTTTTATTAGCTGTGAAAACACCTAATTGAGTTGATCTTCTATAAGATCTAAATTTGCCATTTGTATTAGCTTTTCCATTTATATCACCTAGATATGTCAGTGAGATTTTCTGATATTGGGCTGAAAAGGACCAGGATTTCACCTTGCATCTCCTTTGTGGGGAACATCACAATGAGAGAGCCTGTTGGAAAAGAGAAGGTTGTCAGTAAAAGATCTGTTCAAATAGTCACATGTAAAGCTTTCCTGCAAGTGTATTTGGAAATTTGTTTCTTATTAAAATAATAAAATGGTTTTAAATGTTGGAGAATGCAAAGGTCATAAAAATGACTAGAATATATTCATAATTCTTTCCTTTCCTAGCCAACTGCAAAACAATAAAAGTGTTTTCATTGTTCTGAAATGACATATGTGTTTTTCAATACTTTCTAATGGTATTCACTTTCAACTGCTGGCTTTGGAAATACTAGGTCAAACCTATTAACTTCTGTGGGGTTTGTGTGGCTTAGAGATGGTTTTAGGGAATGCAAAATCAGTGCCTCAGATTGACAGTATTTTTAGAACAGTGCAGATAACTCTACAGTTACATGTAAAGAAGCTGTTCTGAAATAATTTGTCATGGTAAAAAAAGTAAAGCTGGAAAGATTTTATCAAAAAACTAATGCTTCTTAGAGAAGCAAATTATAAGTCAGTCAGCGATGAAAGAAACAAGGAAAATGTCTCTCTAAGGGCTGACACCAGCTTTTTCCAATCAATTTTAAAGAAAAGCTTTCTTCATTTCTATTGTGCTTGAAACTGGCACAACATCGGCTTTTAGTTTCAAAAGGACTATTTATCTGCTTTCACAATAAATGATAGTTTTTATTCCTTTATAGATGTTACACATGTAATACATTCATTTTCATAAATTACAATAAAATCCCAAGAGAAAAGCTTTGCTGGGCAAGTGTTACACTGAAAGCTTGAGTATGCACACATGCAAGTATGTGTGCATGTACTTAGGGTTCTTTAGTCACACAAGACATACTATCTAATATTACACCAATTTTTCTATAGCTTAAGTAAGACAAAATTATATAGTAAGGCTATATGAAAAAATAATTACTCCTGAAATTTATTTCCCTTGGGACAAAAAAAAAAGATAGAAAAATTCTGTTAAGCAACTTTTTTTAATCTCAACTATAGAATCTTGCTTCCACGCTGGATTCCACCAAAATTAATTCATTATGGCACAGGTATAAGGGTCCCACAGAAATCCAGATGTAAGATCAGTTTGTAATTCTCTCTTCAGCTCTTTGGGATAACTAAATGATTATCCATTCCACTTGTCCACTCAATGTTATGGTATTTTTCACAAGGAAAAGTATTTATTATACAAAAACTGATAGCTTGGTATTGTTTTACTTATTTAGGTGAAAGTATTAGCTGTATTAAAATTGGTCACAATCTATTACAAAGGATAAAATACAAGCCAGAAAGGAAAGGCCATGCACCAGCTGGCATTTTACTCCATGCTCATGAGGGGCTGACTTGATTCACATTTGATTAGGTCTCTAGAGATTCAATATTCCCCAATTTGTCATCTATTAAGTGTTCTATTTGTCACCACAGAGAATAAAATCATCCTTTCCTCCCCTCTCCTAACTATTGTTCATGTACAGCATGGTAAGAAGGTAAGCAGAAACGGGAGCAATAGTGGGGAAGGTCAATTTTATTTACCAGGTTTCTTATATAGGTGATTTTTGTGGGTGTTGTTACCATCCCAAGTCAGCAATTCCACCTTTCTCAAGACTAAGCTAGGCTTTATTTACAACTTCAGTCAT
Organism: Ammospiza caudacuta; assembly: GCF_027887145.1. Taxonomy (NCBI): domain Eukaryota; kingdom Metazoa; phylum Chordata; class Aves; order Passeriformes; family Passerellidae; genus Ammospiza; species Ammospiza caudacuta. The sequence continues at coordinate 100,488,766 of NC_080594.1, forward strand.
TCAAAAATAGACAGAAGCACAAGCTGTTAAACAAGCGTCTCACAAGGGAGGGTTGCTTTCACAAAACCTTCTGTTGATCACCCACCTTTCCATACATTCCACACTGGCATTCCCTCCCAACCTCCTAAAAAGCAGAGGAGCTCATTACCACAAGGCTTTCTCCAAAAGGGTGTGCACTGAGGCCTAGTAGTGAGCACAGTCCATGGTCCCATTTAAATACTGAGAATTCATTGCTCCTGTGACCTTTGTGAGCACAGGTGACTGCAGCAACACCCCAGAGCTGAGCAGAGCAGCCACCACTGCTAGACCTGCACACATCTGCTGGCAAGGGCAAAGGGATTCTCTCCTCTCAACAGGCATCCCATAACTAGAGACACTGGGAAGAGTTGTGTTGGTAAATATGACCCTACTGAACAGGCATAGATATTTTTCAACAAATTGAAATGATTTTATTTGTGCATCTATTTTAAAACATTACATATTAAAATTATTTTAACACTTTGTCTAAGTCTAATGGCTCCTTCAGCAAAAGATAGCTAAGACAAATTCCTTTTCATCTGGATCTTTTCAATATGCACTTGGTAACTCAAAGCCTGCTGGAGCCGTTACTGCTCCTGCAAATGTGTGAGAGAAGCATGAAAGAAACCCTCCTTAAAAGCCATGGCATGCTCCCTAATAATACATCCAGCTGGCTATAGCTTGTCTTCCCAAAGCTGGGAAGAGGCAGACTCTGTAACCCACACTCACATCAGAGCCTAAGGGGTACTGCCAGAATGTGCAGAGGGTTTGCTAGGCCTGCAGCCTGTCTAGAGAGAGCAGCTACTTCAGCTTCAACTTTTCCATCCCTTTACTTAAGGTCAAATTTTAAAAAGTTGAGCTATCTGTGCATCAAGTAGCTTTGCTCTAATAATACCAAATTCATAAAAGATCAAATACTAAAAGAGCAAACAGCACAATTTCTCAGCATCATATAAGGCTTTTTTTCTTCCAAGACAATTTGTGAAATATATTTTAGGGAAGGTAATGTGGGGGAAAGGAAATTTTATGTTGCTGTGGCAACTCAAGCAAAAAAAACCAGATTCGTGCTGCAACACCTATGTTCAGCACAGTTTAGTTTTAAAATACCATTGACTTCCTCAGTGAAGGAAAGCAATCACCCAATTTTACAGATGACTTCTGCTTCCCATCCCCATGACGTTAAAAGTTCAAACTAAAATAAAATGTTCTCCAGCACAAATACCTGAGGTTTTCAAAAGAGGAATCAGTGTGTCTCTGCCTAATGCATACTGTCTTGGGTACATTGCACTTCCTTCCAACATTTAGCTCTTTAGCTCTTGGTCCAAACTGTACTCTAAAAAACTCCTGGGAAATGCCACCTCTCTGTTTATACTTGGATGCAGTATGATCCTTTTTAGTCCCTATGACTGAACTTCAGCCCACCAAACATCTCCTCCCATAAGTAAATTGCAACCAAATCAGTATCAATCCCAGAAACAGAGGAGAAGCCAGTTCTTTCTCCTGAGAATTGTGTTGGTAAGGAGGCTGCAATACAAACAGCTATAACTGCATAAGCATAGAAAACACTCAGTTAATTACACAAGGGATTAATTAAAATAAAGGCTTCAAGGGGAAGAGATGGTGTCCCACTGATCAGTACCCAAAAAAAATAGGTTTTGATGTGAAAGAAAATCTGAAACTAAAAGTGGAAAAGGCAGATGCAAAGAGGAGCAGGGTGCAAGCATGAGGATGAAAATGGGAAGTCAGAAATTGAATTTTCAAATTGATTAAAAGAGAGCTGTATGGACCATATTACAGATAGCCTAGACAATATGCAGACAGGTTTTTAAATGTGATGAAAAAAATTGAAAAACTACTACAGAGATTTGGTAATGTGAGAGGTAAAAAGGGCAGGAAATACAGAGATCCGTATCAGCAGCTCTTTCATAGATTGAAAATAAGATAACTAGAAAGTAAACAGGGTATATGGAAAGAATCCCAATTTTAATTAATTCAAGCAGAGGTAGGGAAGATGAAGACTTGCATGCTTTGATAATTTCTTGTTTATAGCAGCAGACTCTGCAGGCATGCTTGGTATCTGGCCTGGAGACTCATCCTCCAGGCACTAAGGATAACAGAGAGGTATGAGCAGGAGATGCAGGACTCCAGCCCCCAAAAGTGGGAGCTCCTCTGGCCAAATCAAGCTTGCCTGGCAAAGCCCTGGCCATGTTTTGGTACATTTAAAACATTTAGAAGCATAATTGCATATTTAACAGATGCTGTAAGATACAAACACTCACCTACTGCAAAATACGTGGAGTCCTAAAACTGAGAATCACAAAAACAAAAATCAGGCATGCACAGTCTGTGGCTTGGAACAAATGTGTCATGGAGAGAAACTCATTCTTTCACTTTCCAAGACTGTCTCAGAGTTCAACTTTTCACTTTGCATTTTTCTTTTCTGAGAACTGAGAATGCTGTTCAGTGTAAAGAGCAGGCAGCAGGCAGGCCTTGTTCTGCACTGACACTTGAACATGCCATTCCTCAAGCACAAACTGCTTTCCAGAGAGGAAACTTTCTCACAGCTGTCTCACCCTTGCTTTCTCCTCTAATGCCACACATTTCATGGTATTTGGCTTTTTCTCCTCTCTTTGAAAAACTTGCTTGGACTACTCCATTACATGTAGTTTTATTTCTAAATTTATATTTGTTCACAGTTACTTACCTGAGAAAACAATTGGCATTTATTACAGGGAAACCTCTTTTCTCATGGAATTGCCTTTTCTTTCTTGGCCAGAATGGGTACTGGCAAATAATGTGGCCTTTTCTGATGAAAATCATCTGGTTTTCACTGAACAATAAGCCATTTCCAGTCAGCATAGTTATTGCTTGAATTTCTTCTACTGTTTTGATGATGTTGTTGGTTGCACTTAATTATATCCCTGTGGAAACAAAGAGATAACATCCTCCTTTCTCAATATATCTCTCTAACACACGTGCTGGGAACCAGCTTCCTAATTACCAAGTAAGGCTACTGCTAATGACAACATAATCAAAATGTACGAATTCATATTTCAAATGCATGAAAAAACACCATCTGCATGCATCTTTTAAGTGAGACATTAAAAACCTGACTCCGTCTGTTCTGTGGACATTAAAAATGTGTAAAAATGAGGATTTTCCCTGGTGTCTTTGGTGAAAATCTCTCTTTTACCCACAACTGCTCAGTCTGTTCAGCTCAAATTATTCATATTACTACTTCTAATTTTTCTTTCTTTAATTTCATGTGATTACATCTCCTGACATTCCCTCTCAGCACTTAACCCTTTCCAACACAGATTATTATGAAACTCATTTAATTGAGATTGAACTAAGCTTGGTATGTTCCATTATCTTTGTTTCAGGTTTTTTTTTCTGTTTTTCTTCTTTGTCTTTCAATCACATTCCAATAATGTATTTTTGGTAACAAGATGCTCAGAGCTTAATGAAATATCTTCTGTCTTGTCACACAGGGGGAGGGACTCACTTCTCCCTCATACCTTCAGATAGCCTAAAGGTATTTCTCATGCCTTTTTATTGCCACATCACATAATACATAAATGAGAGGTAAAGTGATGTCTCATTTGCCGTTCAGTGTCACCTCCAGATCTCTCTGTTCTTTCCAAGACAGCATTTTGGGCTTTCTCTTTATCTGAATTTTACTACCTGAACTGTCTCCTTCTTTGTCTAAGTAGTTATATTTTAAGTTAAATACTTGATCTTTTTTTTCCTCTTTATATTTGCCCCTGGGGCCTTTATTTTTAGAAGTGTTCTCTGGTTTAACTTCTTTTTCTCTCACTAATATTTCTATTTATCACAAAATGGTATAATCTGCAAATTACATTAATAAATTTGTAAGACTGGTCCTAATTGCCTGTGCATCTGCCCTTATTCCCTGCTGATTATTTGTGCTATTGCCTAATGCTTTAGCAAGCATTCAGCCCATATGAACTTATCTCAGTGAAGATGACTTTGAGGCAGATGCTTTTCTGTATATTCAGAATCTGCTTCTATATCCACTGAATTCAGCTGAAATGTTTCAAGTGACATTGATCATGTCCAAGTCTAAAGAAACAGCACAACTTCTAGATGATCACATTTGGGCTGCATGCCTTGGTAGTAAAGCTCTGAGCAGAACAATCATCAGGAAGAGGCAGATCATAGAACCACAGAATTAGTTATAGAATGGCCTGGGTTGGAAGGGACCATAAAGATCATCCAGTTCCAGCCCCCCTGCCATGGACAGGGACATCTTCCACCAGAGGAAGGATTTGTACAGGACTGAAAAAGCATTTGGCCGAGCAGCATCTCTGACATGAGAGCTCCAGGCTGCCCTGGAAATTTAAGGGATTCAATGAGAGTATATTTTATTAACAGAAATGCCTAAAGGAATAGCACTCCAGCTACCAAAACTTTGACAGCCCTGTTCAATGTTTCTCTTTGAATGGAGCTACACTTGTCTCTTAGAATTTTTTCCAGCCACTAAGTGATTTGGAAAACCACTAACAATTTCAGAAAATTCACTCCTAAGAAAATTCTGTACCCAGTGGTGAACACTTCATAATGAAGAGGAAAAACAAATTGGGATTTTTTTTTTTGCTTATATACAAAAAACTATCCTTTTTTGTGCTGTACTCTGCCTTCTCAGCAGCATACCAATGACTTCTGATTTGCTGTGTTGTGATTCAATTACATTCATAAATATATCACATCCAAGAAAAGACAGAGAGTCTAAAATTCAGTAATTAATATGACACTTATTAATAAATACATTTTTTCATACTAGCAATACATTATTCTCACAGCAACAGGTTTTGTCCTCCTGTAAATTAGTACATTTCTTAATTGTTTGGAATTGTCAGTGGGAGACTAACAATACTGAGCTGCTAAGGAACTTCCTGTTGCTGTAATTCCAGTCTCAAAAGAGGAGAGTTGAAAATAGCAAGGAAAAAACAACTACTTCTGTACATGGACTCACTGAGCCAGGAGGCACAAAACCACTTCCAGAAAAAGACAGACTTTTCTATACTTTTTGACACTTTGGCATCAGCAGGAATCCCTCCTACCTCCTTCAGGGAAAAATTGCTGGTTTCAGTATGTGGAGATACTTAATGGCAAAAACAATACCTCCCTGAACTTCGAAGTATCAATTCTGGCAGGGATTAAATGGCAATACTGGTCAATAAGTGCTGCTGTTGGGAGTTTGTAACATTTTTAGATCCACGGACTGGGATGCAATTTCACAGGGCACAATCTATTTTAAATAAGGCGATAGTTTGTGCTTGTGAACAGGTATTGGTGTCATGACCTGTAAGCTCAGCTCCCACAGGTGTGTGGCAGCATGGTCTGGCTCATCTGGGATCTGCACTTCAACTTGTGTCTCAGATTCACACCATGGAGAAAACAGCAGAGACCAACAAATTTGCCAGCCCTACCAAAACACTGATTTGGGATGAACACCCAGCCCAGGGGATTCATTGCTCTCAGCTGCAGTTCTGGGTGATATATTTGCATTGAAAGATAAGGGACAGAGAGCAAAAGGGAATATCATTATGTCTGTTTGGTTAAAGGACACATTCTTTACACAAACATGTCAAAAGGTCACCCAGAAGGGGGGGAGAAAAATAATAAGAAAAAAAACTAAACTTCTTCAGTTGTAAGCTTAACCCTGTATCTAAATATTACTGAAGGCCAATACGGAATCCAGAGTAATTTGAGAAATTTACGTCAAACCAAAATTTGTGATCTGCATACATATTCACAGTAAGCTTGGGTAAAACTTGTGGTAAAATGTATTTCACTCATCAAAAGACGCCACTTCAGGACTAGAAAAGATATTGTACTGAGAAGCAGTTGTGAGAAACCAATGAGAGCTGCTTTCCCACGGATTTGTGCCAGGTAGCTCAGGACAAACCTCAGCTGCAGCTTCTCCTGAAGCAGTGGCATTCAGAAACCACCCAGCAGAGCCCAACTTCTCTGGTGCCTTGTGCTCAGCTGCAGCTTTCCTCTCAAACCCAAAGGCAGGTGCTCCTTACTCTATCCAGCCATGTATCTTCCTGTAATTCCAGTAATTCCTGAGCTCTTCAGCCTTACGTCTCCTGTTGCTACGTGGGACCCACAGACCCAGTCATGTCAAACCAGCTGTAGACAATTGTTTCAACCAGGTTACAAGCAGCACTCACCACAGGCATTCCACTGTGGTTTATCTTGGGTAAGTGACAAGTGATATAGTGGGTTGGGGGTTTTGAAGGGACTGAAAGATGTTTTCAGAATTTCTTTCCTTTCCCCAGCCACAGAAGAAACGGTAGATAAAAAGGGAGGTGGTGGGAGGAAATGGAATCATGCTTGCTTCCATTCTTTAAATCACTTTTTCTCTCCTGTCACACCAGCACTGGCCATATCTAAGGTAACATGTTTCTTTATATCTGTACATTGTGAGTTTGTTTTTCTGTAGAGAAGGAATGTGGCTAATTAGCAGATTTTAGATTTAGATTTTTAAATACTAAGGCTTTCACATCAGGCTTCATTCATAGCCATGCTATACAGCAAAGACTGCTGCATCAGCAATGGCCTCAGTCCCAGCCACGGGGGATTTCCAGTTAACACAGGATGAAACAGTTACTTCTCAAGCAACCCTGTGAAAGGTATGTGCCAAAAGCATGTGCCATAAATGAAGGATGCTTTTGACTCTTCTACCCCCAAGTCATATTCTACAAGTCCGGTTTTGCTGGTTTTTTTAAGTCAATCCACTGTTGATCACCTACCAAAAGAAAATATTTCTCACTCTTCTTGTTAAGTTCAAGCTATAGACTTGAGCCATAGGTTTGTGCCACCACCATCATTCATCCACTAAGCTGCAGCAACTCAGATCTAGCTGAGAACCAAGACTTAACCCATTCCTCTACCAAAAACTTAGATCAGATCTGATCCATGATCTACATCTTCTTGTAATCACATAATTGCTCTTGTTCAAACTAGAGAGGGCCTGGGAACGTGCAGATGAAAGCAGGAGTTAGGAGAATTACTCCATTCAGCAATGCAATAGTAAACTGGCTGAATTTACATTTTAATCACTCCTCACTGGAATTCAATCCTTTTAAACCAACAATAAAACTCTTATTTGTGTTGGTTTTCCTTAAGATAAGAGCTAAGTGACATTCAGAACAATAGATATTATTATGCTGAATTCTAATTTCACCCCAATTTTTGCCTTTCTAACTCTAGTATAGCATTACCAATCTCTCAGCTCCTGTGATTGAACTTCTGCTGTACACAGACCAGAGTAATCCTTGGAACATATCTGATTCCAAAGCAGTGAAATAAGAAGAGCAGTTAATAGATTTTCTTACCAGCACACTTTTGAAGTGATTAGCGGGACTTTCCATTTTCCTTTGTCACTTGTCTATAGAAGGAAAACAAAAAATAAAAAAATAAAGAGCAGAAGAAAAAGTATATGAAGGCCACAATTTTCCAAGCTGCATTTGCAGGTTAAAATAAAACTGAGATATTTTGGCAGTATTCAGTGACTTTCGGTTGGTTCAAAATGAGGACAACTACTCCACACAAAAAGGTATGTTCTCATTTTGGGCTGCATCAATCAACCTGACTAATTCAGGCTAAAGCAGAAAGGTAACTTGGGAGTTAAGCTGGAATAGCAGCTGACAGGGAGCCTGAGGGTTAAGCCATGCTGTCCAAATTAAAATCCACTTTGCAACTGCTATTCTAACCTGTGCTTGGTACATACCTCTTCTCTTGAATTTTGGAGGAAAATGGAGATCTATCTACTGCAGGCAGCTCTTTGTCCTAGACAGAATCATATTAAAGACTTCATAACCCTTGCTACAGTGTAATCTTTGCTTATATGATTTTCCATTTGAAAGTGGAAAGTCTTTTTTTTCACCTCAATCCAGTATGTACTACATTGACCTATTGCAATAAAGAGATTGAATTGTAACATGCTTCTTTTAAAGTTTTATTGTTTAATCAGTTGGGGGAGGAGGTTTGGAAGGCAGGGGGAAGTGATGCAGACAGTGAGCACATAGATGCTTTCTTTTCATACCTGTGCCTAGGGGGCTAGGAAGCTGCAGCATCACTCTGGAGTGCCAGGGCAGCACGAGGGGCAGTCAGGCACCCTCCTGCTTCAGCTGAGTGCCCCGGTGGGCTCTGCATCTCCTATCAGGAAGCCACATTCCCACCTGGGAAAACAGCTTCCTACAGTCATCAGTAGCTTTTCATCAGAGAGAAAAGCTGAGAACCCTGTAACTCTTACCAGCGGATCAGAATATCCAAATACATTTGTTACAACACTTGCATTTCAGTATGTCAGTAATGGCACATGTGGGACTTGCACTGCCCTTGAGAGGCCCAAAGCTTGTAGCTACATCCCACTGAATCACAGAATCACTGGGTTGGAAGAGACCTTAAAGATCATTGAGTCCAACCTATGCCCTAAAATAAACCATAGCACCAAGTGTCACGTCCAGTCTTTCTTTAAACACATCCAGGGATGGTGACTCCATCACCACCCTGGGAAAACCATTCCAATACTTTATCACTCTTTCCATAAAAAACTTCTTCCTAATACCCAACCTATATTTCCCTTGGCACAGCTTAAGACTGTGTCCTCTGGTTCTGTCAGTTCTTGCCTGGAGAAAGAGACCAACCCCACCTGACTGCAGCCACCTTTCAGGGAGCTGTAGGGAGTGATGAGGTCACCCCTGAGTCTCCTTTGCTCCAGCATAAACAACCCCAGGTCCCTCAGTTGTTCCTCACAGGGTTTGTGCTCCAAGCCCCTCTCCAGCCTCGTTGTCTCCTCTGGACGCACTCAAGCCTCTCAATGTCCTTCCCAAACTGAGGGGCCAGGACTGGACACAGCTCTCAAGGTGTGGCCTCACCAGTGCCCAGTACATGGGGAGAATGACCTCCCTGCTCCTGCTGGCCACACTGCTCCTGATCCAGGCCAGGATGCCCTTGGCCTCCTTGCCCCCAGGGCACTCTGCTGGCTCATGTTCAGTCACCTGTCACCCAGTGCCCCCAGGTCTCTTTCTGCCTGGGCACTGTCCAGCCACAGGATCCCCAGCCTAAAATATTGCAGGGGGTTATTGTGGCCAAAATGCAGGACTCAGCACTTGGACTTACTAAACTTCATCTTACTGGACTCTGCCCATCCATCCAACCATTCCAGATCTCTTTGCAGAGCCCTCCTACCTTCCAACAGATGGACACAAGCTCCCAGCTTAGTGTCGTCTGCAAATTTACTGATGAAAGACTCAATACCCTCATCCATGTCATCAATAAAGATATTAAACAGAACTAGCCCCAGCACAGAGCCCTGAGGGACATCACTGGTGACTGGTCACCAGCTGGATGCAGCACCATTCACCATCCCTCTCTGGGCCTGGCCATCCAGCCAGTTCCTAACACAGCACAGAGTGCTCCTGTCCAAGCCATGGGCTGCAGCTTTTCCAGGAGTGTGCTGTGGGAGACAGTGCCAAAGGCCTTGCTGAAGTCCAAATAGACAACATCCACAGCCTTTCCTGCATCCACTAGGTGCCAAATATCAAGAAGTCCATAATTTCATGATCACTGTGCCCCAAGCGGCCTCCAACAACCACATCTCCCACCAACCCATCTCTATTTGCACACAACAGGTCTCACATAGTCCCTTCCCTGGTAGGTTCACTCACCAGCTGTGGCAAAAGGTTGTCCTCCACACACGCTAAGAACTTCCTGCACTGCCTCTTTTCTGCTGTATTGAGTTCCCAGCAGATGTCTGGTAGGTTGAAGTCACCTACAAGAACAAGGGCTGGTTGTCCTGAACCATTCTCCAGCTGCTTACAGAGTAAGTTGTCCTCCTCTTCTTCCTGGCTGGGTGGACCATAACAGACTCCCAGTAGGATGTCAGCCTTGTTGACCTTCCCTTTAATTCTTACCCACAGGCATTCAGCTTCATCATCATTAATTTCAATACCCACAGCATAAATAGCCACTCTAATATAAAGGGCCACCCCTCCACCTCTTCTCTCTTTCCTGTCTCTCCTGAAGAGCTTGTATCCATCCAGTGCAGTGCTCCAGCCATGTGAGTCATCCCACCACATTTCTGTGATGTCAATCACATCACAGCTCTACTGCTGCACCATGGCTTCCAGCTCTTCTTGTTTGTTACCCATGCTACATAAATTAGTGTACAAGCACCTCAGCTGGGATGCTGATTTCACCCCTAACTCAGGCTTGCCATCCTCAGAGCCCATCTGTACCCCCTTCCCACTTCAAACCTAGTTTAAAGACCTCTCAATAAGTTCTGCAAGTTCATGAGCTAAAATCCTTCTGTCCACTTCCACTGAGAGAATACCAAATCCAGTGAATATCTCATATTTTGAAGATTTATCACCAACAAGGTTGCTGAAAGAATACTCTTAAATACATGGTCATTATGTGCTGCTGATTTGTTTTATCAAGAACTGGGAGAAACATGCAAACATTTTATCAGGTTGTGATAATCAGAAGCCTAACAGGTATTCCCTGAAAGGAGCAAGTAGAAATGTGGATCTTTATATGTAAATTTATGGTTCATAAAACTGCAAGAAATGAAGATAAAAAGAAAATTTTGCTAAAATGATGTTAACCACAATTTTTCCAAGAACTGTTTAAAAACATCTCACAAAAAAAAAAAAAAAGGAAAAGGTGGGTTTTCATGAGTAAATATGGTCATTTAATGCTTAGGCTAAGAGATGCTGTCAAATAACTGATCTTCACAGATTAGATGCCTTTGATCTCATTCCTGTAGCAGGTATCTACATTTGGTCAGATTAACCACTCTGTTGCCCATGTTAACCAGATTTTCCCTAACAGAGTCAAATAATTAACTGAGATGTAGACATCGACATGATTAAAGATTGCAAGATGGCTATTTTTTTTGGTTTTATTTTCAAGTTTCAACTGACAAAGACTTTTATTTTTATCTTTTAGGTTTTTTTTTTCTACTGCTCCACTACTCCATCAAAGAGGACTAATTATATTCACTCTCACTGCTGCATTCGTAGTTCAGTTTTATACTCATCTGCCCACTCAGGAGAGTGAATGAGAAACATTACAGAGCAACTCCTAATGTCAAGTTCAAACATACATTCAGTCCAAAAGAAACTCCTATTAATGCTTTGAGAAAAACCATAATGAGAACATGAAAAGCAAAGCATACAGTTCAAAGAGAGCACCATTACAAATTATACCCTTCTTTGGATTTCCTTTGTCCTAAAAAACAGACTACTTACAATCCATCTGCAATGCCTATCTTCACTTATTGAAAAATCCACATTCATGCTCTGCAATAAGGGCAAGGAGATGTTCCTACATTTTAAGACATAAAGCAATAACAACAGAAGAAAGAATGGGAAAGAAACCAATATATGCAAATAAGTAGGAATACTGTAATGGCAGATAGCTAGAATATTAAAATTCAGAATTTGGATCAGCTGATTTTACTAAATACTTCAATGGTGACAAAATTTTAAATTACTTACTATAAAATCTTCATCAGTCTTACAGTGTCACTTTGGAGCAGGGGTAATCCTTTACAAACTGCTTGTGGAGTATCTAGCACCTGGGAGCAATTACCATGAGGCTTTTAACTTTTGGCCATACTGCAGTGCAAACATCAAATAATGATAGCTCAAAGCATGAAATTTTGTTTGTGATTCTGACAGAGCTCATGGAGAACTCCTGGAAACAGGGATGGTCCATGCACATAGGTCATCCCTTCCACTCACCAGCTGGTTCTTTGGATGAGTCTATTAAACAACATGTGATGGACCATTGAGTCCTCAGTAATTTAACTTTCTGCTCAGCAAGGGTGCTCACAGAGGCTGATGCACTTCATATATTTTACAGACAGATTAAGTATTTTCTTTTTATTTTTGCTGAGAGACTTGATGAAACCACAGGGCTCCCTGTTCACTTTTAAATTTTGTTCTTGCTTCAAATGCTTCTCTGCAGTATTACCCCAGAGTATTCCAGCCATTCCCATAGCCAGGAAGAAATTATTCTGGATGATATTTTACTTTCCTGAGTAGTTTTACTGGCTGGGTCATTTTTTTCTCTTAACACCTTCTTATACAGTTTGACAGCTGCATGATCAAGAAATACACGTGATAAATGGAAGTCACCCCATCAGAAACTAAGCCCTTTAATCCACTAGACAAATGGTTAAATTTAAATCAAAAGAAGCGGGTCTGGGATAATTTCAAATCCACTTGAAAGCTGTTCAGACTAATTGCAGGCAGAGAGGGTTAGCTGGAAATAAAATTGCTTGGACTGAAATTTAGCTCCCAGAATTTGGCTAAACAAAAAAAAAAGGGAGTTTTTTTATTCATGATAGAGTTAGAATTTACTTGACTTATTTTCTTTTTGATTTACAGTGTCTGAAATAGAATGGCTGTACATTATAAAAATAATTTCTGGAGCAATAGCTTTATAGCTTTCAAACATTGCCAGTGTCATAAACAGTGACATTTGTAAGCTGCTGAAGGAAAACCTCAAGAACAGAAAACTCTGAATTTCTCATACTAGTTTTATTCAGACAGATCTGAAGCCAGAGCCAAATTCAGAATTATACCCTCAGTAAATCCAGGCCGCTGTTTCTCAATAGTTACTGCCTGCTTAATTAGGACTTTCAAATGAAGATGAAGCCAGAAACTAGTCTCCATTAAATAGCTCAGGCCAGTAATGTGTTTAAAGTTAAGAATATGTGGTGTATATCTGCTTTATCCTTATTACAGTAGCTTGAAAATAAGCCAATTATCATTTTAAATAACTTACATAACTTAAATGACCTCTTGTCAGCTTCTAAGATGCAAACAGAGGGAAAGAAAGCAGGGTTTGGGAACAGAGAGCAATAGAGTGACTGTTCCCTTTGATTCAGAAAAGAAAGCTGTAAGAGGCATTTTTCATCTAAGAGATGAAGCAGAAGGAACTTTCACCTAAGCAGAGCCAAAGGTTTGGGGAAGGGCTTTCCCATTTATTGCTGCCAGAAAAAGCCACAGGAGGAGTAACATTTCTCTGAAATTGAAAAAGAAACATACAAGAGAGAGAAAATGCCCTGTATCTGTCTTCACATCTGCACAAAGAGAAAATGCCCTGTATCTGTCTTCACACATGCACAAACCCTCTCCATTTCATGGCTGAGTATGGCTTCTTTCCAGAGCTGTCTTCTATCGTTGCTTTAGAGGAACTGTAAACCATAAAGGTACATGAATTGCAACCATGTCCACTGAATAGCTCTCATGAATAGCTACTCCTGTTACAGTGAATATTTCTTTAAAAACATGAATCTGATCAATCTTCTTCCCTTGTAAACTTTGCATTCTGTCACGCTCCCCACAGGTACATTTCTGAGCACCACATCTTACCCAGCTGAGGGTTTGTCTCACTTCTGTAAACACCAAGTCTATCCAGAACACTCTGTTGCCTCCTGCTTCAAACCACCACCACTTATCACCTGGACATGGGAAAACAAAGCACTGATTTAACTGTTTCTGTGCATCTCCTGCACCCACACACAATTTCCAGCTGGTAGGAGGGGGAATAAAGAGAGGGAGGAAATGCTGAGGAACTGCTCAGGCTACAAAACACATGTGGCAGCACACCCACCACACACCTTGTGTACAGAGAGGGACTGGACTTGTTTTGGGAAGAAAAATTTAGGAGAAACCAAACCACTGTACACATACCAACCTATAAATCCAGGCAAAGGATTTTTCACAGTTCCAAGAACACAGGTAAATAAATGCAGCTGTACAGTGAAGCCATATCCACCCCAGGAGGAAAAAAGTTTGGAAAACCAAAATATGCAATTCTATCTTTACAGTATAGTACTTGCTCTATTCCTAGAATTTATAACAAGGGAGAAATTTGTTTCTTTTGCTCACCAAAGGACTGCTTTGCTTTAGCCTTTGGGAAAAGGAAGGGTGATAGCTACTTTTGTTTTACCTATATTCAGATTATTATGTGTGTGAGTTTTTTCACCATATTAGTGATGCCCATTTCCCACCTTCTACCTCTGCCCAACTCCTTTCAGTCCATAGAGCTTGGGGGAGCATTCTAAAATAAACATCTCAAATGAAACTTCCAGGCCTCTGTGTATGCTCTGACATTCCATCCTGCAAAACAAGAAAAAGGTTTTAAAAAGAAAAAAGGATAAAAAACCCTAAACCCAGAGGTTTCATGTTGCTTTCTTTCTTGGAAAAAATCTGATTCCTTAAGCTCCCTGACTGCACCAAGAGGGCCACTGCATCTGTTAAACTCATTGACTGTGACTACCGCCTTCATATGCAGCCACATTTCAGTTTTATGAACTTTAGTTTGTGTGAAGCCCAGCAATAATGTCATCAGAGCCCTGTGGGTATGGCAGGGAGGGCTGACAACAACATGCTGTAGGGTTTGTGGTACCAGCTCCAGCAGGGCTACAGGCTTCATCTGGAACATTGCTGAGCCTCAGCATGATCCAAAATACTTGAGCTGCCAACTACTGGTAAATTTATTAACTGTCAGGCAAAAAAAACCCACAGAGAATTTAGCCATTTATTTTATTATACTTATAGATGTCTATTATGATGGCAAAACATAATATTAGGAAACAAAATATCTTCCCTTCTCTCTTGAGAGATATTTCCAGATTACTAGAATGGCTTGACTGCTCTTATTTGATAATTTTCATAGTGTACATGGAACCATACAATATATCATATATGAAAACACAGCACAAATTTATGGATTTTTGCATTGGAGGTCTGCTTCAAAAACTCCCTTTGGCCTCCACAAAAAACCAGGGAAAATAAGTAAATTCTTCTTTGCTTTTACTACCTCAAGCACAAAAGATAACTAGCTAATGCATAATTACAGAACCCTACCAGGAAAAATTATGATCCTCTGAGAGCCTGATTTTAATTATGCTTCAGCCAATGATTGTTTTCAGCACTGACCTCAAGTGGAGAAGGCACATGACTTGCAGAGTGCATTACCAACACAGATTTTAAGACTAAGATGGGACCTGGAGTGTAGTTAAAGCTCTACCCTTTAATTTTCCAATTAATTCACAATTGTGAATACTAACCTGAGGGGACATTAGATAGGTGGATTCTAAATGGCATTTGGGTTTTTTCACAATTTCCATTAATGAAATTCCAGCAATGAAAGTGATTATCACCTTAAAACTTTTGTGGAGAGAATACACTGCTTGGCACATCAAATTGTAAAATCTCTAATTATAGGTCTCAATAAAGAGCCAAATGCTGCTGTAGCAACACACCACTAAACACAGCCTCCTTTTTGAAAGGTGTAAATATAAACAACAGATTTTTGCCACAGCTGTACACATTGATTGTAAGTGACCAACGCATTGGGTTTTTGTTGTTTTCTCTAAATCTGCTCACCCAGAGGGCCCAATTCTCCAGTGATTGACCCCACCACAACTTAACTGACTTCAAGAGCTCAGGTCCCCTTACCCATATATGAGAGCACAACCTAAACAACGGAGGGGGTAAGGCTTTCCACACAGAAAAAGTTCTCTCTCCCCCATCATACAGAAGTTCCAGCAGATCTCTTTCTACCACACTCTAGGAAAGCTTGATTTCCTTCTGATGTATGTTTTTGTAGGGAGATAGAATATAAGTAAACAAAGGTGGTATAGAAAATAATCTTATCCCCTAAAGAGTTGCAGCTAGCCATGTATTAAGGATTAGGAGCAGGCCTGATGTTAACAGGCCACAGCTGTAGCAAATAATAAGAAGAGTGTTATAAAAGAGTGGATTGGTTGGCTGTGGGGAGCTGGAGTCAGCTGGCTGCTGTGAGGACAAGGAAGAGTCAGTGCTTAGAGGAGATGCCTACAAGAAACATCAAGGACGTATGAAACTCTAGCACAATGGAACCCTTGCAATGTAATGATAATAGAACCTTTGTAATATAATGGCAACATTTTTTCTTCTAGGTCTCTAGGTCCGGCTGTCCGGCCTGCCAAGCTCAATGAGGTCAATCGAAGCCATTGCTTTTCTGTGTGCTGTAAGCAGGAAATCAGAACCTTCAGCTTTAAAAAACATATTTAAGGAAGTATAAACTCCATAGATGAGCAAATTCACACTCCTTCTTTCACTGTTTTTAGATGAGGCAAACCTGAGGCAAATTTTAGGCTCACAGAATTATTTCCCAGAATAACTTCTGTTAAAAAATTCCAACAAGTCTTATGTTCAGGAAGACAGTAGAAAACACCTCCTATCTTGGGACCAGCCAAAAAAAAACTATCTACAAGGCTAATTTTCTTCAGGGTTGAGCTACATAGAGCCACATTTTCTGAAGATTTCTCTTTTCTTCTTGGCATTATAAGAACTGAATTTTCTGGAGTTTATTGGTTTTTATTCCTTTATGTGTTATCCTTCTTGCTGCTGAACTTTCCAGACATTGCATTTAAAAATTCCTTTCAGAACCTCCCATGTAGCCCTGGTCCTTTTGTCCATTTTCTTGCTTTTGCTTTTCGTCTCCTTGCTCAGTGTTCCATGTTGTTTCACATTTGTGACATTTGGGTTTCTCTGGGAAGCTCTGTAGCCATATTCATATTGTGCAAATAAAGAAGTTACCTGTGAGGAAAACAGGCAGTTCATTGGGCTTGTGTGGCCGTGTCTTGGTAGCAGGGTGGCTTCCATGAGACGCTGCCAGGAGGTTCTGCCATGTCCAGCAGAGCCAATGGCAGCTGGCTGCAAGACCAGTGTGTCATTGGCCAAGGCTGGACCAGTCAGGAATTATGGTAACACCTCTGCAATCACACACTTAAGAAGGCAAAAAGAATGATTGCACAGAGGTGATTGTGCCCACAGAAGAGAGGAGTGAGAACGTGAGAGGGACAGCTCTGCAGACACCAAGGTCAGTGAGGAAGTAGGGGCAGCAGGAGCTCCAGACACCAGAGCAAATGCTCCTGTGCAGCCTGTGGTGAAGGCCATGGGGAGGCAGCTGTGCCCCTGCAGCCCCTGGAGGACCATGGGGATGCAGAGATCCACCTGCAGCCCATGGAGGGGACCTGTGCTGGAGGAAGATGCCTGAGAGGTGGCTGTGAGCCCATGGGAGGCCTTTGCTGGAACAGAGTCCTGGCAGGACCCACAGACCCTTGGAGACAGGATCCCGCACAGGAGCAGGTTTCCTGGTTACCCTTGTGAGCCTTTGGGACACCCACATTGGAGCAGCTGGTTCTTGGAGGACTGTTCCCCTTGGAAAAAACCCATGTTGGAGCAGATGGCGAAGAACTGAAACCCATGGGAAGGGCACGTGTTGTAGAAGGTCATGGAGAACTGCCTTCCATGGGAGGGACTAGAGCAGCAAGGGAAGGATTCTTCTCCCTGAGCAGTGGTAGAAACAGTTTGTGATGAACTAACCATAACCTCCATTTCCCATCTCCCTGCACTGCTGGGGAGAGGAGGTAGAGCTGGGAAGGAGGGAGAGGTGTAGGGAAGATATTTTTAAGGTTTGTTTTACTTCTTATTGTCCCACTTTGGTTTTGTTAGTGATAAAATCAGTTAATATCCCCAAGCTGAGTCTGTTTTGACTGTGATGGTATTTGGTGAGTGATCTCTCCCTAAAGACTCATGAGCCTTTAATTATATTTTTTCTCCCCTGTCCAGTAATGGAGGGGAGTGATAGAGTGGCATTGGTAGGCACTGAGCATCCAGCCAGGGTGAACCTCCCTCACACAGGAATAGCTGTACAAATCCTGCAAGTTATTCACAGAATCTGGATGAAAACTTTGCCCCATGACTCTCTTGATTCTGCTCATAACTACAGTCTCCTGAAATTGAAAGTCAAATAACAAATGGGTGCTGACTGATGATCCCTTTCCTACAGTATGACCTTGGGTAATACATGGTTCTCAGACCCAAAGAATATTACACATATAGCTTATTGATTAAAATTTTTAAAATTCACAGATACCTAAATACTGACTCTTGAATTTTAAGATATTTAGACATACTTTTAAGCTTGCCCTTAGAAGAAGTTTTACTCTGTTTTGATGTGAAAAACTAGAAGTACAGCAACTGTAAAATCTCTATAAAATGCATACTTGTCTGTTTTCTTTATAACACATTCTGTATTCTGCATTGTTAAATTTAAAGCAAAGGCAATATATTGCTCAAGAAGACAAATGTATGTATTTTCAGCTCTCAGCCTTCAGACGTTAAGCTCTTGACTTGGGCCATTCAGGCATAAAGAAGTACTAAATCTGTGCTAGAAATTGTATGTGTCTCTTCCATTGATTACATGAACATTCTAAGATGTTTTTTCAGGAAAATTTCTGCATTTTATTTGTTTTATTATGCCACTGGATTTGGTATGCTTCATGCAAGATCACTTAAGGTTCACTGCAAGTTTTCCCAGCAGTTAAGGTAAGGCTGCAGAGCTCATGAAAGATGTTATTGGTAACAGCAGAACATTGATTTCTTCACCTAACACAAAAAAAAAAAAAGAAACAGCACTAGGGTGTCTGCACCAGAATATGGTCTGAAATGTTCACCTTTGAAAACAAAAAGTGTGATTTGGTTTCCAAGCTCATCTGTTTTGGGTCACTTAGGGATCTCTCCTGAAGTTGCTCCTCAGAAGTCTATTCATTTCCAAGAAATTGCAACAGAGAGAATAAATGCTCTGAAATGTACTAAGTCAATATACGCAAGTGAAACTGGCTCCAGTGTCATTAATGAAAATATTCATTAATGCAAACTCATTTCTTGGGAAACAGCTAGTATGTCCTACAGCAGCTATGTGTTGATTGAAAAAATGGAACTGAAACTGATGCCTAACAAGGGAAAGCTCAAAACTGAACCAGGACCTGTACAAAGAAGCATGCCACTGCAGAGAAAAAGAATCAGCCATTTCTAAACTTGGCACAACTCAATTAATTTGTCTTGCTTTGGCCTTATACATTCTCATTCCCACTCACTGCAGCTAACTTGAGCATTTCTCTTGTCAGATAAAAGAAATATTATATACATCCCAAAGCTTTCAGAAGACTTACTGGTGTGAAGTATCAATCAGAAAGTTTGAATGAAAAGCTCATGTCTAGAGCAAGAAAGGTTCAGTTACCATAAGCAGAGATTGTCAAACAGTGCCTACACCATTTGGATACCAGAATCTCAGTCATTACTATGGTAAAGGATGAAAGTTAAATAACTTAGAATTGAAATGTTCAATATTCTATTATCAAACTCCTTAGACAGCCAACACCCTATGACACAGAGCTATCCTAAATTCATCAGCA
Source organism: Ammospiza caudacuta (assembly GCF_027887145.1). Taxonomy (NCBI): domain Eukaryota; kingdom Metazoa; phylum Chordata; class Aves; order Passeriformes; family Passerellidae; genus Ammospiza; species Ammospiza caudacuta. Next base: position 100,508,087 of record NC_080594.1, read on the forward strand.
AATAACTTGCTGCTTTTGTCTGAAAAACAATAAAAGTAAGGAACACAACAGATTATTTCTATTTAAAAGAGAAAAATCAGCTGATAAGTCTGAAATATGGCTGGCTCAGTTGCTTTGGATTAAGGACCTAAAAAATCTTTCATTCCCTTTTAAGGTAAATTCCATTTGAATACACATAGCAGTTAAACTGCTTAACAAGATTTATGATCAAAGCAAATGTGAAGTAATTGCTACTGGTTTGTGCAGCAAAGTGCCTTATAGAAATAAAGGCAACAATATAAATAGAAACTAATTTGGTTCAAAGTGTAAGGAAACAGAACTTATGGGGGGGAATAAAAATGTATACATTCATGTTATTAGATCACGGTTATTTCTAAACTTCCACCGTGAAGTGACAGCACCAGCAGAAATGAGCTTTCCTGAACAACTGTGTGCTACTCATAAATGTGATCTGTGTAATCAGGATTTCAGATTCTCTTGGACATTTACACAGTCCTATAGATGAGTAGAGGACCTGGGGAGGGTTGAGGTTGGGGGCCAGAAATGAATAACCAAAAACAAAACAGGAAAGTTCACCTCTTGAAGTTAGTGTCAAAATTAAAATAAGCCACCTAATTCACCTTAAGTGGCATCGCCATTTCTACAAGTTTCTGCTATTGTGATGGAAATGTCTCTGTTCAAGAAGAAGGAACAGCAGGAACTGAATCACCTTATAGTCATGGCCCTTACATATCTAGAATAACAACCCTGCCATCATTGCCATTTTAGTTTTCTGAAATGCTCTAAACAATGCAAAAAAATTTCACAATAATGAGAGCAAGATTTGTTTTCCAAAGGTTTGTGGTATTTAATGGATCATGGTATTATATCTTGAGAGATTCACAGCACAACACCCTCTTTTCTGTATTGGAGACACAGATTTGTTGGTTGGACTGTTTGAAGGATGAGAAATTGTTTGTATGGCCACACCCAGAAGGCAGTGGTGAATGGCAAAGTACCCAGATGCAGATCAGTGACATGTGCTATCCCTCAGGGGTCCATGCTGGGACCAGCACTGTTTAATATCTTCACTGATGACACAGCAGGACAGAGCACACCCTCAGAAAGTTTGCAGGTGACACCAAGCTGAACAGTGCCACTGACATGCCTGAGGGATGAGATGCCACCCAGAGGGACCTGGACAGGGAGGCCCATGAGAACCTCATGAGGTTCAACAAGGCTGAGTGCAAAGTGCTGCACTTTTGAAGATTTCAGAAAATTTATCAGGAAGGTCATAAATGTTTTGCAAGGAAACACAAATGAAAGAACTCACTGTCTGTAAAACTTTGAACAATTATCTGTAGTCCAGGCACCACCTGGATTTAAAGACCAAAGTGTTAAAATCTTCATTATCTGCATCACAGCATTCACATCTACCAAACCTTGGACACATAACAGGATAAAGTTTTTTCCTTGACCAAAATTCTCGCCCTCCAACAAATTCCATATAAAGAGTGGTAATTGTGAACATTACTCCATCTACAGGATGAGGGTGAAAGTAATTGTGATTCATTGTCACTGATCACTGAACACTCATAGCTTTGCTACTAAGATGGTTCCTCATTACTGACTGTGTACTTTTTGGTTCTCTGATATTCTGTGCAGGGGGAATGATGACCACTGAAATGCTGACAGTCCTTGAAACATTCAACATGGACAAAAAGAATCATAACAGATCTAAACCCCTGTTTCATACCCAGAGAACAGTCATGCTAGCTTCTCTGCAGTGAAAAGTTCACACTTGCTAGCAACTGATAGCCATTCTACACACATCCACTGAAATTTTGTTACTAAATTTCACAGCATTAACTCACCATAAAGAAAGTCTATCTTTAGGACTTAATTCCATCTCTGCCTTTTCTAACCTGTGACAGCTGGGAATAACTCCAAACCACACATTTCAATTCCTGAGAAACCACTTCTGGATAGCAGCTCCCTCCTCTCCAGCCTGCCACATCATTCCTGAATGAGCTTGTAGCGTAACTAAACAAAGGCCAGCTACAACCTCATCTAACTGATGCTCAAATTCTAAACTTGGAACAGTCTGAAATCATGCCAGGACACAGAATGGAGCCTTCTTAGCAGCACAGATGATCCCCTATCCACAGAGGGAACACAGAAGATGGTTTCTCATCTGGGGCATATCTGCAGCATTTGACTGTGAGTTACATGGTCTTATGGAGATTATGAGACATTTGCTTAAAGAGATGACAGGAGCAAAAGGTAATTTGCTAAAATGTTTTGAGTCTTTCTGGAATGTATCCATCAAAACCTGATGGGAAAACCTCACTTTCATCTATTACTTTTGTGTACCATATGATGAGTTTTCTTTACTAGCTAATATATGGACAATTTAAATGCTAATAATGTAAATGCCTATAATCCATAATGACACACAGAGATATTGTTCACACATACAACCATGCTTTTTGCATAGGGTAAGATGAAGTGATTCAAGGGCGAAGCATGTAGCTGAAGATGAGCCTCAGCACAAAAGAAATAGGTAGTGAACAAAAAATGGATAGACATTTTTAGGATTTTTTGGTTCTTCTTAGCCAGCCAGTGAGCAAATATAAGTGGTATTTATCTGCCCTAAAAAAAGGCACAGGAAAGAATGGCAGATGTCATTTAAGAACGAGAGTGTCACTCTAGATTCCCTTTACTTTTCAATAGTGAGAGGTTCTCGCCTCCTGAGAGCAATTTACTTCATCTACAGATCAGATAAATCATTCTGTGTAATGTGTATCTCTCTTCATAGATTACACACAAAGAACTTCATTATTAGCTCTGTTTGTGATTTACAACATTTAGATATTTATGACTCAGTAATTTGGGATTTCTTACTAATACTGAAGACTGTGGTGATGCCATGCTCAAACAAAAGTGTTGTATCAAGTCAAGAAAATTGTGGATCTTTCTGGTGGATGAGACAATTACAGTAACTCAGCAACACACAACATATCCCAGCAGAGAACCCCAGTGCCTATGGAAATCCATCTAAAACAAAGTGCTGGAGCATGTCTTCAACCACTCAAGACACTATAAACATATACAACTTTATTCCTTTGTCTACTTTAGCTACCCAGAATATTTGGAATCACGGCTATCTTTATAGTTGTTGATGTAAGCGTTCTCCAGGTTGCAGGTAACCAGAAAAAAACCCCACCTAAAGTTTCAGGATAATTATTTAATATCTGCTCCTTTGCCATAAAAGAATTATCTGCAGCAGAGGCACACAGCTCCAGATCTGTGCCACTAGGTTTACAGCAGAATTGACAGTTTCATGTTCTGTGGCAGTGACTCACCATTCTCTTGGTCACCGGCAAGAAGTAATCCCTTGCTCCCAGAGAGAAGTTCTGCTGTTGTAAATGTCGAAGCCACCTTTGTGGTTCTATTCTGTGGCTCTCACAAAAATTACTAAGCAGACCTCCATGAAAGTCAGAAAGCTTCAGAAAGTAACCAGTTATTCATAAGAATTAATTTAGTAGCTGTGCTCTTCCAGGAGGGCAGAGACCATTTCAGGATCTTATCTATAGTTGTGGATTTCTAAGAAATTATGCACATTCACAACCCCCAGTGCTTTGCAAGCACAAGGCACATTTCTTTGACTTTGCCCTCACTAACAGTAATACATAACACATGTGGTAAAAAAACACCAGAGATCTTACAAGTACTTCTCTGCCTCACCCAAGGAGTGGATGAGTGTGTCAAGATGTGAGTCTTGTTCTTAAAATGCTACTGGGACTCACTCACATGCTATGGTAATGAATATGGTAGCAGTCATACTCAGAAAAATAAAGCTACAACAATTTCAATGCATGTTTTCCACAGAAAAGAGCTTTCTATTTCTTATTTCTCATGTCTTGGTGGGAGATGAACAGTTAAGAAAGGTTCTCAAAGCTCATCTCAAAGGTTCTCAGTGTTTAAGCAGCAGCAGGTGAAGTAGAAAGAGTAAGGTACTTATAGAGAGGCCAAGACCTGCCTCATCCCTTGAGGCTCTCTCTTAAGATATATGAATCACAAAGGTAATAAATTACTCCTTGTATTTCAAGGAGCCACAGATCCATACCTACTCCCCACATGTCCTTCTCTACCATAAAATAATGAATTTTGGGTGAAAATATATGAGGAGAAAACTACTAGGTTTTTCATCTCTTCCACTTTTGGACAAAAAGAAAGAGTCCAGGCTTAGAGAGCAGAAAAAAGTATGAATAAAGTTAAGTTGAGGAAGAGCACATAGAAACTTGGAGAAAGACTATTTACAAGGGATGTAGTGATAGAACAAGGGAAATGGCTTCAAACTGCAAGAGAGTAGGTTTAGATTAGATATTAGGATGAAATTCTTCACTGTGAGGCACCAGAACGGGTTTCTCAGAGAAGCTGTGGATGTCCCATCACTCTGAACACTCTGGCAGTGTTCAAGGCCAGGCTGGATGGTGCAGTGGAAGGTGTCCCTGTCCACAACAGGTAGGATGAAAATAAATGGTCTTTAAGTTTTCTTTCAATCAGAACCATCCTGTTTTTCTATGATGGAATTATGCCATTTACAGGCTACAGTACTCCATGCTAGGGAAAAATAAGTAACAGAAATACAGTTTTAAGGCTTCTAGGAATTAATTTGAAAAAAGTAACACTGAAATCTCCAGTTCTGGAAGGGAAAAGACACCTCTGATAGTACTCTGAAGAGGGATTGGGACCAGATAATCTCCAGAAATTGCTTCCAACCTGAGTGATTCCACAATTTTGCGTAACAAACTGTAAGACAGTCCTAAGTAAAGTGAAGGTTATGTTTTGGTACAAAGGACATCTGGAAAACCCCACATAAACCTGTAATTTCACTATTCTCACGCTACCTTTTTTTTTTTTTTTAATGAGAACTTACATTTTCCCAAATTTTTAACAGCCTGGATATTTATTTGACCTGTCACTGTACACCTCTCTACAGTGTGCTCATGTGGTTTTGTTTAAACATTAAGACACTTCAAGTTGTTTTACCATCCTTGAATTCTGTATATTTAAAAGTACAGATTTTCACCATGACCTGAAGCAATGCCCTGAAATACAGTGTAACTTAATGCAATGTAACATAATATTTTGTTTTCTTTCCATCATGGTAGGAAGCCCACCTAGCTTTGTTGGTGAACCCAAAGACAGCAAGACAGTGCTTCCACCAAAACAAACATAACCTGAAAATCAGGTTGCCTGTCAGTGAAAAGCTTTGTTAAACTGACCTGATGCACTATCATTTGCTATAAATTTGATGGCATTTTTGTGTAATTTTTAGAAGCATCTCCTGATTTTAGGATTTTGCGCTTTTCCTCTCCACTCAATACTAGTGTAAAAATGTGCTAGCAAAGTGTTACTTTTAGCATTGCCATAATGGAACTTTTTTTTATTTTATCACTAAGCTACTATGTTGAGGAAAGGTGCTAAAGTCCTGTGAAAAATGTATGCAATAGCTTAAGAAAAAATCTGACATCCAAACTTGTAGTGACAGCTTCTGGAGTATAGATAAGAGTTCACTTTATCTTTGCCTCAAGGGCTCAGAAATATTTATCTTTGCACCTGATAGCCTTAATGTTAAAATTTGGACAAAGGAATTGGAATTGTCTATTATCGACTTAGATCACTGCATTTTCTCAGCTTTCTGCTCCAAACAACATTCCATCCTCTCCTTGAAAGGTATTCAGCGTACCTATCTTATGTGCACATAATCTTTCCCTGGACCAGTGTAAAAGCATTATCAGCAATAATAGACTTCCCTATTCAAAGCACTGATTTAAGGTATGGTTAATTTCAGATTTTTGCTTTCTTTTCCTTGCTTGTGTCTAGTAATGAAATTGTTTCCAAACAAAGCAGGTTGCAGACATTATTCAAAAAAGTAGTTATCTATGTTTTCTAAGAGTTAATGTGAGTAAACTCAAATTCCATATGGTGATTATTTTTCAGACACAAAGGTTATTGATCTGCAGCAACCCAAGCCTCTGGAACAGTGTGTGCTCATGGCTGCACTGCAGAATGACAAACCAGTCATCTACAGTCTAGGCTTCTACGTCTTGAATCATAAGCAGCACCAAATCTGCAGATTTTTTATGTAACCAGCACTTGCAAAAATCAGCTGTAAAACAGCACTACTCCCGTTGTGCAGAATCTTTATGCTGGTGTGTCTCAGCTAACAGACCTGTTAGAGAATCCAGCAATAAATAAACATGGTAATAAGCTGAGATCTCTGTAAATGTTTCTGAACCAGCACACTAAGAGCTGTCTCGATGAAGTCTGTCATCTTATACACATCACTCCAGACTGATCAAAGACAAACATTTTGGCCTGTAAATTTTAAAGTACTGCAAAATGTTTAAAACTGAGATAATGTTTAGCATTTTGCAAAAAGTGTTACACAAGATGGTAATGATTTGAGTCCTTTCACATTGCAATGCACAGAGCTTTTCTGAAATGTGAATTTGACACCAGCCGTAATTTAGGTGTTTCCTTCTATTTCATACAACCAGCAGAGTGGTTATGTATCTGGAAGAGGGTTGATTTGAAATGATTCCATTTGTTTTCAAAGATTTTTTTTTTTTTTATTCACATCCCTCTGACATGAAGCCTCTGGTTACTTGCTGTCTGTGATTTCTGCAAAGTACATTCACTGTTATGTTTTCCCATTTCTTTGACATAGTCTTTACATTCACTTGGCTTTTAATTTCTTTGAAGTAGACTGGTAGGAGGTTTTATTCTCTAATACATGAAGGTTCTTGGCTGTCCCTCAGGTATTTCCAGATTTGCTTTAATCAACTGTTACAGAATATACAGCTTTTTATCTGGAAACAACACAATTATTTTTTCAGAGAGCATTTTATCTCCTTTTTGATCTTAGGAGTAAAAAGCGTTTTTTCTACTCTGTAGGTAGAGGTCTCCATGACTGTACCTATCTTGATAATTTCAGAGGGCCTGACACAGCAGAGGGAGAAGGTGATAAACAACACTGAGATACCATGCTGTGAGACACAGACACAGTCTCTCTGTTCCACAGCAACCCAGTACCTGGGCATTTCTGTATGAACATATATCTACATATACGCATGCCCATGCATGTATGTGTGCATATATGCACATTAGCATGTAGTCACTTAAATGTTCTGGGGAAAACTTTAGTACAGGCAGATCCAATTGTAGGCACTAGTCTTCAGCAATTATCTACACAAGTGCATGTCTTAGCTGATGTGTGGTCATTTGCAGTGAGACTTCTGGCATTTAGCTGTCTCTCTCCCAAGGCACTGATGAATAGAGATGCTGGGACAATTCTTTTTTGATCTGAAGAACAGAGACAGCCTTCATGTCACCCATCACCAGTGACATCTGCTGATCACTCAGAAGCACAATAACAGAAGGGAGACTTGCAACTAAACATTCTGTGCAATTGCCATCCTCATCCACATCATTGCAAGCAAGTCTGTGCTTTCGTCTCTATTTAATTCCTCTTTGCTCTCATGTAAATTTATTCCAGAAGCAGCTCCAATGTATTTTCCACCAAATGACACTGTAAGACTGCCAGATTTCCTCCTGCTGTCACAGTGCCTAATATAGATCTCTAGCCCTACCATTAATGTCTAAGAGAGCTCTAGAGAAGGAGGCCAGCATTACAGAGAGCCATTCATTTATGATTACAATTATGGCTTTACCAGGATTTCCTAAAAACCTCTGGTTTGGGGGTGGGCAACACAATAGGAAATCTAAACAAGTACATGAATTGTTTTTAGATACTTTTCTGAGCTGAAATTGCATATTTTGTACCAAATATTTCACTATGGTGAAGGAGTATCTAATGGAGCTCAGAATGTAATATAGATGTGCCAAATTTTCCACAGTTGGATTCTGCATAAAATTGTTGGACCACACTTCCTTGCACAAATAGCACGGGGGAGGAGCAGTAGGAGGTAATAGCATGTGCCATGGCTGGCTGCTTTGTGCTGGCCATTTGATGCAGTCATTTGCCCTACAGCACAGGATTGGGCTCTGCTGTTATGAATGGATTTGAAATGCTCATATGTCCCAGGAGACCAGAATGGAGCGTTTCAGTCAATAATGCAGCCTCAGCCCTGTGTGCCCTGGAAACAGCCCTGGTTCAGCAACTGGCTTAGCTGAACTGAAAGGAGGGCAACACAAGTGGTTCCAGCATACAAATGTGTACAAGCAGAGGGAATATTTTATAAAGATATGTAACTGTTGTTCTGCATATGTCATTTTGCTCTGTACTTTTCAGTGAAACCATGCAAGGTGTTGCTTTTTCCCGTATCTCTGAAGCCAAGCCTGTACTATATTTTGTATAGCCACTGACCAGGTCTTTTCTGCTATTACAAGGCATATCAAATCTTTGTCAGACATTTACTTAATAAGGGACAACTGTTACAGGTAATAGGGGTTAACTCTGCTAGGAATGGCCACTGGAATTTTTAGCAGAATTTGAATATAAACTTTTGTCACCATCAGCCTTAATATTTAACTACAATGGTTGGATTGATGGGACTTCTGACTCTAAATCATGTCTTTGCATAGGCCATTTGAAAACAAATGAAAAATTGTTCAAACTGCTTTTCAAATAGGTACACACCTCAACTGAAAATTTTAAAAGAGAATTGCTTATTTTGTCTCCATTTGCATTTTCATCCTATCACCTTTGCACCATACATACAATAAGACAAGAGTTGTCCCTTACACTTTCCCAGAAAGAACAAATTATTTTCCAAAATGTGTTTCATTATTTAAACACACAGTAGTTCCTCTTTCTATTGAATTCATCCACTGCCTCACAGAAATTTAGGAGCACAAATTCTGCAAATGAGTCGCCTTCAATGCCTGTCTCCTTTTTCCCTGGAGTTAGATGGATGAACTCCGGTATTGATGACTCAACTCTGCTGCAGCAGCACTTCCTGCTGAGGGCATGATGGTATCACAGAAAACGACCTTGTCTTTTTCCTGTCGCATACATTGTTCACACTGTTACTTTCCGTCCTATCGCAGCAAGTCAACATAACATCACCTCAGCATTTACTTATCAGACAACCTGTCAACAGTTTAAAGGAAACATTTCTGTCTGCCAATCCACTATCTGAACCAAATTGTGGTGGGCTGGTGGTGGATCATGCATATCTACAGAACAAAGTAATTGAAATGATCCATGGGTCAATACTCAGACATCAGTAATTCGAAATTGCAGTGGCTTGTGCAGCACATGTTTTATAGATTAGGCTTTTTTTTCACCTTTGCATGATAAGATTATCATCAAGATGCAGCAGCAATGTTGACATAGTTAAGGATATCCCTGGAGCTTTTTATTTCTGATTGAAAGTAGCTTTTGAAGTTTATGAATATTTCAAGTGGAAGATAGACCACATTTTGAAGATAACACAATGTCAGTGCTAATGTTAAGCCCCATTCTTGTCTAGTACTATACCACTAAGTCAGACAGCCTGTGAAAGTCTGTGTGCAGGAGGGTGTTAGGAGAAATGTGAAGAAAACCCTCTCATAAAACCCTAAGTACAGAGTGAACAAAAAATGGGAGCTGCAAGTTTAGATGGGTGAATGCAACAGCTGAACTCCAGTCAAGATTACTCTGTCTTCCTAAATACAGAAATTCTTCTGCTTCTGCAGTTGCAAGAAATAACAAAAGAACTCTTTACCTCTATTCATTTTGTTCATAACTCCACTGGGAAGCAACAGCTCTGTAAATAATATCCATACATGAAAAAAATCTTCTATCTTATTTTTTTTCCCTGACTACATTGTCTCTTTTAAGACAAGGAGCCAAGAGGGGTTCAGTTGTCTATGTTACATGTATTTCCAAGTGTGTACATTCATTTGTTTTATACTTTCAGAGAATTCCAGAAAAGCTTACATTTTGGCCATAAGCCTGCAAGTAAATTCCAGCATTTTCTCTGTCCAAACTGCTGTCACTGAAATTCTTGCAGGCATGAACCTAATTTTAAATTAAGTCTTCTGGGATTCTAGTCAAGACAGAGATGACTTTTTAGTTTCTCAACAATTCACGCAGGTTCTCAGGTGGATTTGCAGCCCAAGATATATCCCACAGAACATGACCAATAGCATTTGTCCAGCTTACAAGGGAAAGAACCACTGGAGAAAGAAAATCATTAGACAAGTATCCCAGGCACTAAGCCATAGCTTGGTACTTTGAGCCTTATAAATTATATAAAGCCAACTGAGAAAGTCCCTCTTGTTTGCAATTCATTTACACACACGTGCCCAGTATACCCTTGGGAAATGAATGACAATCCTTTCTACAGCATTCTGTACTTCTCCCCCACTTTCACTGATGATCCTCCTCTGCTCCCAAGGAAAAGAATACCAAAGAAAACACTCAATTCACTGTTCTCATGACAACCACTTTACCTCTCCTTCCCCTTTTCCACAGACCAGACCTGGAGGCATACCATTGATCTGGTTATACGGAGGTGGACATGCTGCTCACAAAGCTGTGCCCACCACCCCAGTGAAATACATGATGTAAAGAAAACAACATGAAAGTATTTCTGTTTATTCCAGTCACTAGGGTTAGCAAAGAGTGGCTTGGCATTTGGGGACAGCTAAAAAGAATGAATGTAATCAAAATGTTTGCATGGAAAGGATGTTTTTAACCATATGGAGCTACAATCTCTGTAGACCTCTCCTGCTACACCCACACATTTCAATTTCTGAACTTTTCTACTCAATTTCTAAACCAACTCTGGGTTCTTGTTTGTAGGAGCATCAGAACTTGCATGCCAAGAACATTTCCCTACAGGATACTCACTGTTAGGTACAACCAATTCTGTGCCAACAAAACTCCAGTCTCTCCAAGCTACTCTTGAATTTGTTGTAATTTCTGTGTTTGGACCATCATACCATAAATTACTACCTGCTCTGTATCTGTGGTTTAATTTCATCATCCTAAATAGAGCTTTTGATGAGTTTACCTAACTCCATTGCAGTGATTTGAGCCATCTCTCCTATATTCCAGACATGGTTTAAATCTGATCTTTCTTTTAAACTGATAATTTAATCTAAAAAGTTTACACATTTTAAATATGTGAATTGTTCAATCGTGCATATTATTGATGAACTTCTTTTTAAAGCAGCTTAGTTCAGAGAAAACTCTGGTAAAATCTTATTCTAAGCGTTGATCAGTATTTGTGATAGGACTTTGATGACTCTGCAGAGTAAGGCTTTTCCAGCCTATACTGTCTCTCCAAGATCAAATTTCATGAAATCACATACAAAAAATTTCAAGCTGAAATTTTATCAAGTCTTCCTGAAGACATGAACCAAAGAGACCTATCACAGAATAGAACCAGATTCAACAGACAGGTTCAGAACAGGATCCTGAACATGTTAAAAGGCAGGTCTACACGATAACATCCAACTGTATCCTGTCAAAATAGTAATCTTCACCTTTCCTTAGTTCCCTGTCTCATTCATAACACTCTAATACCAACAATGAATGGGGCCGGCCAGAAGCTTCCTCCAGCTCCTTCCCAGTCTTGTTCTGATCTCTCTGCCTTTTCTTTCTCTCACCATGCACGACAGGCTACCTGGGTGCCTTTACCGGATTTCAAAAGTTCATAAATTGTCTGCAATGGCAACCAACAGAATAACGCCAAAAGGCTTCATTGTTCTTATCAGGTCTGAAGAGAAGCTTTTTTCTTTTTTTTTTTTTTCTGATTCATTCAGTTTTAGTGTCTGCCTACGCCTGGATCTTACACTGAATGGATCATTAATCCACCTAATGCTGCACAGGGGATCTGTTGTTTCCCAGCTGTCTTTAGCTATGCCCATTTCTCCACTCTGTTCTTATAAAAAAATGAACCACACTGAGCCGGACAAGAACTGGCACTACAAGCCCTGTTTCAACATCTTGAGATGAGAATAGATTCAAAGATGAAGCTAAATAAAAGTATGGACAAGTACAACAGATTTTTTTATGTTAAACCCAAAACAATGAGAAACTTTGAGGACAATATGGCAGAGGAAGACCTAACCTGGTGTACCATAGGGCAATGTGCTAATTACAGTACTGATTAACATGAACTCCTTGTTATAAATTGTTTGCTTTGTAAGAATGACAAATATAGATCCCATATACAGGCACACAAGCACATACACATAAAGGTCTCCTAAAGCCACTCTGAAACTGAAAATCAACAGTTAAAAAATTATAATAAATACATGGAGAGAAGTTAGCCCAAATATATACATAATGTATTTGCTACACTCTGAGGGAAAAAAATCTTCCCAAATCAGTTTTGAAAGCCAAGTCTAAACAATATGAATGCCTCCAGCAAAGGGGCATTCATCCAAAATCAATCAAATCAAAACACACATAGTTTTAAAAAGTAAGTTAAGGATTTGGCTATTCCAAGATTACCTAATTGTGTGGTTCCTTAAAGAAAATTCATTATTTAATACATCTAAAGAACACTTAGGATTTCACTGTTTCCTGGTCTCCCCACACATTTCCTTGTTACAAGGTAAATTCCTTTTCAAAACAAAATCTCTACAGTACAAAGCAACCTCACAATTCAATTTCCAAATGAGTCAGTTCAGACAGAAACAGTCTAAGTTAAAAACAAGCAATCCAACACAGGAAAAAAAAAAGGTGTTAAGACTCAAAACTCTCCTGCTGCTGAGAAAGGTTTTTTTCCAAAGCAATAAACAGACTCAGCTCAAAGAAACCATTAATTCATAGAGCTATTTAATGCTCTCCAGTGTCATAAGATTAATCAGTCTCTCTGCACACTTATTACAAAGCCAGTTCTCCAAGTTTGAATGTCTTCCAAAACAGTTCCTTACTTGAACTGTACTTGCAATAAACATTTCCCCTTCCAGGGTGCACTTCCAACAGATTACTAGGAAATAATCACTGATGTCATTCCAGCAGTTTTGCCACATTGGAAGCCAAATGGATCTTGTACAAACTTGTCAATTCATGAGTGTGAAGCCCTAGGTAATTCAGAAGCAGGGTAATGATCCTCCCTAGCATGGGAGGTAAACTGCTGCAGCTCCAATTCCTGCATGGAATAGGCATGGCCACACTGCTGCCAGGCCAGCAAAGCCTTTACCTACCTGGCAGGTAAGAGCTGCTGGCCATACAGATTAAAACAAACTCATGAGTCTGGAAATATGTCATGTCTCCTCAGACTTTTTACCTGTTCCCTGATCTTGGAACTACCTCCACGTGAATATAAAAAAAGGCAAGTATTATGAGTTACCTTTCTTTTTGTTTCCTATAGGAAGCATCGCTATTTAGTAGAATTCCATCCCAGCCATATTCTCAGGCATAAGAATTTTGCACACCTTGGAAGATTTAAATAAGCTAAAATTGCTGTCTATTACAGTTAATATCAATATACCTTTTCTAATATACATAATAGAGACACACCAAAAACAAATGGAGCTTCAACAGTTAACTTCTAAGCAGCCCAGCTAGTCAGGTGGCAAATTGTTAATGATTCTGCCCATTTGTAAACACCTTTATGCTTTGATGAGGTGATGTGAAATGGTAGCCAGTATGTGCTTGTCAGGAGGAATCATATCAAATTAAATTAATTCATTTCCTTAAGACCAAAAATAGATTTGTGCTCCCTTTCTCTTCTCACAGTAATTCATTCCCACTCACTTAGCAGCATGATGGAAATCAAATGAATACTTAGGAGGATCTGCAGAGGAAATAGAAAGCAATGAGGCTACATTCTCCATGAAATCTGTAGTAGGAGTCAGGCTTGTGGGGGTGGATTGTTGTGGAGGGCTGGAACTGTAAGAAATTTAATGGGTCAGAGTGGACAGATTCCTCTTTGCTAATCACACAGCACATTGTTATTCGCTTACATACACACAGGATTTTCCACTTGACTTTGTGGAACTTCATTCAGGTTTTCTCAGAGCAGCCTGACAAGATGTCTCTGAATAGCAACTCCCACTCTCCAGTGTACCAGTGTTAGGAAGTGTTTTCATTCCATCCTATGAAGAAAAGAAGCTTTACAATTTTTAGTAGAGAAGGCAGAATAATACAACAAAATAATGAAAAGTGAAGAAACGCAAGTTTTCATGTAAATGCTACAGCCATCAAGCTATCAGCTATTCCAGCTGACTTTGTTATGATCAGCTATCCATTGCAGAAAAAACACCCCAACATTTTCAAAAAGACCAATATATTTCCAGGAAACCATGGATTTCTGCCAAGTGCATTACTGGACAAAACATCATTAACATCATTCACAACTGATGATATTTTATTCTTCAGTGATTATTTAAATGCAAAGATCTGGAAACCACAATATCCTGGAAATCCCTCTTCTTGTGTATGCTACAGCCATAGAACTCTGTGTGCCACAGGGTCCCAGTCTTTATGGGGAAGGAGTTAAACCTGACATATCAGATTTGTGTCTAATGTTACATAGCCTCCCTTAACACAGCCTCTGTTCTGTAAAATTTAATGGGTCTGAGGTCAAAATTCCTATCGAAGTATTCTCATTTTTTTAAAGTACTTGTTTTCTCCCCAGTAAACACAGAAAGTGCTTGCAGCATAATTTATATGCATTTTTATTAACAAAACACAAAATCCTTTGTTTATGCCAACCTCATCCAAAGCCGTTTTCTGTGACACACTGGCAGATTCTTTGGAATATAATTTCTTCTTCTATTTTTCTTTTACTGTGTTAGTAGGTTTCCTTTACTGTTTCAGTAGGTTTTCGCATGTATTGATTTTTTTTCATTTTCAATAGAGCACATTACTAATATTTTTCTACTTGCCATTTTTCCTTTGGACTCAATGGATAGTATTTTTATTCAGCAAGTAATTTTATTGTGTGTTTTTGGCTTAAAAATAGAAAGAAAGAGAGAGACAGAGAGAAATCTCTCATCTCTTTTTTAGCTGGCATGCCCAAGAAACTGAAGTCTTCCAGACTGCCAGTAGCACTAACATCATAAAAGTATTTCATGTTCATTAATAATTCATCATATTCTGCCTTAAGAGAGTTCAAAAATTCACCAAGTCACAGTTCAGTAAGCTTGTTCCCAAAGCTTCTGGGAAGATTAGAATGCTTATCATAATTATATGAATATAATGCGTAAAAAGGCTGCATGAAGTTGCACAGAATGTTAAATGTGCTAACCTCTTTACTCCAAGACATTAACATCTGTATGTTCATACATTGACACATTGCCTTGTGTCAAATGATGCAGAGTTTGTAAAGTCTCAGACTTCAGCCCAGGTCTTGCAGCAGGGTCTTGTGGATCTTCTGTAAGTACCACTCTAAAAAATTCTGTTTCTGGAATCAGACCAGGTAGCCCATTACAGAGTAAGAGTAATGACAATCTACTTGCATTTCATATACATTTTTCTAACATACACATTTGAACAATTTGATCTATTTTTCCATTTTTATAACAGAGGGGTATGCTGCTGCTCACACTCTCTTCAGGCAGGGGAGGGAGCATTTTGGAATTGCCACTGCTAAGGAAGACCATGCTAAAAATCCCAAGGCTTGCAATTGCATGAGTTTTATCATAACAAAACCCAGCATGTTTGAGCCTCCATGCACGCCTTCCCCTCCTCTTCCAGGCTGTCTGGGGCTTTCTCCAGCAGCAGGGCTGCAGACAGAGGTGACTCTGTGGCAGGGATGACCTCATCCCCCACCACACAGCTGCAGAGGCAAGCTGTGTGCCCCTGATTCCAAACAACAGCTTTCTGGGGAATTTATTTGTTCACACATGAGCAGTAAATCAGCATTCAGCATTTATAAGTTGCAGAGGGGTTTTGCTTTGTGGGAAATGCCTAAGTGTGAGGTTTATATTTCACTGTTAGGAATGAAATATAAAATGCATAATCCATCTAACAAAGATATGTCAGAAACAGCTTAGAGAATCCTGGAATATAAACAGCTCTGCCTGCAGACTCAGATACTCCATACAACAGATCATGTACTAGACCTACACATTACAGTTAAAGGGCCAAACTTCAGTTCACATAAATAAATGATTTAACTAAAATGACTAAATAAGCCATTATACATTAAAAGCCTTCTGAGATGTGCTATTTTCTCCATCTCTCTGCTACCCTGAGCCTATCACTACATCAGCTACAGGATACAACCACATCATCTCACCTGCCTGTTTGTCCCTGGGTGCAACACCAGCCTCCCAGGTCTCACCTTATCCTGCCCAGGGTCCAGCCATCAGCCCCTGTCTCAGCTCTGCATGGTGGGTGATGCAGGGCCAGGCAGCCAGGGCCTGTCCCAGCCCAGCCAGCAGAGCAGCTGGGGGCACCAGGGCAGCCCCAGCATCAGGCACCTCTCTGGGGACAGGGGCATGCCAAGCCCAGGCTGGAATAGGTGCGCTAAAATTTTTCCTTGGATTAAAGGCAGCCACATACTCCAGAGGATGTGTGGTTCTCCAGAGCTGACTGTGGGGACAGGGTACATGTGGTGAGCCTGCAGTGGGAGCTCCCACAGGCCCTGGTCCTCTGGGCTGATGTGCCAGCTTCAGCATGTCTGGGCAGCACAGGCAGTCTCAAATCACCCTTTTCTGAAGAAACCTCTGAACAGAGCAGGAATGACACAGCTATTTCTTGGTAGGAGACATGTCTGAGAGGAAAAAGCTGTAGTAACCTGGCTTTTGTTGATACAAAAAGCCAATTTTCCAATTCAGGGAACAGCCCTATGCCAAAATTGCAGCACACAAGACTGAACAAGCTACAGTTGTCCCCCCAGCTGGAGCCAGTCCATCTTCCTGCTGCATGTTCAAGCCCTTACACCATGTTTTATCAACGCCTCTTCTACATTAGTATTGAAATTTGTTCCTGCTGAAGTGTGAGATTTGAGATCTAGACTGTCACTTCAAGTCTCTGCTAGTGATGAAATTACAGAGAGATGAAAATGAGCACATTCCTACAGTTCTTCCCAACATTGCTTTCCAGTGAGCAGATTCTGGGCCTTTCACATCATGAAGCTATAATGAATCACCTTCTGTGGAGTTTAATGCACATACAAAGAATCCCTGCATTTTTTCATTACCGTAAACTGGGGGGTTTTTTTGATTGCAAAATGTCTCTGCTGTGTGGCACAGCCATGCAGGGGACCCACGGCACACCTGTGCTTGCTCTGATGAACCACTGAGCTGCAATTGTTACAGCTGCTGGGTAGAAATGGGGAGCAGGGCTAAGGTACCTCCAACCCCTGATGTTGCCCCTCATCTCTAACAGCTCTGTACAAGCCCCACATTGGGGGATGGACAGAGAAAGAAAACTGTCCTTGAACTATGAAATAAGTTTCAGGTGCTTCAAACACTGACTGGAAAGAGACCTCTGATATTCCGGGAGCACCATCCCAGCACTGTTGATTTTATGAAATGTGGGGAAATTTGCCAAGAAACAGCAGAGTTCACAGCAGGCAATAGCCTTGAGAAGGTAGAGTAAAACCTAAACTGATGAAAACAAGTTAAACCAACAGAGTTTTCTCCAGCTCTATCACTTGATATAGAGAAAGGGTACAGGCACCTCAGTGTGATGGAGCTAACACAGATGACTGGCAATCATGAAAATTTTGAAAATCAATGTTTGAGAAGCGTGGGATAGCTGTAGAAATGGCACCGTGCAAAGGGAAAGAGCTGTGAAATAGAGTAGTCAGACACAGATCTACAAATATGATGGATATTTTTAGTTGATAGCAAATCCACTGTGGGAGGAGAAGGGAACGAGGACAGAAAAAGCAGTTGTCACTGAACTGAAAATCCTCTCACTGTTGCACACATCATTTCGATTTTGACTTTTTTTGTTTTGCTTTTTTTTACTGAAAGCAGAGTTCTAAGCAAAAAATACATTTGAAATAAAAAACTGGGAGTTTCATTTTGAAAGTTGAGGCAAAGAATTCAGATTATTTTGGCATGTGTTGGATTTTCTTCAACATGAAATTCAACAAAGTCTCGCAAGTCCATAGACTATTTTCATGCCACCGAATCTGCATCTTTCCATGGAAAATGTTTCAGCTTTAAATATTTATCCAACATCATCAGTAAGAGAGATTTTTGTCATGACAGGAATTACAGCAGAAAGTGTTTGGTATTCTTAACGTTCACCCTTCACAACACATTTTGCATAATACAGATTTTCTTCTGCTATATACCACTACAGTACCATGTGTCTTCACCACAATATAATGAATTTCAAAATAAAGATTACTTGCTGGATCTAACACAGCATAATATTATTTTTTACCATTCTTGATAAACCAATAGAGAGGACCTAAAATATTGTGTAGAAAGCATTTGAAAATTAAAGGTTAGATTCCCTCCAGAGATGCATGCAACTCTAAATGCATCCCAATAGCATCCCTGCATTTTTAAACAAAGGCAAATATTAACTCATTTTATTTGAACCACATACTTCCGAACTCTGCATACTGTTGCAGCAATCACAAAATATGCTTGTATATTTGACAATATATAAAGTAGCTACGTGAATACAGATAAATTTCACTGAAGCTGTAATGGATTTTTACAGCTTGACCTGCTCTAAATAAAGGCATTCTTACAGGAGAGTAGAAAACCAGGGATACAATGCAGCCAGAGCAGCTCAATGAGAGGTCTTTGATCTCATTCCTGGAAAAGACTGTGGGCAAGAAAAAACTGTAACTCTCAACTATCAAAAAATAACATCCCAAAGTGCTCTGGGATTACTGGATGCCTAGGAAGGTGTCAACATGAAAAAATCATGCCCTGTCCTTTGACATGCTGAAACAGGGTCCTGTAACTGGGAGCAAAGCTCATGGGCTGCCTTGGACCTACAGCAAGATCCTGTCACAGAGGCAAGTGACTGCAAAAGGTGCCCGTCTAGCACAGCCTTCCACAGACACCCAAGAAAACTCCAGGCTCATCCCTGCTGATAGGAGTCCTACACAGCAGCTAGACGCACGTGTTTAGGTGTTCCAGCCCTCACTGCAAATGCAGGTGAAAGCAGATGGACAGAACAGGGGCAGAACAGAGCAAAACCTGCCCATGATGAGCAACCTCCTACAGCTCGGTGTGCATGCACAGGCACAGCACTGGTTCCTCCAGCCTTCACCCATCCCTAGGGGAAACTTCCAAAAGTCAGTCTCGTGGGCCTGCTCAGGCCTCACTCTCCTAATTTCAAAAGGAAGGGTTGAGGAAGGGTCTTTCCAAAAGACTTCCTTATGAATTTAATGAACAGTCATCTCAATCTCCACAAACCCTCAACCTAAAGGGAAGGAAGCAAGAATCGGTCTGGCAGGTGGATACATCTCTGTACACAAAGGCACCCACATAAGTACACATGCAAATATTCATGAGGGGATTTTTGGAAGTCTTTCCAAGGAGGTTTTTCCTCCAGCAAAAACGGAGCAAAAGACGTATATAAATAGGGAATTTTAACTCTTATTCTCAATAATATTTTTCTTGGAGCTTGCATTTAATATGCAGGCTGCAAATATTGAACCACTGACATTAAACAGTGCCTTTGTCTATGCTTGTTCATAAAAGTTTTAAAAGCCAAAAAGCCTTTATAAACCTACATCAGCCACCCCACCACCACCAGTGACAAATCAACATCAATGCTGGCAAAGAACTGAAGCCTCTTCAGAAGACAAAAAAAAAAAAAACCAAACAAAAATCCCCCACAGACATAATCCAGACCTCCATCAGCACTTGTTAATGATTTTAACATGCTGGTATATGGATGATGATTGCCCAGAATTCCACTCTCTTTGCTGAGCCCAGTTATTCAGACAATGTTGCAAAATTCATTGACCGCTATTGACCACCACTGCCTTTTCTGCTAATTGCCAGCTGCCACCCAGCTTGCAGGACAAAGTGCAAGCGGAGACCAAACCCCGGAGGAGTCCTGCTGGCCCACCTCCAAGCACTTCTGAAACCTAAAGGGAAGCTGACATGTGCTAAATGTGATAGAGGCCACTGCCACCAATACACCACCATTTGGATTAACTTCCAAATCTGTGGGCATGATGATCAAGAAGCAGCAATGGGTGGGTGAGGGCTCACCTGCTCCTGACAGCACAGGAGCAGCAAAATGTTTTGCTCTACTTCTACCTCTGCTCACTTATGTCTCCCATTTATGGACTTATCCTAAAGTATCCATCTGTCAGTGGAAGCCCATTTAACCAATCTCGTGCCTGTGGATGCTTTGCAGAAAATAAAGCAACTTCTCTTCCCTCAAAACCAGCCTTGCATCATGCTGAGTGCTGCATGACTACAGGAAAAAAAATTCCCCTTCTGTCAACTTCATCTCATGACCACTAAGCATAAAGAAGAAAAAACACAGTGTCATTCAAAATGCTGCCTCTTTACAAGCGTAACAAATCCTCTGTGTAGAAAAATTACCAAATTGGTTGATTTGTTCAGAGGGCCATTATACATACAGAAATGTAAAAAATGTGCGTGTGTGCTATTTTCTGCATTCTTTTTTCTCAGAGCTGCTGATCGTTTGTGTGTGTGTAAATAAAGTTTTCACATTCATAAGCAACCGCCTCCTTTTCCTCCCCTCCTCTCCTGCCTTATTCTTTTCATATTGCTTCAATCATTTGTTAGTAGCAGTAGTCACACAATGAGATTTGCCTTAGAAATTTCAGGAGAATCAAAATGAAAAAAAATTATTTTCTTCACATTTTCATGAAAGTGTAACATTTCAGGCTCTTTTTCCCCTATGACGGAACACAAATTCACTCTTCTGAAAAATATACATTTAAAATTTTGAGACAAAGGAAATTGGAATTTTTTCCCCAACTATATGAAAATGATAGTGATATTGCAAAGAACAGGCTGTAAAACCTCCAAAAGATAAAGAAAAGTGACAAAAAACTTCCTTTGTCTCTCCAAAAGATCTGGGTAATGAACAATTGAAATGCAGAAAATATCCAATCATTATAAAACATTCATAGCTATTAAAATATCACATGCCTTTTATTTTTCCTTCAGGAAAGATGGTTTAAGAATGAAAAGAGTCCCCAGCTCACTCATTTCTCAGCTGGTAGAGTTCACTGCAGGAATAGCTTGACTCTGCTCCTTCCCCTGTCATCTGTTCACCTATCGTCTGTATTGTATCCAATAATGTCACAGAAACTAACTCACACGATCTTTTACTGGTCTTGATTTAGGTCAGAGAGGAAGAAGGATATACTTCTGTTTACATAAAAAGCAGCTTTTTCACTTCTGGTGAAGAAAAACAGAAACAGGAAACCGGAAAGAAAAATCATAAGGGGGAGGGGAAAATGAAGAAAAATTGGAAGGGACAGAATATGGAGAGTTCCTCTTTGTTTTCTTTTTTGATTTAGTGATACTTCAGATTGGCTTTAAGACTGACAGAAGGCAGAGCTATCTTACAGAAGTCTTCCCATCAAGCTTTACCAACGTCTTTCAAACTCTAAATCATACTGCAGCCCTCATAACTCGTAGTAATTTATCTTCATAAGGTCATAAGGCATTTTTCAGGATATTTAACTTTAACCTGACTTGAGACTGACAGACTGCAAATACATAATTGTTCTTTAGTAACCCATCAAAGCTGATGTTGAATCAACAATTTTTTGTATGCTAACTTGATTTGTTTTCACAGGCTGCCTAATAAATTTTGAATTAAACTGTGGCATGCAGTACATTAAGTATCTCTAGATCTACAAAAGTCTCTACAAAAAACCTTTTAAATATAATCATGCACTGGTTAGGAGTAATTCAGCTTGATTTTCACCAAAACAATGAATAAGATGGCATTTTTAAAGCAAAAGAAAAAAGTGGCATATTTTCTCCCCAGTCATGCAAAGCTATCTAGACTCACCAAACCCAAATTCATGAGGAATTCTAGAAACTGTGGTTTGGGTAAAAACAGTGTTGAGTTTTCTGAAATATGATTGGATTACACACTGTTTGTAACACAAAAGAATCCAGATGTCAGTGACCTGGACAACTCATTACTAACACTGCACACACATTAAGTACATTTTGTGAAGCCTTCCTGATAGAATAGTGTGCTTGTGTTTATTGCTAGAAGAACTTGTCATCGTTATCTGTTAGGATTTTCCTCCATGCACTTTCCAAACAGCCTCATAGCACAAAAAATCAAAACTAAACCTTTCCCTTGTAATGGTTTCATAACTACTGCAAGATTTATACATTACCTTGAATTAAAGTGCAGCAGATGGATTGCTAGCAGGAAACCATGAAATTGTCAGGGAGACAGTAAGAAAAGGAAAAAAGGAAAAAATTTCAAAAGCTCTATATACAGCCTTTGAACTTCCATACTACTCATCTGTCATCCTTGTGAAGGCTTATTCTCCTGGAAAAGTATATTCTTATCCTAGCAGGAAAGTATAAGGGCCCACAGGGCTTCCTTCCCAAACTATGAATAATGGACCCCCAGCAATGCATTGACTCTGATGTGCCTTAATTTTTATTATAGTGCATTAACGTTAACTGAGGTACATCATTATGACCAGAGTAAAAGACAAGCAAGGTAATATTTCTGTAATGTTTTTTTTTAATTTTCTATTTTTCCATCTTTAGAGTGCAAGAAAATGTCTACATTGTGCCATGACGTAAGAATTTAGCACATTTCCCACAGTATATCCAAGGATTTCTGACCAGCTTCTGAGACCCAGACTTACTCTTTTTATATGATTTAGCTAAGTCATTCCATTGATGGTACTTATTCTGTGGGGAAAAAAGCATACAGGCTAATTCTTTTTTTTACAAACCCTTCCTGTCTATACTTCTACAAAACAGTAACAAGTTATTACTCCTACCAAACATCAACAGGGGGTATGGAAAATAACATTCGTTATGAAAAAACTCCAAACATACAGGGAGGCCATATAAGGGAACAATGAGTAACTGAAAGATGAGTCATTTAAAAAAAAAAGAAAAATGAGAGAGCTGACAAGAAGTTACAGAAAGAACAGGCTACTTTTTAGAAACATATTCACAGGTGGAGACAAATTATTTGTGATTGCTAGACATGTAAGGAGAATTTCTTTAAGAGAATGAATAGTTTGCATTTTTTTTACTGATGGCAAAATATTTTAGTGCATAGTAAAACTATGCACTTCTTCTAACCATTCTGAAGGCCTGGTATTCCCATCAGCAAACTAGAGGCTTCTACGCATTACAAACAGCTTCTTCTCTCCTGGCATTAAGCATTTGGATGCTTTGCAGGTATAAAAACATATGGCACCTGTGACAGCAGCTACAATTGGGCAATTAGGGCAAAATCTCCTCCAGGGCTCCTCACCCTCCCTGACCACACTCAGGAAGGAAGCTGAGGAACAGCAGAAGCCCAGGAGATGGCTGGAGGAAAGGTCGAGGCACACAGACACCATGGCTGTGTCAAACGGAAGCAGAACAAGCTGCAGAAAGTCAAGGATGATGAGCACTGGCAGAGCCTCCTGACAGCGACAGGAGCACAGGAGAAAGCGGCGAGTGGGCACGGTGCTTTATGAAACACATAAATGACAAAAGCTGTGCTCCAAAAGGAGCTCCATCTCCTCATTCCGACCAGCCAAGCCCAGCTCCTGGAGCCAGATCAGATACCACGCCACATCTCACTGCACCACTTCGGTGTGCCGTTTTCCAAGAGGTAATCTATTTGCCAACTTCTATTTTTGTCAGACCAACCTGTTCCCTGAAGCATAATGAAAACTCCTTGCCAGATCAATTTGTTTCTGAAGTTTCCTGGTTGCCAGCTCCACTCTGAGCTATTTCATTTTGTCTGCATGTCAGAACCATTAGTCTGGCGGTTGCTTAAATCTTTCCTTATTGTCACAGGTTGGGGGGAGGTGCTGGATACTCAAAGCAAAATGCCTGCCCTGCGGAGACAGCGCTCCAAGTGATGTGGCAGCACTACAAAGTACTAGCAGTGGTGCTGCCACAACCCACTGGGGGAGGTGACGGGGTTTGAAGCATTGCTCTGCAGCAGTGCAGGTGGCACAGTGCCGAAGGAAGTGGGAAGGAGCCTTCAGCAGGGGCTGGAGCACCGTCCAGCCAGCAGCTCTCCTAGAGGGCCTGGGAGACACGGCCGGGAGGTACCAGCTCCTGGTGTGGCTGAAACCTGCCTCTGAGCTGGCGTTGTAATTAGCTGAGTAATCCTACACCAATCATGGCCTTGAGTGGATTTTTTTTTTTTTTTTTTGACCCACTGTGATACTTTGTTCTGTCAGGAAGTGAGTGGCAAAGGCCAGTGTCCAAGAAGAGATGAGTCAGGTTAAGCAGACAGACAAAGGCTTCAGATTTGCAGCTCTGCAAGAGGAGTGTGAGGCTGTCAGCTTGTTCAGGAGAGGCTCAGGGGTTTTATGAAAGGCGGTGCTGAGTCATGAATGACAGCGAGGAGACAAAGGGAGATTGAAGGTGAAACAGAGTATACACAGAGAGGATTACCAGGAAAAAGCCTGCATTTCATATTATCCTTTCCATTCTTCAGGGCTTCACAGGAAATTATGTGCCTTGGTTTTTGAAAACAGTTTGTTGCAGAAGCTGTGTGTGCTCTGCTCTTGGTTCATTCTGCCTGCTTTGCTGTGCTGTGAACTAGGGCAGTGCTGATTAGATAGACAGCTCATAACCCTATTCAAGATTTTTCCCCTTAGGAAGGAAAAAAAAAAAAAAAAAAAAAAAAAAAAAAGCTGATAGCTGATGTAATTCCCCAGGGCTCCTTCTTTGGCTTTGCAATTGCATAGCTACACAGTCTCCCAGAGTAATTGTCTTGAACAACGTCCCAGCCCCCATCCACACTGAGGGACCTTCTGGCTGCGTTTCCTTGCCTGTGTTTTCTGCTTTATGTAAGGAATGAAAGAGAGAGAGTGAAATCAGAAGAATTAAAAAGGTGATGAAATTTTCAGTTCAGACACAGAAGGTACATTCAGTACTGGATGTCAGAAGGAAATCTGAGAAAGAGGCTTCTGCGTTCCAGACTCTGACTTCCCCACGGATGGGGTGACACTGAAGGGGGAGGCAGGGAACACAGACAGGCTGCTGATCCTCTGCAGCAGAGGCCTTTCCAAACGGCACCAGCCATGCAGACTCCGCTCAGATCGCTGCCTCCCTTTCCAGCACACCACGGCATCAGTTAATTGATTCTGAAAACCTGCTCCTCGATCACACCCACAGGTCTCATAAATGTGCTACAGTTAAAATCATCTTGGCCTGAAGGCTGGAGGATCACATATATATCCAAGCCCTTGTCTGAACCCCCCAAAGTACAAGGCCAGAGAAACAACAAAAAATCTGCTTTCAAATAAGAAGGGGAAAAAAAAGACATGCTGAAGGTCTGTTTAAAAGAAGTAAATGCTGCGTTCCCCTCAATCTGTGACCACTCATTCTAAAAACCAACATCTGAGGAATCAAAGGAGATTTTCGGATTTGGAAGGCTAGTCACATTTGAATGTAAATAAGTGTTTATGTACTTGTGGAAGGAAATAATTTTACAGTATTTTGCAAACCAGCCTGCTGCCTCCGTGTCTCTCTTTCCCACCTGAAAAGTAGGTCAACAGTCCTTATGGCTTTGAAAAGCTGAAATGAGGAATTCTGTTCAAAACAAGCAGGGTTTGTGTTATAAACAGAAAGAAATACTAGTTTTATCTTTTGTATGTAAGACTTCAGGATACAGTCAGAAGTCAGGCACCCCTGCATGTTATCTGGCATTCATATTAAGAGCCCACTGCACCCCAGCTTTTCTATACTCTGCTTCATTATTCACACAAGTGGATGAGTTGCAATATACTGCCTGCAGCAACATAAAATCAGCACATGTCTCATGAAGAACAACGGCAAAAAGGGAAAGATGTTTAAAGATGTTTAAAAACAAGGAGTTATTTGGGTAAAGGAAGATGGCAAGGTGGCCATCAGATGAGTCAGCATATCCCATGGTAACTACCAAGAACATTACAGAATAAATGGGATATTAAACCATTTATGGATGCTTGCATCATCACAACAAAACCCAAAGGAAAAATAGTAATTACATTTCTTGCTGTCTCTTGGAATAAACATACATCAAGGTCACTACGGGATTTTATGGTCCCAAACCCAGCAAATATAAGAGAACTTGTATTTCTCCTACAACAAAAACATTTCTCAATTAGAAGGAGTAGGAATTGACATATTTTTAAAAGTGCCTGGGAAGGCCTCTGTTTTCTGTTGTCAGGGAATTTCCAGCACCCAATATGAAGCACTTGCCTGCTATGGTGTAGCAGGAAAAGCTCTCTACAGAACTAAACATGCTGCACTTAGGCCAGTACATGCTCACATACACATGCATACAAAAAGTTTCATCTGTAACCATGACTGCTGCAGTTGCATATTTTTCTTCTTAGTTTTTCTGACAGCCTACTGAGAGCACTTTATTTTACTTAAACAGAAGAGAACGCCTGAGACCATGTGGTTCTGGCTGCCCCACTTCATTCCATTACACAGTAACTGTTCAGAAAAAAAATCCTGGGCAAAAGATGAAGCTTATTGATATTCTAGCTTAAATAAACATGACTGCATATGCATTAGTGAAGCAAACTGAATAATAAAATCCCAAACAACGCAGGATGGAATAATTGCATTTTGTTTAGCTATACAGTGAATTTTCAATAGCCCTTTAAAAAAAAGTATTTTATGACTTTGGGTGAAATTGTAAGCATTGGTGGTGTTTGTAATGTGTCCAGTAATTCTGGTGGATCCTTGTCAAATTGCAGCAGGCTTTCCATTTGGATTCTCTCCATCATTAGGTCTTATTTTCCTGTCAATTTGCCCATTTTGTCAGGAGTTTCTTTCAGACAACAGACTGGGAAACATA
The DNA here is from genome assembly GCF_027887145.1 of Ammospiza caudacuta. Lineage (NCBI taxonomy): Eukaryota > Metazoa > Chordata > Aves > Passeriformes > Passerellidae > Ammospiza > Ammospiza caudacuta. The sequence goes on from NC_080594.1 coordinate 100,534,971, forward strand.
CCTTCAGCAGCAAAGAAATCAAACAATCTATAAAAATAAAAATATGTTTTATTAATTATTTCCAGAAATATGGTTTATCAAAATGTATTATATGAATGCTAGATTCATGGTAGTCATTTCAATTCTCTTAAGCATTCTCTCATATAACCTTTGCTTTTCTCTATTTCCTTCTAAAACATAGTGGATACACTTGGATTCTATTTAGGACTCTTGAAATGTGTTAAAACAGCCCTAAAAATGCTAAGTGGTCAAACTCAGCTGTGACGAGAGTTGGGGTTTAAGCTTCACAGCAAGTTTAAATTAATGAGAAAAGGGGTAGATTTTAACATTTTTCCACTGGTGCCAGTCTAACACTCAAAGCTGAATCTAAAAGCTTTTAAGTCATACTGGAAACTTCTCAAAGGCAGAACTGATTTTATGTTTATTATGGACACTACTGTAGATTTAAGTAAACATCAGCTTACACCAAGCCTGAACTCTACGGTCCCCTTTGCTTAGTTCTGCTGAAATCCTGCCTTTATCATTCCAGGATCCCAGTCACTTCTTGCATGAATCAGTGAAAGTTTCTGAGATTACTGGAATGACATTAAATTAAGTCAGCAGAGAAACTAGCTCTCTGCGTGTATCCTAATTTTACATCCCCATGAAATACCACATCACTCACATCACTCTGGCTTTCACACTTGGAATGAGTTTCACAGCGCTCTCTCGCAGCGCGGTTTCATGCCATCACTGACTTGGCTGTTTAATCTGTCCCAGGATCCCCAGAGACCTCCTGGAGCCTGTTCATTTGACACAGCATTTGACGGACTGGGGCCTTTTCTTCTTATTTTTCTTTTTTATAGTTTGGTGGACATTCAAAACCATTTCAAGAAAGACACGAGGTGTTATGTATTGGTATTGTTTTGACCAATGTTGCAGAGAAGGCTGCAGCTACATCACTCCCAAGAGGTTCTGTGATGCTGGGCAGCTCAGTACACTGCTTCTTCTGCCCCCTCCTTCTGGGCTGACATGGAAGATCATGGCACGGACAAGCTGAAGAGGGATTAACAGATTTTGGTACCACAGAGTGTAACTAGCACAGGAAGGGCAGGTGTTGGTTTGCTGTTCCACAGCTCTGTGTCATGAGTCACCTCAGAGGGCAACGAGCTACAGTCCTTGCCGTGACCTGGTGAGCAAAGGATGGAATCTGAACTTGTTCAAAATCCCCAAAATGATCCAGGGAGAACTTTCCTGTGAGGGATCTTCCCTGGTAGTGTGAAGCTGCAGTCCCTACACACTGGTTGCCATCTAGCATTTGGGGGGTAAGACCTTCCACACCTTCCCTCCAGAATGTACAATGTGGATGCTTAGTTTCTGAGGAGCAGGAAAAGCTGCAAGATACAGAAGCACTCAATTCTTTGGTTTGTGTTTGAACCAAAATAATTTCCAACAGGACAAGAGGACAGAGTCTTAAGCTGCACCAGAGGAGGCTTAAGTTAGGCATTAAGAATTTCTTCACAAGAAGGGTGACTGATCATTGGAACGGGCTGTGTAGGGAGCTGGTGGAGTCACCATCCCTAGAGATGTTTGAGGAAAAACTGGATGTGGCACTTGGTGCCATGGTCTGGTTGACAGGGTGGTGTTCTGTCACAAGTTGGAAGTCCATGATTTTACATGTCTTTTCCAATCTAATGGATTGCGTGGTTTACAAGGATACAGTAAATCCTTTACAGCCTGGAGAAGCACCTGTGCTGTGAGGGAGCCTCTGGGCCAAAGAGCCCCTTTGGTCCCCACAGGCCCAAAGCCTGCAGGGTTTTACAGCAGTAAAGGTTTTCTCCAGCCCAGCCGCGCACCGCGGGGGTCGCCGGGACACGGGGCTCTGGCCAGCAGTTCCCGGGGTGCTGGATGCGAGGCCCCCGCCCCGGCCGAAGGAGCGGCGGGGGATCGGTCTCGCCGGGCTGAGCGGGCCCCGGGCCCCCGCCGGGGCCATGGCGGTGGCCGCCCCTCCCGGCCCGCGGTCACGTGTCCGCTGGGGAAGCCGCGCGTTGTGGCGGGGTCAGCTCGGGCCCCGCTCCGCTACCGCCAAGGCTGGAAGAGAGGGGCACTCCGGCCTGCGCCAGCCCTCAGCGCCGGGACGGGGCGGGCCAGGCCCCGCGTCCGCCCGTGGGCAGGCACAGGGGCTCGACCTCACTCCTGCGAGGGCTTTGGGGCCATGCGTGTCACGGCTGCTCAGCAAAACGCCTTGGGACAGCCGACCCCCGCCCTGAGGGCATCGCCCTCTTCGCCTTTCATCTCCTCCTCCTCCTCTACAGCCCCTCGAGAGCGGAAACTGAGGGGGCTTCAAAGTGTGAGCAGAGCGCAGGTAATTGTGTAGCTTCTGTAGGGGAAGGCAGACAAGATGAATTCTCCTGGCAGAGGCTTCTCCCTGCCCAACTTCCCCGAGAGCAGCCCCAGTCAAATGGGATCTCTCCAGGCCGTGCTAAGACTTGACCCACTGGAACCAGCGGAGAAAAAACGTTGTTATATCCATACACAAAGTGCCCTTATCCCCAATGCTTTCTTTCCCTGCAAGAAAACTTTCTTCGATTTTTCTCTCCTTTCCAGGCTTAATGATCAATTAAATAAATACCAGCTTCAAGTCACCTTTCCTACAGCTCTTTCCCCTCCCGCCCCCAGCCCTGGCTTTGCAGACATCTGTGTGGCTGCCGGGGCTCAACCCTTCCCTTGGAGCCTCCGTGTGCTCAGGGGCCGGGCACGGAGAGGGGAGCGGGCGAGAGCCGCTTCTTGTCCTCTGACCTCTGTTGGGATAAGAAAAGCAGGTTAAAAGGTCAAGGAAAACAATTGCAAGGCTTCTATTGCTTGAATAGCATGCCAAATAAACTTATCCCGGGGATTTGGAATGATCCTTTTATGGGAATTTCTACCTCCCTCGGGATTGTGCAGGCTGATTTTATGGGGCATGCTCAATTATTTTGGGGGAGGGGGTGGCAGTGGTGGAACTCTGCAGCACCCTTGTTTAAGGAGGAAGAAGTAGGAGGGAGGAGGAGGAGGAGGGCACTGCAGCCTGGTTTAACCCTTCTTGAGCTGCCCTGAAATTTGTCAGCCAATACATTGACTTCTTCCTTTCTGAATTATTTCTAATCTATAACATCAGCATATAGAATCAAGGAGAAAATAGAGGCCTGCTGTGCTTTTTACACAAAGTGCTCTACTGTGACTCCATTTACTAATGAAGTTACTGCGGTATATGAGAGCAGACCTTTCCCTAAGTCTGAATAAAAGAATACTTTGTTATCAATAGCTGCCTGGTAGTCATGGGGCTAGAACCTTGTTTAAATGGCTTTCTATAGGTACATTTGGTTGGTTCTTTGAGAAAGAACCTTCCTTTGAGAAATCAATTATTTGGAATAAACTCTTTCACATGCCTAGAAATTCTTCAGAGCTTTTTTTTTAAAAAAAAGGAAAATGTATTTAAGAAAAATTAAGCAAAATATTTCCCATTATTAATTTTTTAGAATTTTCTGACAAAGGACATTTTTCAAAAAACTACAGTTTCTGAGGGTAGAAAGTCATCGTATTTTTTCCAATCAGTTTTTCATCTGAACCTTTATTCTTTTTTTTCCATGTTGGTAAGAAATTGTGGACAAACCCCCAAAACCCTGAGGAAACCACTGGTCACTGTGAGGCAATTCCAAGAGGCACCTTAGTGTCCAACAACAGGGGGAGTGCTGGTGAAAGGGAAAGCCCGGAGCCGCGCTCTGTCCTTACTGTGCCATCGCCTTTGCGCTTGGGTCAGGGCCTGATCTACCAGTTGTGCTGGTTAGTGGTGGAAAAAACCCAGCCCGTGTGGGCAAGGCTTTGTGTAGGCACAGTTATAGCCCCAAGTCAAAACAGGCAAGTATTCACCAGTCTGGCACATGCAATGTGCCACGCAATCCCAGCACCAGGGATTTCCTGCATTTGCATGTGTAAGGAGTCATACTGGGGTTGTGGGCAATTCCCAAGGGCTGGTAACCCCAGCAAAGGAATTCCTTTTGATGTAGGGAGTTGCTTGGAAGTCTTGGATGAGAAAAGAACTGGAAAATGTTATATATTAAGAAAAAACTGTGCTTAGTTAATCAAAAGTTTTATTAAATCAATGATCTTTTTGGGTAACAGGGAGAATGAAGCAGAAAGTATTTCACTGTATTAAGAGTGCTGAAGACACCTCTATAGGTGCAGTACAGAGACAGAGCACAGAGGTTACATAAATTGTTATAGGTACATTGGTAATTTTTAGTGAATTTTCCTCTTAAGAAGATAGTTGTTTACTTGCAAGTGTGGGCACACAGTTTGTGGTGACTGGGAGTGGGGCTGCTGCAGAGCCCCATCCCCAATGGGCTACAGCTGTGAGAAGCAGGTGAACAGCATTGACAGCAATGAGCCATGGAGTGCCCAGGTGCACTGACCAATCACCAAGGGACACACAGGTGCAGTGCATGGACATGAAGGGTATAAAAGGCTGGGCTAAAGAACAAGAAGAGCAGATGCTTGAAGCCTTCTGAAGTGACGTGATGCTGCTCTGTGTGGGCAGATGCTTGAAGCTGTGTGGTGTGGTGATACTCTGTGTATCTTGGGTGTCTTAACTGCCACCTATGTTGTGACATGTAAGTACTGTGAGATCCTGAAGTATGAGTGGACAGTATTTTGAAATATTTTCCTGACGTGTGCATCCACAAATTGCTGGGTCTCTAGTTTTAGTTCTTGGTGTGTCTGTATTATAAAATGTTGCTGCACTTGTGTGTAAAAAGCCTGTTTTATGTAAAACTTTCATGATAGCCAGAGAAGTGTGCTAAGCTCAGGGTTGTGCTGATGTCTTTTGAAGGTCTGTGGTTAGCCATCACAAGGCAACTAGGAAAGATTGCATGGAGCAGGGAGGTCCAAGTGGACCATTTCACTTCACCCTAGCCTGGCCCATCATTGCTGCTTCTGTATGAAAGCCCACACACTGCAGGCCTCTGGGGAGGCTGCACGCTGCTGACCACAGCAGCAACAGGGGGGCTGTGGGGCACCCCTGAATCCCTGCAGAGACACAAAACTCCCTGGGAATATTCCAGTGGCTGGGAGTAAAACTGGGGCTGGTAGGCAGGTTAGGCACAGTTCTGGGGGAGTTTCTGTGGATATGTGGTCATCAAGCCTTATTGCTCACCCTATTTGTAATCGAGGATGTACGTGCAGGGAGGCTGTTGTTTCATCATTCTTGTCCCTGAGGGTAAATAGAGGCTCTGTGCTCTCCTAAGAGGGAAAATAATGTAATAACTTTAACAGAAAAGTCAGTTATCTCTTTTTGGGGGGCAATAAAAATATTGCCCTTTTGTGAGAAGATGAAAAACAGAGTAGGTTTGCTCAGCTACCACAATTGTGTGTCATTGCTGTTCACCCAGGGCTGGGAGAAAAATAGTCCCATCTCCTTGCTGTTGCTATGGGAATTTTTTTTGGAGTTTTCACAACTCCTCTTTCAAGGCTGTTGGAACAATGAGGAATACTGAGCAAAGAGTATCAGCCATCATCCAAGGCACTTTAATAAATACCAAGTTTTATTTAAAACTGCAGGACCGTCAGCTCTTGCCTAATTACTGTTGCAGCAAATACATTGGCTTTCCAAGAACTCTGCTGCAGCTCCCCACAGCTCTGTTGCTCATCCATTTGGGTCACCTACCAAGTCACACTTTGCCTTGTGGTAAAGCAAATTCTGTGTGTGTTTCCTTGGGATGGTGGGATTAACTTATTTATTCAAGCAGTTCTCTGAAACATTAGAACAGAAAGGCATATGGTGTGGCCTACTTGCACAAGTCAGAGTCAATTTGTTTTTTTCAGCACTGGTAACTTAATACATTTGATACTTCTCAGTTGATTCACTTTTGTATCCATCTCTGATCTTTAATGCATTAACCTTAAGAATCCTGGATTTTAAGCATAATCAAATATTCTGAAATACCACAATAGATTTCTTGATGCAGCTATCTCATTTCCTTAATTCTTTATATTGTGTGGGCCACATTTTCAACAACCTATGTCCAGGAACCTGTTGCAGCACAAAAGTCATGATGTCCCTGTGGACAAAAGGTTTTCATTTCCAAATATGAATCAGTCACACATTAAAGTTAGGGCATTTCTTGACTTTCACTCAAGGGAAAACTGAAAATTTTTAAAACTATTTTTTCAGGATCTACCCTGTATAATAAGTCTGAAATTTTTTAATATAATTGTTTCTTAAGGTTAGAATTATTAATTATCTCTCATTTTATGCGACATCATGAACATGCCTAGTTACATCGGCACAGCAGTGGCCTGTTGCACTGAAATAGGTGGAATAAATTTTCTCTACTAGAATTTGGGAGCAGGAAAAAGGAAGGGGTTTTATTTAATTTTAACCTCTTCTTAAGGGTGCTTTTTTTTCCCTTAGAAAATGGTGGGGAAAGAGCCAATTCATGATACAAATCATAAAAGGAAACAATAAGTGAGAACTATTGAAATCACAGTGCTGCTAACCGGTTTTAGGCGTGCAGATGAGAAAAAGTTATCAGAATCAAAATGTGTGTGATTCTTCTTTAAAAAATTAGTAAAAATGGAAAATTCTGTACTAGAACCATTTCTATGAGTTTGAGCTTAAATATTATATGTATGACTTTATGTTGATGAGTGCCTGAGAAAACTGGCAACTGAGCTGCTGGGCTGCACTCTCTAGGGTCGTGTGGAGGGCTGCAGTGAAGGTTAGAAAATTACATCCCTTGGCTTTAGTTTGCATAGGTGCACACACTGTGCACTATTCTTTGGCTTTCTGCCACTCTTAAATCCAAGAGTCTCAAAACTATGAGACTCTTCCCTCTCATTGGCTAAGAGGAATAAAGCCCTTAACCCTCACCACATCTGTCTGCTCTGGAGCTGGGAGCTGAGTGCCTGCCTGCAGCGTGGTGACATAATCCTGTGTGCAGGGAAAGTAAAGCTCAGGTTCATGAGGAGATCTTCTACAACTGAATGAACCAAGAGCTGCTGTAATGTGGAGATGTGTAGTAAGGGTGGATGGTGTTTGGCTTCAGAGAGCTCCCACAGTGTGGGAAATAGTCTGTCTATGGCCACAGTGATTCAAGGAGTTCAGGTTGCTCTCCTGCCACCCCATGCAGCTGATGCATGTTTCAACCAAACCTTTCTAGTGTACAGTGACATGAACAAGGATTTCACTCAGTGCTTCTGCCTCTCATGGGTTCCTCATCTCTGGCACCCCAAGTTCTTCTCCCATACTGGGGGATGTGGTGGGTGATGACTACACACACTTGTAATTACACTTGGGGATGGAGTGAGGCAAACAGCCTGGTTGCTTTTGGTTTGAGATGGGAAAGTAAAAGTCCTAACACCAAAGGTTCCCATTCCCACCAAAAATAAAAAGTTATATGGTTGTAACCATGGCCACAGTGCTACAAGCACGGCTCCCTTGACAGCCCACCTCTCCTCATTTCTGCCAGGACACCAGATGTCTGGAGTAACTGGGCAGCAGCTGGATTTGCCTAAGGAACCCCCTCATGGCTGAGGAGAGAGAGCAGGGACTGCCTGGTGCCCTGAGGGGATGGGGTCAGGTCACAGCTGGTTTGGGGGTGCCAAGCAAAGAGAAAATGAGACTTGAGTCATAGTTTCAGCTCAGCTGCATGTGTTTTGTGTTCTCAGAAGTGAATAACTGTTTGGTGGGCTCTGCTCACAGGGTTTTGCTGAAACCAAGTTAAATGCATCTGCTGAGGGACAGGGAGGAAATGACCTGTGAAACTGAGTTCTAAAAAAAACTCACTCTTGTGTCAGAGCAATTGCTGCTGCAAGGTCACACAGCAAAGGAACACTTTCCATCCTTTAGTTTTTATTGTAGAGATGATGTGGATATTTTCCAGGATCAAGGAGTAGGAGAGGTAAGGGTGATTTCAGGGTGCTGTTTTCAGAAACATGGCTTCAGCTAATCCCACCAGCAAAAGTCCCATCCACTGTAGCAGAAATAAACTCAGCCAGTGCCAAGTGCCTTTGTAAATCCCACTTAAGATGGCACTAATTTCTGTCAGTGTTGATAATAGCTGCCTGCATATTGATTTGTCCTTTGGTCTCTGCCTACTGCTTTTTTTACCAGCAGTCAGTGCTCCCCACCTCATCTAATCCTGTTCCTCACCCTTTCTAATTTTCATAGCAGTGAATTGAATTTATACAAGCTGCGTGTATTTTTCAGAGTTCATCTATATTTATTGTCACTAGATTTTTTCATCTCTGTTTAAAAAGTGTTTTTAAATGTATTCAAAATTCAATTGGAAAACATCTTGGGAAGTGTAGGCACACTCTCAGAATGACATTTAAAAATGCAATAACTTATAAAAATATTCCTGCAAATTCCATGAAAATGAAAAAAACACAAATTTTTTCCATTAATTTTTCACTAACCACATTGTGGTATCCAGTTCTTGAGCACGTTACATTCCTGCAGGGCATTATTTTTCATAATGTGACTCTCTTTCCAGCAGTAGTGGACAACATTTTCAAAATTCTCATTTTTTCCAAGGTGAAGAAACTTCTTGCTTTGAGGCTCTGGAGTTCCAGAATAGCTCAAATTACTTGTATTTCTTTTTCCACTCACTGTTAGTACTTTGAGTCAGCAAAACAGGAAATGTCAAGGGATTGCTGAGGTATGCTCCAGGTATAATAAATGTGTAGAAATGTATTGTCATCTGTTCTGTGTATTAGGAAATCTCTGCTGGAGTCAGGATACTGCTAGAACTGAAGGACATGTCAGGTGTTTTCCAGATAAAAGAGAAGTCAGAGAGAAAACTATCTCAAGGGCAGACAGATGTGTTCTAAAAGCAAAATATGCAGAGGAACAGCTTCCTTTGACTGCCAGACTATGCTTTAGCTGGACTTGAGTTTGCAAAGAGCACTTTTTAATGATAATCTAAATGCACAAGAGATCACCAGGCAAAGCAGCTATTCCAGATGTATCTGTGCTTTAGAGTTGCAGGGCACTGTAGATCTCACAGAAAAGAGTTTAGTTTCTGGTTTTGGCTCAGATTCCCTCATACAGTTATCTCAAAATTAATGTGAAGCCTGTCTACCAGAGGCACACAAAGCAGACTTACTTTGGACTGAGATCATAATTTGGCTTGTAGTCTCCTATTTAGACTAGTCTGAGGTTTGCTTTAAATATGAAGAACTGAGGAATTATTAAAGAGAACAAAAACATGGTCAACAAGAACCATAATAAAAATTACTATGTTCTCAGGAAACAGAAGAGTTTACAGTATTCATAGCCCTGAGTTTAATTAATGAAGTTTTATATCTGCATGTGAATAAGATTTCACCAAAAATAAAATAGTATACAATCTGCATTATCTATGGTCATCTGGGCTACAGATCAGCTGTCCATTGTCTGTACCTGATACCATTTCTTAAACAGCTTTGTATTTGAGAGAAAAGCCATACCTCAGCAGGTCTCTAAAGATTTGAAATATTAATGGTTATTAAGAATTCATAAAAACAGAAGTTAGTTTTCATTTTCTCATTTACAAGTAAATGTTTACTTAAAACTTGCTGGTTGCTTCAAGTGCAGATGAAGATCCAATTTCATTAAAATCCCTCAACTTTTGTTATATGAATTTGGTAGTATAATGGTGTTTTTTCTGGTCAGCAAGCACTGCAAAAGATTTCTTCTTTTTCTCAGGTTTTCTTTTGGTGCCATAATATTGAATAGTGACAGTTTTGAAGTTGCTACAGGAAAATTATTCTAACTGCATTTCCCCCCTGTTCTGTTTAGGAGCCTGCAGGCACAGAAGGCAACTCATGGTAGCCAGTCCTGCACCACAGAATAGATGTTCTCTATTCCTGTAGCCATTCCACTGGCTCATCATCCTCGATGAGCAAAGGTAAAGTGTCTACAGGTTAGTTAAGATGCTTCTCTGCATTCACAGAAGACAGATTCAGGAACTTCCTCTGCCACTCATTGCCTGTGAGACCTGTAAGGGATTTAACCTCAGCTTCCAGACCTCCTTAGGCATCTACATTTCATTTCTTTCAGGGCATGTGTTAAAACAGAAGTACAGAATAGAAATTCCTTTCCAAAGGGACATTTAGACACCAAAGCACAGGCTGTGAATGCTGATGCTACCCTGGCACCTAACTCAGGCCTATACAGAGAGGCTTAAATTTAGGGAAAGGCAGAAAGGACTTCAGTATCTCCTACTGGACACCTACCATGTTGTCTGAGTGACTCTTACTCCCAGACCCAAAGCCATTCAGCCTGTGAAATTCTCACTTTTCATTTACATTGAGTCCTAAGAATTGTCATAATTGAATCCTTTTGAGAACTGAGTTGAAGCATCTCTAGGTTGCATCTAAACTCTAGAGCAGATTTATGCCATATGATATGACATGCAGTCATGCCTTGCAGAGCTTCCAGACCCATGGATTTGTTGGAGTGACTCCATGACTGTCTCCCAGCGAAGCACTCAAGGTTCTTTCCAGATGGGGGAAGGGAGAATAATGTGTGTTCAAGTCTCACAGCAATATGTTTTGGGAAGCATCTGAATGGGGAACTGAGAAACTATTCTAGGTTCTTAGTTATACATCCTATCTCTATCTTCTGTTGCTGAATTGAAGAACATAACGATTTGAGTGTATTCAAACAGAAATTTATCTTATTTATTACTTGAGCATAATTCCTGTGAATATTGCAAAGAATTCTCATGCTGTGAAGTTGGCATCTGTGACTTAGTCTTGAGTGCCATATCAAACTTTGACATCTTAAATGTTAAACATAAGGCCTCTTGTCCTGCTTTTCTTCCACCTGTCTGATCTAAGCTTAAGCTGTCACAGGACCCTGGGGACAACTGTATGCAAAGGAAAGACCTCTAAATCCAGTTCTTTCTTTCAGACCTTTTATCTGATTATTTGGGAATTACTTTAGCTAATGAGTTAATTTTTTTTATACTTTCCAAGGGTAACATTCAGCACAGGAGCAGGATAGCCATCCTCACATAAGTGGGATTATGTCTTTGTTCAAAATTATAGCTTTTGATTCAGATTTACTGTCAAGATATTTGTCAGCTGAAGAGTCTGTATCCCAGTTTAGGCCAATGGGATACCAAGAACTGAGTCAGTCTGCAAATATACAGCTAAACTGAACCACAGATACTTTCTGTTGTGTACCTGCAGTCCCATATCAGACCATCTGCAGCAGCTGTTGGAGTATGCACAGGAGAGAACAGGGATGCAGAATGGGCTAGTGGGAATGCTGGTCCCTTCCAGTGTGCACACAGGGTGCAGCTACAGGATGCTCACATACCTGAGCAGTCAGGATGTTTTTATGAGTTCTGTAGTTGAGTTGTAGCCTAAGTGCCTTGATACAGGAGGGTTTCTTGTTGGGGTCTTCAGTCTGATATTCACAGTCCTCTCCCATTTGTGAATGTATCCTATCAAAGGCCAGGAACACCTGGGAAGAGACTTAAATGAAGCAAACAAGAACAAGACATCAGTAGGACTGCTCATTGCCTCGCCTCTGGTGGCTCTCTTGTCTTCTCTTTCCATTCTTGTAAGAGGGAGTTATTCTCTGCCATTGTCACTGTCCTGCTGTGTGAGCATCTAGCACAAATGTGTCTACCCCTTCATGATAATGCTGTTTTGAATCTTCCTGGACATCTCCAGCCCAAGTGTGGCTTTAAGATTTCCTAGCACATGCAAAAGAGAAATACAACTGAAGTGATGAAATTCATTCATCTCCAGCAATTTAGCTCAAAATTAAAATTTCAAATATGCTTATAGGAAAAGACTGTCACTCGAAGACTTAGTAAGCTAAAAGCTCACTTGATTTTTTTGAAAAGATCTGTGTTTGCAGTGCTTTCCAGCAAGCAGCTCAGATCATCCAATTTTCTTTACTTCATCTCAACAAAGCACCACAGGTCGGTTACAACATTTCTTTAGGAAGGGAAGAGCAGTCATTCCACAGAATATCTACCTTAATTACATGGTTTCTGAGCTGCAGCACTATGGCTTATAGTTCAGTGGTTGCGTAAACTCCCCAGTGGGGAATCTGAACAATATTTAATTAGCCAGGTCCTGCTGTGTGGCACTCCAAACACCCTGTTTACCCAATTAAGACAAAGGTTGTGTGATCTTACAGTTAGTAGGAGTCTCTATATAATTGCAGCTGGAAACTGGAAATGTAGAACATATCTCTCTTTGCAGCTTTTATTTGTGCCATGTCTAAATAACACAAAGCAGATAGAGAATAAGGGAGTAAGAAATCCTTTCCAAAACATCTGGTTTAAACATCTGCATGATGCAAAGGAGGCTCAGCTAGCAATAGGATTCTGGTTCATGGCATGCTCTGTTGTAACAAAATAAGGCAGAGGACATTTGAGATGACAGTTTAGGTCTCTAGGAATATGCCTAAGAAAGGGACCTTCGAAATCAATACAATCTGTACCAAAATGCACATGAGAACTACTGTATATTAAACACTGAGAAGCACATGGTGCTAGGAGACAGAAAGGAAGGAACACATTTGGTGTTCATGTGACTCTTCTCAGCTTGTTCCAATAAAAGGTTTTTGTCCAGAATGGAATGAGAACATAGAGAATACTCAAATGACATGATGCAGCTTTTGCAAAAACTTTCATTTTATCAATGGTGAAATAATTGCCTCATCCACAAGATAATCTTGAAGATGTCTCTCTGGGGAGACACATTGGGGAAGACCCTGCAGATCTTCCCATCCAGAGGAGAGGCTGCGGAATGTTGCATTGCCTTGAAGAGCACTGCAGACCTGCTCTTCTGGCTCTGGTAGGCTCTACTGCAGTCGAGTTCCCTTTTGCCGGGGAGGGTTTTGTTTTCAGCCTCCATCTTGATATTATTATTCCACCCGTGGGCTCCTGATAGCCTCACAAAAATCTAACAGTAATCTTCTCTAATGGTTGTTTTAAAGTATGATATCTTTAAGGCCTATTTCTGTGTTTAACTCCATAATAGAGTAGAGTCTTCATTGTCATACATTGCTCCTAAAATGATCTGGAAGTGGGAAATCTGGGTCCATTTGGTTTTCCAATGAAAAATCAAATTTAAAAAATCATCAAAGTGCAAAATTTCACTTTCCATCAAAAACCTATTTCAAATCAACTCTGATTCTAACACACATACTAGAAATTGAAAGTGAGGGCATTTCTTTAGATCACAGTGGATTGTGCTGCATCAACATTTACATGGAAGAAAATCTGAAAGGAAAATGCAAGAGATTTTATGCCTTCAACTTTAATAGGTAGAAGTTTACAAAATAATTTCAAAAAAATGAAAGAATATTTCACAAACTGCATACTTCACCTTTTACTTAATCATGCCAGAAGATAGCTGTGATATTAGTCTTTACTTGTAAAGAGGTTTCTTCATGTAGACATCTATGGTTAGTCATGTTTTATCCCAGAAGTCACTCTTTTCCAGTGATGGGGAACAGATAGCATCGTGCGTGTATGTGGGTGGGAATTGTAGTCATCATTGTCTGGTCACACCAGTTGAAGTCATTTGTAGGAGGTGGCAAGACAGCTAAAACTTAGGTGTTGCCATGGCCATAAGCAACACACATATATTGCTCCAGTCCTTCCTGTGTTGTAATTTCCTTTGATCATACCGATGTTTTGTCTCTAGAATCACTTTTACACGAAGCCAGAAGCACTCTGGAAGCATTGAAGAGGTTGGGAGTAACAGCTGAGGCAAGGAGGGGGCTCATTGTCACCAGCATTTGTAGTCTGCAAAAATTGTTTGGCTGGTGTTTACCATTTTTAATAGAGTTAAAACTGTCCCTACTAGGTGGGTGGAACACTAGTGATGTGTTTAAGGATTGATGACTAAACTAGGAGGATGCAGTAATCCCTAATTTTCACCAAGTAGCCTGAAGTGAAGAAGAGCTAACCAGATTATAAAATCTTGATCCTTTTAAGAATTCAAATGTAAGTACTTTTTAAAGATTTCATTATGCTTGGGATTCTGTAATTGCATATCTAGTACTTACCTGTATAATAGATAAGGAAAACTATGTGAAAAAGATGATTGAAAATTAATCTGTAGAGGTGGAATGAAATTGTCAGCAAATCTCAAATAGTAGGAGGCAAACCAAAATTATGCTGGCAATAACTTTTACAACCTCACACCAAATCTATCCAAAGAACCTGTAGAAAATCTATTACTCAGCCTTTGGAGTTAAATTCAAGGTGTGCTGTTAAGCACTGGTTTCCATTTAAGATATTTAGGGCTGGTATTTAGGCAAAGCCAGCAGTGACAAGCTCCAGGCTCAGCTGCTGTCTAAAGCACCTGGGCACATCTGGCCACATCCATGCTAATGACTTTAACTGTGCCAGGGAAAGATTCCAGGTACTGGAACTCAAATTATTTATTCTTTACATAATCAGCAGTCTTCAGCTTCTTCTGAGTTTGGATCCACTATCACCACCCTGAACATGTCCCTAGCTTAGTTCAGGACTTTGCACAAACCAGACACTGTCTCCACTTGACAGTGTTGATGTGGATGCTCTACTTGGAGGCTAAAAGAGCTTAATGATATGGATTTGAGTATGACTGTAGTGTCAAAGGAGAGATAAGGGAGTGTTTAACTTCCTTTTCAGGACACGTCCTGGTATAGGGATGGGAAATTCAGATGGAAGTGTCCCATCAGTTTCTGTCTCAAGGCATGTGTAAATTTGCACCCAATTCCTGGCAGTGTTTAGAAACTGGTGAATTGATCTGGTGAAGAAATGCATGTCCCAGCCCTAGATCAAATATTTTTCTATGAAGGGAAGAGATTTGAGTCTTTATGCCCTGTACTGGATGTAGCATGTTCTGAAGGGTCTGGCCATCTCAAAGAACTGGCTGTTAGTTGAAAGGATATCAGGGCTCAGACTAATTGGCTTATTATCACAGCACAAAGGCTGGAAGTGAAAATAAAATTTTAATATGTTTTCACTTAGATTGCACTTTCCAAACTCAAAATTTCTATTGACTGAATACTTGAAAATTATTTTTGCTCTGTTAATATCTTGATATGTATAGTCAAGACAAAGAAAAGATATCTCAAAGGCAGCTCAGAGACTACAGAGCATCTATATTCTTTTTAAAAAGTGGTCTTTTGTCTGCATTTTGGCTTCTGAGGCCACATTTAGTTACAAAAATAAATTGTTTTCCTTTCAAAAATGTTGAGTGCTCTTGAATCCTATGCAGTCGTGTTCCCACATATTAAAAATGCTAGGCTGGAAGAATTTCTAAGCACTGCTTAGTAGACAAAAGCCTAAAGGTTTTGTTTACAGACTCTTTCACAAAAGAATAATCAAACTCTGTAGAGAGCTGCTACTCCACTTACTCGCTAGCCTTATTTTGACAGCAGTTGCTGTTCTGCAGCCCTTTGTAAAGGGTGGGTTCATGTGGAAGCCAAAAAAGTGAAATCATATTTACTGTCAAAAAAACCTGTGTGTTTTAATCTTTCATCTGCCACTAGCAAGCAATCAAAGATGGCAGTGGTAGCAGCCCTTGTAGTTAACCCAGTGCATGTTCATTAAACAGCAGGGGGTAGCTGGAGTGTTTATTTCAGTAAAAACACTTAAGCATATATACATTTATTTTTCAGTGTTAATGATTCCCTGTTGACAGAGCTGAAAGGCGAGTGCTTCTTGAGTCTCCAAAAGTGATTATTAAAGAGAAATGACTGTCAGTCTTCTAATTTGGGTGAATGCCAAGTAGAGCAAAGGTGACAAAAAGGGGAAAAAGAAAAGAAAGAATATTCAAGGCTCATTATCAACATGCTCTGTCTTTATTTTTTTACATTGTCACAAATGAGCTTCACAGCTTTCCCTTCATTATCAAACTGCTGGCCATAATACAGTCATATTTTCAATTGCATCATGATGTGGTTCCATATCTGCCTGAGATTATTTCTGCTTCTTAATTTTTTTCTTGGAATCATTCATCATTTTCTTAATAAAATATTACCTCTCCTACTGCTGTTTTTCAAACTTGTCCCCCATCTGTGGAGAATTTTGCTTGCACTCAAGTGAGCCATTTCAGGGGCGGGGGGGAAAAGAAGAATTTTTAAGCTCTCCAAAGCTGTAGAGAAAAAAAAAAAAAACTCTGTCATGGTGCCAGCAAAACATATTCTCTGGAAACCATGGTTGTTAGGACCCAGGCTATGAATTGGGTATGCAAAAGCCATGAGGAAAGAAGTCACGCTCTTAGCATTGTTCTATAAAGCAAAAATATGGAATGAATAAGTTCAGGGCCCTAAAAAGGTGTGGTGTTCCTAGCAGGTTGGCTCATCCTGTTATTGAGAGTTAGCAAATGTTCACACTCCATGTCTTTCATATTGCTGCAGACTAAGTTCTGCTGGCTCATCATGATTGTTATCTCTACTGGAAAGCAAGCAAACCTCTCATCTGTGCGAGATCTGATGTGACATTCAGTGTTTTAGTCAATTCCAGCTGGCTGCTCCAAAAAAGCAAGCAATGTTTCATAGGTACCACAGCTATTTCTTTCTTCAATCCCCTGAAGCAGTAGCTGTGGGGCTGTACTTACTGTGAGGTAAGGAATTGTAAATTCATATTCTATTATATATAGATTTTTTTAATTACCTCTTTGACCATCTTTGTAGTAATCCAGCTGCATTAGGTGGTGTGACTAAATGACTCCTTTTATCTGTTTTGACAGTCTCCCATTTTTGATACATCTCTGACTGCATTGTATGTATATCTCTGGACTTCATAATCTGTTTTAGAGCCTAAATTACAGACTCCAGCCATACAAACACCATTCCTCTCTGTCTTATTAATTTGTAACTTAAAGACAAGGTGATGAAAGTTTTCATGTGATCATTTTAGGCAGAAATGGCAAGTTAATGCAGAGTAAAAATCCTCTGCTAGCATAAATTCCAACTGCAGTCTGTTTATTTCAGTAGAGTTATGGCTGAGGATCAGCTTCCTGATAGATCACATTCATTTAGCCTTTCAAGCAGGTGTGTTAGACATATATCTTCCATGATCATCCTATCATGGAGTGACTGGACTATAACCTTTATCAGAAGCCTAAATAGGCTCAGGAATATACCCTTCATTGTCTCCTGTGCAACAGAAAAGGGTGTAAATTTGAAGACAAGGGGACATAAGGAGCTAGCCTGAGAAGGAACAAATCAAAAGTGAGCATTTATTTAGTTTGGTTACATACAGTCATTACAGTCATTGGGTAAAAACTAAAGGATTTAGAGTTGAAATAAGTTACTAAGCTCTTTAATGATGGATTAAAACTTTTGACTGACACAACATGGATTGCCTGTAAATTACAAAGGTGGTTTATTCAACTTGTATAGTATAAAGTGTATTTTATGATATAAAATTTTATAACTTCTGCATTAAAATACTACTTTGAATCATAGAAATTATTCCAGTTGCCATTACCACACACTTGCTCTGTTGGTGGTAGTGTTGGCAAATTAGTTCAATGGACATGTTCTGGTCATAGCAGTAAATGTGAGGTCCCACGGAAACAGAGACTCCCTCTCCTTCAAAATACACTGTTTCATAAAGTGGTTCTAAGCTGAGCATTTGTCTGTTATCTGAATCACCAAGAGCTCAAAAGGTTCAGTTTGGCATTGTTTGGACCAGGACAGGCACACAGAGCTGTTACACAGCCTTTCTTCACCAAGGATCATCACAGCAATAAATTATTCTGCCTCTGTGGCCTCCTGAAGAGCAAGGAGGCTCCTGCAAGGTTGCTGCAGCAATCTGATGGAGCAGTGCAAACAGGTAAGCCAGGTGTCTGGGGATGTTTCTTCATCACCATTTCCTGGCATTCCCCTCCTTACCTGGCCTGCCTCCTCCTAAGCAAAAGCTGTGTTGCTGTATGGTTTTGTTTTGCTGAAAGGAAACCTGTCAGACCTACCCACCTTAAGAGAATGATTTCCTGACTGCCAGTCATCACCTGGAGGCTGGCACCACAGAGATGTGGGGAGCCATGCCCTGCTGGTGACAACAGCCCCACTGTGTGCAAATCCCCAGCCCAGCTGCAACTGAGCTGTAAAAAAGGTGAAGGTTGTTCCGTGACTTGGCTGAGAAAAGAACCTGCTACTGCTTGGAACATGTTAATAAGGGGTTTAGTGTCCTAATATGGTTGTGATTCTTTCCAGTCTTTTCAGTCTAGAAATTGGAATCTGAGCTTTTACAATGTATCAATTCTTTAAATGCTTGCATTATAAACTAATTCTCCACACACCTACACATTGGGCCAAATCCCAATGCCACAATGACATTATTTCATAGTAAATCTATTCATGTCAGTAGTGACTTCAGAGTTTATCAGCTTTGTAATAGCTCTGAATTTTGTAAGTGCTTTTTAATTTTTTATTTTTAAAAATCATTCTGATGTTTTTGCATGGGTAGGCAGCGATAGGACAAGGGGGAACAAATTTAAACTGAGAAGGGAGAGATTTCAATTACATATCAGGAAAGAATTCTTTACTCAGAGGGTGGTGAGTACTGGAGGAGTTTGTCAGTGGATGCCCCATCCCTGGAAGTGTTCAAGGCTGGGCTGGGTGGGGGATTGAGAAAGTGGTGTAGTGGAAGATGTCCCTGCCTCTGTCAGGGAGGCTGGAAGTACATCTTAAAGTTCTCTTCAAACCAAATCATTCTGGTTCTACAACAAGGTCAGAAATGTACAGTTACAGTAAAAATTGAATAGAACTGATCTAAATAAAATGTAAAACCTATTGTATTAAACTTTGAAGTATTCTGGCTATGATAGAAACAATGATACTTGCATTCAAAAAGCAAAACCAGACAGAACTGACCCTCGCTATTCCTTTTAATTTTTGGGTTAACATTCTACATGCAGTGAAAACCCCAGGAGTACTTACTTCAAAGTGTTACCTTGAAAAGCAGTAGTTACAGATTAACAGATTCCATCCCTTTGTATTTTTTCGACTGTGCTGCTTTTTACTGTAGTTTACAATTGAATGAACTAAATTTAGTGAGTAATGCACTAGTAAAAAAATAATTATTAACAAAAAATGGCCTTCAGCTGAAGCTGGAATTCTTTGTAGCAGTGAAACAAGATATGTGAAATGCTGTAGATGAGGTAGGCTTACTTTTTATTATTATTGTTATTTGCTTTGGGCCTGGAATAAAATTTAATATACTCTGAAGACAAAGGGAAGTTTCCTCTTTTTGATTATGCTACTATTAGATGTTTTATTTCCAATTTAGTATAGGAGACATTACTCATACATCATGATTCAGCCTCTTGCTTAATGAATAAAATTTTGTCTTCTGTACATTTACATTTTCCTGAGCTGCCCTGCTCTGCTATCCAGAGCAGGTTCAGATGATACAGCTTTGGGCTAGTCTGCATTATGGTGAAATAGTACCATATTTTGGCCATTCATATATTCTTCCCTGGGCCCCTGCTGTAGGCTGCTGTCACTGGACTCAGTGAAGTTTCTGTCTGATCTTGTCTGCCTATTCCTTCCTCCTCTTGAATCCTCTGTTTTTAAACAAGAGTGGCTGCCTGGCAATCCACCTGTGAGTGAGCGCTGCAATGCCTCTGCAGGGAGACAATGCTCTTCTGAGATCCTTATTCCTTCTGCTCACAAGGGATAAATTGCTTTTGTAGGGAAGCTTCACTTAGTCCAGGTTTGCCTAAGAATTTGTTCGCAAGTGGTCAGAGCTACATGCAGCTCAAAATGCTAATAAAAGGAGTCTCTGATACCAAAAAATTAAGATGATTTTGAATTTTTGCAGTTTTTTACAGTGCCCTCAAGGAGTCACAATAAACTTTCAGAACAATGGTTTGCACTGAGTGTAAAATTTTGTCTTCTAGCTCTATTCTTCATCTTTTATGGAAGGTAGTGTTTTCTCACATTGCACAGACCCTGCAAGTAGGATTGATTTTAGTCATAGAATCATAGAATGGAGTGGGCTGGAAGGGACTTAGAAATCCTCCAGTTCCAATGCCCCTGCCATGGGCAGGGACACCTTCCTCCAGACCAGGTTGCTCAAAGCCCCATCCAACCTGGCCTTCAGACAGAGATAATTTCTTAGGTCTTAACCCATCCAGGACATTTGTTTTATCAGAACTATCTCCAGAAGATGCTTGTGCTTTTCTTGTCTAAGACAAAATTTTGCCCCAGTCATTAAAACACCTTGGCTGCTCTACTTCTTAGACAGTTTGATTTACTAAGTCTCAAGCCTTCCTACTTTTTTTTTCCTCTTGCCTTATTTGCGCCTTTATTCTTTTTTTACTAATAGTGTATTAGTAAAAGCATAGAGCCAAACCTGACCTGAAGATCAAACAGAGAAACTTCCAAACATGTTGAGTCTGACTATGGAAAGTCTCCTATGCAGGGCTATCCTGCAGCAAGGAAATTCTTCAAAGTGTGTTCAGTTTTCACTTTCCTCTAGTGCTGAGTGTTAAACATTTATTTTTTCTCTTTTATTTTTTCCTTTCACTGTGCTGTGTCATTAGTGCTGGCTCTGTTTGAACCATGAGGAGAGCAAATTTCCTGCTTCTGTCTACAATGCACTTGAGAACCTTTTTGCTGGAGCCAGTAAGAATGCTCTTGCAGTAAGGAGAAAGAGAAGCCAGAATAAGAATGCAATTTGTTTCTTCTCAGCACTTTGCTATATAAAGTGCAGCAAGCCAAAGCTGCATACCAAGAGGTGTCACAGCGGATTCCTCTCACTGTGTGTCCCCAGAGGTCACAGCTCAGAGTTGAGAGCTGTGCAGAACCAAATGCGAAAATTCTGCTGCTGCCCTGTGTGAGTTGGTCGCACGAGTTGGTCCCTCTGAAGCTGGTCCATCTGTGGTGGTGATGTAAAGGATAGTTTGCATTTTCTCTCTGTTGAGACCTATTGTTGATTTCTGCAAAAAAAGAGGAGATGTTGGCATTGCAGATGTGTTCTTTGATGTCAGGATGTAAGTCTGTAATTCTCCAGCATTTTTGGGGCTCCTATGAAGTGTGTCTATGATATCTGAACATTCAAAGATTGTAGCTGACTGCTATGGTATTCCCTCAGCATATCTACAGTAGCCCCTACCTCAAGAGTAGGGACTCATGAGGTGAGTCCCACTGTAGAAATTATAATATTTCTCACTAACTATAAAGGAAATCTGTACGGCAGCTCAGTCATAAATACTTGCACTTGGTCACATAAATCTCACCTGCAGTGTCCTGCTCTATACTTCACAATGTTTACAAAGAAACAATTTCTAATTTTTAGTTGAACAAAGATTTTTGGTTTTAAGGACTCATGACATCAGGAAGCAAGGAGTTTAAGTCCTGGCAGTTCTGCTTCTGCCACCAAAACATAGTCTGAGCTGTCTAAACTTACCTCTGTAGCACCAAACTAACTCTGTAGCTCTGTAGCACTAAAATTACCTCTGCTGCACTGGGCAACACCAGCATCCCTTTCACTGCAGGACATGCACACAAGTAATGCACCATTTCATGTGTTAGCATTTCTGCAAAAACACTAGCAGAACTTTATTACAGTTAAATTTGCTTGGAAAGTTTCACCTAACACAACTTCTCTTTTCCCAAGAATGAAATATGAAGAAATTTCTTTGTCTTTTTTTTTATATTGAATATGTTTTGACCTCAGTTTCATTGGAAACTGTTGCACTCCTATGCTGTGAAGCAACTTTAAAATGTTTCATGGAAATAGGTGCCTGTGACATCTTTGATTGTTCCACAAAAAATGCTGATCTAGTTTGCCTCCATGAAAATTCCCAAACCTTCACCATAGAATATGTGTGTTACTGAGTGTAGCATAAGCATCTTCCCAGAAATTTTTTTTTTTTTAGCTGTCAACAGCTAAAACCACTACTGTGATGCCTGAAGTTGAAACTAAGAGTAAGAGTTGTCTGTTGTGCTTATCAGACCGCTCTGCTTCCGGCAAATGTCTCAGTGGAGGGAGGTGGTGACTTGATTGAATGCAGAGGGAGAGAAACACAGAGTTAAGAACAAAGAAGAATGATGAGGGGCAAGAAGAAAAAAACTCTGAAGTGGCATCCAGAGCAGAAATAGGCAGATAACAAGATGAGAATTAATAGAAGGGTTGGTTGTTGGATGCACAAACCAGATCAATAGGGGAGAGAAAAGTGAAAAATGAAAGGCAGGACTATGTAGTAGCCTAAGGTAGGAGGCAGAAAAGAAAGCAGGAGTGGCAGGTCCTAAGGAGAAGAGAGAGGGAAACATCTCAGATTTCTAGAGCTACAGAACCTCAGCATGTGCTGGCCACCAGGCATTTAGGCAAAACCCTAACAGTTTTCTAAGGGATTATTCAGGTTCTTAGTAAGATTTCATCAATTAATACCATTTACTTAAACTTGGTTATCTTAGGCTAACATTGCAATCTCAAGTTATTTGTGAATAAGTAGTTCACATAGAAATCTCTCAGATTTCATTTTCCTGGAGTGTTATTTGATGCAGGAGAATGCAGCCACCAAAACCCTCATCAGCACACAGAACAAGAGCAAACAGGTTTTGTGTGCATGTAAAAGCAGAGAAGTGAGACAAATTCACATATATTAGATGGAAAAGAGTTATAGAAACCTGTGAATGGAAGCTGGGATTACATTGAAAGTGTGAAACCACAGGTTATTTTATATATTAAGAAAAAATGGAGAACCTACCAAAGTTTTATTTTTCATTCTCTTTGTAAAATTCCAGTGCTGCCCTTCACAAGTCTCACTTGAATATTTTATTCAAGTTAAAGTAAATTCAGCTTTACTTCACCAGACTATGATGTCTTAGAAAACTGTCTCAGTCCTTCCATATGAAGAGTACATCACCAACAGAGCCAAACTCTTAATAATGCATTGCATGACTCCAGACAAAGCGCCTATCTTTGATTTAAAAAAAAGTATCGTGGCGCTCAGTAGCTGAGCTCTACTCAAAAATAGAAAATAGCATTTTCTTTCTTCTTGTCCAGTTTCATGTGATCCTGAATGTTTTCTTGTTGCAATAGAGCTTCCTCCCTCTGTTTACTGGAATAAAATCTGAAAAAAAAAAATAGCATCCTGCCTTTTACCTTTCTCCAGCGTTCAAACAAAAACACTACAAAGCTGTCCCCTCTCTCAGATAAAAGCTTAGCCTATATTTCCATTTCCTTCTCCCACCATAAAAGATACCCCTCTTTCCTTCTTCCTTTACACACCTTGCAGCTGAGCTGTAAATGAACTCCAGATGCATCAGTTCAGTAACCTTTTTTTTTCCTAATCTAAAGGCTTGCTAGGAGAAATGGATTATGTTTCCTAACTGAACATCACTTTAATATTGTCTGGAGAGTTCACTATGACTAGAACAACTGCTACAGAACTGCTCTGATTTTACAGAAAGCTCCTCATAGGAAAGCAGTGTATCCATAGCTTGCACTCCACAGTCAGGAGTGCAGCCTGCAGACTCTCCTAAGGGGCTTGAACTGTGCAGGGTATATTCTGCAGAAGGGCAGAATACATGATATATCTGGAATCTTGGCAAGGTCTAAAGAAACTGTTTGGAGTCTGGATACAGATTGGTCTTTCCTAATTTAAGACTAGTCACATGATTGCATGCCCTAGTTAGTAGGGTTGATGTTGAGCAGTCCACGGTAGTATCTCAGTAGTGTTTTGAAATGTGTTGCTAGAGAGATGCCAGGAGTATAATTTAGTAGGTCATTTTTCCACTTAAATTACTATCCATCTTCAGCTCAGTGCTTGTGTGGTTTGACGTGCAGGGACTGTTAAGTGTGTCCAGATTTTGGAGTTAAGGATATCAAGCCTTCAAATTAGTGCCTTTCCTCTTTATAGTGCGCAGTGTGGACATGAGCCCAGCAGCACGTAAGGTCATGGCAGAACTAAAGATCAGGCTGGGGTGGAACGTGGCCCTCGGTGCCCCATGGAGGGAGGGATGCCTCGGGGTGCTCACAAGTGAAGCTCAGACACGGCCTCTAAGTGGAGCTGGGGCTTGGGGGTGTCACCTCTTGACCACCCAGCCTGCCAGGGCACCAGCTGACACATCTCTGGTGGCACAAGGGTGTCCAGGCCACCTGGAGTCCCAGAGCCTGCAGTGTGGGCCCATGGAAAGTGCCCAGGAAGCTGAACACAGGGAGAGCTTTATGGTGGCTGCAAGGGAAACACCCATTCACAGTGTATTGGGAAGGAGGGTTGGAGAGGGGGAAAAATATTTTTATTTTAAAAATTTTAGTATTCCTTTTCCTTTGTTCACTGTTTCTCCTCAACTGTTTGAGCTTTCTGCTTTTTAAGGGGAATTTATTGCGTGAATGTGTATTTTAGTCATGATCTTTCTCAGGTTGCCAATGCAGAGGAGATAAACGTGACAAGTTGTCGATGTTATTCATGGGACAGCTCTGAAGTAAAATTTCCCACCTCTCACGGGTATTTGTAAATGGGATCAATGCATGTGCAGTAGGAAATATGAAAGCATGCCCACTTTGGTCTGAATGAGTCCACCTTCAGGAGTAAAACATTTGTCAGGTAAAGGAGTAGAATGCAAATCAACTGAACTTTTAAAATAAGTTTAAAGGGGCTGAGGAGGTTGATGTAGGAAGCCTCTGTCCATCAGCAGGACTTAAAGGTGACCTTTTAGCAGATGAGAAAAAACAATGTATAGCCAGATAGACATGCATTTGTGCTTTAAACTCTTGAAGCTTTGCCTGCTTTCCTTGCAAGATTTCCCTCTATCTTAATAATCACAGAGGTGACAAAAACTCTGCTTAATACCACCTTTGACTGATATATATTAAGGGAAATATATTCACAGTTCTCCTCTGTGGTCTACTGAATGTCTCTATTTATTACTGTGCTGTTTCCAAGCTAATAAGTCTTATAAACTAAATTTGATTTTTTTTAAATAACCTATGAATCTTAAGATTAAATCAGAAGCTTTTGAAGCTTTGCAGCATATAACTGGAGCTGATCTTTTGTTCTTTATTCTTCAATCTGCAGGTCAAGCAATTATTACTTCCTGTCTCTTACTCTAATTTTGTGCCAGTCTATTTTAGCTTGCCAACTGTCATGTTGGTGGATTGAGCTTTTCCATAGTTCTACATAATACATTTCCAGCTCAAGGAGTAAAGCATTTTTAAATTAAAATGCATTCTTTTCTAAGAAAACTGTTAATATAAAATCAGCATTTAATAAAGCTCTAGTCCTGTCTGATGCTGGTTTCTACTAGTCCAGCTAGACCTAAAATTAAAGACAATTTTTTGTTGGCTTTAAACCAGAGATCCAGAAATTAAATCCATTTTCTCCATAAACATGTTGCTGAAGTTTTTTTCAAGAGCAGAATAAATAGTTATCTTTTCATTATTAAATTATGTGATGGCTGTAAACGTGGCCACTTGCATGAAGATGGGTGATTTATTATGTCTGGAAGTCATAGAAATAGATTCCCATGATGAAGCTGCATGGACTTTAAATAGGGGAAGGACTGGATTACCAGGGGTAAATTATGTTAATTGGTTTGTAATCTGCTTTTGTTGCCTGATTTTGGAATGACATTTTGGTAAGAAAGTGTTGAGAAGTAACTGGTGAAGTAACTGGTGAAGGTTGAATAACCTGCTCTGTTACGGCTCCCACCTTTCGCAGAGCAGGGGCTGCGTAGATACCATGGACTGGATAGAGTAGAGGGCTGTGTCTCTGTGTCAAGGGCCTGACAGGCACCAACATTTCTGTTTTGCACCTTCCTTCTTTCTTTTGTGTGTGGGTTTGTAGGCACATGCATCTGTCCTCACCTACATACACATACACGTACATAAAACATATGTAGATATAGCCCCAATGTGTGTAGGGCTCTGAAAGCAGCATTTCCAGTGGCCAGGACAGAAGACAGAGATGTTTCACTTAGAAAACCAGTATCATTTAGAAAAGTAGCCTCACAGCACAAGAGCCTCTGCTATGCAAAGTGGAAAGGAAAGATTAGCAAAAACTAATGGACTACTGGTGACAAAATAAAGATGATCTAATCACTAGGTAGGAATAGAAGGCAACATGGCATTACTTTTCAGCTTGCTCTCATTTATACTGATCTGTAAATTACACAGTGCCTGAAGCTATGCCAGGACTCTGTAAACAATTTCTGCAAAGAGTATGCAAAACATAAAGACATTGCATAACCAATAGGATTTGCACTGAAGGAATGGTGCAGTAAAAATAATAACAGTAAGATCAAGCATGGCTCAAGATTTTTGCTTGAAGCAAAATCTCTTCAGGATAGTGCATGAAATAAAATACTGAAGAGACAAACACCTGTAAAAGAGGAAGTGGGTAAGAGTAAGGGATGAACAAAAGTGTCCACAGCATAGAAATGGAGATAATGAGTAGACAGACAACTGGAATTGCATGAAAACACATTCAACATATTGTGGTGAAATCCAAACTGACAAAGAGAAAGATTTGTAACCAATGTAGCAGCAAAGAGAGAATGGTGCTGGGATGGGCCGTGGGGCTGAGGACCTTTTTCAGAGTGTGGCTCTGTTGTTTCCCACATGAGTTTACTACACTGAATTAAAGCACTCCCTGGCTTTTGCTAGGCAATTTGACTAAGCCAATTCACGAAGCTTCACTTATTTTTGAGGTAAGGGAGAACATGGTGACTATGGAGTACAAGGTATGTCATAGAGAACTGAACAAAAGGCAGGAATGAAGTTCCTAAAATTAGGAGATAAGTTAAAATAATTTTAACTGGTGATATAGGCAGTGTATGGTCTAAATGGAAGTATAGGGGAGAAGGTTTAAAAAAGAAGTCATGAGTTCAATGGTGAGGTTTTTATGTGTACTGTATGTAATGCATGCAGTGGGACAAAAAAAATAGGAGGAATAAAAAAACATTAATCCACAAAGAATCTGAATTCTGAATTCATTACAACTGATTAGATTTGACCAAACTGTACTGGAGACACAAAACTTAGCTGCTAAATGTAAAGGCTGACACTTCCAAACACTCCTAAGTAGATGGAAAGGGGGAGGGAGAAATAAACTTGCCTTGTAAAGGGAATTCTTTGAATCTCCATAGTACAAGCTGTATATTGCTCAGACTGTTTTAAAATATGTTAGCCAGATGCATATGGAACTTCACACTCTTTACATCATCCCTGCTAAATAAAAGGATAAGAAGGCAGACAGATCTCCCTAACAAAAGACTTCCCATCCTAATGAGGCCGCTGTATTTGCCCAGAGCTAGTTATCTGTATTCACTAACCTGTTGGACACAAAGATGCTCATTAATAGGTACAGCCAAAGCACATGGTACTTGATCTACTCCCAGCCACCTGATTATCCCCCATGGACAATTTCAGCCCAGGTGCAAATTAGAGCTTCCAAAAAACAGTAGAGTCCCAGAAGAGCAGGTGGGCTTTATGTGTTTAGAAGGGCAAAAAAAAAGCTGTTAAAATAACACATCTGTGTTTCTGGAGTAGAAGACAATGAGGAAAGTCTTAATCTGTTTTTCAAAGGCAATCAGGATCAAGCCATGGTAAAAGATTTAAGCAACTCCAGATATTCATGTGCAGAAAGTAAACAGAGAAAAATTATATTTATCTGATAATTTGAAGGAAGTTAAGCTCATGATTCTGATGAGGTGTTTTTAGTTTTTGGCAAATTTTACTTCCACTTGAATTATTGGGAGCATTTTATTGACTGAAAGGGGCTTTAGAATATTAAAAACCAACAGTTAGATCATGAAGACATAAAAGTCAGAAGTACAACTTTTCAAACATAACATGAAATGTTAATCCTGGGAATACAGGAGAAATTTCTGTGACTTGGGTTTCAAAAAGCTGTTGGAGAACCAATTCCAAAGTTGTATTTATCCAAATACTTTATTTTCTGCTTTTTTCTGTAGTTTTCAGTCTCCTTAGAATTGAAGTAAAAGTAATTTTCTAGAGTTTCCAAGACTGGTCTTAGCTCTTTGCATCTGTCAGATCTGAACTGTGCTTTCTAAAACCACATCGCAAGTTTTTCTGGCCTTTTTTTGGCATGCAAGCTCTTTTCTGTACAAGTTCAAGAGAAACATGAGCTAGATGCTGTTACCAATATTGTAGTGCAAAACCATCAGCTCAAGTAAGAGCAAGTCTTCTGTAAGAGAAGATAAAACTTGAATAAATTTAAAGCACATCTGAAAATATTACAGCCTTGGATTTTGCCATTGCACCACTTCTTGGGGGTAAGCAAGGACAGTCTCTACTTATTTCTTTTACCTAATCTTCTCTGAGTACTGGATAACTGATAGCTACATATTATTATAAAGTCCTTGAAAAAAGGTGAACACTGAGTATTGTTAGAGGAAACAAGTAGCTGTTGTATTTAGTTTTGGCAGAAGCACAAATGCATTTTTAATATCTTTTTGTTTCATCTAAATCCATTAGGAGAGCTTTTCCTTTTCTGCCTACATAAATTGCAGTCTGCTTTTTGTGTTATGATAACACAAATTCCACAGAAACTTCACAATTAGTGTATTTTAGCATTGCTACAAAATCCTGAAGGAGCTGATGATTCTCTTGCTTTGTGGTGAAGCGTGGCTAAGCAACTCAGAATGGCTCTTAAATCTAAAAATTAAACCTTCAATCAATATAAAACAAAGTTAGTGCCTTAAGATAAAATATACCAAAACCTTTAACATTTTCCTTTTATTTTTTTTTCTTGATTTGGTGATGTAGCAAGGGGCTGCCACCTGGCAGAAGCAAGCTGCAGAAGTTACCATTCTCATTTCACATTCCAGGTGCACTGACTGCAGAAAGCTCCCTTTGTTCCCTCCTCAAATGTGAATAAACAGTAACAGCTTTTATAGCCCTGACACAGACTGTGAGCCATAATAAGAGAAAACATGAAATGCCAGTGTACTCTGAGGCAAAATGTTGTCTTGCAAGGAGATATATATTTTTAAATATTCATGTAATTTTAAAACTAAGCACAGAGTTTTAAACAAAAAAATCAAAATGCCTGTAAAGCTCAAACTAGCTAGATAAAAGAAAAGAAGTTTACAGATTGGGAAAGAAGTAACACAAGATGAGATTAAAAATAAAACAATCCTCTTATTGAAAAAAAAATTGTACAGATATACTTCCTGTACTCCTGTACCCTTTAGGATGTTTAGCTTCTCAATTCATATAGTCACTGGCTCCTACCTCGTAGTCTAAACCAATTACCCACATTAAACATGCAAGGCCAAATCCCATGCTCAGCCTGCTGGCTCTGCTCTCCTGGCTCCAGTGGCACCAGGCCAGTGACAACATTTGAAGATGCAGCTGAGAGGCAGAGTCCAAGTGCATCAGCTCGATGTTGGCAGCCACACAGCTTCTCCTCCTTGCAGAGCCAGTGGCGAGGAGCAGCAGCTGGTTCTGAAAAGGAGGGAGGAAATCAGAGATGGGGAAGTAGCAGCCTCAGATTTCTTGTACTCTTTATCCATCACCACAAGGTTTTGGGTGTGTACTGTTGTTGTGAGCACTGGACAATGCTAAGTATGTATGTGTGGTGTGCCATGGTCTGTTCATCTTTACCAAGGCATTTCCCCACAGCTGCCAACCTGCTCTAAAGGAGGCGCCAAATTACACAACGCTTCTTGTCGGCTTTCCCCGATCATTATGATGTTTTAATAAATTGTATTATAATGTTGAATACTGTAAAAAGGCAAGTATAAACAAAAAGCATCACAAGCTAAAGACTTCACAACTGAGCTGTCCTTTCAGACAGTGCTGCAGGTGTGCATATTCATTGAGAAAGGCAATAGAATTTCTGATGCAAAGTAGAATGGGAGTGTCACAGGCCTCTTTAAAAATAACTGAGGCCAGTAGGAATGTCAGATAAACTGTAGGTATCCATGTGGCTGACAGAGCTAAGGACTAGCCAGGACTTGGGTTCTCCTCCTTCACCAGGAGCCACAAACACTGCAGGTTCTGCAGTCACAATCAGAGCTCAAGAGTTCCAGAACTGGAACTCTGGAACTCAAGAGTTCTAGAAATAGTTCATCACAACTTTGTCATGAACTCATCCAAAACTGGAAGCTAGAAACATCATCCAGAACCGTGGCATGTTTTTTGAGTATGGTTCTAATGAGCAGACTTTTTTAGCACCAACTGACACCCACCCAGTCCTTCCTAAAGAGTTAAGAGTCTTATATATATTGATATACAGATATATAGATGAACAGATATATATGTATGTGTATATATATATATATGTATGTATATATATTTGCATATGTATACATATACTCCTGTGTATATATATATATATATATACATGTATATGTATACACACAGGAGTGGCACATCTATGTTGGCTTTCCATAACAGTGAACCCTCATGTGAGTCTAACACAGCACTGTAATGGTGTTCACAGGGGTCTTAGGTTGAGGGAAGAGACGAAGATCTGACTCCATGTTTCAGAAGGCTTGATTTATTATTTTATGATATATAGTACATTAAAACTATACTAAAGGAATAGAAGAAAGGATTTCATCAGAAGGCTAGCTAAGAATAGAATAGGAAAGAATGATAACAAAGGCTTCTGTCTCGGACTCTCTGTCCAAGACAGCTGGGCTGTGGCTGGCCATTAATTAGAAACAACCAACATGGGCCAATCAAAGATCCACCTGTTGCATTCCACAGCAGCAAATAATCAATGTTTACATTTTTTCCTGAGGCCTCTCAGCTTCTCAGGAGGAAAAATCCTAAGGAAAGGATTTTTCATAAAAGATGTCTGCAACACAGTACTAGTCATGTACTTGTCTAGAGACTAAGGTGACCAGACCAAGAATTCCTTTCTTATAAATTTCAGCTTTTTGAAGTGTCATATGAATGTTTCTGATTTCTCTTTCTGAGCCTCAAAGTTTTTGCATTCTTCCCCTCCTTTCCTTTTCCTTCCCTTTCCCTCCCATCCTTGTCTTGCCTTGCTTTGCCTTCCCTTTTAATTCCATGTATTGCCCTGAATGTCAATTTTCAGTTACAGAATCAACTAGAGCAGATTTTATTTCATTATTGAGATCTTAAAAGAAACATTTACTGCTTTTTCATTTTTAGATTTTGCTTTTCATTTGAAGTGTAAGTGCTAGTAGATTTCTTCAATCTTGTTTTTATAAGAAACCAAAAAACAAGGAGCAATGCAGAGCTCCTACACTGAGAGAGGGGAGGGTAAGTGACAGGGAGAAATTATGAAGAAAGGAAAATTATGAAAAGAGTGAATTTAGTCTCCAGAGCTTGAAACTGACAAATAGTTTGTTGCAATTTTAATTTCAGCCCAATCTGATTCAAATTATATGCTTTTTCATTACATGACTGTTTTGCAATCAAGTGTTTGTTTGTCTCTGTACCCCTATGTTTTGTATACATGCTGAAGATGAAGCTTTATTCCAATCTTAGCCATCATTGGATTAAGAGATGTGGGAAGGAAGGATGAAGATGCTTACAGTCAGTGTGTTTTGATGACTCATTTTACACTGAAAAGCTGCCAGATATGCATCATTTCCACTCACTGAGAAATGCTGTTTCAGTCAACTCAAACAGTTTTTGATCTAGGGTGGGGGGTCTTCAACCTGCAAGCAAATGGAGACCAGATGGTAATTATCCTCACGTTGATGCCAAAGTCAAAAATGCTGCTGTTTTTTTAAAAAAGCAGCACCAAAAGCAGAGAGGCTGTGCAGTTAGAATCTATTTACATCTGGAGTATAATGAAAGAGACAGCCAAGACTACAAAGTAGATGGGATGAAACAAGAAAAATTGACATGAACCTTCTATCAGTGATCAAAACCTAAGTCAAATGTGCTTCAGCACCTGAGTGTCAGTCCTGTCTGAAGTACTGACATACCAAGCAGAGCTTTGCAAAGGTAACTTGGGTAGCTGGGAAACTGCAAAGCCTTCTGTTTTGGAAGGAACACATGGGTTTTACATAACCTCATTCTTCCCCCTGTATTAGAGAAGAAGATTAGATAGTTGTCAGAGATCTGATTACAAAGAATTTCTGAGGTATTTTTATCACACTACTATTCAAAGAGGTAGAATTGCTAGTGGTTTTATAATGGAAACATTTGCTATTTACAGGCTTTAATTCAATTGCTTAATTGCTGATTCAAAATGCAAAGGACTGGAATTTGAGCCAAGAGCCATTTTTCCCAAAGAAAATATTTATTAAAAGTAAAAGCAAACCTCAGCCATATCATGCAAACTCTAAATTGAAGCAGAGATGGTAGGAAGAAATCTCAACTATTTTCTACCTCTTCAGGAATGTGAATTATATACAGAATTCAAGTTCCTTAGGGAAAACACACTTTCTCTTCATGATTAAGAAAGGATCAAGGAAAGCACGTGGGTGTTGCCCAAGGTACATACATGCTTAGTGAAATTCAGAAAGAAATCTAAATGGCTGCTTTACCTAACTTCTTTTGACAGGGTGGCTTGCCTATAAAAAAAAATACCCAAATAGGTAATTTCAGCATGGGATTGCACTAATACTCTGATGGTCATCAGGTAACAAATACCCTCATACAAATCAGATTCTCAATGCCAGATAATAATTTCTAAGGCACAAATATCATTGTCTAAAAATAGTCTCCTCTGTTCAGATTCCTAGTTTGACAGCTTACATCTGCCTCTACATAGTAGAGATAACAGGAGGAAAAAATAGATGTATGGAAATCAGACACGTTGTAGAGTTAAAGCTATCAGATTTCACAGGGCTACCTCACTGGCTGATCCTTTCTTGGCTCACATCTTGTGTGACGCATATCCAGCCATAAAGGACTTGAGTTTGAATTCCTGGCATCCTCAGCTGGCATTGAGCTGAAGAATACAGGTGATTCCAAATAGGTCATTCACTGCTTTTCTTCTTTGGAGAGCTTGATTTTCAAAGACTTGTGGAAGGTTTATCTTCAATCATGGGGAGCAGAGCCAGTGTGTTCACTTATATTGAAGGAGTATTTAACACACCAATACAAAGTGTTCTGATAATATGTTAAGGACTACCCTGGATACCTTTGCTATAATAGATTCTGTGAAAGAACAAATTGACATTTGAAGAGCCTAGTGGGTCATCTAACCCATCCATGGAATATGCAAAATTAATAACTATGAGCCCTTGGATATCATCCTGAAAATAATTTCAGGAACAATAAATAATTTATAGTCCATTCGTAGTCACAAGTCTTTCATTCTTACAGATACATTTGGAACTGGAGCAGAATTTAACAGAGCAAGAAGGACAATAAGAACAGTGGCAAAAAGCTCTTCCTCAGTGTTATCTTTGGACACAATTGTCTGTACCTAGCTCTGCATAACTCAGCCAATTCTCCCACTTGCATATTCAGGCATGAAGTTCAAATTCTCTGTAGACCATTATAAGCTCTCACTGAAGCTGGTGTAAATCCAGACTAGCTCCGATGATGTCAGTGAGTAAAGTTACTCTGCATTTACTGCTGTGTAACTGGGAGTGGATACTGATCTCATTGACTTTGTTTTTTCTGTAAATCTCTGTGCCAAATCCTTATGGCCTCACATAGGCAAGAACTCCTGTTTGTCACCAGCACAAATTCTAAGTGAGCAAACAGTGCTGGGTTGTCCTTTAATCTCTTCTTGGCTTCATAGCTTAGCCATGCACTCCTGACAACTCCCTGTATTGGCTGGTCACTCCTCTTGGAGACTGTGGCAACAACGGCTGAGGATGTAAACATTATTAAAGTAATTTTCTTGCTGTGTTTCCACCAAAACAACAGGGATGCTTGATAGATCAGTGCCTGCTATGCCACCAGTCCACACCTCCCCTAAAGAGCTGAGAAATTTTCTGTTTGATATCAGATCTGTTTCCACCTTGAGAGAAAAATCACCCTTTTTTAGCAACTTAAAACTCAGTTTTTCTAACAGAGCTTATCTGCAGCAAGCTGACAGACTGCTGAGCTCCAGCAAGCAACCTGGCCCCTGGCATCAAGAACATGTCCCCCAGCTGCATCCCTCTAAAGCCTTTTTCTCTGGGAAGCAAGCTCTAATTTGCAGTACATCTGAAGTAAAATAATAGTCTTTGGGCTTATACTCCAAAGTGCTATTACAAGTGCAGGTACTGCAAAATGCTTGTTTGATATATTGACATAATTCTTTTCATGAGAGTTTATGTTGATTTCTTCCACTTCATTGCAATATACAGAAGGATCTCTTTTCATTAGTTTTATAACAATAGCTTTATTACTCCACGTTTTTATTAGCTGTAAAATTTGCATAAAATTAAAGATGTTTACAGTTTCAACATCCAGGAAATGGAAATGAAATCTTGAAATTAGCACAAAAAATTGTTATGAAATCTAGCTAGTTACTGTTTGTAAAACATAAGTTTGCAACAAGAAAGTAGCGCAGGAAAGCAGTGAATCATGAAGGTGAAGCATAGCTAGAGATAATGCATGCAGCATTATAATTATCTGAAAAACAGTCAAACCATGGACACTAACAGTTTGCCACAACAGTTTGTCTTTCAGAAGCACTAAAACCAGATTTTAACTTAAAGAAAGAAAAATAAATTTTCCTTAAGATGGGCCTGCAACTCTGGTCAGATTCTCACAGCATGCTTAAATTAATCAACTGGCCATAACCCAAACCACTGCGACTGGAGATTTATGGAAACATGGCATAGTTCTTCTTTTTCCTTGCCTAAGTTGTGATAATTTGGTGTTGAAAAAATGTCTCTCACTGTGTCTTGAAGTCCATTGCTATAATGATTGATGATTGCAAAATTGTTGATTGCAACATCTTGAATGTTTTATGTTTCGTTTTAAATGTCTCTGCACTAAAGGGCAAAAGAAAGTTTTCTATGATCTCATGCACTCATGCCTTAGATCTGTACAAGATGGCCCCAGACTGCGACACAAAGGAGCTTGCACAGTGCTGGACAGGACAGCCTGGAGAGGCAATCCCATGTGTGTCTTGGTTTGGAAAGACAGATGTCTGCTAAGGAAGGCAGGAGCCTCCCCTGAAATGGAAAATGTAAACCCACTCACTCTGAATTGTTACAAATTTGAAATTAAGGGGGGCTCTCAGGTAAAAAATATGGGAGCAGGAATGACAGTTCTTTATTAGGGAAGAAAATAAGAAGATAAAATAAACAATGCAGTAAACTAAAACAACACTGACAGAGTCAGAATACAACCTGGCACCCTGTGGGTCAGGGTGCTGGTAATAGTCCTGTTGGAATTGTGGCTGCAGTCCTCCTGCAGTGTCAGGTGTGGTTCTGTTGGAGCAGGGATCCTGTAGAAAGGTGTAGTCTTCCTCTGAAGATCCAGTGGAAGAGGCAGCTGCTCCTCTGGGAAATCCAGTGGAGAAGCTGGATTTGGTTTCAGAACCTCAAGGTTATATCCAGGTAGGAATACTTGGCTCCTCCTTCTGGGCAGAGCATCTCCCAGTGGGATGCTGTAGTTCCTATCAGTCATGCAGTGACATTCAATAGCTGTTATCAGCAGATGCCTCCCCAGAGGGAGGAGTGGTTGTAGAATAGATAAGGAAAACTGCCCACTTAACAGAAGATAACTGCCATACAGATGGCAAATAGAATACAGATAGAATTTCCTTGGTAATCCAGGACAATGTGTCAGGGAGCATCCGGGCTATTGGAAGCACCAGGCCTTTTTCAATGGCACCATCACCACAATATCTGAGGTTTGTACAAATGTACAAACATCTGTGATTGTATTAGGATCAAGTGGTGCTCACAGGGTTGCACACAGGGGTTGATTACAGCATGGCTGGGGCCACCCCTGTGCTTTCCCAGCTGTGCCTGGGGGTGTAGATCCCAGTTCTGAGGGAGCAAAGCAGCCGCAGTCAGAGCTGCCCGCAAAGACCCCAAAGTGTCGCAGTTTGTCACAAGGACAAATGCACCCTCTGGAATCCCTCTGATGCTGATTAAGCATTGCTTAATCCAAAAGAAACTATTCCTGGGTTTGAGGAAACTTTTGCCACTTTTTCTTTGCTCTTGAAGCTTCAGATGGAGATGATTTTGTTCAACTATCTTCATCAATTATGCAGGGAGACAGAGGGAAAATAAGTCTAGAAGGGACTTGGTGAATTATTTCTTTGTCTTCTTACTGAGGAAAACCCTTTCCCACACACTACAATGGAGGATTGCTCTGCTAGTTCAGATTGTTTTGCAAGGTCATGTCTAGGCTACTATCAACAGCAGATGACAACAGCTATCCCAAAAACCCCTCATGTTTCCTTTACAGACTCCTCACTTCTGGAAGAAGATTTAAGATTTGCAATTTAACTAGAATGTTACTTATCCGATCTAAGTGACTTCTATGAAGTCAGAGGTGGTTCATTTACAATTGTAGTTTCAAAACAATTGAATTTTGCAAAGCTGAGATAAAGAAGCTGATGCTTGTCTGAAAGTTCTGGATGTTTTTTATTATTTTACTTATGAATCTAATACATTTTTATAAACTCTGGGTAACAGAAAAGACAGAGCTGGCTTTTTAATACCAGCACTGAATACACTGAAAGAATACACTGCAGGATTATGGTCTAAATTTATTTCTTGACATCCATTTTATTTAGGGAATGATATATATCTAGCCCACTCAGCACCTGCTGTCTTCAGACACACCAGCCATTTATGTCACTTATTTAGGGTTCCCCCTTAAGGTCTGGAGAGCAGTTCTTCCACTTCAGAATCGCCTTCTGCAATCATTCAGTTTTTATCAGATTCTCCCCTCAAAGTCCTCCTACAGCCGGTTGTGCTGGACAGGTCAAGAAATAAAGTGCAGGCTGTTTCCATGCTGGTGAGATTCCCCAGGGAGCTCTAGCTCTGCAATTCAGGCTCTGGAAGTGCATCATTCCTTTCATTTCATCACATTGCTGCTTGTTTGATGAAGTGTTCAAAATTCAGTGGCACCAGCACACCAACAGGCTTTACTATATTATAATCTTTGTGAAGGTCTTCATGAGCTTGCACACAAAGCCTTTGGAAGTCAAGTTCAAAGCAAAACAAGAACCATATCCTTTTTCTTTATGGAATTTCAGGGGGAAAGTCTTCAAATTTAAACAGAAAAGCACTTTACAGAAAATGTTGCAATTGACAAAGCAGTAGCCATTCCTAGGAACTACAGCAATTTAATAAGAATAGCTTTTTGCAAAGGACCTGGGTGACGCTGGTCCATTCATTAAGAGCCACAGGAACTGAGAGTGTTTCCTGCTCCTCTTGCCAGGTCCCAGCTCCCAACTCTGCCAGCTGCCTACAGCCACAGCCACAGGTTTGGGTGATAAACTCCTCCTGTGTCTTGTGCTGCAGATGTGCAGCTCCAGGGCTGAGTGTGCCCCATGGCCTCAGCTCCTGCCTCTGCTCCAGAGGGGCATTAGTAAGTGGTAAATGCCTGGGCTCAGGGGACAGCAGCAGCACACACACACGCTCTTCAGGACACAGATTGCTGTCCTGAAATGCGGTAATAACACAAAGCAGTGCTGTTGTGACTACAGGTAACTTAAGAACATAATTTTGGATTTTTCACAGAGTTGCAAATAGTGGTAATTGCTTTCAAAATGATTCCTAAAATGGTATGTTAATGACTATTATTCTACTTGTAAAAAAAAAAAAAAGTGGCTGTGATCTGCATCAGAGAAGTGCTAAGGGCAGATCTGCATCAACTCCCTGTGACTGTTGTGCTCAGCAGGCATGTACAGCTGCTGATCCTCAACCAGCTCAGACTTCTAGCATATTTTTAGATGAGCAGGATGCATAACTTTAAAAATAAAACATTTGCCAGACCACACATCATTTCATTTTTGCAGCCCTTATTTTTAATAAACTATTACTTCTCCCACAACACTGTAATATTTTCCACAACACCACTTTTCCAAAGCATTGTCCAAGCCTCCTCTGGCCTCTGCAGCAGCCAGTACTGAAATTCTCACATGATTTATTTTCCCAGGCATCTTTAGTTCTCTTGTGGATATTAAAAGAGCGAGAGTTTTAAATACAACCATACATAAAAGAAAGTATTTTTTGACAATTACAGGAAAGTCCTATTTGTATTTCTCACATGTGATTCGTCATCTTTATGATGATAAGAATTACGAAGACAATGTAATATATTCTGTGTTCCCTCACACGAGAATATATCTGATTTGCCTTTGATTTCCTATTGAATCCATTTTACAGTGGGTTTTCAAACAATGATGATACAAAAATCTGATTTTGATTTGGTTTCTGTGAAGATCTTCCCATCAAAGATTGACCACAATATGTGGCTCGTTTTCTTCTACTGTGTGGGTAGAAGGATATACAAAGCAAAAATGGAAATACGGATTCTAAAAGTATTATGCTGGGTCAGTAACTGACTGTAAACTTTAATTTTATATATTTTTAATCTGTATTTATAGTCCAGAAAACCTAGTTCTTGTTTTCAACAAACCATTAAAAATAAACTTTAATATTAAAAACTTTAAAGGAGTGTCAAGCATGGCACTTTTAAGTAATTTTTAAAAATGTGATTAGTATCCAGAACTAGAGTTTTTTATTATTTTTTTCTTTAAATCCTAATTTCCAGAGTGTATAAAAACCTGTATGCACCATTCATTCCAGGTATGCACAAAATTTTTGAACACTGCGTAAGGAATCTCTACATAAGTTTGAAGGAAACTGACAATGTTTTGTCACCAAAGTCTGGATTATCTTACTTGGGAATGACATGTAAAGTCCTAATTATATAAGACTAACTTCTGCTTGTGAGGTTATGAGTAACAAAAAAGCACTCAGAGCCAGGAAGTTGCTTCCTTACCCATGACTGTGTTTGATGGAGACAATACAACACTTCCCTTTAGAAAAGACAAGAACATCTGAACTTTTGGCCAGGGTGCTTCTCCCTGTCATGGGCTGAGATCAACTTCTCTGTGTGAGCTCAACAAGGCACCACAAACCAGGAGAGGAGATGGTTCCACCAGACTGGACTGACTGCCGTGCTCAGAGTTCATACACTTGTCAGTTTTATTTCAAATAAATATTTGTCCATTTTTAAGGCCAAGAAATCATCCTGTAGAAAGATCAGACTCTCAGCATAGATTCTTACTGTAAGCTCATAGTCTGGGGCAAGTCAGATATTTTAGAGGACACTCCAGATTCTGAAGACTCAACTGCACTTTATTAAGTAGTATCAGTGGTTAATTCACCTCATTACACAAACTGTTCTTCTGATTTTTATTCTAAATTTTTCTGGCTTTTGCTCTTCAACACTGCATTTTGCTAAAAATATTTTTGCTGGAGCAACTCACCATAAGAATTTCATGTTTATGCCCTGATAATACCAGATAGCAAGATAGCATTTTGTGTGCCTTATCTTATGGTCACAGTCCTATTTATAGTAGAGATCTGTCTGATTGTGGTTTGTTAGAAAAATGTCCCTCTATCAGAAAGGTTATCACATAGATCCCCTGCAATCACATGAGCACACCCATGTGCAAGTTCACACAGTCACAAACACAGAAGTATTTGGTTTCTTGGAATAATTTATGACTTTTGAGACCAGGTTTTTATAATATTGCAATGTGAAATTTCATATTTTAGCATTCATGAAAATACAAACTCAAATCACAATATTGGAAGAACCAGCAATCACAGAGGAGCACTTTTAAAAAAATGTATGTTACCTTTTCTGGCCCAATGCACAATTATAGATCAGTTTTCATGGTGTTGTCTCGAGTAATTTTCATCTTAGAAGCTGGGTTAATACCCAAATAATTTAAACTAGTATTTTGCTGAAGGAAGAATCAACCGACTTGTCTAGCTCTCACTAAAGGAGCTCAATGGAGATGTAAATTTCAAAACCAGGAATTTTAGTTCTATGTGTATCTTACACTTCCCATCAGGAGCTGTTATAATGTGAACACAGGGGAGCTGGGTAACAAATGGAATGTAATCCACATGCTGCATCACCAGCAAGGCCTATTCTCTATGTCATTGCTGCTAAATCTACTTCCTTCAGCAGTTTCTTGGTGGTATCAAAAGTTGTATGGCCAGGAGGACAGTGATTGTCACCCTGTACTCCACACTGTGAGGCCACACCTCAAGTCTTGTGCCCAGTTCTGGGTCTCTCACTACAAGAAGGATATCGAGGTGCTGGACAGTGTCCAGAGAAGGATGGAGCTGGTGAAGGGTCTGACACAAGTCCTATGAGGAGCAGCTGAGGGAGCTGGGGTTGTTTAGCATTCAGAAAAGGAGGCTCAGGGGTGACCTTATCACCCTACAACCACCCAAAAGAGGTTAGAGCCTCTAAGATGGGGGTAAGCCTCTTCTCCCATGAAATCAGTGACAGGATGAGAGGAAATGGCCACATACTGCTCCAGGGGAGACTCAGGCTGGACATCAGGAGGAAATTCTTCACTGAAAGGCTGGTTAAACATTGGAACAGCCTGCCCAGGGTGGTTGTGGAGTCACCACCTCTGGAGATGTTTAGGAAATGACTGAATGTGGCACTGAGTGCAGTGACCTGGTGATTGATCAAAGGTTGGAATCCATGGCCTTGGAGGTCTTTCCAGCCTTAACAAAACTGTGACTGTATGATTCTGTTCAATGATGTCTCCCAGACATGAATGAAATATCACATTGGCTTCATGCCTTTTATTTAGATGCATGCAGATGCTAAGGAATAAGTTGGATAGTGTAACATACATCTTAACAGCACAGTAACAGATATCTTCCTTATTGGCTCAATATTTTGTAATGATTGCTCTGCTAAAAGGGAAGGTGGCCTTCTAGCTGGGTCGTACTTTATAAAAAATTTGTGAATACTTCTACAAAAGTTATATTACAAAGGTCAATCCATTCTCAATATATTTCTAAGGAGGTTTTTTTTAGGAACTTTTACCTAACTTAAAGGTTTAACTCCTAGCTTTATTTTAACAGGAGGAAACAAAGACTCCCACCAGTGTGGAAAATTTCATCTTCAGTAGTGAATA
Source organism: Ammospiza caudacuta (assembly GCF_027887145.1). Lineage (NCBI taxonomy): Eukaryota > Metazoa > Chordata > Aves > Passeriformes > Passerellidae > Ammospiza > Ammospiza caudacuta. Next base: position 100,575,939 of record NC_080594.1, read on the forward strand.
TAGTGTTTATGAAGCTCTCTGTATTTCCTTAAAATGTAAAAGACAAACAGCTCTTATAGGATGGTAAAAAACTAGAGGACATAATCAGCCTGGCATTCTGAAGCAAACAGTTGATGGATTGAGCTGAGGTGTGAAATATGTTCTAGCACAAAGAAAGCCAGAAGATTTCCAAACAGTTCTTGTGGTTAGATATTCCTGTAAATGAGTGTTTTAGTTTGGGTGAGTAATGGATTCGTAATAAGATATTATTGTAGGCCTCATTATGTTTAGTTTTTGGCTTTTTTATGGCATAAAGAATAATGCTTGGATTTGAAATTGTGTGATCCTTTGCATTAGCTGCTTGGCATGATCATTAGCATAAATTCAACAAGTGGATAAACACCAAGGAGGTTTAAATAATGCAGAGGTAGTTCTTAGCGTGTTCTTAGCTAAATTCTTAGCTTAGTCTTATTTGCATCTTCTTTTTTTAATCAGCACATGGAGATTTTCTTCTTCTAAATTAAAATCAAATCTGAAATTGTGGCTGGACATAAATTTCTCATAATGTCTTGAGATGCAAAACCATGATGGCAGAATGGGGCATCCAGTAGAAAGATGATACCAGGAGTTAATAATCTTAATTACATTTTATTCTGATGTTTCATTTCTCAAACTCCACTTCCCAGTGATTAGATTTTATTATACCTTTATGGAAAGGTCAAAAAGCTCACAGCCTCAAATAGCTGTTCAGTGTTTAAATCTCTATCCATGGTAATCTTCTCTTGTAAATTTGTAACTAATTCCTTATATGTAATGGAACTTGCCTTGTAGTTTTTACTCCATTTTATTGTATTTTTATCTTTTTCTCAAAATTCCAATTTCCTTCTGAAATGTAACTTTTTCACTTGGACATAATGTTTTACACTCAGCATTACATGTATAGGTGCCAGCCACTTCTCTGCCATGGTTCTTATCTCCAAGACGTTTGCAAATGCCTGTGGGAGATTTGCTTTCTTGTCTTTGGAGCTCCTCTGAGCATTCACCTCGAGGCAATTACCACAGCTTACTAAATATGCCTCTGTGTGACTGCTTGCCAAGACAGTCTCCCATCCTCAAAGGAGAACTTGCAATTTTGTTCCCTGTGTACTATTTTCTATTTAGTTTTATTAAAGTACATTGTGCTCGTCATGACAACATAATTAGGCCATTCAGCTTGCACAGCACAAGCAACTTCTCTACCTTGTTCACTACCCTGCTCAATTTCTCTGTCATCTGCACACATGATTAGCACAGATGCAATGTCAGTGTCTAGAATGATCTTTCATCAGATGGAACCATTCTGTAGGGAGCAGACTAAAATAGGCCTGCCTTTTTTTGTATGTTCCTAATTATAACAACTGCATTTTGTATCTATGAGTGATCCAGGCTTCAATCCTTTCCATACAAATTCCCTATAGTGCAAGTTTTTAAATAAGTCATTATGTGGTTCTAAGTTAATATTGCAATTTCAGATAAAACCCAGCCTTCTGGGAAATGAACTTTCCTGTAACTGTTGTGTAGGTGGGAACAAGTGGGGATTGATATTGCCTTATCCAGCTTCCTCCTTCACTTCCTACTCTAAAGCTCCAAGAGGAGTATCCTGGCTCAACAGTGGGTCAGGTGTTTGCCATATTCATTTCTTCATGCTGAAGAATGTGTCCTGTCTGTAGTGACCAACCTCAGAATTAATGAGTTCCTCAATTTTTCTGTTCTCGCAGTGTTCAAAAACACATATATAGTTCCAGTCATTTACTGGAATTTAGTCTTGCATCCTAATTAGATATTGCTTTAAAATGTGGCAAGAAGTGTCAGATGTGCATATGTGTTGTATTATATTATTTCAGCTGTGGAAACTGATAAATACTGCAGCTGCAGATCCAGGCCTAAGCATGCTAGGTGTTTAAAAAAAAAAAAGAAAATAGAAGTTGTAGTCTTTGCCCAAAGGGACTTACATAGCCCCAAAACACAGCTATCTGTCCTTTGTTCCACATGTGTTTTCTAGTACTCTCAGCTATTCATAATATTTCTCATTAGTCATCTTTCACTGTAACCCATCAGGGTCATTACATGTGAAACTTTCCAACAAAATGCAGGACATCAGCTTCACTGAAGACAAAGGATTTGGTATTCTGTAGTGCAAAACGTGCTCTGGCCAGTTCTAAAAGCCTCTGAGGTGCACAGTTTCCAGTGTCTACCCAGGACTTTCAGCATCTCTGAAGAAGTCCTTGAACCCTGCCAGGTGGAGCTCAATAAATAGCTAGCAGTATATTAATTAAAGCACCCTGAGAGTGAGAAAGTCTTGGCACAACATGAACAAAAAAGAGCCAAGTACTCACCTAAGGTAAATGGCTATGTTCCCATCAAGTACAATTATGCCGATTTATACTGCTTCAAGATTTATCTATAAATGCTCCTACACCCATATGGATGCAGAGCTGTATCCACCCTGAGCAGTGCAGTCACACACAGACATCCAAGGCAGTTTGGCTGCAGCAGCAGGAGCAGAGAGCAGCTGCTGTCTCCAGCTCTGGGAGGGAATCTGCAGGACACCCCACTGCGGCAGCCAGGCTCACACCTCTACTGCCTTCAGGTACATCACTGTGATTTCCAAGTTTTCAGGCAGACTCGGGAAACAGAGAAATAGAGTTTAAATGGCCACTTGTAATTTTTTTCTACATGATGTTAAGTGAGCAGGGTTATGTTGTCAATTAAAACCAGAAACCATTCAGCTGAAGTATCTGAGTGCTGCCTTCTTCTTGGCCCCAGTACAGCCATAAATACTTAATATTCATGAGAAAGATCTTAATAAAAATATTTGGCTTGAAATCTTGAATGTCAGTAGCTTCTCCAGAGGTTCTTACTTCCTTAAATGTAGTCAAACCTAAGAGGTTAATTGGGAAAAAATGCAGTGGAACAGGTAGGGTTATCTTAAAGCAACATCAGAGCAGGGAAATGAGAGATTAATGCTAGCTGTTACCTTCAACTAGGAGAACAAATTGGGTGACCTGAGCTACTAGAACATTTATCAAAGGTAACTGTCAAGTGATCTTTTAAACTACACACCTGTCCCGTTAAATACAGAAATCTTTCATGTTGTGGGTAATATGGCTCAGCAAAATAGCCAACAAAGGGGCACTGATGTGTTTTAAATTGTGCTGCTCTCTGGCTCCTTTAATGTATTTTCACACTGGCTGCTCTGGCAGTGGAGGTGGTGTGGGCATGGACATCAGCAGAGACTGCTCCAAGGGCTAATGGGGCTGGGGGAGAATCCAGGCTTTGGGCTGATGGAAGCAGAGGCAGCACAATGGCACATATAAGGTAGTGTAAGGGCTTTGGTGGGTTGGGAAGCTGTGATCCATGGGTATCTGCCCCCCACTCACCTTGCTGAAGCAAGTTTCTCCTCCAGTGTGGGCTACAACAGCCCTGCTGCCTGAGGCTCTTTGCTAACCCCACACTGTGTGTGTTCAGTTAGCTGTGAAAAGGGACCAAGAGAATAATTTCTCCACTGCAAGGTGTTAATGTCAGTCTCCCACACACATCCACTTAGAGGCAGAACTAAATTTCTTTTTAAAGGTTCTTCAACTTAAAGGTGAACAACATGAATCACTGTTTCACCCAGAGTAGGTGTAATTTCTTTTCACTTGACTTACATGACAGCAACCAAACTCAGGTATCACTAGTACCTTCTTGCTCTTCTTTCTATTCAAGTTTAAAAGTTTTATGAAGGCTTTGCTATAAGTTTGAAGCAAGAAGCTGATCTACGAAAGCATTTGTTAGTTTTCCTTCAGCTGCTACAGCTAAAAAAACCTGAATATAGATGGAGTTGTTCAAGCAAAACACGTGTCTTTCACTAACATGTCTTGGTCTGGGGAGATAGTTTGAATCTACTGGAAAGAGAATTATTTCTGTGGTACAAGAAAAAAAACTCCAGCAGCAAGGTTTGTGATTTTAATTTCAAAGGCATGTCCCTTCAGGTACAGACTAAGTTCTACTAGCCATTAAGGTTTAATGGCAAAATTAATACACCCTAAAAGTTTAATATATCCTATATATGAAAACATCTGTGTTCAAGGTTTATTAGAGGCTGTCAGTAGAAACATTAATTTAAGTGCTGTTAAAAAATTAATGTTATTATGTTTCAATAGGCATTTAAAAAGGGAAAATGCACTCATACAGATAGACAAGAGTAAGAGTTGAAGAGGTCAAGATTTCAACTACTGTAAGTACCATTGCTCCTACAGGGGCAATACTACAGGGGAGTGATAGCAGCGGACACTTGTTGAAAATCTGGCCTTATATTAAAATTACAGAATCCATTAAGTGGGTATATCATTAGTTTGGACATCAGGAAGAATTACTTTACTGAAAGGGTTGTTAAAAATTTCAACAGACTGCCCAGAGAGGTGGCCAGGTCACCCTCCCTTGAAAAGTTCCAGAAACAGCTGGATGTGGGAGTTAGAGCTGTGGTTTAGTTTATAAGGTGGAGATCAGTCAAAGGTTGGACTTGATGATCTTGGAGGTCCTTTCCAACCTAAATGATTCTTTGATTCTGTGATCATTAGACTCAAGAGGCAGGTGGTGTACAGGGAGAGGCAAGTGACAGACCATTTTTGTTCCCTCCACTTCCAATCTACCTTAGATCTCACCACTCTCAACAAGAATTATTTTGTCTTTCCTACAACAAAAGAGATTTTTTTTTCTTCCCTTCCCCCATTCTGGCAAAACCCTCAAATAAACAAATTTTTATTGGTTTTATCCTAAAATGCTTGGATGAAGTTACCTCTTGCTGTAAAGTTCAGGGCTAGCCTTGAAGTACAGGATGGTAAAAATTCTATTTGGTACTATATTTTAGAGCAGGACAATAATGCATCCTGGTTTCCTTGCTTTAAAACAGACATTTTTTTGGGGAGTAGAGACATAGCACAGTGTGTGTCCCCACTGAAAGCAAATCCCACAGCAAATGGACCTTTTGTTATGGCTTGTGAGAATGTATAGCACTTCCTAATTTGAGGAAAAAAGTAATAAAAACATGAATGAATGCCCATCCAAATCTATGTTTGTTTGAAAAATCTAGATAAGAGTTTTTTAGAAGATAAAGTCTTAATTGGCATGTTTCTCAATAATTTAAGAGGAAGGTTAAATGCATGATAAAAGTGTAAGAGGATGGATTTTCTTCTGTTTTTCTTTTTACCTTTAAGCTACCAGGAAAGCTAATTTTCCTATAACTTTGCTTGAGGAGCCATTGGAGACCCCACATGTTCACTTTGAACCTTTTCTGCCCTGAAGAAAGACAGAGATAAATTTTCTCCTGAGTATTTTTCAGTAATCAAGTTAAAAGTCAAAATCAAACAGTGTGAAACTCAACTTCCCTCTCATTACTGAGGATTTATTTGCATAGATTTTCCTGCTGCCATAATTTCCTCCTCTTCTTTGTCCAGAAGTCTGGAGACTCTGAGGAGTCACCTAGGAAAGAGTGGTAAGAAATGAATTGTCACTACAACACAAATGTACAGTTCCAGAGGTAAATATGTCATCTGATATTTGCACTTAAAGACAAGGAAAAAGAACATAAATGAAACTTTCACCTCCTCCTTTCATAATGCATTATTAGTAACAATATCTTTTTTCTTTAGGGTTCTCCCATGTGCCCCTCATTAATCTAAAAGAGTAGCACAAGATTAGCTTGATTTATCATTGACATTGTTCCCTGGCCTTAAAAAAATGTTCTCTTTTAATCCACCCCGCTGCAAAAAAATGCTGAATGACTTTCTAAAAGGTGGGTGAAATAGTTGCCATAGCCTGAAGGCAGCAACAATGTAAATGCTAACAAGTTATTCTGGTTTTACATGTCTGTTCACCTTTATACAGATTCTACCACCTCTGCATCTCATACTGCATGTGTTAATGCTTGGGAAGTTCTTTTGGGCCCTATAAACAATCCCATTATAGTCTTGAATGTAAACTGAAATAGTTTCCTCTAATTCTCTGATGCCTATTTAATAAGCATATTCTTGCTCTGCACATTTATGGAGTGCCTAGCTTTGCCACCCATACACATTCTCCCATTTTATGATCTTATTTTTTTTCTTAATTCAGCACAATAACTTGGATTGTGACAATTGCTTATTCAGTTTTAGAGAAAGTAAAAACACAATATCCTTCTCTAAGACCAGCCCACATCTTGAATCCATATGTTTGAGTGTGTAAGAAAATTGGATCTGATGCCCCCACCATGAACAAATTAAACAAGAAAGGGTGACAATGGTGATGGGAAGAGCAAGGAGCAGTCCAGTGTATAACTGTACCCTTTAGAGTGGCTTAATCAATGCAAAATTCAGAGAAAAGATGCTCTGTTTCATTGTGACCTGATGGATAGCGCATTTCCCTCTTGTCCAATTCAAGTCAGAATACTCTTTTTTTAGGGCTGACAAATAAATTTACAATCCAGTTCGCAACCTGTTGGAGTAAGAAACCTCCCAGATGTAAGAGAAGCTTTCTGTGAGCTCAAGTACATTTTCACCAAAGCCTCTGGATCCTGACTGGTTCTCACTGAAGTAAAAGCCACAACATCTGCTGCTGTCAGCACCCTGAGGTTTCACCCAGAAGTGAGAAGCCCAGTTTGCCACAGCCAAACCCCTTTGTGCTCAACACCAAGGCACCCTAAGGGCTTCCTCCAGAGCCACCCAGCTCCAAACAGGTTCCTGCCGTCCAGAGCAGCTGTGGCATGCTACCAAAATATTTTCAATTTTTTTTCAGAGGCTAATCAAGTAACAAGCAGACTGCAAATTCTTCTGGCGTGAAGGTTGCATTGCTGTGGCAGTGCTACCAAAATATTTTCAAATTTTTTCAGAGGCTAATCAAGTAGCAAGCAGACTACAAATTCTTCTGGTGTGAAGGGTTGCAGAGAACAGCAACATCAGGGTCTTCCTGTTAGTCATGGTGGCTGCCTGCAAGCTACCAGGGGATCTGAGCTGTTGCAGCTTGCACACAGGTGAGGACAGGCTGGAAAAGGGGCACTTAGAAGTTTAATCAAATGACATGTTCCTCCAGGCAGCTGTGGCCATGCTGGACCTCAAAATCTCCACAGGAACCACTTGTAATGATCTCACACTAGATTTTAGCATGGGAAGGGACAGATTGCAAATAGAAACATTGGACTTGTTCTTGATCTCTCTCAAGATCAAGGGAGAAATTCTAGGGCTGCAATGGCACTGGAAGAGGGAGGAGCTGGCACTGGAAGAGGTGGCTGCTCCCAACCAAGGCTTTATAGGCTCAGGAATGAAAAATAACAAGGGAAAGAACAGGTTTCATGTTAACACAGCAACTGGAATTTGAGCCTGAAAAAATTCAGGGAGTATTTTTCTTTCTATTTATACAAAATTTATAATGCAAATACAACTGTGTTTTTGTATGCTGGGCCTTTCAGCTCTATTTATAATTTGACCATCATTTTCAATCCTGGCCTGATTAATATTAGTCCATTAAAATCATGCTCAGATTTCTAAAGAAACATTCGGCTTTTTTATTGTTGTTGGAAGTGGTGAACTCTTGCCTTCCCCTATGGCATGTGTAGGATGGTTTTGCCTTTTGGCAGACTCTTAAGGCAATGTAAAACATTTTTCCATCACATAAGAACCTCAAATTAGGCTCTTGAGGACATTCTGTTGGAATAGAGCTGTTGGTCTTGCCCTGTCTCAGTGCTCCAGCAGATTCAGCCTGTGAACTTGGAACTATGGACTCCAGCAGTTTGTGTGGAAAGGAGACCATCTGTCCCAGCCCTTGTGCAGAATGGGGCTCAGTGCAAAGCTGGGACAATGCTTCTTCCTCCTCCTCCTCCTCTCCACCAGGTGTTTGTTTGCAGGGAGCCATAGGGTCTCCCCTTCTCCAGGCTGAACCAGCACTGTGCCCCCATCCTTTCCTCGAGCAGGGTGGGCTCCAGCCCTGGGATGCAGCCATGAACCTGTTCCCATCCCATCCACCCTCTCCTGTCCATCTGGCTTCTGCTGCAGGGGCTTCTTCCAGCCCTGGGACAGCAGCTGCTTGTGGCACATTGACCATCACTCCAGTCCTGTCCACTTCACACACAGCAGCTCAATTTCCTTGCCTGTTCCACATGCAGGGAGATCAGAAGTGCCACTAAAATCCAAATCATCTTTGCTGAGGACTAAAAGATCCCATCCACATGAGTGAGCTGAGTCTGTGCTTCTAAAAATTGTTCCCAAATGTTTGCTCATGCCATGCTCTTCCACAGTGACTGCCCACGGACTCACACCACACACACCCTGCTTTCATCTGAGTGAGTCACCAGCAGAATGTCCTGACCAAGGCCACGTTCTAACAATGGCCAGAAAAACACTGTTGTATGCATTTGCCACTTTCTGTGTAAGATAATACCCTCACCTTAGTTCAGCTGGATCAGAAGGATGAATGAATTATTAATCTGGGCAGTGTTCAGGTCTGGGGGAGGGGAGAAGCACCAACATTTATGAATTATCTTATGAATACAATATAAATTATTCAGAAGCTATACATCCTTCTCACAAAGGAAATGAAATATTTTTTGGCTGTAGTAGGCTTGCAGACTCCTAAACAGAGAAGGAAAGAAAGATAAATCTTAAAACAAAAATGCAAACAGAAAAATGTAAGTAACCCTGATTTTAAAGACCTCATTGGCAAAGTTTATGCATGTCACATTTACCTGTGACTTTGTCCACCATTTTAGGGGGAAAAAAGTACTTTTTTTCTTAAGATAAACACTTGTGAAGCTCTAGTTTTACTTGGGTAAGTTAATTTCATTAATTAGAACAAAACCCCTTTAATTGTATTCCTGCCTGTGGTAATTTTACCATGAGTTGAACAAAGCCAGAACTCAACCCTAAAATTTCAGAAACTGGGGGAATGACTATACACAGAATTTTGAACGCACTGGACGTATTGTTTTCCTTTTTGAGCTCACACTCTTTCACAGCTGTAAAGGCTTGTGGTTTAAAACAGAAAGGCAGCTTGTGTGAGTTAGGCAAGTGAGGTCTTTCTGACCAAATTGAAGACTTTTTTTTCTTTCTTTATAAACCCTAGGGGGAAAAAATCCCCAAAAATTTCTTTCTACATTATTTGCTGCTGCAGTAGCTCCCACTCATTGGTGTACTTCTGCAAAGAAATTGTTCTGCCAAATGCAAGTAAAGTGTACTGAAAGTACTTAACTGATCTGTTGATGGATGATGTAAATACTCTCTTTAAAGGGGTACTAATTGTAGAGATAATTACAAGCATTTTAAGGGCCTCTCTTTTTATTGACAGCATTGCTCAATATTAGTAACCCATTTAATGAGCAATACAATCACGCAAAGGAAATGCTTACATTCACTGCAAAATAAAAAAAATGCAAAATTCAGTTTAGAGGGTGGAAAAGCAAATTAGGTGCCCTTTTCTCTCTCATTCATTCTTTCATACTCTGGGACCATCTCCAGGCAAAACATCAAGCCTGAAATCTGTCCACAGCTTCATAATAAAGATCTGAAATTTGCTTTGCATATTCTGCAGAAAGAAAACAAGGGCAAGCCCCTTGGCTGCTGTGAATGGGAATAACTCCAATGGCTGTAGCAGTGCTCTGCTGCACTGCAATTCTTTTCTGGACATGCTTCCTATGATTTGAGGCATTTCTGATGCATGGAAAAGGGAAGGGAGAGCCTGGGATACCATTTCTCTTGGCTGTCTCTCAGAAGTCATTTCAGATTGATCCACCTTAGGAAAACCACATTGCCTTAATTACATTCATGAGGAACATGATACTTTAAACTATTTTATACCATCATAAATTCTTGTACCTTACCCAAACTCAGTTTATTTTATCCCTTGTTTAAGGGAAGGCATACTGCTGCAGCTACCTCTACATCATGGAAGTTTTATTTAAAATGACACTTAATAAGAAAACTAAACCTGCAACCATTCTAGTTCCCCATTCTAGTTAGTTCTTGGCAAGAACTTGTTCATCTTTGCTTGGACATGCCTTTGAGGGATGAGTAGGATAGCACTTCATCTAAAAGGGGCATTGTGTTGCTGCATGAGCTCAGGCCCTTGGTGGCTGGTCACCAACACCTCCATGGCTGACCTCAGGCTAACCTGCAGAGCAGGGCTTTAGTTTCAGAAGCACAGAACCATTAGGATTAAAAGGTGGGAAAAGACCTTCAAGGTGACAGAATCCAACCTTTGACTAACTACCACTTTGTCAACCAGACCATGGCACTGAGTACCCATGTCCAGTCATTTCTTGAATGCTTCCACAGATGATGACTCTACCTCTTCCCTGGGTAGCCCATTCCAAAGATTAACCCTTTCTCTGAAGAAATTCTTCCTGATATCCAGCCTGAAAATCCCCTGGCACTGCTTAAGGCCATTTCCTTTTGTCCTGTTGCTAGCTGCCTTTATTTTACAAATCAGAAGGGAAATTTGCTTCTCTACAATTCTGTCACTGCAATGTCTTCCAAGAAAAAAAAACAGAAACCTCAAGATAAAACTCATTTCCTACTCTCAAAAAAAGTAAAAACATTGAGAAATCATTGTTGCTCTGTTCCTAGGTTTGGGTAGATCAGGGACTGAGCACAGATTAATCCCAAGCTTTGAGTTCTGGTTACTACTGAGAAGTAAAGAGTACATGGCCACAACTGGATGGGTGTTAATGAGGATAATGAGGATCCTGGTACAGCACTAAACAAAGACATCGTGCAGTGCATCTGGAACAACACAGCTGTTCTCCTTGAACTGACAGGATGCAGCAAAGGACTGCTGGCACCTTGGTTCTAGTGAATTCAGTGAGGTCTTTGTGAGGGTAAAGGCTAATGTGTGAGGTCCAAGGCATGTGGCTTTAAATGAAGCATGTTTGTATATTGTGTCTGTGTGTTTCTCCTGCAAATACACAAAAATGCACTTAGGTTCTGAGCCCTCACACACTACTGGAAAATAAGTAATTTCATGGGATTGTTTTGGCTGATAAATCTGATGATTGCTTGGTTGGTTTGCAGCAAATCTGCAGACTTAGTAAGAGAAGATAACACCAAAGTTAACAATGACCCCATCAGAAAGATTCAGGCAACTGGTACCTTTGCAAGCCATCAGGAATCTTCCATGGAAGCTGATCCTTATAGAACACAAGCTGGTTTGCTTCTCCTGGCACTGGGCAAATGGAAGGGGTAAAAAGTAATTATATTATTTCAGTAACCACACTCCAGTTGCAAATGCTTACATGGCTCTGGCTTGCAAATAAATCTTTCTAGCTGGACTATTCATCACTCTTACAAAAGTAAACATAAACACTGATGAGTGCAAACATAGACTGTTACGGAAATTCTGTGGTATCTGAAAATCTTGCAGCTGCTCTTACTCCCAAGCAAGTCAAAGTTCATGTGGAGGGACTAGAAAATGTAGAACTGAGAGTCCAAAAGACTTAAAAAAAACCCCAAAAACCCTAGCCAGTGTTTTCTCTGTCTGGAAAGTACAGAGCAATCAGCTTGAAAAATTACAGGCTCTCTCCCCTAATCTTGAAGCTGATTCTGTGAACACTTAGTGCCGAAATTAGACACCATTTTAGGTGGTATCTTTTTAACCTGATGGGATCCCTGTGCTGTAAAAATCCTTTGCATGTTGGTTTATTATTTTTGCCTCAGGGTAATTTCAGTATCTTGCCCCTTTATGTTCTAGTAGGGAAACAAGTGAACAAATGTACAAATATGCCATGGTAAATATGTAAAGGCACTTCTACTCTTACCACAGAGGGATTGATCTAAATTCATTAACATACAGACATGGAAAACTTGATTGAAAAATTATACTAGAAGTCTTGTAAAAATGTTGGTTTTCCACATAACCTTTATTTCAAAAGCATTTAATTTTTGATAATGTATAAATGTTTATATTCAATTCAGAGTTTTTCTTTAAAAAAAGGAAGAAACATAGTAAATTTAATAACTATAAATGCAAGTGTACTTTCAGTTCCACTTTTTTTATATATTTATTAAAATTTTGGGCTCACCTTGCATATCTCAGTTATGTTTTCTCCAGTCTTTCATGGTTGACAGAGTTAGAGATTTATTTTAGATAAGGTAGATAGCATTAGATGGTTAGTAGCCTTAATTTAAAAAAGTCATAAAACCCACACGAATACAAAAAAAGGTTAAGCTAAACTTAAACCTTAAGCTTAGGTTTGACATGTTAATTCCACTCTAAGGGTAAGTAAAGCAATATTTTAGAATGAGGAATTTTATGTAAATTATTCAAAATATTTCAAGCTGACTCACAGTTTTTCATCCTTCATTGCAAATTTTAATTTAACAAAAATGAAACATTTAGAGTCTTGAAAATAAAAGAACAAAAGATCCTAGTAAGAAAACACTAAACAATGTAATCAGTTATGTTCTTTAAATATTTCCCCTCTTAATCAAGAAAAAAGAAAGAAAAAAAGCCAACAGCCTACATAGAGCAAATTACACAGAAAAATCATGAGCAATTGCAGCCTGTGAAATATTGCCAGCCACAAATTTACCATGACACAATGCAGAGGAAGCTATAGTTTGAAGCCCAAGCTGTTAAATCTGAATTTGGAAGTCTCAAAATGCATAGTTAAACTTAGTGACATTGGGAAGATATTGAAGGGAGATGGCCAAGAGACACTGAGGAACTGCCTCATTCCCATGATCCCCCCCTAACTTATGTTCCTAATACAAAAATTAAAGGAACTGCTGAAATCAGGGAGGAAAAACCCAGCGCTGCAGGATTCAAGGAAAAGAAGGATCTGTGGTGGGAGGGAAAAAGGAGGGAAAGAAGGAGGGAAGGAAGGAGGGAGGGAGGGAGGAAGGAGGGATTGTTGATTTGAGAGGAAGGAGAGTTGGCCTGGTAAAGAATGAAAGAATAGTTTTTTGTTGTAATGAAGGTTTGTACTGATTTATTGAACCTGTTTCTCCCTTGCTGCTTAGTCTTTCAAATAATTTTCTGTGTTACTTAGGAACTGCAACAGGAAACAACAACAACCAACAAAAAACAAACCACACACACACACAAAAAACCACCCCAAAATACCTAACAAACAACAAAAAACTCCAAAACAAAACAAAAACACCCCACAAAACATTAATCACTAGGGGTGCATTTATCCTACTGCATACAGTTTTTTTCCAGTAGTTATAAGGTATTGAAAATTAAGGGTCTTATTATGTTCCCAAGGAAGTAGTGGCAAACCCACTTTTGGTTTTAAGAGGAACAAGAGAGAAACTGAAAATTGATTTTATACCTGAATGTCTTAGTTTGAATATCCAGTTTTTAAACATAGCTCGCCAAAGCGTGGAATTAAGAAGTATCTTTTTAAAAATTAAATATTAATTTTTATTTCATTTTCCTTATCATAATACACATATCATAATAATAATGCCTTTTGAACATCTCCTAGTTCTTTATTTTTAATTTAATTATCAAAAATGAACTGAGTCTCTTCTCCCTCTAGTGCATTTTCATTTGTGCCCATGTAGAGCACTGGCCTCATGAAGAGAGGCTCTGAACTGTACCAGATCAACTGCAGCCATATAGAAATTAGGACTGAAAGGCAGGCCTGATTCATAGCCTATATCATAGTTTGGTTTACTGCTAGGGCAAGAGGTTTGGAGATTATCCTTGGTTTCTTCTCTTACTTAAATAAGGTTCTAGGAAAAACCTTTGGAATATGAAAAAAACACTAAGCCAAACACTTTAGAGAAAGTGTTTGTTTTATACAAAAAGAAAAGTTGTTTTAAACGTTTAATGTTGTTTTAAATGTTTGTTAAAATTAGAAACACAGTCCACTTTCCACACACCTGCAGTAACACAGGTGCAAATTGGGGTGGCAAAGTAAAACTTCTTTGTTGTTAGGGTATTAAGAGCATATTTCATGAAAATGTGTATCAAATAACCAACAGGTAAATATTTAGCCAATCACACTTTGGCTTCTCAGAGGTCTGCACTCGAAGGTTTGCTAGAAATACCATTGTGATGGTTTGCTCTAAGCATATCATGTCATAAGTGGGCCTTAGGACTTCTTGCTGCCTTTTGAGGCTCAGTAGTCGTGCTTGCTTTAAGATTACAGTCAAAGGACATCCCCACCAGCTGCTTCACTGGTTGATTTCCTTAAAAACCTGCTTCTTGCCTGTAACTTTGAGCTCTAGATCTTCCTGTGTTTGTGGGATTGACTGAGAAGTTCTCTGATAGCTCTTTTCCTTCCTGTTCATTCTTCCAGAGGGCTGAGTTACTGCATTGATAAGTTAAATGGATCACTTCTTTAAAAATAAGACAATCCTTTTGTCTTTATCAGTACTCTGTAGTTCCTCCATCACCCTTCTTGAAGAGCAGATAATTGAATGGGACTGCTTTAGCAGACATCACACCCCCAGTGCCAAGCAGAGATTGTTCAGACCCTGTTCTCCTTCCTGACACATCCATTTCTGTGTGCCCAATATTACAGGAGCTCTTGGGCCACTGCACCACACAAGGTTAATTTTCTTCCAGCATTACCATCACATAGATGAATTTCTTCAGAAGCCTTTTCCTCTCTATCCACTGCTCCCCAAAAAGGGCAGCTTGCATCTAGAAATGATACAGCATACCTTGTGTGTTTCAGTAGCCATAGGGATTGTGTAAAGAAAAACTATTTTAGAATTCTTGAACCAAAAATTTTGCATTTGGCAAGGGAAGCAATCCATATGTCTTACATTTTGCAACAGTGAATCATGCTTTAAATCCTGAGTAATCCTAGTGAATTAAGTGAAACCTTCTAAAGTGTAAAATATTATACAATGCAATGTCAATATAAACAGGGAACTGTCACAGGCTGCATCTACACCACTCTCAGTCTAAAACAGGAGTGCACTTCTGAAACTGATCTTCCAACCCTCTCCCCATGCTGAGCTTTGGGACACAGACCAGAGCAGTTTCTGAGCATGAGAACTGCCTTCCCTTTGGGTGAAACCAGCCCAACCAGTGCACTTTGAGAGCATGTCCAGGGTGCTCCTGTCAGGCAGGACCAGCCTCTGGCTGGACAGCCCCAGGAGGCACCTGGATGCTGAAGTTGGTGCAATGCAGACACTTGGTCCTTGCATCCCTGTTTCATCCTTTCCACTGTCCACAGACATGTCTGTGTCTTGTTTGCTTGCTCCTCTGCATGCACCCTCCTCATGAGAGGGATTGGGCTCTCCCTCTCCCCTGGGGCTTGTCCTGACAAAGTCCCCCCTGGGGACCAACAGGAATTCTTCAGGAAGATTAGGCCTTCCCAAGGGCAGACTCCTGGTTCCCAGCTCACTTTAGCCACTTTGAGAAGTGTGAGCAGAGCTGCTGCTGCTGCTGGCCTCAGAGGCTCAGATAATCCTCACAGGACCAGGGGAGATATCTGACAGCACTCTGACAACACTCAGGATCCATACACCCCCAGAAACCCTGAGCAGCTAGGGGTGATGATGCATAGTTAACACCTCTCACATCCACAGCACAACCTCCTGCTGAGTCTGGCTTCTCTGCACAGAACTGATCCTGTTCACTCTCGAGGTGTTTCAATCTCTTGCAGCCAGCTCCTAGGTAGAACTACTTTCTCTTCTAAAACCTTTCATGGGAGGAAAAAAAGGTTTGAAATGATAAACTGTCCCAGACATTAATTCAGCACAGCTGGGGCCATGCAACACTGCATGGACGAGGAAAGACAAGAAAAGAGATCATCACCCCTCTCTTCTTTCTATTCCAGACTGGCAGGAGGCCAAACTGGCTCTAAGAGTAAATTAGAGCAACATAAAAAATCTCTGTTCCATCTGAGGATCCTAAGGGACCCATACTGCTAGCTCAGCCCTTCGTGTCAGCCCACTAAGTAGATCAGAGGAGTGTAGATTACATACATCAAAGTTTCTGATTTATTTTACCTTAAGTAATAACAAGTACGTGTTCAACATACTAAATATCTTCCATATAGTAGATAGGAGTGTTGCTGTAACTTATGTAGATTTTTGTAAAATCTAATTCCAAATCTGTTCTTATGATCTTATAGAAAGGAGCAAAACCATATTTGGTGTGATGCCTACCTAATACACAGTGTTCCTCAGCAGCAGGTGTGCACTGTTTGTACATCTATGTACAAACTATGAATAGTGCATCCCTCTTTGCAACCTCTGCAACAGAGTAACAGCCTCAAAATTCTTATCAGAGGTTTTTAGATTAAGTCTTCACATCTCAATGGTGGAATAAAAATGATCACTACAAGGTGCAGGTATTACAGGCCACATGAATCAATCTGTAAGAGAGGAATATGATAGAAAAAGGATCAGACCATGCTTCCTTTGCAAAATCAAAAAAGTTTTGACAGTTTTATCTTCCAGAAACTTTGAAACAAGGTCTTCCACTTTACTTTTTTATTTCTGATAATATCATTTTACTCAAGAGGTCTACTTGCACAAGTGGTCATGATCTTTCAGTCTAATCCAAATATATCAATGAAGTAATAAGTAAAGAAAAAAACCCAAAAGGAGATGGTCTCAATTCCTGAAAATATCTTAGTCAATCAGAATTTCCTTCTAAAATTGAAACTCTTGGTATTAACAAGTGACTAAACGAGAAACCATTTTTTGGTGCTGTGAATCAGTTGCTCACATAAGTGACTCCATCAGAACATTCACCTGAAGAATATCAAATATTGTAAGGACGCTCACAAAATAGAAGTCAAAGCTTGCTGCTACAGAAGTGCTAAATAGTAATAATAATATGCCAAAAGTCTTTACTTTCACTCCACAAATAGTTTGGCAAGACACCTCATAATAGGAAGGATGAGGTTTAACATATTTTTAAGTGTGACAGAGCAAGGGCCTACCATGTCACATTTCCATGTATAGAATATCCACCTCCTGCAATGTGAGAATGGAATAGTGCCCCTCTGTCCCAGTAGTGTGGGGATATCTGTTCAAGTTCAGTTTTCCCTATTGTACCTGAAGTTTGCATATGAATTTGTCTTAAAAACTTAAATTAGCAGCAGATACTTTTTTCAATCCATAATAGGATTGAATTCTGCATTTCAGGAGCTTTTTTTTTGTTTTGCAAGAATTATTTAACAGAAGTAATGTAACAGAAGAAACAATTATTTACTTTGTAATTATTCACTTTTTCAAGAGAACCTACTTTTATTTAGACAAGGGAAAACATGGGATGAGGGGAAAACATAGAAACAGTTACCAGTGCAATACAAGATGATGAAGCACTAGAAAAATAACAACAGGCTTCATCTAATAAAATACAAAATATTTTGCCTTATGATCCCATTATCTCCCCAGTAGGCCAACCCTGCTGGCCCTTGACTTTGATTGTTTCAGGTTAGGGTTTCCATTTTAATGAGGCTAAGAAAGCTCAGCTTTGGCTCCCTTCATTTGGAGCTGCAGGGCTGTGGCACTGCTGCTGATCACCATCGCAGCGACACGAGTCATGAAGCTGAAAAACAAGGCTCTTAAAAAAAACAGTGATTTCTTTATACATGGTCACTTTGGAGTCTTCTCTTACACCAAGGCCAAAATTATTGCAATGGCCAGAGTAGTGATTCACTCTTCTATCCTTTACTCTCCCGCCACTTTATAGTTGGGGATTTTTTTATTTTGTTTTACCTGGAAAAAACCCAAGTCTTTATCATGGGTCTGTGTAGCTCCTCTTAGCCAAGCACAACCTGAAAAAAGCGCCTTCCTTGATAACTTTCACTTGAAGTTCTCTGCAAGGATTACGTCAACATTAACCCCATCCCGGGGGTGCTGCCTGGCTTCCCAGGCTCAGCTGCAGGCACCAGGGCTCCGCGCTGCCCACAGCCTCGGCTGGCAGAGTGGGGGGCAGGCGTGCAGCCCCGGCTTGTCCTGCTCCCTGCAGGACTGACTGAAACTCCCCCAGACACAGGCAGCGGCGGCTGTGCCCAGTCAGTAAAGAGGAAAAGTAATTTCCTTGTATCCGTATGGCGTTGCAATTTAATTTCCTCGCCATCACAATGCTTTCAGTGGCCCACCAAGCTTTCCTTGTCCGCCTCCGTCTCCCTGCCCGCTCAGCAGAGCGTGTGGCCAGGCCTGGCCAGGCTGGGCCCGGCTGTCCGAGACCCCGGCCGGGACACGGGGCCTTTCCCGGCTGGGGGCCGGAACACTGCGGTAGGTCCAGGCCAGGCAGCGCAGGATGAGCGTGTGCTGCTCCTCAGCAGCGGAAAGCCCAGCACAGGGCTGGGAGGGCTGCCAGGACAGACCTGCAGTGCTGCGGCTCCCGGCATGGCGCTGTCCCGCTGCCCCCTCAGCCCTCCCGGCCATGCTGAGCCACCTCCCGAGTGAGGGGGACAGGGACGGGACGTGTCACAGCGGTGACAGCTCTCAGCTTCCTTGCTGGGCCACCGCGCCTTGGAAGCTCTGCAGGTCTTGACCAAGGACCATTTCTGGTGAGTTTACCTCATTGTCAGCCCACGGCACTTTAAAAGCAAGCAAGCAAACAATAAAGCGCAGGAGCTTAAATTTTTGGCCCATCTCGCTCTGAATCTGGAGGGTGTTTTATGTTTGTTTACACTGCCGAGTAATAAAAACGTAATGTAGGTTTTGCATTTGGAGAAAAATAAGGCGAATGGGAGCTTACTTGGAAAGGGAGACACGTGTCTGCCTGTCTGTCTGAGCGCAGATGGCCTTGCACTGCAGTCTCGAGGCTCTGCATACGAAAATGAATCACATCAGCCCGCAACATTTCCCAGTGTTTCGAGAGTTCTGCTTTCAACACAAATATGAATGTACGTAGCAATGATCTTCATTGTCCTGACTTGGGTGATGTCATATTTTTCCATCAGGATACTGGGTGACAGCACATTTGTATGCTTTGGGCTAAATGTATAACGAGCATGAAATTCCCTTTAATGTCAAAATAAAACTAAAGGAGAAAAAAGAGTGGAAAGGTCATAGGGAAAAAACCTCCAATAAAAATATGACTTTTGGGGCCGCCTGAGTCTGGCTGTCACCGTGATGAGCCCACCGAGGCAGACACCCCGGCAACATCCCGATAATCTTATTATTTGCATGACATTACCCATGAGGCGGGGGGATGGGGAGAGGGGTGGGGGAGGGGAAGGGGGAAGAAGGCCGCCGAAAGCATCCAGGAGGCCCCGGGCGAGCGGGCGGGCCCCTGGCGGTGGTGCGGGGGTGCGGTGGCGGCCGGGCCGTGCCGTGCCGTGCCGTGCCGGGCGGGGGCAGGGCGGCGGATGGCGGTGCGCAGCTACTCGCGGCTGTGCGGTAGCGGCGGCGGCGCGGGGCCCTGCGGAGCGCGGTAATGATGTCAGCTTGTTATTTACCTTCCAGCGCCGGGTGACGGCGCAGCGCGAAAGGAGAATCAATCAGCCGCCGGGTGACCCGCCAGGCGCAAAAAACCGGAGCCGGGCGGGGGAGGGGAAGCACATGGAGCCGCGTTGCATCATCCGCCCGGGGTGGGGGGGACACGGGCGGGACACGGGGACACGCGTGGGACGGGCGCGCTGGAGGCTAAAGAGTCGCGGCGCTGCCGCCCGCGGGTGTCGAGCCCCAGCGAGATGCGATAGAGCCCGTTTGTGCTGATTCACAGCCCGCCCGGCCCCGCGCTCCGGGGCGCTAACTGGGCACTGCCGCCCGCCCCGCACCGGGGCAGCGGTGGCGGCGCGGGGCGCGCTCCCGCAGCGCCGCCCGGGCGGTCCGTCCGCGCCGCTGCGCGGGACGAGCGGCCGCGTCCCGGGCGCCGGAGCGCGCCCCGCGGGGCCCTGCGCGGGCCGCTCGAGTTTGACCGGGCCGGCCGCGGGGCCGAGCGTGCGGGGCACGGAGGGCGGCCGCGGGCACCGCGCGCCGGGCCGGCACCGGGGAACGCGGCGCTGCCCGTGGGCGGGGGAGGGGAGGGCCGCCCTCCGCGCGTGTGTGTGCCTGGTTTGTCACCGGGTTTCAGTTGCGGGGGGGTGTCAAAGCACAACATAACCACAGGCGGGGCGAGGGCTGGCGGCACCCCGGGGCATCCCCGGGGGCGTTGGCGGCGGCGCCTCCTCGAGCCGCGCGTCCCGGCGTGCGGGACCGACGCAGGTGGGGGAGGGCGCGGCCGGTTCGCCCCCCAGCCGCCCCGGCCCTCCCGGTGCGCCCCCTCCCCCGCCGTCCCCTCCCTCGCTCCCGCCCGGTGGCGGCGGCCCCGGGCGCGGCTGTGGCTCCCCCTCGGCGCTGCTCCCGCCGCCGCCGCGCGTCCGCACCGGCCCCGCCAGCCCCCCCTCACCGCCATTCCGCCCCAAAACTTTCCGTTTCCCCCATCCCACTCTCCGGGACTTCCTTGTGCCGCCCGTGCGCGCGGAGGGGGGGGAGGAGGCGTGTGCGGCGGCGGCGAGGGGGGATTCGCAGCCTCCTGGCAGGCTGGCCGGGACCCCGGGGGAAGAGGAGTTGCACCATGCGCGGCAAGTGAGGGAAAGTCTCCGCCAGCAGCAGCGCCGCCGCCCCCCGCAGAAGTTGGGGCTCTCCCCGCCCGCGGGAGCGGGAGCTGTGCCTTTAACGCCCGCTGCGCCGCGAGGTGAGTTCCCGAGGCGGATTATTCATCCCGGGGACCCTGTTGTGGTTTCTTTTTCCCCCGTCTTTTTTTTTATTATTATTATTATTTATTTTTTTTAATTTCCCCCTTTTCTTACGCTTGTCCTTCCCGGCGCAGCCCCCCGAGCCCAGCCCAGCCCGGGGCCCGCTGCCCCCCGGCGTCCCCTCTGCAGCCTGACCCGCCCGGGGGGGAGGGGGTCGCTCAACCGCCGCTTGTTATGACGAAGTTTTCTCAGCCCGGACGTTTTGGGCTCTGTTTGGGGGTTTTGGGGGTGTTTTCTCCGGGCCGAGGGGATGTGTATGTGTGGGGCTGCCGTACCCGTGGCGGGTGTTTTGCAGCTGCCCCCGGGCAGAGCGACCCCAGGGCGTGGGAGAGGGGAGGGGGGCAGTTTCTCCCTACTTCTGAGACAGTATTTTAATGTATGGGGGTTTATTAAAAGACTAAATAAATGCTCGGGGAGGGGGGGAGAGAAATGCGAGGTATTCACGCTCCAGTGTGGAGTTTGCAGAGCCTGGGTGGGGGAGGGGATCCCATTCATCGCCAGGGCTTGAATCAGCAGCGGGCGGAGGGGCCGGTCGCTCCCCTACACCGAAGTTTACTTCCAAGTAGGTAAACAAGTTCGCTGCTCGCCCCCCGCCCCGGGCCCAGCCCGCCGAGCCGCGCTGCCCCCGGCCCCGCTGCCAGCGCCGCTGCCGCCGGCGGGGCCGGGCTGCGGGGAGCCCCGCGGGGCCGGAGCTGCGGGGCCGCCGACCTGTTGCACGTCCCGGGCCGGCGAGCCCAGCCCCGGGCCGGCGGGCGCCCTGCCCCCGGCGCTGTCAGCGGGCCGGGCTCGGTCCCCATTTTGCGGTACGCCTTCAGCCCCGGCGGTGGGGCTGAGAGATGGGTTCGGTGCGCGGCTCAGTGTCGGTGCGGTGTAAAGCGAATGACCCTTGACCTATTTATGTTGTGTTGCTGGGCTCTGGGCAGGCATCCTGCACGGCGCAACAAGGGGCAAAAACACCAAGCCACACCCTAAAAGTTCGGCTCGCATATTAATTCCTCAAAGTCGGCGTTTAGACGGAATAAAGGCTGCCCTTTATGTGGTGCCTTAACATGCCTCTGTGCTGTTCTCCACGAGGATTCGTACGGCGTTTCTCCCTGCCTGACGCACGAGCCTGGCAGTGTGGATGTGGATGTGTGCGCTGGGGGAGGGGAGGCGGGCTGCTTGGCGGGGCTCACCCACCGCCTCCTCCAAAACCAGAAAATATTGCAGCATAATCTTGCAGAAACCGAAAATATTCCATTGAAAAGACTGATGATTTGAAATAAAATGGAGTGTAAAATTAAAATTTCCCAATTAGTGTTTTAGGCTAATAGTATGAAAATAAACATGTTGTGCCAGAGGGAGATCTGATTGTAGGTAATAAATACGAGGTCTTTACTCTTGACAAATAAAATGTCATGTCTTTCTTCCTTACCCCATTTATTTGTGGTCTTTTAACCGAGACTACTCGTGTGGATGTGTAAGGTTTAACATCATCTACCTTGTGCACCATGTGACTGCATGTACTGGGTTTAGGCCTCTCCCCGTCCTGCAGTCAGTGTTCTCTCATGTACAGGGACATTGGGCAGGTTTTAAATTAAATATATCCATTCTGTGATAGCAGATGTTGTTGGCAAAGAGAGCCAGATTTGTCCTAGTGTGTGTTTTGGCGCTGTTGTTTTTTTTGTTTGGATTTTTTTTTAAACAATTACAGATAATAATTGCAACATCTCAACGACAGCAATAGTGAAACAAGGAAGGTTTCCCACAGAAGATTTGTAGAGGAGGTGGGAGGAAAAAGGAAAGCAAGAGGGGGAGGATGCTATCACATTAAAAATGCGTTAAAGCTCTCTTGTGCTATATGTAATAATGGTAAAAACAGGGCAGATTTGAGCCGAGCTGCTGTAGTTGTCTCAGTGTATAACACGTTCAGTGAGCTATGCAAGAACCAGGGGCAGGGCAACCCTGCATGTACAGACTGGGGAAGGAGAGGCTGGAAAGCAGTGTCAGGAGACGGACCTGGGGGTCCTGGTCGATGGCAAGTTGAACCTGGGTCAGCAGTGCCCTGGCAGCCAGGAGAGCCAACCCTCTCCTGGGGGCATCAGGCACAGCATGGCCAGCTGGGCAAGGGAGGGGATTGTCCTGCTCTGCTCTGAGCTGGGGCAGCCTCACCTCGAGTGCTGGGGGCAGTTCTGGGTGCTGCAATATAAAAAAGACATTCAGTGTCATAGAGTCTGCAAAGGAGGACCATGAAGGTGTGAATGGCCTTGAGAGGAAGCCCTATGAATGAGGAGTGGCTGAAGTCCCTTGGCTTGTTCATTTTTAAGGAGACTGAGTGGAGACCTTATTGCAGTCCACAGCTTCCTCACGAGGGGAAGCAGAAGGGCAGACACTCTTCTCTGTGGTGACCAGTGACTGGACCCGAGGAAATGGCCTGCAGCTGTGTGTGGGCATGTTTAGGTTGGGTGTTAAGAAAAGACTCTCCACTCTCCCCAGGGAAGAGATCACAGCACCAAGCCTGATAGGGCTCAAGAAGCATTTGGACAATGCTCTTGAGCACATGGTGTAATTCTTGGGATGTCCTGTGCAGGGACAGGACTTGAACTTGATGATACTTGTGGGCCCCTTCCAACTCAGTATATTCTGTGATTCTAAGGTTGTTTTTTTCACCCCCTAAGATGAAAAAGCGTGTCTCAGAAGCAAAGAGGATTAAAAATTACACATACGTGTGAAGACTGGCAACTGCACAACTGTCCAGGTTTCATAGGGCATAAAAAAGCCCTCGGGAGATAAGTTGGCATCTGAATACATCTCCCCCCACCCATCTGATTAAGATGACTCCACTGTTCTCTGCTATGTCACTGCTGTGAGTTATGTTACTGCTTTAAATGATCGTAGATATTCTCTGCAATAAGTATCTAAGGAGCAAAACTGAGTTAAGGAGGGAGGGGGCACCTGGAGTTGTCAGGTTCTGCTCCACCAGTTTGCCCAGTTTTCACCAAATCATAGAATATGCTGAGGTAGAAGGGGCCCACCAGGATTGAGTCCAGCTCCTGACCCTGTGCAGGACAGCCCCAAGAATCCCACTGTGTTTTGAGCTCTTATCACACTTGGTGCTGTGATCTCTTCCTTGGGGAACCTGTTTCAGTGCCCAGCCACTCTTGGGGTGAGAAACCTTTGCCTGGTATATAACCTAAACCTCCCCTGATTCCGTTTCATGCTGTTTTGGTGCTGTCACTGATTATCAGATGGGCTTTTCTCATGTGGTGACAGGGACCAGAAGTAGACGTGTTGTCTGCTCGGTATGTCTGATGTGCCATGGCTCCTGAAGAGCTTCCTGAACAGAGAGCCAGCCTGTGGCAGCAGCAGCTGTTGAAGGCCTGTCATCCCTTTGCTTGGAAGGAGTAGAGAAGAATGTCTCTCAGTGTGGATGGGATCTTATTTCTCAGTAGCTGAGCTAAGTCAGCAGTGGATTGAGTGGTGTGCTGGGTTGGTTCACTGTGGAGGTGAGGCTGGAAAAGCCCTCCCAGGTTTAGGTTTAGGTTGCTGGGTGGTTGCTGCAGGTAGCGGGGTCGGTGTGTGCGCCAGCCCCTTGCTCTTTGCTGCTGCTACGAGTCCAGAGTAAGAATTCATCTTGTGTTAAACTGATGCTGTTTGCGTTTTAGTAGTGCCAAGGGGCCCCCATTCAAATCAGGGCCATTTGGGGAATATTATAGACAGTGGTTCTCACCCTAAACAGGTTGTAATGTAAGTGAGGGAAACAAAAAGCCAGGAGGGAAAATGCTGGAAAAAACTGACTCAGGGGAACGGCAGCTGATTGTAGTGCTTTATCTGCAGGACCACGGTGTGATCTCAGCTGGTAGGAGAGAGCAGAGTTGTTAACACCTGGCAGCACTGCTGCTGGTAAATCTGTGTGCTCTGCCCAAAGTGGGGTGGGCGTCACAACGTGATCCATATCCTGGATTCCCTTTACTACTGCTCTTCTAATTCCTAGTATTTTAGATTATGCACACCAGCCTGCCTATAAAGTGATCCAGGTTTTGTAACTCTTGGGACAGCTTCTTTTTTTTATAATCTTCATTATGAAGCAAGATGGAAGTAATTTTGTAAACTCTTTTTTCAGCTGCTAAATTAAACTCCACTCCCTCTTCCCCTCCCTCATCTTGCCTATTTTTAGTTAGGAGGAAATAGCTGACCTCTTTACAGCAAGAACCCATACCCCCTGGGTGCCATTTATAGGTTTCTACCAAATGGCCTACTTGGACAAGTTGGTTGAAATTAAACAAAAACATTGGAACTACGGCTGTACATAGGAATAGCAGCCTTCCTGTCAGTGCAAAATCTGTCATTTTAATGATACTGAAACAAGCATACAAAGGTGAAAAGTACAATTTAGGTTATTTTTCTTCAGTATACAAGAGAATATTTTAAAGGTTTTTGTTGTTGTTCTCTGATTATTGATATAATGGAATTTCATTTAAGGATGACTGATAGTGTTTTGTCTTACAGTCACAGGAAGTCCCCCAAAGTTAGGGCCGTGTAAAAGCTAGAAGCAGTCAAAGGAGGTTGTTCATTAAGGAAACATCGTTTCTTACCAGTTGTCTTCATGTGTAGAGATTTTGTCCTAGACAGAGATTTATAAATTATAGTTACTAATGTTTAATAATTCTGTAGAAATATAAATTTGCTTCTGCTAGTTTTACCAAAAGCACGTTTAACTCCACAATGGGTATGTGACAGTTTTTGAAGGTAAAGGTGCACAGGCCTTTCACACTGCTTTTCTTGAGCTGCTTTTCCTATGTGTATTTGTATTTATTTTAAGTGATAATAAAAATACTGGCCTGTAGCAATAGTTATTGCATCTCTTCATTTGTTGTTTGAGAGGAGAAAACTATATTGCCTCTGTTATCTTCTGTTGGGGTCCCAGCCACCAGTCCCTTTCTATACTTTGGGGCAGCTTGGGGTTGGGTGCATCTGAGGATGTGGCTTCCATCTTTATAATCCTGTCCACTTTATGCAGTTAAAGTGGCATCATGATGTTTAACCTCATTTCTTGGCTGTCTCTTTTGTTAGTGTGAATAATTAATATGTGTCCTGTTTAAACTGGAGTGCTTGTAAAACGTCATAATTTTGTGTGAAGTTTCAATGGAAATTTCTGCCAAGAACCCTGCAGTACAAAATCATGATGATAGTACTGTAGTAGGAAGAAATAATTATTCTAATATTTTAGCTAAGTGCATTGCATAACTACATTTTGGCTTGGGTGTTGAACTTTAGTCATTTGCTAGGCTGAGTTACCCAGCACACTGAACATGTGGATGAACAGTGCCTTGATGCTTAGATGACACAACTTAGGGCCTGTTCCTGAGCAGATGAGTAGTACTAACAATGTCTAATAATTCTCTATATATGTGTATCAAAATACTCTCATCTAAGTAACTAGGGAGTTTGAGTGACCCTTTGCTGTTGGAAGGTGGAACAAGACCAGTGTTCTGCATTAGTGTGTAACAGTTGCTCTATACATCACTCCAGTGCTATTCAAAGTGTGATTGCTTTTACTGACCTAAGTTTCATTTAAGCTGCTAATTCTTAGTTACAGTTTAACCTCTTATCACTATGTAGACATTAGAAAGTGTTCTGTTATATAAAATCATAACTCTATTAAATGAAAAAATGTAGTAACATGATTTTATGGGTTTTTTTTGTATTGAAATACAATTTTCCCATACCTCCAATAAATTACTGATAAAACAAAAAAGCAACATTTTTCCCATAGACATTTAAATGACTTGGAAAATATGCTTTGACATTGTCTTCAATAAAACAAAGAGGATTTTACTTTGGTGGATAGATTCCTTTTGTCATTCTGCAGCCTAATGCATTTGTTGTACTCCTTTTTGAAGGCAGCAAACTGCCCTGGATGTACAGTGACAAACTTTGGCTTCTGCTGTATTTTGCTGTGTAGCACCATCAGCTCTTCATCATTCCTTTGCTATTGAATAGAGACCCTGCAGAATATTCTCTAGTTCAAGAGTTAAGCAAGTTATTTATGATTTATATTTCCAAATCAGAGTCATGCTACAGAGGCCCCGCTGAAAGGGAGCAGTTGCATTGATGTGATTAACATGTATACAGTGTTATTGTGCTTCATGCTTAGAAGTGTCCACTGCTGAGTTTGTGCTAATTTGAACACAAGCCCATAGCCTACAGCAAAATAATTGGAAAGATGTTCTTCCAAAAGAATTGACCGGCACAGTGTGCAGTTAATAAATACAGGAGATTTTTATAAAGTGAAGTAAAAATATGGATTTTTTTCTTTTGTAAACTCATGTGTTGGTAACAGAATGAGGAATTGTTATAACAACACGATAGTTTCAGTGTCATTTAGCAGCTACAAGTTGCTTGTTCATTGTATCAATGGTTTTAGTCTGGTTGCTACTGGCAGAGGAGATGTGTGTGTCCAGAGACCCATTAGTATTAGACTTGTGTTAGCACATAGTCTCAGATGGGATTGTTGAACAGGAGTCAGTTTCACAAATATTAATTGTTTCAAATGAACTACACTAATTGTGGTGCGTGAGTGCATGCATGTGCACATATATACACGTACATGGATAGCCTTAAGGTAGGCCAAAAAGCAGTTTTGGGGGAAAAGGTGTAACCCTGACCCTGGAGAGTGGTGGCAGTGCTTGACTCCCACACCCTGAGCTAGGATGTGCTCAGGCTCAGGTCAGCAGCACCTGAGGTGTTGCAGAGCCAGTGAAATGACTGTAGGCTGGGCCAGGCTGGATGTCAGGTTCTGGAGAAGGCAGAGGTGCAGCACCCTTTAATTATGTGCTCGTTAAGATGTAGCAAGGTCAGGAGTGCATGCTGTGCTCCTACCTCTGACTGAGCCTGGTGAGACCAGGAGGCGACAGCTGGGGCTGGGACATGCATTCAGACATCACAATTATGTTATCTTCATTTTTTCCTCCTTTTAAAATTTATTATTATTATTTTTATTTGGTTTTTGGTTGCTCTTAGAAGTAAAATTTAAACCCTGACCTTGACAGAGATGGAGGTAAAATTGCCCTCCTCCATAGTGTTCTCCACAGATAGGGTGAGCTTTGCTGACAAGTTAGGGCTGGGAATCCAGGCACAGACAGTGCCGGTTCATATTGGGGGGATTAGTTTCCAAGGATATTTATCTGTTGCTTTTTACAGTCACAAAACAAACTTTAACCCTTTTCATGCTTATTTTACATGCACACATGAGTTAGACCTCTAAGAATTTGGATATAGAATTGGTTGAAACATATTAAATATTTTCTAAATATTTCAGAAGATATTGGTAATGCTACTAAATATGTGGACTCAGACATCTCTCCTTGTATCTTAACTTTCCTCTTTGGTTTTGTTTTGACTTTTTGGATGGTTTTGTTGTTTGTTTGTTTTTACTTTTTGGCTTTAGTTTTGTCCTTTTTTAATGTAAGGGCTTCTGTAGTTTGTATAGTTGACTTTTTCAGTTGGTGACTTTTAAACTAAAATACTGCAATCTAGGAGGCACAGATAAAAGGCATGCCTGAGGATTATTCTGATGAGGAAAACATCTTCCTTCCTATGCCAGTTCTCAAAAAATGAAAGCAAGGAGCAGAAGCAAGTACATTTTTAGTAACATTGTAGGGTTTTCACAAGACAGATTTTATATAATTCTGTGAAAACTATTCAAGGTTCCTTTATTTTCATTTTGACTACTACTGGGTTTTTTTGGGCTGCTGGTGTTGTAACTCTGTAACAATGCTAATTTGTATTTGGAGGAATCTGGTTCAGTACTAAAATACACAAACACACTCAGCTCTGATACTTCTGCTAGTATCAGAAATGTCTTACATAATCAATTAATTTAAATGAGCCAATTAGTTTAAAATTAGTGCATGACAGTGTATCATAAAAATTCATCCAGCTTCATTCTCACAGGATTTGATGTGCTTGGAGAAAAAAAACACTGAAGCTGAAAGGGTGGCCCAAAATGCAGTATTGGAGTGGAAGGAAAGAACCTAATCATTACATAGAGCTCAAATTTACTAGAGCATTATCATAATGGTTTCCCTCACTGCTGCTGAATGAAAATTACTTTCTGGGAGACCACCAGCCTGTCTTTACTACCTAGTCTGGTGGTGCTGGGTAGAGGTTAGAAAAAAACGTGGAATGTAGCTTAAGCCCTCCTGGGCAGTTTACAAGGAAGAGGAAGATGAGTGGGAGTAGGCTGCCTCAAAACTAGGATTCACTGTTTTTAACCTGCTGACCATCAAGTGGGCAACTATTTTGATTTTTTGGGGGTTTTTTTGCTTGGCTAAGGTGGCATGTCTTCAAAACACTAATTCCTGTGCATTTCTTCAGTGTGTTGATGGTAGTATAATGGTATTATATGTGGGTGCTTTATAAAATGTTATTTTGTGGTTACAGAAATGGCTTTTTGTGCATGCCTGGTTTTTGTAATGTTTTACGTATTTGTATGCATAGGTGCCTCACTGTGAATTAAATCTTCTATTTTAAATTTTGCTTAGGCCAAGTGATAAATTCTTCATGGTATCTACTATGTTACCAGCAGCATGTATTTTAAAAAATAAGTTTAAACATTTTTAAAAAACACTTGAAACATGGAAGGGTTCTATGTTCTCTAATGACAACATGTTAAATGCAATTATAAAGTGTCAGTTTGATCATGGGCAGTGAATGATGGCTTTGTAGATAAGATTTGTTGTGCACAGCAGATGTCTGTGTACATGGAGTCCAGTGTGAAAGAAATTTAATTTCCTCTTACTAAAAATAATATAGTGACATGCATATTCTACCTGTTTAAAATGTGCTCAGATAATTGCAGTGAATGATTTTGTAGTTGTTTGCTCCTGTATTCATTTTCCCATGAGCTTTTGAAGGACAACATTTTTCCTTTTTTTAAATGTAAATTTGAGTATATATATCTGTGAAAAGAAAGAAAATCTGTTTCTTTAACAACCACACAAGGTAATTGGTAGGGCACACCTTTTCACAGCTGGGTAAATCATTTACATTCAACTTATAGTGCAATGTTGTACTACAGAATTGCTATGAAGGATTTATGAATGACAGCTTCTGAAGAATTTTAAACAGCAAAACACATTGTCAGTTTATTTTGTTGCTAGTTTATTAAAACATGTGAATGTTAAGCTGTACTTAATAAAGTATAATCCCATTTTTCCATCAGCTTATCCATTAGGATAGCAAAGTATCAAAGGAAAATTATGAAACAAAAAGGTTCTTTCTCCCTTTCAGTGTTCAGTTTAGAGTTAGAAGTAATGACTGCTTTAATTTGTTAATCTTCTATTAATCTGTAAGTTAGTTTCCTGGCTAACAGAGTTGGGTTTAGGGTATTAGTTTGCCTCAGAACAAGTCTTTGTTGATTTTTTTTCTTTTCTTCAAACTTTTTGTAATTGCTTTTAAACCTTTATTTTAATTACCTCCCTCCACCACAGCAAAAAAATCTATTTGGGCTTGCAGTGGAATTTTAGAGGTTTCATTTTAATGGGTATTTTCTGTGCAACACAGTCTTTAACTCCAGCAAGGACAGAGTTGATGATACATTTGTGTTCTGAACATTCAGCACTGCCTGTTGTATCTATGGCCTGATGTTGCAAAAATGTGTTTGGATGTGCAGGAGCTTTCTGGGGCCAGGCCTTATATGATGGCAGCACAGATTCTTGACTGATGAAGTAAACATTTCTGAGCCTTTTTTTATAGCAGCAGATGATATGTGTGATTTTAGCTTTAGTCCCAACAGGCAGTGTTCCTGTAATGAAGTGGAGATTGCAGTGTCCCTCTCTGTTCCCCTAGCCCACGTAAATAGGTTTTTTTGTATGGCATAACTTCCATGGTCTGTTTTGGGTACTGTTCTTATCTGAATCTTCCCCATGTTCTTGGAAGTTTCTTTAGATGGCAGACATGAAGTTGAGATTTAGAGCCTGGTTTCTTCAAAATGTGCAGGAGCTGTGTTGGCTATGTCAAAATTTACTGGGCTTAATATTTTGCAGTGTGAGACTTGGTTGCAAACATATACATTCAAAAGTGGCCTGCACAGGTGGATGATTGGAACCTGCGGCCTTTTTTCAGTGAAGTGCCCTTAGTTTTTCAGGCAAGGCCATGTCACGGGGGTCAACAAACTCTAGCAGTGCCTGGCAAGCACTGGCAGGATGGACTCATGGCCTGTCTGGATCATGGGTAGTCTCAAAAGCGTTCTGCCAGATGTGACCTACCGCATCCAAAGCCCAACACCTTGGGACTGGCACTGGATGCTTGTCTTGTGTAAGGGCTGCATGCACCATAGCCTCTGTGGAGAGAATATGTCAACCTTTTTTGTTCTAATTTACTGTTCTTCTCTGGGGTGATTGCTCTGTGTTTGACTGCAGTAGATCAGGAAAATTACACAGAAGGATCGTGACATTTTTTTCACCTTAAATACAAATTTTCTAACATTTTTTCATTTGATGACTCAAACATCCTACAAATTGTTGTCTTAAAGAAATATTTAGCTACTTATGCTATTAGCATTGTCTTGTTATTTTTGTCTTTGGAAGTACATATGGTACGTTCTGGTGTCTCAAGTGGAGCCAATGTCTTGCCAGCCTATTTAGAGTGCTAACGTATGTGAGAAAGTGTGCCCTGTGGCCTAAAACATCATTCATGTATTTGCCAATTGCCTCAGTCTTTTAATTTCTGTTTGTATGCATTGCATTTGCTTAGGTTGAATTTATTATTGATTTCAACTGTTTGCAAATAGTCTACTGACAGAGCATTTGCTCACGTCTCCTTTGAGCCAGGATTTTACCCTCATTAGTCTATGGATGTGTTCTTTTGAATGTTTGCCAAATGTGTTCATAAAACCGGTGAAATTAATAGAAGGAAAAGTGGGAGCACTGTGTGACCTGTTATTTGTAAACAACATCATGAGGCTGCCTTTCAGTGTTTGACCACAGACCACTACATTTATTTTTCCCCCCGTGTTTTCCCTTTTTATTCATTTGGGTTTTACGAGCTTCCCATCATATACAGCCATTTTCTCAGCAATGTTAGTTACCTTTTTTTTTTTGGCATGTTTTGGTTTGGTTGGTTTTGAAGGCGAAAGCTACTAGGTAAATAACAACAGTAATATTTACCAGTTCTGTAATTCTGTAGTTCCAGATCATGGCTTGCAAGCTGCTGAGGTACACAGGATTGTTTTTATAGAGAGCTGTGAGGTTAAAAAAAAGAAGGAAGTCTGTTGTCATTGTTCAGTTTTACTGTGCAGGGTATCTTTATTGGTCGACAAATTTAAAGGGTTTTAAAAAATGGTCTAATTATATTGTAAACTTCTTTAGGATGTGATGATATCTATTTTTATGACTTACTGCTTTGTGGGTGTATATATCATTATGCAAGTAATGATCCTTGTTTTCTCAGAAGATAATTTATACCAACATTACATTTTGGCATGAGTTTGGTTACGTTGTGTAGATATTTATGAAAATATCCCTTCTCTTATGTAGGACTGTGAACTGTATTTTCTCTGATAGAATACAGATCTGTCTGATCCTGAATTGCACAAAGAATAATCTGTAGAGAAGCATTTGGATTCCCTTAGTTTGTGTTTACCAGGTCTGTCATAATAGGAAACCTGCTCAACTGATCTTTATTTTCAGGGTCTTATGCAGTACTGGTTTTGTTTTTAGACTACAGCTATTTATATGGCAACATCTGATTTCAGTAAATCCAAATTCTTGCATCTTAAACTGTCAAGAATTTTGTTACTTGATGTTACTACATTTGTGTTCTCTCCTGTGCTTGAGAGCAGCACTCCTTGCTAATGTTAGGAGGGGTGAGGTAGAGGAGGTGTGTATGGTGAGAGTGGGGGTGGGTAGTGAAACAGGCTCTGGCTGTTTACACATTCCAGGCAACCATAGATCTGCTCTCTTTGAGGCCTGAAATATTTTCCTTTGCACTATCAGTCTTGCAGATCTGGGGTATTTGGGCACACTGCCAATAAAAGTAAATAGTGATGTGTTAATCTCTTAGATTGAAATGTAATAAACTGTTTTACCTTTTTGTGTGTGTGCATAAGAAGAAAATATTAACTGCACTTTATAGTTAATAAATGACATTTCTAGAAATACTGAAAGTTAGGACTATTTCTATAATTTCTCAAAGAGTTGCCTATAAAAGGACAAAATAAATTTGACTCCTTTTGTCTTGCTAGATTGTTCCAAAGGGAAAGTTGCCTAATCCAAATATTTTTGCTAACTAGATTTTGTGTTTTCAGCATGGTAACCATTGGGTCAAGGAGCTGAGGATGACTCCCTTTTTCTCATTTCCATGTAATGCGTGTATATACATGCATTTTTAAAATTTATTTTGTGGTAGGCTTAATCTGCTTTATAGTCTTTCATTTGATCATTCTGGTTTTCAGCACTTACTTCAGAGTCCTGATGAAATCAGATACAGAAAGCCATCCACCTGCATGACTTTTTTTTTTTTTTTCCCCAGTATTGGAAATTATTTCCTGTAGCCTGCACTGAAATAGACTGAGCAGGCAAGCAGATGAATAATGATTTCTTCCAGGTTCTGCATAATGTAATGAACAGACCTTCTGTTTATTATTATTTATTATCAATATTTGTATACATGCCATTTCCTTCCCTGAAGCTTGCTTTCTTGGGTTTCTTAAAGCTGTATGCTTTGTGTGAAATTATTGCTTTATTCCAAGTGGTGCAGTAATGCCACTTTGTCACTCCAGCAACTTGCTTTGTCACTAGGACTTGACATGGCCCAACTTCTTGTTGTAAACAGAACATGTTGCCCTACAGAAATGTTACCATATCATAGTGGCAAACACAGAAAAGACAGTCCTACTGAGGTAACAGCTGCTGCCTTCAGTCTTGGGACCATTCTAGCGCATACAGTGCAAAAGGTAATTCAGACCATACAGTTGGGATTTTTTCAAAGGCAGCAAATTGCTTAAAACTCTTGCATAGCTGTGACTGCCATCTAAGCTGCATTTAGAGGCATTAAACTGCTTTTGGAAAAGCTGTGGGCTTCTTCAGCTACATCACCAGCAAATTGGATAAACTGGTGATGTTTCTCTTGACTATGTTTTTAGGAAAAAAGTGCTGTTCTCATCCTGTAGCAACCTGGATCTAAAGCCAGAGGTTTTTGGGGGTTTCTGTCAGGGGAGATCAGACTGTTGAGTTTAACCTAAATGGAAGTAAACAGGAACATTACCTGCACCTCATTATTTCTGTGCTTTTATGACAGACACTCGAGACTGTTTGTATAGTGGCTATGGCTCATGCTGATTATGTTGTTAATGATTGGTGTCTGTAGCATGTGTACTGGCTGCAGTGATTTAGAAGCCAACATTTTTGAATATAAATAGCTAAATAAGTGGCTTGTTTATCAGAAGCTTGGATAGGTACAGCTCCAGTTGAAGTCAGAGGAGTTGGTGCTGCTTAGTGCTTGGATAAATAATTTGTCTTAGTGCAGGGATGCATCATAACATTCTGACAGCAAAAGATCACCTCCATCTTTCTACCCAAAGTTAAATAAAGCTTTATGTTAAAAAATATTTTAAAGAAAAAGATCCTACCAAGTGCCTACTGTCAGTCTGTATGCAGATGGGTGGATTTTTTCCCATGTGCATAAGTTCATTGAAAAGGAAAAACTTGATTCTCAGCAGCAGCTTCTCACATTTACTGTATGGGTAAATGTATGTATGTATGGGTAAATGTATGCACTGTATGACTGTGCAGGTGATAGATGGTTTGTGTAGAGGTTAGAGGATCTCTCTTGTAAATTGGTACCAAGTTTGCTTACCATATGTGTTTAATTTCATTTAATGTAACATTTGATGCAGTGAGAAGAAGTACTATTACTGTACTAGTGATCCTGTTTACTGTTTGTTACAAATATTTCTGAACTAAAACACCATGAGAACTTGTTTTGTGGTTGAGATAGTAGAAACTGGAAATCTTGTTCTTCTTTAAATAAGCAATATGTGGTATAATGACCTAATAAAAAATAAAGACCCAAATGCTTCTTAAAATTAGACAGATTTACTTATTAATTATGTGTATAAATATCTAGTAATCAGCAATATCAAATGATGAACTGTATTATATAAGAATTACATGCAAATTGCACTGGCTTGGAGGTTTCTTCTTCTTTCTCTAGCTTAGAAGTGTTGTTAACCTGGTTGAGAATTTAGTGTAAGGTATTTATTGGAAGTAATTTGATGGTCTGTGATGGTCTGTTCTGGTCCACAGTGGAGTTCAGGAACTATAAGATAGTAGATTAAACTTCTCATTTTTTTCTATTTTTGTGTAGGTTGAGAATATTGGCCTGTGTGAAGCATACTGTAGGCTGTTTATATATTGACCATTAATTTCAAGCCACAGAACCTATGAAATGAAAATTTAGACATACATTTAAAGGTTTGATTTTCATGCTTTTTTGCTGGTAACAGGTCTTTAACAGCCAAAATCAATATCACAAATTTGCATTTTGACCTAGCATAACAGGTGGGTTAGTTTTTCGAATTTTACAGCCTGATAGCTTTCTCTAGAATTATTATTTAGTACTTTTTAAAAATTCAGAATATTTCATAGAAATCTTAGTTAGGAGTCTGACTGATGCAGTGAAAAACCTGCAGTCACAGGGGCATGCAGCTTGTAATGGAAAGAGGCTGTTCTAGTACTGAATTTGTTTCTTCATCTCTAGTGATGGAAACATAACAACACTTCCAGTACATCAGCAAGCTACTGTTTCAAGAGACCTTTCATAGGGAAATGGTAAGAAGTAAACCATAATAATTCATAGACAAGGAGCACAATCTGGGCCTTGCAGGAGGAACCCTCACCTATCTGGCAGATTTCTGTTCATCTTAGGCAATTGTTGTTTCCAGAAGGTTTCTCTCACCATTGGTTTCACAGTTTTTGAACCTGATAGTTTCAAAGTCTATTCTCAGCTAGGCTGTTTCCTGTGAAAAGTGGTGTTTGGTGAGGTGTTCATGTGTGCTGCATCATGCTGCTGAGAAGTAAATTGTTTTCATCCTGCAGTTCTTGCTTCACTTATTACATTTAATGTTCCTTTTGAGAGGGAGAGGGAGCGAGACAGCGGGAGCAAACAACAGTGCTGATATGGTGTGGTTTATTGGACAGAGAGGCATGCTTGCCAGCTTTCCCCAGGTTTGCTCTCTCTGATTCTTATCCGAGGTAGGTTTGGTTGATGCTGGTAGCACAACAGTGGCTTAAAGAGACTGGTCCCGTAAAGGTAGGAATTTACACAGCACCAGTTTCAGCCTTAAATTGAGAATTGGCCTTTCTGAAAGAGAAAATTGGTTTTGCAAGCATTCATACATTACTACAAATTGTTCTGTTGATGAGTCTTTAAATAAAACCCCATGAAAATACACCAGAACAAAATAAAATTAAAAGAAAAAAACCCAAAACAACAACAACAAAAATTCCACCCACAATGCCAACCAGCCCAACAAAAAAACCCTCCAAAAACCCCAAACAAACAAAAAAACAACCCCCACATCCCCCACCAAAACAAAGTTAAGCCCATGACACACTTATCAATTGAGCACTGATAGGTTGCCTTAGGACATAGGTGCTTACATTTGAATTGATTCTCAATTGTCAACTTGATGTGTGTGGGAAGTGAACTTTTAATGAAAAACATTCTCATAAGAACAGTTGCTATTCGTGGTTCTTCTGGTACATGTAGGTGTGTGTTTGGGGAGAAGGGAAATCACATATTAGTATTTTCACTTCTAAATTGAAGAGTTGCCTCACTTATCTTAAGCAATGAAGTCTTTGGATCATACCCAGGTGTTTGTCTGCTGGACAGCTATACTTAATTTTCCATTAAAAATAAGCTTTCTTATTTAAAAAAAATGATTTTGTCATTATAATTTCAGTCACATTAATTAAAATGCTAGTGATAAAAAAATATTTATATAAAGGAACTGATTATGCTCAATGGTACCAGATCAGAATTAGGCAAAAATTTTTACATTATCCATCATGCTTCCTTGCATCAACATATATACCTTTATTCTACTTCTTTCTGCAGTAGTTTGCAGACTGTTTTGGCTGTTGTATGATTGTCAGTACTGTACAAGTTGACACTGATCTAAAAAGTTTATGGCTGACAACTGATGTTTTTGCCAGTTACAAATGTCTTTTTCCTCCTTGTACATACTTCAGTGTAGAAGTTAATAAAGCCATTTCCCCCTTAATATTTAGACTTTCAGTTCTTAAACATTAAAACCAAAGTGCTGTTAGCTGTATTTTGATAGGCAGAAGTGTCCAGGGCTGTGTTGAATGGGGCTCTGAGCAACCTGGTCCAGTGGGAGGTATGTCCCTGGCCATGGCAAGGGGGGTGGAACAGATGATCTATAAGATCCCTTCCAACCCAAAGCATTCTATGATTCTATGAATATGTTGAAGTTGAATTTTAAATAGTTCAACTTAAAAAAAAAAAACAAAACCAGAAAGGAAGATCTCTTTCAAACATATTTATATACTTATTTTTGTGAAATATGTGTCTTTATTGTAGACCAAGACATTTCTTTCTTATAGGATATGGCTCTAGGTTAAATATTTATGTCTGTGCTTAACTGCATACACAATGGTTTCACAGGAATAGAATAAACAGCAGTTGTGTGCAGAAAGCTTTATGTTCATGTGTGTATATGTTTAGGACCTGACCTTCATTGCTGGTTTATACTTCCTAAGAATTTCCTGTCTGAAGTTGAAATGTTTTAGAGTCCATCTTACTTCTACTTTGTAGATTTTAAAACCAGTACCAGGTAACTAAGCGCTTTCCATAGGCAGTGAACACCTACTTGTTGAGCCTTGTGGTTTGTCTTTGTGGTTCATGTTTAATCTTTGGGTACCCCCAGCCCCCTCTCAGTGAGGGCTGGACAGAAGAATGTTTGACTGCTGCCCACAATACTCTTAGGGAAAAACAAGTCTGTGAGACTTCTATGTAAATAACACAGCATTTAGTAATGAGAAGGTTAGCAACTCTCTTAATTGCTCATGAGACATACCTGTGTAGAATTGTGCTTTGAAATTTTCTTTCAAGTTCTCTCCGTATCTCCGGTCTGAATTTTATATCCACCAGCATTGCAGACTTATTCTACAACTAAATGGAAGGAGTGTACATTTCAAACCTTGTCTAGTCACGGTTGGTTCCTCGTGTTACAATCCTCAGAGAAGTTAATGCTCCCTTCTGAGACGAAGGAGGCCTGTCACCAAAGGAATTGAATAAATTATAGTGGTATTCAAAGGGCAGAATGAAAAGACAGGTGTTGGGATTGCAGATGTAGCTTTAGTCAGATGAAGGAAATGGTTGTAAATATGCAGTCTGGTTCATAATGTAGGAAAAAGGGCACTCATGGAGTTCCCAGACAGTGTATATGTAGAGTTTGGATAATTTATAAATGTTTCAGGTGCTTTTTCCTGCTTGTATGAAACAGGATTTTTCAAAAGCTTTCTGTCTAAGACAGGCACTAAGCTTCATTTACCCAGCCATTTTGAGAAACAACCTGAATGCCTTTTGTATTCTTAAAGGACATGGTTTGCAATATTTTCCAGAATTGCTGTGACACAGCCTCTGGGGCTGTGTCTGTCCCCAGTGCTGGGGACAAGGCTCCTGCCCTGGCAGGGTCTGTGAGGCTGTGTCTGTCCCCAGTGCTGGGGACAAGGTTCCTGCCCTGGCCTGCTCTGTGCCATGCCTGGCTCCTCAGGCAGGCTGCTGCTCACAGCTCTCCCCTGACCCGGGTGAGACATCTCCTGGGACAGTGTAACACGTGTGGTGAAGCCTCTGTGCCTCTCCCCTGAAAACATGAGAAAGAAGACTTTGCCAGGGATGTTTGTTGTGGCAGAAGGCATCAGCCAGCAGGCGTTCTGGGGAGCCAGGG
This sequence comes from Ammospiza caudacuta, assembly GCF_027887145.1. Lineage (NCBI taxonomy): Eukaryota > Metazoa > Chordata > Aves > Passeriformes > Passerellidae > Ammospiza > Ammospiza caudacuta. The sequence goes on from NC_080594.1 coordinate 100,614,530, forward strand.
AGGAGGTGAACAGCAGCAGTGAGAGGCAGCAAGGCTGAGCTTGCCTGGCACTGCCGTATGGCTGCTGAAATATTGCTGCCAAATCGCTTCTTGCTGGTGGGCAAGAGGGCTGGGGTTGAAGGAGACATGAGCTGGGGAAGAGGGATGGATGACAGCCTTCCCTGGGTGCTAGGGGCTGCAGGATGTGCTCTCCCCCTCTCCTGCCCACTGGCAAGGGCCGTCCATCATTTGTGGCTATTGTTTGATGCAATTAGTTTTTATTGACCAAGACGACCTTAATAGATAGGTTTCATTTATGTATCTTGGTTTTATTGCAGTTTAGCCCTCTAAATACCCATGAGGCTCTTAAAATAACAAGGATACTATTAATTAGAAGCTAAGGATTGTAAGCTTAAAACAATACACGATTTCTTCCTTTGTAACTACCGCCAGGTACTTAAAAATAGACTTTCACTAAAAATGTTTTGGTAAGTGATAGCTGATTAATATAAGAAAGAAATCTATCTAATTTCCTTTTTTTTTCCTTCCATTTTTGTCTCTTGCTTATTTGAGACACTGTTGTCTCATTCAATGTCATTGTAGTCCTCCAAGGTCACTGTTTTTCCCATCTAGTCTGTTGAGTGTTTTACCCCATGGTGAAGGTATTTTTTAAATAGGAACATGAAATAATTTTCAAATCCATAAAAGCAAACATAAGAATTACAACTGATTTAAGCTGTGAAACTACCCTGCTTATTTGAAATTGAGAAGATTTCACAGAGACGATGTCTCTTAAAATGGCGGGAAAGGGAGAGAAAACAAGTGGCATTAGCTAAATGAAAGGTCTGAGAGCTAAGAGCCTGATGTGTAATAAAGTGTTTTTATGCCATTTTGCTGTCAGCAACAAAATGAAGCAAATACATTGGACTAGAAGCTGAAGTCTTCTACTGTGAAATGGAAATTTATCTGGTATTGTACTTTTAAAAATATATTGTTTGTTTTTCTGCTAATGAGTGCATGCCAGATTATTGTTTACCAGTTACCATTATAGTCCAAATCAGAATTGAAGTTGGCAGAACATAAAGGAAATTTTGAGGCAGCTAAATATCATCATCCGGAGCTTCATTTACTGTACGTGTTTGTGACTTCAAAAGTACCATACATCGAGGAACAGGCATATTAGTCACCAGCACAGTTCAGTTCAAATGACTCTTTATTTTTATGAATTCCTATTTAAGAATTGATTAAAATATCAGTATTACTGCCTTTACAATGAAAGAGCTGGTTGTCTGTTAAGAATAGAGCTGCTTAGATTGGAATAGCAGACTGGAATACAGTATTTTGTGTAACTGGGAAGTGCACGTAAAGCAGCATGCATTTCCCTGGTGAAGTGGCCTGCCAGGCTCAGGTGCTGGGCAGTGTTTTGTTACTGAGGTGTTCTGCTCTGCTGGCAAGTAGAGCCCTTTCACTGGATCCTAGCTCACACTGCCTGAATGTAAGAGTCTGAAAAGGTTGAGAGGGAAAATAAACTGAAATAATCAGTTTCTGTACTGTGGGGGCATTAACAGCTACAGCTAGAGTGACTTCTGTCTGATTTCAGCACCTGCCAGCCAAATCCAGAGTTTATATGGTAAAAACTGAAAGGTGGGTCAGCCCACAAACCTGCCTTGTGTAGCATGAGCTGGGCGGGAGTTCAGGCATCTTGAGTAGGTGCATGTCACCTGTCTAAGCATTATCGAGGTTTTCCTAAGAAACAAAATCTGTAGTTTGGATTTGTAAAATCACAGAATATCTCAAGTGTAAAGGAGCCCAGAAGGGGTCTAACTCCGTGCTCCTCACAGGAGTGCCTAAAACCAAACTGCAGGATTAAGAGCCCCATCCAAGATGCCTCCTCCAGCAGGCCCGTGCTGTGACCATTTCCCTGGGGAGCTGTTCCAGTGCCCAGCCACCCTCCAGGTGAATAACCTTTTCCTAATGTGCAAATTGGCATTGTCTGTCACTCCATTCCTCCCAGAATAGAGCACTTGGTTCTGTTAAGCATCAGCCACATTCCACAGTGTTAATGTGCTCAAAGATAAGGAATTCCTCCAGGTGTTGGAAGGATTAGTGGCTGAGGGAGGGGGTAAAGGAGACCAAAGTGATGTCACTCCCTCACCATGGGAAGAGCTCCTGGCTCCTTTGTGGTTCATTCCACGGGCAGCACTGACTGGGCGGGTATCACATGGATCCTCTGGATAATAGCAGGAGTTTGTGAGGCCCTTCAGCAGGCCTGGGGAATGAAAGTGTCAAAACCCAGATTCTTTTAGTTCTGTTGCTTTTAGAACAACATATTTATTTGTTATGTGAGCTGCAATCTGGTATGAACTTAATTCAAAGCCCGTTGCAAATGCCTATTTGCAGAAGGGGCGTGAACTTACTCTTTTTAAAATACATTTTTAAATGTAATTGTGAAAGGCAGATAAAGTTATAAATCCATCAGCAAACTGACTATTTTAAGGCCATCTAGTCATGTTTCCAGAGATTTGATTTTTACAAATGTGATATTTTTAGCTGGATGAAAATGAGCATATACCACATGCTGGAGGTATGAAGCACTTTGTAAGCTGTAAATTTAAAACCTTCTGTTTTCAATATGATGTTTTAAAATCTAATGGTGTGCAGTATTTTTCAAATGCTATATTATTATAGTTTAGCACAATTCTATATGTCTGCAGAATCATCATATAAATTTATTATTTATCATGCAGCTACAGAGTTTATGCTGATAATTAGGACTTCTTACGTAGTTAATTTCTGTGACCCTTGCACAAGGACTTTTTGTTACTATGCTATGTAGAAAAGCTTGTATAAATTTCTTTTGTGATATTGGGCTGGGATGTGTAATACATAAAGGCTAATTTATTTTTAGACCACATTTTCATCTTAACTTACAATAGGAATGTGGATTTTTGTTACATTTTGATTGGTTATTTTTGATTATGGTCCAGCTGACATTTCAAAATACAGCTTATATGTAACAAAATGCCTACCTCTGTCATATATACATTTCTTGAAATCAGTTGTGGTACAGTTCTCATCCAGACTGATCCTAGGAGTGCATCAAACAGCATCACCAGCCACTCAAAAGAGGTGACTTGCCCTCTGTGTTCAGCATTGCTTCAGCTTTACCTTGAGCACTGGGCCCAAAATTTAACAAGGATGTGAAGGTCTTTGAATGTGTCTAGAGGAAGTCACCAAATGTGGTGAAAAGGGCTGGAAAGCATGTCCTGAGAGGAGCAGCTGAGGACTTTGGGCTTGTCTCCTTGCAGAGAAGGAGCCTGGGAAGCAACCTCATTGCTCTGGATGGCTTCCCAAGGAGGGAAAGCAGAGAGGGACGTGCTGATCTCTTCTCCCTTCAAGGCAGTGAAAGGGTGTGTGGGAATGTCTCAGAGCTGCACCAGGCTCAGTTTAGACTCGGCATTAGGACACTTTACCAAGGGGTGGTCAAACACTGGAACAGGCTTCCTGGGTGGTGGTCAGTGCCCCGAGGGTAACAGTGCTTGGACAGTACCCTTACAATATGCTTAACTCTTGGCTAGTCCTGAACTGGCCAGGCTGGGACTAGGGAGAGTTGTAGGTGCCTTCCATCTGTTCTGTTCTATCCTTTAGCTGTGAAGCCCCTCTTATTTTTGTTACTAGACCTGTAGAGCTTAGTGTCAGATCAGGCTGAACATACATCCTGTAACCATGCTAAACAGAAGGAAAAAAAAGTACCTAGGCATTCCTTTACATTTGGACTTCATGAAAGCCTGCTCTGAGTGTGGGTTCAGCTGTTTTGAGTGTCTGCTCTGGAGAGTCAAGTAAAAGCATTTGTTGCAATCTGTTCTCAATACTGTTTTCCAGGTATAAGAAGCTTATTCTCCAGTAACTATGTTGGTGTAAAAACCAGTGCAATAGCCCAGTACCATGTGTGTAGGTGGAGCTATTCTGCTAAAAGTGCTGCCATGTTTATTTTTTTTTTGTAATTGTAACCTGTCTAAACCATAGTCCGTTTATCTATCCCCTTGCTGTAACCCAGCAAGTATCAAGTGGTTTGAACTGCATTGTATTAGATTATAAAACCCTTCTCTAATAATGAGGTGCTTATTCTCAGCAATGGTTACAGAAAATGTAATGGATATAAATATGACTTAATGGAAAACAGGGAGAAAGGACTTGTGAAATGGCAGTGGAGTGGTTGACTGAGCTGCTATGTGTGTTCCATTTTGGTATAATAAGCAGAGCATTCTGAAATCATGCAGATTTTCTGTCAGAAAATTTGCCAGTTCTTTATTCTGGAGGGAACAGATTATATTGGTAATTGGCAGAAAGCTTAAGAGAAATACTGGTTGTGCAGGGTTAAGCTCACCATGTCTGATGATGATTTTTCCTGGATTGACACATCCAGGGTGTGATCAGTGCTTGCTTTTGTTTCCTCATTATGCTGAGATTTAATGACCTGCATTTAGAACAAAATCCCCTGAAACTGGAAACCATTTACATTACTTTGCACTGTTTTTTAAATGCTACACCCACAATAAGTCATTTCCCTCTTGCTGTAGTTATAGCTGTAAAGAAGTGGTGCTTTAAGGGAGGGACCTCACTAGGTGGTTGGATGGCATGAGGTACATGGATGGAATGGGTAAAACTTGAAAGCCTCCCCTCACCTGCTTTTGCTCTGTACATTCTGCTGAGAAATTATTAACAGGTGCTGAAGGCATGGGTGCTGCCTGCCCTGAACTCTCAATGCACAAAGAAAAGATGAAACATACTTTTTTTTTTTTAAATAAAAGGAAACTACTGGAGTTAGAATTTGTTGTGAATGAGGACTAACCTGACAATACGTACTGAATTTTCAGTGACAGTGAAATGTAACTATTAATAACTACATCGACCGTTCTTTTTGAGTCTGTTTTTCTTGTCCTACCACAGGGAGGACATTGGCAGACTGAGGAAGGATCAAGAAACTATTTTAATCAAACATTAAAACACTCTTGAGAGAGGTATGGCTGAGGGTGCTATGCTCAGAAAGAGATAAAGACACCCTTCTAAATTAAGTAAGATTATTTTCCTCTCCTTCTTTGCTTTGCATCAATACCCATCCCATCCTCCACATCATGTTTGTTAGCCTGTAGATTTTGAAAAGATAGCATTTGCTTTCTCTCCATATCAAGATCTCAATCCCATTTGCGTTGACATTTTAGCTTTATGAGGGAGAATGCATTATGTAAAGTTTCCATTAGCCTGCAAAATATTAAATTAAGTGTTGAAAACATGAGTTGTTTGTGGTGAGTGAAGCAGAGCAAGCCATGGAGATGATTTGTACTCGTCAAAATTAGATAAAGCTGTTGGTTTGGATTTTTAGGTTAGACAGAGAATGTAGCCTACCTCTCACTTTCCTTCCCATCTTTTTACCTTTGTTTAGAAAATTAAATAGACAGAACAAAGGCCAAGTTCTTAATAACACAAGTGAAAGCCTAACTATAATTTGTAGTTGGAAATACTGTGAGTAACATTTGTGGCCATACGTTCCTTTGGCAAGATGTTACATTCTCCTTGAACATATAATTATGTATCATTGCTTAATAAGGAGAGAATTTCTTTGTTGAACATTTCTCTGTACTGTTAAGCTTTCAAACTGCATGGTGTAATGGAATGTTTTGGAAGGTATCAGAAGATTGAACTGCTGCATTTTTTTTTCCTGATAGGAGATAACACTGTTACAGCATTAACTGTAGTCTAAAATGGGTAAAAGTGTAATATGCAGTGGTGTATTTGTGCATAAGTACAGGAATATAAATGAAATCAGTCTCAACATGCACTCACGATAACATTCTTCCAGTTTGTTTACAAAATGAAAGAATATCTGTCTCTGGTAGAAAATTCTGTGTTTAAAGCAGTGTCTCACTATCCTTTGAAGTGTTAAATCCTCCTGGGTTTCATTTTTTTTGGCACAAGAGTAGTGGATGTTTAAGAAGCCAACAACATTAGCTTGCACAGGAGCATTCCTGTCTTATTTTTGTTTCTAGGTCTGTTTCCTGTGTTGGGGGAAGGGCAGTGAGAGCACAGCTGCTCCCAAAGTTCAAGATGAAGCTGCTTCTTCAGTGTGTTTTAAGCCTTGGTCACCATTTCTTACTGGAAGTCTTTAAATGAGCTTTAGTCTGATCTTCAATTGAGCTTTTATAGGCATGAAATCTCCCTCCTTCCCCCTCTTCCCTGACCCTCCATCCCAGTCCCCAGCAACAAAACAACTCACTACTAAAACAAAACTCCTGATTATCTGCAACATAAATATCGAAGGGGACCCTCAAAAGCAGAGCATTTTGATGTTTCTGAGTTCAGCAGACTTTTGATAGAGCAATTGATCAATATTTGTTCTGAGAATTTTTTTCCTTCATTTTTAAAATGTTGATGCAAGCTAGCACAAAAGATTGGCTACTTTGGATACCAGAGTTGCTCCATTTGAACTTTTATTTCTCAGATAAGCTGAAACATCACAGAGAATAGGAGATAAATTTTCTGCCAGTTTTTTTATGGTACCTCCAGTAATTCACATGAAAAAGTAACAACCTCTTCCTCTCATACATTGCCTTATACATATTTTAAACAGTATTCTCTCTAAATTCTTCTGAGCATATGTTCCTTGAGCAGAAACATTTCTAACTTTTCATAGTTTTACAAACATATTAAAGCACCTCTTTCTTTCATTTGTCCAGCTGACATTTTTATTGTGTTGTGTTGCAATCATATGTATATAGAAGGAATAAACCAAGCCTGCACTGGGAACAATGTCATTGTTGCAGTTACTCTCTTTTCATGCAGTGGTAGGACTTTCTTTTGAGGTACCTTTGCTTATATGGACTGCTTAGGTGAGAAAGAAAATCACATATTGTTGATTGTATTTGAGTTTCCTGCTTGAGAGCAGATTGATGGTTGTATGGGAAGAGGGTGTTTTGTTTAAAATGCAGAATAATGTGGAAAAGAAATTTGTTGCCTTCCAGAGGCACATAGTCTGGGACAGCAGGAATTTAGGTAGAAGTCCAGTTTTCAGTGTGGCTGTTTCGAGGTCTGAAGATATTTTAATCCAAACAGAGCTGAGGAAGAAGTTAGTGTTGGGCTCTCACTATTGATTTATAAAAGTGTTGGCAGATGGGGAGGACAGGAGAAACTTGGCTCAGCACCAGCAAGGGAGAATAGATACCTGAGGTAGTTATAAACCCAGATTATGATCCAGGTAAAATGATGGAGTAACTGATATAGGGCTTGGTAAGTAAAGGGCAGAGGAGAATCACAGGATATTGGTAATGCTTGTCATGGTGAGTTTGTTAAAAATAGTCCCTGTAACACTAACTACTCTTGCTATATTTTTGAGCTGCTTATATACATTGGGCTGTTGACAGGGAAGAAGTGTAAAAATATATGTTTTCCATAAATTTACTCCCTCGGTGCTCTTCGGCATTTTCCTGAAGAGTCAAGAATGATGCACAGTGAGGACACACAATAGGTGAATTAGACCTAAGGGAAGATTTTGGTGGTCCTTGAGTATCTGTGTGTACCAGTGGGCTGCCAGTCCTCCACACTTGAACATTTTATTGGTCCATGTTAAAGTAATCACTTAAGTTTATAGAGTACTCAAAGATGGAGAAAATAATTTAATAGAGCAAATGGATGAGTGATTGTGCTTGTCAAACTGGGCAAAACAAGGTCTTTGCTTTAACACAGCAAATGTACGTGAAGAGTCAAGGATGTAGAGCTTCTTTTGGAGCAGTAGACTCCATCCTGTGTAGAACATCTGCAGCTGAGGGGTGACAGGAGCCCTGGTATGTAAGCTGGGAAGTGTGGGAATGGGAAGGGAGATGGTGCTCTGGCTCTGCGAGGTGCAAGGCTGGATTGCTTACTCCAGTTCTTAGTGACTACAAATAAAGGAGAAAATAGATGAAGGTTCAAAGGGGAGTTGCAAGATTAAAGGGTGGAAAGAAGCCTTAAGTAAAAAGCTTCTTTGAGTTTAAGGTATTGAGCTTAACAAAAAGCTAAAATGTATTCTCTTTGAGCCTTCTTAATGTGTTAATCTCTTAACTTCTGTGTTTATTTCTAAGTGGGAGAATCATGGAGCCCCTCTTTTCTGATTCCAGTTCTGTCATGTCTCAACAGTTTTAAAAGCTTCACAGATTTTATATATAAAAAGGGCTTGAGAGTATTCAGTGAAGTAGTTAAATGTAATTACCTGATTTTGTAGATAGAGAAACCGGAGTAATGTCACATGTTTTAGTTCTGCCTCTGGATTTTTTATGGAGTACATTTACAGAAATCTCATGGTAGGGCTATATTGTAATTGTATTGTCCTATGCAATGGTTCTGTGAATTTTCCAAATTCAGGATAATGACTTTTTTTAAAGAATTTACATTTGTTCCCTGAGCTCTGATCTTGAGGAATTGTGTTAGTATCTGCAATCCTAAAACTGAAATTCAGGGGAGACTAAGATTGAAAGTTAGGGGATTTGGTAGTTATCTTATAACTCCAAAAATGGAACAGTGGCATAATGAAAAATATATTAAATACTTTTTTTTAATAATCTAATGAAACACAAGCATATTCATTTATAGGCTACTCAGGAAAAATCAATTATGTCAGACTGGTATGAACTGTAGCACTTTCTGGAGAAAAACTGAAGTCAACAAATATGTGATAGAGTGAAACATACTGGAAATAAACTCAAGGAAGAGCAAGTAGTCTTGCTCTTCATTTTTAAAAATGCATGGACTTACTTATGGAATCAGTAAAATACCCTATGTATGTATATAGAAATACATATGTGTGTGTGTGTGTGTGTGTGTATATACAAATGTTATTTTCCTGGAAATTAAAATATTTTTTTCTGTATTAAGAAGTGCCATATGCTGATGCTGGGGAAAAAAGTTTTAGTGCCATTTCTTACCATTACAATATATATTAAAGAAGAAGTACTACAACCTCTAAATTATTATTGTATATTTTGCATAAATGTTCATTATGCACTGTTTTTTCCTATATTAGTAACAGGAGGCAAATAATGAACTAAATAATGAATATGCTACACAATATAGTGTTTTCAAGCAAAGTGCTTATAGATACACAAAACAGGAGAAACATTAAAGTGATACAAAAATATGGAGGAGATAAAAAAAACCCTTAAACCAAAGGAAGAGGGCATGGAAATAGGATCTGAAAGTTCGCATGTAAGCAGTTTTCATATTAATATATAAATAAATATACATATGCATCTAAACAGAGTTTGACTAATCCTTCTCAATTTGAATTTTCTCAAGGATAGCTGCATACTTGCTCTCCTATATCAAATGAATTATTTTTCAGGTATAAACTTGTCAGCAGTTGTTCTAAGGTTCTAGTCTTCCACCCTCATGATATGTTGGGGTGTGGTGCTTCAAAACTTGGCTGCTCTATAGCTGGGAAGAGTGATTCAACTTTAATTAGGTCAGTCTTTCAATGTCAAAGCCCTCAAGCCTTTCACTGTCCCAACAGATGCATGACAAAAATTGAACCCACAAATCACAGTGCTGTGTGTGTGTACACAAACTCTTGGAGCTTCAGTGCCGTGAGAGCTGTGAAACCAGAATTGTTTATGCTACCACCAAGTCCTGCCTTCAGCCTGTTCTGAACTCTTAATAACCAAACAAAAATGTTCCAAGTGGATTATGAATGGTGGTAGTCTGGCAAATTATAAGAATATTGAGGTAGTGTGTTTATGGAAGGTGTTTGGCAGATATTGAGAGTCAGGGCTGAAGGGCTCAGCCCTGCAGCTGGACACAGAAATTGTGGCTGATTAAAGCTGAACTGACTCAGCTGCCAGGTCAGAGTTGTGCCATTGCTCAGAGCTTGTCCCAGGTGAAACAAGGCTCCACTTTTCTTGTCTGGCTGTCGTTACTTTAGAGAACAAACTCAAAATAGGAGCTGTGCTGTGTTGTTGTTTGGTGTGATCAATGGGGAAGATTTTCCTCATGTGTGTACTCATGTATAGATGGTGGATGATTGTCTGTGTGTTTTTAGGACTTGGCTGATTTTTTCTCTAAATATTGTGTATATTGTGCATTTTTCACAACAATCAGTGTTTGTTAGTGTTACAGTTAATAGGTGGAACACATAAATACGTCTGTAGCTGTGGTTGTTCAAGTCTGTTCTAAAATGCCATATTCAGTTGTGTAATACTTCTGACTTAATATGACTTCTTTTTTTCTGCTCAGAAGTATTTTTTTTACACCTGAGCAATATAAGCAAAAACCCTGTAGTTTTTTAAACTGAATATTACCAGAAAGATTCCTTAGAGTCTGTATCATTATTTGAAGGAAAGGGGAGGGAAAGAAAAAATCCAGAAAGAAATCAGTTTTTGTCTCCATCTTTTTTTTTTTTTGTGTGTGTGTGTTCTCAGACCACAGCAGAGTTTTGTGTGTAAATAATACATTTGGTGGTGTATTTATTTTGAAAAAAAAATTCTCATGCAGGTGTATTTTAATGTTGGCAGCTGTGCTTCTCTCCCACCTCAGTTCAGCACTAACCTGTCTCTTTCAGTCTGCATCCTCCTGGGAAATGAGTGCCTGGGTGAAGGGAGAGAGATGTTCTCAACTGTCCTGTGATTTATAGCAGTATGTGAAGAAAATGGCAAGATCCAATGATACTGCATCATATGTAATTATTGTTGTCCTTCCTCTTGGCATACTTTCCCTTCCATTTTTCCTCTTGGTGTTTTCTGGGTCACAGTTCAGGTGTTAGTCTAATTCTGCCTTTGTAAGCTGGTTGTCCTCACAGATGCAATTAATCTCATCTTTAACCATGCTGTTTTCTTAAAGACTCTATCCTAAATTTCAGTGTGCTTGCATTAAATTATTTTTACAAGAGCATGTAGTCGCAGAACAAGTGGGAACAGGTTCAAATTGGAAGTGAGTAGGTTTAGATTAGATACTAGGTAAAAATTCTTTGCTGTGAGGATGATGAGACACAGGAACAAGTGGCCCAGGGAAGTTGGGGTGGATTTCCCATCCCTGGAGGTGTAGAAGGCCAGGCTGGATGGGGCTCTGAGCAGCCTGGTCTATTGGAATGTGTCTGTGCCAGTGGCAGGGGGCTGGAAGAAAATGAGCTTCAAGGTCCCTTTCCAACCCAGACCATCCTGTGAGCCAACTGGGGCCAAGGATTGAAATGCCTGGTCCCCAGCCTATGTTTTGAAATGCAGGTTTTTCAAGCAGACACCAGCAATGTGGAATGCTCACCTTTTGTGCTGTTTTTCTATTCTTTTATTAATATGAATTGAAGTGTAAAGATGATCTTTTAAAATTCAATACTAAAAAGGAGGCAACCAAAATGCTTCTGTTTTAGTCAAGTTAGCAGTCTCAGTTGTCATGTTGATTACTTTGTTTGTCCATTTCTGCAATATTAAGCATGTATGGTACTAACTTAAAGGAAATTATTGAAAATATTATATGTTTTAAACATAAATTTCAATTTATTTGATTTCTATTGTACATTTTTGTAATTATTTCTGTATTTCTTTCATCACATTTCTGCAGGATATGTTCCATAATGTGTTTACCCTGTGTATTTATGGAAACTGTTCTTCCATCAAATTTTCTTACCAGATGTAGTTACAGTTCTTTTAAAAGCAAAATGATTTTTCATTTTATGGACATTTGAATAACTACTTTGCATTGATACCAGGAATAATAATAATAAAAAAATATTCCTGGCAGCAAAAGATACCACACACTATCCATCTTTATACCTTTTCCTGAAACCTGTCTGTTTCCATTGTGGACTGAGATGCCGTGGAACCTCTTGATGTGTTTATGAGTGGTATAAAAATATACCAAAAAATATAAAGCTCCCTAGGATTTCCATGTGTTCAGGAGCATTACAGAGAAAAGTAGAGTTTTGTGTTACATGGTTGGCTTTCACAGAGCTGTGGATCTTATTGGTGTGGACAGCTCTCTAAAAACTGTGACTTCTGATTTGTTTGTCTCATCTTGTGCACTCTGTTCTCTGTGCCCAGTGGTTTGAACAGTGAACCATGTGAATTTTGGAAGTGGTTTTGGGCCATTCATCCTTGCTGGTTTTATAGGTGTTCAGTTATCAGGAATCACTTGGAAAATTATTCCTGCTTTGTCACAGATTTGTCAGATCCTTCTGGCAGGCACTCCTGTTAAAGAATGGAGAGCTAATGTAAAAAAAACTTGCTAAAAAAATGTAGTGTGACAATGGTAAAGCATTTTAAGCTTTTGATTGCTAATTTTGTGTCTCCGAAGTCCAAAATAAAGTATCTCCCTTACTCCAGAATACTCTAGGTCTTTACAACTGATTATAAAGTCATAGCCTGTAATTTACTGACTGATTCCTCAAAAAGTCATTTGACTTAATAGCATAAAAATCTGTTTGATCATACCAATATGTAAGAATTTCATAGTTATGACATGCAAAGCTCATTTCTGAATTTGGAGGTATTAGTAAGTGTTGCATAACACAGGCCACCAGAATCTGGCTGTTACAGAAACCTAAAGCTTCCTGTACTCACGGTCCATTCATCACGAGATGGGGAATAACATGCCTTACATTCATCCTTGCATAGCAGTGATAATGAGGGCTGAACTGAAGTGCTTTCAGCACGGTGGCATCCTCTGAGTGCTGAAAACTATCACTGGCAGAACAGGTTTAAGTGCTCATGAAGAACTTGATCTTTCCAGTCTTTGGATTTACCTGCAAAAAGACTACTTACTGTATGTGGTCGTGTGCACTTATGTGGGAGATCCTTTTGCCATTTTCTTGCAGTGCTCTCACAAAAGGAATTTTGAATGAAATTGTACTACCGCACAAAAAAAAAAGAAATATGCTTATGTCAAGTTGTTTTCCATCCATGAATACAGAAATGAGTTGAGTAGAATGTTTAACTCACTAAAAGATGCATGGACATCAGCATTACCTTCTTGGTGAACAATCACGTGTTGCTTCTTTGCAGAAGCTGGCAGTATTGCAGTAATTCCAGATTCTTCAGGCTTCCTGTTAATTTTTGCCATTCCTAGAGATGGAGGAAGAACAATGGAGGTGCTTCTCTGATTCAGTTGTTTCCATTGTGGACTGAGATGCCATGAAACCTCTTGATGTGCTTATGAGTGGTATAAAAATATAGCAAAAAATAGAAAGCTGCCCTACGATTTCCACGTGTTCAGGTGCATTACAGAGTCCTTTAGTCATGTTTGTGCACTGACTAAAAGGAGAACAGCTGATATAAGCTACTTCAGAAAATGGCGCTCTTAGTTTTTCTTTCATAGAAAAAACAAATATCTTTATTTCTGCTCCCTTCTCCTCTCCCCTTCTGATCCTTGCTTCCTCAGGCCTGACTGCAGGTGTAGGACAGTAAATAAAGCCTTGGACCTGTGTTATGCCTCACCTCCATCTTTCACATCTAGAAAGGAGAAGTTGACCTTTGTCTGTCGAAGGCAGACTTTGCTACAGCACGAGGAACAGAAATGGTCTGAGGGGCAGGAGGTGCTTGTGGGTGCAGTGAGCTGGCAGTGTGAGCTGCAGGCAGCTGTGAGGCTGCCAACAGATACCCGGTGAGCAGTGTGGAGAGTTGCAGGGGCTGTGCTGCACCTCTGGGTAGCCAGAGCAGAGCTGCAGCAGGAAGCAAGGCTGCTGCATGCTGTGCATGGCAGCCCTGCAGCTGCTGCCTGGGGGGCAGAGGCACAGCAAGAGTTCAGAAGCCAGAGAGGGCTAGAAGAAAACTGAGTGCATTCCTACACAAAAAGGCTCATTTTTAAGTCAGTTATTTCTGGTCTTTGAATAGTTAGCACTTCAAGGGAAAGATTGTGCCCATGTTTAATGGTAAGTAAATGCCTCAGTGTTTTAACAAACATGATTTTTTTACCTGTTCTTGGTTTGCTCATTGCTGATGAGAATTGTGTTTATCTTTGGTTAAGGTAGAAGAAATACTAGGTTTGCTTGGGTAACATTGTGGTGATGTGATCTGCTCTTTCTACCTTTGGCATGATCACTCAGTTGTATTTTTGATTAAAATGGGAACACATCATAGTTACAGTGGGTTTTCAGTTCTGGGCAAGCCAAGATACAAAGAGGTGATGATTTAGGAAAGCCTGGGAAAAGAATTGCTAATGCTGTTCGTGTCTTGGTCTTCGAAAGTGTTTTTGGTTTTTTTTTAAAGAAAAGCCTATCAGCAGCAGGATATTCAGAACATTTATTAGAAATTTTATGCACATTTTCCAAAATAAATACTCTATAACAGTGCTACCTAAGTATTTTAGGCATTGGCATTGGTGTTGACTATTTTGGCCAAATACATTTAAATTCATATAAGCTGTTGAAATTTAGAAAATTTGTCAGTTTAATATCAGTCCTTCATTGATGAAAAATAAGAATGTTTGATAAAACAGATCTTACCTCTAGTGCAGCCTGATCTTACAGAATTTTGTGGGCTCTTCTCATTTCTCCCAGTTAGTTTTACATTGCAAAAGAAATAGTTCCATGAGAGGCCATGTATGCAAAATATTTAGGGCCTAAATGATAACAATGAAAACCTTTATAGTGAGGAAAGGATTTTTGCAGCAGCAAAAATGCAGCAGTGCTAATATCCACAAACCACTTAAAAATATTTCCATGAGAATATGTTTTACAACCGCCAGTGCTATTCTGTAATCTTAACAGTTATGCAAATATTAGTGTGCAAAATAAAGCCAAGAATAAAAGCAGAGTTGTTTTCCCCGTGCGGAAGGGGCAGGGCTGGTGTGCTCAGTGGCCTGAGCCCCAGCGCTGCCATGGCCATGTGTGGGGACACGAGCTGCAGGGACCTGTCTGCTGTGCTCTGCTAGGGAGTCAATACTGAACTTCCTATCCCACTAAAATTGGAGGCAGGAAACCTTCCTCCTCTCTAGAAAAGATAGAAATCACATCTGAAAAGAAATAGCAGGATGATTCATGGAAATTACTTTCCTCCTCTTTTGGAGGCCATTTACAGTTGCTAAGCTCTAGCTATATGCCAGATATATCAGCTGTTTAACTCCATTTTCCCTTTTTTTGGGTGGATAATTTAGCAACAAGGTATCCCAGTGAAAATAGGACCAAAAAATATCATTGAAAATATCAGTGAAGACATTTCACAGTTATTACAATGATCTTGATTATTGCTAAGACCACAAAGGGTTTGGTTTTTCTAACACTTCCCTTCAATAGGAAGGGCTTTGTGAGCTCAGGCAGTTTTGGTAATGCAGTTTGTTTCAGAGCTCTGCTCATTCTGTAAAGTTTTTCTCATGCTGTTGATAGAACAGTTTACAGGTTTAATATATGGACATTATAATTTTATTCCCTTGCTACTCTAGAACATAATGCCTCTTATTTCCATAGTTAAAAACCTTTTATCCAGAAAAAAATGCTCTGTCAACTCCCCAGAAGATAAAACAGAAATAGGCCCAGTTGCAATTCTCCGGTTTGAAGAGTATGAAAGAAGGTTTCTCATACAAGGCACTAGTAATCACCATCTTAGAAGAATTTAGAGCAATACTTGTCTTGACCAGTTTGGGTTGCTAGCTGGAAACACTCCCTGGTGTATTTCCCCATGTTTTAATTTGGGTGAGTCATTTTAGGCTGGACAATCTTCCTCTGCTGCTCCTCAGCTTTCATCTCCATCCTGCACTGTGGGCTTCCCCTGGGAACAGCAGAGTGGTAGTGGTGGTGGCTGTGCTGCCCACAGCTCTCTGGGTGACCTCGCCAGCAGCTCCTGGGCTCCCTTGGTGGATGGTTTTCCTCTGCAAAAAGCCAGAAGAGGAAATGGTGGAAAGGGCCAGAGAGCCTTCCCGAAAATCCCAAGGCAAAAGGCTGGGCTGTGTGTCTAATGCCTCTCACTAATAATGCTTCAGATCTATTATTTATTTTTCTAGGATCTTTCAAGTAAAGTCTAATGTGAATGTTTGCTGTACTCTTAGTCTGAATTTTGTTGAATATGGAAGTTCTGTATTTTTGCCAAATTTTCTGTGAATATTTAAAATTTATTTTTCCCTTCTGCCGTTTTGATGTGTTAGGGAGAGGGAAGACAAAAGTTTATGCTTTTCTATAATATTTTTGAGTCTCTATTTCTTGTTGTTTGAAGTATGTTTTGGAGAGAATGCAATGTACATTATTTTTGCTGCAAGCTGTTTTAAGTGATTGGTCAGAGATGTTTTCTACACACACAAACACGTGTACGCATGTGCATGCAGACACAAGTACATGCATGCACGCACATAAACATACAAGACCAAACTCTTTAAGAAACTGTTTTTCTTCTGTATTCTCTAGGAAGAGAAGATAAAATGTAAAGAGAATATAAAAATGCTCTATAAAATGTAGTAGCTTCAAAGATTTTAACTGATATTCTGCATTCTCATCAAATACAGTATTTGGCTAAGTGTTAAAGTGTCAGCTTGCCCTATTTCCTCTTCACAGAAGCTTTCTTCACACCTGCAGCTTTCTTCTGTTTTTCATACCAGAAATACTTGCGTCAGTCTTAAACCTTTGCCAAGTCACTGCTGACACATATTTCTGTAGCTCTTTATTTACAGTATGGTTCTCTTTCTTGTTATGAAATGTCAACATCTGTACTGGACAGGTTAATTTATTTGGAGAAGGTCATGACATCACTTAAAGAAAAGCTAGGCATTCAGCTGAGAAAAAGATTTAACATAATCCTTACCTGTTATGATTATGCTAAAAGTAAGCTTGTTGTAATGAAAACAGTATGTCAAACTGAATTAAAGATTATCTCTGGTATAGGGAGGAATCTGGCCACATAAAAAATTTGGCACATGATGTTTTTTTCTCTCTTCTGAGACAGAAATAAATATTGCAATAAACAGAAGGCTGTTGCTTCAAATAACAAATTAAGGTAGTTGAGTAGAGAGTGCATTAACTCTTTATGTGACACATTACATTTCAGTAGATCTGATAATGCTGTTGTAGTTTTTGGCCTTTTAAATCTATGATAAATAATACTTACATTTAGTGCTGCTTTACATCACCTGATCATACTGAAATCAGTTTTATGCAAAGAAGCTCATAAATGGGTCTTCCACTTGAAGAATAGTTGAAGAAACAATTCAGAGGTGCTTGTTTTGGACTGGTGAAACTCATGGACCACATAGTGCTGTCCTAATTAGTCCCTCTGGTGTGCTGGAATGCTGAGCTTGTAATACCTCATTGCTCATGGGAGCAAAACCGTGGTGTTTAGGAGGAGGTAGAAAATGCTGAACGTATATTCTTCATTTGTAATTACACCAGGCATATAAACATAAACATTCAGGTTTTTACTCTTTTTTGCATTCCTTGATGGTTTTCCCCTTTTGTCAAATAGTTGTTAATGAATCTTTCTTAAATTTCCTTCATCTCCTTTGATGATCAGGCTGCATTGCCAGGAACTGGTGTAGATGTTTAATCTCTTAGGCATTATAGGGTGACAAAATGAGGTAGTAAATATGGTAGCCACTGCAGTTTATTCCTTGTGATGGTTAAGCATATTGCAAGAAAAACCTCATTGAATTTTTTTAATTTGATGGTAACTAACTTGGTTTTTCTGTTTTTGTACTCTTGCTCTCTGAGTCATGGAGAAATAGTTATTTACACTTCATGTGTGAGAGGCAGTGAGAACTGAGGTGAGCTCCTGCCTGGGTAGGCTTAGTGGGAAAGGGGTGCCTGGAGGATGTTGGTTGCCGTGGTCTTCAGACAATGCAAAACCATCATTTTGGCAATCCAGCAGCAGTAGCTGTTCAAGATTCTCTGACCTTGTTGCTCTCCCAAAAAGGGGGGGAAAAAAGTGCAACAGGCTCACAAACACTTTCATTAATAAGTAATTTCTGTATTACTTCTAATTTGCATAGTAGTTCTGGGACATAAAATATTACCCTTATTTGCTAATGCAGGGGCGCCTTATTTGGAGGTGCAGGAAAACTCTATCATCATCCCTTGCCAGAAATAAGGTTTGTGTTCAGAGAAAGTTACCCATTTGCTTATTGCATGTTATGTAAGGTCTCCTTTGAACTTGCTATGTGTGATATTTCTCAGGAGCGCTGCAATAGTGTTACTTTCCAGAATGCACCATCAGACAATGCAAATACTGTCAGTTCTCAAGATCCCAGTTTATGGGAATATGATATTTTCTGAAATATGTTATTGTAAAAATTATGATCAAGTGATGACAAAAATCAGTAAAGCTAGGGGTTTTTCAAAGCAGGGACAAGTCTGAAACATCTCTGCTTCGTTCTTCCTGTTGTTCACTGCTACTTGCTTCTGCTTAAACCTTAGGTTTAGTGTCAGTTCTAATTCTTCTGAATTTATCTGACAGATTTATCTCTGTCAACCACAAGATTTGTATGCCATCTCATACTGTAGTTTCTGATGCCTGTACTTAACTGATTTGTTTCCTATCTGCCTCGTTCATCTTTTCATTTTTGGCAAACTGGATTTATCTTGTTTTTATGATTAAATGGAAGGAGTTGCTAAGGAATGAGATCTGGATCCTTTATTACATTTTAGCATTGTTCCTTGGAAACCTGATTATATCTTGCAAATTAGAGTAACATTTCAAAGGTAATAAATCCTGCATAGCTTGTTAAGTATCTCATTTTTTACTTATAGATTCTTACTGAAGCAGAATAATATTATTTCAAACTTTGCCAAGTGTGAAGTGTTCTGCTGTTGCTGTGTGTTCAGTAGTAACTAAACATTTGCCATGCTAGAACAGAATTACTTTGTCTCAAAGACTTTACATTCAGAGTATGATTTTATAACTGTCAGTTAAATAATGGCTTTTTGCTAATAATATTTAAATATTTATCACTTCTCAAACCATTGTGATAAAGGGAAGTACTTTTCCAGATAAATTCAAATCCATGTGTGTTAAGCCTCTGTTTATCTTCTATTTTCAACTACATGGCTGATACCTGGCTTTTGTTATTTCATGGGCTATAAAATTTGGTTTTGTGTCTGATGCATTGAAAATGTGCAGCATATACATATATTTTGTTATTCCTGATAATTGGATTAGAGTCTTGCCAGTCATATTTGCTTTTAAGAGTTTATGGTATAGATCCATTTGCATTTATGAAATGCTTTTAATTGGTGTTTCTAACTGGAAGTGTTCACAGTATGGGGGTGTGTGTGTGTTTTCTCCTCCTCTTCTGGCATCTGAATACCTTACAGCTTTACTCATGTGAGCAGCTTTCATTCATTAAGAATTCTTTGACAGTCTGCTTTGAGATGTTTCTTGACATTTTTCGGTATTTTTCTCTGATGGAAATCTTGTTGCTGATGACAATGAGACACTGAAATGGAGACAGTGCAGAGAGCTAATTGACCTAGTATCAGATGCCCTTGGGCACAATACATTTTCAGTCATCTCTAGATGAAAACCTTAAAAACAAGTGTGTTGAGTTTTCTGTTCTAAAAAAATTCCCCCTCCTCCCCACCCTATTGCAGATTTTGGCTTCTTATCATTGGTAATGATGCAACTGATCACTTTTGGAAGGAAAATGTATTATGTGATTGCCTCTGACAGGACTTTCAGTGACTGAAAAGGACTGTTTCTTTAGCAAATCAAATTTCAGTGATGCTTACTTAAAATACGTGCTTTTGATGGAAGCTGAAAGCAATGATCAGGAATTATTGCCCCTGTGGGCAAGGAACAGGAAACCAAAGTGATGGATTAAAGAGTCCTCCAATTAGGAAGCTAGACCAAAAATAAAGATGTGTATTTGGGGAGAAAACAGGAGTGAAACTATGAGTAAATCGAGCACTTAAGCATTTCCTATAAAGGAAGCTCCTGTAGTGATGCAGTGGGCCAGGAGTACTTCCAGTCCAAGAGGTAGAAGCTGAGTTCATAAACCTCCTGACCTGTATTAGATGGGAACTTCACAGGCACCAGCTCTTTCAGCTTAAATTCCACAGAGGGGACACCCTGGTGAAAGTGCTGGAGCTTTTGTGAGAGCAGTTGGCCCCCAGCATTATGACACATGGACAGTCACATTCTGCTGCATGCTTACAGAAATGGGGGAATACTTAATGTACCCTCTCCTTGTGGAGCTGTAGGGAGGTCCTGGTTTCTGGCACTCCTGGGCACAGCACTTGCTGCTGAGCTGCTGCAGTCCCTCCTCTGGGTTACTGGTCCAAAGGGGAGCTACTTGTGAGGCTGGAACCAGAATGTCACCCCAGAATAAAACATTCCCCTGCTGGGCCAGCACTAGCAAATGGAAAATTGGCGAAGTACAAAGAAGCAAGCAAACAAACAATTGTTTTTCATCCACTGGGGGATCTAATATAGGTTGCTGTCTGTACAGAAGCAAGCTTCCATCAGTTACCAAACCCAGATCTGACAGCAGCGTTTTTATAACCACATCAGGACTTCCGAGTGTCACGTAGTGAAACGTAAAATTAAAACTGACAGACGTGCTACTTCTTCACTTGTTGGCTTTCTGAAAAGAAATGTGGTTTTATTACCTTTATTTTGTAATGTAAACTTTGGCCATTTGAATTATTTTTCAAATTTTTCAAATTAGTTCATGATAAGCATTATTCTTCCAGGTATTTTAAGATGAGTGTGATTGATGCAAGGCATTGTCCTGCCTCTGAGGTGTACCTGGCTGGAGCAGCAGATGCACCATGTGGATGGTCAGGACTCCAGGCAGCAAACACCTCCTGTGCAGTGTCTGTAGTAATTGTAAGTCATGGTGGCCTAAGGTTTGCTTTAGTTTATACACATAGGATGTGTTTCTTAGGCAGGGCCATACAGTGAAAGATTGGTGCCGTGGGGGCTCTCTGCTCTGGTTTCCACAACCTTCCGTCTCTGCTCCTGGAGAATGCCAGAGTAGGAGAAGGCTGCCTTGTCAGCTTGTTAAGGGTTAAGTGTTCCTGGGCTTTAGCCAGGGTCATCTTGCAGGTAGAATAGTTTCTAGCTGCCTATTTGCCTGAAAAATCTGTCCATTATATGTTATTTGAACTCATTATGAGGTCATATTTCATTTCAGCCCTGAAGGACTGGCCATTTCTGTATCCCTCATTCACTTCAGGGGATCGTGGGTATATTCTGTAGGCTCTCACTCTTCTCAGATTGTGTGCTGTTGGTCCATTGGTAGTTGCTAATTAGAGAAGATAGGTTGATAAACCTCATGTGTGTGTTTCAGTTTCCAAGATCCCTGAACCCTTGGCATATACTTGATTACCAAAATAATCGAGGGCCTGCACTCAGAGTGATGGGGTAGTATTATACTGGCTTTGTCAAGATTTGTACTAGGAAAAGAAAGAAAAGAATTAAGTGATGGAAAGAGGAAAACTCATTTCCTGCCCTTGTCTACTATGGCTTCTTTTGGTTTATTTTTATGCCAAGGGCAAGAAAATCATTTACAGACAATATTTACCTGCTTCTTTTAACCTCTGTTGCATAAGATGGCTAAATACAGGAATGCACATGCAATATTTATGTTGTCGTGAGACAAAGATATGCTCTTAATTTGGCCTGATCTGAAAACAAAAGCTCTTTTGGTCAGAATCGCTATGGCTTTTATGAAGTCTGTAATTATGTTACAGCCTGTAGTGTTAATGATGTTTACAAGTATCTCTTTTTTCCCTTTCCATTTGGGATTAAACTGGTTCTGTATAAAGACATACCTTGTCTTGATCAGCAATGTCACTGAAATTTGTAAAGCAGTGCTCATTTCATGTATAATGTTAACAGTAGCACTTCTTTTTCTGTGAGGTTGCCTTTCTCGGAAAAATTTTGGTTCTTAGTTCATGACCATTGTGACTGAATCTGCATTTTCTGTCTGGATATTTTCCTGGGCTGTACTTCTGTTCTGAAGAGCTGCTAGGAAATGAATGGCAGTTCATTCAGTGTTTTGCAGGGCTCAGCCACCTGCTGTCAGAGTAGGTCAGAGGATAAACTGTGACTCATTGCAAGAGAGTTCATCTCTACTGGTGGCCACAGCGAGACCTGAAGTCACTGGAGTTATGCAGCAGCCCTGGGGAGGGATTTAACAAAGACTTTATACAATACTGACAAAAATGTGTGGAAAGCATAGCATAAGAAATCATGGGAAATTCTCCATTTCTCTTTGCCCAGTAAGATCTTAACCACGATGCAAGCACCTTCTTTAAGATGAAGATCACTTTGTTATTTCAAAACTGGTTATACTTCTCTGACTTCTGTTTGACTTTTGCAGGCATAGTTACAGTCTGGACTTTTGTGTTGCACAGAAGTCAACTCACCTCTTCTTTCCTTCAAACTGCATAGGGTCAATGTGACTGTTAAATTTCAAACATTTTGATAAGGGCTGTTTTGACAACATGCAAAAAGACTTGCTGCAAAGAATAAAATGGCTGAAGATAGAAAAAATACTTAATTTCCTTGAACTTAGTGGGATAGACTACTTAGACCCCTGATTTCAATTTCTGTCCTACCCTTTTTCTAAGCACTTTCCTTTCTTCCTTTGTCTTTCAAGGAGGGAATTTTAAAAAAATGAGCATCCAAAGCTAGAAAAAAAGTATTAAAAATAGTGATCTAAAATATTAAAAAGTTTTGAAATAAGTAATTTAAATGGAAAAAAACCATCATGTCATTGGTGATTCAATAAGTATTTTTAAAGGAATTTTCCCTTGAAAAATTCCAGTGTTCTGGGTACATTGAAATGCGTGGGTATCCTGCAGTAATTCAGAGTGGAGTCTTTCTGCTCTCTCATATTTGCCTTTCCCCATCTCAGCAGGGTGTATCCCAAAACAATACATTGACTCATTTTCTTAGTCCCTTTTGGTACTGCAGTGGACTAACCTTGACCTAATATTGGATTGGCTGGAATTGACTCAGAGCAGTGTCTGCTGCTGGTCATTGGTACAGGTCATGTTTCAGGGAAATTGGAAGGCTCTCCCTTTTTAATGCTCCCTGGGGGTATCTCCACTTATTTACCAACATTTTCAGTGAACATATTACCTGTAAGAAATGTTTTACTGTTATTGCATGGAGTCATAGCTCTTTCAGATAGCATGGGTTGTTTTATTGTTATATTGATATTTAGTATAATTGGGATGTAAACTTTATTTAGCATGCTTGATCATCAGGAAGGTGTAGAGATCTTTAAGTAAATATCAGTATCTTGCATCATTTTCCTGTTGCTCTAAGTAGATAACACAATCTTTTCTGGCCTTTTTTTTCTTTTTTAAAAGAGATATTTGACTCATGTCAGGTGGATACAAATCAAAAATCTAATCCTGCAAACAGCAAAGCATGCAAGAAATTCTCTCAGATGAGGATTTTTACTGACATGGAGATTGCTGAGGTGAACAGTGGTTCACTCCATATAGTAAGAAATCCTTGAGTGGAATCATTGGCACTTAGAAGTGTGAAGGTATCTGACAATTGTCAGCTTTAAAATATTTTTTACCTTTATATAAAGAATTACTTCAATGAAAGCACTCCCAAGTGTCTTATCAGAGAAAATACGAATTCTCCAAAGTGTTTCTTTTAAAAGCCTTTCTCAGAGGTCTTGCTATGCAGAATACTCCTCTTCTTGTATCTAGAGCAATTTTCATAGGCTTTGACGAGGCAGTTTATTCTGATATACACCATTAGAGTCTCTTAAATAAAATATAAATAGATTAATATTACCTTTTTTAAAAAATAATTTCTTCATCAGTAGGTCCTGCAGGAGTAATATAAAATTGTATCACAATAATGTTTTTTCTTCCATACTGATTCTTTTTGCTTTTAATGACTCGACACCATTTGGCTCAGCAATAGTATCAGGTATTTAGGTCCAGGCAATTTGTATTAGGAGTTACTCAGTTTCTATGTAAGGCAAATATTTCTACAGATCTTTCAACAAAGCTGTAACTTTGTATCTCAACAACCAACTTCATGTGCTAAATATGGGGTGCTCTGTTCTGTGGAGAATCCCCTGTACTTTGAGTGTATTTCCTTGTACTCAGCTGTTTTGTGTTCCTAGACTCTGAGTCTGCATGGTGTCGAGGTTCAGCAGGGTTTGGTTTCAGACTCTGGCTGTGGGCAGCCTTGCCAAGTGTCACCTGTGACAGCCTGGAGCCACTGGTGCCTCGCTGTAAATAGCAGTGTCCCACAAGGTTCAGCATTGTTTAACTTGTTCACCAATGGCTTGGATGAGGGGCAGATGCCTCCTCAGCAGGTTCACTGGGGACACAGAGCTGTGAGGAGTGGCTGATACTCCAAAGTGCTGTGCAGCCCTTCAGAAGGACCTCAACAGGGTGCAGAGATGGGCAGGGAAGAACTGTGTGAAGTTCAGCAAAGGCAGGGTCCTGCACCTGGGGAGGAACAGCCCTCTGTGCCAGCACAGACTGGAGTGACCTGCTGGAAAGCAGCTCTGTGGAGCCGGAGCTGGGGGTGCTGGTGGACAACCATCTGTCCATGAGCCAGCAGTGGGTCCTGGGGGCCAGGGAGGCCAGTGGGATCCTGGGGGGCATCAGGGAGAGCATTGCCAGCAGGGAGGTGATCCTGCCCTCTGCTCAGCCCTGCTGAGGCCACATCTGAGTGCTGTGTCCAGCTCTGGGATCCCAAGGACAGGAGGGATATGGAGCTCCTCAAACTGGCTTAATGGAGGGCAACAAAGATAATTAAGGGACAGGAGCCTCTTATGAGAGAGGAGAGCAAGGCTGAGAGGTTCAGCCTTGAGGAGAGACAATTGACAGGGGTCCCAAACAATGTCTGTCAGTATCTGCAGGGACGTGTCAAGGACAGAGCCAGGCTGTGCTTGGTGGTGCCAGGCAGTAGGACAAGAGGCACTGGGCAGAAACTGAAGCACAGGAAGTTCCACCTGAATGTGAGGAAGAACTTATTTACTGTGTGAGTGACCACACAGTTGAACAGGTTGCCCAGAGAGGTTGTGGAGTCTCCCTCATGGGAGACATTCACGAACCATCTGGACACAATCATGTTGGATGAGATGTCCCTACCAGTGGTCCCTTCCAACCATACCCATTCTGTGATGAATTTACTTGATAACACTGAATAATCCCACTAGGATGTCATAAAAGTCCTAAAAATGATGGGAGATGTAGTTGATAGTCCACTGCACCGTGTCTGAGTGGCCAGCTGTTACTTTCTGTGGAGAACTTCAGTGGGTCTTTGTGGAATGAGTAGTATTAAGAAATTTTAATTGCTGTGCTGCTGCTTTGATGCAAAATTCAAGAGAGTAAACTGAAGGAAGTAATTTTGGTCTTGTGTGTTTTACTTTTGATCTTCTGAATAAATTAAAGTTTACTGTAAATTTATCAAAGTTAGGAAACTCAAGCCAAAATCATGACTGAAGTCATGCCCTTAGCAAACCTGGTAAAACACCACTCATAGAAGTTTTGAGTGCTCCTCTTGTAGTTTCTTTCTTCCTTTTTATGGCCATATTGTTTCTGGTTTGCAGGTTATTATCTCACCTGACATCTGCATATGCTGAGACATTATCTTGTGTTGGATCTATACTTTCACATCATACATGTATATGCACACTAAATTTAAAACTACATTAATCACAAGATACTCTTCAGTGTTAGAAAGGAGTGTGCTGTAGATAAACATATGTTTAGGAGCTTTAGGTTCCCTGGGTTTGAAGGGCATTAGGGTTGCTAATATAGGCATAGGCTCTGTGTTGGGTTTACGCTTTTTTTTTTTTTTTTTTGGTCAATTTGGATATAAAGATTAAAAAGTAAAGTTGCAAGGTTAGTCAGAAGGAGTGAGTGGGACCTAGTGACTAGAAATGGAAGTATTGATGAGAATTTGTCCAAACGTGTTGTGGTTTGAAAAACCTCTTTCTTTCATGCTAACATCAAAAACACTGCTCAGATATAGATAATTCAGTATTCTTGAGACATTAATTGAAAGATCAAGCACCATAAGGCAGCAGTGCAAACTTCCTTAATTTAGTCTCATAACTGTGTATTATCCCTGGCCAGTAAGGGTAATTTACTGTAAATCACTGTGATTCTTGTCCTTCCTGATAACACCATATCACATTGTCAGTTTGAAACACTGCCTGCTCATTTTTGCTTGCAAACTGTGCTGCTTCTTTTTTGTACAAAGATCTCAGCATCTGTTTTATACATGCAACCTGTATGCCTTATTTGCAAATGTATCTTGACAAATGTATTTTCCGATTAGGAATGTGACTGGATTTTACTGCTGGGACTTTATAAGAGGTATATACATTTGTGTTCAGATAGAAGTAAATTTTGAATTCTTCTAGATCTGCTGCTAGTTTTCTGCATGGCTATTCCATATTAGAAGTTAAAAGTAGTATCTGTTAGTATGGATAGTAGGATGTATCTATCTTGGTGTCTGTTAGTATGGATAGTTAGTATTAGTAGTATCTGTATGGATACTGAAATTTTGACATATAAATATAATGTACATAGATCCCAATTGCAAACACCAGGAAATAGTTGTCCTGGTTTGCAGATCCCTTACTTTTTGTCAGTATGAGTTAAGCATGCACTCCAGTCAAAAGTATGTGTATATTATATTCCAGGTGTCATAGACCAGGAACCTCACCAGAATTGTGCCTGATATTTATCTGCAATTTCAGGGAAGCATAACCTTTTCCATTATCAGAGACCAAAGGGCTAAACCTCAGATCCTGCTAATGAGCACAGAGGACAGAAAACCATTTTGCAAGCTGGGACAAATTACACTAATGCAGTTTAATAGAATGCTGAGTGATGCTGCAGTTTTGTATGAGAGGGTCGTGATCAGCCTTGGGAGAACTGGGTGTAGGAGGGATTTTCAGAATTTCTGCTGTAAAATGAAACCCAAGCCAGCATGGACAGGTTTCCCCCTCATTGCTGCTGGGCAGTGCGGTAGCTGTGGAGAGAATCTACCTCTTCCTGTAGCTGACTCAGCTCAGCTGGCCAGCAGGAATGTGCTGGGTCATGCCAATTCAGTGGCTTCTGGTCCATACCCTCCTTCAGCAATGCATGAAAGTGCTCTGAAAACATAAATATCTAGAAGGTACATATTTCGTTTGTGGAAGCAATGTAGAGAGTTGTCTACAATTTCTCTGAGGTAGTGTACAGCTGCAGTATTTAATTTTATAAACATTGAATTCTACACCATGGGCTATTAGCAGAAGTGATCCTGTGTGCCTTAGCTGTTTCTGAGCTGTTTCCAGTACCAGCAGTGGGTTACCCTGTGAAGCTGGATCTAAACAGGAAATGGTTAAGGTATATATGTGATAATGAGTGAAAAAGAGAAACCAAGTTTGAGTGTAGCTAAGATATTTATTTTCTGAGAAGGTAGTGTTCTGCTTGACTAGAATGCTTGCTTTATTTATAGAGAAAAGCTCCCATGTCCTTAGCTCACAGGACAGTTCTGGCTCTGCTAGTTGCTTGGTAGAAAAAAATACTTTTTGGAATGTGACTGCAAAACATTCATGGCATTTCTTGGCAAATAAGAGATCTGAGCATTAAGGGAAAGTTGTTCTTGTTTTGTCTAGTTCTAGTAATGTTCATGTTTTGGGCAAACTTTCCACAAAGATAGGATTTTTGGGAGTATTTGATTGTAATAATGAAACTAACCCTATGATGTGAGTGGCTAAAACCTACTGACTTGTGTAGACACCACAAAGCTGTTTGGTACCAACCAGTTAGTCCCTTTGTCCATCATGATTCTTGGACTGTGCATTTTTAGGTTTTCTATGCCTTTTTCTTGTGAAACCAGGAGACTGACACTTCCAGTATGATCTAAACTTTTGAACAAAAAGAACATTCAAATTATAAACTCAGAATCCTGTATAGATTTTTCAGGAGAATATATTAGTGTTGATGAGGGCTTCTGTAGAAGTGGTTATCACTGGACAGCTTTGGCTCTGGCAGCTGAGAGCAAGTATGTGTGAGAGGAGGTGGCCTAGCACCTCGTGACTTGTCTGAATTAAATTGCCACAAAAAGGCACTTTCAGTGCTGGCTGAGGACATAGAGACAAAGCAGGTGGAGGTTTGGCTTTCTAGGTGTCTTCTGTGTGGCTTCTCAGCAGGCTGGTGTGGTAGACAAGTGGCCATGTAGAACCATCCATTTAGAAATTATTTTTGAGTGCAGTATCAAGAGTGCTTGTTACTGTGCACTGTGTAGTTCCTCTGCTTGCTGCTGCAGTTCAGAGGTGTATATTTAGGGTTAAGAATCTGAAAGTCTCAGTTGCTAATTCAGCTCTGCAAGCCCTCTGTGCCTTGTCTGAGACAGGTCACACTTATCTTTATCTCAATATGCAAATATCTAAACTGAGAAGAACATCTGTTAAGATCATAGGAGGTTGTGTAGATGATTTAATGGTTGTAGCAGTCTGAATTAGGTACAGTGCTGTGATAATGCCACTAACATGGCTCAAAGCCACCAGTATGGTGCTGCTGTGAGTCTAATGTGCTTCTGCAATGCATTAGACATGATACTTTTGTAGAGGGAGAGACATGCTAACAGCATTTCCTAAAGCCTTCTTGAGACCTCATTTGTAATGTTGTGTCCAATGGTCCTTTGCAGTGAGCAGAAAGATGAACTTGGATTGGAGCAGGTGCAAGGACAGTTTCATAAGCTGCACGGGAGATTTGTTCTGGAATGACAGTAGAAAGTTAAGTTATGAGATGAGTCTTTGGATTTGAAGTATTGAGGTCTCCAAGGGGTCTGAAGGGAGACTGAAACTGCTTGTTTTGATTATATTTATTTGGCATTAACAACATGCTTCAGCCTTTCCAGTGGTTGCCAGTGGATAAGAGAAGTATGCTTTTTTTGTTCTTCTTCCAAACCTTTTAATAACAACGTATTTTACTTGTTCTCTTCTAGTCCCCACCTTCTAACATTCATCATGGAACCAATTACTAGATCTGGGGTCAGGAGTGAATGGATCCCCTCAGGAAAGGGAACATGCAATGGATTATATTAAACACAGTTCACTTACCGGGATCATTTAGGAGAAGTTGCTACTTAGCAATTACTAAAAGCAAGCGCCTATTGCAAAGACAGAGAAAATAGCAAGTTGTAAAGCTCTAGTACAATTGTAGCCTTTCCTATGGCTGTTTTGCCTTTTGTAGGGTATTGAGGAGCAGTTTGTGGGGTTTAGATACACAATGGGAACTGCAGAACTGAGCATTCATTGTGTGCTTGCCTGCAGTTGCATGTTCATCCCAAAAGGGTCATCCCATGTCTCTGAGCTGTGCTGAGGCACAGGGCAATGCTGGGTTGGTGGTCCAGTGCAGCTGTAGCATTCTTTCTGCCACTCAGACTGTACTGTGTGGTGCAGAGAAGTTTCTCAGTCATTTGTCACCTCCTGTAGCCCAGAAGAACTGTTCTCAGTGATGTCTTGCAGTTTGGTTATCACTCTGCCTTTGCATTTTTGGCCCTTCTGTGAGAAAGTAGTCTTGCAGGGAAGTCAGCATGTCATCAATGACCTCAGATTCAGGGAGGGAACCACAGAAGCAAAATGAGATGTGAAATTCTTTCAAAAGCTCTAAATTTGGTATTAGGTAACCAGAATGTGGGCAGGAAGCAAAGAAAAATAACTGCTTCCATTAGGTTGTCTTGTTTTTTTCAGAAAGCTGCAGTCTGAGAGGGGCATAGTATTTATAAAATATTCATGGCATAGCTGCTTCCTGGTAAGTGTGCAACAGGAGGAAGTGTTGTTCTTAAATTAGCAAGTGAAAAAGTGGCTGATAAAGGATGGGCTACAGATATCTAGATTTTATTCCAGACAGGATTTAAAGAGAAAGTTTCTTTTCAGTGTCTAACTGGAGGGCCAGATAAAAAAGTAAGATGTAACTTCCTGGTGTGGATAGGCTCAGTCCACCACCAAACATTCAGTTGGCTGTGAAAAGACTCTATGCTTTATATGATTATGGTAATTAAAAAAAAATGTCTTAGGGAATGGTTATAATGTAAGCCTGGGTGTTTGTAAAATACCTTGTTAGGCAGTGGTGTACTCTCAAGGAAGAGAACTAGTGAAGTAGGATATTGTTCCTGCTTCTACTAGTAACTTGCCATGTGGTTTTACACATATTTCAAAAGGAGACAAATAACTTTGAGTAGATCATTAATGTTATAATTGAGGCCAGTTGAACGTCACTTTTATTTTGTACCATAAAAAAGCAGTAGCTCCCGTTCAGGATGAATTCTCTTTCAAAAATGAACTGAGTTCAGAAGACTGTACTTCTACTTGTCTGACTAAATGTAATAGCAAATCTTTCAAAAATTCTGGCCATAACATTTACATTAAACTGTTAAAATGGATTGACTTATAATTTACTTTGAGATCAAATACAAAAAATGTGCTAGAGATTGTGTTTTAATTGAAGGGACTTATACCATGGAAAAATTCTTTCCGTTCAACACGTTAAAGATCATCAGTGTGGGTGGAAGAATGCACTGAAACCTTCCGTGGACAATTGTGTGACAGCAACTGCACTGTTTACATTTAAACATCTCTGTTACTTTCTAGCAATGCCCTTCACTATGAATTCCTGTAATTAGTGGTTCCTGAAAGTATCAACACCTCCTCTCTCCCTCAGCTCTCTGAAGTGTGAAGCTCAAGGATCAAAGAAATGTTAACTATATTGGCTGTAGGCTGTTTAAAGTACAATCCCAGATGATTTGCTTGCTGGAATGTTCTAGGACTTACCTGTGTGACCAAGCTAACTAGCACCAGCCAGACTATGACAGCTGTAGTGATGGTGCTAAAATCTGCTTGCTCTATAAAGAGATGTTCTGAGGTGAGCTGGGATTCTTTTGGATGAAGATTGTTAAGCAAAAAACCTTTTTATTGCCAAACCCTCCCCACCAGACCCTTTCATGGAAGATTTAAACTAGTTCATTGTGTGATTCTGTCGCCATTGCAATGGTAAATTTTCCATGTCAGGAAACCCTTAGATGGTAAGAATCATTATTTCCCTTCTTCTTGCAGGCTTTGGGGAGGCACAGGCACTTCTGATTTTGATGAGGTGGGGAAAGGGGTCATTCTGGTCTTGGTATTTGTGGGTTTTGGGGGAAAATATTGGACCTTCATTTGTAAATTATTGTCTTGAGCTTTCTGGCAAGGACCTCTGTGTGGGTGTGAACTTAGTGTATTTTTTGTGTCACTGGTGATGGAAACTAGAATATAAACACCATGGTATAAGGGGATGCCAGGATCTTGTGAGGAAGGGAAAAAAAGTCAGAGTAAAAAGATTTCCTAAGATAAAAGGAGACAAGTACTTGGAGTTGTTCTATGACTTTTTGATCATAGTTTACTGGTGATTTTTTTTTTTTTTTTTTTGTATTTTGAGGGGTTTCATGATGTGTATGTGTTGGGTGTTTTGTTCTTTATTTAATTCAGAATCAATCTACTACTAATAGATGTGTTAATAATTTCCTGTTATCCTAGCTAGCAAACCCATTTGACTATACTGATTAATAGGATACTCAGAGTGCCAGCTTTGGAGTAATGCCTCAGATCACAAGTGATAATTGGTTTCTGTGTGAGTTGTAGTCGTGGCACTAGTTAGGTTTTGAAGCCCAGTTCCCAGAGCATGATTCATATTGACTGTCCTCCTTTCTCCATGGGAGGTGACAGTGGTGAATTTCCTGGGTCAGGCAGTACTGGGGATGGGAGTCAGGATAACTAAATCTCTTTCTGCCCTCAACACCAGCAGGAAATATAAGAAGTGGAAGAACAAGCAATTCTCTGAATTAAATATATTCATGTGACTGTTTGAGACCTCTTCAGAAGAAATAAGAAAAAATGCCATCTTACATTATCCTAACACATATGTTTCAATGTTGAGTGCTTATCAAGATCCAAGTATTTTGAGCATTTTTATTTCCCTGTTGCATTTGGGATCAAATAAAGATAATTAGACACCACTTTAACATGAAAGTGTACTTAACTCAGTGTGGTTGAACAGAGGAATGAGTGATTTATTTGTAAATACTATGTTCATTAATGATATTATATCTATACCTAATTTTTAATGTTGGACAAAAAAAGATTGTGGGAAGGTTATGTTGTTGTAGTGTACCTAAATATTTTTGGTAATTTGCTATTTAAATATAAAAAACTAACTATTGTGCAGTCCCATGGAAAAGGTGAAGGGTAATGATTAAAAGTTACTCTTGGTGAGATGCTGATTGAACACAAGAGGAAAAATTTTCATAATGGGAACAATCAGCTGTTGGAATAATATCCCCAGGGAAGCTGTGGATTCCTCAACATTGGGTGTTCTAAGATTTGTCTGGACAGGGTGCTGGGCCATCTTACCTAGACTGGGCTTCTGCCATGGAAGGTTGGATCGGGCAATTCAAGAAGTCACTTCCAACCTGGTATTCTGTAATATTCTAGAATCATCTTGAATTCAGCCTACGAACCCACCCACACAACAAAGGCAGGGAAGTTTGAGACGGAATAGGAAGATGTCTTTGTTTAGCTCATGCTTTCTGGCAAAAATAGATGAAGGTATGCTACAGACTACTTTCTTCTGTAGAATAATAATAATAACTTATCCTTGGTAAATAGTGCCAAGAAAACCCTGTTTTTAATTAATACCCCTTTTTCCCTCCCCCATAGTACTTAATATATTTGACAGAATCAAGGGCTGTTTTTTCTTTGAAAAAAATGTTTTAAGAAAGTATATGTAACTTGCTGTTAACTTGGATGTAGATTGAGTTTAGGTCGAGACTTAGACTCCAAGTGACTTTATTGTGGTTCATTGTAGAAGCAATTTGTGTTTGAATGTAAAAGAGTGGATGGTGTTAATCTAACAGCAAGACAGAAGTAGCTACAGTCCACAAAGCCTTCATACAGCTGCCTTGACATCTAAATATATAGGTGTCTGTAGTGAGGTATTTAAATGCCTAAAATTCTATTTCTGCACTGCTGGTTGGGCTTTTCTTCTGCCCCAGTTCTTCAGGGATCCTGAAATGAAGTGTTCCTGCTCATTAGCCCTTGTACAGATCTCTTTAGCACCCATCATTAGGAGTGAATTCTGCACGAAGCGTAGCAGCCATGGCTGTGGCATGCTAATCACAGAGACTGCCTAGGAGCCAGGAAAACACATGGAGTTAGTTGTTGAGAAGAAATTTGGAAACTGCCAGGGCAAGAGGGAGGCACAGGAAGTGAATGGGGGAGTAAAGAAGTGGGAAAAACATTGGAAGGTGAAAAGTGGTATGGAAACAGGAACAGATCTGTGAAGGGTGCAGAAAGGTGAGAGATGGAAAGGAGTGCTGGTACAGGAGAGCTGGAAGCTAATTGGACTCTGGTTACTGGGTGGGAGCAGTATGTTGTATAATGAAGGGGTTGAGAATGCTCAAATGGTCACTGAGAGGAGGCAGAGAGGCAGGACTGGGATCCCAAATAGAAACTGAGCCTAAAGACAAGAGTGGATGGGGGCAGTAGCACATGTCCTCAGGATTGGCAACAATGAAGCTGGGATGAGAAGTTTTGAGGAAGCTTGAATATCTGTATTGAGCAAGATGGAGCTCCTCCATTTCAATGGCTACTGTCTTAAAAAAGCCAAGCTCTGAAAGCTGCCATGAGTAAGGAGCTGCTGGGAAGGCACAGAATTAAGATTGTCTAAAATATGTTAACTGAGCTCCCCTGGACATTTGCATTGTGATACAGTTTTAAATTCTATGATCTCAGAATTTTATGGTCTTTCCAAGTGGAACAGATGTGTATGAAGACTGCAGCAAAGAAGGACAGGTCTCTGGAAACCTGCTTTTATTTGTTGTAGAAACCCTAAGATAGATAGTGAATGGGGCAGCTCACAAGTGAGGGGAGACGTGTGCCACCTTAATTAGGAAGCTAGGTGGATACAGCTTCTCCAGGAAATTAGTTAAGGTATTATAGAAAGCTAAATACTCTGAAAAAATGACCTTTAGGAACCTGGTTGAACAGCAAAATTTGTAACTTTGCTCCTGATTCTGCAGCTTTCTTGTCTCTGGGATCACATGGTGCCCTTGGCAGGGCTGCGTTGTTACCTGGCAGCACCAAAGGGAGCTCTGTCCCAGGACAGGCATTTCTGTCCTCAGAGTGCTGCTCTGGAGAGCACAGGGTGACCTGGAGCAGGGAGTGTGTGGAGCTGTGCTGTGGCCATGTGGAATGCAGCCACTGGGTTGAGTTCCACAACTCTGTTCTAGCTACTTATTCCCTGGGTAAGGCTGGGGTCCTGTGGAAAAAAACCTGTTTGTTATCACCTCATACAACATCAGACAAACTAGATTTGAACAAGGGTGCCCAATTAACTGCAAATCCTTGGAAAAAAACTTCTTAGTTTTTTAGAAGAGCTTATCTTAAAAATTTGTTAGTTTCCACATCATTGGATGATACCTATCTTATATTAGGGTTTTATTTGGGGTGTTGATGTGTGTATATAGCTGGTGACTTCTGTTTCTTTAAATGGTGTGCTTTCTGTACATTTCTTGTGGGAAAATATGTGCAAAAAACCTAGGAAAATCTAGGAACTATGGTTACAGTGAGTTTTTAAATTTCTGTTGACTTCTGGTAAAATCTTACTTGAAAAATTGTACCTTGATTAATTTCCCAATTATATATTTACTTGCGTGATGGAGAAGACAAAAATTATTTTCCTTTTATCTGATGTAATTGGAGCTGTGTTTTAAGGGAGCTTAATTCAATCTATCTGATTATATCCTTACCATAGCCAAAAGTAAGGCTGCAATTGCTATTTAAGGAGACTGGTTACAGAGGTTGTGTCATATCAAATACATTGCTTTTCTACTCTCTTACTGTTAAATGGGCTGCTCTAAATTAGATGGTCTAATTCTGGAAAATTTGAATACGTGCAGGTGGACTTTTGTGTCAGCAAAGCCACACTTATTTAATTGGTGCTCCATATGTCTGCAAAAATTGATTCCATATGGTTGAATGGCACATTTTGAAAATGCTTTTTTAATTCATACTAGTGCCAGGAGAAAGAATAACTTGATTTTTTGAGCTCCTTAACTAAGTGACAGTGCACCTGTACACGAACCTTTTTTCAGTTTTTAAAGCAGTAATTGCATACGTAGGATTTGCTTGTCACATGTTAACAACTTTAAGGTGGTTTAAATATATGGCTGACAAAGGCTTAACTGTGTGCTCTGTGTTTATTCTCCTAAAAACAAGTGATGAAATACCCCTAAACCATGCAATCCCACCATCTATTAGGTTGAATTTACATGAGATTTCTTACAAAATACTCTTTCATTTAGGGTCATGGTAAATCTAAATATATATATACTGGTCAAATAAATTTTTTTACATGGGGAAAACAGCTTTGAGTTTGCTTCAGGTTAACCATATTGATGGGAAATAATCCTGTGAGAAAAACTGGGGATCTGAATTATTAAATTGGGGCCATAAAAGTTGATATAATCAAGAGATGAGCTTACGAGGAGTAATGTAAATTAATTTTTTTATTTGTTTATTTTATTGTGCACAGGTACCTAAGGATAAAACTGGCCTGAAGGGAAAATCTGGGGCAAACTGGGGACCTTGACTGTTCTTGCACCTGAGTAAGTGAATACTTAGTGGAAATAAGTTTTACAAAATGTTAAGACTGTGAAATATTTTTCAGCATCTCTGTGCCTAATTGCTGTTGTAGCTTTAGACAAAAATTTGGCTTTTGAATTAACAAAGACCAGAAGTGGTTGGGTACCTGCAAGGGAGGGACTATGCTGTAGAGCCTTCAGTGCTTTGTGGTACGTTTTGTTTTTATTGCTACCCTTGAAGTCTCCACAGAATGAAACGTAGCTTATGAATAGGATTTCTTGGTATTTTGATGTTCTGCCTTTGCAGTTATTTATCTTCAGAGTTATGTCTGAGTTTCTTAAAGCTTAACTTGATCTTGCTGGTTTGTAATCATAGTAAGGAACTGAGACTCAGCAGAGCTGAAGGTCAGGCCAGGTTAAATATGAGGTCAGCAGAGGCTGAAGGCTGAGAAGATGAGCTCGTGGAAGGTTGTCTTGGAAAGGAGGAATGCTCATTTCATGAGGGGTGTTTTTTGAGACAAAAACTATTGTCTTGATTGGGTTTGCTTTCACTAAAACAGGACAGTGACAGCTTTTCTTCATCAGCTTGGATGGGGCATGTGGAAGACATTCCTTGGTATCTGGAGTCCCCCAGTCCCAAACCCAGCCTGCGCAGTTTTCTGAAAGGCAGGAAGAGTCTTTGCCATTTATCCACATAGCTTTCTTTCCTGGCAACCCAGGCATTATTCTGGTTGCAAATAATTATTTTACATGTTGAGAAGGTACGGTGATGTGTTACTTATTATTTAATGCATTTATTTAATCATACATATTCATATATGACATGTCTGTAATATTAATAAGCAGATACATTTTTCATAGCATGAAACTCCTTTCTACTCATAACATATTTTTAAAAATGGGCAAGTTAATTGAGTTTTCTGAAACAATTGCCAGAGCTGGAGCCTTTCTTTCTACTGGCATTTCTCATGCTAAAAGAATTATCTTTGGTTTTAGAGAGCTTTACTAAGCTGAATATCCTTACTGGTATCTACATTAAATTTTGAAAACAATACCTACCAGCTGAAAGTCTCTCAGTGTAATCTGGCCTAAACTTGTTACCAGTGCTGCTTATTCCAAATCTGTTCTGTGGTTTATTCGTATTCTTCTACTTAATTAATGAACTTACAAATTGATATCCATCACATCACTGCATAAAAAAGTGTATTTCATTTTGCTAGAGTATTTATTGTGTTTATCCCTGCAGTAGAGTAGTAGACAAAAATGTCTCTCATTGCTTTCAGTATTAAAGAGAATTATAAATGTAACCTAAAATTCTGCCAGGCTTTGTGAGCTATGCACACATAAGACTTTTAATTCATTAAGAAATACGTCATGGTAGCATTTAGTATTATTGTTCTTTTATTTGTAAGTTAGGTGAGTTACAAATAATGCCTGAGACTGTATTATAAGTAACTGGTTGCTTTCCTGTTTTAGCAGTTCTCATTGAAGTTCTGGTTCCTTGCCTTGCACTTGCTGTGTATAGTTTTAGGAATTAAGTCTCTGGACTAGTGAACAGGTGTAAGGTTTATTAAAGAAGAGAAGTTGAGTGTTCTTAAATGATAGTGGCATGTTTTGAAACCCCAGTAGGCTCAACAGCTCTGTTTTAAATCCAGCAGGGACCTTTGAGAGAGGTTTTTGCCTTGTTTCTTTTAACTTCTATACTAACATGAAGCAAATGTTTTCATTTATTTCCTGTGTTATCAGTCCTACTCTGCATATTTTAGTCTATTGCTTTTGACAGTGATGAAAGGCAGCTATTTCCCAACCTTTTGTATTTTGGGTGCTACATAAGCTCAGCTGTTCATTTTGAGAATGTTTTCTTCTCCTGATTTTTTCCTGTTTCCTCATTTGAAAGGCAGCACTAGAAATCCCAGATACAGTTGCAGTCTTCTTGGAATTGTAATTTAGATTTTGTGCCCATGTATTTGAGACAGGAGCTTGCCCATACAAAAGGAAAGCAGTCATTCTGCTGGACTGGAGGACCTGTGGGTACAGTGACAAAGATACTGTGTCAGTACTGTGTTACTTTGTACTTGAAAATGGTCCTTAATTGTGGTCTAATAAGGTAGAAATCAAGAACTAGTGAACTAAGAAATGGAGATAATCCAATTGCATTGTGTAGTGTGTTCCTTCATGAATATAGGATTGATCTCTGGCTGTTTTACCCAGTTTATTATTTGCCAGTTACTGTAGTTACTGCATCACCTACAGATTTTCTCATTCAGACTTGAAATTGAGTGCCTTGGGGCAAGATTTTCTCTGTTAAGCATGAAAATGAACTGGCCTTGGTTTGAGAGCATCCTGAGTGCAGCAGTTCTCGTGCCTGCTGCTCTGGAAAGATCAACTGGTTCTGAGCGAATCTACATCTGGGCATGAAGCAAGATAAGTGCAGCAGGGATGTAACCCTTGCTCTGCTGCCCTCTGTTCTTTCCCAGGGTGTTATCTGTGTGGGTATTATCTGTGCCCTGTTCAGAGCCTGGAGTGAAGCTGCCTGGTGCTGGTGCTGTAGCCTGTTGATACCGTAGGATGAAGCTTCTTCAACTTCTTTTAGCAGTTAATTTCACAGAGATGGCTATTTTTTTTTTTTTTTGTAAATCACAGTGTATGGTTTCTGACAGCTTTTAAAGATGTCATATGCTCTGCTGTTTATAGTGTAGAAGTCTCTGGGGATTTAAAACTTTCTCTACAGTATCTCTCTCACAGAGATCAATTAAGTTTCTAATTAAAGTTTTATCAACCTAGCATCTATTGAAATCCTAAAAATGTTGGTGTCTGTTGAGACAAACATAGGAGGTTTTCTAATCTCATGAGAAAATTTTTGTTGAGGATTTTTGGTTTTTTTTTAATATTTTTGAGTGTTTCTTTGTTGTTCACAGAGTGGTGTTTGAATAATGGAAAGCTTGAGTAGCTGAAATTTTTAATGAAAAGGTGCCAAAAAAAATTATTTAAACAATTTTATTGATTAAAATAGCTTGTTCTCAGCTAACAAAACTGTAGTTTTAATCCTTCCCCATTCTTTTTGTCTTTGAAAGACTACTTATTTTGATCAGACCTAAAATGTTGATGACAATTATATCTCTTTGTTTCACCTGAAGCCTTTCTTTCATGTTTGGAAAGTTGTATATCACTACATATGAAAGGTACCAAAGTCCTGAGGTGGGCCTCAGCATTAAAATATGTAGACACTTTTGCTTTATGAGGCTGTAAACCAGATAATTCATCACTACTGACAACCTGGAGGTAGATGTGGGCTTTTAAAGAACAATATGTTATATTACAAATTCCTTGGGAGGGAAAGTGTTTGTTTTTAGGGATTCCTGGAGGGTGGAAGCCTATTAGGATGGTATTGTATGTGTAATAATTCATGTACTTGGCCTAAATTGTTTTTTTTTTTCCTTTTCTTTTTTAAGGTCTAAGACCATTTAAACATTCTGTCATAATCATAATAATAATTAGTAGCATCCTCTGTGCAAACACCGAAGAGAGGGGGAAGGTTTTTTTTTATTTTTGGAGTGTAATATTCTCAGTATCTATATAAATAAATGATAGTGTGTGGCATGATTCACATGAATAGAAATGCAGCTGTATTGCTGCTGTCTGCCCAAACAGCAAGAAATGAGAGAGAAAGAGGAGGTGACAGGGGGATATGAATCTGAGAGGAGAATTGTGGCATGAATAAATTGACACTGTGGTTTTTCTTGGGGGGGGGGACACTCATTACAGGAGGCTTCATCTGTTTGCTGCTTTCCCATATTTAGAAAGCATCTTTAGTGATCCTTTTTGCAAACAGCTCATGCAGTAACTGGCAAAACAGAAGCAATTAGTGGTGTAATCTCAAAGGGAATCTCAAGCTTCACTTTAAGTGCAATGATTAAATCCACTAGAATGATAACCATTGCTGCCAAGAACTCCTGTAATTGGCCACTAATGTATTTTGTTGCAGCAGTCGATAACTGCTGCATTTCATGCACATAATTAGTAATGCATACACGTTTGGTCAGTAAAATTGAAAATCCTGATAACCGAGGGTGGAGGGGGTGGAAGGAGCACAGAGCTGGAGAGCTGAAATACTGCTCTGTTGATAGTACCTAACTAGAGCTGTGTGCTTCAACAAAACAAGTGTCCTACTGTGCTGGAATACAAATGGGCTGTCTGTGGCAGGATATAGCAAAGACATTTGGCAGAGAGGGATTTGAAAGCTTCTGGCATAATGTAATTGAATTGGCCATTTCTTTAAAGATACAGCAAATTGTTTGCTGCAGCATTCATCATCGTGAGGAAGGTCAGACAGCTTGCCAAACATATGATATTCATAATAAAAAGTAAAACGGTGACGCTTATATTTAAACACAAGTCATGTTATCATGTTTGTAAAAGCTGCAGAAATGAATGGGAATATTTTTGGTGGTGCTGAGCATTAGTAATCTAAGTAAGACTGTAATTCAAGAAGGGGACAGCTTCTCAGCAAAGATCCACAGGGAAATTCAGCTACTGAGCAACATATGATCTCCCTGATTGGAGAGGGTAGTAGGTGTTTTGGCAGGATTATTGCTGACTCTCTCTTCTGATCACTTAAGGGAAGATTAACTTGTATGATTCTATTTTTTGCCTTTTAAGAAAACAAAGGGAAAAATAACAAAGAAGAAGGACTTGAGTCATTAAAAAGAGACAAAATTTGAACAAAGCGTTGCTGGGGGTTTTTTGTCAGTTATGCTGTGACAATTAAGATGATGCAACAACCTGTAGCATATCTGAAATGTTCTGTGAAATGCTCTGTATTGGTGTGCTGGGAAACCCCTCTCGAGTCACATCCAGAACCCTGAACGTAAATTGCCTGGTGGCAGAGGCTTTGGGCCATGCAGTGATGCCTCTGCAAATGAGTAGCTGTTAGCTCTTAGGTTCTAACACATTCAGGAGACTGGCATTTTGATTTCTTGCACCACTGCACCACTGATAGGGTTGGAAATGGGAATCAAAATAATTAGATTGGATATATAGATCCCAGCAAACCAGCCAAGAAAGCGGCTGGGCTGGGGAGGGCTGCTCTGAATTCTAAAATGTGCCAGTGCTGTTTTTATGAGAGGGTGAGGACAGGAGGAGTAAACTAGAGTGCAGATGCTCACCATTTATATTCAAAGCATGTAATAAAATAATTGAATGTATGCTTCCTCCTATTAAAGCCTGTTAAAATCAGTAATAAAGTACATTACTGTTGTATTAAAAAGAGAGCACAAATTTTCAGGTAATATATCTTAGTTGTATACACAGCGTACAGATAAGCAGACTGGGAAGTGTTTTTTTGCATTATCCAAAGCATTTGTCTTTCTGGTACAGGACTGTTCCCATCAGTTCATTTTCTGTTACTTAGTCCAGCAGTATCTTTGCAGTATTCCCTCTGGCAGTTTTTTACAGGCCAGCAGTCATTTCCCTCCAAAAAGCCTTTCCTTCTAGTTCCTCAATATTTTTATATAAAAACCCCAACAAAAATAAACCACCAAAAAAGCCCTCATTTTCCATGTACTCCTTTTTGAGTTTCCACAGCTGTTAGAAAATGTCATCCTTTTTCTATGCACATTCTTCCTTTAGATATTTGTAAACAATTATCCCACTGTCTCTTTGCCTACTTTACCATTTTTCACCTGCAAAAAAATTATGTTTCTTTACTCAAATGTTAGTTCTTCACCTTTTTGCTTTCCAGAGACCCACCTTCATTTAATCAGGAGATTCAAGAGTCTAGGTTCTCCTAAATCTCTAGAGAATATATATTTTCTTCTATTATCATGATTTCTGGTGCTTTTCTTTTTAAATTTTTACTCTCTAGATTGACTGCCCTTATTACCTCCTACATCATGTATATCTCAGTGCACTCTCTCCCTTCCTTCTCTACCTTCCTTATTACTGATCTGAATTTTTTTCGTACCAAACATGTTAAGTCTTGCATTTTCCCAAGCCATACCTTGCTTTCTATTTGTATTTCTATTTTTGCTTTTCATTGCATTAAATCCCAAGAACTTGTGTCTGCAACTCCATATCTATCAAGTCAATGTTGAGCATCCATCCAGAGTCGCCTGTTGGTTTGTGTGCACTCTTGCATGAGGAAAGCAGTGGTTGCAGGATCTCCTGTGCTTTGAAGCCAGATGCACAGGACTGTGTCTCTGGTAATTCTGTATGATAATAACACATGGGAAGTGCTTGCCTACTTTTGCAGAAGTCTGTCCTGCATGATGTCCCTAAAGTACCAACTTAATCCGTAAGCAAATACAGCAGTTACTGGCTCCAGTTGTAGTCACTGGAAAAAGCTATGTTGAGCTGTTTCTGAGCTAAATATCAACATTTTGTTCCTGTTTGCCTGCTTTGGTCTCCAGGAGGTTTTAGGTGTTAGTTTTCTTATTATTGTGCTCTTAATCCATTCATAATTTCACATTACTCAGTTGTAAAGATAGTGATGAGAAATAGCAAGGTGATGTCTTCTTGTGTTAATCTGTGCAAGCCCATAATATCTGAAGCTCCTTCAGCAGTTGTCATTTGTGTATCCTGAAGGTGTCCCAGTCAGTGATTCAATGTTTTGAAGTAAGATTGCAAGACTAACAAATAAAAAGTGAGTTTGCTGTCCATGTGGAATGGAGGACATTTCGCTGGTGTGGGAGTGCAACATGGATGAGTGGTACCCATACCAGGAGCTCAGAGAATTTGGGTTTACTGCAGAAATAGTTTGGTGGTTCTTCAGGAGCTAATTTTTATAGTAGAAAACATAAAATCCAATCCTTTTTGTTAAAAGAAGACTGAAATTATGAGTTGGCCATCATCTGGTAATTACCATGTGAAGGTTTATGATATGAGAAGGCTCTTCTTGTTTGGATGCTATGGAAATAAACTGATGCACTGGAAATAAGAACAAGAATTCAAACAGGAAACAGATTTTTATTCATTGAAGTTGAGACAAGGAATTAGCTGAAATTTTTACATCCAGCTCAGATGAATTTCTAAAATAAAATTTCTTTCAGCGTGTTTAATGCAAGAATTGAATGTTTGAGTTCAAAACTTGTGTTTTTGAGGAAACACAACAGAGGTAGGAGGTAACTTTTGTTTCTTGTTGGATTTGTACTTATTAAGGCCTTCAGTTAGGGTTTGGGCTCTCATCCAGACTGGTTATTTAGTTCAGATGATGGTCACAGGTTTCTGGAGGGCAGTTGCTGTGCAAGAAATAGTTCAGTCAAGCTCCAAAGGCTAGCTCTTAAAACACACAGCTCACTTACAAGCCCATTAAGGATTGACCTATGTTGGGAGTTTATTTAAATACTTGGCACTGTTCTTTAACCTAGGGAGTCTGGGAAAAAAAATATTGTTTTGTTTTTTAATACATTTTTCCTCGACCTTTATCTGCAGCAAAATTGGCTGGCAGTATCACAGCAGGTCTAAATGCAACATTTTATTTATGGCATTAATTTTATAGAAGAACAAATGGAGTTTGGAGACAAGAAGAAATTAAAGACTCCTTAGCTTTTTTAGATTAATAACTTGCTGAATGTGAATGAATGCAAATGTCACTGACTTGAACAAAGAGATCAAATTAAATACCTTGGGCAGGTTACACAATGTCTGTCCAAGGGGACTGCAACACTTGATCCCTGTGTTCTGTCTGCTGCCATTGAGACAACAGTATAGCAGTGTATTGCACAGGTAACTTTTTCTGCACCTTTTAGGGTGTTAACTGCTAGTAAATATTTCCTGTTCCAATGTATAAATAACCTTTTATGATATGAATTCTAGGTAATGAAAACCCTTGCATATTTCAGCACCACAGTACATAATTTATTTTATAAATAAAATAAATGCAGATATATTTAATCTTCTATTGTAGATTTATTAAAATCATACAATATAAACATCAGGACATGTCATACATCTAACTTGAATGTGCTGTAACTGAGGACAAACTGGCCTTTTTCTTCCTTGCCTGAAAGAATTTCTATGCTTATCTTATCCTTGGTTATTGGAACTGAATTTATGCCCTTCTTTTACAATAATCTTCAGAACTAAGGATGTTCAGTGAACGTCTTATCCCTTGCAACTTTTCACTGATAATGCACATTTTATGGGATGATTCCTTTTGCTGTGCAGCTAATAACTCAGCATGTTATTCTGTGTTCACTTAGCTTTTGGAGGCCATCTTAAAAATATGCAAAAGAATATTCAAATTACTTTTCTTTTTCTGATCTCTTATGCCAACACTTAGAAACATGGTGAATTGTCACATCTTGTGAGATAGTATATAATCAAGGATTTTTCTTTTTATTCTTTCTGAACTGGTAAAGCAGTTTCATTTACACACAAGCTTAGCTGTAAAGAGATTAATATATTTAGTTATTTAAAAAGAAAAGTATTGTGGCCGTGTAGGACTGAGTTATACCAAAGTATGTGGAAAATATTTTTCTATTTTTGAGAAAAGAAAAAAAACAACATTGTTTTTGTGTGTTCTTAGGGAAATATGGTTTGAATCTTGCTTTGTTAC
The DNA here is from genome assembly GCF_027887145.1 of Ammospiza caudacuta. Taxonomy (NCBI): domain Eukaryota; kingdom Metazoa; phylum Chordata; class Aves; order Passeriformes; family Passerellidae; genus Ammospiza; species Ammospiza caudacuta. The sequence goes on from NC_080594.1 coordinate 100,658,597, forward strand.
AGTAGCAAGTTTGTTAGATTTTCAAAGCATTAGTGCTTAAATGAATAATACCCTTCTGCCACCCATGCAGTGTTTGGGAAAATTTAATTTGTTTAGAAAATGATAAGTGGCAACGCTGATATCTTAGCTCCTTATCTTGAGAAGTGCTCCCCTTATTTTCCTTTTCTGTGCCCCTCTCCAGGAACAAAAGCAATACAAGAATGCAGATGTTGAAAAGCACGAAAATGTGCTTAAAGTATTTTCCTTCTGTCTTGGAACAATGGCTACTGACAGCAGAAGGCTTGCTTGCTTGCTAAAATTAGATTTGAATCATCAGTGTAATAGCAGTAGGAAATTGTAGGATGGAAAGGTGCCAGGAAGCCTATCTGTATCTGCCCTTGTGCAGAGAGGGGTCCTGCAGGGGCTTGAGCTCAGCTGAGTGAGCCTGCCCTATATGACAAGTACTGCTTGAAGCATCCTTAAACACAATTGTCCTTGAGCAGAAACCATTGAGGTGGGATCCCAAGAACAGACAGAAGCACAACAGTGCAAGACAGCTGTTACAACTTAGGCTTCTGAAGAGTTTGTGTCTTGTTGGTTCCTTACATCACATTTAATTGGGCTCACTTCCATTACCTCCCACCATTTTCCAGTGCTAGGATAAAAAAAAATTAAATCTGTGATTTGTGACTTGGTTTTTTTGGTTTTTTGTTTTACGATTGTAAAAACACGGGAAGTTTTCATAAGTTAGTAGTGAGTAAATTAGAGGATGATGCTTGCTCTGAAGCTGCATCAGAGTCAGCATCATTCTGGCTTATTCTGTTTCTCTTCAGTTGTTTTAAGGCAGTCCAGTGCCCAGTTATTTCTTTTATGTAGTCATTATCTGTTGGCTTTGCAGTAACCCAATCTGTGGAACCCAGTGACCTCTCTGTGCACCTTAAAACCATTCACAGAAATGGCTGTAATTCTGCTGATGCAGAATGCAGCTGCCCATTTAAATCTCTTTTTCTTACAGAGGGGATGGTTATGTCTCTGCTGTGTACTGGCTTCTGTTTAATTTCGAGTGCAGTTTTTACACTACTGCCATAAGCAGCTTAGTTCTTGATTACTTCAGGGAGTGCTTTGTGTGATACAGCGGTAATTGATATCAGCTGAAGTGCTAAACCTACCAGGCCCCTCATTTAAATTAGTGCCAGTTGGAGATGGGAGAGCCAAAAGCAGGACTGGGCCTGGGAGAGGGCTCCTGCTTTTGGAAATAATTTCGTTTGCTCTCATAACGGAGTAAGAATTCTCTGACCTTCTGGTTATGAGGTTGTTCTTGTCCTAGGGTGGCAAAATAAAATCAAAGTGGTTATATAGGGATGATCAAGGAGGAATTTTAGTTTAAGTGTTCAGTGATATTTAGTGCATTACTATTGTCTTCATCAGTGCTATGAGTGCCATCAGATATATTTTAAAATAAATCTACATAAATAACTGGGTTATAATAAATGCAGCATTGCTGCATTGTTTTTATCTCTTTTTATTATTTGTTTGCATTTACTCCGTTTAGCACTGTTTTGTGTACTTATGTATCTATCTATCTGTATATATCTGGCACTTTATATATAATGTTCATTTACTTTGTGGAGAAATAATTCTACAGCTGGGCTGTATTGTTTATAGGTATTATTTAATAATTGGCAAATATTTAGAAGGCACACTACCACCATAGTTTAATGAGACTGCTATAGCAAATTTGATGGAGCATAAGAAAAAAATTGAAAGCAGTGCCTGAGCATCAGGGGCCATCTTGCCTTGACCTGCTTGTGTGTCCAGCTCCTAGACCACAATTCCTGCTCCTGCATATGCACCAGCTGAGAGAACAGTGTGTAATGAGGAAGATTTTACTGGAAGTTACTGGTTTGTGATTGAAAAAGTGGGTAGGGTTTGATCTGCCTGATTCCCCAGAGTCCTCACAGGCCAGTAGAGTGTGAGGTAGTGCGAGGTGGGCCTCAGATGATGGTTTGTACTTGTTCATTTCTGTAGTGAGTCAATTATTTATTGTTATATGTGTCCTGTGGTCCTGTACCTGTAATTGTAGACAGTTATTTGCCAGCTTCTCAAGACAACATGAGCCATTCCCTTAAACAGCCCAGATACTTGTGTTATAAAGAACCTTTTTGGGAGTCTTCTTCCTGTTTGTCTTGTAGGTGTCTATAAAAGTATGTAAATCTAATCTATAATATTTAAGGGGTTTATGGCCTTAGTACTTACATTTCAGTTCCATGCAATGCTTTGTGAGATTGCATGTACTCTTAATCATATTGTTAGCCATTATCATCTTTAAGCATATTTCATGTCCCTTGGGTGTCCACCTACCATCTGTTCCTTTATCCCATTAGATTTCCACCAGATTTCTCATTTTTTCTCTAGCATACTGTGCTGAAAAAAACCCTCCTTACAGTTTCCCTCATTGATCTCCCAGTTTAGTCTTAATTACACAGCTAATCAGATTACAGTGACTCTCTTTATTTCTTACCTCCCTGTGCTTTCCAGTATGACCAAAAGCATGTACTTCATTTCTGCACATGGGTATGTATGTGCATGCAGAATATACAAGATTCTTCTAAGCAGTGCTTTCTGCTCCTCTCACTTTGCATGGAGGGTATAAACACACCTAATTCTTCACAACTCCACCAGCTGCTTGGCTTCCACTTCCTCCTGTGGACCATGGGAATCCAGCTCTTAGCAGAAGAATCCACAAGGAGCTTCCAGCCAGCTCGACAGTCTGTCCCCAACACAGGGCAGCCACAGCTTAAATAAGCTTAGGCTGGCTATGAATACACAGTGCTGAGTCACTGCTGAAATGCTTTACCTTGCTGTGCCCCTTCTGTAAAGCAAGCCATGGGCAGATCAGGTGTGCCTAGGATGGGCTATGGCTCACTGTCCTAGGCCATTAAATTATGATTTCCACACACAGAAAGTGTCTTTCTGTTTCCTTTAAAACCTGTGAGAAATGTATTATTCTGAGAAGATGCATGAGGATTTTTTACAAACCCAGTGACAATTCCAAGCAACTGAGAGAGCATGTTTGCTGTTAACCAGCATTAACTGGCATTCCTGCATGGGGAACCATTGTTTTATAGGGCAGGAAGGGTTAATCCATTCACTGCTCATTTTTTATTGCTGGACAAAAGCTTGCCTGATAAAACAGCATGTTTTCATGGCTAATGAGCTCAGTCAGTCCTTGGTTTCTATCCATGTACTACAGGAAATAATTCCGTATGGAATATTACTGTGGAATATTTAGGTTCATTTATAAATACAAAGATTCATGTGTACAAATTGGCTTCACTCTTAATTGATTTAGAATACTTGATTAGACAACACAGCTGAGCCAGTGTAACTCTTGCTGCCACTGAGAGGGGTGGTTCAGCCCTCACTTTTGTCTTCCCATCCCTTCTAGCCATATGGTGCTTGTCTGACTCCTCAACCCAGTGCTGAACTCCTTCCTTCCTGGATGAGATCAAGCCATTTTATCTGGTTTGATGGTATGAAACAGGTGTGGGGAGCTTCATTTCTGGAAATGATGTTTCAGCATGAGGGTTGCAGGTCTAGCGAGAAGCCTCTAGTGCCGAGAGGTGTATGAGCTAGATCAGTATGGGTTCATTTCTACTTACTGTTTGTATCAAGAAAATGAGTAGTCTGATTTTACATATGTCTTCTATATGTACATTTTTAGATGTTACCACCTGCACATGATATCATAGTCTTGTGGCAAAAAAAAAAAAAAAAAGAAAAGAAAGGCATTTTTAGCGCAGATGACATGATTGATAGAGCTGTGGTTTTACATACTTTGAATTTTAGTGGAGTGAGGAGACTTTCTACTCTAAAACTTGAAGCTATCTTGCATTTCAAAATAAAAGATATTTAAAAAATGACTTAGTGCATCAATACTTGGCAGAAAAACAAGACTTATTACTTTACCCAGTAAAAATCAATGGCCACAGAAAAAAACGTTCTTCACCAGCTAATCATGTAGAACAGGGCTTTGTTTCAGTAGTTTTGATGACTGATGAGGGTATCACATGTTTTAAGTACTGGTGCTCTACTTGTGTTTATTCTGATTTTTTGTCTTAAAAAGCTGGCCAGAATCATCTCTGGTGTGCAGCCATCCTTTACATTAGGCTTGTTGCAAAGCCATGTAGTAACTCTGGGAAACAGTTACAGAAGTTTGCAGCATTAGGAATGGTGTTTGGGAACCATTTTTATTTAACATCCTTAATGAGCATGTGTGAAATTGCAAATGCAAAATTTTCAGGGACAAACTTAATGCTTGTGCTCAAGAGCTGGAGCAGGTACTGGGGCACAAAATGTCATGTTAGTGTTGCTGAGTTCAGCTGCTGCTGTTTGCTGTTTGGGGGGAGCTGCAGGCAATAGGAAGGGAGAGGTCAGAGCCAGACTCTGCTTCTGTCTGTGAAAAGCAAAGCAGGGGCAGTGTCTTAGGTTTTGGCAGCTCAGGTCTGCTTTTCTCACATTTAGGTTTTCTACAGTCTTAACACCATTATCATTTGTGTGTCATCTCCTTGGCTGTTCTCCTGTTTTCTGTAGAGAAAGGAAAATTCCTAGGTGTAGTGCTATAAAACAGGGAGATTTACAAAAATGACAAGAAACTGGGTTATAGTAGAAGACAAGAAGTAAACCTAAGTATAGGCGTCATGAATTGTTGCTTTACATCTAGAGACAGACCTTTCTATTCTCAAGCTATTATACTGAATATCCCAATCTGTACACTGTGCAGAGTTGGGGTCCTCACTGTTTGTGACAGTCTGGTTCCCAGAAAAGTTATTTGAATGAGGTTACATGTGAGAAAAGTTACTTACAGCCAGATTGTTTATTAAAATTGTGTCACATATGTGTGTGCATACAGGTGCACGTATACTTGTGCTGAATGCAATTAAAATCACTCTTTCATAAGGACCACAACGTTAGGAGGCTTTTTCCACACAGGGCAGTGTCTCATAGACACAGGTTCTATAAAATCCAAGTATTTTCTCACACTGGCAGTATATTTTTGGAAACACAAAACCGTGAGCAAGCCGCACCATATCGCACATCTGTAAGGTTTTGCACAGAGGTAGGGTAGCACTGGCCAGGAATATGGATGTGTTTCCATCCATCCATCCATCCATCCATCCATCCATCCATCCATCCATCCATCCATCCATCCATCCTTCCCTCCCTGCCCTCTCTGTGCCTGCTCTGGCTCACAGCAGGAGCACAGAGATGGCTGTGCCTGTACCTGTGTGTGGGTGATGGGTTGTTTTTGGGTGCAGACATGGCTGTGCCTGTACCTATTTGTGGGTGATGGGTTGTTTTTGGGTGCAGAGATGGCTGTGCCTGTACCTGTGTGTGGGTGATGGGTTGTTTTTGGGTGCAGAGATGGCTGTGCCTGTACCTGTTAGTGGGTGATGGGTTGTTTTTGCCCTCGATCTCTGCAGGAAGAGAGCAGCAGCTTATCAAGCCCTTCAATCTGGTTTGCTGAGTGGAACAGCTTATGAGAAAATGGCTGCCTTGTTTTCCAGCGTGTCCCAGGGATGGCCACACAGGAGAAAATGAGGATCTGAGCTTGAGGAATCTCTCAGCAGCTTTCCCTGCCATTTAACATTTATAAATAAGCTATGAAGGCTCCTTCTTCTCTCCAGGTAGCTGCCTTGCATTATACCTTGCAGCACAGTGGGAGGAGGGGAGGCAAGGAGCCTTTCCAGACCCTCACCAGCACTCCTAGGGAACCCTTCCCTGGCAGGGGTGCATGCACACACATCTCTCCATATATATGCATATAAATCCATGTGTATACAAGGTGCAACTTTAGGCATGGAATTTGTCTTCTGGGATAATCTAATCACTTGCTTTTTAGTGATTATATTAATGAAGTGTTGTTTCCTTAAGTATTTAGTGCTTCTAAAAATTACTTTCTTCGTTTTCTCATGGTTTGAGTGACACAGCATTGCATTATGAGCAGACATTATGTGCTGTGAAATAGGAATGCATACAGCCCTTACATTGAAGTAACTCGAGAAAGGTTCTAATACTAACACAGAAATGAGCTGCACAAAACAATTCCTCCTGAATAACCCACTAGAAAATTCTCTGCTGTTCAAGTGCATTATTCCATTATTAAGTGGGATAATGAAAACAATTTTTAGCAAATTGTTCTAGCTTTTTGCAGCAGTTTGTTTCCTTCAATTCTTCAAATGATCTTGATGTTTTAATGAATTAATTCCCTCAGTATCCTGTTGGAAAAGGCAGAAGTGGCATGAGGAATTATAAAATCTTACGAGAGTAAGAAAGCCACTTACTTAGAATACAATGACAAGTCTTTTAAAAGGAGTGATTAGCTTCTTTGGGGTTTGGACCTTTAACATAAACTACTGTCTCATAAACACTGGTAGATTTAGCTGTGCTGGTTTAAGATGTGACAATTACCCTTTGTAGTCATCTGCTGGGCTTAATCCTTCATCAGCTGCTCAAGAAAATGCAATCCAGCCTGTGAGCCCTGTGGAAGCAGTGGCTGGAGATCATGTAACCCCTTCTGCCTGGCCCTGCAGAGCTCTTCACTGCTAGGCTCTTAATCATCTGCATCTGTTTATGGTAATAAGGGAGAGGAAATAGGAGTAGGGAAGCAACCCTACAAAACAACCAAACCAAAATTCCAATCAGAGCCAGGCTCATTGCCTTTAGCTGTGGACTTTCCTACCAGCTTCCAAGCAGTGTTTCCAAAGTGTTGTTTTCAGGTAGATATTAGCTACCAGTTTTGTGGCATTGATGTACATAGGTTTCTTGTATTCCCTTGAGTAGGCTTTTCTCCTTCCCTGCCTCCCTTTAAAACAATAATCAGTGAGCTTTTTCTGTGGAACCAGTGTTGCTTTTGAGCATTATCTCAATTTACTCAGTTCACGTTAGTGCTAAAGGCAAAAGGTTCTGTTACTCTGTTCATTTTCCAGTAGAAGCACAGAATGTTAAAGGGTTGGAATAGACCTTACAGGTGAGCTAGTGAGCAGGCCCCACTGCCATGGGCAGGGACTCTTCTTACCCACCAGGTTGCTGAGGGCCTTGTCCAGCCTGGCCTTGAACACTGCCAGGGTTGGGGCTCCCTTTCTCTGGGTTAAACAAAGCACTGTCAGACCTGTGCTGGAGCAGCTTTCTTCTCTTTCTGTGCCTGCTACAAGGGCTGGAAACACGAGAGAGCCCATGGAGCTGTTTCCCTCTTCCAGAGGTCAGCTGTGCTGCTTCAGTGTCACTGCAAGCCCAGGGAAAACACTTCACACTGCAGCTGTACCAATATCAAACAAAGGATGTGTTCTTGTGAATCAAACTCTCACTTCTTCTCTTTGTATTTTCTAGAGCTGTCCAGATAGCCTTTTTTTTGTACTGGTGAAAAAAAGGCTTTTTCAAAGAGCTGTGCATTCAAAATGTGAGGGTGCCAAAGGAATAGGAGGAATGCTATTTGTAGGAGATTCTGCTGTCTGATTCACATTTATCCTTCTGCCACTGTCATTTCTCTTTTAACAGCTGGAGCAGAACAGTCTGAAAAGGGAACTGGAAAGACAGCCACAGGTTTTGTTTTGAAAAGCCCTTTGGAAAGAATACCTGTTTCATACTGCTGTTGCAGCATGGAGCAAAGCTCCACTGCAGTGCTTCTTGGAGCAGGCTTGTTAACCTGACTGATTGCTTTCCTTCTGTCCCTTATTTTGGACAACCCCACAAGGTCTGTGATAACATGAATGTGGGCAGAGTGCGACAGGCTGATCAGGTGACTCTAGGAGGTATCTGCTTTAAAAAAAAGGACAAATTATTGCATTGAAAATGCTGAACAGTGTTTGTTTATTGGCTGTAACAGCACTGCACAGTGGTGGGGAGGGGGGGAGTGGGCAGAAGCCCAAGTTAGCATGGTAAACAAAATAACTTTTTTAGGGCAATTCTTTACCTGGCTCAGTCATAATTTACTAAAGGAAAAATTGTGAAGTGTAGCATGTCCTGCAGAACTCAAGCTACTGTGGGTATGTCTTCTGCAATGTGGCCTGGAAACACATTCATTGTTTTGTTATGCTTTTCATTGAACACAATCCATCCTGTATCTCTGATTTTATTCTTAAATTATAACTTCTGGGGACAAGAACTATTTTTTTCTCTTTTCATGGGGTTTTTTCTAGATTTTAACATAATCTTCCATATAAGATTCACAATTAGCATTTCTAAGCAGCAATTTAGTACAAATAATGATATTTTGTTATTGATCAAGGTTTTCTGTCTCCTGCTGTATCTTGAAAACTGCTGGCTGGATTCAATGTTTCTGAGCTTCTTTATACTGTTATTCACTGGCTTGTAATTCTGAAGAGAAGAATAAATAATTCACATGAGGCTAGGAGGTTTTGTTTATCATTTTAAAAAATGTTGCAACAAAGTGGTTTGAGTGTTGGGCCATTTAATGCAATTCCAAATATTTTTAAAATAGAAAACTTATGAGATAATGTTATTGATGTTCTGTCTTGCTAAATAAATATTTCAGTGCACTGATAATGTAGAGCTGCTTTGGGGGGATTTCTGCTGACATTATTGTTACACAGTGTGATTGCTATGCTACTGATGTTAGGTACCAAACCTGACTCACTGTAAAATGTTTACAGTTTTGCATTTTCTGTGTTCTAAAAATGGAGCAGCTTTCACAGTCTTTTATTCTCATATAACTTCTCCCTTTCCATGCAATCATACCTAGAAATCAGCAGCTTGCTTTGCTGGGCTGACATGCACGCTGCTTTATTTTTCAATTTCATCAGTAATAGGCTTTTCCTAGCTTGTAATGCTGCTCCACTGACACAATGATGGTTATTCCTTATTCACACAAAAAAAATCTAATGAAGTCTCTCTAAAGATTTCATTCTTTATGGTGGAGTTATTAAAATGTATAAAATTATTCCGATTAATAGCTTTCATTTTTCACCACTTTATTCTATTTGTTCTTGAAATAGAGTACACATTTGTAATATTGCTCTGGGATGTGTGGAGTCTGATACTTATCTCCTCTGGCCTCTGTGTTAGCTGGGCTTTGAAGTGATAGTGTGTGTTCAGGCTTCCATAGATGGGGGAAGAGGAAAATAAAACTCTCTTCAGGACTTGTAAACCCTCTTCAAAAGCATCAGGGCCAGAAATAATGTCAGCAAGGGGCCATGTCTGCCAAACTGTGGCTGCTCCTGCTTCTGTACCTGGTGGTGTTTGGGTCCGTGATGGCGAAGCAGCGCTTGCTGCTTGTGTTCACAGCATCTCTGCTGGGCTAGAAGCAGCTCTTGGATGGACACAGCTCCTCAGATCTGGAGGCCAGGCCTGCTGAAACTCAGGCCACCTGACTTTAAGCTGAAGCGGGTGTGTTATTTGTCCTTGCCTGTTTTACCAGTGAAGTACTGTCTATCTCCATCATTTGCTTTGGTGGCAACTACTTTGCACAGCTGATACCTCTCCAAGGCTAAAGGTTCCTAAATCCTTTTGGCCCTGGTGGCACACTCCAGTGCCTTGTGCTGGTTAGCAGCAGATGGCTGAAGGCTTTTTGATTTGTATGGTTGTACTTTCAGGTAGGACTAGGCTTTATGATGTTGTTTGTGTACAAGTTCAAAAAGCTTCATTTCAAAAGTGTAAATCTGAGTAACAATAGGCCACTTTTCTTAAAATGTAGCCACTCAGGGTGCTTCATTAATGCATGCACTTGGGAGAAGTTTTGTTGGTTGGTAATTTTATTAGTTCTGAATCCATGAGGAAATAAAACTGACCCAGAAAAAAGCCCCAGTTCATAGAGTGTTAAACTAAGGACTGTGGTGTCCCACCCTTAGGAAGGAACACCAAAGAAGGGAGCACCAAGTAGATGCTTGGTGATGGAATGACAGAAGTCAGAGGCTCGGCAAAAGCTGACAAAGTTGTGTTAGTGCATTACACACCTGGCATGGGAATTGGTGTTCATTAGTCCCTTATCTCCAGGTATAAACCTGTGGCAGTGAATGTGGATAAAGGGTCAGGGCACAAGGGAAGAGAGAGTGACAGAGATTAATTAAAGAGGAGGAGAGAGAAACATGGGATGTAAAGAAGGAATAGAGAGATCACCAGTCCTGGTTCCAGCATTGGTCCAGCTGATGGTGTGGCCAGGATCCTGGGCTGCCTATGTCCCTAGGCTTTGTTGGGTGCCTTTTTAATGATAGGATTCTCCACTCTGAAGATAAATTTCTCATTTTCTATGCAAACTAGCTATCATGTGCAATTTGTTCTTCTAGACCTGTTTGGAAATGAGTCAGAGGGCTTCAGGCATCTTTGGTAGCCTTGATCCCCCACCACTGTCCATACCTTCTTCCCAGCCTCATCCCTGTGCTTGAGCTGTTCTGTGTTGTGTTTCTGTCCTCAAGCCAGAACAAGGAGGTTTCTCCCAGGAAAGGACTGCCCTGCCTCTGTGTGGCCCCCTTCTCCAGCCACATCCCGTTCCTTCTGGCAGTGTTAATGCCAACAATCCTTGGTTGTTATCATCAATCCTTGGCTTGCTCCACAGCTATCAGTGCCTGAGACATACAATAAACATCAGCCAACCCCTTGCTTTCTACAGGAGCACATGAACACATTACTTGGGGCTAAAAAGTTATTTCATGTTGAAGAAAGAGTGCTGAGTTAATTTGTGTTGCTTTTTATGTGCTATGAGCTTAGAATATCTACATAAATACTACCTCTTTTTACAGGTAGTAAGTTACAGAACCTCACTTACTAAACCTTAAAATGCAGTTCTGTCTTTGGAACCAACATAGGGAGCCATATTACTGCCAGTGGTAATAGCAGTCGTACCCATGCACTAAAGATAAAACCCTTATGATTTCCCAGTTGTGATAGGAGCAGGATGAAATACATTGTCGTGGATGTTCTGAAGAAAGGTATTGGCCTGGCTTTCTGATAAAGTTGGCAGGTAAAAAATTGGTTTTGTTGTTAAATTGGACAAATTTGATCTGGAAGTAGCAGAACACAGAAAGCAACAGACACAATAATGTCACTAGAATCAGTTTTCACATTTTAAGACTCACAGACCTTGCTTTGGACCTCAGATTTGCCAGTGGAAATCTGGAATAGCTTAATCTGTAATTCATTTGAGTCTCTCCAGGCATACTTTGCTGGAATTGAGTGCAGCCTCAGCCAACCCACTCCAGGCTAAATTGTTCACCTGTTTATTCACCTATGAACACATGCATCAACTCACCCAGTGACACAGTTTCCTATGAAGCCAAAAGACAGGGGCACATTTTATAAAAGCAAGGAAATCTTGAAATTCATAACATTTGACAGCCATGACAAATAAGCAACCGTATCCATTACCAGTCCCCAGAGTTATCTAGTATCCTTTCTTTATGTAATTTCTTACACTACTTGTTTTTTTACATCGATCTTCTTATCACTTGTTATTTATTATTCATAGCATTAATAAGAGTTCACTACTTTCCTTTTATTTTCATTGGTGTCTTGAATATTTTAACACAGTAACTGTGCTTGCTTTGTTTCCGTGCTGTGGATTTTTTTCTGCTTTTTTTCATCTTGTGTTTTCTAGTTTTATCATCTGGAAATATTATTAAAGACATTATATACCTTTTCTTCATCCAAAGACGTGGTGCATCTGTTGGCCTTCAGGGCATATTGCTGGGGCCATCTGGTTTTCAAGGGAAGTGGGGGTTGGCAAGGAATGGGGAAGGATTTAAGGCAGAAGGAGATATTAGGTTACTTCTTTATTATTTGATTAAGGTTTTCCTTTGTTGAATGGTAAGACTGATTGGTACTTTGTTACAGTGTTTGTCTTTTTATAGTCTTTGATTCTTCTTGTGTTTTTTTTTTTGTCATTGTTGTTTTGAAGTGGTGCTGGGCTGGGGAAGCTCTTGTGTACTTGTGCTTGTCTTTATCAAAATAAACAAAACAATATGGCCCCAAAGTGCTGTGAGGTGTTGACCAGTGCTGCTGTATCTGTTGGTACCAGGATTAAATGACACCATTTCAGACGTTGCTCATCTCTCAGTTGAAGCAAGTGTTGGTGAGGAATTAACAGGACAAAGTACCAACCCCATTTCAACCTGAGAAAAGTTGTATTTAGAAGAAGTTTGGGCTCTGGAATTTTCCCCCCAGTTTTTCAGAGGGAGCCTGATAACTTTTTTCTAGTGAATTCACAGCATATAGATAAGAGATACCATTTAATTTCTACTGTTATCCTTTCAGAATAAAGGAGTCTGACATGTGTGTAAAGGTTTTATGGGGCTGGAGCAGGAAAATAGGGAATTTTATCAACTCTGGATGCTCCCCGTTTCAATATGGCCACAGGAATTGCTGTTCAGTGGATTTGATACACCTTTGCTTTATTATCTTTTTCTCTCAGTACCACTAAGAAACCACTAGTTGGCCATATAGGATATAAATTGGTACATTTTCTTACATTTTGAAAATGTTTGTCATATATCATATTGTGAAATACACTGCAGTGCATAAAAAGCTTTGATTTTCTTGTGCTAAAAGCTGTTACAATTCAGTTACCCAAAGTCTTGTACATGAACTGAAAATATGGTGCACACTTTCTTAGAAGAGGAAAGAAAAATTCTTATAAGTAAAGCTAAAGAATGAAGTATTTGTTTTAACTGAAAATAGGAAACAGCCTGGTTCTAAGAAAAAAGTTTAAGCTCACATGTTAGAAATCATCTTCTCTAAATTAAGAAGTGTCTAATTTAAATTAAAACAGAATGTGCCTTCATGTAAGTTCTGAGTGATCTGTTTAAAACCCAGAACAAGCATCCCAGGAGGAAGGGGTGTGTGTTTGTGTGTGTGTGTGTCCCGGGGCTTCTCCTCATTGTGTAATCTCCATAATTGACTCCCAGTAAAACAAAATCAACAAAATCTCCCCCCAGTCCAACAGCTCCTGCCCATGCACAAGCCTCCTCATAACCTGGAGCAAACCAAGTGTCTGAGTTACAGTTGTAACAACATGATGAACTTGTCAAATGCTTTTGTATTTAATAATGTCCAGGACACTTATTAATTATTCAATTTATTGTCAGTCTTCTCAATGGATTTATTTCTCCATCTTGATCAGGAAGACAAAAAGCCAGTTGAGTTATACACTTACCTTGCCAATAAAGCAGTATGTATGATGAGGAAAAAGTAGAAGAAACAATGTACCTTTGTGGTATTTAATCCTGAAATTAATAACCTGCCTGAATTTGGATAAGGGGACACATAGAGGGGAAAATCTCCTAACTCCTGTGAGGAAAGAGAAAACTAAGTAACTCCATTAGGAAAGTCTTCTTAATCCATTGTGGTTTTGGGGATATTTCATGTTTAAGTGTATCATTTGAGGTGTCATTCCTCTTGCTCTTAGCTTTTTCTCCAGTTTCTTTTAAATAAGAGGTGAAGTTGAGGGTAAGGTAAAAGAGCTTAGGGAAGCATAGTTAAAAGCTTGCTTTGATGTTTGCCTTGTGACTTAATAACAGCATTGCAGAAACTTACCTAAATAAAACTGATAGGGACCTGGTTCCCTGTCCTTATTTGGTTTGTTTGGGGTTTTTTATTTTGTTTTTTGGAGGAGGATTGGTTTGCTGTCCTTAATTTTGAGGAACAGCAGAGGACAAAAAGACAGGCTATTGTTTTTTCCAGTGGCCATGATCAAAAGCTTTCTCACAAAGTCACACACGGGCTTGTAGGAATTCCATCCAAGGCTCGTAGCTGCCTGCATTGGCTTTCAGGACTGTGTAGCTTCTCTTAGGAAAACACATAATAACATAAAACATCTGTCAGAAGAACTTTTTTTCATGAACTACACCTTAGAATTCCTTCCTTGCTGGTAGTGAGCTTGTTTAAATGTGAAATGACCAAGAGCAGTGTAATCTGATTTCAGCAGCTCAGGGGGTTGTGAAGGTGTTGGAGAGACCAGGCTTTTAAAGAGATTCCTGGTGCCATAAAACTTGGATATAATTACAGGTTTTGCTTTTTTAACAACACACAGTGAAATCAGGCACAGTAAGAACATGAGCAAGCAAGGAATCATGTTGTTTTCAGGTGAGCATGCAGTACAAAAAGTCAAAGACTCAATATTTTATTTTACAAAACTGAAAGCCTGTACTCTAGATTAATTTTTTCAAATCTTATTCTGCGGATCATTTCCCCTCTTCCTTTATATTTTAATTCAGAGTTCCTGTCTGCTGCTTTTTTATTCATGCAGAAGTGCTTATGGAATTGTAAATGAAATTGTTTTCTGAATCAGACATCAACTAGGTCATTAATTAAATTCCAAGTATAGAGCCAAACCATATCCTGGCTGCCTCTGTAATGTTGATGGAATTAAAACAGGTGTGGTGACAAAAAGTTTTATGTGGAAAATCATGATTACTTTGGTTAGACATAACAGGGTAAGTCTGTTTGACTTTCAAATCCTGAATTAATTTGCAAGATGTGAATCTGGAATGACACTGGTGGAATGAACACATTCAGTGACAAGTGACTGGAGTGCCTTAACTACAGCCATTCTTCCCATGCATTTTTGAAGGCATACCTGAAGGAATAAAACATCTGTAAATTCTGTTTGAATTTAAGAAGTGATTTTTTCTCATTAAAATATCATATTTTGGTTTTCTTACCAAAGCAATGTTTTTAATAGAAAATGTTCATCTGTTCTAATGATCTGAAGAATGTGAAGTAGCTTGATGGATGTTTATAGGAAACATTTTCCCAGTAGAAAAGAAAGCATGAAAAGAATGTGCAGATTACCATTTGGAAATGTAGTAAGTGAGAAAGGGCCCTGGCATGGATGTCAGATAAAGAAGGTTGAAAAGGGCTATAAAGGACATTAAAAAAAATAGACACTGGAACAGGTTGTCCATAGAAGCTGTGGATGCCCCATGCCTGAAGGTGTGGAAGGCCAGATTGGATAAGGCCTTGAGCAACCTGGTCTAGTGGAAAGTGTCCCTGTCCGTGGCAGGGGGTTTGGAACAAGGTGATCTTGAAGGTCCCCTTCAAGCCAAGCTATTCTATGGTTTTATACAAAAATAAAATTGGCTACATAAATCTGGAGATTTTTCCAAATGTTAAGGTTAAATAGGTTAAGTAATATTATCAAAGGTTGCAAGTCAGTGTGCAAATAAGACTCTGAGGTTGACAGTACTTAAGAATAGAAGCAGTGCAGCAAGAAGGGCTGCAGAGCAAAGGGAGAAAGAGTGTTCAGAATAATTCTGGAGAATAATCACATTAGAAATGGATAAGGATTCTAGTCTTCAGTATAGAGAGGTAAGTCTGGAGCACAGAGTATCTTTTCATAAGTGATAATCAAAATCATTTGCATGGAGAATAAGAGAGTTAAGGACAGAGCTCCATGGATTCCCCAAATGAGATGTAAAATGCAATTAATAGTGAATAGAAACATCCATAAAAAGTAATTCCATGTGCTGTAAGAAGAACTGTAAAAAATGAGCAGTTTCTTTTTCAGTTGAAGCCATGGTTATATGCACCAGTCACGTTTCAGTCAGTGGTTTCTTTACTGAAGAATTGAATTCACAAGTGGAAAAACCAGTATACTAGAGTACTTGAGGATGTGCTAGGTGTTGAGTGAAAAGCCCTTCTGTCATTTTACATCTGCAGTTTCTGTGGATTGTAAAAGAAAAACCTGTCATTTTGCCATTTATTAAGTGATACACTGGGTGGAATGAAATCTATTGAACAGGAAGAAAGTTTGAACAAATCAGTGTATTTATATGAAAAGCTAGATCAAACCTGGTAGGTAAATAAACGGTGTAAACATGGAAGATGAATTTGGATTTTCAGGGTGATGCTGCCAAACTCCTTTTCTTTGAAAACAAACCCCAACAAAACAACATACACACACACACACATGAGAGAAGAACATAGAAGAGTGTATTTCTAGTCTAGAACATCCGTTCTTTTGGGTGGGATCATCTCACCTACCTTTTTACATAGAGTCAGGTATGACAGAGGTGTCTGTCTGCTTTGCAGCCATCCCTGATGCAGGTTTAGCTGCTCCCAGCACGTGGCCTCTCTCCTTGTGGGGAAGTCTCAACCATCAGGTGTATCATGCCCCACAAGTGCCTGTCTCCTGAGGTGAAGAGGAGCTGCCCTTGGCACATGTCTATATTATACCTGTCGAAAAGACATCAACCCAATTATTAGCTTCTGCTGCATTTCACTGACCTAAATAATTACTCCTTACTGTCCCTCAAATACTTAGTTTAAAATATAGCTGAGCTTGCATTCATTTTATATGTTTTTTTAATCAGCTGTGCCCTTCTGGCCAAGGTTTTTATGCGTCATAATTGATATCTGATGTTATCCTCTTTCTGAAATTAAAATGACCTGCTATAAGGTACTTGCTAAGAGAAGAAAGCTAAGGTAAAATTTTTAAAGCAGAGAGAAGACACATAATTAAGAGCATGGTTTCACTGTTAAAGATGTGCCAAAGCAAACAATGCTCAAAGGGTATTGAGTGAGGTCAGTAGGGAGGAGCTGAGTAGCTCCAGGCATGTGTATAACTAATTTTTGAAATACTACAAGTGTAACTCACATTATAAATAACCATATGTTCATTAAGTAACAGAAGAAGGAAAATCTGGGAAAAGTTTGTCCAGACATTTATAACTTTTTTAAGGGCAGTTGATTTTTTCCATATGATTTTCTGATTAAGAAATGATTTTCATCTCTTGAGACTGTTCATTGTTGAGAGCTGCAGTAAAGGAAAAGAGCAAAGTTACCATACAAGCTTAAATGCAAAACATGAAAACCTTTGGGATTTAAGCTGGCTGTTGGTTTCTTGATACAGCTTTTACTTTATAGCAGAGATGTATAGCTAATCTTCACCAAAAACTTAGTTTAGCTTTTTTTCCTAAAGTCCAAAGTGGTAATTGAATGCCTGAGCAGCAAGGCAAGAATATGCCTTCTGTGAATCAAAATGAAGATGTTCAGTACATATTATGCAATTCATCCTCATCATAAAAATGTACTGTTTCTCTATTTCTAATTTCATATTCAGCCGTAATATAACTGTAAAGAAAAAGCGATAACCTTTATATGATGAGTATACAAAAAAAGTGAATTTATAAACTAAGAAAGGGCAGTTCATAGTGGGGAAAAAATGGAATAAAGACAGGTTACTCTGTAGACACTATTGTAAATGTCAAGTAGATTTTGACAGCTGGTAAGTTGGAGACTTAATTAAAAAAAACTTCCGTACATGTACAGACTGCCTTTTAGTGCAAAGAATTGGCACACAGTGAAATGAGAGGATGAGTAGCATATGGGGGATTAAGGCAGCTGAGTTCTAGTGGAATCTGGAGGCAAACAAATAGACCTCCAAGACAAAGACAACCGTAGTGGTCACACTGGTGTTATGTATTTGTCGATTTGTGGTTTAGCAATCTACCCTAATTAAAGGAACGTTCATCTCATGCAGTTTTCCATCTCAGAGAGAACCCCTGTAATATAGAAAAGAGGAAGATGTCAGAGGAAAACTTGTTTATAGAGATGAAGATTTCTCTTTAACAGACTGGTCTCTGTGGCAGTCTTGATGGAAGCTTGCACTCATCGAAATTGTTAGACATTGTGGTCAGTTGGATTAAATAAAGGCATTTAGGGGAGATCCAAATTTAAGTAAGCGTTGGTATTTCTATTAAACACAGTTTCCAAAAATTACTTTGGACTTAGACATCTCTTAAAATCTTCATAGAAAATCAATTACATATGTACTTGTGCACTTTAAATATTACTTTGGTGTATATTTGGTTTTGGCTTCAGTTTAAATTACAAATAGAAAGACACTTGGCTGTGACCCTACAGAGGGAGAGATTAGGTCGGTAATGCAAACTATTTCAGGAACTGAGCTATACATTTATTTCTGTATCTTTGTCTTTAGTCTTTTGCTTGGATTTCTCTGGATGCTTTCTTTATAGCTGTGCTTACCACTCCATTTTTAAGACATGCTTTTAAATCAAGGTTCTGCAAGTCTAGCAGTACTGCTTGACACAGGATTTCCACTCCCTGCAATTGCTGCATCAGGAGGACATTCTGCTGAATCACAACTCAGTGTAACCAGCTTAAAAAGAAAATATTTGAATGTTTGATAGAAACCAAACAGATATTTAATGTTAAATTAAAAAAAAATACAAAACCATGACCTACAAATTGAGACCTACTAACTGATGAATTGTTATTTGCATCGATCTAGTGAAAGTAGTACTCAGTATTAGCTGCTGGAGTTTTAGAGAAAGTATCAGCTCAATTGTGAGGAGACTTAACTGTGTACCTGGATCTAGCCAAGGTAGTAAACCCCCATCTGGCAAAAGTAACATTTCCAGCAGGTTTTCTTCATTTCTGCTTATCAGTTTAGCGAAAAGCTCAAAGCTGAGAAACTGCTTGGGAGATTACTAGTCAGGAAAGCCCCTATTTTCTCCCAGTTAGTAATTTCATTAGAAAACCAAGAAAGAAGGGCTGAAATCGGTTGGTTTTGAAATCTTGGTGGGCATAGGGTCCAGAAATACTCAGTTTCTCTAATTATAGATAATTTCTTTTGTATATATTGAATTGGTTCAAAATGCAGAACAGTTTACAGGATCATGCATGTTTTACATAAACCTTTATTAACTGGTAAAACACTGTTTGAAAAGATCCTATTGTGTTTAAAACATGGATTTTTCTCTTTTTTCCCATTTTAATTGAAGTTAAATTTCCATTAAAAAAAATTATGGCCGTGTATGTAAGAAAGGCTCATTCATTATTTTCCAGCTAAATGGTGTGTAAGAATAGTAAATGTAGGTTAGCACACATTCTTCCTTAGGCATGTATGTGACACAGCTTCATGGTAAGCAAGCTGCAGTATTGACTTGGTGTAAAGATTGTATTTCATTATGGGGTAATCAGTGTGTAGTAAGAAACACTGAAACACTGAAAAGAATAACGAGAATATCAGTGTTATAAATGGCTGTGCAGCTCCAGGATATTTTGGCCAGGATCCACAAAATGTGTAGGGTGTTGGCTGAATGGAAGTGGGTGAGCTCTGGGAGGGCAAGATAAGAGCAGCAAGGCCCTGGGCACCCTCCTGAAGGGCTGGGTGGCTCTGGGCACTGGGCTGGAGCCGTGGCCATCCTTCCTGAAGGGCTGGGTGGCTCTGGGCACTGGGCTGCAGCCTTGGCCATCCCTCCTGAAGGGCTGGGTGGCTCTGGGCACTGGGCTGGAGCCGTGGCCATCCTTCCTGAAGGGCTGGGTGGCTCTGGGCACTGGGCACTGGGCTGCAGCCGTGGCCATCCCTCCTGAAGGGCTGGGTGGCTCTGGGCACTGGGCACTGGGCTGCAGCCGTGGCCATCCCTCCTGAAGGGCTGGGTGGCTCTGGGCACTGGGCTGCAGCCTTGGCCATCCCTCCTGAAGGGCTGGGTGGCTCCGGGCACTGGGCTGGAGCTGTGGCCATCCCTCCTGAAGGGCTGGGTGGCTCTGGGCACTGGGCTGGAGCTGTGGCCATCCCTCCTGAAGGGCTGGGTGGCTCTGGGCACTGGGCTGCAGCCGTGGCCATCCCTCCTGCCCTGGGGTGCCCTGTCCCTGTCCCTGCTGCCTCCCAGGGCACCGCTTCCACAGGCTGGCCCTTTCCTGGGGCTCAGCACTGCCAGGAGGCACTGCAGGAGCTGGAAAAGCCCAGGTGGGTTGGAAGATGTTTGGCTGTTGTTTCTGGAATAGGTTTCCTGGATCGTTTTGAGGGAGGTGCTAACTGAAGCACGCTTTCTAAAGCTTGAAGCAAATCTTGATGAGACAGGAAAAAATTGAAATAAGTAATAAATTAAATTTAAAACATGCATGTTCTTTTCATGTTACCAGTAGGGTTGGAGGGAAAATGCCGTTCTTGCTTTTTGCAAAATTGAATTTCAGTGAAACGCTTCAGAAAGTATAGTATCAAGAATAATCAGTTACTTTGTAAGGTTTTTCCATTTGAATTGCTGACTGTTCCTCATTACTCAGTTTTTTACAATGTGCGTGGGTTAAAGTTGAATTAATGTGTTTTATAAATACCAGGTCTTTAAACACAAAATATCAGAGGCCACCCATATTAGAGGAGTGTAAAGGGTACATGATGTCTTCCACTTCTGTGTCAATAGCTTGATGGTGTCATCATCATTATTAATTAATTACCACCTGAAATTAACCTGTTTGACTTTTGAGTTCATTTCCTGACCTAGTAGGAGGCTTGAGGTGTTTCTAAATTCAATACTGGCATATTTCATCAGAAAGGAAGAGTTGTTGAAGAGACTTGGGGGCTGTGCCACCTTTTCTCTGGGAAGAGGTGAGCACCACGCAGGGCAGCGTGGGGAAGATTTGCATCCCTTCATGTGAATCTTTTGTGGGTTACTCTCAGCCTCAGGCTGATCCTAATAATGTATTGGTTCATTGCAGAGCAAGAACATAATGAAAAAATACATAACTTATGGACAGTTTTTAGATTCTAGAAAAAATTATTCCTCAGACTGTTGGAAACATAAATATTTTGCACTGAGCAGAATTGAGATAGTGTTTATGAAATGTCTGTTTATTTTTTCTGTCTGCAAGCGTATGGTAGAATTCTCTGAACTGGTTCCATGCAGTTAAATTCTCCCTATAAACTGAGTACTTTAAATATGTTGGTGCTGAGGTTTTTGGTTTTTTTTCAATCCCAAAAACATGTGGAGAAGGGAATTTAGGAAAGAATGGAAGTGACTGTTGATTGCCATTATGGTGTAACAAATCTCTGAGATTAATTTGGATTTCACCATATCTGTATGTATATTGTCTGTACTCAAGACTTAAAAATACAGAAAATTAGTCTTCTGTGTGAAAGAGATCTCTCTCCATCCTGTCTTATCCATCCTGCCTTGTGCAACAGTTGCCTGAGCCTAATTCCCTTTTATGTGATATTGATTAACAGCCATGCTGAGTCTAGGACTGTCACAAGGACTACAGGGTGTTTAATTATTCAGCTGCAATAAAGTGGAAGACAGCACAGCAGCAGCAGCAGCTGTAACATAAGTCATTGGTACTTCATCTCCAAAACATAAGAATTGTTCAGTAATAACACAGCAATTCTCTCCGCCTGCCTTGAAGGAAATTTGTAGAAATCTAAAGACTGAATATTTGGAGAATGTGTGAGTGATGGGCTTGTCCTCAAGATAGCTCCATTCTTTGGGTATGTTCTTAGGCACAATGCCAAGTGATTGTACGCACATGAAAAGAACACCATTTTACCAGAGGCACAATATTCCTAAGATTTTCAAAAAGGACAACATGGAAGAGTATTTTTCTGGTTATTTGTTTATAATAATAATATAGATGTAAATGAATATATCTAATTTGTCTAGATGTACATGAATATTTCACATTTGTTGTGAAAATCCCCAGTTCTCATTAATAGCTTCAATGTGCAAATTGATTGTGGAAATATTTACATGTTTGTATGGTTTTGAATTTGGGCTGGGTTCAAAAGAAGGAGTTGATGGAATATTTTTCAAGCTTGGAACAAGACATACAAAAATTAAGGACACTGTTGTATTTATCAAATAGAGCTGAGATCCCTAAAATCACTTTATCATAACATGCCAATGAAGCCTTCCACAAATTTGCAGCATTATTCTGTGTTAGTGTTGGTGCATCTCAGTGCTGGGACCATGAGGAGGTCCCAGAGCTGCTGGGGCTGGGAGAACCCCACTGTGTCTGCTCCATTCATACATTCTTCATTAGACAGCTACTTTTGTCACAGTTAAAGAGGAGATACTGGCCAAAGTGGATGTTTGACTTCATGTAGTAAGTCTGATTAATTTTTAATTTGTATTTAAAATAATTTTAAATATTGTGTATATTATGCAGAATTGTGTTTTGTGAGAAATACATGATCTTTAAAATGCTTCATAAGATGTGTAAATTAATATAATATAAATAACACATCTTCTGATATGAGATTTTGAGTTACATTTTGTCTGGACTGAACTGTAAGAAACATCTTAATAGAATGTTATTTCTTAAATCAGAAAGTAACCATAGCCTTGTTTGTAGTTCAACATTGGAAGCAATGGCAACCTGTTCCAGAGCAGTATGCTTCTGTCTTTACCACACAAGAGCTTGGATGTTTTATTATTCATTGCTAACGAACACAAAAACCACCAGTGTGCTGATGTTTAAAGGGTTTTGGTTTTATTTATGTTCATATTCAGTTTTCAATTATGGATAGATTTTTTTCCCTTGTTTGGGGCAAGTAGGGTAGAAAAGACAGGAAAAGAGGATCCAATAGCTTGTTTTCAGGTATAGTAGTAGTAGTAGTAGTAGTAGTAATAGTAATAATAATAGTAATAATAATAATAATTGTTATTATTGTTATTATTGTTCTTTAAAAATAATTCCTCTATACAGATTAAGATTCATGGGAGCAGAATGAAGATGTCAGAATGGAACAAGTGCTGTGCTTTCTTGTAAAACAGTTTATTGCCCAGTCTTTCCACCTCATTAGTAGATCTTCACATCTTTTATTCTCAGTTGTGTCAATTCTTTGGTGGTTTTAGGAGTGTGGATGGCAGGCAGCTCTCTGCAGCAGGGTTCAGTGGGATCAGACTGTGTAGTCACAAGGCAGAGCGAAACGAGAGCGAGTTTATGGGGAAAATCAATTGTTGGTATGTGAGTACAAATTAAAGCCAGCTTGCCTCACTGTTTATTTAAGAGATGAACTTTACTGTGACTGGCAAATGGATCAGGGACCTAAATAATGTCATTGTTTTACTCATTAAAGCTGGAACAGTGAAATAAACTAGCACAGCC
The DNA here is from genome assembly GCF_027887145.1 of Ammospiza caudacuta. Classification (NCBI taxonomy): domain Eukaryota; kingdom Metazoa; phylum Chordata; class Aves; order Passeriformes; family Passerellidae; genus Ammospiza; species Ammospiza caudacuta. Next base: position 100,681,430 of record NC_080594.1, read on the forward strand.
CATGTCTGTGCACGGTCTCTTCAGAATGAGATGAGGTAGTGCTGTTAGAAAAAATAAATTATTTTAAATTAATTCTTTGTTGCTTCCACAGCTAGACCTTAATTAATTGGTACATGATCAGGGTAGCAGAGACTGCTACATCTCTAGAGTGGCTGATTTTCTGCTCTGCCCTGTGCTGTCGGATCCTTTAATATTTATAGATGGATAAATGGATGTATATGGTCTGCATGGATATTTTAAAACTGCTACTGGCCCCCCAGTCCAGGGTGTCATTTCACAAGCATTGTCTGGTTGTAGAATAAGGTATATAATCCTCTACATTTCATTTGTATTGGATAGTATTTTCAGAACAACAGTTAGAAAGTTTCTCAGTGGAATAGTTTCTTTAATAACAGTCACAGTTAAGTGCACAGACACACTTGGTTCTATGTATGAATTCCATATTGTACTAGAAATAGGTCCCCCAGTGCTGTGCATTCAGTTTGATTATTATTGCATTTATTGAATGGCTGGGGTTGCTCAGCCTTTGGCCTTGAGCTGTTGGCATGCCTCAGGTGGTGAGCAAATTGCATACAAATGCTCTGCTTGTCATGTCTTGCTGCTTAATTTGTTCTTTGGAATAAGTTAGTCTCATAATGGGCAGGTACATCACAAAGTTAAAAAACATATTAGAGAGAAGAGATATTGGCCTTGTAAAACCCTTCCCAATATCGAGTCACTTATCTTTCATGGAAAGTAATAAATATTGAAATTAATGGCATGCTTCTGCTTTACAGAATTTGTCAGAATGTTTGCATCTGTCAGCAGCCTCCTAATGAAGTGCCCCTTCAGTTGCCCTGTGGTGGGTCTGCATTGTCATCTGATGATAATATTTAAGCACCCTTTTCACAGAAAAGCAGGGAAATGCACTGATAGAGGAATTTCTGTACCCAAAAAACTGATCACCCATTAATTAGAGCAGATTCATTGCCTTTAATGGTAGTGACAGTCTAGAGTACATTTTTGGGGTCACAGAGTCAATATGGTGCTATATTTATGATTGTTTGTTTTTAATGTGATTCTGAAAAGTCACACCACTCCCTCCTTTGGAACAAAGAGTTACATAGTTCTGAGTAGCTCAGCAGCTTGCAGAAATAATAAAGGACAAACAACAGATCATTTAACTTTTGGGTAAATGTAGAACTTTGATCTTCCAGAGTATTCATTGCAATGCAGAGTATACATTGCAGTGCACACAACAGAAAATTACTAAGATATTGACCATGGTGTATTTTGCTAGAACCTCATAATAGTTTTATTTAATGATAGATGCTGGGATATGTTGCTCTGCTTGTATCAGTTTTTATTATGTTACAGTGTATCTCACAATTATTTGGTGCATGATGTCAGGTTTCAGAAAGAATTGTCATTTTGGATGGCTCAGTATTTATCTACTGGCTTTTAATCAGACTATGTGCTATTATATCTTGCTACATTCAATAAACCCAAAATGTATTTGTAGGTCTGTGTATCTGGCAATTTCTATGGATGATGGATTCAATCTTATTAGACAGTCACTTTGATTTCTTTGATAAATTTTTAATACTTTATGCCCAGAGTGGCAAAGGGTAGTTCTCACTGTTTTTTGATGACCAAGCCTGGACTAGTAGAACATAAGGTCTAAATAAATAAGGCAGCATCAAGATTCTTCAAGCCTGGTATGTAATCTTTTCAATTTAGTGATGAACTGGAACATTTTCCCAAGTTCATCATGCTTTTGGGTATTCTTTATATCACAGCATGAAAGCTTGGATGAGTTTTTATCTTGTAAAATGTGAGTCAGTAAGATCTGAACCCAGCTGAGTTTATGGACTAATTTCCAGCCTTAAAATATGACAAATATAATGGAGTATTTTATTTGTTCCATTTGCAGTATTACATCACAAATCCATCCTGTCTGCCTTTTGCACAAACAGTGTATAGCCTGTGAGAATAAAGAGAAAGGATTTGTGGCTTGCAATCCTCTTTGTTTGGGATTCACAGCATGTTTTAAGGACACCCATTGGGTATTTGTGGAATGGTGACTTTCATATTTCATATTGTGGCCATTAGCAACCACAGATAAATTTAATCATACCACTCAAAGAATACAGAAAGCTGTACAGAATACTAATAATGTGAATCATGAATTTTTAAGCTCTCATAGGATGCTCTAAAAAGAAATAGATTAATCATTGTGCTAAGATAATGTAACACCTCAAAATACTTGGGTGAACATCATAAGATAGTGGTTTGGTGTCAATATTGGATGGCAGTAGTCTCCATAAAGCTGGTCTGGCTCAGTAATGAGCTTGCAGGTATGTTAATTACTTTAGAATTACTTAGGGATTTCTCTAATGTTCATCTTCTGCTTAACTTGGTGCACCTACACCTGTGTACGCACTCAGTACGTGAAACCCATTCGTGAATTTGATGGAGTTTGGGCTCATTCGCTCATCTGTGTTAGGAAAACAAAACCAACCTGCTCAGTGAGCAAGGCTGGTGTTGAGACATTTCTGGAGATCACACCACAGTTTTCTTTCTGCCTAGGGGGCAAAGAGTAGCATTTCACATGTTGGTACAAACGGGTTGTGTGGAGTTTTAGAAGGTTACAGCACCAGGAACTGTGGCACATCCTCCACAGCCAGCGGGCCCAGGAACACAAGCGTGGTTTTGCAGCACAGCCTTTGTCATGAAAGCTACTCCATCACTCAAGTAAATCCTGAGCCATCTTGCTGTGGAAAACTGTCAATTTATTGATTTTTCTAGTTCTCCCTTTTTTTTCACACTTTCACCCTGCAAAAAATCTGCAGTAGGGAAAATGGTGGCAAAGCAATTGGTAATTCTTTATGACAAATTGCATAAAACAGCAGGATGCACGGGATGCTTACTAGAACTACAGTTTAAAAATAAACATCATATATGAGCATAATATTTAAGGCTTCAAAACAGGTTAACATAATAAGTGGCACTAAGCATATTTAAAGAAGTAAAGGATAAAAGTAAAATAAATATTGTAGCATCTTAATCAAAATTAGATTTCACAGCCTACAGGGGGGTAGAACTGTGAAGTCTGAGAGATTGGTTCCATTTGCTGTTAATGTTCAGCTCTCATGCACTGGCTTTTCTACCCTGAAAGAAAAAATATGAGTTCTCTAGAATAATCCAGCTTTTCATTCTATTTTGCAGCCTTGTCTAAGTAGATGAATCTGATAATTCCTTAAATGGGAAATTTGCCAGCTGAGAGAAACCTAGAGAGCAACAAATGGGCAGTGATGACAGAATGTCTTGAATGCTGAGAATGTTGTTTTGATTCCACACAGTTTAAAAATATATTTGTCTAGTGGAAGGTAAAATTTTGCACAGACAGATAACACAGGAGATTTCTGAGGCATTACACACATACATACACACATGCACACACAGTATTTGTTTGGATTATTTTTTTTCTGTAGGCTTAACCCAGATAAATTAAATTACCAAAGCCCTCAAAAAAAAAAAAAAAAAAAGAAAGAAAAAAGGAGGGGGTGGGGAGGAGGCAGGGCACAAAGCAGTGAAATCAAAGCAGCTCTGCCTTAAGGCTGCAGAGATTTCCTTATCTTATCCTGCTGTTTCTAGGTATTGCAAAACATATGGCTCACCTTTAGGGGCAGTCCCCAAACAGTGGGAGATGTTGCATCCCATCTGTGCTGCAGCAACTGGAGGTGCAATAACAAGGTGAACTGAGGACGCCAAGATGACTGTGTTTGAACTCAGTGCTGGTTTACTGAGGTGGTGTTGGGGGGAGGGTGGTGGGGCACACTTAGTTTGGGAGGGTTTTTTACCTGCCATGTGGATGTGCCTTACAAGTCTGAACACAGGTTCTGCTGGAGAAAAATTGTTTTGAGGAAACTTGGTAGCCTGAATCAGGAGTAAAAATTTCAGGATGCTAGATATTGGGAAAAGCAAAGAAAGGAGGAAAAGCTAAGCATGAAAGCATTTCTCTGTCTTCCACATTTTATTCTGGCAGCAGCTGAACTGGCTGAATAGGCTCCCGTCCCCCACTGCTCAAAACTGTTCAGCGTTGCTCCCACGAGATTTGGTGGATCATGTAGTCACTCTCCAACCTGACTGGTTCACTATAATCTACCTTAGTTTGGACACTTTATAACATTAACTCTCTGAAGTCTTTAGTAAGAATCTTCTGGACATGAGCAGTTGTTCCACACACGCTGAGGGGCAGCCATGTTCAGCAAGAATGTAAGGGAAGAGGGATTACGAGGAACAAGGGAATAATGCTACACCAGTGAAGCTTCACTCAGAACAAGAAACTTAATGACACACTGAAATTGCACACTGTGGTGGATAGAATGGAGAATGTAGTTGGACTTACCCTGATGAAAATTAACTTTTGCATACCTGTTCCCCAAAATTTCTAAGCCAAGCTTCTAAGCCTCTAAGCTTATGCCACAGAGTTTTCCTAAATAATTTCAAAGGCCAGGGCAAAAAGTGGCTTAACACCTTTGCATCTCAGTAAAACACTCTAATGTAAACAAAATCTGTAAACTGAGATGCAAAAGGTCTCTTAATCATTTTTTGCTATAATTATTCTTTTACTTCAATAAGTCTTTGTATTAGGTCCTTCTTTTCCTGCAAGACAACCACTTATAATAATGAAGACTGAATATTCATACCCAGCTTTAGGCATTAGCATCCATATACATAAATTGGAATCAAAGTTAAGTGGCATGAGCATCCCTGACGTGTTCTGTCATGATATAAAAAGGATCTTTTTCATTTGTTACAGCAAATAGAACTAGCTATCTTCCTGTGCAAATACTTGTTCTCATTTTTCATAGTTTTCTCAGTTTGCAGAAGGAGAGTTTAGCTTGCAAGATGAAAAGACTGACAGGTTTCCAGAACTGCAGGCTACTTCCCTTTGGTTTTGAAGCCAGTGGCAATTGCACTTCTGAGACCCTGGGAAAAATCACCTTTTAATGCTGACTAAAAGTAACATCACATACTGTCTGCATAAAGTTCAGTGATATAAATGTACAGGAAGGTGTAGTACTGTATTAGGGCATGCATGTATATATACAAATATGAATAGTCTGCATTGCAATTTGAATTATTACCCTGATCTGTATGACTTTCAGGTGTTCCTTATTTATTAGTTAGCATTTCAAAAACCAGACCTACTATTGAACAGACCTAAATGTATTTATTTAATAACATTAGTGCACAAGTAAGCATGAAATGCTGTGGAATACTTCACGTTGATGGAGGTAATAAAAGCCTTTTCCCCTTTCCACTTTTGAGCTCCTTGCAAGTTTTCAAGAAATAACATTTGAAGCAACAGGATCAGGGCCTTTGGACCCTAATGCTGGAGTAGCAAGGCTGAGGAAGCTTTGGGGAGAAGGAAAGCAACTTAGCTTTGCAGTTTTCTGCATTTTAAAAGTCCTTCTCCCTCTTCAACAAGTTTAACTAATTAGTTGAGTTTTCAGAATTTGGTGTGGTTTTGCATTTGTTTTGTTCTGTTGTGTGATTTGATTTTATTAGAGTTTTGAACCTTGATGCAGGTTTTTTTTCATCATGGCTTTAGAAAATACTTGAGGAACTTTACTGTATGTGAACATACCATGAAGTAGAATGATGTATTGACCAAATGGCTTGGGTATACACTTGCTAATACTGAGATATTGAGTATGCTCTCTCTGTGTCCCTTCAATGAATTTGTCTGAACAATAATTGTAAATCTGTGAGCTTCATTAGCTGAATACCTCTTGAAGCAGATAAAAAATTGAAATGAGAGAAAGCAAAGATGAATAGATCATACCATTTATGGTGTCAGAATTGCATTAAAGCACAGAACATAGGTATATTGAGAGATAATCTTTTACTGAATTCATTAAAGGAATTTATGCTCATCTTTTTACATAAACAAACTTTTCTAACATGTATATTGGTCAAAATTATCACATATGCTATCAAAAGAGGTGAATTTTGTTTCAGTGTAGAGATGTGGATACCCATTTACTCCTGTATGGCATATAATGATGAGACAGCTACTATCAACCATCAGATTAATTAATCAGCTACTATCAACCATCAGAGTAACAAATCAACAGGACGAAAATTTATCAAAGTTATATTCTCTAACGTGCAGGTGGTAATTTTGAAGGGTGTTCTCCCTGAAATTTCACTTCTGCTGCTGACTCTTAAAATATTTTATTAAAAAGTTCCAGTGTGTTGAAATTACCTGTGTTACTGACCAAGTCCAAGGACTGGCTTCCTCAGATGAGTGCTCTTTACCACCAAGTCTGTGTGATGTCCATTGACCTGTTACTTCACCCACATCTTTTGAAATGCTCAGTTTTTTCACAGCCATGTTTACTGCAGATGATTTCATATTCCTTCTCTTTTCTTAATTTAGTGTATTTCTCTAGCCAGTATTCTCAGCTGCATTTTTTTATATCCAGACAGTATAACCTATTAATCTGTCCTGCATTTTAATTGGGTGTAGATTAAAATTCACATACATACCACTAAACTGTAATTTAATATAAATAGTTTTTACTCCTATATCTCTACAGTGATTTAGGTAAAAGGAAAAGGTAATGTTGAAAGAGAATCTGCAGTGTAACCAAAGCATTCTGTATCTTTAATCATCAGTCTTAGCTTTGTTATAGTTGCTTAACCAGCATAAGCTTTATATCATCAGAAGGAATGCCTCATATTTGGTATCTTTAAGACCTTGGATCTGTCTGGATTCAATATGCAAGTTGGTGCCCTGGTGTTTTTTTATTAAACTCCATATTTTCTATGTAAATAGCACAACAATCATCTGTAATTTTAGTATGCAGAGATTCTCACTGTAGGATCCTATGATAATTCGGGACTTTTGAAGGCCCAACACCCAGGTTAAAGCAGAGCAGCTTTGGGGTTAGTTATGGCTGTTCTAGGTCTGATCTAGTCAGGAATCCAAAAATAGAGACTACACAGAAATTGTCTTTCAATAAAATTCATTATCTTTCCGATGCTAAAGACAATAATTACTGAATATAAAAATAATTTTTCAAATGTATATTACAAAGGCTGCTCCTTTTTTAGATCAGTGTGTTAGGTCACTTCTGCCATGCTTTTTAGAACAGGCAGTTATTTGCACTCCTGAAATGCTCTGCATTTTTGTGTTTGCTTAACATGGCATGTCCTTCCAAGTGTACACTTCCTACCACACAAAGTATGGATGTTAGTGGACTGTGGGTCCAGTCATTTTTAGATGTTTCATTCCTAGATGATTCCTCTTTTCCCCAAACTCTTCTTTGCTGCCTCTATTAAAAGACCTTGAGAATTCAGTGCAGCTATTTAAATACAAAGCTGCTGTACATTTGCCCCTGATTTACAGGGAAGAATCTGTATATGTAATAATTCTGACAGTGCTTTAAAGAGATACTATTTACCTCAAGAATTTAAAAATTTTCTCAGAGCTAGTACCCAGGAAATTCAGTTTCACTGACAGTATAGCAAGTTTCTTCATAAAGTACACAAATGAAGGCAATGTTCATTATTACCTGGCAATGACAGTTTCCTAGTTAGGAAATTTAGGATCATGATCTGTTTTATTAAAGATTACTAAAAGCAGGAGAAGATTTTTTTTTTTTTTTACATTTTTTACTGCAGAATGTTCTTTTGATTAGATCAGATGTTTGCTCTGCTCAGTACCACTGCATTTCAAAGGAGTATTTGTTAACAGGAGTGTGAAATTCTGCATTTCATGTGGAAGTGTGACTGACAAGTGTTGAGGTTCATATGGTTTGGGGCAACCCGTGCTCAGGATACTGTCTGCCCTTTGTGGGAGTAGAAAATGCACAAATACACTGAACAGAGAGGATGGGGCTGGGAAGGAAGAGGCTGTCCTTGTGTGACAGGCAGGCTGACTGCTGATGTGCGAGTGTCAGCGTCTCTGGGATGAGTTTTCCAGTTTCAGGCCGGAGGGAAGGAGTGGGTGGAGAGTTCATGTGAAACTGAGATTTCTGCTCTGGGGTTCACATGAAGAAATCTCAAGCAGCTCAGTATTTAATAACCTCCTTAGTACTTTAGCAGGTGGTGTAAAGACCTGTGATTGCATTTTTGAAAATCAAGTAGTGTCCAAGTAGCTGCTGTCCTTTTTGGCCTTGCTCTGAGCTTGGTGCTGCTCCCAAGGACTGCTGGCTGTACCTCACCCTGCTGCTGCTGCTTGATTCACCAGCTAAGTCAGGCACATCACTGAATATATTTTTACTTATCTATTTCTTGTTAAAAGTTCAAGTATAGCTTTTTTATTCACTCTTTGAATTCAGACTGGTGTCCACAGTTAATTCTAACTTGTGGTACTACTTTTAAGCTAATTTTTGTATGTTGGCTGTTGGCTTTACTACAAGCACATTGTTTAGGCTTATGTGGAGTACAAGAAGTACCAGTTTCTTGTTTTATTGTTTTTCAACATCAGTATTTTCTGTGTCCGTGAACAATCCAGAGGAAATAAACAATGAAACAGTGCTGCTACTCTAGCTGGATCCTGTGATTCCAAGCCAGAATGTGGATTATTGACCACAATATAATGGATCTAGAAGAAGGACACCTTTTAAAACCTTCTATCTTACTGGTCATTACCAGCTTTGTGGCTTTTTGTTTCTGCTCCCACAACTTCTTAGAAAGGAACTACAAGCATATAACATCCTAGAGGAATTTTTAAAATAATTTAAAAGAATTTGATGAGAATTTAGCATTTTTACAATTACTCCATTTCCAAAGTGTGGCACAGTTTGGAAGACCTTGGCTCCCTATAATTTCAACCTCTGCAGAGTTCCACTTATTGAAATCTGTCTGGAATTAAGTCACGGGGATAAAACGGGTTTCATTGCAACACTAGAAAATTCTGCCCAAGAAATTAAATAAATAATTGTTGTACTTTTATGAGAATTCTCTCACAGCTTGCAAAGTGGATAGATTTGTAGCAGCATGATGTTCAGTTCATGTGTATTCAGTATAACTCTAGACAGCTTTAAAATGTCTTTTGTCACCTCTTGTTCAGAAAGATGTACACAAAGTAAGTAGTATGAAGAAATTGTAGCTCAACAGCTGTAGTCAGGCCATCCTCAGGGGGATATGCTGAAAATTATCCTCTTATGCAAACTTCTCTTGAAACTTCAGAATGGCTGGAAAACTTCCAAAAGTCTTTTCAATATTTTTGTGTTTCCCTATTATTTTTGGCATCATATAGTTCCATAATGCATACATTTAATTTTCATTTTCTGCCTGATAGCTCCAGCATTTTATACTTAATGGACTGATCAAACAAATAACATTGGTCAGTACTGGGAAGAGATGAGTGGAAGATATGTCTGCTTCTCTCTCCACTCTTAATACTGGATTTTCCTTTGCAAAAATGTACAAGATAAAGCACAAACCAGAATGTGGGCTTGAGAAATATTATTAGTGGAATGGGTCCATAGCCAGTGATTCAGTCATCTGTCAGCCTGATAAATGGATTAGTGTAAGAGGTGTTCCAGTGGGGAAATGAAGCCCATAGGGCTTCCAGCTAATTATATTTAAGTTGTTTAGTACTGCTGGGAAGCAGCATCCAGGCAATTACTGAAAGCTTTGATGCAGTGTGCACTATTAGAGTGTGGGTTCAGAAACTCATTACCCTTTTGTGCTTGTGTTGGATGGATTCTAGGAAACTGACATGAAACAGAGAGCAGGAATCAATAACCTAGAAAGGCATTTTAGTTTGCTTCTGATCCATTTCCTGATTCAGCAACTTCTAGCCTAGAGCATTTCATACAATTGCTATAATGTAAGGAGGAAAATGTGACTAAAATATATTAATTATCACATATATATATACATCTTGTTACAGTGATGTGTAGCTGAGGCTCCACCCAAGATGAAGTTTCAGAAGGTCTTTTAGGAACAAGCTGCTCCTCTAATGCTGTGCCACATGTCCAAAGCCTGACCTTGCAGTGTTTATTGATGCCTCTGCAGCATCAAGATTGTATTACCCTGGTGCCCATGGTGTATCCCACCTTCCAAATCTCTTGGCAGCTACAGCTAACCCAAAACAAAAGTGATTATATTGGCTACACATATTAAACCTTGTTTAGGAGAGTTGTACTGGCTCTGTCTTTGCCGTGGGCTGCAGTTCACATTGCTGATGCACTTTGGGAAAACTCTGCAGGCTTTGGGTCATTCAGACATGGGAAACAGCAAATCCTTTCTGCAAATCCAACTGCTCTGCAGTTGGGCACCTCCAAGGTGTGCATGCTGAAAGCAGTGCAGCATTTGTGCAGCTGGGGGCCAAAGACTTCCAAGTTCATCCCTTACATTGGGCTGACAGATCTACTCAGGGTAAAAGTTACATGAATTAATCAAAATTGTGTGGTTTTCTTTTTAAACTTGCACTCACTTTTAAATCTGGTAATGGTGACTGCTAGGGCAGTGCAGAGGGGGCTGCATTTCTCCTCTCCTGTTTCTTCCTCTGTGCTTTTGCCTGAAGTAGAGCTAAGTAGGCAAATGAGAGCATTACAGTTCAATGCTTCTGAAAGGGATAATTCTTCTCCACCTACCTGCACTATCACAAAATTAATAATTAAACTCCTTTCTTTCTGTTTCATCACAACAGTCCTAGACTGTGGGGTTTGTTTCACGTTTAAAAAGTTCTGCAGAAATCTCATGAGTTACTCTCAAGAGAGATGTTTGGGGGTTTGGGTTTTTGAAATCTGCACTTGTTAATTAGAAGAATGATATTTGTTTTGCCTGAGGGTTGGTAAAATAAATCTTGTGCTATTTGATACTCACATATCTTTCTGATAAAGAGTATCAGAATTGCTGTGTTGTTGGCCACAGCACCCATGAATCTGTCCACATACTGCAAAAAGTCCTCTTACAGTAGTAAGCATTTCCAATGTTGGTACTAGGTTTGGTTGCTGACAGCTAAGCTTTTCATAAATCCATTGCTGTTGCTGAAAGTTCTGGCCTATTAAATAATGGTAGATAATTCATGTATCTCCTGTGAAACTATTACACATGGGAGAGAAAATATCTTCTACACTCAAATACACAGCTGAAGCAGAAAAAAGCTGAAGCTGTCCAAGTGTCTGTGCAGGCAAAGTGCTGACAGTGGTAAATGATTTTGAGAGTTGTTGCTGTCAGTTCCAGTCTGGCTCCAAGACTGGTTGGATTGAGTCATTGCTTGGGCTGCTAAGAGTTAATTTTTCTTGGGAGGGACCTGTGTAAAAGGCATAATACAGCCAAGGTAACGAGACAGTGCTTCTGAAATTCTTAATTTCATGATGTCCACTAGCTTTGACAGAGTTAGTTACGATGAAACATGAGAGGGGTTTTCACCTGCTGTTTTGTTTTCCCTTGGGAGACTTGCTTCAAAGGGGCAGCCCAGGCTCTGTGAGTTGCACCTGAGGAAAGACTTTCAAGGCTTAAGTATTTTAAGTTTTTGTGGGAAGATGTGGGTTATTTCTGAGGGTATTTTTGTTGTTTTGGCTTAGGTATTACCATGGGGAAGCTTTTTGCACTAGTACTATAATGAATATTTATTTCAACATTGATTTTCAGATTTTTAACAGATTCTAGACTTTACTTCATCAAATCTGGGCATTCATCTATGGTATGTTTAAAATAAAAAATCTCTCATAGTTTCCTTTAGAGGAAGCAGCTGTGGGGCAATAATAGATACATAAGTGTCTACAGCGGGAATTTTTTATCATAGCAAGACATAAACTGGTGTTTATTTACTCTATAAGACCTTAGGGCAAATTCATTAATATTCAGCGATTGTGTGGGTTTTTCTGAACAGAGATTGCAGTTCCAGTGCATAGGTACTCGTTGGAAACGTGATAGAGCAGCCCAGCACATTGTGTTGAAAATGATGGTCCTGCTTTCTGCTCTGTGTCTGCAGTGTTATCCACAGTCCTTGTACACACTGATCGCTGGTCATGCCCCATGGGAGCCACTGTGGTTATTCTGCTGTGATTATATTGATACATTATCTTAATCCATAAAGGAACTAAAACCCCAGCACATCACCAGGAGTTTGAATGTTGAAATGTTCTCTTCACTGACTTGTACACTTTTAAGAAATTGTTTTAGAAAATGCATTTTAGGTTATTTTTTGCAGAAGGGTTGCATAATTATTGATGTCCTGTTATAATCTTCTGTATAGTCATGATATACTTCCATATAGTGTAGTATACTCCACCAGGGGTAGTTTGAAAATATTGAAGCTGTTTATCAATTTGAAAGAAAGCAAAATATTGTGCACTAGGTATCCTGCATTTCCTTCCTAGAGATATAATGCAATCCCTGTTTTTTTAATTCAGTGTCTTTTGAAGATGGCCTGTTTAGCATTTAAACTTTCCTGTGCCTTTAAAGGCCAAAAGGGAGTGGCATAATAAATTAGTTACCCAGTTAATGTTTTTTTCATTATGAAAGAGTTAAGAGAAATATGCTGAAACAGGATAGTAATGGCAGTGGTTTGGTTTCTCCTCCTGTGTATTGTTTAGTAAAAAGAAATGAAATTATTTATCTGAAACTATGCAGAAATAGTACTTAAACAGAAATCAGATTGGAAAAATATTAAGCAGCTAAATGTATTTAGAGGAATTGAGTAGAATTCACTAGAACATCTTCCAAATGATGTGACTGATTATTCCAAGTTTAAATCAAGAATAAAACTGCTGTACTGTTTATGTGCCCTTACCCCAGCCACCCGCCCAGCCAGTAATTTCAAGTGCCTCCTATAAATCTGGCCCCCAGTTTCAGTTTCCTGAAGTCCCTCAGGTGCCTGCAAAAGGAAATCTCCCTGTGAAGCAGAGGATAAATGGACTCTGGTCTGTGGCCCAGCAATTCAGCCCTCCTCTAGGGAGCATCCCTTCCCTGGCTCCCCAGTGCCAATGGTGCTGTGCAGTTTGTCCCTGGCACGGGGCTTGTGCTCTGCCCTGGCCAGGGCAGGAGAGGCCTCAGGGCTTCCCTTGAAGCTAAGCTGGCACTGGGGACAGTCACAGGGGGTTGGTGGCTTACTGCATTCATCAGCTGCCCACGTGGGAGGTGGTGCCAGGGTTTTCCATGGATTTGCTCCACAGAGGTTGTGTCCAGGGGAGGAGCTGAGATGAGGAGATCAATGAAAGTGTTTGCATAGGTTGACTAATGTGTTTTCAGACATAGTGCAAATCCAAAGTCAAACCTTGTGTACCAGATGTACAATTAGTAAAAAGGAAAAAAAATTTCAAACTTTGATTCCTGGTTGACATTTAAACATGGTTACATTTCTTGACATTTAGCAGCCCAAGGCATAGGTTAGCGACAGCACCAATGCTAGCTAAATTAAGACATCCAATAACTTTCCCATCTTTTGCTAAAGGGGTGAAATTTTTAAGCTTGCTCACTGTGACACCAGTGTAGCCTTTAGGCCATAACTTGGTTTTATTTCCTTTTCTTTTTCCTTTGTCCCTTTACAAGAAGCCCATGTCACCTGTGTGCCCAGAGTGAGCTGCTGTTGCAGGGACAGAGCTGTGAGCAAACTGCTCTGAGGCCCCAGCAGCTCCTGGGTGTTGGCTGAGGTGGGGAACTGCTTGGCTAACCCAATGAAATACCCCACTAAGAAGGTTTTTCTGCCCAGAAAGCTTACTGTCCACAGGGACAGGACTGGCAGGTAGTTAATAATGTGAAGCACTGTGTTTATTGCTCCCTGCACAGATTCAGAGAGCATCATTTGTATTGCCTGCCTTCACTCATCTGACTGATGCCCCAAGTGACCCTTGTGAAGAGAGCTCCTGCTGCCACTCTGCTGTGACTGAGTCCTTTCAGCTCATGGGGGACACAGTAAGCTTCCTAAATTAGCAGTCAGAGTATTGTCCCAGCAGAATTTAGTCCACCTGTCTGGAAGGATGGCGGTAGCTCTGTGACTCCACATGGCTTGAACACACTCCCTCTGTCACTTTGCATGTGTGTTTGTATGCACATGTATGCACCAAGTATTTGCTGGCACCAGCAGCTCAGCATGCACAGTGCTCAACACCACCCAGTGCTTTAGTTACAAAACCAGACAATTGGTTTTCATCATAATATATTTAATTTATGAGCAGGAAAGGATGGCTGCAGCACCTAATCTCCCTTTCTCTGTATTGCAGACTTGGTCTATCTGTATGAAACACAGTAACTTCTGTATGGCTGTGGGATGTCTTGTGTTTTCACAAAAATTCATCTTCTAGGAAAGTTCCACTAAAGCTTGGTATCAACCAGTGGAGAATCTCTGCATTCTCCTTTGGATAGTTGCACTAATGGTTAGTCACAGGTGATGGAAAGCATGTGCTTTATTTCTCATTTGAATTTCTTGTCAACTTCCAGGTGCTGATTTGTTTTCTGCAAACCATTTGCTAGATTAACAAGCCAGTTGGTGCTTAGTGTATTCTCCCAATGAAAATATTAGGTGCTGTAATTAGGTCATCTGTCTTTTTTTCTTTTTTTGTTATAAACTATACCAGTAGAACTCTCCAGATATTTCATATTAAAGTACTTTGTACCCTGTTCTAATCACTTTTGCAGCTGTATTCTGTCATCTCTGGTGATGGATTATTTTTCAATTCTTTGTAAATTGTGAAGACCTTATTCTACTGTAAGTAATTATAGTTTGTAATGCTAATATTACAAATGAATGTTTAAAGGAACATTTTTGTCTTTGTCTAGTATTTATTTCACATCTCATATTAGTATTTACTTCTGTATGAAATTGGATTTGAAGAAACTCTTGTTATTGAGTAAACCATTGTGGGTAGGGCCATATGATACTATATGATTATTGCAATCATCAATATATGTATGTTCTCACCCAATCATAAGGGAAATATATGTACCTTTTAAGCTTCACTGACACTTACAGGTAATAAAATGATAATAATCACATCTTTTTGCCCCTAATATGTCTCTTTCACTTTACTTTTCACTTTTTCAGTAGAGAGCTGGTATTTGCCAAAAAGTTGTCTTGCAAGGTAGCCAAAGCTGGCCTTAGCAAAGGATGTGATTAGCTCCTCCAGCCTGTGTACCAGTGCTGCCTGCACTGCTGCCTCCCGCCTCTCCAGCATTGTAGCCTTGACTGATTCTGTCACTGGCAGAAACCACCCGTGATCCAGTTTATAAGATTTGTTAACAGAACAAATGAAAACATGACCCAACCAGTTTATGAGTGGAATTATGACAGAAAGCATTAATAGAATTTCTTCAATAACCCTGATTCATCCACAGTGCTACAGTAGGACTATCTGGTATTCTGCAGTGTCCTTTAAACTCCAGGAATCTTGCAGAAGCCTTCATTCCAGATGAGCCAGTTATTTCCTTGGTATTTGACATGAGAGCAGGCTCAGTACATCTTAGTTACTGTTGCATAGCATAATGTAGGGGTATTGAATAGAGATAATTTTAGTATAATAATACTCTTAAATTTTTTCCCGTAAGACATGGGAAATCCTCTAATTGTTGCTTGGATTTTCAGATTTTATATTTACACACAGTTATGCTTCTTGAGTATATTGTATTTTGCATAAATGTAACATGCTTCACAGGAAAAATGAGATGGGAGACAATAGTTGATGCTGCAACCCTGGTAGTGCTCAAGGCCAGGTTGGATGGGGCTCTGAGCAACCTGGTCTAGTGGGAGGTGTCCCTGCCCATGGCAGGAGGGCTGGAACGAGATAATCTTTAAGTCTCTTCAAACCCCAGCCAGTCAATGATTCTAAAATTGAAAAAAAAAATAATTATGGAGAGTTGAGAACAGTCAACTCAGAATGCCACCTGAGCATTAGGTGGTTAGGTACGTAGCCACATAGATGAAGATTTATATGCATTCAGTAGACTAACTCAGAAAAACTGTGGATGTCCAGCTGATGTACTGCAAATAGTTTGGGATGCTTCAGTAGGCAGGTGTTGTCCCTTGTGTAGTCATTCACCTCTGATTAGGGTAGATGTAACTCTTTCTGAAGTGAGTAGTTGTATTTGGTTAGATGGTGTATTTATGTCACAACGAAGTAAATGAGAACATGTTGTAGTGCTGCAGACTGAGAATTAGAACTGGATTTATGAAAGGTTTTCCTGATGGTGTGTTCAAATATGTTATATATTAAATTGATTACATCATGAAATGATACTTAATGAATAGTTTTTGTGGTTTAACTGTAGCTGGTAACTAAGTTCCACACAGCCACTGGCTTCATCCTCCTATTCACCCCAGTGGGATGGGGAGGAAAAAATTAAAGCCCATGTGTTGAGATAAGATGGGTTTAATAATGGAAATAAGTAATTAATAAGTAAAATCTAATACTAATTATAATATTAATAAAGATAATAATGATTAAAAGGGAGAGAACAAACCAAGAGAGAGCATTGAAGCCCAAAAAGGACAAGTGGTGCACAGTACAATTGCTCACTGCCTGCTGATGGCTGCTCAGCCCAGCCCCAGCAGTGAGCAGCCCCTCACAGCCAGCTCCCCCCAGCTCATACACTGGCTGTGACATTGCATGGCATGGATTGTCACCACTGTCACAGCTGTCCCAGCTGTGCTCCCACCAGCTTCTTGTGTACCTGCTCACTGGCAGAGCTTGGGAAACTGAAAATCCCTGATTCAGTGTGAGCACTGCTCACCTACAGCTACAACTTCACTGTGTTGCTAACATTACTGTCATACTGAGTCTGAAACACAGCACTGTGCCAGCTGCTGGGAAGAAAATGAGCTCTGTCCCAGACAAAAGCAGGACAATAGTTTTTTGAAAGCTGTCAGACATTTGTGTGGAAGAGGATAATTAATTTTAAAAGTCTGCAATGGCTATCTCATTTCACTTTACACCATTTAATTACTAAATTATGTAGGCAAAAATTGAGCATAAGACTTAAGGCTTGAAAATGAAGAATAAGAAACTAGTCAATATACATGGTGCTGGAATGGCAAGGCAATAAGAAATCAGGTTTTATTCATCATGCTTGTTGGCAGGCTTGGAAAAGTCTCCAGATAGGTTTATTATTGCAGATGAATGCCAGGCTGTCTTTCATGTTTGATTTTCATAAATGTTTGCCTTCAGCCTTGCCCCAAAAACATTCAAGAAGGTGACTCCTTTTGCCTACTTATTTCTTGCCCAGAGGTGATGCTCCATCAGTTTCCCACTGGAGGCTCTCTGAGGGAGCACTTCTGTGTGTCCCACTGTTCTGAGGCAGCGCACTGCTGTTCCAGTCCTGTGCTCAGCAGTGGCTCTGGGTGGATTGCTTGCTCTTGTTATACTTGACCAGAGAGGCTGAACATTGTTGAGTCAAGCTCATGGTCTATTTGGATCCTTCCAAGCTCCTGAAAAAGTACCTGGCTTTGCAAAGAGCTCAAATACTGTGTGTCACTGGGGACTGCCCTCACCTTTCTAATTCTTTTGGTGATGGGTGTTGGGTTTTTTCCCCTTACAGTTTAGCTAAATCTCCTAATCTGAGAGCTTAGACCTTGATGAATGCCAAAAGCAAACGGAGTCAAGTGCTTGTGCTTTGCGGAAGTGATGGGCACTGGTTTGATGGGCACTGGTGTGATGGGCACTGGTTTGATGGGCACTGGTTTGATGGGTGCCTCTCTCTCGTTGCAGCCCCCTCACGTGTCAGATGTGGTGATCTCCATGGTAACTCAAACCCCCAGACTCTGGACAGCAGCCTGCGAGGAGCAGCATTCAGCAGCTCAAGGGTCTCACGACCAGGTAAGCCAAAAGGAGTCACCAAATAAGAGCTCACCTCTGGGGTGCCACTCCTGTCCTGTCAGGCTTTTCCTTGGGGAACTCACCCGGGCAGTCAGGCTCTGTGCACATAGGTGTTGGTGGACTCCTACCAGTGTTGTCACTTAAGGCTGTGACAGTCCCGCTCACTTGAGCAGATGCATTTGACAAAAATCTGCATTTGTTCGGGTTTGGTTTTTAAGATACAGATGGAAGAAGCAAAACAAAGAGGAACTGTACAATTCTTTAAGTGGCTTTGGTCTTAAGTAATTGCTATGGTAGGAAACAACCCCAAAAGATATCAACAGTAAGACCTGTCTTGCCACTGTACCTACTCCACCGTCACTACTGCCCAAGCTGTAACTTGTGGCCTCAGCAATCTTGTTCTCCTACAGTGGACCAGAGACAGCTTCTTGTTCATGTGACATTCATTGGTTTTCTGCAGCATTTTCAGATTGCTGCTGTGCTCTTTCCACATGAGTTTCTGTGCTAATGGCAGCATGTAGGGCATTCTGATTAACATCTTAAAAGATGCAGAATTCATCCTCTTTTTTTGTGAATAATGGAGAAAGAACAAGATGTTTGTCATTTTGGGAAAACAGTGCAGGGATTACATAACTTTATTCACTTCTCCAGTACTGCTAATGCTGTGGACTAGGGTAGTATTGCTGGTCTTATGCACTTAGATGTGTGGGAAGTTGGTTGCTCCCTTTTGTTGTCAGGCTTCACTGTCATTTGTATTGAGTTGTTTCTGTCCCATTAAGATTGTGTGTATTTTGTAAGTCTGTGGCTTCTGTGCACTGTTTTCTGGGTATTACCTGAATTATTTCTTGCTTCCTGCGTAAGTCCACTTGGCTGTAATACACTGTGCCCATCGTACAAAGAAATCCGTTATTATTCTGGATAACAATTTGTACCTTTACTGACCAGTTTGACAGTTTCTGTGCCATTATTGCCATCAACAGTATTTACTTCTGAATAATTGATGATACTCTTAAATAGTGTTGAGTAAGTTCTGGATGATTTTGTTGGAGGAATGCAGAGCACTTTTTCAGTTATTATTTCCTGGTAACAGCTACTTTTTCATATGTATATCTTAATCACATCTGATGAGACTGATAATAATTTCTTACTCTGAGTTGTGTGCGGCTGTAAGATAAATGCCATTCAAAGGTCTGTGTGTTTCATTTATGGAATAACATCTGCTGACCAGAGTTTGTAACTTTATCAGATGATTAGATAAAAAATTCTCTATTTTATTTAGCAAATTTCTGTTAAATGGTGTTGACTGGTGTCAGTTTTGTTCATATAATTTCCCAGTGAATTTATCCTTTGGAAGTTCAGTGGTTATTTTCCCTGAGATTAGTAATGGCATAGAGCTCTGTAATTACTGAGAACATACTGCTTACCATCCTCAACCATTAGCAGAAAATGCTAGCAGCCTTACTGAATTTCTGTGATGCTCCAAAATGTATTGAAAATCAGCATCATTGAAATGATCCTGTCACAAACATTCTGAAGACTCTTAAGGCACAAACTATTACAGTGTACTAATTTAAAGTTGACTTTTAACATTTGTTTTGGTTACTAACAGCCTCTTTATCCCTAAAAATGCTTTCCTTCTACTTAGAAGAAAGTATATGTTGCTTGTTTGGGGTTTTTTGTGTAGCATATTTGTATTCCTTTAAAACATGAATCCCAAGTTGGAGGTCTTCTGCTGTTTCAGTTAGCGAGATTTTCCCATTAGAATTAATTTCATTGGGTTTTCAAGTATAATCTGTATTTCAAGCTAATTACACCCTTAACCCAGAATAGGAATATGATTTTTTTTTGCCACAGGTTGCCTTTTTTGAGCTATTTAATCATTACCTTTGGTCCCTGGTGGCAGTAGGGAAGTGAGAGCTGTGCACATTTTTACCCTTGTACTTTCTCCCAAGTGCAATTTTTTCCCTAGTTTACTAGGCTAATGAACTTCCATGCTTGCTATTAACTAAACTGTTTCAGATACCAAATTGTAATTACACTCTGGGCCTGTACATTTAATATGTATTCTAGCAATTAAATTTGGGAGTGCCTGATGAGTTACTACTGACTGCATGGCATTTCTACTTCTCTCAGATGAATGAGATTCACAGTTCTTTCTGTGTTTCACAAACACAAGCAGATCATCCAGTTCTCTGATACAGTTTGGTGGTTTGCTTTACCTCAAATTGCAAGAGTACATCGTTCTGGGGTCTGCTAGAAGTTCAAGACCTTGACATCCTGAATTATCAGTAACTTTGAGGAATAATGTGCTAATAATGTAGAGTACCATCTTCTATACCTTTGTCTGGCTCTTAGTGGTGATGTCCCCAGCACTTAGAATGATAGCTATTGTTAACTGTTGTTGGTATGATAGGTGTGACAGTGATAAGAGGTCAACTCTATCAGGAATATCTGGGATATGTTATGTGAATGACAGTATTTTGACTGGAAAACCTTTTAAAATGCAAAATAAAGCAAACAGATGAGGTGAAATTACATGTCAAAAAATGAAAGGTTGGGGAAGCTCAGTTTGAAAAAGTAGGAAAAGTAGATGTGTGCACATGATGCCTAGGAAGAAACAGGTCATCTTTTCCTAGTTTTATGTTTCTTGTATGAATTAGTTACTTTGAATTTAAGAATAAAATAGGATGTAGTGCAAGGTACTTAAAATGTATCAGCATATCAACAGATTTCTGTTGTTCAAAGAGCTTGGAATAAGTGCAGTTTAGGAATATCACAAATGAAACGAGGTAGTGCAAGTTGTGACTGTTGGTAGAAGTGCAGAGGCACAAATTAATTAAAAAAAAAAGTTCATTGTTTTTTGAAAGCTTCCAGTATTTTTTCATAAACATTTATTTGGTGTGATTGAAAAGAATGGTCCATTATCCCTAAGTTAGCATTGAGATACTTTATTTTGAGGAAATATGTGTCTTCTTTTTGCATGAGAAGAACACTGCATTTTATACAAAGAAATTAAGAGAAACTATAAACAAAAAGTTTGCTTGCAAATGCATGATTTGGAAAAGTACCATAATACCCCCATGCATACTGTTCTGTACACAGCTTTTATAATTTTTTTACAGTTACTAATTTTTAATGATTTTTTTCCAATTTATTTAGAACTTCATAAGTTATATTGCACAGGTATAGGGTACAGAGACTTTCTGTATGTTAACTGAAGTTACTGTTGGCACCCGTTCGCACCAAATAATTTTACTGGTCAGTTAGATTTATGGACTAGAAAATCAAGCTGCTTTTAAACAATATCCTTTATAATTCTGAGGTTTAATTAATAAACTCTGTATTGATTTTGTTTTCTAACATCATTCCTCAAGTGCTGCCATCAAATAATATTGCACCTGAGGGTGTACACATGAACTATTCATAGAGTGGTTATTCTTAAAAGTCTAATGGCATCATAACTGTTCACTGAAAAATAGTTAACTGTTGGAATAATATTTTTTAAATAAGCATATTTTAAAAGAACATGAACATTCATTAAATTTGCAGCTGTTTCATGGCTGAAGTTGAGTTTTATTTGTGTATTCCCTGGTATTTCTCTTGCTACTTGGTGAGTCATGGTTAACTGAACTCTGATTTTATTAATGAAATATTAATTAGTACTTTTTGGGCTGTCAGCTAAGTCAGAAAAAAAGTATATGTAGCTAGAACATGGCCCCGTGTATTTTACATTGTGGTAGAGAGATGAAATTACTATTCCAGTCATGGCTAACTTCTGAAATATTTCCTTTGAGCCTTTCTCTTACAAAGTACAGTTTTAAACTACTGCTGGTGGAATAAAATTATTGTGCTGCCTTTTTGTTTTTTTTAATCCTATGTCTTTAAAACAGCTAAGGTTTCAAGGAAGGTTTTCAATGATAGTAAAGAGGATGCTAGCATTGCAAATAGAGGTGGCAAAATGCCTTATCCTTTGATTTTTAAACTAAGCTGCTGATTATTTAAGACCTAACTGAGACCTTGTAGGACTGAACTGTGATAATGCCATACTCTGCTATTTGATTTGTAGAGCACATCATGCTACCACATTCACTGTGCCAGTCACTTGAAAGTGCTAATAAGAGATATGCAAAGTGGGAAAAGGCAGACTTTGTTGTAGTCATTAATAAGTATATATTTAGTTCATATAGTATAAATTTAGTATATGTTTAGGAATGCCAGCTGCAGTGAAAGGTTCCTGCCTTCATGAGCAACCACTGTGCCACAAGGAGGGGGAATGGAGCTGTGCCTTGCCCAAAACTGCTCCTCTGAGTTTGCCCAGCAAAGATTTCACACAGGTCAGCAATGCATTTTCATCCACCCAAAGTCTGCTTAACTTGTCTGGGCAGAGCTGCAGAAGCACACCCAGGCCAGTGAATTCAGCTCAGGCTGAAGCTCTCCTGGGAAGCTCAGGGGTTTGTTTCTTTGGACACTGGGCACACACTTGTAGGGGGATACAGTATGGGAAAATGAAGGTGGTATAGAAAGATATTATATATATATATATATATATATATATATATATATATATATATATATATATATATATATATAATATATATATTAGAAAGTAATCTTATCCCCTAAAGAGTTGCAGCTGAACCAATTATTAAGGATTAGCAGCAGGCCTGATGTTAACAGGCCACAGCTGTAGCCAGTCAGAAGAGTATTATAAAAGAGTGGATTGGTTGGCTGAGGGGAACTGGAGTCAGTTGGTTACTGAGGACAAGGAAGAGTCAGTGTTTGGAGGAGCTGCCTGTGAGAAACATCAAGGAGGTGTGAAACTCTAGCACTATGGAACCCTTGCAATGTAATGACAGCACTCTGAGTGTGCAGGCATTGGGCACACACTGAGTCCGTAGCACGTTCTGGGCACACGATGCCTTCTGCAACCTGCCTCTGATGAGGGACTGTGTGAGTGCAGTAAATCAGCTGCTTCCCAAACACAGCTAGGACAGTTTTCCACTGAGCACAAATAGGATTTTCTGCGTTTTAAAGGTTGATTCAAATAAATCTTTTATTTTAAACTGAATTATTTTACCGCATTATGGTGGAGAAATGGAATTACTACAGGCCGTCCAGTCAGACATGCTCCTGAATAATTTGAATGTCTCATGCAGCCATCCCACATGGAAAGAGGACAGGTAATATAATTGTTTTTTCAATATGTTGTTAATTAAGCCTTGGAGATGTACAGGATCTATATTTCCATGTACATTTTTGTATGACCTTGTTCCTATCTGGACTGCTTTGATTTAATGGAAGATGAATATAATTGATGGATAAACATATTGTTATATGCATAGTGCATGCTAAAAATTTGTGCCAAATACACAGATTAACATCACTTAATTGCAGAAGAAATTCCATCTTCAAGCAGCTTGTGAACATTTTCACCTGGTATTTTCCTGTCTAGTCATCACACTAAATGCTGTAAATAAAGAGAAATTTTTTTCTTTTTTTTCTCAAAAGTTTAAGTAATGTAGTGGTGAAAGTTAAGTGTAGTTCTTTGGTGTAAACTGGAGATATTTCTGGTGTAATTAATCAAAATGGATTTGCTAACATGGTCATCACTGATACTGTGTTTTTACTTATTCACTGAGGTTACAGGTTCACATTTGACTTTGTAATCAAGGACCTTGGTCCAAGCTTGATTTTTTTCAGAAATGTGAATACAGGGATTAGGAAAGTTGTTGTAATGGCGTATTTGGAGAGTGAGTGATCACCACAGAAAAAGCTGAGGTGATTTAAGGTACCACAGAGCCCACACCTGAGCTGCAAAAGCAGAGCACTCAAAGTCCATTCCCAGCCAGCTCTTACTGAAATATCTGTAAATGACCAGGAAGTTCCAACTTTAAGGAATGCAGTGAAAGATCAGTCAGTAGCTCTGGTTCAGCTGTCAGGGACAGTGAGCTCAGGTCAGGAGCAGAGGCAAACAGGTGCAGCACACCTGGTTTTACACCAGTACTGCCATTTGTGTGGTAGGTCTCAAAACAGTCTTTCATTGACTCGCCCATAGCCTTTGAATAATCTCTGCTGTGTTCAGACCTTCACATGTGAGATGGCTGGCCAGGGTTCTGTAGTGCTGGATCTTCTAATAAATGGTTCTGGAGATTGGGCACCTACTCAGAGAATATTGGGGAACAGGGAAGTCACTCTCCCAAACATCTCTGTTGTAACAGAACAAGGTGGATTTTTGATTTTTGTTATCTCTGAAATGGTTAACATTTGTATTGGTTGCTCTGTGAGCTCCAATGTGATTCAGCAAGCATCCCAAATGTCTGCAACATGAATTGTGTTTATCTTCAACCTAAATCAGTTTAAATAAGATTAGTTCAACTGATGCATGCACAAATTAATTTTCCCTTTTATCTAACCAGCTTGCAGTCCTAATAAACAGAATAATCAATCATAGCTGCCTTCATCTGTAGCATGATTGTATATCTCTGATCAAGGAAATGTAGAATAATTTCTCTCTAGTCCCTACTTATTCCCCCCTGTAATCAAGGTTTCTGGATATAATGCTTCAACTTAATCATTTTTACATTTCTTGATAGAAAAAAAAAAAATCCTTTTTTTTCCTTTAGTTTGTATGTTTAAAGGAAGATTACATTCAACATTGTAAAACTGAATTTAGAAATATATATACTTTTATAAATATATATAAATAATATACACTTTTTTATTACTAAATATCTTATACTTTTAAAAGTATAAGATATTTTTGTTTCTCTGCTGCACAAAAGAATGCCAGTGTGACTCAGAGAACTCTTTGTAAACACAATGGCAATGGTACCATGCTTTGAACAGTTTGTACTGTGTGCTCATCCTTTTCAGTAATAGCTGGTTTGAGGCCACTGGCATCTTTCTTACTGATTGAAGTGAGTCCAGGACTCTGGCTAGACATTTTCTCTCTTCATTGAATTATAAAGTGCCAAACAAAACCTGAGGTTAGCTTTGTGTGAGATGCTAGAAAAAGCCAAAACAATTAAAACTTTCCTTTAGGTCACTGTCCTTCAAATAGTGCTTTAACTTTTATGCTGAATATTATCCCTATATATCAAATGTCTTTAATATTTAAATTTTATACATATATAGTATATCACACATTTAGTAGTACTTCTGTCTAGATAGGCAATTACAAAAAATATACAGTGTGCAAAACATGACATTTATTTGCAGTCATATTTTACAGCTTCATAGTGCAATTTTGCCTTTGGTAACCAATTCTGCCTCTTGAAACTGCAAAATACATCAAGGAAACCTTTATGTTTTCAGAGGTTCATCTCAAAATGCAAGTTCAATATGTCCCATTAAGTGCAGTTGATAATATTAGGAAAACAGCAGTCTGTATGAAGAAATATTCCTACTGTAGTAGTCATTGGCCATTTCTGGACTGCTAGTTAAGAAATACTGTTCCAAGTCAAGGCATAGCAAGGAGTTGACATGGAGATGAATCTTTTCCTCTATATTAAAATTAGTGCATCATTATAAAAAAATAATAATTTTTTTACTGGCAGAAAAGAAGGGTGAAGTACACTTTTTTGAATAAATATTGTAGTGTGGCCTTAAACAACAGTGTGTCATCTTGTTCCTTATGTGATTCCATTCCACAAATAGATATTAAATATCCTTGGTCATTTAAGGCTCAATAATTTGCTTCAAAATTTGACCTCAAATGTAAATTAATCTCATGTTTAAAAATAAATTACATCAGGTTTTAGAACAATAACCTCATTTTGCACTTCTAGTTTCATGCTTTTTTTTTTTTTTGCAAATTCTTTATTTTTTAAGTCAGAAGTTCAGCTGTCTTAATATATGGTGAAGTCTAAACTTAGTATCTGAAATGACATGAGGTCTTTCTAGCCATGTTTTCACAAAACATTGCCTCAAACATTTCCAGATAAATTATTTCATTCCAATATTTTGTTTATTTCCTTCTTTTAAAGAACTCCACGTTTATGTCAAGCTGTTAATCATAGCTGGA
The DNA here is from genome assembly GCF_027887145.1 of Ammospiza caudacuta. Classification (NCBI taxonomy): domain Eukaryota; kingdom Metazoa; phylum Chordata; class Aves; order Passeriformes; family Passerellidae; genus Ammospiza; species Ammospiza caudacuta. Next base: position 100,707,218 of record NC_080594.1, read on the forward strand.
TGACTGTTTTAAACAATTTGAGTTGATAAATTATTGTTTAGTAGTAAACTGGAGAAGCTGCTTTTCCTTGTAATGTATGCATGCATTTGATTTCTCTCTAGAAACTGATAGATCTTTATAAATTATCTGCTTAAGAGCAAGCCCAAATCTTTGAATTTAACCAAAGTAGATAATGTTTTGGAAGTCTCTTAATATATACAGTCTTTGCAAGCTCAAAGAGTGAAAATTCTCCCCATTAAGTGTGTGTTTAAAATTATGCAAAGATCATTAAAAGCAGAAAAGTAACAAATACTTAATCAGTTTGTAAAACAGTAACCCTAGGACAGAGCAGCAAAAGTTAAGGAAGCAAAGCTATTTGTGGTGCCATCAATGTTAAAATTGTGCTCTGAGGAATGAAATCAGTGGATGCACTTGGGCCAGGGAAGTGAAGTGAAAGAGGAGGAGGGAATGGTCTGACAACCCTGGCTGGGAGGTCTAAACCCAGGGATCCTCTGAATTTCTCTCCTCCACAGATGTTTGATTAGCCAGTGTGGCCAAAATCAAAGAATAAGGGAAAAAAGTCTTGGTATTAAGCCTGCTGTTACTGCCTATTACCAGTTTTATATAAGCATAAATTTGTCAGCTGTTCTTCCTATTTTTTTCCTATAAATTAACCATCTTTCTTTATATAATATAAACTTTTTTCATCAAAATTATGTTTTGAGAAGTTGCAAAATCTCCTTACACAGAATTTCCATTTATCTTGTGGATATTATTTCAGTCCTTCCCCAAAGCTTTTGTGGTCCCTTGTCTCTCAGAGCTCTCCTTTTGCTTTGATCATCTGTCCTGTAATCTCTTGCCTTGCATACAGCAGCTTGGATAAAGGCTATGTCAGCTTTGTTGGAGTCCAGCCTCTTGGCACATGTTTTTTCTGGACTCCTAAGTCTGGTTTGGGTTAGGATTTCACAGGAGAGGGAGCATTAAGAACTCATTGGTAGGTAGAGGTCTGCATCATTAAGTTTTGTGTTCCTAATGTTTTGACACAAGAATATTGGAGACAAATGAGATTGTGTTTGTATTGATTTAAACCATTGCTGCTATGCAGCTGAAAAATTGTATGTTCCTTTGAAAGAGAAGGCAAAATAGGAGTGGCCTTTTTTACAGTGATGGAGCAAATAAAATTTCTGGTACTGTGGCAAGTCTGTTGCTCCTGGAGTGGATTTGTTGATGAAATCTTTCAGATGTATGGTTTCTGCTGTGGCTTTGTCCCAGTTGCTCGAGTCAACTACTAAAGTGAGCCCCAGGGCTTGTTCAGATAATTGTAATAAAGCTTTTCAGTGGCTCTGGAGAGAGTTTACACAGCAGCTTTTATTCACTGTGGGATTTCTTAGTATTTTGGAAACTTGCATCATTCTCTTTATTGAACTTTTATTTTGTCTTGAGAAGACACCAGAAGCTTAGAATGGGTGGTTTTCCTGAAGCCCTTGCAGACCCAGCAGCTCTGTCTCCTGTGAAGGTGTCACCTGGGAGGGCAGGTGCAGAGCTGTTTACCACAGTCAGACGTGATCTCTCTGTTCCAAATTAAATCTGCCTGAGATGGTTAGCAGGGAGCTAATCAAATCACCAGCACCACTGGATCTGCTCCCAGTGCCTTATCAAAGCTCATTTAAACTGCTTTAAACTAGATCTGAACTGATAAAACAGATAAATTCATACATCTCTGAGCACGTTTTCCTGCTCTTGTTTTTTGTATTGTCTGAGCCTAAAAACAAGGAATAAAACGGCCTCATACACGGTGCCTTGCCATCTGAACAGTTCTATTGATTTAGCCACTCTTAGTTTGGTTTTGAACAATGCAGAATAGCTTTTCATTTTAATTATGAATGAAAATAATTCCTATTTTCATATTCAGTGAAAATATTAATTATTTTCATTCATATTAAGTAATATAGAAGATAAAAGTTAATGTTCTGCCCTTAGAATTGCCTCACTTCCTTATGGGTAATAGACAATATATAAGAAGTTGTTGGGGCATTGCTTTAAAAGCACTGTTACTTTTTCCCCATAGTAATTAAATACTTGAAAACAACAGTCATTTCCTGTGGATGGTGTGTAATCTCTACATAATTAACAGGCTTTTCAGCCCAGTGTTGTAATAAAACCAGTCAATACTGTGTTCCCCCATCCATCCCCAGTTGTATTACACCAGACCAGTACAGTGAATACTAACTGAACAGACCTGGAAGCAGAAAAGAACTGGGCTGTTAGGAGAATTCTTATGAACCTCTTTCTTCCCCTGCACATTTGAAAAGCTTCCATTTTTAGTTTTGGTTTACTCATCAGTGATATTCAATTGTCAATAATCCATCCTCAGGTTTGAATTGTGCTGTTGGGTCTGTGCCATCTGCAATACCTTTGATGTGGCAGCTACAGAAATTAGACATTTGAAAGTGGTCACTGGGACTTGATTCCTGATTTTTTTTTTTTGCAGGCATTTTTAATGCTTTTTCATTTAATTAGTAAATCACTACTTGAATTAGGCCCTCCAAGCTGAAACAGAGGTATAAGGATGAGGTCAAGACTTAAAGCAAGATGTGGTTGCTTACTGTACATGGTACAGGATAGATAGAAGTGGATTTTTCAGAAGCCTGGCTCTTGGGAAGGGATTGACAGGGTGCCTCTTTTTTCCAAGTGATATTATTTAACTCTTGGAGCTGGCAGGACAGTTGAAGTATTTCTGAATACATAAAGAATTGGGAGGAGGGGGAGCAATTGCAAGATGGTTTTCTGTATGCTGTGCTCAATGGTGAACTATCTTTGGAGAGATTCAAATTGAATGTTGAGCCTATTGACACAAACTTACTCCCCTCATGTTTCAAGGGTATTTGATTACATTAAAGGCTAAATTATGGCTTTGAATTTGCATACAGATTTTGGAAAAGAGCAGCATAGCTTCCAGCTGAGATATCTTTCATATATGAGTGTCTCCCCCAAATACTGGTGCTAGTGCACATGGTAACAAGGGAGTGTTTGCTGCATTTTTGACTATTAATCATAGTCCATGCTGATAAAAGAGAGTCAGATCTAACTCACCTTCCCTGTGAAACAGACAAATGACTGAGTAAGTTTTGGTTAGATACAGCTGTCTGTATCTATGGCAACAGCACTGCAAAAAGGGATATTGAAGCACTGTCCCTGCAAATTAGAGTTAATCTCAGTTTGACACACCTTCTTACTAGCAGTAATATGCAAGAAAAAAAACCTAGCAGGTTGACCTTTGGTTTCCTGAAGTCAGTTTTATTCCCACTGGCTATGGCAGTAATACAATGAAGAGCAACATAAAATCCCAGGTCTCTAATACCATTTGTTCAAAGGCTTTGCAGGCCATACAGCAAGAAGTGCCAAACCTGGCCAGTGAGGCCACAGTGCTGTATTAAACCTGCCCAGCCATGGCTGAGCTCCCCACAGTGGAGTTCTGCCCCTCCCTAAGTGTCCTGCAGCCCCCTGGGGTCACCTGCACTCTGGTGGCAGCTGGGACACTCCGGGCTCCCAGCTTCTGGCTGTCAGGCGCCACAGGGCTTTCAGCCAGGAACAACTTACAGGGCACATGAATACCATTATGGTGCACTTGGACTTCATGATCCTAAAGGTCTTTTCCATCCTAAATGATTCTTTGATTTCACATCCTGCTTGTAGCTCCAAATCTTCTATTGCCTGCATTACGTGTAAAAATTGAGTATGAATTTTTGTGTATTTTTTATGCTACAGATATTTCCAGATTTTACCATTCGCTCTTTCAGTGGTAGTAGTAAAAAGTGACTGCTATCAAAAGTATGATGACAGTGATCATATCTTTTCCTTTTTTTCCTTTTTTTTTTTTTTTTTTTTTTTTAATTTTAGTGTCAGTTATCGAATTAATGCTATTTGGGTAGAGCAAATCAGGTCAATATTTAAGCAGATACTGTAAATGTTGCCAAGTTTTGTCAGCTGTGTCTTGGAAATAGAAAACTGCAAATTTTCAGCCACCCCAGTGTTAAAATAACCTTCATTCTGAATACCCCAAACACTAAGGAGAAATAATGAAGTTTTGAAGGATGACAAAGAAATGAGAAAAGGCAAAAATAATTGTGGGATGTGACATAAGAAAGAGTGAACTTAGAAAGGGGATAAACCCATTTTTTTTGTGTAGCCCCCTGCATCCCTCCTCTTTGTCCTTGTAAGCTGTGCCTTCCTTAGAGGTGAAAGCAGTGAGGTTCTCTGGGTTCCCTGGGATCACTGACATGCCCCTGCATCACTTGAGAGCCATAAAGTCTCATCCTTTACTTTAATAGCTCCCCTGGGCTTAGTCAAGCGCTTTAATGGAAGTTCTTTGGGAAAGAGGCTTTGGATTTCCATCTCCTGTCAGAGGGACTTGCCATATTGTGCAGCAGTTCAAAAATAACCTGCAGTGAAAACAAGGAGAGTAAAAAAGGCAAGAATGTGTGTTGCTGCAGTTGTTGGGAAATGCGTTATACTTCTGGCACTTCATTCTCCTCTGCTAAGGCAGTGCTTCTGCTCATATTTTGTTGCTTTTCTGGAAGATGAACTGAGGGCATACGGAGATAAGCAATTGTAAAGGGAATTTTTGGTTGTCTAAGTACATGCACAAATTAGCTGCTTCTTCTGGCTATCTGCCAATTAATAATATGAATTAGCAGGATCTGGAAGGTTGTGTGTGTGACTAAATTCAATCAACCTTGAATTCAAAGTCAAGGCTATTTTTTTAAATTTAGAAGATGAAGTGTCTTGAAGAGAATTTTGAAAATTAAGATATGTGTAGTTTGATAAAGCTTGTTCTATCATTTTGGGATTGTTTCATTTTTTCTCTAGGTCTTGTCCAGCTAATTACCACAAAACACTGGTAAGGCCAATGAATCTTAAGTGAACTATTCTAAAGCAGTTTACAGTGAGATCTAAGTAAAAAGATAGAGTTGTATTTCCCAAGGTTGCAGAGTTGGAGTTGAGAATCAAATGTAATCTTTGGGAATCAGTCTTCAGCCTAAACTGTGTAGTTTTTATCATTATTTTGAATTAAAAAACACTCTTCATTAAGACAAGTTTGAAATATTTTCTCTTTGTTTCAGTGCTCAAAAAACAGTCTATTTACAATTTCGAGTGCTGCAGGTGTTTTTCTTTCTCTTAGCACAAAAATGGCTTAGAGAGTGAACAAGACCAAACATAGGACTTGGTAACAAAGACTATCTCTGGATAAGACTGGTTTTTTCTATAGATACTGGTGGCTTCTTATGAAATTTTGTTATATTCCAGGCTTTTAAGGCAAGATGAATTGTGTAGGACATGAAAACAAATATGTTTCTGTTCGACACATTTTTAAAAGGTAATTACAATACAGACTTTAACAAGTAATTGCTCTCTGAATTTACTGTGAATTTCATTTACTGCCTGACTCAGTTGTGTGGTCAAACTACATTATTTAATATAAGAGTGATTGTAAAACCCTTGCACTTTTTTTTTTCCTAAAAAAAGGAATTCTCTTTACCTAAGGACAGAAAAATAATTTAGTACATGTTGATCTCTTAATATATTATTCAGTTTTTTTTTTTTTTTAGTTATTAGATACAGCTTACACCTGCATTGCTGCCTGTGCACCAGATTCACCCTTGAGCAGAGACATTTGCAGTGGCTGGAGCAGTGCTGTGGTGGGCAGAGCCTTGGCAGGAGTCCTCAGGGCTGCCCAGCTTACCTAGGGCTGACTGAAGCTGATCAAATGCACCTGTCCAGATGAAATCAAGGTTACAAAACAAATCTGCAGTTGAACCAGACTTCAGAATCAGGCATCCAGATTTTATGCCTTTGGTTCTGTCCATTGGTGCTGTTTACAGTAAGGTAGCAAGCGCCTCATGTGGTGCTCAGACTTGGCAGCTGAGGAGTGGCACCAGGGGCCCCTGGGGACACCAAATCCCAGCCAGAACACACTTGTCACAGCTCCTTGTCCTGGCACACCTTCACCCACACACTAATGTCCATCCCTGCCCAGAGCAGGGAGAGCTGAGGAGAAGGAGCAAAGTTCTGCAGTGAGGCTCCCAGAGCGAGCACATACCTGGGGACTTCATTCTGCCTTCAGCCCTGGTCCCTGCAGCTAAGCCAACCAAAACAAACGGGTTTGTGCTTCCAGTAATAGTTTGCAGGCACACTTAGCTATCCAAGAGTGGCATTTTCTCTTTAAGTATGTTATGGGGCATTTATTTTCCTTGGTTGTGAGGTCAGAGATTAATGTGTGACTGTATCAAATACCAGATGTACTTTTAAAACCGTGGAGAGTTTAGAACACAGTGAAGGGCAATGTCAATACTCTGTCAAAGTATAGACCAAGGAGTTTAATACTGGAAGATGTAATTTGGACTTCAGACAGAGCAGTTTTCCCATGAGGCCATAACAGAGACAGAAAACAGTGTTCTTCAGTAAATTTTGCTAGAGCACTGTAATGAAATTATAAAGTTGTTCCAAGTGACAGAAGAAAGGTATGTTGCATCTTTTTTGTGTATGTCCCATGGCTTTTTGTGTCACTTTTTTGCTGTATTTGCAGCTCCATAAAATGTTTCTCATCTTCCATATATAAAAGTATTTAAAACCAGCATGCCATTCATCATCCACGTCAAAAACCTCTCTTTAAGTTGTTGTAAGTTTATGTAATGTCCAGAGCAGGAGAAAATGAAAACCAGTTTAGCAAGTTCCTGGAATAGCTGTTGTACAGAAGTTGTATTTGCTGCTTTAGTTACAGGTCCAAGTCCTCAGGCATTTTCTGCCATGTGCCAGTGCCCCTGTTGATGTGTGGTTTGGTTTCAGTTATGGCCTGGAGCTACACAGTAATGAGCCAAACAGGGCAGTTGGAGTACCAAGGGCACCTCAGGTTCTTTCCCAGTCTGATATTCGTGGGTGGATAAGCTCTTTCCTTCTGTACCATGGGCTTCACCTTCTCTGTGGTCTCCCAAACTACAGTTGTGCTTTGCTGTACTTTACTGTGGAAGGCTACCAGCATCTTTGCAGTGTCAAAATTGTTTTTATTGCATCTTCTAACACCATGTACATCCACTTACATTAATTGCTGTACAGGTGGTAGGTTACCCATTTTGCTAAGCAGCAATCTCTGTGAATAACTGGTTATCCTCAAAAAGAAATGTAATTTGTGGTTTCTGTTGGCTTTCCTAGACGTATTTGATTCTTATGTTTCAGTCAGGTAGTTTTAATAATGCTGAGGTGCAATACTTGAGTGGGGACCTTTCTCTGACTACTTCCAAGACTACGTGAAGGCAACCTCAAGGGAATTTTTGGGAAGACTTTATTCAGATGCTGACTGTCAATAGTATCTCCAATATAATTTCAGAAGAGGGTGATGATGGCTGAGTGTTTGCTGTTGGGGTCAAAAGTACTATTCAACTCCTGAATGCAAATGCCTTGTCACATTTCCCTTTGGAAGCAGCAGATAACTAGACCGAACTGAAACTGAAGACAGTGTGGTTTTTATGACACAAATTGAACTCCTGCCAATGACAAATTTCAAGGTACATTGTGAAAATGAAGCGCTGCAGTGCTAGCTGAAGTGCATGCCATAACTATGAATAGATGTACCCATGTGTGGGACACAGCTCCTACCTCTCTGTACTTGGGGAAAACAGTTTCACATGCACCAAGGTCGACAGAGTGGTTGTATCCTGCAAAGCTCATGTCATGCATGAAAGTACATAAAGACCATCTGGGAACGATAAAAATAGCCTGTCCTGGCTGGATGATTTGTGTGGTGGCCAAGGACTGATACGCTCATTCAGGAAACGGCAAAACAATGTCAGACTTGTTGGGAAATAACCAGGCTTATTTTCATCCTTGGGAATGGCCTGGTATCTCATGGAACCAAATACACAAGGAGACTTTCAGCCACATGGTTTCTGAATGCCCTGAAGGAGTCCCTGTGAACTGAAGTGGTTCACTGCAAGCAGTGGGAAATGTTAGGATTATTCTTAATGTTTTAAGATTTCAGGTTTGGTATAGCTGAGGAAGACTTAGAGCAATAAAAGAGTTTAACTCATATCTATTTTTTAAAGTTCTTATATGAGTTTATATCAATTTATCATACAAAAAAAAAACCTGACCACAAGCTGGTAGTCAGCTTGTGGTCAGCTTTTCAGTTATTTCAGTTATCTCCAAATGGTTTATATAATGATCTTGTGTGAAGATGGTTTATAAAGCAGGACTGAAATTTTTTAATTGACCTATAGGAATGCAAGACATACATCTTAAATCTGGGTAACATTGGCCAGATTTTTTTGTTTAAGCTCAGTCTTGGCAGGATGATTCTAAACTAACAGACATATCTATAAACAGTGAAACTCAATTTCAGCCTTTCTGTGAAGTAGAAGAAAGAGATATTGGTGATGACTGTTTTTCTGATGAGTATTTAATGTGTCACAGGTGTCACAATAGCAGCTTCTGAGCACAGTTTTAATGAGAAAATTACTTCTGTAGAAGCCCTGAACCTGAACACTGTAACTTGTGACAAGTCTATCTCCTGGTTTTTATTGTTAATGGATATCCTGGATAAAGCTGTGTTCTGCAGCCACATCAGGCCATCCAGGCACTATTTTAAATGCTGTTAGGAACTTTAGGAGATGCTTTTAAGAGAATAGCTGTAAACCTGGCCTGGTTTAACATTGAGCATCTAATCATTGCTATACATTTCAAAACTGCCATTTTATATTGAAGACAATATAATGGTCTGAAGGACCTGGATGTGTTTCTGTTGAATGGATTTTGAGTCCTCAAATGGCTTGTTCTGTCACTTATTTATATTACCTACCAGCAGAGTGGTGTGTACAGACAGGGAATTCTGCTGTGCCCCATTAATTGAGCAAAAACTAACTACAGTTGTGTTTTCTTTCACACTTCTGGCTAAACTTGGATTGAGATTGGTGATTTGAAAGGGCCAGGCCTTTGTGTCCCCCAGTGCCTGCACTAGCAAATTTTGTTTGTTAACCTATGCCAGACTCAGCCAAAATTTAATCTGATCTGTGGGAAACAGAACCAGCTGTAGACTTCAGAGGGAATTTGATTTCTGAATTAACACAAGATTTTAGATGTACTCACAGCTCTTTGGTCTCCTGGTTTGTTTTTTTTTTTTTTTTTCATTGTTATAATTGTATAAAGAGGAATGATGCACTTCTTTTGAATGTGAAAGAACATACAGGATATAGTTGTAACCATGAGAAACTTGGGGTTTTTTTCTGCTTTTCCAGAGGTATAAGAGGATTTAGTGTTGAAGAATCTGTTCTTTCTTTGTACAGGGATAGTTTGATCTTCTGTCTGAATGAAGGCAAAATCTTCAGAATAGTTTTTTCACATTTAATATTCCTTATATTTCAGACCTTGTCTTGGGAATACTTACTTACCCTGTAGTTTTTCATCCCTTACTTCTGAAAGTGATGTGAGTGAGTATTCTGCTAAAGAAAATGGATGATTTCTTGAATGACAAAAAGGTCATTTTACGTAAGAGGAATAAGAGATACAGTTACAGGCACCCATTTCCTGGTGAAAAAAATGTAACACATTTATGCCACTTGCTGAATACAAGTCTTCATTCAGGTGTGATCTTGCAGGGAAGGAGAAATTGAAGCTGGGTTTTTTCCCAGGTTTCTTGAGTGGTTTCAAGTGAGGGAATGTAGTGTGGGTGTTCCAGGAGTTGTGAAATCTTTGGAATACCAACCTAAAGAAGAAGCAGTTGTGCAACTTTCCTGTTTTATAGCCTCACCTGTAATCAAAGTAAATGATGTTTCCTAAATGCCATTAGAGGGTGCAATTAAACAGCAGGAATTAAATAGGAAAGCATTTCTTTGCTCTTGGAATGGAGCCTCTCTCTTCAGCTGGCATTCTCATCCACCCCAGCTCTCACTGGGCCACATCCCTCACCTGGCAGCCTCTTCCCTCTTCACTGTGTCTGTGTCCTTGCCTTGTCATTGCAGCTTTTCTTCCATGTCCCCAGGATGCACATCCCTGTGCTCAGTCCTGCCCATCAGCTCTCTCTCAATCCATGCCATTTGCCACCAGTCTCCTGAATTTCAGCCCTGCAGTTCAGGCTTGGCTCAGACCCTGCCCCATGTGCAGAGTTCAGTGTCTCTGTCAGCCTCAGCTGGTTGGCTCCAGGGAGAAGCTCAGGGAATGGGGTTTGCCTTGCCAGGAGAGAAAGTGACTCCAGCAACAGGTGGCAGGAGAGGATGAACCAGTTGGTGGCCTTTGCAGCTTTAATTTTAACATTCTCATTGTGAGATCCTTGATGATGTGTCATGTCTCTGTTGTAATTTGTGTGTTACATGGTTCTGTTTCCTATGGATTAGTGAATGTAGGCACTAAGTGTAAATGGCTTACCCCTCCAGCTTCACTTCATAGGCATTCTGGCAACTGGCTTTTAAATGGCTTCATATAAACGCAAAAATTAAATAGAAGTGTCTTTATAAGCAAAAAGGATCCTTACAAAAAATTGGGTAAAAGTTGTAATTTCACTTTTTATAAGCTAATTGCCTCAGTTTACACCTGCTGCAACAGAGTATTTGCTTAGAAAAGTGATTATAAGAGTTGAGACGTGATATTATTCTCTCACTGGCTAGCTCACATGAAGTAAAATAGCTTTAAGGGTCTCATTTGATATCCATTGCATCTTAGTGACATCATATGTCTTGCAGAATTGTTTGCAAATTTAATAATATAAAGAGCTGGACCATACTTGTGATAAAGTTACAGCAACACTGTGCATGCGTTTATGGTGCTATGGGATTCATTATAACTCATCTTAAGTCAGTGATTTGTTTATTTACTTCTACCTCCACACTCATAGAAATATATTTGACTTCTTGTCTCCAGGCTTTTGTTTCCTCTACTTCTACTTTATTTTTATAGCAAAAAATATGCAGCTCAGTCAAGAGGTCAGTCATTGGAACATGATTGAGCACTTAGACCATCCCCATGAGCATGTCAGCCACTCTCTGCACAGAGTTAGAGCTTTGTGGAAGTTCAGTGGAGAGGATGGGTGCAGCTCTGCTGGTTGCTGCTGCTGTAACCAGGACAGAACCAGGAGGAAATGGAAGTGCAGTTAAAGCAGGACTGGGGATACAGGTGAGCAGCTGACATATGGGTGAATGTTTCTGATCTTTTTTTAATACATCAGAAGCATTAAGAGCTGTTCTTACACACTGGCATTATTATTAGGCAGGTGGCCTAACTTGAGCTTAAACTAGAAAGGCTGTTGTTAGTTTTGCTTTTTGAGGAGCAGTAGAAATGATTTTGTTCTTGTTTCTAACAGTTGAAATCATCAGAGGGGCTGGAGATATGAATTTATGAAACATGCTTTACATTTGTGTTCACATTGTGTCACAAATGCAGTGTTGTCCTTCCCTTTGGAAGGGAATGGATGTGGTGCCTTAGAACCATAATAGTTAATGACACATCCTGAGAGCCTCTGTGTAACACCAAAACCTACAAAGACACATTTAAGATGTATTTGTTAATGTTTTAAGACTTCTTTCAAAATACTGAACAGTAAAAAGTCATTAACGGTGACACTGTGATCTTCAGAGGTGGGAGATTCATCTTTTAATGTGAAAATTGCCATTTGCATGTGCATAAAACTATACTTTTCTTAGACTATCATTATCATTGTTGATTTTATACAAAAACCCTGTATTGTTTTATTTTGCTACATTTTATATAGCATTCCTTCCAAAAGGAATGCAAAGTTTATTACTAGCTATAAGCAGTTGTTTTTCTCAGTGAAATGTGCCTGAACTCCTGCCCTCTCCCAAAAAAGTCTTAATTGCTTGATCTGGGTGTGTGATAAATGCTGTATTAGAATGTCCATGAATTGAAAAGCTGAGAATTTAAAAAGAGACACGCTACAATCCTATTACTAGTTAGATCACACAAAATAAAACCATTTAAGGTTGTTTGTTTAACAGGTCTCCATTAAGTTTCAGTGACTGCATGTCTTAGAGAGTATTTTGCAGTTTTAATAGTCTTGGAAGACTGGTGCATAGGGTAGGGCTTAAAGTGTCAGTGGCTAAAAAGGAACATTTCTTAAAGAAATACCTGTGGTAGTATTTTCCTTTTTTCCAGTCTTATTTTCCATTTTCTAAAGAGAACAAAAAGCTATTACCCAGTCAGGTGACAGTGATGTATTAGTATGAAATGTAGAAAAGGTGAAACTTTCTCTGTTTTTAAGATTTTTTTCACAAGGTTTTTGACTGGAAGGAGGATCATTTTCATCAGTGTATTTGATGTGGCAAACCTGTCTTTGGGACCTAAGGGATTGTAAGCATTCATAAACATCAGGTTAAATCATGAGGCATTTATGTAAAAAGGAGAGAAAATAATCAATTCTCGCATCACTGTGAGTCATTTGGTTTCCTTTGCAGGCATTAGGGTTTAGAATATCCCTTGCCTCGAGAGCTCCAGGCCAGCACTGTACAAGTTGGTAGCCAATAAAAAACTTCAGTGATGGCCCTTCACTGATGGATTTTGTTTGATGGCCTTTTTCTAGTTTATAGTACCAAAATATTCCTCACTGACAGCAGAGCCATGTTATAAGTGACATTGGCAAAAACAAGTTTTGTTTCTTTTCTGTCTTTGAATGCAATCCCTGAGAATAAGTATACCTTGAACAATGTTTGTGTGCATTTCTTATGGTCAAAGGAGTTTAATATTAGCAGTTAAGAGTTAAAAATTTCAGCAATTTTCAAATTAAATTTGATTGAATTAAAATATAGGTCCTTGTAAGAAAACAGCTATGCTATTAAAGTCTGTGCTTAACTGAGAAAGAAACAAATGAGAGAAGGGGGGAAAAGTCTTCCTCTATGTTTGTTAAATTATACTTTTCAATTTTTTAAAAATAGTTCCATAAACTAGCTAAGTCTTATAATTGAGTACTTAGGAGAAGAATCCTTGACTCATAAAAATAATAAAAGATGTAAATAGAGCTGCAGGGCATTAAAGATCATCCAGTCTAGAACTGCAGGAATAAGTGACTGATAAAAATCAGTATGAAGGACAGCAGAGAAATTTAAAAATCATGTTTTGATTATAATAGTTTTTCTTCTGAAATACTTGTTGGGAAGAAGGTGTTCTCTGCTATCTGGTGGGATGAGACACCTGAGACTGCCATCTCAGCTGTGGCCATGATGCCCTTTGCCCTTCCCAGGGCTTGTCACCCTTCCCTGGCCATCAGCCTGTGGCTGCTTTCCCCTGTGTAAAAAGGCTCTGATCTGACAGGAGCCTTTGTCAGAGATAGCACTGCCTTCCTGAGCAGGAAGCAAAGTTAATGCAAGGAAAATACTTTGATAATTGAATTACAGCCTCTAACAAACATGTGCAACGTGTATACAAGTAGTGTTTTCAGAAGGCTTTATTTTAGTCAAATTTGCACGGATTTTCAGTGTGACAACAAAGGCTCTGCCAGGAGAGCAGCCTCTCTGCCAAATCCCTGCTCCAAAATATAGAGGCACTGGAAGCTCTCATTGAAACACTGAAACTGTATAAATATTGGCAAAATTGGGTTTTCTCCACCTTCACACTGAAACGACTGAAATATTTTTGCTTATGCCTTCCAGAAAAAAAAAATTTGCCTGAGGAAAAGACTCACTGTGGAGCTTTACAGTCCAAATAGTTGAAATGGAGTCAAATTATAAATGACAATATAAGCTTATAATATGTCATGTTTAAATATAGGTGTTGATGTCTGCTCCTTGCATAATACTACAAAGGCCCTTGTAGAAATAAGGAGACCAATTTTATCTTCTCTTAATAAGGAAATGTAAAACATATGTAAAAAAGAGTGGAAAAGATGAAAGAAAATTTATCTTTGGACAAATGCTCAGATTTAGATCAATTTTTCATTGATGCTGAAAAATGTTAAAATGTATATGATTGTGTAGCCAGATACTTGCAATAAACAGGTGATTTGTGAATTAAGAGTGGTTACAGATCCTTGCTGCTCTTCCTTTCAAGTCTCTCAGTTCTTTGCTCCATAGTGGTTTTGTTTCAGCAACCTGTAACCAGGTGTGAAGTGTGCTCTCCTGGGAGCTGGAAAATGCAACTTTGAACCCGCTAATTCTTCAGTGAATACTTTAATCTTCAGCCTCTTAAATCTGTTATACCACTTCCACTGCCACCTTTCTCCTTTCTTTTTTTTCCCCTTTTCAAATAAAAGTTCTGAGTCAGTTCTCCACAGCCAAAAATACAGATTGGAGCCTGGATTTGGAGCGGAAATTTGAAGCCATGAATCCCAGTCTCAGACAAGTGTCTAATCCACGTCTACAGGAAAACACATAAATCTTTGGAACAGGCACATAACTCTCCCTATGCCTTGTAGAGGGAATTTCATAGCTAACTAGGCTTTGAGAATGATGTTCCAGGAGCTGGATGACTGAAATACCCACTTGGTTTCAGTATCCTTAGAAGATCTAATAGGCATGACCGTGTGGAGTGTTACCCTATCTATCTTCCTGCATGGCTTTTCCAAATAAAATTTCTTTTTTTCCAAATAAAATTAGTAATGAGGACGATGAGTAAGATTTGTTCCAGTTTGGAAAAATTGCTTCCCTTGAATTTTTGCTGTTACTGATGTTCATTTTAAAGTCATATGGAGGTTTTGCCTCTTTATAGCCCTGGTGTAATTTTTTTTGTGTGAACTAGAAGACACAAATCCGGGCAGTGGGAGAGGGAGCACAGCCAGTTAATCAAGGAAGGGATTGTCCCTGTCTGTGTAACTCCTGTCAGACCCCATCCAGACACTGCATCTGCTCTTGTCACCTGGCACAGGAAAGGTGTGACAAGCTGGAGGATGCTTGGGAGGACACCGGGCTGGACACTGGCACTGTGAGAGGGATGGGGGGACAAGGGGCAGCCTGGTTGGCTCTGGAGCACCTGAAGCTCCCAGGCACCTACAGGGAGTCCTTGGGATGGGACAGGAGGAGCAAATTACAACAGGTTTGGGCTTAAGGAGAAGCTTTTCTTAAAGTGTTCCCGTGGGGTGAGGCAGAGGAGCAGGTCACCCCAGGAGCCTGGGCCATCCCTGTCTGAGGAGGGTTTTGAGCTCTGTTGAGCAGCCTGGTCTGACCTCAGAGCTGGCCCTGCTTTGGGCTGGGACCTGAGATCCCCTCCAGCCTGTAGGTATCCAAAATCCTACTGGTGTTGAGCAGCTTTTATAATATTTCTATAATATCAAGCCTATGATTGACACATACTTCAGCCTTCCTCATCACCTCTAGCTTCCCTGGAGTCCTCCTTAGAGAGAAGGCCAAAAATGTAGAATAATTTTATTCTCTGATAAAGTGATTCTTGTCCAGGGATTAAAACCTTTAAAAGCTTCTCAAACTCTGTATGTATGGATTTAAGCCTTCAGTTCTCTGTATCTTGATTTTTTTAAAGCAGGGGAGTGCTTTTTTTTATTTAATCTGAGCTAACTAATAGCTGTGTCATAATATATTAAAATCCATCTTGAGAAGTATTTAACTGAATTTTTTTGTGAAAACCTTAGATTATGTCATGTCTGTCTCTAACTCCCAAAGGATTTTTTAGTTCATCTTACTTTCTAGGCTGTATGGCTTTTTCTAAAAGGAGGTTAGAAAGCTTTCCTATTAGCATTGCCTTTTAATCCATGGACTTTGCTATTTATATTAGGCCTGTGTAGGACCTCATGATACTGCCATCAGAAATGTGAATCTCTGTGATTTTGTGGTGTTCATTCTTCACCCAAAAAGCCAGGAAAGTCTGGAATGACTGAAGAGACTGCCTCACCCCTCTTGGACTATTACAGCATTAAAGGTGGGAGGATGGATGAAAAGGCAGATAATATATAGCAAAGTGTTGTACAACTTGGATTATATTACTGGATACACTGTGTATTAATTTTTCTTAGCTATTTAAATCCTGGTTATAGAACATTGAGAGGAAAAGTTGAAGACAAATCAGTGTCTGAAATTGGTGATTGAGGTAGTTTTTATTAGACAGAAATTTCTCACCCTTAATTCTTTGAATTGATTTTTAATGGGAAGTTTCTCTATAACATATTTTGCAATGTGAATGCAGAAGAATAACCTAGAAACAAACTTTGTACTTTAGTGATTGCTTAGAAGTTTCTACTGGCGTTCTTTAAATGCAAATTATTTCCCTCCATCCATCTTCCTCCCCTCTCCACCTTCCAACAAGGAAAATAGTCCTATACCTTCCATAAAATGTAGACATTTAATAACCCTTCACCAGAGTTCAACCAATATAAGCTGTATGGTTATGTGTAAAAAAAATGAACACACACCAAAAAAATGCTGCAACAGATTTCCACTAAGAACTAAATACACAGCAGTGATATATACTGAATTTATGTATATATTTTTCTTTTCCACTGTCCCACCATATGTAATCTTTGTCCTTACAGCTTTTAGCATTGACATTCTCTTAAGATTATTCAAGGGAAAACATGAAGTATTTATAGCCATAGTTAAAATCTTTATAAATAGTTTATAATAGGAACTGCCATAATAAAAGTTTGAAATAGTTTCCATTATAGTTCTTTGTTTTTATACATTTTAAAATTTGAAAAATACTTCTTGGGGGGGGGTTAAATTTTCCATGCTATGAGTCTGAAAAGTATTTTTCCTCATTAATTTGGAGTATAATCCTTTTAGCTATTTTGGAATTATAGACAAATGGGGAAAATGCTTTTTCCCTTTGTACAGTAATAATAATAAAAAAAATAAAGAAAATATTCAGATACATTTTTTGACAATACTACAGGGGGAACAAGGGAAGGTTGAAATATGTGGCAAGATCTACTCCCTTTGCTTTCTGAGGGGGAAAAAACCGTTGAAAATGATGGAAAAATAACATCAAACTCTTTCCAGTAACATCTGCTGAGCTTATTAGCAGAAACTAATAAAAACACACCCCCTTAATGACATCCCTGCACATTCCCTTTGCCTGAGGCCATCCAGACATGAGCTGGCTGGGCTGCTGCAGCTCCCTGCTGCTCTCTAGACCTTGGTGGCTCTCTCCTATGGGCAGATCCCAGACTGTGAGGTCAGGGATGTGCCCATCTCCACCTCCCACATGCCATGGACAACACTGCTCCTTCTCCTGTCCTTTACTTCTAGGAACCCCCAGCTGTGTGGGGCCAGCCTGCATGGCTAGAAAGCTGTAGGCTGGTTAGCCTAGCACAGATTGTGATGGTTCCTCTCAAGCAGAGCTTTGCTAAGTCCAAGAGAAGACTTTATCATGCAAGTTAGCAGTGTTGTCATGAGAGAGTAGTACCAGAATGGTTTTCACTCTTAGCTTCTCTCCAACTGTACTTGTGTCAAGCTGTCATGAGGGATACTAAGCCAGGATGAAATTCATATAGGCATGGAATTGAAACAGGATTTACTGGGTATCTGGGTCCTGTGGAGGATGTAGCACACAAACCTGCAGGTATGTGGATGAACAGGCCCTCCTGCCTGGTGACCGTGCTGTGTCTGTGCTGCCACTTGCCTGGAGAGCTGTGGGGTTGCCTCACAACTGTGGGACAAAGGGACAAGGTGCAGGAGCAAGTCTCAAAGCCCTTTGCACTCACTCCCCTGCATGCCACATCCGTGGTCTGGCAGTGCTCAGGGCACCTGTCTGTAGCATGTTGGGTTCTGGAAGCACCTACCACTGTACTGGGCACTGACACCACTGCAGCCATGAGGTGGTGGTGGTCTGGGTTTTGTAACGAGAATTTACCCTCGTGGTAAAGGGTGGTGTAGGAAACAGTTTGTGTAAGGAACGTGGTAAAAAAACCACACATGGATGTTTTATCCTTACCTCACTCTTCAAAAATAAGGTGCAGAATCAATGCACAGCCCAGTTCTGCAGTGGGGCACTCAGATGCGTTTGGAGAAATCAAGATTTTGACCCCAGCTACCAGGTGAACCATTTTTAGCAGCAAAGATAAAAATCAGAAATAATCAAAAAAGCCTTATTCAGATATTCTGTCTTTTGGGCAAATCCTTCAGACTGTCTCTCATTTCTCCTTCCAGGCATATCACTCTTATGTTCCTTGCCCTGCAATTGTCTCATTTAAAATGGGTGCCATGGCTGCTAATCCCCACTGCCCATATAGCAGGTGGCTGAGCCTTTTGGAGGTTTCTGGAAGCTCCTTTTGTGTCCCAGCAACACAGTGTCACCTCAAAGCCAGTCCTCTTCTAGACCATGGCCTGCCTCATCACAGTTGATGCCTGCTAGTGCCCATTCTTACAGACCAGCTCGGAAATCAAAAGACTTCACATTTCTTTTAGTGTACATTTACTATTTAACATCAACTGAAAAAAACCCTACACTTTATTCTGGATTTTTGTGGGGATTGTTCTTTCTAAAAGTTTAGCTATGTTATCTTACATCTGGATCAGGTACAGTCATTTCTGGTAGGAACTCATGCCATCACATTCATTTCACCTCAAAACTCTGAATATGAAGTAAAGATGAAAACTTTAATTGCTAATGTTTTGTTGAGGTTTTACTGAAAATCCTGGTATATTAAGTGAAAAGTTAAATTTGAGATAATATTAATATATTTTACCTCTCTCGAAAATTAAAGAAAAGAGGTTATCTTTGGAGAAATTGTGCCATCTCTTTAAAGTTGCAATCTTCCTTAACATTATTGAACATGTAGCAGTACTTGTAAGATTTAAAGCACATTTTTGTTGTATGACGTGCGTGGAAACGCACACAGACCATTGGTTACTGCACCATCAGACAATCATGCATTTTGGCCTAATTGATTTGAAATGAGTGGACACATACCATTGTCCCTGGGTTGGTCCTAATTGCAATTTTGTGCTCATGTAAGGAAGAAAATCCTTGGTTCTGTTTAGTGGCAGCATTCCCAATTGACTTCAGTTGTTCCAAGACTGATGAGGTATCTTGGTTCTCAAACTAAATCCAATCATGTGTTTTGATTTCTCAAGCCTCTGTAATTCCTTCTTTTCTTATTTTAAAACAATTATTTTCATTTCATTTGCAAGCTCTAGTCTACTGTCAACCCTTGCTTTCCCATTTGTCTTTCTGTGGCTTTCCAGAGCTTTCCATATAATATATTCGTGTAAATGACATTTCTGTTTTTTTAAAAAATTGAAGGTGCCTCATCTTAGAACAAAGTTATGAAAGAGGTGAAACACAATTGCACTAATTAGGAAGAGCTAATGTGGGTTTTTTTTCCTTTTTCCCCTTAGCAAAGAGACAAAGAGGAAAAATCAATACTGGAAAACCCATTTCATTTTGCAGCAAAGGCAGTTGGAAAAGATCCACTTGAACTCTTAGAACTGAAATGCTGGAAGCTGATGTAATTAAGTAAACCAGCTGAGAACTGAAAAACAACCTGATCAAACGAAGGGATTATAACTATGAAAGATCTGATGCACTGTTCAGAACCTTTTGATGGAGGAAGTAAAATTTGCTGGGAATTTGGTGATTAAAGGCTTATCTTCTGTTGATGATTAGTTATTTTGCTCTGGGAATTGTTGATTAATTGAAAAATGTTTGAATAGCACTTACAAATTGTTGGAATATCTCTCGTTGCCCTTTCTTTAAATAAATAGATGTGGGTTTGGTTCCAAATGGCTCTTCAGTTTGAAAGTAATTTATAATTTATTGAAAAGTAGTATTCATGCAGAAATAAAGTTTCTGCAATTATGTCCACCAAAGTGTTTAACTGGCCAAATGATTTTTATAAATATCTTTGTGATATTTTTTCCTTGATTTTATTTTTTGATAGTTTACTGGATGATGTGTTATTTTGTTAACCTTTTTTCCTGGACAGGACAACCATTTTGATAATTCATTGCAGATTTTTAAAATAAGAAATACAGTAGGAACAGTTACTATTCAAAAAAAGAATAATCTGTTCAAAGACAACTCTTTTTAGATGCTGCATAGTAATTCAACCTTCCCTGAACAACATTTTGATTTTATTGAAATGCAAACCTCATTTTTGCTAGGTTTGTCCATGCAGCATTTGATTCATCAAGAGTGACCTCTTGAAGACAGAATTGCAGGTTAATTGATCACTAGCACATGTCTGTAGATGGTATTCATCCTTTTTCTCTGATTGGCACCAGATTTGGAACACTGATATGGTTGAGCTCACTGGCTAGTAGAATGAGCTACCCTAATGTGTCAGGACCCAAGGCAGGCTTTTATTATATCCTGGCCAACTTTTTCTGAAGCTCTCAGGTACAGATTTAGTGGTTACAACTTTTCATGTGAGTGTGATCTTAACAGGCAGCAGTGAGGACAGGAATGAGCTGTGGCTCCCTGGGTTTGCTTTGGTTTAGTGTCTTGGTCTTTTAAAAATCAACAGAAGGTCACTGTAAATAAATAGACTTAAAACCAAAATAAGAGCCAGGCTTAACATTTGGCAGTGCAGGATTTTTGACAAGCCTATTGCCTTCTGCCATTGAGGTCCCTGTCCTTACTGATGTGTTGTTAACATGGGTGAGAGACATCTAAGTGAGACAGTGCATACTGCACAACTCAATAACCATTCCCAAAGGAAATCACTCTGTTCTGGGGAATCTCAGCTTTTGTTTTCCCCAAAACAACAAATATGCTACTGCTCTTGTAAAGAAAGCTTCAAAATATTAACAGTGTAAGTGATGCTCACATATTTGAGCATCTGTAACAAGTGTGGTACATTAGATCTGAGATATGTGAATTGCCTCATTTTTGTCACTGAATGGTTTGGGTGACATGTGGTTGTCATTTAGAGTGAAGATAGTTAACATGTTTGTGTCCTCATTAAGAAGGGCCAGGGAGATACTGTGCAGCTCTTGTTGGGAGCACATCTTGATTTGCTTTCTTAAGTGCAAGGTCTCTAGAATGGGCAGCTGTTTATGTTTACATTTGATGGTTTTGAAGCAAGGTGTCTTGATCAAGCCTTGCAAGGAGGAATCAGGAAGTCATGCTTGCTCAAGCTGCATTTTGAAAAGGGTTCACTGTTAATTTGGTCACTAATAGTGAAGTTAGGAAGAATCATTCTTCTGTTCTTTATACCTTGTAACCAGAAGGAGGAGTGTGATGGTCTCAGTTCCATTGTCAGGATACTTGTGAAGAAAAGATGTTTTGCTCCTTAGGCTCATGAAATGGCAGGAGAGACTGTGAGGGGAGAAGAGGCAGAGTTTGCTCTTTTCCTCTCCCAGAAGTTTGGTTTGGCATTTTGAGAAAGCAGCATGCTGGAGTTTCTCCAGAGAAGAGGCAGCTGTGATAAAAGCCAAGACTGAGGAATGCATTGGTGAGGGCCAAGCAGAGCTCGTTGGCCTTTGGGGAAGAGCTGCTGGCTGCTGCCTCTGTTCTGGCTCCACAGTAACACACATCCCAGAAATACAGAAGCGTAGGGCTCATTGAAACTTTCTGATGAAAGTATTTTTCAACAGAAAACACAGAGATTGCCTAAATGACTCACTTTGTGAGAAGTGGCTTCTGGCTTTGAGAAGTGTTTTTCATTAAGCTATGGAGCATATACAAAACAGTAACACATTGATTTGGCTGTGCTGCCACGGTGCCTTCCTAGAGTCTGCTTCAGTAATTACATTCACATTCTCTTCTCTGAGATGGGGAGACTGTCTCAGGTCCTGAGAGATGCACTTTGGTGCACAGATCTGTCTTGGGTGGGAAAATGGGAGCATAAGTGTGTGGACTCTGGTTCCCATGCAGCGGGGCATCAAGTGGACAATGTTAAATGTTTGAATTCTCTGGAAAATTTTCATTTTTATGGAACCTCTGCTTTTTGGCTTTTTTCCCCCCAAAGCAAATACACAATTTCTCTTTACACCTCCCTGTCATTTTAATGACAATGTTGTCATCATTAACGTTTCAGTTGTGAGAAGACATTTCATTTATCTCTGCAGGAGATAAATGAAAATTTGAGTGTTTCAGCTGGGATTTGGAGGAAAGGAGGGCATGGGGGAAGAAGGGTATAGTGTTTATTTTACCACAATGACCCCAAAAAAAATCTCTCCCAAGAAGTTGACAATTGCTCAGCATTCAGTTAAAGCAGACTGGAGCTTGCAGAATTTTTGAAGGTGTAAGATGAGAGCCAGACCAGCCATCTGATAAATTTCTGTTAGCAGGGCTGTATGCACAAATGGGAAGTGCCCAAGTTCCTATTTGAGTTTCAGGTTTAGGATTTAGTTTAGGTGTTTTCCCTAAATGTCTGACCTGTTTCTGCCTTCCTGAGGGGGAGATTGACTGGTAATTCCCAGTCTCTATGGATGGCATGCTGGTTCAAGTAGCAAATGTAAATTCATTTCCCAGAATAACCTTGGCTGTCCCCTGCCCCAGGGTTGGCCTGGAGGGCAGGACATGGCCCTGGGGGACCCAGTGACCATCACTTGGAAAAGAGACAGAGGAGTTGAGTCTTCAGAGACTATTTCAAAATTGAAAAGATCATTTTCCCCTGATTCTTCAGCCAGATCTCCCTTATTTATGGCAGCAGTGCTAAAATATGCCTGGCAAAGGAAGAGCAATCCTTTTGAGCAAGGGGATGATGGGATGTGAATAAACAATTCTAAGCTGCCCTGGCTGTCACTGTGTTGAGCCATGGCTGTACATGAGGCTGCCTTCTCCAGAGCCTTGCATGGCCCATTAGCAGGATTCCCAGTGCTCCAGGCAGGTTTGATTTGGGAGCAGTGGTATGGAGTGCGCAGCAGAGCCAGGCCAGGTGCTGTGGTTACTCTGGAGGAGGCTGGCCTGGCTCCCAAGCACAGGGAGGCGTGCTGCCGTTCCAGCTCCACTGGAGCCAGCTCAGCACCAGGTGAAACATTTGGCTCAGCAAAAGACAAGCAGCCCTAGAAGCACAATGCTGGTATTTGAGGTACTATCCCAGATTTTAAACCCTATATGGGAAGCACTTCTGCAAACCTGTTTGATAGAACTAAGAGTTGGTTGTTTAAAATAAGTGTTTGATTTAATTTTGAATAATCTTGACAACCCATTCATCCACTGATAGGGTTTGTATGTTTTACGTCCGTTATACTTTGGGAAGTGTTAATTGGCTCAGGTCACATTTTGGGGCATTCTTAAATATCTACAGGATCACAAGCCAAATTTTTAGAGGTTGAAGTAAATAGAACTTCCCATTATGTGTAATTGGCTGCAGGAGAAAGTGTTTCACATAAAGAAAGTTCAAACACATTTGAATGCTTTTTGTTAATCCTCTTGACATTTGGAAGAATTAAGATGTTATTGCTGGTTTCAATGTGAAATGTCTCCAAAGGCACATCAGTATTGTTTATAAACTGCACTTCATTTCTTTTAAAAAACTATTAATCTAGGTAATACCAGTTGTCAGTAACAAAAGGAGGCCATCAATTAGCAGAAATAAATCAATCACAGTGGTGACTGAAAGTTTCTGTGATTTGCTACAGAAGTTTACATTTCTGCATTTAAAAGATATATTGAGGGAGAGGCTAGTTGTTCGTTCCTTATGTTCCTCTCCTCCCCACCATGTCTTTTTTAGCTGGTTTTATTTGTACTGTTTCTTTGCAGAGAAGAAGGGAATCAAAAGAGCATTAATGCAATGGAGTGTGGTCAGCCAGATTTCTAATTAATAGATTTCTCTGGGTAAAAGGCAAAATCTGTCTTGCTTTGGACGGGTAAAAGATTTATAGTTGTGTATCTGTTTGCTACCCTGACATCTGTGGGAGAGAAGAAACCTTAAATATATGAGTGGAGATCATCTGGTTATTTGTGGCATGGTATCAATATGTGTATAAAGATATGATCTGACACATGTGTCAAAGTAATTCCTGTTGACTGACTTCAGAAAAAATGCATTGTAAATTCAACTATTACTGGGTGTACTTGGGATTCTGATACAAGGGTAGCTGCTGTAGAGGGTTTTTTTTCTGGAGCTGGGAGACTATTTTGCAATCACACTGATTTTCTCCGATTTTAATTAATTTAAGAAAAGTCATCTTTAGAAAAACAAATAAAACCCAGCATTCTTCCTTTCCCTTGCCTCCCCTTTCCCAAAGCAACCCTCTGAATGTGGGAAATACCATGTTAATATCTAAAATTGTCAGGATGCACCCAGAAATGGCATTTGAAGGTTTTGATTTTTTTTTTTTTAATAAAGTTCATCTTACCACAGCGTACGTCATTGCTGAAACTGAATTTTTGTAAGCGGTTTCATCTTTACCAACTTTCCTACCACCAAACTCTGAAACAGCTATTTTTAAAATGCTTTTAAAAGTGGGGTGTTTTTTTTTCAACCCACAGCGATCAAATTATCTTTTGATTTATTACTATCATGGCCATAGCAATGATACAGATGTATTTTTAGCACTCAGAGATGAAAATGGCCTTAACTGTTGCTGTAAATGTCTGTCCTATTCTTCATTGTACAGCAATGGTTATGCAAAAAGGGTACAGGAGGTTATTAATTATTCAGGTCCAAGTCTGTTTATCTGGAAGAAGTGTGAATAAAGTTATACTGAAAGTGGTGCTTTCCCTGCACGAAGTTGCCAGCTTTGGTAACTTCAGTCCTAACCACTAGCCGTGCTTCCAGTCTCCTAATCGTGTGGCAGAGCAGTTTGAGCCCATTTTACAGATGAGGGATTGAGGAGAGCAGAGACTGAGTGGCTTCCCAGGGCAATACGTGGCATGTGTGACAGGAATGGATGTTGGATACAGCTGATGCTCTCCTCAGCCAGAATCTTAGCAGAAAGCATTCATCCTTTCCAAAGGAGATGAAATTTTCCTTACGGAGACTGAATGATTTTCAGTACTGTGTTTCTTCTTGTTCTCCATGAAATGTAAACTGTAACAATTAAGACTCAAGTATTTGAGGAAGATGTCTGCCAAATTAGCAAGCTGTGGTTTCGTAAGAAAAACCAGCATCCAAGCTATTGATGAAATACAGCCTGGGATAATAAGAGGCTTACCAGGGTTCCAAAGACCTCCATTTACATAAATATGCAGAGACATCTGTTACAGTCATGAGTGACCTGCTGGTTTAAGCCATCAGCGGGGGAAGCGTCGTCGATCACCATCGCCTGCAGTAGCAGGTGCTGCTTTAGGCAGCAGGAATTACTGAGGAGGTTTTCCATGAACAAAGGCGACCTTTCCACTTGCCAGGAAGAGACAAACGGGAAACCGAAACGCCTGGCACACGCCCACGGTCTTGCACTTGTGAGAGCCCCGCGTGCCAAAGCTGTGTGTGATCACTCACTCACAGGTATGGTGTGGCTCACACAGCTGCACAGCTTATGTCTGAGGAGTGCTTGGGTCTTCTAAAACCAAACTACTTGAGTCAGATTCCCAAACAGGAGTGAATCATCAAGATTTAATGGAAAACATTCAAAACAGATTTATCATCTAAACCCAGTGTTTTTATTAGCAGAGTATATGCCCAAAATAGTAATGTAAAACCGTCATCCTCAAGGTTGCAATTACTTAAATGAAAAATTGGAGTTTAATTCTTGCTCAACATAAATGAACAGAGACATTATAATATTACAGCTTTATATAATGCAAGGATATTTGTCTTCCTTGTTGGCTCAAGGTATATGGTATTCTCTCTCTTTCTCTTCCCCTCTGGCCCCATTCATTGCATAACACAGTTTTGTAAGGAAAGAATCTGTCTTCAGTGGATGAACAACTGGACAAAAAACCGGATTACAAATTCAGAGCTGCAGAAATATTATCATTTGGTGTGTTATACATGACTGTAATTGCCAGCAATTCTGAAAACGCTCACACAGTAAAGAGGAGTCTCCAAAGAACCTGTAGGAAAGCCACACAAGTAAAGGAGTTGACATTAGAAAAGTCTTCCAGTATTTAAAATGCTCCCTCTGACTCTCTCATGTATGTTAAGTACTTATTGTGAATTGTACTAGGAGGTGCAGTACAGCCTGAGTACTTGATTTCCAATACGTAATGGATGCCTCACATGGGGACGTTACAGCTCTAATAACTGTATGACATCTTTAAATACCTTAACAATTCCCACCTCTGTTTTGATAACACATTTCATAGTAAATGAAAATAAAACAAAACCTGTTCTTATCTCTCCCTCTGAACAGAGCGTGGATCACACTTCTCGTAAACCTCATCGTAGTGAGGTTGGGCTAAGATGAGCATAACCAGTGACGAAGTGAATTTCTTGGTGTATCGCTATCTCCAGGAATCGGGTAAATTCTTGGTCTTTCTTCATAACTTCTGGTCATAAATGAAATGGGGAAATTGCCTTTTTGCATGATGTTGCTCTTGGGATGTGTCCTTGAGTGTTTCAGACTGATAGACTAAATATTTTTGCACAAACCCCTGTTTCTTTGAAATCTAGAACACAATAAAAGTGCATACATGCAGAGGTACAAGATACTGCAGTTTGGCAAAACAAGAAGTAAATAATATTATGTTAACAAATGCTTTGGTAGTGATATGTCAGACAAAGTAATTTTTGGCAGCACAGGCAAAAAGCACATGTGTCTTGTATCTTTTTTTTCTTAGATACCTGAAATTATTTACATTGGGTCTATGTTGGCTCTAAAGAGAAATTTGGGTGCAAGTTTCTGATGTTTTACACCATTCTTAGGATAATTATGTATGCAAACTGAGCTGCACAAGTGTCAACATGGCTCTGTCTCCATACCTCTTCCACCTCTAGCTGTTTTCATATTGGAAAATACCACAGGACTTCAAAATCTTAAAAAAAAAATTGAATCTTATATTTTGGATTTATTTTATATATGTAGAGTCTTCTTTCCACTCTTTGACTGCAAGAAGTAGAAAGTCTCTTAGCTAATGGAAAACATTCTGTTACTGTAGAGATGATAGGGGAGCTGAGAAACATTGACAAAGGATTTGTAACCAGCATCACCAACATTTTACTCGGTAATGACCCTCTGCTTTGTGTTGGTAAAAGTAGAATTGACTAAAAATATTTCATGCTTCATATGCTGAAGCAAACAAACAAAGCTGTGCAAAATAAATGTCATCCTGTCAGAAGATTTGAAGCCAGTTTTAGAATAAGCCCTCAAGACCCAAGAGATGTCTTGTACAGAGAATCCCAGCAGGTAGAAGGTACTGCCTTAGCCTGCTTCCCTTGGTCACTATAACTGGTACTCATTAGATGCATTATTTTAAGTTGTTTCTTCCATTTGCAAGACTCTGTTTCAATCCCAAGAAACTGAATCCCCATGCAAAGAATCTCCACTTGAATGAAGAAGGTTTATTGTACTTCTGCATGGTTTGGTTTTTTAAAACAGTTCTTTGGGAGTCCATAGTTGGCCTGTGTTAGCTGTTGTCTCACACTCTCTAATAATGGAGCTTATAAAAAGTTGTCTAGATCTGGTGTGCAAACAGATGAAAGAAAAAGAGGAAGTATCAAAACTAAAATTTTGTCCAGACAAAGTTTACTTTTAAAGACAAGCCCTTGTGTACAGCACTAAGAGCTCTTAGACATTATAGCAATGCACCAATGGATGTAATCAAAGATAAAGAATCCTGGAGTTACTTTACATTGTTATGTTTGGGTTATAGGAAATTCTGCATAACGGTGTATTAATGCAGTAGCTTTTCCTGATGTGGAAAAAACCCAATGTTTTTGTCCCTCTTGATACATCAGGAGGTGAGTTAGTGTTGTGTAGTGATTCAGGAAGCTTTGCAAAGTCAGTCAAGAATGGTGGGATCAGCCAAATGTGAGGGGAAAGTTACTCTAGGTAACATCTCCCACAAGCAAGCAATCACTTTTGCCATTTTACAGGGAACTTAACATGCAAATTTATATGTTAATGGCAAGTTGTACTGCTCTTACATTCTTATCTAGAGGGTCAAAAATTTTTATTATTTGATCCACACATACTGAAGACATACACAAAAACATCATATTTCCACTGTTCTGTGTGTTTTATATACATAAGAGAGTGGAAATTGAGGTTAAATATTTGAAGAAATATTCCATTGTGCTTCAATCTGAGCATATTTAAGTCTAGATGTTAGATATGGATGTAGTAGATATACCTGGCAGTTTGTTAGGAATTCCATTCAGCAAACTAGAACTGTAACCAGTGATGAATCTGTTAAAAAGCTTCTTGCATTAGGTTTGAACCTTTTTTTACTGCTGTCATCGTTTTTTCCAAAAGGTTTTTATATCTGTATTTTCAGATGAAGTAAGGCAATAAGACAGGAACTGTTATTCAGCATTTTGGCTTTCCACTGGTGACTATAAAAGACACAACAGCAAAGGAAAGATATTTACTCCACAGCTTCAGAAATAATGCAGGCCAGATTTAAAGGGCTAGTGTTAAAATACAGTCTGAGTTCAAACCCCTACAGTTTAAGGAGTTTGCCAAAAGCAGGGTTATTGCACTGATGATTTGTTAACATTAGCTGAAACCAAAGCTTCTAAAAATTTTATCAGACACAACCATGAATGTTGCTTACAAGGCCACACAAAAGTTCAATTCTTTTTTTCAAGTATCTGAAAAAAATCTGATCATGTAAAACTTCCAGGCTTTTCCATAACATCTAGGCAAATGATAGGAGGAAGAGAGAAATAACAAAAGAAAAAAAAAAAAAAGGCAAAATGTTCCCATACTATTTCACGTATTTTGCATCTGCGAGGTACAGGAGCACTTGAGATCCCTTGAAGCATTATAGCAAAGATGCTGAAGGGGGCTCTACAGTTCATTATGAAAATGCTGGCAGGTGATTCTAGTAGGAGTTCAGCTCTTGTAAACTTGAAGCTAGAAGTGAATTTCAGTAACTATATATTTCCTCCTTAATTTTTTGTCAGATCAGAAGCCTTGCACAGGAGAGAATTAATAGCGTTGAACTGTCTAAACCATTATTGTTGCTTTTTAACAAATCTTGGCATACTGAGGAGAGTTTCAGTGAACTGGAAAAAGCAAATGTTGTGCCAGAATTTTTAAAGGTTAAATAAGATGGTACAGGTAACTATAGGTCAAGGACAATCATTGGAATGCTGAGACTAAATATCTTCAACAAATCTGAAGAGATGACATCATGGCAAATGCCAGCCAGCAAGTTTTTATGGATAATAGATCTTGTCAAACATACTTGATACTG
Source organism: Ammospiza caudacuta (assembly GCF_027887145.1). Classification (NCBI taxonomy): domain Eukaryota; kingdom Metazoa; phylum Chordata; class Aves; order Passeriformes; family Passerellidae; genus Ammospiza; species Ammospiza caudacuta. Next base: position 100,736,327 of record NC_080594.1, read on the forward strand.
CTTTTTTCCAAGATCAGAAATGAAATTGACAGAGATAGCTGTGCTGACATTAATACACTTGGACTATTTTATGACATTTATTTAGTCTTGTTGACACAGTGGTTAAAACCAAAATGAAATAACAGTGAGTAAAATCAGTGTAATCCAGAGTTACCAAATGGATTAAAAATGGGGTAATAGAAACATCTTGAAAAGTGATTATAGCTGGGGAGTATTCGTCTCAAGGGTTACTTCTAGTGGGAACTCACAGGAATCTCTTCTTGGCATAAGGCTGTTCATCAGCTTTATTGGTTACCTGGAAGGAAATATAAAATGATTACCAAGTACATCTGCAGATGGAATGAAATAGTAAGTTGTGGCATTTGGTGAGTTACACGGACTGATAATGGGGTTTAACAGAAAAAAATACAGCCAGGGAGACTGCTTTGAGCTGCCTGCTGCTGGAGGAGCAGGCTGGAGAGGATGCTCCAGGGGCTGCCTGCTCCAGGAGCAGTGCAGCCAAATTCCTCCCTTACAGGACAGAATGGGGACAAGTTAAGGCTCTAAATGTTTAGCTGTATTAAAATAATTTAAATAACTAAGTAAATAGTTGTCTCTTCTCACAGGTGACTGTCTCAGTGCTTATCTCTGCCCAGAAAATCAAAGCAGTCTATCATAATTTCCATTTATGCTCCGTGGCTTAATGCCATAGGAAATTCACCATGAAGGTGACTTAGGTGTTAACCACTTCCCCAGTAAGAGCATCAATGCCCCTTTCTTGAGATACAAAGAGAAAAAGTGTTTATTTTCAGTTCAAGGTTATCTCTTCCTATCCAAAGTCAAGTATTGCAGTGTCTAGTTTTCTCCTTTTTTATTATGAATATTTGTGGTGCACAATTTAAAGTCCATTCTTAAAAGTGCTGAGGCCTTTCAACCATTGTTTATCTCAGGAGTCAAACTTCTTAAAGTCAGGTTACATTTATTTGGAGGTGTCTTGATACAAAGTGCACCTTTAAATGAAATCTTGGCCCCAGTTGGGTGCATCTATCTTAGAGTGTACAGCCAGTGTGGAGGTAGGAGCACACAAAATCACTCCTGTGCTGGATGCAGTTAGATCAGCAAAGCAGGTCCATTGATGAAAGTGAAACAAGCTATACCTAAAGTATAGCCACAGTTCTGGCATCCAAATTATGTTAATTACAATTAAGAGTAGATAATATTAAGACTAACATCATAATAATAATAATATAAGAATAATATTAGTTGTATTAACTTTGCACCTCTTTAAACACCTGAGAAGCGTGCTGTTGCTAGCAGCCATCTTCATTACTGACGTAGACTTTCTATTGTGTTTCTTTTTGAAAAAAAAAAGGTTTTGAAAAAAAAAGTTTTAAAAAAAAAAGTACACAATTCATAATGTAGAGTTTTCCTGTTCTGTTTTTTCCAAAAGAGAAACAGGTAATTATTTGTCTTTTGGAATGAAAGTCAGAGCAGTACAATGCAACGAGGAGTGATGAGGATCCCAAGGAAATTTCTAAGAGTTGAGGGAGGATGGCAAAACCAAAGGGAAATCAAATGTCTCACATACTTCTTCATCTAAAATGTGTTGCCATCTGTTGTAAGTGCAAATCCTGTCTGTCCAAATGCTACAATAAATTACCTTCCCTACCCAGCCCAACATGTCAATTCAGTTATTACAGCTTTTCAAATGGAGTATTTTTGATGCATTGGTCATTTAACAGTGTTCCTTTTCTAGCATTTATATGCATGCTGCAGTCTGGAATTCTTGTCTGAAAATCAGGTCCCCAGGTGCCTGTGGCTTACACTGTTCTCTAGTAGAACACTTGCTGTGAAAAATGACTTGCAATGACTGCTTAGAGTTAAGATTGTGTAAGCTTCCGTTTTCACTCAAATTTTTTTGATTTGAATTTTTCCATGTTTTATGACACATCCTTGATAACTGTTCCCCAGTGTATAATCTGCACCATGTACAGTCTGTACCACATCTAAGACAATAAAAACAGTAGCTAGATGCTTTTGTAAAAAAACATAACAATGACATTTTTAGATGCTGGCTTGGGACAATTTACCATTTTACTTTGGAATTTTCATTTGTTTTCTTCCCAGCCATGAAAATGAATACAGCTAATAAAAAAAGTTTTTCCCCCTCTGTAAATTCAGGATTTTAGCAGCACATTGGTCTGTCTGGTTCATAGTTGACAGATTTTCTTGTTTTCCTAGAGAAAAAGATTTTCTCTCAGGTTTTAAGCATCGATTCAAGGGCACAGAGCAAAGGGTTTCTGTGAATCACAAAACTCTTTGTAGTTAGGCATGTACAAATATGTGCCTTTGCTATTAACCACATCCAAGGCATTTTGCTGTCATTTTGCCTTTGGAAATTATGAGAGAAATTATCCAAAATTTGGATATTATGATGTTTCTGGGATTTCATCCTTGAGATGAAACTAAATACTAATAGTTGGAGTAGTACTAAATTACTTTTTCCCCAATGGCATTTGCAATTTTTTGAAAAGGAAGCAACAAAATTTGAAGGAAAACTACCTTTTCTTATTGAATAGTTTTCTTTTTCGACCTAGAAATTGTACAGAAAATGTAAATATCACAGTTTGCTTGCGTAAGTTCTCAGGCAGTAGGGAATGATTGAAGATTATATTCTCTGTTCTTTTGAATTGGTGCCTGATGCAACAGTCTTTACTTACATAAGCCTGTGTAATTTTTCTCTGAAGTCCATACTTTGCCTGCATGAGGTATGTTTAGAGTGTGTTTTGAACAACTGTGTATGGCACAGAGTCCCTGAGTCACAGACGAAAGACGTGCATGTTGAAAATAATTCAGATTAAGCAAAGCATGAAAGATTGGCATATATAGGTCAGCTAAATTTGTTTCAAAGCTAACTGCTTCCTTTGTGTAGGAAGACTGCTGCGAGGTAGAAGAGGAATACACAGTGAATGTTTTTTTCTGAAATTATTAAAATTTAAACCTTGAAGAATAACTCATTAGAAGGATGAATCACTTGGTCAATAAAAGCAATTGTCCAGTGTGGCAGTAAAAGCAATAGTGTGCACTGATGGCAGAGTCACTGGATAATGATTTTTCTTTTGCCTTTTTTTATGTTTTGTTGCAATTTGGCTCATTAGGATCGTAGGAGGGTTCAATCTGGATAGTATCTCAGGAGATGGCAGAATCAGTGAATAGTTCAGGTTGGCAGGGGCCATTGGAGATCATCTAATCCATCTCCTCTGCTCAGAACAGGGTTGGTTGCACCAGGTTTCCCAGGGCTGTGTCCAGTTGGGTTTTGAATATCTCCTAAGGATTGAGAGTCCACCACTTTACTGGACAGCCAGTTCCAATGCTTCTATCACCCTCACAGTAAAAAATGATTTGCTGTGTTTCAGGGAAATGTCACATGTTTCATTTTGTGCTGAATGCCTTCTATCACAGTGGAAAAAGTGTCCATCCCCTTTGCACCTCTCTCAGGTATTTTTGCACAGAGGATAAGCCATCTGTGAGCCATCTCTTCTCCAGGCTGAGCAGCCCCAGCTCTCTCATCCACTCCTTGTATGGCAGATGCAGCAGTCCATTGATTATCTTTATGGCTATGGATTGTATTTCACTGGGTTCTCCCCAGTGCATCCCTGTCTCTCTCATGCTGGGGAGCCCAGATGTGGATATGGCACTGCTGTGTCTCAGCAGCCCTGAGCAGAGGGTGAGCATCCCCCCCAGTGACCCTCTGGCAGTGCTTTTTGTGGTACAGCTCAGCGTGCTCTTGGCTTTCTGTGCTGCAAGGGCACATGGCTGGCTCATGTTCAAGTAGTCCAACCTCCTGCTCAGCACTGGAGAGCCTCAAAGATCCTTTAAACAACCTGTAGAGGAGGGTTTGCAGGGCAGCCACTGCTGTGTTCCCAAGGCTCTGCACGCAGCTGTGCTCTAAAGGCTGCAGTGATGGGAGACCTTGTGTTTGCTGAGGGAAAAATGCATCCTTGAAATGACAGCCTGCCAGGCAAAGATAAAACACACATTTTAGTGTAGATCCAGTAGCAATCTGTGGCTGCATTATTCGTGTTGATATGTGTGTTAGCACAGTCTCTTGGGCCTGCAGCACAGGGTGACTGTGGCTCACAGAGTAAGGACACTTCTGGCCTTCCCTTTGCACAGCTCCTCCTGTGCTGGCCAGGCATTACTGACAGATAAAGTGATGGTACATTTTTCAAGGGCATACATGAAGACTGAGTGTTTATACCTCACCCTAAAGTTTCTGTCCCTCAAATTTCCTGTTTGAAAGCAAAATTAATACTATGGACAGTACCTCAGCAGATGTTGAATGTTTCTAGGCCTAAAAGGTACTGAAATCTGCTGAGTAAAATGTATTACATGGGTGCTGGGACAATATTTAACATTATTTTTCAATTATTTCAGAGTGCTGTTTATGAATTTATGGGTGAATATATATCCCTAAAAGCAGGATGAATGAGATACTAACAATATTTTTCAGAAACTGTTTATTTAAAATTTACACCTTTATACTTTTATACTGGTGTTAAAACTCAAGGCAGGGATTCTTTCAGCTTTTCAGCTGTACAATACTTCAGAGCAAAACCAACACTGCTTTTAATTCTCATGGTTTAGCACAGACCTGATTTGTGGGCATGCAGTCCTATTTATATGATGCATTTTCCTTTTTAGGGCCAGCCTACTCAATTAAAATAAAATAACTTCAGGTTTGGTCCAGATCTCTGATTTATTGAAAGTTGGCTGTAGAGCCAGCCAAGAACCATAGAACCAAAAGTCACTAGAGTTTTCATGAATTATTTTAGATAAATAAGGCCACAGTGTTGTTCTAGGAATACAATACATGTTAAAGTGACTCTTGGATAAGAACAATTAAGAAATTTGACCCAAAAAATGGTTTGCTTTAAATTTCATAAAAGTCACCTCAAAATGAATGTTCCTATATGACATGAAACCATCTGTAACAACACATATTTCATATAATATTATATATATATCTATACATATAATGCCTCCAGCATAATATTTTTGTAGTAAAATAGTATATTATCAAAAGGGTATTTAAGGTATTTTAATAAACCACAACTCCTTTTTTTTATATCTGTTCTACTTTTCTGTTTTCCTTTTAAACTGGGAAGGCAGTGACTGTATGGTTCCAGAAACAGTGGGCCTTACTCTGAATTTGAAATTATACTTCATTATTTGAAAATGCATTATGCTGAAAAGACAAATCCATTTCTAAAATAAGAGCTGTATTATTATGCAGTTTCTTCTCTGCTAGTAAAGATTTATTCTCTTTGTAAACAATAAATGCATTTTAAGAAAATCAGGGTCAACATTAGAAGGCAACAAGCTTTATTGAGCTACAGTTCCCAAAACATTTTTGTTTAAACTTAACAAAGCTACAGATCTTGGAAAGAATGAAGCTGAGCACCTGTGCAAGTCAAAAGCAAATTGGACATTTTTTCATAGAGCAATAAATATATACTAGCAATGTTTGATGGTTGGCTTGACAAAATCCAAATCTGTGATGGTGAGGACAAAATATTTTTACATGTAAAGAAAGTTTTGGGTTTATCCTACTTTGTTCTGGTACATTTCAAAATAATTTAATAGTCTGTATGAGACCCATTTTTATTGTTTTATATGCACAGACTTGTGACTTTTGTGACCAGATATCTCTTTATATACAAATGCATAAACAATATTTTCAAATGCTTTGTGGTGCAGTTCAAGAGGTCTTTTTGAAAATTTATTCTATTTACCCTGTTTCATAAGTGGTGCAGAATTTTTAACTTCATGTGAAGGAAAGAAATACACTGTATTTTGGGGTTTTGCCATTTGCAAAAAAGCCTGCTTACCTCATATTTCCTTCTAGGTCTCTTCACAGTTTTCTAAACGTGGCTATTTCAATTTTTCTTTGGCCTGAAAGTTGCCATACAGGGTTGGATATTGGACACTGAGCAAACACAGTGATTTTGAAGTTACACAAACATAAACAATTACACCTTTACAAATTTATTCCATGGCACGAATTTTGGTTCTGATCACTTCATGTCCTGTTTTTTAAAGCTTGCAAAAACACAGTATTTTTAGGGTATTAAGAAAATAGCATGTGGGGTAGAAGACAGATGTCTAAAGGTCAAGATGACTTGGCTGGTAAAACCAGTGCAGTCCTACACATTTCTCACTTTATTGCTTTTCAATTTGAGTCTCCAGGCCCAGGGGAGCTTTGCAAGTTTTGCTAATAACCTCTGAGCTGAGAATGTTCAGCCGTGGTGCTTACAGACACCCCTCGTCACAGCCATCCTGTGTTAGGGCTCTGTTTGTAGTCGCCATCCACAAAGCCCTTCCTGGTGTCAGGTTCCTGAATGTCCCCTGAGTGTCACCTGAGGTGTCCCAGGTGCCACCACTCAGGGTGTATGTTAAAACAGAGAGAGCATAGCTTAAGGAGAGTATATAGACTCTGGGAGTCTGTTCTATAAACATTATCCCTAATTTTATGTGTATCTCTTTCTTTAGATGTTTGTTTGCACAGACAGGGCTAAAAGATAACAACGTCCCATGAATTCAGAAATTAAAGATTATTTTCATCCTTGTGGCCTTTGTTAGCTGTTTCAAACTTTGCCCATAGTTGCAGTAAATTGCTAGATCTGTACTGATACTTACTTGCAGCTTTCATTCTCATTTACACAGAGTGAGTGAAACAGGATTACTTCAGACCTTGTTTTCAAGAGCTTTTTATAAGTTCCTCTTTCCATTGCTTGTGCTCTGTTTTCTGTCTGTATCATATTTCTCTCTGTTAATTTGCAGCCCTCAGAAAGGCTTAAACAGCGAGTGCCAAGTACCACTCATCAAAAGATCATTTCCAAGTTGTATTAATCTTTTCCAACATACTTTCCCACATGAAAAAGAAAAAAAGTACCTGCCAAAAGCATTCTTTGGCACATAATAAAATAATTCTGGGTAGCAGACATTTACTCTGAATTCTTGGCAGAAGGTGAACAGGTCCAATATCCAAGAAAAAAGGGTGTAACGTTTAATATTAGTGAATAATCACGACTGTAAAACTTTGGGTAGCTAGACATACTGTAATTTTACCTACAGCTAGGAATCCTTTCTTTATATTTCCCAGTGACTGTGAAAGAGTTTGTAATACTGAACACATTTCCCAGGGCTCTGGAAATAATTTTAATCATTTAGCAATCCTAATCTTGAAACAAATGTGCAAGCCCTATTGTTCAGCTGGTTCTTCTAAAAATATATTTCAATTGCAGTTCTCTATTTTAAATTGCTAATGTGTGTCCTTGTTAAACCCTTTATGTAATTGCAAAGGTAAGTCTTCAAAATAAGCAGACACTGCCAAAGACAGATACTATGGGATGTATTACTGAGAAACAGAAACCTCAACTAAGAGAAGAATCTCAGTCTGCTGTGAATGACAAACAAGAACTGGCAGAGGATTCTTGTCCACTGTTATTTTTTGTAATTGTTAATAGAATCTTACCAGTGGCTTAAGGCACCAGACACTTAGTGTGACCAAACATATTTCCAAGAAACCAGTTGCCCGTTTTGTAAAGTCTTCACATATATGTACACGGGGAGTTTATGACCATATTTTTATGGATACATAATTCAGTTTAGACAAAAAAATCTCAGGAAAAGCAGGGATAGGGATCCATGTTGCATTCTCAGTTCTCAGTGCGTCATATAAATGGCAACTACAGTCAAGTACAGTGAAGAGCAGCACTATATTCTCTCAGGCAATGGAAAGAAATTACATCACTTGCCTCAGGAACTAGCATGTGCTAGGCCCTGAATTAAGAAAATACAGTTGCTCTAACTTAAGTTGTTTGCCCTTGGTTTTGCATACAGAAATTGCATTCAAATCTGCTCTTAGTGATACATGTGCCTTGCTTCTGTACACTGATAAATCTAGACCTACAAAAGTCTTCATTTAACACTGTCTGTGTTGTTTGTCCGTCATTAGTTTTTGGAGGAAATTGTTCTGTTCGTGGTCATATTTCACTGGGTTTTTTTGTATTTTTTGGACCTTTTTTTAGCTGCTGTGCTGGGGCTCTAATTTATTTCAGAACACCACATTGCACCACTCTGCCCTTCTTGCCTTCCTGCTCCCATGGCACTCCCAGGACCAGACATCAAACTTGGGATGAAATGTTTTTCTCCTGCTTGCATCTGGTTTCTTTGGCAGGCAGTTGTGCAGGCAGCTTTGGAGCTCCTCGGGTTTGGTAACGCGGCGGAGCAGCTGATGGGATTGCGGGTGGACGTCTGCTCCTCCTGCGCGTGATTTTCTTTTGACTCATGATGCAGTGGAATATTTCTACTTGATGTGTCTGAATCTCCTGGGAATTTTGCCCATATACCCATTTATGGTCATAAAGATGACTTTCCTTTGCCCCTCACAAACATTTTTTTTTTGCCCTGCAGCCTGTATAGCTGTACAGGCCTTCTGTTCTTGTCTGAATTGTCCTGTGGTCAAAGTCTCAGCAGTAGTGCCAGCTGCAAGACTTACTTTAAAGAAGACATGATCTACTGCAGCCAGAAAACTTGAGATTGCGGGTGGATCCCATTATAGCAGCTTCATGTTGATTCTGCTGAGCCAGACATTTTAACAATGTCTAAAGCCTTGTTCATTTTTGTCTCCTCTACCTGCCAAATACTTTAAAAGGGAACACTGTGTTACTTCAGAGGTGAGGACTGGAGGAGCTTGTGTTGGAAATTTCAAAAAAGAAAGGCAACACAATGGCAGAGAAATCAATTAAGCAAGAAGTGCTGGTTATTTCCATGTGGAGATGTTTAATTGTTGGAGAAAAAGAAGGGACTGTCAGGTAGTTTATTCCTTTTCTTTTGTTTTTCTTCTCTCTTTCTTTTAAAGTAATAGCATCACTAATTTAGTGATCTTCAGAAATTGAAGTTAAGATCTCTATATATGCAAACCTCAGTCTGGACTGCTTCAGTTAAAGAAATAGGAAAATATTTTGAAGGAAATGACACAGATCTCCATATGAAATGTCACTATTTTTCAGAAAAGAGGGCCACACTCAGCATTAGTTATACAAAGATTTGTAGGAGTGGCTTGTTACTTGTATTCAGTGTTGGGGTAGAGGGTGTTCATCATCAAGATGCCCAAAGTGTATGAAAAAGGCAATTTGATTTTCATAATTCTCTATTCTCTGTTTTATTGTACTGTAGCAAATGTTTCAGTGAAGGATCTTACAGTGTGAGTAATTGAACCAAATAAGTCACAAATAACTGAAAAACACCTGGGTTTTAAAAATTATCTGTACAGCAAACTATTTAGGTTAACCCGAGAAACCTAAGTCCACTTAGCTCACAAACAGAAAACCTTGTTCAAGAGATCGCTTGTCTATTGTTCATCAGGGCATCCCCAAAGTAACTCCCCAGTAACCAGTAAGGACTGAAACAGTTCAAGGTTCTTTGCTTTTACAGACCCCTCTTTGTCATTCCCCTCACCTGTACAAATACAGCAGCAGGTACTGTAACTGCTACAATTCAAGGCTGCAGTTTTACAAAGACAAGCTTTTTGTGGTGCTAAAGAGATTGGAAAATTAAAGGAACACTTGGTAGATGTCAGTTTTACCTGGAGCTGTGAGTGCCAAATGAGCCAGCATGGGGAATACTCAGCATCACCCCAGGTGTGAGTCTAAAAGGAGGCATAATGCCTTGCTCCCAGAAGAGATGAGACACATCACTGGAGAAGAAAAGTCATTCCCTGGGCTGTGTGGCTCCCCAGTTGCCTTTCCTACACCTACATTGACAGGCATTTCTGATGTGAGCCCGGCATATTGCAAACAATTAAAACTATGTAGCCTTCAGATCAAACAAGCATGCAACTAACATCATTATGTTCATTAAATAAAACCTTGTCATTTTATGATCAATGACAAATCTAGCTTCAAAGGGAAGCCATTTCTAACTGAAAAAGGAACAGCCAAAGGAAAAACCCTCCATCATCTCCGTTTTTGCAGTTATAGCAAAACCTATCAGTGAAATTTTGCAAAACACAGTCCTACATATGCATTTTTTGGCACTGCCTAGGGCAAGAATTCCCAAACGGCTGTGTATGTACCACTGAGAGTATATACAGACACCTCAGTGTGGGAAAAGATATAGCACAGAACCAGGACCTGTTACCACTGTCAGTACAAAAAAACTGTGGGAATCTCTCAATTAGGAATTGCAGTCAGTTTCCTAGTCTGTTTCTGACTTGTGTAATAATTTTTGAGATTGGGGGGTCAAATTTAATTAATTGTTTTCTACATTCATTATTTCTTCTCTGCTTTTATGCTCTGTGAAATACTTCAAGTCCAACTATAAGTCACCTCCATTCGTACCAAGATCATCCCAAGATGAACTTTTTCTGCACAAGAATTTTTTCTGCATTATTCCTATGGGTATATTTTTCATTTATGATAAGGTCGTTACAAATTATGCATAGCTTGATGATTTCTGTTTTCCCATCTTTTTTGGGGCTGAAAAAACCTGAAAGCCATTCTCTCAAGTCTGCTGAAAGATGCCATTTAGGGCACTGGTCATGTCACAGCAATAGCAGCTGGCTCACTGCTATGAAACCTGTTTCTTGTCTTCAGCCTTTTGTGTTCATGCTTTTAACCTCAAAAGCTCATGGTCTCACTGCATGTGTCTTCAAAGGGTATATTGCGCTAAAATTTTGTTTACTGGTGCTATTTGAACAGAAGTTTTTGTTTTGTGGAATGATTTTTGCAGTCACCAATGACAGAATTTATGAGAAGGAATGCACGCAGACACGGATTTGCAATTTTCATTCATTTCACTGCTGCCACGGCATTTTCAGTTTGTCTGCTGTAATTTCATGTCTCCCCCACCACATCCTTCCTTCAGATCCCCACTTGCAGAGGTCCTTCTGTCTCTGCTCACGCTCCCAACTGCCTTGGCAGACTGGGGCTGGGGGTGGTGCTTGTGTCTTGGCTTTGTGTCCCCAGTGTATTTCACAATCTTAGAAGGAGGGCCAGGTTAACAAGATAACATTTTTTTAAAATTGCCTTTGTTTGATCGAAATCACCTTCTCATAAGACTGAACTATGGAGCTGCAGCTTTGCTGTGTAATTTAGTGTAGTTCAGTGCCGAGCCCTGAAGAGAACTGATGACGTCTGGTAACTATAAAAGTAAAGCTCAGGTGATTCTTCAGTGTTATCAGAAACCTGATGTAGGTACAGCTTCATTGAGGATTTTTTTTTGACTGTGTGAGGTGGTTATAAAACTGTTTATTTTCAAATGAGCCTTATATAACTGCTGTGGTAATACAAGAAATCAGGAGGGAATTAGCTATCTATTGGAGGACTGGTTGGCATATTTCTGTTGGTTTTTTGGCTTTTTTTTTAATTACAATTGTATTGGTTGCTTTTTTTTAAAGAGGTGTGAGGAGTGCTGTGTCCAGCAGCACCTACTTAAACAGTTTTGTGCCATTGATTTTTGTTAATCGAATCTTGTCTGATAAAATCTTAGGAAAGTTGCTCACAGCTGCTGGAAGTGTGTGAGTGAGATTGCTCCTCAGTGACAGCGTACCGGGAGTTTTGTGTTCCCTCATCTAACAGGTGCTTTGGTGATAGTTTCTCAGCATCCAGAGAAACAGTAAAATAACATGTTTCATTGCAAAAACACAACTGAGTTTTGTACTGAAAAGTTTCTTCTCTCTCATGCTGTGAGGTGAGTTGTGTTGCTCTCTGGGGATCAGCACTGAACAAAGAGGTTTAGCTGTGTGCACAATCATCTGTCTCCTGGCAAAGATGATATGCCAGGGGCTTGAGATATGCCAGCAGCCAGCTAAAAAATCTGTAAGACACAAAATACAATAATGAGATGTAAAATGTCATACCTGAGATTTATGTCTGCCATAGATCCACAGTCGTGGTTTTCCACTTTTTTACTTTTTCCTTCCATGTTTGTTGGTTGCCGTTTTTATGCCATCCTCCTGTTGTTTCAATCAGAGACCGTGTTACAATTTTCTGAGCTGTTGACTTGGAAACTAGCTGCTGGGCATTTTAGCAGTCACCTTTAGTGCTCTTGGACGGCATCTCAATTTTCCTAGATTTACGATTTATCTGTTGTGTATTTTTATGTTCATTCTGTTTTAAGAAAGTTGTGTTACCATTGTTGATTAACTCAAATACACATAAATATAAATTAAGAGGAGTCTGATTCTCTAATTCTGGCTAGTTTTATGCCATATATTTATAGATACACATAGAGGTTTCAGTGTTCAGTGATTAGGCCCTAGACCTCTCAGGTGAAGGCTATGTACACTCAGTGCTTGATTTCTCTTCCTCATTGTGGTTCCCAGTAATGTGCTTAGATGTCCTATAAAACTAATAACCAGGGAAAAACACTGCCCTGCAGATCTTACAGTCTGTTTCACAGCTGGAGGTCCAGTAGCTCATAAACTAGACCAGGACATAAAGAGCAATGCAGAATAAGAAATTGGCCTAGGGATTACATAAATGACACTGCAGTTTTTCAGTGGGGGTTTTTATCTGTCCTTTTTTAATGCCTTGTGGTCCTATGGAATTCTGTTCATAGGTGGACCTGCCATTTCCTAAAAAGTGTCCAAAGCATCCCCCAAAACTGGGAGAGTGCCAGGAAGGGAAATTAGGGTGGGAGAGGAGAGAGAGGAAGCTGTTAGCAGGAAAAAGAGAGAAGCAGCAGCAAAATAAATTGCATAGGGGGAGGGGGAGAATCAGAGAAATACATACCTTGGTTTCAAATGTGGGAAGCATTCTGTTTCTCAGCTTGTTTTTGCTAGCTATCTGTGTTAATAATTGAGCTAGCTGGGAAAAGCATCTTGAAAAGACAGAAAGAAAGCACTACTGTCAAGCGAGCCCAAAATCACATCCCCAGCCTGCGCACAATTGGACATTGCAGTGATATAGGGGAAATCCCTTAACGGACAGAACTATAAATGAAACTGGTGTTGACAAGGGGAAGAGGCACAGCTATATTTAACGGAAGTATTTTCATTTGAAAGCTGCTTTCTTTTTCTTTTTGGGGGGGGTTTGTTGTTTGTTGTTTTTTCTTGTCTAGCTGGTGGAGACGATGAGAGCTCTTCCTGTTTGAGGCAGTGCATGGGTGGTTTCCCCAAGGCTTTTAATGTTAGATTAATGCTCTGGGGACAGTGTGATGATAAATGGGTTCCTACAGTTATATCTACATCCTGTTCCCCCTCCCCCTCCCACAGCTGCCCCTCTGTACAGTCTCTCTGCAGCGCTCGCCTCCATACCCAGCAACAGTTCTGAGCAGCTTCAGACAGAATTTAAGGCAGCACTCTTTAAAATTTGTCTGCCAAAATTCTTTAATTTTCAGTGCTGTCGCCTTCATTGCCACTTACTTATGCAGACAATGACAAAAATGAAACAGGGAAGAGAAAGACTTCTGGCTGAAGTACAGGCCACCTCAGCTTGTCATCTGCTGTGTGGCAGATCCCAGTTAATTACTTTTGCTATTGCTGTTCACATACAGAAAATAGGTTTACAGGGGTGGCCTTTCTGTGGTTTCACGTTTTAACAGCAGTGCTCTGCCCATCATATTGTACTAAGCAATAAATGAGCTGAGGATTGGAAATCTTTTCCGTGGTATAAGGGAATGTCTCCTCTGTGTCAGCTGCATCTATGCCTTGATTTTATGCAACTTGCATGCTAGTAGGGATTTAAGTGTGCAGCTTCACAAACACCCAGCACTGAAATTCAGCAAGGGAAACGGAGATTTGAGGCGCTTTTTTTAGCTGGACCTGCCCTTGTGGTGATTGCCGGTGTTTACGTGTTCTGGGGGGCTGTGTTTTGGTTAGTGCAGTTATTTTTCTGTGCATGCATTTCCATTTCTATCTATATGGCTTGCCCTGTATGTGGGGGAGGGAGGGGGGTGGGCAGGCCGGGTGGCTGAGGTTGATCTCCCCAGCTCTGAGCAGCCAGCCCACACCCTCCTGCTTACACGGCAGCATCTCTTAGATCTCAAGACAGAATTATTTTTAGACAGTGAAGGTGTATCTGGCGGGTGCATTTAGATTTCATATCATGGCTTCCTTTTCCTGCTCTCAGGTTTCTCCCACTCGGCCTTTACCTTCGGTATCGAGAGCCACATCAGCCAGTCCAACATCAACGGAACACTAGTGCCACCTGCTGCACTCATCTCCATCCTCCAGAAGGGGCTCCAGTATGTGGAGGCCGAGATCAGCATCAACGAAGTAAGTGCCACTGCTGCCAGCTGCCACTGCTGCCACTGCTGCCACCGCTGGGACGTGCCAAGCAGCACACCCCAGCAGCCCCAGCACGAGCCGCTGCCCATCTTCTCCTCATCTGGTTTAATTTTATTCCTCATACTTTGCCCCATCCCAGCAGAAAGCCCGAAAGCTCTGAGATGGAAACATGTTTCTGGTTTTTCAGCTGTGGCAGGGAGGTGTTCTCTGCACTGCTTACCTGGTGTTTCATGGTGTTTCTGCTACCCCAGCCAACAAATCCAGGGTGTATAGGTTCTTGCAGCAAACAAGAAAAAGTACCTGTGCTTACAGCCTTGTGTTTTCAAGGTCATAGCAGAATTTGGCAGGAAAAACCTGCAGCATGGGTTAAAACTTCACTCCCTGACACCTCCTAGCAGGCAGCACTGTTCACAAGCCATGAGAAGCCTGATCAGAAATCCACGGAAGTCACTGGAGAGTGACTTTGGCCTAGATCATATGAGATGAGGCATCATGTTCATGGTGAAACACTTGCATGTAAATTCTCAGTGTGGCTGAGGTGCAGGTTTTCTGTAGATATTGTATGAACAGCCACAGACTGTCTCTGTTGTCCTTGAGCTGCCAGTGGAAACAAAGAGGGGATGTGGGAAAAGCCAGTGGTTTTGCCCTTCCAACCTTAAAGACGAGGTGCTTTGAGAGGGAATGAAGCCTGACACGTAAGCAAGTGCTGCATTACAAGATTTTTATGATAGATACTTCTGATTGACAAGCATCTGTAATAAAAATTAATACAGAGAAGCTACTGCTTTTTCCTCTACACCTGAATGTAGCATGTGAACAGCATGGGTGAGAACAAAGGAATATAAAATAGAGAAAGGGCTCTGTTGTTTGCAATGTGTAGTTTGGAAACTCTTTTGGTTTTATTCAAACATTCTGTGTGTTTTTGCTTCTTGTGACTCAATAACACGTTTAAGATTTGTATATGTGTTATTTTGTAATTGGGGCAATAACATTTGACATTCACGCCAAGCTGCACTTTGATGCAGTTGTAATAACAAACCAGTGTTAGGAAGCTGTCTCAATTTGCTGCTACTTAACATTTTGCCCCATGCCTGAAACTGGAGCTACACAGTTAAAAAGTTCCAGCTCTGAAGCGCTTAGATCAGGTTGTAGGGTCCTGCATTGCCCAGCTTCAAGACTTTCCCTAAAATGAGAGAATAATCTGAAAATATGCCTGTTGTCACCTATAAGGTTTATGTTTCTCTCTCATGGTTTGAGTCAGGTTGAACAAGGCTGTGAGCATGATCTAGTGGAAGGTGTCCTTGTCACAGCAGGGATGTTGGAAGTGGATGGCCTTTAAGGTCCTTTCCAACTCAACCCAAGCCATTCTCTGATCCTGTTCAAACACATACTGTTAAGTATGTTGCAGCAAAGCAAAGGCCACTCATGCTACATCTGAATCCCAGTAAGGGCTACCATAGATGCTTCCCTATGTAATCAGTGAGTCGATGAACTAGTGTGCATAAAATTATTGTTTGTGATCTATGAAATGGTAGTCATGTAAATAGTCCAGTGAGCACATTTACAGATGAAAGTGTAAGATGTCAGGATCTGTTGGCAAATATTTTGTTTATTGTGTAGCAAGAATTTGAGTCAAGATTCAAATAAATTTTGGCAGACACATAAAAAATGTTGAGGAGAAAGAGATTATGGTTTCTTCTCTAATGACTGTCTCTCCTTTTTCTTCCTTATGAGGAAACAAATATGTATTATCTTAATATTGTAATTATAAGGGGTAATGCAACAACTAGGTCAGCAGAAACATACCAGTCAGGCAAGCAGCTATTTTTCTATATTAATTGTTCTCACCTATGGAAGATTATATTGTTTATCAGCTACATTATCTATTTGTATCGTATTCTTACTTGGTCTTTCTCAAGAGCAAATCTTTCACCACCAGATCATTATTATTTCAAAGAATTGAAGGGAGTCTGTAGAAGATTGGCAAAATTGCACTTTACGAAGACTACTGCAATCTTTCCCCTATATTTAAGATAATAGGAGAGTGAAAGTCAAGAAAAGCTAAGTCAATATAGTCTGTATTAAGTCTTCAACAGCCCCCAAAAGTTTACTCAATTGGTTGTTGAAGCTGAAGTCTAATTTACAGAAATCAAAATGAAATTCATAACTATTATTAATAATATAGTGGAATAAAATAAAAATAATGATAAGGCTGTCTTGTATGATCAGCTACAACCGGTGGTGCTGGGTTGAAAAACTGCATAAGAAACCACTGAATTTATGTATACATCATGTTTTGGCTGAGGTTCATTATACATCATCTGCTTCCATTCCATTCCTATGCTCCTGTAAGTGTGGGAAAACAAGCAGTTTAACCAAAGTCTTTTTGCCTTTATCATGGCTTTAGCCATGACTCTGTTTTTTCAAACAGAAAACAAAGTGAAACTTTTTGTCATTGGTCAGATGTATTTTTTAACACGGCTTAACTCCTTTTGCATCTATAAAGCATTATATATGTTAGAACTTTCTATAAAATTCCAACAAATTACTTTTTGATCAATCAGATTTCTGAGTGGACCATGAGTGCCACCATCACAGATCTGAGAGAGAGGCAGTCCTTAGTCCTGTGGCCCTGTTGGTTCAGTCAAAGTGCAGTATTTTCACACGGACTTATTTTGTGATTCTTTGCTGCCTGAGTGGTGAAGATCCTAACCCTGGGCTCGTTCTCCCTGTGCTCGTTCCCTTGTGCTCGTTCTCCCTGCAGGATGGTACAGTGTTTGATGGCAGGCCGATAGAGTCCCTGTCTCTGATAGACGCGGTGATGCCTGATGTCGTCCAGACGCGGCAGCAAGCGTTCCGAGAGAAGCTCGCGCAGCAGCAGGCCAGCGCCGCAGCAGCCGCGGCGGCCACGGCGGCCACAGCGGGAGCCACGACGACTGCTGTTTCCCAGCAGAACACACCAAAGAACGGAGAAGCCACTGTGAATGGAGAGGAGAATGGGGCACATGCAATAAGTAAGCCAACATGCAGCTGCCTGCCATCACTGGGCTGTTTGTGTTTCAATAATGTTCTTGTACTTAGTTACGGCATGGGGTGCAAGGTGTACTTTCTGCATGGTGGTAGAATTAAGGGCAATCATTCCAGGGCATGTTGATTAAAAATGATGTTTCATATCACAGGGCTGTGTTTTATCTGTCTCTAACAACCTGAAAACTTAAGATATGTTCAGAATTGCAAGTTGAAGACAGAGTCAAGAAGTGGAGCTGTATGCTCTCTCCTTGGAGCAGGCTACCCAGACGTTATTATGAGCCTTCTAGATGCTTTTAGATATTGGATAAAAACTGGGCTGTAGCCAAAGCTTGTCATTTTGGCCAGGCTAGGAGAGAGATGGGTTGAGAGGCTGGGACCTTGTCTTGGTTTTAAAGACAGGTGTCTGCCAAGGAAGTCAGGAACCTCTCTTGGAATGGAGAATATGACCCCCTTGCCTCCAAATTATTATGACTTGGAAATTAAGGGGCTTTCAGGCAAAGATATGGGAAAAGGAGTAACAGTTCTTTCCTGGTATGTATAACATACAGGCAAAACAACCAACCACTCTGGCAGCAGCAGCAGACAGACCCACAAACCTGGTGACAGATTTCTCTTGGCTGTCAAGTGCTTTCCCCGTGGGTGCAGTTCCGGGCACAGCCAGCAGAGGCGCTGCTGGCTCCTGGCTGGGCAGGGCGGGTGCGATGGCTCCCCCGCGCCTGCAGGGGGCGCTGTGGCCGAGCTCAGCCGCCTTGCCGCACTGATGGCAGCTGACAGAAGGGATGGGAAAAGGGGCCTGCTTTACGAACCCACAGGAGCAGTAGGTCCCTGTGCCTCTTTGGAGGGCAAAATGAGCTATAGCAGGAACCTTGGAAGCAGCAAGGGTGGGAGAAGACAGCAGGAGATGGAGCCTCACAGTGGTGGTGAACTCTTCCCACAGCGATCTCAGCCTGTTTCCCTTCTTATGCAGAAAAATGAGAGAGAGCGAGGAACTGCACTCAGCCCCTTCCCCCAGCCCAAATCTCCTGCTATTTCTGCTGGTCCAAGAAAAACCACCCAGCTAATAGAGTAGCCAGCCACACCCTTCCCCTGTATTGTGGCAACTTCTTTTGTCTCTCTTGAGTGCCTGTTATTGTTGTCCCTTAGGACATGTGGGAGAAAATTCCCTGAGAGAAAGAAAACAAAAGGAGTAATCCTAACCTCCAACAGCCCTACAAGCCCTATCTGTGTAATTGTTGTGTGAGCAGTGCGTAGCTGTCCTTGTGCAGTAGCTGTTCTGTGATTATCCATAGCCTTGGCATGGTCCATGGCCCAGTTTGGCATGTTCCAGCTTCCATTTGTGTAGGGTGTGGCCAAGCACAGGAGCATCCCTATCCTTAGTGTCATGGTCATTAGCCCAGTTGGACTGCACCAGCTGTCCATTCCCAAACAGCATTGCCAAGCACATGTGCCAAGGACCGTTCCCAGCAAACTGCTTGGAAGCAGCCAACCTGTCTTGAAAACATAGAGCAAAATTGTTCCTTGGCCTTTTATTTAATAGCATGTGCTTATTCATAAATTCACTGCAAGTATCAATTTCAAGGTCCCACCTTCCTGAGATTTCCTTAGTCTTTGGGAACAGTCTGTTCTCAAGAGCGCTGAATTCACCTTCGTTCATGGGTGACTAAGGAACACTGCACTTATATATTAATCATCCAAAGTCAGACATTTCCAAATAGAGTGGGTCCTACCTGCTTGTGTAACTAGATCCTGATGCCTGTGCTAACACTGTGGGGCAGATGGGATTACTGGTTCTGGTTGCTGTGTGCAAGGCCCATTGCATACTGGCTGACTTCTGAAACCAGCCCTTACGGCCCTGGTGTCTTACAAGAAAACTCCAGAGGAACATGCATGGCAGGTTTTGTAGGAAGTCCTAACAGCTGTTAGACAAGGTCAGGACTGTAGTCATGTAATAGATTTTATTAGTTCTGCAATGTAGATAAAGTTATCAGTCTGCACCTTCTCTTTGATCTGAATAGATTCCTGTGCGGGTCAGTGAGAAAACTTTCAAAACAGGTTTTCCTTCAGAGAATTCCAGTTAGACAGGGTTTTTCCCCCAGTAAAACTGCAGTTATTTAAATAACATTTTTATTTGAGAAAGCAAATGTAAGAAAGATCTGAACATTTTAAAAATATTAATCTGTTCTCAAACTATGGATTGCGTATGTTTTACTTTCAACTAACCTTCTGCTTTGAAACCTTAATAATTTTATATGTGAAGAGGTACACACTGAAATTAAAGTACTGTTAAATGTATCAAATGCTGACATTTTGTTTGTTGACACATCTTCAGCTGATCTGTGAAAATTTTAGGGGAATGTCTTGCTGTCTCAGGGCCTGAAAAAAACAAATTCTTAAGGTAGAAAACTGATCCATCGGTTCATCACTAAAAGAGGACCACTCAGATATATTTCCTTCTGATCAAAAAAAATATACCTACTTTTGTATTAACAAAAAGAAAGCCTTAAAGATCAGTTCATGTTTACAGCCACACTGTAAGCCTTGATGTCTCAAATCTGACATTTTCTAATTAAAAAAAAAATTAATTCTCACAGCTATATTTAATAGGGGGATTTTCACAAACAGTTGCAGATCTTTTCTTGGAGTATTGAGAAGGACTTTTCCTGGAAGAAAGAATAATAATGAGTAGAAAAGACTGCTGATATGAAAGCTGTGAGAAACTTCCCAAACGTTAATTTTTACTGTTGCTGTATTCCACAGACCTGGCATATATTGGCAGAGGTTTAAACAATGTGCTAGTCCTTAGTCATAACCTGGAAGTCACCCAAATACCAGGCTCTCAAAAAAAGTGGAATGGGTGGAGCAGGAGGAAGAGATGTCTTTGAGAAATTACCTAGTTTGCATTTATTCTGGCATGGAGTTCTCCCTGACACTCTTAAGTCTTTCCAGAAAGGTTTTAAAATATTATATGATAAGTTTTTCTATGTGGCATTACCAATACAATATGATAGCTTTCAGAAAGAGAGGAGACAGAAAACAATAACAATAGTTTGAGGTGCAGATTCAAATACTGAATTTAAAAAGTTGCTGCCTTTTCTTGTTGCTTCCCAAGTAATGTTCTCAGTTTTAAGTCACTTCAAAATGTTACAGGAAAAAATAAAAGTCAGCATGTAGAAATGGAGCCAAACTTTGGATTGTTTTCCAACACAAATATTTTTAGTGTAATTTGTTTCATTTTATTTGCAAGGATTGACTTAGGTTTATGAAAAATAAAGCTCTGGAAAGAGGACTAAGCCCTGTTCTTTTATTAAAACTACAGCCATAAAGAGCAACTTTAGTGAAAGACCTCTTGAATATTTAAGTAAAAAAAAAAAAAAAATGTATTTCCTGAGAAAAGGCAGGGTTAGCACTCACAAGATCTTAAAATCTTAAAAATATCTATTTTTTTCCTTGGAGGAAATAGTTAGTATTACTTACCAGTGTGTTAGAATTTTTCCTTTTAGACTAAAAAAAAACCCCTCAATCTTAATACTTTGGGGTAATATTCTAATTTCCAGTTGTTTGGGATTTTCTATACATTTGAGGAAAAGAATTATAATGCAGGCTATTACCAAAGATCCCCTGGCCTTTAGAGAATGTTTTGTGTTAACATTTGGACAGAGTCCTTCCCTATGTGACCTGCAGACTTAGTTTTTCACCTGAGGCTCTGCTGCAGTTAGCAGAAATGCCTTCTCTTTCAGAGAACCCCCCCAGGGCAATTTTGTGCAAATAAGATCCTAACTGAAAGCTTTCTGCTTGGAAGGTACTTTAGAACAAAAGAAGCCTGTTCTTGATCTCACTTATTTATTACTTATCTCTTATCTGCATCTCTCTTATCTATTCATTGTCATTCCCCATGCACACATTGTAGCTGCATCCATAGGAATGCCAAATTTCCAGGTGAGACCAGGGCTCCTAAGAGCTGGTGCTGGCTAAGGAACTTGTCACTCTTGAGAGGGTGCCCGTTTGTGCTCAGGGGTTTCTGCAGCTTTTTGTTGTTACCATTATCATATCAGTCATATCCTGCAAGTGTCTGTGTGAATCTGGTAAGAGCCTGAGGCAGTATCACAGAGGCATGAACTGTCCTGTTTGTTCAATGGGGCATTTTAAGTTTACTACTGAACAGTTACACTCTGAATATGGATGTTCCTGACTACTGATGCAAGTAGGAAAAAACCACATAGAATGTGAACAGTGGCAAATTATTTTTAAAGGCTTCTCATCCTTCCCTCTGTTTTCTCATAAACCACCAAAACTGTTCTGTAAAAATCATTATTGGAAGATACAATACAAAATAATTCTGCAGGTATTTCATTCTCCCAGAGGCCAGTTGGTCTTGCATGTACTAATCCAGGTATCAGCTGGAACAAGGTTTCTTCTTCTCAGCATGACTCTTTGTGGGGTTTTTTTCCACAGCAGTTAATAGCATTCAAAGTGTGTGTCTAGGTTTTTCCATTTGGCCACATACAAACAAAAACTATTCCTGAGTTTCAGATGGCTTTGCTCTGACAGCTCCTCTTGACTCAGACCTTGGAGTAACGCTGCTCCCCAGCTGTCATTTGGTTTTAATGGAGAGCGAAAAGCAGCCCTGCCCATAGAGCCAGGCAGGTGACAGTAGGGTCCTGTGTTGCAAGCATAGCATCTCATTTAAATTTTTCAAATGAAAGTGCTTGAAACATCGTCGTGATTTACCCTCAGCTTCCAGCTCACACTGTGAAGAGGACACAGATGAATGCATAGCCATTGTCATGCTGCTGTTTTTCTCTTGAAAATATGCTTTAAGCGTGGTGAATCTGTGCTGTGCTGAGCAATAGAGAATTGTGAGTTCTAGGCTTGTGTCTTCTGGTGGGTTTTAATAGTGCTTCACTCTTCAGTGCCTGACTGCTTGGAATCAAAGATCCCAGCTGCTGGTGTCAGGCTAAATCTTGAGTATTGGTGTATCTCAATTTACTACATTTACTACTCAAATGACTACTCAGTTTAGTAGTCATACACATAGAGAATTGCCAAGGACAATGCTTAACATAGGGACTCAGTACAGGTATGGATTTTACAAATAGGCATTTCCAGTGTTTATGCAGCAAGTCTGTAGATAATGAGTGTAACCAAAATGCAGATCTTTTTCATTAGAAATAAGCTGTCAAACTACTGTTAGTTGTTTCCTGATTTTAATACTTGATTCTGTATAACTCATCTAGATTCAATTCCATCTGTGGTGTAGATGTGACACAGACATAGTTTTAGGGGGCTAACCAAATCTGCAGTGAGAAGTGCTATTTGTGTGACTCAGCATAAGTTAGGCAGAGCCAAACCAGGTATGTGAGAGCCCAGGTAAGGGTGGAAATCTGGAGATCTTCCTCCTGATGGCACTTGTGCAGTGTCACAGTCTGCTTCACCAGCTGATGGGCAATAGCTTAGCAGAGCTGAAGTATCAGGACAGATGGCTGATTTTAAATGCCATAAACATGCCGCAATAATGGAGCATAATTATTCTACTTGCAAACCTATGGATCTTCATATGTGATTGAAGAATGACTAACTGAAAGACTTAACCCAGAGAGAGAACTTGCATTTTGATCAGTCAGAGCTGATCAGCTGGCCAAAGCATTGGTTAGGTAACAGGAGGCTGCCAGCTACCTGCTCTTGGATGTGCTTTCTGCAAAATGGGCCACACGTGTGTGCAGAGTAGCATCTGGTGTCTGCTGTTTCAGTGTGTCACCTGTCCTTGGATGGTGTCATGTTTGCAGAGAATAATAATCTTGTAATGCTGCCAGGAAGTGTGTCCAGAGCTTAATGAGGAAGATTTATACAGAAGCAGAGGAAGCCTGGAGTAAAAACATGGTTCATGATGCAATTTAAAATGAATTGTTGTTACTGAGATAAATCCATCATTTCAAATTCACTTTTTCTTGCTTAAGACAATAAAAGAACTTTGTAAAAGCGATGAGTCCAAAGAACTGCAGAGTTACAGCACACAGGTTAAGTATATCTATGACTCATACCTTTGTATGTATTATGATATCCTTGAGAAGGTGATCATTCACCAGTGCCCTGATGTGCTCGAGGAATGAAGCCCCTCCTCAGTATATTTTTTGTCTGTGAGTAGCAGAGATTTTACTTATAGGAGACTGTGTAAGAAAATATAAATGCTTTCTGTTATTTTTAAAAATTATTTTAATAAATCTGTAAGTCACTTTTAATGAGGCCAGCTTCAAAAGAAAAGCTACACTGAACTAAATCCTGAGTATTTGGGGGATGAAAAGCTATACAGAATGTTTTGGAAAGCTCTGCATTTTGGGGAAATGTCATAAATTTGACTGGCTGAAGAGAAGCAAATAGAGTAATATTGTCAGTGACACAGCACAGTATTAATTTTGGTGTATATGCTGCTGTAAGCTTCAGGCCTTGGGAATCTAGCATGATTTTAAAACAGACCTAACTGCATCTTCTAAACTATTTATTCTGATATATCTCCTTCCAGATAATCATTCAAAGCCAATGGAAATTGACGGGGATGTTGAAATTCCTCCTAACAAAGCAACAGTCCTTCGGGGCCATGAATCAGAAGTGTTCATCTGTGCCTGGAACCCTGTCAGTGACCTGCTAGCATCTGGGTAAGACAGACAGTGACTCAAACCAGCTCCTGCAATTAGAGAATATTTAGAGATGCAAGAACTTGCAAATGTATTTGGGATGTGAATGAGTATTCTCTGGGCTGTTGTATCAGCCTGCAGCGGTGTTTCTTTCAGCAGTACCATACCTTTATAACTGCTAAATAGTTAAAAGGTGATGACAAATATGAAGAATTTGTACATTTAAGATGTAAATTCTGTGGCCCTAAATACACACAAATTTTTAGAAATATTTTTTAATCATTCTGGATAATTTCTCAGAATATTTGGAGATCGTGTAATCTACTGCTCTTAGTTATTGGTTCACACTGGGGTCTCAGAAAGTCGTTGGCATCCACCAGGTTTTTTCAGAAGTATGGAGATAGAGGTGCTTCAGACTGGACCTGAGTTTGTTCAGTGAGCTGAGCAGTAAGCAGTGGTTTAAGGGAATGTTGTGCTTTAGTGTCATTGGAAGAGAGTCTAGTTTATCCTTTGCAGGGACTGCTCTGCAATGACCACCAGAGCATCCTAAGTAGGATGATCAGGAGATTGACTTACAAAAGCACTTCTGATCCAAACAAAATCACAGTTGTAAACATACCCCAGGAGCTGTATGCAGGCACTGGGGGAACCATGTTCATGCTTAAAGTTAAGGTTTAACATGAAGACTAGATTTAAGAAATCTAACTGGAAACATGGAGTAAAGCTGATCATAGTTTGAGGAGATAAATCAGAGTTACTTAGCAGTATTAGGATACTTTCCTCACAAGGAAGAGGACAGTATTTTATTTCCTTATTTTATTTCTAGCTTTGTTGCAAGATTATCAGAATAGTCTTCTTACTTACTTCACTTAGTATATGAAAACAAGGAATTACAGTATAAATAGAAAAGAAAAATAAAATAAATTCCTTGTTGGATGAATAGCAGAGATCTCGAAGACAGTGAAGATAGAAATTTCAAAAAAAATTATTTCAGACAACAAACTGGGATTTTGGGAACCAGAATCCTGCTGAGTATGCTTTTTTTTAATATCTAGGTCTGATACTACTTTTATTATCTGTAGTACTTACATCTTCATTTATCAATTTTAAGCAAGTGAGTGCTTGCTGCAGTGGACTGCTTCCCTAGGATCCATGATGCACAGTCCTAGTGTGCTAATTTAAATGGTGGAGCATTTCATAAACCACAGTATGTGTTGCAGTGTGCGTTTAACTTTGCCTCAGGGTGCTGAGCATTGGTGGATGGATGCCTGGATTGTGATAGCTTACAGGTAAACCTGGAGGATGATAATCAGAACTATTAGTCAGGTACCTGAGCCAGAGGAATACCCTCTCACTAGCCATTCCATTAAGCTTTACCCTTCAGTGTAATAGGCCTTTGGTAATGAGCTTTGCTAGTGACCGTGGAGGCACATAAATACACATGTGGTTACAAAGTACAATCATGTGCTTTAGCAGACTAATAGCAGTGCAATGACAATGCAAGTAATTTAAATCCATGTGCATCTCGGTCAGATTTTAGCCTGCTTGTAAGAAGCAAGGTAGATATGCAGCTGGAATTGGGTGAAACAGCAGCCAGTGCCTGGTGAAGCTGAGTGACTGAAATGGCAAAGAATGCCCAGAAGAAAGTGAAACTGAAGGAAGAGAGCTGAGTGAGTGGTTATGCCACTGCACAAAGAAGCCTTTGTCTGGTATAATAATAGTGCAAGGTTTTATCTACAGGTGAACTCCATGTTACAGCACCAGTTAAACAAGGGAGAGAAATTCCCTGAGATCCACAGTATTCTGCAGCTCTGTTTGCCCTTTACAAAGTAATGATTAAAAAAAGAACACTGCAGTTAGTCTGATGTGTGAGTGTCAGACTGTTAGATTCTGTAACAGCCATGTTGTGCTGCCCAGTCAATACTTTTCTTTTGTTTCCCATCTGCTTGATTGTACCCATCTGAAAAAATACACTTCAAAACCTAGCTATTAAACACAGGAAAAGATAGCATATTTGTTTTGTTTATAAAGTGACTAATTGAATCTCAGTTAATGACAAAGTATTTTCCTGAAGCCTTGTAACACAGGCAATAGCTTTTTCTAACAACTCACAGCAACAGTTTAGACAGCAACCTGATGCAATCCTCAACTAAAAGAATAATGCAGGTTCAGAACCTAATCTCAAGCAAGCTGTTTGAAAGAAATGCAGAATGAGTTACCCAAAACTAGAGCACTGGTTTCCAGATTTAGTCACTATCCCACTGAGAGAAAGGGATTTTTATGTTTAATGTCATATCTACTCAGTTGCTGTTTTCCTAGAGTGTGAAAACTAGCACAGTAATATATACTCTCCAGGCTTTGCAAACAGCCATTTCAAAATAAAACAGAGAGACAGGAATTTCTCTGATCAAATAGCTAGAAAAATATATTCTGCAGCTGCTCTTCCCCCTCCACCACACACATAACCCTTAAAGATGAGGATGGGGGAGGCTAGAAATACCAGTAAAAGCTATCAAAGGCATGACTGTCACCAGATGCCTATGAAAAGAATGCTTAGATGTTATGAACAGAAGCATTATAATAATAGAGTGAAGTGTGTGCATACAGCCATGGGAGATGATTAACTGCACTTTATAAACGAAGTCAACATTCCAAAGCAAATAATTGCATAGAGTGTTTTGGACCGGTGAAAAAATAGCCAAAAAAATAGGTGCTTGGTTAAATCTCAATATTTGGTCATTCCCATCCATAAACCCAAAGGCTGATATCTTCCACTAGTTATCTTTTACTATCTTAAGTTTTAATTTCATGACACATTTAAATTGTTGCAGATGGTTATATTCCCTGTGTAGTGCAAAAATCCATTAGGGCTGCCTCCACATTAGTAAAGTAACTGTGCCTGGGAATATTGCTGGGCACTGAGGCCAGCTGGCACAGCATGGCTGCTGTCTGTGCTAGCAAACTGCCCTGGCTGCCAAACAAACTGCACATTGGGAACCATCTCTGGACATTGTAACCACCAAGCCATGCCCAGGAGTTATTCAGAGAGAACATCAGAGACCCAAGCAAGAGTGCTAATTAAAACAAGCCAAACTCTAGCCAGGGAATAACCTGTCAGTTTGCTGGCACGGGTCACCATGGTCCAGTGAGACAGAGTTCTGAACGTGCTTGAATTTCCCAGTGTGGAAGTGGATGGACTGTGAATGTCAAGGCTGCTAGAGCCTTGAACTCCAAAACCTTTTTCAGTTCAACTTAGGATGTTTTTGTGCTTGTGTTCCACTGCTGCTTCCAAAAGTGTTCTGTTCTGTGACATCCAGCCATGCCCTTCAAGTAATTCGCACAGCCATGAAGCAGAGGGACCTGGCCTCAGTCCCAAAACCAACAGTAGGTTTTTTAGCTTATCAGCTGATCTATGGCAGCCTCTCTCACACAGAGAGGTTGTGACTTGTCTCTTCCAAACCACTCTGTGCACCTTTGCTCTCCCTGGTCAGCAAAGTAATTATCCATAAAAGCTGCTGTCTGAGACACTTGCCTGTGTCTCTCAGAAGCAAGAGAAGATGTTTCCAGGCTATCTGCTGTCATCATTTCTGGGTTTTATATATTCAGTACTTCAGGTTACTGCTCTCCTCATATCAGTGGTTTAGGATGCACTGTAAATTACCTTTCAGAATAATCCTTTTGACTTACCAGGTTGAGGGTGTTAATTTCAGACACCACCCCTCAGTGTCAGTGCCAGATACTAATTATGCTAACTCTAAGTGCTTATTTGTTAGCAGGGGACTATTTGGACTGGTTTCCTCAGTGCATCAAATCCATGAATGCAAAATGATCAGCTCTTGGGGGAGGTCGACTTGAATAACGTCTAGCAGAGAATAATGTTGTAGAATCAGTAGGGCAGAGATCTTATTCAGGACACCTGTGAGGCACTTCCCTCTACTAACTGCCTAGGAAGAGTAAGCACTTAGTTTAAGAAACCTTCTTTATTAAGGAAATGTTAGATGTCAAAATAAAAATGAGGAATTTCCTTCCCATAATTCTTTCAATAATAATTTTAAAATAAAAAAATAAAACCTCTAACCTGTTGGAGCCAGAAGTATTAAATACACATTAGCAATATTGCATCTTCTAATAACAGTGATTTAAAGTCTTCTTGTAGCTGAAGGTTAGAAATACCAAGGTTCAACAACCATCTTGCAAAATTCTTTACCCAGCTGCAGCACTTAAAACCTCTGTGCTTACAGAATGGTAATTTTATATGTCACAAATTACATTCCACAAACATTTGTCCACCTTGATTCATGAACATACTGGGGCAGGAGAGCATGAAATAAAATCCTTTCAGAGCTAGCCTTCCTAAAATTTGGCAGTACTCTTCCACAGGGCAGAGGAGTATACCTATTACTCAAGTGTTCGTGACTTGCATGTTGGAATGAGCTGCTTTATCATGTAGATAGAAATGCTTCTGTGGGCAAAGGAGATTAAATATCTTTCTGAATTGTGCTTGAACTGTGCTCCTCTAATAAGGCGGGGTTCACTGAATCATTCACCAGAAATCAGAATACTTTCCAGAGCATTCTCTCAACTCTTTTTTTTTTTTTTTATCCCCAGCAACAAAAGGGAAGACACACAAATACCCTTGCTGCACACTGGTAGACTTATAAAGCCTCTCTGCAGGGACACATAATAGTTTATGTAGCTTTGGGAGAAGAAAAGGGAAAAAACAAAATTAAAATACTGGAAAATAAGATTGCCTAGGCCTTGCCAGAAAACTGACTAAATAAAAGTGTTGAAAAACAAAACATAACCCTTTTAGAACTAGCAAATAGGATTGCTTTTGATGGCCAAGTGACTGAATACTTTATTCACAGGGTGCAATAACAAACTGAATTATTACAATGAATGCAGGATGGTCCTGCAATCATATATAGGAGAGAAGCCAGCCGTGAAGGAATTTCCTACTTAGCATGTTAACCAATGGAGCAGTCCTTTAAAGATGTATGTTCCCATCATTGTTAATTACCACAGTTTAAAATGTTTCTTAACTTCTGAGCCTTATTATTAACCTGGTTAATTTTCTAGCCAACATATGCAAAAATGTCAATTTTCCAGACCTCTGAAGAAATAAGGATGCATATTACAGTCACAGCTGTGTGGTGGCAAAAATTACCCTGATCTGAATTATTTCTTAATTGCTAATGTGAAAGATATGTCTCAGAAATAAAGAGTGGCTTTACAGGAGTAGCTGAGTTCAAAACCCTGGCCAGCCATCACATCTCAGCTTGGCAGAAAAGGTTCACAGGAGATGGGGCACATTCCCCAGGCATGCCATAACCCAGAGGAACTCAGAGCTCCTGATACAGGCAGAGAGGTGTTTGCTTTTGCAGTTGAAATGTTTGTATAAAATTAGGCTAAATTATTAGTAAAATAATACCCAGAGATCAATGGAGTTCGATAATTGCTTGGTCAATATTTGCATTTGAAGGCATGTCAAGTGTTGAAAGTTTGCCTGGTATTCTTAGTATCAATAATTAAAATGCTTTACTATTAGACCAAAAGAAAATTTAGTATTCTCTTGTGATGGATTTCTTTTTCAGTAAAACATGGCTTATCAAAGCAAAAATGGGTCACAGGTGGATCCATTCCTTCAAAACTGGATCTTTGAAGAAAGACTTTTTCTCCTTGATAGTGCACAGGAAAGAAAATTTTTTTGTCATTACTTTAAAGAAAAGGAAAATCTAACACATCAGATGTATCAACAATGAAATTTCATCTACACTGTATGAATTCTTGCAAGTATTATTGTTAACTCTGCTCCAAGTTTTTACTTAACTGCATGTAAATGAAAATTGCTTTCTGGACAAAGCAAGCAATCCAGGAAAGTTGGTTTTGGTTGTTGTTGTTGTTTCAAAAACGTAAGGAAAGGGAATGTGAAAAAAAATCCCAGTAAACTTTTAAAGTGGAATATCTTCCACTCCATGGCAAATTTATCTCAGAACCTCAGAGACATTTTTCAGTAGAATAAAGATTTATGCAAATTCAAAATACTTCTATTATTTACAAGTAGATAATGCTGAACTCTTTCTCCTCAAAACCTTTCCTAAGCAAAATCAGGGTTTCAGCCTGCATTAAAAACACCTCTGTAGAGAATAGTTGTTCTAAAAAATAGATCAAAATCCTGATGCTGCCTCTATCTTGTTCTATCATGGCAGTGCTTATTTTGCCATTTTTTTCAGACAGTATTATGTAAGCAACAAGCTACAGACAGTTACTGTATGTTGCCCCAGACTAACTCAGTTATGGTGATGCCAGCTTTAGGTATGTAGTGCAAAATGTAGACAGGAGTTTACAGGTTTTTAGATAGAACTTACCTGAATAAACAAAATTATTATGACAGGTATAATTCAAATATGTGTTAGCATTTTTAGAAAAGTACACAAAGTTGGAAATAAAATTTACTTCTTAAAGGCTTGTAATGCCCTGATCTGTTCAGCAGGTTTAGGGAAGGCTGGTTGGATCTATTCTGGGCAGTGCACAGGAGAAACATCAAAATTCTCAGGAGGTTCAAAACAACTTCTCCATGCAAAATCTGGAACATTTCAATAGAATAGGGCCCTCCCCTAAGTGAACTTCTGCTAATTCCAGCACCAAAGCCTTAGACCTGTGTTTTGCACAGAGCCAGGATGTTCCCAGCAGCCCCGTGCAGACGGTCCCGTCACAGTCCAGGCCAGCAGCTCTTGTTCCTCCCATCTCCTGCAAGGCTGTCATGTTGTCTCAATGAAAACAGAAATACAGGCTTCTACACTGTTTGCTGGGTCAACATGAGGAGTTTTCCACTTATTTGCATAATTGCTTTATAGATCCGGAGACTCCACGGCCAGGATATGGAATCTCAACGAGAACAGCAACAGCGGCTCCACTCAGCTGGTTTTGAGGCACTGCATAAGAGAAGGAGGACATGATGTCCCCAGCAATAAGGATGTGACTTCATTGGACTGGAATGTGAGCTAACTTCTAAGACTCTGCATGGTTTTTAACTGTCTAAATTTAATTCCAAGGCAATTACAGTTGCTGCTCCATATCTTTCATATCTGAGGTGACCAGAAGCTCTGTCCTAACCTATTGACCTCTTGTTTCAAATACTCATAGTAGGCTGAACTTTCTCCTACATGCTGTAATTTTCCAGGACTGTTGCCATCTTCGAGCTTAACAATGATATATCTCTATTTTAGGAGCATGGGTAAAAATAAACTTAGTTAGCTTTAAGAACCAAGATTAAACAAACAATCTATGTAATACTGAAGCCTCATTAATAATGTATTTGCATCTCATAGATACTTTATTTTGGCATGTAAGGAGATAAAAGCACCAGTGAAGCTTTTTCTGAGGTTGGACTCCAGATTCTCTCATTTGAATTATGCTGTGCACAGCAAAATCTGTTCACATTATTTTCTTTGTCTTGGTAGGAGCATGTGTAGTTATTCTGTCCTTACCTTCTGGATGAAACTGTCTTGTCTGATTCCTTTTTTACTTTCATCCTGCAAAACCTCCTATCTTAGATAATGTGCTCATGCACAAAGAATACTGAAGTGAGCAGAGAGGACAGGTATTGTTGAGAATCCCCAGTCTCTGGGCAGTGCCTTTGGACAGCTCTAATTGTTACCAAAAAAACTTACAGGATCCTGCAGAAAACTTAATTACTTCAAGCTAATTTTCATTCTGCCTGTTTTGCTGATACTAGTACAGACAGAGTGATCACATTAGTCTTGTTTTCATAGGAAAACAGATTAATTAAGTACCAGAAGGGATTTTCAGCAGTTATGTAGAGTCTCAGTTGCTGGCCAGAGATCAAGTTTCAATTAATCTTTACTGCAGTGTTGTCCTTCAGGTGAGCTAGGTGCTTCACAGAGTAAAAGATAAGGCCACTGCACAAGTCACCTTTCCCCTGTGTATTTTATATTTGCACAGTGGAAGAAGTTGGTGAATAGTACAGAAAGCAGAGGTGGGTCAAGGAAGCAAATGAAATTCAAGCTTATGTTCATTACTTGTTTCCTGTGGATATTAAAGTGAAGAAATATATTTGTGAAAAAAATTGCTTCTAGGAGTAAGAAAAGAGAAATTGTAAGAGGAAAATATGCAATGACTGCAGAACAGTTAGGAGAAAATTTGTCCAAAACCCTCTAATGTTTCCTGTAGCAGTTCCTTACCTTCCAGACTTCGTTGGTACTTCCCTTGCATTGTACTAGTACTTGAGGTAGGGAAATGTTCCTAATTCAAATACTTCAAGTGCTTCCAAGTTACTTTGAATTTCCCAAAGAATGTGAATTACCAGCAAAAAATTTATATAAACTGTATATCTAATTTCCTGAGCTTTTCTTTTTTCTCTTTTTGCCCTTTATCACCTTTCTTTTTATCACTGGTCCAGAGAAGTGTACATCACAGTGAGCTTCACTTAGCTTATGATATTTTCCCCCCTACATTATTATATATTTGAGTTAAATTTACAAGTGCTCTGAGTCAGTGTTTTTGGAGGATTGGAGTGGACATATGTTTTAAAGGATTATTTAATGCTTTTTTCTAATTTTCTATTCATCAAGCTAGAAATGCCATCTGCCTTTATAGTTTATTTAGAACCACAATATTAATCATATTTCCCTGTGAAATCTTCACACTGGTGGTATTGAATTAGTTCTTCTCTGGTTTGTGTGACTTACATGACATAAAGGTTATAGGAAAGGTTATTTCTGGAGGTCATATTCAGATCATGCCCTTTGATACCATGGGTAGGATTCATCTCCTGTAGGTTTAACCTTCTAAACTCACCCTAAGTCAGCAGAAACAGAGACACATGACTTCATATTGAACTTGGCATAATCTAAAGCAAACAAGTTCATGAGTTACACTTCAGAGTTGTGGTGACACGATGCTGTTAGTAATGGAGGGCACTCCTGAACTAACTCCCAACTTCTGCATGTCTGGAGATAAATGGGATGAATCTCACTCTTAATCCAGGTTCTGAAATGTTGAAAAACTAAATACCCTGCTTCAACAGTGTCACCAGATGGCAAAGTTCTGTTTTAATTATTCTGGCCCAATCACACCAGCTTCACTGGCATATCCTGTGAAGGGTTCCTTCCAGAATACATGTGATCTCCTGATCAGATTCATGGGCTTTTTTCCTCCTGATTGGGACCCATGAATCTGTTTCTTCATCATGGTACTGTGCCCATGAGCACATGTGGGTCTGTGTTTAGACAAGAAGAGAGCAATTCCTTGGTGGTGAATAACATTTGAGGTGTTCACCCTGAGTGTATGTGGCTTAGGGCCTTCTTTCAAGTAGAGGTGCCTGAATTTCACTGAACTGGGATTTAGTCTGGGTTTAGGTCATCTGTTGATGTTTGGTAGGTCCTTTATGTCTAAGAAGTAGTAGCTGTTTGTTAAGTGGAAGAAGCCCACAGAACTTGTTCTATCTTGTATTGTTTTCTAATCTTTTTGATTAAATGTCTCATATCTGATGGTATAGGCTAGTATTTCACTGTATGTTAGAGGATTTTATTTCCTCTGTGCTGTCTGAAGTAATAACATTTAGTTCAAATCATAGCATCATCTGTCCCAATGAGTGGACTCAAAATCATAAATCACAATTAGCAAACCTTTAAAAAGAAAGAAGAAGGTTGGTTTAAACAGACTTTATCTCATAGCCAACTTTGCCATTTTTTATATATTCCAACAGAGTGATGGAACACTATTGGCTACAGGCTCATATGATGGTTTTGCAAGAATATGGACAGAAGATGGTAAGTCAAACATTTATTGTTCTTTAAGCATCAAACAGCAGTGAGCTGTAATTTGACCAATTTGTAAAGAAATTGTAATAATAACCTGTTCTTTATTCCAGGTAACCTTGCAAGCACCTTAGGTCAACATAAAGGTCCAATATTTGCCCTGAAATGGAACAAAAAGGGGAATTATATTTTAAGTGCTGGTGTTGATAAAGTGAGTTTTAAAAATACATTATTGTAACATATAAGTATGTTGATGAGTGAGCTTGTGCTGCTGAATTCCTTAAGATTAGTTTCTTCTTCTCCAGGCACCCTGGAGAGTTTACATTTCTTTAATATATTTTAGTGCATGTTGATTACATTTTTGAGGCTGCATGAATGTATACTATTTTCATAGAAAATGTTTAACTTTTTAAAATGTGTAAAATTGCATCTGGAGTGTGTCTCTGTTACAGAAGGAACAGCTTCCAGTACTTATAGTTTTATCAGCTATTTACAGGAAGAAAGGGATCTTAAACATACCCCACCTTTTTGCTCATCTAATTGTTGAAACACTTATTTGAATAAAATATATATGGCTTCCTCTAGAAATATGCAAAAAAATATGGTTCTGAACTGAAAATCACGCAAAACACAGTAGGTACAGCTAAGTGCACATTAGAGATTAAAATGAACAGCTGACTGATGATCCATTAAAACTGAAACTGGAAAGTACACAGCATTCATCTTGCATAAGTTTCAGTGTCTAAAAATTAGATGCATATGTCATCCTTGGCTTCCTGTACAAAATTCTTAGAGAAAAATGGCACTTCCAAGGGAGAGGCTGCATGGTCTGTGTTCCAGTGAGATGCACTGACAGTGCTTCTCTCCAGCAGCTGGCAGAGGGGAGTCCAGCTGAGATTTGTACTTTGTAAGCTCAGTGAATCCCTATATTTCCGTAACCTTGTGAAAATGGAAGCTTTAATATTGGCTTATATTCAGCTAATCTCCCAACTGTAATTCCATTACTCTGGCAAACTTACATTCTCAATAAAAGCAGCATTTCTTTAGGTGATCCATTATCAGCAAGATGATGCATCCCTAATTTATTTTCTGGAAGAATATACTCCAAATAAATTAATAATTCTCTCAGGAGGTGGTATTGAGCTCTACAGGGGACACACTCACGTGTGCTGTGGGTATGGATTAAACCTGTAGTAAGCCAATTACACCTGACTCTGTCCCACCTCAGTGGCAAGAAGTGCTGTGTACTCTGCTGATAGAAAAACATTTCACTTATTGCCTTGTTACAAATGGGGTTCAGCATCATTTTGAAGTAGAATTCAGCTGGCATCTTTTGAAAAGGGAAAAAGTGTTCTTTAAAGATCATAACTGGAACTTTTTTCCAATATGCTTATTGAAAATGGATAGTGTTGTCTTCTAGATTATTCAGAGAGAGTATGCCTGTTCTTCATAGTTATATTGCTTCTTTTGTAGGCATGATACTTCTTTATCTACACTTAGATTATTATTCTGTAATACCTAGAATTAATTTCTGGTTTTCCCACTGTTAAGCACGCAAGGCTCTCTGTAGTCAATAATTTTATCAGTTCATCATTTAGAATTGCTACTTAGTGAGGGTTATTTGGGTTTTTTTCTCTGAGCTGAACAACCACTAATCTTTTTTTTTTTCTACCCTTTCTTTGGATGCAGACAACAATAATTTGGGATGCTCACACAGGAGAAGCTAAACAGCAATTTCCTTTCCATTCAGGTACTTTTCATGTAACTCTTGTTTAGGAAAATGAAATGCAGTTTTCAATTCTGTCAATGTACTTTATCCATATCTGCCACAGGAAAGTTTCAATCAAGTTTTTTTATGCTTTAACTATCGTGAATATCATGGCTTGTTGGTTTATTCTCATTTCACAAAGACACAGTTCTGTGAGAATCAGCTTTGAAAGCTGATTTTAGGAGAGGATTTGTACACCAGCCATGTCTACCTACCTGAGCAATCCTGTTGTTATCTATGTGCTTGAATAATACCAGGTGGGGATTCATGAAGAGAATTTTCAGTGGAGGTGTCTGGGATCTTTTCAATTCTCTCTGCTCCTGTTTCAGTGAAGCTGATTTGAGGCAGAAGCAGGAAGATCTCTCATGCACCTTGCATTCACCACTGCACTCACAAAAGTCCTCAGAATTTATTAGCTCTTAATTTTAACTTGAATTTCTTCAATATTTGCTTTCTCTGATTATTGGAAATCAGTTGCCAGCCTTGAGTTTCAAAACCTTGTTGCACAAAAATGCTATTAGGATGGTTACTTATAGAACTGTTTTAAGAAGACAGGAGATGTCACAGATACTAAATAATCTTGAATAACAGACAGTCATTGACAAAATCTGAAATTCATCTGAGACCAGACATGTAAGATGATGGCTGAATTCATGATCCAAAGTGGCTACATTTGCATAGTGAAGAATTTTAAGGGGTATAGTAAAACTGAGTTTAAAACCATGAGAACATTCTGGATTCTGATGTTAGGGGTGTTCACCTTCCTAGTTCACTGTAACTAATCCATTTTTAAATACAACAAGCTTTCACAATGGTGTTTAAAAACACATTTCAATACTAATTTTAAAACATTATATTGAACATGCTTTTCGACTCAAACTGTTCTTATTCTCACATTTACACTGATGTGAATAATATGCAGTAGCAATCTAAATGGTTATTCAGCAGTAGACAAAAAGTATGTCCATGGGCACAGCAAATCCATACTCTGCATTTTTGTCACTCATCTCTCATTTATTAATGCAGCTGTTGGTTTAGAGGAGTTGGTGTCTGCTGACAGATTTTCTCACTGTGGCATTTATTTATCTACCATAACAGCAAACTGTGCACATAGAGTGATTTAGTTAATGAGATATTAATCCTCTGATCCCTAACTAGTAATCTAAGTAGTTGTGGATTCAGAGCTTGGTTGCCCCTTCAGAATCATGTTCACTGACACATAAGCTGTTTTAGCAGTGATGTGCATCAAGGACAAATCACCCCATCCCCTTCTTAGCAAGTTGATAACTCAGCTGTATCTACCAATGCAATATGTCCTTGTGCATGAAAAGATTTTTTAAAAAATTCTTACTGCACATGCTGTATATCTTTGGAACATGAGACACAACTGAAATGTAGACATGGAGAAGCTAATATTTTTAATTTTTTTTCACTCTTTCTTATATGTTTTCATAAGGATGTAAAGCAATTATTGAGAAAATGCTGTTGAGGAAATTTTTGATTGGAGAAAGCATGTATCCTACAAAACCTTCTTAAAATCAGCCAGACTCTCTATTCACTTTGTTCTCACAAGTCTAAAGCCACAAACCTCACCTTGTCCTCTTTGCATCACCAGGACAAACTAACAGCAAATTCCTTTCCATATCTGGAATCTGAAAACCTTGTCTACACTAGGATTAAAGGTGGATTTTAACAATTAAAAGTCTAGTCTAGGCAGGATACACCTCCTTTAACATATACTTCTTTGAAGTCTGGAGGTAGTTGACCTGAAAAAACATAAGGTTTTTATACTGTCTGTTTCTTTGTACCAACTGGTTTAGTCTACACCACATGGACAAAACTGTCATCCTAAAATATGTAAGGAAAAGTTCCTTTGTCTGGGTGTTGAAGGCCTCCATGTTATTGTTGTTCCCATGTAATTTTTGAGGCTTTTGTTCAAAATACGTAACTATGCAGATAAGTAGCTTCTAGGGTTTCATTATTTTTTGCAAAACTATGAATCATCATAGGGCATTTGATCAAAATATGTATTCACAAAACTTATTTCTTTAAAAAGGAGCTAAATAATCCAATTTTGACATTTCCTGATAGATACAGACTGATGTCTGTGCTTGCAGGAGCAAGCTGTTAAATTGACACCAAAAGAGGTATTTGTGTGGCCCAGTTTTAACCATCTGTGTGAGGTGACAGGACAAGGGGTGAAAGGATTCAAACTGAAAGACAGAAGGTTTAGATTAGATATCAGGAAGAAATTCTGTACTGTGAGGGTGGTGAGGCACTGGATCAGGCTGCCCAGAGAAGCCCAGGTTGGATGGAGCTCTGATGATCTGGTCTAATAAAAGGTGTCCCTGTCCTCAGCAGGGGGCTGGAATTGGGTGTTCTTTAGGGTCCCTTCCAACCTAACCCATTCTATAATTCTGTGATATCAGTGCTCTGAATCACACTTAAATTTGTTCTGAAAAAGGCTAAAATGCCAGATAATTATTGTAACACTTCCATTTTTGGTTTGTATTTTAGCTGCATTTTTTAAGGATTTTTTTGCTGCTTTTAGTATGATATATTATGATATTCTAATTGTTTCTATGCAATTGGCTGGTATCCTGCGGTTTTGGAAATACTTTGGCAATTTGATTATTTGCGTCAGGAACCATGTTTGTTTGATTTTTTCAAACTTTTTAATGTAGTTACATATCCAGTAAAGATATGACTGAGTACACCAATAAATGAATCAGTATTAATTATCAGCACTTTATGATTCAATTATGCTGCAATGCAAATCCATAGCTTTAGGTACCAATAGCTCTCTGAAAATTAGTTTTTGACTCGTACATCTCCTACTAGATATTAGCCCTGAAGGCATATTGCTATTAATGATGATTTTTTTTTTTTGCTTTGAAATAGTAATACAAA
Source organism: Ammospiza caudacuta (assembly GCF_027887145.1). Classification (NCBI taxonomy): domain Eukaryota; kingdom Metazoa; phylum Chordata; class Aves; order Passeriformes; family Passerellidae; genus Ammospiza; species Ammospiza caudacuta. The sequence goes on from NC_080594.1 coordinate 100,774,721, forward strand.
GCTTGTAGCATAAAAAGAAAGGCAAACAGGCAGTTAAAGAAAGATCTTTGATTGTTTCCTAATCCTCATTCATGTTCATTGGAAAACTCAAAAGTAGTCTGCTTTCCTCACACATTTTTCCTTTATATTTCTGCAAGGTAGTAATTCCTTATCTGTCATAGAGAATTATTGAGCTTTTTCATTAATACTGAAAAAAGCTCTTTCTATGAAACAGCGTCAGCCCTTCATTCTCATTTAGGGAGCTACCTGATGACTCAGATGGTGATAGGGATCTATTTTGTTTTGTAGTTCATAAAAATTATAATAGGAAAAACATATTTAAATGTAACATAGGAAAAACATATTTAAATGTAACAGGCTTATCTTTTCACCTCTATATTACCAAAGTATCTTTCTAAACATGTTTGAGTAGGGAATTTCTTGGTTTCGTTTTAAGGATGAATTTGCATTGTATCTTTGCCAGGAAGAGATCCAACTTTGTTTCCTATATGCTGGTTTCATTCTAGCACACTTGCTTCTCATAAGAGTGTGCTGAGAATGAAGATTTCTCTATTTTAGCAAGTCTTATGTCATCCTCTGGAGGGCAGCTAAACTCTATCCTGAGGGAAAAAGCCTGAGCAGCAATCATAGAAACACAAGCAAGCTGTTCGTCAGGAGCTTCCTCCTGCTCCTGCTTGCACTCTGCACTGACATGCTGGGAGAGTTGTTTGGGGATTTGTTCCCATTCTTTTTGCAAAGTGTGTGTGTGTGTGTGTATGTGTTGCACACATGCACATGCTCACGTGTTCTCTGTGCACAGAGTTTTCTTAGTTCAGTACTCGTTAATGCCAAACCCTCTACAGAAACCCTTCCTCTCATTTCAGATGAGGCTGATTAATGTACCTGCCTAAAACCAGTCCCCAAGCAAATCAAACTGAATTTTAGTGTTATTAATCCATGTGCCTGCACAGAATGATAGGTTTGTATCAAAGGGTGCACAAAGCTCTAGTGCAAAGGGACACAGCCACCTGCTCCTCCACCTTCCCATGTGTTGTGTCTGGCATTCACAGGAACATGCTTGTCTAACCCAGATGGAATTCTCCACACTTTTTCTGGGTTAGTTTTCTTTCAGTTTCTTCACTGAACTGGGTTACAGAGGGATGAATGCTAGACATAAGCCATGATATGCATAGCTGGGAGCAGAGAGGGTGGAGGGTGTGTTTTGCCCCCTCTCATGTAACTTGACACAAAAGATTCTCATAAGTAGTTGCTGTGCAAAGTATCCAGATTATCCATGGGAATAGAAAAGATACTCTGTGTCCTTCAGACAGTCCCTGTCAGCCCTGTAACTGGCTGCAGGTGACAGACCAAGAACTAGCCTGTAGTCCGTTTCATTCAGACAGGTGATGGGAGGAAAATGATTTGGGATAGCTGCTTCTTTATGTGATCCCTGATATTCCTTCTGTTGTTTGTATTCACAGCTCCTGCTCTGGATGTAGACTGGCAGAACAACACTACTTTTGCCTCCTGCAGTACTGACATGTGCATCCATGTGTGCAGACTTGGCTGTGATCGTCCCGTTAAAACCTTTCAAGGACACACAGTAAGTTTAAGGAGTCCAAAATGTTGGTGGTAAAGTCACAGCAAATGTTACAATGATGGCAGATGATGGGTGTGCACACTATGTTCTAGCAGCAAAGGTGTTAAACCCCATTGTTTCCCTAGAAGTATATTTATTCCTTGGGAATGAGGGATTCACTGCCTGTGAGAAGGGATAAAATGTTCTAAATCACTACAGGAGGCAACACCTCTGGCTTAAACAGTGAGAGTGTTTCTGGGTAGCATGAGCTGCAGACTAAAGGCACATTGATAAATAAGATTCTGTTTTCCACTGGCTTAATGTCCTTTACTAAATGACAGCTTATGAACAAGGAGAGAACAGTTTACCTCCAGCCATTGTTCAGTTTTAGAATCAATTTAATCTAATAAGATATATTAAAGATTTCCCCACTCTTTCCTTGGTGGAATTTAATGGATGTCAAAGGTTACTTTTTCTAGGTTCCATTTGTGAGAAAAACTGTGATCATTCACTGACCCATAATTCAGATGTTAGCTTCCAGAACTATGCATTTGGAGACATTTATCTTAGTCTGTGGTTAAACTGATATTTTGTGACAGGTTGTACATTCCTAACAATAGACTGGTGCTTTTTATTATTATATGAACTGCCCTGCTTTGTACGTGATCCAGATTTTCACTTCAAATATATCTATATTTGTTTTTAATTATTACTGAAACTTGTAAAATGTATAAAGAAAAATTTAAATATATTCCAGGATTGTTTTCACTGAGACCCTGGGCCAATTTATATATTTAAGAAATAGTCTTTCCCTTTTTATAAAACACTTTTTTTCTTTTTACTTGTAGCTGTGAAAGAGCATGGGAAACTTACTCATTACCAAGGGGATACACTAGGCTTAGTTAATTACAAAGTGCTAGAAAGACTGAGAGAAAGCATCCTAAACTGTTTAATATTCCAGCATGGAATTAATTTACACATAAACCTCTCTTTAGAGAGATCAGCACTGTTGTAGAGCTACAATATGAAGAATTGTCAAGTCCATAAAACAAAACACCCCACCAGTATCATTATTTTCTTTTGAAAATTTGTATCACCAAGTCTACAAAACATTAATGAAAGAAATGTCCCAGTTTTAAAAAGAAGGTAATGCTGCATCATCAATCTGTCTGGGTTTATTTAAATCCTAGGAAATAATAAAAGGGTAGGAGTAACTTTGAGCCAGAACACACATCAGAAGATTGCTTGTGTGTATTGTTCACAAGCACAGGATGGTTCCACTCCAAAATGCCACCTAAATACATAGCATGTTGGGCACGCAGCAGTGCTTTTGTTCACCCCTAAAAGCACCAGCACTGTAATTTGTGGGTGAACTTGTTCCATGCATAAACCTTGAGTGCCCTCTGCTGAGTGCCCAGTACAATGCAGTAACTGGAATATTTGCTTAATAATCTCACTCTTGATTTCAGAACGAGGTGAATGCAATCAAATGGGACCCATCTGGCATGCTACTAGCATCTTGCTCTGATGACATGACATTGAAGGTAAAACAATTTCCATTCCTGTTTTTCAAGAAGTGAGGACAAAAAACTATGTCTCTTTTTCAGTCTTCTCCAGAATGATGATAGTGTATCACTTCAAACTCTGCATGAACAGTAGTTTTCAATGTTGTCCCATATTTCTTGAAGCAAATCTGAGAGATTGAAGACAGAGAAGCAAACACTGGGGAAATTGAGGCATCCTATCCAAATAAGTGTTACATGACTGATATGCCATTGTCACAAAAAAGCCATAGTTTAAGTATAGATAATGTAAAGCTTGAGCAGCTCAAAACCCTTTCTCATTTTTCTTTTCCAGCCACATCAAATGAAGGCTGTCTGTGTAGGAGTAGCTATATGATGTTATAGCAAAGTCCTCCTGCTGGACTGATGATTTATGCTGGTTCCTTGAAGAAAGCAAATACCCCAGGAAGGATTTGGTTTTGTGGCTAGAATTGTACCAGCAATAGTTTCCTTGCAGTATGGTTGAGTTAATTAAGACTCAGATCTCTTTGCACTGCTGATTGACACAGGTGAAGCTTAGGACCTGAAACTGAGACAGCAGCAGAATTTGCAGATGAGAGCTAAGAGAATCTCAGCATTGTGAATATTTCCTGTTCATAGGTGGACTGACTTCTGCTCTGTCTTTGCCACATACCCAGTGAGGTTTTCATCACTTTGGATTCCAGATGTGTTATTGCAGGCTAGTGACAGAGCTGGAGATTTGCAGAAAACAGGGGTAAAAGGCAGCAGCTTGCCTGTCATGCTGCCACAAAGCACTACTGCATAACTGTTCTTGCTCTGCTTAAACATCCTGACCCAGTGGTGGCACATCTTTTTGGTGCCCAGTTGCATGCTGTGTTTTAAAAACCACTATGGTTCAGTGTTGTTGTTACCAGTTCAAGTTCCTGACCACTGAATTTGGCACAAGAGCCAGTGCTTTGCTATCTCTGGCCTCACCTGGGTATAAAAACCTTCATTGATGGAGACAGAGACAGCAAATGCTCCAAATGAAGGCATTATTCTTCTTCCTTTTCCTTTGTAAATCACTCCTCTCCAACTTTTTTCTTCTCTGTTTTTGGAATTCACAAGCTTTTCCTATAACTTCTTGGAACATGCTGCCTGTCAGCCGTAGAACATGTCTGAGTTTGTGTAGCATTTCCAAAAGCAGTCTCAGGTACACTGATGGGAATTCAGCATAAGAACACATCATTCTCTTGGTCAGACTACAACAACTGAGCTAAGTCATTACTACATTTTCAGTATCTCTCTGAAACTGACTGACTAAATTTGAGCTATTTTCCCTGCTGTGAATTCCTTCATCTTACTTTCTCAGTTAGCTGACAAAAAGAGGTACTAAATTACCTGTCATCTCTACACTGAAGTATTTGACCATGTAACACTACAGAAACAGCTGATTGTCTTCCATCTTCTATACTGTTAAAAACAGGGGAGAGACAAATAGAGTTCAGGAGGAAAAGGAAAATTTTACTAGCATAAGAGAAAATTGCTGTGTTCTAAGCAGTTGCTGCAATTTTCTTCTTGTCCTTTAAAATGACTGCTGTTGCAATGTATGAATAAAATTCTGGTTAAACTTCTTCAAATAGATAAACTTCTGTGTGAAAATAGTTACAGCCTTTTGGAACTACAGCAACTCTTTAGTTCTTATCTATTGAATAAATACTATTAAATGTGTAACTCTTCTCCCTACTGGAATTATTTTAATGTATGTGCCAAATTGCTGCATTAATAAATTATATTAATGTGTATTCAGGTGAATTGAGATCTCAAATAAACAAATGTAAGAATAGCATAGAACTGAAATAATTCAGCTGAGAAGAGATTAATAATGTTGCCATTTTCCTCCATTATTCCTCTGATTTAGATATGGAGTATGAAGCAAGATACTTGTGTACACGATCTTCAGGCTCACAGCAAAGAGATTTACACTATCAAATGGAGCCCTACAGGACCAGGCACCAGCAACCCAAACTCCAACATCATGTTAGCAAGGTAAAAAATACCTCTCTTTCTAGCCTGCCAAGAAGGATCATCTTTCTGACATGTAACCCCACTGTCACTTTGCCATCAGTCTTCCTGCAGACAATTCCACTATAAAGTATCTGTGTATGTAAGTCAGGAGGATGGATACAAAGGGAAAGGATTCGTATTTGAAAAAAGAAAGGGAACAAAGAAAGAAAATTGAGTCATGTGGTATTTAACGTTTCAGCTGCCTTGATAAAATGGTTGTAAATTTGGCATTGCACTTTCACATCCAGCATTGCGTTGCTGGGAGTGAAAATCTTGCGGCAGGTGCTCTCAGGATTCAGGCAGCTGGAATGGTTTGTAACTGGAGTCATGCAACTCACCTGGGCAGTTGGAGAAAATTTTTGTAGCTTTAGCTAATAGAGAAAAGCTTGGATAGTCTTTGAAGTTCCACTTGAAAATCTGTGCAAAATTCTTCTTTGAGCTTAGAAGATACATTTACTGTATGTATCTTCTGTATGTAGAAGATACATTTACAATGCCAATTGATGGTAGTACAGTGGGTTTATCAGATCAGCTCATGGCGTGTGCAGTGTGGGGAGAAGCTGTATCAAAACTAGTTTATTTTACTCCTTAGTCTGGGAATGGACATGGAAGAACCTCACTTTTCTGGAGTTATTCTTTTAATATTATTTTTAATGCAAATGATTTCCTTTGCCTTTCTCCAAGCCCACAGTTTGGGATTGAAATGGAATGTAGCAAAAATATCACTGAAACAAAGTGAAAAGAGCCACAGTTCTAGAGAAGTATAAAATGCTAATTCATTAAACAGGTTGAATCTATTAGGAGTAAGATCTCTCTGGGCCATTTAGCCCATTAATGACAAGATATATTTGACCTTCCTGAATAACAGGAGGTAGAATCTCAAAAGTGGGGAGCTTGGCCTTGTTAGGGCTATATAGAGCACACCCACATATGCCCTAAGGGTCCTCATACAAGAATTCAGTTCTACAGCTGTAGTTCTTAAGATAAAAATCATACAGGCTGTGGTACATTTCAGCTTTTCTGTTTGAAACATTATGTCTTGCTTAGCCAAAGGAAAAAAAACCCTGTGGTATTTTCTTTTAACACCTACAGTCTCACAGTACAAGTTGATTAGCACCCAGATGATTACATTCTCATGTTTGAATGCTTCTTGCAGTGCTTCGTTTGATTCCACGGTTCGGCTGTGGGACGTTGACCGAGGCGTCTGCATCCACACGTTAACAAAGCATCAAGAGCCTGTCTACAGTGTAGCTTTTAGTCCTGATGGAAAATATCTAGCCAGTGGATCCTTTGACAAATGTGTCCATATATGGAATACTCAGGTACTGTTTTGCCTCGTGTTAAGCACATCTGGTTTAGGTGACACGTTAATAGCAAAAGCTTAAATGGAAAATGTGTGTACCTAGGTCATGCATGACCTGCCTGCCAGGGTGAACCTGCTGGTATTGGCTGGCACAAATCCATGGCAGCTGAGTCACTCAGGTGCAGTGAGGTGACTGCCCAGAGCAGTTGTGCTTTGTATGCTAAAACAGGTAGCATGCATGAAAATAGGTATGTTGCTTTGAGTCATCAGCTTTGTGAAGCAAAGGTGTTGATTAGAAATAAGGGATACTTTTATTTAGCTACAAACTGAGCTCTGCTGTGAATCTAATGCTCCTTGCTTAGATGTTGTGAAGAGGGGCTATGGATACAAAAATGTACAGGCAGGGGACTGGTGATATTCCGGAGAAAAGTGGGATGTCATAGTTCCACAGATGTAATTCTGGATACTGGTACCTCACAACCTGAATTATCAGCAAACTTCCCAGGCCTTTACTATTACAGAGTTGACAAAAACAGATGTCTTGAGTCCTACTGTTTCTGGAGGAGCCTGTTGCTCTTCATTGCAAGGACCACTTTCCTGACTGTTTCCTAACAAGTTTCCATCACAATATGGAGGTGGCCGTAGCTGGGTGATCTGAATAGCTCCCCCTTTTAACACAGTGTCACATGACAGAGAAAAAGCAGGGGAACTTCTGTATCCAATGTCTGCATGATGTTTTGCTTTGTAGAGTGGAACTCTAGTCCATAGCTACAGAGGCACTGGGGGCATCTTTGAAGTCTGCTGGAATGCTAGAGGAGACAAAGTGGGAGCAAGCGCATCAGACGGATCGGTAAGGTTCATCAACAGCGCAAAAACTGGGGGGAGATTTCTTTTCTGGGAGCATGAACAAAAAGCAGGGTGCTGTATTTGCCTCCTGGGGACAGAGCTGAAGATAGAGGCAGCTCAAGACACAATAAGTTGCTCTGTGTGGTGTATTAAAAATGCTCCTGCTTTGAAAGGTTTTGAATGCTAGGAGGTGGTGTTCCTGTTGGAAATGAAGAATGCTTGTGGAATAGGTGAATACTCCTGAAGATGCCAATGACTTCTAAATATGTATTTGACAAAAACAACAGTAGTGTTGCTTCTATCATTATCTGTCAGCTTTAATGAAGAGCAGATCACAGCAGTCAACTCTGTAACAAACAGTTACCCTGGAGCTTTCAGAGTTTGATTCCACAGAAGAATATTCCTATTCCTTTGAATAGGAATAGATAAAGGAGGAAATTTTCAGCATGATACCCAAAGATTTTGTCACGTGGTAAAAGAGAAATATTGCCGTGGGTACTGATTATTCCTTACTATTTTTTTGCTGTTAATGTTACTTCTAAAAAAATTCAATTGCAGCATGATCAGCTTGTGCAGGACACACCTGGCTGGCTGGCATAACTACTTCAGAGAGTATTTTTCATCTGATTTTAACAAAGGGAACAGCTATGACATGATTCAGTTCTTTAAGCTTAGTTGTGCCATCTCAGACAGTGCCATGCCTGGCTCCCAACAGCTGCTCCAAATGGGCACCTGTCCACTGTCATGCTTGCCAAGCCTGCATCTGTTCTGGATATATTTCAGAAGTGGAAGTGGACATGATATTTAGGGAACTGAACAGATCCCATAATCTTACACCAAAATGTTTGTTTGTAAACCAGCGAAAGCCTAGCTAAGTGTTAAATGTGTGGGTTTCACTTGGGCTCTCTGCTATGTCAGTTTGTCCCTTTACTTGTGTGCTGATTTGAGGCTGGGGAGTGTAACATCCAGCTGGCTGGTCCACCTGTGTACAGGGCGCATGACTGGGATTTCCACATCACCTTCACAAATGCTCTTAACACAGGCTCTTCTCTCCACAGGTTTGTGTTCTAGACCTGCGGAAGTAAAAGTGAAATGTTTTAGAAGAAATTTCAAATGGACCAGCAGTGAATGTGTGGGGAGAAGCACTCTTCAAAACTATTCTTAACAGCTCCAGAACTGTACAAACTTGAACAAAGTTAGAGTGTACCGTGAAACCGATTCTCCCTGGCCACAGGTGACTTGTATTTTGTCCGTAACCTTCATCAAGGAGTAAAATCGCAGTCACTTCAGAGGGGGAGGGAATGGTTTCCACCTGGAACATTCAGCCTTGGAAGCATGAAGCCACCAGCTAGGCATTGCACTGTTTGGTTTGCATCTGAGAACTTGCTCTGATGGCTGGGGAAAAAAAAAAAAAAAAAAGCTGTGCCAAAAAAATTAATAAAAAGGAAAAAAAAGAAAAAGAAAAGAAAAATGCTGTGATAAACCAAAAGGGAAAAAAATCCTCCTCCATGCGGTGTTGTATTTTTTCCTTCCAATTTGGACACTACAGTTGCTCTCCCAAAGGACGTTCAAAGACCAGTTTGTACTGATGAAATGCTCAACTTTGTAATCACAACACTTTCTATTTTCTAGACTACTTTTTTTGTTCAGTGGTTTTTCTATCAGCTGGAATATTGCAGCCTGGAGGATTCCAGGCTTAGGATGAAACTTTTGTTTTCCTTTTATTTCTCCCTTCCACTCCCAGCTTTTCCTTCCTTTTTTTCTCCTCTTTCTTTTTGCCCCCTTTTTTTTTTTTTTCTTCTCCCTGTATGCCCATAGTAGATGCAGCCAGGTGGACATGACAATGAAAATTTTTGACAGACTGCTTCTCCTCTCCTCTATAACTTCCTTTTCCTTTCTTTCTCTCCATTTAAAAGAAAAAAAAATCCTCCATGCTTCAGATCTTAGCGTCTCAAGGGCACTTTCAGCAAATTGTGTAATAAGTGCTTTATATAAGAATGCAGTGCTGGGGAAGATTTTTACAGGAGAAAGATGACTTTTAACAGAAAGAACCCAGTGTATTTTTGGAAAAAAAATATTTTTTATGTTAAACAGTTTTAAAAGCCTAAATGGCCACAAAATGTAGACCAGTTGTGTAATTCAAGCAAAAAGAATGACACAGAGTCCAGGGAACATGAAAGGCGCAGTATCCTTTTTCTCTCCTCTCTCAGAAAGTGCTGTAAGAAAAAATGGTGTTTGATACAAGAAATACCAGTCCTTGACTAAAGTCCTTTTCCAGCAGCCAGCCATTTGCATAGTCTCATTCCATTTTTTATGGCTGTTTGATGATGTAAACTTACTCAAAGAGATTCAGAAGCCTGAGACTATAACATTCATTTTCTCTAGTCTGTATTTCTGATTGTTTTCAGTAACCAGGAGAAAATGCTTGTGTATCTTCTTTCCTCTAGAGATAGTTCAGATTTTGACAGAATATGGGTTTTGCTGCCTGTGGCCTTGCTGAGCAGTGCTGTCTTCCACTGTTCATTATTCCAGTCAGTCAGTGGGGTTTTGCCACTGACTTAATGAGACCAGGTGGACTGAAATACATTGACTGCATCTGTCACTGCTGAAGAATGGACTCTCACCAAGCTCCTGTCCATCCATGGACCACACACACCCAAAGGCTCTGTCATTGCAATGGGTGATGTTGCTGTCACCACATGTGTGCTGCATCCTGCAGGGAAAGCTCTGGGTCTGCACTTGCAGGGTTGCTGTCTGCCCAGACTGGTCTGGCCTCAAGGGTGTCCTCAGTGTGGTGCACTGGAGCAATGAATTCATTAACTTATGACATCCTATGTAAGTTCCATCTCAGCATGTAAACCTCAATGTGGTGCTCTGGAGCAATGAATTCATTAGCTTATGACATCCTATGTAAGTTCCATCTCAGCATGTAAACCTCAATGTGGTGCTCTGGAGCAATGAATTCATTAGCTTATGACATCCTATGTAAGTTCCATCTCAACGTGTAAACCACTGGAAAGTTGTGGGGTGAAATGATCAGAACAACAATGGAGAGTTCCAAAGCACCACGAATCCAATCGACTGTGGACAAGATTTCCTTACTGCAGCCGTGACACCTGCACAGATGCCAGCTGAAGACTGCACTGCTCTAATTGAGGAAATGACAAATGCAAAGAAGGACACATAGGCAGAGTTTACTGAAAGGGCTGTAAACTATAAGGCATCCTTGGGTGGTGTCAGGCATGGCTTAGATCCTCAGAACTGGCTGAGTCATGCAGGTGTCTTCTCTACAGCCTAGGCTAGGATCTGTAGGAGAGAGTAGACAGGCCACAAACCTCTTAACAAATGTAGAACTTTGTGGCCCAGAGTCTCTGTAACACAGCATCATCCCCTTGGTTTGACCACAGCTGCTGGAGGTGTGATTTGATCTGAGCAAACCCAGAGCCCTCGGGCTGAACTGGTGGTGTGAGACCTGCTGAGATCCATCAGCCTGGAATCTGAACACCATCTGTTCTATGGAGTTTTCTTCTCTGTATGCTTGCATCTGTAGGGGATCTTAGTCCTTCTAGTGGAACTAGATGCTGCCAGCTTCAGCTGCATTTCCTAAAGATACACCTTGGGAAAGGAGAAAAGAATAGAAAGAAGTAACTGCTGAAAAGAATGGAAAGAAGTAACTGCTGAAAGTATTAGTTGAAAACAGTTATGTGGAATTATGGTTACTAGTGATAGTTAAGGTTGTTTGTAATTTATCTCAAATAATTGGATGCCAGGCAGTATCAAGGATTATTTTTGGTGTTAAATGCTTTTATATGCTGGTTTTAGTTTTTTGCACCAAGAGCATGGCTGTAGATCACCATGTGGCAGTTTTGCACTCTTTCCTAATAACCACATGTACCTGCTAATTTAAAGTCACTCCTTTTTTTGAAAAAAAGAGGATTGCTCAAAGAGTCTTGAACTTGAATACAAGGGCACAGTGTGGTTTTGTGACGCGTTGTTGGGACAATGATCTGACTGCAGTCATTGCGTGTAAACGGTTAAATTCCTGCGCTGCTTTTGGGGCAGTTCTGAGAATAACAAGCAGAAGTTGCTGGTCTGTGGGAGGGCAGCACTGATGGGGCTCTGACCTTGCCTCTGTCCCTTGAGTGACACCTGAATAGGCCAGACCTCAGGGTTTGAAGAGGTTCATTTGCTCAGTGCTCCATGGCTGGCTGGCTCCACAGCCCATGCTTCACAGTTGTTCCCAGGATAGCTACTGTAGAAAACAGGGCAGTGTCTGTGACACCTGTTCCTTTCTTAACATTTTTTTAATTTGTCAGAACACCACTTTGCTTGCCTACATGGAGGTAAGGAGCCAAGAGAAACAAAATTTGAGTATCAATTGTTTTGCAAAGCTCATGTGTGAGAGAGGCTGCTGCTCCAGAAAGTTTTCTAGATGGACCATCAGAGTTAAAAGCAGTGTATGTGAAGAGCTAAGAAAATTCACTTTTCTAACCTTCCACAAAATCCTGAAGACTGGAAAGATGCTGTAGTAGCATCTTTAGTAGCTAGTTTTCAACTGAAATGAGAGCTGTTAAGGAAGGCAGGAGGTGGAGTTGCAAAGGTTAATCTTAACCTAAGGACATGGTTCCTTCAGGACACCAACAGTGGGGGCAGAGAGCTTTTCCAGGCAGCAGTTCCAGGTGGGAGTCTCAGCCCAGCCTGCAGCACTGAGCTCCTGGGAGCTCTCCCTCCCTCCCCTCCAGCAGCAGCACATTCCCAAGCTGGCAGAGCCTCTCTGAGACTCCCCTGCAGCAGAGCTGCACAAAGCAACAGCCCAGGGCACTTGCTAAGATTTCTTCCTAGAATTTTGTTTAGAGTTCTTTGTAACAGAAGAGAAATGGAAAACCTAAGTGACCAAACAGGATTGTGAAACCATCCAGAGACTTGCTGGATTTTTATTATTGCTGGCTGTCTGGAACTGGCCCGGGAGTGAAAAAAAAACCCAGTTTCTGAAAAACCACTATATTCTGTGGGTTAGAAGGATACTGAATCTTTTATGTAGAAAACACTGGGTCCCTTATGGGGCAATAAAGGGCCTGACTTACAGGGTTATACACACATTAACCCCATGCTACATCTTAGAAATTTCCTTTTAATTTGTTAAAAAAAAAAAGAAAAAAATAGCTAATTTTAGAGCCAAGTGAAGTGCACTTTGTCAAATGTAAGGGTCTGCTTTGTTTTTGGGTTTCTTTTTCTTTTTCCCTTTTTAATTTTTCCTCCTTTTTTTTCCTCTTAACTGCCTTTTTAAAAGATGTGGTTCTTTGTCAATTGCAGAAATGTTCTTTCAGCCACTCACTGAAATTCTGAATTCTGGCTTCTGCAGTTTTTATTGTCTGTGTCAGACTTGCAGCCAGACTTGGTTCTCATTTAAGCATTTCCCAGGTTCTATTGAAACAACATCAACCCTTATTTTGTTTCTCCCCCACCCACACTTTCTTCAAATTCACTTTGTGTATTGTAGCTCATTTGTTTTAAGGAGAGAATCAACAGATCATATTCAGTGTCTTGAATAAATTGCTATATTTTGATATTAGAGAATTCTGTGCGTGTTGTTCCTTATTCTTTTCTGGCTGTTTTGCATCCTGCACATAAGAGCTGGGGTTAAGTGACTGAAATTGTGATGTGGTGTCCCTGGCCTGTGGATGTTTAAAAACCTTGACCATGGGTTCATAGGATTTTGTAGTACACAGGGCATGGACACTTTAGCCTCTATTTTTCTTTACTTTAATACAGATTACCACAAACACCACAACTCACCAACTCACCATTAGCAAGTACACCTATAATAAAGAAAGCAAATATATATATATATATATATATATATATATATATATATATATATATATATATTACTATTACAGAGTAGTATCTGCGGCATTGATATAGCAACAATCAGTGATACAGCAGCAATAAATTTATAGCAACAATCAAATATAGCAGCACCCAATAGTAGTAGCAATTAAGTGTGCGTATATATATATGTATATATATATATATATATATATATATATATATATATATAAATTACAGGTTACAACTAAGTTGTTACTGCTGAAACTTGGCATTAATACAACAGCAGATAAACTTAGGATAAGTTAATCACATGTACAGATTGGACACCAAGCTGTAGATCTCAGAAGGGGCATCCCAGAGGTGGGAGGATGAAAGAGGCCAGCCCCAGCCTTGGGCTGAGTGAGGGAGCAGTAGAACAGGCAGGGTCTCCCTTCAGGCACAATCCATGTCACAGAGTTTGGAGTCAGCAAGGCTTCCCCAATGATGGTCCAAGGTCTTGCAGACCTGTGTAGGAAAGGGACAAGGATGTGCAGTGCAGGAAGAGAAAGAGAAGCTGATTTGGATAGAAAATCATCTCTGTCATGGACACATAAGAGGGTTCAGGACACCACCACTTTGAGCAGTCAATGGATGTAGTTAATTTCTGTTTTTCACCTGGGACACCTGACAGATTATGATTTCAGTTCTGTTTTGGAACTTCTCCTGCTCTTGCAGTTGAAACAGTGGAAGTTACCAATACATTCTTTCTCAGGATGTTATCCCCTTTTTCCAGACTATTTTTCAGCTTTTCAGGTGATGTTACTTGGACTTGCACTTTCTGAGGGTATCTCAGGATGTCTCTGGTACCCAGCTGCATTTCAGAGATGCTGGCTGCACTTCTCAAGAACTTCTGGTGCCCAGGCTCACATCTCCCAGGCTGGCTGGTCATTTCTCTCCCAGCATTTTGGCAGACTTCTCCTGTTGAGTACTTTTTCCTTCTGAATCAGGTCACCTTTGTAGCTGTTCCCATCACATGTTTACTGTTTGATTTTATTTCCTCCAATGCTGTATTTATTGGAAATTTATACAGCTGGTAAGGAACCAATTTGAGTAAAATTGGGTTGTTGAAGTACTTTTTAAAGTTTCCTTCAAATAAGTTTCCTGAAAAGGACATTTCTCCATATAAAATAAATTGAACTTGAGTTCTGATCAAGGTAAATCGTTAATTTTTCTTTACCCAGGCTAAAATTCAACGTTGCTTAAGCAGTTGGAAGTTTTTGAAGAACTTCACATGAGTGGAATATTCTGAAGTTGTCACAGTCATCCTCTGTGTCAGGAGCTCCCATGGGCTCCTTTCTCTGCTTAGGGCTTAAGGCACTGACCTGAAAGGATGCAAGGGGAGGGAATTGCTCAGCATTAACAAGCTGAGTGTTGTGTAGATTTTGGTTGGGTTTTATTCCACCAAATGGTTTCCATGGTACCTGGGGGGATTCAGCATGAAATGGGGTTCTGGCTTTGTGACCATGTAAGAGGCTGAACCATTGACCTGAGCTAAGGCTGATTGTCCAAAGCCTTCAAAAGGAATTAGTGCTCAGAGCAAAACCAGTCCTGTGTGTCACATCATCCACTTCTGAGGTGTTTAAGGACCCAGAGCATTAAGTTAGGATTGATATATAACATTTGGAAAGACAAAGGGGCTAGAAAAGCTGGTGTGCTGGTGATGAGCTCCTCAACACATAATGTGTTCAAAAACAAGAGAATGCAATGCACTTTCATGACATTTGTGTCAGTTCATGTTCTGACTCAGCACTTACATCTTCATAACAGCTTCTCAAAATAAAAAGTATGAGAGCCAAGGAGACAGCTACAGTGGGGCTGGAGCTTCGGGGGTAGTGCTATATAAAGTTCTCACTTTACCTGCTTCTTAAATAAATGCTATGTCATGGTCCTATTTTTAGTCATGTTATTTTCCAGGAATGTTTTCAGACAATGTATGAGTGTCAAGCTAAAACTGTAGTTTAGTTTTCCTGCCTTTATCCTCTCTATATATATTTACTTTGCCTGAATTATGTGAGAACTAACAGTGGAAGCATTGAGCAGTCCTAAACATTTGCTTCTCACTTCTGTCAGTGTGCAGTACAATTAAGGGCACTTTTAGAGCTATTCTGCAAGATGTAATATTGAAGCATCTCACACAACTCCTTTCCCTGCCATCATTCTGTGTATCATTTCCAGCCAAGGGTGAGATCAGCACAGACCATTAAGAGCACATGCAATTTCATATTTGAAGCTCTGTGGTATAAAAAATAATTTTTAAAGCTTTGAAGTCTTTTAAGTGAAGAAATTACTCACTTGGCAAGGAATTTATCATCATTGCTGACTCCTTTCCCAATAGGAAGGAAGATCTTTTGTTTCCTTAGAGATAGGTTTTTTTCCACTTCCTTTTGAATATAGTCAAAAAACCAAAAGAATACAAAACCTAATAGTTGCAGGAAAGCAGCTATATCCTCTTTCATGGCTGCAAGGTCTAACATCATTTACCTTCAAAGAAGAAGCCTTGACTTCACCATGTGATTCATTAGTCATGATTTCAATACAAGAGATCAAAAAAAAAGATTCTGCTCATCACTTTGCTATCCTTTCCATTAAATACTCGGACAAAGTTGACATCCTTGTCCTTCACTAGAGTAATTCATCACAGTCAAATGCACAACAGACAAAAATGGATTTGGCTGCAAAGCACTGCCATTTTGCAGTTCCAAATCTGAGAATTACCTCTCTAGGCTTGTGAGAATCTGTAGTGTCAAGTGAGCATCACATCCCTACATGTTGTGTTACAGATCCTGAAAAAATTCTGAATATTTTCTTGAAGGGAAATACAGAAATG
Source organism: Ammospiza caudacuta (assembly GCF_027887145.1). Classification (NCBI taxonomy): domain Eukaryota; kingdom Metazoa; phylum Chordata; class Aves; order Passeriformes; family Passerellidae; genus Ammospiza; species Ammospiza caudacuta. The sequence continues at coordinate 100,790,695 of NC_080594.1, forward strand.
CCAGACCCTTAGGAGGGCATTTGAGGCATCCTGCAATCCTTACAGTCATGGTGTCCTGCCAGCTGGACTGGAAAAGTGGCTGAGTGCCTGCGGAGAGCTCTGTCAGTGAGGGCACTGTGGGGAGATGACTGAGGTAAAAAGGAAACAGTGCAGAAATTACAGGGAAAATGCAGCTGCTGCTCCCTGGAATGAGCATGGTGAGCACATCTGACCTCCCACACACAACACAGTCTAAGGGAGACTAAACAGAGCATGGAGCAGAGACCACAGCCAGGGTTTGTGCAGACCTGTGCAGAGAAGGGAACTCAGTGGTACTTCCTAGCTGAAAAGCTGCTTAGCACCTGAAAAACAAGGGAGAAAAAGGAAGCCCTTGAATTAACAACCATGAGAAAATCCCTCTCCTTGGACTGACACATGCCCATCCCAAGGTTATCTCAGGTACTCTGCTGACATTCCCACCCCCAAGGTCCCACACCCTCAGTGAGTGAGGTGTGTGGCTCAAGTCACTCCGTCTCCACCTAAATATAAAGAAATAGTATAAAAGTAAGTTAAGAATGGGAAGAAGTCAGGGAAGTCTCCAGAGTAACTTGTGGGGTCAGCTGATGTAGGGGAATAGAATCTAGGTAAATAAAGGTAGTATAGAAAGTAATCTTACCCCTTGAGTTGCAGCTGAGCCAAGTATTAAGGATTAGGAGCAGGCTGATGTTTACCAGGCTGCAGCTGTAGCCAATAAAGAAGAGTGTTATAAAAGAGTGGATTGGTTGGCTGAGGGGAGCTTGAGTCAGTTGGCTGCTGTGAGGACAAGGCAGAGTCAGTGCCTGGAGGAGCTGCCTACAAGAACCATTGAGGAGGTATGAAACTCTGGCAATATGGAACATTTGCAATGTAATAACAATAGAACTCTTGCACTGTAATGGCAACAAGCTGATGGGGTGAACCTTCTCTCCCACAGGAGGCACCTGTTAGGCAAGATCTGTATTCTATGAGCACGGAATTATTTTTCTCAAGTTTTGTTAGGATTGGAGCTTGTCACTGTTGCTTTGAGTTATATGTTGATTTGGATACATTTTTTCAGTCAGACACTATCCCCAGCAATCCTTGAACCCTGTCATAGCTTCATTCCTAAAGGGTATTATTCTGTAACCTGTTAATGTGAGTCCTTCAAGGGTGTTGACAGAGAAATCAAACATTAAGCGTTTGAGAAAACCTCTCCTTTCCATGTGACAGGCAACCCAGACTGCTAGGACAGAGATCTGATGGGAAAAGCCCTCAGCTGGTGTTTCCTTCCTTGAAGCCCTGGACAGTGGCTGCTTGTCAGCTTCTTTCCCAGAGGCTGGTCTGGGGAGAATCATGAGAAATTTGTGTGCAATGAAGTGGCCGTGTCTAATCATTCACCACTCACCTTCCTCCACAGAGGATGACCAAGGCAGAGAGCCTGTGCCTCAGTCAGTTCACACAGACATCCTTTTTTTTTCTTTAATATCCCCATTAGAAGTCCATGTCTCATGACTTGATCAAAGAATACATATCAAAGCAATTTTTAAAAATGTAACGTTTCTAATCCACCAACATTTAGAGTGGCATCCTGACTTAGGTCTGCTTCAGCACAGAGACATTGATGAAGACTGTAGTAAGAGCTGTAAAAATCTATTCATAAGCAACATGAGTTTTTAAGATAAAATTATACATCTTCTATATAGAGTGGTAAAAAATGTGTTGGTACAAAATAATTTTTTAAAAATGCTCTGGACTCTGTACCAGAGTCTGTAAAAGAATTATAAATTGAAGAGTATTTCTCCAGATGCAAATTTGGAAACTGAAGATGTTGATATGGGAAAGAAACAGCACTTCTCATCACTGTACAAGTTCCATCAGCCAGGGCTGGAGACTGGGGGAGCAGTAGATTAACTGCATCCATTCCTGCAGACCCCTGATCAATACAAACCTCAGCATTCCTGTCTGTACAAAATAGCACATTTCTGCCTGGTTTTGGTTTCTGCACTGACAGGGAAGCAAGCAGGTGGGGAGAGAGGGACTGGTGTGTGCACAGCTCTGAGCTGAGAACTTGTCCCACAGCTTTTATCACCAAACCTTAAAAAACTTTTACTTTAAAAACAACCATCAACTGCCTGATCTATTTCTTGAGCCAAGTCTATTCCAGTAGAAACTGAACAGCAGCCCTTCTAGCAGAAAAGAAGAAATTTAGTTTTATTACATATCGCCACTTGAACGACTCCTTCCCAAGTCTGAACCACAAAAGTGTTGGTGCTCCTCCCTCCTTTGGTGGAATGATAAGCTGATCAGCTCCCAAAATAAAATTAATTTAAGAGAATGAAAACCATCTTGCTTTCTCCTGTACTGTTTTGGCCTAATTCATTAATATTTTCTTTCTCCATGCTATACCCTGCATGCTTTGGGCTGGGGAAGATACCATTACCCAGTTAGTGCTGTGTATCTGGATTTTTTCTGAAGTGGAAGGTCCATTTGGACAAATATTATATAGTGGCCTCTTGGAGGCCCATGTAGTAAATCATTGCTTTAGTTGGTTGAAATAAAGCAAAACCAACCAAATACCCCAATTGTCATGGAAAATAGCCCTGAAAGAAAATAGAAAAGGCAAAGCACTGGAAATTTTATGAGAAAATGTTGCTGGAATTTTTGATGGTGTGTTTGAAGGATACTTGAAGTGAACTGAATGTTAAAATTTTATTCTTAATGAAAATTTAAGTTTTCTTAAACAGAATATTTGTTCATCACTTCAGGTAGTATCTTCTGGGATGCTTGTTTTTTAATAAAATACAATATCATTTGGAGAAGAAAAACAATAATTTAATTGGTTTTGGTTTAGAATTTTTTGTTTATCCATCAGCAGAAACCATGTTTCTATGAATTGAAAACCTAGGGAGAAATTATATGTGTGTTGTGATGTGGGTGTGCTCTGACATCTGAGTTTTTGTGTAATTGTACCTGAATATTTATCAGTTTCTTTCACAAGTGTCTGCAGAAGCAAGGCAAGAGGCCATTCCACAGTTTCACAGGTATGATTTATCTGGAATAAAATGAATCATTAAGTGACTATCTACAGCATGGTATCTTCACAAAATAAATGCAGACAGTACATGCCATTTTTGTCTCCCAGTAATGTACCAATAAAGCTAATATTTGAGGATGTTGCCATGAAAAAACAAACACATTTTTTTGAGGTTTTACAGACCCAAAGCTAGCAGGCTGGTGCTCAGGCAGCTCTGCTGACAGGATGCCAGGGGCAGGCAGCACCCAGGCATCTTCCACAGCCCCACTGGGAGCCCTGAGCAGGGGCTGCAGCTCCCGGGGCTTCCCCTGTAAAAACACTGCCAAACTGGGGTGAGGGGTGTCCTGCCACCAAGGCCAGTATTGCTGGCATTTCCTTTCTTTTGGCCCAGTGAAGAATGAAATCTGTGAGCACAGAATTCACATCAGTTCTGTGAGAACAGTGGAGGGGCAGCAGCTCAGGCACGAACAACAGCTCCCACTGCCCCATTCCCCGTGAGATGATAAAGGCATCTGGAAGAGAGGAACAATTCTCCTTTGGAGCTTTGTGGCTGGCCCTGTGTCTGCAGCTCACCCATTCATGCCTTCCACAGGTTTCCAGTTACTCAGCATTGGCCGCATTTCCAGTGAAGTGGTGGAACTCACTATGACAGAGCCCAGCAAACAAGGGTGAAAGGCCTCTGTGACACTTGGAGATGCTTATGAAAAAGTGTCTTGTCTTTGGCAAAATGTATTTTGCTCAGGTAGACTTTTTTTTTTCATTTTAAATTCAGATATTAACTTGAAGGAATCTGGGTATATCAGCTTTCAGCCTATAAAATACCCCCTGGGAACCATGAAAAAGCTGCCTTATCTGGCCTCCCCTGCATTGCTCTGGGTGTGATTGCATTCCATGGGGATGGCTGACTGCCTGACACGGGGCATTAGCAGAGCTCAGTTGTTACCCAGAGCACTCAGTGTGGCTGGGGGAAAGCTTCTGATCCTTGGCAAGCCAAGTCTGGAGCCTTGAGGAAAGGCTGGTGAGAGGAATGCTGTGCTCCCTGTCACATGCTGCCACATGACCAGAGGCAGGGTGGAAGGACTTTCATTGCCACGTAAAACGTGGTGCTCAGTTGAGTGCTTTTGCCTGAGGAGGGACTTATGTTGTTGCTTTTTTTTTTTCTTTCCCTCCAGGAAATTCACTCAGGATCTGCTGTAGCAGCAAACCAGGAGCAGATGCTGTCATGTGGCTACAGCTGCAATGAATGGCTGCCAGTGTTTTCTGCTGTCCTGAGTCGTGGTGCCCTCTGAGGGGGAAGGATGCTGCAAGGACACCCCACCCAACGCAGCTGGTTCCTCACACTGCACAAAACCAACCCCACCATGTTGTTTTACACCCATGTCTTTAAAATGTGCCTCTTTCAGTAAGCTCAGTAACACCCAATGTGTTCAGTTCTCCCCACTCTCAAGGCTTTCCAGGAGGTTCACAGATGCTCAAGTGGGTGCGTACTCTGTGGGACCAGCTGGAGGGCAAGGATCCAAGGCCTCCATTTACCCTCCAACTCCCTCCCTGCTATGGAAAAGCTGGTGGAAAACTAGGACAGGAGAAGGCTTCATCAACAAAATTTGTCTTTATTAACAGTTTTGTCAGTGTCCCACTCCCCAGAGGAAGGAACACATCTCAATCCCTCACAGCTCTTCTCCACCCCTTAAGACCCAATTTTCTCCCCATAGAATTGAGGGCAGAATCTGCCTGAATTTCATCCCTATGTGACACCAGGGCACAAAGAGACCCACGGTGCCCGTGGCACTGCCATGTGCCATAGGACAGAGCCCAGGGCAATGGTGGCCACCACCCTGCCATCCTTCTCATCTGCAGGCACTGGCTGTGCAAGGACTCAAATGTGCCCTATGGAGAAGCCTGAAAGCTTCTTGCTGCCCCAAAATATGATGAAACCTGTAGGGGGGATAGAACATAAGTAAATAAAGGTAATATAGAATGTAATCCCACCCCTAAGGAGTTGCAGCTGAGCCAAGTATTAGAGATTAGGAGCAGGCCTGATTTTAACAGCCTGCAGCTGTAGCCAATGAGAAGAGTGTTATAAAAGAGTGGATTGGTTGGTTGAGGGGAGCTGGAGTCAGTTGGGTGCTGTGAGAAGAAGGAAGAGTAAATAAGAGTGCCTAGAGGAGGTGCCTACAAGAACCATTGAGGAGGTATGAAACTCTAGTGGTATGGAACCTTTGCACTGTAATAACAGAAACCCAGCAACCAAGAGATGCTGGAGCAGCAAAAATTCTTCCCATCACTTTCATCACTGAATGGTTTCCCTTTAGCTGCATGCTCAAATTTTCTCAGCCTTTTGAAAGCTTTACCTAGAAAACCCCATGTGGCTTTAGTGCCCTGAATGATCGAGTTTGCTTAGAAAGGTGCAGGAAGAGAACCAACTTTCCATCCAGCTCAGAGCACATCCTAGGGAATATTAACCAGGAGAACAGATTCATGCCTGCATTCCTGGACTGGACTCTGTTCCCTACTCTCCTTTCAGTAAGATTGCATCTTCTTCAGCTGCCAGTTTCAATGTCCACACATGTGCATGTCTGTTCCTTAAAAAATTAACAACCAGACATCACCTGACCTGTCTTATGTCAACTATTGTGGTTTATTGATCATGTGGTTTATTGATCTTCCTCTGGGATTACTGTAAACTTGAGATTCCATAAAAATTTTAAGAATTTTTGGAGATCAGATAACTTATTATCATGGAAACACAGAGGGAAACACTGAAGTATAAGTCAAGTATGGTTATCCAGGGGATGGGGGGGATCACATTTAATATTTCACTTTCTAGCTCCATGTATTTGGGCTACAGGAAGGGCTTAGTGAGAGATGTAGTTAGGATTTTGTTACTCAGACATGTGGTGCACCTCATAAATGCAGGACTGTGGTATGCAAGAAATCTGCCTATTCACATTGTTTGTTATTTTATTAGTGCTCATATTTCAGCTTTGCAATTAGCCTGAACATCTGGCCAAATAAAATAGTACTTAAATGTATGAGGCTGGCATGTCAAATACAGAGTGCTTAAAAATAAGTGCTGGTGAATACAGAGAGAGGTTACTGTGTGTGGCTGGGTTTGATAAGCTGACTGGGAGGCTGGGAAAGTGTTTAATGGAGGCAATACCACCCTGCATGTAGAGATATCCTCTCTATGTGATTCTACTACACTAATTATATTTCAGTGCGTGGATTCAACTATATTTTTTTTCTAATTAACATTTTTTTCCTTTTGATAAATTCAGGAAGGCTTTGTTGTGCTCTGATCCATCCAAAATACAAGAAACTATAGTTGACAACTGCTCTACTCATAAAACAACACTTTAGCTACATGTATTTTATTAAACAGTATTTAATCCAGTTTTACTTCTGTTTGCTCCTGCTCTGAGTCCCACCTTGCTGTTCCAGAGGAGCAGCTGCCCTCCTGCCCAAGGACTGGGAGTGAGTCCCTCCCACGGTGTGAGATGGAGACCAGAGTCTGACTGCACCATGGGCTTCAGGGCTGACCAGAGCTGTCACTTGTCAGCCCAAGCCATGTTTGAAACTCATCCTAGAAAACAAATGTGCAGGCCAGAGACAAGCACTTCTTGCACTCACCAGGGCAGCCCTCATGACAACTAAGCAGATAGAAATCACCATCAGAATGGAAGCCAGGATGTGTTTCTGTGTGCTGATGAGCACAAGGGTCTCTCAGCAGTGGTGGCACACTGAAGAAGGCAGTGGTGGTGGCAGAGCTGGACTGTCCAGGATGTTATGTTTGTAGTTTGCCCTGGCTGACCCTTGGAGGACACTGGCCTGTGGCTGCTCCCTCACATGCATGCAGCAAGCACATGGAGTGGGGACAGTCAGGAGATGGACCTCAAAAAATATATTCCTGGTGGGAAGGGAGGGGCATCTGCTGCAATCCTTGAAGAAGGCAGTGCTTTGCCTGATTTGTTGAATAGTGAAGCAAGAATAAGGTTTGTGTAAGGTGAAATGAAATGTGGCTGTGGTTACACATGAGTAGAATCAATTATCATCCAATTTTAAGCTGTGAAGGAATCCTCCTGTACATCCACTGGAGGCTAGGAGCAGCAGGTAAGGAGACTCTCCTCACACACAATTCTTTAATAAGTCAAAACCCACTGTCAGTGTGCTATGCAATGCCCCATATCAATTTCTAGATACATCAAAATTAGGTCAGTTTTCTTTCTTAGGCTCTCAGGCAAGTCCTAATTTTTCCTGATGACATCCCATAGATAAGTGATACACAGACGCACCATACTCACCCCAACAACAGCCTGGAAAGAACCAGTAGAGGAGAGGAGCAAAGCCTGGTCCTTGCAGAAGACTGTCCCACAGCAGCTCCAGGGCACTGCCAGGGGCTGCTCACAGCTTGGGGGGCAGCACTGGGGCATCCCCTCTGTCCCTGTCCCACACAAATGCCCTGAGCAGGGAGGGAGGGAGGAGTTAGTCATTCCCTCATCTCACAGGGCCTCTCGCTACAGCCTGCCACCTCCCAAGTGCTTTCATGCCACATAATTATTCCAGTGAAGGCAGAGACTGTTTATTTTGGTTTAGGGTTTTAGTGCTTGGTCCACACCACAGCATATGAAAAGGTTTACTAACAAATCCACCTCCACCTTTTTCCTGCTCTTTTGACCCCGGTTGTGATGAGTATTGCACTGAAAAATTGTCTCTGTTTCAAAAGACTCAATATAATCTGCTCATAAGTGTGCTGTCTCTTCATACTTTGGTTGGTAACAAATGACTGTGATTAAAAGAAAGGGTCTGGTGATCTGCCAGTAGTTCTGACAAGGAGAGCAGCAATAAAAAGCCATAAAGCCACAAAGGTTTCCAAAGGGCACAGTGTAAAACTTGCTACAAACCAAGCACAACTCTGTAATGATCTGCCTAAATAGCTGTCCAATCATTGTTTAACACCTTTGTATCAAACAATTAACTCAAGAAGCTGATTTATTTTAATTAGCCAATCAGTATTTCTCAGTATTGTTTCTGCTGATCCTGAATTTCTAACCTTCCCAAGACTTCCTTGAGTAACCCAGCAAGTTAAGCCTCATGTTATTTTTGCATTAACCTTTCAGCTGCCTTTAATTTTTATTATGATTATTATAATTTTTATTTTTTTTTACAACAGCTGAAACTGACCTGTGTTGGAAACGGCCAGGAAAGTTCAGCCAAAGTGGATGTGAGCAGGAATTAAAGCCCAGGCCTGGTCACATGCTGAAGAAGAGGAGGGTGATTACTTGGGCTGAAGGGGCTTCCACCCTGCCATCAGTAAACTGTGCTGTAAACTGCTTCCAGAACAGCCAGACAAATCAGATTACTTCTATTTTTGGTATGAAGTCAAAAGCTTAGGGTAGACATAGTCATCATTGTTTCTTAACTTTCAGCCATTCTGGGGAATTGTTTGGGTGTAGGTACCTGGGGCACTGCACAAAAAGAGGTGTAGCTGAGTGGGAAAGGAAAATGGATTTAATGTCTCTTCATTCAGCACATGAAGGTATAAAACAGAATACTCCTCAGAGAAGGGATTATTGATTCTGCTTGTTCTGTTTTAGATGAGCACTCAGAGCAGGGAAGTGTTTTATGCAAATGTTGTCTCTTAATGCACCTGCCCCAGCAGCCACTCTCCTGTTAGGTAATTACACATAAAGATCAGACTGAATCTGTACTAAAAAATAGTTAGAGAGTTTATTTTTTCTTGAACCTGGCATGAACTGCAATCTTTGTTCTGAAGTGTTTGTGGAGCCTGTGCTGGGCTCAATTTTTTTAAAATAAAGCCTTTCAGCTCCCTGGATAAAACCACACCAAAAATTCACATACAGAAGCTAAAAGAAGACTATGTCAGTGAGAGTCAACACAAACAGGAAATATTTGTGCTGAAGTCAAAAGTTTGCTGTCACTAATGCTTTACCAGACTGTAAAGGCTGGAAATGAAGGTGCCTCAGAAATCCTAGAGCTGTGTTCTGGGTGAGGAATTTTATGCTGAGCAAGACAAGCAAGGCAACACATTTAAAAACCCAACATATGAATAGTCCATTTATTAAAACAAAAGACTTTTCTACCAGAAGGAGGTTACAAGAGAGATTAAAAGAAAACGAATTAAAATCAATCATAGGTAACAAATACCATTGCAGAGACATACTCCTGCTGAAAAAGGTTCAAGCCTTTATACATGTTTTAGAAGGAAATTAAGACATTGACCATATCTCTGTCTCACACACTCTCACACAGTGTCACAAATTACAGGAAATGACATCAAGCCACCAAGCACAAACCTAATTCCAGAGTACACAATGATTCACACATTGACGTGGATTTGTGAGTATTGACAATGTGAAAAGTTAGATCCAGCTGTGCACACAGGAACTACCAGCCCTGGTAGATGGGAGAGCTCCTGGTTAACCTCTCGTCACTGCTGGTGTTACCTTCAGACAACATGCTGATGGCCTCGTCCGTCTGCTGGCTGTCAGTGGTCGAGATCTTCTTGGAGTCGTGGATGTTGCTTTGGTAGTTCACTGGGGAGGGATAGGCATTTTCCCCCACAGTTGATGAGGACATAGATTCCCAGGGTATTTCTCTCTTTCTCCATTTCAGGTCCACCCTCCATCCTGTCCAGCCATAGAAAGCCAACGTGAAGAGAAAGCCCTGCATGGGATTAAGAACCCCCTGGGAAAGAGAAGGGCACCACGAGTTACACCAGCAAGGGAGGCTTCATCCTCAACTCTAGCAAAATGATTTGCATGTATTTAAAACTCCCCTTTCACTGAATAATTGCTGACTTTAAAATACACTATTTGCACTCAAATAAAAATTTAGCCATCACAGACACAAACAAATAAGAGGAAAACACCATGACCTGTTTTCCAAAATCCTGAGGCCATAACAGTAAGCGGTAAGCACAGAATGATTTTCTAGCATGAAGTTTAGCCAGTCAATCCCTTGGTGTGTTTTTAACTTTCCCCACAAGCTCTGGGCTATTTTATTCACAAAAGCACGTGTATTTTTCATTACAAGCCAAGTCAAATATATGAGAGGAGACACTAGCATAGACAGTCAAGCTTTTAAAAATAGCAGAAATTGATCTGTCTGGAATTGCTTTAGATTCTTGAGCCAGTGAAAATGTCCATCAAAGTGGGATGGAAAAATGGGGAAAGGCACTGAAAAAGAAAATCCCAAGTGATTGCCAAAAAATTTGTCTCTGTTCCCAGTGCCCTGAGAGGCTTAACAAATTAATGGCTTTAGATGCTTCTATTTTTCTCATAGGAAAAGAAGGAATTATTTTTACAGCCATTTTAAAGCAGAGGTCAGTCCCCAGATTTGACCTCTTGCTTTCCAGGTGAGCAAGGGCAAAGTCCCTGTCACATGAATGTGTTCACTCCTTGTCAGAGGAGGAGGAGGAGGAGGTTGTATCACATCAGTTACATCACTTAAACCTCCAATATCAAACTGCTCAAATGCTTAATTACACAAATCATGCACAGGCCTTACATCTATTTAACAATTTCAGAATAAATTCTCTAGGAAAATGAACCTGCACTGTCACCACTGAAAAATCCCTTGTCAAATATTCTAATAGGAGAAAGAGGCTACAGTAAGGGACCAGCATCTCACAGCTATTTTTGGTTCCTCGTGTGAAAGATTTTTCACCTATTTCTTCCCAAATAATGATCCAAATTTCATTACATAAGTTCCAATCATCCTTTATGATAACAAAAAAACCCACCCCACTTGCAAACAGAGAATTTCCATGAAATGCCCATTTAATTGGGAATCCCTTCAGGAACTGTGAGCTAAAACTTTGCATCTTGCATTGAGGCAGAGTTTAGCAAGGTGAGGATAGAAATCATTGTCGTTATCTGTTCTGGACCTTAAACTGGTAGTGATCTCTCACAGAGAGAAAGCATACTCCAGTAAAATGTTGGCCTCCGGGACATTTTTTGGGCAAAGTTTACATGTGAAAAACCCTCCCATTGACTCTTCATTCCTTTCTCTTACTTTCTGCTTTTCTTCCTTGATTTTCAGAGTGTTTATATCCCTCAAAATCATAAACCCCACACTACACAGGTGTTGTTCCACCAGTCTCACAGCGGTGATTTCTAAGCCCAGGTGATGTCCCAGCTGACCCACCATGATGATCCAGGTGATCAGTGCAGCACTCCTGATGTTTTTCAGGGGCATTTCATTGATGTCTGGCTGCATTTCGAGGTAGAACAGAAGGGTCTCATTGATGATGTTGGATGACCAGCTGCGGCAGGAGCAAAGAAGAAAAGGACAGTTACATATGGATGGGCATGTAAAATATGCTTCACCTTCAAATTATAGAAATTAAAATCACTCTAAGGACAGTGAGATTTTTTAAATCATATAATCATTAAGGGCAGAAAAGACCTCTAGGATGATCAAGTCCAAAATGGTTGGATTCCTTGTTAAATCTCAATCTGAAGGAACCTGTAGGTCTATGAGATCACAATCAAGGACTGGACCTACCTACTCACCCAGGCCTAGACAATATAAATCAATATTTTAAGAAAACTGATAATTTTAACTTGCTGCAGAACAGTAAATTGCAGAATAAAATTGAGATGAGAAGGAAGTGTGACCCATGATGGGAATATCATGCATCCTGATTTCTTTCACTTGTGCCTTAGAAGAGTTGCGCTCACAGACAAGGAACTCAAATATATGACACATCACATGTTGTTGTAAAAGTCTGCAGGATTTCCAGCAGGAGTTAGAATTTCAGGGTTAGATTCAAGACTTCCAGGATGTCCATTAAAAACACCAAAAATACCAAAAGCTGACCTTTAAATCCTTGAAAATGTTAACAATTATTTTTAATCATTTATTTTATTTTAATTATTTTAATTATTTTAATTATTTAATTATTTAATTTTATTTTTATTATTCAATTTAATAATATCTGTCTCCAAATAAGGATGATATAATCAAGCCTCATTTATTGAAAGAAACTGAGTGTGTTTCAATAGAGATTATAGCAAATGGCTGTAAGTTCCTGTGACATCTAAACAGCGAGAGAAGCATTTCTTTATAGTTGTACTGTGGCTTCAGAAATGAAACCATCAGCATTCATGTCATACTTTCTAAGGGGTTTTATATTTGTCCTCTGCACAATTATATCTTTGTTACAATGTAAAACCTCCTGCTCTCCCCTGCCAAATCTGTAGGCATCTCTTCTATCCTATTTTGCCCCAACCTGATGTCTTTCACTAAAGCATTCCATATTTGACTTCTGGGATGAAAGGAAATTTTCCCTGTGCTTCTGAGATGAGACTGCCTCAGTCTTTCCCTCCAGTAACCTTTGAGAAAGTTTTTACACTCGAGAGCTTATGTTTTATTAGAGCAAAATCCAAAACCAGAGCTGCGATTTTATTTTTTTATTAGGAAACCCCAGAATGAGACAGAATGGAAATAAACAATTGTCCCCACAATGTCCATGGGAAATTGGCCTTTCCTTTCATGCTTTTTCCCAGATAATCAAGCTGGCCACCATCCCTTAGGTTGCAATGCACTTCTGTGGTGCCTCTGGGCTCTTTCTTTCCACAGCCCTGGGAGCTTGGCTGACTCTCTGCTCCTTATTATTTCAGCAATTTCCAGGAAGCCTTGCTGCAGGATCCCTGCTGCTGTCTCTCACTCCCTCCTCTGCTGCCTACCCCACCCTTCACATTGGAAACTTGACTTCCAAGCCAAGAGCGCTGTTATTCCCCCAAAAGACAACAATTTCCTTCCAGAGCACTCAGCAGACAGCAGCCAGGAGAAGATAAAAGAGGCAGCCTTTCTCCCTGCTCAGCCTGTTAAAGCAATGTAACATGCATTAATACACCTGTGTGTAAAGAAGTGGGATGCAGAGAATGCTAAGTTTGGCCTTCTCATTTCACTGCTCCAGAACCATTTCTTGTCGTCCCATTCTCCTCCCTATCTCTTTTCTGTCCTATGCCAAAGTACTATTTTCATGGGGAAAGATGAAATATATTAAAAAAAAAAAAAAAAAGAAAAAGAAAAAGGAATTTCACACACAATCATATGGAGTTTTCTTTTCTGGCATTTCCTTACTTTCCAGTCAGTATACATGTAGTTTTCAGGCATTTGAAAACTGCAGAGCAGAGGTGGCTGCATTGTATGATCACGGTCAGAGCCATGAAGCCAGACTTAGAAGTATTTTTATTGTAGGTCCTCAGTGATGTGTTTGGTGCCAAGAGGCTCTGAGAAATGTTGATTACAGAAAGTCAGCTACCATCTACCAGCCCACAGAGCTGGGAGCCTGCTCTACCAGACAGCTTCAGCCAATGCCCAACCTATTGGGAATTTTTTGCTATTGTTTCTTGTTGCTTTTGCTTTTCTGTTGGTTAAACATTTTATCATTTCCTCACAGCCTTGTGAGTGATTCAGCTCCTTTGTGAGCTAGTTTAGAACTGCTTCTTCCTTAGATACCTTCCCTTCCAAGCATAAAGACAAACAAATGAAGCAACCCATCAGTCTTTACTCCTGTCCCTGACTCTCTCCCTCTGGGAAAAAGGCACTTTAAAGGAAAATAATGCACCTCTTACCAAATGACAAATACCAGCATAATTTTGAAGAAGCGCATCTGGATCTCTGTCCCCAGACGTCTTTCATTCTCTGTGTAAATTCCTTGTCTCCCTTTCAGTAAGGAGGCAACTGAAAATTATACAATTACGTTTTCATTAATGTATGCACATCTTGTTAGTTTAGGCACAAAAATACAGAAGATAGAAGCCTTAAAGACGGAACAAATGAATAGATGGATTTGTCCCCAGCAGCTGTTCAGAAACTGGAAGGACCATTTTCAAGGAAATATAGCCTAATACTTAGGAAAATAATTACACACAGCTGGATTCCTAAAATGAGATATCTCACTATTTTTTTTTCTCTTAATCCCACTGAAAATACGAAATAGTATGACCAACATAATTCTATTTCATAACAAAAGGTACCATGTACCTTCTATATAATGTGTGACATAATTATATGCTTATAATGTGATGTTTGAACAGAATCTTCTATCCTATTATGCACATTGTTTTTCATTGTGTCATTGATGCAGCATTAGCTACACCTCTAAAACAGGAAGATGGATTGTCAGCAAAAAATTACGCTGCATGTTGTTCAGATGTCACAAGGAATATAAAAATGCAAACACAAATATACAAAGAACAACTTTTTATGGGAACGACTTCTTAAAAGAACAACTGCTTCTTTGAAAATGAGTATAGCTGAGGGACAGAGAATGAATGGGATAAAGATTGAACTGAGAATACTTTACTTTCTCCTGCTTTTTTATATCATCAATGCATAGATGAAATCAGGTACTGCAAACATCCAGGCATGATCATATTACATGCAAAGAATGCATTGAATCTGTGACTTTTTTCAGTCTCACTTCTTCCAAGCACTGGATAATAAATTGAACTGGAAGGTCAAGATCCCATCTGAGTTGTGTACAATTCCCATCTGTTTCATAATCTCAGAAGTGACAAAATTCTGATCACATTTTATTACATTTTTTGCTCTAGGGCTGCCAAGAAGTTAAACCAACTCTCTGATCTCACCAGCTAGAATAAATTACATTCCAAAGTTGAGGTTGGTACCAAAACTCCAGTAGAGTTAAGCATCCAGAGTACATTGCCTCAAAAGCTTTAAATCAAGTAACATGGAAACATGTTTGCCCACCTGCAGTTAGAGGTTAATAACAGAAGAGATTTTGTGTCACCAGAATTTGTCTCTAGGGCAAATTCCCCATAAAAATGGTGTTTTCATTTCCATAGGCAACTGCTTCCCACCCTTTGGTGTGTCTCTATGATTTACCAAGGAGCTGTCACACATCCCTGAGTACAAAGCCATGATTTCTACAGTACTGTGTTGCTAAATAACACAGACTGATTGCTGCTGGCCATCAGGAACATACCTGCTGATACTGTCCTCCTAAACAGGATTGGGTTGGCCACAAGCACTAGCAGGAGTGGGGCATAGGTTGTGATGTAATGTGGGATTGCATGTTCCAAGCCATTTTCACAGCTGAGAAGAAATCATTAAAAGATTATGCATTTTTTCCCCCACAGCTCATTTTTCTGCCTATTTTATCTATGTCAGCTTTAACTTAGAAAAAAAAAAAAAAGAAGAATGAAGAAAACAGATGCAAAAAATTTAATTTATGGATCTTTACCACCAGTTGACATGGGACATAAAGTTGATTTTAAGCATGCACTCTCAGGGGGTTTTTCTCAAATTGAAAGGAAAGCTAAAGCCAGGAGTGGGAGAAGGGTGGCTCGCAGAAGCTGTGTCACAGCAAGCTCAAGTGCCTGGATTGCCTTGCATATTTCTTCAGGGCCCTCTGAAGCCCAGGCAGGTATTTCAAGCATAATCACTGAAATTAATCAGTGGGACATCCTTGGCAAAGAACAAAATGCTCAACTTTTGAAAATCTGTCTCTAAAGCTGACCAAAAGACACCCAAATGAGCAGAGAGTGCCCTGATTTCACAGTGTTTCCAGAGCCTGCTTACCTGGAGAGAGAGGGGTAGTAAAGCAGAGCAATCCCCTCCACGCAGAGCATCACTGCCAGGCCCCAGGTCATCATGTGGTACAGCACAATTGTACTGCAAGCACCAAACACCACAGGCACAGTTAGAGACATCCAGCATCACACTGCCCACATTGCAAGGTAAAAACAGGACCCTCACTGAAAAAGAGCTTTACAGGCAGAAAATTGTGCAGAACAACACTGGCAATACATTAAACTAAGGAAAGCAGGTGAGTGGGGGCAGCCCTTCAGAAAAAGAATTAGCCAAAGCAGTTATTCAGGGTTGCACATGGAAGTCCTGTCCCCTCCAGCCTGCAGGGTGGAGGGAACAAGACTTCTTCCCTACCCCTATTATTGAGAAGGAACCCCTGCATCTTTCATTTCTCCCGCAGAGAGCAAATTAGCAGATTAAAATTTAAGAATGGAGATGAACAGTCAAATAAACCATCCTTTTGTGATTTGTAGAAAATGATGTTTAACTTTCAGAGCTGGATACCGCTCCCATCTTAGGGAGATTCAGATCTGTGTTTGTAGAAAGCTTTTGCTGTTTACTCTGATCTCAGAATCAAGCCCAAATACACATGATTTTTTTGGTTAACAGGGATGGGGGAAGGAGGCAGGTCCCAGCTGTTTGACTAGAGCTATGGGGCTTTAGACTGTTTAGGATAAACTTGATTTTGTAATGTTAACTCGAAAAGCCTCATTTTGGTTACACCTGCAGAAGAACCATATCCTTAGTTTCTGACTCCTCTGTATCATCTGGGAACAGAGTCACATAATTCCACTTTTATCAGCAGAAACTGAAGGTTATCTTGCTCTTCTAACAACCAACTTAGAAACTTCTTTGGTTTTTTTCCTGTCTGGCACTAAAGCATGGTACTTTCCAAAGGGTTTAGGCTCTTCTGTCACAGGCATTGCAGAAAAATATATGAAAAATACATATTTTTCTTCTGAGGGATTTTAAAAGTGTGATCAGAAGGGCAATAATGACCACACTCACTGAGAAATTCATAAAATAAAAAATATCAGAGAAAAAGAAAAAAACGGAATTAACTATATGAAATTAACTGCATGAAGTTCAGCACTTTCCCCCTCCAAATTTTCATTTTCTGTATAACACTATTTTTTTGCTGCAAAAATCAATTTCAGATGCAGGGTAGGAACAAAAATATTCATCTCATTGCCATAAAGTTTATAGACTACGATTTGCTCCATTTTTTTCCAAAGGTTAAATGAATTCAGTTACATTTAAATTGAATTTGGACATAATTTAGTATCTGAGCATTGCCCTGGCAATTCAAGCACTCAGAACACCACACATCCCTATCATTACCTGGTAGCTATATGAGCATCAGATGGTTGTACAAGACTCACTTATACTCTTAGGCAGCTGCAAACAGAGACATACAGTGTTGGAGGGAAAAAACCAAATTCAGAGCTTTAACTCTGGTACCTCAGTCCAGCTGATCTTCTCACCACCAAGTAAGAATCAACAGCATAGCAAAACAACCACCAGAAGCCAGCACTATATAACAGCTGGATCCACATCTAGAGGGGAAAGAAGTGCCAAATGTCACAGCTGCTTCTCCAGTACCACTGGGGCAGGGAAGGGATTCAAACCTTGGCCTGCTAATTTGTTCTTTAAATGTGTGTATTTTACAAATGAGATTATGGAGTATGAAATCTTACTGAAAGTCACAGGAACAGCATTGTTGTAGCTTATGGGTCAAGTTGTAGGTAAATTGAGCAGCATTTGCTTTCACAGCTCATTTTCTGGTTTAGAAAACCTTCATTTACCTCTCTGTTCCTAACCTGAACGTGGTAAGTGAAGCCCAAAGAAATTTATAGCAAAGATGCTTTAATTTTAGGTTAAAATTGCAGTTGTTTCTCAGTAGCTGAGGCATAAAAATATAACTGAGGTCAGTGATAACCACAGTGTGCCTATGCATTTGTAGGCTCTGCACGTGCTGGGTGTTTTCTCCATGCACAAGATGGTTATCAAGAGAAAAACTCATTAATGAGAAAATCACTCACGCTCTGGATGAATACACCTACTGAACTCCCTGCGTGATTTCTTCAATAAAAATCCAAAGCAAACAGGTTCAAGTCAAGCCAAATTCCACAGCATTCTTGAGTTGACCCCATGCATTTTTCCCATGAGCTTATATAGGAAAAGTGACCTTTCTTTGCCACTGTATATAAATTCCACATTTCTTCCCCATAGGAGCTGGCTCTTTGTAATAGTCTGGGAGTGTTTTAATATTCATGCTATCTTCCCTCCAAGCTGTCTCTCAGTTCTTATCTGAATATCCTTTATCACAGCTCCATAGTAGCATCATTTTACATCTGGAAATCAACATACTTGTTACTAAGCCAAACGTTGATGAATAGAGATCTAGCACTCCTTCCTCCAAAAGGCAAATCAAGCTGGGAAATATTTCCTTTCACCATGGGTGTAGACCCTACCTCTAGTAATTTGTGGCATGAATTATTCAGTATTTAATTCAAACATCATGATATTTTCCTAGTGCACAGGAGGCAGAAAATAAAATCCCAGTCTTCCTTGTAATGTACTTTACCCACAGCACTCAGCAGGTAACTTCATCATCACATGTATAGATTTGCTGCACTTGGAAAATGCACAATTTACTACCCATAAACAAACATATACAAAAATTAACAGCACTTTTCAGAAAATCCAACACAGACAAAACTGTCTCCAAAAATAATATAAATCAGATGCACTTAAACCCTAAAGCTTCATATGATACCTTACTTTTTAGCTTGCTGAAAGAGTACCCCTCTGCAAACCATTCAAGGGACATCTGAAAGTTTCACTATTTGCAGTTTGTATAGGCTTGTGGTTAAGAGAAATAAAACAACAGCACTAAAAGAAAAATAAAATAGAATCGGAAACATTTTATTAACTCACATGAGAATACGTTAGGGGAAATGAGTGGAAGAAAGGTTATTTTTCATTCCAATATAGTTGAATCTAAATTTAAAATGACTCAAATTACAGCATTTTCCTGGAGCACAAGTAAGGGAAAATAAAAATTGTGGTAGACCACTATACTGCTCACCATCTAACCTGAAATTCAAATGAAAAACAGTCTGCATACAGTACTCTGTCATGTTTAAAAATACATTTTTATGTGTTATGGGCAAGAAAGTGAAACATGAGGAGGAATGGGTTTTTAGTAGGACATTCTTGCTGCATGATATTGAGATTTTTGTCTTTCTCAAAAAAAAAAAAAAACAGCATTTGCATCTAATAAGCAAAACTTAAAGATATGTGATAGAATTGAGAAGTGATAGATGTGTACAATTTATATTTGTGTCCATGGCACAAAACTATCCTGTTTGAAGCTGCTTTTATATAGGAATATAAAGCACACTGAGTTCAATTTGGCACACATTGCTTTCTTTTAAAACTACTGGAGCTGAAGAATTTTCTTTTCGTGCAACCTATCCCCTTCTACATTGTAAGCTTTGAATTGCAAAGCTTATACTGCTATTGCTCATGCATTAATTAATATGAAATCCCACATTCCTATTGCATCTGTGTGGAGTGATGATCTGTCTTACTTGTCATTGTCAATGTTTTGGTAAAAATTGTGACCTTTATTCTTGTACAGTGAGCTCAAATTCTATTTCCCAGTGTTTTTATTATAAAATTTGGAACTGAGTTTCAATGTGTACTTTTGGAATGCATTTACATTTTCTTATTCTTGCATTTTAATCCAGAATATACTTAATTAGACTTGGGCAGATGCAGTCATTGAGATGCAGCCCAGCAATCTGAGCTGCAATCCCACATGGCAGGGACAGACCTTCTGCCAGCAGATTTGTGGCTATGAGTATATTTCTCCTGCTGTCTAAAACACAGACTCTCCTGCCACAAAAGCTAATTTGAGCTACCCAAGTTGCTGGTTTCAGGAGGTCCTTGCTGCACCACACAGGCTGCAGTTTCTGACAGAGGAGACACAGAACACCTCGTGCTGCCAGTGCAACAGAGCCACTGGGGCATTGGTGGTGCTGTGCCAGCACAAACCCAAACAATGCTTCACAGCCTTTTGGGGCTGCTTGTATCCTTTTGGTTCCACGCCCTTGGTGTACTCCACTCCCCTGGCACTCCTGGAGGAGAGAACACCTCAGAACTGGTGGGATCAGTGTGACCCAGCTGCCCTACATCCCTGCCCACCCTACAGCCCCATCAGCACCCTGCCTGCCTGACCCAGGCTCGCAGAGGGAGGCATGAATGCACTTGCAGGGGTGTGGCAGAGACTGAAACCGTCATATCCAGGCTCTGACTCACAGCCACATTTCCTTTTGGACACAGCAAGCAGTTTTCCTTTCAGATTCCCCCTGTGGAAGGACCCTTAATTGGGAGCAGAGGAAAGGGGGGATGATCTGGGTACCTACCGCGCTCCCCACGCAGAAAGTGGAAGGCCACACGTCAGTCCCATTCACCACAGAAATGTTGGCTATGAAGCCTGGGAAGCCCAGCCATACACTTGACCTGAAGATTATACCTAAAGAAAAAGAAATGTATTAATGCTTTGGATCTGCTGGTGTGATTTGAGTCACATGCCTTTCCCTGGCACATATTTCACATCGCAGCCCAGATTTTGTGCGTCTACAGGAAGGCGACGGCTGCAGAGGAGCACAGCAGGGACAACTGTGCTATTTAAATGTCAGTGGGATCATCCAGGGAAAGTAGCCCCAAGAGCTGGAAGCTGCTGGGACTTAAAAGTTACAGAGATTAGGATCTCACTTAGAGATGGTGTCACATGCTTCCCTAACATAAACTGGGTAGCATTCAACATAAACACTAAATAACTGTTTACCAGCATATATTAATACACTGATATTCACTTCTCTATAAACCCCTCCCCCCCCACTGCAGAAAAAGAGTTATTTTTCATTTTTTCTCTGCCTTCAGTTTACAAACAGCCCTTTTCCTCTGTCACAGGACTGAGAAAAAGCAGCACTTATGAATTAGGGAACAACAAGGCTCTTTTAAAAAATGAACTTAGAGTTTGTTAGTGAGGTTTTCTGGGTTTGCTTGAAATGAAGCACCAACAGGAAACAGAACAAATTGACCTGGTTTCTCACCAAGAATGAACTGTATTAGACTCACCCACTGAAGTGAGTCTAATACAAAAACAACAATGGATAACTGGTTTGAGTTTGCCAGTGAAAGAGGAAGAGAGAAAAATAACTTTGTCTATTGTTGGCTTCATCTGACTGAAAGGACCTTTTCCAGGTGCATGGCCATATGTATTTTCCATACCTCTTTCTTTACTTCCTTTATAATCTTTGGTTTAGTATTGGTACTTATTAGGTACTGTGAGAGAACCTGGCTGGGTGTGAAAGGGGAAGAGAAGTGAAACACTAAGACACACAGACACACAGACACACAGACTCACACACAGCCCCCAGCAGTGAGACAAAACACTGCTACTTCTATTACCTAATGTGAGGTGGGAAATGCTACTGTAGAAACAAACTTGTCCTGTATTTTCATAGCATGTGTCATGATAATTTATACCAAATTTGACAATAAATGATTGATGGGAAAAATTACCAAGTGACTGATGGGACAGCTCAACACATACTAGTTTTATTTTGACTCATGCATTCTGTTTTAGTCTCCACTGGTTTATTCCTCCAGACTATCCACCAGGGTCTGAGCAGCAGGCTGTCCTTGATAAGGTAGCTTTACTCACATTTCAAAAGCCTGTGTCCAGCATGATCTGTGTGCAGCTGCAAGTCAAACTCATTTTCTGTCAATGCGATGTGCCCAGAGAAGCAGCTGGCACATGAGCAAGAGGAACACTTGGTCCACAAGGATTTGAGGGCATGGAGGACAGTGGTTTCCAAATGCCATCCTATGGATTGCCTAAATGTTTGATGTCAGATTTATTTTCCAACGTGCAGCATCACCTCCACTTTTATGCCTTACTCTGAGAAGCACTTGCCATTCTAGATTTTAATTTGTTTTAAAGCAGAGATTTTGGTGTAGATTTGTCAGGAGCTTTCCCTTCCACAGCATAACTATTAAACAAGAACCTTCTCCCCAAGGACCCGTAATTTCCTGATCTCACTTAGTCCAAATCTTCCTGTGGACACAAACAGCTTCCCTCAGAAATCTCTGCTGTCCACTCACCAGCTTCTGAGGTCTGTGGTACCTCAGAGCAAAAAGAACCTGTTACAGCCATGGCAAGGACAGCAAGCTGGCACTTACCTACGCCCCCAAGGATATCACAAATGGAGATAAGGAGAAGGATGGTGGAGGAGGAGGAGGCTTTGGGCATCTTCCGTGGGCTCTGTCCCTTCTTTGGCAGGAGCTGCAGGATGGTCAGTAGCAGGCTGATGGAGGCACTGCCAATGCAGACTCCACAGAAGACTTCAGGCTGGAAGTGCATCACCAGCTGTGTGGCTGCATCCCTGTTTGGGCAGCAGTAGGTTTCTAACCTTGGAGAAGCCATGGAACGTCCGACTGGTGGAGGGGCCCCAGGAGCAGAAGAAAATGCTGTTGCTTCCCCAAGGCAGCATTCACTTTTTCTTCACCCTCCCCATTAGTCCTCGGTGGTGAGAATCACGCGATTGATGGATCATGTGCTGCTGCTGCTGCTGCTGGAAGTAAATCCCCTAGAGCTGCCTTTCTCAGCCTCTCCTAGCAAGGAGATCAGATCTGAACAAGAAACCACAGTGTAATCTGAACCATGCCCCATGCTCGCTCAGAGCCATTGGCAGCAGTTCACTCACATAGTTCTGCTTGCACAGTGTGTGATACAGGAAGACTTGAACTCGTCAGAGCATTGAAGATGGTTTAAAATAAATAAGGATGCAGATACCAAAGTGGAAGCATTACATTTTAATTGTGTTTCTCTTTAGCCTCATCCTACACAGCACCCTTTAGTTACCTCAAATTAATTGAAAAGATGAATCCAGACACGAGCAGTCCCAGTCTTTACAGGGAAGAGCAGGGATATAAATCCACACCCTAACCCAAATCTCAGTTTTAGTGATCCAACCCACCCATCTCTGTAAATAAAATCAGAAGCACGATGCCCTATCACTGTAGAAAGAGATTACACTTGGGAAGAAAATATTAATCTCATCCTATTTAAATTGCAAGCACAAAAAATCCTTTCTTTAGTCAGTACTGTCTGCATTAGATCAGCTTGACAGGGAAAATTCCAGGACTTAGGATTTCTCAATAACATATTTCTCTGTCTCTCTCTCTCCTTTTTTTTTTTTTTTTAATTTGGTAAGGCTTCAATATGAAAACAGGAACTTGACCTGCAATGTTTGTTTTTCCTTTATAAGTTTGACAATATCTTTTATGACAAAGGTCCTGCTAGATACAGCAGCAAATAAATACAATCATAAACACAAAAAGTAATTCTTCCCTTTAAACTAAGTCTCAAACTCCCTGTATCAGCCCTCACCCTTCCAGAAAATTTGTTTATAGGGACACATTCAGGAAATACAAGAGGAAACATTGCCAAAAGACTCAAAGTCATCAGCATGTTAAATAACACAGTCATGGATTTTATAATTAGTCCCTATAAGAACAAATGACCTAACCCTTTTTTTTCCCGCAATGGTCTGGCTTATTTTTTGGCAGAAATTATGAGGGGCTCCTGAATGACAATGGTATGTTTTGTGTGTAGTGTTTATGACCACAGTGAGTTTGCCCTCAGCAGGGAAATCAGCTGCAGGCCTGGGTGAAATGGTGCCTGCTGCACACATTGGCCAAGAGACCTCATACACACAATCCCAGCAAAAGAACAAACTCCACCAAGCCCCTCAGCCTGCTGGAGGGGGCTGTGCAGCCTCCCAGTGCTGGGCTGGGGTGGCAGGGCTGTGGTGGCAGGGCTGAGGGGGCAGCTGGAGCTGCCAGGTCTGATGTGTGCCCACCCATCCTGGTGCCAGGGCACTCCCGGGGCCCTGTGCGGGCACTGGCACTCGATGAGCAGAGTGTCAGCCTGCAAAGCCAGGCTCCTACACGTGCAGGGCCATACATCAACAAGGTGTTTGGGCTCCTGCTGCAGTCAGCTGAGGTCCTAGGCAGCCAAGCTTATGGTCTAGACTTTGTCTAGAGAGCTGTTCAGATCTTTTGAAAATAAATGCACAGGGTGAGCTGAGGAGGCTCCAGTGACCATAATGTGAATTTGGGCATACATGTCATCAAAGACTCTGAAACACAGGCAGCTGAGCTGGATGTTTTGGCAAGTGTTTTTGCTGCTTTCCAGCATAAAGAGATTTCCCTGCTCCTTGGATGAGGACAGGTGAGTGAGCTGGATGTTGCAATCCTACAGCTTGTTGCTACCATGTATACAAAAACATATTGGGGACAGCAAGGTTGCAAAATCAGATTGCTCTGCTCCAGAAACACAAACTCATGCTGAGGTTGTCAATACAGGGCTCTGTCATCAGTACAAATCTGGGACTCCTCAGACTTTATTCCACCTCTGCTAAAGCAGTGGTGCGTGGAGTTGCCACATTTCTGTCAAGATACTGCACTGAAACCTCCCTGGCTTCTAAAGAACTAAGGAATTAACATCCACAGATTATTTGTTAAAATTAAGCCATCGTATGCTACATATACAACTCAAAGACATATACATGAAAAAAAAAAATTTGCTCTAATTTGAAGGAAAATTTATATTGCTTGGCTTATACTTAGAAGAGAAAAGCTTTGAAATATTAGAGAGAAACTGTTTAATAAAAGACTTTCATTCCCAATATCAGTTTCTAAAATTGTTCCCTTCGCTATTTCTGTAGCCATTTTCTTTCTTTCAAAAATTTAAAAAGCATGTCAAGTCATTATCCTGATTTTGTTTGAGTTTGTTCTGGCTTACAGATAGGAATGTTTGTGTATTTTGCTTTTTCTGCTTATTGTTTGTTTTCATTGATCTTGACTGTGATCTTCTACTCTGTCCATGTGGATTTACAATTTTATTATTTTAACTTCTCTCTCCCTTTTTTTTCCAGCCACTTTGAAACTACTTTCATTACTCAATTGTACTCCTGTACTCTGGAGATTAATTTTTTTATATGTCCCTTCTATTCTTGCCACAGTTTTGCCAGCTGTGCCCACTCCTTTTATTGCTTTATTCCTCTGAGTGGAGCATTGGTTTTTAACCTCTTCTCCTGGGTTCCTTCCCTCCTGTAATTTCTCAGGACTTGATTTCATAGTTTCTTCAGAGGGAGTACGTGGTTTTTATTGGAAGCAAAGCACATGACCTGTAGGATACCTAATGCAAAAAGGAAAATTAAGTGACCCATGAATGAACTGATACTTACCGTGATAGAAGTAGAGGTGTCTAAAATACGCCAACATTTGAGGCTGATCTTAGTCTCTGGTTTTCATTGCTGGGCTCAATGTATAGAGAGCTAGAACAGTCAAAGAAATTCAAAACTGGTTTGGCAGTCTTATACTCAAGATTAATTTGGCTTCTTGTGATTATGAAAATAAGAAGATAAAAGCTGGGGACAAAGGCAAGGAAGCAGAAAAAGTAGTGAAACAAATAAGAGAATACTTATTTTGTCTTGTTAAGGATCTTTATTTAGTATTCTACAAAACTTACATCGTTCTACAGGTCCTAATTCCCTACTCTCTGAAGTTATTGACACAATTCTCACTTCTGCCTGTGTATGAGGAAGGTAGACATGGTATGTCTCATTTCTGTACCAAGACAGGATCTCAGCTAAGCAAATGATGTAGCTTGGAGACAACCATTAGCACACATACAAGAAATACTAAAAATAAACCCCTCCTGGCATTGCAAACAGCAATCAATCACACTCACAGCACAAGTACAACATTGCACAACACTGCATAGCACTGAAAATTCCAGTCACGATTTTGGACATTGGCAACAGTGCGCTTAAGGATGAGAACAATACTGTGTTCCTTTGAAAACAGCTATGTGCTCCATACTTTTAGAAATACCTACTCACTCTCTTCTTGGACCCAGAACACAACCTTTCATCCCAGTCTGTGACCAGCTAAGATGAAACACTGGCTTGCCTTCTTCGAAGGGAAAGCAACCGGTTTACAAAAATATGACAGGCATGCACTTCTGTTGTTAAGGAGTGTGGGTATGGCTTATGTTTGAGTGTGCAGCTGCACATACTTTAATCACTGCTTTAATTAAGTCTGGGACTATAGCACTGGTTTACAAAGGAAAAGGAAATTTGTGGATATAGAGACACAGAATAGTTTGGTTTTGTTTATGTGTACAGTTCAATGCACCACTGCCTGACAGGTCCCAGTGAAGATCTTAGCCACCTCACAAATGTAAAAGCTATACTTCATCAAAGTTCAGGATCTCATAGTCTTTTACACATTACCTGACATAACATTTCCCATACTGAAGAAAGCTGGGTCTGTCTTCAAGCTTAATGGATGCAGTTATGATATCTGCAACAGATCCTGCAAAATGTTCCTTATACAAATCTTTCACATGCTTTAGCACCATTCTTTATTTTATCTACCCAGACCTCCTGCAATTAGATTTAATTTGGAAAAAACTGTGAGACATGTTTGTCCCATAATTAGCTGTACTAGTTTTTAAAAGGTAATTTTAAACCTTTAATTTAATGCATAACTGAAATGAATGGAGAAATTCACACTCCATTATTGCTATTCCTAGTTGTCTGTAAAATTAGGGCTCTTGGAACAATAGTGATACTCAAGGTGTAACATTTTATAACAGATTATAACAGCTACTGCCTCCATTAAAAACTACTGAAAGAAAAACAGAAATCATTTTCTTTCCCTCTGTCTTTTAAATACAATTATAGAATTGTAAAATAACAATTTACTTTTAAGGATGGTGAATATTAATTTCAAAGGCTGAGGATAAATGTATCTCATTTGCATAAAAGTAATAATAGTTGAGTTCTTTTTGTTTTCTCAAAGAATAAAAACATAAACATATCAAATGAGTGTGTACTTGAGCATCTAAATAACTGTGTGTATTTGACTGGTGCAATCAAGTTACTTGTATTTTATTGATTTACAACGTACCTTCTCCAGGGAAATGTTATCTTATCTGGCTTTTGTGAAGAAACATACACAAATTAGTTTTTTAAACTGTACCTCTAATGTATTTAAACTAGTAAACAAGATTTATACAGATGAAGTACAAAATAACTGAGTAGAAAAATGTGTCCATAAAACTGAAGAAAACTATTTTTGCTTAGAGATTAGAAGAAAAAAAAAATCCCCTATTCTCTAGGCCAATGCTGAGAATATTACAGTCTTTGAACTTGCATTGAGATGGATTTTTGGGGCCAGCCTAATTTATCAACTAATTCCACCCTTAGTCACTGTCATTGTTACACTCTTTCACAGAACAAAAATATCCCAGTTTCAGCAAATGTGTAATAAAGAGACCTTGTCCCACACCTATGCACACCACAAGACACAGTTTGAATAGAAACTGGTTGATGAAGAAGACTGTGAAAAGAAAGAATATTATCTCTCACACACTGTGATACTGAAAATTGGATAGTAATGTTTGTAGGCATGTACCCCGACCTACAAAAGTTGAATGCCTATCCTGTCCTCAGTGTCTTCCAAAGGAAGAATAATTTCCCTCAGGACAAATTAGGTAGGACACTCTTATATCCTTGATAAAATTGCTAGATGGTTGGATCTTGTTAGATTACATCTCCCACCATCCAGCAGTTATATTTTCAAAGCCCATTAGCACCAAAAACTTCTCTTATAAAACCTGTGTCCTCAGACCAGTCTATGTAATCTAATCAAAATATACTTCAGCACTAACTTCATTGCTCTTACAGTGCAAGAACTCTCCAAGGCTCTATTGAATTGATAAAAATCTCAGTGTACCATAGCCAATTAGATGGTCTTGTTGGACGCTGTAAAAAAGTGTAACTGAAGAGAAATCAGACAAAGTGTACAGTCCAGGTCCAGACCACAGACACCAGACAATGTTCCTCTTGGAAACCCTATGAGCTTCACCAGGATTTTAACTCTGCAGTGGTTGCATGGCCAGCAGTCAGACCTGCAGCATCCTGGGTGAAGGAAAGTTTCCACCTTCTATTCCACAAACTGTTGTCTCGAAGTCTCGGAAATGAGCAGATAGCTAAAAACCACAGCTTAGCTTGCTCAGAGAATCCAGAGGAAATGCAGTAATAGCAGCAGAAACATTGTAGTGCAGAAAGGATTTGTGATCCACTCTTTTGACTTTTCTACTCTTCAGGACTAAAGATCACAACTTCATTGTCAGAGGTGGACTTCACAGTCCAGGGTGGAAAAAGTAATGAGCATCCAATGTATTTTACTGGATATATATTTAGGTGAGCAATATAGCTACATTATACTTTTCTATTACAGCTTGGCCACATCAGCTACTTCTATTAGTCAGTTTCCTGTGAGGACAATTTCAATAAATTGATTGGTCCTAAAACAGCTTCAGAAAAGCAGTGTTCTGAGAGCAATCCTCTACATACCTTTAATATTCCACAAATTCAGATCTTCAAAAGAAATTAAATTTTGAGGTTCTGACAGGATCTATGTTAACAAAGAAGATGGGCAATATACCCCCACCCCAAAGCTGTTTCCTCAGGACTTTATTAACAATGCTCCATTGCCATGAGTCTGCTTTACACAAAATTCAGGCTAAAGAAGCAGTACCTTCTACAGCCTCATCCTTTCTAAGCCAAACACCAGCCAGGGAAAGCTAATCTGAATGTTCCATTTTTACTCATGTATATGATTCAAAAGGATTCCCTCAAATATCCTATCAACTGCTAACAGTTCTGCTAGCAGAACTGAGAGGAGAGCACACCTATACCTTCAGTAAAAAGCAGTCTGTGAGGAAGAGGCATGCACAGAAAGAACTTCTTCCCCCTGGACTCCTGGGCATGCCCAAACCAGCCTTACATCATCCTTAATATCACCACATTCATGCAATACCCTGCATCTGCCACTGCTGACCACAGCCTCTTGAGCACACCTGATGCTTTAGGGCAAACTCCTATGGCACTGCAACAAAAAAAGAACATGCACTTCAAGCCTTATGCATGCTTAGATGGACACTCACAAGATTCTGCATCCTATGACCTTCACCTGGACATGGTGCATGTTCTGTGTAATCAAGCTGAGGGTAGAAAGGTCAGTTGTAATGCAGAAACTGTGTCTGTTTATAGAAAGCACTGAGAGATTTATTTATACATGGCTGATAGGCAGAAAAATGTTTGTTTGGGAATAGCTAGCAAATGAAGACAAAGTCCAAGTGAAAAATACCAGATTACAAGGCTTTTGTCTGCTCTCATGCATACTCCAGCCTCTTGCTATTTATCTTACCTTTTAAAAGCCTTGGGAGCATTCTCTGCACAAAGAGCATTTGAAACCCTCCCTTTGCATTTTCCATTACCATCTTGGCTCCACTGACCATCTTCAGCAAGTACAGAATTCAGATATAACATGTTCTGATATCAAAGTTTAAATGCATTAAAGACTCTTGTTAGCCTCTGAGACTATCCCTCACATATTTAAAATGGGTCAGTGTTTTATGGTACATGAGAGGAAGCAGCACAGTACAGTTTGTACAGAGAATGTTATCATGTAACACGTGTTATCAAAGAAGATGGACCATGAAAAGCACTCCCTAATGTACAATGATCAGAAACTTGGTAGCAAGAATAAATATTACAAATGATGCTTCACTGAAATGATGAAACTTCATGAAGCAAAAAAAAATTCCCAGGTTAATGAAGCTGCAATGCACATACATTGATCAAATGCAGTTATATAGTGCATATATGCATATGCTGTTGGACTCTCTTCCACAACTAAAAAAGCATGGCATCCTTAGGGCCTCACAGCAATGGTCCCTGGCCCACATCATCCCCCAAACTGTGTCCAAGTGCTGCCTAGTCAGCCTGCTGACAATGAAACAGTAAGGACTGTCACGTACCAGTATTTCAGCCTCTGTGCTCTCACTCTGCTCTTTGGTTTCTCTGTAAAGTGGAACTCTGAGACATAATATGATTTGGTTAAGGGCAATAATGTAGGAACTGGAAAGGGAACAAATACACTGATACCAGAGGGAATGTGGCCCAAGGCAGGACTTAACATGTGCCTGAACTTCACTACAAGCTGAAAACTACATCTCCAGGGAAAACTGGTTACCTATTCACCTCCTCTTGCTAGCTGTATGCTATCTTCTGACTCTGCAACCAAATGAAAAGTTGCCCTTTTCTTTGACTATCAATCTTTTTATCATGCAGTGTTGTGAAAATTATAAATCCTTAAGCAGGCTATGGATTATAGGAGTCTGTGTTAGACTCATCTCCCTTTCTTCTCTACAGGTCAAATAGGTCACAAGATCTCAGTCAAGAATATTATTTGTAGCAAATTGTAATATTTTTTTCTCTTGGCCATTCAAAGCCTCAGTTCTCAGCCTTCTTCCACAGTTCATGTTGTCACCCTCAGAAAATTGCTTTGAAGTACAAAGCTCATGTGCTGTGAGAATAAGAGAGAACTGAACAAAGTTTGAATCAAAATCATCATGGGAGACAGAAATATCTGAACATCATCTGAACTGGTATCCTTGTATGAATTTCACCTTTATAGAAAGCTTTAGATAAAGAACACAGATTTTATTTTAATTGTAAAGAAATAAAGAGTTCATCAAGTATTTGAGTTATATATATCTGAAAGGTTGAGAACTTCTAAGGTTTTCTCCAGCACTAATTATGTGCTGATGAAGCCTTACTTGCAATACAGGAGAAACAAGACACACTTGGGAAAGGCTTTTAAGGTGACTAAATCAGAGACATCCTGCTGGAACTTTACAACATGGTATTTTTCATTCTGGGAAAATGGGTAATTTGTTGGAATCAAAGTTTTGCAGAAGAGCATGATTATGCTGAATCCATCAGAAGCAGCATGGCAGGTTTCCAAATGAAAGCCTCCTGGTTTCCAGATATGCCAGCATGTCTGTCTGTTGGGCTGCTACTCAACCTGTTTCTCCAGGTTCTCAGGACTTTCAGACTCCACAACAGACTGCCAGCAGCTTGACAAACCTTGAACTGCTTGATCAAAAAATCCATCCACTTCTGTTGCAGGAACTTCTTATCACTATTTCAGTTGTTTTGGTCTTTGTGATGATAATTTTCAAAGACATTAGAGCTGGAAACAGGAAAGAGCTGCAAGCCACTGTGCAACTAGAGAGTTACAGTCTAATCACTATTACTGAAATGTGGTGAATATGAATTGCATGACTGGAGGGCTGCCATCAGTTGTTGTAAACTCAGAAGGGACAGGCAGGGAAGAGGTAGTAGATATTACAAAGAAATCATTTCCAGTGAGGATGGTGAGGCACTGGAACAGGTTGCCCAGAGAAGCTGTGGATGCCCCATCATTGGAAGTGTTCAAGGCTGGGTTAGATGGGGCATTAAGCAACTTGATCTAGTGAAAAATGTCCCTTCCCACAGGACATTGGATTAAATAATCTTTTAAGGTTCCTTTGAACCCTTCTTACCATTCCATGATCCTGTATTTCTCACAGAATATGTACCATGGATCAGCTTTTCTCTTTTGGCATCTGAACTTAAATTGTCAATGTACTATGCATGCTGCAGGGCATGAGCCTTTGATTTTGTATGGCTGAGGCAGAGGCACTTTGTCTCTTCACCAGCCTGTTGATGTTTGGTGGTTAGCTCCGGAAGGGCTGGTGACAAAGTGGGAGGTTGTAAAGGCTTACCTCACCTCAGTTCTTTACTCTCTGAGTCAGGAGCCTCTACATCGCTCAAATTTCTTGGCTTCTGGGAAAAAAACAAAGCCCTCCTGACACTGTGATGTCCAGCACAATGAATGGCCTCAGGAATGAGAGTAAAGCAGCCTATTCTAGAGCCACCCTGCAGGTATCCTCTGCAATTCACTGCAAGGTGCTGTGCCTTAAGGAAAAGATAGGTTTTGTACAGCGACAAAGGTGAAACAGGCTGTGCTTTAACATCCTACTGTGCCTGTTCAAATAAAATCCTGCCATAAAGTAATTTATTCACAGTTTTCATAATCTCAGTGACTAAGTAGGGAACTGAGAGTTTTAATATGTGCAACAGAAAGAATGGAGGTTGAATAAATTCTGTAGAACAAAATTTCACTTGAAATTGTTAATTAAGCTTCAAGTACCAAAGTAGGATGACATGAAGTACTATGGGAGGAGACTGGTTTACTGCAGAAAGCTTTTTGTTTCCCACATCCCCAGACACACTGTCTGGGGATGTGGGAACCATCTCCTAATAGAAGTCTGATTGCTCCTTTGGCACAGCAGGAGAAGGCTCTTGGGTAACTTTTGTGTATCACAGTGAAGCATCTTTGATACATGTATCTTTGGCACATATTTTTACACTAAAGGATCCCTTTCATACCTTGCTGGTGATAGCTGCATCATTCTCTGTCCTCAGTGTGAAAAAGTGGTCTGTTACTGCCTTTGATATATTTATGGCACCCTGATGTATCCTGCATTTCTACCTTCTCTTGGTAACTTCTGTGTGCTCAGAAAATACTTGACAAGAGAAAAAGCTGAGGATTTGGTCACTGAGGCTTTTGTTAGACAAATACAGTTATCATTGGTTCTCTTATCACACAAATCAAAAGTAATATTTTAGAATCCATTCAATAAATCCTTTGTTCTTTATGACTATTTGAAACCTTATGAAGACTGGCAGAAGCTGTAGAAATTCAAGTAATAAAATTATCACAATATTTTAAGAAGAACAAAAGTAGAAGTCTCCAGCTGAGTTCTGAATAAGCTTCAGATTTCACAGAGAGGAAGGATATAAAAGAAATTGACAGAAATTTGACCAATGTGACAAAAAATATTTCCTTTAGTGCTTTGGCTGGTCAAACATATGTAAAAAGAACTTTGCTTTGTGGTCTCTTAGTAATATTGATAACATCAAAGAATAAAAGGCAAAAAAGGTGTCATTCAAGATAAGGAAGTCTGATTTCTGAGCTGTCAGCCACAAACAGAGGATCTGCTTGACAACTGTGTCAGGCTATCAGGTTCTAAGCAAGCATTAGCTAGAAACTTCTTCTTTACTGAGGTTTCTCTTAACCAGGAGTGTGAAAGCTTTGCTCACCAGGGCTTTTGTTAGGCAAATACAGTTACCATTGGTTCTCTTATCACACAAATGAAAAGCAATATTTTAGAATCCACTCAATAAATCCTTTGTTTAATATGTGCAACAGAAAGAATGGAGGTTGAATAAATTCTGTAGAACAAAATGCCTCCTTTAGGCTACTGCTGTCCCAAGAGCTACATGTCCACATCTTCCACTGATGTAATTACAGTAGCAGAATTTGACAGTTTTCAATAGCTGCCAGTTCCTGGTTCTAGATTTTCCAGTTTTAAAATCTGTGCTCAGATTTCCTCATCATGCTTCAATACTGAATTTTTAAGACCTATTCTAAAAGCCAGAACAGTAATGTAAATCTTGCACTTCTATAGACAAAAAAATGTTCAAGATGAAGAATTAATGTTTGGCAGTTGAAAAAGGGGGGATATAAACAGAGAAGACATTTTTTGGTAGCAATATTTGCTCTTCACATTAGTAATGTGAGCTATTTAATTTTCATTTCAATGTGCTTACTTGGGGATACACTAAAGTTTAAATAATTATTCTGTATCTTCCTTTCATTATCACACTTACAGAAAACAAATTGCATATTGCAGCTCCTTAAAACTTCCAGCTATATGTTACTGAGTACACATTGCTGTGAAGACAACTTGATATGTGTTACACAAACATTAAATGAAGACTCTGTTTCAGATTCCAAGAATTGGAGACAGGACATGGGGAAAACTACTTGAATTTCTGCTTACCTATATGACAGAAAATAATTGCAGAAAAAATCTGACTGAGGAT
This sequence comes from Ammospiza caudacuta, assembly GCF_027887145.1. Lineage (NCBI taxonomy): Eukaryota > Metazoa > Chordata > Aves > Passeriformes > Passerellidae > Ammospiza > Ammospiza caudacuta. Next base: position 100,824,247 of record NC_080594.1, read on the forward strand.
TTGCGAGTCATTAGAGACCTTAAATAACTTGATGCATTACCTAGGTTTGGTATAAGGTTTGTATTTTGCAGGATTCTCATAAAAGAATGCATGAGTTTGAGTACCCCCTCCACTATTCCTTCTGTCCCTTAATCACAAGTGAACAACAATCATCCTAATCATATATTTTTCTTTTTTCTAGATGTTCTCCAATCTGCTGCTGGGATTGACACCTCAGGTGTTCAGGTGTTTTGATCCCAAAGTTTTCTTTAGGTGTTGAAGAAACATCCTGTAGCTAATCCTAGAAGTACTGTAGGGGGAAAAAAAATAAAAATAAAGGTTTTGTTTGAGGCAGGAGAGTTTTATGAGAAATAAACCAATTGAAACAGGAGTTAGAGGAACAAACCACATAATCAGAATGTCCCAAGATTCACTTTCAGAATGCAAATTATGTGACCTGTTACATCATCATACAAAAGAGTAAAATCCACTGCATATAACCAGGCACCTCCATGAGACAGCTCGCCACATGAAAAAGTACTTTGAGGTTCACTAGTCTTTCACAAACGAAAATAGAGATTTCCCCTCTATCTTAGATCAAGCAGTAGTTTGCCTGTTTGGCAGTGAAATGCCAAGGAGGATTGTGTGTTAGCACACTGGTACTCCAGGCCAAGCCTGGTCCTGATTTAAGGCACTGAAACCTCCTATAAAGTGATTCAATTAAACCGGGAGAATTGCAAAGAAATAAGTACTTCACTCCCAGCCTCACCACTAACTCAGTGAAGGCATCAGGCAAACCCAAACCCTGCATTTATTTCCCATTCAAGATTTGCCTTCAGATTAGCACTTCTAGTCCTGCCTCGCACTCTGCCATCAAACTTTTTTTAAAATCTGGGACTCCAAATCTCTTCTCTATTGGATTTCTTCGCTGAAAGCTTCACCTGTGTTTCCCGCCGGTTCCTGCCGCTGCCCGGCCCGTCCGTTGTGGCGGCGGGAGGGGACGGGGCCGGGCCGGGCCGGCCGGTGCCGCGGGGCTGCCGCTAGAGGGGCCGGCCGGGAGAGCGCGGCCCGGAGCCCGCGGCCCCTCCCGCCCCACAGGTGGTGGAGGCAGCGCGGGCCGGGAGGGGCCGGCGGAAAGCTCCTCCTTCCTTCGGTCCCGCTGCGGCTGCCCCTGACCTGCCCCCCGCATTGCCCGGCTTCCCCTCCCCGAACCCCGCGGCGAGACGGGAAGAGCCGGCAAGAGCCGGCCCCCTCTGCGCTCCCCGCCCCGGCCCCCCGCCGCCTGGCACGGCGGAGGCGGGGCGTTCCTGCCCGGGGGGCGGCCGCAGCCGCCGGCCGCCCTTTCACCCCACCCTCCACCTGCTCGCCGCTTTTGTTTGGGAACGGGGGCGGAGGGGAGGCGCGGCCGCCCCTGCTGTGGTGGGGTGACCCGGGTACGGCCCCGGCCCCAGGGTGACTCTGGGCTCACGGACCTTCTCGCCGCTGTCTTTGTCTGGCGGCCGGCCCGGGGCTGCTCCCCTCTCTCCCCTCCTCCTCCTCGGCCGGGGGATCGCGCTGCGGGGCTGCCGCTCTCTGGGAGGGGCGAGCGGCTGCCCCGCTGGTGAAACGCGGCTTTCGTCCTCTTTCCGAGGCGAAGGGGAGGCGGGGGCGCCTCTCCCCGCCGCGCTCCTCCCAGCACCCCGCGTTGCTCGGCGGCTTTTGCCCCGCCGCCAAGTTGCCGCAAGTTGGTGCCGCCCCCCCGCCGCCGGGCTCCGGCCTCGGCGTGAGACAATACCGCGGGCTGCGGGGGAGGAGGAAGGGGAGGGGGCGGGCGGAGCAGCCCTCTCTCGCCGCCGATGGGGCCGGGCCGGCCGGCGCTGCGGGGCGGGTAGGTGGCTCCGCGGGCAGCCGCCGGCTGGCGCGCACCGGGGAGCGGCCGGGAGAGGCGAGCCAGCCCCGGCGGCGACGGGCGCTCCATGGAGGACGTGGGACTGCGAGGCGGACGAGAGCGGCTGGCCGTCGGCGACCCTCGGCTCGGCGGCGGGCTGGTGGAACCGGGGCCCGTCATGGTGATGGTGGAGCAGCGGGCAGCTGAGGGCTACAAGCTGGTGGAGGTGCAGCTGACCGGCGGGGCTCCCTGGGGCTTCACGGTGAAGGGCGGACGGGAGCACGGGGAGCCCCTCATCATCACCAAGGTGAGCGGCGCCGGGGCGGGGGGAGGTGGGTCCGGCCGGCTCCATTTTGCCGTGCCCGCGGCGGTGACAGCCCGGCCGCGCCGCCCTCCCGCAGCCCGGGGCGCAGGTACCGCGGGGCAGCGCGCTCGGCGCAGGTGCCGCCGGCCGGGGCCGCTCTGGGCCCCGCGGCCGCCGCCAGCGCCCGGGGAGCGGCACCGGAGCGTGCGGGGCTTATCCCGTCAGCTCTGGGGGCAACAGGTTGCTGGGCGCAGGCAGCGTGGCGGCTCCGCTCGTACGCCCCAGTGAAGAGCCGGCGCCGTCGTTGTGGCGCTGGTAACTGGCTGGGGGACCCGAAACCCTCTGCTGGGCTGGTCCCTCCCTCCTTCCCTCCGGGCTCCTGGCGCAGAGGGCATGGAGACTGAAACTCGCGGCTCCGAGGCTGTTCTATCCGCTGCCGTTGCACTTGCAGATTCTAAGTAATTAGGATAGCCTTTGTTTGTCCCTTCTTCTTTAAACAAAAAGGTCTTGTGGACAGTGATCAAATACATGCACCGAAGCCGAGTAGAGGGACATGCTTGGGTATATATGTACTATCTGGTTGCCTTCTTTTTTTCTCTTTTGTGTTTTTTTATTGGTGTTTTTTTTTTTTTTTTTTTTTTTTTTCCCTTGTCCTTTATAGCTTTACTCTCAGTGTACTGGACACAAGTTAAAGAAATGTTTCACGTTTTTTAGAATATTTTTTTCATCTGGATGTGTTTTGACTTAAGAGCCCCCATTCTCAGTAACTGTTGGTTTTTGAAGTTAAGACAGCTTTCATGTTACACAGTGAAAGCACATGAAAATAGATCCATATGTTGTAGTGAAAAAAAAGTCACGTTAGAAAAGCACATTTTGCTCAAGATCTGTCAGAAAGTTATATACATGCTTTTGTCTCCAAGTCTTCCGGACTCTGCCTGTTCCCATTTTGAAAGTGCCAGAGAGTGTCAGAGGTCAACAAGTCCTGGTTTATCCGCAACAGAAATTTTACTAATCTTATTTTTCATCTGGTTTTGTTGTGAGTTTTCTAGTTGGCTCCCTTCTCCCACCCTTGAAACAACTGTGTTATGAACTTTCCCAGTGAGAACTTTTCAAACCATCTGTTTCTAGATCACTTCCCTAGTGCTGTTTTTCAAGGAACAACAGTCAGTGTCAGATGTATAGGCTGAAAAATGACTGCAAGAGTGTTGGCTGCTTACCACTGTCCTGAATTAGGGAACAGCAAAGCTGGGAGCATTTGAGAGAAGGAGAGCAGAGCTATTTTTCTATGTGTGCACCAGCTATTAAGTTCCAATTCAAATAATTCCACCTTTCTGCTAATGGCTAATAAATGCTACATCTAAAGACTGATCAGTGATGCTTATTCATAATGTTACCTAGGCATTAAGTAACATGCATAAGTATTTGTGGCATGAGGATGTGGCTGTGGTATGTGGAGAGAAGTGAGTGTGCCTGGGAACCTTTTAAACTGGGTCTGTTGCAAGAGAATAATTAAGGAGCCACACAGCTGTGCTGCTCTGTGTGGAAGAGCAATCTGGGTCCGTCTGTACAGACCTAGGATTAAATTTTGGAATATATTTCTGTTTGCCCTTGGATACAGTGGTATAGAAATAGTTTTGAAACCAGGGACTGAAACTTGTGTGCCTAGGACTATGATTTTTTATCTGCAAAATTTTCCATCTTGATTTGGTCCACCCATCACGGTGTTTTGGTTTTTACTGTACTGCTTCTAGTGGTGGGAAGAATAATTTAAAAGAGAGTGGTTAAAGCAGCCCCTCCTTGCAGGAGATGTAAGGTTTCTCTCCTCTCAGCTGAAGAGAGCTCTGACCTTGTTACCCTGTTCTTGAGTGAGGATCATTGGGCTGCCAGGATGAGGAGATGCCATTTCACCCGTGCTTTTCTCTGTGGCACGTGTCCTTCCTTCTCAGAGGACTGATGGCTGGTCAGTGGGAGACCCAGGAAAAGCCAGTGGACTAAATCCTTCAGGACAGCTGTGGAAAACCTCCTGGGTTTGTGGATTGAATCTGTGCTTAAGCCTTAGCTGGCCATAAAGCTCTGTCTCACTCCAGTCCAGAGCATCTCTGGGGAAGTGAAGGTGGATGACGACAGCTGCCAACTCTTCGAGGAATGTGACAAGGTGTGAATGGAGTCTCAGATAGCAGCTGCTTAAGGGGGATTTCTAAAATTCTGCTTGTCTCTGCGCTTTTACAGTCTCAAAAGCAAGAGAGCCTTTGAAGAAAGTTGCACCTTTATGTAAATGCTGAGAAGTCTGTGTTTGTAAATATTTGCCACTTTATTTAGCATATGTGGCACAACTGCCAGAGAAGTAGCACCAAAAAATACTGTGATTGAAAATTCATGAGTAAATACATGGTGTTCAGCACTTTCTCTGTAATACACTTCTCCACTTCTCTGATTGTGTGGCTATTTCACTTGCTGATAGGAAGGGAAATTTTTTACTACTATCATGGGGAGAGTCTAGGGCAAATGCTGGCAGTAACTACTATTTGGGAATATTTTAGAAATTAAGTCAATTAAAACAACAGTGTCTTTTGATCCACTAAACTGCCAATAATGAGAGAAAGCAAGGCAAGCTAAAGAGGAGAAAATGTGTTCAGCCTTGCCGGGGTGTAAGTGTGTGCTCAGCTGCTGGAGTTTTGTCCCTGCTCATTGCAGCGGGGTTGCACTGGATGACCTTTAAAGGTCCCTTCCAGCCCAAACCATTCCATGATTGATGCTGTGAGGGAAGTGCTTTGCCCCGGAGAGGTCAGTGCTCAGGCACACTGCTGGTGCCCAGCCGTGGGCCCAGCACTTTCAGGGTGGGCAGCTTTCCCCATTCACAGTAGCTTTTCTTCCTGTACCTGACACAAGACTTGGATAAATAGTCCAGAAATAGAACCAGGTAGGCAGAGTATCAAGTTCACCTGCCAGGCACAAGACTTTTTTTAGTTTTTTTTTTTCTTGCCCTTTTTGTTATTGCAGCAATAGGTACAGAGAAAAATGGTGCATGATACAGCATGCTCGATCTTTAAACATAGCTGGTCGTCTAAAGCTTGCCCCACCCAAGTGCAAATGGTGTTGCTAATATTTAAGAAAAAAGTCTTTTAGCATTGTCACTGTGTTGCATACCACTATTTTTTAAGGTCCCTTTAAAAAAATGCTTTACATTTTTTCTGATCTCTGCATGTGTGTGTGATAACATTCCAAAAAAATTGCCCAAAGGCAGCTTGTTCTTGCCTAATTTGACATCTTAAAAGAAAGGACTTGCTTTTTATGGCAGCATGCATATTTCAACAAAAGGTGAAATGAGAACTTAGAGGACAGTAATTAGAAGTCTCAGGAGCCTCAGTTTGTATTTTCCTCTTTTTTAGAGAAACAACATCTGAAGAGGGAGGTCTTATTGGAAATAATGAAAATGAAAAGTCAGAGAGCTCAAGAGTGAATCTCTTGAAAATCTCCCATAGCTGCATTGTCTTGATTACTTTTACTTTAAAAGTGCTCTTATCTGAGATGCCCAACTTGCAGTGTCAATCATACTATTGATTGTGGGTGGTGGGTAGAAAGTCGTTCCTCTTCCTGTGCTAACAATATCCTTAAGAACTCTGAAGTTGTTCTGCAGTCAGCTTTATCCATATTACATTAATAAATATGAGAACATTCTAGTTCATGCATTTCAAGAAAGATTGATGTATCATTTAAATTAATTTCTCTTTAGTATCAGCTTTACAAGAGCCTACAGCTATAGCTCCTCAAGCTATGATCTCATTGCAGTCTAATCAAGGCTGAGCTTGGCTGGCATTTCAGCAAGATTTCCAAGTGAAACCTGGACTGTTGCAAGAAGTTTGTTGTTGATTTAGTAGATAGAGTTCTTGTGTCCTGAATCAGTGCTGAATTCATGCCCCAGCTGGAGGTGCTGCCTTTTAAAAAGGAGTATCAGACTCAGAACTTTTATTTTCTTTATTCCACTGCACTTTCCTAACGTGCTTCTGTCTGTGGTTAGGTGTGAATTGTATTTTTTTAACCTAACAATCATTTAAATTTTATAAAGAAATGCTTCTCTGTTAACTGGCTGCATGACTTCTCCATGTGACTTGTATTAATTTGTGTCAGTAGTAAGTGATTACTGTTTTAGTTAGATAATTCTTTATTTTTTGGCCTTGAACACATAACTAAAAGCAATTACTTGCATCACCATACTGCAACAATATTTAGGGTGTAAAAGAGCTTTATTGATACTGTATACAAACTAATTTAAAAAAAGGACCTAATCAAACACAAATACCAGTTTCTTCCCCAAGTTAGGTGTTTGAAGTGAGCTGCACTGTTGTAGACACTAACAATTCTTAAACTTGACTGTGAAGTTTGATGTCCAGAAAACCAGCATTTACCAGTAATCCTGTGAAATTCCTGACTGCTTCGACTTAAATGCAGCCATTTGTGTAAATAGCTGATTTATAAGTACTTAGGAGGCATTGTACTGTGGCCAAGAAAGCATTCTAATCTAGGTCTCTGTATCCCAACAAATTTCATTCACTTCCTTCAGTTCTAGAAAGATAATACATGGAGGATTATTCATTCTGTTTTGTTTTCTGTTAATTTTCTTTTGGTCATCAAACCCAAGTAGAATTACTGACCTGTATGTGTCAGAATTTTAACAGGTGTATTAGTGAACAATTATGGAAGAATGTATCAGATCATGTTCTGTGTTTCTTTTGGAACGTTTATTCAGCTTCTTGTCTTGCAAGAGGGGCTTATGATCTGAGTTGGATCTTTTTGTGTTGCTCAATTTGATAGTTGAGAAATACTAGAAAATGTGTTTAAAATGAATGTTTTAGGCTTGAAATAGTCTAATGTAGCTATTTATATTTTTCCCTCTGCCGAATATGTTAAAAATTGGGCTTTTTTTTTCAATGCTATAGAAACTGTTCTGGGTGGTGCTTTCCTTGGAGGCTGGTTATTAGATCCCAGGTTTCTATTACTGGAAGAGAGGAGTTGGCTTGCTTTGATGCAGGAAGATCTTATTGCTTTTAATTTGGTAAGCTAGTTGATGAAGGGAATGGTCTCGATTTTAGTGCTTTAATGGCTAGTGAATGACCTCTTTAGTGTGACTGGTAATTGGCTGGCAGAATGGTGGAGCCCAGCACCCTCATATGTGGTGTGGAACTCTGAAGATTGGGAGGTTGGGTTTGCAGGGTTTTTTGGTTTCAGGGTTTTGGGGTTTTTTTGTTTTGGTTTGGGTTTTTTTGGTTGGTTTTTTTTTTTTGTGTGTGTGGTTTTTTTTTTTTTGGTGGGTTTTTTTGTGTGGGTTTGTTTTTTTGGTGATTTGTTTTGTTTTTTTGAGGGCTTTGACAGTTGAAATAGCACCAGTTTTAAAAGGTGCATTTAAAAGTTATGTTGGATATTGCCACATGTGATCTAAAAGCTGTAAGGAGTTGAAATGAAAGGATAGTTTAAAGGCTTGTGACTTCAGAAGTCTCAAGTCAGTTGAGTTACATGTTTAGCAGTCAAGCAGTGTGAGAGTGGGGTTTAATGGTGTGAGCCTGCAGTACTGAAATTGCAGTCTTTGTGCGTTTCACGCTACATTTCAGGGGCAAAGTCTTCCAGAGGACTCAGAGTGCTCTGTTTAAAATCAGAACTAAAACTTTGTTACAACAAGTGAACTTCTAAGTTTTGGATGTACTGGTTGGTTCCAAATTGCTTTTTATCTCCTCTGCATTTCCATCTTCCAGCTACTTGGGCAAAAACTGTCAAGTTTATAATGATTTTTTAGTTTGAAAGAAAACACAAACAGAATCATTCATGTCTGTAGAGTCGGCCAGAAGAATTGTGTGTTTTGTGGGAATAGTTACTGCAATAGGAGTGAGAGAGCTGCATTGACTGAATGTTTGGTCTATTTAAAGGACAATTTAAACTTCTCTGGTTGTTAGTTCATACATATGTTAATGTGTGCTTTTCAGTATGAATTTTGGATGCTATCATAGACATTGGCGTGGAAATAAGAGATCTGCAAGACACCTCTAGTTGTTGCTTGCTGTTATCAGAGATTTTGCAGTAATGCAATTTATTATCTAGATATCCATCATGTTTATGGTTTTCTTTGTTTCTTTTTTAAGAGGAAAACCAGTGTGGGTATGTGTGGTGTTTATGCATATGCTACATATGCTTTACTCAGTTACTCAATAGACTGTGCTTATTTTTATCAGCAGACCTTGGTTCATTGTGTGTTCTCCTGCTTAATGAGTGTTCAAAGTATGGGAATGTGGAAAGAATAAGGTAAATGGGAATTGAAACGTGGCTGTGAATAGATTAGAGGAAACAACTGTTTGGTAGTAACAAAGCCAGTATTTTATTATATGTGAGCTTCTTTCTTCTTAAGAAAAACTATTTGTATTTAGTCTTCCTATGCATTTGTAGTCTATACATAGAATAGCTAATATGTATATGGATCTAGTTCTGTGGGTCAGTTTGTCTAGAAGTTTGAGACAGGTCCTAGATATTAAGGAGATTTTTTACTTGCTGTGCATTTAAGAGATACAGTACATGAAGATTTTCACAGGTAAAGTAAAAATTAATGCAATTATACTAATGGCTCATTTAATCTATGAGGACTTGCTTTCAGCTGTTTATTTTGAACCTATTTGGTATTGATGCCTCTCTATAAAACTTAAAATAATTCTGCACTTTTGGGTTTGGGCTTGCTTTTAATTTGGGTTTTTTTGGGGGGTGTGTTTGGGGTGGGTTGCTTATCTTTAAGGTAAGAAACAACCTTGGAAGCTGTCTAATTTCATGTAGCACAATATTTTTAGTTTCTTAAGGGTTATGCAGGAACTATGCTGTGCTCTCCTTATGCCCTCATACCCTCTCCAAGAATATTATCGCTACTCTGGGGGGAATTATTGGGAGTTGTCATTTTTGTACTACTTCTAACTTCACAGATATGGTCATATACAAGCAAGAGAGAATGTAAGGGTTTTGGAACGAGTAACTGAATGTTTTGTGTTTAAATGAATTCATTCATGACAGGAATAGTCTGCAAAGTTTTGAACTGGAATCAGTTTTCAAAAATCAACTTGATGGACTTGTGAATGTGTTTGTACCCTCTGTGTGTGTTTTGCCAAGCAGCAGACTTCTGCTGGTGTTGGTCCGGGTTTCAGATGAACGTTTACTGCAAGGGGATAGTTTTGAAAAGCATTTTGTAGTATTTAAATTAGACAGGACTTAGGTGCTCTGAATTGCTTTCTGGAGATGCCTGCCCCTTGCTGTCAGCTGTGTGAGAAGCTGAGGAAAGCCCTGGTGCCTCAGCACATACCTGGATCTTCCATGGGTGAAATATTACTGAGCAAGATTGTCTCTGCATTAGCAGTGTGTGTGTGCCTTTACCTAAAATATTTTTTTTTAAATTTATTTCTCTGATGGTTTCTGGGCATAACTTTTCTTTTTGGTTTATCAAGCTGATCAGGGGAGAGTTGTTACCTACCAAGGACAACATTTATGAACTTAGGAGAGAACTTCCTTCCTCTCTCCATAAATTAATACAGTATTAGTGTTTGGGCTCTGAATAATTCAGGGCATTTTTGGTAAGCACAGATCTCTTATTGCAGATAAGAGAATGGCATCTGCCACATAATTTTTTTGGAGTTTTTTTTAGTGGCCTTCTGGTGTATCTGAAGGTCTTTGTGGTGTGCTGGACTCCCCCAGACAGAAAGAGCCAACTTGCTGGTAGATGCTGGAAATGCAGCAAATTGCAGCTTTGAGAAACCAAATAGCTTTTGTCAGGTACACAATTCTTGGGTTGACTCTTACAGTAGAAACAGATGGAGTTGAGTGTTTGATGATGGAAAAGAGGTGGTTATTTCAAAGTACTCCAAACCCTGATGAAATGCCAAAATCTACTGAAAGGTTTGAGCTGTTTAGTCAAAAGCTCAGTAATACTGGCACTGAGGGGAATGCCTCACATCCTGTCCCTGTACTTCTCCTACCTCACCCCTTATAGAAAGGAAGACTTCCCCTCTGCCACCAGCCCTGCCTTCTCTCCATGTAAATCTGTCCATTTCTAAATTGTTAGGTTCTTTGAAATGTTTAAATTCCTCTTACTTGCTTAGAAATATCTATTAACTGATATATGAGCTAGGAAACACATTATCACATTTCTTAGATACAGATTTTCTGAAGAACTGTACTTAATAATGAGGATTTTTTTAAGATGTAGAGTGGCCTGTTTTTCAAGGTGGTACAAAAAAGCATGGGACAAATCTTAGTGTCTGAAAGCTAGAAATGGGTAACATAGTTGGGAAATCTGCTTCAGTGTTGAGGCTGGATCCCTTTGGATAGCAAGTAACAGTGCAGGTTCATCCATTCTTGCAGTCATTTCTCTGCCTGAGTGACCTTTCAGAAGGAACATGGATCATGATCACGAGTCTTCTTGCTGTTGTGATTGTAGGTGGCTTTATTGGATCTTTTCTTTGCTTTCTGTCAATCATGTTTATAAGTTTTAGATCATTTCTGTACTCACTGTACAGAAAATACTCTAGACTTGAGCTGTGCATTTGTGTAATCTAAAACAACTGGATGTTGAATGTTCTGGTAATAGCAGAGAGGCATCTCTGAGCAGTTTGGTAGAGAGTCTAAGAATGCTTTTGCTGATGTGTGAAGGTGAATTCAGTTTGATTTTGTGGAAACTGCAGCATAACCTACTGAAACTAAGTTTTTTTTAATAATGGAAATGCATGAACATTAGAAGTTGTGCTTTGAGTGTTGGGATTTGGTTGTTTTGTTTTTTTTTTTAATGAAAGAAGATCCATGTGAAACTTATTGCAAAAATATCCACAGCCTTTTAAAATGGCCAAACTTTTTAATTTTAGAGTAACAAGTTCTTCATCCTCAGTCCTCCTAGAATATTCTCTCTGTAATGGGCTTGCAGTCAAGTCTGGATAGCTGAAGGAGGGAGGGATCTGTCAATGGGGAGCATGAAAGTACAGTAAATTTGTTCAGAAGTGATGCACAGGTACCTACTGCTGTACTCAAAATTGCAGTTTCAGTACTTTTCCTCTTCAGTAAAATATGCTTCTTCTCAAAAAAACCTTCACAAAGGTTTCACAAACAGATTATTTTGGGTTTTTTTTCTCTCTCCTGAGATGAAACATTCTTTGCTACACAGTTGCTTTGAAGACTTCCACATAAATTATGAAATAAAGCAGCATCTCCCAGTTTCCCAAATACATATAAACTAGTCAGCATTCTTTAGGAAATAAGCTTCTGATTTGGTTCAGTGAACACTGGGAATAGCAATACTTTATTTGGAAGCTCTGTATTTTTCATTAAAATACTCTAGTATTTTAGGATAGTATCGTAGAAACATGATTTAATGACAAAGGAAGTGAAGTGCTTCCTACACAGTGTCAGTTAGTCATCAGTGTGTTAATTTTCTTAAACAAATTAGATGCAAAAATGGGCTTGTGGGTGTTTGGCTGGCTGATATCTGATGTAGTGAATTAGACAACTCCTGATGAGTATTTGGATTCTGGATAATGCAATAATTAAAGTATTGCAAATTTTTTTCTTTTCTTTACAAATACATATTTTGTTGACCCAGAAGAAAGCAGAACATTAGATTTTCAGCAGAAACATTTGCAGGTTTTTTTAATGGAGTAGCAAAACATCCATTTCACAGCCATTCATTCAAGTAAAAGAAAGATACAAACATGCTGTGTGACATAAAGTAGTGTTTTATTGGGTGTTTATATGTGGAAAGAATTTTAGGATAGCAGGGAAAACTTGAAGCTTCATGTGTCTGTTAAACATAATTATTGTTTTGAATAGTTAACTCAAGACTTAAGAGAACTGTATACTTTAAAAAACAGGTTTTATAAACAGTTTTAAATCTTTTTCTTACATGACTATTTTGGTCAAGTGCCTATATTTCCAAATAGAAAGGCTCCTGTGAAATTAAAAAACCAATGTCTTGTTCTGTGAGAGATATGATATAAATACTGAATTCTCTTACTTGCAATTCTTGTGTTATAATGCTTCTCCTAAATTTCAAAATATTGGTAGAACACAACTTATAAGTTCTGAGGTAATTTTTTCCCTTTTAAATTATGTATTCTTAGTATGTATAGGACTTTTTGTACTTCTTATTCTTTTTCCTTTATCCTGTCTCATAAAATGTAACATCAAAAAATTTGCTTCCCTACTTATAAAATGGAAACTCCTGTGATATATTGGTAAAATGAGTTTTTTCCTACACTTTTTACCTTCTGGGAACTTGCTGTTTTTCCTGACTGCTGTGGAAGATAGCTATCAGGAGCAGGGAGCAGGGCTGTGCCTTTTCTGACACCTTGGAGAGCTGAGGAGTTTCTGTAATTACTCAGTCTCTTGTTAGGGAGGGGTGCAAGACAAGTCTTTTGTTGCTCAACTGAATGTCTTCTGTCTGATTCAGGAAATCATCATCTTAACAAATGCTGTAGCTGTGACCTGTTATGTCAAAGATGCCAGTGATCAGAATGTGCAAGTGAAGATGCATGTGGCTCTGGTGGTTGGTTGTTCCCTTGAAGCCAGTAAAGGGTCTGAGTTGGCAAAGCTTCATCAGAAGCAAAGAACTGGAAATTTACTGCATTGAAAATTGGGAGATCTAGTAAATTAATTACCTCTTTGCCATGGGTTGCTTATGTACCTCTGTGGAATTGTGTCTGCTTTGCCTCTGGTGATGAATGGAACTAATGCTATTTCAGAGAGGTCTTGTTTCTCATGGAACAGACATGGTGCAGAAGGGCTGAAATATTACAGTGACAAAGACCTAGAACACAGATATTTGAAAACCCTTGGGTACAGATTTGTGTCAGAAGGCTACAGCTAGGTGATTCTGTTCATTTTTCTTCACAACAGACACAAGCACAAAGTATTGTTTTATCTCCAATGTTCATCATAAGTAATGTACCAAAGTGTACAGTTAGGTCTATGTTTACAAAATTAAACCCAAATTTAGCCAAAATGCACAGATACTTTTGGTGCTTCAGAAAGTAGAAGAGATTAATGGAGTGAGGTAAGTCAGCACCTGAGTGCGTGGCAAAAAAAAAACCCTGGGTGGATTACTTATATAGTAGGTCAGCCAGCCATTTGAAACAATTGTTGATAATAAAGCTTCATATGGAAATATATTTTTGTAGCCAAAATGCATCCTTGCTGACCACTTGAATTTCCTTCAGTTTCTGATGATTATGACACATTTACAGCTCTGTAATAGAAACATACTGTCAATGATGAAGATTGATGATGATTTCATCAATTGTCTAAGGTGATAGCACAACATACAAGTTTCAGCAGAATGAGGGGAGCATGTGCATGTTTTCTTCTAGCTGCAGACAAAATAAAATGTTTAGTTTGTCTGCCCATTACTAGCAGTAATTGGAGGCTACAAGGCTGCTGTCTGTGTTGTGTCAATTGGTGCCATCACCCTGCATTTCAGCCTAAAGGTGTTGAGCTAGTGTAGGCTCCACCTTAAATCCACTGCTGCAAACATCGAGTCTTTAGCAACCTGGTTTATTTTGCTGAAAGCTGACTGGGGAAATGTTGCATGAGCAATTTAATTAACTGATTAGTGGGAGTGGAGATGAGCAGCAGGGAGTGGCAATGTCATGGTATAGTCACATGCTCTGCAGTCACTAACAGGCTTTAGTCCAGCTGACTTCCAGTGAAAATTAAATTCAAGGACCAAAATAATTTTGAAAATGCTTATCCCCGTTTCCTAACTTTTGAATTTTCATTAACAAGCAGTCTGAATCTAAAATGTGTTCACCTCTCTTCTGTGGACAGAATGGGCATAACAATTATTAATATCAGAGTAAAAAGAAAACTATTTTGCCTGTTTTTATATTTGCCAAAAAATACTGACATTTAGCTATCTAGGAGTTTGCTAAATCAGCACTAAATTAAGTCATGACATAATATAGCTGAGTCTGCAGCTCTTATAGGGACTTCTTTGCCTAAAACTTTGGAATTTTCTGTTCCATTTGATTGTTGCTGGCTGCAGTTTTTTATGGCCAAGTTTTCTTCTGAATTTGGAGAAATTTCTATGAAGTTTTGGGCCTCTTGTTTTGATACTAAAGAAAATTGGTTTTATACCTTTCAATACTATGCTGCTAGTAATTACTGCTTTAAAAAATGTTTTTGAACTTTGCACTGAATATTTTTTTATTTTTCTGATTTGTTTAAATCTGTTGACTCTGGATGCCCCATCCCTGGGAGTGTTCAAGGCTAGGTTGGGTGGGTCTTTGAGCAATGTGATCTAGTGAAAGGTGTCCCTGCCCATGGCCAGGGTTTCGGAACTAGATGATCTTTAAGGTCTCTTCCAAACCAAACCATTCTGTGATTCTGTTTGTACATGAAATTCAGCATTAGCATGTTATTCCGCATGGTTGTAAGGAATCTGGGCTAGGGTTGTGTGTATGTAACAATTACAGAAGTCTGAAATAATTTTACAGAGTGATTTGGTCTTTACATTTTAAATTCTTGTAATAGTTTTGGGGTTTTTTTTTGCTTTTACTTACTGTTTTTTTTAAGAGAAGGGAAAAGAAAACTGGTATCCTAGTAGTGTCTATGTAATTTTCTCAAACTAATTTTCCTGTGGGACTCAGCATTAGAAGGTGACCTGGGGTACCTTGTGCAGTGGGGTTTAGGTTTCTCCTTTGCCATAGGAATGTTTGGATTCAGGAGCCTGGTCTCCAGGTTCTGGAGGGGATGTTTGTAATTTCCTCTTCTTTCTGGTGCTTGGACTCAGAATTTTCTGAATTTCCTTTAACCCATTTGAGTGTTATCTCTTCTTACGTAAAAGTCTTTTTCCCTTGTCATTCTTTACATGAGTGATTCTGAATTCCATTAAATAGCCAACATTTTCTTTCTTTACCTGCTGCTTTCACTATTTCATTACCTAGCTCCAAAGCTTGTTCTGCCTTTAAAGGCCAAAGCCTACAAAATGTGAAGGACCTTCTCTCAGGACTTGCAGTTGATTGAGACTTCTAATAGCTGTGTGCTTTCAAAGGTGGAGAGACATAAGGCATGACATTGTGGATGCTGTCTGATTACTTCTTCCCCTGAAGCAGGGGCCACTAGAGTATTTCAAATGTAGTTGCCAGTTTTACTTCTTAACATAAAGATTTCTTTTCATAATTTTATTTCTTCATTTGTTTCTTGGAACTGGATGAACCATTTCATTTGAAATGTAAGAAAAATCAGTGTTTGAATCTTACATGTACAGTGGAGAGTTTCTACCTAACTAATTGAACTATGGCAAATCAACCACTGAAAGAAAATATCTCATAATGGAAGCATTGAACAACTTTGATTAGTGAAGTGGTTAATACCACCTGTGGTTAATTACTGAAGTGGATCTTGGAGTATGATGAGGACAAGATGATTTTTGTAAAACCATGGCTTAGATACTACTTCATTAGAGAGGTGTAATATGTAAATAAGATCAACAAAATGATGTCTGTATTTTCTATACCATAAATTTAAATACAAATGAATAGGAACTCAAGAGCTTGCAGGAAGAACTGTGACTTTTATGTTTTTGTAGTTGTATTTGAAGTTAATCAGTCTGTTTTTTTAAATTCAAAGCCAGAGTACACATAACAAACTGTGACCTGAAAAAGTATCCTGTGAATTTTGGTACGCAAGAGAGCACATTGTTTTCTCTATCTCTGTGAGTCATGCAGCTAAAACATCTCTTCCAGCTTTAGTTTTGAGGACAAAAGTGAGTAGCAAGGTTAGGGGATGTTTTGTAGTGTTTGATGATAGTTGTCTACATGCTGATTAAATTTTAGTAAAGCACTAGAAAAATGTCTCCTTTCTGAGATATTGTGAGAGTTATTTCCCTTGCTGGTTAGGCTGTGAGTTGAGGCAGAAGGATCATGACTAGGATAGTTTGGCATTTTAAACAGCAGAGCTAACTTTAATGTACAGTGTCAGAAAAGGAATTTTCCATTCTTCAGTACCTTCTGCAAAGCTTGCAGTTTTGGAAGGAAAGCAGGAACACCTTATGACCCCCAGCATATTTGGGGGTTTGGTTTTGAGGTTTTTTGTTTTAAAAAAGTGACAGTTCAAATGCGTTTTGTTCTTATTTGATTTATGTTCACAGGTCCATTTCCTGAACTGACCAAAAATCTGATAATGGATGCCAGTTTCTTGAAAGGTTTCAAAGTTACATATTAAAATTAAATCTTGAAGTTCATAACCTTTGCTTACTGAATGCTGGAGCTTGTTCTCAAAGGAATGGGAAAAAACCCAAACCTGTAAGCTGTTACCTCAGTTATTGCCCCTCAGTAATGCAGTGCAGGTTGTGCACATGAGATGGGGACTTCCCCCCCAAGGCAAGAAGAGACCAAGGTTTTAATGTGAAGCTGATGATGCAGTGGCAGTAAAAGAAGGGATAGTGCAGGGGTTTGGGTGTTACAGCCAAGGTTGCAGTCGCCATAAATTGGCAGGTTTTTCAATCCTGGTGTTGACAATTGGCATAAGCTTCCAGTTTATTAAAAGTATGTTGAAAATCTAGTATGGTGTTGGAGAAAAGCCAAAGTTACTTAAAAACTGACAAAGTGTATTTTACTCAAGGAAATTGAAATACAGACCAAAATTCAATGGATTTTTAATATTAAGACACTTGAAGACTTGGCCATGTTTGAAATAATAGTAATAGTTTTTTCTACCCTTTAAGCAGTTTGTCTTTGAACTTCTTGGAACTTTGTTCATATGTTTACTCTTGCTTG
Organism: Ammospiza caudacuta; assembly: GCF_027887145.1. NCBI lineage: Eukaryota > Metazoa > Chordata > Aves > Passeriformes > Passerellidae > Ammospiza > Ammospiza caudacuta. Next base: position 100,841,177 of record NC_080594.1, read on the forward strand.
GTGGCTTGTTGTTGAGTTTTTTGTGGGGTTTGTTTGTTTGTTTGGGTTTTTTTCTGGGATTTTTTGGGGTGGTTTTTTTTGGTGGGTTTTGTTTTGTTTTTTAAAAGATACTTGCTCAATGTGAAAGAAGTTATTGGCTCGGTATCAGTGTACCTGGAAGAAGGTAGATCAGAAATAAAGCTGGACTGTGAACTGATGGACCCTTTTAGTATGTTGTCCATTCACAGTTTCTGAAGAAACAGAAAACTACATTGGGATTCAAAACCAAGAAGCTGGAGTTGTATGATGTCAGAGTAAATTCTGTTAAATCATAGGATCTGTAATCTGTCAAGTTGTCACAGGGCAACTGAGCAATGAAAGTTTTGACTGATCCCATTCAAGTAACATATAGGGAAAAAATGAGTTTTGTTTTGTATTGCATTGTGTTTGCAGGATAATCAGATGAAAATATGTGGCTTTGTTGATAGTTAAACACAGCTTTGAATCCCTGTTTTTCATGATCATAAGATTGTTTATATAAGATACGAGATCGGGTCCTTCTCTGAAATAGTACAATATTTTCATTTATCATGTGAACTCCAGATGACTTCTGAGATTATAGAGGATGGTGTTGGAATTTCTTTATATTTTATCCCCCCCCCCCTTTTTTTTAAACAACTTAGCTATAGCTTCAGTAGCTCTGGAAAAAAATCACTGAGATTAGTTAGATGTAAGGTATAATTAAATGATTATGCTTAATGTCGTATCTCTGTAGTTTTGAATAATGTATTATTTCCTGCTCTTCTTGGTGATTCTTAGTCTTATGATCAGTGTCATAGTAGTGTTGGGAGGTAAAGCTCTCTTTGTCTGGACTTCTCTGTGGTGTAGAAAAATTCTTAAAATTATCCATTCTCTTCATAAGGACCACCTTGGCAGTAAAAAAAACTCCTTAAAATCTTTAGGGTTGAAACCAAAATTGCATTTAATTTTTAATTTGGATTTCCTACTTTTCTCATTACTATACATTAATTTTAATTCCTTCTCATAGAGTTTGATGCAGTGTGTCTGATGATGTGTAAATGTATTTGGATCATAACATGTTTTTAATGAAAACAAAAGATTGAACAACCTGTTCTAGTGGAAGGTACCTGAGCCCGTGACAGGGGGAGGAACTCGCTCTTCCAACCCAAACTATTCTGTGATGTGCTGTGCACTAGCTAGGAAAATGCTTGCAAGTTCTTTGGTGCTAAGGGTAAAACAAACCTCAGTGCCTATTTGTGCCAGGATACTCCTCTTGCTTGGGGTTGCTTTTGGGTGGAGACCTGAGGGTGTGCAGCAGCACTGGAGGTAATTACATGAGATGACAATAGCAGCAGCTTGTGGTTATCTCTGTGGCTGTATCAGTTTTGTGCTCCTAATTCTCCCAAGGAAACCTTCCCGTGGGCAGCTGTGTCACACTGGTGCTCTGTTGTAACCTGTCTGGGGCCAGCCTGTGACTCCCTGAGCGTGGGATTTGTATCAGGGCATGGTTTCTGGTTCCTTGGTTGTGGGATCTCAGCACCTCAGGATGGAGGTGCAGAGAGGCCGAGACCACCCTTGGGGGGCTCGGGAATCCTGGAATGTTGCCAGAAGTGTCTGGTGGCAGGATTTTGATCCTACACAGGAGATGAGACCTGTATGAGGACTGGGAGGATTCCACTGGGTGAATGGTGAAGGGATAAGTTAGTTAAAGTGTAAAACACAGGGTTTAGGATTTTGGTACAGGGGGGTCTAAAGAAGTAAGATGGAGGAATTGGGGCGTGTCCTGTCCTTCTTCTTCTTCTTCTCGGCCTCCATCTTCTGTGGTGGTGGTGGCACTTTGGGATTGGTTGTTACTAAAAGTGCACAGGTTAATAAGAGTAGAAAGTATTGGAGAAAAATGATAAATATTGTACACGTAACTTAGGGTATAAAGATAAGTGACCGCCCAGGGGCTTCGAGAGTGTGCCCATGGCTGACTTGCTGTGCAGACCTCTGTCGGGCTGAAAGAAAATCTTTTAGATAAACAATTAATAAACACCAAGACCGAGACAAGATCAGAAGTCTCTCCTCGTCCTTTGAAGCGTTGGCTCTCCAAGGCCATCCCTGGGCCTTTCCAGGCCACCAGAACAGCAACACAGAAAACCTTACAAGTGGCATCCCTGGGAATTCCCTGAGAATTCCAGAACAGCCCAAAACACCGCAGAAAACCTTACAAGCCAAAACAGCCGAGAAACCGAGCAAATGGCATTCTCTGAGCTATCATCTCCGGTAATAAATCAGCCGGACATAAATCAGCCAGAAGAACGCCGGGAGAAAAATGAAATTTACACTTGGTAATTTCAGAGGGAAAGATCTGCGGGAAATAAATGTGGCTAATAGATTTGCAAATGTGATGAGATCTTAACATGCAGGTCATGAACAATAATGATGTATTGGCTACCCCACTGATGAGGAAAACATCTTGGTTTTGCCAATCAAAGATTTCCATTAAGGGCTAGACATATTTTTTCCTGATTTGTGGCAGTCTCTGTGTAATGATTGTTGCAGAAACATCTCTGTGTATTCTCAGAAAGCAGCTTCTGATTTGTTCCACATTTAAAATTTCATACATTTACAGACAACCAGTATTCTCAGGTCTCAACATACTCTGGTAGTTCACAGAGTGAAAAAGTAGTTATAGGGTCCTTCTAGAAAAGTTAGGAGACCAGTAATTTCAGTTGAAGATATGTTGCCCAGGAAGATTTCTGTTCATTTTATTTAGGTATACATTTATGGATTCACTGCAAGCAAGAGGAAAACTTATGAATTATTTTTATTTAGTCATTAGTTCATGTAATTTTGTTTTGCCACAACTTGGCCTTGGTATCCTGAGATTTTGCAAAAATTGAGTGTTTGTCAGCTTTATTTAGGGATTGGAGTTCCAATTTCCTCATGAAGCTTTAAAATTCCCAGCTGAAATTCTTCTGTTTCATAAATGGTAACTGTTGGCACTGGTAGAGTCTGTTTGTGATGAGCCTCTGTCAGTATGTGCTGACAAAATGGCGATTTATCTACTGTCTAGTCCAAACCAGAGAGCCTGATAAGTTAGCAGTACTTTCCAGTCAGTAATATTTCCTTTTGATTTTTAATAAATAGCAATACAGATTTGTATCAATTAATTTCAAAAGCTTCTGTTTGACTCTAGGTTGTAAGTACACTCAAAATACTCTTAGTATTTATTTTATACTCTTAGTGCTCCACATACAGTGTTGCCATGAATATCTCAGCTAATTGGTACCACACAGTTTAAGGATTTTTTAATATGTTACCTATATTTCCTTCATCATTCACTGTTTTGTCTTGTCTTCAGAGTTAGACCTCTGTTGTTTTTGTAGCTCCTTCATTTGGGATTCCCACCCTATGAATATCTGTTCTATGAATGCAGTCTTCCAGTAATGTTTTTCCAAACCTGTTTAGTCCTGAAAACAACATCTGTTGCTCTTGACTATCATCATGTTGCTTAGAGACATCATGACCTTATACCTCTTTCTGAAAACACCTTACCTGTAATTGTTGACAGCATCCTCTACTTTTAAATCAAAAAATAAATTACTTTTTGTTCTTCTTGACTTGCTAACGTGCATTTTGTAGTAGCTGCTTTATAGCCAGCTTAATGTCCTCTGTGTTACAGATTGATTTCCTCCATCTTCCTCCTTAGCATTGCGAGAGGGATATTGTCTGGGTGGGCACATCTCCTGTATCCAGGAGCATGAGGACAGCTGTACTGATAGGGACAAAGTCTACTGCACCTAATTTCCTGTTTGTGGAAGTAGCTAAGGGATAGTTCAATAATAATAACTGAGGAATGCTTCTAAGAAGCAGAAGTATAATGTAATTTAAAAATTATTATTATTATTTCCCTTTCTTTCACTTTTGATACAGTTTTTTAGTAGAAAGGTAGGGATGTCTGAATTGTTTGTGTTTAAGTTGATTAGCAAATTCATGGCAGGACACTTTTATTTATTTTTTTTTAACTCACTGTATTTTTGAACTTTTGCCTTCCTTGATATCTACTGGCAACATTTCCTATCTACTTTTAAGAAAAAAATGATGTTATTTTACACAGCCAGCTATAGCTGGCTTTGTTATAAATCTGAGAAATAACTGTCTCGATTTTGTTTTGGATTCAAAATGTGTGTTACAGTCTATTATATAATAACTCTTCTTGCTACATCTTTTCTAAGCTCAAGTCTGTCCTGATTAAATTCTCTTTGTGAAGATTTTGGGTCAGTATCTCTGGCTAACGTGTTCTGTGCTCTTATGTTCTAAATTCTGCCGGATCCTAGTTTGGGTGGGATTACACGAAACTTTCTGTTTACAATAACATAAGGAATTCAATGACACAGGACCATCATGTGACTGAAAGAGAGCAAGCTATTCCCTTTCTGGTCATTCCAGATGTTTTATTTACTTGTTTGGTGGTAACCACTGAACTGCTGTTTTCAGAGCCCAGCGGACAGAGCATGATGCAAGTGATGATCTCTGGCATGCCCAGAGAGCCTTGCCTTGGGTGGTATTTGTTGTGTGTGGAGTTTTGTGTGTCTGTTCCCTTATCTACAGTGACTTTAGGCAATTCAGTCATCATTGCATGGCTCTTTGCAGCCAGTGCAGCTTTGACTAAGCCAGGTAGTCTTATATCACTGGCAAACTTTGTTCATCCTCTTGCAGATCAGTTGGGAAAAAAAATTACTGACAACAGCATGAACAAAACCCAGAACCAAAACTCCTAAAACCAGAAATACTGAACAGCAGAGTCCATGGTGCAGATTCCAGTGAAATGCTTTTGGTATCCTTTCAGTATTGTGAAACTGGTGGCCTTTTTATTTCTAGCCCTTGTTTTCTCCTGACTGGCCTTTTAGAGAGTTATTTTTAATGCTATGACAGCATAGTTTCTTGTAAAAGTTTTTTTAAGAAACACCATCAAAAAAGTAAGAAACTCTCTCTGGGGAGAAAAGAAATAATAGTATATTGTTCAGATAATTCTTTCTGTTGAGTTGCACAGAATGTGACTCAACTACAAGACAGAAGCCTGCAGAAATCACCTTTTGCTGTTGCCTCCTGTGTTTTACTAATGCCATATCTTCTGTAGTGTGTAAATTGGTAGAAACTAGTAGTCATGGGCTTGCCTTCACTTTCTCTGCACTTTTTGTGGGGTTACTGTAGACATTAATATATTGATTTCATTTTGTGAGGTAGCAAGGTTGTTTTAAATGAGGGGTCTTACTCTGCAGTAGGAATTGCTTTAAAATGTAGCCTGGTCTTGATTTTTTTGAAGGTTGTGGTCAGATTTTTTTCCTCCCTCTTGCTGTTGCATCAGTGTGACTGTTCTCCTGATTCTCCATTTTGTAAGAAATTATTCTGGTATATGGGAATTTCTAGGTTTGTCACTAAAACTTTTTTTCCTTTAAAGTTCTACAGAATGCTCTACTTAACTGTTAGTGGCAATGCAGCATCTTGCTGTGTGAGTGTGTTTATTGCACATAAATTGTTACTCAGGATCTGTAGAGATTGTGAATGCAGATCTAAATTATTTATTTTGACTTCTCCAATCAAATACTGAGGCTCCCCTCTTGATCTCCAAAATTCTCTAGTTCAGTTCTTGACATGTGTTAGAATAGCAGCATTGTGACTTTAAGGGAGCAGGAAAGACTGTATACAAAATGAAGTTACATGGCCCTGATGATTTTAGAGAGTGATCTGAAATAAAACCTGTCTTGCAGTGTGAGCAATGGGTTTATGCTCACAGATGCCCGACCACAAGCAGATTTTACAAGCAGCTGTATTTTCATTCTGTCAGTGCTCCTGTACCTTATTTATAAGACATAAGCCTAATCCATTTTATGATCAGGGATATTTACCAGCACAATTTGAGCATTACTTCAGTGCTTGGGGCTTTTGTGTGTGTGTAGTCTCATGGAATAACAGAGCATAGCCTGGTTTTTGTTTTTATAAATTAAGTATTCTTTATTACTTAATTGGATAATTGACTTTGTCTTTCTAGGATGAAGCTGTTTCTCAGTAAGATAGTCCTATTTGTTAGACTCCTGTCCAACCAGTCCTGTCCTAAAAGCTTTTTCAGAATGTATTCTGACTCTGAGGCTTGACATTTGATAATCACTGAGCCCAAACCCACTTGCATGTATTGATAATGCTTTCTGTGTTTCTTCAGTATGTTCAGTTTCTCTCTGTGGTCTCAAATTGCCTGACTGTATTTGTTTTCTTTCATTTCTGCAAGTGCTTGGACAACATAATTCACTTATCTGGCATTGACTGGGTAGGAACATCATTTGCTTTTCTCAGGCACAAGGAAGCAGCATGTCTTTTATTCTGCCTTAAAGCCAGAGTTACAATGTTGCTTCCCTTGTTTAAAGAAGGGTTGTGAGCTGTGAGTGAGCCTTTTGAAATTACAAGTCTTTGCATAATTATGGAGTTTTTTTCAAGGCATCTTGTGCCAAAATAGAGATTATTGGAAAAAAAGGGCATGTAAGGTTATGTTGTGAACTAGATATTACCTGGGGGCCTGGATTCTGTTTCAGGATTTGTTAAAGGCCTCCACTTCTTTCTTTGAATCTCATTTTGGCTAGAGAAACTTCTGTGCAAGATTCAGGCATTCTTTGTAATCTCCTTTTTCTGTTATTTTGTCACACCCTTGTTCATTTACATGAACTCAGCTGTGCTTAGGAGAAAATATCATTGCTCCCAGCCTACTGTGTGGCTGGCTGGTTGGAGAATACAGCAGGCTGGCATCTTAGCTGAGCTGGGGGCTTCATTTACTGTAAATGGGCTAATTAACCATGAGGTGCCATGTTTGTAGGGAAGCCACATATGGGTATGCCTGAGTTGTTTACAGTTTTCTGTTTCTGTCCATTGATTTTTTTTGTAGTTAGATATAAGGAGGTAATAGTTGTGAAACAAAACTTGAAGTAAAACGCAGAGAAATTGGCAGAGCAACTATTTTATGAACTGCTCAACTTGTGCTCAGCATTTCTGGATGTTTTTAAAATATAATACTAGCTCAGAATTTTGTGTTTTGCTGTTAAATAACTGAGAACTGTGATTTGCTCTGGAGAGTCTTAATAAAGATTAATTGATGGCAGATCTGTGCTTTTTAACTCTTTCATGCAGAGAGACTTAACAAGCTAAGTATTCTGGTACTTTTGAGGAAAGACTAGAGCAGCAGTTTATTATTACTATGGTTGAGGTAAATTGGGCTGTCTTCAGCATGTCATTACAAACCCACTATCTTTTGGTATTTGATTTTTCCTTCTCCTATTTGAAAGACAGAAAATTCTTGCAAAGGTTTTTCTAATTGCAGGACTTGTCTTCTGTAACTGTAAAATGGGACAAGCATTTAAAATCTCATACGAGCAATATTTGCATATCAGTCTGTTCATTAAAAGACAGAAATTTGCTTTCCAGCCTTATAATTTAGTATTTTGTACCATATGTAGCCAATTAAAAAAACAAGGTAAGAAAATATTGTTTGCTTTTTTTTCTATATAAATAAATGGAAGTGAGCATAATAGCAGCCAAAGGAAACATTCCTCCGTGATTGCAGCAAGGTTTGTTCAAAATAATAGGGTTTGTATTTTGTAAATGTTTGGTTTGCCTCTGATGTTTAAAGTTTTAGGCTCTTTAATGTATGTGGGTGCATACCAGGCTAAGTGTAAAATTTCAAAACCCATTGGTGGAAGTCTTGTAAGACAGGACCACCTGCTGTGTTTGCTGGGCTGTTTCAATTGCTCTGTTATGCAATTTCTTCTGTTGCAAGTTGAGGAAAACTGAGGAGGCCACTGGGTTAAAGTATTACTTGGCCTGAAGTGTTTATGCTGGTCACCATTTTCCTCATCTGGGAACAAAAAGTTTTATCCCGTGACTTCTAGGTCTTCTGGATCCACAGAATGATGGGTCCTTCTTTATGTGCATCCAACCAGCTGGTGTTTTGTGTATATTTGTTCTCAGGTTTTAACGCTGAAGTAGCTGTCAAGGCTGTGTGTGAAGCTGGCTCTGCCACTCTAGTCATAGCTGGTTAATGAAAATTGTTAAGAATAGTAAATTCTTCAGGCTTTGTAAGTGTCTTTATGTAAGTGTTCTTGCAGGAATAGTGGGCACTTTGTTTTGGGACTTCAGGTAAACCATGCAAACTGTATGGTAAATGGTAATAACGATAGCCAAGAAGCATCTGAGTTGGCACAGGAGATGATTGAAAAATTCCTTTGTGTTGAGTGAGAAGCTTTTGTTCAAAGGACTTTTCTTGTACTGAGAGGACAGTACTGTTCACCATACCTCTCATTTCACAAGCAGCCCTATGTACGTACCTGTGGAAGAAAATCAGCTTTGTGAACATAATCCCAATTATTTTGTTTTCTCTGTAAGGTGTCTGTGACTGGTGACTAGACCAAAAGTGTAGTCTAATGGGAGCCTCCAGAGTTCATAAGCAAAATTGGGTCTTACCCTTTGTCCAGTCCTTCTCTGTAAAAGAAGGCCCCTCAGAGCTTTGTGAGCACTGATGCAGGATGACTTATTGATGTCTGAGCCATTTAAAAGCTTCCTTCTAGCAGCATTTCAAACAACAGCTGCCTCTAGGAGCTAAGGTGATGCCAGTGTGGGAGACACAGAAATCAGCCTATGGGAACTGCTGTGTGCCCCCTTAGCCACAGTCAGTGCTGGGCAAATACTGTCAATTGATGAAATTTGCCCTTGCAAGATGTAGTGAGGAAATCATGCTTTAATACAACTTAGAGTACTGAAATAAATTGCAGGCAATTGAATGCCATTTTAGGGGCAACTCAAATATGTTCTGCCACCTGGGTCTGTCACTTAGCTTGTAAGGTCCCTGCAACCAAATCATGGTGCTGAGCACTTAGTAATGGAAAAGCAGTGGGTAAAGGGAGCCTAAAACCTGTTTGTAAGAAGCCCTGTGGATGTTGACTGTTGAGAATACTTATAGGTTTAAAGGTCTTATTTTGTCCAACTCTGAGCTGGTTTTATATATAAAAAATGGTTGGAGAAAATCCATTTTGAATGAAAAAAATAACATATCTAAATAGGAGGCATCTTCAGTTTCCACAAAGAAGGCATCTGTAGCTCATATTTTTTCACACTGAAAATAATGCTGCCTACTTAGACTGGATTTCTTTTGCAACATTAGTCAGAAAATACTGTAGTGGCTAATGTTGTGGGTCAGTGCTAGGATGGGTGATTTAAAAGCCATTAGCTTGTGCATTCCTGGTTGTCTTTTCATAATTTTCATCACTCCTTATATTTAAAAATCTATATGAAAATGGGTAACAAAGATGGAGATGATGTCCAGGTGGCAGAAATTGATGGGTTAATCTTTCACAGGGATAATTTTAATTTAGTTTTGTTGTGTTTTCTTTTCTTTTTTTCCCCGTTTTTTTCTGTCCAAGTGTTTTTATTCTTCAGCTCTTAGTTGTAGTCAATCCATGTCCTTTCTACCCCAGCCCCCAACTCGACACTGAAATGGCTCAAGGTCAAGAATTTGGCTGTTAAAGGAAACTGTTTTGTTTTGCATTAAGATTAATGGAGCTTTAAACTAACTAGGAGAGAGGAATTGTTCTGCTGAAATTATTAAACACATCCACTCTTTACAGCAGACAAGTTTTTGTCCTCAGCAGTGCTGGAAATAAGTTTTTAACAGATTGCACGAGCAGTAAGATACTCAGTGCAAGTCAGTAATTCCATTTTTAAATGAAAACTGAGATTGGGTATGTGTAAATGTGGCCATCACAATTAAAACTCAAGTAAACCCTTGTCCCTAGTAGTGCTCAGTAGGAGATCATTCAGTTAGAAATAACCTAAAATTATAGTCCTATGCCTTTGTTCATGTCTGTGCTTTGTCTGATTGCTCTAACAATGATATGCTTGAAAAAGTGAACCACAGTCAGTATGATTTGATGGAAACATGGAGAGAAAATGCAAGGAAGGGCTTCTGAACCTTCCTTGTCTATTAAAAAGACATAATGATTCCCACCTTTTGCTCTAAACATCTTCAGGAATCCTTTTGGGAGCAATATGGCAGCTGCTTAAGTAATTCAGGAACAGGAAAATCTCAAAGTAAAAATCAAACAGAGGTGTTTTGTCAGCAGCATATTTTTCATTTCTGTTAACTTCTGATGCTTTCCATTCCCCATCATCTTGGAGACACACCTTGGTGGGCATTCTGACTGGCTTGTACAAGCCTTGAGAAACATGACCAGCAGCATTGCTCATGCCCTCTGTTTAATTCCATGTACAGTGCTCAGTACTGAAAGTAAAATATGGTATTGCCAGTCTGTTCTGGCTCAACCCTGTAAAACTTTGGCTCACTACAACAGGCAATAACTTGATAGCCTTCCTGGTGAGTAGGAGTTCACTGCACGTGTGCTGACCACAGAAGCATCCGCTGTCATTTTTCACTGAGAGATTATGCAGTGCAGAGATGAAATGTTAATGTGCAGCCATATACTTCCAAATTCTTGAGGATTTCTGTAGCCAGCTCACTTTCATTTATTACTAGCTAAAGTGTTAACATCATCCTCTGCTGTGCAGTACTTTGGAACTCTAGTTACCTATTTTCATTTTCTCCCTTCAAGACAGGTGATAACCTTAGTGAGTATAAGGCAAAGACCGACAATTGGGGGTTTTTCCTGCACTGAAGTTTTCTAAAGAAAATAAATCAAATCTGAATTTGTACAGGAATGTTTGCCTTGCATTCCACACACTGAGTCAATTTATCTCAGGGGCTCTCTTTTTCCTCCTTCCCACCCTCTTTAAAGGCTTGGTGACTGGAAAAAAAGGGAGGGGTGTATGGTAGATTGTAAAAAGAGATTTTTGTAGCCACTAGTGCCAGGAATCATCAAGGAATGCTTAAGTAGTGCCTCTTGTGACAGCATCCAGTCTTTTGGAAAAGCATCATGTGCCATCTGGCTTCGATTTTGACTTAATTAAATGCATGCAGCCGACTTTAAGAACTCGGCTAAGATTCAGCTGTCTTGACATTTTGTAAAGAGCTAAGATTTTGTTGGGGAAGCTGCAATAGTCACCTGATTTATGTTGTTTAGTTCCCTTTCAGTGTGGTCCATGCAGTTTGCTGATATTTGAGTGACAATTCTGTTTAAATAAACTCTTAAGACTTGCTGACTCTTGGAAACCTTATTCAGTAGGGGTTTTCCACTCTAGATTCTGGGATTTTTCTTAGAACTGCAGTTATTGTGGAATTTTTTAATAGCGAAAGGAGTTTCTTAAGTTCAGCCAAGTAATTTGTCTGGGAAAAAGTCAAGCTGCTTTGTAAAAGTTTGGTTACTCCACCCAAAAACTCTATATCAATGGGATTTCAGTTTTGTGTGGGGAAGGGGGTAGGAGCCCCATGTGTTCTTTGCTCTCAGCCTCTCAGCCAGTTATTCTTAATGCAGAGAATAGTGAGGAACTACTTTTACAGGCAGGCAAACCATCCTGCAGTCATGAGAACCTGTCATTTTAATTACCTGTTGTTTCATCTTGCATCTTCAACAGCAGCTTACCTATATGGATGAAGGATGTGGAAAAGAAGTGATGTAAACTTCTACCCATGCAGTTGTAAATAAAACACACACTTCTGTTGTTCTGAGCACTAGGTATCTTCATTTTTGAGGTTTTATCACTTTGATCTTTAAAATATAGGGAAAAAAATCAAGGGAAAACAAATGCACATAAATAATATCTTTATTTAGCATCTAGGTGATGTGGACAAAAACTCATTCAAATTGACCTTTTCATTCTTGCATTGAGTTTTATCAAGTTGACTAGTGATAATGGTCAAGTGTTAATTTAAAACAAGTCTTTTACCATACTCCTAATACTCCCAAATGGTCAAGTTTTATCTTTTTCATCCAGCTACGAAGGATTGCCCCATTTTTTCCCCCTTTTTAATCACTGAAAATGTTATATTCTTGGAAGGCCGTTCAGGAAGAGGGAGTATTTTAATAGTTATATGTGTAGTATTATCTGGACTTTTTCTAGTTCTATATTGCAAGAAATGTTTTCACTTTTTTATCTTTCTAGATCTCTTATTTTTAGCAAGTTATCCTTGGCCCACTGCCACCCATTGTATGAGTGGAATTCTACAGTTCTCATTAGGAACATCAGCTTGCTCAGACCTCTTTAGCTGGTTCACTAAGTACAATATCCAGATCCCTCCTGCTGTGCCTTAACAGCTGTGCTGCAGGCTTGGGTTGGACACACCCCCTGCCCCCCAGGCCTCCTAACCTGTGATGGGCACTCTGGCCTGCTCCTTGAAGAAAGAAGCTTTAGGAGCTGCTTAGCTTACTTCACATGTCCATTGCCCTGTACCCATTCATGCTTGAAATCAGGATTAATGAAAAATTTGCTGTTTTGACATCCTTGCTGATTGGTTCGCTATCTGTAGACTAAAAATACCACAATGAGATAGCTGTCAAATTTCCTCATGTAATGCTGCTAAACGTGTCTTAAACCTGCCCTTGGGAGGGAGCCCTGTTCCCAAGGGTGAGCAACTGCTGGACTTCTGCTTTCAGACACGTTGAGTTCTTGGCCTCTGTTTCCAAGTGCCTGAATGAGGTTGCAAAGAACATTATTTGCAAAGGAAGCACTTACTAGTGATAAGAAAGAACTCTTCCTTCTAATGTTAATCTGATTACTGAGGACTAATGGACTCAAAGCAGTTGAGAACCAAGGAGCTTTAATTTCCTATTGTCCACCTGTACATGTAAGCATCAAGATAAGAAGAGACTATGCATTTTTAAAAGCTTGCATTGCTTGGATTTAGTTCTTAAAAGCTAGTATGCATTGCTTCTGCATTGTTATTTATATCTACTGCCAAGTTAAATACTTGAGTTGAGAAACCCTCCTGAACTTTCTTGTGGTTGGAATGAATTGATTATCAGAGCATGGGTCTTTCCCTGCTATTGGGTTGTTTTGCTTGGGTTTGTTGTTCAGTGGGAATGGTGCAGCATCTCTCTGGGCTTGAGGGTGGCACTGTTGTAGTGGCAGACATGCTCTTTTATAATTTTATGAAAGCCTTTGTTTACATTGCTCTAGTTTTGGAGACATTTTAGAGGTGATGTAATATATGCAAACAATGTTGATAGTTCTACTTCCCGTGAAGCAGGCAAGCGAGGCAGTGGAAGCTGGGGTGTTGGGAAAAAATCCCCTTCAGGAAAGCTGTCTTGATTATTCTGCCTGTTTCCTCTATGTCCACAATTGTTTGAGGGAGACTGTAAGATAGAAACTCAAGCCAGAATTAGGTTGGGATAAGACTACAGGAAATGATTTAGGCTAACAGCTATTACTCAGTTGAACTGGCCACAAGTTCCTTTGGCACCTCCTGTGAAGTGGGATTGTGGGGCATCTCTTGAAGACCCCCAAAATCTGCAGAGATGCCTGAAAATGTTGCCAGGTCGTGATGATGCATGTATGTGCATCCATGCTTGGGAGTTCTTTTGCAGCTGAAGGGGGTGGCAGGGGAAGCTTTGCAGTTGACTGTACAGAAGATCTGACCAGAGTTGAATCTCTTGATTGAATTGTGTAGAGTAAATCAAGATGAGTGTTAAGCAGCTGAAAGCACCATTATTGGGGCAAGAATCCCTCTCTACATTTCTATTTGTACATTGCTCTTGTATGAAAGGTAGGGAGCATGCCTTCTCTAACATGCTACTGAGTTATTTGTACTTCACCCACAGTTTTAATTTCAGTTTCATGCTTACTCTAAGGTTTAGCAAAAATGTTTGCTTGTATTGTACTTAGCTTGTAGTAGATGCTTCCTATAAAGGGCTGGACCAGTGCTTAGAGTTCAGATGAATCAGTGCATTTTTTTGTGCCCTTCAATTCTAATTTCTCTGGGTGGAGAAAGTCAGATTCAGCTATGTTGTGCACAGCAGGTTTTGGTGTTAGAGTGTCTGAAAGATCCTGGTGCAAACTTTTCATTGTTTATATAGTTCAGTGTGGGTCTGCATTTCTTATCTGCCTTTTGAACCTGAAGATACTTCTGCTGTTTCAGTTTGCTACACTTGAGGCCTCTACAAGCACATGCATATAGTTTGAAATGGGGGAGAAGGGCCCCCCAGGTGAAGATATTCACATAAAGGTAATCTCCATTACCCCTTTGCATTTCAAATCGTGAAACAATTACTTAGAGGAGGGAATTCTGGCCAAGTAAACAAAGAATAGAAAAACATGAGGTCCCAAAGTCCAGGAGCATGACTACTACAAAAACTAAAGAAAAGAGCTATGTGACTGACTTTTCTAGGATTGTTGATCTACTTTTATCCAATGTAGTTTGTCACATGAGAATTTGAAAGACTTTACATTGACTACAGTTGACATTTTATTTGGAGCATTGACACTGCATCCTGTATTCCAGCTGTACCTTGCACGAAGAGGAAATTTAATGTCTTTTGTGTGGCACAATTTAGTTAGGTGTGATTTTTAAAAATCCTGGTTGGAAGACACAAGACACTGAAAACTGAAAGTTAAATTTAGGCAGAGAAAAGAAAAATCCTTTTCCTCTCTCTTCACGGTACAAACAGATTTCAAATCATTAGGGTTTTAATCAGCTTTTAATAAGGGAATATCTCTGAGAAAACAGAGGTTAAAGCGAGGAAGTCTTATTTCTTGTGAGAAGTTTGGAGATTTTGACTTAAGAGAAGAATGAGGCTCCTGTCTAGTGTGACTAGGCCTTGAATTTTCTGGGTTTTGTTGGTTGAAACCTGCCCTGTGATGCACAGGATGCTTGAAGATGGATTTTGGTCTATGGGCAAAACAGAAAGTAGAGTGAACCATGTCATCTGCAGGATGTAGGTGCATTTGTGCTGGGCAGACAAGTCGTGAGGGGTTTAAGGTGTTCTTTTCAGCACTGAGTACCACTTCAGCCCTCGCATCTTTTACAGGCTGTAATACAGGTAACTGCAGCATAGAAAATATTTCTGTATTTACAGTGAGGACTGTGGAAAGTGTAATCTCCTCTGTAACCACACAGCCCATGTGTGTGTTTTGTGGGTAGGAATTTGGGTTGCAATAAACTCCTTAAGTCATGTTGCTCAGATGAGAAAGCAAAATATAGTACAGTGACAATAGTTGAGTGTGCAAATAGTAGATAGATTCCTTTTAAAATATGGGAGGGCTATGACCTTGCATTCCAGAGGAGATTAAGTAGAAAGCATCAGCAAAAGCCATCTGTAATCAGATTCTCTGCACAATTTTTCCTTTAGTGCTTTTGATCTGAGATGAAGCCAGTGAGTGATGTGAAAGTTGCCTTAGCAGAGCATGAAACTTCTGAGCTTCATGCATTTGGCACATGTTCAAATGGCTCTGTGTGGGGTCAGTTGTACTTCAACCTTGAGCTTTAGGCATGCTGCTAGAGAGTTCAAGCACATTTATTTGTCCTCTACTTTCCTCAGTTAATATATTCTGTCTTAAAAGTGAAAATATTTAGCAGAATGACTTTTTTCAGTTTTTACACAAGTCAGATGTTAAATGTCATGATCCAGATAGCTTTTCTTCTTTTTTTTTACCATTTCCAAATCCAATTCCAATATTTCAGTTTGGGAACTGGCCAAAATTAACTGAGGAGTTTCTTATCTAGCCTCGTCATTCTGCAGGCATTCCCTTAAAACTCTCCTTGAGTCCAGAGAAATGAACTGGTAAAGTCTTGCTGTGTCTCAACTCTGCCTGCTCTGCATCTTGGCAAACGATGAATTTAATAGAAATGTGCTTTAGCATTAAGTATTTTGGCAATGATCCTACTTTGGTGTTGCTCAATGCAACAGAGAAATAGTAAATATATCCCAGTATTGCTTTCATGCCAATTAAAGCAATAACTATTTAATATTTGTGGTTATATCATACTATGGACATAGCTGGATATAATAATCTGCAGCAGCGTTGTTTGCTTATCCATACTTTACAATCTGAACAACTTCTAAAAATAAGTTAAAAAAAAAATTTGAT
This sequence comes from Ammospiza caudacuta, assembly GCF_027887145.1. NCBI lineage: Eukaryota > Metazoa > Chordata > Aves > Passeriformes > Passerellidae > Ammospiza > Ammospiza caudacuta. Next base: position 100,857,179 of record NC_080594.1, read on the forward strand.
TTGTCTTGTGTAGCAGATGCCCTGAGTCTGAAAGAAAACCTATTAAATGTCAGCATGTCTAGGCATTGCCCTAGAATAATTCCTTAATGCTCTCAAATGTTGCCAGTGTGTTCATTTAACAGAGAGGTGTTTTGTCTCTTCAGCCACAAGACAGCTGCTGATGAGTGCACCTTGTCTGACTGGGTTATTTTGCGTTCTTTCATTTTCCCCAGTTGATTCATCAGTTTGGTTTTTTGGTTGTTGTTCCCCCCCCCCCCCCCCCCAGAAAACCTGGCTTTTTTTTTTCCTGCAAAGCCCTTTAAAATGCTCTTTTGCACTTTCCTGCTATTGACCAAGCAGACAGGTAGATTTTGAAGGTGGATCCTGTATTTTGTCCCTTCCATCTATCAGTTTGTTTAGCCTCTGGGATGTGATTGTTGGCAAACAATGCACAGCCAGTACAAACAAAGATAAACTTGTCAACTGCAAACCAACAGAGAGAATACCTAATTCCAATTTCATACATTGTAACTTCCCCCCCCCCCCCCCCCAGACAAGCTACATTTTTGATAAGCTTAGGCAAAAAACCATTTCAACACTATTAGCATTGCAATGCTGTAAATATTTCAGTGCAGTTTGTACTTGAGATACTTTAGATAAAGGTAATATTCAGTACTGTGCAGAGTAACAGTCCAGTGTAAAAAGTCCATGCTTGAAAGCAAAGAGAAGGGTCTTTATTTTAAGGTGAAAGAGAAAAACTGTGGCCTTAAAGGTTCTTTAGTTTTTCTCCATTGTAATGTCCTGATGGAGTGTTTCGCCAGGGGGAGGCTGGGGTGGGGTGGTTGTGAGAGCCCTCAGGGTGGCGCAAGGCCAAGTTTGCCCCCTGCTCAGTGCCCACCTGCCCTGGCAGGAGCACAGCTCAGGGAGGCACCCACATTCCTTCCCCAGGGACCTCAGAGCAGCCTCCCCTGGGCTCCCATGGTGTGGGCAGCAGCTCTGCCCGCACGGGCTGTGCCCGGGCCACCAAACCTCGCCATGGCCTCTCACTAGGGCCGGCTCAGCTTTGCCTTCTGCTCCAGTGCCAGGAGACTGCTTTGAGCTGTGCATGGACTGATGGAATTGCACTTTGTTTTTCTGCCTTTGGTAACAGGGCAACATAAAAGCAAAAGAAAACTGTCGGGTAAGGAAATATTTTTGTTTAGCATTCTATTTCCCTTTTTTTTTTTTCTTATTATTAAATTGAAAAACTAACTGCTGGAACAGCTCATAGTGTTGTAGGTTATGGGTGATGCCGCTATGTGAAAGGAAGTTGACTATTAGGGTTTTGGAGTTAAAGTAACTTCTTCACTGTGTTCTTCATAAAATTGACGTGTTGCAAAATGATCTTGCCTTAAAGGTGCTTTTTAAATGTATCATTTACTGTATTGAAAATATCTGTAATGTTGAAATTCACTAAAAAGTGACTTTTCCGATTAGTTTCATTTTGCGTAGAGTTTGTGCTGATAAATCTTAAGTATGATTTTTATATCAAATGAGAAACCTTTTTTTACTTCTCTATTCTGGTAGAAGACTAGTTTTCTAAATGAATGGGGTTTTTTTCTGGTCCTGTGCTGCTTACATCTTTAAATCCTCTTGACAAGCAGAACAACTGTTGTGCTCCTTCTGCATATGTATAATTAAGAGGCTGATTATATTGCCTCCTAATCTAGATTATCATCCTGAAGAAAAAAATGTGTTCCTTTTGCAAAAGGAATGGTGAAAGGCAGAGGTGCAACATAATACCAACATGGGGAAAGCATTACCAATTAATAATTCCATCAAGAGAAGTACTGTTGTGTTCCTTATCACAAGTTGCACAATTTGTTAAAGTAAGCCAGTTTTTCCTTGCTTGCACTTGACAGACATTTTAAGAATCCTGAAAATGCACATTTGGTTCAGAGTGTAATAGGTAATGTTTTTATCCAGGTTTGAGTCTTTGTTTCCTGCTTGTGGAAAACTTTTAAAATTACACTTTTACAGCTTTAAGCCATTTTAGTGAGTGTACCATTGTACCAATAATTGTACCATTATTAAGTACACTAACTCAGTAGTTTGTTCACTGTTTTGCTACTGAACAAGCTGTAGCTGTGACCCCAGATTATGCAGCTGGCTCTGTGGCAGCACTGTCTGGTCCTGTGCCTTTAGAAGGTCACTGTAGAGATCATGTCCAACATGTTTATGCTCTTTGTATTCCTCTGGAGATTTGCTTACAGGAAGTAATAAATTGGGAAAATTAGTAGCATTTAATGCCACTGTAGTGGCTCTGCCAGGTAGCACTGAGAGGGTGAACTTCCAAAGCAGAGTGAATACTCCTTGTACAGAGTTCCTGTTTTAGTCCCACAAAGTTGCTAAACTACATAGCTGTGTATTGGACCCCAAAAGTGTTTCATTCACTTTTGTCAATAACAAAACTCTCCCATCTAAAACATCTTTTATTACACTTTGGGCCTTGCTGATAAATAGGAAGTATCACAGCTCCAACATGAAATGTACTACAGCAGTATTCCAGCATTAGTGTGCAGGTATTTCCTTGTATCACAGCCTTTACACTTCATGGAAACATCACCATACCATACCAAAAAAGTTCTAAAATAGGAATGGTAAAACTGAAGAATTCAAAGATTATGTACTAAAAACATAGTACTTTCAGAAAATTAATTCTAATTTTGAAATAATCTTGAAATACAAATAATTATAGTAGATAACAGATAAAGGAGGGAAGAGAAAGGGATTTGCATTTGAAATGAGAACTGTGAGTGCAAGACAGAAAGTTGTGGTTTGGATAACCATATGGAAAATGAAGTGAAATTTTATCTGTACTTAAATTGGATGATGCCCAAACAAGGAAAAAAACTATGACTGATAACAGTTATGGATCTGTTGTAGCTCTAAAACCTGTATGTAGCCAACCTGTCTGTCCAAGTAACTTGCTAATATTTCAAAGTAAGAAATTTCCTGCATATTCTGTACAGGAGCATAAACCAGTGGCTTAGAGAAGGAAGGAAGAGGTACTGTCTAGCAGCTACCCTATGCTTGCTTTAACGAGTAGTGCACTTGAGAGATCCTCATGAAATGTTTTTACTTAGAGCTACTTCACGCAGCTCAGAAAATATGTGAACGCAGCAGGAGTCTCTGCAGCTTTCCTCAAATAATGAAATGGGAATTTTAGATCTTTTACCTCAGAGTTATCTAACTTCCTGCACTTCAGTGTTACTCATGCTCCGGAAACTCCCTCATGTAAAAAGCTGCAGTTCTTCCCTCTCTTGAGTGGCTTGAGAGGTATCAGCCTCAGCCCCCATCAGCACAGTATCACAGCTGCTAACATCTTGCTGGGTGGTGTGGACCCAGACCAAGTTAAATAGGCTATTGCTAGCCCATCTCTGCCATCTTGGCATGAGCTAATGTGTTGTTCTCCACAGGTCACTAGAAATTAAGAGTATTGTTCAGCTTACAGGAAGGAAGCTGAGAGTTTTGGGATGGGCTCCCAAAAGGTACATCTGCACCTCTGTCAGAAGAAAAATCCAAGAACACCAGTGCAACTTTCCTCCAAATTGCTATCAGCTTCATGTCATTCTGGTGTATCTGTGTAGTGCTTTTCTAGTGCTTGTGAAGGTGTAGACCCTTGTTTCTGAAACATGAAATGAACATAAACAGGAGGGGCTGAGACATGGGAATTCAGGCTTCTCATAGTGCTTACTGATGTTGAGGTAAAAAAACAAACAGCAACACAGGAAGTATAGGAGTAGCTGTCTAATAAAAACACAGTGGATTTGTACTGACTGACCTGCTTAGTAAAGACTTGCAGTACTTTCTTAATCTCAACAGTCCTTAATGATGATATTTAGTGATAATACACTCTTTTAATAATAAAAGCAAGGAAATAAAAGCTCCAAATCTAATTTTAGGAATACCATTTTTTTATATCTTAAAAGGAGAGTTATAGTTATTAGTAAAGATAGCAAGGTTCATCTTCAGGAGCTGAGATTGGACACGTACTTCAAAATAATTCATTAACTGGCCTTCAGGTCCATAGCTAGCTAAACAAAAAACTCCAGAGGTTTATAGATTGGTCATTACAGTGTCTGATGTTTAGCTCCTAGAGTGGATATGCAGTTTTGTAGTAATTAAGTGCTTGAAGTAGGTAATGCAGAAACCTCCCTGTTAAGCAAGGAGCTATTTAAAGAAGTATCCCAATATGAACATCTGTACAGAGAAACAGTCCAAATTCTCCCAGGTTAATTCAGATGGGAGAGTCAGCAGAAGACTCTCCTGTTGCTACTTTAGTCAGACCTTCAACTTTCTTTTACTATGATAAATAAAATTTTATTAAAAGGTTTTCCTACAGTTTAGAATGTAAAAATTACTGAATTTGGAGATAATTTAAATACAGTGCAAACAAAATTTTTCAGTATGCCACTGTTGTTGCATACTATGTAATATAGTATGTGATCTAAATTTTTATCATTCAGAAGAATAGGTTGTTTCTCTGGTGTTTTTAGTGACTTAAAGACAGTCTTTAATTGTCTGTCAGTTACCAAGATGAGCAAGTACAAAAACTCCTGTGCAGTGTGGTATTTGAACATTCAACCCCCTGCCAACACTGACATCCTAAACTGGTGCTCAGACATGAATTTTTCATGAGTGTGTTTGCATGCTGCTGGAATAGACGCTCCTGAGAAGCGGTCATGTTCGTGGCATGGCAGCAGTGGGGGACAAGAAGCTCTGTGTGTGATGCTTGTGTGCACATACAGTGCTCCCACCACCAATGCCAGAAAATAAAGTGGAATTATAAATGTTCTCCTGTGTCACAAAAATTATCGTACGGACGTTTTTCCCAAAATTCCACTCATACTTGAGTGAGTGCTGCACAGTGAAGTTGTGAATTGTGCTGAATGTGTCTTTTAATAAGTGCATCTGTACAGATGACAGATACTTTTGCCAAACAGAAATACAGATGTTTGTCAAACTGAGTAGTTTTGTCATCGTTAAATACACATTTTTAAATTGGGAAACGCAGCTAATTGTGTGAGTAATGTTTGGATGTCTTAATTTTTTAAAGTCTTTAAACTAATGTGCCTGCTCCTAGAGCTAAATTAGGCCAGTAGCATGTGTAATACAATAAAGCTTTTGAAAAAAGGCCTGCAAAGTAAAGCCAATTTGGAAAATGTCCATTTAGAGTAGTAAGCATACTCTAACTTCTGAATATAAGAATTCCTCAGCATTATATTATAATTTACTGTTAAATCCATGCAGCTTTTTGAAGCTTCTATTAGTGTGAATTTACAATCCATGGTGATTTTAGTGCGTTAATTGATAATTCACAGCACAATCCTATAATTTCTTAAGAAAAAATAACCTTTGTCATTGACACAGTATAATTATTGTAATTGGTTAATTATCTCTTATTATTCCTAGGAATAATTAAGTCTCTGACATAGAGAAAAGGTGGCAGGATACTCAGAGAGATGCCAAAAATGGTTGCATGTCTAATTTCTATAGTAAATTTTTCATGAGGAAGGAATTTCTTCTAATGTTCTGTGATGATATAAGGTAATGAGGTTTTAAGGAATGGTCTATGGAATAAACTACACAAAATAAAGAATTTGAAATTATGAACATCTAGGCTTGTTTAGAAAAAAGGAAAATTTCTTTTAAAGAAAATTTTGGGGTTGCTGGGAGGAGGGGGTTTTGTTAGTCTCTGTTTTATTGTTGTTGGCTTTGCTTGGTTGGTTTTGGTTTTTTGTTTGATCTGAAATTATATGGTTACAGAGTACTGATGGCTAGGGAGAAAAGGGCAGGGATGCTGTAATGAGATTGATGCCTGGGGTGTAAATTGCTATGGATTAGTTCATCTCTACAGTATTGAATTTTTCTTTTTTCAAATTCCCAGCTCAGAACAGACTTAAGGTATTGGTGCTTGACTCAAACTGCATGAATGTTTCATGCCCTACTCAGTCAAGTATGTGCCTTAGGAAGGCAGATGAGTACTATTCCATCTTGTCAATAAACTGCATAAAACACTGGTAATTTTTTCTTTACGTGCTCTTTTTATTACTGGAGCATCATGAGAGGTTTATGTTGATTGTATTAGCAGTCTGTCTCCAGAGGAGCAGCCCCTGTCTGACCATACCAGGCAGCTCAGATACTGCAAGCTGGCAGAAGTGGACCTCAGCAAGTAGAAACTGCCATACAGTCCTTTGCAACTTGTTTTGTGAACTGTGTTTGGTAATTTTAGGAGCAATTACATTGCAGTTCCTGCCCTAAAAAAGTATATTCAATACTGTATTTAGTGTTTGCTTCTTCACCTTTTTAAGTTTGACTTCTGGGTCAGAGTGGAGTGAGGGAAGCTCTCTTCCTTTACTGAGACAGTAATAAACAAGAACAGAAGACAAACTAAGGGCAAGGTTACCCAGACCTTTTGTTGTTTCTATAATAGGCTTTTTTTTTCTTGAGGATCATCCCACTTGCTTCTGAGTTTTTATTGCTCTAAGAATGGAGAATTGAAATGGTGTGCAGAGTGCGCAGCAGAAGCATGGCTTTCATACAGTGGGAGCAGATATCTGCATCTATTCTGTTTGAAGTACCACATACTTAGAGTAAAAGGGGTTGTATAAATTACATAAAGGTGAATCAAGATAACTTTAGGTTTTGTTGACTATTTTAGCCCTGGGGTGGGGGAGGAAGGGATAAATGTGTCGTCTTCTTTGAACTTTGCTTTAAATATTTGACTTGGTGAGGAAGATGGTGGAAAAGGATGGCTTCAGGTTGTAATCTGGATACTCTGTGAATGTGCATATCAGTTATGAACGGAGATCAAAAGTTAATGTAAAGAACAAAATCTGTTGTTCACGTTTAAAGCACTCAAATTTTAGGAGGAGCCTGACCCTTCTTTTGAAGTCTTTTGTTTGTTTTCTTTGCAGAGGAGTGGTTGAGGGAATCAACAAAGACATGCTTTAAAATTCAGCGCCTTACTGAGCCTCTTTTTCTTTAAAGTTGAATAATTTTGCAAAGCAGAGCAGTCTTACTGAAGAAATTGCTGTCAGTTATTATGAGAGCAGGTCATTCTCATTGTTTGCTAGATTTTTGTTTAGATGTGTAATGTTATGTTATGTTCACTGCAATAATGGGTTCATAAATACTTCTGCAGTAATAACTATTACAAATAACTTTTACTTTTGGGATAAGATCACATTTTGAGGATGTAATTACAAGAATTATTGGGAAATGTTATACTTTCTAACTGTCTCAGAAGTGAGCATTTGTGCTATGACAAAAATGGAGGATCCCAAACAGCAACTGTGATTAATGGTATGAGTTAGTCAAGATAAGCATTCTGTTAAAAATGGGCTGTTCAAGAGAAAATATTTAAAATGGAAACCTAACACTCTGTAAAATTCCTGTGGGTTTTGGCAGACCCATCATAGTGCTTTATGAAACTAACACACAGTGAAGCAGGTTTTTTTCTGTTGCTGGGTCTTAATCAGTGCTACCTGTGTCTAAAAGTGTAGCTTTTTCTTTTTTTTTTTTTTTTTTTTACCCACAGCAATCTGTAGACATAGATGCAATTTAAATTTTTGTAAAAGATCACATTTAGACTGGTAGACTGAATAAAATAATTAAAATTTTTTTTGGTGAGTATACTGTTGCCATCCACTAGGTCTTTCGATGTCTGTCTCTCAGACCTGTTCAAGTCCTTCACAAACAAACTGCAGGCTGATGAAACTGGTCTTTTCCTTTTTAAATTAATGTACAGTGCTATCTACATGATCATACAGACTTATTCAGGGTTTTTTTAAATTTGATTTGTCAGTAACTCCTACCCTTTCCCTAATCATGCACTGGTTTTGTAAGCTCTTGGATTGCATTCAGCCTGTTTTTGTCAAGGGCTCATTGGCAAACCATGACATGATTTTCCTGGGATGGACAGGAAGGCAGAAAGATAAACCAGTGTTGTTGAAAGTGTGTGATAGTTGCAAGGTAAAAAACTTTGAACCTTATGATCAGAAAGATTACTTTGTCAGGTTGTATTTTTCCTCTTGGAAGTCTGTTCCTGTTATCAGTTTGGACAGATAAAATACAAGTTGTTTCTAGGCATAACCTCTTTAGAAACCATTCTTATCGTGTTCATAATAGCTGAAAGTACAAAAATGTAGACCTATAAAAATGCTTAATGTTAACTGCACAGATTGCATACATAAACAGTCTGTATATATATAGTCATCCATAAGTAAACTTGGGCAAATAAATATGGATAATCCAACCCTATCAAGCTTCTCGGAGGTTGTTAGAATAAATAAACTGCATATAGAGAAAGCAGTTCTCTTTTGGCCAGCTCTGGCTATTTCTTTTCATAGCACAATTATTCACTCCATTCTTATACAGATTATTTTGTCATTTGGAAGGGAAAAAAAATATAGCAAAATACGTTTAAAAACAGTGTAAGGCATCTGTGACTACAGATGGGTCCCTCTGGGCTGGATGTGCCATTAGTTTCTGTAAAATGCAAAACTAAACTCATGGCTGAAAGTAAATGGGAGTTATTTCTCATTAAGTTTTGTGTCGGTTTCTCGGCTGTTTCAATGACCTGGAAAGGCCCGGGGTGGCCTTGGACAGCCCGCGCTTCAAAGGACGAGAAGAGGCTTCAGGTTTTTTCTTGGTCTCGGTGTTTATTAATTGTTTATCTAAAAGATTTTCTCTTGGCCCCACAGAGGTCTGCACAGCAGCCAGCCATGAGCACACTGAGAGCCCCCGGGGCGGTCACCTATCTTTATACTCAAAATTACGTATACAATATTTATCAATTTTCCCCAATACCTTTTACCCTTATTAACCAGTGCACTTTTAGTAATAACCAATCCCAAAGTGCCAACATCACCACAGAAGATGGAGGCCAAGAAGAAGAAGAAGAACAGGACACGCCCCAATTTCTCCATCTTACTTCTTTAGACCCCCCTGTACAGAAATCCTAAACCCTGTGTCTTACACTCTAATTAACTTATCCCTTCACCATTTACCCCAGTGAAATCCTCCCAGTCCTCATACAGGTGTCGTCTCCCGTGTAGGATCAAAGTCCAGCCACCAGACACTTCTGGCAACATTCCAGGACTCCCGAGCCCCCCAAGGGTGGTCTCGGTCCCTCTGCACCTCAGTCCTGAGGTGCTGAGATCCCACAGTTTTGAGGAAGCTTTGTACAGTGATGTGGTACGAAAAAAACCCCAGAATTTAAGCTATGCTTTGTAACTGTTCCTTTGGTGTGAGGGAGGGACAGCTCTGGAGTTGTTTAGTTTCAGGATCAAGACTACAAACAGGAATCTGCCATCACTCCTGCTTCCGGAACCTTCACTCACTTCAGACTTTTCCACTCCTGTCTTGGCCTTATTCTTACTCCAGGTAAGCTGGGTCTGCTTTGGCTTTGCTCTGGCCTGGGTGCCAGTTTAGGTTGTAAGGGACTGTGAGAGCGGGGAAGCTTCCCTGAGGGTCTTGCATAGAAAGATTTCCAAAGACTACAGTTTGTATTTAGATGCTTTGTAGTCGTGCAATTTATGCAGGCATGCTGCTCTGGCATATGTGCAAATATTATTTAGAAGCTGTAAAATGTAACTAGTAAAGCTTAGGTACTCCTGGCAAAAGACCAGCCATGTACTTCACACTCAGCAGCCCCACTTTTTTTTTTTTTCATACATCAGCTCTATGCTTTTCAAACATCAAGGGTTTCTGGGTTTTTGTTGTGTTTTTTTAAATTATTATTAATTTATTTCTAGTAGAATTGTTCACCAGTGATGAAAAGTTTCCAACTTCTGTTGCTGAAACAATGGAATCACTTTGAAAAAAACCCTTTAAAATAAACAGCTGTTGTTCAGTGTTTTAAAACCTATAAATCTATGTGAAGTTTCTCTTCCTGATACTTTTCGTCTGGAAATTATCATTAGCTTCTTGGGGGAAAGTTTCATTAAATTCTTAACTTCAAGTTCTTTAATTGGTCTTTAGTCCATAACAGCCCCGTGATTTAAAGAAACAGTAATAATAATAACAGTAATAATAATAACAGTAACCTCTTTAGAAATAGTAACTGATGATTTGCAGTTGGAAATATTTTCTCACATGCTTATGGTAGGTATTGTTTTGAATGTAGGTTGAACCAAAATGTTAATCAGTGTGTGTATGAATTGTTAAAAAGGGAAATGGTGGATGTATTACCATACTTCTTAAACATTTCTGTCATGAGGAACTCTGAAGTTACATTTCAGCCTGGAGTCAGTTTTTACAGCTGTAATAAATCCCCCACAAAAATGGCCTGTTCTAGTGAAGGTGACAGCAGCCCTTTGTCAAAACAGTGGCATGGACACTGTTGTGAAAACTGAATAAATACTTAAAGAACTGTACCACCTTTCAAAATATGCGCTTTTTTCAAGCAAAAAGCAACAGAGGAAGGAAAAGATTACTGGGTAAATATGCAAATATTTAAATACACTAAATAACAAGCAATTAGAAAAGGCTGTGATATACTGTGTCCTGTTACTCAACTCTACCCTTTAAAAAAATGTTTTCATTTTGATTTTTAAGAATCACTTTTTGACAGAAGGGAGGGCTTTTGCCAGCTCAGGATCTGTGCAGCACAATGCGGGACACTTGGAAAGAGCAGCTGGGCCAGGGGGATTTCTCTGCCTGTTCAGTGGTTTTGTGACAGTGACCATAAACTGTTTCCCTTGGGTCTAGGGAAGAAAGAAATTGTTGTTAGGGAAATACATTGTCCTGGACTAAGCATTCCTGGACTTTAATAATGTTTGCTGTAATGTTTAAAGATAATCTCAGGAGGAGCACATATGGACAATGGCTGTGGGGTGTGAATTTATGATACCAGGCAAAGGGGAAGTTCTGGCTTCTGTGCTAAGTTACAGTATCACAAATGCAGCAGACACCTACCTCTCTTATTGAAGTGCAGCAATTGCCAGGTTAATAATATTGTGTAGTATTGCATAGGCACAGAGTTTGCAAGTTGGTAGCTCATCACTAAGTTGTTGTTTTTTTTTTTTTTACATGGTGGTGTTTAAAGTTCATATTGAGTAGTTAATGCTGATTATTTAACCTGCAGTGTGTGGGAAGAGGTGGTTCAGGGTTACAGGTACCCTCCATTGATGTAAAGGTTTGTGTGGAATTCTTTGCTTTGTTGCAGCCATGCTGCATTGTTTTGGGCCTTGTTTCCATATATGCTTCTGAGCCCATCTGTAAAATGGGGCTGGAGTTTCTTCCCTTCCAGGTGTCCTTCCAGCAGTCTCTGTCAAAGTCCATATAGAGTGGAAGGATGTATAGGAATGTAAAGTCAAATGCATTAGCCTTGCTCAGCTTCTAGTGTATGCCTGCCAGTGTGTGATGCCTTACATATACACACCCCCATGGTCTTTGGACCATTGGGTCCTGCTGGAGTTTTCACCCCTCTTTTATCCTGCCTCATTCTGAGCCACAAGTGTTGCTGGTGAATGCAGCCTTTGGCACTCAAGAATGCATTTGTAGAATGTATAGCTGGAGTTAGGTCTGGTCTGTTATTTTTCTCTTCATTCCTTAAAGTTACACAAATACCAGGCTTAAACTGTAGAGTTTTTTCTCCTTTGTTTAACTCCTTGCAAATCAAAATAATTGACACTTTCCACATTTTATTTGTTCTGAAGATCTTCTACAAAGATTGTTAGGTTTATGGAAAAACTGTATTAGATACTCATAATACAAACAACCAGGGAAAGATTTCTTGGCTGTACAAGAAATGAATTATGATAAAATAGTTTATCACAGCTGATAGCAGAATGCTGATAAGTGGTGCTGTTTTTTCCTGTGTTTGTCTGTGGGTTTGGGTTTCCATCCCGTCTCCCACCCTGTCCAAAGACAGTGTGGACAAGAAACTGTTGGCTTTGTAAACAAAACTAAATCTCTCATATGACACAGCATTTCCTCAACCTGTCTCCTGCTTGTTTATACAGGTGCCTATAGAGGAATGTGGGTATTTTAAGTAAAGCATTGGACATGATAAACACAGAAGTGAAGGGATCACATGCTAGAATTTGTGCTCCCCATCAACACTGCAGCAATTCAAAGCTAGAAAGATAAGCCATTATTTTTCCCTTTCTGTTTATTACCAACAGGGGGAATACAGGCTTGTAAGTATCCTTTGAATATGTTTGTGCATCTAGCTGTTAGACATTTTCTCCATGTTTCAAGGTGCTGTCTTCTTTTTACAAGAAAAATTTCCCATACTAGATTTACATGTGTAAATTGTTTTTTCGACATTTTTTTTAAATCCTCATATATATGTTTTGAATCAGTGTTTCTTCCGGTTTTGTGGATGTGATATAAGCAAAAATAAATTTTGGGAAATGTGACAATTAATGTAGATGCTGTTATGATGGCAAAGTCTGCACTCACAATCCTTCCTGGTGCACAGATCCCAAAGTTTGCTTTTGCTCTTGGCTGTAGGGAGGTCATCAGGGACAGCAGGGTGAGAGATGGAGACTGTCTAAGCAGATGCTTTTGGTCAACAAACATCCTTTTCATCTCCTTTTGGGAACACTTTCTTTGGTAGCATACCAACATCACTGCTAAGGATGGGAAGTCAACATGTTTACACTTGTTAATTTAGCACAGTGTGAGGGTATGACTTTTTAGTACATAACAAAAGCATGGTTTGAGGGCATTTCTAGAACCCTTGCTCATTCAAGATAAGCTGAGTAACTAGATGTGTTTGTTGAACACTTATGCCTGTTCTTTCTAAGAAAATAAGGTGTTGATTGTTTTTCTTCTATGTCTTTTGTTTCCTGCTATTGCTAGAAAAATGCAAACATGTGTGTGCTTATGGGAGTTCAGTTCCTGCTAGGTTGCATCCAGTTGGATTTGCCAGCTGATAGTGACTGAGGCAGATCTCTTCTTCCTGACTGTTCTTGAAAGACATCTTAAAACCTCCCTCTGCATTTTCAAGGCTTAATTTCCAGCTATTGACCTAGCTTTTCTGGATACCTGAAATCCTAAAAAAATTGATGCTAGGTAGATAAGTAATACAGGCTTCAGTCTTAAAATTTGGGCTTAAATCCCAAACACAGCATAGCACAGCTGACTCTGAAGATAGTGAGTGAAATACATTTGTGCTTGAGGTGTGACAAGCAATGACATTTTTGAATTACTTTGCTAGTTCTAAAATGTTTATGTAGTTTGATTGGTATTTACTCTTCGAGTTAAGGCCTGATGAGATAAAAAGTTATTCAATGGGTGAATAAATAAAGACAATAAGTGTTAAAACTAATAGAAAAAACCTGAAGTAGAAACTGGAATGGTATTGTCCAGTTTGGCACAAAGAAGGCAGGTTAATAAAGCAGTGTATTTGAAGAGGCCTTTTCCTTGTGAATATTTTTGGCTATGTTTCTTTATGTGTGTGCAAAGCTTAATGTTTTTAGTTGTTATGACTAAAGGAAGGACTTCTCGTGTAACAGAAGAAACTGTATTTTTCCTGTCTGACTTTCCCATTTCCACTTTAAAGTGTATTGTCAAGTAGAATCATATCTGTACAGCTATGTGGGGATCTGAGTATGAAAGGTTTATGTTCAGATTTATTCAGCTTGAAAAGACTTCTGCTGTGAATGGATGTGTAGTTTTTATTCTCACTACCTGTAGGTGATCTGAAGACAAGATCTTAAAGCCACTTGAAGTTTTCATGAGGATGGCTTCAGCTTTGTGTTTAGGTTTTGATTTTTTAAATGCTTTTTGAGGATTTTTTAAAATTAATGTTGTTTTGGACAGCCAGAGTCTCCTTGGAAAGCTTGCTTTGTGTGGAATGTGTAGTTCCCCTGATGAAATTAAAACTCAGAGGGGGTAACTGAATACTCCCTGCTGTCAGTGCATTGCCAGCCTGAAGAAAAAACAAACATGCTTACTGAGAACAATGAACATTCCTTCAAATCCTAGGAGACCGATTTTTGCCCCCTCTCCCCATTTATTTTTTTTTCTAAAGACAAAGATTGTTTTGCAGCACTGGGGCTTCTCAGCCTTGTCATTATGTTTGGGTGCCTTGCTTGGGGCATAAGGGCTGAAATGGTTTCAATGGTTTGTCATCTACACTTGGAATTTAAAGTGTCTCCCAAGATACTTTCCCTCTCTGCCCCTGCCCTGTGTGTCCTATCCCAACACCCACCCCCTGCCTTGACCTTCCTCCAGCAATTCTAGTCATTTAGCTCTGACTTTCCTTAATGTTTTTTTGTGCCACTTTTCTAAAATACTTGGGCTTCAGATATGTGCCCCAGGATGCATGTTCTCTTGTTCTGCTCAGCCTGATTTCAGTGTCCCTTACATGGCAGATGCTCTACGCTTGACATCTCTGAACTGAAATCTTTACTTACATCTAAGCAATTTCCACTGCTACTCCCTCGATTCCAACCTAAATGAAGATTTGCAGTCATAATTTGGTATTCTGGTAAATTCTTGATGCTCAGAAGATATGTGAGCAGGACAGAGGACAGGTCATAACTTGAAAACTAGATGAATGGGGATGGGAAACTTGCTCTGTCTTTAATTATCTGTTTTTTTTTTTTAAGATAAGAGGTTCTGTAAATAAAGTTTCTTGATTACTATTAATAATGAGTGTTTTAGAATGGGATATAAGACTAAGCATTTTTCATAGTATTCTTTTTGGCTTAGGTTTACAGCCCTGAAGATTTTTAAGAACATCTATAATGAACTTACATGAAAAGAGCTTTTATGTGCCTGCAATGAGATTGAACGCTCTATGAGATCATCCTAAAGTACTTTCATCAAGAGATATTGCTTTTTTTATTAGCTCATTTAACTTATATTTTTGTTGCTGGACTCTTTCTAAAACCTGTACTGTGAGCTTCAGAATTCATGAAGTTACTTTCCTCTGGATTTACCTCATTGCTGATTGACTTGGGTGCCTCAGAAGATGGCAGTTCTTTGTGAAGCTGTCTGCAGTTGGGGTGATTACAAGAAGTTGCTCTTTGTAAATTTGCTGGCATTTAATAATGTGGGACTCAGAGATACTGTAGTCAATGTAAAACATAATGAAGACATAAATGGAAGTCTTTGAAGATCAAGTGTCAAATGTGTAGGAAGATGTGGGATATGGATTATGAGCAAATGAGGGAGCAATAAAATTAAATACATAGATCATGAAGCTGAGCAATTCAGAAGCCAGAGGCTGTGTTGACAGCAAAGGAGATTGGAAGAAACTAAAAAGCCAAAGGATTGAATTGCAAAGTGTTCAATAGCTACAGCTATGCTCAGAATCATAGACTTGTTTCATTTGGAAAAGAGCTTTGGGATCATAGAATCCAGCTGTTAACCTAGTTCTGCCCAGTCCACCACTAAACCATGTACTGAACTGCCCCATCTTTTAGAGGGATGGCCCCCACACATCCAATGAAGGATAAAGATTTTCTTTAGCCCTCCATTGCTTTCTTATGTATTTATGAAAATATTTTATTGTCTTTTACAGCAGTATACAATTAAGTTCTAGCTGAGTTTTGAGCCTTCTAATTTTCTCCTTGCATAACCGCATAATATCCTTGTAGTCATAGTTTGAAATCAGTTCAAACTCTTGGTACTTGTTAATCTGTCTCATCAAGCTTGTGAGATTTGTTTTAAATTTTGAAAATGGGTAACTTTTAATGTGGGGTTTTAGCTTTGTAGGGGTGGGAATTACAAAATCCTGAATCTTTAATTTATCTTGTGTTTTTGCCACATGTTATAACAGTTGTATAATAATTTAATGCATTCAAGAATTGCCTGTGGCAGCAAAATAATCTTTGAGTGAAATTCCCTTAGTATCGCTGTGTGTTTAAGCCAGAGCTGTTAATTAGCTGTATGGATGGTAAATTTTCAGGTATTTTCCTAAATGTTATGTTCCAGATGAAAATAACTTCATTTTCTAGACCAGCCTGTTAAGAAGCAATATTTTGGAATTTTATTCCATGCCAGGTCTTTGGAGTTGGCTGTGTGTTAATGTTATTGACAAAATGGTTTATATTATTGGCTGCCTTCTCTAGAGAAGCAGATTTTTAGATGCCTGCCCAAAGCTCTATTTGCAAGTATGATTACCCATTCTGTATTGAACAGAGGTCAAGATGACCGATGCTTTTCACAGAATCATGGAATGAAACAAGTTGCAAGGGCCCACAGTGGATCATCTGGTCCATCCTCCCTGCTCCACCAGGGTCATCCCAGAGCACAGATTTGCATCCAGACAGTTCTTGAAATCTCTAGGGAAGGCAGACTCCACAACCTCTCTGGGCAACCTGTTCCAGTGCATGCACAGCAAAGAAGTTCTTTCTTATATTCCCAAATTTCCCTCAAGCTTTCTAGCTTTCTCAGATTTCCTCTCTTTTATTTATTTTGTATTCTAATTGTCTCTGTATAATTACTATTTCTTTATAGTGATATTTAATGTGCCTTCCTAATTATGTTAAGCACTTAATTAGTGTATTAATTTTTGTTGAAGCCAGTATTGAAAGCTCATTAGTTTATTTTAAAGGTGGTCTTATGCAACCTATATAATGATGCTATTTCTTACGCACTTTTTTTTTTTTGCCCCCCCAGGTAGAAGATGGAAGCAAAGCTGCAGCTGTGGACAAGTTACTGGCTGGGGATGAAATTGTTGGCATCAATGACGTGGGCCTGTCTGGCTTCCGACAAGAAGCAATCTGTCTGGTGAAAGGCTCACACAAGACACTGAAGCTCGTTGTGAAAAGGTAAGCTTGTGTCCTTGGCTGGAACACCAAATGTGTTTCAGCCTATAAGCCACTGAGCAACTAAATTTGCCAAGATTTGGCAAGTTAATGACTTTCATTCAGTGTTATTAATGTGCATATTATGTGGTGTTCAACTCGTCCTTAAACACAGACTCTTTATGGATCCAGTGTGGAGAGAGGCAGCCTATTGATCGGGGCAAAACCCAAAGCAGTATATTCTGTGAGTGCTGTGATGTGATGTGATGTGATGAGTCAGGACACTGCCTCTGTCCTCCTGAGGCGCAGTGCCCAAAGGCTGTCAGCCCTGCTTCCCTGCCTTTGCTGTGCAAAGTCACACCCTCATACTGTGCAATACTCCCTAGTGCATCTGCCACACCGGCCAGTTGTGCTGTGAGGAGTGGGTTACATGGGAAACTTTTGGAAAAGCACTTACCTACTCTGAAAGTATTTGAGGTCTCAAGCATTTCATAAGTGGTTTGCATAAAGGGTACTTTCAGTTGGTTATTAGTGAAGGGGAAAAGTGAAGTGGTTTATCAAAACAGAACACATTTTTGGTATGAAAACTTTTTGACATTTTGACTTGTGACTTTAAATTCACACAACTTTTGCTAGCTTGAATTAAAAATAATTTTCATAAAATATTTTTGACAGAAGTGAACCAATGTTAAAGTAGCTAAATCTTGTAATTGCTGAAAAAAATTCCACCCAGGGAATCTGAACAATATGATCTTTGTTAGTAATTTCCTACTCTGGTGTATCAGAACTTTCTAGTTAATTAGTTTTATCAAATTATACCAGCCAGTCTTTTGTGTGAGAATTTGTTAGAATCCAAAATTAATTTTGATGCAACACAGAAAATGCCAAGACCTTGAACTTGAGCTTGACAGGTATGATGATCCAGTCCATAAATGACTGAGGTTGTCTCAAACACGGACAGTCTTTTGTGAAATAGCACTGATAGGTAAGAGAGGTACAAAAGTGTGCTTTTCACCTTTGGTTTTAGAAGGTATTTTGATAGAAGGAATTATGGGAACCAGGAGCTCTTTCACAGCTGATAGTGTATATCTTCAACAATAGCTACTTCCAGAGGCTCTCACCAAATTTTTGTAGCATTGGGGCTAATAAATGCAAAATAAAATACATTCACAACTACCATAAATCGTGTTGATGTTCAGCAGTTCCAACTTATGCTGGCTATTCCAGTGAAAGCACTTGTTGGCAGAGGTTACATAGTTGTTCCTGTCAGAGAAAGGGAGAACTTCAGGGTTGAGAAGTTTTATAGACACTGAAGAATCTGCCAAGACAGCAAGACTTAATTACCAAGAAAAGCTTCAGGCCGAGTAGAAAGATTCCCTCTCTTGGTGCTTTTCAATTTTATGACAGTAATTTGCTTAGAATCTGAATTCTGGTCTATCTTTGAAAATGGCAGCAGGTTTGGTGCCTCATGAGAGGCACAGCTGTGTCATTCTTGTTACTCATACCACATGGCTCTCTACTACCATCTGAAAGTAGGTTGCAGTGATGTGGGGGCCAGTTTCTTCTACTGTGACTGCAGTGAGAGGACAAGAGGAAATGGCCTTAAGATGGGAAAATCACATTAGATAGTAGAAAAAAACTTTTCACCAATAGGGTCGTTAGGCATTGGAATGGGTTGCCCAGGGAGGTGGTGGAGTCACTCTCTGTTGTTGGAGTGGTGGATCTGGTGCTGAGTGTTATTTTAGTGCTTTAGGGGTTACCACGGTAGTGCTGCGTGAACAGTTGGACTGGATCTTTTAAAGGTCTCTTTCAGCATTGATGATCCTATGATTCACTTCATGCATGTGATTTTTGTAACAGCTAATCAAGTGCTGGGGGTTTGTGGCCGTTCTCTGCAGGCAGCAGAGCCCCACTGGTGTACATGCCCCTGAGCACTTCAGTGCAAAACTGATGGATTTTCATCAGTCCTTTATCATCCCTCCCATTTTCCTTCCTTAGCATGTGTGCAGTGGTCAAAAACAAGCTAACTGGTCTAGCCAAGAGGCTGCAGCAGTGGCTTTGTTAGAGAAAACATTATTGTCTGAAATTCATTAAGAGCTTCCATAGCTTCCAAACGAGGCAATAGCCTTTGGGTCATTGACATGCCTGCATAATATTAGATAAATTTTCATAAAACTTACTGAATGAAACTAGCTGGGGCTTTTGTCTTGTTTTTTTAACTTTGCTCTTGCTCTTGGAAAGTTGCCCTAGGACATCAGTCCTTTTGATGGTCAGAAACCTTTTAACTTCCAGTCTCATTTTGTTCTTGGCCAACTTGTTCTCATGCACTACTGTCCCTGTGCTGAAATAACTTTTCCTGTTGGCAGTTGAAATGATGCAGGTTTTTGTAAAGGTCTTGTTGCATGCTTTCTTTCAGAAGTTATGGTTTGAACAACAGTATTACTTTTGTTTTGTTTGCCCTAAATGTTAAGCTGAATTTTTATGAGTATTTTAAACAGTTGTGTGTTTAAGCAAACCAGTTGTTTAGTCTTTGTGTGAGCACTCCTGCAGGTCTGGATTGAATTGGATCAGGGAACTGATCTGACTACAAAATTACTTGAGTAAGTAGGTTTTCAGCTGGGAAGGACCATCACTTTTCAGAGGTAGCCTGCATTTTAATCAATTGCAGCAATCTTCAAATGGCTGTTGTAGCATTTTTAGATCACACTTACTGTTACATTTTTAGATCCATGCTTACTGTTCCCTGGGGAGACTGGGAACAGTCCTACAATTTCCGTTCATTGTAGAAATAGAAGATGAGGTATTGATCTGCAAGTCATTTTACCATCTTTTGTCTGCTTGCCCTGTGTCCTTTGTCTAGCACTGTGGTGGCTCTCTGTAGCATTGGTTTAACATTTTATTCTCTGTGGTGTCAGTGTGATAATCTGCAGCACAGAATAGACAGAAGGTTTGAAGTTCAACTCAATCCTGAAGCTTAAGAGAATCTTTGTTTTAATCATGTTGTTTTTCCTATCTCTGAGCGTTAATGTACATAACCAAGATCTAGATTTTATGTGGAAAACATTTTTCCTTGTTTGTCTTACCTATTTGTATACTGATCTAGAAGTGAAGAGCAGACTTCTAAAAATCTATTATGTTATGGAAAAATTACTTCTTAACAAAATACTTGTGGAAAGTAGAGAACTTCCCTTGCTATAATGTCAGTATAATTATAATATATGTCAGTATAATTGATATATACTATAATTATACTGACATTATTTGCCACTGCTGAGAAGTGTGTCCATGGAAAATTTCTTCTCAAAGCAGTAGAGCTACAGCCTGATCCTATGTTGATCTAACTGTGTGTAGGAAACAGTAGGACATGCTATTGTCTGTTTAGAAGTCTAATGTACCTACAGAAAAGACCAAGGGAAAATCTTTTAGTGAGAGTAATGTGTTTCATTCACAACAATTACTTTGTGTCTGTGACAAGGATTTCTTAAAGGTCTTTGATTTTCTGCAGTGGTAGCTGGCTTCCAAAAAATTGTATTTGCTTGTTATTTTTAAAGAATATGATTCTTAACCCACACAGGGAACATAACACTGGTTTTTAATAAAACTGTCTGCAGTCCCACATACCATAAGTGTGTTTGCTATCAGCATATATACTTGGCTGTATTTTCAGGAAGCATTGCATAGTTGTGGTCTAAACCAAATCAGGACTGTGCAACTGGCTCAACAACAAACATGGCAATTATGTGGCTTACATATATTGATGGTAGAACAAGTGCAGTGTACTTTCAGTCCTGATTAAAATAGGACTCAGGAGGCTTCATGTTATTTTCTCAAGTGGATTTGTAGAAACAATACATCTTAATTGTGTGCTAGTTCTTCAATGTAATACTGAGTAATTTCCTTTCCTAGGAAAATGGTAAGCAGACTGTGTTTAGGACATTTCTTACAGGAATTACACGAGAATTTATTTTGTTTAGAAATGGTGTGCATATCTGCATACAAATGAAATTGCTCTGAGTGTCGATACTGAATGTTGATGTTGAGGTGATTGCCATATTCTGTGTACTTTGATTATTTTGCATATATTTCTAACTTAAATTCCTTTCATTACCTACCATCTTCATTTTTTTGCTGCAGCTGTGGACAAGTTACTGGACATAAGCATATATTACAGATTTTTCACTATGCATTCATGAGACACATTAAACTGTTAAAAATTGGCACATAGAGGTGAGGCTTTCATGTGTTATTTATTAAAGGCAGGGTGAGATTTCCACTTCTGGGAGTCACCCTAAGAAGTTACATGGGTTGTCCTCTTGGCTGCTTGCGTCCTCTGTTAGCAGCAGTCGAAGTGGGTGGGCGAGAGAAGGAGCAGCCTCTTTTCCACAGGGCCTGCTAGTGATGAGAAGCTGGAATTCGTTTAACTTGGCCAGCTTTGTAGTTCTAAAGTTCTGTACTTTGGCCACATTGTGTACATATGAGGACTCGTTGGGTTTTTTTCTTTTCTGTAGCATTTTGGTGTTGTGCCTTCATGTTGTTGAAGTGCAAGGTCTCTTTGCAATGCTGAGGAAGTCCCTTGTTAAAGGAGAGGGAAAGAGTGGAAGCAAACACACTTGTCATTGGAAGGGTGGTATGAATGCTGACATTACTGTGCAAAATCCTAACAAGGGAAGTGACTTTGAAGATACTTGTGCTATAAACACCTAGACGTGGAAAGCTAGAGTTACTTGAATTTGCATGGCACTTCATGAAGACAGTCAACTCTTAATTAAAGCACAGAAGAAGGAATTTTTAATGAATGTCTTGAGGGCTCCAAGATTGTACAGTGCTGTTTCAAACACCTGAGACCTGGGCAGAAATCTGTGAATAAAAGTCTTGACAGTCATTTACAACATTCAGTTGGGAGATCACCGAAACTTGTCACAGTTTGAGCAGAAACCTGCTGAACACCACCACTAACTTTTCTGGGGGAAAGGGATTTTTTTTTTCTGTACAATTACGAGATAGAGATGAAGGACTGTGAATTCTGTCTCTTACCTGTGTTTGGCCTTGATACTTCTATTTTCATAGGTACCAAAATGGTATAGGAAACAATCTGCAAAATTAGATGTATACTAAGCTACTTTTAAACATTTAGTATATTATTTTGTCTGTGGTTATAGTTGAGCATTGCTCAATAAACCAAATGCACTTGTGGAGAACCACTGTTGATTACAAGTGAAATCTAATTTGTCTTTCAATTAGATTTCATTTCTTCTGGAACTGGGGTATGTTAGGGCAAAACAAATAGCAGTGGTTTCTCTCTTGTTGCCCAGTAGCCATAATTCCTCCTTTTTAAATATTGACTTTGGCCTTCACTGACCAAGAATGGTTTGTTTTGGTTTTTTTAAATTTTTTTTTCTAATTCCTGTATTTTCAACCAAACTTTGGAAATGTAAAATTGGGAAACTGTAATAGGGCTTTCCAGGGCTGTATCCACATACATGTACAAGTGGACAGGTGTGATAGCCCCTTGTCACCCGTGTTTATTGAACTGACAGCTGTGTAGCAGGATGTGCCACTGCAGATATTTGGGAGTGGGTATTTGTAACAGACACACACAACTTTCAAGTTCAAGGCATGAACATTTCTGTGGGACTACAGTTGGTGGAAGGGCTGGGCACTTTTTAACTCCCACTTTGCAAATTCATTTGAGAGGTGAGTTAGTACATTCCTGTGGCCCCCTCTTTTGCTCTCAGCAGGATGGGCAGGTGTAAATGTGTGTCAGGTATGGACACATGCACTGCTCCCAGCCAGGCCTGGTGATGGAGAGGGGAGTAAGCCACATGTTTCAGGATTTGTGACACGGCATGACCAGGCTAGGGTACCTCTTTGTCTCCTTTGCTGCTGCCAGGGAGGTGCCATGGCTCACAATGGGGTGGCAGGAACCAGATAGGCACAAACATGGTGCATCAGGCAAACTGCACAGCACCTCCAGGCCCAGCTCAGGAGGACCTTGGGGTGGATGTCCTGTGCTTTAAGGAGTGTCAGTAATCCCAGCAGGATCTTTCTCTGCAGGAATGTTTAATGGAGCATCTGCCAAATAAACCACCCTGTACACACATGCTCAGTTGGGGCACACAGAGCAGACCAGCCCATATGGAGGTCCCCTCCTGCTCAGGTTTGCTTTCCAGCTTCAACATGGGCAAGCGCAAGGCTGGCTGGGCCTCCACTGTGCTCCTCATCCTTCAACTCTGTGATCCTGCACTACTGATGGAAGGGGAATGGACATGACAAAAGAAGGAACACACACTTCCATCTTATATTTTCAGCAAATTATACCTTAGAAAAGCCCTGATGAGCACCATTTGTCCTGGTTGCATCACAGTCGCTTAACCCAACGCATTAACAGTGTGAATCCACATTCCCTTTGCTGTAACCCTAGCAATACTACCCGGGATGTCTCCCATGCCAACTGCCTCTTTGGTGGGGTTGTACATCTAAAAAGCACTTTTATTTCCTAATTTTCTGCCCACCTCACTTGCTTCTTGGTTGCATTAATATGATTTGATTAATGCTATTAATGACACAGTGATGGATGCTTGAGGTGATTGTAAGCTTTAGTTCTCCAGTTGTTGGTGTATTGTCCCTGGTTTCAAAGAGCAAGTTGTTGTCCTGTGATTTTGGATGTTTGTCTTATACAGCTGTCAGGCTTCTCTCAAATACTTATGTCATGACTGACATGTTTTTGTTTTGGGACAACTTCCATAATTTATTTCTTGGCAAATCTAAAAAAATCTGCCCTGTAAAGCTTAAATAACAAAAAGCCAAAATGACAACAGATGTCACAATATTTTACCAAGGCAACTCTGTTAGGACAATGTTTGGGCTACTAGGAAGGGCACAGACGTTTCCTTGTAGGTAAAAGGAATATTCTGTAATTTGAATTGTAATAACTGTAATAAATGCTTATTCAAAAGGTTACTTGTGGCAGTGCTATTTGGTATTTTAAGTAATTACCAAAATTGGGCAACATAGCTTTTTTGTGGAATGGGATATCCATCAAACAGTAACAACTGGTGAGTCATGACTGCATTTTAGTAGTGGGTTTTTTCCCTTCAATCATGCATGTACTTGTCAGAATGGTTAATTTTGAGCATGAGTAGTCTCATCCAACTTAGTAAGAGCACTCACATGACTGAAAATAAAAAAAGTAAAGAAGTGCTTATGGGATCTAACCGTAGCTTTTACAAGGTGGTACATTGGAGTTATTCTGAAAACTGCCTTCCACTTGTGAACTTCATTGTAGGTGCTGGAAACTCTAATATGTAGGCCCTTGCATGAGAGAGAAGAGAACAAGATAGCCTTCTAAACTTTGGGGATCTGAAGATTTACTCATTTCACATAATACTTTTGCATGCCCACACAGATAACTCTGTGTTCTATAATACTGTAGATATCTTCAGACTCCTGACTGAAAAACAGAATTATAAACACATCTATTAAACACCAAATGAATAATCTTTTTATGTCAGAGATGATCTTTGCATGTTGAAGGCATGCTTCTGTGTATGTTCTATATGTTCTGAAATAATTAATTGTTTGGGGCTGCTCTTAAGCACCTTAGAGTCTTGGGTTTTTTAACACTAGTTAAGGATGTGGAGATATACATGTCCAATTTCAAGAGAGAAGGAATAATACTCCTATTTCAGGGTGTTGCAGTTTTCTCCTTGTGGAAATTTTATTTTAGGTTACATATTTCCCATCCTGAGGATTAAATGATTGACAAGTTGGCACTTGGCACTTCTTACATGTTTCAGCATCAAGTATCTCCCATATTGAGTGTAGAGATTTTATGCTCTACTTGCACAAGTAACTACATGTAACACCTTTCAATTTGAGAAGATTATAAAGAAGTTTTAAAATAATTTCTGAATCCAACCCTTAACTTCAGAAATGTGACCACTTGAAAGAAGGGCAGGAATGCAATAGTGTTGCTGATTTAGTTACTGAATAACTGAAGAAATTTACATCTTATCTCCTGCACAAGAAACTCAGGATATTTTATGGTTGATTCTACTGAATCTGCATAATACTGGATCACCTGGCAAAGCAAAGTCTGGCACAGAGTCACAGCTGCCACACTGCTGAGTTATACAGCCCTTGTGCTTTTAGGCCAGCTTCACATCGAGTGCGGAGGAAGGACAGAATGACAAAAGCCATAGTTTGGGGAAATTTCTGATGGGTTGTAATCACAACCAGAGTCAGTTCTTTAATCTGGCTCATGGAGCAGCCTTGGCAGCAGATGGGCAGCTGAACCAGGGCTGGCATGTGATGGGGAAGAAATCACTCTGGGGGATGGTAACTGGTCTGGCATAGGTCATGTCAGAGCAAAATTGCTTTCTCAGGTAAAACCTGAACCCTGCCAGCTTGTGGCACAGTTCTTTGTAGAGGCTCTGTAATTTGCATCATGTGGCTGAAGTGTTTTAACCAAGATGGAGACAAAGTAGGGCTGGGCTGTCTCCTGAAATGCCCTGGGAAGAGGAATTCCCTTTCCCCATTCCTGTTTTTGGGTCACCTTGGACGTGGTGAGGTAAATTACAGCTGAAATCAGTGTGGGAAAACACCACACCTGTGTAGAAAGACCAGTGTTTGGAATGTGGTTTCTGAGGAACCTCAAGTCCTTTGGGATGGCTATTGAAGGGTAAGCTTATTGTGGTGAGTGGCTGGGAGGCAAAACACACCTGTTGTTTCTGGCCACAGCAGCACCAGGGCTTCTGTGGCTGTGTGCCCCAAGGATGTGGCAAGTTCCTTCTTGCTGAAGGCAGCATTTCAGGCTGGCACAGGCAGCCCTGGGCTGCTCTGGCATTCACTCTGCCCATCCTGGCAGGAGGGAATGTGTCTGAAGGCTGCTCTGCTTCCGGCTCCTTCACCTCAGCCCAAAACCCCTTGTTTGGACTCCTGCTGCTGCTGTTAGCATTGTCCTGTCAGAGGCTGCGTATTTCTTCATATTCAAATAACGCTTATTTTATATTTACCTTAAAGGTTGATTTCTTTAGCACTTAACGTGGCATGATAATTTCTAAGATACTTGAAAATAAATCCTGCCAGAACCAATTTATTCAATGTGTGAAGCTCTTTAGATGTTTTCCAATGATAAATACTCATTATAAATGTTCTGTTATCCTTCTGAGGAATTCTGATAAATTATGGTAAAAACTGAGGTAAGAAAGTGACATCAGGAGTTTAATGCTATCTAGCCATCAAAAGGTAGTAGAATGTGCAAAAAATAAGGATGAGGGAAAAATATTTATGTAGCTTATATAATATGCCATAAATCCCAAGAGCAATACTTTTATCTCAGACATCCACATGTGTATCTCTAGTTACCCAAGGCAGAGCAGGGAAAAACAGTTCCAGAATATGAGAGCTTTTCGTGGTAGTCTATTGTGAATTCAGAAGGCAGGAAGATTTATGGTGTTATACCTCATACAAATTAATACCTCTTTGTTGACAGTGCCTATCTTATTTATAAATGAAATTACTGTTCCATCCTGCTTAAGCCTGTACAGTTGGGCTGAGGAACAAGGAAAACCTGAGCAAACTGTGATGATGAAATCCTGATTTCTTCAAGTTAATGACTGAAGTCTTTAAGGGCACTAGGGTTGATAATTGATTTGCATTTATTTATTTTCACAGACAGAAGCAGAGCGTTTTGTAGGTCTCTTAGTTTCTTTCTATGTAAAATGCAATTAAGAGCATGGGATAGGAAAGGAGCTGTGCTGTGACAAAGTCATACTCCTTCCAGCATTAAAAGAGGCTCTCTGTTGGCTGTAGTGGTGTTGCTGTTTGCTCCATTTTTCAAGTGCAGGATGACTGTCGGCTGGGAGGTCAGACCAGCTGGTTACCTGATACATGGAGGAGAAAACAAGGCAGTGCCACAGGCCCTGTAGGTCTTGCCATGGTTGACAGCAAGGCACAAGGTGATTGTGTAGACATTTGTGTGAATTTTGCCATGTGAGAATGGGGATTTAAGGTAGAAGATGCTGCTTGGCTGAAATTATAGGGGTTTCTACAGATACCCATATAACAGAATTCTGTCAATATAACTTTTCTGTCAAAATACTTGTTCAATTTGCCATTGTATGAATACCTGAATATTAATAGGTTGCTTTCATTACGGCTTTCTCTTTTAGAGCCTCCCCTTCCCCCTAGAAGTCTGTAAGTTTAGCATGTGTTTATATTTTTATTTTATTGTTTTTAAGTTCTAGGTCACTTCTTTTTTGGGGATACTTTTTGGAAGTCATTTCCTTTTATGATAAGATACTAGAAGCTGAAATTGCAAAAACAGGAACTCCTCCTGTTTTGCATGGACAAAAGTGCTGCAGTTCCATTTGCTGCTTCCAGGAAAATAAGTTGACTTTGTTGTTATAATTTGTTGGCACTTTTCTTGAAAAGATAAGTAAGAAGGGAGTACAGGGTATTCAGATACTCAGTACACAGAGATCATAAACAACAACAAGGCCTCAGTTTTGTTGTTTTAACTCATTGCATTGAGTTTTAGCTGCAAACATTCAGGAAAAAAACTGGTAATACTAGAAAAGCTGTTTAATTTCAGGTGTTGGAGTGGATCATTTTAAAGGTGTGAAAAATCCAGAAACTGCTGACTAATCTCCCTTTGAAACAAAGAGAGTCAATGCTCTATCTCAAATTGCACCTTCAAAAATAGAGACATCCAGAATATTTTCTGACTTCTGAAGATCACAGCTATAGCAATTAAACGTCTGAGGTCACTTTTTAGATGTGCAAATAAGACTGCGTAACCACCAGTCTTTATTTTTTTATTACACTGAATAGCTTAAAGCCTGATTTCTCTCTGTGACTGAATCCTTTGCTGGTAGCGCTCTCTTGTGGCTGCTACTTTCATTTAAACGACTTAAGGGATTTCAAAAATATGTATATTATTTAGAAATTTTTGCTTAGGACACAACAGTCTGTGTTGGATAAGCATACTGTGGTGGTTTTGCAAGTTCCTAAATTAAATGTAGTAATATATATTTTAATAATACAGGAAGATCAGTCTAGGCAAAAGTGTCCCAAGCGAGTTTCCCAGAAGATCTCAAAGGGACAGTCATATTGAGCATTCATGTTTTTAACCTCTTTTTTTGGTATATTTTTGGTGAAAAGCCATATGCCTTTGCATGGTGGGCAAATAGGGGAGGCTTGGGGGGAAATGAAATCTGCCTTGGCAGCCAGTCAGGTGGAGGAGAGACAGGGATGGGCACCTTCATTAATTGGCTTGATTGCAGATGCTGCTCTTCCTGTGGTGCTGCTCTTGCTGATGAGCAAGTTACTTCCTACAACTTTGGCTATTAAAAGGAATGAAAATTGATTTGGGAGACTTCTCAAGTGAAACTGATATGTGTGTTCCTGGTGAAAACTTGAAAACTTTTCACCCTGATTCTGTGTTTTCTCATTCTGGGGATGGGAAGGGAGAAGATGGGGGGTTAACCCTTGACCTATTCTGGTTTTTAATACAAATTTTTTAGCTGCTGTTTTAATTTTCAGCAAAGAGGCAAAGCCTAGGAGCTCAGATTGTGGTGGGCAGGGGTTTCCTTTGAACTAGGGACATACAGTTTGCTCTTTCAAGAACAGTTACTATTGAGCAGTTGTTTGCTACTGCATAGACTTGATACTATTGGGATTGTGCATCCAGTGTCATAACTTTATAAGCATGTCTGTATTAATACCCAGGGTGTGATGTTGGGTGTAGGCTCCTTTTTTCTTGTATGCTGTAACCCAACAGCACTGAAGTAATGATTCCAGGTTGTTTACTTAGTTGTACCCTCTTAGAGAGGCAGGTTTACACTTGAGATAAGACTTTGAATGAGAGGGATCTTGGCCCCTGACTAAAAAGTTTCTCTTTTGTAGGCTGAACTCTTGTGTGTGGCATTTGTCTGATCACCCATCTTCACTCATCTTTGGATCCTGTATGTCACATAAGCACTGTGATCCAAACTAATCCTAGTCCTTTCAGGGATATTTTTAAAATTTAAAACTAGTCTTCTGGGAAAGCTTTCATAGCAATTATGTGACTGTTTATAGCTGTTTTCCAGCAAATGTACTGCTGTGCTCAGCAGTTTTTCAAGTGAAGGTAAGATGAGCTGTTTGCTGTTTTGGCTGCAGTCTAGCAGGACAGCTCAGCAGTATCTGATTGCAGATTAAGACTGAAAAGAGGCTTTCTAAAGCAAATTAAAAATCCTATTAGTCAACTGTATTTTGAGGTTCAGGTTTTCTTTTTCTTTAAAATTGAGGAAACAGTAGGTTTTCCTTGTCTCTTACCACTCAATGTAATTCTCATTGTTTTTTTTAGACAACAGATTCAACAGTATCTACCCTATGCAATTTATTCTTCTGTTATGTAGAAAGAGGATGACTTGATTCTGGAAATCCAGGAAAAAAAAGTTCTTTTTTCCCACTTGAATTTTACTTCTCTGTCTTTTCAAATAAGTCACCAAGAATAATATTTGTCAGGTCTGCATCCTCATTAGCACAGCAATAACTCCATGGTTGTTAGACTCTTTCTGAAACATTGTTAGAAAAGCCAGCCATTAAGTCACAGTCTGCCTTTCTGTGGACTGAGTATGCACATGCACACACAGGCATGTGTGTTAATGTTAATAAACAAGGCATCATGCTAGGTTTAGCTTACCTTTATTAAAGGCTACTTCGAAGAAAACCTCATTACCTTTGGTTTAACATCTGTGAGTAATCTGTACTCTCACCTTTATATGAAGTGCAGTTGTTTTTTAATAGAATATATCAATTTGGCTGAGAAGGTTTTAGCCAGATGTCATCTAACTTTCCAGAAGGTTCACACAGTTGAGCTGTTGGACTTCTTTGTAATTTCTAATTGTCATATGCTGTCTTAACTGTATTTCTTATTAAAATCCAAATATATATGCTTGCATAACATGAGACCACTTTTTGCCGTTTAGCCAACCTCCTTCCAGAAGTCTGAGTATTTCTGTAAATCCCCAGAACTTCCAGCTTTTCATTTACAACTGTAAATGCATCCTGCTTTGACCTGTGAGAAGCTGGTCATTTTACACACGCAGGATGGGGGTCAGTCAGTTTGTAAGGATGCTGTGGTGCAATCAGTCCACTCTGTTATAGAACAGAACCAAAAAAATGTATAGCTGCTGTTTATTGTGATGGGTCCGTGAACCTAAGAAAAACATGATTGTGGCACATAGTCCAGTGTGTAAGAAGAAAGTTTATCTTTTTTTCTGCTATGCCAATCCTTAATGGTACAGTATAATTAATATTTTTCATCTTCCCCCAAAGAAACTCTGTGCAGCCTGTTACTGTATCCTTTATATCCTCAGGTATAATGATGGTCAACAACCATCAAGCAAGCTTAGCTTACATGTGCAAATCTGGCTAGCAGAAAGGGCTTAATTGTGTGACTGTGGAGTAAAGCTTATTTTTTCAGAAGACTTTTAAAATAAATTGTTCTTTGAAAGAACTCCCCAGAATTTGTAACATCATTCTCCCTGGGGGATGGATGTACCTGTAGGTGATGATTTCCAGTGCCTGCATACTGAGGTGGTTTATTTCTAGGGATGTAACAGGATGCCTCTCTTTTAGGCAAAGTGCTACTCCCTGAGAAGACTGGTTGTTTTTCATGTGTAGGAAAAACATCTGTAACTCTCCACTACCACTGATGATCCATCAGCTCTTAAGAGATTTTCTTTTAGCTTTGTCATCTCATAGGTGACATTAACTTCTTTACAATGTAGCGTCCCAGACCCATCTATTTACCTGGCCGTGCATTTGCTTAGAATATTGGAAAAGGATAGAACAGATCAAACGAACAGTTTCAGCAGCATAATGCCAGCGCATTTTACATGCGCCATCTCAAACGCTACTTCAAACGAAAACTAAAAATCCCCTTCCTTCCTTCTCCGTCAGGAACAGTCCTCTGGTTTCATTTTTGGGACTTTGCTCAGCTTTTCCCCACCGAGCTCCGCAGCCGCGTTCGGCGGCGGAGTCGCGGGTCTGGCTAATCTGAAGCGCTCCGGCTCTTAGCGGGGAGCGCTCACAAGGCTCCTTTGTCAGTCTAATTATATCCCTAAGCTGGCGGCCGCAGATTAGCTCAGGACAGCCGGTGGCAAGGGCTGAGGAGCCCCATGCTCTGCTCGGCCGGCATCGCTCGTATCTGCCGGGGACAGAGCCCGGGAGGGTGCCAGGAGCACCCCCGGTGCCGGCTCGGGCCCTCGGGCCGGTCCCGCTCGGCCGCCGGGAGCTCTGCCTGGAGCCGCAGGGAGGAAGGCACCGCCCAGCACGGAGCCCGGGTAGGTACGGACGGCTCTGCCAGCCTG
This sequence comes from Ammospiza caudacuta, assembly GCF_027887145.1. Taxonomy (NCBI): domain Eukaryota; kingdom Metazoa; phylum Chordata; class Aves; order Passeriformes; family Passerellidae; genus Ammospiza; species Ammospiza caudacuta. The sequence goes on from NC_080594.1 coordinate 100,888,272, forward strand.
GACAGGACGAGGGACACTCGGCAGCTCCTCACCCCTTCTTTCCGATGTTGGGATAAGCCAGTGCTCAGGGTGCCTTTCTCTTGGCTTTTTTCTGTCTCTTGTAACTTGTTGGATGAGGGGGATAAAAAAGCTATGCATTGTTGTCTCAAATGCATCCGATTAAATTTTCATTATAGGATTGTTGAAGTGGAGTCTCAGGTGTGGAAGAAGGGAGGTGACTTTGAAAAGAGCGTTTTGTTTTTCTTTCAAATTTGCCTCCCATTTCTCAGGCAGACATGGCTTTCAGTGTGCTTTGTCTTGCTGAGCAAAACCACTCCTCTCCCAGCTGGGCCAGGCACTGGGGTGCTTTGCATTGCTACTTTCTAAGAGGTCTGCAACCAGTTTTGTTGGGTGGTCTCTCCATCCCAGTACGGGATGGAGACAAATGCAGCAGGAGACAAATGCAGCGGCAGAGTCACTATTAGTGGAACTCAAAGTGTCCAGGCCTGAGAGTTTTTACGCCTCAAGCTTTTAGTGGTGTGGAAAGAAAATTTGGTGGACAAAGTTTCCCAGTGAAACTGTGAGCTGTTTGCCAAAATGTACGGAACTTACGCGAGGGTGGAAGGGGATTTTTACGGAACAGTGCAAGAGGAAATGAGTATTTTGATAAATGTGAGACCAAAATGGTTTGTTCTTCATAATAAATCTAAAGAAAGGGTTGTGGGATTTCTGTTTGTAAAGGAGAGGAGTATGAAGTACTGAGCAAAAGTGGGGGGGGGGGAAACAGCCTAATCATTGACATACACTTGTCTTACACAGTTTGGGGAAGGGGGAGGGAGTTAAATGATTAATTTAGGATATTTTTTTTTGTCACTGCCAGGCAGTCACTGCTTCCAGCTTCTCAAGCACATACATGCTGTGAAGGGGGAGTGCTAGAGCAGCGTGGGCTCAGGATGAGTTTCTGTCTCTATCTTCTTAGTGGGGACCAGACGGGCCAGTCATCTCCATTAGAGAAATCCTTAATCTGGTGAGGCTAATGGACCCTCTCACACAAGAGGGCTGCTCAGGTAGGATGATCTCCCCACTGTATTTGTGGGGAAGGATCCAGAAGAGTTAGGATCAATGTCTGCAGGTTACTGTTGATTTATAATAACATAGTAATACATAGCAGAGCACTGGCACATAAAAACCATCACACATTTCTGTGGCTTCCCTGAACTTTGAGTAAAGCTATAAAATATTAGACATCCATTAGTCACTTGGAGCTCATATGTGGTAGTCAGTATGTCTCAGTGATTTTTTTTCTACATGAAGATACCTTTTCTATTCTTTGAGGTTGTTTAGACATCCTTGTGCACAGCTCTGCACCACCCTAGGAGTGTTAAAAGCCAGCTTTGTTTCCCATCTGAAGGTGACTAAATGCAGCACATATAGTGCAAACAGCTGAGAACCCAGAGGTGTGTTCACTGCTCCAAGTTTAGTAATAGTGATGTAGGTACAATTTGCATGTGAATGTAGTCATAGTATCTGTGTGGTCTGTTGTGAGATTGTCTGTAGATACCTTGGTTTATGCAGGAAGAATGCGTAGATGAGCTCAGTTACTAAACTACTTGATCATTTTGGAGGGATGCTGATAATTTCTGCAGCTTTTTAACAAACAAACTTTGGCGGCAGAAGTAACTATTTATGAATATTAACTAGAGAATTTTTTCCTGTATTTTGTCATCAATTGTAACTGATCTGGGCTTGGAAAATTTAGATAATTTCTGATTTGATTTCTGTGTATCAAAGCCCGTTTCAACCTGTGGACATTTATTATTCTACTTTTGCCAGATTTACTCTCTTTAAAACCTACACTTGGTGATAATTAGGGTGGCTAAAGATTGGGATCTGAAGGGATGGTGTGAGCTGGGCTGGAAGAAAAATGATCTATTGAAGATTTGTGTTGTTATTGCTGTGAAGGGCTTCTGTTTTCAATTTTGCTTGGAAAATAGCTTTTATTTTGCTGTGAAGTGACTGAACCCAGCATTCAAGTTCTAATGATGTTAAATTGGGTGCATATCTTGGCACATTCAGTTTCTGTAAAATAAGCCTAAAAACCTAGTTCTCCAACCAAAATCAGCTCTGTTCCAAGAATCCCAGAAATGAGAGTTGTCTGGTCATTATTAATGTTCTAGCTCCAGGTGATTGTGTTTCAGGGCTGCCATATATCTGCTCCAAATGGGGGTTTGTACTTGTTCCCAGTGTATCCAAATCAAGGGAAACAGCTCTGTTTCTCACAGAATGAAATGTCAGAAGATGAAGCAGGACATAGAACCAGCCTCAGCAGAGGATCCAGCTTCTTGCACTTGCCTTTACTGCAGTCCCCATCTCCCCGCTAGGGATGGAGGGCATGGATTGCATTGTTAGGGCCAGGCTCCTACCCACAGGGTGGTAGAGGCTCTCAGAGACAGCATTGTACCTGCCCGTGCAGATTCCTTCTACTTCCATTAAGAGTCTACACAAAATGTTGGAAATATTTGGCTTGAGTTAGTACAGGCATAGGAAGATAGGAAGAGAGTAGCTCATGCTCCAAGAAGTTGCAGGAAAATATCTGCCCTTTGCCAGTGGAGATGGATGTGTAGGTGTTTCAGATTGTGCTGCTGTTTGTTATAATGCTGTTGTGGCCGCAGTCATCAGTTGGAGATTAAGAACGGCATTTAACTTGGAACTAACAATTAATTTCACCTGAAACTTGAGCTGCCCTGGGAGGTAAGGAGGGAGAGGTTACTTGGATGATTGTGCAACTGTAACCACCTTATGCCTTGGGCTTCCAACGTGTTAAAGCAGCTGAGATTTCCTGCCCAAATTATGAGCTCTGTAATGTGCCAAAACTCTAATGTCTGTTTTAATCTGAAAATAGTTTTTTATGACAATAAAAATCCTTTTTATAAACAATGTTGTGTATCAAAGAGTGATTTACAGCTGCATAGCTACCTCAATTCAGTGGAAGAAGTAAAAATTTTTACATGCACTAGTATATGTAATCCAGAAGGGGATTTTCAGAAGAGGAGTTTTTGGGGGAGTTTGGTTTGTTTGGTTTTGGTTTGGTGGGATTTTTTTCATTTGTGTTTTTGTTGGTTTGTTGGTTTTGTTTTGTTTTGGGATTTTTTTGTTGGTTTGGTTTGGGGTTTTTTAATTTTTTTTTTTTTTTTTTTTGGTAGAGCAGATTTTTCTTTCAAATCTCTATTCTCCTTCTGAGACCAAGATGCCTCAAGGGAAAATTTCTACATGAAAAGCTTATTCGGTTCTTTATTAATGTGGAAAGTAATGTAACTTTTTACAGTATTATACTCATTTTTTGTCTTAGTTATGGCTAAGCCAGAGTAAATGGGTCCTGGATGCTGTGTGATGTGACCAGTATTTATTTGGAAGCTTACTTGGGAATTCCAAGTGTTGTGAGAAGCAGTATTAGAGTATTTAACAAGTGAAAGCTTGTAAATAGATGAGCAATAAGACTTTATGTGGGCCTGTTGAGTTGGTTCTTCTTCTTACTCCAATAGGGTTTTTTGGATGAAAATAACTATATTGTTTTTAATAGGGATCGGCAGTATTGTTCTAAAGATTTACTTAATTAAATATTTCATTAAATGTTCCTGCAGTGCATCTGATTTAACCATTCCTTTTGTTAACAAGCCAGATGTAAATCCAGACAGGTTTTGGCTTCATCTGAAACAGAGTTCCATTCACATGTTTTTTGTATTCAGGGAGTGACCCTGAAAGAAAGGAAGAGTCTTGTTGTTTTTATAAAGCTCACTACAGATCTGCAGAGGTAAAAGACATGGCCCTAAAGTATTTGCCATGATGATACTTAGCAAGAGTTTTTTGGATTTTTTGCTCACCATGAAAAGACATTTTACACATCTTAAGTTTAATCTCTATAATATAAAGTGAGAATGTGATACCTCTACAGTTAAAATTTCAAGTCCTGATGTTTCTGCCTCTGCTGGGAAAGCCCTGTTTTTTGGCTTTTTGGAGGGGCTAATGCAGTTACTGTATCTTCTGTCCTTACTTAAAAGGATGTTTAAGGCTCTTCTGGATGGGCAGCCTGTATGCTGGCACAGAGTGTACTTTAGAAAAGGCATTGAGTTGCTGCTGTCTAGCCCCAGGACAGTAGGAACTTGGGGCATCTTAGACTGAACCAGAGGGAAAGGCAGTAGGACAGGCTTAAGAGAAAGGGAAGGAAGTGGCTGAGGCTGTGAGGCTCTAGAAAGCAGCATAGAGGTGAGTTCATAAGTGGGTAGTGGGACAGGTTTTAGCAGTGGGAAAAGACCAAAAAAGCAGTGGCTGGAGTGCAAAACCATCAGCCTGGTCAGAGAAATTGTGGATATTTTGGAACTAGAAAAGCCTAAAAAGTCGCTTTGCATACATGCATAAATCTATGCATGAATCTATATAGAGAGATAGATATGTGTGTGTATATACATGTAGTCTCTATTGGATATGAGTGACAGTGAAGGTTTACTTCAAAATACATTCTGGAAGATTTTTTTTAATTTGGGAAATCCTTTAATACACAATTTCAGCATGGAAATTTTCAGGAGGGCTCTCTGTATTTTTCTTCCTTCTCATATTCTTTCTGACATACATACCACCCTCCTTCCTTTATTTTTAAATAAATGAAGAAAAACTAAAGCAGGAGACTGTTCAGAAAAAGTGTTCCACCTCAAGTTTTGGATGCTTTGTCCTCACTTGGTTTGCTGTTAGATCCAAAGATATAGATATACCTTTATGTCAGGAGACAGGACAACACTGAAAATGGCAAGGAGAATTGTATTGGACTTAATCAAGAGCTTTTTAATGGAATTGATAACAACTGGTTTAGCCTAAATTAGAATGACTCTTGCATGTATTTATTTACTGAGAATGGCACAAGAAACCATTCGCATTCCTTACAGAGTTTTGCTGCTGGGTGATAGCTTTTTGCCAGATTTTAGATACTTCATTTCCGTATTTCCCTGGCAGATAGATCTGCCAGTGGTGACTAATGTAGCATGAAGTAATTTGAATTCTATGAATATAGCTGTCTGAGATAGATAATAGCAAATATCTTTGTATAGGATGATGACTCCTTTAGTATTCTGTAGAAAGGAATGTTGTTTGTCTGTTTTCAAGAGAGGGTAAGAAGAAAGATCAAATTAACTGCTCATTTAAAAAAATATTTCTTAATTTTAGAAAAATCATCTAGTTCGAGTCATGAGCTCCCATGTTAGGCAGTTGAATGAATTCTTCAAATCTGCAGTGACAAATACATATAACAGCTTCTGGAATGAAAAACAGTTACATTGTCAATTTCTTTTTACTTGAGCCCTCTGTGGGTAACTGCAGACTCATGGTGGTATTCGGCCTCCTTTTTTTTCCTGCCAAGGATTCAGAAGACTAGCAAAATCCAAATATGTTTTTAATACATTGAATAAATGATTTAGCGGTTCCTGTGCAGTGGCTTTTTGAATAACCAGTTAATTACATTATATGTTGGTCTTCTGGTGTGTTTTAATTTACTAAACAAAAGATTGGTGAACTGCAAAAAACCCTCATGGATTGGGAAGACTTTTGTTCCCCCAGCATACACAGATTTACTAAAAAAAATTTGTTAATGAGGTATTGGTATGTCTAGCCTACCGTTATTGTAAGGGAGGGGATGTGAGAAAACTGAGAACTTTGAAGTGGTTTGGGATTTATAAGCAGACAAACAAGAGCCCCTGTGCTGTCACTAGAAATTCTTGACATTTTCTGTACATGGAGTAAAAAAAAAAATAAAAAAATGTGTGTGAGCAGCTTGCTGAGGACACTGCAAAACCTGAACCTTTCCTAGGCAATTTGTGTGGCTGGCATGGGGCAGGCAGCATGTTTGTAACTGGTTCTGTTTCTGCAGAACAAACAAGAGCAGTGTGGTTTGGTTTATTTGGCTTTGACACAATCTAAGGGCACCTTGTGAGCTGTACCTCACAGTGCAGTGCTCGGGTGTGCTGCTTGTTTGAGGGTGCCAGTGATTGCACTTGACCTTTAAGCCTGTGCAGGTTTCCATTTTATCTCAGGGCTGCAGCCTTTCTGCATTTCCTTAGCCTTGCATCTTTGGCATGTCTTGTAGCCAGTTACTCTGGGATTAGGCAACATTTCTGGTTCTAGACAAGGTTTAAAATGACTGCCAGTAGTTTGGACCTCCTGCTGCAACTTTGGAAAAGTGAACTTGGGTTATTTTAAAAACAAAGTTTTTAACAACACAGAAAGGCTTTGTTGCACCGCCGAAAAGCTTTGAGTAGCACTGTGGTGAATGGAGGGAGAAGAGTTTTATTTTGATAGCTGCTGTTCAGCATCACTACACTGACTGATTCCCAAATTGTTGTGTTTGTACCTTGAAACATGATCTACAGCTTTCTATAGAAGCATAAGTGACTGAAAAGGGAATATATCTATTTTTAAAGAATCTTTAATATAAATGATTGCTACAACAGTTTTCACGCAAAGATTTAGGGCTGACAGTGTGTAACAGTAAGAGTTAAAAAGATCAGATGCTTCTGCTTTGGGATTTTTTTCCTGTCTTTGTAAATCCAGCTCAGTTCTGACTGAAGCCACTGACTTGTCCATCCTTTGACTTTTGAAAAATTGGGATTTGTTATCTAAACCCAGGTTTTATTAGGGCAAAGACCCCACCTTGAGTATTGCGTCCAGCTCTGGCATCCCCAGCACAAGAAGGACAATCGACCTGTTGGAGTGAGTCCAAAGGAAGCCATCGAGTTGATTAGAGGATTGGAACACCTGTGTGAAAATGCTAAGAAAACTGGGAATGTTCAGCCTGGAGAAGAGAAAGCTTTGGGGGGACATAGTAGCAGTCTTCCAGAACCCAAAGGGAGCCTATGAGAAATTGGAGAGAGACTATTTTCAAGGGCATATAGTGACAAGACAAGGGGGAATGGCTTCACATTGAAAGAGAGTAGGTCTAGATTAGATGTTTAAAAAAACTTCTTTGCTCTGAGGGTGGTGGCGCACTGGAATGGGTTGTCTGGAGAAGCTGTGAGTGGCCCATACCTTAAAAACATTCAAGCCAGGCTGGATGGGGCTCTGAGCAAATGGTCTGCTCTAGTGGAAGGTGTCCCTGCCTTCATCAGAAGGGTTGGAATGAGATGATCTTAAAGGCTCTTCCAACTCAAACCATTCTTTGATCGATTCCATGATTAATTTCTTGTCACAACAGATACAGATGAACAGTGGGTGACACCGCATTTGCAAGGACTGGCCTCTAATGCTCACTCCTGGTTAGATGTGCTGTGGGGAGCCCTGGCTGTCAGTGATTACTGCGGCTGTGGAGCGTAATTGTGCAGTCCCAGGGCTGCAGCCGCTAGGATAAAAGCCACCACCGTGTGGCCACGGCAGCGTGTGCGGCTGTGCCGGCCTCAGGAGGGCTCCGTAGGGATGAGGAACGATCCCGGCAGGAGGCGGAGGATCGGCCGTGACGGCGGCGCCGGAGCCGCGGCCTCCCGGGGCACAGCGCACGGCAGCCGGCAGGGGGCGGGCAGGGAGAGGAGGCCGGGAGGGAAGGGAGGGAGTCTCGGGAAAGGGAAGGGGCCTCGGCAAAGGGAGACACGGCCCGTGGGCTTCGGGATAGCGGCCCCGGCTGCCTCTGTCCCGTGCGGCTGCCTCTGTCCCGTGCGGTGCCGCTGCTTGCAGGGAGAGCTGGGCAGCCTCAGCCCGAGGTGTGTGCCAGCAGCTGGGCCTTGGCTCCTTCAGCAGGGGGCTGCAATGAAACATTACCAGACTAATCAGATATTAGGAAGAAATTCTTTAGGGTGAGGGTGGGGGGGCACTGGAACAGGTTGCCAGGGATGTTGTGGATACCCCATCCTTGGGAGTGTTCAGTCAGCCTGGATGAGGCTGTGAGCAGCCTGCTCTAGTGGGAGGTGTTCCTGTCCATGGCAGGGGTGTTTTAACTGAGTGATCTTTAACTGACTTTAACTGATCTTCCAACCCAAACTATTTTATGGGTCTATGAAATAAATTCTAGCAATTGGTTTTGATCTGCATGCAGGCCCCTGGAACTGCCTGTCACATTTTTGCTTTGGTTACTCTAGATGCACAAGCCTGTGTAGCAGGGTTACAACAGAGGTGCTATTCAGTAGATAAGAATGATACAGTATCTGTTGGAGAAGGTGGTGCTGGGGAAATACACGCTTCTGTTGTTGTATCTGCTGGCTTTATCTTTTTTTCTTTGTAACCTATCTTCTGTGCCTATCAACATTTTCCTTCTAGCTGCTTCTGTAAAAGCACTGGTAGAAAGATACTTTCAGTGAAATGCTTTTAATAATGCTTCCATTAATGCTGGAGGTTTTCTGACTTGTAGGTTCAGATGATCTCATTCTGTCACTCAGAAGTAACAGAGAGGTTTTACATGAGAATGTAAATGCTCAGCTTCCAGCTTCTTCAGTTGTCTGCAAAATATTCCTGTTTTGAATCTCTGAATCTTTTGTTTCTAGTTCTTCTATCCATTTGCTGAATTTTGGAATCAATTTTTATGTTGCAGTCCCCATTTTAGAAAAAATTGTTCCTTGAAGTGCAGGATAGATTCTTACCATTTAATTAGAATTACTATCAGAAAGTACTGTTGACTGTGTATGGTGAATTAATTTTTAGTCATGTGTGGGAACTTCCCAACAAAAGCAGGTGTTTGTCTATGAGATTCCCCCTTCTGGGTATCCCACCAGTATTTTTAGGCTGTTCAGACCATTATGTAAAAAAAAAAAAAAAAAGACCCTCTCAAAAATCCTGTGTGGCCACAAAAACAGAAAATTGAACAGAACTTGTAAATTCTTGTCCACTTGCCTTATGCCACAACTCAGTCCAGTCTGTTCTTCCCCTTGCTTGGCTGCTCAGGAAGATGAAAATGGTGGTGGACATTGTAGCACAGAAAATGCCTTCTGAAAATGACATTCATGTAGCAAGGAACTATCTTATCAAGATCTTGACAAGTTCCATGAGGTACAGTACTGACTTACATGTGCATCCCTTCTGTTTCTTCCCAGTGCTTGGATTCCTCCTGCCATTTGTCAAGCCCAAACTGTCACAGAAACCCTCTTCCCAATCTTCCCAACCTTCTTTTCCTTGTGCTCCAAATGCTGCTTGTGTTGTGCTAGTTTCCTAGTCTTGTGCTTCCTTAGCAGTACATCATAGAAAAGTAATTGTCTCATAAAAGATAAACCTTTTCAGCTGAATTGATGCCTAGGAGATCTGCTGAATTTGCCTTACCAGGTATTTGTGGTATGCTGAATTGTCAGTACTGTTAAAGATGAGCAGTGGGGGGAAAAGTTCATGTGATGTTCTGTGCAGCTGAACAGTGGAATTGCAACTTTTTCCATACCTGCACACAGGCTTGGAGCAAGCAAGGATTGTCTGGAGCCTGTCATCATATGGCTGAGCAGAATCTTCTGCACTTGTTTGCACTGAGAGTACTGGGGTTCCTCCACTGTCCCTACCAAGAAGGAGCAGCTAGAGATGCTCTGCTTAATCGCTTTCTCTTTTGTCACACTGAGAAGAATAGGCTTTTGTTTATGGAAACAATTACTTCTTTTTTTTAGTGACAATAATGATGCTACACTTTGTAGTGAAATTACAGTTTCCCTGTAGAATTGTTATTCTCCTTTTGTAATCCTGCATGCAGATTTTGGAAAGGCAATTGATCACTGATTTCTTCAGACCTTGCTGAATGTACTGTGAAAAGCCATGTACTCAGAGCTGACCTGTTTTGAAGATATTTGCTTTAGTTTTGGTCTCTAAATGCAGTGGTGGTATGATAACAGACAGATGTGTAAAAAAGGGGAATGAGTAAAAAAATGTAGAAGTACCTTTTTACAGTTCAAATTGAAAATATGGAACACTTCTTCAGTGTAGCAAATTACTTAACCTTGGAGTAACAGATTTCTTAAGTACAGAAGTGCATTAAAAAATTGTAACAACTACAGGTCCTATAAGCCTTTATTTCATACTCGGACTTCAAAAGATGGCATTTGTCAAAGCTCATATTGCATCTAAATTTTAAATTACACTTCCTCCAGGACGAGCCAAGAAGAAGAGCTATTAATTACTTTCTAAGAAGGTCCTGCTTCATTCCCAAGTGAGAGGGTCCAGACAAATGGCCTGTAATTGGCATCTGCTCACTGAAACAGAAGTGGCTGGATTCCACCCAGAAGGCTTATTTAACCTTAGGGAAAAAAGAATGCACTTACTCCATGAGTGCTGAGAGCTGTAACAAAACAGAAAGTCCTTGGAAGGCAATGCAAGCTGTAGTTACTAATTCCTGAGCAGAAGGAAGGAGGTAGAGGAGTATGAAACAGTTTTTCAAAACAGTTTTTAAGGTACATAACTCTAACAACAACCTATTGTTGGTACTTCTTAGACGGAATCTCTTCTGTTAGGTGAGCAGGAACATTTGGAGGTGATATCCAAGTAGATATTTGGGGACGTACATGATTCACTGAATTAATACTGAAATGTATTCTTTAAAAAACAATCTCAGAAAACACCAAAACAAACAAAACCTCCCTGCATATCAGGGATTCCAAACATTTCAAGAGCTGAAGCAGCATTTGCCTGGAGTTAATATGATTGCTTGTATCACTAACTTGTATGAAACAATGTACACGGCTTTAATCCTTCCTGTCATTAACTCGTTTCTTCCTATAAGCTCCTCCTATATGCACCTACCTACAGTAAAATCTTACCAAAGCCTTACTGTTGGCAAGTTGTAAAAGAGTTCAAAGTGTAATATTGGCTTTAACTATTAAATCTCTGGATACACGTCAGGCACTTTAAAATTTATCAATCTCTGTTCCTTGTAAAAAATACCCACCTCACCACGCATTAAAAAAAAAAGAATTGGTACTTCACTGCATCTCAAGCATTTTAAAGAAATGGTGATGTCTTTTCAAAACTGGCATGCATGCACGTAGAAGGTTTTACTGTCATTGAAAGTCATTATACCTCAGTCCTACCTGTGAAATGCTTTACTGCTGCCCTGGTAGATTTTTTGCTGTATGTCACCTTGTTGAAGTGTTTGCATTAAAGCAGCACCTGTGCCTCTGTTGCTTTCAGAAGGAATGACCTGGCCTGCAGGCCGCACTCCTGGCACGCAACCAAATTTACCGAGAGTCAGCCTGAGGCAGCCACGTCACACCGCGCCTCGGCCCATGCCTGCACCTCCTGGCACTCCAGCTACCATGCAAGGTGAGTCTGCTTGGCTTACACACATCCAGCTCAACAGCCAGCCTGCAACAACGCAGGTCATGTTGCTGAGGGGTTTTTTAAAAAACAACCAACACAGAATTGTGGTGTTGTACTCTAGAGTTGCCTGTCCTTGGTGCATGAAGGGGGAGTTGGGGAAGTTTGATGTGTGGGTGAGTGGAGTTCTGAAACGGTTTGTGATATGTGCATGTGATTGAAAGGTAAGAAACTAGCTTTAAAGGCAGTCACAAGGTTCTGCTTCTTGCTCTGTTTTTCCTTTCAGTGTCCACTGGGAAAATCCTAAGGCAAAGTAACCATCAAAATTAACATTCATGAAGTGAAATAGGAAAGGTAGAAGAAGATAAAAATACCGTTTCAAACAATTAAAAGGGCTTTATCTAAAGAGAGGGTGCAGAATGCTTTACTGTTGCCTTTTAAGGTATTACTGGTTTAATTAGTTTAACTGTCTTTCTGTAATCCTTCCCTGCATCTGTGATCTTGCTTGTCTAGAGAAGTAATAAGACCAATGATTTTCAGTCCCTGTTTAAAGCACTTTAATATTTGTTAGGTCACATTCAACACTAATGGAGAAACAGCCTGGACACCCAGGCAGTTCTAGCTGTGAAACTCTAAACCTTTAGGTAACGCCCCTTTGTGTCTGGTTGCAGGTTCTTGTTTGTTTCCTGCTCCTAGGTTACATTCTTTATCATTTTCATGGAAGATTTTCTTGGTTTTTGGAAGGGAAGGGGTGTTAATTTTTTTTTGCCTTTTGTTACTTTTTCCTCCTCAGTTACACTGAGCATTACAAAAAATTAGTCTGGTGTGCATTCCCGGTTTGGGAAGCAGACTTTGGTTTTCTATACTTAGTGCTGTGCATTCTCTGCTGAATCATTACTCCTTGAGGTTAATCTTTGGTGATAGTCAAAACAAAAAAGTTAATACTTCTGGTTTTTATTTTATTGTTTCATCTAAATTTTACATTTGGATGAACATTTACAATGTTTTTACATTGTTTTCTTAGGGAGCTCCCTACTGTTTTTAAGCTAAGTTTTTAAACTGCCCTTGAATAAAGTCAACAGAAAGGGGGGTTTTTAAATGTTGTTTGTAATACTTTATTAGTAGAAATTTTAGCAACTTTGATTACAATTTCTGCTGCTTTACACTGATTTAAGGTTTGTGTTTAAATATCATATGATATTAGATTTAGATTTTTAGATTGATTTAGATTTATAGATTTCAAGAGAGTAAAAGTCCTTGTACATAGAAACAAAATTCAGAAATTTCTAAAATCTTCTACAGGGTTCCTCATTGCATTGCTATAGCTAAAGAGTATTTCTACTATTAATGAGTCTTCTCTACTAAGCTGTAAATCATTATATGCTTCCTGCTCTTCCTGGTGGTTGTCCTTGTACCTTGTGAAAGTAAAATACTACAAGATGTGTCTCAAGGTGTGTTTGATAGGAGCTGGGTGTGTTCCAATACTTAAAAAAAAGAGAAAAAAATGGTTCCATGCCAGTTTGAAATGAGGTTTGGTCGGGAAATTCTGGATGTAAAGGAAGAGGGGATGGGAATAGAACAGTCCTCTCCCTTCACATATCAGAAAGAGCCACAACTGCTGGCAGACACTAATACTAATAAAAACAAGGGATTCTTTCTCACATGCTGCTGAAAGATTTAGTGGCCTTAGCACGGTCTCTAATCACAGTTCCCAGATCACTGCCATGCTGAACCCCTTGGCTACCTGTGCTGCCCACTTAAAAGACAATATATTTGGGAGATTTGTCAGCCCTGGTGTCTGTTGTCCAAGACTGTTTCAGAGGCAGAGCTGCTTTTACCCTGCTGCTGCTGGAGGATACCCAGCATTCCCATAGTGGCAGCCCAAGGATTTTGGTACTTTGGGGATCTCAGTTGCAGAGTGGGGTTCTTGGGGCTTGCTGATCTGCAAAAAGAGGTGAGCAGCCTCTGAGATTCCCCACTTTATAAGTACATTTCACAAAAAGCTCAGCTGATCAGAAAGCACAGCGATCAGTAGCTAAAAACAGCAGTATGCAAGGAGATAATTGAAATAGCCCAAGGAGGGGATACATTTCTAGCCCAGGCATCCCATCCCTGGGCTGTTTCTGGAATTTCATGTCCTTCCTTGAGCTAAGCATCTGAAATTGTTATTCAAAGCCTAAAATCTCTTCTGATTATGCCTACCTGCATCCTCTCAGTGAGTGTGAAAATTCACTAAATCACTTGTAAAACATGGAGAGCTCCACACTTTTTTGTGTTGGTGGAGTGGGGCACAGCTGGCCAAAACAGCCCCATGAAGACTGTCCATACTATCTACTGTTAGGTTAAGGTATAGGCAGTTTGATTTGCTTTAGGGTTTTGTTGGTTGGTTGGTTTTGCTGGGGCTTTCTTTTTGCCAGCCTGATGAATCTGAACATTTGAAAAGGTGGATGAAGCTAGAGGAAGATAGCCCAGAAGAGGCTGTAGGAGAGAGGGTGGTCCTGGAACCCAGCCCTTCATATCCAGCACTATATGTATGGGGGTTTTATCATGTGACTTTAATGCAAAAATTGTAAGTTATCTTTGGAAGCACTAGGCTAGATCTAGATGCCTCTCATGGAAGGCTAGAAAGCTGGAACTTATAAAGCTTTTGGTGCCTTCATTTCCATCTGTGAGTCTTCTGTCTTTTTCACAGAAGTCATAGTAACATGGTGCAGACTTTTTTCCTGGCCCATCCTAAACTAAGGCTGAGTTTACTTTTCTGGGAGGAATGTAACTGAACTATCTTAAATTGCTGAAAGTTTAAACCCTGCATTTTCTTGCAGTAGGGTATACTATAACAGAGGAGCCTTTGGGTTTTTTCTGTGCCCCTGGTTGTACAGATGAACCCAGCCACCTCTTCTGCTTCATTCTGGTATTGCAGGTGTGGCTGTGGGACCAGTCTGCTTTGAGAAGGCTGCCTAAACTGAGCTTTTGGGGCAGTTAGGGTCAGGTGCATCTGGTTTGTAATCCCATGCTGTTGCTGAGAGGAGATAATTTCTGTAATGGTCCAGGAGCAGAAGCTCATGCCCCAGGGTTGGGAAGGGTGTTTACTGGCCAGTGTGGCCAAGGGATGGTGTTTGTAGATTATTCCTGGACTTCACCTACCCAACTTTGACCAGTGTAGGTGCTTATATGAATCTGCTCTAAAACAGCCACTGAGAGAGGATTATCCTGGGATGCCAGCCAGGCTCAGGCAGAACTGGCCTCTGCACTCTCTTCCATGTCAGGGTTCACAGGAAGATTGCCCTGCAGTTTAGGACCACAGGAGGCCACGCTCTGCATTAACATGCCATTAGAAACTTTCCTGTCCTTTGAAGTGCTTCCTGCTTCTGCTGGGTTTCCATTAGGCATTTTCCAGCAGGGCTTTGACCTGCTGTGATGATATCTCTGCTTCACATTTGATACTGGCAGATTTACATGAGACCTGTAAACTGAGGCTTTCCTGCACAAGTGGCATCTTTCTTTTAATTAATGCCAGGTATCTGCTTGGATTTCATGAACTTAAAGGTCTTTTCCAACCCTAATGGTTCTGTGATCTCCTTAGTGCTCAAGGGAGTGGGAATATCAGCAATTCTTAGTAATAGCTGACTTACATTACTCTTTCACAGAAAAATCCTAGTAATAGCCACAATACTTTTTACATGCAACACAGTATCAGCTTAACATGACAATTAAGACCTTTTAAAGGATTCAGCAAGATGCTTTAAATGCTGAAAATAAACAAATGAAAGAACATAAAATCCCACAAGATGAAGCTATTGTTAGTGTGTCTTGTTAATAAAATGCCTTTAGAAAATAAGCATAAAGCATATCTTCTCTTATTTCGTATAAGTTGCTTTTGACCATGTTGTCTAAGAAAAGAAGTTTAAAAGGCTATAGTAGTAGAGGGGAAAAGAACCAATTCTGTTAATATTGAATTCCAAAGAACTGTTGAGTTGACCTTTGCAATATTTTTGACAGAAGACCTGTATCACTCTTGGTATTTTTTATATGGATTAATCTAATTTCATTGCTAGCTTTCACAGGTCTCTTTACAACACAAGATTTGATAGATGCTTCATATAATTATAACTACAGGGAAGTGGAATAAGTCTGGGATTTCTACCAAGGGTCTTTGCACACAAAGGCAAGAATTTGAATTTGGTATATAAAAGCAGGAGGAGCTGCCAGTGAAGTTCAAAGAGGGAGATGTGATGAGAATAATTGTCAAGACTGTCATCTCAGCATCAGTGTGTTGGATTGACAGGAGGTGGGTACTGTGAGAGGGAAAATAAACGAAAGGAAGTGAAACAAAACTCAGGGGGTAGGAAGGTAACAGAAGCAGCAGGATTTTGGAACCGTGTCCTTAGCAAAAGACCTGAAGAAAGTAGTGACAAAGATGATGTTTTTATAGAGGAAGGAGTGGTAGGGAGAAACTAGTGGCAGTAAGGGTTCTTGAAGGAAAGTCAAGTTTGTTTGGCCATGCAGCTTTGGCATCTCCTCCTGAAGTTTTCCTGCCAATGTTGTGGAACTGGGTGGAATGGAATGTTGTTTTAAGAGTGTCAGCTTGAGAGTGGTTTGAAACCACACTGCTAAGGTGCATGTGCAGGTGATATTTGAGACAAATGCATTTAGTGCATCTCTGCTTAAAAGTTAAAACATCAAACAAATAGGCAGATGTGGATGTAACTTTATTGGAGTAACTTGGGAAGGGGGAATAACGTCATGGGCTAAAGAAGTTTGGAGTCATATTTCAAAGATGAAGTGAGGAAATATGTGAGTTTAACAGCTGGAAGAATCAGGGTGCCTGGAAAATAAGCTGAAAAATAAGTTGGTGTTTTTCCTGGGAAGGAGGGAGCTAATGGATCTCAAACTAAATTTTCCTAAAAGCAAAGTCAGCAAAATCAACAATTTGCATAGGGAAAAGGGACCCTTCAAGGAGATAAATGCATATTACTTACTAGCAAACTTACATCGGGAAGCTGAGGTAGTTACTAAGGTTTCAAGCTTTGAATCAGTGGTGGAATATCAAGTTGGAGCCCTGAGTTAGTGTTCAAACTTTGTTTTGTTAGATTGTCTTTAACTGCTGTGCAGATGGATTTAACCAATATTATTAAAATGGGTTGTTATAATTATGTTGTGAATATAATTTTTTTATATTTATTCTGACACTTTGTTTGTTTGTTTCCTTCAGTAGTTGTTCTTCTCAGGACTTGTCAAACCCATGGGATCAGACAAGTCTATACCGCTCTTCTGACCAATTCAGCTCTTTGGGAAGTATGGACAGCTGGGACCACACTCCCCAAGTAGCCCAGTATGGAAGACTTTCTTCTGCAAGGTCTAATAGTAGCATTGATCATCTAGGGAGCCAAAGTAAGCGGGATTCAGCCTATGGATCTTTCTCCACAAGTTCTAGCACCCCTGACCACACTCTGTCCAGTGCAGACACTTCTTCAACAGAGAACATGCTTTACAAAGTGGGGCCCTGGGAGACTGCTAAGCATGGAAGCAAGTCTGGACAGTTTTTGAATGACAGCAGTGGAACAGAGGACAAACCTGGGTATTTGCCAGCTCCCATCCAACAAGAGAACAACAAAAGTCCTAGAGCAGAGGAAGACCCAGATGGCAAGCCCACTAGCTCGGGAAAATCCAGTTTCGGACCTATCTGGTACGTCCCTGATAAAAAGAGGCCTTCATCTCCTCCCCCGCCACCTCCACCTCTTCGTAGTGACAGCTTTGCTGCCACCAAGGGCCACGAGAAAGCCCAGGGCCCTGTGTACTCAGAGGGTGCCAGCACACAGCACTTTACAGCCCTGAACCGATCGCAGCCCAGGAGTGACTGGAGCTTGGAAACTGCAGAGCAGCAGCGACGGCCGTCCAGAGCATGTGACAGGAGGATCAGCAGCTCAAATTACAAATCTGATCTCAGTTCAGAACACACTTTTTCTTCAGCTGGTGACAGGTACAGTAGTAATGCAGGAACTGTGAACAAACTGCAGCCATCCTTGTCCAGCACTGACATTAGGTTTGCACAGTCTGCTTACTCTTACCACCACCAGCACCAGTACAGCGATGAAAGCACCTTTTATCACAGTGCAAGAATCTTAGCTGCACCTAAAGATCAGCAACATTACCTGTCCTACAGTGGCATTCAGGAGTTAACTACAGATCATTTTCATGGCTACAGTCCAAACCAAGCCAGTCTGCTCAACACTTCCTCTTTGAACAGTGCTGCTGAACAGAAGGTGGACAACACTGGACAAAGTCGATATTATTGTGTGACAGCAAAACAGCCTGCTCAGGGAAGCTCAAAGCCATTACAACTCAAGGATGACAGCTGGAATTCTGCAGTGGGAACTGATTTGTCACTTGGACCTCATGAAAATCCTGCACTTATTACAATGGCCCCAAACCCAAAATACTATCTACCTCAACAATCTGTTGAATCTTCACTGACAAGGTGTGAGAACAGTAGTCATTACCCAGAGGACAGAGAGGGAGATGCTAGGTGTGCTACAGTAGAAGAATCTAAAAAACCTGATCATACTGAAAAATCTGGACAAAAGAAAAGCTGTGAGAGCTCTGAGGAAAGTGAAACTAGGCACGGTCAGCAGGAGGATGTAAAGGGCTGTGTCCTTACCACTGAAAACAGATCTGCTCAGAAAGATTTTAGGTGGGGGAAAGATGAAAGTAGCAAGATTTCTCCTCAGAGGACACCAATGTTGCACTCTTTAGCTCAGGAAGGGAAAAAACAGTCTGACAACAACCCAGAAGTGGTATCAGAACGACAGACCTCATTTGACACTCACCTGTCTAAACAGGCACGAAGGAGTGATCGTTTTTCAACAACCCTCAGAAATGAGATCCAAATGAGGAGAGCCAAGCTGCAGAAAAGTAGAAGTACTGCTACACTAGTAGGCTCATCTGAAACAGAGGAGTGCAGTGAGACCTGGAACCCAGATTCAACAGGGAATGTCATCACATCCCCCGACACAAACTTTACCAGCTCCTACAAAGATCACCTGAAGGAAGCCCAGGCCAGGGTTCTGAGCGCGACGTCCTTCAGACGCCGGGGCTTGGAGCCCAGCCCCGCGGAGTATCCCCCCCGGTCACCTGAGCGGAAAACTGCTAGTTACAACTCTTCATCACTGACTTTGGTTTCTGAAGATGCCTCTGGATTCCCTGAGGCTACACAAGCCAAACCAAATCCTACAGGGAGTGGCACTCATCACGTTTCTCGGATTGGAGCCAGGAAGAGGTTCACAACAGAGCAAAAACTGAAGTCATACTCAGAACCAGAGAAGATGAATGAGGTGGGCATGTCAGAGGATGAACGCCATGCTCATTGCCGTCCAAAGAGATCAGAAGAAGCCCTGGGTTCATTTGCAGACAGGTGGAAATTTTTTGAAGAAACAAGTAAGCCTGCATTTAGAAAATCATCACAGAAACCAGGTCCCCATGGTTTAGCAGAGGGACAGCCTGAGAGGCCAGATAGGAAAGCACAAGAGGGAGAGGAGCTCTGGCATGAGAGAAGAGATCAGGTAGCCTCTGTTGGACCTGAAATTGCTCATGCTTCAAAGGACAGTGTCCACCATAGCAGCAGCAATAGGGCTGCTGAGAGGCTTGGGAAATCTGCACAGCCACAGCGCCTGGGAACCTTTGCAGAGTATGAGGCATCGTGGAAGGGGCAGAGGAAGCCCGTAGAGCCAAGGGGCTCGGGAAGGTACCACTCAGCTGAAAATATCCTCGATACAGGCCATGAACAGCATGGGAAATCCCAGTACTCCCATGAGAGGTCTAGATCATCCCCTTCCACTGATTTCTACAAACAGGTACACATGTCTTTTGTATTATTCTTTAAGTTGCCCAGTGTGGTGGAGGACGGTAGAGGAGTGGAGGGGAAAAGAGAATTTTTATGGAAATTTCCAATTTAGGAACACTGTGTAATATGGTATTTGCCTTTTGTCAGTAAAGGAGTAAATGTTACAGGTATTTGCCTTTTGTCAGTAAAGGAGTAAATGTTATAGGTAGCTATCTTAAGTAAAACAAGGAAGATCAAAGTTTGTGCTGCACAAGAGCAGTTGGATCAAAATAATTTCTTGTGTGTTGAAGTCGGATAGAAAAACATGATTGATTTGCTAACACCTTCTATTTTTACAGTAGAGATTTTGAAGGTTCAAAGCAATTTTCACCCAGACTTATTTTTTCATTGGTGTGGCTGTATTCCCTGTTTGAATTCTCTGAAACTATGAAGAAAAGTGTTCCACATGTAAATAATATATACTTTGTCTCATTTTTAATGGTCTAGTAATTTCCATTGATTTCCTCTTTTCTTCTAAACTTGCTTCAGGCAAAATTACAGAGGACTTCTGCCTGAAAAAGTTGAGATTACAAATATGCCTGTTAATGTTAAAGCCACAGCAACAATGAAACTGCTTAATGTTTTGTTTTATGTCAGTTTGCTTGATTTAAGATTTATACATTTATTCCTTAGAGAGATGCCAAAATCTGTTCAACTTGCAAGTAAATATTATGTTAATTTTTAACCAAGCAGGGCCAGGCAATGGTTGGCAGGTGGCACTGGAAGTAAACAGAGAAACGAAATCTCTTTAGTTCTCTGTTAAAAGATGTTGTTCAAGCTACTATGAGATTGCCTGATATGTATAAGGAATCATAGTGTGTTCAACCTGAACTTTGCCTCCTGCTAGAATAGAATTGAAGCAAAGCAGCTGTATATTACTTTTTCTGTATTTTTCCCCTTTTAAAAACATTGCATACATACATACACAGTTCACCTCTGTGTGTGTGTGTGGACATGGAGTAGAATGAGAATAGCTCAAAAAGAAACAAAAATGTTGATCTCTAGAAGTTGGGGACTGTCTTTCCATAACTTTTTTGCATCTTTAAGTTTGGCAAAAGTTCTTTTTGAACTCTATGTGCAGACTTCACTGCATGGATAATTTACTAGGGTAGGGATTCAAAGCACTGAAAATATTCACCTGGACGTTACTTTGAAAATTAAATTCACTGAATTATTAAATAATTGCCTACCCAGCAGAAAAATAATCTATTCCCTGTATGCATTTCTGGTTTATTAGTCAGTGCTCTTAATTCAATATAGGCCTCCTGGGGCAAAAAGCACGCACCTGGAAAATATGGTGATAAGCACATTGAAGATGCTTACAACAGACTGAAGTAAATAAAGATGTTGTTTTGCATATATGATTCAGATTATTCCAGTGCTAATGTGCAATTAAATTTCCTGTAGGTTCAGTGTTTGTAATGCAAAGCTGTGCTTTGGGTGGGGTTGTTTGGAGATAGGGAGATAGTAACGTTCTGGAACAGCACTGTTGGTGTTGTACTGAGAAACTGAAGTACTTGCACGGGGATTCACAATCTGGTGCATACTTGCATCTCCTAAAATGTGAGCAACTCTTCTGCAACTTCTGTGCCTCTTTTTTTTTTTTTTTGTTTTTGCCAAATGGAAGTTGCAAACATTTATAAAAATGTTAAGCTCTTGTATAGATCAGCAAAGCAGAGCAGCAAGGCGAGCACAGCCAGGTCGGGAGTGCAGCGCAGGAGGTCACAGCACGCTGTACTGCTTAAAACCAAACAAGCTTAAAACATGCTATGCTGTTGACTTCATGTGTATTTGAACAGAGCAAACCCACAAATAAGAGGTTCCATAATCACAGATTTTTTGAGAGTCTGAAACACGATGACTTAGTCTCTTACTTGTACTACAAACCTCTTTTAGGAAGTATCAGTTGAAGTAAGGAGGCAAGCAGAGGATTTAAAGGAAGATGGGGAGTGTATTTTGTCTAACATTAACAAACTGGATGAGAGGAACTGCACTGTAAGGTAAGTACAGTCTTTCTTAATTTCTCTCTCTAAAAGATTTGGTTTTGACCAATGTTTTTGACAAATTTCTGTGATCTAATCTTTTCCTGACTCAAACTGCAAGTTCTGCTGTGATGATTTCAGAGTTTTTGCCGTGCCTTCTTCCCTTATTTCCCTCCTTCTCCCCAAATACGTCAATGTGCATGATAGAATTAATTTTGGGACAGAAATTTTTGGGGACTCTAGTGTGAGCTTAAAGAAATTGTTGAGTGTTGAGCATATTATAGTTTGTTCAAAGGCAGTTGATTCTTATTTGTGTGCATGAATTATTTGTGTGATAGTTACGGATTTTTTGGGGGTAGATGGGGGCCTGGGGTTTCCCAAAAGAGATTTCCAGTATTATTCCTGGCAAAGACAGCATGCTGCTGAAACATAGTACTACTGTAAGGTCTTTGCTTTTCTTGTGGCTTTACAGAATACAATACGTGAATAGAAGACACTAAAATTTGTTTCACTGTTGGAAGAGCTCAGATTTTCTCTGTTAATCCATGTATTAATATATATACAATGCTTTCAAAGGTGTGACTGCATGCACAGTGTGGTTTAAATCCATTAAATGTCTAGCATGCTGAGGGTTGTCCTCGTCCTGGCCCCGATGTGGTGCAAGCAGTGATTTCAGATGTGGTGCAAGCAGTGATTTCAGCAATCGCTGATTCTGTGGCTGCTGAAGCCCAGCTGAGGTTGTGCACATGCTGCCGCTGCCAGGTCTGACAGCTCTGGGTTTCATAACAGAGGGAACCCATGGATAGGAAAAAAGAACCTCTGTAGGCTTTCCTCAGTTCTGTAAGTGGTATTAATCCCTCCAGGGAGAGGAAATTACGAACTATAGCGAACACACACTCTAGCTGTGACCCTAAAACCTTGTAAAAAGTTAGCATTTATTTGTGGGTTCATATGATTGTATTTTGCATTGCTTATGGCTTAGCTGAAGTGAGCACCCCCTATTTTTGCAGTTTTTGGCAGCCCTGTGTACTTGGGCAGGGACTGCAGAATGGGCAGCCCCGGAGGGCGCAGTGTGCGGCGGGCAGCAGGGGCGGGCACGCTCCGGGAGCGGCCGCGCTGCCGTGGGCGGGCAGCAGCTCCGCACGGGTGAAATGATTCCCATCTACCATTATTCACAAAAGCATGTGAATAATACTCCTACGCCAGCACTTTAGCAGTGTTTGTGCAGCACAATTCTTGCTTTATAATCATGGAATCCATGAAAATCACATGACTGGGCACCAGCTGCAGTAACTTTTTTTTCAGCTGGAGCCTGTTTTGACATACATTTCAGATGTGGTATTTGGCTATTTTCGTGCACTACAGAAGGTTTTGTGAAATGGTCTCTTTGTCTCAACGTTGATATGCAGAGGTTTGACATGCCTTCTGTATTCAAAAAACCGATTAAAATCCCTCATTTGGGCATTTAATTCCTGTGTTGTGAGCTGCCACTGCGTGATAATGAATGGCTGCCTTACGGGAAAGAATATATATTTCCGTGTGCTCCTGTTTTACAAGGCATTCTTGTGCTCAACAGGAACTGGCCTCATGGCATGGATTGATTTTATGATTTTTGAGCTGCCCTAAAGGCATTTAGCTTTCTATTTTTAAAATCTAGCAATCTGCAAATGGCTAGCAAATCTACCTAATTCAGGGTATATTCTCGAACATGAATAGTAACCAAATCTGAGGTCTTCCTTATGGTCATATTTAATGCTCTATTTTAAAATTTATGTTTGGATTAAATAGCTGGCAGCTGTTATTTTGTGCTGCTGAGACCTGTGTGCTATGGTGGCCTTTGTGCTGCCAAAGTCAGTGTGATGGGGCTGAACACAGGAGTGGCCCTTCTGCACTTGTGGGCATGAGATTTGCAGGAACCCAAGCTGAGAGACAGCTGTGGAGTCCATGGGTGCTTTCTGCAGGTCAGAGACTGTCCTACACTACAGGGTGCTTCTGGCCTCCCTCCCCTCCCCTTTGCAGTTGTTTTGAGAAATGCAAAAAAATACTAACTTGAAATAAACTTTGAATAGCTACCATTTACAGCTGCCCTGATAATTTTCCTCAAAAATATGAAATACGAGTTTTTTTTAAATGCACTGACTCTAGGATGGAAAAGGATTAGAATGTTGTAACAGCAAATGGCATTTTAAAAACAAACAAAAATAAAGGTGTTTGGCAATTTCTTTTTCTCCTGAGCATTTTGCTACAGTATTTTCTTGGCTGTTCTTTTTTAGCACACAATTGTAAAATGTAATTAACAGTACTTTAAAAAACTGGGGGGAGGGGAGGAGTGGTGTGTGAATGTTGAGTTGATGAAGATAGTTTGTGAACCTCTTTCATCTTTGAGCTCTGTTTTTCCCCTCTGAGGTTACTGAGTGCCTCCAATGAATTCAGATTGTTTCATCTCCCTTTTTAGAAGAGCTGCACCATGTTCTTCTGAACTGCAGTATTTAATAGTTTAGGGTATTACTTGTGTAGGAAGAGAAAATAGTGGCCCATAGCAGCCATTGTCATCTGTAATGGAAGACCCAAGCCACTCTTGTTAGGAACTTACAGGGTTGGAGTCATCTAACACGAGATGTGTATTTTTATACTGAGGGGTTGCTGTGATTCTGTGGTGGTTCTTAACTTTAGGAGAGCTTAAAAGCATTATACAATTTGGCTGATCTGTAAAACAAAAAAATGCTACTTTTTTGTTGTTGTTGTGCCTCTTTCTAGTTCAAATTATTTACAAAAGCTTACCTTTTTATGGATGTGAAGTCTGTGCTTCTATAAACATGTCTCTCTTTCTGCATTTGTAAAATTACTTAAACTGTAAAATTACTTATAATTACCTTCCTTATAGAAGTCTCCACAATTTCTAAGCTGAAATAGACTTTCAAAAAGTTAGAGGGAAATAGATGCTCTGACCAGCAGTCTCTGGCTTCCTGCAGTATGACATGCACGCATAAGTCATTCTGCATCAAAAGACTCCTGCTTTATGATCTAATTCTTAAGATTGCCATCTACTAGAGATGTTTACAGCCATTGCCTTTATTTACTTTCTAAGAACATTTGACTCCTAGCTCTATTAATTTGTTCCTGTGATGTCTATTAAAGTTACATAACTTCAAAAAGTGAAAAAGGATATCTGAGATCACAGGCTGCAGAAAATATTTCACCATTTAATAGGTGTCAAGTCCAAGAGCATATGCGTGTCAAGTGTAGGACCACAGTGTGACTCAACTCTAATTAAACACTGTAAAACATTTTCAGTGTTTTCATACCTTAGTAGTTACTCCTATTTGAGTTGAGCTCTTAGAGACAGAGGAACAACCTTTACAATACAAAAACAAAATAAAAATAATATCTTAATGCGTAAGTTGTCCTAAATGTCCAAGTATAATATTCTAGAAAAATCTTTGATAATCCAGAAACAGGAGCCTGTAGACATGTTCCTAGGTTTTTTATTAGGCTCTTTATAAGGAAGATTTTTCAATTTGATATCTTGGTGAATATCTTGGCTCCATACTCACCAAGAGGAGCAGCAAATAATTGTGCAAGGAAGGAGGAGGGCTTTCAGCAGCACAGGAATATGGCTGACCTTATGTCTTCTGAACTGAGTGAGATGGAAAATAATTTAAAAATTACCAGTAGTCCATTTGTATCATGCATATATGGATATTTGTGTGTATATATATACAGACATATATAATATACATGTATATTGATAGTTATTTCTTTTAGCTTTTTCTGATTTGTGACCCATATAGGAGTTGGGGTTTACATATCTATGAGGACTGATTAACAGTGGGGAAAAAACTCCAACAATACCCAATACACATTTGGACAAATTAGTTTCCTTATTTCCTCAGACAATGGTAGATGGTGTAAATTATTCATTGAAAATATTCTTAAAAACTACAGTTTTTCATAACTGCAGAAATTTTAAATTCTACATTTTATTTGGGTTTCTTTTACTGTGATGTCAAAAAATTTAACAAGGTACCAATATACAGTGTTAGGATCAGCTTAACTAGGAACTGAGCTACTGAAATACAAGACTTGAAGCCTTGGAAGTTTTTATTTGTAGCAAAAGGGCCATTTCCTTAAATAGTTAACAAGAACTTTTGCCACCATTGTGTTGCATATCTATTTTAAACTTCTTTATTAAGAATTGTGAAGTCCTAGGATAGTTTAGTTTGTTCAGAGGGGACCTTAAAAATCATCTGGTTCCAGCCCTCCTGCCATGGCCAGGGAGCTCTCCACTAGACCAGGTTACTCAGAGCCCCATCCAGCCTGGTCATTAACATTTCCAGGGAGCCCCTTGCTTCTCTGGATAACCTGTTCCAGTGCCTCCTCACCACCCTCACAGTGAAGAATTTCCTTCTAATACCTAATCTGAACCTGCCTTCCTCCATGTTAAAGCCATTCCTCCTTGTCCTATCACTTCATGCCTTTGTGAAAAGTCTCTCTCCAGTTTTCTTTTAGCCCCCTTGAGATACTGGAAGGTGCTGTAAGGCCTCCCTGGAGCCTTTTCTTCTCTAGGCTGAACAGCCCCAACTCTCTCAGCTTGTCCTCAATGAGATGTTCCAGTCCTGTAACCATAGTAGTGGCCCTCCTCTAGACACATTCCAGCAGGGCCACATTTTTCTTCTTTTGGGAGCCCTAGAGCTGAATGCAGTCATCAAGGTGAGGTTTTGCAAAAGCAGAGTAGAGGGGGAGAATTCCCCTCCCATGAGCTGCTGGCCAGACTGGTTTTGGTGTAGCCATTTGACTTTCTGAGCTGGGAGTGCACTCTACCTATTGATTATTGAGCTTTTTGTCCACAATCACCCCAAGATCTTTCTTCCCAAGGCTGGTCTTGGTCCATTCTCAGCCTGAACTTCTGCTTGGTATTGGCCTGACCCAGGGGCAGAACCTGGCACTTGGCCTTGTTGACCTTCCTGAGGTCAACAATAAATTACTCAGTTATTGTTGCAGTTAGCAGTCAATCTGTAAGTTGCTTTTCCTGATTGAACATTGCAGGACAAGTAAGTCTCAGGCACTGAAGGACTTATCAAGACATTACCAGAGCTATGTAAACAAAATGTTTTCCCCCTTTTCTGTGTGAGGAAGAAATAGTATGATCTTGTGCAACTGCTTCCTTAGAAATCAGTGGAAAAATTACTTTGGCAAACATTTCATGCATGTGTTAACAAGCTCCACAAAGCTTTCTCTTCTCCAGGCTGAACAATTCCAACCCTTTCATCGTGTCTTCACAGGAGAGGTGTTCCATCCCTCTGATCACCTCCCTGGCACTCCTCTGGACTTGCTCCAGCAGGTCCATGTCCTTAGCATTTCTTTATCATGAGATACTGATTATTAAGGCTTTTCTCAGAATATTTTTTTTTGCCAGTGATGTCATTGTGTGTGACATATAGCAATGACACAGTACAATCTGGGCTGTTAAAAACTTTCTATTTTGTTTGCAAATGGGAAAAACCTCCTGTAGCTCTTCCTGTGCATATAGAGGAGAGTGAGCATCTATTCATATATGAGAAACGCCTGTAACCTTTCATCTTCCTTAGGTTTCTGTGAATGCTTGTAATTAGTGAACTTTCAGTGTACTGGTGTATGTGACTGACTAATAACACATACATAAATATCACACTCTGGGGCAGTGGAGCCTTGAATCACTGGTGCACAATGGCAGCTGATGGGTGTCAATGCTTAAAGGCAGGCCAAAGGGCTATCTATACAGGCTTTCTTCTCCTTGTGAGCCAGCAGCAGATGGTTGGAGGGACAAACAGAAAGCCAGGGCAAGCCAGGAGCCATGCAGCTGGGTATCTTGTCAAGCCTCTGCTGGTTTGCCTATCTTTGAGCTTTGTTTTATTTTGGGGGTTTTGTTTAGTTTTTTACTGCTGTGAAGTACAAAGATTGTATGTTCCTAGAACAGTCTGTGAAATTCAGCTTTTCCTTCTTGTGTAGCAGTAATTTCTGTTGTATATCATTGTAAAGGTTGGTGAAGTACAGGAAAATCTCTCCTGTGGGTCACTTTGCATTTATTAAATCTGAATAATTTCCTCATAGCAGCAACTGCTGCCACCTAGTTTTTCACCCCTTTTGTGAATCATCTATGTCTAATGAGTTCTGATGTGAATGATGTGATGAGATGAGTGAAGACTGTCTTATGGGAGTCAAATTTTCAAGAGCCTCAGGTGAGATTAAATTTAATTTTCTAACTCATCTAAAAATCCAGTCTCTGTCATCCAGATCACTCTTGTCCCTGTGTGTAGTTACTCTTTCTAAGATTAGTAGTGCATCCAAGACATATCTTTTCTACACATGCCCAAATTATTCTTTGTCAATTTTACTCATTAGTGCAGCTGCTGAATCTCTTAATAAAACTTCTACTTTTTTTGCTTATTTCAGATGTTAAGTTTATGATTCTGAAGTTCTCCAGATTCATAATGAGATTTTTTTTTATTCTTGCTCTCTTTCCCTCATTCTTTCTCTTCAGCACCCTCACAGCTTCCCTCCCCCAACACTGAGTGTGTCACTGTGCTCGAGCAGCTGCCCAAGTATCAGAGGAGTGGGTGGCTGTGCACCACAGATCCCAGTTCAGCACTTTCCTGTGGAAGATTCAGGTGATTGTCATATGGCCCAGGTAGCTTATGACAACCCACTCCTGATGGTGTGCAGCGTCTGAGAATAGTTCCTGCAAAGGCTGTTCTTTGCTTGTGGAGTTGTGAAGGGAAGGCCATGTCCATTTTTTGCTGCAACCTTATTTTCTTTGTATTCTTGATCTTGTACTTTCATCCCTACAATCTGTTTGGCAGATATCTGTGTTTGAAGAAGTGCTTTTTTTTTTCTCCTTTTTTTTTTTTAAATCCCAACACCTCTAAGGATTTGTACTTCAGCTTTTGTTTTAAAATTTCTTTATTTACCATCTTTTGCTTATGCATCTGCTTTGCTAGGTTAGTTCTGCATTTTCCTCATTTGAGTAGGACCTAAGTTCTCTGGTGGATGTTCCTTTTAATTGCTGTTTAATTCAACTTTGGAGCGGGTAGAGAGGGGGAAGGAAGAATGGTGGTTGGGTGTTTCAGTAGGTGTTACACATTTCCTCTGAGTTTCATATATTGTATCTTCAGTTGCATGTTATCTCTTAGCATTATACCATCTGGCTTCTTCTCTTAAGAAATATTCATCTCATGTATGGAAATGTCCTTTTCAAAATTAAATACCACTGTGTGGATTCTTAATCTTTCAAAAAAGGTTTCTCTAAATGCATATGGCCACTGGCACAGGGTAGCTCTTCAAATAGTAAAGTTTTGAAGCAGATTCTTCCCATGCCTCAGGATCAAGGCAGAAGTTGCATGATAAATTGTCCCACTTGTAGTCTTTTTCTTCCTCTTGTTGTCCATTTTAAAACTTCCAGGCTAGGTGAGCTGAGAGATATGTGGGCATCTTCATAAGCATCACAAATGCATTATTTGGGTATTTGGAGGTTGGTTGTGGCTAAATAAATTGTTAAAACTTGCAGGCTCCTGCCAGTGCCTCCCCATTCCTCACTCTCCTGGCAGCCAGCGGCTGTCAGGTGTGCATCCTGCAGATCAGTGAGATGTTCCACTCAGGCTCATTAAATGGGTGCTGGACTGCCTCCAAAACCTGTGCTTGGTTTACACTACTGCAGTAATACAGCCCTGTTTCTCCCCCATCCAATTTGTGCATTCTCCACACCCTTGAAAATGTGGACTCTCCCTCTACCTTTATTAGGTGAACTTTGAGTCCCTGTTTCTAAATTTGAGGGTGGCTGTCCTAGCTCATACATCCCCATTTTTCTACTTGCAGCTTTTTGCTACCAAGTGAAGTTATTTTTGCTTTAATTGCTCCTGGCACATCTGTTCTCCTCCCTGTGCATGCAGTGACAGCTAGGGGTATGTGAGGCCATCATGGGCTGATAAAAGGAAGTGTTGGAGGGTGGTTTCTTCTTACAGAAAGTTTCCTCCTCTTCCCCTAAAGGTGTTACCAAGCATGAGTAGCTGGAAGAAGTCCTAAACATTATTCTGAACTTGAGTGTGAGTGAAAGAACACACAGAAGTGTTTGTGAAGAGAGAAACAGAGATAAATTTGTACACATTAGTTCATTTTTGTATTCTGGTTTGATCTTACTCCTTTTCCTGGAAATAGGATTAGGATGAAAACCATCTAAAGATATTTTTTGTTGCATTGCTTGAAATTCAACTATCTTCATGTAGCCCTATTGAGTATGGAGATTTAGAGCTAATGTAAGATATAGTCTCCAGTGGTTAAAGTCATAAAAACATCATGTGCTGATGCATTGTAGATTTTATTTTCCCTTAAGTTACTTGATGAAAAGCATAATTGGAAATAGGTGACTGATTTGTCTCCTCAGTGTAGCAATTCATGCATTTCTGACATATGGAGTGGCTTTATGGTGTTCTGGTACTAAAAGCTAGCCTGTGCAATGTTCACTTTCTGCTATAAGCCCTTAGGCAACATGGTTATGGTTTGCTGTCAGGCAGGAGACTGTTCATATCAGTAAATGTGAGTGAAGTTTTGTGCTAAAAAGTAACGTGGCAGCTATAGCTTCCATTTCTCTGCATGGACCAGCCAGACTTGCTGCAGTCTGTTAACCAGTTGTATTGTATTATGTAAACTGGAATTTTTTCTTGAAGTTATTTTCTCTCTCTGTTGAAATCAAATAGGCAGAAAAATTTTAGGGGAGGTTATTTACTGGATATCTAGCTGCTCTATGTGGTTTTGTGTACAGTTGCATAGCATTTTCCTCTTAAAATGGGTCATCTTTAAAATTATCTTTTCATACATATTAAAGCCTTATCCACAACTTCTCTATTAAGTCTTTCATGTGTTCTTGTAGGTAAATTGAAAGGAGCTTGAGCTTTGCTCTGATGAAAGCCACGATGCCTTCTAAAGATGGAGCGTGGGGGTGGCAATGTGCTCATGCAGCATGAAAGCATTCAGTTCTTTCCCTGCAGAATCTCCTGCAAGAGAGGGCGCCTGTGCACACAACACATGCAAAAAAATTCAGGCTGGAGGGCTGTGATGAATACTCTCCTCTAGAATTAGGCTTGGTTATTTGAGTGTTGTTCAGAAAGGAACCTAGTGACACACTGATCTTTTAAAATCATTGTAAATAGTTAAAACTTGCAGAGCTGTAGTTGTGGACATGCAGATCATGATTTTCACAGATGAAAACCCTTAAAAAATTAAAGGACTTTTAAGTTTTGTTTTGGTGGTTTTTTGGGTTTTTTTTTTTGTTTTTTTTTTTAATAAGCAAATCCAGGAGGTGGGGGTGGGGGAAAGGAAAAGCTTTGAAGTCTCTGAGATCTTTTCCCTGAGGTCAGAAGTTTCTGGTGATGTAACATACAATACAGACTAAGCCTTCACTTATCAAGGTTAAAGTTGACAGAGCTTGTATGAACTTGTCAATCATAGGAAGCAGGCAAAAACAAGCCAGCTGTTGTAAGGCATGGCTTTGAAAATCCTCTGTGTTACAGTAAATGAGACACAGAGGTTGAGACAGATTCAGTTCTGCAAGGCTTTCAAACTGGCTGGCACATTTGCAGGGATGCAAAGCTCACATATCCAGTGAATATGGGTAAAAAGCTGTAAATCCTGGTAAGATTGTCTTGTCTTTAGTGTTAAAGCATGGAAGAAATGGCTAGAGGTGTGTGCCTTATTTACCATTTTTGTCCATTGTGAACAGAAATTTGCAGTGTTAATTCATAGAGTATTTCTTTTGTTCATCAGGTCTTTGAGAATAGGCTGCATCTTCTGCCTCTATCAGCAAAAGCTACAGTAGCAAATTAGCAATGATGCAATGCTTGGTACAGAATTTTATGTTGCTTAGTGCAGTTGACTGCTGTGTTTGCTGATGGTTGGAAGAACAGGGGGAAAACGTGAGTTAATTCCAGCTAGGATGCTCTGTGTGCATATGCTCGCACACACACGCTGTTTTTAGCAGCTTTTGTTTTCACAGTTGGCATCATGCACACTGGAATTAGAAGGCAGTGCCTTTGGAAAATACTTGTTTTCTGGACTGAGGGCTGCAGTGCCGTTGTTGTGGCTCAGGGTGCCAGGCTCAGGGTTCCTCTCGGCTAGGGGTGGTGCGAGAGCTTTTCATCTCGTTATTTGCCAGGCAAGCCTGTGACTGTGAGTACAGGCTTGCACAGAGACCTTTCCACAGCAGCAGGAGCTGGTAGCTGGGAGTCTGAGAGAATTGGATGTGACTGTCAGAAGCAAGCGGGTGAGTGTGGCTCTGAGTGAAAAGATGGCTATTGAAATGTGTGCATGCTAATTAATTTAAATAACTGATTTAGGATTTTTTTTCCTTT
Source organism: Ammospiza caudacuta (assembly GCF_027887145.1). Classification (NCBI taxonomy): domain Eukaryota; kingdom Metazoa; phylum Chordata; class Aves; order Passeriformes; family Passerellidae; genus Ammospiza; species Ammospiza caudacuta. Next base: position 100,919,738 of record NC_080594.1, read on the forward strand.
AGGGATGAGCTAGCTATGTGTTCTTTTTTGGTGAGAGAATGCCTGAGTCTCCCAGGTGACCTAGTTGTTATTCACAAAGTGTTTCATTTTATAGCTTGTCTTCTGTTACCTAATTCTTGTTCAGCTGCAAGCAGCTGTTTTCAGTACTAATAGCAACAAGAAAATATCAACAGCATTATCAGGACAAAAAAGTCTAAATGAAAAAAAAAAAATCAAAGGAGTGGCAACTGGAATGTAGGGGTTTTTTTAGTAAATTGACAAAACAATCATTCTTCTTTAAGCTTTTTTTTTTATGTGGCTGTGATTTCCTTGTTAACAGTGGTGGAAAATATTGTCTTTTGTCTCTGCAATGGTTGCCATTTGTGTAATATGATGGTTCTCTTTATACTGTTGGGATATTCTGATGATTGAATTCAGTGTGTAAGTACTGAACACATTAACTGGCTGACTTGAGTAGAAGTAATTTTAATTCCATGCAGGTAATCCCCTGTGTGCTAGGAGAGGCATGCAATAGATAAAGCAGTAAGAATGCAGCCATAAAAATTACCTTTTATTGGTTTTTTTTGATGTGCAGCAGAATGGAGGAGGGGCTTTTGTTTTCTGAACTAAGGAAAGGAAAGCATCGCTCCCCCTGCCCTTTCCCACAAGATTCTTCCCTTGTGCTGCTGTAAGAAATATAATTTTAATCAGATTTTATTTTTGTTAGGGGCCTATATCTTTTGCTATTACCCATGACTGGCCTACATTCATCCATCAACATAACTTTGTCTATTTACTGCAGAATTTGAGTGGATATGTTCTTTGTTATTTATTTATTTCTGATTTTCATGGGGAAAGAGGCAACATTTTTAGAGAGGCAGAATGAGATAGGAAAACTCATTGCAGTGTGTATGTTGCCATGCATGCAGGACAGGAGAGAAATTCTGGTGGGATCGATGGACTGGCAAGCAGTGTCTGTTATTGTATTTCATTCTGTGATAAAGCCAGGTGATAACGCAAGGGTTGTTAAGGTAGAGTGACATTTTGCTTTATCACATTGGGTGCAACAACTAAACTGTATTTAGTGTGACTGACTAAACAGATAACTGCCATTGAGGCACAGATAATGTTAACAGGCTTTCAGAGACAGAATTGACGAAACAACACTTGCACCATGATAAACAGGTTGTAGTGTACCAGTGATGTGCTGTGGGATATGTTTGTGAAATATCTTGCTAGTTTTGTACCTTCAGTGGTCTTCTGACAGGCCTTTTTTTTTCCCCCTTGAGAGAAAGCATTCCCTCATCATTCAGTATTCATTATTGTTTTCATCTTAACACGTTTTGGTTTTAGGACTGTTCGCTTCAGTAGTGTTTCTTGGATGCTGGTTGCCATCATCTGCCTCTTCAGACCAAGTGGACAGCTCTGCTTCTTTGTAGTGGCTTGTATGCTCTGCCTCTTCATGGCATGACTGTTAGGGTACAGCCATCATGGTTCTTTAGAGGGTTCTTTATTCTCTGCATTTATCTTTTAAGATTTCTAAGTACTTTCATAAAGCTGTCATATAACATCTTTGGAATACATGTCATTGTCGCTATCTGATGGATAGTGTGTGCTGTTGTACTGACTCAGTAGTGAAAGCAGATGGAAAGTTCATCAGAAAAATTAGCCAGGGGTGAAACAATTGCCCTGGTATTGCATGTCCAAACTGTGGTGCTGTGTGGTCAGTGTCTCCTGAGTATTCCAACAGTAAAACCAATTCAAGGGCTTAAGTGGTTAAGGGTTATCCTGGACCCTCTGAAAAAAAAAAAAGGATATGGGACTCTGATGAGGATTGAGAGAAGTAACAGAAGGGAGACATCTCTCTGCAGGTGAAGTCCTGAGTCAAGTTGTAGTCCACAGAGAACTCAGGTTTCATTCTATGTTGGCTAAACTTGGTTGGCTTAATGGTTGTCTAAACACAGGTATCTTGTGAGACCTGAGATAGCCTAGCATATCCCACTTGGCTTCCACCTGCCTTCTCTTAGGGCAGCTGATGCCTTTGTACCTTTAAAGTTTCTGAAATAATAGAAGACACCCATCATGCATTAGTTAGTGCTTATCAATGTGGATTAAAATGTGGCATTAGACAGCAATTTTTTTCCTGAATTTCCAACAGTCTTGGAATCCCATTCTAACTTCATAGCATTGTGTTGTCTCAAGCAGAACTATACTGGATAGAAGAAACTACCCTTTATTTGTGGATTATTGCAGAAGTGCTTTTGGATCCCAGTGTGCCACATGCCAGAAAAATACACCATCAAAACATAGTTTCAGCATATGAAGTTCATAGCTTAAAAAGTATTGGCAAGAGCTGTGCCTATAAACAGGATTTTGTCATATGCAAAGACAGTATTTCCCAATTGCTTTATGCCACATAATTATCTGTTTCAAGCCAGGTCAGGTCCTTGATCCAGTTTTCTGTGGAGCTGTACAATTCCTACTGCTAGTATGCTGGAAGGAGCAGGAAGACAAAGCTCAAAGTGTCTAAGAAGGAGACTGCCTCTTCTGGCCGAGTATCTGCATACGGTCACTTTAAAGGGACTGCAAAACTGTGGCCTTGATTTTCAGAGTGTTTGTTTTTGTAGAGGGAGGACTTTTATTGTAGAGTCATACTCAGGTATGAAGGCCTTTTTCCAGTGTAGCTTGTAGTTCTTGAGAAGGAATTTAAATTAAATCAGAAACAGCCACTCCATTTGCTCTCCTTTGCTGGTGAGTTAGTGCAGGACATATCATTGGTTACATAACCATGCTTATGTTTTATGGTGAAACTTTTGCACAGAGGTCAGGCCTTCAACAAATGATACATTTTTCAAATGTTGGCTAATGCATTTTTTCAAAGCTTATCTAGTCTGGGATTTTGAAGTTGGAGCGTCTTGTGGCACTGTTTGGGTTGGCCTGAAGTGTTCTCAAGAAACTGTAAATCAGACAGATAAAAATCAAACACACTGAATTTATTGAAATCACTTTCATTTATTGAGATACAACATTGGCTATCTCTCCATCCAGATTTAGTCAAGTCTTGAGTATGGGGCAAATGAAGAAAGTTATTTGGAGTCGTTTTTTATGGCAACCAAAAATATTATTCTTCTGATAGACATCTATACATAATGATTAATTTTTGTAAATGCTCACTGACTCCACTGGCAGGCTCCAGGTTAATGTGTGTGTATGTGTATATGGTTTAACCTTCATGCAAGAGCTCACATTACTGTTACCTCTCTGATTTGTTGGAATAGCCTGTTGTAGTATTGCTCGGGGGACTGGAGGTATCCAGGCTGGGGATGAGACCTGGGAGGTTTTTGCCCAGCTTATTCTTTGCATGGCCTTTAATATTTCAGTCTTGAGTGTGTATGCCCCAAGCTAATGGAGCCAGAAGGAAACAGAGAGGTACTTGTCCATTGAGGTAGAAAGTACTTTGTGCCAGTGTGGAGATCCACATTGCCACCCCCACTGCAGTAAGTGGTGCTGGGGTGGCTGTGGCCACTGGGAAAGTGCAAGACAGAGAGCAGAGCTGCTCCTGCGTTCACTGATGAGTGCTCAGCCTCTTGTCTCTCTACACAGATCCCCTCTGGGAATGCTGAGCCCTCTGCTAATTGAGAGCTCCTCAAAAATGTGAAGGACTGGTTTGTGTAATGAAGCAATTCCTTCTTTTCAGTCAGAAGCCCACATTGGTTTTCTGCCTCCTGCCATTTAGATAGGAAAGCTCCTACAGCAAAATACTAAAAACAAATGCAGTAGAAAAGACTGGTGTTGGACTCCTGTACTGGACTCACCCTTGCTGAGTACTACTTTGTAGCAATAACATAAGACTCTTAATTGCACTTCCTTTGCAGCTGGGGTTAAGTGACTGGTGTGAGTTGCCTGGCAGTGAAAGCTGTAATGTGCCATGCTGGGCTGGGGAATGTGCATGAGCTTTCCCAGTTGTGTTGTCTCAGAAAGGCTCCTGCAACTGGGGTAATTGAGGCATTGTATTATGTGGTGGGGGAGCTTTGGGTTTGAAGACAGCTAAGAGTTTAATGTTTTTCATGTTGGCTGGTTTGTTATCTAGAATGAAAATAGTAATTAAGTCAATTGTCATTTTTTCAGATGATTTAAAACTCTTCTGTCTCTCACTTTGTGATGTTTGGTTATAAATGATGAGTTCCTTTCAGTGGTATGTTATCTTTGCATAATCCTATGGGTCTCATTTCCAAACCAGCTGTATTCTGGGCAGATTATTACATAATGCACTGACAAATAATAAGCAGCTTAGTGGACTTCTCAGTATTGATAATAATGTAACACCTTTGCAGGTTCTTGCCACTCTGTTCTCCTGGGGCTTGAAGCTCGTTTTCTTTTCCTCCTTTCTGAACAGTAAGCTTACATCTCTCCAAAATAATGTGATGAGCATGTTTTGCATGAAGATGCACTCACACTGAATGCAGTTTAGCTTCAGTGTTGAATGTAGCCACCACCTCTCCACAGACCCATTTTGTGTGGCGCTGCAAAATTTTTTATTGATTTTGTGGAAGCTGTATGAAGTCACGTGTGTAATCTCTGAATTTTATCTCCATGTTTGCAAATATGGCATCTCTAAATTTCTCTCTGCTATAGTTCTTTATGTCCTTTTGCTCAGTTTTGGAAAGTGACATGACTGCTAGAGCATTCATTATTTTTCAGCCAGATAAATAAAAATATATATGCACCAATGTATTGGTTAAATGTTTTGGATATGCAGATGTGTCAGATTGGTGGTGTTCTCCGTCCTGTCTGCTTCCACCAGCACTCCCAATCCCAATGTGCATGTGAAGTTCATGGTATACTTTGCAAACTGGCTGAGGTAATGCATGTAATTGCTGTCTTTGCAACATTTTGTGTCGTACCCTTGATTTTTCTGTGCACCTGAGAGCATCTCTTGCACTGGCTTTTGTTGTGGCTTATGGATGTGAAGATGAATTGGGAGGCCTGAAGAGCTTCTTTACAGGTTAACAAGAAGAAAATTGTGCTGTTCATGGGTTATCTAGACATGAAAAATACTGGTTTAAACACAGTATTTAATATGTAAGACCTGCAGTCTTCATTTGGTAAATATTTCCATTAAAATTAGTGGATCTATTTACAGGCCTGGTTCTGCTTATGTTGAACTCACTAGGGAAAATGAGCTGACTCTTGAGATGCCATGCAACCAAACCTGAATCGTGTTGGTCTTTCAGGCCTTTTGTGTAACTTTCTACTTCACAAAACTGTCCTTCATCTACTGTTAAAGGAGGAGTCTATAAATACTGTTTTGTAAATCAGAATTGACTCTTAATTTGTCAGACAACTTGAAGTTGTCTGAACCAACTACTCTTAGGTGAGAGCAATATAGAGACTTGAATGTCAACAACACTAATCTCCTCATTCATATTAAATTTAAAATTTACTGGTTAAAGTTGAATTTTAAGGTTTAACACTTCACATGAGAGAGAAAGACTGCGTATGTGACTTCTCAGGAATCCACATCTAATCAGTCATCTTTCCATAATACTTCAATTTAAATATTTGTTTTAATTTAATTAAAATAGAAATGCAGTGTGTAAATTTTTTTCTTCTTGAATTTACAACAGACTTTAATAGTTATTTCATGGATGTGCTTTTATCTCAAATTTTGTATTCCTGCACACTGGTGTTAACTGCCTATAGACAATCTCAAACCTGGTACAGTGATGTTAATAACATGTTTACATTGAAAAATTCAACTAAACTTTATTTTACAAATGGGCTGGGAAAGATGCCTCTTTCAGAGTCACCTCAAAAGAAGGCTTGGGCAGTGCATTACTACAGGATTACTATTTAAAAATACAGAGACCAGCAGTGTCAGTAGCATAATTTACATTAGTAACTCTGAAGCCTTTGACTTCTTTGTTGCAGCTTGTTTTCTAAGCTCATAATGTCTCTTCAGCCTCCTTTAAAGCAGAGGGCAAACCAGTCTCCTCTCAGGGCTCCAGAGGTACTTTCTCCTGCCTTCTGCTCCTTCCCCACTTTGTCTTTATCTGGTGAGCACAGATGTTCTACGTGTCGTGTGGCAAAGGACAAGCCTGGAACTGCAAAAGGCTGTTTCCTCACTAGAGAGAGAGTGTGAAACTGGAATAAACCCAAAACCAGTTGGGATAAGATAAGGTCTTTTTGGCCATTGTTTGTCATTTGTGCTGACAGGGCAAAAGAAGTTCAACCTTAAAATAAGTCTGACCAGAAAATAAATTTCTAAATTTTCTTTTCTGCCTTAATTCAGGAGATAGTGACTTTCCCCAATTTTTTAGCTTCAGCAAACATTTTGTTCTCATTTCATTTTTCAGCAGACACACAAAAATTCAACCTCCAGATTGATAATTTAAGTTCCTGGTATTCAGTTCACATTTTAAAATGTTATTGAAGTATTATTGCACCTAGATAAGAAAGTGTGTTTCACACACTTTGTCACTGACTTTGGAGCAAGAAGAGAATTAAATTTTAGTATTAGAATTAAACAAAACTGGAGATAGTTTTGTTTTCTACCAGCGTTTGGCTGTGCATTTAACTAAGCTGTGCACGGTGCCTCGGGTTACCCAGAGGTTGTGTCGCGTCCTGTGGCGCTCCATACCCTAATTTAGCCTGACATTATGTTTTGACTCATCACGTTAGATTAAGTGCACCATGTGTGCCCATACATGAGAGGATGTTTTTGTGCTTACAGTTACCATAGACTGGAGGAGTTGGTGTTCAGTGTTGGATGTGATCTCAGTGTTCAAGCGTCCTGGGTTGCTGCATTGGCCTTGCACCGAAGGAAATAAATCAGCAGCATACTAAAAGCATGTTCTTTTCTCTAGGCAAGCTGACACAGGGGCCCTGAGGGAAAGCCCACGAGAGAAGAGTGATCAACTGGACCAGAATTTAGGCCACAAGTCGAAGTCTTCTGTCAGACCTTTGCACGTGCAAGAACCTCCAGTTCTGCCTCCCGAGAGTCGGGGCAGGTCTGGGACATTGCCTAGTGACTACCGGTACTCTCAGGAAAATGTGAATGAGAAGAGCAAGGATTGTAGCCTGCCTCACCTGCCCTGCTCTGAGCCACAGACCTCTAAAGAGAACCACTCCTGTCAGTCCTGGGGCAAAGGAGAGGAAAACCATAGAACAGAGCCAGTGCCACCGAACAAGAAGCGTGGACCTGCTCCTCAGAGGCCACCACCACCTAAAAGAGACAAATTCAGGCGACCAGATATTTGTGCACCGTCGCTCGGCGCCTCTTCTGAATCCCTGCTGGTAGCACCTGGCCGGCCCTTCCTGTCCTCATCCCCCAGCTCCACCCAGGTCTTTGCCAGTCAGTCCTCTCTCTGTCAGAGCCCTGCAGCTTTCAATGGAAAACTGAAGAGTGCTGATCCACAGCAGCTCCAGCAAGTGTCATCCACAGAGAATGTTTGTCAGCACTTAGAAGAAAAAACACACCTTACGTCGGAGTCTTCCAAGTATCAGTATCTTCATAAACCTGGCATGGAGTCATCAAGGTCCCCTTCTCCCCAGTTTGCACCACAGAAGCTCACTGATAAACCTCCTGTGTCCCTACAGGATGAGAACCCAGCCAGGTACTAGATGAAACTCCTTTACTATTTTATTAACACTTCTTGCCCACTTAGACCTTATTATTGATTGTCTCTTCATTTTCTTTACATGTTCTTCAAGTTCATTAAGCATTGAGCCATTGCAGCATATTTTAGAGACCACAGACTTGTGTGAAATTCCTTTTGGTACCATTAATGTCCTTCAGCTGGTCTGTGGTTTCTTTTAGTTGACTTTGTGCTGCCCAGGTGTTACACCTGGTAGTTAGTAGAAAATGAAAGGGGAGGGTTCTAAGGGATTTTCCTCTGAATGTACAGGCAAAGTCAGAAAAGTCCCTGTCATCATTTCCCCTACCTAATTCTGTATATAAACATGAATCAGCGTAGGGAGGGACAAAGCAGATGTGGGAAGAGAAGCTGGATCCTTTGTGAGAGAACATCTGTTTTGAAAACACACAGAGTAATATACACTTGCCAAATCATGACTAGTTTTATGTTGCTTTTACAGTGAAATGTGGCACTTCAGGTTGTCTGTGGAGGGGTCCTCAGCACTTTATGTTGACAAGGACTGAACACTCAGCAGGAGATTGTCAGTCGTTTCCCAGGGTAGATAAACTCAGAATTAGACAACTGACTGCAATTAATGGATTGCTGCGTCTGTCATATGCTGCTAACATCATAAAAGGTTATTCTCCCACAAGATAACAAACTCTTCCAGGAAGCTCAGGAATCTTGGTTTTCATAAATCCTTCAGCACTATAATTCATGGTTAAAGAATGAAAACAAAACCTCTAAATTCTTGCAGAGTTTGCTTCTCTGAGCAAAAGCAGTTGGCATGGCTTTTCTCTACTCTAATGTAAATGGTTGAACAAACTCAGGCTGTTTTCCATTTTGCCTCATGACATGAAAACATGAATCACTTTTTTTCCTAAATAAGCCTTAATGTTTTTCCTCTTACAACTGGAGGAAAAAATGAAGTTTCATTCTGCTGTGTTTTTAACATGAAGTAATAATATAATTTACAATGAAAAGTTCAATATGTCATATGAACCCTAGAATCCATGTGCTAAGGTAGATGACAATAATGACTTCCTTAATATTTTGCTTTGACTTCCTTAATGTATTACTTTATGAACAGATACGAAGGATGTGTAGAAAGGCAATTGTATTTGTCCTTCCTTTTTGCTAAGCTTTAATATTGAAATGAGCACTGAGGTGTGCCTAATTATATGCCCATATCTGAAAGATGAAATACTTACCCTGAGAATCTTTTGCTAACATTTAAAATTCTTAGGCCCAGACAGCTCTTGTTTGCACACAATGTATTGTCCCCAGTTAATAATTCAATTACTCACTAAAACAGGTTTGGCCAAAAAGGACAAGTGTGGTGGCCGTACCTTGGAACTTTTGATATGGTGTTTATTACATATGAATAAAATATGTTAAGGAGGTTTGTCTTAATACAAAGTTAATCAGATTTGGCTTATTATTTCTATTGGCTCCTTGTGTAGGAGTGTTTGGACATGCCACTTTGCATGCTGGGGCAGCTGATGTTTGATGGTGTTAGCTTATAGCTTTTGTACTCTTTTAAGAGAAGTGTCGTGTTCATCAGCAGGCCAAGGTGAGTGTGTGTGCAGGGTTTCCCACAGTGATTTAGGTAGAGAAATGTGTGTGGGGCAAACACACAAAATTACTGTGTGCTGCACTGATGGTGCACTGTACCCTGATGGTGCACACAGTTAAGCTGTTGCCAAAAACAGCTGTTTAGCAGCAGCAGAGCTGAAAAGAGTGTATAATAGATTTCCACTAAACCTAAACTCAAGTCAAGGAGGGACTTTTTGTGGTTGGGTTAAGCTTTGGAATGTCCACAAGCAGAGTTGCTGCAAGTCAAAATTTCATGCTGCCTTTCCACAAATGGCAAAACTTCAGAAATCAGCACGGTGGTGATTGCAGAAACAGAATTTTTGAAGCACCTGGTGTTGAACTGTCTTTGCTTTTACTGAGAGCAGTCAATTTAATGATGCCTTAAATTTTTGGAAACTCTTTGACTAGGCTGAGAGGAATGTACTCAAAGTCTCAAAACAGATGCTGGGCATTTTAGATGAGGAATTGCACTCAGCTCACTTCTTTTCTAGTTGCCCCCATACATGCATTCATCTTATATTTCCCCCAAATTCCAAAATATGTTCCTCTTCACATTTTAATGGAGCTTCAAATGTGTGGGCTTTAATTAAAATAAGCAAAAGAAAGGGTTGGGGATGGTGGCTGGGCAGCTCTGCTGCAGTCAGAAGGAGAGTCCCAGTTTGCAGCTGGGTCCAAGCAGTGGGCACAGAAGTGAGCTCTTCAAAGTGACAGTGCCCTTGAATGAAAACAGCCTGATGGAATGGAGTGGGGACATTCAGCATGGGCTGGAGACCTGCCCCAGGAGTTGGATCAGTATGTCACAGCATATCCACAAAGCACTTGTGGAAAGTAAATACCTACTGGGGGGGCTGCACATTCATTCAGAGGCAAATACACCTTTAAAATACAAGATACAACAAAATGTCAAGTCAAACAGTAGAAGTTACCAACAGTAGAAAAGTATAAGCTTATTTTAGGGAAAGTGACACACCCACACTTAGAGGGAAAGAGCTGTAGTGTGTCTTGGTCACTTATCTGAAAGGCAGCAAGCTACCCGGCCAGATGAAACCAGATATTTTAGCTAGTAGGCAATGTTCCTTTCCTTGCTGTACAGGTTCCAAACCCACAGTATGACAATAATTTTAAACTTTTTGTAAACTCAGAACCACTAAACTAGACTTCAGTTTCTTATATGGTTTACATACACTACAGATGTTTCTGTAATGTTTTTTAACATGTTATTGTCCAGTTTAAAAATCTAAGTTAGCATTGCTTTAAGTACCTTTCCTTACTGAGTGGCTAAGGTAGCCCTGTGTGCTGTGCAGTACAGAACTTCTGCTACAGGCTTTTCTTAAAAAGAATATCCAGAATTGTGTGTTATCCTCTTCAATGACTGGTTTCTCTTATTTAAGTGGAAATCTAGAACACTATGATAGGCTCTATTTATTAAGCTTCTATGTCATATGTGAAATTTTATAAGTGAATATTTTTTTTTAAACCATGTAATTAAGTTTTGAATGATTTCCAGATTTCCCATGTGTGATTCTTTTTATTCTTGTAGCTCAGCAAAAACCTAGCCTGTGGGATGCTCCCATCTGGTCTGTTGTCTCTTGCCTTGGAAGAGCTGAGAATTGATGTGAGGGCATCCCAGACTCCCCGGGCAGCTCAGCTGCCTGTCAGGCCAAGGGGAGAGGCCGCTGTTGGATCTGTGTGAGGCACTGAGGGTGGGCTGAGGGCGTTTTCCACTGTGCCTGTGGCAGCAAAGGGGTAAAAGGTGATTCAGTAGTGCTGCCTGAAATCTGGGGCCTGGCTGCTGAGATTGGACCCTCGTGTTCATGGAAACAAACAAGTTCTGTGTCATGCGTATTGTACAAGGCTGATGTTAGGGTCCCCTACAAATGAACTAATAATACTATTTAAAATTAGTGGGCAGAAAAGAACATGTAGATTTAGGGCTTGAGGTACAGTGCTAGGAGTAGTTCATTATCTCACTCTCTTACCTCTCTTTTTGGGTTTCCCCTCTGATTTGCAGATATGAATTGAGATTTAAGGTTCTTCCATTTCTAAGGATGAATTTTATTTATTTTCCAGAATTGAAAGGGTTATAGACAACAATACTACAGTGAAGATGGTTCCCATCAAGATAGTTCATTCTGAGAGCAGCGCAGAGAAGGAGAGTCGGCAGAGCCTTGTCAGTACCATGGAGCCTCCTGCTTTACCCAGTGGTTTGGAAAAGGACCAGATTAAAACACTCAGCACTTCTGAGCAGTCCTATTCACGATTCTGTGCTTACACCAGGCAAGGTGTAGAGCCAGAGCCAGAAGCCAGAACCAAACCAGTTGACCCTCAACCAGCTGAAGAACCTGGGAGCAACTTGAAGGACAGCAGTGCTGCCACGCAAGCATCCAGCTATGTAAAGGCCAAAGAAAAGACCTTAGAAGACTGGAAGTCAGAGGAACTGGCCAGAGAAATTGTGGGAAGAGATAAATCTCTAGCAGACATACTAGATCCTAATGTGAAAATAAAAACAACAATGGATCTGATGGTTGGAATATTCCCTAAAGATGAACATCTCCTAGAAGAAGCTCAGCAGCGCAGGAAGCTTCTGCCAAAAGTTCCCTCTCCAAAAATTTCAGAAGAGAAGTGAGTATTACCTTCTGTAAGCTCCTATGTCTTTGTAAGCTGCTATCCAGAGTGGGTCAGTATTCCATGGGGGCTGGAGGCAAGTCTTCCTTCTGTGGAGGTCTTTTATGAGACTTCTGTGATGAGATAGTAGTCAAGCATGTACTACTAATGATACCATTAATGACAGAAACAACAGTGTTGTGCAGTATGAAAGATTTCCAAGACATGGTTGAAAGCCAATTTTTGACAACTTAAGAATTAATTAACTTTTGCCATTTCATTGTGATTACATATTTTACCAAGATCATCCAGTCTAGTAACTGGATAGAAAAGGAACAATATTCTTGCCTTTTTATGTGATGAAAATTTGTGATGACACCTTGAAGCAGGCATGAGGCATTTCCTAGAGGTGAATGAGATCAAAGAAAGAAAATAATTTAATTCCATCCACATTGATGTTCTGTTTTTTTTGTTTTCTTGGTAGAAATTATCTGAAAAGTTGTATCCTTCTCAAGAAGTTTGATTCGCTAATCAAAAAGTTAAATACTTACATTGTGCTATCCAAATCCAAAAGGATACTATCTATGACACTGAGATTTTTTGCATTTCTTTGTAAAATGTAACTTTTCATTTTGTTTCCAGATGCAATATCTTTGATGCATTTCAGTTCTTGTAATGATGTATGATTGTCTGCGTGGTTTCAGTTTTAACTTTTCCTGAGCATGTACTGAATTCATACAGATTTTATTCTCAGTGTTTATTTATCTTATTTATATAGGTAATGGTTTTCTCTTGAACCCTCTGCTTTGTTGGGAAAATGATGGCTCTAAAACATTCTTCTTTCTTTCATTGATAAGGGTGTCAAGGCAGTTAATGAAAGTTTTGACTTTTTCCCAGGAAAGAGGAGCAGAGTGCACCATCTGCCATCTCCCTGACAACCAATTCTACTTACTACAGCACATCTGCACCAAAGGCAGAGCTGCTGATTAAAATGAAGGACATGCAGGAGCAGCAGCAACAGCAGCAGAGTGAGGATGATTCTGAAGATGAGCTGGATCATGACTTGTCAGAGAAGAAGGTAGAAGACATTTCTAAAAGTGTAATGGGAGGCTCTGAGTGCTGTTCATTGCATTAACTGAATTTGTTTGACTAAACAGCCTCCAATATAAGGTCTTCTAGATGTGCAGGATCAGTTGGAAAAAATCAGCCTCTTTTGGTTCTGGGGGGTTTTGTGTTTGTTTGTGGAGATGAGTTAAGTGTATACCTGTGAATTTAGGTACTTCATATTAGGTGCTTCTTGCAACTTGTGTGTTTTGGAAAGTCTCAAAGGGAGAAGTCCCTTGAGGGACTCTCAAGGGGAGAGTCCCCTTCTTTAAAAAACCTCTTGAGGAGGTTTTTTAAAATACCATTTTTCATTTGAGGTCCTTCTCTTTTCTCACTATGTAAAAAGAAACAGGAGTGCTTATGTATCCCACTGAAGCTGGTGGTGCTTTTAGTTGTTCCAAATTTTTGAAATTTAGGTCCAGAATTTGGGTTTGTCTTGAGAGAGAAGGAGCATGCAGACACCTTCTTTTTTATTTTTTTCCTCCCACTTTGTTTTCATGAACAGCAGAATATTTCTCCTGCCTCCCAAATTAATAATGATTGTGGGAGATAATTAGCCTGGTGGATTCATTGGAAATTGCTTGTCACAAGGGAGGGAAGCAGTCTTCTCATTTATCTCCATCCTTTGGTGTTTTATTTCTGAACAAAGGTCACCAAAATTCCTTAGATACTACAATGATGATCTGACATTTGTGTGGTAGGAGAAAGTGTTGTCCTGCAGTAATATTATTGCATTTATCTCAACGTGGCACAAAATATTTTAATAATTGTCCCCAGTATGGATAAGCTGGAGGAAATGTTCTGTTTGATCAAGTAGAGTGATGTAGTTTAACTCTGTTTACCTAAGCCAGTAATGCAGTGGTGTGCAAACCTTTTCTGTCCAAGTCAGCTCTCTGCTTAAAAATCAGCTCCCGGGGTGTACTTGATAATCCAGTCCCAAAGAAATGATTTTGAATTATTAGGACTGTATTTAGTTGCTAAGAATGAGAGATTTCCACCTGTGGTTCAGAGCAGGCATGGCTGGCACTGCATTTGAGGGGGCTGTTGTGTTTGTTTACCTCTGTGTTGTTTGAGCCCCCCTCTGCACCATTCCATGTGCTGTGTACTGCCAGGGCTTGGTGTGCCTGCAGCAGAGCCCTTCCCTCACCCTCTTGCCAGACAGCTGCTGAATCCAACAGCTGTGCTACTTAGACAAATTAGAGATTTCATTTCATTTTAAATGATTTGGTTTTATCTGGTGCCACATGTGACTGTCACATTCATGATTTTGCTAGAATTAGTTTTGTTCTCATTAATTACAGAATAGGAGGGAGGTAAAATTAAACCTTTCTTGTTTGCTCAACAAACTAAATACTAAAACTTTTATAAGTAAGAGTGCCATTTACTTTTTTTTTTTGTTTCTTAACAGGAAAATCATGTTTACCCTTTCCATACTTCTCCATCCATCCCCCAGCTTCAGTATATACCACTAATCACATGACACAGGAAGGTTTTCATGGAGGGCTTTTAGCAGAACCCTCCCATCTTCTCCTCTAAGTGTACATGTTGTAGCACACATGCCCTGCTGCTTGCTTCTCTCCCTGCTCTTCCACATGGAGATGGAGCACTCAGTTCAGTGGGCTTTCATCATGGATCTTGTCAGAAAACATATAAAACTCTTTATAAGTGGGTCAAGGCATCTTCATTAAATGGACAGAAGATGCAGCTTGGTCCAGCTTCTCACATTTGGCAGCAGTTTAACAAGGGACCTGAACATTTCAATGGCACACTTTATGACTTCAGTAGTTTTACATGGGCCATATGCCCAGAACCTGTTTCTTGATTCCTGGAAAATGGTAGTTCTGTTATGAGATATTTTAATTGCAGTCCACTGTGGAATGATTCCTGTATTTGTCATTCTCTGCTCTGCAAACCAGAAATGTGGGGTGATATTTTTTACTTTTGAAATAAGTATTGGATTTTCATATAGAGTTGTTAATTTTTTAATTTTGATTTTTTGAGCTAATCCCTGTATTCCCAGCTAGCCCAAATGGAATGTGTGTGTCTTGTGTACTGAGTTTAATGTAGGTTTACCACAATTATAAAATACTGATCAGATTTTGAAGATGCTATAAGAGTGGTTTTTATAGTGAGGAAAATCCATTTATTGCTGTGTAGAAGTTTCCCCTTTGCCCTTAGGAAAATTTCAGCAACTGCTGAAGAGTATAATTCATGTATACCAATTTTTATCTGGTTTGAGGCTTGAATTCCTTAGGAATGGGGTGGTGAGCTGAAAGCAGAGTGTAATTTACACAAAAGCCTGCCAAGCAGTGAGCCACCTGAGCAGTGCCGTGCTGAGCCGCCTTCTGTGTTGCTAGTCAGATCAGCAAGAATCACTTTATTGTTTTCTTGTGTACTGGTACAGCATTCACAGCTATAAATTATTCATCTGCCAGCCTGAAAATGTAGACTGCAGCTCTTCTGGCTCAGTAGATACTGAACATAATACAGGTTTTCTGCTGTTTAGCAAAAGGATGTAGTGAGTTCACAGCTGCTGCATGCAGAGGCTGCTTCATCTGGGTCTGAAGCAATCAGTAATCATAATCCAATTCTTAATAGATATGACAGTCTTAGTATTTATGGCCTTCTCACCTGAAAAATTGGTGCTTTAGAGCTTAGCTTCAGCTGCAGGGATGTTACTATACAGGATGTTACTGGGAAAATGGCTTCTTTCTTTTTTAAAGACAGAACTGAGAGAGTTGATCTGGACTGGCAGACCAGATCAGTAAATGCTGAGCAGCTATGGCTTTTTTTTTTAATTAAAGAAAGTTGCAGCATAGCTGCAGAAGTGAAAAAAAAACCTGACATAATAACATAGAGCACCACAGTATCCTGCTGTGTTTGAAATGGTGAAACAGCAGCATAGTGCATGTCATCTGAGGGAAGTGAGAGTGTAGCACTGTGACCTACATAATCCAAATCAAACTGCATTTGCATTCAGAGAAGGGGGAAAAAATAAAATCCTGTAGATTAATCAGTCAGTAAAGCAGGCATCTGTAGAACTGCTTACTACCTTAATCTTTTGGTCACCAAGACTAATAGATAACCCAGATCCAGATTAACCTGCTGGACTGAGTACATTAAATCAAAAAGGAAAAAAACCAGTATGGATAATCCATGGGTTGAATTTCTACTTTCAAAAAGGCTGCTGCTTTTTCACGGTGTAGTTGCTTTCTGTTAAGATGACAGACTTTGTTTTGTGCTGGTTTTTGTTCCCAAAATAAATTGGCAATGACTGTTCAGTGGCCTCTGTGAGTAGCAGCTGCTATCAGTATGTTTCTCAGTAATCATGAAGGCTTGTAATCAGATTTGCATTTAGAAAGCAGAGTTCCTAAAGAATGTCATGAACAATTTAAAAAAGAGAGCCGGGGTACTGTGAAATAATGACTATTTTAAAGGATGTCATTTTCATTCAGAATTTGCACTGAGGTGTATGTTTAGAGAACTCTTTGGAAATTTTTCTTACCTGAAATTAGCTGAATACCAAATAGGCACGTACATTTAAATAACAAGGCATTTTTAGGGTGTGAATGATCTCAGAGTCGACAGCTGGCTGAGCTAACTCACACTTGTGCACCAAAAGCTAATGGGCATGTGAGAAACAAGAGCTCTTGCCCAAATGCAGGGAGGTACAGAGGGACCACAGGTGATCAAAGGAGATCTGGATTCTTGGTCTGGTTTCTGCTGGTTCTGCACCTGATGTGCTTTTCTAAGGCAGTGCAAGTGTACCTCAGGCAGTGGGGACTGCAGTACAGAACACCCCAAAGTTCAGGTGAGGCTGTGTATTCGCCTGGCCCAGGACAGTGATGCTTCTTTGGTCCTTTGGCAGAGCCACTTTGCACAGCTTTGTGCAAAGCTGCTTTGTACACTACAGTAGATTTTATTCCCTGTGCCCTAGGGATTATGACTACCCTGCAGAAATGTTGTAAAGCACTGTTAATGCGAAGATTTTCTGAGTGGAAGGACTGCTATTGGAGGAATGCTAATGTTATGCAGAAAGGAAAAGAAAGCTTGACGGTGCCCTAGTTTTAACTGCATCAAGTGGAAAATATAGGATTATTTTTCTAGTACTGTGTATCTTCCTAAGTGTAGCTCTTCAGCAAGGTGTTATGGACCTGACCTGATATTTAGAGACACAGACACGTGCTGTACTTTCTGCTGTTCATAGCAGCTCTAAAGCTGCTCCGAGAAAAAGCAGGAAGGCTTCTTGGTAGGGTGAAAAGACTTCATCTTTTTCCACAATGGTAATTTGCTTTAGCACAGGTCTTTAACTGAGCAATGTGCAGCTATGTCCTGAACCTTTGAATACAAAGATACAGACCTTTGACACAGGCAGGTATTTATTTGTAATGCACTCATTGTCAAAGCCTCATGGAAGTCTGAAATGCATTAAAGTGCCAGCTGACATGACTTTCAGAAGTAGGGAAAAAGGCAGTAGTGCTAATAAATTCTTATCTCCTTTATGTTCCACAGCAAGAACTTATTGACAGCATAAGTCGGAAGCTGCAGGTGCTGAGAGAGGCACGGGAGACACTTCTGGAAGACATCCAAGCAAACAATATCCTGGGAGAGGAGGTAGAGGCCATTGTGAAAGAAGTCTGCAAACCAAATGAGTTTGACAAATTCAAGATGTTTATTGGTGACCTTGACAAAGTGGTCAACCTCCTGCTGTCCCTGTCTGGTCGTCTGGCTCGGGTGGAAAACGCCCTCAATAACCTGGATGACAACACCTCTCCTGAAGAACGGGTGAGAAGGGCCAACAATAATATTCCTACATTTAGGGAAGCTCGTGGGACAGGGGAGTTTGCCTGGTTTTGTTTATCTAAATTGCAGCACTCAGCATGAGGGATGGTATGTGGATAAATTTCTTAAGACTTTTTTTTTTTTAGATTTCTTAAAACTTTCCTCTTTGCCTTCTTTTCTTGGAATACTGAAATGGCTTGCTGAGAAAAAGTGGATTTGGGGTACAACATACTAGAAAACAGACTTCTTGGCAGAAGTTTAAAGAAAATGAGAATCTGCTGATAAGAGCATAAAAAGGAGGCGAACAAAAATATGGTAACAATTCAAGATTTGAAAAGGAGTGTTTGTGCTGTAATGCAGAAAGCTTGCAGACTTCTTTATACTCAGTGAGGATCTTGATACAAATCTATAAGGTTGTTAAAAAGTAAATGCTTCTCATCTACTACAGCTTCTTTCCACAATGCCTAGTGAGGAGCAAGAGCAAGAAACAACAGAAGGACAAGCCTTTAAAAAAAAGCAGGGGAGAGGGGGGAACAGGGGGAGGCATGGCTTGCAGCAATTTTTGTAACTTCAAATCCCATCAGACCTTACCTAGGAAGGAGAGAGATAGCAACACAGATATGCACCAAAGGAGAGATGTAGATCCTGTGAAACCTGGGCTAAAATAAATAGAGAGTGTGGAGGGGGTGTGTGTTTGGAGTGAGTTTAGCTTCTACGGTTAAGTGAATGTGAAGCAGGATTTTTGGCTTGTAGCTGTGCACTGAAATGCCAACAGTCCACCAAAATGTTGTAACAGAATTTTTTCCACAGGCTGTGGCTTCATGTTGTTTCTTTTGCCTGTTGCATTATTTCACACATAAGAACCAGTAAGTGCTGGGACTGATCTGAAGCTGTGCTTTTGCTGTTTGGCCCCAATATACTTGATTAATGGCTGTTCAGACTTCTCTGTGACTGAGGTGGAAAGGAAAGTATTTGACAGCTTATTAAAAGGGCAGATCAAAGCTTCTGACACTTGGAGAAATTTAATCCCTCATTATACTTTTTTCTAAGTGTGGTTTCAGTTGTGTGATGGGGAAGGAGCTACCATGATTTGGGTACATAGAAACACAGTCTGAGAGCTGTGATAAAAATAGTTTACTGGCTGGATGTGGAAAAGGAAGATGGTGAGGAGGTGGTGTAGTAAGGACAATCAGAAATTGTCTGTGTGTTCTGATGTGAAATTTATACTGACAGAACTCCAAATCCCTAACATATTTCAATCACCATTCATCTTCACATGCACTGACACCAATCTTGCCATAGTAACACCAGGAGAGATCCATCAGGACTGAGATGAGCCCTGGGGAGGAAGACTTGGGGGTATTGGTGGATGAAGAGCTCAGCATGACCCAGCAATGTGCACTTGCAGCCCAGAGAGCCAAACGTGTCCTGGGCTGTATCAAAAGCAGCGTGGCCAGCAGGTCAAGGGAGGAGGTTCTGCTCCTGAGACACCCCTGCAGTGCTGCATCCAGCTCAAGGGCACAAAACACCACAAGGATAGGGATCTGCTGGAACACGTCCAGAGCAAGGCCACTCAGTTGATCAGAGGCCTGAGCATGGCACAAGCAGAGAGGTGGGGCTGCTCAGCCTGGAGAGAACACTATCAGAGAGGTCTTAGAGCAGCCTGCCAGTACCTAAAGGGGGCTTACAAGAGGGAGTTTTTACAATGGCATGCAGTGATAGGACAAGAGAGAATGGCCTTCTGGTGAAGGAGGACAGGTTTAGATAAGATGTTAGGAAGAAGTTCTTTCCTGAGGGTGGTGAGGCGCTGGAACAGGCTGCCCAGAGAGGTACCCACCCTCCTACCTGGAAATATTCAAGCCCAGGTTGGATGGGGCTTTGAGCAACCTGGTCTGGTGGGAGCAGGGGTTGGAACTGTATGATCTTTAAGGTGCCTTGCAACCCAAACCATTCTGTGATTCTATGAAATGTATCTTGAAGTGTTGAATTCAGACTGGTGCTCGTAGCTCTTTTGGTTGTCCTTTAGTATTTGTCCTTTTAGTAGGTCAAATGATAAAATGTGGTGAACCACTTACATACCATACAAACAAAACAGAGGATTTTGCTTCCATTGTTGGGGAGTATAATCCCAGTGACCACTGATTTTTCTTTCCAAGATGATGTTGTCTAATAAACATTGCTCTGATAGCTTTCCACTTTCTAGGAGCCAGCAACAGCTTACCAGACTTTCTCAATAAAAGCAGTCAAATAATAACTGCTGAGTTAATACTTTGTCAGATGCTCTGCTGTGGGTCTTTCTTTTTGCCACAGGGAACAGTATCAGGTATTTCAAGTTGAGCTTCTAAAAGGGGCTTCATCTGAAGAGCTACCAGCCCCCTTCCTCTTACAAACAAGGCCAGTGTCTTCTCATTGCTTGCACTTTGTGTCCACATCCTCTTGCATTCTGGCTAGTTACTGCTGCTCAGTGTGCACACACCTGCAAGGCTGCCCTGGGAGCAGTTTAGTCACACTTCTGGGTTTGAGGCTGTCTGCTACTTGCCCTGGTGAGCTCAGGAGAACTTTTAGTTCCATCTCTTTGCAGCAGATAATTCTGCTTGCGACTTGCAGTGAGATTTTTTTCCCCTGGCATAAGCTCAAGGGAAGATTAAACTTTTTTCTAATAGTGTGTGATTTTTCTGATTTGTCTTCCATAGCTGTCTTGAATCCTGAGTTAATCTAGGCTGTGTATTTTAAGTACATTGAGAGCACAGATCTGAAAACATTTCACTCTTGAGCAATGGTCTGTCTGTAGAGTCAGCACAGGATGCATGTGCAACTCTGACAGGTAGGTTTATTAAAGATCACTAGTCTGTAGCCCCCTTTGTCTCATACTTCCATCTTGAAAAGATTGTTTTATATCCTACAAAAACATTTCTCTATAAATCCTTCAGGCTTAATAAACAGCATGTGTGATTTAACAGTAGGTGCAAATTAAAAAGATGGACACATTTATTAGAACAGACTGAGGTTTATTTGAAGAAAGCTTCTCAAAGAAAATTCATCTCTGAAGCAAAGCTAGAAGTTATGGATTGGTACCTCTTAGGGACACTTTTTAATTAAGTTCAGACACCTGTACAGAATTCTTGATGTCAGAGTAAGGCAGCCATACTCTGTCACTGGAAAAAAGCAATCACTTGTAGGCAGACATCTGAAATGGGTTGGATTGGTGGTGCTCCTGTCTCTCCATGTACTGCCAGAGGGCAGCCAGGTGATGCAGGTGGAACTGCTGGCTGTGCAGACAGGTGATGCTGGGGGAGAGGCTGCTGTCCTCTGCTGGCCTCTTTCTCTTGCTTCCCTTTTGCCCTTCTGTGGTCTTGCCTCAGCTTTGACTCTTGCTCACATCTGAAGACCACAGGACTTCACATGTCATTGGAAAGGCTTGTGGGTGCAGCAGAATTGCTCAATACAGTGTCAGGAGCTGTGTAAGGACAAATGACTCCATTGGTCTGTTTCTGGGTTCTGGAACCACAGCTGTGCCAGTGCTGTATGGAAGATGTAAGACAGCTGAGTCCTAATTTGAATAACTATTCTTCAAAGGCAACTCTATTGTATACAGCTATTTATAACTATTAAATAGTAAAGGAATCTTTGAAGTAATGCTTTTGTGGCCAACAGAAAGTAATGGTGTGTTTTTCATTGATTTACTACTATTTTTTATCAGTTTGTTAATGCATTTTATTAGTCTAAATTTTAAGGTGTGTTCTTTTTCCACCTTTCTAAATATTCAGGAAGGTCTCTGTAGCTAAAACCAGCTTGAGAGAGAATTGAACAGTGAGGCTGTTGTCCCAGCCTAGTGAACCCAGTGAATTTTGAACTGTTTTTCTTTTCTCCCAAGCGGACGCTGGTAGATAAGCAAAAGCTGCTGACCCAGCAACACGAGGATGCCAAGGAGCTGAAGGAGAACCTGGATCGGCGAGAGCGCATCGTCTTCGACATCCTGGCCAACTACTTGAGCGAGGAGAACTTAGCAGACTATGAGCACTTTGTGAAGATGAAGTCAGCCCTCATCATCGAGCAGAGAGAGCTTGAGGACAAGATCAAGCTGGGGGAGGAGCAGCTGAAGTGTCTGACTGACAGCCTCCAGCCCGAGCGGCTCAAATAAGGGCACAGTCCAACCAGCAGTGGGAAAATGGGAAAGAAGGAAAGGATGGGGGAGTTTCCAAGTGTACAAATGAGTCTCTTGGCTTGCTTGAGTGTCTGGTAGAGAAACAAGTGCACAAGAGAAAAATAGCTCTCACTACAGCAATAATGCTCTCTTTCATTTTTTTTGAATGATGTATTTAATTTTTTTAGAACACATTTTTATTGCTGGACTCTACAGCTGTTCCTCATTGCTTAAGTTCCAGAAAGCTCCACAAAAGGGGAGAGACTCTTAACCTTTCTGCTCAGTATGTTCAAAGTTTGTGGCAGTTGTGCATGCAAACAATGGTTTTTAGAATAGGTTGTATAGTTCCTTTATGTTCAGATGCTGCACAGTCTGCTGGAAAACCCTACAGCAACTCACAAATGCACACACATTTAGAAGCTCTAAATTTAGTGGGTTTTTATGTTTTTTAAAGACACATTAAATAGGGGAAGCATGCATCTTATAGCTAATATATTCAGATTGCTGAAATGCAGTGTCACTGATCCTGTGGCATCAGACACTTTTTTGTAATATTGTATATAGGATGGCACTTTCCCCATGCAGAAAACAACTTCAAAATCAGTCTAATTAAATGCTTCTTAAGCAGCTTGCAAATCACCTAATGCCTACCTAGATGAAGATTTTTTTTTAATTATTTTGCAAGACATTTGTACACTCTTAATGCAATGCAAGTGATTTTCTTTACCAAGTTGTACTTGATTTAAGAAACAGGCTGGAAGTACTGTGCTGATTTTATTCAAAGCATTTTTCATCTAAATTATTTACAAGGCTCGTTTGCTTTTTTGTGCTTTTTTTATGCATGTTTTTATTCTTCTTGTCCCAAACCCACTACACTTCATGGAAATAAATGTAGGTTAAGGACACTGCTTGTGTTTTTCTTCTGGTTGCTCAACATTGTGATGGTTTTATATAGACAATTAAGTTATACTGAAGTTGACCTACATAATGTTGTTTGTTCCTCTTTCTCAGACTACCAAATGCAATAGAAACAATTCTGCTGTGTAAATACTGTGCATTACTTGGAGCAACTCTGTGTTGTAACTGTGAACAAAAGTGGGACCGTTTGCTTGTTTTTTCCATTGAACAGTGCTAAAGGAGAGGATGTTAGTTCACAGTATCAGATCACTAGTCTGATCTCATAATACTGCCATTGACTTAGATAGTTTCCAGTAGCTCTAAAAAGAGGTGCTAACTCATGTTTGCAGCACATAATGGGTTATGCTGACTTGCATAGATACCTGCAGTAAGATTCTACAGTGTCTTAAGTCTCAAGTTCTATGTTAAGATAAAGTTTTGCAGGCAAAGAAAGTCTGGGAAGACTTTGTGTATATGCCATTTCCATTGTCCTAAGGGAAAGATTTATCTCTCCTCAGACAAATAGATTCCCCAGCCAGAAGCCATTTTCAAGGCTGATGTGAATGCCAGTCTGTAGCTAAGCAGGTTGAAAATACAGTCAGTTGTTGAAAAGAGAGCAAAGAATTCTTCCCACTACTCCTGCAGTATGGCAGCACTCATAAGAGTTTTTCTGTCCTTCTTACCTGAATCCTCTCTTTTGTGGGGAGAGAACTGGAAAGGCACTGATCAGTGAATTCCTTGTGAGTTGGGGAACTGGAGAACAAAACTCCTCTGGAAGCAGTTCCTTTACAGACAGGTGCAAACATGAAAAGGACTGTTGCCCCCACACACACCCTTATCGTGCACTACTTTGCATACCTGGACCAAATTTTAATTGAAATGATGTTGATGTGCATCAGTTGAGGTCAAATGGAGCTACCATTTTACAAGACCTACAGCTGACCTTAGTTTCTCCCTCCTAGTTCAGAAATGTAGTCTTCTGGCATCTCACAGTATTTTGCTGCTATGTTCCCAGGACAACTGGTCCCTTTGTCCTTAAACCTATCCCTTAACCATAACAAACCCAAAACTAAACATAAATAAATTATGCTTGTCTTAGCTTGGAGAAAAGTGTGCATTGTTTTATCTGTGGCATTTTAAAAATTTTACATATTGTGGTTGCTCTGAAATGTGTATGTGAAATGTGAAGAATAATATAATTACAATGTGTTTGTATACAGTACTTTGATTTAGATCTCTGATAAAAGGTAGCAATATTGTGAAAGCTATATCTATTATCCTTTTCACAGAACAGTTGTGTAGACACTAATATCTCCTTTCCTTTTTCAAAACTTTTGAAAATCACTCACCCTGGAAACGTGAAGATGGTGGCCTCCCAATGTTATATGTAAATCTGTAAATAGCTGTACTGTTGCTTTTTGAAAAAAATCTGGTGCTAATGTTTTGCCTTTGGCGTCCTGGGGATGGCTGTTCCTTCATCCTTTGTTGTTCTCAGTTCTAGATCTCTTTGTATAGTGAAAGATTTCCACAGTGCTTCTCCAACTGTTTGGATCCTGCAGCCCAGAGTGAAAGTGTACAGTTTTCCTGCCTGACACTTAACATGTACCTACTGACAAATGGTATTGCTTGACTTCGAGAAAATAAACTGTATATTTCAATGTAGAGTTAGTTTTTGTGTGCAGTGTTAATGTCAAAAGCTTCTGCTTTGCTTTGCAGTGTTGGCCATCTCATGGTGCCCATCAATAGTGCTTTTCAAGGCCAGGCCAGTTATCTTGTGGTCTGAAGTAGTTTGTTGTCTTTGTACAGCTTATTTAATGTGTTGAGTAATTAATCATTCTCAAGTTCCCAGTGTAAGTACCAGAAATGTGTTTGTGTCTATTTAATATTTTAAGAGTGTGAATATCAGATGGCAGAAAGATAAAATGTGTTATGGGGTCGATAAAACAAATGGGTCTCTCACCACTTAGAGAGCACATCCTAGGGGAGCAGTTTAGATTTTCCTGCTTGGGCAATTCCACTGTTTCAGCTTCATCCATGTTTAGAATGGATACTTCCTACAGAAATATCCAAAGTCAGTGGTGTGTGAGATTTTCTGCAAGAACAGATCACTTGTGAACTCTCCAACTTGTAACAGACTTTCACAGAAACTTCAGTTTAATGGGGATTCTCAGGTTAACTGCAGTCTTCTGCCTTACTGGGAGACACTGGCAAGTATGCACAAATTTATAGTAGAGGTGACCACAGATCACAGAACCATAGCTTGATCCTGGAAATTGTCTGTGATTGTCTGTGAAGGTCTTTATAAAATCTGAGAAAAGGAAGTTAGGGAAAGAAAAATACTTGGATATTTGTAGGATTTTTCTAAACTTCTTTTCACCCTTCTTCTCCCTCTCTTTGTACATGCTCCCACCCTTGTGCCTGTTTTTGTGAGCATTAGGTATAATCCAGAGGAGTAACAGTCTAGTTTTTGTGTACTATTTGCATTTTTTTTAATTGCCTTCCTTTAAACTGAAATTCAACTCTGTTTTTTCTCATGGGATACTTGAGACCTTCAGATTTCAAAGGAGTCACCATTTCACAATGTTCTTTCCTAATCAAGTTCTAGTGATTAATTTTAGTGTACTTGATTGTCTCAGTTTTTACAGCTGAAGTAACCTGTTGGCAACCGGTAGCTCTAGCAAGCCCTTATGAGATGCAGTAGAAAGCAGCTCCTGCTTTAGTGGTGTCTGCTCATTCACTGCAGAAGTTTAAAGGCCTGTTCTAATTAAGGGCTTTTCAGTTGTGCAGGTTTTTAAGATAAATTGGTTTTTATCTATATACTTGAGCAGATCATGCCCACAGAATGTCATGAAAATTAACAATCACATCTTTAAACTGGATTATATGTTGTCACTTGTCAGCAGTGGTAAATCAGTCATCACATTTACTTACCACAGTTCCAGTCTACAACTTAACTAATTATAATGATCCATAAAACTGATTATAATGGTCCATAAACTGTAAGATGGGTAACCCATGTGAATTAGCAACTCACCTGTGAAATCTTGGGTTTCATTTTTCTACCTGCTGTTTTTGTAATGTTTCTAAGGATAAAGTTGTTCTGTTTGAAGTAGGTTAACTTACTACATTCTAGAGGAAAATTTGAATTGAAACAAATTGGGTGCAGTTCAGTAAAAGGAGGTAATTCTCAGGCTACAGTAGCACACCTACAAGCAGAGCAGGTATCTCTAGTTCAGGCTACAATAAACACCTTTTTCTTGGTTGTAACCTCGTGGGCCAGTATCTTAGACTGAGTTTTATTTTAGTCACAGCAGTTGAGCCTTTCCTGAGCACAAGGCTAGTGGAAATGCAGGGTTTTTTCTCATATGTTAAAAATCCTCATAATGGCTTCATTTTTAGATGCTTTGATATCTGTCTTGGGGGCAGTCTGGGTTCTGCAGGGGGAGATGGCCAGGATGTGCCTTCCACCACTGCCAAACACAGCAGTGTTAGTGAGCCTGTGACATCCCTTCCTCTCAAATCCCCTCCATGCAACAAACTGGTAAAGTTAACAAGAAATGGATCCTCTACTGCCATGACCTGTTGCCTGCTGCTGCTGACTGACTTGTGCTGGCTGCTGCCAGGGCTGGGATACCAAGGATATCTGTGGTGATTTCTGGCATCCCTTCTGGGGTGAAGCAGAGGGAGGAATTCTGTAACTCCTCCTCTCCAGGTGTCATTTGTTAACCTGCAACAGTGCCACTAGAGAGCAACCAGATTCCCAATGCATTTCATCTTTTATTGGAATACTTTCATTTGCTGCTTGTGGTTGTCTTAACACAGGATAGATTTTAATTAAAGCAAATGGATTTGTGACTGTGAAGCTTAAGATGTAGTGGAAGATACAGAAATATTATCAAACTTACTTTCAGTAACATAAAATCTCCAGCAAAATGGCATCTGAAAAGCATGCATGCTACATGTCCCAGGTGAGAACTGTCAAGAATTTCAGCTTCCTATATTTTAATGGAATTAGTGAAAGAAAGCCTTTTCTTAAGTGCATACCAAGCTGCAACTGTGTTAACTGAACTACTGGCTCTGAAGTACTGGCTCTGAGGGAGCTGTGGTCCGACCTTACCAAGAGTTGTTGATTTGCTGCTGGTCCTTGTGACAGCATCATCTGCTGGGCTCCTCATGGAGAACATGTTCTGGAGACAGGGTAATGGATGTCTCCTTGTTAGAGTTGTACCAAAACATTGTTTTGGTGGAGCTGTGAGTCCAAAAGCCTGAGAGGAATTAACAAAATCTTCATGATGAGAATAATTTCATTTTAACATCTGTTACACTACCCAGCTGTCTGCTCTTCATAGTGTTTGTTACTGAGAAATTACACTTGTGTCTTTGCAAAATGCCTCAGGGAAATACAAATACAATGAGCAGTCCCAGGCTAAATAATAAGCAATAGAAGGAAGATAAGATTGTTTATCTCAGTATCTAAATATGAAAGGCATGAGTCCTGTGAATACTATTCATTGCCACTCCCAGGAGTTGCAGCTTCAGCAGATTTCTCACACATGTATGGTTCCTCCAGAGATAAAATGGGAAAACAAGCTGTGATGATTGAAAGTGGCCAACACTGACTAGAAAGGGGTGGAACAGTCATTCTCTTATTAATGGGGTGATAGAGATCACAAGGAAGTGAAACCCAAGAAAGCCTGGAAGGATCAGTGCCCTGAAGGAACTAAAGCTAAGCCAGTGGTAGAATTCTTTGGGACTCTGAATTTCCTTGTTTTCTTTCTCTGTACGCTACATGGCAGAAGTGTTCTGTCTCCATGTGCTAGGGCAAGCCTTTTAGTCACTATCATGTAAAAATACCTTCAAGCATTTTTGAAAATTAAAGTTACGGGGAATAACAACACACCGCAACAACTCGGAATTTCAGAATCTCAGATCTTGCTGTGTAAGACCATCGTGTTCTGTGCATTCAGTGACAACCCTTCATAGGCTTAGGAGATACTGAACAGCTCTCTGGCACTAAGGAGCCTCCAAGAAGTTACCCTTTGTGGAAGAAATCATCCTTTCTCTGAGGTCATCCTAAATTCACTAACAGGCCAGCTCGCTGGACATGCTGAGATGCTGAAATCACACAAGTTGGGAGATGAGGGCGTTTACAGCACAGCACACATTTACAGAATGAGTGACCTGGCTTGTTCTCTGGGGTTTTGCTGACCTAATTGCCACCTCTTTGGAGCTCAGTTTAATACCAGGCTTCTGGTTGAGGGCAGAATACCAATTCTGTACCCAATAGAATATTATGTACCAATTACCAATAACACCAATACCCACTTCCCGTTGAAGTTGGATCATTGTGGTCTGCCAGGAAAGCATAATTTGGATAGCAAGAAGCTGAACATCTAAATATTCAGCCTTTCTGTCAATAGGGAGTAGAGAATCTTGGGTTTCTGTTCCCAGGACATTCCTACATAGTTCATGGTAGGCCATCAGTGAATTTGAAAGCAGAAATTCTCCATGGAGAAGTGTGACCAGAATGTGCCTCATTAAAGAATATTTAAAAACCCACCACTTCCTATTTTTACACAACAAGGAAGAAACAAACGTAGGTGAGTAAACTTCATTGTCACACTGGTTTTGCAAAGGTGGAGTTACTTAGGCCACCATTTTTTGCAATGGGCAGTTCCACAAAACCAATAAGTGATAATTACAACAGAAACCCAGTGATAATGGTCACTGTTTGCAACATGTGTAACAAACAGAGAAGAGGAAAGTTGCACAGAGAAAAATTGGTACTCTGGGTGTGTTCAAACAAATTATCATTTCGTATGGTGACATGCAAAGCAATTAATCAAGGAGAAAATTATGGCAATCACATGGACAGGGCAATGTGTGTGGGATCTGTTCACATGAGCTCTATGCTCTAGGAAAAAGACTGAAACACAGGAAAAGCAGTAAATTGTGATGCAATGTTGCTGAAAACTTCATAAACTTTCTAAAATATTATGTGTAATCCCACAGTCTATATCCGGTGCAAAGGACAGGAAAATGGGAGAAGAGATTCATGTAGAGAGTAGAGAGTATGTCATAACATAACAAAGAGCACTTTGATCACAAAACTGGGATTTAAAAGTTGTTGTGTGTGTGCTATGGAGCATCACATACAGCATGAGACTCTTTTGAGCAGAGAAAGCCCTGTCAGACCCAGCAAGTACCAGACAAATTCATGAAAATAAAAATTAGTTGCAAATACTCAAAGGTGTCAGGAGTGCAGTACTGTTATCAAAAATGCCAGGGAAGTGCAATGTGAAGGCTGGCCATAAAGTCTCTGTAAGTCAGGAAGCTGGGATGAAAATTTTATGGGCACTATAAATCCACCTTTTGTGTTTGCTGTTCTTACATTACACAGTCACGTACCGAGGTGTGACTGCTTTGGTAAATATTTAGATTGCGACAGATTTATAGCAGGGGTCTTTAAAGGGCAGCAGTCATTATAACATGGATTTCTTCTGGAGCTGACAGGCCAGGAAAGCAGGTGGGAGTTTGCAAGCCCTGGCTTTGAACACTCCAGTCAGCATGGCTCAGACAACTTTGTTTTCTTCCATTACAGACCCCCTCCACACATGCACCTGTAGGAACTGCCACAAACCCTTCTCCTTTTCCTAGTTCAATGAGTTACTAAGTTTGCTTTTGTTTTCTCTCCTACTTTTGGGGCTCCCTACCAGTGCTCCTGTGCTGACCAATTTAGCTATCCCTAAAATCATTACCCTCTCATCAGAACCTTCCAGGTGGTTGTCCCCACATTTTGAAACTGTCCCAAGCTTCAGCATGTGCTGGAGCATTGCTGACCTTTCATCTCTGCCTTGTGACTTGTGAGCTGGCTGAGGGAGGGCTTTGAGGGAAAGCAGGGGCAGTGTGACACTTCTTCCCCACTGCCAAGTAAATGACAGACCAGCACAAGGATAAATAGTAGAGCTGTCCTGCCTCTGCACTGGAGATGCTGGAATAAAATGCTTTTGAAAAGCAATTTCCCTTCACATATTTAAGGAATTTGCCCTGTCTGGAGCTCTTTGCAGAGCTGCATCCTGCTCTCCACTGGCATCCAGCTTGTGGCTGTTTGAGTTTTCCTAAGAAATCTGTTTTGCTTTCTGCAGGATCCTATTTTACTTATGTTCTGGCTCACCAGAATATTTCTATCTACTTCCTAATGCATTAATCTAAATAGGGTAGTGGTCAGAAGAAAGATCAGAGTCATTGTTTAGCTACTACAGTAGCCAGGAATTGGGGCAAAAGTACAGAAATCCTTTTAGGGTGTCAGCAAAGATCCTAAAGATCTCCTACCTCCCATCATGGCCATGATCAGCTAATGAGCAAGCAGATATTCATATGCTTCTCCTAAACTACAGCTTTAATACTTCCCCATCATTTGTGGAGGGAAAAAAAAAAAAAAAAAAAGATTTGTAAAGCTGTTAAACCCCCATGCTCTGTTGGCAGCTAAAGGTTTCTATTGATCTCTTACTTTCATTCCCTTTAATGAAAATTCATTGGTGTTTGATTTCCTTGTCACTTCTAACAGCTGATAAGAGCAAGCTGCTAAAGCAGCTGCAGAGAAGTGACAAAAGCCTGGTGGTGCAGCCCTGCAGCTCTCCCAGAACGCTGCCAAGGCAGAGTGAAACCCCAGTGTGACGTGTTGATAACATTCTCCCGTCAGGTGGTCTTTTCAACTGGCTCTAAAACGTCAATTCTGAGGTAAATGTCTTTGTTAAGCTTTGAATGACCTACTTTTGGGTATCTGGAAATAACCAGGAGCCTACCCAAACCACAAGAGTGCATCTAATTTTAGCAGCCCTTCATTTCATGCATGCCAGCTTTTGTGTTCTGCATCTCCAGGAAAAAACTTCAATTTCTTGCTGAGCCAAAGACGAATTTTATTGGTTTTAAATGAGCCCCTTGTGAGACACAATCACAGTGAAATGATTCCTCTTAAACTTTCTGAGCCTGTAATAGTAATCTCAATTTCACTTCAAAAACTGATAGTGAGCCCATTCTAGTGGATCTACAGTTGCTGGGCTCTGAAGAAAAGGTCTGAGCAGCCCATGCTGGAGGCAGCTGGGGTTGGTGTGTTCCCTCTTCCCCCTGGGTTCTAATGCACCAATAGTAACAGGGTCAGATTTTTGTAGGAATTTTCTGTGAGTCTTCTGGCTCAGTTATAAGGGAATCTAGGGAAAGTTAAGGACAAAAATAAAGGGATGTTAGTGCGTCAGCAGGGCCTCTGAGGACACTGCCAGTGCTGCAGATGCTGGACAAAAGGTCTCTGGCATATTCTGGATAGAAGAAGCACTAAAAAAGTATGTGACCACTGTTAGGGGTATTAGTGCTGTGCAAGATTGAAAGGAAGCAAGTTCAGACATGAGTGAGGTACAGTCTCCCTAGCTTGTAACACCTAAATTGGATATTGAACAGTGTTTCTCTTGCTGGGAGGGATAACATATAATCCCTCTCATACAGTGTCAGGGTGCACTGTAATTTTAGACTGAAACATGTGTTTAAATCCCATCCTCACTGGACAAGTGGAACTAACACAGAGAATGGCAGGGACTGAGCATTGTGGATGTTTATTTGGAACTTCACAAAAGAGAACAGAAATCAAGTCCACACAAAATATAACTACATAATCACAACAAACCTATTAGCAAATTCTCAGGAGCCAGAAAACTTCCCAGCCAATGGGATTATCTATAAAAACAAGCAGCACCTGCTGGCAGCTATAAACAGGGTGGGTGTCATTTGGGATTGAGCTGAGTGTGTGATAATGTGTAGTGCTTCCCTCTGGAGTCCTTGAGGCTGGCAGTGGGTTGCCTCTTCAGAGGCAGCTGTTGACAATGGATTTGTGCTCTGTGTCTGAAGAGGCCTGGGCAGAACGGGCAGCAGGTCAGCTGCTGCTGGGCTGGGAAGCACCCAATGGTGAGAGATGCGTTGAGTTTGGTGGAGGTGTTTGTGTCATCTCTGAATTTCCCAGGTTTTAAAGGACAACTTGGTTTGGCCATAAAGGTAAACAGTTAGGAAAGGAGTTTATGAAATACTAAGACTCAAACAGTGGTTTTAGGGACCCATGTTTAGGTTCAGTGCTGGATTTGGAGAGTTGCTGGCCTGATGATCTGTTGAGGACAGGCAGGGAGTAACCAAGAGTGAGGATGCAACAGCTCTAATGCCCAGTTCACTGATCACAGAGTGGCAAGCTGCTGCAGGGGGCTGCTGTGCTTCCTGGAAGAAGCAGCCTTTGTCCTAAAAACAAAAAATGGGGAAGTACTTGTACCTGAGCCTCCGAGCTGTGCAGGGTCTCTCTCAGCTGCCTACGAGGTACCACTCACTGGGCAGTGGGCCTTGCATGGAGTCTTGCTTTCAGGCTGCTTTTAAAATGTGCAGCAAATCAAAGGAAAAATAACTTGAAACAAATATTTCCTGTTCTGTGGTATTTAACAATGAAATTGTAAACCACAGAAGGGACCGGGCTTGATCTAAAGGTCTTTGAAGTCAGCAGAACTATTTCCACTGATTTCAGTGTGCTTTGGGTGCAGGCCATGGAGGAAGAAAGCAAATGTTTTCTACCTCAAAAAGTATTAACCATTGCATCCAAGGAACAATAAAGTCTTAGGTTTAAAATGTGTTCCTTTGAACAAGGTAGTCAGAAACTTAGTTAATTTCTATCTGCCTCCTAATAATTTGTCGTTCTTACACTAAGAATGAATATGTTCATAGAACTCATAATCATACACTGAGAAGAAAAAAACACTGCAATTTGCTTCCTATTTTTTTTTTCTTTCATTCCATTTTGTGTGTGTTGTATTTCTCACCAATGTAATGATGCTTATGCTGCTGGTTGTTATCACAGATTGAGAACTGTAGATTTCCAGTTGAATTAAACTTCACTGTGGTGATGGTGGCTGACAAATACATTGACCTCATTATTTTTCAGTACAATTTGATCTCTTAAGCATCACAGTGGTTTTGGTTTTGTTGTTGTGTTGGTTTTTGTTTGCCTTGTTTTTTTTTGGGACTGAGAAGAAATAGGTCAGAGACAGAATTTGGTAAGAATTCTGTCTCTAGAATTTTTCTAGGAATAGTGCAGGGGATGCTCCTCCTATTGCAGGGTGAGACAAACAGGAGTGTGCAGCTTCATGTGTAAAATCAGCAATGGTTTTGCCTGCAAATTTTCTCCCACACAGTTATTAAATGCAAGAAAAGGAATCTATCTGCCAGCTGCCTACTGCCCAAGGATGCTGTCCTTGTGAATCAGCAGCCCTGTCAGGATGTCAGAGAGCCATCCTGGAGTCTGGCAGATGACAGCAGCCCATCGGGGTCTGTGTCTGTGTCTGTATCTGTGTGTGTGTGTGTCTGTGTCTGTCTCTGTGTCTGTGTGTCTCTGTGTCTGTGTCTCTGTGTCTTGTCTGTGTGTGTGTCTGTGTCTCTGTGTCTCGTCTGTGTGTGTGTGTCTGTGTGTCTCTGTGTCTGCGTGTGTCTGTGTGTTGGGTTTCTTGTCACACAGCAGCAGAGCCTGAGCAGCTGAGTTTGCCCGTGCACCAAACCAACCCCATCCATCTTGAGCAGCCAGAGAGGAGATCCCAGGCTGGTGAGCTGCAGGAGAGGACAAGACTCTGTTGTCATGGCCAGGCTGCATTACCTGCACAAAGAACCAGTGAACTGGCATCAGCTGGAAAATAGAGCAGGAGAGGATTAAAGGTGATGCAGAAAACAGGAGGATATGAATTAAGGACATTTTCCAGCCTTCTTTAGTGAGGGCAATGACCAGCATTTGTGCACGTTATAATGCAAAGAATTTTTCAATGAGAAGAATTTTTCAATGAGGCCTCCCCATTTCAGGGTATTTCTATGAAATAAACTTACTTGTATTTTGAGACCAAGCTTTGAAATGTCACAGAATCACAGAATATTCTGAGTTAGAAGGGACCCACAAGGATCATTGAGTCCAGCTCTTGTGGGAATGGCCCAGACAGAGATTGAACACACAGTGTTGGTGTAGTTAGCACTGTTCTGTAACCAGCTGAGCCAGTGCCTCGTTTGGAATTTATCAGGGTTTAGAATAGGGTTCAAAGAGAAGAAACCAGAACAGAGCAAAGAACATTCTTCCAATTTGTAAGAGCTGTTGTTTACATTCATGGGAAAACCATGAAGCAAGGCAAACATAACATAATTTTAAAAAATGCATGTTTTTAAAGCATCTGGGATAGCAAGCATAGTACTATTTGTACTAAAGTGTGGGTGCTGCCAACCAGAGTCCATCAAGAGAGCCGTTCAGCTTGAATTTGCTCCTTAGAAAAACTCCTCTTTCTCCCCTATATTTCTTCCCACTGCAGAGCTGCACTAATTTAAGTTGCATAAATACAGGAAGAAAAATTTTTTAAAAAAGAATTATGAAATCACTTTGTTCTCTTTCAGATCAGAAATCTGTGTCTTTTGGGCTGTCAGACTGGGACATCATGGTGGTCTCAAGCTGAAAAATCATGTCATCAAAAAGGTAGATTTTCTGAAAGGGTATTTTACAGAAAACTGTAATTTCCAGGGGAGTTATCTATACACTTTGGTAAGTGTTTTAAAGGAATTAGAATAAATGGCTTATGGCAAAGCTTTCATATTTTATATGTTAATGATTAACTGACTTCCTACATCTTTGTTGACTTAGTGGGAGAGTGACAAGGAACCGTGAGGTACCTATTTGGTAGCATAACAAGTTGGACAATTTGCATGGGCATTTTTTTCCACCTCCCTTTTGGAACTTGCTTCATCCAGCTGACACTGCTTCAAAGCCTTAGGCAACTCTCAGACTCAGAGAAGTAAGTCCCCACTTTTATTTAATATTACTTATTTTATGAAGTGCTGATAGAAAACAGATGGGGAGAGATTTAAGTATTTATTTGTTTTCTATAATGAATGCTTTCCCAACTGGGAATCGAAGACTTAAGTTTTCAAGTATTAAATCATAGAGGTATTGATAAGAAGAGACCTTTGCAATTATTATACTGTTGGTTTTCTTCAAATTCCCTTTCTGCTGCAAGACTTAACATTAAACAAAAGATTTGGTTAGTAAACCATGTTCAGTATAGCCCAATAAAGCTGCATCTAGGCTATAACACTTTTCAAAAGCAGGATTTGAATGTTAATTTAGAAATGCATGTCATGCCTGGCATCATCTAAAGCAAAAATATTTGCTTAAAGCATGAAATAAGTGGAAATAAGTGAATTCCTGCTTACGTGGGCTGAAAAAAATAATTATATGCTTATTTTATATAAGAAGAGTTTGTCATGAACTTTCTCTTTAAGCTGGTTACAAGCTGCAGTAGAATTCCCGTTTTTTTGGCAGGCAAGTGGGTTCAGACAGGGAGACTCAGACATCGCTCTTCTGTCGGAACATTTTTTAGCGTATTTTATTTTACCTATCATTTACTGGGAAGCAAGTACAGTCTCCTGTCCTTTTGGAAGGCTCCCCTTGCACCCACTGCCCCCATCTATGAAGGAAGCCTGGCCAGCAGGTTGCTGTGTGCAGGTTGCTGTGTGCAGCCTTTGTGCTCTCCCACTGCCCCTTCAGCAGCGCTTCCTTACGTGCCCTTGGCTCAGGAATGCTCCTGCCCCCAGCCAGGTGCCTGTGCAGCACTTCCAGGCTGACATTCAAGCTGCTTCAGGAGTTTTTAATTTCTCCTGCAGCTCCAGGAAGCATTTGTTCCTGTTCTTTTGGCTGGGAGGTGTCTGCTCTTGGGTGACATCTTCCCATGCCCCAAGTGTGTGCTCAGTGCCTCATCTCCCCAGTCCTTGTGAGCTCTCTGGGACCCAGATGTGCTTGCCTTATTTACACCACTGAACCCTTAGTGCTCCTTTCTCTGTGCCAGACACCCACAGTAGACAAGAATTTATGCTCCCTCTGCTTTCTGAAGTTTCCTGAGAATCCCATCTCAAGACACAGCCAGGTTATCTGCCTCAGTTTTTCAGGGGCTGTCCTTCCTGGAATGTCTGTAAACTGTTCCACTTTGGCTCTAAATGGAGCTCCCTTCAAGACAGAGGCAAAACAATCTGTAGCAACTCTAATAATATTGGGTCATCTGGGTCCTGGGTCAATCCCACTGCCATCCCACTGCCTACCAGCCTGCAATGTTTCCTAATGTAACAAGAGGAAAGGTAGGCTCAGACAGAGAAAAGTAAATTAGGCTGTGAGAAAACAGTGAGAATTTATAGAATCGGTTTCATTTCATCCTATTATCAAAGCAAATCAAAACATTTTCCTGAAATAAGCAAAGACTTTTACATAGCTAAGTTTCAATGTATTCTTACTTGATGGAAGAGAAATGAAGATCACTTTGGTTTGGTTGTATTGAAACACAATGAATAACTGGAAGCAGCAGAGTTTATAAAATTGGACATTGACATTTGGAGGGACAGGGTACATAAGGCATGTTAAATCTGGACATACCCTACAATGACTTCTAAGACTCTAGGCCCCACTATTTTGTCTTTTTTAATTGAAAATAAGTATGTTAGCTAAAATCTAAATATGAGATATCAGAGCTCAAGACTTCATGAGTGTCAGGGAGATGTATTCAAGGAATGGGTCATAAATGCAGCTAATTTTATTTCAAGGAAAATAGGAACAAAAGAACTGCCACACTGACTGTTTGGAATGTCTGTTGAAGAAGGTAGGAATGGACTGATTTATCAGCCAGTGGTGGCAAATCTTGTGAACTGGACCACAGCAAGATGACCTTAGGCAAAGCTGTCCTTCAGCCAGAGCTGTGCTGAAACAGTGATGGCAGAAAGATAAAAAACATTTCTGAAGCTCTCTTCTAGATACATCCAAACTCAAGGATCCTAAGGCATTAATCAGTCTTTGAATATCATGTCAAGGATCATGCAATTTGTGTAAGACTTTCACAAATTTCCATGACAAGGCCCAGCTGCATCTCATATTTCCCTGCAGTTTCAGTGTTTGAGACCTTATGTGCCAGGTGTTGGTGACTGGCCTGTCCAGCTCTGAGGTCCCAGAGGGGTAAGAGATACTGCAGAGGGGGTGCTGCTGCTGGGGAATTGTCACTCAGCACACACCAACCAAAGGACCTCTCCTAAATAGCAAACTTCCTCCAATGCCTCTGAGAGCTGCAGCCCTCTTGCTCTCAACCCATCATATGGAATGATGAATTTAAAGACAAGTCTTGCAGCTGATTGTGTGGTTGGGGACACTTCCTTATGCCACCCCTACAATCTGGACATCTGTCCCTGGCACATGCCTCATCCCCCCTGGAGGGAGCCTGAGACCCAGTAATCTCAAGGGCCCAATTATCTTTAAATCTTTAAATGCATGAATTAAGAGAGCTGGGTAGCTTTTTTCTCTCTTGCATTTACCTGCAGGGCTTTTTAAGCCTCTGATTCAGGAACTTAAGGCAGGGTGAGTTTTAGAAAGCAAATCTGACACCCAATCAATGCATATAGACTACTATATGTAATTAAAACAGCTTGCAAGACACAGTATTAATTGCAGAAGTGAAATGCATTTGGTGTAAATGAAGTTTCTCCACTCTCAGAATCAATATCATAGCCCCAGCCTTTTGTTACTAACAATTACTGGAAAAAAAAAGAAGTGTTGACAAAATTACAAGATAGCTCAATTTCTCTTTTTTCCTGCTGCTGAGAATATCAGGAGGTGGGACTGTGGCAACAAGGAACTGAGTTATTCAACTGCAACATTTCATTTTAGTAATTTTAAAGGTAAGCCTGACGCACAGATGACACAAATCCCCCTCTATGAAACCACTTAGCAGTTGTAAGAGCAGCTTGCTTTCATTTTTTTTTTTTTCTTAGAAGCAAGCTTGCAGCTGTAGGAAAGTCAACATGGCTGTCAGGCATCCTCTCTGTTTCTTGAAGTTAAGAGTGGGAAACTCATTCCTCATTCTGTCCCTCAAGTCCATGTGCAATGGCTCAACATACTTTTCATAAAGAAAAAGAGCTACTCACTGTACAATGCTTAATTTAAGTAAAATCAGCAATAAACACAAAAGGATCCTTCAAGTTTCTATTTTTGGGTGAATACACTGACAAGTGTATCATCTTTTACTAGTAACTTCTGTCTTCTC
Organism: Ammospiza caudacuta; assembly: GCF_027887145.1. Taxonomy (NCBI): domain Eukaryota; kingdom Metazoa; phylum Chordata; class Aves; order Passeriformes; family Passerellidae; genus Ammospiza; species Ammospiza caudacuta. The sequence goes on from NC_080594.1 coordinate 100,957,606, forward strand.
TGTGCAAATTTGCATTGAATGCTGGCAAAATTTACATTTAAATGAATCCCCTGTGAAGACAGGCTGAGAAAGTTGGGGCTGTTCAGCATGGAGAAGAGAAAGTTGTGTGAGGAGCTCATAGCAGCCTCCCAGAATCTGAAGGGGGCCCACAGGAAAGCTGGAGAGGACTCTTCATCAGGAACTGTGGTAGGAGTAGGAGGAATGGCTTCCACTGAAAGACAGTATGCTTATATCAGATATTGGGAATAAATTCTTTACTGTGAGGGGGGTGAAGCACTGGAACAGAGAAGTTGCCCAGAGAAGCTGCAGACTCCCCATCCCTTGAAGCATTCAGGGCCAGGTTGGATGGAGCTCTGAGCAACCTGGTCTGGTGGGAGGTGCCACTGCCCATGGCCAGGGGATTGGAACAAGATATCTTTAAGATTCCTTCCAGCCCAAACCATCCTATGATTCTGTCTTGCTTTTACTTTACTAGGGTATTTAATTAAAAACATATCTGTGAAGGAAAGCCCTCCCAAGTGAAGGAAATGAAAGATATATTTAGAGAGAAAATGGCTGCCAGGTGAGAAGCCTGTAGAAGCAGGACTCTGGTTTTTAGCTGCTGTTTCTAGACTTTCCAAAGACTATCCCCAAAAGCTGCTGGGGTGCTTGTTGAACTGAGTATACTTTAAATGAAAAGGTGGATGAAATAATGGGATACGGAAAGATGGTACTGTGGCCACCTCTCAAAACCACTTCTCACTTCTTTCAGTGCAAAGGGTTTTCAGTCATGCTTTTCATCCACAGACACCACACAGACCTAGCTTGCTCCTGCTGGCCAGATTGCCTTTGTAGGCTGACCCATCCCATGAAGTAGCTGGTGTGCAAAGCTGGAATGCTGAAATCTGCAGCTCTGAGTGAGCTCCTGAATCAAGAACCAAGAATCAAGGCAGTGACACCACCTAATTACTCAGAAGATCTCCTGTAGCTGACTGAATATGAGTTCATTTGCCTTAGGACATTTCATCTAGTGACTGTGTTACATCATTGTATTATTCAGACCATATAGGTAACCTTACTACGCTAATTAAATTAATTCAAAATATTTATGTAATTACTAAAGCATGAAACTGGCCAGTGCTGTCTGTGTTAGCACACCCTGCTATATGACCTGAGCTTTAAACTGTGTTTTATCCAATGCAGCTCAAACATGCAGGGACTGAGCTTTCCCATTTTTCTCCCAGAAGGCTGAAGAGGGTATTTGTACAGGCACCAGAAGTTTTAATTAAATTTTAAAATTTAAAATTTTGGCGGGTTTTTTGTTTGTTTGTTTGGGTTTGTGGGGCTTTTATCTGTGGATGACAAGTTGGTGACAGATCAAATTCTTCCTTTCCAAAAGGGATGCCTCTGTTCTTGAAATCCACAGGAATGGCACTGCTGGTGTTTGAGCCAAGTTCAGCACCTGCATCACCCACCTCCTGTGGATAGAGATTTGTGCAGGGTAAGCCCCAAGGTCCAGCTGAGGGAAAAGCTGACAAAGCCCTGACCCAGGCGCTGCTGTAAACCCCAGCCTGATATGACCTTCCTCCCTTCCTTCCCTCCCTCCTTTCTTCCCTCTTGAGGCCTCACAGCAAGGGAGTCGCTGGAATGGCTGAAAGCCTGGAGGACGACGCCCTCTGCAGCTCGCTCCCTCTTTTATTTGGCATCTGAAAGAGAAATGTCTTATTTGGTTTTGGATTTTTTTTTTAAATACTTGCCACTGTAGTTCTGAAAAAATCAATGTATCTTTCTACACTTGGGAGAAAAGGAATTTCCCTGATCCTCTTTGCCCAAAGGCTTCCTTTGAAATCAGCGCTTCTGGCAAGTGATACATAAGTTATATCAGCAAAACCTGTCGTGTGTTTATTAATATTCATAGTGATGGAGACTGGAATCGGGAACTAGAACTTTTTTTTTATTTTGACATGTTTTCTTATGTCAAGTAAAATCCTGTAACGATTTTACCTTGATATTTTGTTCTTTATTTTCATGCTGAATCTCAGTACCAGGAGGTCATTAAATATAGGCTTCTGTTTGATTTTCCAAAGCAGAAAAATATGAGATGAGAACTGTAATTTAATTTCATCATCGATTTCAAAAGTACTTCTTTTGAACCTTGTTTTTTCTCTAAGTCAGTTATACCAGGCTAGATCAAATATGCTCCAGTGGGCAGGGTGTGGAGAAATGAGCCAAAATGAATCATTTCCTACATAAGCAATTTTTTGTGTGTCTAGACACCTGATAACTCATCTAAAGCCCATCTTTGTTAGCTGGTTATTCTCCAGTGTTCTCAGAACTTTTGTATAAGCCTTAAAATCTTTCATCCTGTGTGTTTTCTTGTTCCATGGTTTTTTGAGAATCTTAAAGGGAAAATGATCTTTCCTTAAGTTTTAATTTTATCATTAAAATGGGCACGATTCTACGTATCTCAGCACATGCATGTTTGATAGTGGGCTGGGAATCACATTTATTCTCATTTATTTCTGGGAGCAGTTGGGTACATTCAGTCAATGAAGTTATAAGCTGATAATATACTCTGAAAAGCTGTTGATTATAAGGATTCACCTGCTGACATATCTTTTATGACCTTGATAGCAGCAAGTTGTTTACATGAATGTTTATGATGTACACAAGAAGTGTCACAGACATGTGGGCTCTACACAAAATGTGGTTCTTCACGTGGTTCAGGCTTGGCTTCTCTGTGCTCCCCTGATTCCAAGAGAAACCAAATGGAGTCAGCACAGGACTCCTCTGCTCACCCTTGTTCTGTCCAGCACCTTCCCACCCCTGGAGAGGAACAGAAATGATGCTGTTCTGAGAAACTGGGACAGAAAGAGGGGCTATTGTGCTCCATGCCTGATAAAATAATTAGTTAGAAAGGGGGATTTATAATCACTTTGTAAATTAATTGCATTATTTGTAAATAATGCAGCAAACTGAAAAAGTGTTTATAAAATGGTTTCAGCTTAAGTAGATAAACATACAAGAGACTCTTCTGGAGCAATTTTCTCCATGCTGGAGAGAATTAAATGTACATTTGCAATAATGGAGATTAATATTTCCCACAGGAAATCTATTGGAGGCACATAGATGAACTGGGAGGCCAAAATGATAAAATTGCAGATCTTGCTGTGTTTGTCTGGCATCAAAAATCACTCTGTCCCACCCTCTCATGGCTGGCATCACCTTCAGGACTGATGTAAGTATGTAGTGGGTACTGGGATGAGATGAGGGACACTGTCTGCTTAAGGCCATACTGTTATGAAGATATTTCTTTTTTAAGACTTCCACAGGTGGATTTTTGCAACTAGATTGTATTGCCAACTGGTTATCTTAAGATCAGTAAATAGAAAAATTGTTGCTTTAGTCTTTATGTTCATTCTTTAGTACAAAAAATATGGCAGCAGACATATTTTATTAGAGTCAACTTGGTACAGTATTTCTCCAGTATTTAATGGAAAAGGAGGAGTAAAAAAAGTATTTTAGAAAACTTATGAAAGAAACAGATTCCTAGAATCCTTTAGATTTGCGTAAATTTGAAGCCACATCTTCACCGATCACAGAGCATTCCTATAAGTATTCCAAAGATGGTACAAAAGACATGGGAAATTAAGTACTAATTTGTTTACATTTTTTCTTTTTTTTCTAATACAATAAACCCCTAATTTGCACTCAGAATATACAGTTGGCAAACAAATCTTAAATCTAAATGAGTAAAATATTTTCCAGCACAGTTTTAGGATTATTCAAACTGGAGAAATTGGGCAATTTATAAACAAGTGGGATTTGCAAAGGTAAAGCATAAAAAAAAAAACTTGGGTAAAGTCTGAGGGTGGGGAAGCAATGACAGCATATCCAGGTTCCAGCCCCTGCACAGTGTTACATTTCTGATTAATTCAAATGTTTCTGCTAATGCATTCATGGCTAGCTAATCTGAAAATGGTCAAAGTTCAGTGGTTGTTGTTAGATTTTGTGGTGTGGATTTGCTCATGTCTCTGAACTGTAGTGTTTTCTGTCTGACACTGGTCCCAGCAGCTCTCAGTAAACAGCACAAAAGCTGAAGTCTGTACAGATTGGGCTCCAGCATCAAAGTCACAGCTGCTGGGAGAAAGGAGCACAGAATGTGCTCTGTAGGATCTCTTGCAACAGTCAGGAACCCGAGGATTTTCTCAGATTTTGTTCCTGCTAGTCAGTAACTCCTGATTATATGTAATGTGTTAAAGGATCTTTGAACATAATGGTTAATTAACAAACAAGACAATAACTTGGAATAAACCCATCAGTTTTCCTTTTGTGAATGTAAAAAGGAGATCTTTAGGGGAGCTCATCAGAGACTCTTTCTCCTCTGTGTGATGCCATGACATATACAGAATTAAAACCTCTATATTACTTGTCCATGGATATTAAATTTCAACAGTTCATTAAAGTTAGGGAAAGATGACTGCCATCTTCCCTCTACACACACTTTCTCTTTTTCACTGACAGGTTCATCTGTTTGCCCAAATAATAATTGTCTTTTTATTTTTTTTGTTTCTTTGCAGTGGCTCTCTCTCTTTGCATGGCACCTGTGTCTGTGACAGGGCAGGAGAGCTCCAAAGGATGAACTCCCTGGTCAGCACCTCCCACCTGCAGCTTGCTGCCTTTGCTCTGGGCACCATAGGCTGGATCCTGTGCACGGTCTCAATGGGAATTGTGGAATGGAGAGTGTGGCATGTGGACAACACCACTGTCATCTCCTCTGGCATTGCCTGGGTGGGGATTTGGAAAGTCTGCTTCATCAGTTACCTTTATGTCTCACCTGGCTACAGAGAACAATTTTGCCACAAATTCAGTGGCTATGACTCCTTCATCCCCCATGAAATTTACGCTGCTCAGGGTCTCCTGTTGATTGCCATGTTCATGGGCTTGCTGGGACTGGCTGCTACAATATTTGCTCTGAGAAATGTCTATATGGGAGTCACTCACAAACCTCTCATTGCCCCGTTCTTCCTGGTGGGGGGCTTCTTCTACATATCTGCTGGTCTGTGTGTCCTGATTCCCGTGAGCTGGAATTTCTATTCTGTAACTCACAACCAGAGCATAGCTTTTCCTCCTTCTTACTACATGCCCTCCAGTCCAGCAGCACAGGAAGCTGGTGCTGCTGTTCCTGTTGGGATTGTGGCTGTCATCCTCCTGCTGCTAAGTGGGACATTTTCTCTCTCATACAGATTTCCCATGACTGCAAACACTATCATGAAATCCTGACAGGACAAATCCCCCCCATGCTATTTCAGAACAAGAGCATAGTTAAGAGATAAGGACAGCAGCATGAGTGGTTGTAAAGTTAAAGAACTGCAGAATTTAATTTTATTTTATAGTAGCCATGCTATTTTCTTATATGAACCAGCTGAGTCACGATCTTAGTACTCACCTATTAACAGAGGTTTGTCTTTGAGATAACTGCTGTTGAGCAGCAAATGTGATTAAATTTTGCCAGTTGTCCTCTTTTTTATATGCAAACATTATTCATTAACTTTTTTTTTTTGGTATAAAATGTTTACCATGCTCAAAGAGCTGACTTTGAATGAACTGTCCTGTAAGAAAAATGTGAAGTAACATGTATTAAATGTGAATTTCTTTCCTTGTCAGTACTAAGCTTTTGTTGTTTATTTAGTTACATCTGTAGCAAAGTATGTTTCGTGACAAGTCAAGACTTTTAAAACCAATAATATGATTGTCATCATGGTTGTGTCAAATGACTCTTCCCTGAATTGTCTTATAAATATCTTGCCAGTTTCTCCTCTTCCTCTAGGGCACATAAAGAGCCATTCCTTTACTGCTTCTGTTTTTCTTTCAAGCTATTTGCATTTTATGTTGCAACATGTTTGCCTGTGGGGAAGGTGAGCTCTTTAGTTCTTAATGGAGGCAGAGCCAAAAAGTCTGCAAGTGTTTGCTTCTTCATCTGACACATCACTGAATCCAAATGTATTGCAAAAGACGGAAATAACTTGTACAAGTTATTACAAAACTAATGTCAAAATCAGTGCTCTCAGTAACCAGGAGTACTCAGGGCAACTTTCAGGGTATGATTCATCTGATGTAGAAATCTACATCCAAACTGGTCACTTCAGGTTCTCTTTATAATCAATGTAGAGACAAAGACTGCCCTTTTCCAAGATGCTTAGAATGGCTGGGAGATTACATGCTCCCTGAAAACCTTTTTCTCTTAACCCACTCTAATGGCCACAGCTGCTAACTGTGGCACATATAACCAAACTTCACCTAAGAAAGAAAGAAAGAGAAATGTCCCAAATACTGCAATAAGGACAATTAAAAAAAAAAAAAAAAAAAAAGTTTAGAGATTGGGAGGAATGAGCCAACAATGTTGACAAACAGATGATCTCTTGAAAGAGGTCCTCAAAATGTTGTCACATTTTTAAAGAAATGCCACAGAAATCTAAGTAATTTAGTTTTGCTCTTTTAATTGTCCTCCATTTCTTAAAATACTCATGGATTCATAGAAAAAAGAAAATAATTTTTTTAAAAAATTAAATAGTTTTTGGACGTTGCAAGACAAGGCAAAATGCCAACAAACCAGGACATCTTGCTGGTGGCTTTACTGGCCCAGCCTGTTCTAACAGTTCAATTTTTCCTACACATGGGCTTGACTTTGCTGTACAGTCTGACAAGATAGAAACTCCATAGCACCTTTATTTCCTCTCCAGTCACTTTTTGAGCAGTTTATCTCATCACTGGTAATTATTTCATTGATGCAAGAATCTTAACTTTTGACTCTTTATGATGCTGTAAAGCACTTTCAAGTAGTGTTTCAATGAAGGCAGTTTAATAGCTTATTTCTTATACATTGTTTCCATTTTGGTTTCTAAAGTAAATTCTTTACAATATTGGTAGGTTTCAGTTTTAAAGGTACAAATCAATAGTACTGTCAGTAGTACTGTCATCTCTTCCCTCAGGGCCTACATTAGTATTAGATTATATCATATTATAGTTGTAAGAAAAAAAAAGAAATCTATCCATGTATTTATGCCACCAGCAAACTTATTACAGTAGTAAACTACCAATATTCCCTGGCAGGAAATTACAACTTTAGGAGACAATTACTGATTCTTCAATTCTTTTTGAGGTAATGTATGCACAGAAATGTCAGTAACCCCAACTATATTTGTTAACTTTATTCACTAAATCATTGGGTCCATTTGGCTAAAGACAAAGGAACAAACATCATCAGGGACATGCCAAGTTTCTGTGTTGCTGCCACTGCTGTTTCCGCTGGGAATTATAGTCATCTGTACTGATGTGTGGCTATGAAACATTGGTTGTGTGTCAAACATTACTAGATGGTGAGGAAATTCCTCAGCTAAACACTGGAACAGACTACCTAAGGAGATGTATGGATTCTAAAATAGTTTTCTCCAAAAAATTTTAGGAAAATAGTGCCAGGAAGACTTAGGCATGAGTGAGCCCACCTCAGGACAGAGGGCTTATCTAGATGGAACTCTTGCCATCCTTTCCCAGGATGGAACTTTTCCCATGCTTTCCTATCTCCCAATAGTCACATGGTCCAGATGTTATATGGATATATGGTGAAATACAATCTATGTTCAAATACTAGTCTATATTAAAACTTCAAGTCCTTCTCTGAAGAAAAGATAGGAAAAAAGTCTTACAGAATGATGGAATCATTTAGGTTGGAAAAGACATCTGAGATAATCGAGTCCAACCTTTGGTGATCACTTTGTCAGCCAGACCATGGCCCTGAGTGCTATGTCCAGCTGTTCCCTGAACACCTCCAGGGATGGTGACTGCACCAGCTCCCTGCACAGCCCATTCCAATGCCTGACAAACCTGTCAGTGAAGAATTTCCTCCTGATGACAAGCCTGAACCTCCCCTGGCACAGCTTGAGGCTGTTTCCCCTTGTCCTGTCACTGGTTGCCTGTGAGAAGAGACTGACCCATTCCCTCCTTTTAAGGGAGCCATAGAGAGTGATCAGGTCACCCATGAGCCTCACTTCTCTACGCTACTCTTAGCTCACAACAAAGGAGAGGCAAAACTTCCATTGATTTCAATGCACTGAGCCTGTCTGACCTTGATCCACCAGGGCAGTGTGATTCATTAAAATTTAGTGAATGTTTGCATTCAACACAATTTTGATACTGGAGGAAAGCAGAGCCCCTGTGCTTTTCCTTCACCAGCAAGGTGGCATAATTTCTTTGTGTATATTTACGTGACACATTTATTTTAGATTTGAGAAGCTGAGTTACCTTTCAGTAGGTCTGTTTGTTGCCATGTCAGTTGTGCTTATATATGTACTTTTAGAGGTTGTCTGTAAAATCAGGCAACTGAAATGGTTTTGGTTTAAAACTCAAAAATGCAAAATTATTTTGGAAGACTATTTTTAACCTAGACTGCTTTAGAGACCTACTCAATAGCCTGGCCCCACACTCATTTGCAGCAGCACAATTGAGGACAGGCAGGAAGCTGTAATGCAGGCAAGAGTGAGAGGCCAGGGCTGTGAGGTAGGGAGATAAGGGGCAAAAACCTCCTAAGCAAATTTCACCACAGAATAGATCATATCATGAAGCTCTGTCTCCAGCTTCAGTGCAAACTGGGACCTGCTCCCTCCCCAGTGACAGCACCGCTCCCCTTGTGGGCTCCACCCTGTCTAGGAATGTCTCCACACTGGCCTCAGTCTACACATAAACCAGTCAAGCTTTATTTTTTCTGAGTTTACAATAAACAAGTACCTTGTGATTCACCCACATGTCTGAATTCACTGCTGGGGGAATATTCTGAATACCAAGACCCCCTTTGAGTTCTGCTGGGGGACAATGATGAGGCTCCCATCTTTGACCTCCATAACATACTCCTTGGCATTAATCCACCACAGGATGCATTTTCTTCATCTTACTTACATGTACTATCTACCTCACTTGTCCATTCATGGCCACAGACCAAAAAATATATGAATATACTTTCAATATTCCTCTAGGGTGGATGATCAAGTAGAGAATGGAGCTGAACAGTGCCTGACAGAAACAGCCCCACAGCACAAAGCCTGCTGAGTTTTTGCCCCCAGATGAATAAACAATTCAGGACAACTGTCATTTGTGCTCAGGCAATGGAAGCAGGATGAACTGGAGACATTGTAGAGCAGAGTAGGTCATCAAATTAGCCAGGTAAACAAAATTTTTATTTGAATCAGCAGTTCTACATTAAGACAGTCTCAGCTGCAGATTTAGCTGATTAAAAACAACGTTAGGCTCAGAAAGAAATGTCTTTGTTGTCACATGGCTTATGGTATATTACAATGATGAGAAAGGAGATTGTTTTCATGGATATTTTTAGACCTGCAACCATTTTCCCCTTAGAATGGAAAAACTGAAATGTCACAGCAAATTTCCTCCTCTTTGGGCCATGAAATACTTTAGGACAAAGAGTTTTTGCTTAAAAAATGTAAGTCTGGCTGGCATAGTGTTAATGGCAAATTGTTTTCTTAAAATAGGAAACCAATGTACATTAAATTAAGGGTTCCCAGAAGAGACATGTTCTTGTGAAAAATATACCTTTTTCAAAACTGAATTGGGATTCCTTTCATTTTTGCCAGCACCTGTATTGTCAAATCCAGTATCAGCTCATAAAAACATATTTTTCAACTGACCTATTTCCCCCTTTCCACTGCTCAGATAATTTACTGTTTCCCTTGCTTGAGAGGGTTCGATAATTAGCTGGGTGCTTTGGAGTGCGCTGGCTCTTAATTATTGTGTCTAAACCAACTGCATGCCAAACAAGAAAATATATGTCAATCTCATCTCAGAATTATAAACCAAATAAATACTGGCTTAAAATTAGGAATGGAGTACAGCATGCAGTGTTAATACCCAGTTCACGGAATGTCACATCACTGCCTTCCTCTTGGGTTATATGTGGGAAAGACCAAGTATGAGGTTAATTCCCAGGATGCTATTTGAAGAAGCACATACAGTCTGACTGTCCAAGGTTACTTCATGTGCAGGCTGATTTTCAGCAGCTGAACATGTGGCCCCATTATAATATAAATAGGGAAAGGTGAAAAATTAGAGTGGGTGAGATAGCATGTGAGAAACAGAACAGGAGGCATTCATGGTACCCACAACTACATAGGTGCACTGCAGCTGCCAGCTGACTGAAATTGAGGGTGAGGGGGGAATCCCTTGAACACCAGAAGTGCTTAAAAAACCCTGAAGAATACAGAACTGGAAATGAAGCATTCACTGGTTGGGGAAGAGATTTGAAATATTGGTGTTATTGCTGAACGCGGAGATGTTTCATCTATCTCTGTAAGAACTACATAATACCCAGTAGCTATCCCTGGCTAAAAAAGATCTTGGGGGAATTTGAAATCACTTCAAGTCAGATCCCTAGGGATTTATCCATATAATGCTGTGGCCATCCATTTACTTGACTTTCAAAAGTCCTACTGAAAAGCTTTATTGGTCTGCATGCAACCTTCAGAATAATTGATTTCAGTGGACCTCACATATGAGCTTTAGTATTCCAAATATGTGTAAGGGGAACATATTTGACACACAATTTTTCCTTACAACAGTTACCCACTTGTAAAATAAAGATAGTAGCAACTCACAGAAAGGTATGATAATGAAAATACTTAAGTATAATGATTGGTATGATGGAAGCCACAGAAAGTACTACAATAGATCTGCTGAACCACTGGTTTGTGTTCACTCTGAAGCCAGGCTCAGGGATGCAGGGGTCCCCTGGGTGTGTGATGCTGCCTTGCTGTTACCAACTGAGCAGAGACAGAAGAGGAATGGTGTCATGCAAGGCAAAGGGGGGAAAACTGGGACAGCAAGGGAAAAGGAAGAAGAAAGAGAGGGAATGAAAGGGAAAAAGAGGCAGATTGTAGGATGTTATAAAAATAAGCAAAATTAGTGCTGATTGACATCATGATAATAAATATTTGACTAACAAGTGATTTTGTCAAATCTGGGAAAAAAAGGATAAAGAAAAAAGAAGGAATCATGTTTCAAAGAGAAGCCAAAATGAACAACACAAATGTCACATGAAAAGGGAGGTAGATGATGCAGAAGGCAATACTACAAAACAGCAGAGAGGGGCCCACATTTAACCAGAGCAACTTTGGCAGAGTCCTCCTTGGGGGCAATGACTTAGATGGGAACTGCATCCTTTGCAGCACTGTGAACATCAGGGACTCCACTGACGCAGTGCCAGCAGCAACCATGTGTGCTGAACCCCAATCTGCTGCCTTGGCCAGGAAGTAAAACAATTTGCTGTACTTCCCTCTGCCCCCCATGTATCCATCCTGGATGTGCTTGCCTATGGCATGGCTGTGGCACTTGTCAAAGTGTCTGCACCATGCCCTGTTGGTGCCACCCCAGCTGGTCTGCATGAGCGAAGCTCGGCTGGATGCTGGGTGTCACCTGCCAGCACTGAGCATAGCTTACCAGGGACACCTCTGGCATCTCCTCCAGCACTGCTCAGGTGGGAACTGGGAAACCGGAATGCCCACTGCAGAGTCTCCAGGGACTTTTCAGCAAAGGTCTATCACAGAGTTAAGATCAGTGAAGACTTTACCCCCTGGAAACCCTGGTTGTTCAGAAGCTTTCATTGGCTGCTACAATTCTGGGAGCACTAGGAATGACCTACAAGCTTTCTTCTAAGAAATAGTTATAATGGATATGCTCAAAATCCACATATCAGCTTTTTCCTAGCTGGGGAGGGTGTGGAAAATGATCACTGGCCTATGTGTGTTAATCCCTGAGAGCTGCAGTTTGTGGTGTGCAGCACAAGCCGTGGTGTCTCATTTCCCCTCTGCCCACGCCAGCCTGGGGCACAGGAAGCCGCTGCTGCTGGCATCCCTTGTCCTGCTGCAGTGGGACCTTTCCTTTGAACATAAAATGCCATTGTGCTGCATGCCAAGGCTCCTCCTGATAAAACAGCCCTCAGATGCCTGCCAGAATGTGAGGCAGGGCTACAGCATAAACACAGCAAACCAGTGACTTCATCTGCCCAAGGAGCTCTCGGGGCTCAGCTGTGGCTCTTCAGTGACATTCATCCATTGCTGTCAGTTCATTCAAGGGAATGGAAATACACTCTGTGACTAATTATTTTCAGATGAAGAATTATTTTTTTAAGCTAACTTTGAAACACTGCTATGTTTCACACAGGTACCTGACTTCCGTGTTGCTGAGGAGTGTTATTTCTAAAGTGACCTCCTACATAAGTTGGACTTTTGTTTTTCAAAGATACCTAAATTCAGCGTTCATTTAATTGAATTTTGCCTGCTACAATACAATGCTGCATCAATGATTCCTTTACCAAAACAGCAAAAATTATTCTTTTTTAATAACATTGTTTTAGAACTAAACTGCACTATGTAGCACAGAGATCATGGCTTACATTGCACACAGTATTTGCCTTGGTTAAGTATAGATTTAAATATTTTAACCTCGGAATAAAATGGGATTGTGGAAGTCACTATACTTTTTAATGTAAGGGTTTCAAATTAACTGATATGATATCCCACTGGCAGGAATGCACTGAGCACATTCCAGTTTATCCTATCTTTCTGTGAACCCACACCATGAAAACATACCCCAAGAGCCTATCAATGGGATTAGTTACAAGAGCCTTAATAATTTATCTTCTTTCTACTATTTCTCAGAAATGTTTGTATCCACCAGAACATCTCTCTATAAATAGCTTCATTTCCAGTGATAACCCATGAATTCTCAGACTTACATTTTGCAGCTGTAAATAGTAAACATTGCTTAGTGTGCTAATGGTTCAGAATTCCCAAATGATCCTGGTGATGTTCAAAACCAATACTGACATTCCCCAAAACTGGTGGCATCTTCAGTGCTTCCAGGGCCCTTCTGGCTTCCATGCTCAGCCCAGGCCTCAGAACCTGCTGCCATGTGCTGCTCGTGCATTTGAAATGCTGCTTGTCAGGCCACTTGCAGAATGAATTAACACTACCCATACGTCAGGAGGCGTTTGTCCACAAATTTCACAAGCTTTGACGTGAACATTAAAGCAGCAGTCTCATAAAGATCATTACTTTAAAAGCTGCTTCTGAAAAAAAACATTTCTTGCCTTTCCGAGGCCCAGAAGTGCTTCAGAAAATCTGTTCTGTAGCTGAAACTTCGTACTTGTGGCAGCAAATACAAAGTACTCTGGAATAGACATAAGCAAAACTAACCTGAGTTTGAAAAGACAATTCAGGCTTTTAACCTGAAAAGTGAATCTTACAGGAATCTGATTGTGGAAGTCAGAGGGAATTAACAAAATCACTCAGCATCTTGCAGGATTGCTTTTTAATTTTAGTCTAAAAAGGCTGAGCTCTGATGTGCAAAACTGCCTAAGGGTATACTGTGAAAACTTCTTGGTTTAAACTAAACAAAAAACTAGGCATTTGAAGAAAACTATCCGAAGTCCATACCACCTAAATTCTCCATTATTTTATTTGCAAATCATGTTTCTAGAGAATCTGACAAGGAACTCCAATTCTTTTTAAATTACCCTCATTTTAATGTCTGGTATGATACCTTAAGAGATCTAAGACTTTTTCTTGTCTAAATAACCAGTGCAACCTGGAGATCACACAAGCATATCAGCAGTGAAGGACAAGCCACTGGAGGCATAGTAGAAGAGCAATAGTGGACAGAGAAATAATTAAAAAAATGTCATGAGGGGTAAAGAAGAAGAGACTTGAGTAAGTCACTGAGGACAAAATGGTGAAAGAGGAATTCAGAGGGAGGACAAAACCAGTAAGTACACAGAGAGAGAAGGTGGCTGGCCTGTAATTTCATGGCTGACAGAGCACCTAGTGCTCCAACCCACAGGGCACAGGGAAGGAATGTTTGACAGTGAAGAATACAAGCAACTGCAGATTTATATACTATGTACAAAATACATTTTTTAGTACACAGGAGCCTTGGCAGTTCCTGTCCTCGTATTAGTGTTCATCTGCCTAAGCCTTTTTCAGGAGTTAACTTTTGGAATTAAAGGCTGATGGCAAAACATCTTATTTTAGATGACCAGCACCATCATCCAGAGAAAGTATATCCATGTACTCCCAGCTAACAGCTTTCTCTGGCCATTCACTGCTGCTGAATTATGCTGCAATAGGAAGATTTAACCCCAAATCCAGTCTAATCCTTTGTTTACATAAAGTCTTAGAAATCATGCTCAGTTACTGGAAAGCCAGCAGAGGAAGCCCACATTAACACAGCCTTTTACAAATGCTTTCTCTGATTATTTCAGTGCTAACACATAAGCAAAAAGCCCCAATGAAAAAGAGCTCTTTGTTTTTTAAAGCAAGAACAGTTTACAGTAGAGGTGGATAGACCAGATAGGAGGAGCTTCTGCTTTCAAGCTTTTACTAATCACAAACTCTTGTATCAGGCCACTTTGGCAGATTGGTACTGGTGACCAAAGTCTGGTTAAGGAACCACAAAAATGCTGTTACCCAGCTCCTGTGGTAAGTGATTTAATCTCTGAGCAATGCCAGACACACAACTGTTGGGAGATGCATTCATGTCTGCAGCACTCAGAAAATTGTTTGCATTGCTCAGACAACACCTGGAAGGCAGAATCAAGGATTGGTGATTTCATTACCATTAAAAGTAAGCAAGTAGCTACAGATACCAGCTTGGTTTTAGGACAGGCTGCCTTTTTGCCAAATAATCCCTGGGAAAAAAATTATCAACTGACAGCATAAAATGAAACCAATTAACATTAGTTGGGAAACTCATTAATGAGTCTTGTCCTGTAATAGATAAACACAAAAATTTAATATTCCTGAAAACTCTACTTATCTTAGTTCAGCCTTCTTGGAGTAACCACCTGGCCATGGGATTATGAAAAAAACCCCACATTGTTTGTGATTTTTGTGTTAGTCATTTGAATAATAAAATTAAATAATCTTGACTGAGAAGCTTTCTACTCACATGAAAGGCATGAAAGAAAATATTTTTCTTACAACTTAAGAAAAATTGTTTACAAAGAAAGATGCCTCTTAGAATAATTTGGTCAAGTGTTTTAGACCAGATGCAATTGCAGGACTGAACACTTGCAACGACCATCCATGACAGATTTCCTTAAGGGAAATCATCATAAAATAGTTTGGCTTGGAAGGGATCTTTAAGGCTTGTCTAGTCCAACCCCCCTGCAAAGAGTAGGGACATCTTCAATGAGATCAGGTTGCTCACAGACCCATCCAACCTGCTCTTGAATGTTTCCAAGGATGGGTACCCACCACCTCTCTAGGCAACCAATTACTGTGTTTCACCATCCTCAATGTAAAAATCTTCTTCCTTATCTCTAATCTAAATGGATCATTCTTTAGTTTAAAACCATTACCCCTTGTCCTATCACAACAGCCCCTGTTAAATCTACCCCCTAAATTCTCCATGTTGATGAAGTTAAAGTTTCCCAGTTAAATATCTCAACTGAAACCTCAGGATAGTAATTTGAGGGATTTTTTAGAGATGCAGCCCACTAGAGTAAAACAAGCTATTTATGCCACTGCTACAAGGTTCTGAAATTATTCCTTTGGCTTTCCTGTGAGAGGCATGGACCAGGCTGAGGAATGAGATGGTGTCAATCTCAGACAAAGGTCTGGATGCTCACACATTGGACTCAAAAACCTTGGAGATCTTTTCCAACACTAGTAATTGAATGGTTCTGTATTAACATCCTCTATTATGTGAATTTTAGAAGCCCAGAGACATTTTATAGCTTTTCCCCCCCATCACAGTGAATGAGAATTAAATTCAGTATTTTTCTTAATCAGATATTAAAAGAAACCTTACCTGCAGACCCCATGGAAAGAGCAAAACACCACACAGGGTTCAATGTCTGGAAACTCTGGGGACACCCTGTTCCTCTGACCCTTCTGCTTTTAAAGAAATGTGCTGTTGTGATAAAAAATAGTGATTAATAACCTCACAGGCATTTTTTAATGGCTGTCACTGCATGTTGTGAGGGGCTGAATCCATTAAATCTTTGCAGGATACAATGTAGACTTCAGGTCACCCCAGAACTCTGGCCTTCTTTTCTGTAAATTCATTCTGATGCCAAGCACTTGGTTTTCAGTGAATGTTTCATTTTCTTCATGGCTAGCATTGCACCCACCAAAGATGTGACAACAGCTGATCACCTTCAGTTAGCAATTTCCTGTCCATCATTTTTATCTTGCCTAATTGGAACTGCTTTCCAGGTATTAGGGTGGGGTTTGTATATAATACCAATGCTTCCTATAGAATGGAGACTGTGGAATACTAAGGTCACTACTTTCAGCTCATTTGTGGATGTTTCATGGTTCAGACTCTGGAAAGCCCCACATTAGTTCAAAGAAATTTTATAAAAGTTTTTGTCATTTGTTATATAATCCTCCTGTCTCTACAGGAGTTATTGCCCACCAAGACTGCTCTATAATAGCTGCTGCCATGGAGATAGCAAGGATACAGTTGGACCACTTTGCCCTGTGGGATATCTCCAAGTAAGAGTTTCAAAAATATTTCATTTTACCAAGTGGGAGGAATCCTAACCACCTTTCCTATCAACTGTTTCAATGCCAGTAATCTCGAGTTCCATTAGTATTTTAAAAATCAAGGCATTTCTTTTTCTCCTGAATTCAAATGAAGGGCGAGGTTCCTTCTCAGGCAGCTGGGGATGCTGTTTCTACCTCCTAATGTTCCACAGTTTGGAAAGCAAAACTTGGTGCATAGATTTTGTTGCGACCATGTCAAGTATTTGAAGGTTTTTATGCTAGCTGTGATTTCCATGGCTTAACTCACATATACATCCACTGTATATGCTGCAACTTTGTTTATATTCACCTTTCGGAATGTATGAGGATAAGAAAAAAATTAATAAAAATAAGCTTTGTCTGTCTGAGATTGCCCTAGAGTGTTTTTGCTCATTGCTGCTCAGATTCTGCAATTTTTGGAGCTGCCCCAATGGCATGGGGAAGGAAGGGGGCTGCAGAAGGGCGTACAAGGAACCTGAGGATAGACCGGCTCACGGGGCATCCGTGGGGCCTGCAGCGAGAATATAAAGCTTTCCTGCAAATAGCTTCAAACCATGTGTAAGGCTAGTCACCGGAATGTTCAGCCCAGAAAAAAGCGAGTATTTCTGGGAGAAAGGCCTGTGGAAAGGCAGAACTGTGAAAGCCGGGCGCTCCGCCGTTCCGCAGCACCCTCAGCGTCAGCCGGCGGCTCTCTCGGGCCGGGCGCCGTCATTCGCTTGGCGGCGGGGGCGCTGCAACGTCGCAGAGCGCTCCGGCGGAGGCACGGGGCCTCTTCCCCTTCTCCTCCCCACAGAGAGACACCGGCAGCTGCGGGGGGAGCTGCACCGGGGGGCACAGCCGACCCCGGGAGAGCCGATCCCGGCGCGACCCCGGGAGAGCCGACGCCGGCACAGCCGATAGCGGCACGGCCCCGGGAGAACCGATCACGGCACGGCCCCGGCACAGCTGATCCCGGCACGGCCCCGGCACAGCTGATCCCGGCACGGCCCCGGGAGAACCGATCGCGGCACGGCCCCAGGGGGCGCGGGAAAGGCGCTGCTGCCGGCGGCCGGCAGAGGGCGCGCGGGGGCAGCGCCGCGCCCGCCCCGCCCCGCCCGCCGCAGGGCGCGTGCCCGGCGGAGCCCGCGTGCGTGCGTGCGTGCGCACCGCGCTCTGGGGGAGCAGCGGCCAGGGCAAAACAGCGCCCCCGCCGTAGGCAGAGGAATGCCTGTGTCTGCGGCCGTGTTTGCCCTGCTCAGGCCCCACAGAGCAGTTCGGCCCCTATGGAAGAAACTCCTTCCTCGGGCCGGTGCCGGAGGGAGGCTGGCCAGGCGGGCGCGCTGCCCTCGGGCACCGGGAGGCAGAGCTGCGCCTTCAGAGTGGCTTCTGCAGAGGGTCCGAGTGCCTCCTCAGGGTCCGAGTGCCTCCTGCAGAGGATCCGAGCTCCGGCCGCTCTGCTCGGGGGCTGCCGCTCGCCGCTGCCCACAAACACACGAAGATACCAGAGGCCGTCCGGACAAAGGTTTTAAGGTGATTCAATTTCACCACAGCCCCACAAGCCCATGAGGAGACAAGGCCGGGCAGCATGTGAGGGTGCATCACCTGAGGTGTCCGGGAAGAGGCTTTCAGAAATCTCAGAATGGGTTTGTGTTGGACGGGACCTTGAAGATCTCTAGTTCATTCACCCTGCTGCACACAGAAACACCTTTCACTAGATGAGGTTCCTTGGAGCACCATCCAACCTGGCCTTGGACACTGCCAGAAATAGGGAATCCTCAGCTCTTCTTCCAGTGCCTCACCACCCCACCGTAAAGAATTTCCAGCTAACACCTAACCCAAACCTACTTTCAGTTTGAAGCCATTCCCCCTTGTTCTGTCACTACACGATCTTGTAAATTGACTCTCCATCTTTCTTGTGGGCTCCCTTTAGAAGAGGCTGCTGGAAGATCCCTTCTCTTCTACAGAGTGAGCAACCCCAGTTCCTTCATGCTTTTCTTATAGGAGGAAAGTCCCTGTAATCAGCTCAGTGGCCCTTCTCTGGACTTGCCCTAAGAGGTCAATGCCCTTCTTGTGCATGGGACCCCAGACCTGGATTCATTTCTCATAAGATTTATGACCAAGATGCTGGAAAACTGGCTTTACTGCCTACATCCCTTCAGCCCTTTCCCTCAAAGTTCCAATAATTTAAATAATACCGTATTTGTTGGGGTTTTTTTCTTCTGACATACTTTGTCCTATTCCACTCACTTTCAAGTTCTAGCACTTCTAGACAGTCAATTTCAGAAATTCATCTGACTTCATTTATACCAGGCTGAGACTATGCAGGATTTGAACCATGCAGTACTGGCATGCTACATGAGCTGGAGGCTTCCTAGGGTGCTTGCTCTGTTCCCACACTGCTGTTCAAAAGGATGTTAGTGTCACTTGAAAGACCAACGTTCCCATATTTCATGAGATGGTATTGCTCTGTGTGTATTACAGGGCAGAATTTAAATATAACACCCCCAAGCTTCTACTCTGTTACTGAGAATGAAGCATCCTGGGTCTAACATAGGAACAGCACTGTACCCTAATGCTGGTTTAGTTCTTGTGAAAACTGCATTTCACAATGGCAACATGATAGACCACTGTCTGCTGCAGCCTGAGCTGGGGCAGCGACTGGCATGATAATTTATTGATGTAGCTATGAAAGATATGCTTATTTTACTTATTTTACTCTTTTTAAATGACTAAATTATACTACTGTGGCAAAATAATTATGATTATTGTGGAAGACTCTTTCAGTTTTTATGGCAGATACTCTTTGTCTTCCGAATACCTCATTTCCCTTATGCAAGAGAAATTTTTCTCCTTTCTTTCTTTGATTTTCCTGGTGCTTGACATTGTTTGGTAATTTCCCTTCAACAGCACTTCCACATCTCCAACAGTTCAGGAGATGAGATATTACAAAAACTGTGTCCTGAGAAGCACAGTGTGTATTACACGCCAAACTCTTGCAAATATTTCAGGTTGTTCACATTTTAATCTGTTTGATGAAGTTCATCTGGAGGAGGGCCTGGACAGGCAGTGATGAGATGTTTGGATTCAGTTTCAACACAAACCATCAAATGACATCTCTTATGCCAGTAAAAGGAAACCAACCTTAGGAGCCTTCTGGTAAAGCCTTCCTTCCTTTGGAGAATTTATAGAAAGGAAACAAAATAAACCTAGCCTTTTATTTAAAAATAACTTGTGGTTCTCTCACAGACACAACTGAAAACAGCCTTGACCAGGTAGGAAACACCTGATTTTTAATTTTCTCTCTAATTTTAAATCTATGATTAAGGTATGTGGCTAGCAGAGTATAAAATCCACTTTAAGCTCTACAATAAACATTCAGAAGTGTTTATATAATTAGATACTACAGAACTAAGATAACATGATGGTGCAAAAATCTTACAGCTATCAAAGACAGCTAATAAGTTGCCCTGTGCTCTGCCATTTAAGCACATTTAAATGCTATTTGAGCTGTGTCACACTGATTTAAGGAAGCTGGGAGAGGGAGTTAGCTGCACACTATACTGTACCCAGACAGTTTGGGATGGCGTTTTGAAAAACATTCATGGATAATTGATCCTCAATTGCTTTTGACCAGAAGCTTTCCTTTTTCTTGCACTGCAAAGCAGTATTGGGCACCTAAATAATGGAAGGTGCCTTTCACTCCAGCTTTCAGGATTTTATCTAAATGAAAAAAAAATCAAAATTCAGTTGGGGTGGAAAAGAAAAACTCCTTAGCAGGTAATATTAATAGGTAATCCTTAAGACAGGAGGCAAAAACTAGATATGCAAAACTTTTTCTGCCCTCAGAATGAATGGTGCTACACCTAGTTTAAATGCCATGACAGCTCTCATTTGGATCAGCACTACCCATAAATCAGCTTTCTCATAAATAACTACAAAGCCAGAAAAAAATTGCAATCTTGTGCAGCAAGAGGGAGTGTTTGCATTGACACAGATATGTGTTGTGCCCTGACTAGTAGCATAAACATTTTTTCTGGCTGAAAATTTTCATGCTTGGTTTGGGTTCCAAAAAAAGAGATGGAGATGGAAAGAAGAAAGTTAAAGTAACGTGAATTCTGGGAAAAGATTTTAGATCTATACATAGGCAGATTTCAGTAAATATATGAAAGATGACAAAAGACATAATATGAAAAACAGAATTAAAGCAAGAAACAGAACCACGAAAGAGGTAAATTTTATATTCTTTGCTCATAATTTTCAAATATGAGTTGGTTATCAAAATGCATATGCCCTGTGAGTGGGCAAGTAAAGTTCCTATTGAACAATTTTTAGGACAGCGAGTGATACTGCAAACACAATAAAAAATTAATTTTCTTGCAACCAAGAAATAAATGTCAGTAATCAGTATGAGTAATTAAACTGGTTTATTTTTAAGTGGCATGTGTATGACAATTAATGATAATAATTATTGTGCTGGTTTTTCTTTCAGTGCTGCCATCAGTATCCCTTTGGCTGTTTGGCTTTCATAAAGACTCCTAAATGTTTCCTTGCAATGCAGGCTATTTCCTTTGGACAGAGAGCTACTTACTGTGCTGGCTCTGAACCTGCAGTACCAGGAGCAGCCAAACTGCAGGCTGTGGTTTGTGAATCATACCTCTGTCTTTGCCTCCAGCATTGCTTGAATAAGAATATGGAAAATCTGTTTCCCTAAGAACTAGAGGTGCCTGTGGAATCTAAGGTAGTGTGTTGCCTCGATTTTCATGTCAATGAAATATTCTTCCCTCTAGAAATGCATTCATGTTCTGTGCATGTTTTGTGGGAAGATTAGGAATACTTTCTCCTCCTGGAAGGTATTTCTGAAGGTGCTTCTCAAAGCCAGTTGGATTTGAACACGTGAGGGAGGAGGAATGTCATTATGCCTTCTCGGGCCTCTGCTTCTGGTCTCTTCGAGCTGGAATTTCTATTCAGTTGTAAACAATGCAAGTATCTCCTTTCCTCCTCCTTTCCGCCTGCCCTCCATCCCAGCCCGGCAGGAAATGGGGTTTGCTCCTCCTCTAGGGACGCTGTACGGCTCTGTGTGCCTTACAGGGGGATCTTGCGTCCATAACCAGGCAAGTCTTCTGTGGAGACAAATCCTGTGCTCGCAGCACCTTCGCTATCCGTCAGTGGGGCACGCTCGGTGCCAGCAGCTGGTTGCAGGAAATGCTTTGGCCTATGATCCTCTGTGGGTAGGTAATATTTGAGTTAGCTGAGGACAAATAAAGCTGATGGTTGGAAGTCACAAGAACAAAACTTGTTTTTGCTAACGAGCTAGCATGTGCAGGGATTTGGCAGTGTGATTGCCAGCTGCTACAGCTTGCAACTGAGGTCACCTTCTCTTTGCAGATAAACATTAGTCATTTACTAAAGAATGCAAAAAACAGGTGTTAGTGTTCATTGGTAATCTGTTCTTTCAAAGGGATGCTGTAAGATAGCACCTGACATAGAACAATTCTTTCTATGCCTGTTGTTATTAACATAAACACACTTGTACTGTTACTTAGGCAGTACCATTGGTATGCATAGTACAGAAAACATAAACAAAATGAAAGATGCTTAAGCCAGATGAAATTACAATTAAACTAATGACAGACAAAAATAAAGGAAGTGTGGCAGGAAAATGCGAAAGAACATAGAAATCACTGCAGCCTATGGTCTTTTAAAATTTATTTTTAATGCTGTTGTTTTTAAAGAGGCAGTTCTGCATTTTATGGCCATTATGGGAATTGAAGATTGAAGCTGGAAACTGTTATCTCTATGGATTTTGAAATGCAGGAGTGCTTTCCTCACATGATGAGAGAAGATATTGAAGACTAAGAAATTTGCCTGAAAAAACCCACAGTGATTTATGGAAAAAGAGAATTAAGCTGTCATCTGAACATGTGCCCTCTGGAGCAATTTTAAATTTAACCTTCCTATCAGCTTTTAAACTTAACCTTCCTGTAAGCTGTAAAACGTAGTAGGAGTTCTCTCTGAAGGCCCTGTCTACACTCAAATCGACACGTTTAGGTTGACCTGACAGGAACAGATTTCATTAGATCACTTCAAACTTAGGGGTAGAGAAGTCCAAAATGAAATTAAGAAAGCATTTAAATAAAATACATCTAAATATGAATGTATTTACAAAAGGTATCCATTCTTCTATGGTAGACTTTACATTTCTCTAAAATCACAGTGATTTTTACATTTTGCTGTTTTGGCAGATCAAAGACTTACTAGAGAAAAGTCAGGCCTCCCTGCTTTCAATTCACAGACCCACTGAGAATGAGATTGACCATCCAGTGCTGACCCTCATCCTGCAGCTCTCACGCCCCAAATGGCGCTGCCCAGCTTCTGGATCCCCACCTCAGCAGTGGGACACGAGGTAAAGGGAAGGGGGAGGGAATGTGCCAGCAGGGAGTGTTGCCTTTCTGCATGGTGTGGGTAAGAGGCTCTAGCCAGAGGGTGCTTTATTCAGTATGGCATCACTGCAGCTGGAGCTGATCCTGTTCCCTTTGGTTAGGATTTAACCACTGTAACAAGGAGTGGTTGGTTCAAGTCACATCTTCACATGATGTGAGACATGGATGTTCCATGGATGTTGACTATTCCCTAAAAAAGGATTGTCTTGTCTCATACTGATTTCAATGGGATTTGTAATGTATGGCACGATTGAAAAATACAGTATAGCTCTAAACTGAAGACACTGGACTTTTATTCTCCCATGTAAAAAGGGGATGCTAAAAATGAGAATGAAGAAACTGTGGTTGCTAATAATTCTAATTATGTTCTAGTATTTAAGAGTGGTAGGAGCCTGTTCTGCTGAAGAAGGACCTTGAAAAGCCAAGACAGACATGTATAAAGTGTGATACAGTATTACACACAGTCAGCACACTGTCAGTCTAACTGCAGTCTGACTTTGTGCAGGTATTATCAAATTGTGTCTCAAAGATTAGTGGAGCAGCTTTGAAGATGGTACTGAAGCACTCCTCCACTTCAAGACAAGTTACACTGGGATGATACACATTCAGAAAAAACAATGATGCCAATGCAAAGTAATCTCAATTTTCCTTCAGGTATGATGTTCACAACTACATTTTTTAAATGTAGGAGATGAACAACTACCAAAGAATTGCAAAGTTTTAAAAAGTTAAGTTCCAAAAGAGTGTGAAACAGTGGGGGTGAGCAGAGAAGCAGCACCCTAGTAGAGCTAAAACATTTTTCTGCACTTTTCTGCATCATTTTCTTTTTGTCACGAATTGTCGTAGCCTTCCAGCCAAAATTATTGGGATTTTTTCCATTGTACATGAAGCATTTTTACACAATAATTGCATCTATTCTTAGCAAGATGCTCTTTAGTGTGAATTCTGTCTATTGTTAGAAAGTGTTGTTGAGAAAATATGATTCTAATCTTGTGACTTTTTGCCTTGATATCAAGAGAGTCACTGCCAAATATGCAGTCATATATTTTGTTAATAAAAACAAGTTACAGAATCTATTAATAGAGTGGTACTAATAATGATGTTGCTAGGGGGAAGGATTATATCTCATTTTACTTCTAGTAAAATGGTGCTCCCAAAGGGTCATGATATTAGGAAAATTAGCTGCTGTTAACCTAGTTGATCTACAGACTGTCTCATAGGAAAAAAAAAAAGTTGGAATAACCACATGGAAAGGAAAATGCCATTTATAAGTTTTTCCAGCCAAAAGAAAAACATTATTTTATTTCAGTCCTAAGGCATACCACTGACCTCTGCTTCAAGGGGACATCTTTTGTAGAGTACAGTCCTGTGCCTTTGTGATAATGTTGGCAACCACAGCAAAGAAAGGAACAGAAACTCACAACAGAAAAGAGAACAACATCTGAAGTAGTCATTGCTCATTTTTTAGATTTTACTTTTATAGGACATCCTAAACACGCTGACCAAAACTTCTGCAGAGCTAGTGGTTATAGAAGAGTGCATACTAATAATGTGTGTCAGGTGGATGGCAACAGGAAGATCCAATGGACTACCAAAGCTTTCATGGACACAATTATAATGTTCTGAATAGCATTGTCAATTGCTTTTTTGCTTTCATTTTCCTTTTTTCTCCCCCTCTGTGTGACCTCTCTAGTATCTTATCCGGTTTTATGATGAAATTATAATCTATAATCTTCAGATTAATCTATAATCTTCAATTCAGGCATAGATTAAATTTATGTCTCACCAGACTTTAAGCATATCATACATACTATTCCATTTTGAGCTTTTTATGATTTGGTTTGGTTTGGGTTTTGTGTTGATTTAATTCCAGGAAACATTTAATGGCCTGCAGATTTGTGTTCTCCCAGTTGTGTCAGTTATTGGCACAAGTGGTTTCTGAGCCCTACAAGCCAAGGAATCATTTAGTAGGCATCTTTAGGACAGCCAGGCCTGGAAGCTGGGCATGGCAGCCTCCCTTCCATCCTTCCATTGGATGTCTGCAGGATGCTGGCAACTGTTAAAAGGAAAAAGAAGCAGTTCCTCAACTTCACCCCAGGGAAATTTCCCTCTGGCAATCTCAGTGTCACTATTTGTGAAGGAAACATGGCACCCTTAGACCTGCAGTCTGTTGTCAGTGGCACTGCTCAGTGCTGGGCACACAGGGAGGTCTCTTCACCTGCATACTCAGTGCCATTTTAAACCTCTCAACTTTGATTTTCATAGAACTTTGCATTTTCCCCTTCTGTGTCCCAAAACCTGGAAGTGTTTAGTGCATGAGGCAAGACACTATCCTAAGAGAAAGTCTGGTGATTAAATTGCAGCCCTGTCTTTGCCACAAAATTCTTCATTCTTTGTGATGATGGACATATTTATAACACATATATGACAGCAGTCATTTATAACAGAGATTACCAAGGGTATTCTTCATTCAGATTCTTCATTATCTGCTTAGGGAATTCATGGTGTGTTTATAAAAATCCAGAGCATCCAAAACAAGAGTAGAGTCAATAGAGAGGAAAATACATTGACTTTTCTAGAGGAGCACAGAAAATAAGTCCTTTCTGTTTGGAGTCAGACAAAATCTGCAGAGTAATATTTGCATGACACAAGGAGTAACCGCACAGATCTCTCCAGCATCAAACTCTGGAAGGTGCTGACCTTGACATAAGGATTTTTCTGTGCTAATGAGGCACTGAATAAAATAATAGATTTTTAACCTTGTGCCAGATTGCTGTGTTTAGTGACAAAAGCCCATTGCTAAACACTGGTCTTAATTCAATATTGTGAGCTCAGCAGATGCTTTTCTTAGGCTGTATTATTGCTATATCAAGTATAGCAATATGGTTTTTACAACACTAGGCCTTACAGAAGCTGCTTTTCCTATAATAAAGCTAAAATAAAGAAAAAGAGCCTTTGTTTTACAAGTCTTTCAAAGGGCTGAGAAATCTTAGATTTTGGAAACTAATTACAGGTTTTTAAACACTGGGAAAAAACATCTAAGCAGCCTATATGATAATTTAAACTTTGTTTAATACTATTTGTGATCCAGTGAAAATATTAATGCATCTATATTTAAAATGTAATCTCTGGGATCACTTTAAACTTAAACATTAATGTAAATTTGACAAGAACTTGAGGATATGTGAACTTTAAGGGCTCTCAGACCACACTGAAGTCTGCCTAGGTAATTTGTTTAGGTAGTTTTGGTGAGGAGATACTCACTAGGAGATGATGTAGGACAAAAATTTCAAAGGAAAATCATCCAACTAATTTTGTTTATTTTTATTTTGCTGGTTTTAACCTTTGGTCAAAGATTGGACTTGATGATCTTGGAGGTCTTTTCCAACATTAATGATTCCATGTAATTAGAAGAATTGGAAATTCTTTGTGTGTATAGTCTACATCTAGCAATGATCTGTTACATGATTATAAAATATCACCTTGATTTTTGGAAGGGCTGATGGCTTAAAAGAAAAATATACATCCAAATGTGTTGGCAGTGCTGCCTAGAAAAAATTTAGATGAAAACTACAAAAAAACTAAGCTAAAAAAATCCCTGAAAAATTATTGATGACTGTGATATAAGAGGAGGAGCTTTTTAGTTACAAATGCAATACTCCTATAAAATAACAATAATATAATAGTATGATGGTTGTATTTTTCTGATCTGGGCATACTGGGGAATTCTGTAAAGAATTCTGCTTTTCTGAACTTATATAGCCTTTGAAGGTTCTGATAGTCAGCACTTCTGTGCATATCCACAGCACATGAAAAATGGACTGAAGGCCAAAATAAACCATTAAATTGCATTTTTTGCCCTTATTTCAGATAGGACAGACTAGTGGGGACTATTATCCAGCCCTGTTTTCTAATTTGTTGGTCAGCCATCATGGTGAATGATGGGCAGTGATCACTTCAGTCCAATTTGCAAGAAATAAAGATGAGATTTCTTCCTCCATAAGGCTAGGAATATCTCAAAACTACATCACAGTGAGGATGGATGTGAGATATGATGCATCTCTGTGAAGAAGACAGAAAATCATCACTGTTTCCTTTAGTACTACAGATAGGAGGCATCAAACTGGTAACAGCATGAAGGTTCAAAAGATAATACTTCTCCAAGGGTATAGATAAAGATATCTGCCATACATATTGTGGATGCTAAAATAATTTTATTAATTTGATAAAGAAAGTCCCTTGGAAACTGTTGCATACAGGGGTACTGGTTCTGGGCAAGAATATCCTCAGCTGGAATTCGCTGAAGATTTAAAGATAGTTCTTGGAAAAATCACTGTGTGTCTCATTTGTCCCTAAACTCCTTTGGGCAGCTGGGAGTGGCCACTGTTGGAAACACAGTGCTGGGCTGGATGGCCTTTGATTTGACTTGCTAAAATCATCCTCATGTTTCAGAGGTATGACATATGTGTGTATATATATTTATGTTTGCAGTATCCAAATCACAACAAGCATCGCCAATGATACTCGTCTGGCTGAACGGGAATGTGTACTTCCTGAAACACATGGGAGCTGGCATGTTTCTTTTAGATGGGAGAAAAATAAAAGGGTGTTGCTGGGAGGTTGTTTTGTGTTGTTTTTTGCTCCTAAGAGTAGGCAACGCCACAGACATCTTTTGATGAAAATGAAAAATGAACTGTAATAATGTGCTTATGTAAAACAAAATTGGACATATTCTGCACAGCAAACATCTTGTGTTGGAATAAATGTCTCTCTGGTGATGTCAATGTGAGAACAAGCACTCCAGTGTTGTTGAAGTAATTGGGAGTCACTGAGTGAATGTGCTGGGGAGTCCTGCATGAAGCCTATATATGGTAATTTATCTAGAATGTTCTCTATTTCTGTTTTGTAAAAGCCTTATGCAGGACAGTGACTACATTTACTGTCTTTCAGACTGACAACAGACACACACCAATCTTCAGGCCTTCCCTCGAGCACCCTGCCCAAGGGGTGGGCAGCACAGCAGCAGGGAAGGGGCCTCCTTGCTGTGGGGTGGCACAGCACCACGCTGGCTCCAAGGTCAGGAGGCAAAAACCATCTCCTGTCAGAGCTAGAACGCAGTGGGCTGTGGCCACCGGGGGTATAAAATGCTGACATGAGACGTTTCTTTGTTAAATCTAACACAACAAATAACTCTCCCTTACTTTATGTATAAAGTGAAATGAAATTCTGTAAAATAAGTTTTTTCCTCCAAGTTTAATCTATCATTTGAAAAAAAAATCAAGCTAACTTCAACACATTTTTGTAGAGAAGCTGCTTCTAGCAACTTATGATTATACAATTAACACAAAATTGTCATTGCAGTCACTGAAGTTAGTATACACTACAATAAGCCTTAAAGTGTAATCTCAGTTGAAGTATATTTTTCTATTCTGGAGTTGTCTCTGCTAACATCTCCACAGGTCCTCCCTCACCCACCATCTCGTCCTCCAGCCTTTTGGATCCTCTAGGGTAGCTGCACCCTCTCTTCCACCATCCCATTTTATTTTGGGCACATGACAAGTCTGAGCTCAGACTTAATCTATTTCTTCACATTATTTTTTAAATAATAATTAATAGCAGCATGAATAATGAAGCAAAACAAATAATAATGTGCCAGTATGCAATCATATTGCAAATGGTTTGAACCATTAAAGCATTCCAGGTCCCCTGTGGCCAATTGCAAAGACCTGGATGGAGGAGGAAAAAACAATTGCATTCTGCCAGGAGAAGCTGTTAAATTCCTGCGAGTGAATGTGGTCCTGACTTAATTACCACTTCCAAGAGACTATTTATAGTTGTCTGGGAAAGCACTTAAGTGAAATAGGCTTAAGTTTGCAAATATAATAAGTGTGTGAGTATTCAGAGCTAAGACAGAGTTGAGAGAGAGGCACTGTGGGGTAACTACCCCCTACCCTTTACTACCCCTACCCTCGCACTCAGTGGTGGCATGCTGGAGCAGGAATTTTATATTGACTAAACTAGCTTGACAACTCATCAGATCTCTACAGATCATTTAAAAAATCTGAAATTTAAAATATTATGCAATTTATGATGAACTTTATGATGAACTTCAGACTTGAACATTGGCTGGGATAGATTGTACCGCAGGAAGGCACATGGAAAAGTTCTGAGAAAATAAAATAACAATTTTCTCAGTCTCTGAGAAAAAAACCCCAATCTTTTATAGCTATAATCATCTGAAATGTTTTAATAGATAAAATGCTGAATCTAGGAATTTAAATAGTTGGCAAGAAGAGGTGTGGCACAAAGAATGGGATTTGTGATGGGGCAGTGGGATTTCCTGAGGAAAGCACTTATGCTGTTTGAAGAAAATACAGCTGATAAATAAATCAAGTGAAATGTTATATTAGGAATGATAAAGAGAAATTCACATTGTCTTTATCCCAGGCCTTTCAGAGACAAATAAGTAGGTGACAAGATTAGAAAGGAATATGCAAGCTGAATGTTAGCAGGCCTGCACACTTACGGAATTGGATCTATATTTAAATCTATTGCTCTAGTTGTTTATTATCTAACTTCTGTATATTTCATAAATTTTCTGTTTGTAGCTAATACAATCTTATTAAGCTGTGAGGCCTAGAGGAGTATCATATCTTATTATTTCTACATAATTTGGTTTGTTTAAAATTTGCTGTTCAATAATTTGTCCTGTGTCTGGTGTATTAAATCAATGTCATAATATAAGAATTTTGGCATGCCACAGAATTTGGAATGTGCATTCCAAAAAATAGTAGTGTATGCATTTCATTGCAGTGAGTATGTAAGCATTTGAATTGCATTTATTCAAAGGCAAACCACAGCCTCAATGCTTGAAGTAAAAATACTGTAAGAGAGTATTTTCTTAACATGCCCAGGTGCACTGTCCTCTTTGTCGTCTACCTCACGTGTCATCTACGCACACTGTGCACTATGGCAATGCAACTCTTTGTTATTTCCCTACCAGGAAGTGATGCACCAAACAATAACTTGTTATTATTTATTTCTTCAGTTGGATGTGGACTACTGACCCAAAGACTCCAACTACAGAGTTTCCATACTCCAGTTAGGTAGAATTACTATGGAGAAAAGAAGCAGGGGAAAAATATTAATGATTACAAAAGGCTCCTAGGAATATTTGTCCTTTTCTCAGATGACTTGTTGGTGCAGAATAAATGCCTCCTTCTAACACAGTTTTGTTTGTGAAGTCTTTCATTAATACTTCATGTTAGATTCAGACTTATCCTCTGTGGTTTTTAACCCTCCATTGATATGGAATTTTCAGTCTATTTTTCATGTGGAAATACCCTTCCTCATGAAAAGTGTCAGATTTGCTTGATGTATAGAGGGAAAAACTTGCTTCCTTCACATGCGCACAGACACAGCTCCTGTCTTGTAACCCATCCTGAAAGCCCTCAGAGATTTACATTCCTGTGTTGCTTCCTGGCACCCTTCACACCTACAGCTGAGCCAGAGAATGATCATCAACAGGCCCTCTATTCCTGGAGCCCTGCTCTTGGCTGCTGACAGCAAGTGAGAGTTGAGGGTTTGCTACTTTTTGGTTCCTCTGAAATGTCTGACTGCTGATCATCCTTCCAACTACACACCGTATCTGTCATCTGTTACACCAGCCCTGACCCTGTGGAATCTCTGGGGATTGGGTCTTGTCCAGTTCCTGTTCTCAATCAGTACTCCTCAAGTATCAAAACTCTGCTTTGCCCAGCAACCTTCTGAAAGAACTCCAGGCACCACACCAGCTGGAGGCTGCAAAAGCAGGGCTGCCACTATGGTTTCACCATGCTGGAGGATGCTTAAACCTCTGTAAGGCAGCCCAAGGAAAGCCTCCACCTGAGATAGACTTCTCAGCAGTGAAGCCATTCAACCAGCTAACAGATTGTCATAGACAGAGTGCAGATTTGTTTGCTTTGGGGAGATGGGCCTTACAACATATATTCCTGTGTATTTGTATATGTGTGTATATATTTCTATGTCCTCTCTAATTTATCTTTGCATTATATTTCTATTTTTGCATACACGTGTATGTGTGGGAAACATAAATGACCCAAAGGGACAGAGTAATGAGAAATTATGTCCCTGTCTCTTATGATTTTAATCTGTTGGATATGGGAAGAGCAGCAAGCCCCAGCTTGAAAGATGACTGTGATAGATGGCCATGAGGATGATGATGAGGAAGACTTGCTCTGCTCTTCCAGATGACATCTATGATACCAGAGAAGTGACAATTTTTAGTTAGGTGTCAAGACAGTACAAGGGTCCTACAGAGGTTGGAATATCTGGGAAATGGGAAATAAATTGCAAATAAGTATTCATAATTAGAAGATGGGGATAGAGTTGTTATACACAATGAGACAACAGTTCTGACTGGCTGCCATTTTCCAGCAGTTGTGAGAAAGAAGTGGAAACCCAAAATGAGGTTGGGATTTTTATGCAGAGTTAATGGCTTTTGCTGTGGATATCAATGAAATTAGAATTTATTATCTACAACCTACAGTGGGAAATATTTACATTTTCTGTGGAAAATGTTGTGATATCATTCAAAACCTGGGTATAAAAGCATGTTTAACAGAGATGTATAGGTATAACCTGTGATTATAAACACTGAAGGTGGCAAGGGAGGGCACATGAAGAAAAGCTGCTTATGTAATTTTGAGTTAATGGGTATAGGTGTGCCTAAGGAATGAGTGAATGTGTGAGCAATGTTTGTGGGTGGAAAAAAGTGGAAGGAAGGGAAAACAGGTGTGGAATGAAGGTGTGTGAAATACATGAGAACTGAGATGTGTATCATGTTTATTTGGAGAAGATGTGAGACAAGGAGCTGTGTAAATGTATATAGTTATTACTTTATATGAAATGTGATTTATTGCCATTTGTTCAGATTGGTCAAAACATGCACTGCAAGCATTTAATTTCTCGTGGTGGGTGTTTATCTATTTTAAGTCAAAATCTTCTGTTATTACATGTTCCATACTATGCAGGTCCTCTTTCTCTGGTAGAGTGTTTCCTTCTGCAACCCAAATCAGAGATAAGCTGTGTTGCACCAGGTTCTCTGTCCCTCTTTTCCCTATTACCCTCTGGATGTAGGACAGACGTTAAAGAGGAAAGAAAATAAAAGAGAGGGAGAAGCCATGCAGGTCTGGGAGGGGCTCATTGGACAGCACAAAATGCATTGCAAATTAGTACTTTGGCAGGAAAACTACAGTGACCTTTTCAGGTTCTTCTCTTCTTGACTTAAAATGTTACTCAAAAATAATCCTTGGCTCCTGAATATTTTGTTCATTTCCTCACAAGGAACAGGCAGAAGGATGAGGTAACATCCGAGGAAGGGTACTGTTCTGGCCTGGAAAATAATTGAGAGCTCCTGCCTAGCACCTTGGCATGGATGTGCTGCAGACAGAAGGAGTTTCAATTTTGGTGAGGCAAGTGCTAGCCCTATCCTATCCTCCTGGTTCCCATAGGCAGCTCTGTGCACACTTGGCTGGACTCTTGAAATCAGGTTTTTGAATACTTTTATTCATGAGTCTTTAAGAAGCTTCTAACTGAAGCTCCTAACTGAAGCTAATGATATTTCTAGATACAGACAGCCTAAAAGTTAGACCTGAAGTCTTGGATCACTTTAAGGTTTTTTTTTAGGACATTCTCATATTTAACCTGAAAACTTTGCCAAGGCAGAATCTTGTTAAAGATTTAGGAAGATGCAATGTGTTGCAGAAGCAGCTACAATACACCTGAAAGTCTTGGACGTGTGCTTTACATAGTAGCATATGCATCTTCAGCAGCTTTTATAATGAATCCATGAGATCCAGGACACACTGGATATACAGATGATGTTTTACACGGAACATGTGTATGTTAATTCTGCCTGAGAAACCACAGCCCAGCCAAGTCCTTTTCTGGCTCTAACCTGGAGCAATTTGCCAAAGTTAAGACAAGAATTTAGTTGAAGGGCTATGACCTGAAGGAAATGTTCCATGCTTAATCCTGCCAGTTTCCCTCTTGTTCACTGCTGTGTTGAGCTCCCCGCCTCCTTTTTTGCTGCCTCCATGGTCAGTCCCACACTGTTTCTGCAACTTCCATCTAGAGGTTTTTCACTGAAGCTTGATCCTCTTTTGGGACTCTGGGGAGTGATGAGGAAGAACCAGCCCATGTTGGAGGGCAGTGCTGCACGTATTCTCAGCAGGGCTCATTAGTCTTGGTGGATTATTGTAGCAACCTGGCTGTACTGCTTCCAGGTATTATGAACTAGTGCAGTGTCTCAGAATGGTGCTGTGCAGCTACTGTGCTAAGGTAATTGCTACAAAGGCATTCAAAGCAGTGAAAGTTGTGGTGCACAGTGGTCAGCTGTTTGAGATTTTTCTGAAACAAAAAAAAATCCATCCTCCCAAAATGTTAATACAGACATGGGCCATTTAGAATGCCTACCTCTGCTAAACAAAACTTCTGAATATCTGGGAGACATACTTAAAATAACAGAAGCTGCAACCACCAAAAAATAGTTTGTACTGTGCCTTAATTCTGCCCACTTTAAAATACTCTTCAGAAACATCTGTAGCACAGAAACAGCACCTTGCTCCTGGAGATACTGCCGAACTCTCGGGGCCACATGGGATGGCCTGACAAGTGTTTGCTGAAGTAAACTCTGTTGAGATGAGCTTATGCTCATAAGCTGTTATAACATAAGCTGTTATACTTATAAAGATCAGATCTACAGCCTTGCATTTGCTAAATTTTACACCTTTACTACATTTTTAATCTACTTCACCTTTGCTCTCAGAGCTTCCTACACTGCTTTGCATTCATCACTAAACCCCCCTATTACTCTATTGTCCTTCATGGCTGACAGTAACCCTGGTAAGAAAACTACATTCTACTGCTATTAAAATAACCTACAAGACATAAATAGAAAGTCAGATCTATTCTATTATCCATACTGCCTCTCTCATGCACAGCTTTTGGATAACCAGTGGTTTTTTTTGGGGGGGGGGGGGGGGGAGGTTGGAAGAGAAAGTTCTAAGAAGTCAGGAGCAAAAATCCTCTAATTTCCTGCACTTATAACCATACTGCAGCAATTAATGTTCATAGAGATGTAATTTAAAACGGTGAATGCAAGTGAAACATAATTGGAATTGCAATATAATCCCTGTCAGGGTATTGCCAATTTCAAGGGGCTGAGTTAAGATTGTTTGAGAATATATTGTTAACTCCCTAGTTTTCAGAAGCTTAGCCTGCATTACCTTAACTCTTTATTTGCAGATTTTTAAAGGTTTAGCTGAAGGCAGCATCCTGCCAAGGCAGAAAGTCCCATATGCCAATTTTTAACCCCATTTTAACAAAGTTTTATGGAATCTACTTCTAGATGATAGCTGGAACTCTGCATTGTGGTCTCCAGCAGGCTCAGGTCAAATCAGATACAGCTGGTTTCTGCTCTACAGAATGGGGTTAAGGGACCAAGTTGAGATGTCAAGCAAACCAGATGTATAATTTTCCACCCTCCATTATCCAACCATGGATACGGCATGATCTCCGTGACTCGTGTGGTCTCCAGGACCTCTCCGCCAGCATCTTTCGAGCCTCTGCAGTGGACTCCCATGCCTTTCCCATGTCCCTGTGCTCATCGTGATTGCTCAGCACCTCCGAAACATTTCTGGCGGGCACCGGAAAAAAGATAACTCAGCGAGGGCCGGGCATGGCTCGCCTTTTCCTTCGCTCCCCCCGGCCACCCACGGGCCGAGGCAGAGCACAGGCCCCGAGGCAGGACAGGACGGGCCCCGGCAGGGCCTCAGCCTCCTTTCCCCCGGCCCGGGCCCGGGGCGGAAGGCAGCCGCCCTCTCCCAGAGCCGACGTGTCTGGGTCTGGGCCCGGCTTCCGCGGCGCGGGGTGCGGCCGGGCCGGGCCCCGCTGCTTCCCCCGTGCCCCACAGAGCGGGCCGGGCCAGGAGGGCTCCGCGGCGTGGGAACAACCGGGCGGGGTGGAGGGAGGGAAGATGGCCGGGGCAGGCGCCGGGCGGCAGGCGGCGGCGGGGCGCTGCTGACCGGCGGGCGGGGGCGCTCGGGCCGGGATCGGGGGCTGGGAGCCGGGGCGGCGCGGGGCAGGTCCCGGGCGGGGTTAGGAAGCGCGGCGGGGCTGGTCCCGGCTTGGAGCGGGGCTGGCGCGGGGGAGGATGAGCTCGGCGCGGCGCAGCCGGAGCCGCCCGAGTCCCGCTCCCTGCGGGGCCGCCTGTTAGTGCTGGAAGAGGAAGAGGAGGAGGAGGCGGCGGGCGGCCGCGGCCCGGGCGGGACTGGAGCTGCCCCGGCGGCGGGCGGGGAGCGGCTTTCGGCCGGAGCAGGGCGGCGGCGGCCCGGCGGCGGAGCGGCCATGCCGTGGTTGAGCGGCGGGCGGCGGCGGCGGCAGCAGCAAGCGGCGGCGGGACAGGGCGGCGGGCCGCCGGCGGGCGGACAGCGGGGCCGGGAGAGCTCGGAGCTGCCGCTGCCCGCCGGCTGGGAGGAAGCGAGGGACTTCGACGGACGAGTCTTTTACATCGACCACAACACCCGGCAGACCTCGTGGATCGACCCCCGGGACAGGTACGAGTGAGATCGGGGGGGAAAGAGGGCCTGAGTCCCGTACACCCGGGGCTGGGCCCATCGGCGACATTTTCCTTCCCCCGTCCGCGGACGCCGGCAGGGTGTGGGCGGCGGGGCCGCTGCCGGCGGGGCAGTCGGAGGCTCCGGGTCGGCGGCCCGGGGTGGGGGCTCTGTCACACCGGCCCTCCGCTGCCCATCGTGGGGTCAGAGCCTCTACCCTTGCTGCTGATGGGTTTGTCGGAAGTGTTTAATGTTAAATCTTATCTAGAAAAAAAGAATTGAGGCTTTTTACCCCCCACCTCCCCGCGGTGGGTGCTCGGACTAAGCGTTGTCTCAGTGCGGGGGGAGATGGGGAGGTAGGAGCGCTGCCACCGCCTGTGTTTATACTCCCCGCGTACCGGACCAGCCCCGCTGTAACCGAGCGGCTTGGCCATCCTGATTTATTAGCCGGGCTGAACTAATTGGCAGCAGCAGGCTGGAGGCATGCTGGAGTAATTTGGTAGATTACCTCCTCATAAAAGATAACGCTGCGTGGAGGTAAGCAAACCGGGAAATTCCTGCACTTAATTTGACAAATACGCGGTCTGCTGCAAATTAGCAGCAAAAATCTGCAGCTGCGTGGTGTCCGGGGCAGCGTCTGCACGGCCCGGCGGTGCGTGGGGAGACCGAGTTAGGCCTTTTCTTCTCATTTAGGGTGAATAAACACGGGCAGGTCTTGCTGCTTTAGCAGAAATGCGTTCTAAGCAGTGTTTAAGCGTTGTAGCTGAAGTCTGGTGGAAGCGTGGGCTCTGCTGCGGGTGCTGCCCAGTAAAAAGGACGACCTCGCTTCAAAGCGGTCGCCTAAAAATTTCCACGCGGAGCTAGTGAACACAAGTGTCAGTATTTTAGGTGTCTGCGAAATAAGAACCATATGTCTCTGTGTATGCTTTTCTATATTAAACAATGTTTTCATAGTAAGTGAAAGTTGGACAAGGACAGTTTGAACCTCAGCCAGAGAGAACTACCTTGCCAGAAGTATGCCTGGAATGTTAAGCAGGCCACAGAAACATTAAGCGCAGTCTGGGTTAAAGACTGTAGTAATTTGAGAGATTCCTGTCGTTTTGCACGACAATGCATAATTGTTTAAATGGCCTAAATATTTACCTACCGGATAGTGTTTTATCTCATTATGTGAGCTTACTTATGCGTGCACGTATTTTTTTGCTGAGATGTTAAGTATTTGTTAATATGCTTTAAATAGCACATTTTTTCAACGTCAGAATGCATGTACACGTAGTTAGGTTACTTTAATACCGTGTTGCAAAGGTAATTGATGTCTGTTGCTTCTCTGCATTTCATCCTTTCCATTCGATTTCATAGTATGCCGTTTTGTCTTCTGCAGTATCTTCTATACAGACAATATAGAAATGGTTCAGCTATTTACTACAGTGAACTTCTGTTTAGCTTATGTAGTATTGCTAAAATTATGGCTCCATGTTTGGAAGAAATAATTGAAATGCCACACGTTGCTTGAAATTTTGTCTAAATACTTCACTCCAGGGTTTAAACTTAGATCTGTTTTTCACACTGGTTGAGGACAGGCGGCAGAGCAGAGATTGAGACATTTGCATTGGGGCAGATAGAAAAGAGATGGTGTTTTTGTGAGCATGTTATCAGTAGTTTGTAGAGAATTCAAGTATCAAGAGCTGGTTCTATGACTGCAGAGTTAATCTCTGGTTGAGAATAGACTACTGTTGTTATTTTAGTGAGATGTCTGGGTTTTGCATGGCAGAAAGTGACCAGTCTTTTTGGGTTTCATTGCAGTCATTCAGATTCCCATGGGCAGCAGAAAAGTAGGAAAGGATCAAGGTAGTTGCTTTCTGAGGAAGTTTGGAAAGGAAAGGTAAGAGCAGCAGTGAAGTGGTATTGAAGCTGTATTTTTGCAAAAAGTGGTTAGTAGAGGGCAGAATAACCTACTTGTGTTATATGTACCTCAGTGACAGACTTCAGCCCCCCATTTCTGTGTTTGGGTGGTTTTATTTCTACCCAGGAGGAATTGGACAAAGCTATGAGACCTCAGGCCATGCTGCACTTGATCAAGGGCTCTGAGAATCAGCACCACTAAGCTTTCCTATGGCTACTAGTCTCTAAGCACCCCCCAGGCTCCTCTTTCCATTTAGCTGGCACTCAGTAGTTTGTTTTTTGTTTTTCTTTTCAGGACTCCCCCTGAGATTTCTCAGCCTTCTGTATCGTTTGGTTAGTGAATTTGATTTGAAATAATTATTCAATTAAAAATCCTACCACAAAACAAAACAAATTTCCCACCCCTCCCCCAATGTTTTTCCCCATTGATGCCAAAAAGACAAAGAAATGCTAATTGGAGAAGTGCTCTATAAAGGATTTTGGAGTTTGGGAAAGAGAAGATGATGGGGGTAAGGGGGACAAGTCAGAATAATAAAGACTGAGAAGGGGAAAAAGGACTCACAAGTGGATACCTTATGATTTTCTGTGGTAAGAAAAACGAGGTGAAAGAGTGATAAAATGAGCAGATTTGAGAAGGATCTTATCTTCAGCATCAAATCAGTGGTTAGGTTCTGGAGGATGCTGTGTTGCTGTGCATGGCTTGTGTGTACTGAATGGATTGTGGATGGTTGTTCAGCAGATCCTGTCGATCTCAGAAGGCCATTCAGTTCATGTTTTCATCTCGTGGTAGTAGTCATCTTTTATCTTAATAGATTGTAAATTCTTCAAGGCAGGGATCTGCCTTTTTATCTTGTGTTTGCGCAGTACTTGCTACATTGAGATTCTGTTCAGTAATGGGATTGTAAATGAATTTGTAAAATACTGTGTTTGTGGTTGATATTGATGATCCTTGTGGCACCAGAGATCTTATTACTGTTGCTGTTTTTATTACTGTTACACGTTTTCAAGTGATTTTAGCTTAGAAAAAAATCTTGGAGTTTGGCAAAAGCTTTTGAGCTCGTGAGTCTTGCTAGATTTGCTCTATGTGGAAACTTCATCTAACATACAGTGTTGGTTTTTTTTTAATAACTAGGGAAGAGGGAGTCACTCAGCTTCATTTTAGACTTAAGAGGTGTAGGAGTGTTTTTGCATGGAGAAATCACCCATTTGGACCAGTTGGGGAAGAATTATAAAATCAGTATGGGCTTGGTGAAGACCTGTGAAGACCTAGATTTTAGCAGCTTCATGTAACATCCTACAACATGGACTGCTGGTACTGGGGAGTTTTTCTGTCCTATGTCCTCAGTAACATTCTAATTCTGAGGCCTGATAGCTGAATGATGTGAACACAGGAGGAAAACTAGCCTTGCAGAAGAGGTAGGTTGGAACAAGGAATATGGGATCAAATGGGGTTGGCCCTGGAATTTGACAGAGAGCTGGGCAAATTTGGTAGATTTTGAAAGCAAAGCAGTCAGGAGCTAGGGATAGAGAGAAGGTGGATGGCACCTGAAGTCTGGGAAGAAAAAAGTAGGGGAACTGGACTGAAAACCAGTAGAGCAGGGAGCAACAGGTAAGGAGAAACTGGTCTGGTGAGGGTTCAGCATGTGAGGCTGTCAGCTCTCTTCTGTACAGGGAACCCTGAGGGAAAAGAAGAAACACTGGGTTTTAGATGAGGAATCTTCAGGGTGAGCAAATACCACGAGGGGCAGTATGCAAAGTCTGGGTGAAGAAGGGAAGATGACTTCAAGGT
This sequence comes from Ammospiza caudacuta, assembly GCF_027887145.1. Taxonomy (NCBI): domain Eukaryota; kingdom Metazoa; phylum Chordata; class Aves; order Passeriformes; family Passerellidae; genus Ammospiza; species Ammospiza caudacuta. The sequence continues at coordinate 100,996,904 of NC_080594.1, forward strand.
GAAATATAAGAACCATGTGTGAGATGTGAGTATGGGGGTCAAGATATGTAAGATGTGCTGGACAAGGAGATTATTGAAAAGTCAGAGTTGTAGAGACTGGAAATGAGCAGGAAAGGCTAATGGGTTTAAAACAAGGAGTCAGCTTGGCGAAGTCACTAGTGGCAGGTATCTGTTGTTAGGAGTGCAGAGTAGAAATGTTTAAGTGAGTACTGGGCAGGAAAGTCCAGAAGTGCTGACTGCTTTTTGCTGAACTATTTCAGGACTCCTTATTCTCATAATTTGTTTGATTTTAACAAGTGTCTGTATTACCCAGTTAGTTGACTTCTCCTGTTGGGTGAGACAAGTCTGCTACTGCTGTTGTGGCCTCAGTTATGGCAAGTGGCACAACAAGATGTTCAAACACGTGCTGGTGTGATGCTGCATATTGTGATTTCTCTTTCCCCACACTGGCTTTATAAAGGAATAAGAAATTTTAAGTAAGAAGCCTGAATAAAAAGCATATTCATGTCAGATATTCAAATCTAGAAATTTCCAGACTTTGGATCCCTTAGCTACTGCTTGTTTCATATTAAAAGAGCATTTTTAGTGACAAATTATTTTCTCATAAATTCTCTTGCCTTATTTGATGCATGTAAAGGAGCAGCTCTGAGGGCAGATGGGAGAGCTGTGAAGTGATGAGAATTGCTTCTGAAGTTTTTTGCCCAAATTGGAAGATGGGCCTTTAGTGAGGCAAGGGATCTTTTGACATGCCACCATGCTATAAGGTTGGAAAGTCAGTGGCCTCTTTGTCAAGGCAGGACAATATTTGCTAGTGTATTGGAATTTATCTGTACAGTTGGCAGTATTCAGCAATCCTAAGACAATCATAAGAAGCATTAATTTTTTTTCAAAAATAAGATTTTTCTGGGTCTGCCTTAAACCCTTGTACTGAGAGTTGCAATTAGTGTCATTCATTATTAGAATTTAAATGCTTATATTCCAAAATATCAGACAGATAAAGGCAGCAGTATAGTTAGTACCACTGCCATTTTGAATGTTGCCTTCAGGTTTGTATGTTTTCAGACTTTTCTGGTCTGCTTCCTGTTTGTTGTGTTTTGATATTCAACTCCGTCAACGTTTTATTTTGAGCTAATGCCGTTTGTGGAATGGAAGAAAACAAAGTGATTGTTGATCATTACTTTAGTCTTCCCTCAGAAAATATTTCAATGACTGGACAAACTTAAATCATATGCTGTATTTGACTATGATGCAGGTTGTTAATATAAAACATAAAATGAAACCTGTAAGGTACAGAAATGTATTTCTGGAAGTGATTCTTTGAAAATGTTTGAAGCGGAGCAGAACTGTTAAATGCTGATTTGATTTGTGATTTTATAAATTTGTTTTTTTCTTTCGCAAGATTTTAGGCTGTTGTTACCAAGCTCGCAAGAGATGAAGAAGCTTGGAAAGGAAAAAAAGAGTTGTTGAATGAGTATAGATCTGGAAAATATGCTCTCCCATGAGAGGAAAAGAGTTGAATTTATTCAGTTGAAGAGGTGTTTAAGAAGTGATTTGAGTACTGTTCATAAAAAGAGAGGATACCAGAGACTTCAGAACTCTTTTCTTTGGTAGACCTGTAATAGCATCTGATAGTCAGAAGTTAAAACCAGAAATATGCTATGATTTTAATTGTAGCAGATATTACATGCCAGAGTAGTTTTTCTGCTCTGTTACTGTATAGCTGAAAGCACCTGGTTTTTTTTCCAACTTAAGTCAGTTATCATTTGAAGTCTCATTTTTTATGATCATCAATTTTTACTGCCTCCATTGAATGATATATCATTTGACCTGTATTTAAAATATATATAGCCAAGTATATCTCATAAGGATTGGCAGAGCAGCCATCCTTTCATTAGAAAGTGGAGAGCTGCTCTATTTGGTTGTTTCTCTTTATGCACCCAGGAGGAAATTCTGTTTGCTGTCCTTACTTCACTCATCTAGGTCACTGCAGTTGCACTGTTTGATTGCCTCAGGTTGGCAATACAGCGGACTTGATAGAATTTATATAAAACAGTATTTGGGATCCAGATGTTTTGGATTTTGTTTGTAAATGTCAGGCCTGGATGCAGCCGCAGTGTGGATGGGAAAGCTGTGCAGCTGGGTAGGCTGCTCTCCTGGCATGAGACTGGGAGTACATGCTGCAGCAAATGGTGTTGACAAAGGGCTGCAGTGCCCTGAGCCTTTCTGGGCAATGTGCACATATTTGTACTTTAGCTCTTGCTCAGATTAATTCAGTAATATTTTTAAGGGCATGCTATAGCTGACATTTGTTTTGAAAGCTTCACTTATATATATATATATATCTACTTCTCTGCCTTTCATGGGGGAGATACATTCATATTTTTTTTTCATCCTATCTGGTGGGTCTTCAGATGGATATTTAACTTCATATTGTGCATGAATCCCATGAAAATGTTTTTGATTAAGAATGAATGAAGACACAAGCATCCTAAAATTAATGTTACTTGGTAACATTATGCTCTTCAAGCAGAGTCTTTTGTTTGATTGGTAAATTGGGATTAGGTGTTAACATGTTACAATGTTAATCAACTGATTCATGGTAAATACTTCTGAATTACTGCTTTCCCCCCTCTCCTCCCTTAATCAAACCCTGCTGATTTAAATGTTTTTAGAAAGTAACTTGATTTCAGATTTATATTGCTACTGGAAGAGCAGTGCCTGTATGAAGTGAGCATTCATGTTTTCTTGCAATTCATCTTTTCTTGCATTGTTATAAATAAGTGCTACATCTCCAATCACTGAGTATTATAAATGTTTTTAGTAGTTTTTCAGCGTCTTGAAAAGTTGAGGTAGAAGACATCCACTGATCCTTCCGAAGATGAAGGGTTTTCCTTATAGTACAATAATAGTGATTTATGGTTTATTTAATTGGCTTTTGCTAGTTAAAATACCCTGTCCTTTGAAAATCTGGTTTAGGCAGCATAAAATTTCAAGACCTAATGCATGTGTACTAAAGCATCAAAACATCTATTGAGCCACAGAAATCTCATTAACAAAAACAGCCACCTTTGTTAAGCTTCTTGACATTTTGTTAAAGATGAAAGGGTTTTTTGTGTGTGGAGTTTTTACCTCTTAATGGAAGTATTTTCAGCAATTAGATATGTAATGCAGACACCTGCCTTATTGTATTTGTGGGTATGCTAGAAAGGACTAAATTGGCAGCTGTGCCTTGAGTGTGTTACAGCAGTGTGATGGCACATGTTATGAGGGCTGTTTCTTGAAGGGTTCTGTGACATGGTATTGACTCACATCTGTGTTGGTTCTTGCAAACTGAGAAACCCTGTTCTGTTGGAGCTTGTCCATGCTTGAAACTGTCAGAGAAGGTACTTTGCTATTTATATATATATAAATTAGTGTGTATCTAAGTTGGTAAAGACATAGTTGTTGTATTTATTGTAATTAGACTACACCACGCATTGTAAAAAGAAAATTGGATGTTTGCATTAGCATATGTTCTAAAGAGTATGGGGAGGATGTCTCTGCTTTTCAGGATCTGCACATGTGAGAATGAAAGATGTGAAATGTCAGAAGGCTAGGGCTGGGGTTTAAGTTCTATTATGTGGAGAAAAAACTCCTGTTTAGGCTTGGATGCTAGTGATTAGTTTGGGTGATAACAACTTCATGTTTTTAGCAAATATAAATGTAGTGACAACACTGTGTAAACATAAGAACAAATGACTTGTAGGCAGTGAAAAAACGTAACCACTTATCTATAATAGAGCCCTGTTAACAAGCTTCACAGAGGTGCCTGTTAAATATAATGTTGGTTTATTATTTTGTGTTGTTTGTTGGAAGGTAGAGCTTTCTAAAGTTGTAGGTGAGGCCAAACAGGAGCATTTTGTTGATACATTGTTGAAAAAAGTAAAACTAATCCTTTTCTGCCTACAGTTAAAAATAGAACTTCCTGAATATCTTATCTGCTGCAGATGTGACAGTTCACATTCACCAGCAAAGTCAGCCAGTATTGCAGCTTTTAAGCAACCTTCAGCTTGTTTCTGGTTGAAAGAGGCACGCTAGAGAAAACACGCTCTAGGTATTTTTCCTGCCTCATTGCCTGCTGTGGCAGGGCAGGGAGCACGCTCAGCAAGGTTTGGCAATACAGTGCTCTTGAGCTAATAATTCACTGCTGCCAAAACCAGTCGTGTCCTCCCTGCCAAACCACATGGTCTCACCCCTCTCTTGCACTGGTACTCTTGGTTGTCTGACCTTGCAGTAAGAAAAATGACAAAAAAACCCAACCCTAAGCAGTATTCCATGTCTCTTTCTTTGGGGAAGGGTAGTGTTCAGCTGGTTTAGCTCCCTAAGCTGACTTAACCTTTGGGGCAGATGGGTATTTAAGTGGTTTATGTCAATTAAGTTGGATTCAGTAAGGAATTGGATTAGGCAAAAGTGATGAGTCAGTTTAAAACCTTCTTTGAGTAAATCCTCTTTGTGAATGGCAGCCTTGACTACTAATTTTTAAAATACTCCCATAGTAAAACAACACAGCTTCAAAGTTACATTTTAAAAGGAAGAAATCAGTTCTCAGACATAAGGTGGATGTTTAAAGGCCAACCAAAGGAAAATAGGTGTCAGAGTCAGTTTTTTAGAGTAGTAGCTATTAGGAGGTGATAGAGCTGCAAGTAGCAGAACCGATTTGGGGACTGAGCTTGTGGTGTCATCAGCAGCTTGGAAACACTAAAGACTTTGTGAAGTCAGTGGTGAGACTGCCCTTGCTGACAGGGAGCAAAGTTGATGTGTGAGGGAATTGGACCAGATGTGTTTTTGGGAGGTGTGCTAGAGAAGTGAGTATAAGTTCAGGTAGATGTGGGCAGGATCTTGACAGTGGAGCACCTCCAAGGAAGATCTCAGTTGGATGTAGAAGTGTAGGGTGTGACTGAGGAAAGGATGGAGCATGAAAAAGCATGTCAAGGTAACAGCAAAAACCACAGAGCAGCTATTTGGGCGACTTAAAAGGTGATTTTGTCATCAGTGTTTGGAGTGAGAACTCATAAAAAGATCATTACAGTGCATCTGGGGAATTTTTTAAGAGAGGTGAGTGTGTACAGGTGGAAATTGCCAGGTCATAGAGTAGGAGGTTGTAAATATTAGGATTAGATGAACAAGATTTTTATCTTGGCTTGTGGAGAGAAGCAGGGACTCTGATGTGTTCTTTTTTTCTTGATACCAATCTAGCCTATTTTGTGAGACTAAATCCTTCAGTTCTTAGCTAGTCATTAGTAGCAAGGAATGGGAGTGTAGGCTTTGTTCTGCCATGGTACCAGGTCTTGATAATTTATTATTCTGTCCCAAATAGGAAAATTAATTTGGACTTAATACAGTGAGAGTGTGCTAAAAGGTTGGCAAGGCATGATCTGTGACTTTTAATAGCCAACTGAATCCTTCAAGTCAGCCATTTAATATTGTTACCCACCTGGTGAGGCTTGCTCTTGGTACATGGTGCATGATCAAATCAGCTGTAAAGTTTCTCAGCTTGTTTCTTACTTTTCTGTGGGTGTTGGCTGGAGTAGGGAAAGGCTTTTGCGTCCAGTGATGAGCTTGGTGGTCTCGCCGTGGTTTGCAGGATGAAGGCAGTTCTGTGCTGTACTGTTCACTCTTTGGCTGAAGGAGCTGGTTGCCATCAAGGGCTGAGTTAGTAAATATCAAAACCTAAAGCAGCTACATTTTTTAATTTTTATTTTCAAAGACTTTTCTATTTCAGTATATTTAATTGGCAGCGGGACAAAAATAAAGTGCAGCGATATCAACACCCTTGAACCAGCAACAGAGAATCAAAGGCTATCTTTCATAGTGCTCTGAAAGAGTTATTTTCAAGATGAAATATCTATGGAGAATCTTATTGAAACTGTTTTGACTTATATTGTACTTAGGCTGAAACTCTTTTGCACAATGAGTGATTAGGGTTCTTTATGGCAAAATGCAAAGTTTGGTATTGAAGCTGAAAATGTATAATATTTCAAAATTGATTTATTTAATGTTGAATTGCAGTTTAAACAGCTAAAAACAAGACTTTCAAAAAGCAGTAATGCACAACATTTTCTTAGAAAGCGGGACCTATCCATGTTTGGGAAAGCAGCTGAAGTACTGCATAATTATCTAATTCTATAGCATAAACAAATTGTGACCTGCTTCTCAAAGGTGGAGACAGTCCAAATTTACTTGACTTGAGCAGCAGCAATTCTGTGAGTGCTTAAAAGAGAATTACAGAATAAAAAGTGTACTATCATTTTTTTTTGGGCAGTGTAGGGACAGTTAGGAGATGGAGAAGGAAGTGTGTGTGTTTGGAAATAACTGTTTGAATGCTTGTGTGTCTTTTGCTTCCCCCGCATTACATCTTTTGGATAAGACTAAGAATCACAGTATTAAAGATATGATAAGGCACATAGGTAAAAATTCTTGAACCCCAAACTTCAGAATAAGTTAACCACAAAAACCAAGAAATAATTGATTTAATGACCACCATGGCTTTTGGATCAAAGGTTAGTTTTAGTAGAGTCTAAATAGCCTTTAACACTATAACTGATGATTAACACAAATTAACCAGATGATCATCTGCTAGAGATAGCATAACTGACCTCTACTTCATATAGGTAAGAAATAAATTGGAGGAAATGGTTGGAGATGAAACTGCAATAGGTAATTTGTCAAAATTTAGTTAAAAACATGTACATTGGTATTGTGTATTTGTATATGCTTGTTTTCAGCTGTATGCAGTGTACTGATTGGCAACATTTGAAAAAAAGTGTACGCTACTCCGTGTTGGTTTGACTTGTCTTATTTTTGCTTTTCTGCCAGCTCATAGTTTATTCAAGGGAAAGCCTAGTGGTGCTCTTGTGGTTATGGGTGTACTGAGATTTGTGATAAACAAGCACCATGTGCTCAAGACTCTGCACAGGCGTTTGAATACTACTTCTGTGCTTGGTGTAGCTGCTCAGTTGGAACAAATTCTAGAATTATTTTTTTAGAAAAATGTTCACTAGTACCAGCTTGCAGAAAGATGGTTAAAAATGCTGTACTTCGAAATGATGGGCTTGTTTCTTGCTTTTCTTTGAGATTTGTCTCAAGTAATCAAATGTGATCCATGCCTTAATAGACATACACCTGTGAGCTTCCACTTTCTTAATTTGATAATGCTTTGGAGGCTGAATTTTTCCCTTAAAAGTACTTTGAAAATCCATTGTAGCCTGTTTCTTAATTGCAGTTTGATTTTGATGCTTATGTCACATCTGTATGGCAAAAGATATAGTTTTAACTAAATCTCCATATTTCACAAAGGTTTTAAAAATAATTTTCCCCAGAAGGAAAGCAAAAGCATTTAAATTAAAAATGGTCAAGTATTTTGTATCAGCTGTATTTCATATTTGGACTGGTTCCCATCATTTTGTGTTGCTTGTCGGGGAATTTTGGGAGTAAATGTCATGTCATAAAGAGGGAATATCTGTTGTGAAAACTTCTTTTTGATTTCACACAGTTCTCAGCCCTTGGAAATGCAGCTTGATACATGCATGGTCAATACTTTAATGTCCTTGTTTATAGCCAGGACTGCAGAAAGAAGCAACTCTCCAGTTACCTGCATTACTGCAGGCTACAGCATGTATTGGAGTTCAAGAAAGGAGATTTCTTAAGCCTTTTGCCTTAGTCAAGGGAAGCATGTAGAGAGGTGGAAGGAGAGGTCCTAGAACTTGGCTTCATCCTTTCTTTTGTGTTGTTTGTATTTAATAATCTTTGTATATTGAGTCTTGTGTACTGATGGACCTCAACAGGTTCTTGATTTCTCATAACGCTGTAATGTACTGAATTTGAGAAGTGTTTTCTGTGATCTTAGTGAATGGGTAGTTTCAGCTAAGTACCTTGAAACTGATCTGCAGTGTAAGTATGATTACTGTTCTTGAAGTATATTACTTAATGTCTTCTATTCAGGAAGGTGATGGTGGTGTTGAAGGAAAAATTAAGTGCTGAACCCTGCATACTTGTCTTAAGCAGAATTAAAGTGGTAGGTTGGTATAGTTTGGTGTGTTCTCTATGGCTTGGTTGGGTTGTTGTGTTTTGGATTTTTTTTAATAGAGTACAGCGAAATTTTTTTTTCCCCAAGAAATTGTGAAATAAACCCTTTAATTTTTGCTAAATAAAATCTGTCCCTTTAGCCTATTTTTGGAGTAAACTGTCAAGAGGTTTATGATCAGGCTGACTCTTGGATTCTGATAGGTTGATGGTACAATGAAGATACTGTATTTCCAGTCCCAGGAATTATTTTCTTACTGTAAAATAAGCTACTTTGTAAATTCCTGGCTGTAATCTTTAGTAGTTTTCTGTATGCACTTACATGAAGTTTTGGTGAAGTGTTACAAACTTCTTCAGTTGGACAGGATAGAAGGCTTTTGGACCAAAGAGCGTTTTTAATCCATGAGCAAGTATCCAAACACAATTGTGTAGGAAGGAGTATGAATGGTCTGTACCTTGTCATTCAATCATCTGAAATTTCAGGCAACTTACCATCTACAATATTTGTTTATGGGTATAATATCAGTGCTTCTCTTAGTAAACATAATTCTGATTTTACATCTGGAAGGTTGGAGTTGAGAAATGTTTGTAGGGAGTGATCCATGGAAGGTTTGCTGAGCCATGATTAGTTTTGTGATGGTTTTTTTTGTTGGTTTCAGTTTTTAAAGAAAAGTCATAGTAGTGTTTCCTGTAATTGGCTGTAAATGTCACTTAGAACATCCTTACTCTTTGTACTGAATCTGTTCTTAGGGATCCAAGGCCTTTTAGGAAATTACCAACTACCTTAATTTTTAATACATTTCCAGAAATGGCTTCTGGAAGTTTTGGCATAGATTTTGATATCCCAACTTTTTGTCTTCTTGGAGTGCGTCATGTGCTTAGAAAAAAGTCTTAAGTTTTCTCAGAAGAAAATCTAAAAAACCTTGAAAATTTCATAGAACTTAGATGTAAACTTGTTTTAATGCCAAGCTGGATTATAAGGTGCTTTTTTATTACTTAATAAAAGACAAAACAGCAGGTGATTCATATGAATTGAGATATATGTATTTTTTTAAAAACTAGTGTTCATAAAATTTGTCACAATGTTTGGGAAATGGGCTAAGTAAAGCTCCAGTGATTGTGGGAAGTAGTTCATTTGTGCAAACTTCTCCCCCTGAAATACCAATACTTGTATGTAGAGTGAGCTCTCTTGTAATACTGTGTTAGGGCAGTTATTTCTGGGGGTAATCTTGTATTTCTGTCTGTTAAGGGTTTCTGTTGGGTTACAGGGATCATGCAGCTGATCTTGTTCTCTGGACATCTGCCTGCTGGGAGTGAGACGTGTCCTCTGCTCTGTCTCATCATCTGCCAAACAGCCCATAGGCAACACTGCACTTTCATTACTATTGATGGGACTCAGTTTGAATTCTTGAGTTAAAGACTTTCTTTTTCTGTTTTCTGACTTGTACAAGAATTTTTGACCCTTACCTGTGTCTTTTGGAAAAAGTATCTGAAAGGGAATATTGGTAATTTATTTTCTTCTAATGTGGAATGGGTTCAGAATTTTTAAAAAGTTTTGTTGCTTTAAAATACAGCTGCCTCATTTTATCATTAAAACATACTGTGATAAATTTCTGGCATATCTCTTTGAGGTAATTATGTTTGGTATGTGAACATCTGGAGTTTTTGAAGTTTTGCACATGTGACTGTTTGCCCACATGGTCCTTAAGATATTTGTTTTATTCCTTCTGAAGTGACTTGATAAAGAAAAACATGTTCATTTTTTACTTGAATCACAACTGTAAGTTTATTTTCTTTACCTTTGGAATCTATGGAGCATTTATAAAAGACTTTTCTGTTCTCTTTTAAATACAAATTACCCTGTGTCCAAAACTCTGGTTCCATTTGCAACACCCTGAAAATATGGGTAGTGTCCTAAATGTGGAAATTTTCTCCCTACCCTCCAGTCCTTGAATATGGTTCTTTAAAATGCAAGTCTTTTGAGATCCTGTGTTCATTTTTTTCTGTCTTTTGCCTTTTTATGTATGTGCTCAGAAGCTTATTTTTCAAATTGGATGAAGATTTAAATACTAATACCCATATGCAGAAATTTCTAGGTTTTCTGTAAAGAAAAAAACCCCAGATGTTATACAGACTAATAGGCTCTTAATGTAATATTAGTATGTAGTGTTAGAAGTGAGTTAGTTCCTCTTTATTGTGATTTCTTTCTCAAATTAGGAATACATTTTTTTCTCTATTAGCAAAGATGGTCAGTTGTCCAGATTTTTACAAGAATAATTTCAAAATAGTTGTGAGAGCACTTCAGTTAAAGAACTTTTGACTGTTTTAAGGTACTACACTTGATGGAATTAAAAATACATGAGCTTTGTTGTGTTTTTGGGGGTTTAAGTGTTTGGGGTTTTGTTTCTTTTAGAAGATGGAAATCTGTGCTATGAATAGAGTACTAATACAGGAGATTTTCCTTGAGTCCACATTATACACATTTTATATACTCTGTGTATGCTAGGCAGGCACTCTTTTAAAATGTTGGGGTTTTTTATGGCAAAAATAGCTTGCAGCTTATTGAAAAACAAGGCAGACCTGTGCCTCAAAATCCAAATGAAACTGCTGCTTGGATGAGGCTCTGAAGAGGGCATTTATATGTTGTGGAATGAATGGCATGCCTGCGCTAGCTCCCGCAGGCCGGATATTTCCAAGGTATGCACTTTTTCCCCTTTGGATCCGAAGGTTTCTCCCTTGGCAAGGTCTGAAGGACCCCTGGCCTTTGTGGGGAGGATGCGGGGCTGGCAGGGGAAAAATAAAATGAGCAAGGTGACTGGATGTGTGTGATGCTTTTTTTTTTTAATTTTCCACTCAGACCGCCCTTCTTGTGCTTTGTGAGCTTGTGTTGTTTTTCTAATCATTGTTCTTTGAACAGTGTAGTTAGGAATTTCCTGTTCACGTTTTACTACAATGGTTTGTTTAAAATGATAGACCGCAGTCTTTCCTGACCTAAAACTAGATTAGCCTTGAATGTCGAAAAGAAGTTGGACAAATAAAGAGGATAGGCTGTATTTGCTTATGTCATGGAGAGAGGCCTTTTAACCAAGGTCTCAGTTGTATCAAATACCACAAGTCATGTTTCTTAAATATTTATTAAGACAAATAAACATAGTTATTGTATGAACTGGCGGGTCTCCAAATTTCTGTCTCTTTGATTCTCATGGGTGGGTTGCTTTTAATCAGGAGAAGTATTATTTAGTCAAGACTGATATCTACTGGATTACTGAATCAAGCTGTAGCTCAGTTTTCTCCTCTCTTTTGGTTTATTACATTTTTAAAGTGCAACGAAATAAGCCTCAGGAAAGTTGAAGTTTTAAAATACTAAGCAGCAAATTTTGGGAAATACGTTGGGTGCCTGTAATAAGGAAAGTTTAGTATAGTCTTTGTATGTACTGCCATATGTTTGCTGTCAAATAATAGAGGAAAAAATCTCCCAAGTTCAGCAATGTTAGATGTACAATGAATTGCAATATCCTTATTATACAATTTATCTTTATTTAGAGCAGCTTCCTTGTATAACACTGCAAATCTGTGTCAATAGTGCACACCTATAATGATGGAAGGGTACAGGTGATAAGGCTATTGATTTTTATCTGGAAAGAGATAAAACTTCAGTGTTAAAAGCAATATATGACCTTGACTTTGGGCTTCTGTTTTGCAGAAAAATACTGTATCATAAATGATATTATGATGTGACACAAAAATTTTATTCTATTTTGGAGGAATGGCATATTGAGCTGCCGGAGTTGGGTACTGAAGTCATCAGTGACAAGTGTCAAGCTCATGAATATACACTTTGTACATTGCTCTTGGGTATTTTTAATGCAAGATTGGCTGTGACCATGTTCATGTGAAATTCTGGTAAACCTGCTAAATCACTTTTTTAAGATGAGAGATGTCAGATTTGTAAGGTTGTGGAGTCTCTAGCTGATATGACACACAGACATGTCATTACAAGGGTGTTGCCAGTTAAAATACTCAGCTGTTATGGTATTTCCAGCTTAGCATCTAACTTTGTTCCACCCAGCAAATAGTCACATAAATAGGACTAGCTGTGGATTTTTAAAGGAAATATTTAATGTATTTTTAAAGAAAATAACATTTGGAAGGAAAATATTTGGGTAGCTTGTCAAGGGTAGGGCGGGGAGATGCCTTGCAGGGTACAGAGTTTGATGTGCTGAAGAAGCTCTCAGTAGATGTTATATGGAAAATGTTACTGTTTATGGGAATCAGGTATTTCCGTGAGTACCGGAACTGTGAAGCTTGGTTTCCTGTGGGTTTGAGTCTTATGACCAACTGACTTTGGAGTCTGGGAAGGTGAAAGTTCTGTTGGATGCTTTTTGCCTTTTGTTTGGGCTATTTGCATTCACTTGCTCCTGAGCAGATTTTCTGATACCTGGTTAGGTGTGAACATGTATTTCTCACTTTCCATTAGACCTCCTATTTTCATAAACTTTTATAGGTATTTGAACTATGTAGGGGGTCTCATTTGAAAACGTATCAATGGAAAAAAACCAACCAAATAGACTTAAGTCTATTAATTGTGTTATTAATAAAAATCACATATCCATATTTTTATAGGAGATGGGACTATGAACCCTTGATTTCTTTTTTTTAAATGACCTATTGTTGGCTAAGTTTTAGTAGCCAGTTTTGTTTGAAAACTGAGCCAATTCTTAAAAACCAAGTGATGCTTTTACCTATTAAATGGTAGAAATACATTTTGAGATTAGTGTGCCAGATTTTGTGGTACAGACTTGGACTTTAATCATTCTATGTGTATGTGCAGTGGATGCACTATTCATGCACAAATGAAACAAAGCATTAGATTTAATTTTCTAGTGTAGCTGTTAGACTGAGTTGTGTGTGCTCTTAGGTTTGTTTTCCTATATGCATGAGCAAAAAGTGTTATTTTGAGTAGAGAGCCAGAGTCCTGCTGAAGGCTTGTCATTGAGATTCCTGCTGTTAATGTACCTCCTGGAGCTGTTAGCAATAATTTTTTTTGTTCATAAGTATCAGAGATGTATTGTCTGAAATATTGTCTGATATATTGTGTGAAATATTGTCAAGGGCAGTGGGTGCCTTTGGTTTCACTGTCTGCAAAAATTGTTTGCTGTAGCTTTGACCTTCACAGGTTTTCTACCTGGAGAAGCTCAGTAAATTATGGTGTGAGTTAACAGGGCCCTCAATCTTCTGTATGAATGCTTTTTGTGTAGCAATGCAGGTGAGTAGTTTATTCCACTAGATGAAGTAAGTGAGGTGAATAAGGTGAGTAAGCAATTTCATTATGAGACCTTGTCAGTTGTGTCTAAATGCTATGTTGCAGATTTGGCTCATGCTTTGAGCTGGTTGGGAGCCAGTGGCTGTGGTTAATTCATCACCAGACCTGAGCTAACAAGCCCTGTGTAGGCTAGGTTATATTAGATGGAGCTCTGTGCCACACTGAAGTAGCTGGAAGCTGTACTCATGGGAGCCATGGCAAAGCTGCTTTGAGTCTGCTGGAAACATCCTGTGTAGACAAATGTAGAAGTTTTTATGTGAGGTAAATAATTTCTAATACGAATTTACAGTACCTTTACTGTAATGTTACTTTCTTTACAGAAGTCAGTTGATAATATTTTGTGTAGGCTGTAGGCTCTAGTTATTTCTTCTGGGGATATATTTATAAATAATGCATAAAATCTGTATTATCATAGGATGTATCACCAGTGTTAAATGAATTGATAGTGTTCTTGCTTCTTGATTTGCAGTAGTACAGCATCTTATATATAATAAAGTTACCTTAAGCAGAGATCTTTGAAATAAAGCCATGACTTCATGAATATTTCCAATATGATCCAATCACTTGGAAGGCTAAGTTGGATCTTCCCACTCCTGTGCCCTGAAAGGAGCTGGAGGAGCACGTGCCATGATGCAGCACAGTGATGCTGCCATGGTGCTCACAGAGATGCTGCTGGAGCTCACCATCCTTCTGTGGAACAGGCTGGCTGTGCCTCTGGAGGGCTTAGACTGCTCTCAGTACTGTGAGAAGGCATTTATGTGCTTACAGGAAAGAAAAATGCCAGAGAAGAAAATGGAGACAGTACTAAGAAAGTGTTTTTGTCATTGTTTGGATAGTTGTGTATTGTGTACAGTCAAAATTTACACTTACAAAAGCTTGCAGTTGGCAGCAATGTAAAGGGAACAGTTCCCTCTGTGCCATTAATGTGTGTGTGCATGGGAGAGCACATGCCTGATCTAAAAGGTGTGTTTGAGAATGCTTTTGTAGTTCTCTTGTTTTGGAGATTGAAGATCAAAGCAATGTAGGTTCAAAACAATAGAACAATGTGCTAGGCTTAATTGTACAGAATACATGAGGATGAGCTGCTACTGAGGGCAAGGCAAGTTCATTTTCATGGTTACTTTTGAGAGAAGCAAGAAATAAATTTTATTTTTATGGTGGATCTTTGAAGACAATGATTTCTTTTGTTCTTCTCAACATTGTTTTGATGGATGCTAAAAATTGCTAGAAGAACTTGTCCATTCTTACAATATATTTAATACCTATTAAATTAAACCATGTGTTAGAAGAAGCTACTATTTAAAATGGCATTTTTGTAATTAGTTTTCCTTTTTAATGCCAATTAGAGTCTATAAACTTTTTTTGTTTACTTTTATGCTGTTCTTGGATTGCATAAGTTGTTACATTATGAAATTGTTTTGGCTCAGTTGTCAATAAATTGTGTGTTTTAAGTATTCTGAATTTGTATTATGGCAACAGCAATGTTATCCTGTCCTCTGCTTCTGTCAGGACTCATTTTCTACAAAGAAGAAAAGTGTCCCTTCTATGTGTTTGCTGGAATTTTGAGAAAGGCAGATTACACAATCAGTGGAAATGTGTGTTTGTGCGTGGGTGTCTGCCCTCAGCATCACTTCAGTGCCACCTCTGAAAGCAGTGTGGTCCAGAGATGTCTTAGGTGGTTGATACATTGCCTTGCATGGTGCTCTCTTTAGAGAGTTTGGGCTTTGGTTTGTGGGGAGTGGGTAGGATTGGCATTCTTGTCCAAATCAGCATTCCACTTGAGACTTGACGGGTGTCTTAAATTGGTGTATTTGTTAATGCCTCTTTGTTGAGGGGAGTTAGGGAAAATTGTCTCCATAAAACTAATTTTTGAAGAAATTAGAAGCATTAAGTCATTGTGAGTAAGATGCATTGCTCAATATATGGCCAGAGGATAGGAAGGGGCCTAGACCAGTCACATCTGTAAAATTCAGCCTTTCACTGACATGCAGCACAGCAACAGGGTTTAACTGGCTGTGCAGTGATGTTCCTTGCTCAGAAGGCTGTTGTGAAAACCAAATAAAGATGACTGCATATGCTGAGAAGACTTGCTGCAGAATGGTTGTTAGAAACACCTTGTCAGTTGCATGGGGAAGGAATAGATTTAATGCAATATGATAATAATTTATTTAACTGGTCATATTTTCATTATATTCTAACTTCCTTGTCAGGGAAGTTAACTTGAGGACATTAAAAATTTAGGTCTTTCAACTATGATGAAGAGTAGGAAAGGGACAGACATTTGCTTGTCCTACAGCTTCTGTCTTCAGTAGTTCCTTGCTGTGCGTGGCAGTATGAATTCAGAAAACCAAATCCTGTGAATAAGAAATCCTGTGGATTTCATGCTCTGGGAAGAGCAGAGAGTGGCTATGTATGTAAGCATCTGGGTTCACTTATAGGGAAGCAAGGCCTGCAGAGGGAAGCTAGATGGAGGGTGATGGCAGAAGAGAGGCTTTCCTGGCAGCAGCAGTCTAGGAAATGGTGAGAAAATCTCTTCAAATTATTTGTTCAGTTGTGGCATAAGCTACAGGATGGGGGAGGAAAGTGGGACTGCTCCTGTTTCTTTTTCCACAGCTGTCTTGGAGAGGCTTTCTTCTTGCTTAATAGATAATGGTGAAAGGTTTTTAGAAAATGACAGAACATGAAATTGTGTGGAGAAGGGAATGTAGGAGTCATAACCGTGTTTTTCTGGGATTCCTTGTCAGGCTTGTGCGCTGCCTTCCCATGCGCCATAGTTTCCCTTTCAGTTCACTCAGGTTTCCTAATAGCATTTGGGAAGCTGGGGTAAGTTTTGAAGTCCTGCTCTGTTAAACACACTTGAGTCACAAATTCTTCAGCACACATCTGGAATAGCAGTTGTGGTTCAGTTTGCCTCATGCCCTCCTTTTACTGGGTCTCCTGAAGCATTGCTCACAGCCCAGCTAAGCAAGCAGGCTTAGAACACTTCTGAAAACTGGAATTTTTTTCTCTTTCAGGCTACTCAGAGATTGAGTCAGTAGATCTTTCAGTGACTGGAAATAGCAAGTATTGTTGGGAAAAGTTTGTTACCTATCTAAAATTTTGCTGATGAGCTCCTAAGTCTAGGAGACAGTCTTGCCTACCATCTTCACTTCAGAGACTGGGAGCCCCCATTGGTGGTTAACTCTTTCATATGAATGGTTTTGAAGAAAATAAGTGCATTGGAGTTAAAGAAACTGAAACTTTATATGCTTCCTCTGCTAGTAACACAGCAGGCTTGAAATGCAGGGAACAGTTACTCTGACAAGATTTTGCATAATTTCTGTGAGAAAATAATTTTCTGTATTTTAAGTAAAGGAAACATATGTCCCTTCTGCTAGAACTTAGAATTATAATATGTCAGGCATAAACCCCATTTCTCTTCTGAATGCATCTATCCAACCTGCTTGTTACTTAATACCAGACAAACCTCATGGAAATGCAGATGCTTTTCTTTACAATTCAGTTTTTCCTGCTGCTCATTTAATCTGCATTTCTGATGTCTTTGTGGCTTTTCTGTGGTTGCATGTGAGCAAGTGCTTTCTGTATTAAAGATAGATTTGATCTTTTATGAGTAAAAGAAGAGAAACTGGGAAGATATTTAAATTGCAATTACTATGGAAAAATAGTGTTTAGTGAGTATATAGTTGAGGATATGACTCAAAACACAGTAGCTTGTTTCACTTGCACACTTTTTTTTAATAATTGCTTGGTCAGTCAATCATTTAATGTATTTTAGTAGTTAATTTCCTTCATGAATATCTAGTTATTTCATGTGCAGCTCTTGTGTTTGGGTTTATTTGGTATTTTTTTTTTTAACAATGTTAACAGGTAAATGGATTAATTAGTTGATTCCCAAACATGTTATCTGTCATTATCTTATGTTGTTAGGTCTTAATCTTTCATGAGCACTGAAGGAAGTATTCATGTTGGGGATTACTCTTCCAGGGGGCTACAGTACCACTGTCTAGCAGTGCATATTCAGAGGTGCTTTTGAGGTTTTAGTTTTTCATTTGCTGGATACTTGAGCTTCTCAGAAACTTTTAAAATAGACTGTGTTCTTCTTTCAAACTTTAGAAGGCTCTTTAACATATGGATCCTGGTGCCTCAGTGTTTTCTTCCTGAGAAGTTTTTGTGATGCATCTGTGTGCTTTTTTCATATTTATTACAATTGCATAGCCAAGCATAGACCAAGCATTGTAAAATGCCAGAATTCATGTCTGCATCGTCATTGTTGTGAAACTGTCTTTATGTGGCTGTTCTGATTTTTATCTGGGTGAGGTTTTTGGTTCTTCTTTCTTCCCCTGCCCCCCAACCTGAGTGAGGCTTAGTGCAAGTTAGGCTAGTAGTTTGTTATGAATAGTAGATCTTACCTCATGCATTTTCTACATTGCCTCTCTGCTCATCTGATAGCAAAATAAACTCCATTCAGTGTCCATGGCCCCCCCCAACAAACTGCTACTTTCCCCTTTCTCCATTACTTTTTTTGAAGTTCTGGTGAGGTGAAGTGTACCTACTCTTAGTTTACTGTCTGGTCAGATGAGTGTTAGAAATAGCTGTGCTATGGGATTGTGCAGGTTAGGGCAGCAGAGGGAGGGGAACACACTGGAAGGCAGCAGGGATCTCTGCAGTTCAGTGGTACCAAGCTGTTAATTGAGCTTTCATACAAAACTGCAGATGGGATTTGTGGTATATAGTTGAAGAGCACAGAAGAGAACAGAGCCATGAGCAGTCTCAGAGCTGAGGGATGTAGAGGCTGCTTTGTTTCCCCATCCAGCCCGATAGGCTGTGGCCTGCTCACGCTGCTGCTGGTCAGTCCATTCTGGGAGCTCTGCTGTTCATCTTTCTCCTTGCGTATCCTGCTTCTCCCTCTGTGCCTCCTTGCAGCATTCATTGCTTTCTGATTGCCTCTGCCTCTTCTTCCAGCGCCTGGTTCCCATGTTCCTCATTCTTTTGTATCCCTTTGTGTCTGCTTCCTTTTTTGCTCCGTGATGTTCAGGTGCTAACAGTTTGTATTGAGACTGGAAGGAGAAACTGATTTCCTGGTCTCTCCCTGGAAGGAGCAGGGTTGTACTGGAATTGTTTTTCTGGAGCTGCGCCTTGCAGAAAAGAGGAGCAATCCTCTTGTATGTCCTGGAACACTGGAGTTAAATGGCTGTGTGGCCAAGAGAGATCCTGAGAAGCTGGAATGTGTTCAGTGGAGATTAAATCTGCAAAAGCCTGAGCTTTCATGCTTCAGAGTTATGATGAGCATGTGCAACAATATTCCCCTCTTCAACTCCCTTGTACCTTCACCAGACTTGCCTGTTTTTTCCTTGGGAATAGAAGGATACCTGCAGAACTCAGGTCCCAGGGTTAGCCGGGCTGAGATTGTCTGGAAGACTGATATAAGAATATAAGAATAAGAAGCAGGGGGGTGGGGAGGGACGGGACAGCATTTTTCCTGTGCTTCATTGTTTCAACTGGCAGAGCTGTTTTAATTGACTCGTACAAGAGATGAGGAGGCACGCCCTCAGAAGGGAGAACTTCAGCCAAGGCAACTCTACTCTAGCAGAATAAAAACCAATAAAAAATTTGCCTAATGAGGGAATGCCTAACGAAGCATACCAGACTTCCTGATGAATGGGTGGCACTGCTTTATAGTAATGCGCAGATGATACAACTTCATATTGCAGCAGAATTTAGATTGCTGCTACTTTTGGTTGTTGATACTCAGTGCTTCCAGATAAAGAATTCAGATGTTTTATCTGCAATGTACATTTTTTCAATATTTACAAACAATTCCCTTGTCACTATGGGAGGGATATTCTAGGTCGCCCATGAGGTTGGGCTAGGTGCAAGGATTACCAGCTGAAGTTTTGTGGCTTCTAGTGTGCAGGAGTTGAATTGGGTGGTGACAGGGATTTTCTGACCTTGAAATAATGACCTGGACAGCTGGGGCCACTCTGTGCTGCCATGGTGGAAGTTAGGGGCTTCCTGTGGCTGAGTTCCTCAAAGGCTCAGGGCAGGGAGAGAGGGAGCTGGAGCTATCTTTCTACAGCTCTTAAGCTTTGCTTCCTAGTAGTGGAGCTGCTTTTAGATATGGGGAACTGAGCACTGTGCACTGAAAATATGTGCATTTACTAACTGCAAAGGAATGCATAAATATAGAAAAATATGCCAGTACAGCTTATTCCAAAAATATGTTACTATGTGGTGCAAGGGACCTTTGGGTGAGCAACATCCAAAAGGAGACTTTGGAAGAGATACCTCCCACTTCTAGAGAGGCTTGTCATTTACAAATGATAATAGTAATGCAAGCCGCAGAAGCCAGTTTCCTGAGTTGCTGTAAATGTGTGTTTTTAACACTGCTTTTCTAACACAAATGTAGGAAGCTGGCAAAGTAGCTATTTCAGTGCTCTAGAAAAGTTTAAAGTGAAATAATCTAAGGAAACGGAAGCCTCTATTTTTAACCTCCTCCGTCATGGGAGATGGGGCGGAAGAAAAGGAGGCCATCTACTGTTGAAGCCTCTTCAATATCTTACTGTAAATTTAATCAGATTTCCACTGCTGTTTTAATGAAGAGGTATTTGTTGATGTTCACTTATGTTCACATTAGGATCACTGTAGGTTTGATGGCATGGCCAGTCTCCTATAATTGTGCTTTTTCTCCTGTTTACTGGTTTTTACTTTCCCGTTTTCTGGTATATGTGAAATTTTATACTGTAAAATACTCTCATTACTGCTTGTGCTGTTTTATGGTTTGATTAATTTTTATATATTAAAAAAAATCTGAGAGTTCGAAGTGTTTTTTTACATTGGGTTTGAGCAGATTCTTCTAAGTTTTTTTTTCATACTACATTATTATAAATCAGTAGAAGTACATTATTTCACTGGATTTCTCTGGATTTTTCACAAAGTGTTTTTTATTCTTGTATATATGTAAAAGCATGAAGTTATGAGTAATTCCTCGTATTACTTATTGGGAACTACTTTATAGTCTAGCTGGAAGCTCAGGTATAATACATTGTACAACTACTGGCAACCATAGAAGTAACGGCATCAAAATTTGTAAGTTCAACCTCTTAAAAATGTTCAGAACCTTATGTTCAGATGTAAAACTGACTTTGGGATATATTACTAAATCACTAGTTTGGATTGGGCAATATAGTGCATTAATTTGCAAGGTCAGCATTAAGGAAGACTGTAGAAAGCAGGCATATTTGAGGAATGATAATAGTAGGATGATTGCTTATTGAGAGAACAGGGGCTGGGCTAAGTTTTCCTAAAAGCTTGAAAATTACTATCTGACAAGGGTGCTGATGTGGAGTGTGGAAGCACTTCTAAGAGTTTCAGTGCATGTCTTAGAGAATCTTCTCCACAACATCTATGTTAACATTATATATGTAGATAACATGAATTTCTGTTTGTGGCTGGTAGATTTGGACTGTTGAGAATCAAAAGTTTAGGAATTATATAAAGTAACGTGTTATAAAGTGTAAATAACTTGACAGCTGTATCTGTAATTTTAAAGGCAAAGGGCGAGCTGTGGAGGAGGAAATGTAGCAAGGCTGCAAATTTTTGGAGAATCATTGCTTTTTACCCTAGGCACTTATTTGGCTTAAAGAAATTATTGTACTTTGCAGGGGGGTTGTTGCTCCATTGGTATAAAAACAGCGAAGGTTTTAGGGAGATGAAATTTCTTCTGTTAGGTCTCCTGATTATGTTTGGAAAGTAAAACACATTTTAAGCACAGTTCTCTTTAATGGGTTTATTTTTAGACCACTTCTAATATCTTATAGATAATCATTAACTGTTTTTGTAATTCCACTTAAAATGTGGAGTTTTGAAATAAATGGGTAGATTGAGGATGCTAACATATACAATAGTCACTAATCACCACTTCTGGGCAGCTGAAATGTTCATCCATTCATGCTTGACTAAGGGTCTGTTACTCCTGGAAGAGTGGAAAAACCTTAAATAATGAGGTGACTGCTATAGATCAGTGCTTGCAAGAAATGGATTCTGAAACCCAAAAGCATCAAAGATCCTGTCAACATATTTCCACTTCAGTTGCTTGGTGCTACATCAGGCTTAGTAACTGTTCAGGCAAGGGATTGAAACAGTGCCCTTGGATGCAGTGTGCATGTCACAGCAGTTGCACTCTTTCACCCTCACATAAAGCATTGTTTTATTAATGTAGTTCACAACTGAAGAGGAGCAGTCTGGAAAGCTTTCCTTGCAGATCTGCAGTGCAGCTTGGGCAGGAGGTGCTGCAGTGCAGTGTGATGTCCTCTCTGGTTGCAGGTTTCCCTCCATGCCCATGGGCACCCACTCCACTGAGAGGGGCTTGGAGCCAGAGCTGTGGCCTTTTACAAGGCAAAATTTCTCTGCTTTACAGGCAAAGTCAGTGCGTGACAGCTCAGTAGCATGTTAGAAGACATAACATAGAAATGGTACAAAAGAGTCCATAAAATTTCCAGGAATGTGATAATTGAACATGTTTGAGAAATGCCATATGTGGTACTTTTAGGAAAAATACAGGATGAGTATAACACATTTTCAAGTGTGTTGGAGTATAACACATTTTCAAGTGTGTTGGAAGACAAGGAGGAGAAAAGCTGTTTTGAAAGATTAAATAAGAAACTCTTGTCTTGAACTTCTAATATTAGCTGGTATTGTAGACTTTTCTGGGTGTGAGGCCTTTGTTTACTGTTTTACCTCACAATTTGTTTTGAATAGGATGTATGTGAAGTCATGGTATGCATATTCTTTTGGCACTTATCTACACATCACTTTGTTCCAAGACTTGAAAAGAACAGTCTCTTGAATATGTATTTTTCCAACTGTTTTTTTTTTTACTGTTTTTTTTTAAATGCATCAGGCCAGTTACATTTACTTTTTCCTCCCATTGTTTTTCAATTTGTGCTTAATTTCTGTAGAAATGGTTTCTGGTAACTTTGAACATTCGCTTTCATTTTTATTAGGATGATTGAATAATACTTGTTGGTGCAAATAGTTTCATGAAAATAATTTCAGAAAAAGTTAATTGAATATACTCCAAGTATAGTAAGTTTTTTGAGGATTGAGGCTTAAAATATTTTGAAACATCAAGTTAACTAAATTTTCACTCAGAATAGTGCTAGGCTTGTTTGTGCATGTAGGCACATGAATGTCTGTTTCTATTGTCATTAAACTTCTGTTTACCTGTAGAGAAACATTAGCTATAGCCTTTTTAAAACATTGTTTCTTTCAGACTACAGGAATAAAAAATCCCTTTAGCTGATGTTTGTTGGCATGTTTTCAGAATGTTGGACCTTAGTGTATGAGAGGGATTTTCACAGAGTCATGGAATATGCTGAGTTGGAAGGGACCCACAAGGCTTATAGAGTGCAGCTCTCAGCCTTGCACAGAACTAGCTCCAAGAGTCACACCGTGTGCCCAAGAGTATTGTCCAAATGCTGCTTGAACCGTGTCAGGCTTCATGCCGTGGCTGCTTCGCCCGGAGAGCCTGTTCAGTGCCCAGCCACCCTCTGAGGGAACCTTTTCCTAATATCCGACCTAACCCTCCCCTGACAAAACTTCAGGCCATTCCTTTGGGTTCTGCCACTGGTTACCACAGGGGAGAGATCACTGCCTGCCCATCCTCTTCCCCTTATGATGAAGCTGTAGACTGCAGTGAGGCCTCCCCTCAGTCTCCTCTAGACTGAACAGACCAAGTGCCCTCAGCTGCTTCTCATACAGCTTCTCCTCAAGGCCCTTCACCATCTTTGTTGCCCTCCTTTAGATGCTTGCTAGTATCTTTGTCACACTGTGGCACCCAGAACTGCCCCCAGCACTCGAGGTGAGGCCACCCCAGCTCAGAGCAGAGCAGGACAATCCCCTCCCTTGCCCAGCTGGCCATGCTGTGCCTGATGCCCCCAGGACAGGGCTGGCCCTCCTGGCTGCCAGGGCACTGCTGGCTCATGTTCAGGTTGCCACTGAGCAGGAGCCCCAGGTCCCTTTCCTGGCACTGGTCTCCAGCCCCTCCTTCCCCAGTCTGTCCATACTTCCAGGGTTGCCCCACCCCAGGTGCAGAATCTGGAACTTTCCCTTGTTGAATGTCATATAGTTGGTGATTGCCCATCTCTCCTAATTTGTCTAGGTCTCTGCAGGGCTTCCCTGTCTTTGAGAGAGTCAGCAGCTCCTCCTGATTTTGTATTGTCTGTGAACTTGACTGTATCCCTTCCAGTCCTGCATCCACTGGGTTCTAATTGCATTTCTACTTCAAGATTCTAAAGTTAACCTCTGTGCATCTTCAACTACTTGCCTTCTAGTCAGCCTAAAGGGTACCAGTTAATGTAAGATTTTCTGTGTTGCTAAGGCTTGTCTAAAGTGGTTTAAAGAGTTCACAAAAATGTGTCACAGTGCTTTCTTCATTGAAGAATGTCTAAGTTAAGCTTCAGTCATTTAACACTTGGATGATGTTTACACCATTAAATCAATACATTGTGTGGACGCATCACATGTGTGTGTGTGCACCTATGCACATATGCACACACACATATATATTTAGTTATTTCCAGTCTGGATAATTGGTAAAGAAGAATGATAAATTTAAGGGAGAGGAACGCCTCCAGTGGTGAAGAGATAGCCATTATAAATGTGCAGAAACTTGAATTACCATTGGCTATTAGAAAGTTATGGAAAAATCTTTGCTATAATGTTTGGGACAGTCACGTAGATGTCAAAATTTTGAAGAAAAGTTTAGTCTAGCAAGGTCAGACTTAAAGGTAACAAGATAGTTAATGCTGGTGTAAACTTTCTGGATATAGGACACCTGAGGTTAGCAAGAGCATGTAATAGTAATAATGTAATTGAAGAACTTTACACTTCTCTGCTGTACTAGTAAGCATTAGTAGTGATAACAAAAACATTTTAATAAACTGCTAGTGAAAGAGCCAATGTAATAGTGAGGATGTTCTAATCTGTTTTGATGTAAACTTCGAGTGATCGTGAAGAGTCCTCAGGAAGTATTCAACTGCATGATAGTGTCTTGCAGCATGTAAGACCATTTTACTTCTTACTGAGATGTAAAGCTTCTTTTGGTGCCTCTTTTTGTTCTAACACATGGAGCTTCATGGACTTGAATTTGGAGTTTTATGTCCCATTTTTCTCCTGGGGACCATTTTCCTGTCTGCTACATTTCTTCCTGCTTTGAACTCCTCCCATGATTCCTGTTCCCTCCCATGATTCTTGTTCATGTGCAAAATGCTTATTACTAAGAACTTGTTGGTAAGATCTTGCCAGATGCACTTTTTCACCTTTGCTTGGGTGACTTCCATTAGGAAAGTGCAGGTGTTTCCTCCTCATCTGGTGGTTGCATACAGAAGTTGTGAGCGGCAGTCGGAAGTGAATATTTTCTGTGTATAGGCATACACTTATACACAAGTACATATACATACATACACATATACATACACGCACTCCTCTGTGTGAGGGTGAAGCCCTTATTGCCTCTCACACTGACTCTTCTACAATGGTTTCATTAACTGATGGGCCTGACCATGGTCAAATAAGCTAGCTGAAAATTTATATTCTCAAACCAGAGGAGTCTTTGCAAAACTAAGGTTACAGCTGTCAAGCAGTTTGTTAGCCAAAACTGAACACAGAAATGTGTTTTAGTATATTCTGAGGACGTAGAAATCTGACAGCTGGATGACTTGCTTGTCTCCAAGAGAAGGTTGCAGAGTTGTGATTTGCAGGATGGAAGAAATAAATGGATAACTCTGTGCCTGGCCTTTACTAGCTGGGACCTTGATTATCAATCAGATGTAGTTGGAAAATGGTACTATGCACAGATTTTGGAGAAAAGGTAGAAATGTTGGTTCAGAATCAGTGAAACTAGAGCACTGCATACCTGCTTGCTCCAAAGCTGTGCTGTGTCTGGACACATGTAATGTCATGTTAGGCTTCTTACACAAGTGGAAGAATTCAGATTGCTTCTCGAATTTTGAAATTCTCTGTTAAATTTCTTTATTGCTTAGTTTAGCTTTTGATTCTTATTCATTTGGTTTTAGTTTTTTTTTTTTTGTTTTTTTTTTTTTTTTTTTTTGGAGTCTCACACGGAAGTCCTCAAGAAGATCTTGTAAATATTTAGAGATTTTTGAGTAGAACTGGCATAAGAAAAGTTGTAAATATTTTGCATCTTACTCTTTCTAGCAAAGAGCATATTCAGTATGAAGGTGGGATTTAAAATCAGAAACTGTAGTTTCCATACCTCCCTTCCTTAGCTGTCTCATCTGCCACACATTCCTACTGTTTTCCTCTTACAGTTTATACCAGCTGCCATATATACTTTTGTCTATTTTCTGATCTAGATGTCAAGTCATCTGCTGTCCAGTCTGCTTTTCTTCAGCCAGACCCTCCAGCAATTGTCTTTGCCCCACTGCTAATCTTAGGATTGGGCTGGTGGTTTTGTACAGCTGCTGGTCACTTCAGGCTATCTATGTGTACACAAACTAAATAAGTTTTAAAGCATTCATAGATAGACCTACTTAACCCTTCTGCCAATTTTTTTACTGTTTACCCTCTGTAAAAAAACACAATAAATTGCAGATACAAAAATAGTTTTCTTAAAAGCATTGACTTTTAACCTGGCTATGATTTTTGAGAAAGGCATTTTCATTGTGTACATGAAATATTTTCAGCAAGTATTTCCCATAATATTTGTGTTCTGATTTTGGATATGGATCATAGCTGCTGTTAAGAAATGGATAGCTGCTGGAAGACTTGGCTGCTTGTGTGGAACTGTTTCAGCAGTTCCTGAGCAGCCAGACAAGTTATGCGAGAGCTGCAGTTGGACATAGCATTTTATGTTTCAACATACTAAGCCAGTAGTTTTCAGCTGTTTTGGTTTTGGGGATTATGAGAAAGGGTAAAAACAAAAGTGTGTTATTTGACTATTGTTGCTTGCTAGTAAATGTTTATTTTTTCTAGAATAGTGAAAGGTAAGAGGATGTCCTTGGGTACATTTCTTAGACGTGCTTATAGACAATGTAAGCTGCTATTGCTTCTTGAAGTCAACAAGTCATATAGGTTCTCTTAGCTGTGTAGCTTACATACATTTTGCATCGCAAATCTCATTGTTCAGAGTTTAAATTTTGAAAATGGTCTGAAAATTCTCACACATTTTCCTCACACTTAATGAAGTTGATTTATTACTGTACAAATGGCTAGCTAGTGCCATCCCGTGCCTTGTGTTTTGCACATTGATTTGTGCTGTGTTGACTTGTAAATTGAAGCAAATACACTGATTGGACAGTATTAAAACTCTATTATCACTTTATTTGCTGTAAAGAAAAAAAAAGAAAATAGTGAAATGTAATAATAATAACAACAACATAAATAGATGCAAAATACAGTGTGGTCTTAAAAAGACTGAATTTCAAGTGACCTTTAGAAGAGTTTGTGCTGTGATTTGAGAGTTTGAGAGTCCTTGCTGCAGGGTACCTTTTTTTTCCAAGGGAAATGTATCCCAGCAATGACTCTGAACACCTTACCTTCTTTAACTCTTTGTCCTGAGCACAGAATTTCATTTATGTAAATTTCAGTCTGGCCATCTGTATTGTGGATCTATTTTGAGGAAGAATTGAATAGATGTTAAGGAAGAATTGAATAGATGTTCAGTGAGTTATTCTGTTCAGAGTCTGAGGTTAAATCATGTAGTAAAATGAAGATGCATAAATTGGATTAAGAAAAAGGTTAAAAGAAACTTGTATCTTGAAAAGATACTTATAGTTGGGTGAACTTTGTTGTACTTTTGACTAAGCAGTTGGTATGTAATTTGCCAAACTTTATTTCAAAATCCATTTCATTTTTATGACTTGGCTGCTTGCAGAGAGCTGAGTGGATGGAGGACAGTCGAGGAGGAAAAGCACGGTGTACTTCAGAGTGCTGTACCCGTGGGTCTGGAGCTCATGGTGGCATTTGCTGCCAGCAGCCCATGCCCGACTGGCGTGTGCGGCCCGGGTGAGGCTGCGGGGCTCTGACCGGGGCCTGCTCCTGCCCCGCGGGGGAAGCTGCTTCCCTCGGCAGCTGGGCACCGTGTCCCTGCCGTGTCCCTGCCGTGTCCCTGCCGTGTCCCTGCCGTGTCCCTGCCCTGCTTTGGGCAGTGTGTCCCCGCCGTGTCCCTGCCCTGCTTTGGGCAGTGTGTCCCTGCCGTGTCCCTGCCCTGCTCTGGAGTCACGGCACAGCTGTGTCCCCTCTCTGTCACAGAGATGCTCTTGCTGCCCAGGCCAGAGCTGTGGTGGTGGAAGAAGTCGAAGAAGTGCCTCCAGGACCGCAGTGTAACTTTTAAAAACAACATAATAACAATCCTCCCATTCTCCGCCTCAGTGTAAGCAGCTCTTCTTGTCAGTGTCCGTGAAACAACATTGCTTCTCAATTTCTTGGTTTGGTTTGTTTGGGATTTTTTTGATTTTTTTTTTTCTCTCCATGCAGTTGGAGGGAGTAAGAACCATGCTATAAGACAAGAGAGTTAGTTGAACTTTACAGCAATATCTGTAACTTAAATGCACATTTGAAAGGAGGAAAGAAAAAAACATTGACTGAAAGCTTTAAAGTGTGCGCATGATTTCTCATTTTGCCTTTTCTCTTTCTTGCCTTGTGACACTTAAGTAAAATACTTGGCATAATACTTTCCTTGGAGAAATTATTGCTAGATTTATCAGATTGCTAGCTCTTTTCTAGTTACTCTATTACTCATTTTTACATTGCATGATGTTCTTCAGATCTCTAATGTGAATTAATGCAGTTTCCTAGTAAATTAGTAATACAATTTCTGTGCATTTGTCAGGCAAAAACATCTATCCCATTAGATGACAATTCAGACTGAGATCAGGTTTAAGGAAGTTTTTTCTCCTAGTTTTTTGTGGAGGTGTATCAAATTTTGTTATTTTGTTATATTTTTTCTGCCATTGGACCTGACCAAAATCAGAAACAAAATTAAAAACACTGTTGACAGCTGCTATTCTTGCATCCTTCTCTTTGTCTGCTGCAGACTTTTGTTCAGAACTTGGTGGTTCTTTTTCATAATTAGCCCTCATAGTTAGTGCTTTCCTCTTAATCAAGGCCCACTGTGAAAGGTGAGGTGGCCTTGTAAGTAATTTAGGTGTCTAGGCATTGTTTAAAGGAGGGCAGCTAGTTTACAAGAGTTTCTACTTTGGAACACCTTTTCGATTTCCTGTTCAAGATCTTGGAAAAACAGGCTGTGTTTGTCTTTATTTAGTTCCTCCCAGGGGAAGTTTTACCCAATTAGACCTAGGGATTTCAAGCAGCCAGGGTCCTCTAGTGTGGCATCAGGGCCATGGGAAGACTGAGGATCTTACCTAAAATTTTCCAAAGCCTTGTGCTTTTAGTGATCTGGTTCTGGTTTTGAAGGTCTGTGACAATGAAGTTGCCCTACTCTATCAGTGAAACTGTGCTTTGGAGATGTGAAGCATGTCTTTCCTTTGGACTGGGAAGCTTTTCTTTATTATTTGAAGTTTGAGATTTTCTGTGGGGTTTTTTGGGGGGGGAAAGAGGGCGTAGAAATCAGATGCTGTTAACAATGTTTCTGAAACTGAAAACACTTTTGAAGTACATTATCTAAAATGGTATTTGGCCATTATCTTCTAAAGCCTTTCCTTCTCCCCATCCAGTCCCATGAACTGATGCATTCAAGAAATACTTGTTTTGCTGCCACATATTCAGAAAGCTGTAATAATGTGTTGTGGAATCCTTCTTTTTGTTGTAGTGGATAAAGATTCAAAATAAGTATGCAGGGAGGAGAAAAAACTTATTTTGGTCACTTGTTCGGTTTTATTTTACCATTTAATTTCTGTATTCTAACTGTTAAGCTTGGTAATTGAAACAGAGAAAATGTGAATAAAACTTGTGTTTTCAGATGTGTCTGTTGGATTGAGTGCAAATATCTGGCTTTTATTTCTTAATGAAAACTTCTAATTTAGGCAGAGTCAGAAGTGACAGGTCTGAGGTGCATGACATTGCTCAGAGATTTTTCTCTGGGCTTGATATACTGGATTTGGATTATGAAAGCTTTCTTATGTGATTCTGTATTTGCTTCTAAAGGGTTTCAGAGTCACAAAATATTGGGTGCCTAAGGAGTGAAGACCATCATTATTTTTGGGAAGGATAAAGTCAGTTAATTTGATATTAAGGTTGGTTTTTTGATCTGTGCAGAATTGGTCCCCATGGAAAATTGTTACTTGTAGCTGGCCTGTAGGTCCAGTGACTGCAAAAACTTAATGCTGTAAACTGGTCCCAGAGGATTTTCATCTTCAGCTGAAAGTTCAGAACCTTCTTGTTAGTGTCTGCCAGTTGTTTTGGGGGAAACAGAAGGTGATCATGGATTAGTGTATTATTGTTTGCTACCTCGATCAGATAAATGCCTTAGTTTTTCTTTACTGAATAGCACAGTGCAGGACAGCCCTGGTTTTTGTTTCATCAAAGATGGCAGCATTTTTGTTGTGTCTTCATCTTTATAATCCTTTGAAGAGTTTTTTGTCTTTATTTCAATACTTTGAAATGTTTTAACAGATGTACCTTGTACAATTCTTTATAAAAAAGTAGAAAAGGTAATTTCTATTTTATTGAACTTAAGCTAATTAAAAACAAGCCCAAAGGGTAAAGCAGTATTTCCAGAAGATACTTAATTTCAGCAGTCAACTGCTGTACTTTGTGGCTGACCTCCAATGTAGATATCTGCATCTCTTCCATTTTGTCTTTGTTATTCTGAAAAGCCCTAGTTTCCTTAACTGGCAAGAAACTAATCTTGTCCTCAGAGTTGTGCTGGTTAAACCAGGAAGGTGTTTTTTCAGTTCACTTTGTCAAAGCAGTGCAAAACACAGGCAGAAACTTCCAATCCTTAGTTTTTTGTCTTTGGCTTAAGATCCAGCTACATAGGAATAAATGTGACTGGATTGAGTCAGTATGACATTGTGCTTTGTCTGAAGGGAATCCAATTTGGAGCAACTTTGATTATAGTTTAAAATGAGCAACATCAACTTAATAATGGTCTGAATATCTGTAAGATAGCTTTTTATGTGTTGGGGTTTTTTTTCTCTACAAGTTTTCCTTCAAAACTATTAATTAAACTGTTCACACATGCTTTTATAACGCTGTAATGAAAACTGGTTAAACCAGATGCATTGTTTTTCTTCAGTAGTCTCCCTTTTCCTAAAAGTGAACATTGTCCTTGTCCTGCACGTCGGAGTCCTGGCAGGATCACAGAGAGCACTGAATTAAAGGTTTTGTAGTGTGAAAGGTTAGAGTATCATGTGCAGGTTTTATTTATGAATAAAGGGTGAGGGTATGTTTGTGTAACAGGCAAGCAAGTCTCATAACTTACTCCAAAGAAAATCTTGTCTATAGTGCGGTAATTTAGGAGCTGATGTCTAGACTACTTTGAGAAATTGTAAACATTATGTCTTCAGAACAGGACCATGGGAGTTTAAGAAAAAATGCTGTACTTTGTATGTTTAATATTTGACTGAATTCCAGGGAGATCAGGAGTATTTTGGCAATATCTGGTCTGCCTGACTGCTAAATGAATTAATGAGAGTGCTTGTGTCAGTTCCTAGTAACATTTTCTTTCTTGAACAGAGCATCTCTGGATTTGCATAATTACATGATGTAAACTACATATTTGTCAATAATGGAAAATTTTTACTTTAAATAGTGGTGCACAAGTTTATGTACATCTTCTTGTTAAACTGTTTATATGTGTTGGAGAATCAACCAAGTAAGATCAAGCTATTATTTGACCTGAATAGTTTGATCTTTCTACTGTTGTGTAGAGCTATTGAAACATGACATTGAAACAAATAAGGGTATTTTAAAAATTATTCTGCTACAGTTAATTTTGAACACTGTAATCTCAATCACTGTAAAATAGTTTCAGGAGGCAGGTAAATGCAGTTTTTCTGTTTGCTGTGTGCAAAGTTTTGTGTTGTATGTTGGTAGTTGAATGGTGTGCTTACTGCACCATTGGGCTAGCTAGAATGGAGCTGTAGTAGTATTTCCATCATTTTAAGTTTTTACCACTGGATTGTTCTGGTTTGTTTTATTTTGGGGTGGGCAAGCACTTCCAAGTTCAAAGACAGACATACTTTAGTTTAAAGTTACTGTGTTATACAGGTGTTATCAGATGAAGGGCAGTTATGAGTCCTAATGGTCTCTCCATTCAGCAGTGTATTTGTAAGCATAGTCCAAATCTGGTGTCAGAAATCTTAATTGGTATTGCAATGTACAAGTGGAGGTACAACAGAAAGTATAATGCTATAGATTCTGTTGAGCTTAACTCAGTCCCTAAATTAATGCATGTATTTAATGTTTGCAAAGTTGTCATCGTAGGTATTAGAAGTGCCTCAACAAATATGTGAGGAAGGTGTTGTATCTATATCCTACATGTAATAGAAACTACTTTATTAGTAGCTTTTCAGTATATGAATTTTGTGATGGCTTATAGAGGAAAACATTATCCTCAGGGTTAAGTAAAGATTAAAATGAATATTTGAGTAATAAACATGATTAGACTGACCATAAAGGCTTTTATATTTATATTATTTATTCTTCCTAGTTTTTTTTATACCTTGCTGTTCTAGAGCTGTGTTGGTTTAGAGTCTTTCTGTATAATATGGAACCGAGTACTTTCAGTGTCCCTGTCAATACTGACATGGCTGTTCCAGTTTTCTATTGCCCACTGATGTATTAAGACTTTGTCTAGCAAGGACTATGATGTTTTAAGCTTTTAGTTAGTAATGCAGTTACTTATTAATTACTGTTTCTGGTCAAATTGCTTCAGAATTTTTCAGAGACATTTGTTTGTCTCTTCTTTTTGAGGGAGAGGAAGTAATTTGAATATGTCTGGACCAAGAGAATATCATTAATGATTGGAAATGTACAATTGAAAAGAGAAAGTCTGTTATATAGTGCTGTCTTGAATTTTATGTTTTGTTTTTTTTTTTTAAAGACAAGCAATTTTGCTACATTGTCACCTGAAAGAAGTTAAAACCTATAAAGTTTCTAGTAGTTTCAGCAGTGGTAAACTCCAGCTTCACATGTATGTTCTTTGCAGTATGGGAGAAAAACTGGCAGGACTGCATGCCATTATAATTAAATTGTTATACATAGAAACTAGAGGGGAGAAGCTTGTCTTACCTGTTTGGAGAGTATCTGTCAGCATATTTAAATGAAAATTTATTTTGAAACTGTATGTTTGTAATTATGAGCACATTCCTAAGTAGCATAACTAGTTTTTGATCAACTGGCAAAGGTATCTTCAAAACATGTAATAACATTCATTGCATTGTAAACTCTGGAGCTTTTTGTATTTATTTGTGTTATTTTTATTTTTACAGGATTACAAAGCCCCTGACGTTTGCTGACTGTGTTGGTGATGAGCTTCCTTTGGGATGGGAAACTGTTTACGATCAACAGATTGGAGTTTATTACATGGACCACATAAATCGTGAGTAGATATGTGATTGTTTTGAGGAATGCTAACAAGCTGATGTTTACTCTTGCCACTAACGTTGCTTCCTATACCATTTATACACCTCGTGCTACACTGAGAAAATGTATGCAAATAATTTCTTGCTGAACGTGTTTCCTTATCTTTCATATGGGGGCAAAATTGTAAAGAATTCCACTTGTAAAGAATTTTACAACCCATGATTGAAATGTAGTGTATCAAAATATTTTGGTTTGCTTGGTCATACTGTGAAATATTAGTAATTTTGATGTTGCATTTTGTCATATATAGAAAGACTTTTGTGTTACATTCTTACATTTCCTATATTTCCTGTCATCCATAGTTCACTCTTATGCTTTGAAAACCAAAATACATTCTGAGAGAAGTGTGCTGATTTTTAATCAGAAGCACAGTGAAATACAGTAATCTCATTCTTGCTTAAGCAATGTATATTTAATGTTTTAATACAGTACAAAATGCTATCAAAAAGACAACAGATGTGCCTTTTGGAAACTAATTTTGAACACTTTCCTTTTTGGACTATCACTGAGCTTTGTATCATTACTGTGGCACATTTGCCAGTTCTACTTTAAAAAAAATGTCTTATCTTTATAGCTTTGTACTGCTGCTGCTGTTACTGTTGTGCTATCATTAAACTTCTTATCGCCACTGAGTGAATGCTTTCACTTTGTGGGAAATTGGGAGCTGGTGGGGACTAAGAAAAGAAGAAAGTAGTTACATGGGCTATCACAGGAATGGTAAATAGTATAATCTGAAAAACCAACCTCAATACTATCTACTTGAAATCTAGTCAATTAAAAAATGAAAGTGTAATAATAATTTTGGGCTTCCAGCCATCATTGGAATTACTTGTGTTTTGTGGTTTCACAATTACTTGCTTTAAAAAACCTAAACAACAGAATAATAAATATTCCCATGGTATCGTTTGACCTATACATGTACTTACTTGTTGTGAAATTTAACAAAGATCATTAACTAAATGATAAACTTTAAACAGCTGTTGATACATTAATCACAAGGATAGATAGACAAGAAAATTCAAAGGCAATAAATACAGACTGTTAGGTAATTCTTAAAGTAACTCTGTGTTTAAAAAAGTGTTAGCTTAAGGATTGCTGTCATATTAACTTTAGTAATGTTGAAATTTAATAAGAAGTGAGGGTTATGTTGGAGTACAGTAGTGGAGTGGGCTTACACCAAAGTATGTGCACGAATGCATATATTTTTTTAAAAAATTAAGGTATTACCAACTCTAATTTTTTTTTTATTTGCAGGTGAGTTTAGAATAGAAAATGAGTAGAACTTGAATTCCTATTGCAATACCTTAAAAAAGCTACTGATAGGCCTCTGTGATAGGAATAACAATCACCATCACATGCAAAAACAGGGCTTCCTTTTGCTTTTTGAATTTTATTATTAGCAGCTTTACCACATTCAAGTTTGAACTTACAGAAGGGATATTAATCATTGTAGGCATGTCAGATCTGGCTTGCGTTTTTTCCTGTGCAATTGAGAGCAAAAACTGTAGAAGAGAATCTGTGTAAAGATCAGTTGAGTTCCCACATGATCAGTGGGTAGACAGAAAGAAAAGATGAATATTAATGGACCTGGAAAAGTAAAGCTAATCATATTAGGTATGAAATAAAGTTAATGTATGAACAGAGGGAGAGAAGCTTCATGCGGAAAGTGCTGAACTGAGTAAAAGAAATCATTCAACAATTAACAAGGTTGCAAAATTTGTCTCTTTCATGATAGCTAATTACTTGCAGCCCACAGATATTATCCTAAATGGTAATTCAACCGTCACAGTGAAATGGGTTTGTCACCCTTAGGCTAATACAGTGCTTTCATATACCAGCAAGATTTATAATAAGAGGGAAGACAGAGTTGATATTATAGCTGGATAATTATTATTCAGAAATTAGTTGGACTCTTGATCCAATTTTTAAACTGTGGACAACAAAGGTGCCAATCAAGACGGCATAAATTTCCTTTGTAGAAGTGAGAAGTAATGAGTAGACAATCATGGGCATAGTGAGGTGGTGTCAGACAAGTGGAAGAGGATGGTCTTGGAGCTGAAGAAATGCTTTTCTGAACTGAGTAGGTCTAAACTACTTGGAACAGCAGCTTCAGGAAAAAAGATTTGGATTGTCTTTTGTGGCTGACTGGGTTAAATGCTTTGTGCAGCATTGGAGTTCTGTGTTAATTGACAAAACAGTTAGAAGTGCCTCAGTGTCAAGAAATACTGTGAGAAAATGCAAGGGATAATTCAAAGAGTCTTTCTACACTTACACTTACCAAGGACCTCTCATGTTTTGTGCACTCTCTCAAGCTTTTTGCCCTTGCACCTTTTAAAAGAAAACAGCAATATATCTGATTTTTTCTAAGTCTTTTGCTATGTTTGTTTACCCAGGAAGCAAGAAAAAGATTTCTAGGCAATAGTTTTCCATTTAAACTGGAAAAAAAACAAGGAACAGAAGAATCTTCTGTAAATCTCAATGGTGCTTCCAACCCTGATCTCCATCTTGTTCTGTAAATTCAGTACTTTGTTGACACCCGTACTAAGCTGCTCTTGGCTGTTATCCAACCATTGCTTAAAAACCTTGGCGGTTGCCAGCCACAGAATTCCTTTCCCTCCTCCTCAGAGTCTTGGGAGCCTTTGAAGTCTCCTCTAAGCAGTTGGGCATTCCCCAGTGAGGGAATAATATATTCTCTGCATTTGTCTGGGACTGTTCTTGAGTTACTATAGTGGGTTTTTTCTAATTGGTTGTAAAGAAGTGAAGGAAGTTAATTTTATCATACAATGTAGCTTTGATCTTATGTGGCAAACTTGTTTAGAAATCCAGGGCAAAGTTTCATAAACTAGAAAAAAGCAGAGATTCCCATGCACTAAAGAAGTTTTCTACCTCTGATGAATGCTGCTAGCTTTTCAGAAGGCTTCTGAAATAATTCTGTAAGAGATGCAGTGCCCTGAAGTATAGGATCTCAGAAGTTCAGTGTGTCATAGAACATAACACTTTAGCCTGGGTTGTTTTTTGAGATTAGGACTAATAGTTTGCCATTCCAAGACAAAAACTGAATCCTAGTAAGTCTGTCTGTTTTATAAATATTTACTGATTTCTCATTGTTTCCATGGGGATTTAGCAATCTTAGGAATATTAGAATTTGCACAGATTTCAGAGGTACTTATGGACAAATGAAGTAGCAGTGGAAATTGAGATGCCCTTAGTGAAGGGTGGGCAGCAGTCAGAACTCTGTTTTCTTCTGCTTGCCCTCCATGTAGAGAAGGATTTATGGCAGCTCAGCAAGGAAAAGCACATCCTGTCCTTGCCAGAGGAGATATTTTCATGACACTGGAGTCAGAAGGGAATCAGAGGGGTCCCTGGGAAGTGGGAAGAGATTGCAGAACTGTAGGCACTATCTTGGTACTGTTTCAATGTGAGGAGTTGCAGGGAGAGAAAGGTACAACTGTTAAGAGAAGAGGTTATTTAGGAAGCTAATCTGCAAATCTGTTGGAAACACTGCTCTTTGGTGAGCCTTCTGTTTTTGTTTATATACTTTTCAGATGGCTCTCAAATGTTAGAGCTGCTAGCATGACCTTGACACCATTAGAGTTCTTAATCTATTGTACTTAATCTTCTACAGTTTTGTATTTCATCACTGGCACCAATCTACTGAATTATGTACTCAAGATTAATGCAAAACATAGCTGGCTTTCATCTCTTGTAAGAAACCAAGTTTGGAAAAATTGCTAGGTGCTTAGCTCCTGACTGTGCTCCAGGTTTTGCCACTACTTTGAGCACTGACATTGTGTGTGCAGCAGCTTCTAACTGGTAGAGCTTCAGTCATCAGAAATTAACATTCCATTTAAACCCAAGGCTTTACATCAATGTTGTTATGTGAACCATATTATTTGACTCACAGAACCCCCCAAAATGAACCAATAATTTTTTAGAATTTTAATGTGTGTCATCCTCAAATGCCTTTGCAACTGCAAAGAGATTGTTTTGCAGTAATAACCTTGAAAATTAATAGATTTGGGAAAGATTTTTTTTCTTTTTGTTTGTGGAAGCTTGTTTTTGGTTTGTGTTTAAATAAAAACTGGTCCAAATCCTGGCAAGGAAAAACATCAGGCAGCTGTTTCTTAAGACAAAAAAAAAAAAAAAAAAAAAAAAGAAAAAAGAGAAGTGATTTAAAAGCTGTATGGATTTGAGACTAAGATGCTGACTTCTCTGTTGAATTACCTCATTCTTCTTAACTATGCAGGGGTAGCCTTTGTCCTTTTAAGATGTTATGCAAGTTGTATGCAGTATCTTAAGTTAGTTCCAGCTATTTATAGACTTATGGGTTAAGTATTGAGATACCTTTAATTTTTCCTTGTGGTTCTGGGTTTTTAGGTAATTTTTGGAATTTTCAAGTTGGCTATGAGGGAAGGTTAGGGCCAAATTACTGTTTTCTTTGGGTTTGCACTGGTTTGTAAAGAAAAGAATAACATTTAAATGCTTTTTATATTTGAAAAGCCTTTCCTGTTCTTTCACTCTGCATCCTTCCTTCTCTCATGGCTGGAGTGATTTTGGGCACTCTAGTGTCAGGTGTGCTGGTTGAGAATGGACATTAACAAAAATAACTTGGACTTGGTGGCACAAAGTGTCATATTATTTTACTTTAATGTTTTTACTTTTCTCTCCTTAGAGCTCACACAAATTGAGGATCCGAGGGAACAATGGAGAAGGGAGCAGGAACGCATGCTGAAGGAATATTTAATAGTTGCCCAGGAGGCACTGAATGCCAAGAAAGAGATTTACCAAATAAAGCAGCAGCGTTTTGAGCTAGCCCAAGAGGAATATCAACAATTGCACAAAATGTGTGAGGATGACAGCCGTTCCTATGCCAGCTGTGAGTTTACTCTCTTTTTTTGATATTGCCCACCTGCCCTCACAAGATGTGGTGTAAGAAAAAGTGTGAAGTATTTCCATCACCTGATTCTTCTCTGAATGAAGGTTCTGACTACAGCAGTGAGGTGCTGTCCTTTGACTCTGCAATTCAATGTCTTCCAATTCCTGTTACAACTATTACAACAGAGATTTATTAGGGATAAATGTTAACATTAAAAAGAGATGTAACTTTAAACAGGCATATATCCCAACTGGTATTTCTGCCCATCTTGGAGCCAGGTGTAGTGAGGATTCCTGCAAGGCAGCAAGGGCTGAATGTTGCTCCGTCAGCTGCCTACCTGCACTCCTAAATCAAAAGATTATTTCCACTCAACATAGGAGGGAGCTGTCAGCTTAGGGGAAACCTTCTGTGGATCCCTAGTGTGCTTAGAAAATTTACAAAGAGTTAGGGACAAGCTGTTGTGTTCAAGAGCACCTGTGACCATGAACTAGGAGACAATATTTCATTAGTTCACCTCATTCTTGAGTGCCAGCCTGTGATACTGATGTAGGTGATAAAGAGCTATAATTTCCACCCTTTTCATTCTTCAGATGTCTCTGGCAGCTTGGGGTAGATAATACACTTTTTCTGAATTCTGAAGATGTTGCCCCATTGTCATGGCTGTTGGTTGGTGCAGGTGTCTTTGTCAGAGTCAATTGGACTAGTTCAAAGAAGTGGATATACCCCACATGGAAAATAGTGGAGTTTTACTGGGTTTTTGTTTTTTTTTTTTAGTTTTGGTTTTTCAGTGGCTGTACAGTCATTGTTTAAACTGCAGGTTTGCTGTTAAATGCCAAGGATTTATTAAGAATGGGAAGCTCAGCTTTAGCCTTTTCTGAAGATGTTCAAGAAATCTGACTGTGGAAGGGGGCTTAGGGCAGGTGTCTGGATAGAAGTGTTTAGCTACTGATTCGGTTGTATTTATTAATCCAAGCAAATTCATACATATGCCAAAATCCTGAATAAAAGTTGTTTTCCAGAGCTGAGGTGTCCCAGATGGTTTGGACCAAGTACTCTGTTACTGTTGAACTGGCATTCTCATCCTTTTGTTTAGTTTATATATATGCATTCTGTCATTCAGTTTGTAACATAACTGAACAATTATGACTAGTCTTATTTCCCCCTCTCAGGTTCAAGTTTCTGAAGAGGAAGCAAGGTATTTTCCTATTAAGAAAGAAATTTTTAAAAAAGAAACTATTGTGTAAAGTGTGTTAACAACTATTTGAAGACTTGGAATAGAGTAAAAGACAGTGTTGTCAGTATTTTTTGAGATTATAAAATCTAAATTGACATTTATTACAAAACCTTTCTAAGACCTTGGGCTTTTTGTTTTTTTTTTTTTTTTTTTTTAATTTGCAGTAATTCTGTGGGATATTTTATTGAATTACTTCAGGTGAATATACAGAAATAAAATTCTGTTCAAGATGAAAATATGCTAGAAAAAGATAACCTTTTTCATATTTTTGAAGCTCTTAGATAAACAAGTTATTTGAAATAGCAACAAAATATGACTGAAAATGACAAAATTTGGAGTTATCTATAATGAAAGCAAATGTTATGCCAATTTACTTATGTTTCTCCATCTTCTGATAGTTCAGGGTTTTGTAGGTATATCTGGAGTTGATAATGAGAATCTGTGAGAGAAATTAGATATAACTGTTTGCTTGTTTTGAGGTGGAAAAATATTTGAATTTTCTATGATGTGTTAATATATTTTATATATATTTTTTAATATATTTTATATTGGTTTAAGGTCATATGCTTTGGTTTTCAGAAAATGGGGTGGGTTGATTGCTCGGATGATTAAAAAATTTTTTTTAAATATCCTTTTTGGAATTAATCATGCTGTCAACTCAAGATTCCCAAAAGCTCCTTCTCCACTTGTTTTTCCTAATTTGAGTCCTCCACTCCACTGTGGGATGCTTGTCTCTCCTTTTACTGTACAGAAATATTAGACTTCTAATGTGAGTGCAATTACACTGCCAAAGTTGGATGCTTATATAGCCAATATCTTTGCCTCCACCACCACTTGTTTCAAGTTGCTGGATTTAAAGAACTAAAACTTCACAAATTGTTTTTCTCCACTTTGCTTGTGGGTGCTGACATTGACTCAGTGTCGTGTGCTTATGAGTGGGAGGTGAGCTCAGCGGTTGTGGGTTGGCAGGGAGGTGCCCATGCAGCAGTTTTGTGACTCAGTTGTGATCAGCACTGTTTCAAAAAAAAAAAAAATCCATAGAAAATCCTGGATTTAGAGAATTAGTCCAGGCATGACTACTCATTTTGGCAAGTTCCTGCATGCTCAACATGACCTTGGCATTGCAGTATTCTTTAAAGGTTCAAAAGGCCCAGTGCAGCCCAGACACGGATATGGGTTTCAGTGCAGCAGCCTTCAGCTCTGCAAAAGGATGGAAGGTCTGACAGCACAACTCCATCCATTCACATACCAGGCATTTTTCAGTGGGCCAGTGCTGCCTTGAATGGCTCGCTCCATAAATCATGGTTGCTCTTGCCCCATCTATCCTCTGGGACCTTTAGTTCATCTGTGCAGGCTTTAGCTTGAAATGCCACAGCTTGAAATCATTGCCTGACTGGAGACACCTTAAGACCTTACTTGCCAGGGTTGGTTTGTATTTCAGTTCCTTAACTGTTGCTTTAGAACGCAGCTTCTCTGCCTAGCTGGTCTAATTTTGTTCTGACAATAATTTTTTTTTAACTTTAGTGCCTATCATACTGTTAATTCAGTGTACCTAGGAAGTAACTACTAATTATTAATATTACACAAATTGCTTCAGTAGATGCCATCATCCTATCACAGGAGCTTATTGCTTTTAGGAAATACATGGTGCTGCTATATGCAATTTTTGGTGGTATTCAGGATGAAAGAAAGTTTCAGATGGGCCAAATTGAAATCCTCAGTTGTACTTCAGCACAGAGGATAATTTTAGAACCTGGTGACTTGTAAAAAAAATAATTAATGAAATGGTTTATCATATAGTGCCACATCTTAACAATTGTATTAAAGAAGGCGGAAAAATGAGATTTTTTTTTTTTACTGTTTTCCATCTGTTTAGCATTCTCTGGATTTTCAGCTAATACCAAGTATGACCCATATCAGATTAAAGTAGAAATAGCCAGCCGTCGTGACAGAGTGAGTAATCTTTTTTCATTTTGTAAAAATATGAATTAGGTGTGGAGAAGGGAGGGAGGAAGGGTCTGTTTTACTTTAGCATTACACTGAATGCTGTATGCATTTCTAGAAATACTGTATTGAAAAGTGCTTTTTTGTTCTTACCCATTGCTCTGTTAAAACAGCTCTATATTAACTGCATTTTGGTCACTTGAGAAGTAATGCTTTTTCCATGGTAAAAATGCAAACATTTTTGCCACAAATGTTAGAGGCAAGCTCAGCCAGGCTTTCAGAAATTGCTTTCTCTCTACAAACTTCCACAAGTAGTAAATTCTCTGCAGCCAGATTCTTTCAGTTCAAACCCATTTACCCATTTTCAGTGAGATTCTGCTGGACTGCAGGTTTAACTACTTATTTGGAAATCTCTTCACAATTCAGTAGACCTATTGGCCAAATAGAATTTTTCAGCTGGTTGGCCAGAGCTCTTTTATGAGGAGAGGGAAATATTAGTATTCTGACAATAATAAGCAGTTCTGTAACAAAAATGTTCCTTATTTATGTATTTAAAAAAACCAAAACTAAATTCATGGTTTTGATAAATAAGTATTTTAAAAAACACTTATCCTTGCAGGATAGTGTTCCATTTTTGTTGTAGTAACCACTTTTCACATGAGTGCCTCTGAAAATCAATCCCATTCACCACCCTTCAAAGGCATTTATTCTATCTGTATATATTTATTACATGCTGACTAGTGTTTGCTTGTTTTACATACTCTAAATGTCAGGGTATTCTAAACAAGCCTTATTTATTTAAGTAATATATGAAGAAAATAAACAAGGTTTCACTTATGACTATCTTCCTCTCTTTCTCCTTAAACAAAATGACCTAGGATACATAGGATATTCTGTTCAAATGACTGTGTGCATAGTCATTGAGTTGTTTCAGGAAATAGAATGAAATAAGCACTATAAACCTTTTGTGTACAGGATGCATTTTCTCATTTTACTTCTGGTGGGTGTTAAAGGAGCTGGTGAGCATATAGAGTTTAGGGGCTCGTGCTGTGAATTTTGATGAGAGGGAGAGAGCTGTGCAGGATGCTGGGACTCTGACAGTGCTGGTTTGCATCCTGGTACTGATGCAAAGCCCCATGTATAGAGCTGAAGAAAAAATTAATTTTTTTATTCTCTTTTTTAAAAAATCTGTTTTGTAATGATTTTGTCATTTACTGATGTACATGTGAAAATCAAGAGTGCTCTGGGTAAATTCTAGCAAATATCCTGAGTTTGGTAGCTTCAGAAGAGAGAGCTTTTTTCTTTCCATCCCTGCCCCTCTTTGGGCTCACAGTTCAGTCTTAGCCTCACTACCACATACTGAAACACCCCTATTCCCCTCATTTGTCTGCTGTCCCTTGCATTCTCCTCTCCCTGTTGCCTTCAGTTTTCTGTCAGCTTTGGAGGGCAAGAAGCTCTTTCTCTGCAGATCATGCTTGGCTCTTCCATGGTCTGCACAACCTACTCAGGTAACTGTTTCCATAAAACCACAAGAACAGGTTTTTGGAGACATCTTTGCTATGTCACTTTCGATTTATGCTCATTAGTTGGATCAAGATAATTGACCAGAGGGTTGAGAGGGCAGGATAATATGAAAATAACTGTGGCAAGCCAGGCTGCCATTTCTGGGAGAGAGAACAGTTCTGCTGCCAGTAATTTTGTTGTCCTGGATAGAAAAATTAACAGCATTGAGTGTTTTGTCTTTTTTAAAGTTGACTAAAGAATTTAATACAGTTGAGAGATGTCTTTGGTACAAAAGGAGAAGAAAATTTATATGGGTTGAAACTTGCCAGCTGTTAGCATAAACTATTGGAAAAAGAAACCTTATAGAATAGGTGAGGTAATTGATACTTTGAAAGCTGAATGTTTTGACTGCTTTTTGATTGGGCCTTATGATATTTAAGAAAGTCTTCTGTTATTTTAATGCACAATTTTAAAGCAAAAAAAGAATAGAGAAATTATCACTTCCAGTTCTTTAAAGTAGCTTAAGATTTTGTATTTAAAAATCAATTATTTTTATTGTGGAAATTACTCTTACTTATTTTAATTTTTAATTATTTTGTATTATTCAGCTCTCCAGGCTGAAACGAGAATTGGCACAGATGAAGCAGGAGTTGCAATATAAAGAAAAAGGAGTGGAAACTCTGCAAGAGTAAGTTAAGAGTTCATGGGAGGATCTTTTTTTGGGGTTTGGGTTTATTTTTTAATTGCCTTTGAATGAATTTCATAGAAAAATGTTGTTAAAAATAAAATGTTAAAGGCTTTGCTTCAGACTTTCAGCTGTGATAGTGATGCAGGGTGAGAACAATGTGAAAGGACAGAAGAAGAGTTTAACAGAATTGGTTGGAGTTGTCATTTTGTAGGTTCACATGCAAGAATAGCTTTATAGGCCATGTTCTTTAACTTTTCCTCAAGATATTGCCAAACTGGAATTAGATTTTAAAAAATATTTCCCAAATAGTTTCTGAAGATACCTACTGCCTGGAGCACAGCCCAAAGCACCATGCTGTTGAGTTGCTTCCCCATGGCAGTACCAAGGCTTTTTGGCTGGGCACAGATCTTTTGCTAGAGGGATTTCTGTACACCACAATGCTGCTTCTCCCTGTTACCTGATGGTCAGGCCATCTCATTCTGCACTGTATGGCTGATTTGTGCTTGTACTGTAAATCTAGTGGTCTGTGAGACCTTGGGTTGTGTTGCATGTGTGCAGAATGTCTGCATGTAAAAGTGACTCCTTGTCTGCTCCCAGTAAGGAAAGGAAGCTCAGGGCAATTTGCCACTGCTCCCAGGGCAGTTAGGCAGCCCTGCTGTTTTCTGTGTGCACAGTGGTGTCAAAGGTTGTGAAATGTTTTGGTGACCCTCTCCCTGCCACTCTTCCTGCAGGCCATCTGATGGGAAGGGAGCTGCGTGCTGCCATCTGTGTGTGCTTAGTCACCTGCACACGTAGCTCACACACGGGATGCCCAGTGGGATAGGGAGAGAGGTTGCCAGGCCATGAAAAAGGTGGCAGGTAAACACAGGTTGTTGTGGCTTCCAGATTCCTTCAGCAAGGCCAGTGGCTACACCAAGAGCTTGAACAGCACTTGGATCTGCCTGGGACATGTGGCTGTGCATTTAGAAACCTTGGCCTCTTTCCAGCATGCATGTGAACAAAGTGCCTAATGCAGGAGCTTCCTGAAAATGTTGTAACTGTTGCATGTCTAATGGATTTTGCAACATAAGTGTAGCAGCTGCAGAAATATTTTGAAGCTTTGGATTTATTGTGTTGGTGCTACAAAGCATGGGCTTTCACTTCAGGAATTCTGATGAAATTCCAGGGATCTTGGAGCAGTTAGGGTACTTACTTTCCAATTTTGATTGATACTACGATAACAAAACAAACTAAAGCAAGATTCTCAGATTTAGCTTTTAAAAAAGAAGGAGTAACCCATACACTTAATATTTTTGGTGTGTCTGATTTGGTTTTTTAATAACAAAATTTTCTGATTTTTTAAAAACAAGGCTCTTTTGCTT
Source organism: Ammospiza caudacuta (assembly GCF_027887145.1). Lineage (NCBI taxonomy): Eukaryota > Metazoa > Chordata > Aves > Passeriformes > Passerellidae > Ammospiza > Ammospiza caudacuta. Next base: position 101,041,463 of record NC_080594.1, read on the forward strand.
TATAGTGCATTTAGAAAGTTCCATATGAGAAAACTTGTTCAACCAAAATACCAAAAATCTTAATTGGCAGATACAATATAATCATTTATTAATAAATGTATTTTTATTGAAGTATTTAGAGGTAGTTGGGGGAATAGATAATGTATGATATTAACTGAAAATTAGTAAAATAAATAATTCAAAGTATTTGCAGTTTCAATACACTAAGTAATATTTTAAAGATAGTCAACATATCAGTATGGTGGTGTAGATATGTAAACAGTAACAGAACAAAACCAATTTTGTCTTATGATTCTTAATAATATTTTCTTAGAGTAAGAATTACTATTCCATTTCTACTTTTTAAATTTGTTTTCCTTTTCTTGGTTATTGGGTTATTTTAATGGTATAGGTTCAATTATTTTATAAAAGGACTAACCACTTGACTAGGATGATGAAAGTATTTGAAGACCATATGAAACTCAGGATTGTTTTAATTAGTGTAATTCATTTAAGATAGTCCAGTAAAGTAGTGCAACGTTTTGAAAAATAAAGTCTGCAAATGATTAAGAATACAAATGTTTGTCTTGGATTATAGCCCAAGTCAAGTTGCCCATGTTCCAGGATGGGGTTATAGGAGAGACATCAAGAGAGGAATTATTTTAAAGCATATATGATGATCAGTGGTCACTCTGGGTGTGTAGTTTAGAAGTTCAGGTGTGACTCAGTGCTGCTCATTGCTGCTGTTGCTGTGGTCGCCCTCTGTCCCGTTGATGCACTGGGTGGCACTTGTTGTGCTTGCTGGAGCTGGGGAGAACCTTTTGCCTGTGAGTTACCTGGAGCTGTGCTCTGCTCTCTGCAGTGACTTCTTCACTTGTGAAAGAGACTTGTGGTTTTGTTTTTGTTTCGTGCTTTTAAGTGGTTTTTTTATTTCCTCTTCTGGTGAGATACATGTGGTTTTTTTGGGAGTATTTTGCTTCTAGGAGGAAGTCAGCCAATTTGGAGAGTACTTAAACTAACAGCTGAAGAGAGGAGCTTCTCTCACCTCCTTGTGTAGTCAGTAGACAAATTAGCCTGAAAGCCTAACTGTGCTCTAGCCTGTCCCTGTGCAATCTCTCCCCTACCTCCTGTATTTGTTGGGAGAGAAGGGTCACTCAAGTCAAGTACCAAGGCTGAAGTAGTTTAGTTTTTCCGTATCCTCAAAGTAAGTATATTGTCTGAAAAGAATTTCATTGCTCCTTCTTTAAAACAAAAATACTGAGTTTTTTATACTCTGTTTCCCCCCTACCCCGCTTCCCTTTCCCCTTTAAAGTTTATTGCATTTCAGACATTTCCCACTTCTGTTACATTTTCTGAAGTTTTGGTCTGCGTCATTCTTCTTCCTTCTTGTGCTAAGTCAAATCTTCAAGTAACTGCCAAACTGCAAATGGCATGCATCCTGTTCAGGTTTTTTAAAGGCATGTACATCACTTTTTTTCAAGTGTAAGCCAAGAACAACATTAGGAGCCATCAGACTTGGGGCTTTACATCTGGCTGAATGTTTGCTTTGAAACTGTTACCAAAATGGCATCATGTGCAGATATTGGAACTTGCTGCCAGGTGCCTCTCTGTGCAGCCTTGCTTGGTATAGCTCTCAGAGAAGAGGCATCTTTTATGGAGAGGGCAGTTGGGCTGCTCAGTATTTCCATCATTTTATGTTGCTGTGCGATTCAAATGCCTTTGTTAAATGCAAATCTCTTACACTGACATTTTCCATGTACAGTGTCTGCCTTGGACTGTGTTTTGTTTTCTGTTCTTTTTAATTTTAGTAAAATGGCTTAACCATCTTTGAGGAGAATGAAAAGAAAACAAAACCACAGAATGACTATAGAAGTGGGGTTTTATGAGTGGAGACATGATTGAGGGGGATTTTGATACTTCTACAACTTCAATACTGTCAGAATTCCAATATTCATAGAACTGCAGGTTTATATCAGGACTGTACTTTCTACAGTTTCATCTAAATTTGGTAATGTTATGTGTGATAAACCTTTGGACATGGGTTTGTGTTTGCCCAGTGGAGACTTTGTGGAGCTCATTGTTTAGAGCCTGCAAAGATCCCCACCCTGCAGGATGGTGCACCGTGGCCTCCACCACCTTGGCCCCAAGGTACGTCTGCTCCTGTCACAGTCCAAACTTACAGGGTTAAATATGAGCCTTTTCTGGAGCAAATTCCTTCCTCTGGCCTGGCAGCAGGGACTCAGAAGGAGGAGCAGTTCCTTCTCCCCTGTGTTTTCAGTGACCCCACTGCTCCCCGGCAGGAATTCTGGAGGAAGAAGGCGTTTAGCAACAAAGGAAATGAAAACTTGGCCAGTTGGCCAGGAGAGCAGAGTGAATGCTGTGAGAAGTTGGGAGTGACAAGGAATTAGGACTGGCTAAACAATTTGTAGCAACAGACTAATTTAGAGGTTAGGAGATCTGACAAAAACTTAAAAATTAGATTTTTGCTGAAGTACAGGCCTGTGCTTTGGTGGAGGAAAATGGAGGAATATGGAATCTGCCCCACAGGACTGAAACAATGGCCAAACATTAGTAGTCTGTGTATCCTAGAAACATCTTCATATCTTTACAGTCTTGCATGCTAGTTGAATATTCTTGCTATGCTTACAAAGGTCTGATCTGTATTTTTAGCATGCTATTTTCCATTAATAAAATGGAAGACTCCTGCTAACTCTATGGCTTTCAGAAATAGAACTTTATGAAAAAAGGGAAAAGAATTATTAGACAATAAATAACAGGTAATTTTGTAAGCTACTTTAGTCAGTTTGGGTTGCCAGCAATACCGGTTTAAGCCTAAATATTTTTGGCAGTAGGAACTTCTCCAATTCTGTCCTTAAACAAATATCAATTCATAAGCTGGGCTCCAAAGTGGCGTCCAGGAACATGAATATATGGATAACTGGACAGAAATCTGGTTGAAATTAAATAATTTCCTTTTCCTGAAATGCCACCTTAGTCCTGGCAAACAGTATAATGAGCAGTTGTGTTGAAGGCATTTTCATGTCTAATATTTGAATATAGTTCCTAACATTACCGTTACCTTCACATAAAAATGTATTATCTTTTTAACGTGACTTTTAGTGACTTGGATTAGTTGTTTTATCTGCTCAGGATTTCAGATAAACTTAGTGAAGACCCAACATTTTGAAAACAAAAACAAACAAACCCCCAGCTTTAATACACATGACATTTAAGTCCTTTCTTGAACCACTATTCATAAAGGATTATATGTTTTCTTATGTAATTTGGGGAAATTTGTGTTCAAAGAAAAATCTTGAGAATCAGACTTCTTTTGTGTTGTCTCCAAAAAGAATAACTGTCAGAAAAAAAACAAAAACAAATTAAAACTGTAAAAATCAACCTGTTTTTTTTCTAAATATTTTAAGCTACACAATAAAACCACAGGATTTTCATTTACTCCTTTTGATTTTTCATTTTAAAGTTTTAATTTTAAAACAAGTAATCAGGTGTAAGGGGAATTGCACTGCTTGTATTTTAACTGGCAGAACATGCTGAGAGACTTTTGTTGACACTCTTAGTTTAATGTAATAGCTATCTTGAAACTTGTTAGTTAGTTTCAGTATTTTAAATAGAGTTTGGGTATTCTTCTGTATGCATGGCATGCCCTCTTCTACTGCATCTTTTGTAGATTGATGTCCTTTGTCATGAACAATGTGTGTTTTTTCCTCAATTCTGTTAACCTGATGTACCTTTTCCTGAAGCTATTTGTTCTTAGCATTGGCCCAAAGACCTTGAAACTTACCACATTTTCTCTATACACATTCTTTTCATGATAGATTAACAGGAAAATGTAGTTTTCCATATTTTAACAGGAACTTCACATGATTTACAATAGTTGCTGTAAATACAACTTGTTAAAACTCCATAGCCATTTGTTGTAAATCCAAGACCAAATAGTTCTTCTGATAAGTTCACTGTAGTCTCTTGTCTTATTCTTTATCTATAAATCAAAGCAAATTATCAAGATGATACACTGGACTAGTCTTCTGCCTCCTGATATGTTGTCCTTTACTATTGTGAAATGTTGGAAAAAAGGTTTAAAACTCAGCCAGTGGATATTCCACTTGAGTGATTTTAACATGTCAAGATGGAAACATTAGTACATTAGTATTACTTCAGTCTTATGTCATAGCTTGTGCTCTTGCTTCTTGCTCAAAGGTGTAAAATCTTCTGGGATGTTCCCATATCATGTTTTTCAGTGCAGAATGATAATGTCTTATAGATATCTTAAGGAAAAGATAGTTAAATAGGCCTATAATGGCAGGATAGCATTTGCAATAAAATTTTAAGCATTAAAATTTTCTTCCTGAGAAAATTGAAATGCATTTGTTAGAAACTTCTAAAGCAAGATCAAGTAGAAGCCCTGGAAGAGATACTGCAATATGTGATGCTGCATGAAAAATACAACAGCCAGACCGCTCAACCTTTTGAGTTATAACCATCTAGGTTAGTTTTAGGTTAATTTTGCTTTTGGTGCATGAAATCACCCACAGACATTGCTCATAAGTAAGCTCTGCACTAGGATATTAAACCCAGGAAATTTGTTGCTTCTGCAGAACCTGGGTAGATAATTGCTTTGCTTTGTCTTTAGAGTGGTCTTGGCACTGAGTGCTGTGTTAATTCCAAGTAGGGTATCATTTTATTCCTGGAAATGAAGTGGTACATGAATAAACAAGGTCTTAGAAAGTCCATGTGCTTTCTAATGATGTGAAAATTCCTAAATTTGTCTTAATATTTTCAACAGGATTGATCGTAAGATGTCAAATGCTCATACAAATTACAGACTGGATGAAGCACAAGCTATCATGAGTGAACTTCGAAGCATAAAGAAAGCTATATGCACAGGTGAAAAAGAAAGGCAGGACCTTATGCAGGTAAAAAATATGCTGCTGAACTACTAAATAGTAGTAACCTACCTCTGTTTTCTTGCTTGGGGTTGCATTGGGTTTACTGAGTTTAAATAAGAAAGTAGGATGGCCTAAACTGATTTTTCTGTTTGATAATTACCAACAACAAGCAGTTCAAAAATGGTAAGTGGTCATTGTCTATACTGCGAGCACAGGACTTCATATGCATTTTATATTTTTGTCTAAATTTTCATTTAGCTCAGTGTTTCATTGAATATACCTTTAAATTGCTGCTGTTAGTTGCTATGTAGTAATTACATGGTATTAAGAAAAAGCCTTTGTGATTTGTGGTAGTTGTTTTTAATTTTATTTTATGTCTCTTTGCATTACCTATAATGAAATAGGATTGAGAGTTCATGTGCTAAAATGTTTTGTCCTTGTGTCAACCATGTTTTTCCCTTTGCATGTATTTACCCACACTAGATCTCTGTCACTGTCACACTTTTTGCTCCAAGCTCTCAAGTTTGTGAGTATATCAAGGCTCTTGTTAGTTTCAAAATGGTCTCACAAAACCTTCAAATAGTATGAATAAATACAATGTATATGCAAGCATGAAATTGGTGAACTAGAGCATGAGGATTCAAGGGGGGAGATACAAACCTAAGTAGTGGAACTTCTGAGTGGTTTCTGTGCTCTGCCTCAACCTCCCAGTTGTGTGTTTGTTATTAATGTGATAAGAGCTTGATCAAAGAACAATAACCCTCTGCCACCAAGGGATTTCACTGCAGACCTGCCTGAATATGCTGCATATACAGAGAGGTGATAAGGACAGTTCTCTTCACCCAGTCTTGAAGCATTTGTTTGGAAGAAGGCATCTTTGTTACCTAAAGTTATGGAACCATACAAATTACCATTGCTATGTAAATGCTCTTTTTTCCGTTTTCTCTGCAGTAGTGTTTTTCGGGTTTTTTTTCTTTTCAGTTGTTAAATGATATAGGAAATTTATAATCTACATATTATGAATTTCCATAGTTATGCAATTATTAAGTCTCCAGTGCATTACACAAAGATCATCTGATGGACCACAGATCCCTTGTTCAAGTAGACAGAACACTGAAGTCACTATTAAAAGTTTCTGCCTTGGCAACTTTCAGCATACTTGTTATTTTGGGCTGGCCAAGTTTTAAAGTGATTCTCAGTGTTCCATGTGCCTAGGTAGCAAGAAGTGATTAGAAAGACAGTTCTTCATGGATGCAATAACACACATTTTAGGAAACTAACTGGTAATATAAGGACTTATGTGTGAGATCTTGGAGCAGTTTAACTACTGGCCTTGTTTTTACTTCCCCAGTAGATTATTTACCTCTTTTCCTTACGTTTTCTGCCCTCAGTGGCAGTAAATCCAGCTGTAAACATTCAGATGCTTTGAAAATCATATTTGGTAAACCAACTTTAAATGTGCTTGCAGTTTCTTTAAATAGTGTTGTGGTAGTTAGAACTCTAGGATCAATGATTGGGAAGTGCTGGCAGGACCAGAATGTCGAGGTTGTACAAAACAAAAGCAAAAATTAAAGTGTTTCATCCTTCTTCATGGCTTTGTGTGATGTACAGGAAATATGAGTCTAGAAAGTATCTTTTTTAAAGTAGTTGCAATCTTTTCTGATGGAGTCCAATATTACAGCATTAGAGTATATGCAGTCCAGGAGAATGCAGAAAACAGTTGTTCCACACAAGTGTAGCATGCAAAACATTTCTTCATGTTTTGTTATAATGGCTATACAGAATTAAATGTCATAATTTACAAGGTCTGTATTTGTAAAAAGGGTGTATTTTTGCCAGCTTACTGTGCTCTGCAAAAATACTCTCTTTTTAAATTTTGACCAAAAAAAATTACTTTTGGTGTCACCGAAGTAATCTGTGCTATGCCTTTTAATAACTATTGAATATTATTGTCGTAGATTTAGTTAGCTATGTCCAATAAGTACAAGTCTGTTTTAAATGTCTTCCTAATAAGTTCAGAATTCAATTTTTATTTTCCTATTAATATTGGATTTGTACTGTCCTTGAAAAACACTACATTTTAAAGCTGTTGTTGTTCAGAAAAACTTTCTTAGGAAATCTTTTTTAGTTTGAAATTTGTTAATAGATGTTTTAAAAGTACCGTGTAAAAAATATGGGGTTTTATTTCAGAGAAGGGAAGCGGACTGTTTCTCACAACTTTTTAATTTAGATCTGGCCAGTGTAAGCAACAGAACTAAACATAGTAGAAGTGACTCAGTCTTGTGTAGGTGCTTGGAAAATTGTAACTGTTGTAGAAGTATGATAATTGGTTTAGTTGTGTGGGTGACGGTGGTCTGATTTAAATTGGATGCTGTGATTACAAATAAAGCAAAACATGCAGTGCTACTGCTCAAAAAAAGTGGGCAGACTTTTTATATAAGGTTGAATAATAAAGGTCTATGGTTAGGTTCCTGAAAGCAGCATGTTTATTTCTTCTCCCCCACCTCTTTCTTAATTTTGTTTCTGTTCAGTATGTGTATGCTTTTAAAATGTCGTCCTTGGAGAGCAATGGACTTTGGTTTTTGTGGGGTTTTTATTTCTTCTTTTTTCTTTTCACTTTGTTACCAGATAAATTGGCTAAATAGATTAGATAGGAAGTGCACTGAAATTGTGCAGAGTGCTCCCAAATCAACAGGTAATGGTGAAATGACAGTGCTCATTTCTCTGTTTTTGGGTAAGTCTGGGCTGGTGTGCCTAGAACTTCACATTAACAGGAGGCTTATTGGACAGTTTCTGTGGGATTGCCATAAACAATCCTTAAACTCCAGATGAAAGATGGATTCCTCTGTGTAGCTGGGGAGGAAATTACTCCTACTGTTTATAATAAGAATTATAAATTGTTTCTATCTAAAAATGTGCTAACTCTGGTTGTAATTTTCCATGTTAGGGTTGCTGATGCCTGTTTTCACTCATCCAACTAGAAGGACTTAAAGCATTTATGCTTGCCCTAGGGCATTGTCATCTGTGCATGTAGATGTAAGTTAAAGTGATGCTGCTTGGTGATTGCCACCTGTCAAATGTTTCCTAATTTCTAAGTAGGGGCCAGGATTCAGCAACTGTGCCTGGATAGGAAGCCTGGCCAGCAGCCAAGTGGCCCTTCATTACCTGCCAGGGAGAATGCTTGAGGGCATCAGGAGCACACCAGGAGTTCATAAAGTAGCTGAAATACAGGCAAAAATTTAGACTTAAGTTCTAGCATCAGGATCTGTGGTATTGCACATACCTGCAATGTGTGTTAGGTAAAGGTGGCAGATGGAACATAACTTATTAGGAGAAACTTCAGGCATTCTGAATCCTGAGTTTTTGTTGATGCAACTGGCCATGCTTTACTGGGAAGAGGCCATGATCTGAATTTATTGTTTCCATGTTACAAACCCATTAGAGATCCCTCTTGATCCTCCATACAGCAGGAGTCTTGACAGGACTGGATGATTTCCAGTGAGTTTTGAAGAAGAGAATTAGACAGGAGTCTACAGTTTTCATAAAGTAAGAGTGGTGGGGTTTTTCCCACATTGTGGAGCAGTTCCTTTCTTAAGGATAAAGAGACACTAGCTAGGGATCTCTTGGCAGTGTAGCTTGAAATTGAATTTGCAGTTTCAGGCTGAGAAGAATATATGTTTTTTATCCTTCATACTAAAATGGCTTATTTCAGTTGGGAGGTGGCAGAAGAGTTGGCTTTTTTGGTGGACCCAAGACAAGTTAAGCTTCTGGAGGCAAGTGGCGGTAGCCTTGTCCTACTGCCAGCATGTCTGGCATTGCTCTGTGCTGTATTCTCTCCTTGCCAATGCTGCTTGTGAAATCCCAGCCCCTCTCAGACCTGTAGAGAGCAGGCAGAGATTGAAGAGGGAGCAGCACAAGCTGTCCCATACCTGGCATGAACCACGTGCCATTCCCTAATAGGAGGGAAACAGAGTGTGTGATGTAAAGGGCTGTCAGGGAGGAACACAGGGCCCCACTCTTGTGGCTGGGGTGCCCACTTACTCACTCATCCTGTATCAGGCTGGGTGTTCTCCCTCTTTTTCATCTCTGGTGGAGGCTGGCCTGAGAGAGGGGCTGGTATATGAGAGCAAAGTGAATGGACCATGTATGATGGAGGCCATCAGAAAAAGCTGCTTTGCTGGCCAGTTCCAGGCCTGCTGCAGTTCCATAATCCTGGGTGCTTCCTAGGCTCTCAAAACAGATGCCTTCAGCATGGCCTTGCTCTTCTTGTCAGTAGCAAACAGTTGCTATTACACAGGTTTATTTCTAGACTCTACTAATTGAATTTGATGTAAGAAAAAGCAGCATTGCTGTGTTACCCTTTTTAAACTACACTTTGAAGACTGAGAAATCTTCTAATAATTGGTTATGGACAGTAACCTTGGTTTGTTGCAAATCACTGGTAGTCAGAGCCACTGAAATTCCTGAGGACCACCCTTTTCCCAGTGCCATGGCCCTGACTCTGTAATTCAGACACTAGAATAAGCAGTTTTAGTAAGTTTTTTATGTGTATTTTTTGAACTAAATTTTTATTGTGTTATGATTTATAAATTACTCCAGATTTTCAAATTTCTGATAATTTTTTTACCCCACATTTTTAGATTGTCCTTTTTCCTGTGAAGGATGGGTGAGAGGACAGAATGTTTTTCATTTTTGTGTGATGTGTAATGCTTAGGATCTCTGTCATAAATGACAGCTGGTGATTTTGTTACTAATACTACATTATCTTTAATTTTTGAACAAGAGAGAATGCAAAATGAGAAAGTAAAAGTGATACTAACAATTTTGTTTAAGAGCCTGTCAACCAAGCTTATATTGTCAAAAAAGTTTTATTTGTTATTTTGTGAGATTTTGTCACATTCCCCTTTCCCCTCAAAGACTGATGTTTCTGCTTTACTCTGACAGTTTGTGTCATTGTCTAGACATTTCAGCGATGTCCCTTGCTTAACCCAAAGTGTAAAATATCTCTTAACTATGTGAACCCTGGCTAAGAGAGCACAGGGATGATATCAGCTGTCATAAAAGGGCAATCAATACAAGGTATTCATCAAGTTGGATGAGATAACAGTAGTGACTAAGGAATGTAACCTGTGCAGAAGATGGCAAAAGGGCAGGTGAATCACATTTGTCTTCCCTATCAGCTAATGTGAAGTTGACAGCTGCTAGATTTAAAGAGCTGCAAGCCATACAGAAGGTAACACATTCCCAGATCTAAAACAAATAATATAAAGTCTGCTTATTGTTACATGTGTCTTTTAAAAGGAGAGGTTTATTTCAAAGCAAACCTTTTGCATGCTGGTAACACAACAATGAATTTTACTTTCTGTAAATAGCTCTGTATAGGCAGGCCACCAGTCTTTTTAAACAATTAAATTTTTTTTCTGTTATTAAAAAGTCTTATAAGAACATTTTTTTCTAATAATTTAAAATATGTCTTCTCCTTTAGAGCCTGGCCAAATTAACAGATGGATTCAGGAATAGCTGTTGTATTACAGATTCCCTGCAGGATCTCCAGCACAATTCTAGTTCACTCAGTGACTCCTGTTTACCTCAACAACACTGTGATGCTTGTTCTCAGACTGACATCACTGGAGAGGTATGTGAGTGTTCCTATGTGAAACATTTGCTGTACAAAATTAGCTGCTTTTGAGCTACAGTGATACAGTGTTACTTACACTGTTAATTAAAGAGGTGCTGGCTGGAGCAGAAGGAAAAATCCAAAGCATTACTGCTGCTGAGGGAGTTGCACTTGCTTGTTGTTTCCACTGTGTGCAAGCTATGGGCTTGGGGGTTCTGCTGCTGGAGCATGGCAGAAGGATGCAGGGGCATGCTCATGGGCAGTGACTGGTAAAGGCAGCTCCTGGACTCAGCCAGCCCAGCAGAACCCATACTGCATTGCCTCTTTGGTGACTGCAGGTTCATCTTGGAGTAACAGCTCTTGCTTAGGTGTTCATGGACCTCTTCTCTTCATATTCCCAGCTCTGAATTACTGATACTTGTAATAAGGCAGGAAGGAAGAAAATCCTTTAGCCATCTTGAAGTTGCAGTAGAGACATGATTTTGCATGAGATGTTTGCATTGGGATAGTAGTAATAGCTGTGTATTTTTTTTTTTAATTTTATTTTTTATATCTTGTTTTTATCATATGCATATTCATTGTTCATATGTATTGAAGATGTCTAGTAGATCTCTACTCCTTTCCTCTAAGACAAGGAAAGTATTTTTTATTCTGAAAGTATTTTTCTTAACAAAATTTACGATGTAGTCTATTACACCTTTGTGCTCAAATATGCCTTTAAATATGGTATTTGAGGAGAACATACTGGCATTCCTTGGAAATTGTTCTATCTGAATGAAATTGTGTACTCCAAATAACAGTCAGTAAAAATTCAGCTTGCACTAGTACCATGGCAACCCAGTTGTTAGTCAGTAATAAAACATATGCCTCTGTGGAGGACTGACACCAAAGCAAGAAGGCAACTTGTTTGTAGTTTGTTTGTACGGTAGTTTAGATGGTACTTTACATTTAGTTAGAAATCGTCTCTTTGTTGGCTTTACCATCCCATTTCTCACCTATTATAATCCTCCTTCACTGCTGGCTGGTTGTCAGATTGGAAGTCTCCAGAAGGTCCCTACAGAAGAGGAAATCTTGTTTTTGAGAAAACTGAGCTAATGCTTAGGTGTGTTTCAGGGTGTTAGACAGATGGTGCCTTCAGGGTGTAATTTTTCAGATGGGCCATGGATGGGATTATTGAATTCTGAAACAAATTACCTAAAGGAACACAGGAGCATTTTCTCATTTGCAGTACACAATCCAAGACAACTACACTGTAGAAATTATGTTTATCAGGTGTAGGCTTTTTGTAAGGGAAACAAAAATACATAATTACCTGAATCTTTTCACGGAACTATTGTTAGCGCCAGGTGAGTAGAAAAAAGGTGGAATTTTTACCCATGGGTTGATGGATACAGAAAAAGCAGCAGTGAGAGGAGAACTCTGGAGATGCAGCAATGCTCTTGTGTAGTTTAGGTTTTAACTATTAGACCATACACAAACTTCTGAGGAGGGAAGGGCTAATGCCCTAAAATAATAAATTGCTGTAGAAACACTATGCAGTAGGAGTTGCAAAATAAATACACATTCTACAACTGCTTCAAGGATCAGGTGGATTTTTTTGTACTTATGTTTAAAATGCACTTATGTTGTAGGTGCTGGGTAACACATCACAGTACAGGGAGTGTAATCTGAATTGCTTCTAATAAAAGTATTCATAAAATAGCCATATAAAATAGCAGAATATTTCAATTAAAACACTCTTTGCCTTGTAGACTTGGATAAAGTTGAAATGCTTTGACCATTTATCAATGATTCAATTTGCTAACCCTTGATTTCCAGGTTAATAATTTATTGAAAGGGCTTATTTATCTTCTCTGCTTTTAGCAAGAAATTAGTTTTGCATTTCTAAGGCATAAAATTGATTTTTTATTATGTTACTAGTAAAGGATAGAAGTTTCCTTAGTGAATCCAGTAAGGAAGACTAATATATCCCTTTCATTATTGTGATGAGAGTGTTTTCAACTTGTTTCTTTCTTTCTTTCTTTTTCGTCCTCTCTGTGCTATTCAACTCCGCAAGTTTGGATTTGATGACAAAACAAGACTTGTAGACAAAGTAAGGCTGAACTGGCAATATGAAGAGGCCAAGAAAAGGTAATTAAAGATAAATCTATTGGGTTTTATATTTACTTTTGTGATTAAAGTTTTCAAAGTAGAACTGGACCCAGCCTCCTAGCTGAAATGTCTTTGGGAAGACTAATTTGCTCTCTATTGAGTAGTTCACAGATAATGAAAGTTTAGGTAAATATAAGACTTTATCGTCAGATTATTATATTTGTTTGCAGAGATAAAGCTAAATGTCACCCCTGTTCTATACTTGTATAAACACAAAATTGTAGTGGTTCAATTAAACTGTTTTACATTTTTTCACCCTCTTTCTCAAACCTAGATATAAACAGTCTTTAAATTTACACTTATCAGTCTGGTCTGTCAGGATACCCAAAGCCTTGCATACCTGTGTCTTAAGTTCAGTGTACTGAAGGCATGAAGAAGAAAGAATGCTGAACTTCCTGTGAGATAAATGAAGATGTTCAGAGCAGAGCAGAAGGGTACATAAAAATAAATGTTGAAATTGGAAAAAAATTCTGATAAAAATGATAAAAAGTATTACTTTAAATAGATTGGTTCTTCAATAAGTCCTACAGTCTAAATGCTTATTGTAAGTATTTCTCTTGTGGAGGCCAGTCTTGCAGTGTTTTTTCATTTAGTTTATTGAAATTTTAAAAGTACAATCTACTTAAATAATTTAGCAGGTCCTCATTGAACCTCACTGTTTTCAAACTATTTGCCACATATTCAGGACAGTAGTGTGGGTGCAGGTGATTTACTTAAAGTCAGTAAATTAATACACTTATGATTATTTTGATTTGTGCTGGTAGAATATTCTGTTACTTAATTTGACTGACACTTAAAAAGATTCAATATAGTTAACTTCAAAAACCGTAGTTTTAAAATTTGTATAAATTAGGATTTCTTTTTCTTTTTAATGTGTTCTATTCTAGCATTTTTTTACATTTCTCAGAACAAGAAATAGAAAAATAAGTTAAATTCTTTTGCCTCTGTTTTTCATATCATGGTGACTTTTTCTTTAGGGGCATCTGTAATGCTGTCACATGTCTTGGCAAGAATTGGAAGTTTATAGGCAGTACACCATTTTGTTGTTCTTGGAAAATTTACCCACATCTGGACACAATACAGGCTTCAAAAAATTAAGTTGGTACAAGCAAGTTAGGTAAACACAGCTAAATCTTCAGGATTTGTAACTTGAATGGAAGTCTGTGTCATACATACTGTGTGTAAATACCAGTGACTATTACCTAATAAAATTAAATAATTGGGGGAAAAAAGAACAAAACAAAAATGTTTCTGTGTCCTGTGTTTGCTCACAGGCTAAATTAGCACTTAATAGTCCAGTGATAATTTAGCAACTTAGAGCTGCTAAAAGAAGAATGATCAAATTTAGTTTTATACTGTTCAGTTTAACAGAGCCACTGATGCTGTGAAGATTGTATTAAAATATTTTTAGTTCAGCTTCCTGACATAGCTTTTCTGTGTTTTTTAAAACAATTATCTTCTTGTTTGTTTATGACAGGGAAAAGATGGAGTGGTGTTTTGTTGAAGGGGGTAAAGAGGTGTTGGGGTTTTATGGGTTAATTTCTTTTTAGTAGCAAAGCATTTCTCAGCTGGAAATGCCGAACATTTGTTTCTGCATGGAATGCAGTATTTCTGAACATCAGAAGTGAGCTGGTGTTTGATCTTAATTAAGTGTAGAAAATCTGGGTAACTAAGCTTCCAACTAGAGAATGGTGATTGCAGAAAGAGTAGTTTTGCTTTCCCAGGATAGCAGCTCTGACAATGGTCTGTTATTTGGCAAAAGCATGTTAGTTGCTTTAAAAGAGTAGCCTTATTCTGCCCAGTATGTTGTACGGAAGTAATCAGCTTTCAGCTTTTGAGTGGAACTGCACAAAGCTCATTGCCCCTACCAGTTATCTCTGTGGTTGCATTCTTCATTTATCATGCATTCCTTCCCCTTAGCTTGCTGGCATTTCTGTAGGGCTTTTGTCTCTGTTAAATATCTTTGTGTTCATTCTCCCTTGGCTGGTGAAATATCTACTGTTACTGCACAGTGTGGGTGACGGAATGTGCTGCCATGGATTAAATCTACAAAGTAGAAAATTAAAATGCTACAGTATGTCACAACTGTAAGGCAGTATATTGTCACTGCTGGCTTGTCAAGTGGGTGTTGAAACATACAGCAAATAAGTACAACTGACAAACTTTTAATGGGAGACTTAAAATGCACTGTAGTAGACAAGTATGTCCTTTCCCTGAAAGGAAAGCAGGAAAAAATCTCTACAAACTGAAGGACAGAGTGCTGCATTTTAGTTGCTCTTGTGAATTTGGCCATATATAAGCAGAATATTTGCCTGATGTAAAGTCTTTAAAAATTAAAATATTCTCTGTATATGGAGTTTAAGCAAGGAAATGCAGGGATTTTTGTATGAACTATCTTGAGAAATTCAGGAGATGAGACCCAGTGATTGCAGAAGAGATGTCTTGCACTCCCAAAATATCCTTCCTCCCTTATAAAGGATAAGGGAGTTCTATTTTAATTCCTCCTTCAAAAATCTCACTGACTGCTGAATGGTTTGGCCTTTGCATAAATTAAGACATTCACATAGCTTATTTTCCCCTCCATCACTTTCCCACTGGAAGGAAGTTGGATGATTTGCAATTTAATTTTTCCCATGGGTATTTCAGATGTTGTACACTGTGGGTTCTGACATTTCCAGCATGCTGGGGAAGAGATCCTCTCCCCTGTTTCTGATCCAGGCTCTTGGAGGAGTTTTGTAAATTCTGTTTTTTAACTCACCAGTCATGCTGAAAGGAGGCTCAATCACTTTTCTTCCGCTCTGTACTCTTCCCCCTCTCCCATTATTTCTAAATAAACTGTACCTTATTTCCATGAAATTTCTCCTCTCAGATCTGCCAGTGTGGCCCTCCAGAGAAGCAGGAGGGGGAGGGAGGACGGTCTTTTTGAACAGACAGCCCCAAGCTGCCTGGATAAATACTGTTTTTAGTTTCAGTTGCTATTTCAGTGAGACCACCTCTCATGAAAGCATTTGCACAGTGGAAAATGTACCCCTCAAGCATTTTTCTGAATATACTGCTTCATAGCACAAGAAATCAAAAGCAAATTGTTTTTCTTTGATAACTCTTAAGTTGTGCTGTTCAGTAGAATGACTACATGAAGTATATTAACAAATATTCATGAAGTGTCATTGCTGCAGTGCCTCATATCCTGTGAGGTGTGTTAATTGGTAGATGAAAAATAATCCCTCCAATAAGAAGCAACAAAAATTTTAGCTGTAGGGGTTTTTTGTTTGTGTTTTTTTTTTTTTTTTTTTAATCCAGTCTGATGGTAGCTAACTTTAATGAACTAAAAATACATTGAAACAACTTCAGCCAGCCTACCTAGTTTGGGTAGTATTTATTTGTATCTTCTGTGAACTTGAATTCAAAGATGTTATTTTTCCATTCATTTCATAGAGGCATGCAGTGGATGTCAAGAGATTTATATTAGCCTTGAAAAAACCTCTTCCTCAGATATGCATAATATTTCTACAGTTGTCTTTAAGGATGTTACTTCTTTCTGATCAGTATAGTTTGTTGCAAACTTGTCTCATTTTGAAAATTAAATTTCAGTTCGACCTTTAAAATCACTAGCATAAGCAGAAGTGTGTCAGTGCAATTTGTGCTTTTAGTGACAAAGTACCTGTTTGGATATTGATAGCAACATTCCAGTACTAATACAATAGCATAGTCAAGTAGTTTCCTTTTAAAATTTCTCTTGTATAGGCAGGTTTCAAGGTTTAATTACTGAATCTCTAGTGAAATTCAGTGGATTTTTATGCTTTATTCTGCTGAACAAATCTGAAAATCTGACTTAGGGATGAAGTAATTTTTTTGATGGCACATAAACACCTGACTCAGCCAAACTTAAATCTCCCAGTGTTGGTTTTTAAACATAAAACATTTCCTTTGGGTTACAATGGGAGCTTAGACATGCTTTTGCATTTCTTTAAAGTTTTGTACTATTTCACCTGTGCATTTGGGAAAACTTGCTTTTAGCAGATTTTTGCAATTTTTCTAAAAGCTGCAAAATGCCAGTGGACTAATGGTTTAATGAATTTCTTAAGCCAGTTTAAGACCTTGTTGTTATTGAATGAACTGGGTTGTCAGGAAGGCTGGGTATTGTACACA
This sequence comes from Ammospiza caudacuta, assembly GCF_027887145.1. Lineage (NCBI taxonomy): Eukaryota > Metazoa > Chordata > Aves > Passeriformes > Passerellidae > Ammospiza > Ammospiza caudacuta. The sequence goes on from NC_080594.1 coordinate 101,058,266, forward strand.
GCCATACTCTTGTTGTCTGCCAAAGCTACAGTGGCACATACTTGCAGGAACAGCCAAAATAGACACAGTGGAGAAATGTTGTGAGCATTTGGCCGAGTTCCCCAGCTTCTTGTTCTTTCCATTTCTTTCTTCGCCTTTCTCTAGTGTTCCTCTCTTTGGATATAAATCATAATCCACACTCAAGAGGGTCACTAAATATCAGAAATTACCAAGTTCTTACGCCCTTCATTACGTGTCTTCAGTCCCACAGCCACCTCCTTTGGGCATTGCATGTGGGAGATATTCCCTGTTTCCTGAAGCGTCAGAGAACTGGGTCCAGTTATAAGCCTAGGGAAAAGAGTAAGCCGGGCTGATTTATGTGATCTTAGCCACTGTTTTCTTTCATATAGGAACTAGAATATTTTCTTTATTTTGTCCCCACTGGTCTTCCCATACCACAAGTAACAAAGGCCTCAGTTCTAGAGTGGTATGGTATGTCAGCCAAAAGCCTATGCCTTTAAATGTAGAGGAGTGTTGTTGGGTTTCCTTTCTTCTCCTTGTAAAGTTCAAACCATGGTAAGTTTGAAGAACAAGTGCCAGCTGTAGGATACCCATAATTTTTCCATTTTATGAGCATGAGTTAATACCTTTGAATTGGTTCAGAGTATTTCCCTCCCCAAGACACCTGTCTTGTTTATAGTCTGAGTAAGAATCTAACATGGGATAAATTGTAATTGTAAATCACTCATCTCACAATGAGTGATTTTTACTCACTTCTTATGCTCTATTTAATAAATATCCTCTTGAGCTCAGCAATATAAGTTCATTAGTGCTGGGTTCAGATACCACCCTTGAAAGTGATTTTCTGGACATTAACAAAATCTTTAAGGTTCCCCAGGTATTTTCAGTGATAGTAGGGTTGCCTCGTTTTGTCAGGGGGAGAGGGAGCTGTCTAGAGCTATAATGATTCAGACATGCTACTAAATTTAATTAAATTATGTCTAATTAAATTTTGGAAATACATGCCTTTTTTTCCCCTGATGTAGTTTGCGTAATAAACTAGTGTCTCTACTGATTTTCATCCTCATGATGTGTCTGCATTTTCTTGAGTGAGACATCATTTTAGATACCTAGGTATGACCATTTCAGGACAGATGTGCCATTTCAAGTCAGTGTTTGCTTAAGATCATCACCAGGTTAAACCTTTGTCATCCCATCTGTGCCCCTCCCTTAACAGGAACTGTTATGTTCATCTCCATTAGAAATTTTAAAATACTGAATTAAGCACCAAGTTGGCCTGCCTACCTAGGGAACCAGTCATTTGATACCACCTACTCCAGTGAGGAATGCAAGCTCCCCAGCACTTGTTATGCAAGGATGGGAATGGGCAAAATGCCTGGAATGTTGATGGCTCAAAATTAACAGTTTTTTCCACAGGAATATGTTAAATGGCTTGATCAGTAGGGACCTCAGTGTCTGGCATTAGGCCAGATAAAAGCACTCTTTTGCAGTCACTACAGTTAAAAAATGGTATCTTTAAAATACTCGTTAGGAAGGAAAGATGTGTTTGAAAAACAGAGGCTTCATGAAGGATCCTAAATATTTTTTTTCAGTTTAGGTTGCAATCTATGTCAAGTCATTGATTTAAGTGGATATTTTAAGGCAGGTTAATATATGCACTGAGTTTGACAACAGCCATTTTCTTCTAACACAGCAGCAGTGAGAATGGCTGGTGTAGTACAGGCATAAAGTCTGGCATAGGCAAGCAGAGTGAAATGGCTTATTCATGTATTTATTGTGATTGGAAGAAAAGTTTGTGTTTGATGAGACAGACTGCAGTTATGGAACATACTTAAGAGGACTTTTTTATTAAGTTCTGAGCATAACTAAACATGACTACTCCAATTTTCTTTTCGTAATTTTGGGTGAATGAGACCATAAAAGCCTTAGGGGTGTCTTCTGTCCAAGGAGATAAATATTCCAATGTGTCACTGGTAACTTCTTGGATCAACTTACCATACAGAGGGATTCCTCAGTGGAAAGCAAGCAACAAAATTGCCCCAAAACTTCAGTTCATGTGCAGGAAATAGAGGTTGCAGAAAACTGGCTTATTGGTGCTTCAGCAGATTCCTGCATTATATAGTGTTGTGCCTGCTTTTTCTTTGTGTAAAGGGAAGACTGTAGAAACAAGAAGAGCTAGCTGAAAGAGCTAGCTAAGAGTGTCCAGGGAATCAAAGTAAATACCTAATCAGATTTTGGAACTCTTCAGTGATACAAACTTTGTCCACAGCAGTACTTTCCCTTCTTTAATAACAGCATAATTAAGTTATTGTATGAGAACTTCCTACTTTCAAAGCATCACCATAACAGAAATTGAAGGGAAAAAACAAACTTTAAGCTGGAATGTCATACACAAAGGGAGTTACGTGCTCTCAGCAAGCTCAAGAGTCTAAATTAAAACCTCTTGTATTTAGTGAAGGTGGTGTTTCACTTCACAGACAAGTGGAATCACTGATTCACTAGCACTGAAAGAAGGGAATCTCTTCTCTGATCATACTTCTCTCTTCCTTGTTGCCTTCATTAGTGTTCATTTGTACCTGTGGTCTGCTTCTTACGCAGCTCCCCTTGCAATGACAAAATAACTACCAAAACAATTGAGAGTGTTAAAATGAAGAAAAGCGTCAGTCCTTCAGCTATCTTATGAAGAAACACAGAGACTTCAGATGAATCTCATCTTCTTTTGTCCACAAGCTGTGTAAAAGCTTATGAACACAATCAAATAGTCCAGGCTCATATGATTCACACTTGCTTGCCAAGCTGTGATAACTCAATTGTACCGGAATTCTGTGATTCTGTTGAAAGGATCTTGAGCCCTTATTTGTTTCATTTGGCACTGAACACCTGAAAATCAAGCTCTATGTGCTTCAGGAGTGTTTACTGAATATTTAACAGCAGAGCAGCCTGGGTAGGAGAGAGAAGAGATCCTGACCTTGCTTGCTCTTCCTGGCCCTGACATTTGGTCAATGGGGCGAGGTGCTCTTCAGGAAGTTGCATCTGGAATTCATGCACAATAGCTGAAGTATGAAATATGTAGACTGTATGTATTGATCCACAGTGGTGCCTTCAGTAGCTATTGTCAGGAAGTTTGTTATTAATGCAAGGAGGAAGAAATGTTATTGAAGGGCTTGATAAAGAATTCTGCTTTAGACAAAAATATGACATAATACCCAATTTCTTTACTTGCTGAAATGAAATCTAAGGGGTTGTGGGGAAATTGCAGTGAAATTCTTATTCATGTATGGATGTACTCACTGCAAAGTTACTTATTGATAGTTTATTCCCTTCCCCCGATAATAAGATGGCCAAATACTTCCCAGATGTTAGTAGGAAATAAATCTTATTGCATGAGCTTCTGTTTTCAGATGGGGGAAATGTCTTTGTCATGTTGATGCCTTTTCTTTTGTTCATAATCACATTATCACACTGTGAATCTTCTGTTTGTGTGTTATGTGCCTTTACCTTGCTTTTTTGTTATTATTTTTCTTTCTTACCAGATACTTTTGAAAAAGATTATTTTAATCAAAACCAATGAGCTATATCACAGTTTTATGGCTGGCTTGAAAGTGTCTTATTTATTTATTTATTTATTTATTTATTTATTTATTTATTTTATTATGTGCCCTATTTATTTAAAGGGTAGTAATCTTTTAGAGGTACTGATCTTTGTTTGAGTGCTATAATTTCAAAGTGAAGATGAAACTGAGGTATAAACTGCAAAAATACTGTACAGTTCTTGAGTTTCAAGTATTCAAAAATCAGAAAACTAGGTTTTCTCTTACTTACCTCTGATTTTAGCTGTTCAATTCTAAAGTGTCTAAATTGTCATTGCAAGACAAACATAAATACCTAACAGTAAGTGTTCTCCCTCTTATGCCAAAAGAAACATTCATGAAATGTCTAGCTTTAGTGTTTTTGGTAATACTGATTAGAGTTCAAAATTTGTTTTTAAAAGGACATTTTCTTAAAATGTCAGCTGTGGAATTATTCTTAAAACTGTTGTTTCATGTAATGGTACGGCATGTTGAGATACAAGAAACTACTTCTAACTATAAAGCGTACTAGAGAAAAAAATCCCAAGTTAGCTTATTCAATTGCATAGTTTATGATAGATTCATCTAAAGCCACTTGTATTTTGTAACCAGTAAGTCTTTTTTCCAGACTGATTTTCTGTTTTAATGACAGCTTTAAAATTTTAAAATTTTTAAAATTTGTCATTTAGCATAGCCTAATAATTTTGGCCCTTTGAACCATTCCTGTACGAGGTGGGACATGATTGTATGGACCTGTTGTCACTAGTTAAGCATCTCACCTTCAGCTTCTTCAAATTCTTACTGCACTTTTGAAATCCTAAGTTAAGATCTGATTGTAGAAGAAAGATGAATAAGAAAATGTTCAGCTTCATCAGCAGTACAGGCAGTAAACTCGAGTTCTAAAATATTAATTGATTTATTACAAAATGAGAAAGGTGTGAAGACAGATATTGTCTATGCAGTAGATTAAAACACTGTAGTTCTCACACATCTACACATGTAGGAACACTTGCAGTTATTTGCTGTTTTAAAAATACACAAAACAATTAAGAAACTCCTAAAACCAATCAACCAAACACAACCCTCCAAAAACAAGCCCACCTCAAAACCCAGAAACAATCCTTCCAAACACTTCCAAATTTTCTTGGTTTTATATTTAGAAGAAGAAAGGAACAGGCATTAAAAGGCTTCACACTCTGATATATTTCCTCTTGTCTTTCTCTTCTGAATTTTGAAATATATTTATTCTCTTTTAAAGAGTTTCAAATATACAACAGCAGCTGGCCTTGCTGGATAATGAATCCTGGCCAGGAATGGCTGAAGCAGACAGGGACCGTCTCCAGCTCATCAAGGAGAAGGAGGCTCTTCTTCAGGAGCTGCAGCTCATCAGTCAGCAGAGACGATCCCCAGAAGACATTGCACGTCTGGAGGAGGAAAAAAGACGCTTGGAGGATGAAATTCAGCGAGCTCGAGCAACGTCTGCTCATGGGGCCACTGAAAGGTTTGGGAACTTGGATTGTTTCCTCCTCTGTTGTGAGATCCATGCGGGTAGCTTCAAAAGGAAGAGTAGGGAATTTCATTGTGTTTAAGGAAAAAAGGAAATTGCTAGAGAAAAAATTAGTTTCAAAAAAGTTGAAGACCACTCCTGTCACTATTTAATTCTATCTGTCTTGAACATTTCTGAAGCAGAGTCACGGGGATGTTGACTAGTTTGTTTACCCATTCATCTAAAAATTCTGAATAGGAAGAAGAAATCTGAATAGAATCTTGAAAGATGCTTGGAATAGGTCTGCATGATACTGTCTGATAATAGAGACCTGGATGACAGTACCTGGATAGTGAAAGATTTTTCTGTTCTTTGCAGTGGAGTAGTAGTCATCTCCAAAAGCATCAGAGCAAAGATCCTTTGCTATATTTAGTTTCTGGCCTATAACAGGAAAGTTAAATGATTATGGTTTTGCTGCCTGTTGTATACAATATTTCCTTTTCATTTGCAATCTCAGCAGTGGAAACACATCCCAGTTTTGACATTCAGAGAACATAGGAAGCAAAGTCATTCTTGAAAACTTAAAAATCAAGTTATATATAAAATAAACAACCCAAAAACATATTAGTGGAAACTCAGTGTTTATTTCAAAATTGCTTAGCTTTTCCTGTAGCCAGAGAAAAGGACAAAACATCTTAATCTCTTTTTACCATAGACTGCTTCCAGTGAAAGCAAGAAACTGCTTGTTCTTGCTTCTCATAAATAGTGGTAAAATCTCAGCTTTGACACTTCAGGAAAACCTACAAGAACCAGCTTTAATGTGATCTGTGTAAAGGTTAATATTTACACAATTAAGACACTTTAAGAATATTTGAAAGTGCTTTCCATGTACAGATTTTGACAATTTCAGTCTCTTTGAAAATGCTTACCTCAGACAGCAAATTCAGGCAGTAAATAGAAAATTCACAGCCAGCCTTCAGGTCAGTGTAATATATTTTGCAATTTTTGCCATATTGTTACATTGTTTTTCCAGCTTAAACTGACAGAAAAGGGAGTTCACTTTACTCTGTGGTGTAGTAAGTTTTATTTGTTGTTTTTGGGCTCTCATGTTAGGTAGTGCATACTGTGTTGGCAAGAAGGCTAAGCTATTTTTCCATGGAGTTCATGCTGTTAGAAACCAACATTCTACTGTGGTACTTGATATTTCAAATGCTAGCAGAAAGTTGAGCAGAAGTTAGAATCTATTTTTTATGATAAATGGGAGGAAAGCTTAACTATTAGTAGCCCTGATTTTTTGTTTGTTTTAGACTCAGAAATAACCAGAAGTATTTCTAATTCTGCTTTTGTATTTCCACTTTATTCTAATTGTGAAATACAAAGGTGTTTCTTTCTTAAATAATTAACACTTCTATTACTGAGTTATGCACAGATCAGAATGAACTTAAAATCTGTATGACAGAGGGTTTTGTTCTTTGTTTTTGTTATAGTGTTGTTTTTGTTAATATTGGCTGACAGCCTTAGTTGGAGGCATTTCTTACCTTTTAGCAAAGATACCTACCCTGCAGCACCTATCACTGTGGAGTGTAGGTTCCTAAGTTTGTTTCTTACAGTAGATGGTGTGAATATCTCTGCTTTCACCTGCAAGCTTTTGAATCAGTTTAGTTTCTTGTGTCCATTTGTCCTTTTCTCTTGGTTCCTGCATGCAGTGCCTGTATGGTGTAAGTTTGCATAGCTGAGCTGCAGCCTTCCTTGTGCCACTAGTTAACCTGGCCTGGGGTGCACAAAGGGAGGAAGAAAGCTTAAGAGGTGCTGTTTCATCCAGTAGAACTGGATAAAACAGTTTTTCAGCTGATATTAAAATCCTTTTTGTTGATTTTTAAATCCTGTTCATTAACATGTTGAATTCTAACAGCTGCCTTTGCAGCTGAGGAGGGTCTGAGGCAGCCCAATAACTTTGATCTGCTTTCTCCAAACCCTTTGTTAGAATCTCCATTTCCAGGCACCTTGTTATGTAGGGCTGGAGCTGTAACTTTCCTGGATGTACAAAATGTACAACACAAACCAGAATACTACCCTGACACTATCTTGAAGTTCAGTGGTTGGGCTTGGAAAACAAAACATCAGGAATATAATTCTGGATCCAGAAAAAGAGTAGATGGTAGATAAAATCTATTATTTGAAATTCTAATAATGTCAGAATACTGAATTCCAGGTATCTTATAGGTGTGTGAGATTGATGGCATTACAGTTACATTCTGTTTGTATTGTGGTAGTGGTACTGACTAATTCAGCTGCTTGTTATAACAACGGGCAAAAAATAAGTTGCAGCATGAAATTTTTCCTGTAATGTAGTAGTCAAGATGCTGTATTGCCTGCTTGAACATAATGATAAATGAATGCACGTAAAACACATGGAATAAACGCTTAAATTTGACATTGGTGGTTATAGTCAACAGAAGTCCTTCAAAAATTTTCTTTTTGTCTTTGAAATTTTACACTACTTTTCTTGGAATATTTTTTTTGTGACAAGGTAGAAGGGCATAGTATTTTAATAGCAGAATCAGGTTGATGCAAGAGAAGAAAAATAATCTTGTAGAGTCTGATGTTTTTACCTAGGACTTCTTATGACTGCTAATTCTTTAATGTATTTTCAGCATCATGACTCTTACATTATGGTTCAGCTACTTTTCTTGTCTGGGAACTCTCCTGCAGTCTTGGTTCTTGTGTTCTTGCTGGAATTAACAGCTGCATATGAGCAGCATAAATTAAAACTTTTCATTAAACGGTACAACTTTTTTCAGTATTCCAAACTTCAATGCATTGATGTTTTTCCACACTTGGGAAGCTCCTAGAACTTTTGTGATGAAGAAAATAGTAATATGTATATGTTTAATTATAGGATACTGTTACAGGAGAAGAGAAATTGTTTGCTTATGCAACTAGAAGAAGCTACACGTTTAACCTCATATTTACACTCCCAGTTAAAAAGGTAAGTTATGTAAAAGCAGCAGGTTTTAAAGTAACTACAGCAGAGAAGAATATTAATAATGCATGAAGTTTATCTTTTATACTTCTGTGTATATATGCCAAGTAAATTAATTTTTCACAATATTTATACACTTTGCACTGTGGAATGTGATGATTTGGATGGAGTTTTATAAATAGTATTAGTGATGACTATTTAGGGTACGTTATTAAGTGTAGCTGGGAATTTTATGTTACCTTACTTTCTGAAAAGGAGATAAGTTATTAAAATCTGTTGTAATATTGTTACAGTTTTAATAAGTTATTAAAATCTGTTGTAATATTGTTACAGTTACATGGGCAGTTAACCTTCTTTTAAATTCTCTGGTTTCTTAATATCCTGATACCTTCAAAGGTAGGGGGTTTTGATGTCTGGTAAGATGACAAAATTTTGCTATTTAAATACGAGAATGTGTTAAGACTCACATCTGAAGTTCAGCATGTTTTGCATATTCACACCCACAGCTGCCTTTTGAGATGCAGCTCTTGGGGATTCTTCAGTTTAACACCATAGCAGCATCAAAAGCTCAGTTCCTGCTGAGTTCCTGTCTCACTTCATCTCTCTCTGGCATTAATATTCTTGCCCCCCTTAACTGAGAATGGTAAGAGGAAATGGAATAGGATTCATCCTAAACTCTTCTTATTTTGCATTGGAAAAACCTGTGAGAGTGAGGCTTACACAGCAGTTTGTTAGGACTTTGCAAATCCCTTTGCACTTCTCCCTGGATTGTTTATGACCAATCATTAATGTAAATTTGAGCTGGATCATGGTAATCTATCCTTCCTGGCTTTACATTGAGTTTGCTGAGCTAGAGCCTGCTCTGGCCTCTCTTCTGCCAAATCGCAGCTGTTTACATGTTGGATGAGAGTAGGCTCATCCTGCTCTTGGATGTTGTTGGAGTGTTGTCTTCAGGCGCTTAGCCCTGATCTGGTTGTCACATGTACTTCTTCAGTCATGGCTGTGCTTGAGACTAGGGCAAGAGACATGAGCTAGACTTTAAAATGCCAAATCATCCTTTCCATGTCACCGTACTGAATACATTTAAAATTGCTTGTGTAGTCTGGATTAGTGTTTTAATGTCTGCATTGGTAGTTCTGGTTATATCTGAAAGGACATTTTTGTGTTTTCTCTTTCTTTGCATGCCATAGTCTGTCAGCTAGCACCCTCACCATGTCCTCTGGCAGCAGCAGGGGATCCCTGGCCTCCAGTCGAGGATCCTTGGCCTCCAGCAGAGGCTCCCTGAGCTCAGTCAGCTTCACGGACATCTATGGCCTCCCCCAGTACGACAAGGCAGACAGCGTCACAGACTACGGGCAGCACTTGCGCTTTGACATCATTCCCTTCGAGGCGCTCACCAAGGACGTGCCCTATGCGGATCCCATGGGACACTCCGGTTTCAATAAGCAGCGCAGGTCCCTGGACACGCCGCAGTCCCTGGCGTCGCTGTCGTCGCGCTCCTCCTTGTCATCCTTGTCTCCTCCGAGCTCGCCTCTGGACACCCCGTTTCTCTCTGCGTCACGGGATTCTCCATTGGCTCAAATGTCAGAGGGCTTTGAGGAGATTGCAGGCATGGGAGCCCTGGAAATGCTCAGGGCTCAGACCACAGCCTTGGGTGATGATGATGCGCAAGGCACGAGCTCATCTCAGACATCTGCTTACCCTCTGGACAGTGAAGGGCTGCGAGAAATGGGACCACACCTGACTGCTGTCCAAACTGGTGGAGGTGAGTTTTGGATATTATTATTTTGCCACATTGTCTTAGAAAATGTCACACAGACCTAAGCATGCCAGCACAGTAGAGATTGTTCCTGAGTCCCTGAGTATTTTACTACCATCAAGTAAAAATTGCATGGTCAGTGTTACCTGTTAAAAGCCTGACCAAAACACAGGAAAATCCCCCAAACCCAAACTCTAGTTTTAGGGCAAGGAGGTGCAAGAATAGAGAAACCTTGTCAATAGATCTTAAAACAGTGGTGAATTGACTGGAAGAAAGGGCATGGTATATAGACTTTCACTGGAGTGTAGCCTTTCAAGGATGTAGCAAGAATAAGTAAAGTATTAGTAAGAGAAAGTATGGGTTAGTTACTTCTGAGGCCCCCAGTTGTGCTGATGTTGCCATTATTCTGATAATGGAAAACAAAACAAACTCAGGAGAGATAGGAAATAACAAACTACTATTCCCTACAATAAAAAGCCCGAACACAAAATCTGAGGTGATGCTTTTGACTGTGCTTGAAGGCTGGCTGACTGCAATGCTGAATTTTGAATTTGTACGTACACCAGCCCAGGTTCCTGTGTCCAAGTTCTGTGAGGAGCAGAAGCCACAGTGGCATGGCTGTAATGAGTGCACAGTGCACTCATGAGTGGGTGCTTCATCAGCAAAGGAGCATCTTTTGTAGGGGATGTGTGAGATATTGTGCATCTTGGCTGGTGTGCTCTGATGGCAGAGGGGTGATGGGTGCAGCTAGCACAGCACATGCACTGTTGACTTTTCCTTTCCTGCTGGACTGTCAAATTGAGGGACTTGATTTAGCTTGCCTTGGCAGAAGCTTCTGAGAGCACTGCAGTTGAGAAACATAAATTAGAGAAATCAAAAGAGGAAACAGAAAACTTTTGAAAAAATGAAACAAAATTAGAAGCCTCAGCATACAGGCACATGACAAATTTATTTTCCTGTTTTGACCAACCAAATGAAGAACTGCTCTTAATGTGAAAAAGATAATCATGCTAACATTTTTGTGTGTTAGCTTGCTTGCTTTTTTAATAATACCATACCAGTAGAAAAAGGCTTTTAGAGTTTAGTTTAATATTAAATGTTGTGAATGTCTTTTCATTTCTATATCTAGAATTCTCTGTTAGCATTGTGTAGAATGTTGCATTCATGACTCATGATGTCAGGAATAATATGAACTATAACCAGAGAATGGATCATATTATCCTACCAAAATCTTACTTGGCAAGTGATAATACAAAGAACATTGATGGTATTTACAGAAAACCTTTCTGGTTTTCATTTAAAAAAAGAAATCATTGCCACAGTGCTAAAAAGCCTGTATTGTTCAAAAGCATTTAAGTCTAGACTTACCTAATTTCCTTAATGCAGCTAGCCCTGCCAGAAGATACTGCAGCAGAATTTACTTTTACTAGCTGTAAACATTTCTAGTGCCCATACTGTAGCTTTCAGACCAAAATAAACAGAATTCCAAAGACCAGCATGAGAACTTGTGCTTAAATTAGTGCTGTGAAGAGGCTTCCTGAGGCTTTCTTTAAACCTCAAATCAGACCACAGCATGTCTTCACCCATTGTGGTAAGTGAAAGTATCTAAATAGTTCATTTATAGCTTGTGTGTGTTTCCTAGAAGTGAAGGCCTAGTGTGAGGGCCTAGGCAGCAATACAGGATGGAGCTTCCTGCTTTGATTTTCTTTTTCTCAGTTCTCTGCTGTGTTTCTACACATCTCACATTTGTCTGAAAACCTCTGTGCTTAACCTGCTGTCTGTGCTGGGGTGTCCAGCTCCTAGCCCAGAGGTTACAGCTTTTCTCTATGTACAATGGAGTATTTTGTGTTGCTTTTTGAGGAAGAATGTGTGGTTAAAAGGTCGCCAGGCTGCCTTCTTTTGAGACTTTTTTTTATTTTTGATATTTGCATTTGGAAACAATTACTGAAAATAATTTAACCTTGCTGATTTTTGCCTGTTTTGAGTTCTACACTCACTAGCTAGTGGTTTGGAATTGTAATGCAGTTGTTTGCAAGTAGCAGTTGGAAGTTTTGAAAGGTTTTTGGTTTTGTGCTCTTTTCCTGGAAGAGTTGGATGGAGCGTCCAGCTTGTATGCCAGAGCTGGGAGCTGGCAGATGCTGGGGTTTGGCTTTCTGTGAGGTACCAGGCAGTGTACCCTGCTGCTGCCACCCCGTGGCCTGGCAGCAGAATGCTGTGCTGCAAAAACAGGAGGTCTTGGTTCCCTCAAACCTTGGCCTGCTCCTTCACTAGGCACAGCTTGAGGTAATTTTGGTAATTTGCAAATAATGGGGACTGGGAGGGTTAGCACTGAATAAACTGCATGAACTTTGCACTGATGCAGCACTTGAGAAAGTTCAAGGGGTACTTCAGGAACTGCAATTTTGATGTTCAGTTGCTGATATGCTGTTTTATTGTTCTGCATCTGTCACAGGGTCACATTGTGAAATAAGTTTTCATGTGTTAATGGAGGGAATATGCTTGAAAAGTTAAATCCATCATATTTGTAAATCTGGGAGTGGGAGGAAATGTCAATAAAATATTGGGCTTGAATATCTTCACTATCTCTTCTATATAACAAATCCTTGAAATGCTAAATTTTTTTAATGCCTAAATAGTCTCTTGTTTATAAAATATTGTCAGAGATCTAAAGGGTGATTTGTCACTGTATGCTTTTTGTCTTGTTTCTCATGCGGCACAACAGAAAAATTCACTGTAAGTGAACCTAAAATTTCTTATTGTGTGATGTGTTAGTTGTTTTCTTTTGGGGTGGGTTGTTTTGTTTTGGTTTTTTGTTTTTGGAGTTGCATGAGAAGAAACAGGAGATTCTGCTACATTTGGTTTTGTTTGATATTTTGCTGTATCTGTTTAATCATTATGGCATACTTAATTTTCTTGCTATGTCAACTAAACAACACATTCACAGCTGTAGCTAAATTCCTAGGGAAAGAGCTCTTTGACCTTCCCCTTTGTTATATAATAGTAATGTCTGACAGCATTATGGTAGGTAAGGTCTGTTTTTGTCTCAGATTAGTTTTTATGAGAGTGTTCTACTCTTTTATTAGTGCATTTTGAGCTGACATGCAGTATTTTCAGTCACCTAAGCTTGTGAAACATGCTTTAGATTTATTTATGAGCTTTCTTAGCAAATGAAAGTTTGGACAGCAAAATTTGCTTTGAAGTTCACTTTTTCAACTAATGATAATGAGAATGTTCTTTCATTCAGGGCTGTCTTACATCAAGCTTTGGTACCCATTAGTTCTGGAAATCATATCTATTGTTTACTGATTTTGTTAATTAAATAAGAAAATGTAAGGTAATGGCCTGTCTTAGAAACCTAATTTTTAAACTATTCCTTAGCTTCCAGCATTGCAAAGTCTGTGGTAAACTTTTTTCTTAAACCAAAATTTGGTGTGTCTTTGATCTTGACTAATTTTTCCTGCTAAATTTTTACGCCCCCCCCCCATGTCAAGGGGATATTCTGGTGTTTGCATCTCTCTCAAGTTTGCTGCCATTGTCCAGAGGTTATTGAATGCTTCCGTGGCCTGCAGACAGTGAGCAAATCGCTGTCAAATTACAACATTGTTGTAATGCATCAGCTTTTCATTGTATTATATTAGTGCTTGATGTCAGCTTTTCCTTCCAGCCAAACTGGAAACATGAGCCTTCCAAGGACAGAGTCCACAGGAACTTTACTCTGATACCTTTATACAAAGTGTTCACGTAGGGGGTGAGCCAAGGGCTTCTTTGCAAAAAGAAGTGAAGTTGTTGTAGTATAACTTGTTGAAATTAGTACAGAAATTATAGAAGCACTTTTAAAAAAAGCAACATTTGTGAAGTTTAACCTCTTGATGTAAAATTTTGGAGAAATTTTAATATGTAGATGTCACTACAGATTGCTAATGCTTCATGATTCTTCATAAATACCAGTGACAGAATAAACTTCATAAATACCAGACAGTGAGGTAGGCTTACCAAATCAAAAGTCCTTGGGAGAAAAAAAAAAAAGAAGGAAAAAGCCAAACCAACCAAGCAAACAAAAAACCCCAATCAAAATAACCCACAAAACCACCACTTTTGTACAAGTGATAAAGAGTAGTGTGTGGTTCAAATACAGTTTTTGCTTTCTGTGTGCTCACTTGAACTTGGTTCTCATTTGTGGTGAGGATGACATGAGTAGCACTGCACAATGTGTACAAGATGTACAAGAAGGGTGGGATGGGGAGGAATGGTGGTTCTTTCCCTGGGTGCAGAGACAAGTACAGGCTGGGTGTTCCTAGCCAGCAAATACATTTCCTAAATACCTAAAGGTGATTAAATCCTTCATTGAATTTGGAGGAGAGGTCCATAGGGCTACTTATGAATCCAATGGACAGAGAACTGGTTCTGCTGGAATTTTAGCTCCAAATAGGATGAGGTGATTTTTGTAACACCTTTGGTAAGATGCTGCTGTTAGTGGCCTGGTAACAGGAATGTGTCTTGGGCTGGCACACAACCTGCTGGGCTTGGTGCACCTTCTCTGCCAGTTCCACAGTGGGATAAAGCTGACCTTAGCCAGAGCCTTCTGTTGATAGCAGCAGCGTGGTTGTGTTGATCTGGAAGAGTTTTATCAAGTTCTCCTGTCCTGATGTCCTGTCCTGGTGGTGCTTGGGTGGGAGGTGAGGTGGATACCATGCAGGGGGTTGGCTCATGGTAATGTTCAACAGAGGCACTTAACAATTTGTTACTTTGAGTAGGACTTGCTTCATCCCTTTTTTGGGGCTGTAAGCTGTAAATGCCAGCTGGTGCTTGTCCCCCATGCATTGTGCTACTGTCACTCTGCTGGAACTGTCAATACTTCCATGCTGTCTTAGGTTTGTAAGCATGAGCAGAAGTAAATAAAATGCTTTCCCCACTTTTGAAGTGCCATCTCTTTACCACTGCTTTCCTGCTTTGAGGACAGTCATCAAACTTTGAGCAAAAGAGGGTGAAAGTTCTTCTCTGCACAGTGAAGAAACTGCACTTCACAAGTCTGTTTAGTGATTTTCTCTAGGACTCAAAGGGAAACAACCTCAAGTTGGGAGATATTGTTAAAGTGTTGAAGCCTTTTCTATGCAGTTCTTGAACGTTACTGCTTGTGCATGTACTTTAAAGGATCGGTAGCTGCTATGCCTACTTGCCTGTGCAAAACCCAGTGTATAATGTAATTTTGTTGGTGCACTTAAAACATGAAAGTGATTGCTGAGTTGCTGTTTATTGTGTGGCTGGTGATTCAGGGAAGAGTGGCAAAGAAGGTTGAACATTACTTCCTCCTTCCCCCAGTCAGTTTTCAAAGTAATTCACCAAGAATTTGAAGAAAAACAGTGGTCTGAGTGAGCTGGAAAACACTGGTTCTTTTTGATAATGCCTCTCAGACTGTAAATAAAAGCTTCTATTATGTGATGGTATAAACAGTATGCTTTGAGACTTTGTATTAGGAAACAAATGAGAACAAAACCTCACATTGTATTATCAGATAACTTTAAAAAAGAATTAGTCTCTGTGTTTGTTTTCAACCTATTGTATATTCAGTAGGTAAATCTGAAAAGCTTAGGCTATCATGTGTACATATGTGAATTAATGTAAGTCTTCCTTTAGGAAGGAATTACTCTACCAGAAAAACATTTAGTAACAATACAATTGGTTTATACTTAGTCTTGTCACAGAGCAATTAGCCACAAACTTCCTTCCTTAATTCTTCCACAGAAAATCTCCGGTCAATCCTATTCTAGGTTTTTAACTTTAAGTTAGAAGAAAAACCAGTGAATTGCATTTGTGCTGTTTTGCTGCTAGCTTTGATACAATAGATGCTTCTTGTTTAATTTTGAAGAAGTTGCCTTGGGCTGATGTTGCTGTCCCTTTTTTCTCCATGGCAGCTGTAACTCTGCGCGGAGACAGCGGCAGAAGATCGGAGAGGAGAGCCAGGCGAGTTTCAGCATGTCTCTCAGATCATTCACTGGCTAGTGACAGTGGCGTGTTTGAAGCTTTAAGCAAAAGGTCAGGTGTATAAATGCATAGTAAGCTGGAAATATTCCTGTTCTGCCACATGGCCCAAAAGAATTAGTTGTGAATTTATGTGTAGGCTTTCAAAATTGCTACTTATTAGTAACATAAAGCAACTAGATGGCATGTTTTAAAGGAAAGAAGCTTTTTACATGCAGTCCACTGTCATCTTCAAGTGCCAAGTCCCTTTTGCTTTTTTCTCTCTGACATTTTGACATCGTATCTCCCTTGCAAGATAGTTTTCTCATCCTGTTAGTCATAAATCAGTAATTTTATTTCAACAATCTATAACAAAATAAAGTTATACAGAGTGTGACTTAAAATTCTGAGTATCATGTAATAAAAGTATAACTTCAAGGAAGAAATATATGAACTGTCAAAAGCCAAAAAATATGTAGGTTGACCAATGGATTGAAGGATGTAGAAAGACATGTTACTTAATACAACTGTCTTAACACAGGAAGCAGTAACTGGGAAGAGGATAAGGTTTGGAGGATGCTAAAGAGATCTGGAAGACAAAATAAATGCTAAAATAACCTAAATATCTCAAAGGACTAATTCTAAAACTTCAACTTTGACACTTGTGAATTACTACTACTGTATATTTTTATATAAAACATACAGTAGTATATCTCAATTCCTTCTACATTACCAGTCCCTCCTGTATTGCTAAATAATTGCTTATATCCACAAATCACAGAATAAATGCTAATTCATCATTTAGCAGCTTAGGTCACTGTGTAGTTTACAGTACTTTCTGTTCCTGCAGGAATGAAGATCTGGAAGAGCCTGTTTATGGTGACGCTGCCAGTAATGAAGAACCACAAATACATGTTGGATTTCTGTGAGTAATTACTTCTCTTTCTCCCCATCAACTCTACAGGAATTTGTCACTACTTTTCCTGCTTATGATTTTTAGCTTTTTAATAAACTAAATCATGGTGGGAGTTTTTAAGAGGTTTCTGAACTGGCAGCCAAAGTTCAGTGGATGTACAGATCAGTCAGTCATGTGCCACTTTGTGTTGGGGATATGGTTTAATCAAAGTTTATTAAGTGCCCTTTCAATGCTGCCTGATAAAAGGACCTTCATTACTTCTTTTAGTAGCATTTATTTCCATTGTCTGGGCCATTAATGTGGGTATGGGTATAGGGATATGTCTCTGTAAGCCAGACGTTTTAAAGCCAGCTAAAGGAGTATTACCTTAGGAGAATCACAGGTGAGGAGACACAAATACAGTACAGTCCCAGTTGTACAATACATCTTTGAAATCCTGTGCCTATGGCATGCTCTTGTTGGTAGTGGGAGTAGCCTGGGGAAGGGCAGACTATTGTCATACAAGACAGGGTATCATATCTTAGCCCTCCAGAATCCTTTCTGCCCCTTGGAAACTAATTCCTAAGATTGGAAGCTTTTAAAATATCAACCAGATTTGTTAGTGGCATTTCAAAATCTGTGCTGATGTGAAAGAGTAGAATTTTAATATTTGTTTTCAATAGCCCATGAAAATAATGCAGATGGCTTTGTCTAATGTAACTGATATGTTGTTACACATGCACACACACAAATGCAGTTGGTGTAACTGTTTAAAGAAAAGACTTTGTTTTGTTAAAGCCTGTTTGCTGTCAAGAGGCATATGATGGCCACTTGTTAATTTCAAGCTGAAAAATATTTACTTCACTTAGTTCTATTAACTTCGTTACTCTAGCTAATGCCCTTAATTGAAACTGATTTGCGCAAGAAATTTGTTTAACAAAATGTGCTTTTGCATTCTTTAAATCTGTTTAGTCTTCATCTTTATTTCTTAAGCAAATTATCAATGACTGGTGACTAACACAGAAAATTTATTTTCCAGGCATGACAGTGGAAGCGAATGTCTGCTAGTCCATGTATTACAGCTGAAGAACTTCACCAGTCTAGTTGTTAAAGAAAACTGCAAAATGTAAGCTTAAATTTCACCCAGAGTCATCATTGTTTGTTTTATGCTGCAGTTATAAATACCATAGATTTATTTGGCTTCATTCAAAATTAAGCAATTTCTGGAGAAGATGCTATGTCTTAATTTCCATGAGGAAAGGGTTAATGTTCTGGTCACAAAGTATCCCTTTTATACAACTTATGTCACAATATTCAGGTAACAAGTGTAGTCTCTGTGCTCTTTCATGTTTATTATGCAGAGGAAAGTTTGTTCAAAAATATCTGTGATATTCCAGAGAATGCTTAGTGTATTTTTCTCATTACCTGTGGCAAAATCTATAATAATCAGTACGAGGTTTGCCTTGCCTTTTATCTTTAAGAGAGAAAACCACACCAGAAAACATGCTAACAACAGCAGAGGATCTGCAGGCTTTTGTGGCCTGTACAGCTCTCCTTGAGTATCCATGAAAGACCTTCTGATAACACAAGCTGAGAATCAGTACAAAAGATTGAATTTTTTTAAGCTCTAACAGCTTGTGCTACTTTTTCAAATTTTGTATCACATATAGAACATAGCTTAGTTTAGTCTAATAAATGTTTCTTAAAAATTCACTGTTGTCATAAAACACTGTTTTATCTAGAGATGCATCTTAGCATATTTTAAAGAAATTCAACATGTAAAAATTTTTGGTCTTTATCTCTCGGAGAGGTTGTTTGAAAGCAGGAAAATGGAGATATGATAACATTATTTTATTGTAAAATAAATTATTTGCTGGGAGGTATTAAATTCACATACATCTCCCTGAATGAATCGTTGTTTGTTGAGAACTTCACCATGATAACTCTGCAAAACTAGAGTGGAAGTTTTTCATGTAGGTTAGTACATTAGTGTTGGATTTCTGCTCTGTTTCAGTGTGAGTGCAAGGGCACATGATAGGGAAAAATGTGAATATTGTGTATTACTCAGCCATGATGCCTTGTCATCAGAAGAGAAAATAATCATCATCTGAAGAAGGTAGTAAAGTAGAGTCACCAAAGAAAAACGTTAGTCCAGAGGTTTTGTTGGACATTATCATCAAGGCAACCAGGCATCTAAGGGACTCAAAATGCAGTTGTGTTCTTCATCCTTCTCAGCCCTTTGCTGTAATCAAGAAATTGCATTGCTGCAGGGTGAATTGATTAGTCTAGTCAAAAAGTACGTTTCTATTACCAAAAAGCAGAAGAAGCTTTTATTGAGTTTAAAAAACTCCTCTGTGCAACTGTACATTGATTGAATCAGGTGCTGTGGCAGCTGGGGGGAAGTGTACTACAGCAGCCAGGGAGCAGAGGAGCTGGGTCTCTGCCTTTTTACCGGAGAAGAATTTGTTTAAGTGATGCTCCACAGCCCAGTTTGCTGCAGTTACACCATAAGGAGCTCTTCCAGTTGTCCTCTAACCATGTATTTGCCTGCCAGTGTCAGCCCCTCTTTGGTGGTGGCAGAGGAGTTCCTGCAGCCATATAGTCGACTTGAGTGAACCTGAGCTGGAGTGAGTTTTTTAATCCTGAAGGCTTTGTGGGGTTTTAGCTAGGTTAGTGTTTTTAACCCAGATAAATTTTGTAATCTGGGTCACAACACAGTTGCTTGAAACTGTTTGCTGGCATGAGGAAAGGAATAGGATATTGCAGGGGCTTGGAAAGCAGTCAGGACAGGGAGAACATGGAAACAATTCTCTAAGTAGCTCTGCTGCTTATGCTGTCAGGTGAAAATGTTTGTTGATCTTGTTTTTGGCTTGGAGTCTTAAATGATATGTTACCACTTATTTGAATTTGTCTTTTGAGACTGTAGATAGATGCAGTGACTGCAGATTTCTTTTGCAATCTGGATTTCTTAATTTCTTAAGGAGAGAAATAGGTTGCGTAGTGGGTGAAGAAAGAAATGGATCAGTGACACTAATGGGACAATTCAATTGCCTAAACATAGGCATGTGTTTCCATTTGAAATAGCATGGCACAGCACCTGGCCTCCAGCTGCTGCTGCTCAGAGGAGGCTCTGTGTAGCTCTCCCATAGATCCTCTTATAATTGCTAGCTCCTTTTAGATGCCTTGGATACCTCAGGGCAGCTTAAGTGCCACTTGGTGCCTCTTCTTAAGCACCAAGTTAAAAAAAAGTTTTTGTCAAAAAATACAGCGTTTTGAGATCAGCCTTGCAGATCTTCTGTATTAGAATGCAAAATAAGTTCTGGTGATGAGGACATCTCAAGGCGGCTTCTTAATGTAGAAGTTGCACTGATGTTTTTGCTTAGCTTGATTTTGAGAAATGCAAAATGGCTTTCTTTGTCTGAATTGTGCTATTTGTCTATTTTGCTGTTCCCAGTCATGTGAGAGTTTATTTGCCACCGCTTGAGTCGGGCACCCCAACCACTTACTGCTCGAGAGCTTTGGAATTCCAAACCCCGTTAATATTTAATGAAGTCTTCCAAATCCCCATGCACTCAAGTGCTTTGAAATTAAAATCACTACAGCTGTATATCTGTTCAGTTGATCATCAGCAACAAGAAGAACTATTGGTAAGTGGCTCAGTTTCTTAAAAGCCATGTGATATGCGAAACTAAAGTTACCTGAGGAATTATTTTTTAAGATTAAAAAGAGAACCTAATTTTTCCATAAGAAGTTCTGATAGAGTTACATGTTAATGTGTTCATTTGTTCACAGGTGTAAGTGTAGTTCTGTAAATAAAGAGGTGGGATTTTAAAAAAGACTTCATCTGACAGCTTTTAGACTACAGTTTGCTCAAGACTTAGGTTTCTACATGATGCTATAGTGCCTGTGTGGTGAATCTGTACTATTCAGACAGGTTCCTTCGAAAAAAACCAAGGAATACAGACACCTCGTTATTATATAACATTGGGTGAAGAGGACTGCTATTACATCAGTCTTAACTTTGTTGCAGGATAATAGTGGCCCTGGAACAGTGTTGTTACTTCAGCCTTTTACTTTAAACTGATTGAGGTATCATGTACTAACTAATGTTAGCTTCATTTAGCTGTTGCCAAATGCAAGCATGCATAACTAAATCTGCCTTAGGGTTGATGTCCTGGCTATTTTGAAGTGAGTGGGCTGTCTTTGCACTGGGGGGTTTGAATGGGTTAGTGAAAAAAACTTTTAAGCCTATCAAAGAAGTTAAGAGGTATAGGCATCTCACTGTCATGCTGGGCTGTGGATAAGAGGTGTTTATTTGAGCAAATCTGGTCAAGAATGTGTGTTTGTTAAT
Source organism: Ammospiza caudacuta (assembly GCF_027887145.1). Classification (NCBI taxonomy): domain Eukaryota; kingdom Metazoa; phylum Chordata; class Aves; order Passeriformes; family Passerellidae; genus Ammospiza; species Ammospiza caudacuta. The sequence continues at coordinate 101,079,267 of NC_080594.1, forward strand.
CCACCTTTAAATCTAAGTAGCATCTCCTATAAACAGGGGTCTTAATATTGATAGAAATGGACCTGAGGTCTTGTCTGCAGTAGGAAGTTTTGTCTACAATGTAATTAAAGAGAAAGCATCTCAAGAACAGGCTGGATGTATTGGTGTAAAATGCTTTATACTGGTATATCCTGTTCCTCTGGGCAGCTAAATAGCTATTGAAATGTAAGGTATCTTTCTATTGAAACAAATGCATCTAAGTTTAGGGTATTTTATTCTAACTGCTGTTATTGAGTTGCCAAAAAAATAGGTCTTCAGGGTATCTTGGTGGGGATTTTTTCCTCTTTCATGGTCTTCAATTGGTTTTGTCAGAAGTATCTTTGTCAACAGTAATTGGTAATATAGTTTAAGGTAATTTAACAATACTACTCAAAAATAGAGAAACAATGCCAGTTTCTTCAGATAGGTGCACTGAAATATTTAAACATTATGATCATTGTTTTCTTCAGCTGTAATTTGAGAATGAGCATTTTGTCACATTGAGACATCATTTGCTACCTGCTACCTCTTTGGAACTGCTGTGGTGGTGCCTGTCAGCAAGGCCTCTGTCTTTGAAGATGCCTTCCACTGATATTATGATTTTCCCCCATCTATTTAATAATGCATATATTTCTCAAATTCTTAATGGCTGATTTCTTTTCAATTAGGTTATGCCAGTTTAATATTTTCCTAAGTACAAAAGCCAGAGTGGAGTTTATCCTAATTTATATAAATACTTGTACCTAACAGGAAAAAATAATAAAAAAAATTCTGGGAAATATTTCCATTATAAAGAAATAAATATGCTACACTTGTGGGGATGGTTTTTCCATTTCCTCAACCTTTTACTCTTATGCTTTCCATGGCTGAAGGATATTTTTCTGTCTTAAGTTGGCTTATTTCTTCCCTGGTGGCCTTGTCAATGTTGAGATAAGGGAATTGTTATTTTCCATGATTAGCATATATAGTTCATGTTAAAAGATAAAAGCAGTATGAATGCCTTTCTTGCAATCACCCAGCATTGCTGCATCTCTCCCAGTTTCTCATCTTTTACAGCCCTGACCAGTTATTCCCTGTGTCTTAATTTATTTGATTTCTTCTTGAGTGTAACTTTTTTTTTTTGCATTTTTTGTTTTAATTTTGGAACATCTGTCCCATTTTTAGCATGATTTTAAAATCCTGATTGTTTTCTCATGAAGAGACATGTATGTCAGACATCACAGAGATATTCATAAATACTTTTACTGTTCTGCCATCCAAGTCTTTAACAAATTCATCAGAACAGGCATGTGATACACCTCTAGCAGACCCACCTTGGTTTCTTCATCCTTTTGAGTAAGCTACAAATCTTGAGATGGACATGAATTATTAATTAGTCCTTTCAGTACTGATCATTCTTAATTGAGTTTGATGGTGATTTTCTACTCCCCAGCATTCAGTCAGTCAGGAATTACTGACTCCCTTTGTAGAGGCAGCTTCTTTGGCAGACTTGCTTAGCTGCCTAATGAATGCAGGGTATAGGCAGTGTCAGGTGTCTCAGAGCTAGCCTGTGCTTCTTACAATATTGCTGGCAGGAAAACAGTTTTACTCTCTACCCCCTAAACTAAACTCAGTGTGTCTTAAACATTTTCCAACTCTGATGCAAATGTGTGAGTATTTGATGCACATTTATATCTTCCATTACATCAGAGTGAGTAGATAATTAGAAGACATCTATGTTATACAGGAAAATGAAAAGGTATCTCTGTACCCTGGTATATATTCACATTAAATGACTTTCTCAAAAACATGCTGTATCCCCATGTTGCATTATTTTGTTAGGCTATTGTCCTCTATGCACCTGTTTAAACAGAGCCCCAGGGAACATTTGTGTTGGAAAAACAATGCAATGATTTATTTTTTTATTATTGTTTTCTACTTAACTGTTTCTTTACCTGCTTAAAGTTGAATGCACATTCTCTCTACGTTTCCTACTGCCTTTGTTGTTAGAGTCATTGTATTCAATTACTTGATTTGTGAGATGAAAGCCATTTTTACAGGACTTTTCCAGTGATACAAAGGAAGACATTTTTAGCATGTGGATCATAAGCATGAAAACAGCTTATGCTATTGCTGCAGAGATAGCCGGGGAAACAAAAAACAGTACTTAAAGGCCGACTAATATGATTGGTTGGTCTGGCTAGTGAACTGATTGAAAAAAACAAATAAAATAGGCAGAATAATTTGTTCACAGCTGTTTTTCAATTAGGCAAACACCCCTGAGAAATTTCTTACATGAGCTCTCTCTGATGTAGTAGTTTAAACTTTAAAGTTTGAAATACTTTTAGTGAGAAGCCTCCATTAAAACTATTTTTACCTGAATCTGGGAGATACAAGGATGGCCTGGAAAGTAGAAAAATGGCTTTATAGCTGATTTAACTACCTTATGACATAAATAGGCAGAGGAAAAAAATTATTTACACAACGTTTTTATTTCCATTTGAAAGATGCCTCTGAGGGCCAGAGAATGGAAGGGTATCAGAATACAGTTATCTCAAAAGCCCCTGAAATTAAAGTAATATTATTAAAGTGATATCAATTTAAGCAAATATAAAAATCAGATACATAGTTGGGAAGGTTTTAAAAATAAAATATTAATAGCTATCAGATGTCAGTTATATCTACATCAGTCATACAAATTTTATTTTTCAATTAAAAAAAAATTATCTACTCCCATTCTTCCTAGTAGTAAAGAGGCAAGAAATTCAGAATCTTAAACATCATAACACAACAGAATAAAAGTGTCTCTTTTTAAGAGACTGTAGTATTTGGTGAAGTGGGAGTTTACACTCTAGGTAAAATACCCTTTAAGTGAGAAGGTGTCTATCCTGCAGAGTATATGTATCTTATTGAGGTCAATGCTTTTTGTTTTTTTACAGGGCATTGCTCAGATAAACCTGACTGATGCAGAGAGTTCTGGTGAGATGCAGCTTCACTGGTACCCTGTTCAGATCTTCACTGGTTCAGAGCCCCAGAGAGCAAAGACCAAAAACCAGTGTGAAGACAGTATTCCTCAGTCTTCTGGAAATGTAACTACAGTTAAAACAGTATGGCTCTAAAAAAGTGATTCGTTTACTTTGTTTGACCAGCAGGGTGGCTATGATCTTACCTTGGGTGCAGGTTTTTGAGTTATCACAGGAACTAATAACTTAATTTAACTCTTGGTGAAAGATCTAGATTTCAGAAGACTAATTGAAAACCAGATCATGTCTGGGCAGATGCTTGAAATAGTACCCTGTATGCATGTTTCCAGTCCAGCTAAAACACATGAAAAATTTCTGCCACTGCACTGGAAGAGATTGTCAAGAAAGGTTCTGCAATTTTCATTCTTGAAGATGTTTTCAGCCCTTGACTGGGCTCTGGACAGCCTGACTATGATGCCTTGCTTGCTTTGGCCAGCACATCAGACTGGGTGACCTCCAGAGGTCTCTTCTGACCTAACTTGTGGGTGATGCTCCACAGTCAAGTAAAGTCTGCCCAGTTTCTGTGACAAATTGAACACCACATACTTTTGATCGTTAAGATTCAAGATGGATTTGTTTGGTTGTGGTTTGGTTTTTCGTTTAGTTTTTTAAGGAACATATGATGGCTTTGTTTTTATTTTTTCTTTGAATAATACACATTAAATGCATTGGTTTGTTCAAACAGATTTAATTAAAGTCTAATTTACCTTTCAGGATGCAGTGACAGCCCTGTTAGCTAGGACCACTGCCCAGCTGGAAGCAGTTGAGAGAGAGCTGGCAGAAGAGAGAGTGAAATTGGAGTACACAGAGGAGGAAATCTTGGAGATGGAAAGAAAAGAAGATCAGGCAGAAGCCATATCAGAAAGGTAAAAATGGTTTAAATACCTCATCAAACAGATAATAACTAATATTTCCTCAAAGATATTTTCCCTATGGGTATAATCTGAAATAAAGCAGGAAAACAGTAGGTTTTTATTCTGAGATTTGCTTCCTGTTAGTGCTACAAGTATAACATTCTATTATGTCATGATCTGCAAACAGGAGGAAACCTTACTTGAATAGGTTGAATTTAGGGAATTTGAGGAGTGGGGAAACTTTATATCAAACATGAACTTTGCTAGGGAGGCAACTGTAATGAGTTTATAACAGCCCTCTATTAAGAAAAAGTAAATAAAATTTAGTGGTGACACGAGACATTGTTAGGGTTAGGGTTGCAATTTCATTCCTAGTGATACTCCTGGTTTGTTACATGACTTTTCTTGTTCTTTTTGTTATTGCTTTCTTAGTACTGTTACAAAGACCAGAACACATGCCTTAAGAAAATTAGGGAAGGTGAATTTTTTTCTATGAAATGTATTTGCTTATTTGCATTTGCAGAAATGCAAGTGTGCTCTGTTCTCCTGTTGAAAATACTGTATTTTTATTGGAGAAATAATACTCTAAAATTATAAACTGGCTTAGATAATGTTAGAGATAAATGTAATGCAGAATTGCATGGAGTTTTTTAACACCTGCAAAATTATTGTGATGTTCTGACTTTAGGAGCTGGCAAGCAGAGTCTGTTGACAGTGGATGCAGCAATTGTACCCAGACTAGTCCTCCTTATCCAGAGCCATTCTGTGGGGATCCATTAGCTGGACACATGTTTGCAGCTCCAGCTGGCCAGTACGGCTCTGGAAAAATGCAGCCTCCACCACTGAAGGTAAGGAGAGAAGACACTGCAGCATGAAAACTGCCACCCTGCCTGGCACAGTGAGCTACTGCTGTGCCTGGAGCTGGAGTCTGAGTTGGGCAGGAGGGAAAGGAGTCAGCAATGACATTGGCAACTCCATATGAGTGCTGACTTTGTGACATCTGTATGGCTGTTAAGTTGGTAGAAGTTCACTCTTTAGGGCTGGGAATTGTTTTCTTACTACTTACTTCTTAACAGAATTTAGTTCTTATATCAAAAGGCAAACTGTTTTTACTATGGCCTTTATCTAATCTATAAATTGGCACTGTTATCAATTTCTGCATTTACCTGAAATTTAAACAGAAAAGATCATGATCAAATTCCAGTGCTCTTACTTCTATAAGAATTTTTAAAGGAATTGTAAAGAAAGAAATTTTAGGACTTGTATTACTATTTCAGTTTTACAATAACATGGAATAATTGTGCTGAAACTGATGTACTTAAAATCTTTTGTAGTCAAGATAGAGACACTGAAAATAATCCTTCACAAGTTGAAATCAGCAGACTTCCATTGAAGTGGAGGAACATAAGCTGTTTGTGTTGCCTGTAGCAAGGATCACACCTCTTATGGAGGAGTGACTTTTCTGAAACTTTGAAAGCTTTGCTAGAGTAGCCTATGTTTTCTATCTTTCTGAATATTTTAATGTTCTTGTATAATTGTGTGAACAGTCTTTCAGTTCCTTTTTTCTTCCTTGTTTTCATTTAAGCTCCTGTAGTTTTAAAGCAGTTGCTTCAGAGTCACTGTGCTTACTGAAAGGTGACTCAGTTTTCTTCTGTTGAGGCTGGAGATCAGGTGGTAGTTTGGGTAATGCCCAATTGCCAATCCTGAATGCAGTCCTTGTGCTTTGCAGCTATGATATAACTGCATCTCTTAATTGTTACTGCTCCAGCAAAGGCTTCTGAAAGGTAATCTCACAATTTTGGATGACCCAGTTTAAAAACTTTTACAAAAGTGAGGTGATACATCCTCTCAGTGCTCATTAAAATTTGAATCTAGCTAGCAGGGCAAATTGTTTACTTTTGGTATTGTTGAAATGTCTGATTGTCTTTGCTAGGAGAGAGAAAATAAGGAAGAAATAAAAAAATGTCCTTTGTTGAAATTTTAGGTGGATAAGGAAACTAACACTGAGGATCTGTTTCCTGAAGAAGTTGCTATTCTTCCAAAAGAGAGAAGCAGCCGCAGGCCCCGGGGTTCTGCTTTTGTTCGCAGCAGCACAATTGTTCGCTCCCAGACCTTTTCGCCTGGAGCGCGGAGTCAATATGTTTGCAGAGTGAGTAAAGCTTGAGAAGGAGGAGAGGGAAGGGGTCTCCACACACAAGTATATTTTACATTTTTGATAATTTCACTATAAGGTTTCATTGCATTTATAAGAAACATCTATTTTTAATACTAATGAATAATCTTTAATTGAACTTAACAATGCAGTGGTAAGAGCTTCCCTGACTCTTCTTAATAGTTTTTGCCTGGATGGATTTAATTTAAAATTTAAGAATGTATGATAAATTGGGTATTGAGCTCTTTTCCTTGGCAACCTTAGATGTTAGGTGTGGGTGATTGATTTTACAGTGCTATCTAATGAGGTGTGTAAGCAGTTAGCTTAGAAGCCGTGTTTAATTTTCACATACATAAAAGTTTGAAAAAAGGTACTGAATGCTTAGTCTTAGGGCCATTGCATAAATATTCATATGGCTCTGATTGCTGTCATGAATGTCAGTCATAAGATGCCTGTTAGTGTGGGACATAGGATTCCTGAGTGCACTGGTGCAAGTAATTGAGGACCAGCACAGCAGTTTTCAAGGTCACATTTATTGTTTGCTGCATTCAGTGGCAGAAGACTTCTAAGCAGTTGGCTCATGGTGTTGCAGATCAATACATGGGTATTGGCTTTGCAATATTATCATAGCTTTGATTGTACTCTTTCATAAGCTTCTGAGAGCTTGAGTTTGAAAATTCAGGAAATTATTTTTAAATTCTGTGCTCACTTAACCTGCACTTACTTAAAAACAGATGCGAGGAGAAAGTGAGAGACTGTATTGTTTTTACCCATGACAGTACATGTTTTAGGATAAAATACTGCTTTTGAGTCCTCCCTCCCTCTTTTTTTTAGGTTAGATTGTCTGGGATATTTAGTAGAATAGAAACTTATCTGTAAAACATTGATGGTTTGTAAATTTTCTTGAATTATTGTAACTACCATATAAGCATTATTATATATAAATGTTTATAAATAACTGAAAAAAATGGTTGCTTAAAAGAAGATAGTTTCAGTGTACTTTAAAAAAGAAATCTCAAAGGCAAAGAAACCCCCTCAAAAAAACCTAAATTTCTTAATGAAGATGATCTTGCAAGCAACCTTTATTTTCCATGTCTTTTCTAATCAGCTGTATCGCAGTGACAGTGACAGTTCAACCCTGCCAAGGAAGTCCCCTTTTGTGCGGAACACCTTGGAGAGGCGGACTCTGCGGTACAAGCAGGTATGCCCAGGAAAATGACCTTCTGCTTTCATGAAGTTGCTACAACAATGGTATTTCTATACTTGAGAGGTTTAGATGTCTACAGGTACATTCCAATCCTTTTAGGAAGTGTGAAAAACTTCTGCAATATAATTGGGGCAGGGTGCATGTTTTGGATTTGTTTTGGACTTTCTAAGCTAAAAGGTAGACATAAAAATGTTAAAGTTGTGATCAATTTTGAAGAAGGGAAAAAAGCATGGCAGAGAGAAGTCAGTTTAATGGGTACTGAATTTATATTGATTTAGATGTAAAGTTTCTTTCAAAATTTTTCAAATCTAGTTTATGACGCAGGGTGCAGGTTCAGAGATGTGTGACATGCATCTCCCCTCCCATACAGCCTAACAAATAATAGTATTTGAGAGCCAAGTATTCAGGAATGAATAGGTTAAGCCACCCCTCTTACTGTCAAATGGGCAGAGAAGGAGCGATGAGGCATTAATGTGTATATAAACGACATAAAATATAGTCTGGTCAGCAGAAGTTAATACCTTGCTGGTGTAGGCAGGTAGACAGCCATGCCTCCCATTTTGATTCAGAATGTATCTTAAAACCAATATTGAATGAAGCTCTTTAAGAAGAGTCTTGCTCAGAGCGGTATTTTTCTGATGTCATTGAGTTTTTCCTATTGCATCTATTTTATTATCATCATAACATGGAATTTTAGTCCATAAACTTCATTAGGTAAATATTTGTAAGTAGAAAGGAAACTGTAAAAGGAAGTAGTAGAAAATACTAATTGAAAAATTTAGCTGTAGGGATTTGCTTCACCATATATTCTCTAGCCTTTTCTGGGGGATGTAAATAATCTCCAAAAGTTCATGTGGGAAAGACTTAGTTGTGTGAAGTAAGTACAGCAATTATATGTATGGTCTATAGAGCTAAAGACAGACCAGTAAACCATGTTGACAGTAATGTATTGTGCATTTTGTTTGAATCCTAATAACTCAACAGTCCTGCAGATCATCTTTGGCTGAACTTATGGCAAGGACATCCTTAGACCTGGAGCTGGATCTCCAGGCATCCAGAACTCGACAGAGACAGCTGAATGAGGAGATCTGTGTTCTAAGGGAGTTGAGACAGCGCCTGGAAGACGCCCAGCTCCGAGGGCAGACAGATTTACCCCACTGGGTCCTTCGGGATGAGAGATTCCGAAACTTGCTGAAAGAAGCAGAAAGGCAGGTATGGTAATAGGACACAAGCACTCAGCTTGCTCAGAAACTTCTTGTTTTAAAATGTCTTCATTTTGATAAGATGTCTAAAGAGCTGTTTGTACAGAATCTCAAACAGTGAATGTTTCTTTTATATTCTTGAAGTTAGCACAATAAAGATTATTACCAAACTGTGTATTTATTTGAGGACAGTTTTTGGAGAATGGCATTGTATGCCAGTGGCATGTCTTGTTTTGGATTTTTGTTCATTTCTTGTTCATTTGTTTTTGTTTAGGTATTTGTTATTAGAACTTTAATAATTATATTTCTTCTGATATTTAAAAGAAATGTTGCTGATTTGATACTTATTCTTTTACAAGTATTTGGAATGTTACCTGTGTAATTTTTTTTCCTGTTCTTGGAGAAAGGAGTTGTAGAAAAAGGTGGCAAAACTGCTCAACAGACAAAATTGACATTGGATTATCAGAGACAAAAACTGATGCCAAATTTATAGTAAAATCTTGTTTGACAGATCTGTGTGCAGTAAATTTTCTTAATTTATTACATGTCTTTCTGAAGAGCATTAATGAATGAAACAACTCAGTCTTTTGCATTTATAGTTCTTAGAAGATCAGCTATTTCAGACAGTGTACTAGCGTGGTTTCACTGTGGTGGGTGAGGAAAGAATCCATTCTTTTACTGTGAATATTCTTATGTTTTATTTATTCACATGGCCTTTTTAAGCATTATGTTCTTGTTTTCAGACCAGACAGACCAAATTTGAACATCACCAAGAGCAAGCAGCTGAAAAGATGCTAAAGAAAGCATCAAAAGAAATATACCAGCTGCGTGGGCAAAATCAGAAAGAACCTATTCAGGTGCAGACTTTTAGGTAAGTGGTAATGCATACTGAAATAGCATAGCAACAGTTCATTAGTCTGGTTAAAGCTTTCTGAAACATTTAGCTTAAATTTTATGTCTTTTGATTTTAATCAGAAGTAATTAACCAGTAATTTGAAACTGTATCTAGATTTGGACATGAGTTCTTTCTGAATGCTTTGTTCTGCAAAGAGCCAAAGCCACAGTAAAATTGCAGTGAAACAATTCTAGTATACATGACATAAAAAAAAAAAAGCTTCAAATATAAACATAGCTTAGGGGATTCTTCCAACTTAGCCTAGTTGCTGTGAAGTCCAGTTCTTCAATAGAAGCCTGTGGACAAGCTTGTATTGAAGAAGCCTGTCTGTTTAATGCAATACGTACAAATTGTTAGTAACACACTCTCCCTAAAAATTACTCAGTAATACTGGAATTTTCTTTCAATAAGCCTGTTCTTTGGACTCTTTTTCCAGAGTTGTCATCTTTTTTCCCTCTTCTTTGTTGTAGACATTATTTGCAAAACATAGAAGGGTGAACTTTGCATTGCAGAACTTGTCCCATTAAACCTTTTTACGGTGAACTAGGACTGAAGTTCAGTGAGTTGTATAAAGTTTCCACCCAGGTTTTTAAAAATAGTAATTGTCTTCAATGGAATGTTGCCATTGTGAGGTTGAGTAGTTTTTGGAAGTTTGTTGTACTCAAATAAAAGGCCAGTTCATAAATAACAAATACTAACCATTAACCAGAGTAAAGAAACCATATTCTTGTGGGGAGAAGGGGGAACGTAGGCATAATTTTATTTACTTCTGTTTTCTCTTGTTTTGATCACAGAGAGAAGATAGCTTTTTTTACAAGACCAAGGATTAACATACCTCCTCTGCCAGCTGATGATGTATGACATGTTGCATTGTAAACATGAAGTATTTATCGCTTTTATTTTAATGAAGTTCTTAGATTAGACAAGTTTCTTTAAAAAAAAAATGTGCAAAAGCTAATATACACGTTTTGTAAAAAATAAAAAAGTTAAAAAAATTAAACATAAACATATATATAAATATATATACATATATATTTTATAATAGCGACTGCAACAAGGCTTGGTTTTTCCTTGTTGTGAAACTGACATCTCTGAAGACAACTTATTTTATAAAAGATCGACTATCCTGTTAAGAGCGTGTACAGTTTTTATGCTGTTTTATTTGACTTAAAGGCTGGAAGACAGAAACAAAGTGAGTTCAGGCAAATTCACTGTAGTGTAATTTATTTATAGTGCCTTTTTTCCTTGAAGGAAAATACCTACTTTAAGATGTATTTTAAGACTGAAATTTTGTTCCTCAGTATTTGTCATACAGTAGAATGGAACCATTGAGCTGGTTTTGTTTCTGATACCTGAAATGAAAATACTATGTTCTAAAATTGTCACTTTTTCAGCTTTATTATCTGTAGCTTATTATGTACATTGTATTCTTTAGCACTGTCTGTGTTATAGCAAAATATTATCACCTGCAATGTGTTTAACACTAATTAGAAGTGATGCTAAACGTTGCAGAATTCATTTGCATGTACTTACTGTGCACTAATAGATTGTTTTCATTTCTGTTGTGTCTAAAGTATCTTTATATTCTTAACTAGATCCTCAGTTTAAACGGGGGAAGGAAAAGGGTGACAGGTCTTTGTTTTGCTGTTTAATGAAAAGGGAATTTAAGGAGCAGTTTGAGCTAGCTGTGTGGAAAGCCTGCTAATGGACTATTACAGTAATTTCTACAGTTCTACAGATTCTCATCTGATTCAGGAAAGCACATATGTTCTGATTTCAGAAAGCAGCTGCTTTAAGTAAGGGTGTTTAAACGCATGTTCATCCTAAAGGATGTGCTTTGTGGTTACCGCAAGCAAGTTCTGTTGAACAGTGACACTTTCCAGGAGGAAGGTGTATAATTCTGGAAGGTACAGCTCACTTGGTTGCTAGTTGGACCAGCTAAAATCTTGTAAGAAATAATTTTATTTGTAACCATCCATTTTAATGAAAGACTGTCACCCTAAATTCCCGAGAATGCCAGTTTTGTGTCCTTGCATCCTGCAAGTATGTAAAAATACTTCTTTACTAAGCTACTATAATAGAGTTTCTCATATTTTCCTAATTCTACATTACCTGCAAAGAGAGGTGCCCAACACAAGACTGACTTTGCAAATTACTGGAATATCCCCAAAGGAAGATCATATTGTCTCTTAATTAAGTTCAAATTGGTTCCACGGTTTTCTATGTCAGGAAATCAGAACAAGGGCCAAAAAACAAACAAACCTATCAGAATATTTTCAAATATTCTGTAAGTAAGTTTTCTTTGTGAGTTTCAGTAACTTAGACTCTGTTAGCTTGTTAAAGTCAGGAAAACCTGGAAGAGAAATTGAATTACTTTTACTTATCCACACTGAGTCAAAAAGTAATGGGGAAAAAAGATTGTAAGCATAAATGTTAATAAACACAAATATTTAAGGTAGTGTTTCCTGTTTCCTAATATGGCCTATAGTCATTACAGGCATCAAGTGTTACAATTATATAGCAATTTATATGAAATTGAAGTATATTTAGCATTTATTGTGCTATTCATCCTGAAGCCTGTTTTGCCTGTAAGTTTTGGTGGATGATATTGGGTTCCTTGGGCACAACTAGATTTATTCAGAAACTATGCAGATAAAAACCAAATCATGTGAGAAATTTGTAGTGTTTGGGTAAAAGTCTAGGGCCAGCAAGCTTTTCAGTGCTCATTACTTTAAAAGACCAGTTAGTCAGAATTTTGTTTCTTATTTCCAGGGGAGTCTGTCACACAGTAGTGTCTATCCAAAGTTACCATGCAGTGACACCAGAAGTGCTTGCTGTGTTTTAAGAACAGACAACACCATGTTCCTGTGAGGCTGGTCAGGTACTGGAAGGGGTTGTGCAGAGAGGTGGAGCACTCTGTCCATAGGGTGGGTGAGGACTTAACTGGATATAGCCCAGAGCATCCTTGTCACATTCGGCCTGCTTTGAGCAGGGAGTGGGGGAGGGACCTGCTTTCCACCCTAGATTGTAACCAAGGGCAGTGTCCAGTGGTCTCTCTGTCAGGGGGTTTTTAAATTGTGACTGCTGTGAGATGTTGTCGGTGTATCTTGTGGGTCTGTGATTCTGACTGCTATAATGAGTTCTGTCTTGATGTGGTAATGAGTTATCATATTCAGTATTCATCTCTCTTGTTTTTGTCACAGTTCTGTATGATTGTGTCATTTTTGTATTATTTGAAAGTATTTCTTCTATAAAATAAAATAATTTGGCATAAACAGAAAAAGGGTTTTCTTGTATGTCAAAGATATTTCTTGAATCTTTTATATTTGCCACATTTCTGATGATTTAATGAAAAAAAATTGAATTTTGAATAACACTGTAATTTCGGTTAATGTAATGAGTTTTCAAATAAAGGTAAGAGAGAAAATCTGGGAAACTGAAGATCTAGAGGGGTTACTAAAGACCTGAAAGAGATACAGAGTGTAAGGAAGGGCATATATATTCTTCCATGTGCTTATCACTCATGATAAGTTGACAGCTGTATCAGAAGTTCATAGTTGAATATTCCCAGAATTCCTGGGTAACTCCACTTAAAACACATTGAATTGCCTTTTTTCATAACAAACATTTGCACTTTCTAAATTAGTAAGGAAAGCAAGTTGACATTATTAGTTCTTAATTAATATGACTAATGACTTATGACTAATTCCAAGGTGGAAACCACTCAGAAGAATACTGGCTGACTTTTCTTTTTAGGCTGACCCTTACTGCTGCTTTCACAAAGGAAACGTTAAATCTGCATAATTACGGAAGGGCCATTTCTCAGTTTCCCTTTGCAACCTTAAGCTGCAGGAGCACAGGCAAAATCGTAGCAAGGACATGTGACTCCTGTCTCTGCAGTATTTGCAAGGCATCAGGGGTATGACAGAGTTTAGGTTATTTTTAAACAGTCTGCCAGAAATAGGCATTGGAACAGCGACCGTCCCCGTCCCGCTGCCGCCGGGAGCAGCAGCAGAGGCTGTCATGGGTACGTCGGGTTGGGCTCTCTCTTGTAAGCATGGAATCTTCTTTGTATTTCTTGCTGCAGTTCTTTTAAGGACTTTGCAGGACTTAAAGGTAAGTGCAGTATAAAAAGAATATTTTTTAATGAGTTAGATGAGCTGTGTCTTCTGCTTTTCGGAGAAGAGGGCCCATCACAGCTTGTTTTGGCTCCAACTTCCTTTATGACTATAATGTTGTACATCTCTGAGAGGAAGAAGCATTTGCAGAGAGACTTGAGAAACTGCAGGCTAACAAAAGCAAGAATAGCCTTGTCTAAAACATCATGTGAAGAATGTATTTTTTTCTCTAAGATCACTTGATTGAGTAGCATTGGAAGAAAATACCAAGGAGTAAAGTTGATTTGGTTTTGGAATCTGTAAATGTCAGTTAAATCATTTGCTTGCCCTTGGAAAATCTCAATATTCTTGGATTTTGGAGCTTCTTAGGAGATGGTTCTGGTTCCTTATAATTTCTGAAAATCTCTAATATTTGAGCATAGATATCTATTGTATTTTCAATAGAGAATCAGATATTCTGTCCCTTTAGTTTGTCTGCAGTTTGACCATCCAACTAAAAATGTAGTTGCAGTAGGAGATTTAATGAGGTGAGCTGGTAATAGACAAGATCAAACCAGGAAATTAATTTAGGAAAGTCTGTCCAGGAAAAAAATGTAGGATTGAGACCCTAACGCTCTCTTTTTAAGCACACAAAATTACTGTTCTTTGTCTAGGGAAAAGTGTTTGTGTTCAAGTGTGGGTCTTTGGCATGGAAGTTGCCAGGTGTAGATATTTCACCAAGTAAATGCTAGTTCCTGCTTCCTGTTTTCCATATTTTCCTCTCATAAACTGATTGAAGGAAATTACAGTTGTATTATCAAGCAAATAAATCAAGTGCTCAGTGTTTAGCTTCTTTCACAAATTCAATTGACCTATTAAGACTAATTTTAATGGACACAAAGAATAGATGCTGGCAGGAAGCTGGCACTTGTGTAACTTTTCCACATTGCACTGACAGGGTTATGAAGGCCTGGGGCTGTTACTGATCTATGAGTGCTAGAGGATTATGATCTGCAGTGCTGTGTGTGAAGGGCAGAATCAAACCTCTTCTCTAAAGGCATGATTCTTCCTCCAGAAAGGTGTGGGAACTTCAGGTGAAACAAGTTAAGTGTTCAAATTTCTCAGTAAAATCCATTGTGCGGCTTTGCATGGGAGTTCCTATCAGAAATACCTGGCACATCCATAAATTACTGCTCAATCACACTGGGACATAAAGGTGTTCCAGAACTGAATTCATTTGACTTTGAAGAGAGTGCACGTCACTTATGTGCCTTCAGTCACCTGTGGGTATTTTCATGGGTGCTTGTGCAAGACCTCCTTCTACTCAGCTGTTGTATCTGCTTGGAATTACAAGGCCCCTGCCTGGTTACCTGTAGGGGTAAAACCAGTCTGCACAATATTCAGATATGGAAAGGTGAGCAGTAAGGGGAATGTCCTGAAATAGAACACGCTGCACATGGGCAAACATGTACAGGGTTTTCAGAAAGAACAGTTACAACCTCTGCCTTGCGGAATACAGCCCTAGTGGCTTGTGGAAAATCTGTGCAGTCAGAAATTTGGGAGTTCTTACCTTCTTGTAGAAATCAAATAAATTAATGAGTATGATAAAATTCTTAAACACTCCCCTTGCCCCTCAAAAAACACAAAACACCCCCAAACCAACAACAACAACCAAAAAACCCCAAAAAGAAAAATCCCAAGATTACAGTTGAAATGCTATACACAGCCAAAATGTGAAAGGCTAATTGCCTTTTCAAAAAAGTATTTTGGGAAGTTCTAGGTTTTCAATAGTTGGGAAAGCTTAAGCAGATGTTTTGGAAAGGAAATGTAGCCTGGCATATAGGAGAGGCTCTTTCAAGCAGTGACAGTTGCGTTGAAGAAAAGGCAGAAGATGGATGGATGGATGGATGGATGGATGGATGGATGGATGGATGGATGGATGGATGATGGGAAGTATTAAGAAGTGATGGTAACAAGGATGAAACCTTTGAGGGAGGCTTTCAAAGCATGAATTTGACACAGAAGATGGAAGGAAGTCAGTTTGGCACTTGAAATGCAGTGCCAGAAAAACACAAGGGAGGGTGAAATTGCAGTTTGTCTCATTTCCAAGCTGCTGTGAGTATGTATTTCACAGAGCAGCCACCTGGCCTGCCCAGTCACCAGGAACACTTGCTTCCATGCACACAGCACACTTCCTATGCTTTTACCTCGTGAAAAACCCGAATGTTGTGCTGTTGCATAAAGAACGCACAGAAGGACTGATTAGCCGAGGTTAGGGAGTGTTGCAGTGCGAGGAGCAGGCAGGCAGGGTAAAGAGGCTTGCGGTTTAATCCCGCAGGATTGCAGCTGCTGCCCGATCCCATGTCCTATAGACGGAGGATGCAGTCACATGATTGTTACTGCTTCCTCCCCATGACATCACTGCTGCTGCAGCCATACCGCCCAGACAAGGATGCTATTAAAGTCATTGCGATTGGCCTAAATGATGTTGCATTGCAGGTAAGCAACATAATTCTTCGGAAAAAAATAATTTGCCAGTTGCTCTTGTGCCGCAGTCGTAGAGCCCAGCTCCGTCAGGCAGTTTCTGCTGGAAAATGAAGCGGCACATTTCTTCTGCGAGCAGAGGGTTTGCAGGTGCAGAGGCTGCCTGCTGGCTCTGTGCTGATCTCCCGGCTGGCATCTCCCGTGGAAATGCTGCCAGATGGAGCTTTATAGCTAAAGGAGGCCCTTTGTTCCCTGTGCTTTCCGATGGCTCCTTCGGGTGTCTGCGGAATTCTGCATTTACGTGAGCAGCCATCACCATTTAGTCATGCAAAGAGAGAAGCAATAGTGTTTTGCTTGCATCCCCTGCCTTTTTTCCCCTGGATGCTTAAAGGAAGTTGCTGTTGTGTATAAGCTTATAAAGGAATGAGGATTAACTTGCTTGAGGGGTTAAGAGGTGTATGTGGGAAAAGAGGCTTTTCCTTTATTGTTAATTTTTGCTGATGTGGTTTCGAAGCACCTAGTCTGACAGGTTTCCTGCATAATTTGCTGTGGTAAAAGGTCAGTTTTTCCTTGTCCTGTATAAATGTGAAAAATCCTTTTCCATAAAGAATGTAGGAGACAACAAGCGGATTTTTTGCTCCTTTGCAAAATGCTGATCACCAAAAGGCCGAAAAATCACAGGCAAATTGTGCTTTTGGACTTAATATTTGTGGAAGCAAAGTCCAGATGTGGATGTTTAATTATTCTCCTGGAGTGGATGTTTAATTATGTGCTCTGTACAAATACATGAATATATATCTGTAAAGGTAAAAAAATGGTGACTCCCCTGTGGGGCTTTTTTCTGTATAGCTTTTAAAAATATATTTTAGTGGTTTAAAATTTTTAATTTTTTAAAAGCTTTATTCTAATGCAAATGTTACAGTGTGAGAAACTAAATTAATTTTGAGCTAATACTGGTCAGAAAAGAAAATTATGTATTTTTTAAACAATTGTGATAGATAATTCTGTGCCTTGCCAGGGAACCGAGGATGACTAAGCTGCAGCTTCATCAGGCAGAGAGTCAGGTGACTTTTTACTCCTGGTCTACAGGATTTTTTTTTTATTCTTCCAAATCCTGTTCTTTGTTCAAATAATTTGTTCCCACTATTGGAAAAATGTGAAAATTTGGCATGTCTAGAATCTCTGTGTGCTCACCCATACATTGAGGGGGGATATTTTGGATCTCCTGTGCTGAAGTAGATTGTACATCCTAGGGAGGGATGAATGCACTTGTGTCAGGATCAGAAAATAAGTTGTGGTGGGAGGGATAAGTAGATAATGAGTTATTGAAATACAAAAATACAATGGTTGTTCCAAACTGAAAAGAAAAATAAATTTCAATTTTATTTTTCTCCAAAAGAACCTCTCCTGTCTTTTCAAGACTGAGCCTCTAAAGTGATAGAAATACAAACCTGTATCACCATGAGGTGATAGGGGTGGGGGGGAAATTGCATCCTGTCAGTGCCAGTGCTGGGTTTCTTCTCCTTGTTTCCCTCTGGAGTCAGGGCTGGCTCAGTTCTCTCCAGCACTGGCTGTGAGCCCAACTGTGCCCTGGCCCACCAGCATCACTGGGACTGGGCTCTTTGCCCATGCAAGGAGCACAGCAGGGCTGCCATGCAGGGTTCTACAGGTGTGAGGGGTTCCCCCCTCCTCTGGATCCTGTGGAAGTGCCCTGTGGAAATGTGTGCTAGGCAGGAATTCTCCTGCTCTCTCAGCTGGAGTCAAACATCCTCTGTGCAGGAAGAAGGGCACCAGCCTGATGTGTGTGCTGCAGGCCCTGGAAATTAAGGATTTAAGTGCCCTAAGAGTTACTTAGCATAAAAGGGGTCCCAGGGGTCATCCCCAGCTGGAAGGGGCTGTCTCTGGCAGCACTGGGATGCCATGCCAGGGCTCCAGCACATGGCTGCAAGAGTGCTCAGCCCCTGTGCCCACAGGGGCCTCTCTTACACACCTTGTACCTTTTCAATGGCAGTGGCTGGAAGCTTTTAAACCAGAGGGACCAGAGGAGGAGGAGGAGATGGAGAGTGTTGACCCTGGGTTAAAGAACTTCCTCTCTGCCTGAACAGAACAGTCTCCTTTGGAGAGCTGTAACCTCCTGGGGCTGGGAGCTGCTCCATCATGAAGCTGCTGTTGGCTGATCTGGAGGGCAAAGTGAGCAGGACTGTGACTGTAGCCAGGTGCTAGAGCAGGGGAAAAGGGGATGCTCCCAGCCCCAGGCTCCTCCACAGTCCAGAGGCATCTTGCTTGTGTTGGAGGTTGGTGTTGTGTCATGTTCAGCCTCTCAGGCCTGAACAGCTCCTGGCTCAGCATGGTGCTCAACCCTCAAACGGGGTGTGGTGCCCAGAGGTCCCAGTCCTTTCCCTGGTTGCTTTTGCCACCACGCTGCAGCTTTCAGGGTACCCAATAGGGGTGTGGGGGTCTGTGTGTGTGTTAATTTTTCCTCTTTGTGAGAAATTGTAGAGAAAGTGTCTTAATTCATTTTTGAGTGTGCATACATACACACCAGGTGTTGGTTTTTTTTTCAGCTTACTTAATCTCTAACCTGGCAGAACTAAAAATTCACACATGATTATTAATGTCAAAAGAGATACTCTGGCAGGGTAACATGAGGCTGCTGTTCCTAAAACACTTTTAACATTTTGCCCTTAAGCATCGCCCCAAGGAAAGGGTCTCTCCATCTTGCAGAAGCTTCCTCTCAGGGGATGCAATAACTTGTCTGGAGCTGTGCAGCCCACTGGCATCAAAGGCAGCAGTGAAAGCCAGTGCCCTGTGAGCAGGCAAACATCACCCTCCTGTATGAAAATGACTCATAGGCTCTGCCCAAATCATGAGAATGACATGCTAGAACAGATTAATGGCTTTCCCAATGTGGGTTTATCAGTTCTACTTCAAGCTGAAGGCTCAAAAAGGTTTTCAGTGGGAGGTGCATTGAATGCCATTGAACATCCCATTTCAGTAACGAACTGTTTAGGAGTAACTGTGTACCAGGGCACCTCCCTCCTGACAGTGCAACTCTGTTCTCTCTGAACACATTCACTTTTTCCTTTTGCAGTTCCAAACCTGGTTTTCCCCCTTAATCTTAAAATTGTCTGAATGAAGAGGCAAAGAGCAGCACTGGTGCTGCAAAGCTCAGCTGTATCTGACATGAGGAGGAAAACTCTGTAGCACCCCTGACTCTTCAGAGGTGGATTAGAGCTCTGTGGCAGTAAAAACCATGGGCTCAGAAGGGAAATTTCCCCTCTTTTTTGTGAAGAAGAGGACTTGAGGAAAACCAAGAATAGAAACCATACATGCTCCTGTACTGTTAGGGCTGGTTTCCAGGGTGTCCTGTCTCCTGAAATGTAGTTTCTTTCCCAGAAGTTGAAGGCTTCCGGTGTTTTACCTAATCAAATCTTATTTTCTTCAAGAAATAAGGGGGTGTAGGGTTGATTCAGTTCATGAGGCTCATCTGCCCAAACTTCTGGGCTGTTAGCAGAGGAGCATCCTTTAATAGAGATGTTTCAGCTCAGTTTCAAAACTGCAGATGAATATTCCAGAGGCAGTGATACTTCCCTCCTGCTTTTTCCACAGCCTCAACATCTGCACTAACAAGTAAATTTATTGGAGGGACCTTTAAGACTCACTGGAAACAGAGATGTGAGTTTAACATTTTATTATATGGAGCCAGTTTTGGCAAAAATTCCATTTGGAGCTTGCAGGGAAAGAGCTGGGATTTTTTCCCCCCTTTTCTGACGTAACTGAGCAGCTGAACTAATTTTGCTCAGACTTTCCAAGAAAACTTAAAGGGGGAGCAGGCACATGGTATTTCATACCAAAGGAAATTGTTTTCTAAAGGGAGAGTCATCGTGGGAAGGAGCAGGCTGTGATGGAAGGCTGGGAAGGTGGCTGGATATCAGCTCCCATCCATGCCACCCTGAGCCTCCCTTTGCCTGTGCTCCTGCTCTGTTCCCTGGGTCACCCCATGAGTACATGTCACCACATGTACTGAAGGCTGTGGTTTGGTCAGAGGAGTGCCTCAATTTTCTGCCATTTATCCCAAATGTTCCCTCCTGCCTTTCCCTTCTCTCCAAGGCCCTCTCCCCTGTGCTCTGACGCCCTGTGTTTTCTGAGCTCTGCTGTGGCTTTGTAATTTTTTCCATGGAGGTTATTCAGGGTAAATCTGCACATCAAAGATGTGACTGTATTTAACTTGACCACACTATCATAGCTGGAAACTCCATAATATGTGGTGGTGAGGCCATACAATCAAACACTGCAATATTTTACTGTAGTGTTTCTGCTACTGCAGCCTGCCTGTGCTAGTGTGATGAGAAACTGAGGGTTTGCAGAGCTATTTACTTGTATTTGGAGGCTGTGCAATTAGTCTTTGAAATGTAGGAAAGGTATTTGCCAATTTAAAAATCTTGTCTTTCCTCTGTATTTTCTCAATTTATAGGGATTTTTCCCCCCCATATTATGTTTCAAAAAAAAGGGCTGTAAGTGGGTTCAGTATTTTCTGCTTTTTCCAGGAGTCTGAACTTGATTACTCTCGTTCAAGGCCATTTTAACACCTTTTTATAAACTTCATCATTAAGACAGAAGGTCAATAACTTGTTTGGCTTGTTCTGTCTGAAGCTTCTAAATTGCATAATCTTAAATTGCCTGTAAATATTTTTCAGCCTATAGAAAATCATCCATTTAACTTGCTGGGGATTCAGCCTGCTTGCTTTTGCTGAAGAATTTTTCCTTGAAAAATCACCACCCAACAGCATATTACTTCTTGTTGAGAAGAATGTTTAATAGCTGTTTACCTTTCTCCTCCATCACACATTGCCATTTCTAAATCATCTTCTACATGGCAGGTGGTGGAAAGGGAATTACATCCACACCGCCTTGGCCTTTCTTGGTCTCTTCCAGGCTAAGCAGACCTCAGTCTCTGACCCCTCTATAAAAGACATAATCATCTCCCTGTACTTTTCATGCATGTCTTTCATGGTGACCCTGTTAATAACCTTGCTTGCTGCCTCCTCAGCTGCCAGGCCCATTTTCTCTGGCCAGGTGGTGCTGGAGACCTTTGGTGTAACTGTGCTCAGCTCTAGGAACTTTCTCCCTCAGCCTTACCCTCTTGGGGCTCCTTCTGAGCCCTTCCAGCCTGAGCATTCCCTGGTTCTGTGATTCAGCTCACTCTGCTGGCAGCACTGGCCTGTTTGCCTGGATTCAGGCCCTGTGGGACCCTGAATTCAGGGTCTGAATTCCTTGGGAGTGGGGATGGATGGATGCTGGCAGAGCACCCAGCTCTCAGGAGGAGGTGCCTTTGCCTGACAGATCCCTTGAGCAGAGAAAGGCCAAGAGGCTGGGGCACCGCTCCTGGTCCTTGCAGCAGTCAATACAAGTGTTAGGGGCACAGAGGGGCAAACCACCTGCCTGTGCAAAGGGATTGCCAGTGTGAGGATTGCCAATAAAATTGCATTGTTCATTACTGACTACTACAGAAAATAAATCCCAGGGATTTTCGCAGTCCCCACGCTCCTTCCTTTCTGCAGTAACTGCTGTCATGTCATGCCACATGAACACAGCTCATCTGACCAGCAATTCAGGTGAGTGGTGGGCTCAGCTCTGATGGAGTCATGATTGGAAAGCTTTGTGTCTGGAGTGGGATCTCCTCTGTTTTATCACAGTGGACGTGTTGGTACTAGAGCATAGAGAAGCCCCGAGGCACACCATGATCTCCTTGGGTGTGTTGGCTAACACATGATACATTGTTAGAGATGGAACAGGTGATGCTGTAGACACCCTGAAAAAGGCACTCCAAATGTGAATTGAGAAACTTGCAATTGGCATTTAGGCTTTTGCTTTCTTTTCCCAGCCTCTTGCAAGGTTCACTTATGCATCCTGCCGTGTGTCACATAGCAACCCCCCACTTCAAAGAAAACAGCAAAGCATGTAGGTGAATGTTTGTCTGATAGAAACATTTGAAGTGTTGAAGTAATTCAGTATCTGTGATCTGTTGAAAGTAACTTGAAACTTGTTGGAATTGCATTAAAAGTCACACTGCCTGCCTCAGTGCAATGTATCCAATTAAAACAGAAAACAGGATGAGGAGAACATAGCATGGAACTAGCATGTCTAGGAGCAGTAGGTCAGGGCCAAGAGTTTTCCTTTGATGAGTGTTCAGCTCGTTGTTTTCCATCAGGATACTTTTCAGCCTCTTTGAACCATGGGATGTTTTGGTCTGTGCTTGCCATGTCAGATACATTTCATGTCTGATCAGTCAGTCAGCATACTACCTGGAATGTCAGTTCCCCGATCGAGCTCTTTTCGCTGTGGCTTTACATTTGCACGTGCTGTAACAGTGCTCTAAAGCTGAGTTTGTCAGCATTTTCACTGTAAATGTGATTCATCACTCTTCTCTAAAACTTAGCTCCAAACTGATCCAAGTCAAGTGACGAGTTTACTCACTGTGAAGCTTGCAGAAAAAAATGTGACCCTAAATACAGTAATACTACTGCCTTTTGGTTCTTTAGAAAATAACAAAAAGTGAGTAAATGTAATGAGATTTTGTGTTTATGTAGTACCAGCTGTGCTTGTTGGTCTGTTCTGGTCCAGCAGCTCCCTGTGTTTGCACCCTGGCTTTTCTAATATGTTTGCATGAATCTCTGCTTTCCTCATGTGTTCAAAAATGATCTGGTTTCCCACAGTCATAAAGCTTCACAGGCTGATATTTGGACCCTTACTTCCAGCTTGCTTTCATTCAGCTCCCCTGATATTTGTAGGGTAACTAATTCATTCTGGCTTCAGAACACTGTGCACCAAACATGGCTGTCTGGGAGATTGGGGACTGACCATCAGATTGACCTGGGCCAAGATTTCTGGAAGATGTCTAAGGTTATGTGGCAGCCAGGAAGGCTCTATCAGGAGGCACAATTGTCAGTCCAGCGCTGTGGCCTTTTTTGATTTGTGACTCAGTCCCTGCCAGGACTGCTACATCTATAGGATCACAGTAGTCTGGCATGGGTCTAAATCCAGGGAAGTTTGCTAATCAGAACCCTGTGAGTTCCAGAGATAGGTGATTCAGTCAGGTTTCTTTGTTATCTAGTTCAGTTTCTAGAAAGAACCTGTTTGCAATTATTAAAGCAGACTATTGACACATGTGTTCAGTTGTAGATATTGTAAGCTAGTTAGTAAAAATGAGTGCTCACTGTTAAGGGTCTCCATTGTAGGGAATAAAATGGCTGATGGAATTCAAAGTGGATAAAAGGGGAAATGTCCCTAAGAGACTACAGAATGATGGGCTCCAAACTGGCCACTGTCTCTCAAGGAGTCACAGGAGACTGCTTAGTGTTGGATGTCTGCCTTAGGAAAAACTGATAAAGTGCCAGAAATTATTAGGAAAAGACTAGGCAGGATACAGCCCTTGCACAAATTATGTTGCATCAGCATCTGCAGATGTAGTGGAAAGGACAGCAAGGATGTCTAAGTCATGGAACAGCAAAGGGACAAAATAGAGACGTTAGACAGTTCCTCAGAAAGACTCAACACCTTTCATTGTATTCAATAAGCTCTGTCAGAGCATCCAAATCTCTTAGATGCTCAGGTCTGAGGAGCTGCATTTGTAACTAATTCTGCATGTCATGGTATTGCAATGCTTTCTTTTGAACTGGTAGTGTTGTGCTTATTAGACCAGATTAGAAGATGTCTACCTTTGACGTCTCTTTCTGATCAATAAACAGAAATTATCCCTTCTGGGAAGTAATTTCTTTCATTCTAATGTAAATAGTTAATTTCCTGTCAGCAGCTCTGAAAGGAGTCTAGGTTTAATGTCTTGGTTATAGTGCAGATTTCTCATGCCAGATGAGACAACCAGCACCATGGCTGTTCATGCTTTTGCCATCATTGGGGTGTATTGCTGCAGTACCCCTGGCTATAATTCATGTTTAGATGAGGTTAGTTTGCCCTTAATTTATGTGTATTAAAGTATCTAATTTATGTGTATTAAAATATCTGTACCTGGTTGACTGGGGGAAGGCTCCAGTTCTGCTGACAGAACTGAGAGCATCTCTGCAAACTTCACTCAGAGGCCAAGTTAGCTCATCCTGAAATAAACCTTGTAAACCTTATTACAGATGCCAAAGTAAAGTGAGAGAAATAAATGCAAAATAAAGACAAGGAAAGGGATACTTCTAGTGCTTAATGATAGGATATAAGATGGAAACTCTAGTACTCAGTTTGAAAGTGCTGTAGCTAGGTTTTATTTACTAAAATTTGTTTTGCATGATCTGATATCACATCTCTGCTTTCAAAAGCATAGTACCTGAAGTGAACTTTAAGGCTGGCAGTCATCCAGTTCACTGCAATTCCCAGGTACTGGTACGGCACCTTGAGTTCAAAGTTTGTTTGTTTTCTTAGTCTTCCATGGCCCTGTGGTCTCTAGCACATTTTTCCTCTCCTTGGACATGTTGTGTAGCACGTATTTTTGGGATAGATTCAGACTGAGATTGTAATTATCCTACATACTTGTGGCCTGGCCTTGTATTATCCATCACAATACTGTCATGTGCTGGGCATTGACAACATACTTTAAAAGCTATTTTTTACGTGATATAACTAGCATGGTGGGTAATTTTCTTGTGGTATGAAGGAAAACTTGTCAATGCTTTCAGTTTCCAGAAGTTTGTTTATTTAGCAGAGGGTGCTGCCTTGTGCAGGCAGACAGTCTGAGCTGCACGTTCTTTACAGGTCCTTCTTTGCTCTATGGGAATGTGAGATAAAACTGCTCACTTGGAAAGTCTAAAAAGATTTATTAAACCTTAACAAAAATAAAATGAAAGGACTACATAAGGAAAAAACTGCAGTGCTGGGAACTGCCCCTTGTGCACACCATGTGCCCAGTTCATCTTCCAGGTGGATGCTCAGTCCATCTGGTGCAAACTCAGTCCCCTGGGTTTGCACCAGCCAGCCCTGGCCCCTCCCAAAGTCTGTCAGTCAGCTCTTCTTTGCCATTTTATCGATGGAAACTGCTTTCTTGTCACTGGATTGGAGGTCAGGTGTTGCCATGCTGCACCCCCTAAGCACCAAGCTTTTCCATTCCCAGCTGCCCCATGCCAGGGACACCTGTGCAGCTTCTTTGTACCTGTGCTAGACAGCCCAGGCTGTCTGATGGCAACAATACAGGGGGGAAAGGGAGCTGTGGGGAGAACAGAGGACATCTAAACTACAATAACACAACTATACAGCACTAAAGCTTTTCCTAATATTCACACAATAGTTATAATTTAATTGCGAGAACCAATGATCTCAGTGTCCATCTATAACAGGAAGAATGGAGTGAAGCAAATGATCTGCAAATGTTACAAAGTAATAGCAGGGTCTAATCCTTTCACCTCATTTCAGTTCCCTTTCCAGTCCTCGTGGGAGACACTGAGCTCAGCATCCCCTTGCAGCTCCAGCTCCTGTAGTCAGGCAACCATCCCACATTCAGATTCCGGTTTCACTCAGCCTGGGAGCATGCTCTCACCTGCTTGGCAAAGGATCACTGCTCTCCATTGCTGCTCTTCTTAACTTCTGCTTTTTAAATTATCCAACTTTGTGGCAGTTTATTTGTGCTCTACAGCACTGCAAGGGACGCCTGCTTTGCATTGAGTTTCCTTCCCCAGGCTGTGATTCACTTGCTTGATTCTCTTTCAGACAAACACGCCGTGGTGCTTGGAGATTATTTGATTTCTGCATTTGAAAGGGCTTCTCTTAATGGTATAATGGTGACCTGCTGGTTGCCTGTAAAATAATCCTTTTCTCAGCTGCTTGTGCTCAGCACATTGTCTGCGTCATCCAAAACCCATACACAGTGGAGAGCAGAGCTTGACACAGCTGAGTATTCATACCTATTACATTGCCAAAGTCCCCACCAAGGCAAAAAAATTACACGGTGAGGTTTCAAGTAAAACAGATGAAAATGGGGAGAGGGGAAGAAAGAAAGACACCACGTAAAGAAGGCTGAGCAGAGTGTCAGGGCTTATGGACAGTCCACTAAAAGCTCATCTGCTACATTTTTGCCTGTTCCAATTACAGAGTTGGGAAATTTCCTCACAGTTTCAAAGATTCAAATTCTTGTGAAATTCCCATTTCTATACCTGGTGGAATGAACTGGGCAGCAGTCATTGGTGCTGTGCTGGCCTGGCCTCATCAGTGACCAGCAAAAGTTACCTTGTGTCAGTCAAGGAGCTACAGGCTCTGCAGATTCTGTACAACCCCTAAAGTCTGTGTATGTCCCCGTTCTTATGTGGGTTTGTGTTTTTCCCTTGTAACTCCATGATAACAGATTTTTTTAGATATACCATTTCAGATTACAAACCCTAGGTATTCTCTGCAAAATCCCATTTCCCAGGCATCTCTTTCAGGATGGATGGGATTAACAATCTTTAGAACAACACTTTGTTAAGTGATGTAGAAGTGCACAGCTGCCTCCTCCAGTCCCAGCCCAGGACCCCTGCCCAGCTGCTGGCGCCCTCCTGGACCTGGCTGCCCCTTTGTCATGTGCAGATTGAGCCAGCAGCTGAGCCTGTGTCCCAGGGGCACACACACAGTAGCTCTCCAATTAGTGTGAGTGGTGAGGTTTGCTTCTGCTCCTGTTCTGCGTGTTTGCTCTGTCAGGTTTGTGTCTCTTGTATATTTTGATTCTGCTTTCCCCTCCTTTGCCCATCTTATTCCAATGTCCCTGAACAGACCACCTTGCTGGAGTAGAAGTTCTCATACCTCTAAGTGCCCTCATCCAAGTTCCCATCAAATGCCTCTTCTAACTGTTTGTTTTAGTTTGTGGACAGGTATCTTTTATTTTGTCTGGTGCTTTAGTAGGATATGTGGTGGATATTTTTCCCCCTGCTTTCTTAAAAGCAAATATGAAGAGTCTGTGTGTACCCCCCAGGACTACTTCTCATGCTGGAAACTTGATTCTGAAATGCCTGACAAAGCTGCTTGAATTTATTGACAAACTTGTTTTTCCTCTACACACAGATCCTAATATGGTCAATGCAGGAGACATGAATGGTTCAGGAAACCTGATGGATTTTCTGGATGAGCCTTTCCCTGATGTTGGAACTTATGAGGATTTCCATACCATCGACTGGCTGCGGGAGAAGTCGCGTGACACGGACCGCCACCGCAAGGTACCCGTGCCAGCTCTGATGTGTCACACCCCTGGGCCACAGCCATCCTGGCAGTGACAACAGCGTGGTTTTCCAAAGTTACTGCTTCCTACCTTCTTGGAAGAGGAGAACTTCTAAACATATAGATGTGGGATGAGTTGAGGAGAATTTTAAAATTTTTAAATATATGGACATAGGATGTCCTGAATTTGTAAGTAACTCTGCAGCTGAGCATCTCTGAATAAATTATTAGGACTGAAGGAAGCAGGGAATGGAAAAATGTTTTTCACCATCTAGGAGTTTAATTATTTTAAACTTTGTACTCTAAAACTGTCAACCTGAATCAACAAAACATCTATATGTGTGTTTAATTTCAGATTACAAGCAAAAGTAAAGAATCCATATGGGAGTTCATCAAGAGTTTGCTGGATGCCTGGTCAGGATGGGTTGTCATGCTTCTCATAGGACTGCTGGCAGGTATGTATGTTAGTGCTACAGCTATGCCTGAAGCATCTCAATCCAGCTGCTGCACCACCATTTGCTTCTCTTTGTACTTCATTGTCTCTCCATTGATTTTTTGTTTTTAAGCTAAAAAGACAACTTGCATTCATGCAGTTATGATTCTAAATAAAAATACCCATTTGCAAAGTCTCCTTTTGAGTGCTGACCTAGAAAAAATGTCTTCACCAGCAGAGGGATATTTCTATTGCTTTGGGAAATCTGCATTTGAGTGCTTCATAGTCAATGGGCTGCTTTGACTTTCTGAATCTTTGCTGTGCAGAAGTAAATTTTATTTTTAGGATTTTTTTCCTTGTCATCCCTTTAATTCCACAAGTCAAAAATATGATGTGGGGAAAATATTGGTTGTGGACACTCAAAGGGGGGCTTTATAAACTGCTATTTCCTCTAGGTTATCTTCTTTATGTATGCATGAAGGCAAAATACAGATTCAGACTTGGTTTCAGATCTGCTTCCAGGCCAGACAGACATTACATATTCAGCAGCCTGCTCAAACTCACATGGCAAATTCATTAACTTCCTCAATTGTTCCTGTCTTCTCAGTTTAGCACATCTTCCTGCCTGGAAAGCTGCACTTCTCTGACCCAGCTCAGACAGCTGCCATTTTTTGTGCTTTTTCAGTGATGTCAGGGTGTTCCTGTGTCATGCTGCTTGCTGAAAGCACCATGTCAAGTTTCCCAGTTTCCAAGGGGTGATGGGAATTTCCTGCTCAGCATCTGTCAAGTTAATATGTTCATTACAGTTGTTAGGAGCTTCAGAAGCACTGGTAAAGTTCTTGAGAAAACATTTCTGAAGTGACGTTTGGCAAATTATGTAATTTCATATACATGTAATTGTTTCCACAAAAACTTGGTTGGGAGGGTGAGATGGGAAGAGAGTCTGATAGACTGTGTACTACCAGGGCTGCTGAGTCCTGCCTGAAGGCCAGGGTTGGTCTCATCTGGGATGAAAAATTCTGCCTGCAAATAAAGTTAGAGCGAGCCCTTGAGGGGTCTAGTGACCTCAGTAATCCTCTCCTCATACAAAGAATGTGGTAAACATGCACACATTCCCGTTTTAGTATAAACATCCCAGAATTGGATGTTTATACTATATTTTAGTATAAACATCTGTTCTAATTTGCAATGAAACCTCGTGCTGAAATCCTCAAGGCTGTTAAAAGACACAGTCACTGTCCTCTGATAAGCCCTAACACTGATATGCCCAGCCTGGGATGGGGGTTGAGGGTCAGCTGCAGCTGAGATCTGGCAGCTTTTGCAACCTTTCCAACAGCAAGGGTGCAGACCAACATGTTTTACCTCAGAGAGTGAAACCAAATTAGTCAGGTATCTTAACCAGGTTTGGGGAGGGAGGAGATGGTGGTGCAGTCAAGAGGCACTTTGTGTTGTTTTCCTCTCTTTGTACAGTATTGCCTGCTCAGAGAAGAAAGTGGCATCTGTATGATTAGATGGGATTGCATGGACCAGCCTGGCTCCTCCATGGCCCATCCTCTGCTGAACAGGCTGAAGCTACTCCTGCTCCAAGGGGAGCAGCCTGGCTCTGGATGGACGCTGGGTGAACCCTTGAGCAGCTGAGTCCAGGCATTACCAGAGGCAAGCAGAAAGTATGGCAAGGAGTGGGAGAGAAAGGGAGAAGTGGCAGCAGCAGTGCTCAGGCCATCAGGGTCCCATGGAGCATTCTGCCCCTGCTGTCCCTGTGCTGGCCATGGAGGACAGCAAGGTGGGACTCTTGGGAAGAGGCTGCCATGGGCTTCCACAAGTTTCCAAAAGCACTTGGGTCATTTACCCAGGCCCAGGAGTTTAAATGGAGTTAACTGATCTAGAAGCCTAAATCCCATCAATTTGGTAAACTTTATCTTTCAGATTTTGTAACACCTAAAAGGCTGCACCTCTACTGCCAACACAATCCAACAAGGCCAAAAGGAGCAATCCTTGTTCTCCAGTGCATTTGTCACTGGGCCCTGTTGCCCTGTGCATGTATAGCTGCACTGGGCAAGTGAATGTTGGTTCCGACTTCCTAGAAAAAATGGATTTTGGCCAGATTAGTTTTCAGTTGATTTGTGGGCTCAGCAGTGCTAGTCACCACAGAGCAATAAACAAACAAAATATTGCTGATGGAGGAAGGAAGGAGAGGATCATCCTATTTGGCAGTATGATACATATATCATACATTCATATATATTTTTTTTTTTGGTTGGGTTTTTTCTGTATTTTGTTAGTTTTGGACTGTCATCAAACCTGCATCCTTTGTTAGTCCCAGAAAAGTGTAGGTGGGAAAGGGATGTCTGGAGGGGGTTCTGCTCTGGCTTCCTGCTCACAGCAGAGCCAGCTTCAGGATTACAGATAACACCAATGTATATTGAGAATGTCACGCAGCCACTGGGATCATATCATAGTTTCCTGTGTGAGTGTGTACACATAAATTAGCCTGAGCAGAGTCCCTCACTGCCTCCAGTCTGTGGCAAGTACCCACAGGACCTTGACAATCAGGCTGGAGGGAGATGATGGTGTATGACACAGTCAAATGGCAGGAAGGGCACTGAGGAGCTCCTGGAAATGAGGCTTTGATAGCCAAAGCCTGCTAATTGCAGAGAAAAGGGAAGGGACAGTGACCCCCACAAATGTTTGGTGAAGACTGTTCAGGTGAAGACTGTTCACACAATGGTCTAGAAAAAGATACTGAACACTGCCTGGGCCTGTCTCAGTCAGAGTATCCATGCTTTCCTCATATAAAGCAGTGCATGGAGAGTGAGCCTAAAAATTTATATATGGATGCCAAAATTTTAGGCATTTGTTTTTAAGGAACTCTGAATTTTTGCTGGGCCCTTCCTGCCTGCAGACCAATGGCTGCTCCTCAGCCTAACCCTTACTACTGGCTAACTGAAACATATGCTCTTTATAGATCATCAGGTGTCTGTGTTTTCTAAAGCTATGTGCCAAAAAGTGCCGTCATAGTAGTGCTGAAATGCTCTGAGGCTGAGGCTGGATGTGCAAGAATTCCCTTTAATTCTATGCTGCACCATTTGGGTGATGCTGTTTTCTGACACTGGTGCAGGAAGAAAACTATCTTTTCAAAGCAAATCTTTAGCATTCTCAATTAGGGCACTGTAAAGGAAGAATTTGCCATCAACAGAAGGAAGAGGAGAGAGGTAAAAGGCTAATATCTAAAATGAAGTTCAGCATTGTCTGTCTTTGGAGTACTTAATTATTTTCCTCCCAGGGAGGAGGTTACATGGAAGGGGAAACAAAATCAGCTCCTTTGATGGGAGGAGCAGGGAGATGAATTGATGCTCTATGACCATCTTGGCAGCCAAAATAAGCACAAGAAATTAAAAGCTTGACCTTAAGATGCTGAACTGTCTAGCACTTGCATTAATTTCACTTAAAGTTGCAAAAACTCAGAACTTTAAAAACTTCTAGCTCTGGTCACATAGGTGGTGAAGCATTCACCATTGCATTATCCTGGGTCTCCTTATGATTTTCTTCTCTTGAAGGCCAGTGTAGTAAATTGCATGTAGTAAAAAGCATTTTCCTCCTCATGTAGATCCCTAAGAATTTGGAAAAAGGGATTAGATCAGCTCTATAATTAAGCACATTGTCTTACTGCTGCTGAGGTGCCTGTAAGCTTATTATATTAGAGAACTGAATGTTTGTTCTTCAGTATGGTTATTAACTTTATTGGGGAAACACATTCAAAAGTCTGTCTTCCTTTGCACCTTTTGCTAGGTAGTATTAATATGCAGCTTAATATAGTTAAGTGTAAACTTTGAAAGTTACAGAAAATGTTAAAGATCCATCAAGAGGTACAAGAGGCACAGCATTTGGTGCTCGTGTCCAAGAGATGAAAATTCCTTGTTTCTGAAACTTTCAGAAAGTTGGAGGAGAATTCAGAGCTCACTGCAAAGCAGGAAGCTTTGCCTGCTGCTGTTGCCAGCAATGCAATGATTCATCGACATCTAGCAGGATGGTTCATTGTTTCCATAGAAACTTGGGAAAAATGGAAAAGAATAACCAAATTAAGGCTAGATCTTAATGAAGGAAAAGAATTGTTAAAGACATCATCACTCCCTTCTGCAGCCTTTATTTTTGTGTGTGTCATCCTGTCTAGTATATCTGTATAGTGCTTCAGATTATTTTTATAATAGAAATTCTTATTATTTTTTAACAGAAATTCTTCACTGCTACCCTGAGCACCACTGCTTGTCAGTGTGGGGGCAAGTATCCTTCTTAAGGGTGGGAGAAGAACCTGTGGGTTTTTTCTGGTCTTTGGAGGGAAAAATAGGGTTCTTGAATTATTTGAAATGTGTTTTCCTCCTGTCTCTTTTGCAGAAATGAAAATCAGAAAACTTTAGTTCCAGATGAAATAAACCAGCTCTTGGACCCACTTATGTGCCCCAGCTGCTGGGGGAAAGGGAGCAGCCCCCAACCCTGCTTCATGTAATTCTATTTTTAGCAGGAGACACAAATCTATAAGTTTTGGAAACATAAAACCAAGCAGTTTGCATTTTACAAAGTATTTTTCCCCCAGTACATTGATGTGCATTGATGAATTCTGTAACAATCAATTAGCAGTCTCCTGGAATTTTATTAATGAGTATTTGTAAAAAGTAATGATGACTTTTGCTTTCCATTGCATATGAGAGGGATCTGGAAAATGCTAAATGACGCTTCTGTCAGTTGGTGGTTTAATTTTTTCCAGAAAGTATGGATATAGGGCCAGCACACAGGTCTGCCTCTCTGTGTTCTGGCTGCTCCCAGCCTCCCTTTCTTGCTGCTCTTGCATTCCTGGGGACTCAGCTGCTCTGAGGGTGCTGTTGCTGGGACAGGTTATTATTGCTGATGAGCAAATCACCTAGAGAAGCAGAAATTTTCTTTCTTTGTGTCTGTGTGGACCCAAAGTTTGCCTGTGTCTGTGCCTGGTGGCCAGCGGGTGTCACTGTAGCTCTGTGTAATTACCGGGGAGCAGCTGAAACAAGCGCTGTGGTACACGGAGGACTTGAAGGATAATTTTATTCTGCATGTCCCGATTGCTAATCACTGTACACACTTATCAAAAACCCCATTCTGTTAAGTTCATAAGTCAGAATATGGCATTATGTTGTATCTGTAATGAAATGATCCTTCTAAGAAGTTGCTGTGCTGGGACCAGTAAAGCTGTACATAAACACAGATATCCTTCTCCTCCCTTACCCCTGAAATGCACAATAAGGTTTATACACGCGGCCAGGTGTGTGTATAGAGACCCTGCACGATGTCCTCCCTCCCTGCCCATCTCAGCCAGATGGGGATCCTGCCTGGGACAGGCTGCAGGCCTGCATTGGTTATAGCTCCCCTACTTGGCCATCAGTCAGTATGAAAATTATAATGTTGGAAATAAAAGCCTATGAGAGAGCACTGAAGGTCAGAAAAACTTGCTATTTCCCCAAGTTCTTTGGCATGTTTGCATTTATTGATGCAGAGAATGGTTTGGGTTGGAAGGAGCCTTTAAAGGCCATCCTGTCCTTCCTGCCCTTGAATGTTTCCAGGGATGGGGCATCCACCTCTCTGGGCAACCTGTTCCAGTGTTTCACCACCCTCGTTGTAAAAATATTTTTCCTTATACTTAGTCTAAATCAACCTCTCTTAGTTTAAAATTTTTCACCCTTGCCCTACTGCAGCAGGCCCTGATAGCAAGTCTGTCCCCAACTTTCTTATAAGCTCCCTTCAGATGCTGGAAGGCTGCTGGGAGACTGCTTCTCCTCTCCAAACTGAGAACACAGCCTTACATTGTGCCTGCTTACCCAAATCATGGCTTTTATTATGTTATTAAAATTAGATAAAGTGTCCTTGCAACTTGATTGTTTTTAATGCCAGCATTTCTTTTCCTGCGTTTCTTTCCCAGGTACATTGGCTGGAGTGATAGATTTAGCTGTGGATTGGATGACAGACCTGAAGGAGGGTGTCTGTCTGTCTGCCTTCTGGTACAGCCACGAGCAGTGCTGCTGGACGTCCAATGAGACCACGTTCGATGACAGGGACAAGTGCCCCCAGTGGCAGAAATGGTCGGAGCTGCTCGTGAGCCAGTCCGAGGTATGGGATCAGCTTGGGGGCACAGCACAGGCAGTGCCCTTCTTCATAGCTGCTGATGGTCCCTCCAGAGAGTTTCCCTGAAAGAGCAAGCTATGAACTGAGCACACTGCAAAAAAAGACATTTCCACAAGCAGTATCTGCTTAACTTGAAGGAGGTCCTGTGGTTTCAGTGCAATGGAAACTGGAAAACTGTGAGATTGCACTTCCTTTTTATCAGTATTAAACTAAAAGTGTTTCATAACACACATAGCATAATCACCCGGGGACCTGAGCTGCATTTTATTTTTTTCCTTTTAAACATAATTTTATGGGACAAAAAAAAAAAAAAAAAGATGAGCACTGACAAATGCATTTATGAGGATTTTTGGGATTGCAGATGGGGTTTTATGTATTCTGATACAGGGAGCTGCATAAGAACTGCTTGTTTATCCCTTTCAATCAGTCTCTCTATGACACATCAAGAGACTTAGCTAGCACCAAATCTGGGGAAAAATGGACTCCCTGGGGGTCACCACAGTGAAGGATTCACAGGGCTGTTGGACAGAAGGTAAAAAGCTGATGTTTTACCAGACATAAAACTTATATTTTCAGATTTTTCCCCTTACATTTTTCTTTTTCATAATTATAGTAATTTTAAATACAAAGAATGCTGTTTCACAGCAACGCAGGTGAAATTTCATTTTGAAAACAATAAAAAGAAGCCTTTCTGTACACCATTTGGCAGATAATTCCTGTAAAAAATACAAAAACCACATGTCATTTTCAACCTAAGTTATTTAATGTATTGAATAATATTGATCCCTTAACAACTCAAATCTTTGTCTCAATTATTGTCTCAAATCCCTCCTTCCTCCTTATTTCTGACTTGAATTTGGCAAAAGCTGAATATGATGAGTAAGTGGGTGATCTGGAGAGGTTGTCTCAGATCTTCCCCCCAGTGTGGAGGTTGTCTGGTCCTGCAGACAGTGTTTGAGGACACCTTCATTGCCAGGCAGGTGTGTCCTTCATGCTCCCTTCAGCGCTGCTTTAGCTGTACAGGACAAGAAGAACAAGGTGGGAGTGTCTGTGCATGTGTATAGCTCAATTTTCTGTAGTTCTAATGAACCCCAGGGGGAGCAGTGGGGTGCTCACTGTCCCTGCATCTTCTCACCACATGAACAGAGACAAAAATCTCTCAGCCAGGTTGCCAGTCACAGTGCTGATCTTCCCTTTGCCAGAGGTTTGCTAGGTTCACCCTGGTCTTCATTAACAGATGTTTGGGGTGTCTTTGTGAAAGTGAAGAAATATTACCCTGATATAAAGCTACAGCATGGGGCTCATGTAATATAAGAGAACAAAAAAAAAAAAAAAAAACCAAAACCCAAAACAAAAGAAAAACCCCCCAAACAAACCAACAAACAAAACAAAAAAAACCCAAACCGAACAAAAAACCCAAAGACCAAAACAAAACGTGGGAAGGGAAAAAAGAGGAAACTGTTAAAATTATTAGGGGATTTAGAAATCCTGTGCATGTGTTTGTCATTCTGTTACTTTGGCTGGAATAGAGGGAAGATGCATGTCCTTGAGAAAATTTATAGCTTTCTTCTGCTTCTCAAAACCAGCAGTCATGACTGTTGTGTGCTGTGGCCTTTAGAAAAGCCATCAGCCAGGTGAGCACTGTGAAACTTCATCACTTTGTGTTCAAATTGAGCTTCTCACCTCCTGCTGTACTGTCACAGTAGGACAAAGAAGAAAAGGTTCATCTTGGCTTAGTTTTAGTTACTTTCCTAAAACAAATGTGCCTCTAAGATCTGTGGGTTCCTGAGGGTCTGCTGGAGGAGGAGGAGGTCTGTAAATATTATTAATATATCTGTCTGTTACTGTTACACTGAAATCCCAGGGAAAGCCCAATAAAAATGTGAATTTGGAAAGGAAGAATTCAGTTTTGTTCAAAAGGCTTCTGTTCAGAAGGCTTATAATTTGGGCAAGTTTTGTGCTGTATGGTTCCTGTAGAGGTAGAGGATTTTAGGAGGTATCAAAATACACTGAACTTGACTGAGTTTCAGAATAATTTTGCTGGTTTTTTTCCTATTTTTCACTTTGTGCCTGACATTTACAGAAGAGCCCTATAAAACAACAGCGTCATTGGAGCACAATTTAGGCAAAAAGTATTTGGAGCAGTTTCCCTAAAGGTGCTCTGGTCTGACATGCCTTCTTTTTTTATGTATAACTGTGATTCTTTCTTGTCATAGCCAACTAACTTTGACATTTTGAGGACTGAGATTTAGATCAGTTCTTCCTTGTGGTTTTGCCAATTTATGGCAGTGATAAACCCTGTACATACATTTTCATGGAGAATTGTGACTTTTCCTATGGCATCTCTTGAAAAATGTTTCCATTCTAGCGGTCCCATAAAATGAGCCCAAAGCAGAGACTTGCTATAAATTATTATGGAAAACATAATAGCCCATTAGACACCTACCAAGCTATGCTTTCTTCCCTAATCATTGTTTGGTAGGCCAATTATCCTTCACCCTTCTCGTCTGGAACTACTTTTGAAGAGGACGTGAAGAGGGTTTTTTGGTGTGAGGGAGTTTCAAAACCTCAAATTCACTGGCAGGTCATCAGATGTCACTGGTGATCTGGACTTTCCCTGTTCTGCAGATTGAGTTTGGTCCCAACCCCAGCTTCAGTGGACTGAGGACCCCATTTTTGGTGGCTTGCACATGTCCAGTGTAAGGACAGAAGTTTTGATGGCTACACACATGTTCAGGGTAGAGGAAAGGACCTCATGTCTTGCATGGATCATGACACTGGATCCAGCAATGGACTGAATTCCTATCCCAGGGCTTCTGGATCTCCTGTCGTGAAGCTGAGGGCTGCAGGACAAGGAAGCCTCTCTAGACCTGGAACCCACTTCTCACTTTTGCTGCCTTGAACCTGTCAGTCCTGAGGACACACCCTGCTGTAACATCCATAGGAGAGAGTCTGCAAAGTGTGAGATCCCCATGGAGTCAGAGCAGGGCTCTGGGCCTCTGCAGTAACCACACATAGGAGAGCATCCTGAGGGATGGGGTTTATTTCAGTGGTCTGAGTTTTTGAGGGTTTTCAATTGTGTTCCATTTGTATCTAAACTGGACTGACACCAGATCTGAAATATTGCTTGGTCTTGCAAACTAAAATACAAAATTTTGTTCAGTTTTCCTTCTTGCTTCATTACTATTGCTTTCAGGGTGAGTCTTTTGAGCTGCCATGGGAAAGGTTATAGCAGGATCAGCTCTGCTGGTGATCTGCTTCAGCCTCTGACTCCAGTGTACATGCTCAAGACTTTCACTGATTCAGAGCCTTAGTAATGGCATGTAATGGATGAGAAATGAACCATTTGCTATACTGAGTTACTGCTACTTCACTTCCCAAAGGTTTTCATATTATTATTCATTAGAAGCTGTTGCAGTTGAACCTGCAGAATGCCAGATATCTGGAAAATGTAACAATGAAAGATATCCCAAGGGATAAGATTGAACTGGCCATACAGACCCTTGTGGGGTCCTGCCACAGCACTGTAGGTGTATGTGTGACTGCAGTAATGAGCTGACAGAGTTTTCTTATGACTTCTGAGAAGCAAAAGAAGAAGAAGAAGTAAAAAGAAACAAATTTAATTTTTCTCCAGTGAATTTAGAAGCAAAACTACAGTTTCTACTCAACCCTAGAAGGGCCAAATTTTTGTAATGGTGTTGGCCTTCTTTGGAGGTATTCCAGTTTCACACTGACAGGAGGATTTTGCCCTGAGGCAAGATAGCCAAAGTTTTCTCTAGAGGAAGAGTAAATATTGTCATAGCTGTTTGTAATTGGAAGCACTAGGAGAAGACATTCATGAGACTGTCTTCAGCTGTAGCAACAAAGGCCCTTGGTTACCACAGCCAGATATCAATCACTGCCAGTGTGGGATCCATGACTGCTGGGTCTCAGGGCACTGGGGGATAGCCCTGTATTGCTTCAGCATTCTGCTGTCATCAGCAAAGCCAGCTGCTAACTTCAGCAAGCACCAGCCCAACAAACTGCCCTTCTTCCAGATACATCCATAAGGATAAGGGTTAGTGGTGTCCTTACTGCATTTTCATTTGGACACACCTGAAAAATGAAGCTAGCAAACATCCATGCTGTTAAAAGTTGATTCCTTGCAGATTTGAAAACAGGGAGACTTCTCATCTCTTAAGTTTTTTATGACTGGGAACAAGGTTTGGCCAGCTCTGTTAACTGATACAATTGATTAATGCCTGTTTTCCTCCTTGATTTATCATAATGTTGATATCCAGGCTGCTGTCCTGCAGAGCAGAGGCAGGGGCCCTGATGCTCTCGAGCAGCTGGGATTGCATCCGGTAGGAAGAGTTCACTTAGAGGTGAAGGATTCATACCAATTCATGCACTGAGATCCATCTCAGTCTTTTATTCTCTAGTGTCATGTTGCTACAGGATATTGTTTGAAGGCTTAAGCTCCTTGTATTGATTTGATGCTGCTGAGTAGATTCTCTTTTGTCCATGTAGGTGGGTTTTTGAAATGAATCTAAAAAGTATATGCATGTGAAGAGGCAGAGCCAAGGCAGATTTTAACAAAGATTTTGACTTGATCATTGGAAAAAGGTAGAAACTTGAAGGTTACTATTGACTATGCTTTCACCATGGCACTGCACAGTCAACCATTGCTAATGATCATTAGCATTCCCATTCTGTTAGAAAAGTAAAGCTATTCAGTTTGAAAATAGTAATTTTTTGCCCTAACATTTTAAAATTGTTCCAGTCAGTAATAAGCCTGAGATGTGTGGGAGGGTTCTGCCAAGCTGTGATGTTTCCAAATTATTTTCAACCCTTTCGTGGACAGCACTATATAGAAAGAAATGATTTTTGTATGGTTTTACCCTTCCTGTTTGTGAACTGGACTGGCTACTGATACACACAGGGATGTTGTTTGAAAAATTACCATCTGCATGGAGAACTGACCTTTGAATACCAGTCCTCGGAAAAATTCCTATCAGGGTCCCATTCCTTGTCCCCCACCATGGGATGAACACAGCAGATTCCTTCATTAGGTGCCTTTTCATTACCTATTGCTTTTGCCCTTATGATGCATTTGTTTGATGTTTTGGAACTTTATGTGGGTTATTTGGATTTTTTAGTGCTTGAAAGATGCTCAGTTTAAGGTATTTGGGTCCCTTGCAAACAGACTGTATGGACTGGGTTAGTTATTTATTAGTATGCTGCTTCTTTCCATGAGTAATAAAATTGTTGGAGTATATAAAACTACTTGTCCTTCTGAGGAAAAGCAGCACTTACCATGTAAATGAAAAATCAGGCTCCATGCCATCATGATCACTAGTAGAAGTGTGAGATTTGCCAATCTGCATTTGTCTAACAATGTTTGTTACTGTTATTTTTCTAGGGTGCAAGTGCTTACATTCTAAACTATTTTCTGTACATTATGTGGGCTCTATGTTTTGCTTTCCTGGCAGTCTCCCTGGTCAGAGTGTTTGCTCCTTATGCCTGTGGCTCTGGAATCCCAGAGGTGAGTTTCCCTTTGTGCATGAATATCCAAAAAAATCCAAACCACAACAAAAAATGACTGTCTTTTCCCATTCCAGAACTGTACTATGAGATAGCATAGCCACAAAGAAAATTGTCTTTCCATCTCATCTGCCTTCATTCCTTTTTTTATGCTTTTATGGTGATCATCATTTACTACTTTCATAGTAAAAAGTGTTCATATGTCACTGTGACAGGTTAATGCATGTACTTGTTCGTTGCCAGAGTGTGAATTAAAAATCAACATCTCCAAGAGACACACTCACTAGAAGATTATAGAGAATTTTCCTAGGATGAAATTACTTGGGCCAGTTACAAAACCAGTTATTTTCTAGGCTAGGCTCTAAATAAAAGTGAAATAAAAAGAAGAGGGTGGGCTACAAAGCTAAGGTTTCCTAAACTGCTGAAGATGCCCATCATTTGGGATGCCTGGAAAGTGTCTGGTGCACGTCTTTTGCAAATTTTTTTCCTAAAGACAGAGTAATGTACATTGTGCCAGCATGACAACATTATAGCAGCCAAAATATCTGCTTGGTTTTCAGTATTTTACATATTAAGCCTCAGTCCATATTTAAGCTGTTAAATGAAGAATTTACCTTGTAATTTAACCAGCAGAGTTATTAAAAGTCTTTGAAATCAGGTCAGTCTCTTGTTAGAAGTGCTATGGAACTACTGGAATTATTGTTTAGGAATGTGGCAGACAGAATTAACAGCCCAAAGCTTAGAAATCTTGGCGTACTTTTGTTCTTGATCTCTAAGAGAAGCATCCAAATGTTTCAAAAAAACTCACCACAAATAATTTAAAATATTTGAATAATTTACATGTTTGAAAGTAGTTATGTGTGTCTTTGTTATGTGTTGGATATATTTGTGGTTTTAAAAAGTTCTCATAGTTAACTACAAAGCCAGTTTCCAAGTGGTAAATCCCTCGTGTGAGGTGAGGCTCAGCTCCAGCCCATTTGCATGCCTGGAGTCCAAACCCAAATCCCACCCTGCAGCCTTTGTGTCATGCACATGCATTGTGCTTTCTGAGCCACTCACTAGCAAAATTAAGACAAAATGTGTAGAAATATGATCTTTTGGACTTTCTTATTTCAGAATATGTGCATGCTTTTATGGCACAGTGATTCCAAATACCTAGAACTTTTTTTGTGCATTTTATCTGGAAAAAGTCTGTTGTTGTTTATTTGCTTTTTTTCTGCTTTGCTAAACTCAAATCCAGCTTAACTCTGATCTTGTAAGCCAAGGAGATATGTAAGAGTTTCATATTTCTATTGATCTCTGTGAGAGTCCTTACTGCCTGTTATTGGGACCACCCGTAACAGCAGTAAAAGTGTGGTCTGCCTAACCCCTGCTCAGATATTGCTGTGGGAAAGATGCCCTACCTACAGTTTCTTTCTCTCCATCACTGTCTCTTTTCAAGCAGTCTGCAACTTTTTAAACTCTGCTGGAGTTTTAACTCCATTTGAAAGTTCAGAGTAGAAAAGGATTCTTCATCTTTTCATGTTCTTCCTGCTTTCCAGATAAAAACCATCTTGAGTGGGTTCATTATTAGGGGCTACCTGGGAAAATGGACACTTTTAATCAAAACAGTCACCTTGGTTCTGGTGGTGTCTTCAGGCCTCAGCCTTGGGAAAGAGGGCCCATTAGTCCATGTGGCCTGTTGCTGTGGAAACTTCTTCAGCAGCCTCTTCTCTAAGTACAGCAAGAATGAAGGAAAGAGAAGAGAGGTGAGCTTGGTTGTAAATTTTTATTTTCCCTGTCTGGATACTGGGGATTTCAAAAAACTCATGCCTTGTATGTAAACATTTGCTTTGCAGGTACTTTCAGCTGCAGCTGCTGCAGGAGTTTCAGTTGCCTTTGGGGCTCCAATTGGAGGTGTGCTTTTTAGTCTGGAAGAGGTGAGACCTGGCAGTTCACTTGCTTCAGTAAATATATTTCAATTTGATGCCTTTCTCCAAGATTACTCATTATTTTTCAAATATTTATATGCTTATTTTTTCCCCTATTAAAAAAAACCTATGATTTCCAATAATAAGAAATAACCAGGTATTTTAGCATAATCTGAGTAGCAGAAAACAAATTAGATGACTGAGTATGGAAATATATCCCTCTGCTGAGTTGTCTCTAGCCTCCAGCTAGCTAATGCACGGACCAAGCTGTCAAGCATTTCTTATACTTTCTAGATAGCAACTATGGGTTTAAATTTTAAACTAGTTGCTACTCCTTTTCTGATACTTTTATGAACATGTTCTGGCTGTGGTAAGGTCTAGTGCCCACAGTAAAGTCAAATGAAACAGATGGTGATGGTGGTTAAAGGCAGCACCTTCTGTGGTACTCAGTGAAATGTTTATGGTCTTTGCTTTGTTTTAGGTCAGCTACTACTTTCCCCTGAAGACCCTCTGGAGGTCATTTTTTGCTGCTCTGGTGGCTGCCTTCACGCTGAGGTCCATCAATCCTTTTGGGAACAGCCGGCTGGTGCTGTTCTATGTGGAGTACCACACCCCCTGGTACATGGCCGAGCTCTTCCCCTTCATCCTGCTCGGCGTCTTCGGGGGCCTCTGGGGGACCCTCTTCATCCGATGCAACATCGCCTGGTGCAGGAGGAGGAAAACCACCAGGCTTGGGAAATACCCAGTGCTGGAGGTGATTGTGATAACAGCCATCACCGCCATCATCGCCTACCCCAACCCCTACACGCGCCGGAGCACCAGCGAGCTCATCTCCGAGCTCTTCAACGACTGCGGGGCCCTGGAGTCCTCGCAGCTCTGCGACTACATCAACGACCCCAACATGACCCAGCCCGTGGATGACATTCCCGACAGACCTGCTGGCCCTGGGGTCTACTCTGCCATGTGGCAGCTGGCCTTGGCCTTGGTGTTCAAAATTGTCATCACCATATTCACTTTCGGCATGAAGGTAAATCGGACCGTGGGCCGCAGATGGGTTGCTGTGGGCTCTCTATGGCCCTGACCTGCCCCAGGCTTGGGGCTGTCCCTGAGGTGCTGCTGGCCCTGACCTGCCCCAGGCTTGGGGCTGTCCCTGAGGTGCTGCTGGCTCCTCTCCAGCACCATGCCCTGTGGGCCCCTGTGGCAGCCCAGGACTGAGCCCTGCTTTTCCACCTTCCAGTCATCTGCGGTTTTGTTAAGTGAAAAAGAAATCTGTGTGGAGATTTAAACCTGCTGTAGCCAATAAGCAATTTCAAGATGATTCCCACTGCAGCTGTTTTTTAGCTCTCTCATGGATATGGGCTATTTACATTGTTGTTTGTCTTGTTGGATTAATGTCTTAATGTGCCTCAAGGTAGCTATACTCAAGGAAGTAATAATTTTAAATTTACTATTTTACACATTTAGAGCATCACAGAAATATAAAAGTGGCTGAAAAGGTCTATTTTTGAATACTTTTAAGCACTGTAGCTCAGAAAAAAAAGGGAATGAATGAGAAGACTAACTGATGTGTCATTTGAATATTCTGGATTTGCAGCTTTTTCCTTCAGCAACTCCTTCTCCCCATAAATGAGTGATGAGAGGTCCAAGAACAATTTATCCAAGCTTTCCATATATACCAAACTGTTTGTGGTGAACTCTATATATCTGATTAATAGAGCACATAAAAAGCAGGTTCTGTCTGTCTACAGCTCCCATTATCTGAGCATTTATTTGTGGATCTGGTGACTGCAGACAATGAGAAGCTTTTTTTAGTTATACACTGTATTTTATACCATGCTCAAAACTAGATTATCTCATTTTTCACTTAAACACTACACTTGAACTGAGTGTAGCCTTTCACTCTAGAAACTGATTTATGGCTGACAGCCCATTGTTATGCTTGTTCATGAAAAGCTTTGTTTCTTTATTTAAAATGTGATTCTTTATTTATCCTGTATATTTAAAAACTTTTAGAAGCAATTGCCAGTTTCAGCCTGTCTGTAAAAGAATGGACCAAATAGCTTTACCTACTAAATCTAGAAGACTCAATTGAGCTGCATCAGCAAAGTTAACACAATGTGGTGGGGTCTGTAGCATCCACTGTTATCAGCCGTAGATGCCCCTGGGCTGTGCTGATGAGGTGATTAGTTAAGTTCTCAAGGAAGCTTAAGGTGTATTTTCAGACTTTAAAAGATATAATAGGCTTTCCTTTCTGCAAACAACAAAAGCTGCCAGCAAGCCCCTGTCACAGATCTGAATTGTCTTCTCCAGCAGGAAATACATCTCTAACTTGCTGGTGCACTTGACATCTAAGTAGAAATTTCCTAAGAGGAAATGCACTTATCCAAGGCAAAATACATTTTCATTCTCTTTTTTTCCCCCTCCATTCTCATTTAAATACTGTTTTTAATGACTTGTGGCTTGTCTGTATAGCAAACAAAGTTATGATTCACAGAGCTTCCTGGAAAATATATTGTAAACTGCGATGGAGAATTAGTTGTCCCTGAGCAGTCAGCCTCCTTTCTCTGAATTTTTATTCTTCATTTGACATTTAATTTAAAATCTGGTCTGATTTAGCCTGAAAAAGTAGTAATAGAACCATAAAGTGCTCCATCTGATAGAGGGTGAAATCATTATGTTATTTTCAGTTAAGCTTATTCTCAAGCCTATGACAGAACCGTGAGCAGCTCCTGACCTCCTGCTGAGAAAGCAATAAAGGCAAAGCCAGGAACATCTTGACTTCAAA
Organism: Ammospiza caudacuta; assembly: GCF_027887145.1. NCBI lineage: Eukaryota > Metazoa > Chordata > Aves > Passeriformes > Passerellidae > Ammospiza > Ammospiza caudacuta. Next base: position 101,123,154 of record NC_080594.1, read on the forward strand.
AGCAAACTGTTGTTCAGAAACAGCATTTGTCTCCCTAATTCAGTGGGATGCAGCAGATAGGGTTCAAAATTTCTTTAGAAAGTGCACTAACTTTTTATAAAGCTATTAATACCCATGTAGCCACATAAACTCTGTTGCTGCAGAAAACTGTGTCAGACCATGGGGATCAGCCCTGTAGGCTGCCATGAGGCTATGGAAACTTGGTTCTCTTACTGTCAATTAAAATTGTTTGATACTTGCTAAGGTGCTCATGTGTCCATATTTCATTCCAGATCCCTTCAGGCCTTTTTATTCCTAGCATGGCTGTTGGAGCCATAGCTGGCAGGATGGTTGGGATTGGAGTGGAGCAGCTGGCATACCACCACCATGACTGGATCATCTTCAGGAACTGGTGCAGACCTGGGGCAGACTGTGTCACACCGGGCCTTTATGCCATGGTGGGAGCAGCAGCTTGCTTGGGTAGGGTCTCTGTTGGTCATTGCTTTGTATGTGACCAACACTGGGGACATGCTTGGGGACATGCTCTGGAGGGGCCTGGGTTGGTGTTAGCTGCCTATGTTGGCATTTCTGGGGGCAACAGAAGTTGAAATCAAGACGTGATGGGTTAAAGAACAGGCAGCTTCCTCTGCTGGTTGCTCCAGTGATCTGCCAGATAGTCAGCAACAGAAAGGCTTGCAGTCATTGATGTCTACTCCTTGTAGTCTGCCAAAAGCAGAGAAAAGGAAAGACCAAATTGAAGTTTAACTGCGGGTTTCCAAGCAGGAGTACATTTGAAGTACATTTGCTTGCATTTTTTCCATTTGATGTAATGAAATTCACTGTAACTGGACTTGCTTATTTAGACTGTGCACTCTCTCAGTGCAGGAAGCAAACATCCCAGTTTTTGCTAAATTTTAAGCTACACAGAGGCAAAAATTCTGGGTCTTATTGGCTGCGTGTCATGCTATGGTCAACTGAGCTGTATTTTGGTTTACATTTTGATCATAGGCCAATACTGGATTACACTCAATCAATAGGATTTATTGGATATAACAGCAGTGATCTGTTAACTATTAAAGCAAGATAATTGAAAAATATCTCACATATCAAATTTCTAGCCATAGAGTAAGAAGTATGTTACAAGCATACCATCTGAACATGTTTTTACCTGATCATATCTTTCCCCTCGTGTACTTGCATATTCTATCTCCTTTTGTTGCTGTTATTGATGTCATCATCAGTGTATGAAAAATAGTGGAGAGGCATAACACACGAGTAATGTGACTGGGTAGGTTTGAAATTAAACATGTACTAAGGAAGAGCTGGAAAAATTTTGGATTTGGATGCTCATATTAGAAAAGCAGGATCATTTGCGTGATCAGTATAGAGGAAGGAAGGGTGGGATTTGCTTGAAAATTTAATGTCTGTAATGTAGATATCAACAACTGAGCTTAACTGTCTTGATACCCCTCACAGTCAAAACAGAAAAATGAGGTATGGGAAAGATCAGTCTCATCTGCCCATACACATCTAAAACCAGGAAAAGGAACAGATTATTTTGGCCTCAAAAGGGCCTGTTTTTATCTAGAGGTTATAAAGGCAATCTGGGTCATCCCTTTGGATGTGAACACCCACAGCAGAGTAGACGTTTTAAAAAAAGCTGGGATGAATCTTACTGTCCAGACAAGTAAAGCACTTCCTTTTTACTGTAAATGATCTTCATTCATTAAATAAATAATGCACAAAAATGTGGCTCTGATGTTGCAGATGATCTGCTAGTCAGCATAGAATTATAGAGGCATTGAATATGCTGAGTTGGAAGGGACCAATCAGGATCATCAAGTCCAAATCCTGCCCATGCACAGAACACCCCAAAAATGACACCAAGAGAATTGTCCAAATACCTCTTCCCAAGGCAACTTCACTGGTCACCAGAGAGAAGAGATCAGTGTCTGCTCCTCTGCTTCCCGTTGTGAGAATGTTGTAGACCAGAATGAGGTCTCCCCCTAGTCCTCTCCAGGCTGAACAGGCTAAGTGACCTCAGCCACTCCACAAAAGCTTCCCCTTCCCACACTCCATCATCCTAGTGGCCCTCCTTTGGGTGGTTTCTAATAGCTTAATGCAATTTTTTTTATACTGTGATGCCCAAAACTTCACATAGGACTCAAAGTGAGGCTGCAATTTCTTCCTCTTTTACACGGTCCAAATTAAGGTGCAGTGGTTTTTAATAGTGTGGTGAGAAATACCGTAGAAAGGTCACAGCTTGTACTTAAGCTGTTCTGTACCAAAGACTGTCTTGCCTGAAGTAAGAGAAATGGAGTATTAAATGATCCTTACTCTGGTATTTGCTCTCAGCTTTTCACAGTCAGAAGTTTAAGGCATTTCTCAGATGAAATTCATATCTGGATCATAGTGTTAAGTAATCAACAATCGAATATTTCTGTATGCTGCTAGATAAAAAGATCTTTTAATGACCTGTTTCTGATTTTTCTCATCTAAAATTGGGCTGTATTTTGAGCCCCAAAAATAGCAGATTTATTACATTTACCTTTTGAACAGAGGCAAAGAAATGTTACCTAATAATTCAGAGATACATACACACTTGTCCTCAGTTATGTGATCATTTTTATCCTTTAATGTAAACTGAAGGAGCGAAGAACTTGCTTATGAAATTAATATGGAAGGACTAGACTGAAAAATACAGCTACAGCCCTGCCTGTGGCTGCATGCCTGGATGGCCTCAAACCAAGTTGTACTCAGTTCAAACTGAATTACTATAGTGATATCCAAAGCAAGGGTTTAAGCTGTATCATAGCTCTTGCAGTGGCCCTAAGCTGTTCCAAGGTAGGATTTTGTAACCATGTTGTGCCCAAAGATAATGGTCAGCCTTCTCCTCAGTATGACTGCAATAGACAGGCTGGTGTGAAGGCCACCTCTCCACGTTCAGCCGTGGCACTGAACTGATTCTTGGAGTCATTTAGAGGGCTAACAGCAGGATTCAGTTTTACTTTCTCAAGTATCCATTAAAGCTGATTTTTTTTGGCATCCTTTTTGGTTTTAAAGCTCTGTCTTTTAGCATTCATTGTTTGCTTTTCAATGCTAGCAACTTTGGCATGAGCAAGTTCCCTCAACCTTTGCGATGAAAATTGCAGTAGATGAAAAATACCTTTCTGCAGAGAAACAGGCCTAAGAGTGTAAGGGCAAAGTACTCAGCATAAATAATTACATGCATTTTTGAGTGCAAGGCTCAAAGATATAAGTGAGTTTCTTAGTATGTATACCAGCCCTGAGAGAAACTTGAGTCTTTTCCTTGTTGGCAGGTGGCGTTACTCGAATGACAGTCTCTCTGGTGGTGATTATGTTTGAGCTAACTGGAGGCCTGGAGTACATTGTGCCTCTTATGGCTGCAGCTGTCACAAGCAAGTGGGTGGCAGATGCCTTTGGGAAAGAGGGGATCTATGAAGCTCACATCCACCTGAATGGTTACCCCTTCCTGGATGTGAAGGACGAGTTCACGCACCGCACGCTGGCCACGGACGTGATGCGGCCGAGGCGGGGCGAGGCACCTCTCTCCGTGCTCACCCAGGACAGCATGACCGTGGAGGACGTGGAGACCCTGATCAAAGAGACTGACTACAATGGCTTCCCAGTCGTGGTTTCCAAAGACTCAGAGAGACTTATTGGATTTGCACAGAGACGAGAGCTGATCCTTGCAATAAGTAAGTAGAGTGTCAATGTTCGAAAGATTGGTTTTGAAAGGGGTTTAGACAAGATAGGAGGTTAACAGTGTTATTCACCTTGAAGAATGGACAAACAAGCACCCCCAATCTTCAAATCTGACCTTTACTGGGTAGTAGGACATAGAAGCTTTTCTATTGCATCATACCACTGATAGAATTTTCTGGGCTTGACCCTTATAGGCTTAATTTTGCTGTCACTCAAAGGAGTAAAATAAAATTCTTCTAGAGACAACAGAGAGAAACTCAACTCATATGCCAGAATTTTTGCCAGAACCATACCAAAAGCCAGTGTAGTGATTAGTTTCTTTCCCTCTTCATGGGCTTCCAGAATGGGCTGGGGCAGTCATGAACTTTGGTCACCCAGGGATGAAATAGCCTGTGCTGCTTTCTGTTGCTCTGTCTCAGTTTTTCCTCACATGCAGGGTTTTAGTGCTGCACAATATTTTCAATTCACAATTCAATGCACAATATTTTTTGGTAAAGATGGGTGAATTGTTTTCTGGCATCCAGTGGATAGCTGGCTGAGAGTCCAAGTCCAGGTCACTAAAGATTTTGACTGTCAGGTCCTTTCCCGGTTGATCTGATGACTGAGTGAGGATTGAAGAACAAGTGTATTGGATGAAAGCAAGTTTTTTCACCTTTTCTGGACCCAGGACACCCAGAACTGCAGAGGTCTGCAAGGCTGGCCCATTGTCTGCTCCCATTTCTGGCAGTCCTATGGTGTTGAGGGCCAGCTGGGCAGGCAGGCAAGATGCCAGCTGGGCATGGTTGAAGGGGAGTGGAATGTCTGGTATATCCAAACCTCCTTGACTTGGAATTATTCTTCTCTGCATGGTTTTGTTTCATCCCTGTTGTTCAGGCACCTTAAAAAAGCTGTTGTCTCTGATGGAAATTCACATATTTTTCAAACAAGAAAATAATAAATGGAAAATTTGGGGTTTTTTTTTGAAGGTCACTTTCCAGCTCAGTTCCCACAAAGCTAAAACAAAAATTGATGTCTTTAAAGCACTGTTTTAGATATATTTAGCCTATCCTGGGTCTGTCTTATATACTTCCCATGCTATGTCATGGCTTTAACACTTGGTGCCTTCCTAAGTTAATAGTCTTTTGCACCTCCTTTTCAGGAAGGTTTGTCAGTGGGAAATTGCATGGACTGAAGATGAAAAGCCCTCACTTTAAAATCAGAAAGATCACAGGCTGCTTGAAGTCAGTCAAAGAACTTTGAGGAACTGAGTCTTTTGTTTCAGGTCATAAATGGCAGTGTGGCTGAATGGGCTTGACAGAAGATGTGAGAAAATGTCAGGCTATGAACTGACAACAAAGAAATCAGTTAAAATTAAACTCAGTAAACATTTAGATCAAAATGCTTGCCTGTTCAAAAATTGTTTGACATCTGCATTTTTCAGAGGAAAAGGTACTGTTTTCTGATCAGTTCTAATTAAGAGCATCTTTTATAGAAAATGACAGAGAACTTAGATTTAAAATTAAATTGTTATATGCATCGATAAGTTTTTCTAAAATCCTCAGCCACCGATGATTTTTGGTAACCCAGCTTGGGCTGAGTGTGAGTGCTGTCAATCTGTGCTGACACTATGATAAATGGTTAATCTTTCCAGTATGGTTTGTGTCCTTGTGACTTAAAATCTGGATTTGGTTTCGAAAGACACAGTATATGGTTCTAGTACAGAGCAGGACAAACCATGCTAGCAACTTTTGATTGCTAATCCTCTTTCTCTGAAGTTGCTTTGCCTGAATTTCAGAGTTGGTGTTGTTGATCACTACCCCAAGGGTAGCCAATGTGTTCTGTACCTCCACCTCAGTTTCCTTCATGGTAGTGAGCATGGAGCCATACACCAATTCTCCTTAAGCCATAAAATTGCTTAGTAAGACAGAAATATCACACAAGGTGAAGCATCTCTGATTCACCTGTTCAGGTTCACCTCCTCAGCCTGACAGAGATACTGGAGTTACATCTCAGAACAGCATAAGCCCCATCCGTGCAGGACTTCAGCCAGGGAATGAGGTCTTACCAAAAGCAGAGTCAGGCCCACTCCAGTATCTCTTCTTTCACCAGTATCTCTTTTTTCATGGCATTGTGGCCTGCAGAATGCCTCCCCAGTCTGAGCTAGCTCTGACACCCCTATGAAAGAACACATTGCACTTCATAGAGACATGGTTTCAATCAAGAATTTCAGCTTCTTTCTCAGGCCCAATTAATTGTGCATCAGTAGTATGGTGGTCCAGGGAATACTCTGGGGAAATACTCCAATTCCCTCACACACCTGCCTTCTAGGATGAAGGCAATAGCTGCTGAGTCTTGCATCAAATACCCATTCCCACAAATACCCATTCCCATATCTGCCTCATGATTTACCCCTATGTAATTTCTTTCCCACTGAGTGGAGCATGCTCTATAAATGCATCAAATACCTGTAAAGTGAATGGCAATGCCATTGCCAATTGCTCAGCAGCATCCTCAGGAGGATTGTGTCCTTCCATTGATCCTTGTTGAGTAGGTAGGCAGGTGGAGTGGCAGAGTCACCCTCTGGGAAGAGGTGTCTACATTTTAGATGACACCTACTTTTCAGTCTTACAGAGGCAGAGTTTTGACACTGTAAAGCTTTTCTTAAATTTGGCCAGCTCCAGAGGCACCATGCAAAAGGCAGAGCCTTGGACAATAGCCAGGTGGCCTGTATAATATGCTTTTCTCAGTGTGGAGTAAAGAGATGAACATAGTTGTGAAATGTGAACCCCTGAATATGAGAGACTGTTTCACATTTGGGATAAGTAATTCACTCTCTAGCTATGACAAGAGCCTGCATAGATTGCTCTGTAAAGCCAGACATTGTCATCCATTTGCTTTGCTCTTTCTGTTAATCTGTATCTGTTTTTCTTACCCACTGACTGCAAAAATGATCTGCTCTTCTGTTTTACCTTTACTCCCACTCCCCCATCCAGTGAGACTGCATACAAAATCCACCATTTTTCTGATGCCACTGAATTGACTCCATAGTACTACATCATTCAAATTTCTCTAGAGAGGTGTTTGACATGGAAGAGTGAAATCATGGTTTTGGCTAATCACTGCTGTTCAGGGTCACTGCTGCCTTGGGAACAGCAATGTGGTAACCAAAATGCTTGGCCCTGTTTCTTAGGGTGCAGCTTTGGGAAGGAAATACCTAGCTGTCAAAGGTTTTTATCAAAGGGTGGGAGTTACCTTCAGTTTGATTAATGTTACCTCTTAGCACAGATCATATATCAAAGAAGTATGCAGGCATATTCACACTTGAAATTGGATGTATGAATTGAAACAAGCTGAGACAAAACTAACGTCATTCCTGTAAATTGCAATAGGGCTTGTAATATGTGGGGTGAGAAGGTTGAGAATCACATACTGTACTGATGTTAGGGTTGAGCCAGCACTGCTGCAGTTCCAGAAATATTACAAGACAATGATCGTTGAATGTAAAAAAAATAAAAATTGCAGCTGAAACATGTTGGAAACCATCACTGTCTAGATTACAAGTCAAAGGAGTAGGTTTCTCACTCTGATTGATGGCAGAGAGTTCCAAGAATATTTACATATGCTTGGAGTATGAGTTCAAGAGCAGAAGCAACCTATGTTAATTGAAAGTAATAATTTAACTATTTCCAAGGATTTATTAAAAAAAACAAGTTAAACCCTCAGAGCCAAACACATGATATGCTTATTCTGGGGAGTGAAAAGTTGTCTGTCGTTTGGAAATCTGTCTCATATAATGTTTATACCCTGTAGTGTTGAGCAGAGATGAGGTAAACTCTACAAAGAAAATAAAGTACTCCAGTGGTAATTCTTGGGGCATGCTTTAAGTAGAAGGCTTATACTGATCATGAAAACTCCAGATGTAGTAATGTTCAATTTGTAGTTTGATTCAAGTATTAATGATAGCTTTTGAACTTCTGAAAATGGTCACACATGTGCTGTTTACAGCTATATTTTTCCTCCCTTTACTATTTTCCTTTAAGTAGGAAGGTAATTTATTTTTCCTTTTTAAAATCTAGCTTTGCTAACAATTTAAGGCATTAATTGTAAACACACAATGTTTACCCTGCATGCCAGCAAGGTGTGCTGATCTAGAAAAACACCCACACCACCCCTGGACCCCTGGAATCTGAATTTGTCTTTCCCCAGCTTTGTGTTCATAAATCTATTCACCATGTCCACATTTTCCCAAATCTACTGAAAAGTTTTGCTCCAAGCCAGCTGGGATCTTACACAGCTGTTGCACTCCACTCCTTCAGACATGTAATAAGGTTTCTGTTGTGATTCTCACAATGGAGGAAATTACATACAGTGGTTTGAATTTGACAGAAATTGGATTAGTGAAGTTTGTGAATGCAATGAGCTGCATATTTATTCAGAAAAGTATTATCCCTACCAAGGAAAAATATGTGCCTATAAAAATACCACATTTGCTTTGAGGGAGTGATGGCTCAAAGAAGTTCAAGGTTACTCAGTGACCCAGATTTCTGGGACTTCAGTACATTAAAGACAAAATCAAACCTTGCTTTCCAAAGGAGTGATTCTTTTTTATTACCAAACTTAATTCACTATCTGCACCAATTTTTGTGCTGCACAGAGAATGCACGCCAGCGCCAGGATGGGGTGGTGAGCAACTCCATCGTGTACTTCACTGAGGATCCCCCAGAAGTGCCACCCAACAGTCCCCACCCACTGAAACTGCGGAGAATTCTCAACCTGAGCCCTTTCACCGTCACCGACCACACACCCATGGAAACTGTGGTGGATATCTTCAGAAAGCTCGGGCTCCGGCAGTGCCTGGTGACTCGCAGTGGGTGAGTAGCTGGCAGCCAAGTGAACATTTTTATTTTCTTATTTTTGAATGGATGAATAAGGGAACCTCACCTGTGTCTCTCCGGGGCAGCAAAAGAAGTCAGACTCGGAACCAAAATGGTGCTTGCAGGGTGTTACATTTCATTCTGCTCCCCCAAATTCTTAGTGTATTCTCATTTAGATAAGGTAAAAATAAATACAAAATAAACTGTTCTGACTTCCCCTATCATTCAGTTTTCTGCAGAGACAGATCTGGCAAGCAGTGTTGTTTGCAAAGAATATGCCTGTTTTGAGACATCCAGCTAGATTAGATGTTTGTGAAAATTGTGATAAAGATGTCACTGGAAGAAAATTATTCCATTCAACTTTCTTTATTGGATAATGGAAAGGTGTATAAATCAAAGGCCCTCAACAGTTGAAGGAGGTGGGCAAATATGAAATTAGGAGAATAAAAAGCTGCACCATGTGGACTAGACATAACATCCCATAGTTCCAATGGAATTTGAGATATTTGGGCATCATGGCTCATCCCAGGATCTAGTGATAGCCAGACCACAGCCATCACTTCCAAATGTGGAAGACTAAAATTTATTCTTCTGTTAGAGAGTCTTTTTGTTATTCAAAAATATTGCATGTCAGTTGTTACTGTCAATGCAGTATCCTCATCATTAAGAAAATAAGAACCATTATTGGGACACAGATAAAGGTTCTGATTTTAGGTGCCTGGATTCAGAAATTTATACCTGGAGTTTTAGAAGTTATGTGAAATGAAAGGTGGAAAAACTATTAACAATGACATAATTTCAATATTCAGTGCCTAATGGTCTTCAAGGACTGGAAGTAAAAAGTCCTTGAATACTGAAGGTTATGAAATTTTTTGACTCTTGGGGCCAGACATCCCATAGGCCTCATCTTTCTTGACAGATATAATTCATTTAGGTTCACATAAATGAGAAATTATCATTTAAATTTGAAGGAATTATGCTGTCAGTGAGAGTTTCAGAAACCCTGTGCTTTAGCTTACTTTGTGTACTACCAACCACTGATGCCTTAGGTTTGACTGCTGGTCCTCACAGCCTGAGCCTAAAGAAACTTATTATTTTGTTGTACCAAGTATTAGTTGTTGTAGCTCCTCACTCAGCCTGAGCCTAAAGAAACATATTATTTTGTGGTACCAATTATTAATTCTTGTAGCTCCTCATTCAGTCATGTTCCCAACAACGAGAGGTAATAAGCCAAAGCATTTCACTTAATTATTGTGACTGGGGTAGTAGAAATGCATGAGGTGAGAATACTTTTATAAAAAGGTAATAATTGGGGAATACATGAGATGGACAGTACTGTGTGGAAGCACTCACAAAATGTCCCTGCAGCTGAACAGGGAACAAACCTGGATGATAGATGAGATTGTTGACCTTTCACTTCCTTTTCTCCTATAGGAGGCTGCTGGGTATCATAACTAAAAAGGATGTATTAAGACATATGGCTCAAATGGCAAACCAGGACCCTGAATCTATCATGTTTAACTAGACTGGTAAAGAAGAAGAAAGTAACCCCACAGGAATCCCTTCTAGATTAACACGAAGGCTGTGTTTGCTGTTTCATCTTGCTTAAAGAGAAAAAGGTAACGGATATGAGGAATGGCCTGATATGCCTCTGACAGAGGGAGTAGATGCAGGACAGCACTTATTTAATGAGGGAGGCAGTTTATAAGCTCTGAGCAGCTGCAGACATCAAGCTGTGTTTCCTTAACGAGGTTCCCAAGAGCTCAGTTGGAGCACTGGTGGGTGTGAGTGATGCTGGGCTTGGAGAGAAAGAGCCACGAGCACCACTGGAGGCATCAAGGTCACAGTAACTGCTGAGGCAGGTGTGAAGAGTAGCAGACACTGTTCATGTACAAGCTGCTAAGAGACAGAAAGGTTTGTGTTCCAAGCCATTGAGTGTAGATGAGTAGTGTCAGTTGCTTTTGTTACTGGAATCATGGCTATTTGTTTGCTACTGAGTTATACCATTTTCATGACAAACAAAAATTCTCATATTTTTAAATGAAAGACTTTGCTATCTTCATTTATTTTGTAAATGTTTAATGAATCAAGTCTTAAGAGTAAGATTATGCCTCAAATCACTTTAAAATGTAGTGTCCCTTGCTCCCTGCTTTAGTCTTTTGAATTTTATACTGCTTAGCATTTCTGTCAACCAGCTTTCCCTTATAAATGTTGAAATGGGATTTATTTGTAAGAATTTATTATCTCTCTATGCAATTTTGCATACAGGTACTGTAAAATTTAGTATTTTGTGGTTTGCTGTGGTAACTGGAAAAAACATAGAAGCCCATAAAATAGTTTTCAAAAGCACTAAAAGGACAGTGGTATCTGTCTCTCATCAGTGTTAGTGACCAGAGATTGAATCCCTCACTGTCTTCCCTTATGTACATCACAATTTTTCACAAATGAATGACATTCTGCATTGATTCTTGGTTGTCCACTTAGGTCCTTTTTGTCATTGCTCTTTCTTGGCATTTGTCTGTATTTGCCAAGAGATGGCTGAAATTAATTTAACAGTTAGACAGTTGTTCTGTAAAAGATCTACTTTTTATGCACTTGACAGTCATAGGGCTGTGGAATTCCTCTCCACAGCACTGTGACTGGATAAGATCAGAGGGACTGAGAATGCAAATGATCATAAGAAAGCTTTAAGTATTTATCTGTTTGCACCAAGAACACAAGATTTACCAGACCCTGGTAGAGACCTCTAAGTCACTCAGGTAAAAATGTTAAATTTTCCTAAACCCTTGTTCTGGTCCTCTGTGAGATAAAGAGGGTCAACCCTTTAGTCAATACTGCTATCAGCAACAGAATACCAAATTGTACTCCCTGTAACACATAATTCACACTGCCCTTTCTTTATAGATGCAAACTTAAAGACTGGAGAAAGGTTGTGCTCTGAATCCCCTTCAGACCTCCTGGTCCCTTCATTTAGGCATTTAAGACCTCTGGTATTTTTGTTCAAATTCACCCAGAAAACTGGTGGTGTTTGGATGCTCCTCATGGATAGAGATGACTTTCCATGCCAGAACAGCCTGTTGCTCACCCCAGCCCAAACCCAGCCTGTTGATCTAACGTGGGCAATGTACATGATTATTGTGTCCCTGAACTGAGACAGCTGCTCAGGTGCACCCTGAGTTAGATGCTGAAGTTCCATGTCACAAATTCCTCCCCTTATCTCTGGTGACCCTGCTTCCTTCTGGCCTGTGTCCCACTGCATTCACACAGGGTATGGCCTGAATTGCTGAAGTAAAAGAAACGGAAGCAGAGGGATAATTTTAATCTGTTAAGTACTCCACCTAACAATGGTGTTTGCAACAGACTGACATAAAGATATGTAGCTCTGGCCAAAGCCCATAAATATTGCAGTGTATACGTTTTGTTAAATGAACAGCTGCAGTACAATGTATTATTAATGGGATAATATTAACATCATGTAAACTGTAGGACTGAGCAACCCCTTTCCTCTGAAAATAGGAAATAGAACATAATGTGATTATTTCTTACATTTTTCTGTGAAGCTGTCAGCAGCCAGACTCATAAAAAACCAACCAAGTCAATAACAATGCTCATAAACACTAGATTCCCTCATTTGAACAGAGAAGCCATCATAAAATCAGCTCATTCCCACAACTGAATCCAAATGGGGCTTTATACAATTGTCAGTCTCTACCCATAACTTCTAGAATCTAAGGGATGTAGACTAAGCTAAAAAGGCTGATTTTTGAGAGCAATCTCATTCTTGGATTAAAACTGTATGACCATATTCTACTTTCCATGTTTGCTAACAGCAACCAATGCAGTGTATCAACACTGAAAAACATTATAATTTTATGAGAAAAAGACATGGACTTGCCTAACTGAGGTTAATCTGGCTGTGAATACAAATTCACGTATGTATTGACTTGTCTTATCAGGTTAAACTCCATCTGTGGTTATGCATTGGCATGGATTTGTGTGGTTAATATCCATTAATACCCAAAGGCCTGATTACTGAAACCAAGTCACCCCTGTGATAGCTTGTTGCCTTGCCTTATTTGACTATTTAGGAGGAGCCCTCAGGACTTAAAAACAAGATCCAAAAAACCAACTTGGTGATTTACAGCAAGCACCAGCAAAAGGAATTGAGATTTATGTAGTTGTTGTGAATGCAGTTTGACCCTGGACTGCCACCCAAGTAAAAGGCAGGTGAATGGGTGTACAGCTCTCTTCTGTCAAACACATTCCTCTCTAGATGGAAAGCTTTAAATGCCTAAGGGGTCAAGGGAAAAACCTTTGGATATGTAACCATGTAGTGCTGCTCCTTGTTCCCATGTCTGTTCAAAAGATGTTTAACCAGAGCAGGGGCTGCTCTCTGGCTGTCCAGGAGCGGCACACTCATGGCTAACTGCAGCTGCCTGGTGTTATCATCAAGGCTGAGGCTGATGCTAGAATGACATGGAGGGCTTTGAGACTTTGCTAATTACAAAACTTCCTCCATGCTACAGCCTTTATTGCTCTTCACACTGGTGTCTGAAAGGGAACACTCAATATAAATTAATAACATGCTTATCTCAAAAAATGCGGTTATGGTATAATGATTTATTTCCCCTTAACAAGCCCATTATCAGGCACTATTTTCCATCTGTATTCCAAAATTCATTTCAGAAGGTACTGAATAGACTCCAAGAGGCACAGATCTCAGCCCTATTTGTTTGAATTTGTACAGCTCAAGGTAGTCACGTAGCGTTATCAATCTGAGTTACATGAGTATTTTAGTATATACTGCTGAATTATGCAACCTCAGTTCAATCCTTCAAGCAGTTGGCCTTCAAAAATGCCCAACTAAAATAAACAGGGGAATAAGAATCTTTGAATGATGGAGGTTCAGTATTGTACCTTTGTTTTGCATGAACTGTGTTAAGTTACATTCAGCTTCTGTTGTGTACTTGAAGCAATCTGTACTGGAAGGTTTAATAATAAAGTACAGAAATTGATGACATTAGAAAGACCCTTTGGCTGTCCCAGTGACACTAATTATTAATTCTTATGCTTTGAAGAAGCAGAAAAAGAATGTTTAAGGATTACAAAAGGCTCCCTGATTCCGTGTTTGAATGACACTATATTTATGACTATAGTTTTGCTTTGGCTCTGTTTGTTGTTTTGGGTTTTTTTTAATTGTAGAGAACAGTGTATCTGTTGCACCTTATAAAAAACAATGTTTGGACTCTATTTTTTAAATAAAACTGACTTACAGAACTGGAAACTTTTCTTGTATATCTTATTAATTAGAAAATTATTTAAGTTAATGTCTCTATGATTTTTGTTTCCTTTTCTCACTTTCCCCCTCACAGGGATAATTCAAGCCTGAGTTCTAGAGATTTAGGATATCCAATTAAATTATAGGTTAGGTAATATTAAGAAGGGAGTTAGTAAAGTTCATGCAGTGGACTTCAGAGAATCAGTCTTGATAGCTGGCTATTTTATTGTCAGAGAAAAATGTTTTTTCTTCAGCATCAGAAATACCTTAGAATCTAAAAAGAGAAGCAAAATCATTTATCTAACCAGGTTGTTCTGTCTAAAATGGTCATGAAACTTTAAAACTAGATGTTGCAAAGCCCCTATGATATATTTTTGGATACATTTTTCAATTGCACATTAATTCAAAGCTAAGATCAAAGACTGAAAATGACAGGTTCAATCATCCCCATTTAATTGGATGAAACATATGGTAAATCTATGTCAGTGACTAAATTCTAGGTAGTAGCAAAGAATATGGGCTCAATCCTGATCAACACTAAGGTGAACATGCCAGCAATATCCTAGCTAAAATTAAATTACTCATTTCAGAATGGCAGTCCCATGGCCTTCAACTCATTCCATGGATTGCTGTGCCCTTAACACAACCCAAAACCACACCATAACCCAGGAGTCATCAGGCATGCAGCAACTTCAGTAAGTTGTAATAATTCCTGTAGTTTGTATTTGGTCATGGGGTTCTGAACTTTAGACCTACCTGTCATCACTTGTGGTGGTGCAGCTGGGAGATGGAATAGAAAATGTTCACAGCATTTAGCACTGCTGTGGTGCAGCTGTGCTCCACACACCCTGGCCTGCCCTCCAAATCCAAACCAAGCAGTCTGTTATCATCCATGTGCCTTCTTGCTCTTTCAGGGGAGGCTCTTCCTCCACATCTATTTCCTACAAGCTATATTATTCCCTTGTGCTGTTCTGCTCCTCTGCTCCAAATGTGATCTTGCTTCTAGCTCCTCACAGCTGTGGTGTCCCACTATGCCCAATCTCACAGACACTATATCCCAAATAAGAAAGGTCCATCTCCAGTGGAGGGCCTCCACTTGTGGCAGACAGGATTTTGCACTGCTGCTCCCTGGAGGACACGGCAAACACAGTGTTGCTGGAATGTTGCACAGAGTTTTTTGATAGTTTTTTTTTTTTTGGCTTGCTATCTCTTAGGATCTGGTTATTGAGTTGTCTCTGCCCAAATCAAGGTGCAAACAGTAAATGTCAAGTAGGGAGAGATAGAAGAGAGCGGGGAAAAGAGAAAGAGAGTGTGAGAGAGAGACTAAGCAAAGATATCACCACCACATGGAATCCTGTGATGTCCTGCTGGACCTTCTTCATCTTGCTCTGCTTGCTGGTGGGGGTTCCTGTGTTCTTGTGGAGGTACCACTTTTCCACAGTCCAAGTCCTTGTTATCCATAAGGCATGGGTGCTGTTCCCACCTGGCATGGGATGGCACTTGTGTAAGATACTTCCTTTCTCACAGTTTGCCTTGGTGGGAGCTTTTGTGGAGAAGGTTACCTAGATTTCCCTCACCGGGCCTGGCATCTTCCTGTTGTTGCTGTCAGTGCTTTCCTCACAGTTTGCCCAGCAGAATTTTGTCCAGTGTGTTAATTCTAAACTTTCACCTCTGGTTAAGTCTGGTATTACTGCCTTCCTTGTTGCCATCTGTGCTTATTCTAAGGTCCTGTTGCAGTGGTTTCCCTTGTGGGAACTTTCTTGTTTGACAGTGTTTGAGACTGTTCATTGTGCTTCTTGAAGTCCTCACACTATCTTAATACAATATCAAAAAGATGAACTTCTGAGAAAAATAGCTGCTGCATTTCACAGGTCAATCTAGTATGTTCACCATCTCAACCAGTAACTGGTGACTTCCCAGTGAGGTCAGTCTGGAGCTGGGATGTGACTGTGAGAGCTGTACCTTAAAGCAGTTTGGGCTCTTAGGCAGAGTGAGACAGGAACTGCTGACCTGTAGCTGCAGCATTTGGTTAACTCTCCATCTCTCCTTCAACCTTATTGTATTCTGAGCATAATTAATATTCTTGGTTTGAGCACATAATAAACCCTGTTTTAGCACAGTTAATGCTTTCAACCTTTGTTATCTTTCAGAATTATCTTGTACCATCAGGATTAAAATAATCTGAGTGTTCCTACTGTCTTTGCCTAGCCACAGCAGGTAACTGGTTAGGAAGACATAACCATATGTAACAGCCAGCCTAGGGGAGAGTCAGCATTTGGCACTTCAGCTGTGTTTCATTTGAGAAATGATTGTGCAGCCTGAACCATCAGTGCACAACTCTCTGTGGGGATTTACAAAGCCTGATGATTTGTTCCTGGCTTCAACAACATTTAGAGCAATGTTTGTGGCCAGCTGATATTACATACCTTCAGATTAACTGGTCTTTCTTAATCCACAAAGATTCAGTAAAGTGCACTGAATAAAATGTGCAGATTGCTTAGGAAACTAGACAATCTAGTATAGATTATATATAATCTAGACAAACTAGACAAAACTAGTATATTAGCTAGGAAAAGCTGCTTTATTGTCTCAAAGTTATGTCCACAGAGGCATGCCACTTCCAGGAGAATCATACCATACCATACACTGGCTGGTCTCACTACTAGGAGGAAATAATACCTAAAATTTGAAATAATATTTGTTTGTATTGATGCATTTTGAAAGACAATTTTTTTCCCTGAAATAACCTTGCTGTTTCTACAGTTGCTAGTGAGAGCTGGACTGTGGCCATGCACAATTTGATGTGGAGTGCTGCAGGACTAGTGCATTAAATGCTACTTGAGCATTTCTCCTTTGATAAATGCAGTAAGAAGGAGTGGCTGCCATAGTTGTGCCATGCAAAAGGACCATTCCAAATAATTAAAAAGTCAGATGAGCTGCTTCTAAAGATGCCCAACAGGTAAGATTGAAAGGTTGTGAAGCCTTATGATTAGATAATTTCCAAAGCTGCAATTTGCCTAAAGACAAATTTTACTTACCTAACTCTCAGATTATGTGACCATTAGAATCCAAAATTTCTGAATGACATACAGGGGGCAACCAGACCCCTGAAGTCCCCAAGCCTGGGAAGAGAGAGAGACACCTAAGCTCTGCTGTGGTTCACAGATAAGGGAGAGGACACAAACTCTACCAAAGGCTCCAAAATTACCCCAGTCCTCAGTGAAGATTCAGGAAAGAAATGCAACATGTGACATCACCAGCCCTTCCCTTTTTCACAGTAACCTCATGGTTAGAGACTCTTTGTTAGGTAAATGTCCATGCAATACAGATCTTGTAGGTGTTGATTTAAGTGTAGCTCACTAAGTTACTGCAGTGCAGCTCCTTCTTTGCCAACTTCTGCTCTGGTGGGCCTTCTGCCAAGCCAGAAGGAGCATTCTCCTAAAAGGGACATCTGTAGACTTAAAGATAACTCAGCTAGCAATTCTAATCACACTGAGATGCAGAATCTGTATCTAAATTGTTATAGGAAACTTGGGCTTCTGCTGATACTCCCATTTTTCAGATAGTGGGATGTTCATCACATTTTTAGGCCTTGCTGTAGCCCAAACATAGTATTTTGCTTCATGTAATTGAAGTTAAAATCTAACAGCTATTTGTCATTGGCCAGAATATTTAAACATGCAGTCACTGCTTGAGATCAATTATAATTTAGATTATTGTAGTAATTCTTGATTTTTAATCTCTGTCTGACATTTAAGCACCTGTGTAATACTACTGCTACCACTACTACTACTACTACTAATAAATCAAATTAATTAATTCAAATGGTACAATAATTAGAGGTACAATAAAGCTATAAGTAGTCTGCCTGAAGATTTTTCCACCTCATAGATAATTAACATTGATGCTGAATTATGTTTTGGCCCTGTCTCTAACCTTTAAGGAACACTACCACAAAGCACTAGTCACAGGAACACAAGGAATAAATCATAAGCTCCTCTGCACCTTTTCTTTCCAAGCCTGTGGGAACATACATGAAGCCATTCCTTTTCTCTCTCTCAGGTCAGGTTTAGGCTATAGAAATCCCTGCTCATTTGATGACTACAACAACTCCTGCTTAATAAATCTCTCCATGTCAGGCTGCTTCCTTCCAGATAGACAGCCACCATTCCAAGAGGACCAGTTTTCCTTCTGTGTAAGGATAACCAGGTAGGGCAGGTAAATCACACCTCCATCCCCTCCTCCTTTTCTCCCTTTGCTGTTTTTCTCCTCATTCAGTCCCAACCATCCAGTCCCAACCCATCCTGCCTCTTTGCTGCAGCTTTTCTGTAATAACTGAGGAACTCCCAAACAAATCAACACATCTGCTCTTTCTGTTCACTTGGGACTCCTGCACAGAATGCAAATTTGCCAGCAACAGTCAGTAGCTAAGCTACAGTCTAGCTACCAGCATTATTTCCACCAAATAAATATTCAGTGTTCGCAAATTTTAAAATACAAACCATTGAGGGACTAGAACCAGGGGCCAGCTCAATCATCTGATGGCCTGGTGCATACAGACCACAGTAACATATACTGCCTTATTTGCTCTTTTTTGGCTTCATGTTAGAATTCTGCCTTCTTGCTGTTCAAGCTTCAACAAAATACAGGACAGGAGGAGTTCCTTTTGCCAAGATCCCTTTTTTTTCTCAGCATAATGCCCCATTCACAACACTACGAAGTTTTTTGCCTCTCTTATTGAAGTTTTTCATTCCTCACGAACACATACATTAGTCCAAGGATGAAAGCAGCCTTAGCAGTGGTTACATTTGCTCACACACAGAAACAGCAGGTGCTCCTCTCTACCTAGTAACACTGGAACAGCAGCTGGAGCAGCAGCACAGACACCTCCTCCCCTGCAAAGCTGGAGGCCACTGCCACCACTCCTCCCACCTTCATTGGAACAGGGAGCAGGAATGCACAGAAGAAAAAGGTGGAGATTTGCAATACTTGGCTGATGATACACCCTGTTGGGACTGACTTTTAAGCTGATCCTCAGGAGTTCTGGCTGGCCTCTTCCATCCCACTGCTCCCTCCTGCTAAGCTCCCAGTTAGTCAGGGGAGGAGTTTTCAGTGAGTGACTGCATCACACCACACAGCCACACCAGGAATTGTGTTTAGCTTTTCTGCAGTTGCACAAAGTCTGCCTTTCTCAGATCAATGGGTAACCAAATCTGTGGCTGTGTCTGCCACAACTCTATGTGCACTGAGCACAAGGGGCTGGCAGTTTATCACTGCAAACAGCCCTCATATCTTTCCTGCCCTGACAAGAGGGCCCCATGATTTTCCTTACATTTAGATTTTCTCTGAACTTCAAAGAGAAGATATTATCAGTTATAACAGTGTTCAAGTACCAGAGGACCCTTGAGAGAGGCCAGCGTCCTCATGTGATAAGGAGAGCTAGCAGTGCCACACAGGCACTCTGTGCTGCCTCTGAACCAGCTACTGATATTTTGGGTGCATCTGCAACATGTTGGGGCAAACACTCCCCAAGGGGTAATGGCTTCATAGTCTGAAAGACAGCAGATTTAGACTAGATATTAGGAAGGAACTCTTTACTGTGAGGGTGGCGAGGCACTGGAACAGGTTTCCCAGAGAAGGTGTGGATCACTGGAAGTGTTTAAGGCCTGATTGAATGGGACTGGAGCAATCTGGTCAAGTGGAAGGTGTCCCTGCCCTGTGGGGATGGAACTGGAGGATCTTTAAGGTCCCTTCCAATCCAAACTATTCATGACTCCATGATTTCATTCTGTGCCGCACCGAACACTCAGGGTGTTTAGTGATCCACTGCTCCAGGCCCTAAATTTATCTGCAGTATTTATTAATCAGGGTGAGGACAATGAGCAGGGATTTACCAGCTCCAGTGGGCTGGAGCAAAGGGGTCCCACTAGGTGGCAATCCAGCCCTCGGCAAGGCTGCGGCGGCAGCGCCGGTGCCACCAGCCGTGCTCAGGCTGACACAGGCCACCGCCGTGTCCTTGCTGTGCCCCGACTTCTCATTCTGGCAGGAATCAAAGCTGTATTATTGTTTGCTCTAATTGTGTGATTTACCTCATGAATTTTCGTTGATATGACAATTAAAAGCTATTAAAAATGGTATTTATTTATGTATTTATTTATTTTAGCTACATATATTCTGTCGGGAAAGGGGGAAGAAAGAAAGAAGCCTTTTTCTTTGTTTGGAATATTTGGCAGGGCTAAAGCACAACTGTCTGCTTTGGCTCCTTAAACCACACATCACATCTGTAAAAACATAGTGGCAAAAGGAGGAAAAAATAATCTGCCATGCTTTCCTGGTGGTTTCTATGAGGCTTTCATGTAAACAATACATTTTCATCAATTATGCATTTAGGTCACAGGAAGAGTTGGTTGAAGGAATTCTTTTGCCATTTCAATGTCGCTGTCAGGAAGAAAATATAGCCAAGCTGATGGAGCTAGAAGGAACACAGTTTTGTTCTGTCCTGATATTTTTCTTCTTCACTTTCTTTACCATCATTCCTATTTGCATAAGTATGTCCTTCAGCATAGCAATGTCTGTGTAGGGAATGCACAGAGGGCCTTTGAGCATGGAAAGGTCTCATTTTGCAATGGCTATTGTAAAACACGTTATTATTTATGTTGTTTACATAAAACAGCATTAGAGAATTGAGTAAAATGCCTTCCCTGTAAAACGTTTGGTCAGATCTGGAAAGCAGCATATGCTCCTTGGTAGTATTACCATATGTAACCTTTAGGCTTCTGTGCAATTTACAACCCCATGTTACCTCCTTAAATATTCTTTTAAAAGTATAATGAGAATTAAGTGCTGAGAAACAGGTTTCACAGCAGCTACCACACAGAACAGGCAGCAGCTGATATTAGCTAACAAAAAATGCCAGAGAAGGCCTTAAGGTCTTACTTCTTCCCTATACTGGTAATCACAGACTTCTCAGAGCACTCGCTTTCTTTTTTCTTGTGAAAAATGCCTGAGAACTTGTGGAAATGCTTCTGGTGCTGTGGTGCATCTTACATGTGCTTAGAAAGTTGAACAAGAAACAGAAAATCAAGGGTCTGGGCTTTTCACTGCTACACCTAAGGAGGCTGACTCCATCCTGCAAACCCTGGCAAAATTAACACATAAAGGCAGAAGGGAGAAGAGAGAGATTGCTGCAATTAGTAGGAGAAAATAGCTCTTCATTCCCACTCCTTCTCCCATCTCTCCTTATGTATTTTATTTACTTTTCTCAAATGTACAATGTATTACCAGCCTTGGGAACAGGGACAAAAAGGAAGTTTCCCACCTCGGAAGTAAATGCCACTGCAGCTAAGATTTCCTGAGCATACTGTGGCCAGCACCATGCATTCCTGTGGCCCAGCTTCAGCAGAAAAGGGAAAAGTCTGCTTTTCTCTCCATTCTTTCCTAACCTGAAAGTCAGGGCTCCAGAGTGAGGAGGATCATAGAGCCAGGTGATGCTTCTCCAGTGCATCACTTCTTCCTTGGTTTGACATTCAGCGGTGCCGGAGCACCAGCTCAGGCTGGGTGACAGAAAGCTGGCTTAGCTAAGACAGACCAAGTTGTCCCTTGTGCTGGAGGCTATGTCCATGAGCTGAGGGACTCAGAGCAAAGCACAAAATGCTTATTTAGAGATCTATAGATGGTCTGAAACATGGCTCCTTAACAGGAGTCAACTTGGGCTAGGAAGTGTGGGGAAAAGATTAGCTGGGAGTAAGTGCTGTGCCCACAGAGCAAGAATACCCTGGGACCAGGGCTGGTGTCTTGACCCAGCACAAATTGCCCTGTACTGCTTGTTTGGATCAGTGTATTTGGCAATGAGTAATTTGCTTCCTGCTGACTCTGAGCAATCCAAGAGGGGTGATGGAGAATTTGTGAAACATCGTTTGAAGATGTCAGGACCAAAGCTCCTTATTACAAAACAGGTACCTTTACAGCCCTGGTCTGAGGTGTTTCTCTGCTGAGAATGAAATACCAAGTATACCTCTTTAATCCAGAGCAATTTTTATTAATTTGTTTTCATTTTGGAAGTGAAGAGCTAAGCACTACTTCAAAGGTTAAGTTTAGCATATTTGTACTAAATATGCATAATCATTTCAGATATTTAAATTGATTCTCAAAATAGTCTTACCATTAAGAAGAAAACCTCCTAACTGCCTTAAAAGTAAAAAAAAAAAAAAGTTAAATTCTGCTATAATTAAAGTTACACATGCAAAATTAGCAGTTCTTCTATGTTTATGAAATAAATTAGTCCTCTGGGACAGAGAATTTGGAGGCAGGGCTCTTTCATGCTTTCCTCTTGGATGTGTCCTATTTTTCACAAGCACTTAAGAATGCATTTCCCAGTATGAATGTTACTTTGGCATTGGAAGGGCTGCCAAGGAAAGTGGTGGATGGACCACCCTTGAAGTGTTTCAGAAATGACTGGATGTGGCATTTAGTTCTATGGTTTAGTTGACATGGTGATGGTGCTCAAACATTGGACTCCATGATCTTGGAGGTCTTTTCCAATCTTAATTCTATGATTCTGGAGAAACCTCTAGGACTTTTATCTAAAGCCTCTGGTTCTGTTGCTTGCTGGATTTCTTCACTAAGTCGATAGTCAATACTGACCAGTAAGAATAAAAAATGCACACTAAAAGTTTTATCTGAGACCATCTGCTAATCCTGGTATTCTCCTGAGAATGACCCCTAAATCACTTCATTAGAAAGAAACACTGGCCTTTCCGAGAGTAAAAGTCTTCATTTCCTTTACTTTTCTTGCAAATACAATAAAGTGGGTCATGCTGAAGGAAAGAAAATCTTTTTGTGACATTTTTGTGAGGAAAAAGCACTCCAAAATATTGCAGTCTCCCCCCACCCAAGAATGTAGTTTTATTGCTTAGTCAAAAGCATAAGTCATTTCTACAGCCCCTCTTAACCCCTTGAAGGCACTTAGACTCAGATCTTTCAATTTCTTCCAAGGCTGTACTAAATTGTGGGAATGAAGTCTTGTCCTTTGTTAGAGTACTAAGCCATCCATTTACTTTGTAGGGCCTAAGATTTACAGCCTGTTTATGAAAGATAAGAAAAATCAGGCTTTGAAATTCCCACCGACAAAGTTTGCAGCAGTGGAAATATTAGCTTTTCTTTTTTACTTTTTCTTACTAGGAATTAATTCTGGTTTACTTTGCTCTAAATCCTGTTTACTTTCTGTTTTCCAGCATTGCTAACAGCCAGAAATTACCTTTCACCTAGAAATGTATTTTTTTCTATTTTTGTGCAACAGTATATATTAAAGCATGTTAAGTGCTTTTAAGCCATAGACTGGCAGGTACTATATAAATATTTATCTTTTTATGATTGCTTTAAGCAGAAGACTCAGAGGTATATAAAAGAAAAAAATAAAATAGCCTCACCTTCTGCCCTTAGTTTTCACATCTATTTCAGTTCAGGAAAAAAAAATCCCTTGCAGAAAGGAAATATTCAAACTGCCTTGCAGCACAAAACAAGGATAATTTCACTTCATGGTAAATTCCCACATTTGCACTCACAGATTATTTAATTTTGAAATGGCCTTTGAAACAGTTTATCCCCAAAAAATGTAACTGAAAGGGTTCATAATAAAACATCCTTTTTTATTATTTTCTTTGCAATAAATCTGTATTCTTTCTTGCTTTTATTGAAGGGCTGTTTATTCAGACTATGTGAGTTGGTGGGTTGATGGAAATGGGAAGGATGCCTGTCTTTGGGAAAAAAATCCATGTGACACTCAGCAGAATATGTGTTTTCTGGACTGTTCTTTTACTATTGTTCCAGGACCACTAAGGTTTACTTAAAAAACCAAAAGTTTCAGAGAGGCCAGGTGCCTTATATTATATGCTTGAGTGTTCCTTCCTGAGTTGCTTTTCCCATTAGAGATTTTTGTCCCATTCCCATTTGAGGTTTGTTTCCTGTTCCTTTTCATTTCACCTTAGCTTTTCATGCAATGACATCCAAATAGAAAGAGACAGTCATTGCCATGGTTTTCACTCTAAAACTGAACTTCCTGGCTTTTATGGCTCATAATCAATCCCATAATGTCCTGTGATTTCTATGTATGAGTGGCAAGAAGTAAAAGGGAGTTTATTTTGCCTGTATGCAGACAGGCCAACTTTCACACATTAGGAGTAGCAACTAATCACCGACAACATTTCCTAAAGTTTATGGTGCTGGCAGACAGCTGTTTTTGTTCCAATGTGATGGTTTCTTTGCAGACTCCTGCTGCCAGCAGTGTCTCAACCACTTTACTAGTGCTCCATGCACCACACATCCTGGACCACTGCCTTTAAAGCTCCTTTCTACTTTATACAAACAAAAGCAAACTAGTCTGCCAACAAATACTAAGGAGACAGACACATTGTTACTGCAGCCATATGCTCTGTGAAAGGGAAATTTCAGTTACCAACACCTAGAACGTAAAGAACAAAGTGATAGTATGGGGCATGAACCCCAGCTCCTTCAATAAATATTTTACCCTTATTTTTTGTTTTGATTTTTCCCCCTTTTAAATCTTGGCCCTTGGAAGGATGAAAATTCACTAAAACTACTACTCCTGATAAAAGAATTAAAAAAAAGGTTACCTATATTCACTGAAAGTTAACCAATGTTACTGTAAATGCATTTGTTCCACGTGTGTTGTAAATGTATAGAAGTGGGGCCTTGCCTAAGCAATGGTTGATAATATTTAACAGCCCTTTAGTATTTGACTTGATTAACATGGAGCTTAAGAGACTGAGGAAAGCATTCATTTGATCTCTGCAATGCTTTGTCTATAATCTCCCATCTGCAAACTTGTCCTGATGCTCCTTGTCTTCAAAGACTTCCAAAGCATGTCCTTGAAGCTGAGAACACACCCCACTGCTGACAGCCCAAGTGCCTGTCTTTAAACAGAGCTGGTGCTGGAAGATTGGCATCCTATGCTATGGATACTGTGAGGCTGAGCCCACAAACACCAGTCAGCCTGAAGGCAAAACCTTCTAGAAAATAAATAGGTGAAAACCTTCAGAAATTCAGCAGAACTCTGAACTGCAGTCAATTACTAAATACAGGAGAAGAAACAAGTGGATTTTCCCTTTATCAAATCATTAAACAATCATCTCCAACTAATGAGGTGTAAAACTGAACATTTGAAGTGGACTCACTTTCCTTCTCTCCCACTGATACAGACACATTTGCAATCATGTATATTTGTTCAGTACAGTCATGCTGGTTTTAACTTCCATCTAATTATTATTTATATGATAATAGTTTCTAGGAGCCCAGACACAGAGCAGAAGGCTGCTGTGCTAAATGTAGAATACTTGCAAAAAAATTTATTCAATCACAAAGATGACAGGAAATCCACCCAATAAATTCAGTGTTGGTATGGCAGTTGCTTCTAATTAATCTCCTATGAAAAAAATACAGTAGCAAGCATATTTTACTAAAAAAAAACAAACCCTCAATCTTAAATGTTGCATGATTTGTTGGAGAATCTAAATGCACGTTACATTTTAAAATTCATTGAAAATATTTATTTATTTTTTAGAAACCTTACAACCACAGGCTCAATAAGTAATGGGTGAAGGCATTACTTTATTTGTCTTTTATGTGAGCAATTGTGATTGCATGGAAAAAAAAAAGAACAAGTCCCAAATGCAGGAATTTGAGAGAAATTCTGTGGGTCCTCCATTACACAAGAGTTTGAACTTGTCAGTTATAATGGCTTTGTGTTACTTCTAAGGGACGTAGATTTAAAGAAACTGAAATAAATGAATAATGCTTCTTTTGGAAGGTACCTAATGCAAAAAAAGAAAACATTATCCCAAAAGACACCAAAAAGCACTTTTCTCAAGCAGGAAAGAGCTCCTTGGCTCTTGCAGAACTGCTGGAAAGGATTATCAGAAGCTACTTAACTAGACATCAAGGGATGTCCCTCCTCCAGGGAAGTTTAGATTGGACATTAGGAAAAAGTTTCTTCACAGAGAAGGTAAGCACCACATTGGACCAGTCTGCCCAGGGAAGTGATGGAATCACCATCCCTGGAAGTGTTCAAAAGGCATGTGGATGTGGCATCTGGGGGCACGGTTTAGTGGTGAACTTGGCAGTGCTGGATTAATGGTTGGACTCGATGATCTGAGAGGTCTTGTCCAACATAAATGATTCCATGATTCCTCAGGTGGTTTCTCCAGTGACTCAAAGGCACTGGCACAGCTCCTGCCATGCTCCTTTCCATGAGATCACTGGAGCTACTGTGGCTGGGCAATACCCACTCAGCTCTGAACAGCCTTTGGTCCCAGCCACATCCATCATAATGCAAGGCTGTGGTGAGGGTGGGTTTGATAATCAGGTGAGGGGAAGAAAGAAGACAAATCTCAGCCATGTTTTAACTGCTGGCCACAGGCACAGTATAACCAAACTTGTAGGTGCACAGCTGGCTAAATACAGCAGGCACTGGAACCACTTCACATCAACTAGAGTCCTGTTAAATGCTTTAGTGTATTCCTATTGGGAATGGTGCCTGGTGGCTTGTTTTAGGGCTCAAGCCACATTAGGCAGAGCATCACTCTAGACCCTGGAGAGATTAATCTCCTCCAACAAGCCCAGCAAGTGCAGCCTCAGCAGAACTCTACGGGGTGTGATCTGTCTCTACTCCCCTACCAGGCTTTGTTTTCAGCCAGTGGGCAGATTTTCCCTTGCCCAAAGGAAGACAAACATCCCTAGTGGTGCTACTTCTGAAACCTCAGGGGTCCCCCACTGTTAGCTGTCTGCCTGAGGAAGGTCACTGTGCCTCAGTAGTGGAAACAAGGGCTCAGAATTAAAGGCAAGAGCAAAGCTGAGGCCCTCCTATGGGGCCACATAACAACATCCATCCTATGGATTGGCACAAAGCAGGACAGGTAACCCTGGAGAGGCACCCTTCGTGTCAGACCTCTGACCTGGGTGTGCCTGTGCTCCTGGGATCCTCTTGCAATCAAAGAGGCAGCAAGCCTCTGCTCTGAGCTATCTGCTGGATGCTGTGCTGTTTCTGCACTGGCTGCCTAGGGAACCAGCATCCCCTGCCTGGAAACATAAAGGTCTTAAATGCCTTAAGTAGATCGTGTGAGAGACTCCCTCCTCTGCTTCACCTCATCAGTGGGCTGGCAATTGGTGGTAACACACACAGGTGAGAGGAGAACAAAGGAAATCTGCTTTATTTCTGGAAGAAGAAAAAGAATGCTCTATTTTTCTTTTAAAATACTCAGGATTACCGATTCATTTATTCATAGTACTTGGGTTTTAATCTGTCAGGGAATAATGACCCATTATTTTATACTTATGGGAAATGACACTTTCTAGTACCTGGTATTTGCAGCTGTCAAATTATATATGTCAGCATCTGTCACTCTCCAGCGTTACTTAACAAATGAGTTTTGCATATCCCAATGAGCTTCTACTAGAATGGAGAAAAATATTAACACCTCTTCTGGCAGCTCCACAGACTGACTGCTTTTTGGCGTATTAACTTCTGCTTTGTATAGTCTTACCATATACAGCCTAGGCTGCATTTTTACAAAGGTTGTAACTGGCCTATCAAATACACTAATATACATATTTCTGCTTCAATTAATTATTTTGCTTTCCTAATTTGACTGACTTAATGAAAAATGAAAATGACAGTGTTAGATAACAGAGAATCACAGAGAATCACAGACTCATTAAGGTTGGAAGGGAACTCTGGAGATAATCTAGTCCAACCACCCCCAAGGCAGAGTCTCCTAATGCAGGTGGCACAGGAACATGTCCAGGTAGGTTTTAAAAGTCTCCAAAGAAGGATATTCCATTACCTCCCTGGGAAGCCTGTCCCAGTGATTGTTACCTTCAATGAAAAGAAGTTCTTCCTCACATTGAGATGAAACTTCTTGTGCTTTAGTTTATGGCCATTGCTCCTTGTCCTGTCTCTGGGCACCCCTGAAAAGAGTTTTGCACTATCCTCTTGCAACCCACCTTTGAGATATTTATATGCCTTAATGAGATCTCCTCTCAGTCTTCTCCAGGTTAAACAGGCCCAGCTCCCTTAGTCTCTGCTCAAGAGAGATGTTCCAGACCTCTAATCATCTTCGTGTCCCTCTGCTGAACCCTCTCCTGTAGCTCCTGGACCATACTTGGAGTATCCAGTTTATAGCTCATCCATACACAGAGGCAAGACCCTTCTTTTGTAGATATTCTTTACACAAGCTCACAGAAAGAGCCCTTTTCTTCCTCTGTCACAAATTCTTCATATTTTTCTACATTGCAAACTGATACAAACTTTTAAAAACAACTTATCTACTGCAACATAGAACAAAGTTTAGCTGGACACAATATACCAACACAAGTGGGCAAGCACACCATTAGCACAAGGGAACAACTTTGCTTTAAGGCTCATTGCATCACTGTGATTCAAGTAAAACAAAACAGGACAGAAGCCAGACAAGTCAAAGAGCAAGGAACAGGTGATGCTGCTCCAGGGAGGAAGTATATTTTTACCATACTAAAAGGCATATTAGGATTTTTTGATTTCTTTTTTTTTATACAAGAGAGACTCCAATGACAGCTCATATTCATCACTAATGAGCTTTCCAGAACTATCCTGACTTTTGGGCTCTTCATGCAATCCCTGGACCTGTCTTAGAGACTTGAATCTACCCTAAGGCTAGAAACTTGGAAAGGGGCAACATATGGGGCTTTGGTCTAGGCCTTTGCTACAAATGGACCAATACACTGTCACCTTGATTTTAGGGAAAATGACTGTGGTACATTGAAGCACCTGTATTTTTAGTATTGAGTTCTGTGCATTCTAACATGATGTGTTAACTTTTCTCACTGGAATTTCTGTGAGGGAGAAGTGTGATTTCCTCAAGTGAGTCATGCAGAGGAAAATTCCTGTTGAACTTTCATGTCTAGACACAGCTGCTCTTTGTATCAGACACAAAACCAACATATTTTAGAATCACCCTCCATATTTTAAAGAGGATCCTCTTTGCTGGGATTCTCTACTGTGATGCACGGGATTTACCAAATCTCAGTAACTATTGGCACTTCACAAGTCTGTAAGCCTATGTGTTTTCCATGACTACACACATGGAAGTGCTCAGGGCCAGGCTAGATGGAGCTCTGGACAACCTGGCCCAGTGAAAGCTGGCCCTGCCCATTCCAGGGCCACTGGAACTGGGTGATCTTTAAGGTCCCTTCCAATCCAAACCATTCTGTGATTCCATGACTGAAACACTGAGTTAGCAACAAGTAGGACTGATCTGCCAGAAGTCTATTCCCACCTTGCTTCCTTCATAGACCTACTTTTCTACAGTTCAAATAGATGAAAATTCATGCACCAAAAAGGGATGAAAGTTACTGGATCTTTCCTTACACCAAATTGAACTTCATATCATCACAGCTGAGTCCCGAAGATTTCATGAAGTTTTCTGCTGATGAAACTGGTGAATGCCACCCACAGGCAAGAGAAATCCCTACAGGTAGCTGAGACCTGAAGGACAAGGTAGTGAAAATCATCATCCTGCAGCAAGTCCCAGAAACTAAAGCTGGCTTCTAGTTCCAGTTTACTCATACCCACAAATATCTGTGTCATTACACAATACATTCAACCAAGGAAATAATTTAAGTTGTTCCCTTGGTCATACCATTTTAATAATTGAGCAGAAAATCAACTCTGATATGTTTCTTTCCACATAGTATTACATATGAAAAAATATATATCTGTGAGCTAATAGCCAAAATGGAAAGCCAAGACAGAAGATAGAGCAATACTACAAAGAAAAATAAATCATTGATGTCATGAGTTCACCAAATACTGCTATTAAAAAAGGAGAATTATTTTCTGGAATTCTTCTTCTGTTGTTTCCTGGTCAACGTTGGTGATCAGATTCAAACTGGATATATGAAATTTCTTTATATCCTGAAAGTAAAAATTTTCAGCAAAATTGATATTCTTAAATAGCACTTCTTGGACTACTTAAGGACTCATAGATTTGTCTGACATATCCTAATAACAGTGATTCCAGTTATTTGTTTTGGAGTTTGATTTACAAAATTTTTTTCTCAAGCCCTTCATTTATGCTTGTATTGACAAAAGGAAAAAAAAGTACCAGTATTCATAGGGACTGGAAAATATTTTAGCAATATTTCAAATATTAGCCATGGGATTAAACTAACTAAGGAGATACCTGCACTGTAGATGTCTTCTAACTCTGAACTAATTAGCTTTGGTTTCCTCAATGTGGAAAAGAATAGAGGTATTACAGCACAACCCTGAAGGTAGCATCTAAATAAAAATCCAGGGAATCTTACCACTCATCCAATTCTCTCTGTTAATGAAGGAACAAACATGGAGTAATGAGATGAGCTGTAAGTATCTATGGGGCAGAAATCTAAAGTAAACTCAGAGGAATTCTAAGATCAGAAAATACAAAGATTAATGTGCATCAGGTTACCCTCATGTTTATAGGTGATCAGCTCTGTACTTATATGGAAACCTGAGTACTCAGTGTTCCTTTTCATGGGATACTGTGGGCAGTAGGGATTGTGTGAGCAGCACGTTTAACAGGGAATAAGTTTGCTAGATCAATAAAAATAAGTAACAAGAAATATCAACAACAGAGATGAGCTTAGCAGATAATTGATCTCAGTTGGCAAAGGCTCAAATAAAAGCTCTTCAGTGAAATCACCAATAGTAAACCATGAAATCAGAGCCACTGACCTGAAGCACAGGCTAGACCTAGCATCACAGTATTTTTACTCTTCTAAAATGCTTAAAGACAGTCTTTCATGTTTTAGCCATTTGGACATTAATTCATCATGTTTTAGTGTGCCTACAAAACCTTTTTCAATTGGGCAAATGACCAAAGTAAAATATAAACCAGCAGTGAACTAATGTAGTTTGTGTGTCATTAAAGAACATGCATGATAAATTTTGGATTTTAAATACAATGAATCAGTCATTTAAATTTAATATAAGCAGCATAATTTAATTCTGCTTCATTAGCCTATATAAACACAATAAAATCTGTCAAATGCAAACAAAG
This sequence comes from Ammospiza caudacuta, assembly GCF_027887145.1. Classification (NCBI taxonomy): domain Eukaryota; kingdom Metazoa; phylum Chordata; class Aves; order Passeriformes; family Passerellidae; genus Ammospiza; species Ammospiza caudacuta. The sequence goes on from NC_080594.1 coordinate 101,154,080, forward strand.
GGCCTCCTAGAGGTGATATTTTAATTGTAATAAAACTGTCATCTAGATTAATAGGCCAGTGGAACAATTAATTTCTTCATAGAAGTTAACACCGTTCTAGAAAATGAGCTTTGGGTTTAATTTCTCCTGATGCTTTTGTGCTCAGGAAACAAGAACTTTGCTTGCAGTAGAGAGCAGAAACAATGGAAACAATCTGCTCCATAGCCCATCAGAAGGAAAAGAAGGCAGGGTGAAGGTCTGGGTTACAGCACAAAGCTCTGCTTCTACTGCTTCCTTTAGACTGTTGCATTTAACATAAATGAGCCTGTAGCTTAGAGATGGGATTTAGGGAAAGATCTTTTGAGCCAGCCAAACATCATCCAGTATACTTTAGCCAGGCAGGAGGAGGGGGTTTTCCCATATGTCCCCTGCATGGACCAGGGCACCCCAAATGCACACCCAGAGTCCCCTGGAATATTGCCTCCCACAGGAGTCCCTGTTCCCTCAGATGGGGGGTAAGTTACCACTCAGCAACGCACACTCACTAACAAAATTGTACCTGCACTTCATTCTGGTTGCCAGTGGAAAAAATATATCAGTTTTAGAATTTTTTTCCCCCTTAAAACCTTAATACAGCTTGTGGCTTATTTTAGTTGGCTGAGAAACAAAACACTGAGCTCTGCCACTGATTGGCTTTAATTGCTTCACTAGATGCCTTTCAGCTGGTGACTATGAAATGTTCACAAGTGATAGAATCTAATTCCAGCTGGGACAGTTGACTATCAGAGTCTAATTTTATTGGATTTACCTCCCCCTCCCCTCTCTTGTCCATATACATTGGTGCTGCTTTTCCATATTTTATCACTTCATCTGAGATCCTTTGTAGTCTATACAGGGAAAAAAGCAGTGAGGGCCTCTTTCATCAGCTTGTTGTGAGAGCACTATCCTGCACTGATGAGAAAAATCATCTTTTGTGTTAAAGAGTTATGTGAAATTGTTTACATTATCCTTTGAATTTTAATCCCTAAAAGCATTTCTTTCCTAAAAATAGAGCTGCATACTTTCTAAGCCATTTAGCAGCCAGACAGTAAAACACTAGTGTGCCTTTGACTCTGTTTTATTAATATCACACTTGAAAAAGAAATATCTCTGTGCTCTTCTGAGTGACAGAAACAATATAAAGATTTAACTGGGGACAAGAAGCATTGTAATTTCTTTACCAAAGAAAATAATCTGCCACAGATTTTATGGATGTATTTACGGTTCTTCAAAGCCACTTTTTAAACTGTGTCAGTCCCTTGGATTTCTTCATCCTGGGCTGGGAATCTCTGCTGCATTAAGGGGCCAGTGGCTGCTCTTTTATTTGACTAACTGGACACCTGTTCCTGCCAAAGCCATTACTCAAAACATTCATAGCTGAGAAGGAACCGTGAGAGCTTAAATTTCCAAAGGTTGTGATTTCAAGCACTAAGACAGCCTCAACATTTCTGACAAGGCCCTCCTGCATCTCTCCAGAGCCGGCACACTTGTCCCCCAGCTGCAGGAAAAGCTTGGCTCCTGGAGCCAGTGCTGCTCCCTGCACTTGGGGAGCCCAGGAGGGTGTTTGCAAAGTTGCCCACAGAACAGGTCAGACACATCCTGATGATTGGTACAGCCCCCTAGAGTTTCCCTCCGTTCCTCAATGCACAGCCCTCCCTGCCAGGCATTGGATCTTGGACCAGAGAGAACATCCATCTTCCAATGACTCAGAGATGTTTTTAACAGAAGAAATGTTCTGGAAGATAAAGTGCTGCATTGGCCTTACTAGATAAACTTTCACCTATGTTAGACACTTAATGAATCAGAGAATGGTTTGGGTTTGAAGGGTCCTTAAAGAGTATCTAGTTCCAGCCCCCTGCCATGGGTAGGGGTATCTTTTATTAGACCAAGCTGATCAAAGCCCTGCCCAACCTGGCTTTGAACACTTTCAGGGATGGAACATCCACAACTTCTCTGTCAATCTGTTCCAGTGCCTCACAACCTGCACTGTAAAGGATTTCTTCCTATCACCTAATCTTAAACCTATCCTATTTCAGTTTGAAGCCATTCCCCCTTGTCCTGTCACTACAAGCCCTTGTAAAAAATCCTTCTACAGCTTTCTTGCAGGCTCCCTTCAGGTACTGAAGGTACTACTGTAAGGTTTCCTGAAGCCTTCTTTTCTCCATAATGAAAAACTCCAAATCTCTCAACCCATCCTCATGAGAGAGGTGCTCCATCACTCTGATCACCTTCATGACCCTCCTCTGGGCCCACTCCAGCAGGTCCAGCTGAACCAAAACATTTCCACGTCCCTCTGAGTTTCATTATTGTGGTTTTCTTGGCCCCCAGAGGACACCTGAAGATTCAGAATTAAAGGCCAGTGTATTAAAATATCTTACAAGGTTACAAGATCTCTAGATATCACCCTTATTTTGTAGATGAAGGTAAACACAGTTTGTGCAAATTACAAACACATAAGAGACAAAGACAATTTTAACAAGTTCAGGACGATGGGTTTCTGTCCTTGAGGAGCACAGCCAGCCAGCTGGTGGGCAGAGTGGGGTGGGAAGAGGAGAGCTCCCCACCACAGCCAGACGTTGTTCTGCCCCAAAATCCCTCTGGGCTCACTCCTGGGACGCTGTCTGTGCTCATGTCAGCACTCACTGGGCTGAGGGGATGGAACAGGGGCTCAGGTGTCCCTCCTGCTTACCCTGCACCACCAGCAGGCACCAGAGCTTCTCCAGCACCACCCCTGCCATGGCCCCAGCCATTCCCAAATGTTTCTGTGTTCACAGAATCCAGGCTAAAGCTGTAAGCCATTACAGATAATTTCAGCCTCCAGGGAAAATGTAAAGGTTCTCTCTAAAGTGGTCACATTCCAGTTGAGCTGGGAGTGCAGGAGTACACACTGGCCCATGCCTCTTCCTCTGAGGTGCCTCCAAACATCTCTACCTGGAGCCCTGGGTGTGTCTGCACAGAGAAGTGTAGCCAAGGCCAAGACACTCCTTTTTGGAGGCAGCTGAGTCCCTGAAACAGGCTGGGATCACAAAAGCCCGTGAAGTGCTCTAACAAAGTCCACCTGGCATATTTTCACATTGACATGATTGTATAGCTTTAGGAAGGGAGTTTGTTTTTAGCTGGCCACTTCAGACAGGAACCTGTATAAACACAGTTCTGTGCAAATATATATACAGCCTGTGCAAATGTTAGGATACTATGCATGCAAACAACCATATCATTCACTTCTCCTCAAAGTAAAAGGTCCCTGGAGCAAACATTGATAATTGCCTTTGTGAGAGTATGATGTCATTTTTTCAGTTGAATTTAAAGGTAAAAATGAGCTGCAGTAAAACTTACCTTCCAAAGGTTTGGTTTCAAAATGCATCATCACAGAGACTGTCAGACTGTGGTCAGTTTATATGGGACTGGAAATTGTTTAATACAATGGAATTTAACAATACAATCAGCTAATGCCTTTCTTAAGATTTTATGAGAGTGCTACCAGCTGAAATCAGTTGGTTTAAGTAATTGATGAAAACTATGGAAAACATTTTCCCCTTTCTTTGTGCTCTCTTTTGTTTTCCCGGAGTTTAAAATTATACTGTTTGTGTGAGCCTTTTATTTAGCAGGAGAGCGATGGAATAATTCCTGTACCTTTTTATAGCAGGAGGTAGTACTGTAAATAAAACAGTTATAAATTCATCATAAGGAGTTTAAGTTTATCACATCAAGTTCTTCCTAAAATAGCTGTGAGTCATTCATACTCCTGTTGGCATATTACAGTTTTATCCATTGGGAATCTTTAAATACTCTCTCACATATTTTTGATTTAATGCTAGAATGAAACCAAGCAGTAGGGCAGCAATCAGCCATTTCCAACTGGTTGAAATTCAGCAAGTTTTTTATTCTGATCACTTAACATAACTGCAAGTCACTTGAAGCACCTGCATAATTAACAGTATGCTTGGCATTGATAGGTGGAGTGCCAGCAATGATGCCTTTAAGCACTGACACTGGCATTTGTATCTTCTTTTGGCTTTAAGATGTATCAAGGTCTGCTAAATGTATAACAAAATTCACTCAGGTACCTGCAAACACTTACGGTTCTCCTGCTTAGCAGAACCAAGGACATGGGGCTTGTTCTGCAGTTCTGCAATTTGTTCTGGCTGTGGCACACTGGCTATTACATACCTAAAAAAGAAGAGATTTTTCCTGTTGTAGGACCTCCAGACTGAAGTTAAAAGAGTGACATCTTGATCAACATTAATGAGTAGTCTCATCTCTTGGCAGTAGAGAATCATATTTTTGGATCCTCAATGAATGTAAGATGTGATGTAAGAGCAGCTCTCACTAAAATAAGTTGAAATTTTTTGTACAGATATTACTGGATCAAGTGATATCTGATATATCATCAATATATCACATGTAACTGCTAGCAAAAGAATTGAGAATCAAAGTATTTCCCTCTTCTTTGATCATTTGTGTGGTTATGGTTTATTTTCCATCCAAAAAGGAATTGGAGAATCACATTTACTAAAATTTCCATTGTTCATTAGCCTGAAGTATTTTTCTTTGGGCAGGGAGGAAAGAAGAAAAAAGGGGGAAAGGAAGATTAATAAAATGGAAATAGCAGATTTGGTTCTGTCTACAGATGCTTAAAAGACAAATTTCAACTTTGCACATGTTCATAGAAATATTTCAGTTTCAGCTGACTTCTGCGTGGTTCTCCGGCTGCATGCAAAAACAAATTTAATGGCAAAACTTTTGTTTATACAAAGGGAGTACAAGAAGGAAACGTAGGTCAAAACCAACAAAACCTAGCTGATATTTCTCCTGTTTTGTTTCACCCCCACCTTTTCACAGCATAGTGCACAGGAAAACTCCTGGACTCAAACCAATCCTCATCCATCATTTAGGAAATGCAGAAGCAGTAGTGCTGTGGGAAAATGCAAAGGTCTCTTTTTTAACTTGTACTTGGATATAGCAGATGGGATTTTCCTACTGGATAAGCCAATGTTAAAAAAATAAAAAAACCACAACAAAAAACCAGAGGAAATCTGGGACAAAGTCACTGGAAAAAATAATTAAAGATCACAGATGTATCAAGTACTGCGTATGATTATATTAAAGGGCAATGCAGTTTTACAGCTTGAGACCAGGGGATTTCATTATTTTCTTAGAAGCCAATTATACCAATGTAAATTGCATTTTAATTAATTAATGTATTTTTCCATAGAAGGGTTAGAAAATTCTAAAAAAGGGTTGAAGGATATATTTAGGAATTTTCAGTTGTTCCAAAATTTTTCTTCTAAATCCAGAACTGGACACACCATACTCTATCAAATAAATGAATTGGAGGCAGCTTGTGTGTGTTATGTGCTCTGCAGTAGTCAAATGACTGTCAAAAAGAAAAAATAATGTACTTGAAGAGAAAATACCTTTCTACTAGAGAAAATTAAGGTTCATATGTCACTGAAGTTTATTAAAGCTGGGCTCAATGCCATGTTTTGCCTTGATCCTTCAGATTCCAGTAAAAGATTGATTTTTTTTTCCCCCAACAATTAAACTCCCCTGCCATTCTTACAATCATGCAGAATGATAAGTGTTAGATTAATAACAAATTGCTTACATTTTTTTCTGAGTATGAGGTTGATTTTGTAACATTAAGTATTTTCTTTCTTTTCTCTGTCATGTATTTTTGGCTGCTGAAGCCATACAGAGGCATGTCATGTATTTGTCCTATGACAAATTTGCTATTCTTAAGGAAAACCACACTGGCTGTGTTGGAGGTAGAATATGTGGACAGGGGCCACTATTCTGCGGCTTTAGCTTCAACTTTTTCTGGTTGTTGCATACAAAGACAAAAAAAATGTGCAGACAAAGCTATTTCTGTGTAGAACTGAGATATTTCTCTTTGCATGGAGAAGAGAACAAGGCCTCCAGCAGAAAACTCAGCAGTGCTGCATAGGAAGAAGTTGTATGTGATTAAGTGAATAAATGCAGAGTTTATTTTTTCCCCTTGTGAAGAGCTACCTGCCATAACCCTTTTACCCTTTAGCTTTATGCCCGCTGTTATTGTCTTCCTCTTCTATGCTTTTTTTTACCATTTTCTCTGAATGCTTCACTGGAGTCCTTGGAGGAGATAATTCTTCTGGGAGTTGCCTGTGGTCAGTGCAAGAGGGACAGAGAGCTACAGCTCAAGAAGGCAGATCTAGCAGGTCCTAAAACACATGTCTAAGAGAGGTGGCTGAATTCTCCTCTAAAGGTTTCTGGCATTCTTTTAATCAGAGGATGAAAGTTTAGGCCAGCCCATTTTTAGGCATACGAAGATGGTTCCCACTTGGACTGAGCACTATGGACATAAATAACCTTTCCCAAACTAGTGAAGTAATTCTGGGCTTTATCCAGTCCGAGATACAGAGATCTGGTTGTTATAGTAGCTGAGAAGAGCTTCAAAGAAGTTATTTCCCACTTAAATTTTTCAGTCAAACTATGAAGGCTTACAAATTAATAATTCCCAGATGGCATGAGAGGAGTTGCTAATAAAATTCTTTTTTTTCTTCTTCTTTCACCTCTGTAGATTTAAGTAAGACATGGATAGGCAGTTCAGGCTAAACATCAGCATCAAACCTTTAAACTGACACAGTTACACCAATTTTTCAATTCTATGTCTAGCTGCAGGAAAGCTTGTAAACTGATTTATGGAGTTCCATATGCATAGTGACAGCTGTTTTCTCACCCGGACAAAATCCATGACCATAGAATCATTGGATCATTTGGATCATTTAGGTTGGAAAAGACCTCTAAGATTATCAAGTCCAACCATTAACCCAGCCCATCCTTGTTCACCAATAAACCATGATCACAAGTGCCACATCCACATGCCTTTTGAACACTTCCAGGGATGGTGATCCCACAACCTCCTGGGCAGTCTGTTCCAATGCCTGATCACTCTTTTACTGAAAAAATGTTCTTAATATCCAATCTAAATGTTCTCTAGCACGACTTGAGGCTGTTTAGTTTTGACTTGTCACTTGGGATAAGAAACCAATCCCCACATCTCCTTTCAGGAGTTGTTGAGAGAGAGAACATCCCAGTGAACCTCCTCTTTTCCAGGCCAAACAAGTACAGCCACCCCTCTAGACCCTTCACCAGCTCCACTGCCCTTCTCTGGACTCGCTCCTGCACCTCAGTGTCCTTCCGGAACGGAGGGACCCAGAAGGGGACGCGGCATTGAAGGTGTGTCTCTCCAGTGCTGCCTACAGGGGGACAAGCACGGCCTGGTCCTGCTGATCACACTGTTTCTGGCACAGAACTCTGGCATTTTTGGCTGCCTCGGCACATGCTGGCTCATGTACAGCAGCTGTTGATCAGCACCCTGAGGTTGCTTTCTGCAGGGCAACTTTCCAGCCACTCTTCCCCCAGTCTGTGGTGCCGATGGTGGTGTTGTGACCCAAAGGCACTTCACCTTATTGAGACTCACACAATTGGCCTCAGCCCATTGATCCAGCCTGTCCAGATCCTTCTGCAGATCCTTCCTACTCTCCAGCAGATTGACACTTCCTCCCAACTTTGTGTTGTCTGGAAACTGACCGTCTTTAATACCCTCATCCAATTCATTGATAAAGATATTGAACAGGACTTTTCCCAAAACTGAGTCCTGGGGAACACTGACTGGTCAAAGACTAACTGTGTGGAGAGCTCAATATTTTTTCAATATGTGCTGTCAAGGCTTAGTGCAGTACAACATTTTTGGCCTCTGTCCTGCTGATGGGCAGGTAAGGAATTTCATGCCTTCCTGACATCAGGAGCTGCTCAAGTGGCTGCTGCCCTCTCCTGCCCTTCTCTGCAGCACCTTGCATGTGTTGAGAATTGTGGCTGTACACAAGAACAGCATTGCTGTTCACACAGCTTGGTCTCTGGCTGCTTTCTTCCAGTTAGCGTAGTTGTAAATGTCTTCATTATCTACATACACATATAGAAACTGCAGCAAAGGAATTCCTTCACAGACCAACTACCAAGAGACCAGGGGTGAAGGACTGAGCTGCTTTGTCTCATGTTTCTTCAGAGCTGGGGGTACTTGAGCTGGAGAGTTTGAGCTGGAGAAAGCCCTGGAGATAAACTTCTGATCTTGCATGGGCTGGGATTGCTGGCTAGGAGACAGCAGATGCCTCTGGCTGGAAAATGCTCTCCTAAAGACTATTTCAGCATCTTAGGTTGTTGCAAACCTTCCATTTACATTCCCTGCCTACAAAGTTTGCCATATGAAATATCTAAGCCTTGCATTAGTAAAGCAGACCTGTGTATAGACTGGGTGCTGAAATTTTCATGCAGAATCTGCTTTGTCTTGTTTATTTTTAATAGCTCATTTACAAAATAAAAGTGGAGATATCAGCTGAATTCCTTTGTTTTTTTTTTTTTTTTCTTTTTATTATACAATTCACATGGCTCCAAGACAATTAAAAGAAGACAGACAGCAAACTCCAAAAATTAACACTGCTGCAAATACCAATACAGTCTTCAGTGAGTTGAACTGTGAGGCTCTTCAAGGCTCAGGCATATTCTCTTCTAAAATGTATTCATGAAAATGTGTATGTATTTCTTCCCTCCTTACCCAAGATTTTCACAGCATTGCTGCTTATACTAAAAATTGTCTTCTTCCTCCTTTGACCGTTTTTTTGCATTATTCCCTTGAAACAAAGAAATCAGAAAAAAAAAAAAAAAAGAAAAAAGAAAAAAATATAAAGGAATATTGGTAAGGGCTCCTGTTCTGTCATCTGGGGATTATTAGTTTACAAACCCTCAACCTTTGACCTGGCATTTTTGCTGCAGTCTGAGTGAAGAACAAGCTCCCTTTGAAGCTCTCCCCATCATGTCCCCAGGAATGCAGGATGGCCAGGCTCTGACTGCTGAAAGCCTGGATGAGTTATTGGAGCAGGTTTCACTGGCTCAGGGCGGGGGCAGGGCTCCTTCCCCCTATGAACAATTAAGAGGGATCCATCTCATCCTTTTTTTCTTTTTCCTTTGTACAAGCTGCCTATCTATTCTCAGTATTCATCAAGGAACCCTCCATGGAGACGTGCAGGCACCCAGAGAGAGCATTTCAGCTGACACAATAGGATGTGCCTGGAGGTGATTATTTTTCTCTGCTGAATGTGGAGGGAGACCATACAGATGATGTCTGATCAGACAAAATCAGCCAAGAAAAGATTCCAGTTTATAGACACAATTTGAAAGAAGGCCAGACCCTTATTTCTTCAATGTTTGCAAAACCTCTCTGTTACCCAGCACTGCCACACTCAGCACTCCAGAAAAAGAATTTGGGGATTACTTCTCCAAAAGAAATATGTTCATTTGTGTGTTTTTAGCCAAGCTTGGTATAAACCATTAAAAGTCCAATCTCGGGTTTTTTTTCCTTCTTGTTCCAAATAAGCAAAGAAGGCTGAGGGAGTCTCATTTCCTATAATTTGAAAAAAAAAAAAAAACTGGTGAAATCTTGGTACTCCAAACAGAATTTCTGAGTTTCACAATTTCTGACAAATTCTGAAATTTCACAAGAATTTACACTACTTACAATTGTCTTGAAATCATCCAATATTCAAGACTTTTCTTTTTTTAAGAAGAGAAAATAGTGTTTTAGCCACTATGATTACAGAGAAAAGGTAAAATATGCATATGACTAAAGTGCACTTTAAAATGTAATAAATATTAAAATAACCTATGTTAATTACATTAATATGTTCAGTCTGTTCTAGTCCATTTGGTTCTGTTCAGCTTTACTCTATTCTACATATTTACATTAAGACTCAGCCAGGAGGTAATGTGTACATGTTTTCAGGGCAAGGAATAAATTCATTAAAATAAGATCAAGATCACAAGCAGGGCATGGAAAAACAATCATGCATGAAGAAATGAATGTATTCCACAGGAAATATGCAAGAGAAACAGCAGTTTCCCAGTTGCTTCAATGTGTATCCTATATGCTATTTTAAGGACCTACATTTTCCCAGAAATACAGATGTCAACAAGCATACTTTTCAGAGATATGAGCTTCATTCCTATAAGCTATTGCAGAGGGAAAAAAGGTACCGAATAAAAACAATGAGACCTATTGTTTGGAGTAGCATTATCTTTTATAGTCACTTTATTAATGGAAAATTAAAATTTTGCACTTGTTTTATTCTTTCCTAATTTGAAAAGCACTAAATGGTTACTCTCTAGCAAGTAGCAAGTGTATCATACTCTTAAAAATCTGAAACTTACTGAGTGCGAAAGGAGAGTCCCTTTTTGGAAAGAAAACCGAGTACTTTGGAAAGAAAAAGAGTACTTCCCATTAGTCCCTGCTTTATTCTAAAGGGCATCCTAGTTTAAGGCACTACAATATATGAAGTTAAAAGACACAGGAGCAGTGGGCACAGGACCAGCAGAATCCTGGAGAGCCCCACAGCTCTTCCCTCCCCACAGCTGCCCTCCCAACAGCTGTCAGGTGGAATCAGGCTTCCAATTTGTAGCACATTCTGAATGACAAATCATCATATGTTTTACCCAGGAGACATCCCCAAACCAGACAGAAATTCCCCAAGTTGCACAAGACAACTTCACTAATGCACTGAGGCTGAAATGGAGACTGCAGCCAAATGCGGTAAAAGAGGAAAAAAGCTTAAAAGGAAGCACATTTGGGAGCACTAGCAAATGATGCAGACATGACAATGAGTTCAGCTGAACACTTTTTAACCAATGGGGAAAATGGGAATAGCAGCAGTATCTGAGAAGGCAAAAAACCACCACCTTATCTACTAGGATTATTTGGTATTAATATAACTTTACTATAAAATCCAAACAAAAACTGAACAAAATGGTGACCTGTTATGTTTGTGCTTTTTGGGCAAATGTGCAGTTCTTATCAGAAAGGGGGAAAAAAGGCAGTAGCTTCAAAGACAAAGGGTTTTGTGATAGGTAACTATAATGCACTGATTTTTTTCTTGACCTTGGCCCTGCGACACAGTAGGTAGGAAGATGCACGAGAGAGTGAAATTCGTTGGCTGGGTTATGCTCTCTGCCATTACCACCATTGCTTTAAAAAGATGAAAGACATGAAAGACTCCTGTCTTTGTTTTACCATTAAATGAAGACTGATGATGGCTCTAAGGCATGATATGGGTAATGTGGATGTGTTGTCTGGAAGTGATTCTGGAATTGGAATTCATCCTACCTGACTTGAAATGCCATAAGAACATTGGCAGTACCTGGGTTGCTCACATATTCCTCTTTTCACAGTCAAAGAAAAGAAAGAGGCACTCATGGCATTTGGCTCTAGTAGCATGTATAGAAGCAAACCTTTGGAAAGGAATTACCTATTTCCAGATGCATTTCACCTGTTAAGCCCTTCCTAGGTAAGACAGCAAGATGACAACTCAGATGTAAACATCTGCATAAATCTGCACATGTTATTGACTGAATTTCTAGTGTAATGTGAAAAAAACGCATTGATGTCTGCAAAAAGATGAAAGGGATTAGAAGGTAACTGGAATTTTCAAATATGCCTTCCTCATTTAAGAGTACACAAAGCAGTTTACTGGAAGAAAGTCTTCCTTCTGGCATAAGGTATTCAACATTTTCTCAAATGTCTTATTTTATCATGAATACAGATCATGTCAAAAAGAAACATGTCAGTGGCTGTTGTATTCCTGAATAGTTTATGCAATTTTTCTTTTCAAAAGTCTACCAATTCTTCTAAAGGCATTTTGTTTGTTTGTTCCTGACATGTGTCTCGATAACTTTAATTTGTGATTATTATCTCAATTTAAAACCTGGAATCCCAATGGAGCAGACAAATGGTTGGTGTAACACATAGGTTAATGTTGCATGCACTGGATATGGTCTCTCAGTGTGGAATTTTTATTGTGACATAGAGAATGCAGTTCTGCTGCTGTGCCTGCCCTGAACTATTGGATGCAGATCCTGGTGTCCTTATTTGTCTTTTCATTCTCGTCATGGAACCATTCCTGTCCTACACTGAGACTTCTTGCGAGAGCAATGCCCTTCTTTAAAATGTAACATTCATCATCAAAAAGTAATGTACTTTACACAGTTCTAAAGCAAGTCCCAAGAGATTTAGGCGACCTTTTCTTCTCATCTGAAGGCAGTTTTGTTCATATATTTTATATGAACAAAATAAACTTTTTTGTATTATTCTTTGCTTGATATGACTGTACTAAGAAACAGATAAAAATCAATATGGACTGGTTAGAGCATAACATTTAAAATATTAAAGAGTTAAAAGCAATGGAAGAAAGAATTTAAATGGAAGAAGCCAGGTGAAAAAGAAATACAGTGCATCATGCACAGAGAATGTGTTTATTGGAGTAGTCCCAGGTCCAGATCAAAGATATGGCAATAGTGGCTGGAAACTGTAAAGTGTTTTCAGCCGTAAATGTTTCACAAATCCATGCAAGGACATTTAGGATGTTCCTTTTCAGTACTATTTTAAAAAAGGAACAAAAACACCAAACAAAAAAAACCCCACAGACTAGAAATTGTTAAACCTCTGATCAAGATTTCCTATGTTCTATAAAGTACTAGAAGGCAGTTGTTTCGAGTACAAATTCTGATGTGAAGGAAAAAAAAAGAAAAAGAAAAGCTTGGAATAAATGCTGTCTGCTGAACAGCAGCCAAAAACTGCAGCAGGAGACTCGGTATCAGAAGCATGAGCAATCTCAGATGGGTGCAGAGCAGATCAAGGGAACAATTTTGAAGCAAGACCTTGTGTCTGTTCTCTGTGACCTGGAGTTGCCTTTGGCAGAGGGAGGGAAGAATTCCAAAGCAAGAACCTGGGCATGCTGGAAAGGTTTCTAGAGTAGGACACGGATAAGGCCTTAGCAGCTGTGTTGACTTTGGCTGTGTGTTTATATGATAACTAGAAATTAATAAACCTGTCAAAAGAAAGGGTGTGGAAGACAAACTGAAAAAGTCTGGTGTTGAGGTTTATACTAATCTGCCAAGGTCACTTTGGGCTACTGGACCAAAAGTTAGGGAAAGGGGACTTATTTCTGAAATATTTCTCCTCTAGCAATGGGCAAAAACATGGATGAGCAACTCAGATGAAGGAAAATTACATGCTCTGCCAAAGCATGAGAACCTGCACACACAGGAGACTGTCCACATTCAGGTTTACCCCTTCCTGCTCCTTGGCTCTTCCAGCATGGGCACAGCTTGGACCAGGGCTGTAGGAACTCATTTATAGGGCTATCTTGTAAATCACCATGTTAAACATCACTGTCCCAGACAAATATCAGACGAAACCTGAAGGAATGTAAGCCTGGCCATGATGTTTTTTGCTATATTTTTGCAAGGTAGCTTTCCCATTTCCTGTCCTCTCCTGTCTTTGATCACTTGTTCCTGTTCTTGATATCAAAATAAAAATATTTCTGCTTGGGAATTTTAGCTGTTTATGTACCAAAATTTCTTCATCACCGAAACATCTTTTTTGCACTTGCTGTCTACCAAAAGACAGAGACTATTGTGACTGAAACAAGGAGAGTCAAGTCAAGGCTAGATAAATTATGGCTAGACTTCATTAGATTGAAGGTACTATTCTGAGTTTGAAAACTATTACTTCATGGTATTTCAGATTTTAAGTCCTCTCACCTAACTTGAGAGACACTTCCAGGGGCAGTTTGTCACTTTAAAAAAGTAAGAATTTAGTACAGGAAGAACAGCTGTGGGGAAGAAGACAGACTTGGATACTGCATCAAGGGAATATAGATTAAACATAACTAACAAGGCCAAACAGTGATTTTTTTATTCAACTGACGCAGAGTGAAATGTATTGTCCTGAAATGCCCAGCTACAGCCCTCATGGATATTTTCCAGCAGTTTTTTCCAGCTGCTCTTTGGAGCTGAGAAAAAAATCTGTAAGCTGAACTATTTGGAAACATTCCCTTGAAAAATCCCAACAAACATTTGAAAATCCAGTAAATTAAAGTCATAATCTTTCATCTTTCACCTGAAATTCTTAATATCTAATGAGTATTAGAAAACTAATATAAGATATGGTTTCTTGGTAGTTCAGACCGGAGTTATATGTGGTCTGCAACCAAAAGTTGCATTTTTATACCTGACACCCTCTTTGCACATTTGGTATTGCTATGACTAAATAGGCTGGAATTATCTATTTTGCAGGAAGTTTAGAAAAAACCCAAACATTTCCATGAAAAGACTCTTCAGTTTCTGGCCAGCACTAACAGTATGAGCTCTATCACCAATTATCATAAAGCTTGTCTGCCCAGTTTTCTCCTGGTTCATTTTGAGATTTGACCTCATCTCCATTTTCTGCAAACACAGGTCAGTAGTCAGAAGTCTGATACCACTCTGGTGTTGTATCTCTTTGCTTACAGCTTTACTTAAGTTATAAGGAGCATGTGCACATCTAAAATCTTTTGAGGTGCCAATAATCACCTTTGCATCTGTCTTCACAACTCTGTGGAGATAAATGCACACACACAAAACCCTACCTCAACCAGCCTGAGCTAGTGGGGACTGAGCACAGTCACCATGCAAATATCTCAGCAGAGACCATAGAGGTTTGGCAACATATTCAGCCACCAGAAGAGGCCAAGACGCTGCTTGAGGAATAAAATCTTCACATTCAGTAAAAACTAATTTAAAATGTAATTTTTAAAACCTCAAAATTATCTTGCTCATCTCTGTTAGTTTCAGTAGTTAGGCGTGGACTGAGTTCAGAGGTAGCTGTACCAAAGCTCCACAAGAAAAAAACTACTCACATGAAATTCAGAGACAACTAATGTCAGGAAATCTTACAGTAATGTTTGTCCCATGAAGATATATGACAAGACTCTCCAGTCAAAGAAGACAAAATTTGTGGAATGAAAAACTTGTCCAAGCAATACTGTACTTGTGCCCTTTGAAAGTCCATCTATACCTTCTGCATTTTCTATCCTTTAAAAAATAAAAAGGAAGTTATAGATAGTTTACATTTATACTGGTTTTGTGATTCTACTAGTAATTATATCTCTTTCACAGAAAATCTTATTTGGATTTTGATGTATTAAATACTCTGTAGAGCAGCTTGCTAAGATTCAGTCTGTTGACTCAGCACTCTGAAAAAGAGCTGTTTGGGGAGTAATGTCTATGAAAGGTATGAAAGGTATCTTTACCCTCTAGTTTTCATACGCCTTCTTTGCTTTTTGACAGGCAAACATGTTGGCCAAAACAAACCTTGTAGGCTTGACAATGAAAGTCTCTCCAGATTCAACCAGCTCATTTTAATGAGCTTGTGCAAAATTTGGTGTTCAAAAGTACAGGTTTTTTCTCCAACTGCTTGTTCTGTTTCCAAGAGGCCTGTGGCAGGGGAACAACATTAGGACCTGCAACTACATGTTCCCTCATGCAGTGTTTATACAGGCCATCAGTCTTGGCTAGAAATGAATGTCTTCAGTATAAGAACACATTCCTTGAGTCTGTGCCTTTCCATTAGTAAAACCAGAGCATCTTCACATGCACTGTACCTTTGAGTGAGATTCCTCTCTCCTGACTCTGGATAGTGACTGAAGACATTTGCACCTGAGAATACTGAACTGTCTTAAGCTTCATTTACAGTCAACAGAGAAATCATCTAGGGTGTGATTCATCTGGCTTATTTGAGATTTCACAAAATGATGAATTGCACTTAGATGAACATCCTTCTTTCTATTGACTGGAAAGGGAGCCTGGAATGTTTACCTGAGGTGTTATTACCCAGTGCTATGCTTGTATCATAAAAAGAGGGAAAGTGACGTCTTGTTGGAATAATGCCTTAAAATATAAAGGTCAGTACTGGAACTTCAGGTCTCATAACTAATATTTCTGACTGTGATTCTCTCATAGAGAGCTTGGTATTTCTGCTGTCTCCTCTTAACTTGTTTATTGGGTCACTCGTGAGAGCTTCTCTGTTGCAATCCCTCTTTTTCTGACTACTGTTGGCCCAATTGTCCAAAACTGTAGGATCTGATTCATGACCTTTCCTGACCTCTCATTAGGATTAGCGCTGGGCTCCAGCTTATCAGCAACAGCCTGAAACAATTTTAATCAGTGTTGACCCCCCAGCCAAGCAAGCAACCCTATTAAAATTAATGAGATGGCAATTCTGTGAGACCAGGCAAGACTGACTGATGGGGAAGCTACCTGATGGCAGCAGAGTCTCTTGGCAAATCAGACACACTCAGGTGTCTTGTCAACTTTGCACTCACTTTATTTTCCCACATGAGCCACCAGAAATAGACACTTCTGCTTCATTCCACCTAGCACTCACTTCCTCAGGGTGAACAACTGCCTGCAGCAATCCAGTCCTATTGCTCTCAAAGGACCATATAGGAATTATGCAGCTATGCCACAGCCATGTAATTCTGACAGTCTGAAAGAACAATTTGTAGCACAAAAGTCAAAATTGTGAGACACAGAGAAAATGCTACAATAGGAGGTTGAATTTTCCTTATTAAAAAAAAATCAACAACATTTTTAAGCTGTGTATTTTTAAAAGTAGAATGTTGCTTGTTTATGCCTGTTGAAAGTTCACAATAAAAGTAGTATATCTGGTACTGAAGAATGTTTGTAAAAATCCTGAGGTAGCACTGGTGTCTCTGGAGAACTGCGTTTGAACACTATGTTCTTCTACTTCTCATTTGGTCAAGGTTGTTTTTCTTCAAAGCACATAACAGCAAGAGATTTCTTTTCTCTTGAGAAGTAAGAAAATGAAAACTCATAGAAATTGAATCAGATAAAGAAGTAAAATTAGAGTGAAAATTGTTCAGATTCCCTTAGATGCTTCTCTGACAGTTTCTTTAAAAATAATTTGGAAGGATTTATTTTTGCATGAAAAGGGAAGCTCTGTCATCACATAGATGTGTTTTCTAACCATTTGGAAATGTTAGGGAATGGTCTACAGACCCCATGCATATACAGCCCAGATTTACTTGCTCTGTCATGTCTTCAATGGCTCAGTATTCCATCTCATGGGGTATCCCACCAGACAAAAGTGGTGATTTTCAAAGAAGTATCTGAAATATTCAAGTTCATTAACTGTTGGAGTGAGGCGGGTTAACTCCACTAAAACTAGCAGAAAATGCCTCACATGTTACTCCTGTCTAATGCTGAGCCTTTATTATCTGAAACCCCAGCACATACTGGATGTTGGAAGTTCATGTTTCTTGGCTGATGATAAGTGCCAGTGATTGGAGAATTCCTCTGGTTAGCATCAGGGACAAAGCTGGTGATCTCTGGTTTTCTTCAGCCCTAATCCTTTAGCTGGTCAGGAAAGCTATTTCAGAGAGCATTAGAGAAGAACACAAGGAAGGAGGACAGAGGCCCCTGTGCTATGCAGCTTTCACATCCTACCTGATGGGGAAACCATCAGGGAAGCTGCAGGGGACACTTGAAAGGGTGACATTCACAGCATTATTTTCAGAGCTTTCATGCAGGGGACTGACTCCATGGCAAACTAGTGGAGAGCTGGAGAAGTAGCTCAGAGCAAAAACATTTTATGTTTCTTATCAAACACTTCAAGGTTATCAGAAAGAGTCTCACGCATTTGTGCTGTGGGGCTCCATTAAGTGAGATTCCTTCTCCAGCAACCCCCACTGTCCACAAGTTTTTCTCAACAGCTTTTTGTCTGACACTCTAGGTAATTGCACATGACCTATAAATGGAGAGTGGTGGGGGTTTTTTTAGGTTTTTCATTTGTTTGTTTTTATAATTTTAAATTCAGTGAACAATAGGGTTTGCCTTAAGTTTTTGAGATTCAGCATCTTACTTGCAGACATTGACATTAATATTTAAATTCTCTGTGGTTTGGGCTACCTTTATATTTTGTGCATAGGCAGCATAAAAAGTGTGCAGGAGGAGGCAAAAATGCAGCTATGGGTTTGTTTTCAATTTTTAAATAAGCTGGAGCATATTTAGACACCAGTACTTTCTGCAATTGTCTTAAAAAGAAACTTTCTTAAATATTGTAGTAGGTTTTATATTATTTCTGCAAACTATAAAGAAAAATACCCAAGAACTCTGATGGATGCCGTGACCCTTCAAACTCCCTTACAACCATTACACAAGCTGTTCCACCATCAGAGAAAAAGTATTCTTCAGTATTCCAGACTGAATATTGAGGAAGGTTCCACAGAATGTCACATTAAAAATACTGCAGCTCCATTTGTTTATGATCCACGGAGTGAGCTGGAGCAACCAAACTCAACCTTGATAACAGAAAGAACAGGATGGTAGAAGTCACTCCTGTACACAACAGCCTGGGAAATTCCTTAGGAGCAGGCAATAAACAAGCAGAGTCGTGTTTCTGCAATCAGGAAAGATAACAGGACAGCTATAGATAAACATGGAGGACCCAGGCAATCCTGCACAGCATCTAATAATAGTTTGCTTCCTGTACCTGGAGACAACAGAACTGTATTCTAGAGGGATAAAGCATGGAAGGGATGGAGGCAAAGGGTCACTAAAGGCAGTTTGCTCTATGTTTTATAAAATCTCCTTCTTCCTTATGTCTTCCAAATCTGGGGTATTGAATTTTCTTCCTTGAGACAATCTGATACAATCTCCTTATTATCTATGTACTCTCCCTTTCAAAATTAAGACAAATAAAAGAAAGGAAGTGATACCCTGATCACTGGGGATGAGAAAGAGGAGGCCTCTGCTGTATAATTGGTCTTGGCTTGGTATCAGACCTTTTTCCAGCCATCACAAGACTGAGGTATTGACATGGCCTAGAAGCATGAATTCTCTGCTGTTGGGGACTGAGCAAAGTTGTTTTGTGAAGGAAAGTCTGCAAACAGCACTGGTGACTGCTGTCATTAAGTTGAGCATGGGTGTGGAGAGCTTGTTACACTGAGACTGGGACAAGGGACTGTGAGTGGCTGCCAAGTCACATGGCAGCAGCAGACTCCTCCTATGTCCCTTTTTTACCATTCAGTAAAGCCATCGCTCAGGTGTAAGTAAGAAACACTGCTGTGAAGAGTCAAAAGAGAAGGTGGGATGCTAAAAGCAGAGAGCATACTGAAAACTCAGTGAGACATTTCATGCCTAGTTATGTTTCTTCAGAAAAACCCTGCAACATGTCTTTTAACCTACAGGACTGAGGGCACAGCTGACATTGGGAAAAGATACATTTTTCACAAGGCATGCTCAAAGAGCTGTGAGAGCTGTGGGGTGCTTGTGACAAGCTCCTTCCTGACGGCACCGAAAGTTTTAGCACTGCAGCTCCTAGATGGTTGTTTTGACCGAGAAGCAGAGTCCCATGGTCACCCCATTAGTGCCTTTCAGAGCCAGAGCAAGACAGCTGAGATTCTGTCAGCATCTGTTGCACTGCCACTACAGGAGATTGCAGTGGTAATAAGAATCAAAGTTGGACATCTTAGAATACAGGAAAAGAAAGCACAGGATAGTTTAAAATCAATCTTAACATCAATTTGGCTGCCTGGTTCTGACCCAGTATGTGGGTGAATGCAGTCACGAGTGAAGGAGAGCATGCTAATCAATGCTCTGCTGCTAGTAACTGTTAATAAAGGAAAACCAGAATTTTTGTGTTGATTTTTGGGATTAACTCTTACTCTCTTCTTGAAATCAACAATGTCCTGGAGGTTTAATGCTCCTGAAACCTGAGATAATTCACTCTGATCTTTTAGAGTAGTATTAGGAGTGGAGAGAATGCATAAAAATGGTCTGTGTTGACCTGTAATGTCATGTAGTCTTAGTGCCTTTCAGTGTCTTAGGAAAAAATAAGTGTAAAATATTAAAAACAGATTGCTTGGGTTTTTTGTTTCATTTTGGTTTTGTTTGTTTTCCTCCTTTTTTTTTTTTTTTTTCAGTTTTAAGTGCACTAAGTTAAATCATAGTACATTGGTTTGACACACCCTGGTTTTGGGTATCAGGGGGCCACAAAGATGGCTCCTGTGAGAAGCTGCTGGAAGCTTCCACTGTGTCTGGCAGAGCCAGTGGCTGATGGCTCTGAAGATGGACATGCTGCTGGCCAAAACTGGCCCAATGAGAGAGCTTGGTAATGCCTCTGGGATCACATATTTAAGAAGAAAATCAAAACAAAGTCAAAAGGTTTTGGCTTCTAGTCAGAGAAGAGGAGGATGTGAGAACATGTGAGGGAAACAACATGGAGACACCAAGGTCAGTGGAGAAGGAGGTGGAGGAGCTGTTCCAGGTGCCAGAGCTGAGATTCCTCTGCAGGCCATGGTGAGACTGTGGTGAAGTAGCTGTGCCCCGGCAGCCTGTGGGGATCCACCCACAGCCCATGGAGATCCACGGGGGATGCAGAGATCCACCCACAGCCTGTGGGGATCCACGGGGGATGCAGAGATCCACCCACAGCCCATGGGGATCCACGGGGGATGCAGAGATCCACCCACAGCCCATGGGGATCCATGGGGGATGCAGAGATCCACCCACAGCCTGTGGGGAAGTTCCCAGGCCAGGGCTGGTGGGTGCCTGGAGGAGGCTGTGATCCAGGGGAGATCCAGGGGAGAGGGGTCCTGGTCCCAGGCTGGAGCAGCCTGTCCTTGGAGGGCAGCACCCCGTGGGAAGAGAAGCCCACACAAAAGCAGTTTTGGGAGGATTGTGTGTCCATGAGAGGGAGCCACGTTGCAGCAGGTGTGGTTTGGCTGCTGCTCATCAGAGTGGACCCACAGCAGAGAAGTTCATGGAGAACTGCCTCCCGTGGGAGGGACCCCACAGCCTCCCAGGGAAGGATTCCCCTCCCTGAACAGTGGAAGAAAATCTTGGTAATGAACTGGCCAAAACCCCAAGCCCTGTCTCCCTGCACTGTTGGTGGGAAGGAAGGAGGGGATGGAGGGAAAAAGGTGTTTTTAAGGCCTTATTTTTCTTCTCATTATCATCCTCTGACTCTGTTAGTAATAAATTCACTTTGCAACTAAAGTTGAGCCTGTTTTGCCCTTGAAATATTTCTTCTGGTCTTTATCTCACTCATGAAGCCTTCGTTAATTTTTTTTCTTCTCTCCCTCTTTGCTGCCCAGCTGGGGTGTGGGGAGTGTGTGAGCAAATGACTCTCATGTGCCTGGTCCAACCTGGTCCACTGTCAAACCATGACACATAGCATATATCTCACTGAATTTTACTTCTGCTTTATGGTTTTGGTGGCAATGCAGTTATTTGTATTGCAGTCTCAGCTCCAAAAAATTTTTTTGGTTTGACTCAAACTAGAAATTTGACATTAGTTATCTGTAAAGATGTCTTCAGCAGACAAGAGAAACACACTCAGTATTACCATTTCTCTGTCCTCTAAATGGTGATCTAATTGTAAAAGGATAACCAGATGCCCACTCTGAGCTGAGACCTTGTGTTACCTATTCACCTGAGAAGGGCATCTACTCCCTTGGCCCAAAATACACTTTTTTTACAGAAGCTCTGATGTAAAATCAGATTCTGGAAGCTTCTTTTTCATATTATTGAATCCTTTCTTTGTTTTTGTTTCTTTAGAATTTAGCTTCTTTAAGGTATTTGTTCTTCCTCTGATTTTGTCACCTACTGTCATTCAGCACGGAAAACATTTTCTCCATGAAACAGTAAGGAGAGGTATTTTGTCTTCCTTTCTCAACACACCCTAAAATCTGAAATCTGCCATAAGTTCTGGTTTAATGTCCTGACATGACAGCCTGGAAAGTCCCAAAGCTGGAAAGGTTTGAGAAGTCAGTGATCCTGAGAATCACTCTTTACTGTCAGGCAGGTAATTGCATTAGAAAAGGAAAGAGTGCTTGTAAAGACTCTGAGCTTATTTTCTGGGTAGAGGAGCTCTGTGGAAGGCTCTTTTTTTTCTTTTTTTTTTTTTTTTTTTTTTTTTTTTTTTTTTTTTTTTTTTTTTTGTTAGCACCACATCCAAATGTTTGATTTTATTTATTTCTTTGGATGGAGGGAGATGTAGAGAGATTTCTGCCCAGCAGTTCCTTTCCTGTGATGGCCAATTTTATGTGACTTGTGTATGTGATCATGACAGAGACACCTTCAGCCAGCCAGCATGGTGGGACAGCTTCCCCAGGAACTGTGGGAGTGCTTCGTGCCTACACTCACATTGTATTCAAAACTCTTAATCAAAGAAGAATTTATCTTGATTAAAAACAAGTGGTTTGGAATCATAGGCAGTAACAAACAATTTAAACTCATGTTTGAGGCCCAGAGATAGAACAAAGAAAGAAAATACAATGAAAAAAATTTATATAGTGTTGTATTCTTTCTTTTATTATTTAGCCTTTTGATTTTAAAAAAGACATTGGCTTCTTAAAGTAAAAGGATTTCAGCACATGATGACAGGATTTATCCTGAGTGTACAGAACCTTTTATAAAAAATTTAGTTGCATGTTGCTAAAGGTTGAAGAAAACATGAGGCTTAAAAGCAAGCTGAACAGGAGGAATGCATCAAATTTTTGCAGTCTCCTTTAGTCTTCTATGTCAAGTCATTAGTTAAATTCACTTTTTTACTTTTGAAACCGAAGTTCCATATAGTTTGAGACAATTTAACTCTCTGAAAGAGCAATTCAGTGCCATATGCAGCACAATGCAGAGACAGAGAAATAGATTTTTAATGTCAATGAACTCTCATTTTGTAAAGATTTGATCTTCAAATCTGCTTTAAAACAATGGGTCTTTATTAGCAATGACTGGTGATAACACAATATATTTTATATATTTATAGAGCTGTACAGCATGTTGCATAAGTGACCATATAACTATGGGATTGGTAGGATTATAGTCCCTAGTTTGTTAGATGAGGCAACTAAATCAGAGATGGTAAGACTCATTCAATATGATATACTACACAAAAATAAAGTTTGCCAAAAGATTTTATAAAGTTCTAAATGTGAAGGGTCAGTTATGTTAAAGGTAAGTAACATTTTAATTATCCTAAAAAGCAGTTAAGAAACTGGTCCCACTACCCATTAAAAAAATTATACAGTGTACATAAATTATTAAATCAACACAATTTTTTAGGTAAACACATAAAAAACCCCAATGGTGTTGACAGTAGAACAGTAAGAATGGAAGAACTGATTCATGTGGAATACTCAATGATATAAAATCCTACCTAGGACTTCTATAGAAAAAGGTAATGAGATCCAGCAGGGACATTCAATCCATGAAACAGCCTCTGCCAAATGGGTGCCTTTGGTATGAATATTTTTTTTGAGTAAAGTTTTGCAAGTAGTCACAAAAAACTTCCTGAGCCCACAATGTTTATAACTATCTATTTTGAGAATAATTTCATAGCGGTAATTGAAACAGGAGATACAATAATTTCTAGAAAAGCATGTTATTTGAAATATCATTGTACATATGAATATCTAAAATGATAAAATAAAAAATTTATCAAACTATCAGTACATTTAATAAATTAATGTTAAAAGGAATAGTTGGCATTAAGGAATATAGGCAATTTATAAGCACAAGAAAAAGTACAAACTCAATGTCCCCAACGTATTAATGTTTTCCAGATGTTGACACTATGTCTTCAGTGACTAGACAAATGTTAATTCCAACACAAGTGGCCAACCAATGAAAGAATACAGAAGCCATCCTATTAAACCCAGCCAAACCCTAGATGCAGTGCTGACAAGAACATATTTGCTCAGGGAGAATAAAAAAGCCTCAGAGGAAGAGGCAGGAGTTATGTCTCCCTTGTGGTAGGCACTGTATACCCTTGTAATAAAGAAGACTGTCTGCAACTCAGCAGTCTTATGTTTCATGCAGCTTGGCTGTGCACAGTGAATAATAGGTTACTTCAGCCTTGTGAGGTTCCAATTTTGTACAGTTTTTGGAGATTTTAGAAAAAAAAATCACTGTCCATTTAGGTGCTCATCTTAAAAGTTCAGAAGAAGCAAAAGAAAAATTATGTAATTTAATTTTTTAAGTTTTGAGGACAGTTCATATGGATATCTTCTCAAACAGAACACCTATCTGTCAATGCACAGAGTTAACATATATGACGAGGGCTGTAGTCCAGTTTTATCATGCCTCCATTTTTCCAAGATCAAAAAACTTAAGAGCAAACTAGTTATTTACTTTACACAGTACTTAATAAGAAATGTGAAACTTATTGCCACAGGATATTGTAGAAACTGGAGTCAAATATGACCAGAAAGACAATGAATAAATCAATGAAAGAAAAGATAATTTGTAGCCGTGAACCCAGGGTATGTCAAGATGGAAAGAAGGTGTATAATGGTTCAGGCCACTTGTGAGATGGTTTTAGATGTCTGCTTTATGCATGGTTCAGAGTGTGCTGAAGTGTGCATTCCTGTTTACCACTGGAGAGGCTTAAGCAACTTCTGAAGATTGTTCAAGTGCCTGAAAGTAAACTGTGCAAACCCACTGGGATAGGTTTCATCAGCACAGAAGATCAATGTTTTAAATGTTCTATGTCCATGTGACCAAATGGAGAAGAAACAATTGAAAGGTCTGGATAAAAAAGTCCTTTAAATTCCTTGTTTCACCCTCCATGTACCTCACTCTCTAACAAGAAAGAGATATGAAAGTAGCCTTGGCCCTTTATCACTAAGTGCATGTGCTAGTGGTTTTAATCTGCAGCTCATGAAAGAGCCTCCCTCCCTCTGTAAAAATCAAACTCTTTAAAAATTGTGTCGACAATATAAAAGTCTACATTCAGACTGACATTTTTGCATACAAAGACAATTTCAAATGTAGCTGCGTTGCACTCCTTTGCTAAGACATGAACCTTCCTATCCCTTATAGGAAAATGCATTTGTAACAGTTTGCTTTTTTGTAATAATTACTGACTTAGGTAAAGCCTAATATAGCCATGCGTTTCAGTTTAAAATATTCTTGCTTTCCTTTTTTGTTTTTGTAAAATATTAAGAATCCTTTATTCTTTCTGTGAGTGGTCAGAGTTTACAACTAGGTTTGAAGAACCTTCCCACTTTTTTTGAGAAACACCTGCTTTTTCATTTAAAGAGCTCAAACTGTAGTCCAAGTTAATCAGCATATAGATTTGAACATCCAGATGTAGGACATGTTAAATCACTGTGGTTTTTAAGTACACAGGAAATCCTTCTGCAGATGTTCAGTGCATGTGGTACTTTTGAAGTTCAGTTTAGTTTTCTTTCTTCTCTTTCCCTCCCCCTTAAACTTTCTCCCATGCTTTTTGTTTGTATTGTTATATGCCACTTGGATGGCAATGCCAGGGACTTTTGAAGACCATTTTGATGCATAGATGCGCAGTTCTGCATCAGATGACAAAGTTTGTCCAAGATTTGTGCACAGAAGCAATAGACATGGCACATGGCAGCTTCTTTCTTCTTTTCAGCATCCTTGTAGAGTAGCAGAACCCAGCAGCACCTAAAATGATTGCATGCCCACATTCAGCAGCTGAGTGCTGCTGTAAGTGTTGGTAACATAGTGCAGTGTGCATCTACCTCTGAGCTGGATGTCTGACTCCGCGTTACAGTCCATGGTCAGGACTAGGCAGGACTCTTTCCATTCTAAAGCTGGCATCTAAAATCCAGAGATTCATGCCCACGAGATCTGTTTCTCTCCCTTGACTATGAAAGGTGTAAACTCCAAAAGCTAGGTAACATGATTTACACCTCAATGTCCACATAAACTGGTATATTCTGTGAAACTACTGGCCAAGTCAAGTTTTACTTGGTATGAACATATAAAAAATAGTCTTGCATTACCTTGTTTTTATTTAAAATGTTGTATGATTAATTTTGGCAATTCAATTCCCTTACTTGCCCTTAATTATGGGAAATAAAATGTTTTCCCCTTTTTCATTCACATTTTCATTTGGGTAAATGCAGTTTTCTGGAGTGAGGAAGTAAGTAATCCTAATTGTAAATTATATAAATATTCAGTGTTATTTAACTACTCAGACTTTCACAATCAGTATTAAATTAATGATGGTTTCTCACTACTGAATTTTTCTGTATATTAATATGTTTATGTGACATGATGCAAATAGGATGCTACATGGTCTTTACTGGGGAGTATATGCTGCAGTTCCTAGGGTACAAGTACTTTTACAAACATTATAGTCTGCAAATGTTTCACAGACTGAATTTTTGTGAGATCACAGAGTAACTGATTATATAAAAGAAGCTCTAATGTACTGCAGCCTTCAGCGCTGCTATATGAAATATGATACACACTTCATGTACTGTATATGAAACATATGCCTGTTCCACCTAAGAATTCAGAGCACAATGCTTTGGTGATAAACACCTGTTGCTGGTCTATTTAAAGTGGGACTATTGGTATCACAGGACCTGAATCCCTTTACCATCAGGTGAGACTGTGACATGCTGCTATCCTCATTTTAGTGAACAGGCAGACAGAACAGCACAGGCTGGCAAAGTGAAGTCCCAAGGCCAGAGGTGAAATTGAAGCTAATATGGGCACTGGAAAATTTATAGACTATCCAAACTTGCATCATACATAATCTGAAATTTACTTAATCTTTATATTCTTCTAAATCTCATTATAATATTGCAATAATCTTAATCTTTGGTACTGGTATTACATGCAAAATAAGGCTTACTACTTAAATTTAATGGTCATCACAAGGTATTCATAAAGGAGTAATTTAGAACTACCCATTTTAAAAAAATTGCTTTGTATTATGGGGTTTAATATAAGAGGATATTGAAGTCTATTAATAATGCTGTAAAAAGAATTAATCGGTTTGTATTAATCTGGACAGATTTGGTCAGGAAATCAGCAATGTTGCAGTGGATTCCCTTTAGGAGTGAAAGGACAAAAAGCTCAGCTGGTTTGAGGGTGATTCTCAGTTTACCAGAAAAACTGGCTGAAATAGCAGGGGATCAGACTCAGTAACACAGGAGGCCTTTACTCCTGTGAGAGACTGAAATGTTAATGGCTAATGGCTCAATTAGCCATTTGCAACAGCTGAGTGCTTTGCTGATGATGTTCCAGGTAACAGGCAGAGGGCGTGAGCACCAGAGGAGTCAAATCAACCTTTAGCTACAGGCTGGGTTTTAAACCAGATGAAGGAAGAGGCTGATAAGAAGCAGATCCTGTGAGGTGACGCGATGCTTTTTATCATGCCAATGTCCCCCTTATACAAGTGGCTCAGGTGTAAAACTGCCCAAAGCACCCTCAGACTCACTCTGGGGCCTCCCACCAGAGGACTCAGTATGATCCACACCCCCAGGGCAGGTACTTGGGCATTCCCACATAACTCTAAGAGTATTTTAACACAGTGAACCTGGAGTTTTGTGGGTGTCCCCCACTCCAGTAGATCAAGAGAGCAAACAACACTTTGACAAACAGACATCTGAACTGCAACAATCAAGCCTTGTTGCTGGATCAATGTGAGGTGATGTGTTTCTACTCTTATTCTTTCTTTATCCTTCTTTTTCTCTTTCTTCTCCCATCTTCTTCTCAAAATACATTGTAAGGCAGACTAAAAATTTCTAATTTTCCAGTCAATGCCTTAGTAAGTGCATTGTTGTGTACGGATAAGTTGGCTAAGTTAAGTTTTAACTTTAAGTTTGCTAAGTTAAATTTAATGAAGTGCCTTACTTTGTTTAGATACTGTTGTAAAATTGCCTAAGTATCTTGTTCTACCTTAATGTTCCTAAGTTTGTAAAAAGAAGTTTGTTATTGAACATCCTGAGAATTTTGCTTGTCCCATCACCCAGAGTGAATCAAACAAAAAACCCCCTAAACCTTTCCTCTAAATCTGCAGAGCAGATCCAGGCCTAACAACTTGTTTGAACCTCCACATTTCCTGCCATTTGATGACTTTCCTTTTTAAACCCCTTAAAGGAGACCTCTTGCATTTTTCTTTCTAGCTTTATGTTTTTGTTTAAAGAGGGAAAATATTATATTTAAAGGTTGAAGGTGGGCTTCACTGGACTATCTTTTTTTCATTTCTTGCTTTACTTTCTTTGGAATCCTGTTTCTAAGCTATTATATGTCTATTTCTCATTAACTCTCTCAATTTCATTAGATAGCTTCTCCTTTTTTTTCTCTGCATTACTCATTCTTTCAAAGCATTATATATGTGGAGGAGATGAAATATAATGCAGCTTCAGTGAAGGCCAGCAGACTTGAGGAGGAATTTGCAAAATTAGGGGAGTCACATTCATAAAGAAAATCCAAGACAAGACATTTTTATTAAAACCAAGCCTCTGGGATTTTATTTTTTTTTTTTTTTAATCCAGGAGAGAGAAGGATTTCTGGTAAAAATCAGAAGTCAAAGACTATGACTATTTAATTTTTGTAAGGTCAAAAATAAACAAAATCTCCCAGGGACAAATTCAAAACATTTGGACCTTATCTATTAGGGTAGCTTCTCAGCCTCATGTTTTATGAAGTCAAGTAGTCACAGGAGCTCCTGTGACAATCCACAAAGTCCTGTTCTTGCTGAGTGGGTCAAAATAGAGGATTAGGGATCTGAATGAGTCGATTCAAATGAGACAGTTTGAATGAGTCTGTACCAGATTCTGTTTCTCATTTAGTATTATTTACTATTGAAGTGGTGCAAACTGGAAGAAAACTCCTTAATGCAGTGTGATAGCCATTGGAGGGCCCTTTTTAGATCATTCTTCATAATCAAGGAGAAGCAGAACCTTTCCTAATGTAAGGTAAAGGCAAGAAGCCAACTGCAATAAAAACAGAGTCCAAGCCAAGTCTGAAAAGAATCAGCTGAACCATTGTGCACCACTCAATTCTTGGATACTGCCCTTCTCATGCATATGAGTTGTGCTGATTCTCTGATCACAGCAGAGATCTGACCTATGATGATGCAGAATTTCCACACAAAATGTGTGATTATAAGACCTAATGGAACAAACTGCTGAGCAAAATCTGTTGCTCATGACACATATTCAAGAAAAGTGAAAATAAGGCCCTTCATGTATCTGGGAGCAATTCAAAGGAAAATAATAAGAAAGCTATGTGCTAGACTTACGATACAAAAATTGAAAGTTGCTGTAAGAGAATGGAAACAAAAACCTTTAAATCTGGCAGATTTCACTTGGTTTTTTGTTGTTTTTGTTTGGTTTGTTAGGGTTTTTTGTTTGGTTTTTTTTTTTTTTTTGAAAAGTGACTAATTGATTTCAAAAGGGGATATTCTAAACAATATTTAGAATACATCATGCATAAAAAGTAATCACACACATGCTTAGAAATCCAACCCAATAGGCCTTGTTCAAGCAAAAAGCCCATCCATCAATAGAGTGGTTCTTGCCTGAATAAAGCATGTTGGGCTGACCCTCCCTGACTGACATACAGCAGGATGAATATCAAGATTAGGGCATCAAAAAAGGAATAGCATTAGCAACATGCATTCCTGTTTGTAAATGTTTAAACTTTATTTTAGATGTTGTAGGGCCTTTTGCTTAGGCCTGCTTCTCCAGAAATTTTCCCATGGCATGTGTTTCATGCCTGCTGTTCCTTTATGGCTATGATGCATGCCCTGGCATGTCTCAATTGACATGGGGCCGAGGGCTGAGGTTAGCAATGATTTTTTTTTCTATAGCTCAAACATAATCACAGGTCTCAATCCCAGGCTGAATTCAGCCTCCACATTGTCCAGTACATCACTGGAAAAGAGCCACGGGGACATCTGTGTAGTTCTAACAAAATAAATCAAGCAAAAAAACAGAAACATAACTTGGCAGTAAAGAAAGATAAGAAGTCATCTGGGCAAATTGCATTAACCTGCAAAAAAAAGAGGCGATGAGAGGACAGTAAGACAAAAGCACAAAGCAGAAAGAGCATTTTGTTGATATTTTTACCTAAACCATATATGAGAGAGCAATAGACTCTCATTCTCCCAGGCAGCTAGAGACAGGACAAGAAGAAACAGCTCAAGCTGTGCCAAGGGAGGTTTAGATTAGATACTAGGAAAAATTTCTTCACTGGAACTGTGGTTAATCATTGGAACTGCCCAGAGATGTGGTGGAGTCAGCATCCCTGGAAGTGTTCAAGAAATGACTGGATGTGACACTTAGTGATATGATTCAGTTGGCACTAGTGTTTGGTCAAAGGTTGGGCTCACTGATCTTAGAGGCCTTTTCCAACCCTAATGATTGCATTCTATGATTTTATAATTTTACAAGGAAAACCTTCTGTGAAATTAGAAAATAGAAGAAATGAAGACCAGGAGACTTTCTCTCATATTTTCAATGTTTGGTATATCATATCTGCTATTTGGTTGTGTAGACAAGTCTGAAGACCAGGTGGCACTTATGATAAAATTTCACATAGCACTAAGTCCCTAGTTATTCATAAAAGGTCACAGAAACAAAGGTAGGCTGACTGAAGGAAAGTAACAGAGATATTCATGTAAGGAAGTGTGCAGGACAGATGCATGAATATTATTAGAAAAATTCATGGTGTGTCCCCATGGTGAAATGAGCAGCAGGTGCAGGGTTGCTGCAAGGGAAATTAAACAGGCAGTTTGAAAGGGCAGATAGATAGCATAGCCCTGGGACACATTCATTATAGCAGAGTAGATGTGAATGTTCCCTTACCACATGCAATTACACTCTGTTGATTTGAAAACAACTGATTTTATTGTGAAAAATAAAGTCATAAGTAGCCAGAGAGCCAAAAGAACTCTGTTGAAAATTTCTGAGTACCTTTTTTTTTTATTAAATGGAAGCACCAGACAAGTTTGTAGGTATTAAGCCAGGGCTCAGGAAAGGCAGTATTCTCAGCTTGTGGGACAGGAGCAGTGGAGAGTTCTGGATCAACAAAACTCCCAAAAGCCAGAGGAAATTTTTTTCTTCATAGAAAGCAATTATTGTAAAGGACTAGGAAGATGCAAATAACACTGGTACTTCTGCAGAATGAATACTTCAGTATAAGTGTTTCTTAAATGTTTCCAACACATTAATCCTATAAGGTGGTAAATGAAATCCTATTTTAATGAAGGCCAAATTCTGCTCCCCAAGAGATAAACTGAGAATAAATTCACTGATCTCAGTGGAGCTAGTGTGGATTATACAATCGTGTCATGAAATGAAAGTTCAGTTTGGCTCTTTCTCAGCTAAGCAAGGGAAATGTCAACTTTATAAATGAAACCAGCCGCATAGCAACAGCCTGGTTTCCCTGATCCAGCACAGACTCTGCTTTTAATTTCCATTTGTATTAAGGAAGTTTTATTTGGGTCATTAGGAATTTTTGTATCAGCACATCTGCCTTTGACTATAGAAACCAGTGATATGGCTTCCAAATCTAGCAGTGAAGGAAGAAAAAGGAAGATCGAGGAGAACAGCTTTAAAACATTGTAAAATGTGTTAGTTATTACTAATTATTTTAATCCATATATTAACTGGCTGAAAATACAAGATGAGTTGCAAGATTTTATAAATACATCAAAGACTTCTGGTTACATCAAAAGGCATTCACATTCTTTATCTATTATGCTTAGGGCTTAAGGTTTCCTATTCAAACCAGTTGTCATTTTTTCCTTTGAAGAGCAGATGCTCTAAAAGAGCATTGATACTTCAAAAGAATGTACCTTGTACATCAAGTAACACTTAGTAAAAATTTTGTCTTATATTCCTCTCTCAATATTTTGCAGAAGAAAAACATGGAACTTGCTAATACTTTTTGTCAAAAAACCCATTACCGTTATATTAAATAGAAAATGTCTCGTATTTTGCTCCCCTTCAGTCCATCCTATACTTGTTTGAGAAATAAGAGAGGTCTGTATTCACACTAAGTTGGACAGAGGAGCAAGACTTCATTACCCTTACACTAGTTTGTGTTGCTAACCTCACACTACAGGTGTGGGGAACTTCACTGGTGTGAAGTCATACTGCACTTTTGGTTCTGGAATGATTGGTACATTGGAGAAGGTCTGAATCACCTGAAGCTGAAATCAAACCAGTGTTTTTGAGAAATTTCCCACAAGATTTCAGTGAACTTTGAATCATTCCCCTAAATGCCTCATACGTCAAGCAAAACAGAGAACTACATCTTAGAAATGTTACGAGATGAGGGTAAATGTGATGATTTGCTTTATCAGAGAATACTAATATGGCTATAGATTTTGGAATATAGAATTGCCAGGGAACATAACTAATGAGTGGGAGAAAATAAACATGTAGAGAAGGTTATATCACCCAAAACTTGCCAAAAGGGCAACCATTCTGAAGAAAGGTTGCTGCAAAGATGGTGGACCTAAGTCCTCTTCATTTAAATTAAAATAGAGGGCAATGCCCACAGAGTGGGAGTTTGGTTTGGATGTTAGAAAACCCTGGCAGGCAGGTAAAATGCAGGAGGGCAGTACAGTGCTGGAACAGGTGCATGGAGACATTGTGGTAAATCCCTCTCCAGAGGGATGTGACAATGCCAGGTCTCATTACTGACAGTGGCCCAGCTCTTTGAGCTCCAGAGGCTTCCTCCAAACAGTGTTTCTGCAATTGCTTTGGTGACTGAAGAGCAGCATCTGCTCAGAATTACCATGTGTTTTCTTGGAATGAATCTTGCTTAAATTATGGCAATACTTTGTTCACATTGAACGTGAAAAGGCAGGTTGGGTGTACTGGGGTGTGTTTGTAATCAATACAAACCTGCCACTTTATTGGCATTTTGTTCCAAATTTGTGTAGAATTTGGAGTAGAAAGCTTCCAGTCAGCATCTCCCAGTGTCCTTGACACCTATAGAGAAGTTTCAAAAGGATTTTCAATTCCAGGAATTACACCTTTAAGTACAGATGGGAGCTGGTCTTCTAAGTGTTAGCAGTTTCTCTAGCCACCCATAATAGTGTATTTCTTACCTGCTGTACTGATTATTCCAGAGAAATTGCTAATCCTAAGAGGGAAATGATCATTAAAAGGAAACACAACTATTTCATATTTGTTATCAGCTTTTATTTGTGCCACTCCAACTTCTTATTAGAGAAGCTAGATACCAGCTTCAACCCTCTGCAAAAGAGTTACCACATTTTTTGCAACTCTAGCCTAGAGCAATCTGAATGATATTCAAAATGTATTCAAAATGTACAACATGTCCAGTAATTAAAAAAAAATAAAATTTACAGACAGGATTACTGTGAACACCTACTGCAACCTAAATTCTTCACTGAGTTAATTTCTTCCCTAAAATGATGCATACATTTCAGAAGACCATGCAGTCTTGATTTTAAAATTGCCGCTGCTGTAGAAACTCACATTATTTTAAATAGCTGTCCCAGAGTTCAACAATTCTGGTGAGCTCACCTCTATTTTGTACTGTATTTATAAT
This sequence comes from Ammospiza caudacuta, assembly GCF_027887145.1. NCBI lineage: Eukaryota > Metazoa > Chordata > Aves > Passeriformes > Passerellidae > Ammospiza > Ammospiza caudacuta. The sequence continues at coordinate 101,187,335 of NC_080594.1, forward strand.
TTGATTTTATTTTCTTTCATCTTGCTTTCAGTGTATTTTGTTATATCAAAGGTTGTCTCTGTGTAAACAATGTCTAAACATTCCCACTTAGGTTGGTTTTCAAAGAATTCATAAGAGCACATGTTAACAATATGATATTGTGTCTTATGTGCTTGAAATTATACAAATGCTTTAAACACTGAATAGGAAAGACAGTTCAGGTTTCTCTTCCCTCTATTATTGCAATTAAATGAAGATCAAACAAACTCGACTGAGAAATGAAATCCATGACAAAAAGCACAGTACATGTACAAAAAGTCATTCCCATGAGTTTAAAATGACAGTAACAGTGGCTGGCTCATTGTTAATTTATATCAAAGGCAATATTTACATCAAAGGTATCCAGTACAATTCAGTCAATAGGAGATCAGAGTTTTGTCTGAACTATTTAACTCTACAAGTTTAGAAAGGGAGGATCCCAGAGGTACTTCTGAGCGATGAGCCGAGGTTTAACCTTGTGACTCATAGCAAGTTTAAAGCAGACTGTGTCCCCAGATCCCCACCTCTCACATTCCCACTCCCATTTGTTAAGAATAGCATGTGTAAAAAGCAAGAAAACAAATGAGCAAATGACTTGGTTTATGTTCCCACTAATGTATGAAGAGAGCTATGGTTTGTCTTTATAAATGTATTAACCAAGGAAATCCCAAGGTGGAGAAAAGTGTTATTTGGGTTAAAGAACTTAGATAACCTGGCTGTAAAGAAGCTTAGAGTGATAATTAGAACACTTCTAGACATTATTACAGTGAAGATCCGTAATAACTTTCTACTTGGAGGCATTAAGGCAAAAAAAATCTAATTAGCTGAAAAATCGAGCTTGATCAATTAAAAACCTATGGGGTTACATGATGTGACTGCCAGCAATGACAGGGGACTGAACTCATTGAAGTCTCTCTGATGCTTTGATTCTTACTGGAATGCTTCAACCCTTCTCAGTTCTCCTGCCGGTGAGAGAAGTTGCACTTTGTGTATTCATGGTATTGGAAAAAAAACAAGACTGCCAGTTTCACAAGACATGTCAGTTCATTGGATCATGTTCCTCTCTGATTCAAGTCCTCCAAAGCAGCACCTCTCTTATTCTCTTTACACAGCAAAGTGTGCATTTCTCCAAGACTGGTGTGAGTCTCAGAATTGTGTTCAATAGGTTGGTGTAAATCTGTAGGTACATTTCTACTCTGCCTCACCTCTTCTGCTGTTACGATGATCCTCTTGGGTCCCCTCCAACTCAGAATATTCTGTGATTCTGTGATTCTGTGATTCTGAAATAATGACATTGCTCAAGATTTGCATAGATTTCTTTCAGTGACGATTTCCCCCACATTTTCCTGATGGAAAGTGGAGTTCCCTTTCCTTTATTCCACTCCCATGGGTACACACATTCCATTTTGGCAGGTTCAGAGTATGACATCCCATCACCTGCACCTCTTACCTCTGACAAAAAGGCCAGCTGCCCGTCTGCACCTTCACTGGCTCGGGTGTCCTCCTGCAACAGAGCTCCTCTGAACCTCAAGGATCCCAAGGATCCCTGTGACCATGTGTTTTCCTGGTATTGTCCTCCACAGGGCTTATCAAACATGTTAAAGGTGACACCAAAGAGGCAGACACAGCAGGCATGGCATTGACATTTTGTAGGTACTTTGGAACATCTCAGAGAAGATAAGGCTTTCCAACCTGACAAAACTTTTGGCAAAGGACATAGAAACAAAATATCCTGTGCCTCTTCTAAGTTCACACATGTGAAAATGATAACCTATGGCATATTTAGTAGTTTATATTTACTCTCTTGCTTCTACCTTATTATATGGAGTCACATGCATAAATTTTCATGAAAGCAAGCGCATGCTATAAAGGAGTGACTGAAAAAAGTTTTATCCCTCATAATTTCCTTAATTTGAGGACACTGCAACTAAGAAATTTTGAAATAGAACAGAATAGAAATTTTGTCTCATTATATCTTAATGTATTTTAAATTGGGATGGATAAAATTACCCTGGAAAATGCTTTGGGCATGGTATCATTCAAATCTGCTTTAAACAGGATCAGATAACTAGGTAGGAAAAAATTACCTGCATTCTGTAAAGCCTTGTCTGTTATCACTTATCATATTTTACCCCATGAAATAATGAGGTAGATCACCAAAATAGTAGACTAGATGCATAAAATAAAGCAACAATTTCTCTTTAGATGTTTGTGCCTTATTCTACTGCAAACTGCTTGGGGTTTTTCTGTTAGCCAACTCTAATTTCCTTCTCTGAGATTGTAGAATCCATTCATTTGAAGGGAACATAAGCCACCCTAGAGTCATGAAGTTGAAGAGGTTACAGAATTTAATCAGCTTGTTTACATTATTTATCTTTTTAATTTTTAACAGCCTACATTTTCTCTGTCGTTCTTCCAGGGCATTATGGCAGTAAAGCTCTTCCAGATAAAGCTGCCAAGCCTGAGTTTTCAAAAGTTCTTTTTTTCACAGCTCAGGATAAATTCCACTATGGTCTTACTGAGGAGATTCCAGATTAAAAGAGGAACCGTTTCAAGCTGTAAAATCTGTAATGGAAAAAGGGCTGAACTTGCTGTGGAGTTAGGATATGTCCTTGGTTTTTTGGTTGGTCTGCATGGGACATATCCCAGACACTATCCTCCTGGTGCTTAGAGCCCCACTGTTATGGAGGCCCCTGCCTCCCAAGAAGGCTCTCCAGAGAGTCCACACACCTTTCTTGCCTCTCCTGCCGCAGCCCTCCTGGGCAGGCAGTGAATGCATGCATGAGGCTGCCATGCACGCATGAGGCTGCCATGCATGAGGCTGCCATGCAAGATTTGCCCTGCAATCAAAGGACCCAGGAGATGCTGTTATTCTTTTCCCTCTACACCTAGCATTACCCGCTGCCACGGCAGAGAAGATTTTGGGAGGACAGGCACAAGAGAGAACACACAAGTGCGCCATGTAGGGAGCTCACGGGAAAGGATAAAGAGCCCCTTTTTGGCTCCTAAAGAATAATGAGAAACCAAGCAAAACAAACCAAGAAAGTGTTAGAGAAAGTCAGAAGAACTGTACTCCAAAAGCAGAACTGCAGTGTCTGATGCAGAGATTTGGGACCTCGCGGTGTGCAGCCCATGACTGGGCTAATGTCAAAACCGCGGCTGTTTGTGGAGTAACGACCATCTGAGGAGCAGCCTTCCAGTGCTGCAAGCTGTAAAAGCTGCAGATGTCAAGAGTGCCTTAAAGGGAAATAGCCTTAAGAATGAAGTGTTCGGAGAAATCTTGTTGAGACATACCACACTGAAGATAAATCAATGCAATCATTCCTGGAAAGCCTGGCTGACAAATTTCCCTATCGCATAGTTTGTGGGGATAGCATAAAATGTTTCCTGCCTTACTGATGCAAGCATTCCGGGTAATTTCAGTAAGACCCAGACTAAATCTTGGAATGAAAAAATAGGATTGAGCCAGGAGTTTCCTGGTGCTTATGAAAATCCCCCAGGAGTCAGAAGGAAAATTATAGCTGTATTAAGGTAGCCTACAATGTGAGAGATAATGCTTGATAGGGACTTTTCAGGGGAATTTCAAAATTGATTCAAGAGGTTTCTGATTAGATTCACTCGCTGCAGAGTGCGACTGCTACAATGCTGTAGTGATTTTGGTTGGATAGGTTTTCCTCCATATTAAGAAAACAGCTTTCTAAAAGACAAAAATGACACATGAATGAATATGGCATACAGTAATTGAAAAATTATGTGTCTCAGTCTCCCATACATGAAGCTGATATGGCTAGACTTATTTACAAACAGTTTTAGGTCTTCAGCAGAGGTGATACAGTTGCTTATCACAGATAATAAATACATATACTGAGAAGGAGCTTAGGTTCAGCTGCAAAACTACTGAACTTCTCATGACAGCATGGTTCTTCTGGAAAGTTTCTGTGTCTTCCAACCAGTGGTAAACCAAAACAATGCTTAAGCAAAGGGGCCAGCTGCCATTTATCCCATTTAGGGAATGTGACTATCTATACATATTGGAAGTATTTTTTAATGCTGAAAGTGTAATTCTCTTCGGACAAAACCACTGTTCACAAAAAGTGATCTGTTTTGAGGCAACCTGGTGCCTCTAAAATGCAAGTTGCCAGAAGTTGCTGGCAGTGAGCTGGATGTGGATGAGAGCTGAGGGGAATTTAGGAGGAGCCGGGCTCTGAAGGGGCAGCATGGAAAGAGAGTACCTGGTGGCGGGAGCTGTGACCCCAGTCACTGTGAGCCACAGGGACACACTCCCCAGCACTTGCAGTCTCATCCTTTCAAAGGAGATCAGCAATTCCTGCTATGAACTTCTTTAGGGCTTCAGTAAATGCTGAGAATTTTCTTCTCATCCTGTTGAATAAACTGCAGAAACAGAAATCTCTCAGGACCCCTTGGGCTTTCTGTTGGCTTGTTGGCTATCTAAGCACAGGCACAGGATTATATAGCTGCGGGTATGGAGTCCTTGCTTGGATCAGTTTTGTTTTATTGGTTACGTGTGAAGTTCTGTCATGCTGGTTGCTCAGCTGAAGCCACGCAGTAAGAATTAAAGTAGAAAAGAAAAGATGTAGCATTCAGGACACAGTGTCCAGAGGTAATTATTTTGGTCCAGCCAAAACATGACTTTTTTCCTAAGAAATGAGGAGGAAAAAAGACAATGCTTTTCCCCATGGTACCTTTCTGTGCTTCTGCTGCAACAGTTAAGTTAATCTATCATATCTGCTGTGCATCCTAACAGGGGAGGGTAGTCAGGATCCTCACCCAACTCATCCAAGAGCAAGAGGCCTGAGATGTTTCTTTCTATAACCCTGCAAGCAAAGTCTTTATTATGGCTGAGGAATGCGACTGGTACTTATATCCTAGACCTTTTCTTTATATCTACAAGCATTTAATATGGATTAGTTTTCTAGCTTTCCCATTCCAACAGCCATAATTGTCTTTGGTTTTTTTCACAGAATTCCTAACCTGGAGACCAGTGATTAGTGTGTACCCCACTGGCATTTGTCTATATACCTAAGGCACTATCAGGCAAGGAAATAAGAGCATAATCCAAAATTAATGAAATGAAAAAAAGTCTGAAACTACTGTAAGTTTTTTAAGTGGTTTGAATTTTGAAGATGAGAGTTTGAATTTTTAGGCTTTCAAGTTACTAACTTTGACTTTTGGAAAAAAAAAAAAAATCTAACCCTCCAAATAGTTTCAACCCGAGTGGAAAAAGAAATTTTTGGCTCACAGCTTCTAAAAGGATAATTCAGCCTAATCCAATCTTCAGGAGTAACTAAAATTGTGATGCCAAATTTCTGTTTCTAGCACAAATTGTTTTGTTATGCCAAAAATGTGTCTTGAAGAATTAAACTGCCTGAGGTTAAAATGTTTTCCCTGATTTACAATGTTTGGTTAAAAATGTATTTAGGCCAATGACAAGCAAAGCAGGGTGTAATTTAACTTGAAAAGAAGTTACTCTAATGCTGAAAACCTCTCTGAGAAACTTTGGATATATTAAAGATAAAGGGAAATGCTGACAAACCAGAACTATCACAATGCAAGAGAGTAAAATGGTCTTAAATAATGTGCATATTTTGTGAGGTATTCTTTTTATAATTGACAGTGGAAACGTGTATACTTTGCAAAATCTAATCATGGCATGTGCTGCAAGATCAGCAAAGGTTTATATATAACTTCATCTGCATAAAGCAAGTGCAGTGAGCTACATCCCATCTAAAATTAATGAATTTACAGATCAAGCCCAGTATTCAAACACCTGTATTTAAGTGCCTATCCTTCTCTCTGTATCTGAGTGAGGTGTTACAGCGTGTTAAACCCAGTATCTAGAATTACTTTTCATCAGCTGAATAGCTCTTGAGGTCCAGGGAAGTGGGAAGTTCAGCTGCCTGAACAGACCCTTTGAGATGGTAAATATTTCCTCTAGATATTTTCGATTATTCTACACAGCTTGAGCTGCTGGTGCAGAATATGATGGGCTCAATCTGCCAGTCGCCAGCGGTGCCAGCCTTGGGTGCCATGGGCCATCTCACTGGGCACTGACAGCCTGGCTCTGGGAAACTGAGTCTCACCTTTTGCTTACTGGGCTTAGTGGGGGCTCAATTCAGTTGTGTGAACAAAGGTGGCCTTAAAATAGGCTATTTCAGAGCACTCAGCATGTCAGGAGAATCTGCTCAGGTGCCACAAATATGGGTCAGGCCTCAGGGAACAGCTGTGCTGTGCTGGCCAGGCAGCAGCAGAAAGGCAAAATGTCTTACCCAGGTCATTTTAAAAGGCACTGGGTCCTAAGCTGGGGCAACTGAATGGAGCTGTCAATTTTCATTAACTCTAACAGGAACACAAGAATCTGGAACTGAATTTCTGTCTGTGTCCTGTGTTTAAGCTGGTTATCTAAACTCTCCCCATGACCAGCAAAGAGAGATGTTTCCATTTCTCTCTTTTGCCTTAGATGTTTATTTCAATGTGGAACAAATCTTTCTGCAGAAAATCCTCACCCACTCTGTGTTGGTTAAATGGAGGACCTATATGAAAGGCTGAAGGAAAACAACAAAGGGGAGATGAGAAAAAATGCCAACTATATTGTGTATTATTTTTTCAGAATATCTTTTTATTAGTTCAGAGAAGGTCTATTGAGTTCACTGGAAAATCTTTTAAGTTTTAATGAAAACAATTGTAGGTCCAAAGATACTTCAGGTCAATTAATTCAAAAGAGGTTTTATGCAATAATGCACCAGTCTATTCTGCTTTTATAACCCACCTGTTTAAGTGAAATACTTGGTGGGCCTGTATTTGCAATACAGTGAATTTCTGGGCAGGACCATATTTCAGTACCTGAATAGTTTTATCTTTTATGTTCTTATAGGGCTACCTAGAGATTAAATTGACCAGTTCTGTTCCTCTACAGTCATTCACTGTCATTATCAGAAAATGCAGGGACATGTAAACTCTCCTGCATGAGCAGGTCAGTTCAGAATTGAACCTCTGGTTATTGCTGCTGCCAAGCTATAGTAACCTTTTTTAAAGTTACATTGGGTCTTCCCTTAAAAGAATTTTCAGGACAGAATCTGTGTTTCCAACTTCTGAAAACTGGAGGTTGGTATGGGGGTGGTGTTGCTCTTTGTTTTTTGGATTTTTTTAGCTGAGAAACCCAGAGAATTTTGTGACTGCTTCTGGACCACACTTTGATTACAAGTCTTTGTGAGAGGTAAGAACCATAGCAGAAAATTGAAGGAGTTGTCTTTGTTTAATTGGTTTTTTTGGTTCTTTTTTTTTTTTTTTTTTTACACAGAAAAAAAAAAAAAAAAACCCAAAATAAAAAGCTGCTTGCTGTGGAAAATACCATCTCCGCCTCGCTCTCTAAAACATAGATCTAAAAATTGTTATTCCAGCTCTCTGGTATTTGAGTAGCTGGACAGTTAAGGCTGAATATTGTCTTTTAGCTAAAACATACAGTTTCTAGGTCCCAGACAGCTAATAAAAGAAATTGACTTATACTGCTGTATACTAAATTAAATTAAATTGCTGTGTTAACTAATTTTCTTCTGTACTCCAGATTAGATTGCTATGGATTTTCCCATAAAAATATTGAATGTCATCTGTATTTTAGTACTAGTCCAGACTCATCCTGACCTGTGAAGGCTTTTGCTTTCAGGAAGACGTCACACTATTTGATGAAATGTGTTCACAAAACACAGTACTTCAAGTGATTTCTAAGCATGCTATGGTCATACTAGGTAAGAAGCACACATAGTTTAGGATTACAAACATTTTTAATGCTATTTATCAGAAAGGGGTATGATATTATTTCACAGGGTAAGGGCTTTCAGTAGGTTTTAATAAGTTCAGTGCTACAATTTACTGTGAAATTGAAATTGTTTCATGCCAAGGGCATAATCAGTGTGAAAATAAGATTGGGATTTGATAAAATATGAGTTTGAGAGAACAAGTTGTACAGGGAGTTAGCAGTAGAGCCAGGCTAAAAATGAGCATCTTAGCTTTACCTTTTAGGAAATGGAGAATACTTAATTTTGATTCAGAGCAGATTCATGTTTCAGCTAAAACTTCAGGCCTGCTTTTGATCCATTTGAATATGACAAAGGACTTCACTGGGTAAGACAGCAGCCGAAAATAAACCCTTCATTATTATTTACTTTCCCACAGTGATCAGTAACCAGAGAAAGTGCCTTTGCAGGCTGCACCGCGGGCCAGGAGGGCAGGACAGCCCATCCCTGGCTGGTGTGAGAGACAACTGCTCACTTGGAAAATTTAAAAAGGTTTATTAAACCTTAACAAAAATACAACAAAGGACTACATAAGGAAAAAGCTTCAGTGCTGGGAACTGCCCCTTGTGCACACCATGTGCCCAGTTCATCTTCCAGATGGATGCTCAGTCTTTTATACCCCTGGGGTTGCACCAGCCAGCCCTGGCCCCTCCCAAAGTCTGTCAGTCAGCTCTTCTTTGCCATTTTATCGATGGAAACTGCTTTCTTGTCACTGGATTGGAGGTCAGGTGTTGCCATGCTGCACCCCCTAAGCACCAAGCTTTTCCATTCCCATCTGCCCCATGCCAGGGACACCTGTGCAGCTTCTTTGTACCTGTGCTAGACAGCCCAGGCTGTCTGATGGCAACAATACAGGGGGGAAAGGGAGCTGTGGGGAGAACAGAGGACATCTAAACTACAATAACATAACTATACAGCACTAAAGCTTTTCTTAATATTCACACAATAGTTGTCATTTAATTACTAGAGCCAATAATCTCATTATCCATCTATAACACTGGAGAGAGTGGGAAGCATCCTTGGGGGAGCATCCTTGGCACGGAACATGGACCCTGAGGAGAAGCTGCTGAGGTGCCTTTCAGGGCAGTCACAGAATTGCTCTTGGCAGCACATTTCACAGGGACCAACAACATTTAATGCCCAATGTGGACAGCACCAGCAACTGTGCAGTTGTGCTCAGCTATATCCCCTCCCCTCTATGAGTTGTGCCTGTATTGGCTCAGTCCTGAAATCTCAGTTTGATGTTCTGATGTGAGAGCAGAAACTGAACTGAACTGTGCAATGCTGAGGGGAATGGCCACAGTGTGCCAGTGTGCCAGACTGCTGTGTCCTACCTCAGCTTTTCCTCCAGACAGGGTGATTGCATTCTGCTTATAAAAATAGCCCTAAATTTGTGTTAAACTCATACTTTTGAAAATATTGCCCTTATGTAATTCTTGACATTTTGCAAAACACATGTAACTGTGTTTGAGCCCCAGGTCTACTTTTTTGTCCCTGAAAGTTGGATTTCCAGTAGTTGAAGAGTAAATCCCCCCCTCCATACCTGATACATTTCAGTTTATCACTCCGTTTTTCACTTGCCAGTGCATACAAATGAAGACCTAGGGAAACCTTTTCAGGATGCTAATGGGGAACTCTCCTGTTTGGCAGTGCTAGCAGGGTGCAAGGCCAGAGCAGAAAAGGAGGAAATTAGTCCTTCACCCTGGGAAAGCATTGCCTACTGATATAAGGAGCCATCTAATCTCAGTAGCCTTTTTAAACAGTTTACATGAAAAGCAAAAAACCTGAAACCCAACAAACAGGGAAGAAAGGAAGAAAGGGATTTCTGTTGCAAATTGACAGGAATGGTTGTATTGAGTTTCTGCTGATAAAATCTATCCACAGCAAAGAGTTACAAGGAACAAAAGAGGCTTTATGACTTTTTAGAGGGAGAGAAATAAGGACATAATGACGAGGCTTAATATGCAAGCAAACTTCTCCAAACTTACCTGAATATTTGGGGATTTATAATTTATGTTTCTGCATAAACAACTCATCTACCTGGGTTTTTTTTTCAGTTATTTTGGTGAGATTTTTTTCTGTTTGTGACTCAGCTATTTACGATTGTCCAAAAGACAAAATTGTGCTCTACAGTCAGAGATGACAGCAACTCACTAAGCTGTTTTAAATGTGAATTAAAAAATCTGGGTTACTGTACCAGCAGTGTACATACAGCAGTGTATGTTAGCAAGTGCAAGTTAGTTTAAGAGAGGCCATACAAAAACCATTTATATGTAATAACTCAAATGTTTGTCTTTCCTGCAATAGCAGTATGCAAAATGGAAGGCATTTGAGAAATCCCTGAAATAAAGAATAATATATTTAATATCTATAGACTGCAGAGGAGAGAGAGAAACTTCTAGATGATCTTTTGGACATGAAATTAATATTTAATGGAAGATGGTAAAACCCTGAAGTTTAAAAAAATGCAAATCTAAAATGTCTTCCATCTTTCTGGAACCATTCGGGTCAGAGATATCTTAAATTATGACTATTCATCCACTGACACTTACTGGGTCACTAAAGCAGTGAATATGATTTGATAAACTGCATAAATGATAACATACAAAATCTGAGAACTTAATTCTTGATTATTATATAAAGCAGCGAAAATGCCAAGGAAATATGAGAAGACTAAAAGCATTCAGAAAGGGGCATAATGACCTGGGATGTGTAAACTAGATATTCTGTCCTCAGGAACATGCAGGACCCGTGGTTCCACAACATGAAGTCTCTGGCAGCAGGATTGGCTGCAGATATTCTCATTACTATCTTTTCCTGATTTCACCTGCACAATTTCTTGGAATCCACTGGGGAGCCAATCATTCCAATATAGGTAATGGAAAATTTTTAAGGTTTGGTTGTTTTTGTGGGGTTTTGTTTGTTTGTTTAAGTTCAGAACAGCTGCACAAAGACTGAAGCTGAGCTGCCCCTACCAATTCTCACTTTATATTAGGAAATCTATTAGGTTGTATCTAAAGGGTTGATATAGCAAAGCTGGTGTCTTGTTGATGAGAGCAAAGACATTGAATGAAATAAATGTATTAAGACTGGTAAAACTGGTAAAAGATAACTACCCAGAATCATTTTAAAGGTTTGAATGCCATCTTGGTCTCTAACCTTCAGTCAACCTCTTTACATCCTTAAATATGCAATGCCAGTGAGTGCTTCTTCATCCTTCACTGATAATAGTTCTGAGTTTAACCAGCCAAATTACTTTTAAAAGAGAAGTTTTACATTCTTTATAGCTCCAAGGATTGCTGTGAAAACTTCAAAAGCCAATTTTATGCTTTTAAGAAAATTCCCAGCATACAGAAGTCTTCCTTGCCTACCGGATGTATTTCACTCATCAGAAATATTTCTCTAGGCTGCTACCCTGCAAAACTAAATTGACCCATTGCACCTCAGAGCTTGGTGTTGCCCAGTTGTTTTTGGGGTTCTGGGCATGACAAAACTGGACCAATAACCTGTTTAGAAATGCTCCATTGGAAAACAAATTTCCTCAAGTGTAGCTAGCCATCTTTAGATAAGGTGTAGCCTAATCTAACATGAAAAATTTGCAACATAAAAAACTTCCATAATAATTGGAGGGATTAGAAAGTAATTATGTTTAAAGAGAAGTTCCTGCAGATAGATAAAACCCATGCCTATTGACTCTGGATTTTGGTAAGTTCTGTAAGGGTTTCCTACTACTAAATTTCAACTAAAAACCTGTTGGCTGTCAATGGGGATGCTTTTCTTCTAAATAGGATAATGCACAAACACAAATTCCTTTTCATATATTTTGTTCCAAACGGAATGATCAATGCTAAGGAACTATTCCCAGCTGGTGCCTATGATTAACAAACTTTATCCAGGTGCCAGTTTTACCACATCCTGCAACTGCTGACTGCCCTTTGGAGTCTTTCTCTTCTGTATGGAGATACTTTTGACTGTTTCTGGGTCAAGGTCAAGCAGAAGCCTTGCCTGTAAACATACCTATTTCCAGAAGATAAATACAATATCTTCCTAATGAGATAGTACATCTGAGTGCTACTCAAGATTTTCAGAGAACTACTGGTTTTCTAGACATTAATTCAGTAACAACTTGTCTATATTATTTTTTAATAAACAAATGGGAGTTTATATTCTTTCCAGGGCTCTGTATTTTTTTCATATCTATGTAGTAATGTTACCCTCAATGTCTTTATTAATTGTCATCTTTCCAATAGCCATTAATTCTGTGCGTGTCACAAATATTATTTTGCAAGGAGTTTCAAATATAGTTTGGAGGTATGCTGCAATGTATAGAAAAGTGCTTAATTTTGATGAATTAGTCATTATTTATTGCAATAATTAGCTCAGACAAGTGGAAGAGAGAAGATGCAAATGCACAAATCATGATAAATAGGTGGTATAGCATACAAGAGGTACTAATTCAAACTCAGAAACAATGCAATTCAGATGTGAAATGAAGCAGAGCCAATGTATACTAAGGAGCAGATGGAATTGATGTATCTCAGAACAAATCATCATAGGAAACATTTGGAAATGATCAGGAAAAACAAACAAAGAGGTTGCCTTAAATCCTAGAGCTTGCTAATCACAAGCTATTGATTAAAGAACCTGGAAGACAGAACTATTGTGAACAAAAATGGTGGACAGTCCAGATCACCAATAAAAATAATGAACAGAATAAAGCTGTAGTACCTCTATACTCTGAAAATGTGTTTCTCTGAATAGCTCCTCTGGAGTATCTTTCATGCATTCACTGAGAAGATATTCCAGGTCTTCACTCTACATTTCAGATTATGTTCTGAAAGCCAAGCATCTCACACATATGTAACACCTTACATAACTTCTTGCTTTGGGTCTTCACTGATACTAGCCCTACCTCCTCTCTGGTTCTCAGACAGGGATTTTCTGAACGATCCTGGAATGAACACAAAATATTTTTTTTTCTTCAGTTGTATGTTACATTATTTTGGAATTCTGCATGTTTTTAGGATGCCTAGATGAAAGATACTAAAGGAATATATTCAATAGAAAACATTTTATATGAGCAAAGAGAGGTAGCTTTAGGCAACAACTATTTTAAAATTTATATATAATTTAAATAGTCAAGTAAAATAAAACAAATTAGGTCTCAGTTATTCCTTCATTTCTTTACCAAATTTATAGTTCCCCCATGTGAAATTTGTCAGTCTTATGAGAATAGCCAAAATGGCCCTAAGTACCTTGAGTTTAACTTGAATTTAAATGCTCTAAAGTGCCTTTTTTCATATAAATAAAATCTCTTCAGGGTTAGTTTATTATTTTTCTAATTTGACATTTTTTTATGTGTAGTATTTCAGTCCATATACTTCAGATTTATTTTTCTAATTTAGCTTTAGTAAAGTGGCAAGTATTAGTCTATAAAACTTTACTGTAGGAAAAAAAAAGGTCTAAGGAAAATATTTTCAGCAGCAAAGAACTATGAAAAGTCTGAGATAGGCACCACAGTCTGGGCCAGACATTGTTGTTTTCATCTCAAATTTGTTTTAATGGGAATGGAGACAATGGCATTTGAGATCACATTGATATTCACATGACCAGAATTCATTTCAATTTACTTTCTAAGTTTACTGTGATGCTCAAGATCTAACATGAACCTGACATCTGCCAGTGACGTATTGCCATATAATGGAAGCATTAAAAATGCTGTGAAGAAAGCTCCCTTGTGTCCAGCAGTTTGTAACCAGGATCCTGTGCTGGTGCAGCCTCTGCAGCCCTGTGAGAACCATGTTTACCAGCACTGAGCATTGAGACACACAATTCAGCCATGGCAGGAGAAATTAGTGGTTTTGCTTGCTCTATCAATCAGATTGTTGTTCAAAACCACCACCTGTCTGGAGCAATAGAGTAGCTGTAGGTAGTTAATGTGAAAGGTGAAGGGTGTCTGGTAAACACAGCTCTTTCACAGGAGAATGGAAAAGCGCATTTGGGTCTGTATTTTTGCATGCTTTTACTGCAGTGTTTTGCTTATCTTCTAAAAAACTTTATTGGTCATAACAAGAAAGGGGACTGGGATTAGGAAATTTTACAGCTGCATTTTAAGAAGTTTCTCAACAAACATCTCCAAGAAACTGTACCAGGGGGTCTTTGGAGGCACATTTATTTCCAGATACTATGTTTGCTACTGATCTTATTGGGTATTCCCAACAAGGAATGAGCTTAGAAAAGAAGAAATACAAAACTAATTTATAGGAGTTCAGTGAAAGAGACTTGGATGTTCTGCCAAAGGAAACTGTTCTAGAAATTATTTGTAAGCATACTCTAAGCAGGGGCAATCGTCCTAGAATTCACTATAATGGATGTGTCCAACACTGAGGTGCTAGTTGTACCTTCATCAATAACTACACAGAAGATAAGGAAACAAATGGAAAGAGTTTTTTTGTACTATTTTGCTTCGTAATCTGTATTAATAGATTTCTTCACTGTAATTGTTTCTATTCTGTCTTGTTATGACATACATGAATAACATACATTATTTCATTTAAGATTTCTGGGAGGGGAGGGAAGGGAAATGTTGTCCAAAATATAGGGAAGAAAATGAAATTATACTGCCCATACTGGTCTACAAATTATTTAACTGCGTGTGGTACAGGCCTTTAAATTCAGAGAAACCTTTTCAGTGGTTACTGCATTCACAGCCAGTATTGGAAGTTTTTCTCTGTTCTTTTATTTATCTCCAGATTCCATCTAGTTACACTTTGAGAAATGCTAGAAAATTGGAGAATAACCCATTATTATTCCTTCTACTTTCAACTAACTGTCAATCAAACTTCCCACACAATCTTCCTCCTGCTTCCATAGAAAGTATTTGGCTTATTAAAATTTATTTTTTTCCCTGCATCATTGTTAAAACATGTATGATTCCATCCTTTCATCTTGTAATGACCACAATTCCAGTTGAAGGTCATTTTGAAGCATTTTTTCCCAAATGAGGATGCATTTTCCCAACTTTGCATTGGTAAAAACAAGCTTATTCCAAACTAAATAAGACCATACTACAACAAAATGTTTTTTCCACCAGATTTTCTCTTCCATCCTTATCCATAAAGAATTTTTTTTTTCAATTTTTTTTCAAATCTTATCTTTGCTTCATTTGATTCACAGTTCTATAAGTATAAATCTAAGTATATAAAAGCAAAACATTTCTTAATGCAGTAAAGCAGAATACTTTTTAAAATGCTTTTTGTTTTAAATGCTTTTTTTCTTGATTCTCTTTGCCAGAATTATTGCCTGTTCATTGAGCAGTGAAATGCATAAAAAGTAAGACTTATGGCTGCCTGGTAGCAAGATTCTTCTCTCCTGCTGCTTCATGAGATAACGATTGCTTATTAAAAATGTCTGTAATGGGAGGTGTCTGCCTCTGAGGAGAAAGGGAGCTGGGGTGCTCTGGTGGCTCAGGCAGACCCTTCGTTCCCAGACTGTTGGAGAAGTAGATGAATGTGAAGTGGAAAATCCCCAGCTCTGCAATCACCCCTGAGTTCGTCTGAGAAAGCAAAGATCTGCCTCAAGCTTTGGGTGAGGATGTGTGGCACAGCCCTGAGCACGCAGTGGTGTCCCCTCTGAGCAAGGAGGAGCTGATTTGCACCACCAAAGCTTCCCGGGGCAATTTCTCACTCACAGCCCGCCTTGTGCAGGGCAGCACTGCTGGGTGTCACCCTCTGCCCACGGACTGGAGAGACAGTGGGTCACAATGATGGAAGCTACTGATGCTGAGGGACAGCAGGGAGTTCAGTGTGGCAGCCCTGAGGCACTCTGAGCTGGCACAAAGGAAACCTTTGGAGAACAGATCAAGTGCTGGTTTTTGTCATGCATTTCTGACACAATTCCTCAGATACAATTCTGCAGCTTGCACAGGTAGAGGTTAGAGTCTGTGCCTATGTAAGGGTGATGCTCTTAGAACATATCCAGACTTTATGTTTTCCCTTATTCTTTGTTGGGAAGGTGCTCAGAGAGGAACAATGCAAAGTTGAAAGCTGAGCTCTTTTCTTAGAGAGCTGAGCATGTGCAGACAAGCACAATATGACTGTAAAGAACTCACTACGTCCATTACAATGAGAAAAATCTCCTTCCCATGTCTCTTTCAGGTCCCACTGCTGCAACGGAAACCAAAGTCAGGCAATACTAAAATATTAATGTACTATTTACCTGATATTCACCATTATACATCATCAAATACAGTATTGCACTTCATCTCTAAACCTTAAAATCTTCAACTAATTTGTAGTTTGTTGATTTTTTTTTAATTACAGACAGAAGTTTGTATCTCTGTTACTCTTTGGTTTAAAATGAAAAAAGCACATGCTTGTCTTTGCCCAGATTAGGACCACATTTAAACTCTGTCAGACCAACAGGCACCTATTAAAAAGTTAGCACAAGCAGACAATGAAAAATCTCTGTCACTTCTCAATAACCACCAAATAAAAACCTTAATATATTTTTTTCTTAGGGTTTGATTCAGCTTGATATGTGCTGATACTATCTCCTAATCTAAGGAGAATCTTTTTACTTGCCCCATCGGTGTCACCTGGGAAAGGAGCTGCCATGGGACACAACAGCCTCTTCAAAGGACCATTGGACAGTGACTCTGTTTCTTTTTTTTTACAGCCTTCCTGAGAGCAGAACTCAATTTCCACTGAGCACATGCTACCTACTGCTCTTGGCAGATTCTACATTAGGAGACATGCCACCAGTGTAGGGAGAGGTGCACTGAGCAGAAGAGTATGCATATGCTGATATGACAAATTTGATTTTGAATAAAGGCAGACTCTAAAGACAAAACCAAAAGCTTATAGATGGATGGTTTTACTGATGCAATGATTAAGTACAGGAAAATTTATGAGATGTTATGACATGGTTTTTGCTGAACTAAAAAATATCAGTGGTAGATAAGAAATTATTATCAGGAATAAAACCCAAGTTCCCAGGTGAAGGTACTGGGAACCTTTACCGTGAAACCAAAAGAAGGATAGAAACTGTCATGGCCAATTAAAAGAGCCTCCTACTTCTTGTGTTTAATGTTAAAAAATCATGATACATCCAGAGGGAGACAGCTGTTAGATGCTCAGAGATTCTGTTACTGACCTCAGTAGGAAAGGTTAACATGTACCATGAACCTGAATATCATCGGTGTGCTCGTGATAATGAAAGCCATATGGCACAATCAATGCTTCAAGGAGGTTTAATTTTAATGAAAGATCTGAAAGGCTCAGGCCAGAGCCCTGAGGCTCACTGACACTCAGAACTTGCTACTGAAAAAGGCATGATCAGCACTGGAACTGAAAGGGTGGTTTCAGAGTAACCAAATCTCCTTCCAGCCCATGGAGCTTCTCAGACAACAACTGCTGAAGTGATGCCAAAAGCAGCTGTTCAGCTGAACAAACCTGAGGAAATCTGAGGAATGTCACTCAGGATCCTTGTTCCTTGCAACAACTGTCCAAAAAATACAACTGCACCTTGTTATACGCTGAACAAATGGTCAGTTTGAGACAGCATATGCTAAAGGATGTGTGGAAAAAAAGACGACAAAAAATAAGTGCAAATTTTAATGAACTATGGGAGATAGTAAAGGCTTGGTTCCAGTCATAATGGAAGCTTCATATCAGGCTTGGAATTCTGGTGTGAATCCCGAATGACTCACTGAACTAATAAAACTGAGAGGTTGCAACACGGTTTCCTTCTCTAACAGCTGAAACTCCTAAATTAGGCCCATTGAGCGTGAAAAAACAATCTTTCCCCACCCTAACAATTAATTCCCTCGCAGTTCCTTACCTGACCAAAGCACAAAGTTACATTGTGTTACTGACAGGCAGTAAACGTACGGACAGAGTAGTTCTGGTTTGGACTCAGATGCAGACCCCCAGTAGGGACACTTTGGGTGTCTTTAGTTCAAGGTAAAGAGTCACATCATTTAAGTAATGCACATTGTGTTGCCTCTGTTGTCCAGAAGGTCAATAAACTTCTTCTTCTGCTGAGGCCAATTTCTATGACTGTGCTGTTCGACTCTACCACTAAGATTTTTTAAAGGGTCTGAGGTCAATGAAAAGCAAGGCTGAGCTACACAATTTAAAAAGGGGTGTATAGGGTACAGTCATTTACAGATTAGGAAATGACTAATTTGACTTTAATTTCAGTTCACTGGAATCTCTCAGATATCATATTTTCTGTCAAACACTTCTAAAGATAATGACATGATGTAAGAAATTTGCTTCAGAAATACAATTTCACTATTTCTGAGAGGATACAAGAATCTCTTTAAATCTCAGAGTCCCAAAGTAGAAATAAAAAATAAGTAGAAATAAAAAATAATACAATGAGTCCTTGGAAATACTGTTCACTAATTAACAACCATCCTGTTTTGGAGAACATAACAGGCAATTGCAAATTCTGTGTCAGACTTGCCATATATATTTTCCATGGATAAATTTAGTAGTTAAGATTTTTGTAAATTATTGGTGCTGTGCATCTGTTGTCTTTGTCTGCTTGCTAATTAAGGTTTTGGGGCTTATTTCTCTGAACAGAAAACACAGAGGATATATTTTTCTTATATTTGTAAATCAATAAGGAATCTTTCAGAAAAAAAATCTTAGATAATAGCAATAAGAAAGTTCACAGTTTTAATGTAACCTAATATTCCTAGAATATTCCTAGAATATTCAGGAATATTCCAGTGGTGACTGGATTGGTAACACTTACTGTCTCATCATTACACCATTTGTACACCATTATAGTACATCATAAGAAACAAGCAAATCCTGCAGTTTGGCTTTCCTGACTGCATGCCAGCCCAGTTTGTGCAGAGAAGGTGATGAGAGGTCCCCTTCTCTCCAGGATCCAGTGGATAGGGTGCTCTCATTACATATGCCAGTTGCTCAAACAGGCAACACCTGTGATGCCAGAGCCTTCATTTGGCTGTAGGAGCCACATAACACACTCTAGTTGTTCAAAGGAAGGAGATTATTTCAGGCACTAAATGCCCTATTCCCAGGACCCCTATTACAGAAGTAGCTCCTAAGGCAAATACAGACACTGACGCTCTGGCAGGCAGGTCTGTCTTTGGTACCACAGTGCTGGCAGTGGCAAACCCCTGTCTGAAAGCCTGAAGTGTCCCCATACAGGGCCTAGGTCCCTTCAGGCC
Source organism: Ammospiza caudacuta (assembly GCF_027887145.1). NCBI lineage: Eukaryota > Metazoa > Chordata > Aves > Passeriformes > Passerellidae > Ammospiza > Ammospiza caudacuta. The sequence continues at coordinate 101,206,370 of NC_080594.1, forward strand.
TCTAAATGAGCTCTGTAAATTTGGCTCTGGGCTTTTTGGCACTGTGGTAACACCTGCCACATCTCCGTGGGTCCCAAACTGAATGCCTTGTTGGATGTTTCCTCATGTGCAAGGCACATATGTGGGTGCATTGTTGCATGTGTTATCATTTATTTGATCACTTATTTATATGCAAAAGTATATCTTCAATATAACTACATTATTAACCTGCTCCTCATACATTTTGTATAGGCAAAAGAGAAAGGACAAGACTTTGAGCAGTGTTTCAAACAGGTTAGCTTGAGTCCATTTCTCTGTAAGCATACATAAAATATATGATGGCATGACATAAAATGTCAGCACTTTTAGAGAGGGGTTTGTCAGATGACCAGAATGAAGACTGAAGTAGCTGTGAAGGTCATGTGCAGCTAGCAAAGGCAGCCAAAAGACACAGCACTTGGTGCAGCAGATGATGCAGAAGAGTGCAAGAGAGGAGGATAGGAGCTGTGTACATGTGCTTGGTGATGGTGGTGACATGGCACAAGGCACAGCCCCAGCACACATGGGATCAACTCCCCTGGCACAGCAGAGACCTTGGCCAGGAGCAATCTTCCCCAGCAGGATGGAAGTCCAGAGCACTGAAGGATGCCCTGTGTCTCCCTCTGGGACCAGGGAAGAGGGAGCTCTTACATGCAGCCCATGTGCATGGGGAGGGCTCTAATAGGGAAAGGAGGGAGGCAGAAGATGTCAGCAGGATGCATGGCCTTAGGGATTATGAGAAAGAGGGAAAATGGTAGACTGGCTTTTCTATACTCAGCCCTGGTGAGACACCTCTGGAATGCCAGGTCCAGATCTGGGCTCCTCCGTATAAGGGATTCATGGAGATTCTGGAGTGAGGCCAGCAAAGGGCCACAAATGTGGCAAAGATTGGCATCTTCCATTTGAGGAGTTGTTGAGAACTGGACTTAATGGTCTTAAAGGTCTTTTCCAACCAAAAAAATTCCATGATTCTATGATTTTATTCAGCTTGGAGATGAGAAAGCTCAGGGAATCTTGTCCATATATGTAAATACCAAGGGGTGGAGTAAAGAAGGAGGAGCCAGACTCTGCTTGGTGATGCCCAGTGACAAGACAAGAGGCAATGGGCACAAATTAGAACACAGGAAATTCCGTGTAAAGATAAGAAAATACTTTCTTCCTCTGGATGTCATCTGGCACAGTTTTCCCAGAGATGCTGTGGAAACATTCAAAACGTGACTGGACATGGCCTGGCAGACTCTGCTCTGAGTGGAATTGTTGGGTAAGATGATTCCCAAAGCTCCATTTCAAACACCACTGCTCTCATACACCTACTTAAGTCAAATGATGCTATTTTTTGGAAATGTGGTAATTAAAAAAATGTCTGCAAGAAAGCCTTATGACACATAGCATTAATTTTGCACTTATCATACCTGTGTATGCTGATGTATGTGGGGTTTTTTTGCACATATGGAAATACCCATGCATAAATTGCTGCTAACAGGAAATACTGATATGCTCACAAATAATGCAAACACACATAGGCATGTCTTTACATATTTATTGGCTAATTTTTTATCTTGAATTTGTAAATTGTCTAAGAAAGTGAAGCTCAAGCTTCTTTGGTGTCACTTTCCAATGATAAATAAAAATATTTGCTAGCAGTAATGAAGGGCCATACAACAAAAGATACCTGATAATTATCTCTGGTGCAGTAGTCTTTTCTTTTTTTTTTTTTTTTTTTTCTAAAACTGAGTGCAATTAGTGATATTAAAAGCTGCATTTTTGCATATTAAACATATTCTTGTTCAGTGAGAGATTTCAGTCAATACCCCATAGAGAGGTTAGGAAAATAAAAGAAGGAAAAAATCTCATGCAATTTTTAAAGGATACCAAGCAATCCAATCTCACTAGGAAAGGATTTCTCCACCAGCTAAGAAAGTGTTCATTTTTGGGTCAGCCTGTCTGCAGCTGAGGGCTTTTAATATTTCAGCTGAGTTCACCAGGCAATGTGTTACTTCAGTCTTTAACAACTACCAGAAGGAATGCAGGAACAGTCAAAGCATCTGTTTTCCAGCACTTAGATACACAATGGCATTCTGAAAAACACAGGTATCTGGAGCCCTGAACTCTTACTGCAGTGCCTAGGACAGAGAGGCAGAGACCATGGCTTTCTTTCCTCTTCCTATCCCATTTGCAATTTATTTGCAATTTCATCTCTTATACAGCAATTTTGGTTATAGCTCAGCTCATTTTATTTGCTTCTTCTACGTTGCAAGTACTTTTTTATTTCTTGCTTCTCTTCTCCCCATTGTTTCAAACTGCTTTAAAGCTAAGAACTATCTAAACTTTTGATTTTTGTCTGGTTCTGATGCAACATCTATAGATTTTTGACCATGATTTTGAAACCTTGCTGTGACCTTTCTCTTCCTCTGGTGGAAGGGATGATTCAGAAGCAGATTGAAAGCTGCTCTCTGCCCAGGTATGTGTCCACAGTCTCTGTATGAGGTTGAGACAGTTGCTGTAATTGGGGGTCTCCAGCATAAGGAGCACCACAATAAAAAATGTATTATAAAAGTATTTGGGGAAAAGAAATGAATACTTAAAAACTTCCTTGAAAAGGGAGTCCTATGGGATAACAGAACAAAGAGACAGAATAAGGATGAAGAAAACATGTCTGTGGAGAACAGAAGTGCCTGCAGGGACATGTTTTAAGAAGCAAGATATGTGAATGGAGTAGGAACTAACAAAAAGAATTATTCCCATCTGCCTTTCATCTGGTGGTAAAGAAAGGTCGAAGATATATTCTTTGGCACATTGTTAGACGAAAAGTAACTCAAAATTTGAGGTGAAAATTATGGCAGATTTACAATGTAGATATTAAAAAACTCAATCAAAGCTGTGAAGAGCCACAGGGTAACAAAGAAGGGCAGCCATTGCTGACAGCAGCTGGATTTACTTTTGGTAGAAAGAAATGCCTCTTGTTCCTGAGCACAAGGCAGATTGTTTTACTTCCTTGTGCCCTGTAGCTCAGCTCACTGGAAGAATTCAGGATTGCTTTGCAGTCATTTCAATGAAGATCTCGGACTTGCTGAAAATATCGTTTCAAATTAACAAAAAGGTGTAAATGATCAAGGAAATTTTAACAAAGCTTTGGAGTTAAAACTGTAGTTTTAATTCCTTATGAAGTCAGCAATTTCTTCACCAGTAATTACAGGTGGTAGAGGAATAAAGATGACTATCAGCTAAAGTTATCTAGAAGGCTAATTCTCCTGAAATCACACAAAGAAAACTGTTTTGCATATGGCAAAATCCTGGCATGTTCTTTAGCTGTCCTGTCATTTGTTCTGTACCAGCCTAATTTGGTTTTGGTATGTTTCTAGATGCAAATATAAAAACAATGGACCCAGACTTTGGTCTTTCATGCTGGGGCTGGGTTTATTTTTTGTTTTACACCAATTGCTGCAGGATGTCCAAGGAGGCTGGGTAGAGAACATCCCTGTTCCAGGGTTAATGCTCCTGATCCAAGCTGCCCACGTGAACAGGCCCAGTTATCCTGCCAGAAAACTTTCCTCTCTCCCAACAGTGCCTGGCACCATCAGGGTTCTTTGCATGGTCCCAGGAAACACTGATTCCCAGACAAATTCTTCATCCCTTCTGCAGCTCTTTAACCTCCAACACTCATTGCATGACTCCAAGCAGGGACTCAGGAGTCTTGCCAGTCTTGGTATTGCCTTGCTACATAACCCACCACAGAATGGGGAGATCTCAGTTCCTTGGGTCTGCTCTCTTTCCTGAAGGTGAACACAACTTTTGCTGGGAACACCACTGCCTTTCTGTGCACATTCCATAGCTGGAATGTTAGGATGATAACTAAACCCTTCTTCCCTTCTGATTTTTTGGCAGTGTGATGACTAGGGATACACCATCCCTAGAAATGAGAAACTGTGGACTGTGGGGAACTCTATGCATGACCATCTGTGTAAAAGCTCTCTTTGTCCCTGAGATGGATTGTGTCTGTCTGCTTATCTGCTTATCTATCTATCATCTATCTATCTATCTATCTATCTATCTATCTATCTATCTATCTATCTATCTATCTATCTATCTATCTTTTTCTGACTGTATCTATGATCTGTATTTTGATTTCTCCTTAAGTACAGCATGACCAACAACCCGTAGAGGCCAGTTGCAGCAGACATTCAAAGACTGAGTGTCCTTGAATTAAACCTAAGACCAACCTACAAAGAACTCCCAACTTATTTTGCAGAAGAAGTAAACTAAATGTGACAGGAACTCACAGGGGTAGAAAACTTTCAGTTGGTCTGGTAGGTATTAACCACCTCACTACCCCAGCATAATGAAACTCCATTAAACAAAATGAAATTCTAGAAGCCCCTAGGATTATGTGAGCTGCCTTCTACAAAGGAGATTTGTATTGTCCCTGACTGGGGAAAGCCAGAGGAAAAACTACTGTCTGCTGCTAGTGGAAATGATCAACATCTCCAAAGAAGCTTGTTTGTCAGGCTCCCTGAAAACAGGCCTCATTTCAAAAAGGGTAAGGAAGTTAGAAAAGCTACATCCCACATTTCCCTATCTCCAGTCTGGAAAATTGATGAGTGGCAGGGAATGCAAAGCATGTGACATTGCCATCATTCTTTGTAACTGGGATGACTTGGTCCTCAAGGAACTGTGATATTATTGAGGACCACAATATCCTAAAGTTCCCATTGTTTGGCTTTCTGCAGCTTCAGAACAGCAGAGCCAAGTTACAGAGTGACTGCACCTGGAGTAATTGGCATTAGTGTGGTTTCAATTTTAATTACTTAACAAAAGCCAGTGATACATAATAGACGTCTTTCTAGCCTAAATGCTCTTTTTTTTCATCTTTTCAAAATAAAAAAAAATGTAATTTGGGCTGTAAAATTATATCAGGCCCACAGAAAGCTGATGATGATTTGACATAACCAGTACTATTGTAAGCAATCCTAAGATTGCTTTTCTTTCAGAGAAATTGAGAGATTTAGAAAAATCTAGAGATTCAAATCTACACATTTAGGAAAAGTCAGTGAATCAGATTATTCATGCCAGACTTCAGTAATGTTATCTGGAAAAAAAGCAGTAATTAGCTAAATAGCTGACTCTTCTATTTATGAGGCTGGATAGAAGCAGATGTATTTGACATCTGTATTTGACATCTGTATTTGACATTGTTTGTATTTGTCTGGACAATTGATGTCAGCGTGCAAAATGCCTTATTTTAATCACCAGGAATGAAATTAATCCCATCTAGTTTAACATGATTAAAAATAAAGTTGTGAGTTTAGCTGATCATCCAGACTCCTGTATTCTGTGGAGATTTATAGACATTCCTGAAAGGTGATTCATTCCACCCTGGATATTCAGCAGCAGTTGGAATAATCACTCTTTAGAGGTGTCTGTCCTTTTCCCTTGGCTATAGCAGAAAGCTAAGTGCTAGTTTAGGCTAAATGATTAGCATTTAATTGTAAAGCAAGATTAATCCCAGTTCATTTTAAAAATTCCCTGGCTACAACAGGCTTAATCCTGTCCCATGAATTTGGTAACATACTTTGCTATTGCCTAGAGGTGGAAATGAAATGTGTTTGAAGCTATGGAACACAAAGACAGATTCCCGCCTAGTGCTAAGTTACTGGAACCACATTAACTCTTTATCCCAACTTTCTCCTGGGTTCCAGTTTGCAGAGATGATTGGTTTGAAACCTGGATTTTACTTTTCAGTGGTGACAATTTGCTGGGTCTTAGAAAGATAGCCAAGGCAAAGGCCATAAGGGACATGAGCCTTTTTTCTTTGATTCCCTCAGTCAGGGCCTTCATGGTCAGAAGGGTGATGATTTTCCTGCTTTTTCAGAGCATAAGACTGAACCACAGACATTAAAGCCATGACTTATCTTGCAGGATTAGGATTAAATATTATCCTAAAATTGTGACAGGACTTCAAAAATTATGAACCAGTCAGATGCCTGAAAGAATATAATATAAAATGGTTGCATATCACTCTACCTTCTGCTTCTTCCTTCCACTCTTCCCTTTCATTTTTAGCTCATGCACAATTCTCAGAGTACTTTAACAATTCTGAATTCCCTCCCAAATTCTTCTTCCAGTGGAATCCACTTTGATCATGATAATAAAATTAATTTTTCTATAGTATTAAACATTATAGTATTTTCTATTAGTATTTCTATAGTATAGTATAGTCTAGTCTATTAAATTGCAATTGTGTAGTACTGAGTTTGGATCACAATCCTTCCTAATTTTCTTCTGCAAATCTGGTGCTTCCTACTATCATTATGTAGCAGCAAAAGAAGTGAAGCACTGACCCTTCCTAGGGGAGAGTCATATAACACAGCTTCAGGTTTCTATTACTGAGTTTTATAACAGTAATAAGGTAAGAATTTACTGCTGACCTGAAATGCAGGAACAAAATCTTGCCACTTAACAAAGGCATCAAACATTCTGGATTTTTCCCGTGTAAGACATCAAAATTATAACAATACCCGAATGTCCCTGGCACTACAAGGTAGTATTTAATGCCATTATACAGAATCATATGGTTTGTCCATATATTTTATAATCCTGGAAAATACTGTGTCTGGAAAGTGGTTTTATTGCAATTCAATACATCCTAGATATTGCCATCAAAGATTAAACATCACTCTATCAACAGTGCTCGTTAGGGAAAAACACCTGGTGTCTCTGCAGCAAAGGTTATTGTATTTCCCTTTCACAGGAGAGGTTTTCAGTCTTAAAAATGGACTAGCTTCTTATAGCTGAGATTAAACCTGAGAATATGACAAGCAGAGCAAGGTGCTTCTCTGTTTATTGAATTATCTGGTGATTTAAACAGAAAGCTAAAAAGATAATTCTCTTGTTTAATTGTTTTAATTAAACAATGTTTCTTTTATTTTCCCAAGAAATCATATGTCTAATGCCAAGTTCTAAAAACATTATTCTTCTAAAGATTTTTCCACTTCCATTTTTTCAGGTGTACCTGTCTCTCCAAAAAAAGCAATTTTAAATCTTGAATTTTGTGTTTTCACAAGCAGCTGAAATGAAATTAATTAAAAGTGGAATTAAGGTAAGACTTACTTTCCAAAACCATTATTCTGTTACATTAATCATCACAACGATTTCAATATAAAGAGTCTCCTACTGAAACCTTCAAAACCACCTCCAACTGGCCCAGAGACACTGAAAAAAATAAAAGAAAAAGAAATATTAGCCCTTCTTAATTTAAACAGCTTCACAATGAAAATTGTGAGATTCATAGTAACTAGAACACAGTTAAGAATGTTTATAATGTTCTAGCTGTTCATTGTTCAGGAATCATGGCAATCACATGCCTTTCTAGTTTTTTAGAATTAAGTTATCCTCAAACAAAATTTGAATAATTTGTGAACATTTTAAATGCATTTTTCTTCAGCAATTTCCATTTTTTTTTTCAGGCACAAACAAAAAATAAAAGTGTCCAAAGCAGACTGTGGAGTCTTGTTGCCAGGACACTTAGGAAAATGTGAGGTTTTTTTTGAAATCTGTTTTATGAAGACTTAGCTTTTGTTTGACTTACATTGATGGATGAGATGTTAATTGGTTGAAGTATGGATGAACATATGGATAGAGAAGACCCACACTTTGGGAATACCTTCTGTAAGCCTGCCTCAGCTGGGAAGTCTATGGCTCTCCTGGCATGGGAGTTACATTAAAAAAAGCACATGAAACTCACTGCTTCCACTTTGCCTATTTGTACATTAATTTGGGAAAGTCTGGTGTTAGCACAGCTCCACAGATTCCAGAGCACAACTGGCTGGGACACGGCCAGATTAAAAACTGGGCTTTTGCCAAAGTGGACGTAGAGAGAAGAGAACACAGTGATGGTGCAATGGGTCCTTGCCAGGCAGACACTCCCTGCTGGCGCTGAAGGTGACACGCGGATGTCACTGTGCTCATGCCACACCTGTATGGCCCCAGCTGTGGGAGCTGCCAGGGCAGCAGCCTGGGTGCTGCTGCTGCTGCAGAGACAAGGGGCTGCTGCTGCTGAAGGGTCTTCCCTCAGGTTCTCCAGGCTGTGAGCTGATGGCACAGCCAGGCAGGGATGTGGCCGCGTCCTGAGCAGAGCCTGGTGCAGAAAGGGCCCTCTGCCTTTCTCAGGCAGGGCACCTGGTCCCCCAGTGAATGCAAATCCATCTCCTCCCCTGCAATGTGTGCAGGGCAGAGCAGCACCAATCCTCTGTGCACCTCCAGCCACTGCAGTAAGAGACAGCTGGACTTAAATTAATAAATCACATGACAGAGATGGAGGAATCTGTGCCTTCTTCTTTATACTTCTCCATGTATGATAAAAGCTGCCTGTTATCTTCTTCTGTGTAAGCAAAAATAACTTCAGCCTTTTCTTTCTTTTTCCTTATGCATATTCTTTTCTGATTCTAAAATTCTCCATTTGCATCACAGTGCTGTCCTAATTCCCAATGGTATGGGATTATTTTCACATGTTCTTTTTTCTTCCTAAATTAAGCTACTGATTCATTGTATCCACTAAAGGCTTTTTCTAAACTCAGACCAGTATGAGGATCCCTTTTCTTTGCTCCCTGATTTTTAAAAACTTGAGAGAGCACCAGTAATTCAGATGCAAGCAGCAGTGCTGGGAATGTTTCTGACTCACTGTAATTACTGGAGCAAAGGCAGTTAAATTGAGATACTGATAAGTCTGCTCCAAGGAGTGTATAGCAAAGGGAAAAGATTCTCCTCCTCCCTCCCCCTATATGTAAAAATAACCATATTCTAAAAGGGCAGGAACACAAGAAAGAAAAAAAGGGCTTTTTTTTTTTTTTTCTTTTAGCCTGAGCTTCAAGATGATATGCCCAAGAGGGCCAGCCAAAAACAAGGAACCTAAGTTCAGCTGTAGCATAAAACTAAACGAGCAGAGATTCCATTAGAGATTAAAATGACAAAATTAAGGTCAATTAATTTAGGTCAACCAAGGAATGACCCAGTTGTTAACTATGGGCCATTTTCCACATCCAGAGCATCTTGCCTGCTGCTCTGGAGAAGCCAAGTCTCCCATAGATCCTGTGGCACATCTGCCAGTCCCTGTAGCTATCTCCTAAACTCTGGGGTTTCCCAAATGGCAATAGATGCCAATGCTTAGGCACTAGTCACATACATGTGGGCATTTAAGTGTCTTAGTCTGGAACTGGACATCTCACAGAATATCTGTTTCCTCTTTCGTCTCTGTGGGATCATGGAGTAACTTTTTTTGTGGTTTATATTACATATAAAGGTGAAGAAAGCATTTGGCAGTTATTGGAAAATGAATCACACCATTTTTTTAGAATAACAGTCAGCATTGTCAGCCCTTTATGTGCCTTTTCTTGCAAAATAAATTGGCAAGCACATAGAAAATAGCTTCAAAATGAGTGTAAGTTAATAGGCATTTGTCAAGAACAAATGTATCTGACAAATTGTGTTTCCTTCTACAGCAGGGTAACCAGAACCAGGAAGAGCCAAGAGGCAGTACTTGTCACACAGTCAGTTCTCAGTGAGGCTTCTGGCACTGTGACCTGTGGGCAATTTTACAAATAAACAAGGGAAATGTTAGCAGACTGAAACTAGCACAAGCAGGTGTTGGAGCTGCTGGGTCAATTCTGCTCAGAGTGAAGCTGTCAGCAAGTACAGTGTCACAACAGTGGCACTGATGGGTACTTGTCACAGGAAGAGAAGGTTCCTATCAGGCTCAACATTTTTCCATTAGCTCCCAGACACCTCAAAATGTGGAACAGAGGATATGTTTATTATATTTGCAGCTGATGCAGACTGTAAATTCACTGCAGCACAGGACTGAAAACAAACATGATCCTGATGAGGTGGGATTAAATCCACACATGTTCCTGACAAGGTGAAGACAGAGGGGAGGTAGCTCTCCTGAGTCCACAGGGGCTGCAATGCCTGTGAGGGGAATGTTATCCAGCTTTGACCTGGTGTCATGAGAAAGGCAAGCACTGTATTTGGGGTTGCAGACTTGAATGATTGTTTTTATCCTTTTGTTCCAAACAGCTGATAAAGTCTTGCACTGAATTTTGTATTCACTTTTGGACGCCACCCTTGTAGTAAAAGCAATGTAGGATGAATTGAAAAGAATCCATAGGGAAGCAATGCAAATGATGAAAAATCTCAAAAAACATGACTTATAGGAGAAGACTAACAAAAGACTAGGGACATTAAAGCTACAAGAGTGAAAAAAAGCTGTGAGGGTGGAATTGGTCTTCAGGCACAGCAAGGAAGGCATTGCCTGACTGCCATGTTCAACACTTATCCTGATGAGAACAAGTATGGAAATTCAGCATTTCCAGCACTTGGGGCCTGGCCTAGCCCTCTTGGGAGACCTGATGGGACATCAGAACAGGACTGCAATAATTGTAGACTGAGAGTTTGCCTTGACTGAAGTGATCATAAAACATACTAATTCAAGTAACAATTAACTATGTATCATGTCATGCCTCTGCCAGGAGAGAAGTATACAGTTTATAAATCCTGTATCACTGTTGGCTCTTGTACTTTATATATATATATATATATATATTTTTTTTTTTTAAGTAATAAAAGGTGAATAAATAGGTGTGATTCTTCTAAAGTGAACTTGATGAGTAGTTCTGAGCAAGTTTAGATGAGTATCTCTGAGGCAAGGCTTTGGGAATGTGATGGAAAGCTGTCTTTCAGTTAAAAGTTTTTTTTTTTACTGCTAATTGGAATTTATGACTCAGAGATAATCCCAAAACTATGTTGATTCAGTAAGAGGAAAAAATCCTCTGAACTTAATTTCACTCATCTTTCCCACAGCACATTAATCCCAGTAAAATCCCTCTTTGTTCTCTCCTTACCTGTGCACATTTGCTAATTTAGCTTTGCTGTTATTTCCCCTGGCTTCCATAGTTTTACACCCCAAAATCATTTTCCTTCAGAATTGTTCCAGTCCCTATGAAATGAAATGGAGGAGAAAGCTTGTCTGAGAAGGGGTGGATGGCTTTGTTTCAGGGAGTCACCTTGATCTAATGTGAAGGTGTGAGGCTGGCAGCCCTTCCCTTCCCTTTGCCAGGAGGGCTGTTATCCTTGATTATAAAAAGTCAGAAATCCACCCATTAGTGGCCTGTTGTTTTTCCTCACTATGGCCTTCCCTGTTTTCCTCAGGGCTACCTCTGGGATACATTTCTGGAGACCTGCCTACAGCTGGATATGCTCTGTGATCTCCTTCAATGGGAATTCTTAGCAAGGCTATGATTCAGTTATTTGTCTGTTGACAATTATCTTAGACTGAGATTAGATAAGGTTTAATTACCACTCCTGGTTTTGTTAAGATCTATTCTGGCCAAAATAAAATCACTACTGAAATTCACTGGTTTACTTTAGCAGAAATTAAGCAGTAGGGTTAACATTCTTTATTACAAAAATCAAGACACATTCATACAATCCAAAACTTGCTAATAAATTGCTATTTCTTTTCATAGCCACAATTTCCTTAGCCCAGTAAAAGCAAATCACTGACAGATGGTCAAAGCACCATCTTTTATAACCCAAATAATCTAGATTACACATTCATTTATATATATATATCCCACAATACATCTGTAGAATCTTATTCCAATGACTAAACATCAGTTCATTTACATGTACATAAATTCCATATTTTAACACCATTCAGAGCACAATAAGTTTACAAAGATTTTGTCAAATTCCTTTTGAATTACAGTGACTGTGGTTACATTCACTAACTTCTTTGACAGTGACACCTCACCGATGCCTTGGCAAAACTTCCTCATGCTCCAGCATCAAACATCTTCACCACCCTTCAGACACATTCCATTCCAGCCATCCAGCACAAAACCATCTGAATTTTAATCACCTAATCAGTGCCTGCTTCCACGTGAAAGACAAACCATCACTGCTTCTGCCACATCAACCCACCAAGCTCCCAAACCAAGAGGCCCCAGTACCCATCAAGTTACATAATTTATCAAAAAACTTTGGCTGTTTCAACTAGAGACAGAAAAATGTGTCTCCACTTTCTTTACCATGCTGGCAGAAGAGCCCAAATTTTATGAGGAGATAGGACTAATTCCATGCTTCTGTGGATTGGGAAATACCTAAGGATGTAAGGCCTTGCTTGCACATAAATTAAGATTGTAGGCAGGTAGAGATTTAGGCAACAGAAACAGAGGAACATTTTTGTTCAAATAATTAAAATTAACAAAAGTAATGAATCATGTTGGCACAAACTGTGAAAATAAATTATAATTTAAAAGCTGTCTCCATGTCAATACTCATCAATGTTACAAATCCAACAGTAAGAAGACTCATTTTACAGAAGTTTTCCATGTTGTGCCATTTTCTGTTCCCAGTTCCTTCTCTCTTGATTTGTATTTCAGTTCCATTATTTTCTGATGCTGCTTCCAACGCCCAGACCCCTGAGCAGTATGGGCCAGAGCAGTTTCGCAAGCTACTCCCATATTCTCTGTGAATAGGAATCCTCACAAAGTCCCTCCAAAGCACACCAGGCTATCTCAGTCACCTTTCACCATGACTTTAACCCCAGCAACTCCCTCTGTGTCACACCTTTTACAAAATATTTCCCTAGTTTGAGTGATTTTCTGACAGTTTTCCTTATCTGACCTTCCTGGATTGTTAATCCTTTCCCCAACAGAAAGTGCTTCCTGCAGAAACTTTCACCTTTTATTTGAGAATTCTTTTTCTATCAGCCTGAAGAGCATCAACAATGTTAACTTCAAAATTTCTTCAGCCTGAGTAATTTCCTTCCCTTTTATGAGCAAGCAGTTAACAATACTTTGCATGTGAGGAATTTTTTCAACTGTGCACTCTATTAACTTAAGAATGAAGCATTCCTCACCACAGCATCATTAGATAAATACTCATGCTGTTTAGAAATAGATAAAATAAAACCTCTGAAAGTGACCTATACAATATAGAGAGATGATTCTAAGTTAAAACCCTGGAAAAAGGGATATTTACATCCATCTACAGAATATATTTTTCTTCTCATTTTCTGGAAGGCAGCCATCCAAAACAATCTACCGTGAATATCAAAAGGCTTTCCAGTTATCCTTCAGAGAACCAGCCCCATTTCCTTTGAGGAAGATTTAAATAAATAACATAAAAAACCAAGTATTTTTGACCTCAGCATCCAACTTATATGTTAAAGAGCCAGCATTTCTCAGCTGTCTCTTATGCATTTCTTTTAACTGTCAGCTACTTCTCTGTTAGAAGACAGTTTTGCTGAGGAGCTCTTGGTTCCTTAACACAACCAAATCATTTAGCCCAGGAAATGCTATTAATGTGTAGCATTTTTCAGCATTAGGTAAGCAAATCAATTTAGAATCCAAAATACTTGTGCACAGGATCAGTGCAATAGAATGCATATGAGCACATAAAATCTCAAGCCAGTTTGTTCTGTAGTCAAATAAAAGTTTATTTATTCATTGACACTGCCTGAATAGCAGTTTTACTGAAGCATTATTATAAATGCCTTTTTTTGAAAAAACAGGGCTCAGTGGCTAGAACACTCCTTGTTGAGAGAGATTTAATATGACTTTGACCTACAATATTTCACCTGATTCATATTTAAGAGGCAAAGTGTAGGCTTCACTGAGGCCAGTGAAAAATTGCCTTCATACTTTAGCATAGTAAGGATTTTAAGACAGGAGCTGTCTATAAATTCCTGTATTATATCCAAAGAAATGGATTCACTCTGTAATCACCACTATAAAAATGTCAATATACCATTCTCTAAATATATAGAGTGGTAGTCACTTGATCTGACTTGAGCTATCTAAAGGACAGATACCAAATACACTCTAGCTGTCTGTGACTCCTCATAGGGCCAATGGTGAAAGTTCAGGCATGGAGTGATATTCTCCCTGTTCTGAGTTGGGTGGCTAAAATACCTGGAATGAACATTTGCAGTTGCTATTTGTTTCCCATTCCTCATGGAAGATGCCTAGAAAACATGCTTATACCTAGGTGACTAATGCTTGCTCATTTAGACTGAAGTGTGATTAATTTCACACACAAAACTTCTTCTCGAATCAGCAAAGTTTCTTTATTCCTCTTGCCTTCCCACAAAGTAAACTTCTTGATTTCTATAGACCTAACTGTTCATAAAAGAGCTGACTGAATTTATTCTTGTACCAATTTTAACTTTTGTTCAGAACTGTGACTCTCCTTTCCTGGGGCTATCCCTAATCATGTATTTAAAAGCACAACTGCTTTGTTATCTCTATTCAGACAGAAATGGCTACACTGCCACATTTACATGTCCCCTTATCATCTAAGCTCTTCCTTGGCTTTCTCTTAAGATGAGCCTTTATCTGACCCTGTGTTATTGAATATCATCTTTCTTTTAGACCAGAATTTGCAGTCTTCCAGATGAGTGTCTACCAGACTCACTGCACTGTGGTAGCAATGCTTTCTGATTTTACCTTCCTAGGTGAATTTCCCAGGGATGTTCTTTCTGCCTTTAACCTCTATTTCTCTCTTTCTCTGCCTGAGTTCCCATCATGATAAATCCTCCACTTTGTTTCTATTAATCTGCTTTTTAAGCATACTTTTAATCTGCTACTGTTTTAATAGTAGCAGATTAAAAATATGTCAGATATGTCAGTTGTAACAAATAAAAGTTTTGCACACAGAGTTTTTATTATATTTTCTTTTGTTTTTTTTCTTTGTTAGTTTTTGCATTTTCTTCACTTTGACAATGAAGATCAGTGGTATGAGCCTTCTTGCAATGGGATTTGACAATTTTTTCTTCCCATTTGTCAAACTTTTAGGAGAATGAGAAGAAAAATTGTGGGAAAATGATTTTTCACTCTTCAAATGAAATGAGGGGCTGCCTGCCCACAAGCACTGCCAAACCTGACCTATAAGGAGGCACCTTTCCATGCTTCCATGGAAACATGGAAAAATGTATCCATCCTCCTTATGCAGACCTTCCTATGAGAATGAATTATGTTAAAATTTTCCCTTTGATCCTTTTGGACATGCCTTTAGAAAATGTGCCAGTCACATAGCCTGTCCTGCAGCAGATTTCCCTTTCTTTTCCTGACTGTGGCAGAAGCTGCAGAAGCTGCTTAGGAAATGTCTGGACCTTGTTACTGGAGCCAGTACAGACTCTCTGTCTGTGGGGTAAGGTTCTATCCTAGAGAAGCCTGCTTAAAACTTCATAGTGTAATTCTGCTGCCACACAAGATGTGGCCATCCTGTGCCTTTACTGTTCCTGCCATGAGAAATGTCAGGGAAGAATTAGAGATGAAGACCTTTGGGAGCTGCCTTGCTTCTCCTTCTGCTTGTGGAGAAGCAGGAACAACTGGAACAGAGGGGACAATGGGATGAGCTGTACCCATATACACCAACCACGATTTGCAGAGCTTTGGAATTCCAAAAACAGATAAAAGGTTGTCAGGACTTAGGGCTTCTCTGTGCATGAGAACCAGCACGAGTACAGGTCCATGAAAATATTTTCCTTTCCCTAACCCAAGTAGCAGCTTTGTAGCTGATTGATCATTTTTTTTAATGCTACATGTTTCTACTGGCACAGTTAAATACACATGAAAGCATTCATAACTTGATGAGTAACTGCCAGCCTTAAAACTGGCTAATGGCTTATGCAGACTTCAAGATTATTGAGAATGCTGTGCTTGTTCACATTAAATTTTTTCATCCTGAGAGATTTCCAAGTAACACTAATATGGAGCAGTGACTTCATAAAAACAGAAAGACAAATCATTCCTGTTTCATCCATCCTATGGAAGGAAGTAGGTAAATATGAATTATTGATAGTGAAGAAATAAATTTTTTCTTCTTTTTTTGTGTATGTAATTCAAAGGTTTATCCTAATTACCTCAATTTTTGCATCTTTTAGAATTTACAGCATAACTCAGGACGCTTTCTTAGTAATAAACCCTGTTTGTCTAAATATATGCAATGTAGTAATTCTATGATTACACTGTTAGAAGAGAAACAGTATTATTCTATTCTGAACTCAATTTGTACCTGTTCTGGGTTCTATTCCTCATCTCCACTCCTTACCATAACCTGCTGACATTATATCAGCAATGTTTGTTTTAAAAAAAAAGTTTTCTTGACTAAAACCTAATATGTAAAAAAACCTCACCAAATTTAAGAAATGTTCAAGGAGCATGTCAATGTAAACTGATGGAAAAATTGAGACAGAGGCCACAGTCACTAGAAGAAATTAAAAGGATATGTGACTGTATAAAGGAACAAATCTCCATTTGTTAATTTCAAATTTTGGGTTGTGTGTGCTACTGGTTGTAAATATTAATGTAACAGAGGCTTTCCACATCTTCCTATACCTACAAATCTGGATGAATCTACTTCATCCTCTGGCCATCACTTCTACTTGCATAAACAAGACAACAGAAATATAGATCAAACAATCCTCTGCTGGTGGGAGATGTTCTCTATGTTGGCACTACCTTCACACCTGCCACAGGGAGGACCTTGTTACTATTCCATAAGGGAAGAGAATCCCAATAGAATAAGGGATTGGAATCTATGCTTCCAAAGAAAGACACATACTTCTAGGCTATGAACTACTGTTAGTGAGGACACACAATTTAATAATAAAAAAAAGAACCCCCAAACCCCCAAGCTGACATTAATGAGGTTGAGTATATAAATTACTGCTATTAAAGGGAGCTGGTTCCAGGGTTATCCTAAAATAATCTACTATCTCTCTGCTTGTGCTCCTTAATCAGGTCTCCTAGTGCTGTTTTAATTGGAGAGAAATGCTATTAAACCCAGAATAATGAAACCAAATAATTCAGTAATTGTAGAAGAATGACAGGTTTATCTGCATTCCTTCTTTAAATTATGCTTCAAAAATATTCTCAACATTCAAGTTACCATATTGAATTAGTATTTTGACTTCTAATTTAATTTCTTGTCCACATCCTGAAAATGGTAATTTTAAAGAAAATAAAAAAATAAAGCCAACTTTTTGAAACTCACACTTCTTGCCTCTCTAATATTTAAAAATGAGACTGAAAACAAAAGAAAGGTGAAGAAATAGAACAATATCCGAGAAACATTTTCAAGTGGAATTGTCTGTTTTCCAAGTAAAATAAAAATGAGAGTGAAGTAAAAAATTGCTAATGAAAACTTATCCCATCCTGTCATGTAACAGTTAGCTGTCATTTGTTACCTTTCCGTGATCTAAACAGCTATAGCTGTTTTTTTCCTGTTCAATGACTATAAAAACCACAAAGCCTCCATTTGCTGCCTTTTAAAGGTTTGATTATAAACTATTGTAAGGGTTCATAATTTTCAGGAATGCTCCTAATTACTATCTGTCCACGTGTATTAACAAGAAATGAGGTGCTATTCCTTAAGAGGACATACCTCCATGAATTCAAATAACTATATAAATTAGGACAGTTAAAGGAAGCAGACTTCTAAACTTTTTAGCTATTATCCCTTTTTAAATGGAAGTCCAAGAACAATAGTCTTATGCTAGATAGAGCATTATATTATAACTTGTGAATCTCAAGATTTTATGAAAGTAACACAGCACCTGCTAAGAGAATTGTTCCCACACTTGGAGGAAACAGCAAAGCATTGCCTGAACAATTCACCCAAGAAGAATGTTACTGAGCCATACATTTTAAAGGAACCAGACATTTTAAAACACACCTGTGCTGGCCTTGGGAAACAGCTCATGAGAAACTGGAGTTTTGCTAGCAGCTGAAGTGCTTTCTCCAAAGACATGATTTACTGGGAAGTCTGAGCTGTTCTCACAGGGGCTCCTGCTCCGCTCGGGTTTGACTCTCTGGAAAGTGAAGATTCATGGGCTTGTACCTACCTCTGTGTAAATCAGGACTATCTCCTTTGAAGTCAGCAGATGTAAAAATCTGGGTGAATAAAGGA
Organism: Ammospiza caudacuta; assembly: GCF_027887145.1. Taxonomy (NCBI): domain Eukaryota; kingdom Metazoa; phylum Chordata; class Aves; order Passeriformes; family Passerellidae; genus Ammospiza; species Ammospiza caudacuta. The sequence continues at coordinate 101,224,355 of NC_080594.1, forward strand.
GGATCAAGGCCCAGGGCTGTCATCCCTGCCCTGCTCCTTTTATTCAGGTTAGGCTTTCAAATGTGTAATTGCAATATTATTTTTCCTGTCATTTGGGAATGTGGGTTGAGGCTGAGCTGGAACAAAAGCATTAATAGGTGCAGGCTTGCTTTGAGAGCTGCAGCATGGTGCCAAGGAAGGCATGGTGGCAGGTTTTCAGCTGCCCTGTCACTCTGAGTGGTCTCTCTCAGCATTGCTCCAGAACTCCCTCTTTTGCTACTCCATTCCTCTCTCAGGAAGCAGTAACACCGCCACTGTTGATCACACTGTAGTAGAAGACTTCACAACTTCCTAATATATTGTTGCACTTCTAAACCAGAACTGCCTCAACAGTGATGGTTTTCTAGCCCCTATCTTTCCTATATCACCCTTGTGCAATATATGTGTCCCTCACCTTTAACTGGCATCATGATTTGTGCTGGAGTTCCTTACTCAAAGCAGGATGAATTCCACCTGGGAAAGTTACACATTTGGTCAATATCTTAAGCATCAGTCCTCATGTTGGAGGTGAGGTTGTAAAGGTTAAGATTGCAGCTGAGGTATGCAGCAACCTGCCAGAGGCACATGATATGGCAGGGCTTGCTAAAATTAGTAACATGATGAATGATTGTATTATTTACTGTCTCATTAACTGGGCCTGCACTTGAATCAGAAAACCAGTTAAAAAAATTAAAGAAACAGAATATTCCACTCAAAGAGCAGAGTTAATGCAAAAGCCTACCTCAGAAGGAAACACTTGCACCTGCACTGTTCAACTCCCACATGAATGACAATTTAATGTTTCTGGCACAGAGATTTGATTTATGTACACGGATGCCCTAAATGTCACAGTTCAAACCAAGGGTCTAGCCCACACTGAAATATCATTGTTAATATCATTGCTCTTTAGTCTCTTAATTTTTTACTATATCAAGTACTAAATCAATAGTTAAAATGTAAATATGGTTTCTTTAATTTCAGAAAGCATATTAAATACAAATAGTTCAACATCAGCACTTGAAGTGAGTGGGATTTTTCTCAATGTGGAGAAGACAAAAACATTGTGCTCATTTCTTTATGGACAAGCAACTCAGTAAGACAGGAAAATACTGTATTTTATGTCCCTCTATTTCAAGACACACTTTCAGTATTATAAAAATCAGTATGTGAAAATACATGAGAAATGGTGTAACAGTTAAACTCCCAGCACATGACTCCATAAGCAACTTGTGCGTGTTTTTGTTCATCACCAGCTCCCCAGAGCTGCCCCACTGAGGGCCTTTAGACCAGGTGTGCCCTGGCCAGTGCTGAGGTACTGGTGTGCACTTACTGTGGGGGTCAGCTCTTCATTCCTCAACCTCAAACTAAAACAGTCTTTCCAACTAAAATGAATACTCTCAGTTTTGACGACACAGATGAGAGCCACTAGCAATCCTCACTTTGTTTCATGGGCTTATCTGAAAATTGTGCTGCTGCAACTAAAAGCAGAATCTGCTAACTACCTAGACATCTGTTTTATAAGACCAACTAAAAAAGAAATATTTACTGTATTATTAAATAATATTTTAATGGAATCTCCCACAGTCCTTCAGCTATAAAGTCTGGCCATCTCAAAATGAACTGGTTAATGAGCTGACATTTTAATCTGTGCTCTCAATAGTGTCCTGTTGTGTTTTCTAATGTGTAAAGAATATAGTGTTTGCAATTAAGACACAGGACCAAAACAGATGATGCACACTGGTGTTTAGTGACCTACTATTGTTAAAATAATGAAAAATGTGTTTTCACCTGTACTTGCAGATTTCCTGCTTTTCACAGTGTACCCAGGCCTGAGAGACTTTCATGGGTCCTACCCTTGGGACCCTCTGCTAACTGAGTCTTTTTGTTGAGCAATTGAAAAATGGGATACCCAAAACTCATAAAAAATAAGCTAATGGCAGAAAAATCAGCAACTTTATTGCTCTCTGAAAGCCAACAATGGGAAAATACAGTAGACTGGAGACAGTCTACTAAATAATTTATGACATATAGCAATTTTTTTTTTCCCTATTATGTGGGCATTAACACATAAAAGTCAAACACATGGAAAATCTTATCTGGTCTCAGAGAAAAATAGTCCCCCACCCTTCCATTTCCTCAAGCTCAACACCACTCTGAGCAGCGACTATCTCCTAAAGAGATTGTGTTATTGTTTGCTCTAATTCTGCTAAACCCCAAATTGGGTTTTAAGTACACTTTTGAAACAATCATTATACCAACACAGGCTTTATCTACCACTTTCATTGCTTGCATCTCAGCAGACAATTCCTCAAAAATCTGCATTTGTTAAAGACAGCATTATATAATGTTACTTTATTCCTAGTTACAAAACTTTCAAAAAAAGGGAAAAATCCTCATCTAAGACTGCTTGCTACATTAAAGTACCGTATACAAGGATTACTTGTTCCCCCAGATTTCAATTCATTACTATGGACCATGCAAAATGTCACAGACCACAGAAGCTACATTTTCAAATGGAAGTTTTTATTGATTAATCAGGCATTGAATCAAGTATTGTAAAATAAACAGATTTTGTTTGTTAAAAAATGTCCAGAATACTATTCATAGCAAACTTGTTTCCTCATTGTCATACAGAATACGAAATTTTCCAAGAAACAAGCAAAAAAGGAACACCTGACTAATTGCTGCCACTTTGTCTGTGTATATACATATGTGTGTGTATACACAAATTACACACTATATTCGTGCATATGCTGGTGTGTGTATACCCATACATATGTGTGCATATATACACAAACATATGTGCACAAAGAGTACTGACTGAGTTAATAGGACATTGGAGAAATGTGGCTTAGCTCCAAATGAAGTATTTTGTGTTAAAATAAAGATGATACAGCAAGGTCTGTAGATGAAAGACCATCCTTTTTCCCGTGGCCAAAACCACAATCTCTCTTCAGACTCATGCTCTATCTTTACAATGAAAATATGTGAAATCATTTGGGACCTCTCCAAATTCAATGGTTGTATTTCCATCCAGCTCAATCCCTGCCAACATTGTATAAGCAAACACTGAGCAGTGTTTTCAGTTTATCCACTACTGAAATCAGCTTCTAGATCTAATATTTCTTGCAAAAGAGAAGACACACAGCCTTGCTACATGTACTTTGGTAATTCACTCTTTCCTTTTAGGCAGAAACTTAGCAATAACCCTAGAACAAAAGTCCTTTCTTCATGCATCCTTTTATCACTGCTTTGCATCAGACATCTTCTGTCAACTAATTTTCAAAATTTTCAAACCATCTCAGCTAGCTCCCAACATCCCAGGCCAGGTCATCTGGGCATTGTGTACCAGATTGTACCAGCAGCATTGTACTCAGATGCTTGGGGACTGATTTACTTTTTCATTTTTGAGGGTATACGTTTCTTGATTATTAATGACACTATGATAAACAGTGAGGTTCACTATATGTACACACTTTGTCTTTTTATGTCTACTTGGGAAAGATCAGTGGCTCCTACCTGTGAACTATGGGATGCTGCCCAGCTGAAAGCCATGGTATCAGCAATGTACTGCCAGATTTTTCTCCATTTAATTCAGCAGTTAGCAGGGCATGTAAAGGGAAATCAAAGAAACATGGAAAGGCATTTATTTTCTATTTAAAAAACCCCAAACAAACAGGCATGTAAATATTCTCCTCATCTTGTTCATAAATTTTTATATAATCCTAAGGCAAACTGTAGTAGAGCTTTGTACCTGGAGAATCAGTATTAAAAAAATCTGAAGCTGAGCTTGGGACCATTTTATTTTGGACCCATAACTGAACAAAGTGCATTAAAGCATCTTTTTCAAAAGACACCTAAAGCATGGTTATAAATTACTGAGCAAATCTTTAAAGCTGATATTCAATTTATCTTTTCTCTACACAGGCAGATATTCACCACTTGCATAATAATAACAAAACACTGCAGGAAAACCATTCTTTTAAAGTTGTCATACGCCTCAATCATCTCCCAAAATGATCATTTATACATAAGCATTGCAATAATTACAAAAAGCTTTTATCTGTAAAGGGGAAAAGAAAAAATGCACCTGATTCCGCTCTGAGATAAAGTACATAGAACCTCTATTGCCTTCATTGAAGCTCTTCTACCAACACCAGGATGAACATAGGATCTCCCTATGCAGATTTCTACTGCTGCTGAAAGCTCACTCTTTACTTTTCATTCACAAAGTGAACTGTGCTTTCCCAAACAACCTGGGACAATGATAACTATGAGCAAATGCCAGCTGCAGTGTTTCTCCATCCAGCACATGCAAAACAGATTTCCTTGCTTTGTTGTAGACACTACACAGTGTATGACAGTGAAACATTTGTATTTAATTTAAAACCAATGGTAAAGTGGCGCATGTCTCACTTCCGAGCGGTTGGCTGGGCATGCTATGTTGAACCTTGTAAATCAGCAATAAGCATTCACATGTCTGCCATCAGAACTATGACATCTTCCATTACAATCAATCCTTAAATGATGCCGTGCTCTATCAAAGTAGTCTACAGTCAGACCTTGGATTGGCTGCTCTCCTCCAGTGCTGCTGATTCTCAGAGATGGTATCGGGCCTCCACATCCTCAGTGATTCTACAATGTTTCCCAAAGACGAAAGTGAAGCACTGGTAGATGGGAATATTGCCATCAATAAAATAAATCACCAGATGATTTATCCACTCACATTTCTAGGAGATACTCCACATGTTTTTTATGAACAGAGAGAGCATTGCCCTGTGAATAGAAGTAAATTAAACTTTATTCTTTTGCTGTGTTGGCGAGCTTCACTCCCTCGCTTGCTTATTTTTGTTCTTTTGTTCTGCACATTCCCATGTGCAAAGTAGAAATTGAGAGCTCTCACACTCAACAAGGCTGGTAATGAGACCACTAATGTTGGTACAAGTAAAACCTGAAGTATACTGACTTGTCCACTATGCAGTTTTCATCTCTCCAATTTTCTTCTATTATCCACTGTAAAATAAAATTATTCAAAAGGCTGATGAAACTTTAATTAACAGGACCACCAATGTGCAAAAAACCCCCCCTTCCCAAAAAAACAAGAAGTCATTTCCCAGATGTCCATACTAGGCTTTCACTTTTCTCTTTTTTTTTCATTTTTATAAATAATTTATAAATCTTCCTGTAGGAGATGAAATACAAAACCAACCAAACAAAAGAAACTGAAAAAAAGAGTTCTAAGGTACTATTAAAGCCACTTCTTGTCCTTCAGTACAAAATACACAGGAAGAGATTTTCTCTCCTTGTCAGTTTTGCCCGAATTTGGCAGCATTGTCTGGGATGCCACGTGGATCCTCCAGCTCTGGTGAGCTCCTGGTGTCCCTGCTGGCCGCCCTGGAAGATGTGCCCTCCTACCTTTCGGCTTTCAGCACTCACGCGAGCTGCTCAGAGGAGTCTAGGTGGTCAGGGATGGGCAAGCCTGTTATAATGGTCAAACATTTATTCCACACCGTGAACGTGGGGCACACTGGCTGGCCAAATGTAATGTCAAAAGTGTAAAGGTGTAGGGAGTTCAAAGCATCATAAAAGGCAAGGGAACCGTTGTCGTAGTCCAGCAAAATCCCGACACGCCGGAGGTGAGGCGCGGGCTCGATGGGGATTTCTTTGCTGTTGTGCCGCACCACCCACGTGTTATTGCAGCGGCAGAGCACCCAGGAGGCTGAATTCTTGCCAATCCACTCGTGCTTCGGTGCTGACTTGTAGGAAATGCCAATAGCATACCTGCAAAACAAAAGAACATCTCAAGGAAACAAATGCTTCCTGCCATTTTGTCTCTCAGTGAAGTCAAATGTTAGCCCAGAGAACCCGCTGGAATGCCCCCGCCTCTTACCGCCCTGAGTTAAGCTCTAATTAAACAACGTTTCACCACAACATCTGCACAGGCTTAATTAATGCTTTCTCTGTCTCTCTTTTGGGTCTGACAGTTCAGGGAAGCTCATGGTATTATTTCTAGCTTGGCAGCTATGGCAATTTTTTTGAGGGCTTGCCTCTGGTATTGAAAAGGAAGATTGTTGAATACCAGCAACCCAGGGTTTAAATCACTGGACCTCAAATTTCCATTTCCAACAGATGAATACAGAGGAATTCATTGATTTTAAACACACTGCTATCTGTCAGCTAATCTGATCTCTCCTTGCTCCTTTAATATGTGGCCCTGAAGAAGGAATGCAAGAATAAACATCAAAGGACACATTAAACATCTCTCTCCCCTCCCCCCACCCCCCCCATTTTGCCATTTTCAAATATGTTTTGCCAGATGTTGGTGTGGTTTTCAGATTCAAATGAACATTTTTGAGACTGGGTTTCAAGCCAAGTTAAGCAACTGTAGGTGAAGACATTTGCTCTGCAAACCATAATTTATGGCAAGATGTGCAGGGCAGAAGGATTGTGAAAATATTCTCATTAAAGGATACTGAGGAAAAATACTGGATTTGTCATATATAACAGAAATGTAAAAGTTCCTCACGTTCTAGAGACACTGCAGTATTTGTTGGACTTTCAACCAACAGAGATTAATCTGCCATAAGGTTTTTTCCCTCATTCCTTAGCGCTGGCACAGACAAACAGCATTTTACTTCTTTGAGACAGTGGGAAATACCTGAAGACCCCACTGATTTTTCCACTCCATTAACTTTCATCGTGGTGTCTTTGAATACCAAACGATAACATCTCTTCCATTGACTAAAGGCCCTCTGAAATACACCCCTGTGTGACACAGAGGATCATTCAGAAGTGAAGGAAAGCAGTCTTCTGTTTCCTGCCCCTTGCTTCATTCCCTGGGGCACAGACCTACAGCTCTGCTGCCTCATGTCCCCTTCCCAAAAGCAAATCTGACCTCTGCCCCTGTTAAACTGGATCATCAAGTTGTCCTCAGTTTTATTTATTTTTTTCACACAAAAAATGTATTTTTTGTACATTTAGTAGAGAAGTGATCACATTTACAAAGTTATCTCAGTGTAAACAAGATGAAAGTTTTTGATCCCTCCAATTAAAAAAATAAATCTTAATATATACTGTATGTGGGTTCAAAAAAGCAACCAACCCCAGCTGTGGAGTAAAAGTCCTGTGAAGGCTGATAAATACAAAGATGCATAATCTGACAAATTTATTTCTGGAGTCCAAAAGTGCTGGAGATTGGGAAACTCATCTGACAAACTATTCAAAAATAGTAAAAGAGCTTGGCCTGCTCTTTTACTGTTCCTGATGTCTCTGCTGCTACTGGTCTCTGTCAGAGAAACTGTGCCAGCACCTCTGTGGTGGGAGCCAGTGCTTCTTTTCCCTGATATTGTTATACACGTACCACGTGCTGCCACTTATCACCACCTCCCAGTAGTGCCGCCCGCTGTCGATGAAGACGTTGCCAGCCACGCCGTAGCTGCCCTGGCTTGTGAATCGCTCTGGTGTGTGGCTCTTCTTGGATGATGTCTCATCCCGCTCCACTGTCAAGTTATCATGAGACACTTTCAATTTTCTATGAGCAGATTTGGGGTCCAGTTTAAATGGCTGACCTAGAGATGCAGAGACAAAGATGACAGAAGAATGGTTTGGCTTTGATTTTTAAAAGGAGAGTGGATTAGCAAGCCTCTAAGAAGCACACAGGATTACATAATCATATTAATTTCCTTCTCTCAAGCATTCTTGAGACAGACTAACCTATCCAGCTCCCTGCAATAGCTAGTTTCTATTGCACTGTCAGTTTACTGTCAACTTCATTGTGCACTGACTTCCCCATGTTGATAATCCTTGAAAAGAGCCCTGCATAATCATCATGTCCATTATCTCTGACCTAGAGGTAACCAGAATACTCTAATTCTTGCATGTAATTGAAACCAATATACATGCTAATAAAGGTCTGAGGGTTGCTTTTTTCACAGCATATTAGATTTAGAATAACTAGTGTTCTATTAATTCTCTAGGGGCAAAGCTCCATAATAACATCTTCATCATTCCTACAAAAAGTATGTTTTCCAATCCCACAAAATGAGTCTGAAAATTAGAAGAACTAGACTTGTCTCTTTGTTCACTGACAGCTTTATCTGTAACAAGCACAGTCAACAATTCAGGATTGCTTTGGAAGGATGCCCATGTGGTGCTGGATACTGTGCATTAAAAGGAAGGAAGTGAACTGTAACTTGGTCCAAATAATATGGTGCAATAACATTACTCAGGCTGTTGCTCTTGGCAAGTATCTTCGGCTGTAGCACAAGGTTTGTAGACAATAACAGGAAGCTTTTTGGTAAACCAAACCTTGTAGATATATAAAGCCCACCACAATTCTGACAGGCTTGCTCATTGTGTCAGAAAGCAGAATGATCATTTACCTCCACCAAGAGACAACTAGAAAACTACAGCTCCACAAGTGGTCCAGCAAAGCACTTTTCTCTTCTTACTGTCTTTCATATCAAGGGGAAAAACATGTAATCAGAAGATTTGATGGCATGCACAGAAAAATTAAATTAGATCTCTCACAAAGCCTGTGTGTGGCACTGGCACACGTACTTAAGATGTAGACTGTTCAGGTTTATGTAGACTGTTCAGGTTTATCTACTTTTGAAATGTGCATTTAACTACGTATTATGAGCAAACATAGAATAAACCCCTTGCAAAGTATTTGGGGGCTATTTCTTACTACCTGACAGCAGTAACATAACCTCCTGCCTGCCTTTCTGACTGCTTAGAGTCTTTGTGTGCTGGAACAGTATCTGAAGGATGTCTCTCTGTACTAAATTGTGTCTGGTCACATCACACAGGTTAACAGCAAACAGGAGGAAATCAGAAAGGCGTACATGCCTTTCTCTTCAGACTCCTTGCACCACTCACTATCACCCCTCTTCAAGCACCCTCCCCTACAATAAGCAGGTTTCAGAAGATGCATAAATTCCAGTGTTTTCTTTCCAGCCCTCAGAACTGCCCATGATGACTACATGACTAAAGGATTAGTTTGTGCAAGAGGAAAAAACAGCTGAAAACTAGTCTTAAAATTGCTGTTCTACATCTGTTAATAATTTGAGAAACCATTGTTTTTTTGAAGTGGGATCTCTGACTAGTCTATCACCTTGCTGAACTCCATAAAGAAATGAGGGGGTTGAAGTTAAGATGCTTTTCAGTGTCCCAAAAAAGGGATAATTCTGGAGGATAAAATTAGACTAGCAATTATCTTATGAACATTACAAAAATAAAATGTTTTACTGCAAACATAAGAAAAGTTTTTGCTTTGTAGAGGAAAAAAATAGAGGGGATATTAAAACAAAACCACAAAAGAGTATTTTCAAGCATTTCATGTACGATGGCTTCGTTCCTACGCGATATTTCCAGTGATCAAACTACAGATATATCTCTCAAAAAAACCCCAACATATTTTCTGCACTAGAGAAGACTAAGGCAATCTTGAATTATATTAAATAAGTGGCTTTCATTTTGGAAACCACTTTAAAAAGTTGAACTTCTCTGTCCTCTTGTATTTTCCAAAGATCAGACCTAAAAAGGAAGGCCAGAAAGGAGAAGACTCCGTGCATCCTGATCTGGTGTTACTCACTGTTTGTCTTGAGCTTGCCAGGCTCACTGCTGCGGCTGCCAGCCTGATTGATGGCCTTGACAATGAAGATGTACTTGGTGCCACTCTGCAACCCGTGCACCGTGTAGTGGTTCTGTTTGATATTGGGAACAATCATCCAGCTGTCGGCTGAGTTGCATAAACCTGCAATTTTGAACAGAGCACATCAGTCACAGCACACAAAACACACAGAGGGACATTTAGAGCATTCCCAGGCACCAAACGACCAATATGAGCTTTGCTTCTGTACCTTTTAAAGTGTTGTTATATTTACTGAGCCACTACTTAAAGTCACTAATTCATTTTATCAACCCTCAGCCAAGGCACCTTTTAAATTCTTGCTATGTGAAGTGAACCATAAAAAGTGGGCATTTAAGAAATGGCTCAGTGGAGACACTAGCAGTCTGAGATTTTTCATATCCCAGCACAAGGCATTCTTTATTGCTTAAGAACTGGAGGATTATGGAGATCCCATCAATCTACTGTTTGGATTAATGAACTCAGTTTAAACCTCAGAAAACGAACGTGAGCAGTAAAGCCAGCAGGGCTGGGGAGGCACCTTTGCTGACAGTCCCCAGGTATGCATTCTTCAGAACCTGAAGCAAATCATGGGAGGCCAAACAGGGTAGAGCATGGGCTTCAGGGAAACCTTTGGCTCTTGCATGTCAGACTTTGCCAGAAAGTAATCTAAGCCAGTAAATTTAATGGATGCAACTTTTTGATTTATGTCCTCATGATGAGATGCCAGCTGGGAAAGTGCTGGAAAATTTTCCATTTATAAACCTTTTTGGTTTATATTTGGTTTACATTTTATGCCTACCACAGAAGTATAACACACAGGAAATAAGTAAAATAAGGCAGTACCAATATCATAAACAAATCAGGAAAATACCCTATTAAAATGAACTTTTAAATCTTTGTAAGTTTTTCCTACTGTTATATAAATGCAATGGCAGTCAATCACCCATACATACAGTTCCATCACTGTATATTTGGAACAGCTCCTGGTCTAATGGATTCCCCAGCCTCTTACTGTAGATGTTTACATAAAGAAAAAATTTAACATTTATGAAGAGTATATCTATTGACAACATTTTATATGGTTTTACAGCCAGAAATAGATAGATGCAAGTGGAAATGTACGGATGTATGCACATATGTATGGTTGGAAAATGTAACAGAGAAAGGCTGACAGACTTCTTGGCTTCTGTCTTTACTGGGCACAGAACACATTATGGAAGCTGTTGTTATTTACAGACAGCTTTCAGCTTTTAATGCATGTTCTACCAGCAAACCATTCATGAAGACAATCTTTTAGAACTCAGTAGTAATTCAGCTCTGTATATCAGACAATATCAAAACTTTATGTAAAGTAAAATGTGAAGGCTACTGTTTACAAAACTGGAAAGAAACAGATCTGTGATATGGGTTTGCAGACTCATAGACAATTCAAGGGCATACTGTGAGATTCCTTCCTAATGTGATATGTGCGTTTCATAATAAAAGATCATTAGAAACAGAATTTAAATTCCAAATTTCAATTTGAGTATTATGATGTTTGTGTCTCAAAACTCTCTTGCAGTACAAAGCATTTTTGAGAGGCAGGCAGAACAGAGATTCATCCTGCTGTGCAAATGGGTAACTGTGGGACAGTTTCAGGTTAGATTTATACTATCTTGCCACCTAATGAAGAGCTACAATGCCTAACCTATTTTTCTATGCTCTGAGGAAAGGCAGAAATCAGTGAGTAGTTTCTTTCACTTCCCCAGCTGTGAACATCCTACCAACTGCAAATGCCTCTCTTGTCCACAGAGGAAGCCAAGGTGATCAGCATACATGAGATCTCAAATTTCAGGTATCTAAAATGATGTGAGAGGAGTCACTCATCTGTAGATAATTTATATATATATGATTGCATAGAACAAATATCTACGCAATCATATATATATGCCTTTGTCATGAAGAGAAAGAACCCGCTTTATACCCCATGGTAACCCCACCCCTTGTAGTGAACTGCTTAAAGCAACATCCCTCCATGTCTTCTCTCACTGAGCCCTACACACCAAATTATTTTTTTAGGCTGTGTGTGAATGGGTTTCCTATGAGGAAGAAAGAAAATAAAGGAAGCAGCTTCCTGACATAAAATATTTCACTGACTACTCAGAGGAAATCTCATCTTTACCCAGTTTGCCACAGATATTAATCACACACTCCTGTATCTGAACTACCACATTGATTTTGCATTGATACTAACCTTACTGGTGCTATTGCAAAATAAATTAAAGTATGTTAAAACAAAAATAAGCACTGCTTTTAAAAGGAATTTAATATGATCAAGAAGTCTTTAACTAAAATGCCTCTGATAGGATACCAAATAACATATGACAATAAGTGGGATGGATACAGACAGTGGTCCTAGAAGTGTCTTCTCCAACCACAACCACATTTTGAAAGCAAGTTCTCTGGTATGTATAAGCCATATATAAACTGACCATTATGCAGACACAGAAATGCCTAGAGTTTTGGTAACTCATCTAGAAACTAGTTTTGTATTATTCACTGCAACTCTCTAATGGGCACATTTTTAAGACTTCCATTACACTTTTTACAATACCCTCCAGAGGCTGATTTCTCCTTAACCAAGTATAAAACTTTGCTCCAAATAAGTATATAAAGGACAGTAAAGGAACTGTTGCATTGCTATGAGTCTCCTCTTCAGTTCATCCCCTCCTCCTGGGTATGTGGATTTATACATACCAAATATCACTGAAGGCCTTACCTACCCTGAACACTCTGCACAATCAATAGAGAGAGCCATTGGAAAGTGAACATTTGATGGCCAAGGTCCAAATAGAGTATTTCACTTGAATTCTATTTCATACAGGAAAGATTATTTACAAATGTGGCCATGACCTGACTCATGTTCTAGAGGAAAGCTCTATCTCTTTGATGACACAATACATTTTAGGTTTCCTTTCTTTGTCCTTCCACTCTTAGGCATCCCAGACTACTGATGTGCAATAAATGCTGGATGTGCAGTGACTGACTCGGTTATTTTACTTGACAAACCTTGTTGTCTTAAACAGCTCAGCTCTTGCCTATGCACCAAAGGGCTCAATGATATGTTCTTGTGCTTTCTGACCATAAGCTCTTTGATAACAGGCTTTAAATTGTACTTTGACTCAAAAATCCTGGGAATGAAGTATTGATGATGCCAAACTACAAGTTCAAACTCCTTCAAAAGGGAGAATAGCTACTTGTGGCAGCCAAGTTAAGCATTTACTTATGAAAGAATAATTTGTCACTGCATCAAAGGAATTTGTCTCCAGTTATGCCCTGTCAGGACAGCCTTTCTTCTCTGAATACAAAAGAATATGATTAAGGAAGTTCAGGGAAATGAACAAGCAGCCTGATCACACTGGCATCCAGGGGAAGTGTTTGCCCTCTCAGTTCCCTGCCGGTGGCAGCAGGTGAAGTGGAAAGTACACATCTCCTCACTGGGGCAACAGCAGGGGCCAAGGTCTCCCATTGTACCCACTCCTAATCCAGGCTGCATTCAGGTTTCTTGCTTCAAAAACCCAGGGCTTTTTACAGGGTTATGCAGATGGTAAAACAATGTATTTTAAAACTGTAGCCTACAAAAATGTAGAGAATTTAAATTACATCCTGGAACGGTGCAGTGAGCACAGTGATGTCCATACAGGATGTGTGAGTTTTCAAAACAAGTTTCTCAGAGTCTGGAGGTAATAATTTGTAAAGCTATTTCCCTGGTGTTGGCTGTTGATGCACTTTAAAAAACAGATGGGAAAAATCCCAAGGTGTAAATCCTCCTAAAATTTACACTGATAGATTTTAATAAAATATATTTTCTTGAAAATTGGAAAAGGAGCACAAAAGTCATAGGAAGGTCATTTAATCTCTTGAGTATTTTAATTATTGTAAAATGTTTTATTTACATAAATTATTACCAATTCAAATTGGTAAAGCAAATAAGGTAGATGAAAGTAACAAATAGCTCTCCACCCCCACTCTTCATTCCCATCTGAAAAAAAAAAAACAAAGCAGGATTTCTGAAAAACACCTTGATTTTGTTTTAAGAAATACAGTCATTTTATACTTTTAAAGATGCAAAAGTTTTCCTGGTTTTATCCCAAATTTGCTTTTGTGCCATTAAAAATTCTCACTAAAATCTCTAGTAGAAATCTGAAGACTGTAAGGAATTTTATTAGATTTTATTTTTATTAAAATAAAACTTCCAGAAAGAGGCAAAGTCTAATTAAAAACATTAAATTATACTAATATTCAAAATTATTTGGTGAATCATAAATTCACTATTTTTCATTGAAGCTTGGGCTCCTAATTGTCTTAGGTCCTTCCAAAAACTTTTGTCCTCTCTCAAAGGAAGAGAAGTCCTATTACAGTGAAAAGGCTCTGACAGTAGTACACTGTGTCCTTCACAGAGTGATTTTTTTATAAATTAGACTATATGACTAATTATCCCTGATTTCTTTTACAAGGTAAGAGAGAATGATTTGCTGCTCTTCGTCAAGAAGGGAGAGATGTATTTTTCCTGAAGAATCTTGCATCAGAGCTAGAGAAAAATTTGAACCATCCTGAAACACACTTTAACAAATCCACAATGTTAAAAAAGGGCATACTCAATGAATACTTCAAAATCTATTGAAATGGGGTAATGAAATTATAATGCATGTTAGTTAGCTGGTGACAAAGTAATTTTAAAAGCTTTTACGTATTCAGATTGCAGGTGATTAGCTGCCTCTCAGAAATGCAAATGTACAAATGGTATAACTCTGAGGACAACTGCTTTAGTAAAAGCCTACTTAATTTAGAGTTCCGTGTTGCTCTTATGCACAGAGCAGGTCTGCCAAGCATTCAATAGCCGAGAAGTTTGGCCACATTTGGAAATAATCTTTCCTGTATGAAATAGAATTCAAATTAAATACTCTATTTGGACCTTGGCCATCAAATGTTAACTTTCCAATTTTTCAGTTAATAAAAAAGAATATAGTTGATTATGTTGGATAGAAAGTATACTAAAAAAACATAGCATTGCTTGTTTTTGTTACTGAATTCTTAGCAATCTCTGGATGATATATGCCTCTGGTGGGGGAAATGTACTGTGAGTGGAAAGTGCAGTCAGGCTGGCTGTGTGGTTTAAGAAACAGATTCCAAAATAACAGCCTCCATTAGCACGGTAGGTGGGTATGTATGCAAAGTGATTCCTATTGTCTCCAGGGAAAAAGCTTGTGGGTTTAATGCACTACTTGAGCTACTCCCTGGTGACTAATTCATAGCTAAAACCCCACAGAACTGAAGTCAATCTACGAGCCTGTTTACATTATCTGCAATATGCAACTCACAATACCAGTGGGAATCTCCTGGATGTGACAGAGAAATAAAAATACAGTTATGTGCAACAGCATGCGTATGCCATAAATACAAGGAAATTTTTGCTAACCCAAAGTCTAGAACAGGATTCAAAAAACCCCAAAACACAGACCTATCTCCAGTTCATCAAAACCTGAAGGCTGTAGCGCAACACCTGTTAATGCCACTTACAGTGAGAGCAGCTCTCTGTGTTCAACATCACTACCAAGGTACACTGAGATATTCTAAGAACGGCCTTGGAAAGCCATTTGTAACAGGTGTGATGTTAAATCCTTCTGCAGGATCAAGAATAGAATGTAACAAAGTGAATAAACATCCAAGCAGTGTTCTGAGGATGGGATTGACAGGGCAAGAAGAAACGGTCTCAGGATGTACCAGGGGAGGTTTAGATTGCATATTAGGAAGAATTTCTTCATGGAAAGGCTGGTCAAGCATTGGAACAGACTGTCCGGGGAAGTGGTGGTGTCACCATTCCTGGAGAGATTCACAAGTCATGTGGATGTGACATTTAGGGCCATGTTTTAGTGGTGGACTTGGCAGTGTTAAGTTAATGGATGGACTCAATGATGTTAGAGGTTTTTTCCAACCTAAGTGGTCCTATGATTCTGTGATGTTAGTGTTATTAATCTCCAATACAAGTGTAATTTGGAATGACCTGGGAGAATCTCATATTTTAGAAATCCAGGCAGATTTGTAGCATGTTGGCAGGAAGATCACCATTGGAGGGGTTCAAGCCTATATTAAATAAAGATATTTAAAAAAAGGCTTTACAACATTTAGAAAGGCCTTTCAAATATACTCACATATGCATGTATTTAATGCGGGTTACCATTATAGCTTTCAATTACACCAGGAAATTTGCATAAGAATTAGCTCTGTTAAAAAAAACTCAAAACAAAAATCCAAACAAAACAAAATAAAACCCAAAAATATCACCAAAAAAAAGGAAGAACCATTCTTTCATTTCTTTTTACTTTCATTTAAGGTCTTCAGAGCATTTTGTAATTAAGTTTCTTACAGTGTTGATTTGTTTAATCTTCAAAGTTTTAATTAACTATTTTAGCAAAATGATAATATGGAAGCTGAGACTGCATACTGAGCACCTCATGCTATGTTTGAAAATTATAATGCATCTCTGAAAGCAGACATTGATATATGTTTTTCAGATCAAAGCTTTCACCTCCACATGGGAAACCTACACTACAGCCTAAAATAGAAATACCTTGTTATTTATTCACTAGTAAGCAAAGAGTAAAATCCCACATCCCAAGGCTGTGGAAATGGCACACCTTTCGCTGCTGCCATGTTCATACATAATGTGCAAGTCAATTATTGAATTGACTTGCACAGCATAAAGCCATAGATAAAAATGGACTAGAAAACAAGCAACACCAGCTTATCATTGTCGTCTCTGCTTGGTAGTGATTTGTCAGAGAATGTTTTCCTTCCTTATCTACCTTATTTCAATTTTTGAAAAATTGCTATTAGACTTTTTTATTATTCCACTTGCTCAGATGTAGAAGCATGTGCTGAAGTTTATTTGGTCTTTCCAACAGAGTTAAATTTTGCAGTGTGTTCTTCAAAATCAGACTCTTAAGAGAAACACTAAATGGAGGTTTTGACAAAACATTCATCAAATTTTCAATAATCCATCTTCTTCTTTCAGTCAGTCCTGAATACTGTAATACATTCACAGTATGCTACTTTAAAAGGTATTAAGATGCCAGCACATGAATCCTCACATGTCCTTTCAGATGGCTTGGAAAATAAACTCCTGCTCAGTGATGGAGAGGATGAGGTGCACACAGTAACAGAGGAGTCAGTGGGAGAGTTTGGCTCAGAACTCAAACTTGGCATAGACCATGCCATTTTTCCACTGACATAAAGCATGTAAACATGCCCACAGCACTGACTTTCCTCAAAGTATCTCAACAAGTTTTCTTCTTACAAAAACGTTTTGCAAGAAGAAAATAATTTCTGCCCTGAGTCACAACTAAGCCTATCTAGCTCAGTGCGTGGCCAGGGAATTTGATGCTGGGGAAAGATGGGGGTGTACAAAGGTTTCAAGAAACACGGAGAGCACACACTGATAATTTCTCACCTTGCTTTCCCAGGCATCAACAGCTTACAGCTCTGGCAATTCCAGAGCAACTTCATTGCACTTCATTGCTCTCAGTGTACTTTTCTTGCATGATCTGTCCAGGCGTTTCTTGAACTCAAAAACACACCAACCCCCTGTGTTGATTAGTTCCCTATCTAAGTATGTGTTGACTTGAACAAGCTCCACATTTTGATTGATTTGACTCATTTCAGAATCCTTGTTTAATAAAACAAGTCTCTGTCAGCTAGTGGTATGCCCATTAAATATACAGAGACCAGGAAGAAGTTGAATGACTTCTCCAAATTCATAGCCAAAACCTCAATGATTGCAGAACACTGAATCCAGAAACCCTGACTTCCCGACCAAAGATTAGACTATATATTTTTTCTGTGAGAAGTTATTTAACAATAAAGCAATCCAAAATCTAATTAAGTAAATTCAGGCATTAAAGAAAGTCACAGACTCAAAACAGAGAGTGTACTCATTAAAAATGTGCTATAATACAAAATATACAACGTTTATTAATCTTATTTTAAATAAAACCAAGTTAACTTATAAATTGTTGTTCCACTGATGTTTTCTGATTTAGCCTGTAGTTCAGTGAGACCTTTGCTTTGTAGCCTTGAAAACAATAAAAATCAGAAGGAAGGACTTAATCTGTATTTCAGACAAAGGCCCAGATGTCAAGTTTATATAATGACAATCGGGCTGCAGTTCTAAGTAATGACCAGTTCAACACAGGCTGCCATGTGCACACTGCTCTGACTAGTGCAGAGAATGGAACTGAGATCTTTGAACTTGCTACATCTGCAAAAAGGAACTTGGGATGCCTTTTAAAATCATTATTGGTTTGGATTGAAAATTTAGGCTTTAAATCTTTCTAGAAAATAATGTTTTCTTTTGTTCTTGACATAGGAGTCTATTTATCTTTAAAGACACTTGGGTTTCATAGAAACCATGAGAGAACAACGAGAAAAGAGAAGGTTGATACTCACTAACAACGTTGGCTTGTCCAGTGAAGATGGTGTACTGCAGCTCATAGGAAACCACACAGAACTCATCATCTGATGTCCAGTGCACAGTGATGGTATCATAGGAGGCTGTACAGAGCTCTTCTCGAATGGTGGGAGGGTTGGGAGCTGTGAGACACAACACAGCAGCACAGTCAGTGAAGTGCTTCCCCTCTCCCCTGAGATTAGGGGATGTAGTTGATGTATGAGATTGTAGAGACATCATCCAACAGACTTTTCAACAACTTTTCACTAATTCCAGTTATAATTTTGATTATCAATTGACTGTTAGGAAGGAATTCTTAATAACAACATAAAAACCTAGGAACTCCAGATTTTGAAAATATTTTGTATTAAAGTAGCTTTAGTTCCAGATGCCATAGACCAAGTGACGTATCTGTCACATTAGATGAATACAATGACAAGTTACTTTTTCTAAGATTGTTCTGATCATTTCACCAAATTTATCAAAATTCCATTGAAGCATATCAAGAGGGAGGGTCAACACTCTTCACTGTTGATTTGAAAGCAGTGTTTGCCCAGCCTATCTTACCAGAGATGGCCATAAGTGGCATTGTGGTGGTGCATCCTTCCTGGCCCTGCTCTAGGCTGCACTGTGATTCATTAGCAACAAGTATTTTAAAAGTATAATTTTGGGGAAGCTGCCAACACTCATACTTTCATGTCCAATTTTCTCCTCTCTCCATTTTTATTGATCTCCTAGCTATCCTTTCCAACACAGATACATATAATTTCTGCTGGTTATAAAATTAACATTTTGCAGCATTAAAAAAAGAGTTCTTATCATAACATAATGACTATATGAATATTACAAGCAAATAGTCACCCAGGAGGCCTCTGTCTCTCTGTTTTTATAATCCACAGGCAAAATCTTTGTGTAGCAAGATATACAATCTTTTCTCATATTAACACATGAATTTGTTCTAAAGACCTACTTAAAGTGAAACTTGAAGCAAATTACTGGGGTCTAATTTTCCTGTTTGCAATCTTTAAAAAGCCAAACACCTAAATAACAAAGAAATGAGTCTATATTCCTGAGGGATGTTCCTGCATGCTTGTCTTCATTCCAAATCACCTTCCCTACAAGCCACATCATGAAAAGAGGAATCACAAATCCTTTTGCTTTAATAGTGTTTCTCCCAGCTGTCACAGACTGAAGAAGGAGGGCACTCAAGCTGAAACAACCAAATTATGTTTGAATTAAAGGAAAAGGAAAGCAACTATGAGTGTTTGTGGTTTGGTTTTGAGTTTCTTTTTCTGTCAGCTCTTTAACCTCTGATAGCCACAAATAATAGCCTGAAAAAAAAAGTCCCTCTGAAGGAATTCCACCTTTACTTTTGCAAGATCTTATTTTTATGAAACATCTATTTTTTTCCATCAAGAATTTTTATGGATCGTGTCTCTGGCTTACTGATGTATGTTCCCAAGGATTAGAGTGCAGATAGGTTCCCAGGCAGCCTCTTTTAACCAAGGGGCTTAAGGAAAAGTTCAAATGTGTTTCAGGATACGACCATGATTTGTGATGCTCTAAATATTGAATCACAGAAGCTTGTGCTTTTTTTTTTTAACTTGTCAGAAAAACCCTTGGGACAGAAGGGTATTAATGAAAAGAAATACAAATAAACTCAAGTAAGAACAGCTATCTGTGAGAAGAATGCAATCAAAATGTGGGGAAAAAAAGGTCCACAGTTTTCTGAAAAGATTAATGGCAATATCAGCTATGTTCCAAAAATGTATCCCGTAGAACAATCACCGGAGGTTTTAATTATTTTTTTATTCCTAGCTGGGGCTTCATTTCAATATTTTGCCAGCCCTTTAAAGGCCAAACAAAAACTGGAACAAGTGTTAATAACAAATATACAAGCAGATAAATTTTTATTTGTCTGATGGTGTTCAACTGAAGTTTTCTTCTGTCATTTCCTGCACCTAACAGCAAAACATTTTACTTGAGAAACGTACTTGTTATTATTTCAACACAGAAAATAAATATTAATTTATGGAAAACAAAAATTACTGAAGGTTTAATTAATTGCAAACTGCATTTCAATAACACCTAAGCATCTTCACCTTTGAAAATGGCATCTTAAGTTTGCTCTTTGTGTGTACACCTGGCCTTATAGCTGCAAATCTACAGGCTTTCATGTAATGAAAATGTCTGAAAGAAATTTTACCTAAGAAAGACATATTTTCCCTGGCTGTTGTGATTAACCCACACTCACCTGAGACTATATTGCATTAATTCTGCTCTTTGGCAACATTCATTTCATCTACTACTCAGAATAAAACAAATACACTTTCTTCTCCTACAGAAGGACAGGCAACTCTACATTCAGATGCTTTGCTATGACAAAATAATGTAGCTGTCTGACTGCCAAATTCATCATTGCACAGCACATCCTCCTTTAGAGAGTGTAAATTTGTAATGCAATTAAAGAGATTGACCTCACCCAGTTAGCTTCCTTCAGTATTGCATTTAGTGTGTGATTTGGTGGATTATTGAATTCACCAGCTCTGTTACAGGGCTCTGTGCCATGGGAACCTCTCAAAGACTCCAGTGATCTCGAGGCTGCTCCTGCAGGTTCCCCTCCCTGGCTTGGGTGTGCTTCACACTGCTCCAGAGGGGAAGCCCAGCATGCTTCCAGCACAGCAATGGAAGGCACAATCCACTTCTCCATAGAGGATCAGAGCACATATCTGGGGGTGGAAACTGCTTCACACACTCAGACCTTCATTCACCAGTTTTGTGAATCAACACTCTCTCACAAGACAGAAAAATCATTGCTGAAGGCTGTTTTACTTCATTTTAGCTCAAAACTGAGTACACACACTTAAAAAGTCAGTATCCACACCTAAAATGCCTGAAAGGCACTAATATTAGAAATGGAGTTTCTAAATTTGCTCTCAGGAGTAACTCATCTCACCAGCATAACTATTCCCTTTCAACCCTTTTAGTTTAAGGCACCTTCCTTTCTGTGTCATCTGCGTGGCTTTTGCCCTGATGGCTCACAAGGTCTGCACACCTGAGGGACACTTTAGGGACACTGCCACCTCTCCCTGGTGAATTCCAGCATTAATGCAGCATCTTCTGGGTGTCTATTGAGATACTATCTAAATCCTCTCAGCACAAGGTCACAGAGACAGACTAAAAAAACTCAAATTAATTTTGTTTGCTCAGTTTCTCTCTCCCTGCTGTCATACAGCGACTGACTTTGTAAAGATTCCTTATGGATTTTGAAACTGAGTATCAAGACCTAAAAGAAGACCTAAGCAATCTGCTTGAGTTAATTGTGCTAGAAATATCCATATTGCTGGTTTGACTGTGAGGGAGTTGCAGAGCTGCTCTGAACCTCTCTTTTGAATATTCATTACTGATTCCATCTTGTATCATGGCACTGGGCTGAATCAGCAAGGAGGAATTGGAAAGGCACAGTTCCATCAGATGTGGACACAAATTTTATGTATTATTAAGTTGTCACGTGTGAGTTACTACCAAGGGCTTGGTCATACATACAAACCATCTCAACTCAGTCTTTGGGCAGGACTGCTCAAAGCCAACAGAATGAGAAGAGATTACACGAGCGTTGTCTGGAACTGGTCTTTGATCTTTCAGTGCTGAAAGGGTTAAGCAGTAAGACAGGTTGTCAAGACTTTCCAGAACAAAGTTGTTTCAGTGTGAAAAAATTGCTGGCATATGCTAGGCAATACATATTTCTTTGTGCAGTCATAGGTGAAGTGATGGATAAAAAAAACTTATCATTGTTTCAGATAGGATTTCTGAAGTAGGGCAAATTGCAAGGTCAAAGAATGGATGCTCCTGCAATTGATTTCAAAGTATTAGGACACAAACCAAGCACTTTTGATTCACAATGGACAAAAAAAGTCCTTATGACAGTAATATTGTGCAGAGAGTTTGCAAGTTGTACGTATTGCCTGGATCTAGCTAGATATATGTCTAGAGAAAGATGGTTTCCAGATGAAGAGCTTGAGCAACTGTTAAGATAAGAATGCTTTCAAAAGACATCAAGGCTATATATAGAGAGAATAGAACAGTCAGATGAAGATTAAAAGTATTCTTTTAATATACTGAGCTTGATATCTCAATCTGATATCTCTGTCTGGTTGGCAACTTTCAAAAAGATGCCAGAGATTTTATTTGGATAGCAGAAGCTTTGGGCAGACATCTATGTAAATGATAAGCACAAACTAGTTAAATTTATTTCTTCAGTAACGCCTAGGAAGAAAGAAAGATAAGGTTGGGGATATGGAGATTGAAGAAGATCTGACAAATATTATACTGGGAAGAACCAAAGGAGAAAAAAATCTCCAGGAGACAGCCAAGGTCAATGGTTTCAAAAGCAACTGACAGCAGAGATAATGAAGCTGGAATTTAGGTTTTGACATTTTGTTCAGAAGCAGTACAGATGACAGTCATAAGGTAGTCTTCTTCACTTAATTCACAGCATAGATCTATGACTAGGATGTACAAATGGTCTTTGTTTTACTTAACTGTGAAATGTGATAAAAGTAAAGCCTAATTCACTCTGTCACAAAGTGTTCAGTTTATGATCTATGAAAATTCCATGCACCAATCTGAAAGGAGTAATATAAAGCTTTCTCTGGAGTTTCTGGGCAACAGTAGAGAATAATCAAATCCATTTTACTCTTGGGATTATATATATATATATATATATGTATATATATATATATATACACACACACACATATATATATATATATATATACATATATATATGTATACCTATAGCTCATGTATACTTATTTACATATATTTACATGAATGTATTTTAACTGTCTGTATAGATTGCATTTTATGCTCAGATCATTTGGACATGTGCTTTGCATTTTGCCACTGCAGCCCATATGCTATTTATTAATGTGAAGAAAAGCCAGTTAGAACTGTTTTTCACTGGGCATCAAGGATAAAAATGGTTTGTTAGGGAAAAAAAACACTAAAATGCTTGATATATATGCAAGTTTCCTTAGACTGCATTGCGAGCAATTTTTTAAGCTGTGGATGAGTTAGGAAAAAGGCAGAGAAGGACCTATGTAAATGACACAGTCATCATGATGGATCACAGAAAATATCTTTGTAGCAAGACAACCCTTCATTTTGGTACAGATATAACCTTCGTTTTCTGCAGTGCAGAGCAATTAAGTTGATAATATTGACATATGATGCACAAAGGGGAGAAGACCTGAGGGATGCAGGAACAGACTGCTAGACAGAATTAACCTCATATAACTTCACAGATCTAAACCACAGCTATCTGCATTTGAATAAATACATCTATCCTCTATTTGGAGACAACTGGGAGAAGTAGACAACTCCAGAATGGAGTCTAGTGCCTCAATATATGTTCCTCAAAATGAGATGGTTATTTCTCTTCTTTGATCATAAAGGAAGACTGATTATTTTAGAGGTCGATTGCTAGATTAGGGTGAATGAGTCAGATTTTTCTTTTAATCCTTCATTTCCTTGGATTTATATAAATTTAGGGTGAAGGCTGAACATGATGGCAAAATTCCTGCAGATTTAGAGAGAGGCAGAAAACATAACATTTCACTGGTACTGTATAAAAAGCTGAAATTGATCTTATCACATTATTGTTGTGTTTTATTTACTTGAATATGTGTTAGACACTGATTGTACTTACCTGTCACACAAATTCCTTGCAGATATAATTTCTCTTTTTGATGTGGCAAGAATCCCACAGCTCCAGCAGAGTGCTGCTGCCCTGTGCATGCACCCAGTCTTGTGCTTCCCAGTATTGATCTATTCACTATTCATGGAATCACAGAATCAGAGAATACTTTGGATTGGGAGGAACCTTCAAAGGTCATTTGGCTCAGTCTCCAGACAGTGAATAGGGACAGGTTGCTCAGAGTTCTGTCCAACTTGACCTTGAATGTTTCCAGGGATGGGACCTATACAGCCTCTCTGGCAACCTGCTCCAATGTCTCACCACCTTCATTTTAAAGATTTTTTCCATACATGTAGTCTGAACTTACCCTCATTCAGTTTAGATCTGTTACCCCATGTCCTTTCTCAATAGACACTACTAAAATGTTTTAAGTGCTGAACACCACAATGAGGTCTCCTTGGATCCCTCTCATCTGTAGGCTGAACAATTCTAACTTTCTCAGCTTTTCCCCTGAAGAAAAGCCAGAAGCCAGTCCTCTGCTTGGAGTCCTCTGCTTGGAAAAGAGAGTGGTTAGCAATGCAGAGGCTGCATTCTCACATTCTCCTGAGCTAACACAAGCATATCCTCTGAAAACTGGGACAAGTGAATGGACCCAGGAAGTGTTTTCCAATGCTTTTCCAACAGTGCTTTGTGCCTTTCATTGCAAATTCTTGCTGCTAACAGCAGATGCTTAAAGATGCTGCAAAATAAAAACCTACCACATCTCTTCTGTTTTCAATTGAGCTGGAATGAATTGTTCTAATTCTGGCATTGAAATCAAAACACCCTAAATTACAGTAATTTGTTTCTCTTTGTGAGTCATTGTACACTCTGAGACTACACATTACTCAGGCTTTCAGTAAGGGTCTAATCCTGTGGGCTTCCTCAGGCCAAAGACCTCAGTTAGGCAAGGTGGGGCTCTGCAGGGTGGAGATCCCACGCCACAGCCAGGCTCAGAGCACACCACACACTCTCTAGCTCCAGACACAGCCAGATCCTCCAGTTCTGTGATGGGGGAAATTCACAGTCACCGACATGAGAAAACATCTTTCGCTGCTGAGCCTGTGATGTTGATTGCTTGAGCGGCTGCTGATTGCTCATGGGAACTCTGCCAGGCAGCAATCTGCTGCAGCAAGGAGGCAGCCCCAAGGGACGGCAACACCTGGAGCATCCATCTCCTGGGAAACAGGGCTTGGTCCCTGCTCTCCCTCCTCTGGCTGCTCCAGGCGGAGCTCCAGCTGTTCTTTCACTGCACTCTGCTGCAGTGGCTTTTAATAATTTCTTAAACCTACTTCCTCACACTCTGGTGGTGAAGAATGCAAGGAGAGGAGGTGGGAAATGCATTCCAGTTGTTTGAAGCACCCAGTGCTTCCTGGGGTGTTCTGGGGCTGTTGGAGGTAATATATTCAGGATTAAGAGGGAGAGTGTATTTGGTTTATGCAGCAAGGTTTTGCGAGTGGCTGGGCTGCAAGAGTTATCTCTGTCAGAAAAGATCAGGAGCTGGCTCAGTATCAGACACAGACAGTTCTAAGATCCACCTGCCACTGTCCAAGGCTGAGCCCATCGCTAGTGCTGATAGTGCCTCTGTGACAGCACTTTAAAGAAAGGGGAAGAAAGGCTGTGCAGCAGTGGGGGCAGAGAGGAGTGAGAAAATGTGATAGAAACAGCCCTGCAGGTGCCAAGATTGGTGAAGGAGGAAGGAGAAGAGGTGCCCCAGGTGCTGGAGCAGAAACTCCCCTGCAGCCTGCAGGGAAGGCTGTGGTGATGCAGGCTGTTTCCATGTAGCCCACAGAAGACTGCAGTGCAGGAGATGTCCACCAGCAGCCCTGGAAGACCCACACTGGAGCAGGCTGGTATGCCCTGGAGGAAGCTGCAGCCTGCAGAGAGAGTACCATATGGGATGAAGGTTTCTAACAGGAATTGTGGCCCATGGAGGACTCACTGCAGCAGTCCACTCCTGAAGGACTCATCTGCCAGAAAGGACCCACTCTGGAGCAGCTGTTGGACAATGGCACCCTTGGAAGGGCCCGTGTTGGAGAAGTTCATGTAGAGCTGCATTCTGTGGGAGAAAGTCCATGCCAGAGTAGGGGAAGGGCACCAGGAAGGAGTGGCAGAGATGATGTGTGATGAACTGACCACAACATCCATTCCTCATCCCCATGCACCACTTGGTGGGGAGCAGGTGGAAGAGCTGGGAGTGAAGTTGAGCCCAAGAAGGACGAAGTGGGGGAAAGTTTTTTGTTAGATTCATTTTTATTTCTCAGTGTCCTACTTTTACAATTAATTTGCAATAAATTACATTTATCTTCCCCAAGCTGAGTCTGTTTTGCCTGTAGCAGTAATTCTTGAGTGATCTCCTTGTCCTTATCTCAACCCAGGAGCTTTCATCTTATTTTCTCCCCTTACTGAGGAGATGGAGTGAGCACCTGGCAACCAGCCAAAGTTACAACCACAGGGAGAACTGAAGAAAGTCCTATCACTACTATTTTATGAGGAATACATAATAGTAGCACTTCAAGAAAAAAAAAAAAAGTACCTGTAAGGTAATCAAGGCATTCCAACAATTTCTTCTCCCTGGTAAAATCAAGTGCGAAAGTATCAAAAGTATCATTGAGATTAATTTCAGGAATTAGAACCTGGGAGGATGCAGTTGCCATGGAAACCCTGTAATGAAAAGAAAAATGTCTTTTAGCACTCAAAACACAATGACTTTTTTATCAAGGTGGACTTGATCAATGTGGTTGTAATAGCTTCTCAAAAAACTTGATAAAAGCTTATATACGTATTTTAATTACATGTTTTAATTCAGGAACTTCTCCTGCCACTTTTATTTTTGACATCAAGATCTCCAATATTTTTATGTTTTTTACTGAACTTAGGCCTATCATGCAGTATCAGATAAGATTTTAACAAAATATTGGCCAAATAACAAAATCCCTTGAATTCTTCTTTTTAATCACCCATGGAACCAAAGAAGAAAGAGCTCTGTAATTAGCTGTGTTTAAGCAATCCTGACAGATCCCAACCCTTGTTTTCCCAAGCAGCTTCTTGCTGCAGGCACACCTTGGCACTGCTGTCCCAAGGGCTTGGTGCAGTCCCCACAGCTCCTCAGCTGCTCAGCACAGCACACTGCTGCCAACTTCAAAAGGCACAGGAGGGAGATAAAACAAATAGATGTCAGCATGGTTTATTTTAAAAGGCTTTTCCCTAAAAAGCATGTGTGCATACTTATATTTCCTCCAAAATGGAAAAGTTTCCTCACCTACCTCATTTCAGGAGCTACATTTACATTTTCTCTGTCCAGATGTACTAATATAAAGAGATGAACTTTCACAAGAAAAATTGCATTTTCCAGTCCATCCAGCCTGGTTTCACCAAATGCATATTTCTGGAGAGCTGGACACTGGATGTGTTTACAGAAAGTTTGACTGGTTTAAGGAGAGAGATGACTAGACCTTATGCTATACAACAAATACTGGGCAAATGTTTCAGTTTGGAGATAAACAGACAATTATGCATGCAATCTATGTCTGTTATCTGTTATGAAATTTATGTCTGTTATATCATTTTTGACATGTCTGATCAAAATATTTGATTGCTTCAATTTAAAATTTTCCCATATTATTCTTTTTCTGTAGACTGGACTGAAATGACTCCAGGACGAATGTTTACTAAGGAGCATTTTTTCATATATATTTTGTGTAGTAGTTTTGGAAAATACAATAAGTAAAGTCAAAACCAGAGCTGTACATCTCATTGTCTTCAGCATAGTTTTCAAAAGCTGAGCTGAGGAGGTTTCCTTGTCAATATTCTTGTTATACAGTTTTCAGCACTGTTTCTGCTGCAGCTGTGAATGTAGAACTCAGTTTAAAGTAGATCCTAGGACAGATATTTTTTAAAATTTTATTTTATACCAGCAGGTCTTTTTGGACTGTTTTAGGGGAAATGCAAAAGGTGCTCTGTATTTACACGTGTTACAGTCAGTTTTTGGTGAGATCAACAATTAAAAAATTTCAGACACCCTGCTGAACCATATTAGGTTCAGAGGATTGAATTTCGTCCTGTAATTCTGCCTACTGTTGACACTGTAAACACTGACACTGTACTTGATTGGAAAGGGTTTTTCTAGGATAAATGTATTTCATCCACTGCAAATAATGCACAACTTAATCATCAGAGTGAAAGTAATGACTCTGCTTGTGCAGTTACCTGTCGTGCTTACAACAGAAAATATTTTACTGCAATTACTTTGAAATGTGTGGATGAAGAAATTCAATGAGGATGATTTCAGGAGACTTCTTTAGCTGCTGGAGCTGAGAGCCCTAGTGAGACTGTTACATGAGCAATCTAAAAGCAAACAATGTTGCTCACCACAGGAGAACTAAGAGAGTTACTTGTGAGGAATAATTTATAATTCTATTTAGCCTCTTTTGCCATTTGCAATTTGTCTGCAAGCACTTGGTATCTTTTTTACCCTTGGTTTTATTCACTGCTTGGAATGATTCTCTGATTTTCAGGGTGTTCACAGACATTTCATTACAGACAACAATCTGTGATAGCCAAGAATTTTTTGATTGGGGACATATGTCAGCTTGTCTCATTACTGCTCTGCCAGTGTCTCTCCTGTGAAAGTATAAAGTATTGTATTTATGATGCAATTGTTCATGCTTACAAGTTCAAAATGGAGCTTCTCTGAATATTATGTGATAGTCAGTTAGGAAGCCCTGGGTCTCCACAAGTTTCTGTCCTACTGCTGTTTCTGCTGAACACTGAAAAAAAGGGCAGACCCCACCTTCAGCTTTTGATACCATTCTAGTTTTACTACTGGCTTCAGCTGGGATGCCACAATGTTGCTTGGTGACAGAATATAAACCACAGTCTGAGAGACAGCATATAACCCACTGCCTTGACTGGCCTTGTCTTTTTCAACTGATTTTCAGTTCTCTGAATCTGTAATGGGGAACCCAGTGTTGCTGGCTTATTTATAAATTGGTAATTTGCTGAAGACTTATGCAGCACACCAGAGTAAGGGAAAGACTTAAAAAAATGTGTAATAGAAGCAGGGAATTTCTTGTTTTGAATTTGGAGAAACTGGCTGGAAAATATGAAGAAATGTGAACCCTGAAATAAAAAAATAACTATTAAAAAAAAGATATTTAAAAAAAATTAAAACCCCCATACTTTTAATGTCTTTCTTTATTGTCCATATTCTCCTTTCTTTAAACTTAAATTAAAAAAAAATTCCGATTGCTAAACAACTGATATTCCAGCAGAACATTTTTCATCAGAAAATCCTGCTGAAACTCAATGGGTATGTTTCAGCATTCACAGCATTGCACTGAAAACCAGAGCAAATTTTCTGATAGCATGGTCCTTGTCCTTGGGATCCTTCATACATCTGGCATGCTGAAGAGGAGGCAGGAGCCTGAAGGAATAGAAATTCCCTGCAGCCAGGAGCCCAACACAACAGCTGATGTAACTTCCAAACCTCCTGGACTGTTGAATCTCCATCTCCTCAAGATGCATGGTGCAGGTTCACAAATTTACAAGTTTCATTTTCTTGTAGCTTTTTATTTTGTGAAGAATATGAATCCATTAAGATCAGTTTCTTCTAATGAATGCACTGACTGCCTGATTTCTTTCTCAATCTCAGAATTTTTCATGAAGTAGGAATTTCAGCCATAAACCCATTTTTTAAGTGTATTTAACATCAGACATCTGCTTGGCAATCATTCTAACTCTTTCACTTGTGCATGCTGTTCTTGTTGTAACTCTTAATTTGCACCCTTTTTTGACTGCTCCTCTTCTCAAAGGAATGTTTAGATTTAGGACTACAGTAAGGTTCTTCCCAATCTGGTATAGCACAAAGTAGAATTTTGGGGGAATATGTCAACAATCCCCCTGCCTTTGACCACGTCTCTGATGTGACAAGACAATACAGCAACTATGGCAACCCATCTGCCTTAGAGTGAGGTTTTCCTTTTCACTGAGAGGAACATCTCCCTTACCTTTCAGTGATATTTTTGGCAGTCTGCAGGAAGCGAGCGTGGTCATTCTCCTTCAGTGACTGCTCTGCCTGAGAGATGAGGGATGTCGAGCGCTCAATGCACTGCTTGCAGTTTGCAATCTGCTGAGCCAGTTTTCTCAGCCTCACCACCTTGAGTGGAAACACAGGAAAGCAGTCATGTCTCTGAGGTCACAAGTCATGGTTGGGTTTGCAATTCAGAGGTAAAGCTGGGCAAAGGAGGAGTTAAGATAAATGGCTTTGGTGACAAGCTTTGTGGTGAACTCCATCTAGCCATGTAACATTTTAATAAGGGACAGGAACAGCCTTTCTGCCTGAATATTTTCCACATGGAAAACAACAGGGGAGAGCCAAAACAAGCACAGCTGGCCTATTTTTCAGCAGAAGGAACGTCATTTCCTGGTAATTTCTGCTTACATGATAACTAAGGTCTATTTAGATAACCATTTCCCAGAAATGATGAGATCTGTGTTAAAAGCTACTTATAGATTAACTGGATTTTTTCTATTGAGTTTCATAAAAAGAAGAAAACTGAAAACAAAAGTTAACAGAAAAAGACTGTTCAATTCTGTTAACAATACATGCCTGACCTCATTATGTGCTTTAAGTAAAAGAGGGTGTTTTCTTGTTGGATATTTTTAACTGGACAAAAGCACGTAGTGCTGGAGAGCTGATTATTATTACTGCAAACATATGTGCTGGAGATAAACACAGAAGATGTGACTGCAATCATTAGCATAAAGGTTAGGGAAGGGTACAGTCCTCCATTTAAAGACAATGTTGGCTAACAAAACTTTCAGGAACTACAATAGTTCCTGAAAGGTCTGGGAGTCCTTCCCTTTGTTATCACATCAGGATCATAGTTTGAACAGGAGTAAGAAAAAAGAAGGAAATTAAATAACTCTGGAGTTCAGACAGGCCCATTAAGACCCAGTTACATGCAAAATGAGGGAACTAGCAACCAAATGGGTTGGCAGAAATGTCCAAATTTAAAATCAAGATAACTTTCCCAATCTCAGGAATTAGGGCACAGGCTATGAAGTTGCTGTTTTGACTTTCAGAAATATTTGTATCCTAAGCAGTGATGAGGGTATCTTAGTGCAGCTATCTGACAACAGAAACAAGTAGGAAAATAAACATTTAAAAAAAAACTTTCCAGCAAAAGATACTGGCCAAATGATTTGTGTTGTGTGATATTTGTATGTCTTTAAAGATAAAGAAGAAAATGCAGGGAATGCACAGATTTTGGTAATGCTAATGATTTGATCAGCTTCTAGGATGAACTAATGCCACAAAGTTTCCTGTAACTGTGCATTTGCAGAGTTCACAATTCAGTCTACACCAGCCTAACCAGGGAAAGGTTCCCAGCAGTGTTAAGAAGTTCATCTCTTTATTTATTAATTAATTAACAAGCAAACAGTGAACTGAAGTAAATTTTAACTTATGAGTTTTCTGCAGTAGAAGGCATGTCATGACTGGAGATGTCTATATATGAGCTATATTTTTCACTTGATTGATTCTTTTATCTTCAAGAAGAGGAAGATGATAAATTGAAAAAGGAAGAATCTCATCTCAGTCTCCACCCACTTCTGCAATGGTAGGAATGACATCTGCCCAAGGATTATCTTACCTAGTTGATATTTGCTTCTTCCCTGTTACATGTTCTGTGGGATTTTGTAGGGTTTGGGTGATAGGTGAGATTAAGTGTGGAGCTGCTTAAGTGGGTGTTCAGACTTGTGTGTAACTGAAGCTGCAGCCTTGCAGGCACAGCTAGAGCTTAGTATGTGTTTCCAGCTCTGTAGCCACACCTACAGTCCTACAGAGAAATTTGCCATGCGCTCCCTTCCAGAAAGACTCTTGGCCATAGGCCCTCTCAAAGGAAGATACATTGGGCAGAACTTCCTGTGGCTTTTCACATGGGTCTCTTGAGACCTTGAAGTCTTTAATATATATAACATTTGAGTCAAAGCATTCCAGACCTTGACTGGACCTCCACTGATGTAACTTTCAGCTCAACAAAATAGAACAAAGAATGGGCACAAATTCTGATAACAGCTCTATTCAAACAAATTTGGCATCAATTGTGTTACAAATCTTCCATGCTAATGGAAATTAGAATAAGTTTTGCAAGCAACAGAGTTTTTAAAAGCTATGTGTATATTGCACAAATCCAGATGAATGGTAGGTTTCTACTTCATTGGTAGCACACCTGGTCTCTCTGCATAGAGAAAAGGAGTTGAAACAAAAATGAAGGCCATCTATTTTATTTGAAGGGAATTATATTTTGTTAACAGCATGAGGAAATTCAGGTTTTTCACATAGTGTACAGGACCTGTGGTTTCAAACGTGTTTAAGTTAGCCCTTGCCTACAGAGTTTTCATTTCAAGTTAATTGGAATATCTTGACATCCTCATGAACCATTTAACCTGCTCTTGACTTCATTCTTTTCCCGAGCTTTTCCCACACAAGAAGAATGAATATCTGACTTAGTTACTTTAGGAGTTAAACAGTAAACACCTTGCACCTAGAAAATAAAAACATTAATTAAACTCTAATGCATTTCTGAGTTTACAGTTAGCTAGAAAAATATGTTGAAACTTGAGTATCAGAGATTTTTCCTGCTCAATGTGTTTGCTACTAATAATCACGGAACTTTGGGAATTAGAAATGTACACCGAATTTAATTTCTTTCACACTTTTGAATATCTTTTTTTGTAAATAAGTTAAGATTTCATAACCTCATGAATGACAATGACTGGAACAAAATATTAGTGTGATAGTATTTGAATAAAAAGATAAAATACCTAGAAAAAAAAAAAGAAGATAGTTGTGAGACATGATTCTATATGCTGTGACATTTTGTGAAAGTTAACACTATGGGGGAAATACTGTCAGGCACATAACAGAGTGAAGGAAACATTAAGGGGATATAGTCATTTACCAAGTATGACAAAATTTCTGGTTTTATCCTTAAAATCCATAATCACCTGTAGTAAGAGAAATAGCCAATAAACAGTTGAGGTCTGGAGTACTAGTCTTCAAGGATTTAATTCTTTACATGAAAGTATCAGTCAGTAGCCAAGAACTACATAAGGACTTTTACAGATTTCTACCAATAATATCTGCAGTCAAAAAAGCTGCAGTCAAAAGGAAACAGTGTTGACCTACTTGTGATCTAAAGAAGAAAAGTTTTTACCTTTCCTTCTTTGATTTTGGTTCCAATTATTTGCCGTCTTTGCTGGATTATTTCAATGAGTTGGTCACATTCTTCCATCAGCTTGGTTTCTTGGCGGGATGCATTTACCTACAAAGCAAAACCTTATGATAAGCAAAACTTCCTTTTTTTTTACATTTTCCTTTTCCACCTTCAAATTTAAAAACCGCATTTTCTAAATTATTTGGTTTGGCATTTTTTTTCTCCTTTCTGTGTATAATCTGCTTTATTTTCAGTCCCCTCTTTTGGATTTTGCGAAGTACTGAATTGAGTACTGCATGAGTACTGCAATTGTTTGCAGGAGGCAGGACTTGCAAATAAATAATCAGGTGTTTCTAAATCAAGTGAGGCAAGTCTGGTTTGGTGAGTACTGAGTGGTGTCAGCTCTAACACACACCAGTGAGAAGCGGGGTCTCTTTAGGAGGTGTCTCACACATCATGGTCTGCAGCCATGCAAAGCACTGCAGTGAACACCAGCGTGTTCAAGGGCACAAATACTGGATCAGAGAGTCCACCTGGTGCAGCATCTCCTCTCACTGCTGCTGCTGCTGCCAGCATCTGTCAGCAAAGAATGCCAGGAGGAAAGAAGTCCCAACACATATGATGACTCCCACAAGTGCTTTCTCATCCTCCAACCATTTGTATCTTGGTCCTCTTGAAGAAGAAGAATTATAAACATAATTTATATATCATTACTAGTTTTCAGCCAAATTAAATAAGATGGATTTATTTAGTTTCTCCTTCAAATCCTGGAAACCTTAGGAATCTGCATCATTCTACAGAAATGAGCATCACAGCTTAACTCACATTGAAGTGAACAACTGGGTCCTTTTAGGAGGATTTAAAAGTATCTCCTTCCAGCTGCATTTAATGATCCAAAGTCCTTTCACTGGAAAGGGCAGTGAACCACTGATACCATATATATCCACAAATTGGTTCCTTAGAGATTCAAACGATCAAAGATCCACGTGACAATATCAAGACGTGTGTTGACTGTCTTAATTATTCCTGCTTTACCTCAGCAACAAATCGGACAAAATAATAATGTGCTCATGTAGTTTTCTAGAGTATAAATATATGAGAAAATGAAATCTTTTTAGTCCAAAACCCCTCACAAATATTAGCTTTCTGTAGAAAGTGCTGACTTTTGTTACAAAAAAAAAGAGAGAGAAAAAAAAAGAGAAGAAAACTTGGATTAGAAAAGTTTGGGTTCTCAGATGAATATGTTCTGTTTCTGAAGGAGATTGATTTTTTCAGTGACAAGTCAACATTCTGTATACAACCACAAGAACCAGAAGAAAATACTTCCCCATCCAGCAGTTGCATGTTTATCTTACATATATGTGTAAACACTCAGAAAAAGAGGTAAAAAGTTCTAATCATGTCTAGAATAAAAAAAAAAAAGGACTTATTTCAGAGTTCTGTTTCCATTTGCACTTTGCTAAAAGAGGGTAAGAAGGTAAAGCAGCTTTCAGCCCTGGCTAATTCCCTCCACAGCCATGTCACCTTCCCACTGGGATAATGAGTCAGTGGTGAACAGCAACAGGGATTACTTTCAGGTGACAAGTAACTATATTGCACCCCTTGATTGTTCCTTCAGTCTGATGAGCCCATGATTCTGCATCAGTATTCTTTTCTTTCCTTCCAACAGTGTCTAAACATGCATTTTCCTGTAAGCACATTACAGAGCTCATTAAGCTTAAGCAAATGCTAAATTTGGACCAGAACCAATTTTACAAATAACCTTCTTATGTGAAATATACAGTATCCTCCAGGCAAAGAGAGGACTTGTTTATAAAGACCTGTTTCATCAAGGTTTTGGATTATCTTTCTGAAATCTTCATAAAGTTAAAGTTTGTTTACACATTTTAGAGGCTTAATTATTAATTAAGACATCAAGATTATAAAGAAAGAATACATTTGTTTTTGGAAGGGGTCAGATGTGACTGCAAGTGCTGGTGAAGATGTAGAAGGTATTCCTATTATGCTGGTTTAGGTGCCCATGGTTCTCCTTATATTTGCTGTTTGCTCTGCCTGGCTTCTCACCACAGTCCATGAGGAAAGACAGCATGAAGCAGCCCACCCAAAGCCTCTGGCAGTGCCAGTGTCTCTCCACTGATAACCTAGAAAAGTTAGTCAATGTGCACTGTCCCTCCTATTCCCTTTGTTCCTGCTGTCCCAGTACCTCAGCTGCATCACACATCTTGCTTTGGCATGAAACTCTGCAGAGCTGCTAAAACAAGCTGTACCATGCACTGGTTTCCCAGTCCTGACTTCAGGCTCACTACTGCATTGAAATTCCACTGAAGATCAGGGAAGCCTACACAGGCTCAGCCCGGGCAGGGATCACATCCACTGCATGTGGGCACAGCTCCTGTGTCAATAGCAAGGTCAGCCCATGCCACAGCCAAATTCAGCACTTAATTACAGGAACACTCCTGGCACCTCATTATGGTAACACTTGATGGGATTTTTGAGTAGCTTCCACTCAAAGTGTTACTTCTAGCACCACTTACATCACCGATTTGCTTTGTCAAGAAGATCTAATTAATTTTTGGGATAACTGTCATGAAACATAAAGTTACAGGAAGGCTAAGTCAACATTGTTTCATTTAATACTCTGGTTGATTTGAATAATAATGTATTAATTGGATCTTAACTTAAAAGGTCTAGACTAAGAAAAACAAAATGCTTGGAAAAAATCTCTGGATTTCTTAATGCACTGAGTGCAGACTTCTCTTTTTCTTTGAAATCTTAAAAGTATACTCTTTTTAAACACCATTTGAAGACATTTCCAACTTTATAGCTTGGACAAGCTTGTTAAAAATGAAAGTAATATTCTAAAATTATACGATATGTCTGAGCTTTATATGAAAAAAATCCCTCAACATTTAATCTAGGGGCTTTTCTTAAGCTGAAATACTCCTTAATCATATTTTCAGCCCCCAAAGCCTCTGATTCAATAATAACTTTATAATTGAGCACATGCCTAATTTTAAGTGCACTACATTAGCTGTGGCCCTAAAGGGACTATTTGTGAGATTACCATTAAATAGTATTTACTTGTGTGTTCCTGAGGAGTCATGTGTCAGACCAAAGACCCACAGGCAGGGACCAGGGCTCCACTGTACAGGTGCTACAAAAACAACAGAACGAGGCTTTTCCTTCTGCTTGAGCCCTTTGACAAACAGCGACCTTGACAACAACTTCCAGCTGGGCTGGCTAAGGAATGTGAGTTCTGTCTGGTGAAAATATTTGAGGTTTTACATTCTACATTTTTTCCACATTAAAAAACAAGCCCTCTTTCCAAGGAGTTTGTTAAAAGAGACTGATAGCTGCCTTATAAAGTCTGGTGACTGTGTCACACACTTTGTGAAAGTCTCCAAATCATAGAGAGAGCTGACTTCAGTCTGGGCTCCCTCCACCCAAGATGAAGGTTGATTCTTTAATCTGAGGTATCTGTTGTCTGAGACTTTATGCTAGACTTGGTGACACCTTTCTATGGAAAAATTCACTATTAATACAATTAGTTTTGGCATCAACCGGTTTCTTAAACATCCATGTCCAGAAATACTTTGAACCTAAAACTTTCTGGTTTATTGGTATCATTTTTATAAATTTCTTTTCCATGCCAGTTAAAATTGACTAGGAGGCCTTATGATTTAGCAAGAACTATGACATCTAAAAAGAAGAAGAAGGACAGATTCTAGTTGTCCTGATTTTGTGGGGAATTTATTCCCATTTCTGTAACACACACAGACCTCAAATACTTTACTGAAATAACCCAACAACCTTACAAATTTCAGGTTTCTTTCCAGGTTTTCCAGACATAGGGATAGGGACTGTGGCCCTTTGCCTCAGGAAGTAGGTGTAGTTAAAAAAAGAAGAGAAATGGGGGTTCCTCAGATGTCTGTCAGGGAGCTGGAAACAAGCAGCCCTCCCAGCCCAAAGGGGAGAGCAGGCCAGCTGTTCCCAGCTCCACAAGCTGAGAACTGATTTGGAAAGTGTTCTGCTCTCTGTGGAGGCTTCCCAGGCTTCATCTTCAGAGACCTGAGTTAAATTGCAGCTTAGCTCATCAGAAAATGAATGTGGTGGTTTCAAAGTCCCCAGCAGATGTTTGGGAAATCACAAAACTACAGAATGGCTAGAGATTTGAGGTTACAGTGGAGCTTCTATGGTTAATTTGAAGGCAAACAGAATCAGAGGGCTGGATTCATACCCATGAAAACCTCCTCAACTAATATACTAAAGCAAAGGATATTTTTGGTGTCTCACAAGAATTTTCCTTGCAATAGCAAAACTCTTCCTCTGAGATTCCTTATAAGTGAGGCAATTCTCCCCACAAGTTGAAATCTTCATGCGTCTTTTTGGCAAACAATCTCTAAATGACAAGCAAAATAAGACATCTTAAATTAGAGGGGGTCTGCTTTTTAGGGCTATGCTCTCCATGATAAATTCATCAAAACCAGAGCAATTTTTATTTCCTAGTCATCAGTTGATTATGCAAAATGGAAGAAAGTATTTTGTAGAAAGAGTCTGATCTTTGAAAATTGAGATATGAATTTGAGTTTCAGCATCACGATTTAAAAATTATTTCAATTTCTTAAAAAATAAATTTGCAACTGTGGCTGTACGGGTAAAGAAGAGGTATGAATTTTTCTTTATGTGTTTGAGTTGATAGTTATAGAATGACTATATACTATGGCTATAGAATGACTATATACTCACAATAATTACTGTATACTCAAAAGAAGACAAAAATATCAGAAAAGTAAATGGAATGATTCCACTCAAAACCTGTTGCATCATTGCCACATACTTCACTTTAGATTTGAGCCTCAATTTCTTCTTGCACCAAACCCAGAAAGTGAGATTAAAAAAACCTAAAATTTTTACATATAATGGCCAATACCTATTTACTCTAGGAAAACTTTCTTCATTGCCATGGAGATGTGGAACACATTTGCTTGGATTAGTGTCCCTAGATGAATTAAAGGATTATACTCTCTTAAAGAGAGAGGCCTGTTTATTTTACTCCATGTTGTAAAGTAAGTAACTTTTTTTTCATAGAGCCAGAATACATTGAAGTATTATTTTCACATCATCCATATGTAATTTATTTATTTAATGGAGAAGGATAATCATTAACGAACATTTATGAAAAATTTTCTTCCCTTTCTTTTTATGGGCATGAGAGTCATACATTCAAACTTCCTTTATTTCATGTTTGATGTTATGGGTTGTTCAATTTAGTCCTCTACAGAGCAGAAGCAGAACTCTTGGAAAATAACTTTTTCAGGTTTTCCCTAGTCTAAACATAAATCTGATTTTATCTGTGATGACAAACCATGCCTTTGGAAATATGTGATATTAATCAGCTTGCCATCTGAGTATAAATTTTTTAGTTTGAAATGGTGCAAAAAAAAAAAAAAAGGTCATCTTCCATTTCAAGTGTGCCAGAGGCTTTGTTTTTGTTTGCATTCCACATCTATCTCTAACCAGGAGACCTGTGTTTGTGTTTAGAGGCAGTCTCAGATCAGGTTAAACAAAGGTCAGTGCAAAAATATTCCATCTTACTCTGGCTACGTAGGAATTCTGTGAATGAAGGATCGATTAGGCCAGGAGAGCTAAACCACTTTGGGTCCAGCAGATAAGACTATCTGCCCCAATCCTGACTAAAAGTAAACCTTTCTTAGAAGACTGAAGTACACATTTTACTTACTAAAATATTGTTTAGAAGTTTTTTGTCCCACTGTACTTTGAAGCACATTGGTGAAAACCTAACCAGCAAGACACCTAGAAGTCCTCTAGTGACATTTACAGTCTCATCCTAAAACAAAAAAACCCCAGAATTTCATGGGGAAAAAAATATTTATAAGAATCTGATTATTTTCACTCTTTTTTTACACTTTCTGTTAGACCTCTCTTTAAACCTAAATAATGAAAATACTTTTTAATTGAACAATATTTAATTATTTATTTGTTTTAGGTTTTCCTGCTGACATTAAGCCTTTGTTCCATACTGAGCATAATATTCCTCTTCATGTGTTTTATGTGGGATAGAAAAACAAAAACTATCAAATAATCACTGAAGTTCAAAGGACTGCCCATCCTTTCATTATGTTGAAACCAGTGCACTTGTAAATAATAGTTCAATACTTTAACTGTCATCCAGGACCCAGGGTCTTTAGCCCAGTGTTTAACATGCCCACAAGAGGACCAGTGCCTGTGGCCTCCCTGCATCTCTAGTTGCTCTTTAGCTGTTTATGTTAGGCAGGAAAAGGAGGAATTTAAGAGTATTTTGTTCCCATAATGATAAATGACTCAGAGATAGAAGGTTCCATAAATTGACAACATTTTGACTGAAAAGTTACAGTCTCTGATAGCAGGCACAAAATATTACCTGCTGCATTAATTTGCCAGCTAATAGTGAACTAAGGTCCATTTACTAGTCTAAGGTCAAAGTCTTGCAAGAATATCAGTCTATCAAAAATCTGAACATCTGGATATGAGAGAAAGGGAGAGGTGCAGCAAATCAGGACTGGCCACCTCGGCAAGCAGTGAAAAACTCTGCTATTAGTTTATATACAATCTGTGTGACCTCTTACCATAACTACAACTACAATTTACAGAAGGTACAAAACAGTCGTAGGTGTAATAACATATTCCAGCTTGTGCTTAATCTGTACATAAAATGTATGCATAAATTCTGCAGTTCCATATTTGTATAGGACCAATTCTACATTTAATTAGTAATTTTTGAAAAAAAATTAATAATTCTTTAGGGAAATAGTATTTGACTACTAGGCTACAGCTTACTAGGCATGCAACTTAGGACATCCTTGAATGAATATTCTGTATCACCATATGCTATGCAGTGTTTTGTCAGTTTTTATTTCTGAAGTTTCTCTTTTCTGGTGCTACATAAATTTAAGACACTGACTAAACTTACCTGAGATTTCCATTGAATGAAATCAAATTTTATGAGAGTGGAATTAAAAGTAAAATGAAAGTAATTAGAAGTCAAAATAGATTATGCCACATACTTAATCAAAATAATGTTAATAGAGAAAGTCTCTTGTACCTTCTCTCATTAGAAACTGTCTTGGAAAAAACAAATGCTGTAAACTCCATCTTAAGGTTTTATGCATATGATCAGGTTTGCTCTTAGTATCTTACTGAGAGTGAGAACTCCTAATTTCCTTCAAATAATATTTTTCTGTCTATTTCAGAAAATCAAAAAATACCATTTACTTTTAGCACTTAAATATAGCCAATAAATGTAGCTGCTGAACAAACATCTTCACAAAAGTGAAAGATAGAGGGGCAGAGGAATAAACAAATTTCTGTGGAGTTCCTTTCCAAATTATCACACATATTCCACAGTGATGGTAAACACTTACCTAACCCATTGCTCCTTTCCTAGGAAAAAAATCCCCAGCAAAGTAGATTCCTTATTCCAAAGCCTTAGTATTACTCTGAAGGCCATTTACTGCAGTTCAGACACGGGGATTTACATACAGGCTTTCTAACTAAATTTTCCTATTGAGAACCTCTCAGTTTACTTGAGTTTTGACAAAAATAATCCCAAATCTCAAGGAGTGAGTACCATGAAAATTTGTGAAAACAGAGTACTCACTGTTTTTTATAGTGACAGACAAAGCCTCTTTATTTTTCAAGGGTCCTTTGAGAATTGTATTGACAGCTGAGTTTTGATTTTACTGTCTCTCAAGGAACAGAAATGCCATGCAAAAATTGATGGAGACATTTTGTTGCAAAATTTGAAGGAGCTATCTTGTCACTGAAGTCTTACTAGAAACTCAACATTCCATTATTATTAAATTTTCCTGTTTGGATAATTTCTTTTTTATCAGCCATGCAATAAAATAGCAACAGCAGGATTTTTAGGTGCTGCCATCTTCTCTTCATTGGTTTTGCACTACTGCTTTACACTGATATGTAAAATGTATGTGATAAGTGTGAGTACTGAGTATCTGTGCCAGTGAAATAAAGGTTCTTTCATTGAACTACTTTTTATTCATGTGATTATATAACATGACTATAAAAAACACCATTTGACACTCACAAACCCAGTTTTTTACTGGGAACTTTACACTGAGATTTTGCCTGCAGCAGATCTTTAGAAGTGAGCTGGAAATGGAGCATTTCTATTACATACAAAGAGAAAAGGATGCAGCACTTAGAGGGTTACACAACCAGAGGAAAACGCCTCCTCTTTATGCAACCCAAAATTATTTTACAGTGTTGTCCAGAATCTGCTTCCTATGACGTTTGGTGAATTCAAAACAAAACAAAACAAGCAGAAAGACTGAGATACAGATGCAAGCAAAACCTATTTCCTTTCTCCCCCCTCCTACATAATTGCTCCAATTTCTCCTCCAGCTGAGTTCAGATTATGTTTCTGTCTAACAGATGAGAAGCTTTATGGTATTGACGATATAACAGACATTTAATCATGCATTTCCTAAAAGAGATGAGAAAAAAAATTCCAAAAACAAAACTCAAATTGCTTAGAAACAAAGTAACTGGCATAAGAGTCTCATGCCCAAATTTGTGCCTTATGTCAATGAATGCCACTGTCTAAAAGTTTTCTGCAGAAACCTCACACAGTCGCAGAGCGGAAATTATGACAAAGAAGCGAACTTTCTGTGTCACAGCACCTTGTCAGTCAGAGAAACACCGACAGCATTATATCCTCCCCTGATTCAGCTAAGAAGGGGCTAAATCCTGAGCAGAGGCCGAGCCAGGAGAGCAGGATGCAGCCCCCATCACCTGGCACGTGGTGGGTGTGCTGGGGAGGGTGGCAGGGCTGCAGTGCTCACAGGCAGGGCCACACAGTGCTAAGGGACACCCTGACCAAGGGACACCTGGAGGGGGCTGGGGTGGCCACAGGGGTGCTGACACCCAGGGATTCATCCTGGGCCTGCCAATCCCGATTTTACAACACTGTTTTTGGAAGACTTGTACAAGGCCCCTGCAGAAAATTTAAAGATAAAATTATCCAAGACAATTTTTAGTGCTCTTAAAATAGTTTTCTACAGATCCTATCAGAAGTATGAATGCTGTGAATAAGGACTACAAAGAAATGCATATCCAAGTAGCAGTCATTCCTATTCCATTCTCTCTTTTTGTGGAGAAAGGTCTGTTTTATCCCATGATAAATGATCAGTTTATCTTTTTATGCAGCCCACCCTGCTGTGCCAGGGGAGGCAGCCACAGGTGCCTGCCCTGCACAGAGCGAGCAGCAGAGCTGCCCTGGGCCAGGGGGTGCTCTGCAGAAAGCAGCCAGGTCAGAAGTATGAGGTTGAGGATTTGCCATGGGCTCTAAGGAAGGAAAAAAAAGCTTCCCTGATTACCAGCCTTCGGGGTTTTCTGCAAAACCAAGGAATGACAGACAGGATTACAGAGGAAGGGAGAATGGAAAGACAGAAAAATTAGTGTAAAATGAAAAACATGTTAGAGATGTGTCTGAAAGATGAGTAGAACAAGCGTGTCAGCATGCTCCTGAACAAACAGAATGGTTTGGGACAGAAAAGAGTGTTATAGTCTCAAGCAATCACATGTCAGGGTGTGGTTCCCTTTGAGAAAATGGAATTTTAAAAACTGTTGCCATAAGCAAATAAACTAATCCATGTTAGGCATGAAAGTAGACATTCATATACTGAAATTATTTTATTATTAAATGCTTAATATTATATCTTAATTAAAGTAATAAAGAATAAAGGTTTGGCTTGATTTATTCACAAAGATTTTCTTGCTGTTATGATCAGAATCACACATGGGAATGCAAGACTGGAAGTGAACTTGTTGAGGCTCCCAAGATCAGGTTCTCCATCAAGATAAATCCTGTCACAAATTGATAACCTCCATCCAATCCAGAAATTGGCAAGATTTATGTCTCCAATGCTGTGATGAGGGGCCAAACCAGATACCCCTCCCCAGTGGCTGGAAGGCCTCCAGCTTCCAGATTATCAACATCACTGATCAGTCCTTGTGCATTCATGGGGAAAAAAATGAAAATAAATGTTTCAGAAAGGAATAAGCATGAGTTTTAAAACATAGAGAGATTGGGATTTGGCCTTTGCTGTGGATGACAGTACAGCTGGGAAGGATGCCTGGCTGGATCACCAATCTGCCATAAAGCTGGTTCCTGGGAAGCCACTGACTGCTCACTTGAGATGAGAAACAGTGGCATTGTGGCAACATTTGGTTTGGCTGGCGAGGATCAATTTATTCAAAATACACAGAGCCTGTTTTCCATTCATTTTTGGACACATCAGTTTTCACTCCATATCAAACCAAAAAAGACATTCCTTTTTAATTTTTCATGTAACATTGAATTTTTTGGCTTATGACATGATAAAGGCTTAAAAAATGTAACTGTTTATAGCTACAAATAAATGTTAGTGAGCATGACTTTTAAAAGTTTATCTATATCAGAATAAAGTCTTGGTAATTTTAATACAAGGAATAATAATAATTTCCTTTCCTTCCTTGTTTTACGAAGTTCAAACTATATCTGAAACTGGAAGCTTATTTCCTTTTTCTTTTTTTTTAACCAGTTTTAAAGGCCCCAAAATCTAAATCAAAATGATTTCAAATTAGTTAAGGAAAATCAAAGTAGGTAACAAAAGTCTTTAAATTTACTACCTATATTTTTATATGTTTACAAATGATGTACAATGTATTTTACGTTATTACCTGTAATAAATCTAATAATGAAAAAAGAAAGCATTTGCTGTAAAACTAACTTCCTTTTCAGTTTCAACATTTCAGTGGGTTCATATGTCAAAAATAATACATTAATTGGAAGCTTTTCCCAATGTTTTGTAATTTTAAATTTGCATTGTTAATGTTTTAGCCAATATAATGT
Organism: Ammospiza caudacuta; assembly: GCF_027887145.1. Classification (NCBI taxonomy): domain Eukaryota; kingdom Metazoa; phylum Chordata; class Aves; order Passeriformes; family Passerellidae; genus Ammospiza; species Ammospiza caudacuta. The sequence continues at coordinate 101,268,362 of NC_080594.1, forward strand.
TTCATTTAATTTTCAATTTGGTTCCTGTATTGGGTTGAATTTCTCTCCTCAACAACCAAGAAGAGAAAGAATGTACTGACTTTTCAAAAATCTATCTAAGCCACACTTTCTCCAATGCTGGAGATATGCACATCATATCTGAAATTTTCACAGGGCTCTGAGAATCAGAGATAACTTCAAAGTTTACTTCCCCATCCCCACTTGCCCAATTTCCAGCACGGCCAAGGTCCAAGGTTTTGACTGAAACTCATTTCTTAATATTTAGCTAATTTAAATGCTAATTAGACTAATTTGATGAATAAAACATGGTAGGAATTCATTAACAACTATGTTGCAATTGCTTTATGTCTACAGAGAAATTTTCTAAACCAGGGCTCCAGGGACAGTAGCGCATCTGTTACCGGCTGAGCAAGTTGGATTCTTGTAACACTGAACTTAGAGCTGGTAAAATGTTGCAGAAAGGCAAAGAAGACTGAGGAGCAATTTCAAGTTTTTCAGCTCTAGCACATCTTGGACACAGGCCACCAGTGAAGAAGAGGCTTTGTGCTGTCCTGAGCCCATCTGCTTCATGGGGTTTGCTCGGAGCTTTAGATGCAGAGGAACAAACTGTGCCTTATCTCTGTCTCTCAATACCCACTAATGCCATTCCAGCTGTTCTGCCTGGTGTCACTGGTGCCTAAATAAAGGAATTAAACCATCCACCTAATGTCTCATACTGTGGGTAGACTTTTATGGTTTTATTGAGCTCTGCGAAGTTGGCGAGGCTCCATAGAAGTGGAGCAGATACAAACATAGATAAGATGATCTCTTTGGAAGAACAGGGGGGTTGTTTGGCTTTGGTTGGTTGGTTAGCTTGTTTCTTGACTTTGTTTCCTTTTTTTGTTTTGGTTTTGTTTGCTTTTTCTTTTTTGGGTGAACTTTTTTTCACCTTTTCTAGGGGAGAAAGTATAGGTTCAGATCCCACCCTGCTAAAGATTTTTTTTTTGATTGTCAGAGTGGAATATGTAAGCAAAGCAACTAAAAGGCCTGTAAGAACCTGTCTTCTTTGGAAGAGAAATATATTTCATGTATGACATTTGAGTACAGATATGTATTTAGGTACTTCATTTTGACTAAAAAAAAGAAAACAAAAGCAGCATTAAACAGAAACCTAAATGAGGTTGGGAATCTGGGAGTTCCTATTTTTTGCTTTCATTTTCCACCTGTAAATATTTCTCTATTTCACAAAGGACCCAGAAAGACAAATGTTAGGTAGTAAGTGATGTGTTCAAGGATAGTAGCAGTAGAGGCCATAGCAACACACCATAATTAAAACAGGACAGAAGGGAATGTAAAGGAGGTTATCTGTATTGAGAATACCACTTATCAGTGAAAAAGCTTTAAGTAAGTTTGCCATTATCCAAATTAATTTCTTCAGTTGTTTGTTTGGTTTTATTTATTTTTGTTGGGGTTTTGTCTGTTTTTTTGTTTAAATGTTTGCTCCTGGATGCTAGAAATGAATGTAATTAGGTTTATAAGAATTTCTGATTGAGGCCATACTCACTTCTACATGCTGACAGGTCTGAATGAGTTTTGCCAGAAGAGTTTCCAGTTCAGTGTTCCTCTTAATAAGGTTGGTGAGGTTACTCTCCAAATTTTGCTGTAAAATTAAAGAAAAAAAAAAAAACATTTCAAAGATTTTAATACTTTGGTGAATATTAGAAAAATCAAATTACACAGATATGAACATGAGATTTTCATATTGATATGTTCCATTACATGTTTGATTAGATTAGATGTTTTGTCTGTGCAAGACAAGAGAGCAAGAAAGCCCATGAAAAGAGTGAATTCTGGAAAACAGCTTTTCTAAGGACCTAATAATAATTAGATTAAGCAATTAGTTTCATTCAAGAGGAAAAAAATGAGTAAGGAGAAGATCAGAAAAGGCAAGAACATTTCTCCAAAATAAATATTTATTTTAACTGAGAACATTTTTTACTCCTTATTTCCTTCTTTCAATTTAACATCTGAATTTAAAACTCTGCTGCTAACTGAGGTCTCAGAACTGGTCAGCACTTTTTTCTTAGGGTTTTGAAATGATGGGGAGATTTTGGTCTATTTAATTTTATTCCCTAGCTCAGCAGAGTTATATTTTTTAATAAATAATTCAAAAGACAAACATCCTTTCTATGGATAAGAATGAAATACCTGCTCACAAACTCTGCCTTCACTAACTGTTCTTAAGAGAGAACTTGTGGCACGTTTCTGTGTTTATCAACTGATTATATCTGCCATAAATATCTGCAGCTGTGGTGGAGCACAGTCCTTTCCAGCTCACAGATCTGAGGCTGTATCCTGGCTCCCTGCAATCGCATGGGAGATTGAGATCTAACAACAAATGTTTCAGCCTTCCCTTCTCCTCCCTGCACCCACAGGTCTGTGACAGCTCTGACCCACTCCTGGAGTTACTGAACAGGAATACCAGGAGTGAGTCCTCTGCTTTTCTCCTGGCAAGGGCTGCAAGGATCTCTGCACAACTTTCATTAATTTCAACCCTCCTCATCTTTTATTAATGACCTTCTTTTCTTCACACTACTACTTTCCCTCTGGTGTATCTATTCTATCATTTCAGCCCCTGCAGCTGCCATTAACTTACCTGACTTGTATAATCCTCCCCCAGCTCCACCTCCATACCCACATTTAGAGAGTGTGTGTGTGTGTTTTCTGGTGTTGTTATTCCCTGCCTATTTCATGCTGTTTAAAACACCTTGTTCTTCACCCTCCCTTTCTGCAGCCATGCAGCTCCCTTCCCATTTTTGCATGTGGCTACAAACAAATGGAGATGGCAGTATTGAATTGCTGAATGATACACACTTTAGCATGTACCAGGACTGATGCTGTAAGCACTGAAGAGGCAGTCAGTTCTGTTCCACTACGGAAAACACAACATTTTGGTGACTTTTATGAATATGACCCTTCCAAGAAGCCTGATGGGTGCTTGAAGTACATAATTTTGGCATTTTCTTCCCAGCAGAGCCATGCATATTGTGTATGACAAGCTCTGGCTGTAAAAATACCTTCTACACTACATTTATTTCATAGCCCATTAAAACAAAGTAACAAGAGCAGGCACTTTTACCAAACTGTTTGTGCTGGATCTTACATTTCCATAAGCCACATTGTGAGCAATCTTAATTGTAAAGGCATGTTGGCTGTGCTGTCAGATGTCCCTTTGTAGCGCTGAGGCTCACAGGCAAAGTCAAAATATCATATATAGTTACAATATCAGTTAACTTTTGCCTTCAATAAACAGTTCCTTAAGTTGATTCAAATGAGCAAATACGCTTGAAATTTTATTTCTAGAACTTCTTATCTTATACATTAATGTTTTATATATTTTAATGTTTTACACTAAAATGTTTCAGTGAAAATTGTGTATTCTTCATTGAGGTGATTTAATTTGAAATGTATTATTGAACATAAAAAATACTAGCAGTTGGTTCCTATATATACTATGAAGAAAAAATGTATTCAAAATGGTTGTGGGACACTGCAATGATTTCAAATAACTGAAAGTAATTTCTTTTCAGCTAAGGCCATTAATACAAGAAGAGTCAGCATTTTTCTCAGAAACAGAAATGTATTGACCCATAGATTATATATACATTATTATATTATAAATATTTCCAAAATATGGATATAGTAATCTCTATTCCTATCTACATGTATATACACACATATATATATACAGGATGAAGAACAAAATCTTAGAATAAGTTTTCTATCCAGTGACAACAAATATAAACCCACATATATTATTGTGGCTTCACATTGCTCTCTTGATATCTTCTGCATTTCCTGACTGTGAAAATGGAAGAAAACTATGAAACAAGTGAGTTGTCTCAGAGAAACTGGAGTTATTCCATTCCCATGTTCTATCTCCTTGAGCTGTGTAATTTTAAATATGGCAAACGTGGAATTTTGTTTCCAGGCAATTTGGTATGCAAGAGATTGGGGTTTTTTTTAAGTCAAGAACAATTAGAATTTTGTTAAATTTTTGTTGAAGAACATCAGTTTCTATTAATGCTTTACCAGACGACAAGAACCTGGTGGCTGCTGTCTGAAATTAATGTTAATCTTTCCAGTTTCACTAGGGCAGTACGGAATGGCAGCTCTTAAAAGTGCCTGATTCGAAAGTTTTAAAGCTCATAAAAATTTATCAATTCCTGCAGTATGTTTACCCAGATTTTCTCTTGGCAGTATCTTCCTCTAGTACTTTCCCCTATTATTTTCTCAGACAGACCATGGAGCCCCTTTAGCTACCACATGATAGTAAAGTTGCAGAGTTTGAGCTCTGCCCTCTTTCTTTACTCCATATAGGGTGACACAGGAAAGGTCTGAACATTTAAATTTCAGAAACAGATGTTTGCTCAGAGACTTCCCAAAGTGTTGCAACCTCATTTCTCATCCACATCAGGAACTTCCCCAGTTGCATAAGACAACCCTGCCAGATTTGGAGGTCCGGCCAACTTGGAAAATTAATTTAGTTGTTGTAGACCAGAATTCCTATGAGAGTGAATTTTAGCCAGGTTTGTAGTCTAAGAAAGTGTGCTCTCACATTATGATGAGTAAATGTGAAAGTGAGTAGCAGAGTAACCTGACTCCAAGTACCTTCCTTCTTCCCACCTAATCTTCTACTGCTGTTCTGATGGGCACACCAAATTACAATTGTATTTTTGGTAATATATTAGGTAAATCACAATTTCTTAAACATTCACTCCTTCCTTTTCTTATCTTTTTTTGTCAGATGCTAATTTTCATTGTTATTTGTCTATTAAAAACTGATCTTAGAAACTCTGGTGTTGGGTTTTTTTAAAGAAGCACAATAGTTGCTCGGCATTTCCTTGGTGGACAGGCTTCATGTATGTTAACTCAGTAGATGCAAACTGCTCTCAAAAAGCAAAATCAAGGCTGAATGCTTCCTGACTTACCAATGTAGATCCAGCCCAAGATCTTGACATTCCATGCATGCTTTGAAACTGTTTTTACAACAGTATAAAGTGAAAAGAATGCTTACTGTCCATTTAGCACGGTCTGACAATTATACAACATAAATATTCCTATAATCTTGGGATAAATCCAAGTAGATGAAACCCCAGACATGTAATTGAAAAGGACAGTTAAGGATGATGTTTCATTTTGACTCTGCATGCCTATAAAATGATATGATCCAGGGACAGGAGTCTAAGTTAGAAAAATTAATGCCAAAAACTAGAGGAAGGGAACTCAGTATTGATGACATTTTTTAAGCCGCTGTCTAGCTCATGAACACGTTGTTGCTGAAGTCATGATCATGTTGCAGCAACGATTGCGTGAGGCTTGTGCCCTGATTGAAGTGGGAGGTCAGACTAGATGATCATAGTGGTCTCTTTTAGTCTTTAAATCTATCAGTCTATGAAAACCAAATGTGAACCCATGCCCTTTGCCAAATTAACAGTCTCACTCAAAGCATTGCTTGTCTGAAATAAGAAGGTAGCACAAACAGATAATCCTAAGCTACTATGAGTTGGAAATGCTGTCAAAATAAATTAATGTAAGCTTCTAAAGAAGAGAAATGCTGAGTCGTGTGCTCCTGCCTTACGTCATGGCAGAAAAAATAAAAGCATTCCCAAAATCATCTTCTCAGAGACATTTTCCATAAAAAAAGTCTATTTAAAAAGCCAAAAAATAAACCAGATAGCTATCAGGTCCAATGAAATTTTCAATTCCTTTTGAAGTAAAGCAACTCCACCATGACCAAAGCCTCAGCAAGCATTGACTGCAGTTTGCATTTCCTTTGATCCTAGCGTAGAACTGACCAGAGTAAAGCACATTTTGAGGCTATCTCCTGGTTTAAAGAAAACAACTTTGCAGTGTGGAACTTAAGTTTAGTAATTACACAGGTTTCTTGAGAACCACTGCCCCCCTCTCATCATCTCTTTACAAACAGCCAACATGAAACAGTTTATACATTTCCAGACTGGGTTAGTAAAGTGTGTAGCTTAAAGCCACACAGTTACACTGCTGTAGATGAGCAATAAAACATCACGAAGCACAAGTGTGATCGCAATTCTAACTTAAGCCAGCAGGGAAAGCAGGGCGGTGTTGACATGGCAGATCAATCTTTAGTACTTGCAGGCTGGTTAGAGATCATAAATGTACTCCCTGTCACTAACACAGTCCAAGCAAACACATCTTCACTGAAATGTTTTCCTCCAAATTCAAAGGCATTATGCTGCATGTGCTCCAGTTATATTTTCACCCCATCATAGTGACATACCCCATGAACTAGTCCTGTTGCCTGCAGGACTTGTGTCTAACCTATTAAAAAAGTTGCAAATCAAATCCAGAATAACTGCCAGAATATCAAGCGTGGTTTTG